>NC_082662.1:169490360-171890360 GCF_025265405.1 Mesoplodon densirostris
ATGATCTCAGTAAGTGTAAGGGGAGAGAGAGAGAGAAGGTACTGTTTTAGCTAGAATAGTCAGACCTCTCTAGAAAAGTAGTTTTAGGCCAAAATAAGTGAAGAAAAGAAGGATCTGACCCAGTGTCTTTTACAAAAAGGATTATTTAAAATGCAATATTAAGGTACATGGAGATTTTAAAGTTGAGCATAATTTATGCTGTTCTATTTTTTTAAGTGGCTGTCCTCCTAATAAACATCTCTTTATCAAATTTCTGTAGCTTTATCTTTTTAAAACTAAGTTAGATTAGGAATACGATAAGTAGAATCATTTACTTTGCTTTGATATCAACACTACATTATCAGTGGCACTGAATGTATTTGAGTTTTTTGGCACTAAAAAAGCAGTGAGACACAAGACACAACTAGGGTGCTTAGTGATCCATATCACTTCAAAGAAGTGATATGGATTTGGAAAAACCTATTTACATAAGTCTATCTCACTTATATGTTCTAGGAAGGATTTTTGTTTTTTTGTTTTGTTTGTTTGTTTTTAAGATTCCTTGGGATTTTCTGTGCTGACCATCATGCATCTGCAAATAGGAACAATTTTCTTTTGCCCTTTCTGATCTGGATGTTTGGGTTTTTTTTTTCCTTATTTCACTGGCTAGAACTTGCAGTACTTCGTTGAAGAAGAGTGTTGAGAACAGACATCCTGGTTTTCTTTCCTATCTTAGGGGGAAAGTATTAAGTCTTTCACCTTTAATTGTAATATTAGCTGTAGGCCTTTTATAGATACTCTCATCAATTTAGAAGCTCTCCTCTATTTCTGTGTTTCTAAGGGTTTTATCATGAATGGGTTTGAATTTTGTCAAATATTTTTTCTGCACTGATTGATAAGAACATGTGTGGTTTTTTTTCTTTAGTTAACCTGTTAATATGGTGGATTAAATTGGTTGATTTTGAAATATTGAATCATTGGAATATGCACATGCTTGGTCATGGTGTATAATTATTTTTATATATTAATTCTATTTCCACTGTTTTGTTCAGGATTTTTTAATATGTATACATGAGAGATACTGGTCTTTGTTGTATTTTTCTTTTTTTTGTACTGCCTTTGCCTGGGTTTTTAGTTTGTTTTCTTCTTTTGTTTTTTGTTTTTTTAATGAGATATGATTGACACGTAACATTATCTTAGTTTCAGGTGTACAACATAATGATTCAGTATTTGTATATATTGTGAAATAGTCACCTTAGTAAGATTAGTTAACTTCCATCACCACTATAGTCATAAATTCTTTTTTCTCGTGATGAGGACTTGTAAGATCTATTCTCTTAGCAACTTTCAAATATACAATACAGTATTATTAACTGTAATAATAGCACCACGTTGTATATTACATCCCCAGTATTTATTTATTATATAACTGGAAGTTTGTACCTTTTGACCATCTTTCCTCCTTTAACCCACCCTGCACCCCCGTCTCTTGCAACCACCAAACTTCTCTATATCTGTGAGTTCAGTTTGTTGTTATTGTTGTTTTTGTTTTAGATTCCACATGTAAATGAGATCTTACTGTATTTGTCTTTCTCTGTCTGATTTATTTCACTTAGCACAGTGCCCTCAAGGTCCAATCCATATTGTCACATATGGCAAGATTTATTTTTGTGGCTGAAAAGTACTCTCTTGTATATATGCAATTCCAGAAGTGGAATTGCTGGATCATATGGTAGTTCTATTTTTAATTTTTTGAGGACTCTCCATACTGTTTTCCATAGTAGCTGCACCAATTTACATTCTCAC
Source organism: Mesoplodon densirostris (assembly GCF_025265405.1). NCBI lineage: Eukaryota > Metazoa > Chordata > Mammalia > Artiodactyla > Ziphiidae > Mesoplodon > Mesoplodon densirostris. The sequence continues at coordinate 169,492,146 of NC_082662.1, forward strand.
TAATAGTACACAAGGGTTCCCTTTTTACCACATCTTTGCCAACACTTTTTATTTCTTATCTTTTGGATGAAAACTATTTTAACAGGTACAAGATAATGTTTCATTGTGGTTTTGATCTACATTTCCTTGATAATTAGTGATGTTGAGCACCTTTTCATGTTGGCCATTTATATGTCTTCTTTAGAAAAATGTCTATTCAGCTCCTCTGCCCATTTTTTGATAGGATTGTTTGTTTCTTTGCCATTGAGTTTATGAGTTCTTTGTACATTTTCTGTATCAACTTGTTGATCTTAAAAGTAAAAGTCAGTTATTTTACCAGAAATAAATGGGTTTATTTGGGAATAGCAGAGATTGCAGTTTTGGACAAGCAAGCCATGGCAAAAATCATAGGCAAGTTTAACAAACAAAGTGAGGAACATTTTATAGAGAAAAATGAGGAAGTTGGGAAAGGTTGTTTTGAATGAAAGTCCTTTGGAGAAAAGTGAGAGTTCAGGGTGAAGATGGTTTCTCATTGGCTTAGTTCCTGGGGTAGTTGATTTCTTATAGGAGTTGTGATGTACTGTCTTTCCTGTTGGGGCCTGTAATTGGTTTTTCCATTCTTGCTGTCTGTAATTGACAGTTCTTCCTGTAATTGATGAAGAGAGATACTGTGTGAGAGTTCCCCCTTCTGGCCTCCCAACCCCATTTTAGTGAGACTTCCCTTTATTAACTTTCACCAACACCTTGTCAAATATTTGTTATCAAATATTTGACAAGGTGTTGGTGAAAGTTAATAAAGGGAAGTCTCACTAAAGAAATGCAAACATTTTCTCCCTTTCCATATGTTGCTTTTTAATTTTGTTTATGGTTTCCTCTGCTGTGCAGAAGCTTTTTAGTTTGATGTAGTCCCATTTGTTGATTTTTGCTTTTGGCTGTGGTATCAGAGTAATGCTGGCCTCATAAAATGAGTTTGAGAGTATTCCCTCTTTTATTTTTTGAAAGAGTTTGAGAAGGATTGATATAAATATCCTTATTCTTTTTTTTTTTAGTTGCTTGAAGTGTAAAGTTAGGTGTCTGAGGTTTTTTTTTCTTTTGTTTTTTCTTTTGTTTACCATAGGTGTTTATTGCCATGAACTTCCTTCTTAGAACTGCTTTTGCTGCATTCCAAAAGTTTTGGTATATTTTTTCCATTTTCGTTTCTTTCAAGATTTTTTGAAATTTCCCTGTTAGTTTCTTTTTGACCCACTGGTTACTAATGTGTTAATTTCCACATTTCTGTGAATTTTTCCAGTCTTTCCCTTTATTGGTTTTTAGTGTTATACCTTTGTGGTTGGAAAAGATCCTTGGTATGATTTCATTCTTTCTAAATTTGTTAAGACTTGTTTTGTAACCTAATTTGATGTATCCTGAAGAATGTTCCTTGTGTGTTTGAGAAGAATGTATATTGTGCTGCTGTTGGATGGAATGTTTTGTATATATCTGTTAGATCCATCTGGTCTGAAGTATAGGTTATGTCCAATGTTTCCTTATCAATTTTCTGTCTAGATAATGTATCCATTGTTGAAAGTAGAATATTGAAGTCCCTTACTATTATTGTGTTGTTGTCTATTTCTCCCTTCAGATATGTTGTGTTTACTTAATATATTTAGGCACTACAGTGTTGGGGTCATAAAAATTTTTAATTGTTATATCCTCTTGATGAATTGACCCCTTTATTATTATATAATAAACTTTTTTTGTCTCTTGTTATTATTTTTGACTTAACCTCTCTTTTGTCTGATAAAAGTGTAGCTACCCTTATTCTGTTTTGGTTTCCATATGTATGGAATGTCTTTTTCCATCCCTTAATTTTGAGCCTATGTGTGTCCTTAAAGCTGAAGTGAGTCTTATAGGCAGCATGTAATTGGGTATCATTTTTTTAATCCATTCAGCCACTTGAGGTCTTTATTGGAAAATTTAATCCATTTATATTTAAAATAATTATTGAGTAGGTACGGATTTACTGATGTCATCTTATTGTTTTCTGGCTGTTTTATAGTTCCTTTGTTCCTTTCTTCCTCTCTTACTGACTTCATTTGTGAATTGATGATTTTCCATAGTAGTGCTTTGATTTCCTTCTCTTTTGTGTATCTACTGAAGGTTTTTGCTTTGTGGTTACTGTGAGGCATACATAAAATATAACAGTCTATTTTATGTTGATGGCAATTGTTTATTCTTCCTGTTTATTATGTAATTGTTTCAATTATTTCCTCTTCAGATGTTTTAGAAGCATATCAGACAAGGTTATAGTGTTTCCTTAAACCATGAAGTATAATTTAGAAAGCTTAAGGGGGGAAAATTCTATTCTATTTACCCATATTTTTACATGATGCTCTTTCTTCCTTCCTGATATTACTGAGTTCCTTGTTTTATTGTTTGCTTTGTGTTTAGAGAACTTACTTTAGCCATTTTAAAAAGGTAGGTCTGCTACCAACAAATTCTCTTCATTTTTCTTCATCTGAGAATGTCCTGATTTTCCCTTTATTCCTAAAGAATATTTTTCTGGGCATAGGAGCCTGGACTGATAGTTCTTTTGTTTTAGCATCTGAAAAATACTGTGCTGCTTCCTTTAAGCTTCATGTTTTCTGAGGTTAAATTCACTGCCATTCTGAGTATTTTTTCCCCTTACGCAAGAAGTTTTCTCTGGCTGCTTGCAAGTTTTTTCTTTAGTATTATAATGTTTAATGGTGTGTTTTGGCATGGATTTCTTTGGGTTTATTATGTTTGGTGTTTGTTCATCTTATTGAATCTGTAGGGCTATGTGTCTTGGCCATATTTTGGAATTTTTTTAGACCCTATTTTTCTAAGTACTTTTACAGACCTGCCTACTTTCTCTTCTCCTGCTGGGACTCTGATGATGCGAGTGTAAGATCTTTTGTAAATCATCACACAAGTCCCTGAGGCTCTGTTCATTTTTGTTTCCATTCTGTTTTTTCTTTCCTGTTATTCAGATTGGTTAATTTCTATTGTTATACCTTCCAGTTCAGTGATCCCTCTGATCCCTCCTTTGTGCTGCTGAATCTATCTACCAATATTTTTATTTTATTAATTTATAAAATTCCCATTTTGTTCTTAACTAATCTTCCATTTCTTTGCTGAGACTTTCTGTATCTTTGCTCAGGTCTTCTATTTATTCATTTGTTTCAAATATGTTTATAATTGCTCATTGAAGCATTTTTATTATAGCTGTGTTAATATCTTGTCAGATTATTCTGACATCTCTGTTATTTTGGTGTCAGCATCTATTGATTTTCTTTTCTCATTCAAGTTGAGATTTTTCTAGTTCTTGGTAGGATGAGTGATTTTTGATGAATGACTCTGGATCTTATTTAAACCTTCCATTTTAGCTGGTTTTTCCTGACACCATTCCAGCAGTGGGAAGGGGATTGCCATCTCCTTACTGCCAGGTTGAGGTAGAAATCCAGTTTACCCACTTGACCTCCCTTGACACCCAAGGAAGGGCTCCTTGTTATTCTTGGAAAGGAATGGGAGTTCCATCTCCCAGACTGGTTTCCACTGACACTGTGGCAGGGGTGGCCTTATTACTGCTGGGCAATGGTGAAAGTTCTTACTCTTTTCTGATACCACCCCAATGGGGAGAAGGGGGAGATCCTCATTAATGCTGGGTGGAGATGGAAGTCCTGGTTCCCCATGTGGTCTCCACTGACACTGTGTGTGGGAAGGGGCTTGTTACCAGCCAAGGGGGTTGAAAATCCTGGCCCCCCTTCTCTAATTACCCTTGTGGTGTGTTTGGGCACTTCATTAAAACCTCATGTGATTGTAAAGCTAGTTCCGCACTTGTCTTTCGCTGACACAGGTGGTCATCAGGCCACAGTGTTTTCTGTGGTGTTTAACTTGAGCAGAGTGGTTATTTTCTAAAACTTTTCTGTCTTGCTAGTTTGCCCCCTTCTTGGTTCTTTGGCTAGAAAGAGTAGCCTTTTGTTCAAGCTTTTGTTTTCTGCTTCTGTTGGCATTTCTGGGTTGCTGGCTTCTTCAGCTCTAAGTCTGTGAAATAAAGACCAAAAAGAAAACCCAGGGAAGTTAACACTGTGTAGTTTCAATGTTCCTGACACACTGTGTCAGATTCCATTGTCCCTGGCCAGTCATCCTTTTTCTTTCCAATTTCAGACTTCTTAGTTTATTTTACGTATAATGTCCAGCTTTTAAAATATAAATCTGATCCCATCACAGCTTCAACATACATACTTAAATGTTTTCAGAGGATCCCCATTGCCTCTGGGATAAGATTAAAATTTCTCAATTCTAATTACAGGGTCCTTCATTATCTTGCATGTATTTTCCTTTCTAGGTTTGTCTTTTGTTATTACTCCATGCACTGATCCCAGCCATGGTGAACTACTTTTAGTTTCACCTAATCACCTCCAGGTTTTACACATATTTGGTTGTTGGTTTTTTATGTAGTCTTCTTGTTCTTCACCCCCATTTCATTCATTTTTTTCATCCATCTATCTGTCCATCCATCCATCCATCCATCCATCTAAACATCTATTTGTTTCTTTCTTTCTTTTTGCTTGTTTGTTTGCTGGAAACACTCTTCACCTGGTAAATTTCTACTTCTCTATAAAACTTTTCACCACTGACACATTTTTAAAATTTGTATGTTGCTTGACTTCCCTTGCCTTACCACTAGACTATAAGCTCCTTGAAAACAGGGACTTTGAGTATTTTATTCATTGATATATCAAAGTGCCTACAATGATGCTTGGCACATAAAAACCCCTAAATCAGTGTTTGTTGATGAATGAGTGAATGAACGACTAAATGAAACCTCCCTCTTGGAAATCTCTGACCACTTCCTAATGTATCTTCCTACATTGTGTCTTTACAGGCAATCCCCAACACGCTCACATCCCTTACATACAAATAAATGGTCCCTGGCGTCACCCTAATTGGGGAAATTGATTACCATTAAATTATTGGTTGAAATGCCCTTCCTTTACTTTATTCCTACCTTCTCCCTAAAGTCAGTGCTTATAGGATTACTCTACTCATGAGTTTTCATCATTTCCCAGAGGTGGAATAGAATCAGTGAAAATAATGTTGTAAGAAAGGCTATATCCCTCTTTTTAGTATTCTTCCTTCCCAAGCACTGTTTTCTTGATCATGTGTTAGTCCCAGTGATACTCTAGATTTTATTCCATCTCCTCAATATCATTCATTAATTCATTTTTTAATCTTTTTTATTGTGATAAAAATACATAATATAAAAATGATCATTTTAACCCTTTTCCAATGTACAGTTCAGTGACGTTAAGCACATTCACAATGCTGTGCAACCGTCTCCACCATCCATCTCTACTTTACCCATTAAACAATAACTCGTATTCCTCCCACCCACTAGTCCCTGGCATCCACCATGCTACTTTCTGTTTCTTAGAATCTGACTACTCTAGGAACCTCATATAAATGGAATCATAAAATATTTGTCCTTTTGTGACTGACTTACTTTGCTTAGCATAGTGTATTCAAGGTTCATCCATGTTATAGCATGTGTCAGAATTTCCTACCTTAATACAATATTCCTCAGTATGTATATACCATATTTTGTTTATACATTTATTTATAACTGGACTCTTGGGTTGCTTCCACCTTTTGTTTATTGTGAATAACAATGCTGCTGTGAATATGACTGTACAAATATTTGTTCAAGTCCCTGCTTTCTCTTCTTTTGGGTATATAATAAGAAGTGGAATTTCTGAATTATATGGTAATTCTCTGTTTAATTTTTTAGGAATTGCCATACAGTGCCTCAAGGGTTATGGTTTGCACCTCTGTGTACTGTCTGTGTCCCTCCAACTCTACACTGCAACCACCCTTTCTCTGTCTCCCTCTGTCCCCTTTCTCTCTCTTTCTGTCTCTGTCTCTTTCTCTCTCACACACACACAAACACACACACATACTGTTCCACAGTATGTAAGTAAAGGAGAAAAATAGTGAATGGAGGGGAAGATAATAGGGAAATCTGTTTTCTTTCATCATGGTTAGAAGTAAAATCTCTTCACATCAGAAGAGTTATGGATTATTTGAGAAATAAGACCATAATGGAAAAGCTGTGACACTGCTCTTGTGTATCAGAGAGAGAGGTGCTTTGATTGTTCTGTCAGCCTCCTTCTGACTCCAGCCTCAGTCCCTCTGTAGTTTATCAGTGTTCCGCTGTGAGTGCCACTTTAGTCATGCCCTTCTCTTAATTCCTATATCATCCATATAACCTGCCACACAATTTGTATTTGATTTTCTCCTTTATGATTTAAAGAGTGTTACTCTTGTCTTCCTATCTCCTTCAAGACAGAGACCGTATTTTATATTTCTCTTATATACCACACAGTGCAAAGAAAATTCCTGTGTATTGTGCCCTCATTAAATCCTTATTACTTACAGCTTGAGTTTCAGGATTCTACTAGCAGCAGTGAGTTAATTTTGTTGCTGTGAGCTAACCTCACTTCCCTAGTACTGCTTTTCAATTTAATCACTAAAATAGTTTTTAATAACTTCATCTAAATGTTTTGGCTAGTCATGTTGCCATATATTTAATAGATATTTTTGATAGTCTTTGAGGATTTCTTTCAAAATTTTAATCGAATTTGCTATTTGTTGTAGTGAAAGTGAAGGCTCTTCTGCCTGAGCCATTTTATAGTAGTTGGCCAAAGTTCAATACGTTCTGAATTTTTCTTGATTTGGGGTTTTTATCTTTGGGGGATACAAAATTCTGTGTATTCCAAATTACAAATGCTCTACTTTTCTCCATATTAGAGGGTTTTTTAAGTAATTGGCTGGGTTTGTCTTCTCCAACTTCTTTATCCAGTACATTTCCTCATGTACTTCTCATAATTTACCTGTTGCTGTTGTTTAAATTAATATTTTGAGTCTTTTAGGCATTTTTAAAGTGTCTGAAATATGAGTCATGAAAATCTGACATGTATTTTGTATTATCTACTTAACAACTCCATGGCAAAGCTGCCAACATGAAATGGCTGGGATAAAACTAAAATTTAACCTATATTGAAATAAAAACAATAAAAACATTCTTAAAGACTGTTGAAGCTATCACATTTAATACATTTTGCTGTAAACTTTATATGATGCAGACATTTTATGAAATATTGATACTTTTTTGTTTCTAACAGAGCAGTTTAGATAAATGGATGACTCAATAATTTGCAAAAAATTTTAACATGCTAGGGAAGAACTTTTCAAAGTAGAAGAAAGGAAGTGAGCATTCTCAGAAGGCATTACTAAATGTACCATGTTACTTACTACTCTAGATTGATATACTTTAGCCACAAAATTTGATTAAAATGACCCCAGAAATTATAGAAATCAGCTGTGTCACATACTAAATTTTGACTCCAAGTTATTAGAAATAACAAACTAAATTATACCTACTTTACAAATCATTGAAATCCTAAAAATGCTGAAAAGTTAAAATAACAACAAAAAAAATTTTAAGATGTTTAAAAGAAATTAGTATAAACAGAAAAATTCCCACATGAAATGCTGAAATTTGAGAAAAAGATAAAATGTAATTTTCTGAATATAAGACTAAATACCCTGTGATCCTTAAGATTAAACATCCATTGATATTTTTTATTGTTCTTCAAGGAAAACACTTAATACATACTGTTAAGACAAAATGAAAACTAATCAAATGCAACTTTGCAGATATTTTCAAAATTGCTAAAAACTAATACCTAATATAAATAAGCTTTTAATTAATCTGTAAGTTTAGGACACTGAATATTAGTAAATTATTTTACTTAAGGAATCTAGAACCAGTTAGTGTGTAATACATGGATACATTTAAGTTACTTCTTGACTACAGGACTTGTCTATACAAATGAAACGCTCTTTTCAATAGAACTAACGTATTATAAACACTTCTTCATTTATTGAAAGCATCGAACTCAAGAGTGTGCAATGCTCTGTGCATTTGTTCCCTGCCTTTAATTTGCGAATGAGCCATCTGGGGATCTTGTTAAAATATAGATTCTGATTCATTAGGTCTGGGGTGGGGCCTGAGATTCTGCATTTCTGACAAGCTCCCAGAGGATGCTAATGCTACTGCTCTCGGGATGACACTCAGAGTAACAAGGCTGTAAAAAATAGAAAATATCCAGAACAAAATTAACAATGAATGTGTTTAAATTTCTCTGTTTACACTGGCTTCAATTCTTTAATTTGCTAATTTACTTTTGATGCCAGGAATATTTCATATCAATTTATTAAATTTTATTTAAGCATATGTTAAGATTAATAATTTTATTTTATTTTATAATAACTCTTCTGAACTTATAATGTTAAACATCACTTGATTACATTACTTTTTAAGTTGGAGAGGTTGATGTAAGACTGGTGGGCTGTAGTTAGCTCTGATACTCATTTAGCAATGTGACCTTAGGCAAGTTACTCAACTCCCTGAGCCTATTTCAAATATTTGCTTTTAGAAATCAGAGTTTATTCTTCAAATCACCACTAGTGAAACCAGGCGGGGTGATCTGGAACCACAATGTTAGAAGCAAAACCATCATACAATAATTTGAGTAATATCAGCAGAAGAATGCTAACTAACAGTAGAGGAAAACTTATCTATTTTGTTTGATTGGTCGTGTTCTTTTCTGTTAGTTTTAAGTTTTTAATTGGTTCTGAAGATACTGTTTTTTGGAATTATGGTCTTTTTTTTCTAATAGATATGAAGGCATTTTTGCACATAAATTCTGTGCAAAAACTTTGCACTTAAAATTTGTTCTTCATCCTGGCATTACCTATTCACCATCTTTACAGTGAACTGATAAGCACTTAATTTTCATGAGTCAGTGGCATGTGGTGTTGATAAGCTGAATACCAATATCAAAATAATTTATTTTTTAAAATTTAGTTGCTTTAAACCTTGGTTTTGAGTATTTATTTTTATGCAAATAGTAAAAGAAACATTGTTTCTTGTTTTTAGAATCAAGTCACTTGGAACAGCAACTTGAAGAAGCTAATTCTGTGAGGCGAGAACTAGATGATGCTTTTAGACAAATCAAGGCTTATGAAAAACAAATCAAAACATTACAACAAGAAAGGGAAGAATTAAATAAGGTAAAAATACATAGATAGATTGTTAAAGCCTTTTCTGAATTCTTAATCTTGTTTAACTTGTATACTGAAAGCATTCATGAAGAATTACAATAATATATAGTATACTTTGTCTGTAAAAAGATGGTTTAAAAATTTAAGAATTATTTTGGTGTATGACATTTGATGAATGGCTAGTTATGAAGAAACTTCTAAATTTTCGAGGCTTCAAAGTTCAGAATCTTTTGTTCTTTTGGAGAGTTAATAATCAAAGGACTTGATTAAAAGTAAATGTTATTGAAAAAGAAATATTATGAAGAAGTGAGAGAATAGTAAAAATCTGTTTAGTGTCTATGGAAAAATGAAAAATACAGGCATATTTTCATTGTGACTTGCTAATATGAATATTCTTTAAAGATTATGATAGAAAATTTCTTTAATCATTTTTTTAGATGTCAGTTTATCTTTCAAAGCCTGGATGAATAAGCTGAAGTTACTTTCATAAGAACTTTGTGAACATGTAAATATTACTATAAACATCAACAAAATTTATTAATAGCTAGGACACAGTAACACAGTCCAATAGGATATATAATATTCGAGCACTAGAGAAAAATACTTTACATAAATGATTTGCTGTGTGTACTTTGCCTTTCATTAACAAATTTTAGAATGTTGGAATTAATACTAGCCAATGCAAAAAAGAAATGAGTGGTTTATGGCATAGTATAAATTGTATTCAATGATGTTGTGTATAATTCATTGATAAAACAGATGAAGTCCTTCTGGGGAAGACTTTTAAGTCTTGCTGCCCATAAAGAAATGGAGGTAATTAAAAATAAAACAAATAACCTTTTGCTGATGAAGCTAATCAAAAAGATTAACAGAGAAAGCTATGAAGGTCAAAGTGAATTAGATTAGTATATTTTTACTTTTTTCTTGATGCACTTTCAAGCAATGTTTTGTATAGATTCACTTATATTCATGGTCAATTTAATAATATTTGGAATTTATAACAGACATCCTATTTGTTTTAATAATATTATATTAATAATTACTATTATGTATTTAAAGGTAGGATTACTCAGCCAAACTTGGTTAACATAATAAGGATGAGCATCTGATATCTAGATTTATAGTAACAGGTACTTGGCCAATTTTTAATAAGTTTTAATATTAAAAATCCTTTCAGTATATTTTGAGAAGAGGGTAGTGCTGAAATGAAACACATCATATTGATAAAGAATTTTAAATGATTTGCCTGATATCCTACAGGCAGCAGATATTCTTTTCAAGATTTTTTTCATTTGATGCATATAAAAAAATAAATGTAACATTATATAAGTTTTGACGCAAATAATAAAATGAACCAAACATCCAACTTAAGAAATAGAGCGTTACCTATTTTGTGACATAGCCCTGGGTAGTCATTTCCTATTCCTTTCTCATCACTTCCCTGACAATGGTAATCACTCTTCTGAATTTTATGTTAATCATTCCCTTACTTAAAAATTTTTTATCACATATTAGTGTATCACTAAATAGTATATTAGTGTTGGCTTTTTTTGAGCTTTGTAAAATGGTATATGCAATCTTTTGCAATTTGCTTTTTTCACTCAACGTTGTTTCTAAGATTTGTCTATATAGCTGTTGATCATTCATTTAGTTGCTATAAAATACACCGTTATGTCAGCACCCACAATTTACATATCTAATTTTTTGTTTGCAGACATTTAGGTTGCTTATAATTAATAGCTATTATACATGATGCTGCTATGATGATTCTTGAACATTTATCCAGACACACACACACACACACACACACACACACACACACACAAACACGAATAGAATAATTGGGTCATATGCAATGGAAATATTGTATTTTTTATGACGATGTCAAATCATTTTCCACTGCTTCTACCAATTTATACTCCTACTAGTAGTGTACAGGAGTTTTTATATTCAACAGTACTTCATATTACTAGATATTATTTTTGGCCAACCTAATCTAAGTTGACATTTTAGGTCTAAAATGATGTTTTAGAATGGTCTTAATCTTCATTCTCTAATTACTAATGAGGCTGAGTATCCTCACACATGTCCATTTATCATTTATATTTCTTCTTTTGTGAAATGCTTCTTAATATACTTTATACATTTTTCTGTTGGGTTGTTTGTCTTTTCCTTATTGGTTTGTAAGAATTTTCTGGACATGCTCATCTTTTATCGATTATGTATGTTACAGATATCTCCCAGGTAGTGGCTTGTCCTTTCATCTTGTTTATGGGAGCTTTTGACTAACAAAAGTTTTTAGTCTTAATGTAGTCAAATTCATCAATCTTTATTTTTATGATTATTGCATTTGCTGGCTTATGTAAGAAATCTAAGGTAAAAAACAATTCTCCTAAATTTTTATCTTGAAGTTTTTATGTTTGGTTTTCATATTTAAATTTTTAATGCATCAGAAATTTGTTTTTGTGTATCATACGAGATAAGGATCCAATTTCACTTTTTCTCATATGGCTAGCCAGTTGTTCATTTACTAAATAGGCCCTCCTTCCCTTAGTGATGTGCAGTGTCACCTCATGTCATGCATGGGTTTATATCTCAACTCTCTATTCCTTGAAAACTATGGTGGGATTTTGATTAAAATTGCATTAAATCCATAGGGCAATTTCTAGAGAATTGACATCATTATAACATTGAGTCTTTACGTTCTTATCCATGTTTATTAATATCATTCTAAATGCACACAAGATTTCAAGAGCAAGGAAAGATTATTACGATTTACATTCAGAAAAGCAAAACAAAACGTAAACCAGGTGGCTTTCCTGTATGCCTGTTCTTACCCTTTAGGGCAACACAATGAGAGCTGGTTGGATACAACCCTACACATATGGACACTGTATGGTAGAGAAAGAGCCCTGAAATAGTGAATCGGGGTGTTTACATAGAGGAGAGAGGCAGATGCTTCCTGCTTCCCCTCTATCTCTACCCACCTTTCTGCGGGCCTCCTTGGAAACCTAAAGAGAAGGATCTAGGACCCTTTGGAATATAAATAAGTCACTCTGGTGGAAAGATGTGTCCAAGTCTCCAGCTCTATAAAGAGATTATCTCCTTGGTACAGGCTCTTATCTCTCTCTCCAACCCTCCTTGAAATGTAAACACATAAGTCCAGGAGTTAAATCTCTTTGGAGTTTTCTCACTACATATCTAAATTAGTCATAAATTACTTTACGAGGCTTGCTTTTAACTCATGTTCCAAGTTTCAGTAAAATTTGCTTAGAAAGGCCTAACTGTACAAAAACATAAAATTATTTTCTCTGCAGTCCCACAGTCTTTTTATCCACAAACATGGTATATCACTCTGTATCGTTAAAGTATTTTAAAATGTTTCTCCATAAAATTCTATACAGGTCTTGTTTGCCTTTCCTTAAATTCATGATTGTAAGTTTTCATATTTTAAATGGTACCTTTAAAATTATACTTTCTTACGGATTCTGTTCTAGCAACATTTCTAAACTCTTATTAATTGTAATAATATATTTGAGATTCTTTAAGGTTTTATGAAATAATGACAGGTTTTTTCTTTGTCTTTTGATTTTTTTTTTTTTTTTTTTTTACTTTTCTTTCTTTCCTTGTCTTACTGTATAAGCTAGGACCTCAAATACAACATTCAATAGAAGTGATGATAGCAGGCATCCCTATCTTATTCCTGATTTCTAAGAAAATAATAATGTTTTCTGTAAGGTTTTGGTAAATACTTTTTATCAGGTTAAGAAAATTATCTTCTATTCCTATTTTGCTAATCATTTTTATCAAAAATGGGTATTGACTTTATTAAATGTGCTTTTTTTGCACAGTATTGCAACAAATTTCTAGAAATTTGTTAATATCTATTGATGGAATTATATGATTGTTCTCCTTTAATAAATTGGTTTGGGGCTTCTGTGGTGGCGCAGTGGTTAAGAATCCGCCTGCCAATGCAGTGGACACGGGTTCGAGCCCTGGCCCGGGAAGATCCCACATGCCGCAGAGCAACTAAGCCCGTGAGCCACAACTGCAGAGCCTGTGCTCTAGAGCCCATGAGCCACAACTACTGAAGCCCGTGCGCCTAGAGCCTGTGCTCCACAACAAGAGAAGCCACCGCAATGAGAAGCCCATGCACCTCAATGAAGAGTAGCCCCGACTCGCTTCAACTAGAGGAAGCCCGGGCGCAGCAACAGAGACCCAACTCAGCCAAAAATAAATAAAAATAAATTGGTTTGATGACTTACATTTATAAACTTTTTCTAACATTAAACCATTTTTACTTTGCTGGGTTAAAACTGAATTGCCCGTGTATTGTCTCCTAAATATTAATATGATAATATAGGTAACAGTTACGTTGCATCTGTTCTAATAGTACTGTTTTAAGTGCATTACATTTATTAGCTCATTTAATCTTTTAAAGAACCCTGTAATTTAAGTATTAGTAGTAGCAGCAGCAGCAGCAGCAGTAGTAGTAGTGTTTTTATTTTATAAATGGTGAGATCCCACACAGAGAAGTTAGGTACATTTGCTCAAGATCATAGGGCTAGAAAGTGGGGGAACTGGAATTTCAACACAGGGAGTTGAGTTCCAGAGTTCATGTTTACCCACTTTATATATCACTGACCTGATTTGCTAATGTCTTTGGGTTTTTTTAGGATTTTTTATTTGTTTTCTTCAATGAGATGGGCTTTTTTTTTTTCTCTCTTTCTCTCTCTCTCTTTTTTTTTTTTGGTCCCCTTTGGTATCAAGATTATACTGGTCTTATAGAGTTAGCTGAGTAGCACTGCCTCTTTTTCTGTTCTCTAGAGAAGTTTGTATAAGAAGAATGTTTTGTTCCTTGAAACACATTGGAGGAATCATCTGTAAAACCATCTGAGTCTGGAGATTTTTTCCCACTTGGGGGGATGGGGAATTTTTGTTAGCTATTGGTTTAGTTACTTTAATTGTTATAGGACTATTCAGGCATTCTATTTCTTCTTGAAACAGTTTTGCTAAATTTATTTTTATAGGAATTTGTTCATATCTTAAGTTGAAAAATTTACTGGCATAAAATTTTTCATTGCATCCTTTTACCTTTTTTGATTTCTCCTAGATTTGTAGTTATAACCTCTTCTTCTTTCTTCATATTATTTCTTTGTGCATTTATTCTTGTTCCCTTGTTTGACCTCACCAGATATTTAGTGAGATCAAAGAACAAGCTTTTGGCTTTGTTGATCTTTATTATTCTCATGTTTCCTTTTCATTAATTTATGTTCTTTATTATCATCTCATATTGGGGGAAGCTGTTAATAGGTTGTTCTCTCTTAACTTTTTATGTGGAATTTCATTGAATTTCAACTTTTTTTTAGTTTCAGTATAAGTATTTCAGGCTATAAATTTCCCCCAATGTATATACAATACCTTTTACTGCATCCCCAAGTTTTAGTCTTTACTAAACATTTTTATTGTTTTCTGTATTTAAATTTTTTTAGTTCTAAATATTTTAATACCCTTTATGATTTTTCTCCTTGATCTGTGAGTTATTATGGAATTTAGCCTTGTTATTTTTTTATTTCTATTTTAATGGTAATATTATTAAAGAACTTGATCTGTATGATATCTGTTCTTTGAAATCTACTGAGAATCACTGCATGATCTAGACCTTTTCATTTTTAAATATTCAATATATGCTTAAGAAGAATATGTTTCCCAATGTTGGATGCAAGCTTCTAAATATACATGAAGGTTATTAATTGAGCTTTTCAAATCTTCTTTATATTTACTATTTTTTTAACTGCTTGGTTTATCTATTAATGATAGAGAAGTTGGATTTTCTCATGATGATGTATTCACCAGTTTTTCTGTGACGTTCTAGCAGTATTTTTTCTAATATATTTTGAGTCTATCTTATGGAATGCACAAAAATTTAGAGTGGGATTTCTTTCTAGTGAATAAAATTTTATCATTGCTATAATAATGCTTTTTCTATTTAAGTCTAGATTTTGTTTCATAATTTGGTATAACAAACTGCATTTAACTGGTGAACTTACTCCTTTTATACTTATTTTGATTACTAATCTATATGGACATGTTTCTACCACTTTTTGTTTTCTGTTTGTAATGCATTTTCTATGCTTTATCTCCTTTCTCACTCTTTTTTTTTTTAATTGGAGTAAAGTTGATTTACAATGTTGTATTACTTAGTGCTATACAGCAAAGTGAATCAGTTATATGTATACACATATCCACTCTTTTTCAGATTCTTTTCCCATATAGATCATTAGAGAGTATTGACCAGAGTTCCCTGTGCTATATTAGTTTTCTATTTTATATATAGTAGTGTGTGTATGTCAATCCCAATCTCCCACTTATCCCTCCCCACTTCCCTGCTGGTAACCATAAGATTGTTTTCTACATCTGTAACTCTGTTTCTGTTTTGTAAATAAGTGCATTTGTACCATTTTTTTAGATTCCACATATAAGCAATATCATATGACATATGTCCTTCTCTGTCTGACTTACTTCGCTTAGTATGACAGTCTCTGGGTCCACCCATGTTGCTACAAATGGCATTATTTCATTCTTTTTATGGCTGAGTTCGCTCTTTTTTAAAATTGTGGCAAAATATATATAACATAAAATTTACTATCCTAATCATTTTTACGTGTATAATTGAGTACTGTAAGGTACATCACATTGTTGTGAAACCAATCTCCAGAATTCTTTTCATCTTGAAAATGTTTTCCTTGATTTTTAATTGAGGTTTTTGTTGTTCTCATTTTGCTCACTACTCATTCTAGCAGTTTCTAGTAGTATTGAATTTTATTGTGCATATTTAACAAAGTCTAAATTTAATATCTTTTTTAAAATTTAATATTGGGTTGGCCAAAAAGTGCCTTCGGTTTTTAAGTAAAAATAAAAGACTTATTTTTCATTTTCACCAAGAACTTTATTGAACAATGTATTCAACCTTTTGTCCCACTACCTTCTGCCATTTTTCAGGCAACTTCATAATTCCATCTTCCCAAAACTTTTTATCTTTTTGAGCAAAGAACTGTTCTGGGTGCCTTTTACAGTCTTCCAGGGAACTGAAATTTTTTCCATTAAGAGAATTTTGTGAAGACTGAAATAAATGGAAATCTGAAGGTGCAATGTCTGGTGAATACGGCAGATGAATTAGACTTCCCAGCCAAGCTGTAACAGTTTTTGCCTGGTCATCAAAGAAACATGCGGTCTTGTGTTACCCTGATGGAAGGTTATGGGTTTCTGTTGACTAATTCCAGATGGTTTTCGTTGAGTGCTGCTTTCAGTTGGTCTAATGGGAGCAGTACTTGTTGGAGTTAATTGTTTGGTTTTCCAGAAGGAGCTCATAATAGAGGACTCCCTTCCAATCCCACCATATACACAACATCATCTTCTTTGGATGAAACCCATCCTTTGGTGTGATTGGTGGTTCATTTCACTTGCCCCACAATCTCTTCTTTTCTGCATTGTTGTACAGTATCCACTTTTCATCGCCCATCACAATTTGCTTTAAAAACAGTATGTTTTCGTTATGTTTAAGTAGAGAATTGCATGCAGAAATACGGTCAGGAATGGTTTTTTTGCTTAACTTATGTGGAACCCAAACATCAAAGCAATTCACATAACCAAGCTGGTGCAAATTATTTTCAGCGCTTGATTTGGATATTTTGAGTATGTCGGCTATCTCCCGCGTGGTATAACATTGATTGTTCTCAGTTAATGTCTCGATTTGATCACTATCAACTTCAACTGGTCTACCTGACTGTGGAGCATCGTCCAGCAAGAAATCTCCAGCATGAAACCTCGCAAACCACTTTCGACACGTTCAGTCAATCACAGCACGTTCTCCATACACTGCACAAATCTTTCTTTTGTGTTTGAGTTTTTACCTTTCTTGACATAATAAAACATAATATGCTGAAAATGTTGCTTTTTTCTTCTATCTTAAGTATTAAAATGGCTACACAAAAATTCACCAGTTTTGATAAGTTTTTTTTTTAATGCATACTGTTATGACAGGTGTCACAAGAAAATCTAACAAAATTGTTTTGAATGAGGTTAAAGACAACTAAGCGCTACTAGAGCCATCTTATGGGAAAAACCGAATGAATCTTTTGGCCAACCCAGTATCTTAAACTGTTGTTCCCAAACACTTTGAGGACCTTTAACTCTATTGCTTCTTCCCAACTACTGTGCTTTTTTGGACCAATATGTTAGTTATGTCCTTTTTGTTTACTGTACAAATGAGACAATAATACAATCTTATATACAAGTTTGCTTACATTCATATTTGTGTTTACCAATTTCTTAGCCCTCCACTTCTCTTTCATTAGACCTTCCTTCTAAAATCATTTTTGATTTTCCTGAAATAAATATTTAGAGGTTCCTTTAAGTTCAGATCTGGTTGTGATAAGCTCTGTCAATTTGTGTTTGTATGAATCTCATTATTTTTTAGCCTCATACTTCAAAAGTAGCCTCATACTTCAAAAATAATTTTTCTGTGTGTACATTTTTAATTATTATCTCTTTAAAAATATGTTCTCCTGTTACTATTGTTACTTCTTAGATGTCTGCTCTAATTATCTTTTTTTTTTCCTTTTTGAGGATGGGAAACAGGTGATTTGTGTTTTTTCCCTCTGATTTCTTTTTTTTTTTAATGTTATATACTTTATTTTTTAAAGTTTCTGGGTTTGAGTTTCTTCTTATTTTTCTTCATAAAGGTAGAGCTTTCTATATTAGTGGATTCATGTTCTTAATGTTAATACTTACATTTTTTTCATTTCTAAATGCTCTATACAATGGTTTTTTTTTTTTTTTTTTTTTTTTTTTTTTTTTTTTTGCGGTACACGGGCCTCTCACTGCTGTGGCCTCTCCCGTTGCGGAGCACAGGCTCCGGACGCGCAGGCTCAGCGGCCATGGCTCACGGGCCCAGCCGCTCCGCAGCACGTGGGATCCTCCCGGACCGGGGCACGAACCCATGTCCCCTGCATCGGCAGGCAGACTCTCAACCACTGCGCCACCAGGGAAGCCCCTATACAATGTTTTATAAAAGGTTTTTCGTAGTCTTTTTGCCTCATCATTTTAAATAGCCTTTTGTCATTTTCCTATTTTTATGATTTCCTTTTATTTCTTCAAACATTTTATCTATAGCAATCTTATCAGTATCTGATAGTTCTAATATCCAAATACCATTGGGGTTTATTTTTATTGTTTGTAATGTTTGCTTGTGGTTGTTTGTCCTTTGGGTGTTTGGGAATGGTTGTGAGCTCATATTTGTATGCTCTTAAAAAAAAAATAGATATCATTGAGACTCTTTTCCTCAAAGAAGGTTTGCATTTCCTTTTGCTGGGAGGCAGGTGGTTCTACTGACCCAAGTCTACTTCAGCTTCTTCTAAGTTTCTCACTTTAATTAGCTTTTCTCTTTGCTGCTGGCCCAAGAGTTAGTCTCCACATCAAATACAGCCCTTGTTTCTATCATTTGTAATCATTTGATATAATTTTTTTTAATCTCACAGATATCCATTAAATTTCATAAAATCTTTACCTTTACCATTGTATCTTGTATTCCTATACCTTTATTTGTTTATTTATTTATTGAAACTAAGGTACTGGAAGGTTAAATCAGTTGTTCCTTTGCAGTTAGCATGTTAGCATAAGGAACTGAGAATACGAACAGAGCACCATGCTCCTAGTATCTGTTCAAAAGTAGTTCATTTCTTTTAATTTTGTTCTGAGGTGAATAATTTTGGCTCTTCTTGACTTCATGATAAATATTTTGATGGCCAAATTTGGTCCCTAAGGTGCAGAATTGGTAACTTATATTCTTTTTACAAAACTGTAGGAACTAGTCCAGGCTAGTGAGCGATTAAAAAACCAATCCAAAGAGCTGAAAGACGCACACTGTCAGAGGAAACTGGCCATGCAGGAATTCATGGAGATCAATGAGCGGCTAACAGAATTGCACACCCAAAAACAGAAACTTGCTCGCCATGTCCGAGATAAGGAAGAAGAGGTGGACCTGGTGATGCAAAAAGTTGAAAGCTTAAGGCAAGAACTGCGCAGAACAGAAAGAGCCAAAAAAGAGGTTAGTAGTCAGGCAAATTTGTAGTGCCCATGGGGTAGTGATTAAAGCTGCTTTTTCAGACTAGTGAAATAATATATATTTCATTCTTTAATTTTTGAAAAGAGTTTTTTTTTTAGTTTGGTAGTAATATTTAATATGAATTTCAACATTTGAGTTATCTATCTATTGCAAGGTAAATTCCTATGGGGAGACATTTTATTGGAGAAACAATTATAACCATGAAATCTGCTTTTTTCATTTTATTTTAAAGCTGGAAGTTCGTACAGAAGCTGTAGCTGCTGAAGCATCTAAAGACAGGAAATTGCGCGAACAGAGCGAGCACTATTCTAAGCAACTGCAAAATGAATTAGAGGGACTGAAGGTATCGTTTGATTTCATATTTATGAAGTTGAATTAATTTTCTCCTCTTTCTGCTTAACAGGACTATGTTATGTTCTCTTTCTGGTGTAGAGTAAAAACTAGCTATCCTTCAGACATAGTATTCTTAATTCTCATTCTTATCAATAGGAAGCTGGTATAGACTTCTTAATCATGCTGTAAGGAAAGGGAAGGCTATATTTAGTGGGGAGAAGAAATCTTTCAGGAAGGAGTTAAAATATTTATGAAGGGCTGCATACCTTGACAAGATATATTGGTAATCTCATGGGAGGCAGGGTTAGATGTCCAGATCCTTTGTCTTGTTAAGTGACTTAGGAGAGGCTCGGAGGTAGCTTTGCAGACACTTCTGTTAAGTGGGATGAGGTGATAATTGGCCTGGATTTAAACATCTCAGCAGAAGTGCTTAGCAAGGGAAATCTTTGTGCCAGCTCTAGAGTTGGACTATCTGGTTTTAAAGCCTAGCCTCATCAGTTACCAGCTGTGTAACGCTGGACAAAACATTTAATCTCTTTGGACCTTAATTTCTCATTTGTAAAACCCTATCTCATTGGTTTCATGTAAGGAGTACATATACATGTATGTAAGCTGCCACATCATAAGTGGTCAGTAACTATTAGCTATAATAATAATATTATATATGTCAAAGTGAGAGAATTAGGATTAATTGACATTGTATTTCTATAACACTAGATTATAATCTGAATATGATGTCTGCCTTTTCTTGACTCTACTCTTTGCATATCCCAATTCCTCTGCATTGTCTGCCAGACACCACCTCCACACGCTCCTTGCGTGCCTAGTCTAGTATCTTATTCATCCAGCAAATATAAGGTTGAAGTTGAATGTCATCTCAGGAAGTCTAAATATTCCTTATTCTCTGCTGCTCTAGAATTTTGTTAATAACTTTACAATAGCTCTTATTATAATTATTTATTCACAAAATGTCTCTCCACCTAAACTGTGACTTATTGAAAACATAGACTGGTATATTATTTGTTTTGTTTTGATTAATCATGATTGCACAGTCTTGGTTAGCTTTCCAAAATAAAGATGTTTCTTCTATAAATAATCTATGCTTCTAGAGCAGGATTAGTATATAGAAGTCATTACATTACCGTCTCAAATAACTTTCAGTCAGGGACTACTTTGTTTCCAGCACTATCTTAGGTGATTTTGGTAAACACAAGAATCAAAGTTCAAACTGGAGGAAATCTTACAGATTATTTGCATTTGAGGAAAACAAAACTCAGATGAGTTTAGGATTTTATAGTCTTAAATGATAGAGAACAGTTTAAACCCAGGTTTTCTAATTCTTAGTACCATTCTGTCCACTAGTTTGATTTTTATTTTTTTCTGTAACAAACACTGCTCATTGAAAACTCTGAGTCACATGTGTTTACCTACATATCAGACACTCATAATCTCTTGTATCATTTACAGATTTGGAAAATTTGGGATAATAATAAAACTACCCAATAAATTAGTTAATGCATTTAAAATGCTTAGCCCATGGCCTGGCACAAAGTAAAGGCTCAATAACTGTTAGCTATTATTATGATCATACTACCATTTCTTTAAGATATTTTCTAAAAGTGGAATTTCTTGATTTAAAGGTATACACATGTAAATTTTGAAACTTATTTTGGCCCCTTTAAAAGGTTGTAGGAATCTTTACTTCATTAAGAATACTCTTTAATAGAATTGAAGAGAAAAAATGTTCTTGAATAAAAGTTAGAAACTTTAATACCCCACTTCCAAAAATGGATAGAACATATAGACAGAAGATAAATAAGCATATAGATGTCTTGATCAACAATATAACCAACTAGAACTAGCAGATACATATATAGAACCCTCCACCCAACAACAGCCGAATACATATTCTTCTCAAGGGCAATTGATACATTCTCCAGGATAGACCAGATGTTAGGCCACAAAATAAATCTCAATAAATGTAAAAAGATTG
Organism: Mesoplodon densirostris; assembly: GCF_025265405.1. NCBI lineage: Eukaryota > Metazoa > Chordata > Mammalia > Artiodactyla > Ziphiidae > Mesoplodon > Mesoplodon densirostris. Next base: position 169,513,706 of record NC_082662.1, read on the forward strand.
AGATCACACAAAGTATCTACTCCAATCACAATGGAATGAAGCTAGAAATCAATAGCATAAGGAAAACTGGAATGTTAAAAAAATATGTGGAAATGAAATAAGACACTCTTAACCGACCAGTGGGTCAATGAAGAAATCACAAGGGAAATTAGAAAATACCTACCTTTATATCTTACAGAACTAGAAAAAGAAGAGCAAAGGAAATAAAGCTAGAAGATGGAAGGAAATAATAAGGATTAGAGCAGTGTTCAATAAAATGAGAACAGAATAATAATAATAAGGGGAATGAAACCAAAGTTCATTCTTTGAGAGATCAACAAAATTGACAAACCTTTAGCTAGACTGACAGAGAGAGAGGAAGGGAGGAAACAAATAACTAACATCAGAAATGAAAGTGGATATTAATACTTATCATCAGAAAGCAAAAGGATTATAAGAGAATACTATGAACAACTCTATGCCAACAAAGTAAATAATCTAGATGAAATGGACAGATCGAGAAGCACACAAATTACCTAAATGCAAGACAAAAGAGAAAGTCTCAACAGACTTACAACAGGCAAAGAGATTGAATTGGTAATAAGAAACCTCCTGACAAAGAAAAGCCCAGGACTGGATAGCTTCACTAGTGAACTGAACCAAACTTTTAAGGAAGAATTAACACCAATTCTTCTTAAACTCTTCCACAGAATACAAGAATAGGGAACACTTCCTAACTCATTCCATAAGGCCACCAGCATTGCCATAATACCAAAGCCATATGAATAATAACACAAGAAAAGAAAACTACAGACCAGTATTCCTAACAAATATAGACGTATGAATTCTCAACAAAACACCAGCAAACCAAATCCAAAGCCATATTAAAAGGATTATAAACCATGGCAAAGTGGGGTTTATCCCAGGAATGCAAGGGTGGTTGAATGTAAGAAAATAAATCAATGTAATACATCACATTGAAAGAACCACAGGGAGGGGGGAACCACATGATCATCTTAATTGATCCACATAAGTCATTTTACAAAATTCAACATCCTTTCATGATAAAAACTCTCAGAAAACAAGGAATAGAAGGGAATATACTCAACATGATCAAAGGCATTTATGAAAAACCCATAGCTACCATCATACTCAATGGTGAATGACTGAAAAAAATTTCCCTGAGTTTAGGAATGAGACAAGGATGCCCATTTTCACCACTGCACTTAACATTATGCTGGTGGTTCTAGCCAGAGGAATTAGATAAGAAAAGGAAATAGAAGGCATCCAAACTGGAAAAGAAGAAGTAAAACTATCTCTATTTGCAGATCACAGGATCCTATACTTAAAAACTCCAAAGAATACTATCAGTTTCCAATCCAGTATATAAGAACTTCAGAAGTCACCACTTTGTTCTAACAAGAAATAAAAAGCTGAACAAATTGAAAAATCAACAACTCTTCTTAGATCTGTAAGGGAAGTATTATCACAGAACCAACTGCTGTCCGACCAGTGGGTCAGGCACTGAGAGAGAGTGACAGGCACATAGAGAGAATCACAACTTATGAGATCAGGAACCCTTGTAGGAAATCAGTACCAGTGTAGGGAGAACTGAACTGTTATTGAAAAATTGCTAGAGGCTCAGTGCGGACAAGTTTGAGAGATAAAAATTCCAGGGGAGCCTCGTCACTGGGGAGCCCTGACAGTTTCAACAGTTTTACATCCTGGAGCTCTACAAGGTTTTCACAGTGAATATCAGAGAAAAATCCCCTTGTACTATCCCCTTGTACAATAGGGGTAACAATTTTGAATGTGCCAGAGCATTCTGTTCTTCTTAACAAGGTCTATCTTCAGGAGAAACTCTTCAACCAGAATCTAACTTGCTGGGGTTTTATCAGACCTAACTGACTTGAGGGAAGGGAAATATTCAGCCCCAGCCCACTCTAGTCACCCTGTCAAAACAGGTAAGTGGGGAGAAAAACTGACAAGGTTGTCTTAAGTTCACAGTCCAGAAGCACAGGCTCAGTGACAGTATATACTGATATCCAATCTTAGGACTATAGAACACTTCCCCTCCCACCACAGCTTGCAACCACATTACTAATAGCCTATTTACAGCAGTTCCTTTTACCCAATACATCATGTTCACCTATCAACAAAAAATTACAAGACATACTGAAAGGTAAAAAACACAGAATGGAGCAAACATCACAACCAGACTCAGGTATGTTGAAATTATCAGGCCAGGAATTGAAAACAACTGTGATTGATATGCTAAGGACTTTAATGAAAAAGTAGAGCATGGAAAAATAAATGGGCAATGTAAGCAGAGAGATGTAAATTCTAAGAAAGAACCAAAAAGAAATGCTAGACATGAAAAATATTGTAACAGAATGAAGAATGCCCTTTATGAGCTTATTAGTACACTGGATACAGCTGAAGAAAGAATCTCTGAGCTTGAGGATATCAAAATAGGACTGCCAAAACTGAAAAGCAAAGAGAAAAAAGTGAAAAAACAGAAAAGAATATCCAAGTATTGTGGAACATTTACAAAAGTTGTACCATACATATAATGGGAACACTAAAAGGTGAACAGAGAAAGGAACAGAAGAACCATTTGGAACAATAATGACTGAAAATTTCCCCCAAATTAATGTCAGACACTAAATCACAGATCCAGGAAGCTCCAAGAACACCAAACAGGATAAATACCCCAAAAATTACACCTAGATAGACATGCCATTTTCAAATTATAGATAAAGATAAAAATCCTGAAAGCAGTCAGAGGTTAAAAAATACCTTACCTGGGGCCTCCCTGGTGGCGCAAGTGGTTGAGAGTCCGCCTGCCGATGCAGGGGATACGTGTTCGTGCCCCGGTCTGGGAGGATCCCATATGCCGCTGAGCCTGCGCGTCCGGAGCCTGCGCGTCCGGAGCCTGTGCTCCGCAACGGGGGAGGCCACAGCAGTGAGAGGCCCGCATACCGCAAAAAAAAAAAAAAAAATACCTTACCTGTAGAAAATATAAGGTAAGAATTACATTTGACTTTTCCTCTTCATGCAAACAAGAAGAGAGTGGAGTGAAATATTTAAAGTGTTGAGAAAAAAAAACCTACCCACCTAGAATTTTTACTTTGAGAAATTAGCTTTCAAAAGTGAAGGGGAAATAAAGACTTCCTGAGACAAAGATTTGAGGGAATTTGTTGCCAGTAAACCTGCCATGCAAGAAATGTTAAAAGAAGTTCTCCAGAGAGAAGGAAAATGATATAGGTCAGAAACTCAGATCTACATAAAGAAAGAAAGAGCATCAGAGAAGGAATACATGAATGTAAAATAAATAAAAGCTTTTATTTTTCTTATTCTTTTTTTTTTTTTTTTTTTTTTTGCGGTATGCGGGCCTCTCACTGTTGTGGCCTCCCCCGTTGCGGAGCACAGGCTCCGGACGTGCAGGCTCAGCGGCCATGGCTCACGGGCCCAGCCGCTCCGCGGCATATGGGATCCTCCCAGACCGGGGCACGAACCCGTATCCCCTGCATCGGCAGGCGGACTCTCAACCACTTGCGCCACCAGGGAGGCCCTTTTTCTTATTCTTAATCTAATAGATGAAATGTTCACAATAATAGCAACAATGTATTCAATTATATATTCTTATATATATGCTTATGTCTGATTACATGTATATATAAATATGCTTATGTATGCTTATGTGTAACTGAAATGAATGACAGCAATTATACAAGAGATAGGAAGCAGGAATTAGGATTATTTCATTTTATGGTACTTGCACTATCCATGAAGTGGTAGAGTGTTATTTGAAACTGGACTTGGATTGGTTATAAATGGATATTGCAAAATGTAGAATGGTCACTTAAAAAAGGAGTTCAACTGATATGCTCAGAATGGGGAGAAAATTGAATCATATAAAATGCTTAATTAAAACCAGAAAAGACAGGGACTTCCTTGGCAGTTCTGTGGTTGAGACTCTGTGTTTCAAATGCAGGGGTCATGGGTTCAATCCCTGGTCAGGGACTGAGATCCCGCATGCCCATGGCATGGCCAAAAACAAGGGGAAAAAAAAAACAGCAAAAGACAGAAAAGGTATGGAAGACAGAAATAAATACAAAGAAAGGAGCAATAAATAGAAAGCACTAGCAAATACAGTAGATATTAATCAAAAAACATCAACAATCATTTAGAATGTCAATGGTCTAAGTATACCAATTACAAAACAGATTATGTCAGATTGGATCAAAAAACAATATCTAACTATATGTTGTCTAAAAAGCCCACTTTAGGTATAGAGGCACATATAGTTGTTCCTCAGTATCCATGGGGTGTTGGTTCCATGCCCTCTCCATACCCCAGGGATACCAAAATCTGCACACGCTCAACTCCCTTATATAAAATGGTGTAGTACAGTCAGCCCTCCGTATCCGTGGATACAGAGGCCAAGTGTCTAGATTAAGAGTACAGGCATACTTTGTTTTATTGTGCTTTGCTATATTGTACTTTGCAGATATTACAAATTGAAGGTTTGTGGCAACCTGCATTGAGCAAGTCTGTCAGCACCATTTTTCCAACAGCGTTCGCTCACTTCATGAGTTTGTGTCACATTTTGGTAATTCTCACAGTATTTCAAATTTCTTCATTATTATATTTGTTGTGGTGATCTGTGATTATTGATCTTTGATGTTCCTATTGCAAGAAGATTGCAACTCGCTAAAGGCTCAGATGATGGTTAGCATTTTTAGCAATAAAGTATTTTTAAAATTAAGGTGTGTACATTTAGACATAATGCTATTGCACACTTAATAAACTAGAGTATAGTGTGAATACAACTTTTATATGCACTGGGAAATCAAAAAATTCATGTGATGCACTTTATTGCAATATTCGCCTTTTTGTAGTAGTCTGGAACTGAACCCACAGTATCCCCAAGGTATGCCTGTAAGTGGATGGAGAAAGATATACCATGATAACACTAATCAAAAGAAAGTGGAAGTAGCTATATTAATTTCAGACAGGGTGGAATTTGGAGTAAGGAAAGTTTTTGGAAATAAAGAAGGGAATTGCTGTTCACCAAGAAGATGTAGCATACTTAATGTGTATGCGTGTAACAACATAGCATCAAAATGCATGAGGCAAAACCCGACAGAAGTGCAGTGAAAAAGAGATGAATTCACTGTCATAGTTGGGAACTTCAGCACCCCTCTATCAGAAATGGACAGATCCAGCAGGCAAAAAAATCAGTAAGGACATAGTTGAACTCAACATCCATCATCAATCAAGCGGATGTAAGGACATCTATATACTGCTTCACCCAACAACAGCAGAATACACATTCTTCTCAAGCTTACATGGAACATCCACCAAGATAGACCACATTCTGGGCCATAAAACAAACCTTAAGAAATCCCTAACAAATTTAAAAGAACAGGAATCATACATTGTCTGCTCTCAGACCACAATGGAATTAGACTAGATGTCAGTAACAAAAAGATAGCTGGAAAATTCCAAAATACTTGGAATTAAGGCACCACCCTTATAAAAAACACATCAGCCAAAGAAAATATCTCATGAGAAACTTTAAAATATTTTGAACTAAATGAAAATGAGAAAACAAATTGTCAAAATTTGTCAGATACAGTGAAAGCAGTGCTTAGAGGGAAACTTGTGGCATTGAATGCATATATTAGAAAAGAAGAAAGATCTAAGATTAATCGTCTTAGCTTCCACCTTAGGATACTAGAAAGAGAAGAGCAAATTAAAGTAAACAGAAGAAAAATAATAAAATTAGAGCAGAAATCCATCAAATTGAAAATAGGAAACCAATAGGAAAAATCATTGAAACCAAAGCTTATTCTTTAAAAAGGTCAATGAAATCGATAAGCCTCTATCCAGGCTAATTAAGAAAAAAAGGGGTCCCTTTATCTATTTTTGAGAGAAATCATATTAACAAGTTTTCTAGTATGAAACTTCTTACATTCTGGGAATCAGTTGCTCATATAAATAACTGAATTTCAGTACAGCAATGGATTTCAAATGTTAACATTTTATTAACAATTTTTGCTGTTAAATATATCAATATACTGAGATGAGTCTGGTTTTATTATTTGGTGTTTTGATCAAGTTTTGTTTCAGGGTTATCTTAATTTTATATAAAGTAGAGTAAAGCTTTCTTTTCTCTGTGCTCATAGAAATAAACTCTTCCTTGAAATCTGAAAAAATTCTCTTGTAACACATTCTTTGTTATTACATAGTAGCTTCTCAGTGCTTTATTTTATTGTTGATTTGAGACAATTTGGTCACTTATATTTTTCCAGTAAAAATGTCTTTCAAACAGATTTTCAAACTTACAAGTTTGAATACCTTATATAAATTTAATAATTCCCTTGGAAACTTGAAAAGAAGGGGAATTACCTATCAATATAGTTTATATTATTTCATATATTTATAATTACCTTCACACTATAATTCTTTTAAAATTTTTCTTCTCTTTTCTGTGGTAAATATTTTTGCACAGAATATGCTTAATCTGTGTTTTGCCTGCTGTACTCTGTGCTATATCTTTAAACCTTTGATTGTAAAATAAAACACAAATACAAAGAAAAAAAGAAAAGAGAGACAGGACACTACTAGTATCAGAAATGAAAGACAGGCCATCACTATGCAACCCATGTACATGAAAAGGCTAATAAAGGAATACTATGAACAATTATTTCTTTGCCTACAAATTTGATAACCTAGATGAAATGGACCAATTCCTTCAAAGACACAGCTCCCATAACTAACCAAGGAGAAATAAATAATCTGAAACGGCTCTGTCTGTTAAAGAAATTGAATCAATAATTAATAATCTTCCAGAACAGAAAGCACCAGGCCCAGATGTATTCACTGGTGAATTCCACCAGACATTTAAGGAAGAAATCATGACAATTCTCTACAGTTGCTTTCAGAAGATAGAAATAGAGGAAATACTTCTTAACTCATTCTATGATGCAAGAATTATGCTAATACCAAAACCAGACAAAGCCATTACAAGAAAAAAATGCTACAGACCAGTGTAGAAAGCCTCATAGACACAGGTGCAAAAGTCCTCAAAAAATATTAACAAATTGAATCCAACAATATATAAAAAGAATTATACGCCACCACAATATATAAAAAGAATTAGGGCCTCCCTGGTGGCGCAGTGGTTGAGAGTCCGCCTGCCGATGCAGGGGATACGGGTTCGTGCCCCGGTCTGGGAGGATCCCATATGCCGCGGAGCGGCTGGGCCCGTGGGCCATGGCCGCTGGGCCTGCGCGTCCGGAGCCTGTGCTCCGCAACGGGAGAGGCCACAACGGTGAGAGGCCCGCATACCACAAAAAAAAAAAAAAAAAAAAAAAAAAGAATTATACACCACTATATGTTTTACCACTTTAAAATAATTAATGTAGTATACCGAAAACTACTGAATTGTTCACTTTAAATGGGTCAATAGTATGGTATGTGAATTATATCTTAGTAAAGCTGTTTTTTTGGTTAATATTTTGTTTTTTAAACATTAATACAGCTATCATTTCTTGTCTGGATAAATATGTAATGTTCTGTCTGTTTTTCCTGGGGTTTTTTTCCCCCTAGTTGAAAAAAAAAAATGTTCTTCATATTGTAGTCAGAATAGTAGTTTTAAAGTCTTTTAGTTTTGTGCTTAAAATCCTTTCATGGTACCACTTTGCTTTACAGAAGAGGCTCAAACTTTGTAACATAGCTTTTATCTTATGAGGTCCTTGCTGTTCGAGATTTTAACTTACTATTTGGGTTTCCCTGCTCATACATCAGGTTTTCTCTAGTATCTAGACTTTTGTACATGTTGCCAGCAATATTCTACGCTCAGGTCTCAATTTAGATATAACTTCCTGTGGGTATCTTTCCTTCTATGGTTCTTCCTTCCACTGGGCCCTCTCCTCCCCGTTAGATATACCTCCCCTCTCCCCTATTGACTTTACTTGAGAATGGCTGTTTTTTAAAAAAAAGTACTTTCCAATTGTTGTGATCATATACCACAGGAGTTTTTTTACCCTGTTGTATTAGTTTGCTAGGGCAGTTGTTACAAATACCCACAAACTGGGTGGCTTAAAAAACAAGAATTTATTGTCTCAATTATGGCAGTAGAAATCTGAAATCAAGTTGTTTGCAGAGTTGGCTTCTGATGGTTTGCTGGCAGTGTTTAGTGTTCCTTGGTTTGTAGATGTATCACCCTGATTTCTGCTTTAATCTTCATATGATGTTCTCAATGTGTGTGTGATTCTGAATCTAAATTTCTTCTATTTATAAGGATACAGTCATATTGGATTAGGGCCTACACTGATGACCTCATTTTAAGTTGATTACCTCTGTGAAGACCCTATTTTCTATTTTCTTTTTTTTCAGGCTTTTTGAAGTACAAATGACAATTTTAAATTGTATGTATTAAGGTGTAAAACCTGATATTTAGATATATGTATACATCGTGAAATGTTTACCACAATCAAGCTAATTAACGTGTCTATCACCCCAGTTACCTCCTTCCTTCTCCCTTCCCTCTCTCCCTCCCTTCCTTTTTTTTTTTTTGTCTAAGAATATTTAAGCTCCACTCTGTTAGCAAATTTCCAGTATGCAGTACAGTATTGTTAACTGTAGTTATCCTGCTTTACATTAGATCTCTAGAGTTTATTTATCCTACATATCTGAAATTTGTGCCTTTTGACCAACATTTCCCCATTTCCCCTACCCCCTCAGCCCTTCACAACCACTGTTCTACTCTCTGCTTCTAAGGGTTTGACTTTTGTAGATTCCGCACATAAGTCAGATCATGCAGTATTTAAAGCCCTAGTTCTAAATATGGTCACATTCTGAGGTACTGGTGTTTAGTGCTTCAACATATGAATTTTGGAGGGACACAATTCAACCCTTAACCCTTATATTTCACTTGAGAGTGTGATATAAGCTTTTTCTCTGTTTCATTATTATGTGATTGTCACAAACATAATTTTAATGATTATAGAAGAATATCCACTTAGCCAGTTTCCTACTGTTAAATACACTTGGCCCTTCATATCCACAGTTTCCACGTCTGCAGATACAGAGAGCCCATTGTTTGGGGTGGTGTGGGGGAGAAAATTCCAAAAGGCAAAATTCGAACTTGCCATGCCCTAGTAACTTTTACATAGCATTTGTAGATGATTTAAAGTATCTGAGAGTACGTTATATGCAAACACTACTCCATTTTATATATGGGACTTGAGCGATCATAGATTTTGGTAATGGAGGGTGGACAGACCTGGAACCAATCCCCCCAAGCTGACTGTATTTATTTTTCACTTTTGCAGTATAATAATTGCCATGGACCCTTTTATGTACTTCTTTTAGAACAGATACCTGGAAATGAAGTGGTCAGATCATTTTTAAGGCACTTGATACATGCCACAAATTTTTGCAAGTATGAGAGGCATTTCTTGCTTTCTTAGTAGATCATTTATTAATCATATTTTCTCTTTGTGAATTAGCTCTTTAAGTAATTTGCCCATTTAATTTTGTGGTCTTAATGTTTTTCTTTTCAATTCTTATAAACTCTTTGCATAGTAAAAATTGTACTGTTTATCTTCTCTGCAACTGTTTTACCAATTTATCATTTGCCCTTTAATTTTGGTCTTGTTTCTTTTTCAAATTATAGATGATTTGTTTTTATTTTCCTCAATAGTTCTTCTATTGCTTCGAAGCTTGGCTTGTCCTTCTTTTTTCAGAGTTTGCTAAATACGTAATTCTGCTTTTTCCTGGATGTTTCTATTGGGTTTAAAGATATTTAGTTCTAATCCATTTAGAGTTTGTTTTGCTAAATGGTATGATGTGAGAATCATTTTTTTCTTTAATTGCTAGTTTGTGGTTTCAATTCCATTAATTAATCACTGCTTTCCTCAGTGATTGACAGTATCTCACATATTGAATTAAATTATTTTGGGGTGGAGATCTATTACACTGATACTTTATTAAAGATTTATAGTAGGGACTTCCCTCGTGGCACAGTGGTTAAGAATCCACCTGCCAGCGCAGGGAACATGGGTTTGATCCCTGGTCCGGGAAGATCCCACATGCCGTGGAGCAACTAAGCCTGTGCACCACAACTACTGAGCCTGCACTCTAGAGCTCATGAGCCATAACTACGGAGCCCACTTGCCACAACTAGTGAAGCCCGTGTGCCTAGAGCCTGTGCTCCACAACAAGAGAAGCCACTGCAATGAGAAGCACGCACACTGCAATGAAGAGTAACCCCTGCTCGCTGCAACTAGAGAAAGCCTGCATTCAGCAATGAAGACCCAAGGCAGCCAAAAATAAATAAATTTATAAAAGAAAAACAGTCCGCCTGCCAATACAGGGGACACGGGTTTGATCCTTGGTCTGGGAAGATCCCACGTGCCGTGGAGCAACTAAGCCCGTGCGCCACAACTTCTGAGCCCACATGCCACAACTACTGAAGCCCACGTGATCTAGGGCCCGCGTGCTGCAGCTACTGAGCCTGTGTGCTGCAACTACTGAAGCCCACGCGCCTAGAGTCTGTGCTCTGCAACGAGAAGCCACCGCAATGAGAAGCCTGCGCACCGCAATGAAGAGTAGCCCCCACTCCCTGCAACTAGAGAAAGCCCGCGTGCAGCAACGAAGACCCAATGCAGGCAAAAAATTAAAAAAAAAATTTTATAGTATATGTTAACATCTGAAAAGAACATTACCCTCTCCCCTTCTTTACTCTTTGTGCTTTTTCAGGATTTTCTTTGGTATTTTTACCAGTTTATTTTTGCCTGTGTGCTAGAACATTTGTCTCTATCTCTCACCCAGTATTACCTACCACATTTAAATTTTTTAAATTAAATTTACAGGGAAGATAATTTAAGAAACATTGAACATATGTACATTCAATCTTCCCTTTCAAGTACTTGGTATTTTTCTATATTGTCTTCTTTAAATCTTTTGTAAAGACTTGTAGTTTTTTCATATAATTCAAACAAATTATTCACTGTTGTTATTACTTGTGTGTGTATTAGTTGCTGGTGGTTTTTGTTGGATCTATTAAAAACAAATGAAAATTTTTTATTAACAATGAAAATTTTTACTATTATTGCTTATTCTACTGTCTAGAAGTACTGTGTGATTTATATTATCTAATATGCAGTTGTTTTACTCAGCTTTATCAATTCCAACACTTTTCAGTGGGTTTATTTGCATTTTCTGAGCAAACAGTTATATTAAGTGGAAAGGATCATGATTTTCAACTATTCATGTTTTGTAACTATTTCACATGTTACTTAGAATATCTAAAATCTAATATTAAATAAGAGAGATAATGGAAGACATCCTTTTTGTTGTTATTATTCCTGGATGTATCTGGTGTTTCACTAGAAAGTATTATTTTGTCTGATAGCTTGAAAGAGGTTATTTCTTAAGAGAATTACTGAACTCTTTTTTTTTTTTGTGGGATTTGAGGTAGTATTTTGGAATTGGTATTAGATTTTATCAAATACTTTTGTGCAGGGGTACTTACAGAGATTATCACATGGAGTTAATTTAATTTTTGCACAGTTATTAATGTTTGCTAATATTAAATTACCTTCAATACCTGTAATAAAACTTACTGTCTTGCAGTAGATTGTTCTTTTTTACCTATGGTTTAATTTTGTTTCTCAGCATTTTATTTGGCTTTTTTATGTTCTTATCAATTAGTGACATGAGTCTATAACTTTTTTTGGTGGTATCTTTGTGAGGTTTTGATTTCAAGGTAATTTTTGCTTGAAACTTCTAGTACATCTACTGCTATCCCAACAGACAAACTATACTAAAGTGAGCAGCAAACTAAAAGTGTTCTTTAGGTGATTAGAAAAATGAAAGAGTAGTATGATAAGTGGTTAGTGCTGCAGATGTTGATTTAGGCACCATTTTCATGGAGTTGCATAAGAGCAAGAACATGACTTGACATGGCTCTTCCCAGTTTCCGCCAAGCTTTGCATGTCAGGCTGACTCAGAAACCACTGGAAAATCTGGGTCCTGCATACAGTAGGCACTTCATAAGCAGTTTTGAGTAAATGGTTAACATTACAGTGACTATCCCAGAAACATTTCTCAGGCCCACATTGATGCCTTTTTTTTTTTTTTTTTTTTTAATTATAGACCTCAAATGTGAAGAAGCTAGCATAGTTTACTTTGGACTTTAAATCAAAGACTGTTACCAGTTTTCCTGCCCTTAATACTGACTTCAAAAAAGGATACAGTGTCCTCCAGATCTTGATTCCTTGTTGTCACTAAACATAAGCTTATAGGTTCTTTGGATTTTAAAAGTTTTATTGTGGATCACCTTGGAAAATAGCATGTAACAAAGTAATAGAAAAGTTACTCAGGAAAAAGCTCAGGAAATCTTATAGTCATAACCTCTGTATGCTTCTGTTTACCTTAGCTACTACCTGGAAGAACCTTTGGACATTACACTTTCCTTTCTCACTGATACCAAGAGTATATTTCAACCTCATTTCTAAAAAGATGTCTTTCAACCAAATTTCCCCTTCTTAAAGCCCTACCTAAATGTGAAGAGCGGTATCATTTTTTTCTAGAATAGATAAAAAGATGTTAGATTAGACCTTTGTCATTTCTCCCCGGACCACTGCAGAAGCCTTCTTTCTCCCTTTTCTTTTTGTGCATTCTAGCTCTACCACTCCTCCCCCAATTTAATCTTTTAAAGACACAAATGTATTTATAACCTTTTATTAGTTCCACATCAGAAATAAGATGCAGTTAGATTTTTCCTTCACTCCATACACCAACAATATTATATATAAATTAGATATTTAAATGTAAAACAAATAATTATATAAGTACCAGCAGAAAATACAGATAAATATTGAATCTTGGTGTGAAGAAGACTGTAAAATACAGCAATAATGGAATACACACTTAGAAAAATATTGGCAACATATGGCAGGCAAAAGGTTAATAGCCTGAATAAAGAAAGTATTATTTTTATGTAATAATATACAAAAATAATATTCAGTTATATGAACAGTTCTTTATATTGTAGAAAGAGTTATTAGTTGATATTTTATTATTCTTACAGATTAATCTTTTATTATTACTTCTATAGCAAAAACAAATTAGTTACTCACCAGGAGTATGCAGCATAGAACATCAGCAAGAAATAACCAAACTAAAGACTGATTTGGAAAAGAAAAGTATCTTTTATGAAGAAGAATTGTCCAAGAGAGAAGGAATACATGCAAATGAAATTAAAAATCTGAAGAAAGAACTACATGATTCAGAAGGCCAGCAACTTGCTCTCAACAAAGAAATTATGATTTTGAAAGACAAATTGGAAAAAAACAGGAGAGAGAGGTAAGAATCAAGTTATTTACTCCTCTAATAATTATTTATTGAATACCTCTTCAGTGTTAAGGACTGGCGATACATAGGCAATAAACATATTCCAGTCCTCAAGAAGACCAAAGTCAAGATTGGTAAATAGAAATTTATATTACAGCATCATAGGAAAGCAAATGGGATAAGTATAGGAATACTCGTAGAAGAGGCACAAAAGATAACTTGGGTGTGTCTAGGTTTTTTGGACAAAATTATTTCTGAGTTAAGACCAAAGATATAAGAAATATATAGCTGTGGAAGAGTGTTCAGGCACAGGTTAGCAGAATTTGCCAAGATCTAGAGGAAAAGGGTAGCATGGCACATTCAGAAAATGAAAGTTGTTCATTATGGTGGAAGCATAAAAAGAAAGATGAATGGTGAGAAATGAGACTAGAAAGGAAAATAGTCGTAAGACCATTGAAGGAAAATTACGTGATTATATCAATATTTATATTTTTGAAAGACCACTCTTGCTACTGTTTAGAGAATGGATTGGAAGGAGCAGACTGCAGATAGTAATCTAGCTGTGAGAGATGAGGTGGCTGGACCTTAGATATGATAGTGAAGACGGAGAGAAGCTTATGGATTCAGAAGGTCTACCGAGAAGACAGAACCTGGATGACATGGTAACCAGATATGAGAAATTAGAAGCAGGAGAAATTATCAGTGATACTCAAGTTTCTAGGTTTTAGGTAACTGAATGTATGTTATTGTCATTCTCAACTTATATTGGAAGCCTAAGTTTAATTCAGTTTGGTCTGTTTGTTCAGCAAAATTTTTTAGAACCTGCTATGTGAAAGCATTGCTGTAGGCCCTGGAGGCATAACAGTGAACAGATAAAAATTCTCTCTCCTTATGGAGCTTTCCTTTAATTATGGTGAAAGACTATAAGCAAAATATAAATGAAATAAGTAAAATGCAGAATATATAGGTAATGATATAGGATAGGTAATATATAGGTAATGATAAATTCTAAGAACAAAAAATAAGGCAGTGGATGGGGGCTATGAAGCATTAAGGGGGAAAATTAAATTATATATGTATATATATATATATATGAATGAAATAACCAGGGAAAATTATACTGAGAAGATTATTTCTCAGTAAGGACTGAAGAAAGTGGGGGAGATATCTATACAGATGTATGAGAAGAACATTTTACATGAGGAACAAGAAGTCTGTTAAAAAAAATAATGGGAAGACAAAACTATGGAGATAGTAAAAAGATCAGTGGTTGTAAGGATTGGGAGGAGGATGGGGTGAATAGGCAGGGTACAGAGGATTTCTAGGGCAGTGAAACTACTCTGTATGAAACTGTGATAGGAGATATATGTCATTATACAACCTAATGTAAATTGCGACGTTTTAGTGATAATGATGTGTCAAATGTAGGTTCATCAGTAGTAACAAACACACCACTCTGAGTATATGGGCAATCTCTGTATTTTCCTCTCAGTATTGCTACGAACCTAAAACCTTTCTAAAAAATAAAGTCTATTAAAATAATAATACTAAAAAAGAGGCCAATGTGGATGAAGCAGAGTTAAGGGGAAAGAATAGTGAGAGGTACGTATGAGAGGTAATGGGAGCCAGATCATGTAAGGCTTTGTAAGTCATGTTCAGTGACTTACAATTTTTTACTCTCAGTAAAACCATGGCAGGGAAGCATTGCCTTTTGACAAGGATTTTGAGTGGAAAATGGACAAATACTGACTTGTGTTTTAACAGGATTATTCTGACTACTAGATTAAGAAAAGTCTGAACTAGATAAGAGAAAAAGCAGTGAAACCATTTAGAAGTCTTTTGCAATCATCCAGGCAAAAGATAATGGTGGATTGGGCCTAGGGTGGTGGCAGAATTGGCTGTGAAAAATGTTCGAATTCCAATTTCTTTAAAAGGTAAAATAATGATATTTGCTGATAGACTAGATATGGGGTAAGAAAGAAAGAGGAAAAATCAAGGATGATGCTACAGTTTGGGGCCTTAGCAATTAGGAGAATATAGTTACCATTTAGAGAGGAAAACTACAGAAGAAGCATTTTGGGGATGGGAATATCAGGAGCTCATTTTAAACAAATTATGTTTGAGGTGCTTTTCAGGCATCCAGGTCAAGTAGGTCATCATACAGACTAATCTGGATTTCAGGGCTAGAGATAAAATCCTGGGAGTATTTATCATTCACATGATATTTAAAGGGGTGAGACTATATGAGATCACTTAGTGAATGAATATAGATGGAAAAGAAGTCCTAGGACTGCAACCTGGAGCACTCCAATCTTTAGAAGTTTGGAAATGAGGAAGAAACAGCAAAGTGGAGAGAGAAAGAGCGGTAAGAATGATAGGAAGATGACCAGGCAAATTTGGTGTGCAAATTTGGTGTTATGATGAATGCATATCAAATCTGTCTACATGTTAAATTAGATGAGGTCTAAATCAAATAAGATGAGGACCATGTAATTGATAGTTGAATTTAACAATATGAATGTCATTGGTGACTTTGATAAGAACAATTTCAGTGGAACAGTAGTGGGCAGAAACCCCATAATGGATCCAAAGACTTGAAGGAGAGCAATTGTAAGAGCAAGCAGATAATAAAAGCAACGAGATAATAACTGGAGGAGAAATTTGTCTCAAAAATAACACCATGCTTGTAATCTGATAGAAAGTACCAGTAGATGATTCAGGACAGAGAGGAGAAAAGTGTACTTGAGCGAGTGCATAAACAAAGAGCAACCTTAGCTACATTTTGCTCCTGTAGTAAGAAAAGAATAAGTAAGAGTGTATGATCACAGGGGAAGGTACGTGGGGTGTTGGGAACTTGTTTTTCTGTTGTTAGGGTTGGGCATGTTGAATTTGAGGTGCTTGGGAGACAACTTTGGGGAGATATCAAGTCAGCAATTTGAAGCCCAGAAAAGCTACAGATGTAGATTCAGAGTTTGTCAGCATAATGGATGATAATTGAAATAGGTGGTATAATAGATGGGATAGCTCAGGGAAAATGTGTAAAAAAAAAGAAAAAAAAAAGTTGAGCACCTGTGACAGAATACCTGGGGGCATTGGCATTTACTTGGAGGAAAGAGGGGGTGGGGGGCTCACCAATACAGCTGAAAAGTCTAAATGTAGGCTGAAAATCAAGAAAGTGGGTATCACTGAAGCCAAGGGAGGACAACATTTCAAGAGGGAGGAAATGGACAACACTGTCAAAGGTAGCCAGTAGACTGGATATAATAACAGTTGGGACAATAATGAGTTTGGGGACAACAGTTTTTTTGAGGTGGTGGCAGCAGAAGTCAGATTTTAGCACAGGGAGGAAAATTTAGGCAGTGAGGAAGTGGATACGTCAAACTCTCAAGATTTCAAGGTGGTTGCCAAAGAACGGGAAGACAAAGAAAGTGGAAAATGAAGTGTGACGTAGAGTTTAGGGGAGAGTTTGTTTATTTTGTTTCAGTATGAGAAGTTTTGTTTAACGCTAATAGGAAAAAACAAAAATGGTTGTATATAGAAATTTTACTCAGTTTATTCATATACTTCTTTTTCTGAAAGGATGCTTCTTTGTAATTTTTCATATTTTTTTCATTGTTGTTTGTTGTTTGGAGTTGCTTCTGAATCAAGAAAGATTCCTGGGCTTCCCTGGTGGCGCAGTGGTTGAGAGTCAGCCTGCTGATGCAGGGGACACGGGTTTGTGCCCCGGTCCGGGAAGATCCCACATGCCGCGGAGCGGCTGGGCCCGTGAGCCATGGCCGCTGAGCCTGTAGTCCGGAGCCTGTGCTCCGCAACGGGAGAGGCCACAGCAGTGAGAGGCCCACGTACCGCAAAAAAAAAACCCCAAAAACCAAAAAAGACAAAACTGATTCCCCTTTCTCCCTTAGGAGGTTTTTGTTGTTTCTTTTTTTTTTTTTGTCTTTTTGTCTTTTAAGACACTGTTTTTTATTTTCTCAATGATATAAGGTGCTTTACAAGTATGAACAATAACCTGCCACACTTTAATGTTTTGTATCCTTTCCATTGATTTCTTTAAATCTGGAATGTAATTCCCTGTGTGGCATCTGTTTTCTAATGTAGAAAAAATAACTTATCAAACACTAAATTTTACTCTAAGGATACTAAATTTATAAATTTATTCCACTTTTGAAATGATAGCCCAAAATCCACCTGATTGACGCTCATTTGGCACGTTCTTCTCAATTCTGGTCGCTGAACCACATCCTGAGTTAGGATGAAAATAATGCAGCTTTCAGGCTTTGAAATGACTACATTGAAATTGCCAAAAGGGTCATGAGGTTGTCTGCGCAGGACAATGTTTTCCATCACTTACAGAGTTACACTTTGCATGTCAAGAAGAGAGGACGTAATCCCACAGCAGCAGACATTTAAAATGAAAGAAGACAGCCACAAGGATTCGTGCAGAAGATTTTAAATATGCCCGTTGAGCAAAACGATTTAACTGATTTTTCTTCAAGGGCAATGCTCCTATATGCATCCTTTGAAAAATTAAAGATCCTAGAATAGCGTCTTCCATGTGGGACATCTTGAAAGATAATATTTTGGTTTCAGTGAGTTACACACCAGTTCTTGTTAATTTAGCGGGTCTGTTTACAGAGTGTGGTGGTTTCGTTCTTTAGATTTGCAGAGTTTATAGAGAAAGAAAATTACAGCCTGCACACCCAAGACAAGGACAGTTCCTCCAATGAAACTGGCTGCATCAAAGGTAGACTTCCGCGCAGGTTGTGAAGTCGGAGTTAAAGTGATATCAGTTGTACCTGATGTAGTAGTTGTGTTGGAAGCTGTAGAAGAGGAAGGCAGAGTTGTGGTTTTAGCTGTAGAATTGGTTGGCAGTGGTGTGGCAGTGGACGCAGGACAGAATTCTGTGCTGTTCACCACCTTGCAATCACGAACTGTTGAATTCATTTTATCCAAAAGCAGGTAGTGTTAGCAGCATTAGCATCAAAACAGGAAACCCCATTGTTGCGGCTTTCACAGATTTCTGGTGCTGGAGTGGTGCCCGGAGGAGCGGCGGCGGCACCGGGGCTGTCCTGGTGGCAGTCGGTAAAGCCGAGGGTGTAGTCACGTTCGGGGCCAGCATGGTGTGCTGAGCCGCGCTCGTCACGCAGAACGCGGCCAGGCAGCTGCCAAAAGCAGCCGGCGGGGCAGCGCCACTTTCGCAGCCTCTGTGCTGGCCTTCGAGCGCGTCCGTCCCTCTGTCCCCTGCGGCGCCACCTCCCAGACTCCTCCCTTTGGAGGTTTTTAAAAAGTTCGCTAGAACTTTAGAACCCTAAGGGTGAATCACCTTAGAACCCTAAGGGTGAATCAGTTCTGTCCCTTAGAACTATCATTTTAAATAAGTTTTATAATATTGTATGTATGTATGTATGTATGTGTAGATAGGTAGGTACATAAGGAAGAAGGGAAGAAGGAAGGCAGGAGTTGGAAATGTAAGTTGAATTTTCTATGCAGTCTAGAGCTGAGTGTAAGCAATTGTATTGTGGTCCCTTACCCTCCTTTTTCCCTAGCTTCCTCATTTTCCCATGCTTTCTAGCATATATACAACTGAAGAAGGTGAGCATAATTAGGATGTCTTCCTCAGATTTCCAAATGAAGAACAAAATAGATATTATTAAGCAGACAAATCTATTTATTAATTAAAAGGAAATGATTGTGACTTCCTAATTTTAAGGGAAATGTTTGGAATTTGGAGCAATTGAGATATAAGTGGCTTTTCAGAATAAGGCATATGATACAATAGCCAATCTGGGATACCATTATTTTACCTTTAATTCAATTCCTTTTTTTCCTTTTATATTTTGCATTGTATTAGTCAAAGTGAAAGGGAAGAATTTGAAAATGAGTTCAAACAACAGTATGAACGAGAAAAAGTGTTATTAATGGAAGAAAATAAAAAACTGACAAGTGAGCTTGATAAGGTGAGTGGTTTAATCTCATTGATATTCATTGATACATGCTAGATGTTCAACACTATCATAGCAATTATAGATATAATTTTATATTTGGTGTACATTTTTAAATTTAATATTCCTCCTAAATGCAAGGATTGCTTCTGTGTACAGGCAATTTGTCATTTTACCAATCTGTACAGGAGTCTTCTTGGAGAGAGGACTTGGCTTACCTCGTCTTATTCTTTGTCCCATTTATTTTTTGAGCCCCTGTTCTTTATTTCACTTTCCATCTCTCTTTTACTATTAATCACTTACTTTGTCATGGCTTTGCTTGTTTGGTCGCAAACTACTTGAGAAAGAACTCTGTTAGTTTATTTTGTAATTACAAAGCTGATGCACACAAACACTGTGGAAAGTGGCCAAATAGTAAGTAGTATAAATTATTTTTTAAACTATGAATACTGTATGAACATTATTGTATAACTCTTAGTTATTTCCACTAAAATAAAACTAACAGTATTTAAACTTTATCCAAATAGGTCACATAATTGTTATTTAATGGGCTTAACCAATATGACTACAAAATTAAACATCATTTCTGTCTACCAGACAGAATTTTAAGATTCTGTTAAGAGTTACCTTGAGGTAAAAAATGTAATTAAACTCTAGAAGGCCACTTCATGTAGAGTTTATAAGCAAATTACCTAGTAAAAGATGGTATTATAGTTTAAGAAAAATTGAATTGTGATATAATCAAATCGAATGTAGATCAAATCTTGTATTCACCCTTTGGTTTCATTTCATTAGCCATACAGTTCTGGCAAGTTTACCAGAAGTACATCTTTAGAAATAATTTTTAAATAATACTCTTGATTTTGATGAGATCTGAAGGATAAAAATAAAAGCCTATCTCCAAATTTTATAAAAAATAGAATATTACCTTGCCTTGCTAAATTGAAAGATGTGGTAAAGGATGTGAACAGAACTTTGAGAGCAAATCATATGGTTGGCAAGTATTCAGTGACAAATGATAACAAGGAAATGTTTATTTCTGGAGAAATAGGGGAGGATCTGGGTCTTCTTCCATTTGAACCTCTTCTCTATTTTTGCTCCTTTTATTCAGCTTCACTTCTCTGTCAGTCCACCTAACTGCACATCTTCACTGTTTCTTTCCATTTATTCAATTTTTGGTTTGGTTGAATTGGGTATTTTCCCCAAGAGGGATAACCAAAGAATACCTTTGCCATTGCTACACCAACTGTTCCATTGGGAACCTGCTTGAAGAGAACCAAATTCCTTCTCAACAGAACTTCAGATATAGAAACCAAAAAGCAATTAGTATGTTAATTTTGAAACTTATATAACTAATAGATTCTCATAGTCATATTTTTTAACTTCAAAAATAAAAATTAAAAAGGAAATAGAAAAAAGTTTGTTGATATTTTCAGAAGTCTGTATTCAAAGTTTCTATTAAAGGTAACTTATTGCAAGTAAAATTAGCCATAATGCCAAGGAGTGGAAGTAAATGGTTTCCAGTAAGAAAATATTATCATTTGTATCTTGTTTTTAAATAATTATTTTACATAAAAGCAAAATTACACAAAATATGGAAAATATTCAACATAAAAGTTACCTATGATTTCATTAAAATGAAACAACTATTTTACTTTTATATGTTCCTTTCCAGGTTTTGTTGTATATGTATTATTACATAATTTCAGTCATATATACATTATATTTTCTAATCTGCTGTTTCATTTAAAAAATGAGCATTTTTCCATATTCCTGTGTAGTCTTAAAATTATCATAAGCCAGATATGTCAATTTACAAATAGTAAAACCTTCTCATTCCCAAACATGCAAAATGAAGTAATACTTAGGTAGAATTTACTTTGTGCAGGCCCTCTCCTGAGTTAGTGTATATAAACCATATAATTCTCACAATAACTCTGTGAGGTATACCCTACTGTTCCTACCATTTTACAGATGAGGAAATTGAGGCAAAGGGAGATTAAGCTACTCTTGTAATCTCAGAACTAGGGAGTGGCAGGATGGGATTGGAACACAGGTAGTCTGGCTCCAGAGCCCCTGTGCTTTAATTCAGTAAGAATGAAAAGATTAACTTTTCCTGACAAATACTAAACACATCTATTTAAGACTCCTTTTAACTACTGTAACATGACAGTGCAAAAATTTGTATTTCCTCCTCTTGCAAATCTCCAGCTGAAACCCCAATCACAGATTAATTGCAAGTCAAAAGCAATGGTGATCAGAAAAGGATGTGTTGTAGGAATTAGTGAAGACACTGCATCTGCAAAAAACATTCTCCAAAATAACTGGTAGACTTCTGGCTATGCTAACATGGAGAGATTGATGAATCCGCTCAAGAAAAAAAAAGTTTCAAAGTGGACACAGTTGTTGAAAACAGTCATTTCAGAGCTCCCAGAGTTAACCAAAGGAAGACAACTACAAAACATTACTGAGATAAATTAAGGAATATCTAAACAAATGGAGAGATATACTGCATATTTTTAGGACTGCAGTTCTCTCCTAATAGATCTATGGATTTGGGGAAATCACTATCAAAATTTTGGTAGGCTTTTTTGTTAGAATTGGCAAGCCTATCCTTAAATTTATATGGGAATACAGAAGATCTACAATAGCAAAAATATTTGGCGCGGGGGAGGGGAGACGAGGGGTACAAAAGTTGGAGGGTTTACACTACAGAATTTTGAAACTTACTGTAAATCTATAGTAATCAAAAGACGGTAACATTGGCATAATGGAACAGAGTAGAGAGTCCAAAAATAAGACATCATATTTATGGTTGATTGATTTTCAGCAAAAGTACCAAGGCAATTCAATGGGAAAAAGACAATCTTTTCAACAAATGGTGCTGGAA
This sequence comes from Mesoplodon densirostris, assembly GCF_025265405.1. Taxonomy (NCBI): domain Eukaryota; kingdom Metazoa; phylum Chordata; class Mammalia; order Artiodactyla; family Ziphiidae; genus Mesoplodon; species Mesoplodon densirostris. Next base: position 169,535,891 of record NC_082662.1, read on the forward strand.
TAATAAATGGCCATACTACCCAAAACAGTCTACAGATTTAATGTGATCTCTGTCAAATTACCCATGTCAGTTTTTACAGAACTAGAACAAATATTCCTAAAATTTATATGGAACCACAACAAAAAACAAAAAACAGAATTGCCAAAGCAATCCTGAGGGAAAAGAACAAAGCTGGAGACATAACTCTCCCAGACTTCAGGCAATACTACAAAGCTACAGTAATCAAAACAGCTTGGTATTGGCTGACAAAAACAGACATATGGATCAGTGGAACAGAATAGAGAGCCCAGAAATAAACCCACACACCTATGGTCAATTAATCTTCAACAAGGGAGGCAAGAATATACAATGGAGAAAAGACAGTCTCTTCAGCAAGTAGTGTTGGGAGAGCTGGACAGCTGTATATAAAACAATGAAGTTAAAACACTCCCTCACACCATACACAAAAATAAACTCAGAATGGCTTGAAGACTTAAATATTAAGACATGATACCGTAAATCTCCTAGAAGAGAACATAGGCAAAACATTCTCTGATGTAAATCATAGCAATAGTTTCTTATGTCAGACCCAGGAAGAGCCACTGTTTCAGTATGAGACCAAGGACAGAATCCAATGTCCCAGCTTGAAAGCAAGTCAGGCAGGAGGAGTTCCCTCTTACTAGGGTCAGCCTTTTTTTCTATTCAGGCCTTCAACTGATTGAATGGGAACCATCCACATTAGGAAGGTAATCTGCTTTACTCAGTCAATCAATTCAAATGTTAATCTCACCCAGAGACACCTTCAAAGACACAACCAGAATGTTTGACCAAATGTCTAGGCACCCTATGACCCAATCAAGTTGACTCATAAATTTAACCATCACATGGCCCCTCATCTTCACAAACCTGTAAATAATTCTTGTAGGAAAAATTCGTCTCCTTCAAGCTGAGTAATCAGAAAGAAAACTAACACAATGTCTCTACAAATATATCAGAAAGGAAGAAAGGAATAGTAATAACTAATGGCGTATTGAGACCATTTATCAGAAGAATGTAACCATGAAATAAAAATTGTATGCAAATATTTTATCATGAACTTTTAAAAACTAAATAAACAAGAATTTTTGCTTCTGTGACAGATTAGCTTACATCATACCTACCACCTCACCAAGAAGAGCTATAAAGCTGGGCTTTAAAAAAATGTTTTTAATACTGTAGCAATACTGCCTGGAAGTATTCATCTGCAGGAAGGCACTGGAGAGATAAGAAGGCAGCCGAGACTTTACTGACCCAGTTCCTTTAGAAAGGAGTAGTACAGAGAGATGAGCCCAGCATTCAGTGCCAGTTTTCCTCTTGAGGCATTTGCAGATAGGAAAGCTATAGCAGAGAATCCAGGAAGTTGAGCACAGTATTCCACAGTAGCACAAGTTTAGAGAGAAAAACTGAATTATCAATGCCCACCAAGGTGCAGAATCCTTGGTAATCGATTCAAGCTTTCAATTGAACTCATCAAAAAGGCTACATTTTAGAAATAAGGGTGAACCAGAGAGAGATGAGCCCTCTCAGTGACTGAAACCCAGCCTCTGAGTAACTGAATCCGTGATCTGTCTAATTGCCTACCAGAAGTAAAAGTAAGCAGTCTCTGGAGGAAGATATTATATAGAGCCTCAAATTATCTCTAAAATTTTCATACACTATATGTGGCATGCAGTAAGAAATTACAATGCATACCAAGAGATACAACCAAAGAAAACCAAGACATGAAAGTATAATAGCAAAAACAAAGTAAGAAAAGAATAAATGAGAAGAAAACCAGGCAGTCAGTATAAACAGACCCACACAATTCCGAGTATTGGAATTTTCTTAATTGAACTTTAAAATAACTGTATGATATATTCAAGAAAATAAACATGATGAAGAATTTCAGCAGACAACTGGAATCTATACAAAACAGTCAAGTAAATCTTTAGAAGTGAAAAATAAAATAAATGAAAAATCCCAACAGAAAATATTAACAGTGGATTGGAAAGAACCAAAGAAAGGAAGGGGTAAATAAAAAACTTTCCATACTGAAGTCTGGATATAGATTTAAAAGGACAGAAGTACAGGGACTTCCCTGGTGGTCCAGTGGTAAAGAATCCGCCTTACAATGCAGGGGATGCTGGTTCGACCCCTGGTCAGGGAATTAAGAACCCACGTGCCGTGGGACAACTAAGCCTGCATGCCACAACTACTTGCATGCTTGCATGCCTCAACTAGAGCCCATGTGCTCTGGAACCCACGCACCACAGCTACAGAGCCCATGTGCCCTGGAGCCTGCGTGCCACAACTAGAGAAGAGAAAACCTGCACACCACAACTAGAGAGCCCATGCACCACAACAAAGATCCCGTGCACCACGACTAAGACCAGACACAGCCAAAAATAAATTAAATAAATAATAAATTTTAAAAGATATATTAAGAAAAAAGGACAGAAATACATAAACGAGGATGTGAGACATAGGGGACGTGATGAGAAAATGACATACAAATATTTGCTTTCCCAGAAGGAGAGGAGAAAGACTGTGGTAGAAGCAGTATTTGCAGAGCTAATGGCCCATCATTTTCCAAAACCTCTGAGAAATATTTAGCCACAAATTCAAGAAATGCCACAAACCCTAAAAGTGATAAATAGAAATTAAATCTCTTAGGCACATTATAGAAAAATTGCTAAAAACCAACAATCAAAGAAAATCCTAGAAGCAGCCAGAGAAGAAAGACACATTGTATTCGAAGGAGCAAAAGCTAAACTTAAAGCTGTCTTTACAACAGAAAAAATGGAATCCAGGATAAAAAGGAATGACATCTATAAATAATAAAAAGGAATAGAAAGGAAAATAACTGCCAATCTAGAAAATTATATACAACAAAAAGTGTCTTTCAAAAATGAAGGCAAAAATTCAGACTGTAGAGAACTCTGCAGGACAAACAACCTACTTTCTTCAACAAATAAATTACAAGAAAAATTAAAGTGTTGGAGGGGAACTGCTATGTACTAAATGTTTGTGTCCCTCCAAAATTCAGATGTTGACACCTAGTACTATTTGGAGGTATAGCCTTTGGGAGATGATTAGGTCATGAAGATAGAGCCTTCATGAATAGGATTAGTGCTCTTATAAAAGAGACCCCACAGAGCTCCCTCATCCCACGATCATCTATAAACCAGGAAGTGGGCCCTTGCCAGACACTGAATCTGCTGGTGCCTTGATCTTGGACTTCCCAGCGTCCAGAACTATCAGAAATAAATGTTTCTTGTTTAAGCCACTCAGACTGTGATATTCCACTACAGCAGCCCCAATGGAGTAATCTGGAGCCTATAAGTAAAAAAGACTTAGAGCAACCATTAAGTTACGTTTACTTGTTGGTATGATCCAGTTTAACAGACTGTTAAGTCTTTTGATGTTTTGAGACAACTGGAAATTTGAACGATTACTAGCTATGTGATAATATAAGGAAACTTGTTAAATTTGTTTAAATATGATAATGATATTGTGGTCATACGTTAAAAGGGAGCCTTATTTTCTAGAGATATACACAGAAATATATATGGATAAAATTATATGATGTCTGGTATTTGCTGCAGAATAATACCGGAGGAACGGGTAAGAAGACAGGAGTACAAATGAAATAAGATTGACATTGAGGTGATAATTGTTGAAGTTAGTGATGATGGGCTCATGGGAATTCCCTTATACTCTTCTGTTCATTTTTGTATATGCTTGAAATTATATAAGTTTTTTTAAAAAGAGGATGACATAGAAATATTTTCAGACAAAAAAATGAGAGGTGTTGTTACCAACAAAACTGGGGAGTTCTTCAGGCAAATGGAGAATGTTCACAGATGGAACCAATTCAATATGGGGAGTATGGGAAAAGCAAAGGCAGAAGGAGAATTCAGAGTACTTGATGTTTCCAAAACAGAGGTGCATAATAATAGGAAATCAGAAAGACAAGCATTTTTGAGTTATCAGATTTAACAAGAGGCATCTGAGCACCTTGAATTCCTGTTCCTAAAAGTCACACGTCTTTAAGTACCTTAAAACTGCCTTTCAGCTTACCACTTTGTATGAGAACTTAAGTACTTGCAACCAGCAGTTAGAAGAAGAGGTAAAAGATTTAGCAGACAAGAAGGAATCAGTTGCACATTGGGAAGCTCAAATCACAGAAATAATTCAGTGGTGAGTACTCTCTTAAATCTGTTTTTGTGGGTAATTTTTGGCCATATAGTCAAGTTGGTATGAATTCCAGAAGGAATATTTATTACTGGTCTGTGCTTCTTCTATGTTGTCTGTTATTTTCCTCTTTTCTCTAACTCCATCAAATATTCCATATCAGCTTTTACACAGTTTCATTGGAAGCTGATATTTCTTTCTAAGAAAAGAAAATGTTATTGTCTCCTAAGACAGTTGGTCCTTAAAGAACTGAAGAAACTCATTCACTAGCTATCGATGTTCCTTTCTAAGATCAAAATTGCTGTATTTGTGATTACTTTAAGAAACAGAAAGCCTGGAGAATATTTTACAAGCTGAAGATGTGCTTTCACCTTTTTCATAATTATAACAGACTAATTCACACATGGCATTTTTAAAACATTAAATGGTTACAGTTTAGTTTTATCAACTGTTCTTTAAGCCCCTAGGATTTAATTTAGGATAATTGCCTTAGTAACTTCCATATTAATTAACTCAAATGATTGTTCTGGTATTTGTAAAAATTTGTATATTTTTATAATACTTGAAGAAAGTAGAATCCAACAGGGACTTTATTTTCTAATGCAAATAGCCTAACTTTTTGTATTTACTTTTTTAACTTTCTGACTCTTTTTTAGCACGTTATTGATGTTTTATTTATATAAACAACTACTGGTTTCTTCAGATATCTATAGACCAATAATTTGCTGAGAATGTTAGTTTATCATGCTCTTATTTTTGTTTTCTAAGCATTTTTTCCTGCTTATACCAACTTAGTACCCTCCTTCTTAAGTGAAATCATAAGTGAATAAACACTGCCTTTTTAAGTAATCTTACCCAAATGACTCAAATATTTTGATATTGACTTAACTATAGAGCTCTTATGTTAACTCAACTTTAGCTTATGAATGTGACTGTTGAGTGCATATCTGAAGGAAAATGCCCAAATTGTGGAAATATGGTTGTGTTCCAAATAGTACAGTTAATGGTTCATTATATTTAATTGAGATCCTTGTCATAAACTCTACATTTCTGAAGCAAATCATTTTAATCTTTAGCCGTGCTTACAATATCAAACATTATGACTTTTCATTTGTAACTCCATTATTATGTAATCAAATTTGTAATAAGATGTTAATGAAAATGACTTTACAGAAGACAAAACTGATTTGGCCAAAGCCTGAGATCCTAGACCACTGATCTTTTCAAGTGATTGCATGATGGGTTCAGATGGAATGGGAAGTGGTTCTAGTAAAGAAGCTTTAAATATGGACTATCTGGAAAGGGTTAGTAGAAAGGATGAAGATGAAAATTTTTGTGTGATACTACAAAGCACTCTTTTTACACATTTCACATTCAAGTGAAATATGCAGAAGAAATCAGGAATACAATGAATTCACTTTGCATTAAAGCTATTATTTAGAAATGGACGAATATATTAGATAATAAATTATTAAATACCTAATAGGCTAAAAGTAAAAGATATACTCACTGTTCTCAGAGTTCTCACCTATTTGAAAGTTATATCTCTGAGATATTCTGTGCAAGCTTATAAAGGTCAGAAGTCTCAGGTTATTCCTGGTTTTTTAATCTGGTATATTAAAAAATGAAGTAATGCCAAAACAAGGTTTTGGAAGCTTGTGATATGCAGTGTTTTAGATGTTTCTGCATTGGCCAAATTAACAGGTTTAAAATAAAAACACTGCTGTAGATAAGACTTCATTTGAATGCAGTTCTAACGGCCTTGTTACTCTGCTCCCTCTGCCTTTTCCTTTGAAATACCTCTTTCATGTGAAAGGAAACCTTTTAGGTCAAGGAGAACTTGTTGCTCACACTGTATTGGAACAGGGACCTTTCTTCTCACCATTGACTCATCAGAAGACTTCACTCTTTCTCTTTGAAATGGTACTACAAGGAGAGGTTGAAGTAATAGGCTGGTCCATAAGATTCATTTTTTAGATGTATCTCCTCACATATAATGCATTCTTCTGGTATAATAGGAGATAGAAAGGTCTGTAAAATAGGGTACTTTGCCTTCCAGTACTAGCTTATAGTGTAACATTTAAAAGTTTAAAAACTAATGTGATCAGAGCTGGATATAAGTAACAAGACTTAAATGTAAATTGTCTTATGTATTGTGCAAATACTGATTTTTCTATATGAGTATAGAGGAGAATTACTTCAGACTGGGTGCTAAAGGAAGTTGGGGGTAATCAGTGGAACTATAATGCATTTTCTGAAAACACTGAGTTCAATAAAGGGTGCTACTATTCCTATAAAAGAATAGTGGGAAATAAGACCAATAAAGTTATTGCAGCGCAATTAACATGAATACTGGGTAAGAATCAGAACTTCATTTATTTATTTATAAGAAGAAGGAGAAGGCTTTTCTGCAAAGGATTATGGAATTGATTGAGGTGATGCATTAGCAAGGTAACTCTTCATAGCGGTGTTCAGCATGAAATAGAAGGAAATTTGGGGGAAGCTGCACAAATGGAGAAGACATTATGGAAGAAGGAGCTATAGGACTTAATTATAAATGAAGGGCAAGAGTTGAGGAGGAATTAGTATTTCTGAAACACTGTATTGGAGAAATTAAGGAAATGCTGATATCACTGAAGTAAGAAAAGTCAGGAGAAGGAACCAGCTTTGGGGAGGATGATATAATCAATTTTAGTTGTTCTTTTGTTTGTTGGTGAGTCTGAGATCATTCTGAGAGATCTGAATGGAGATTTCCAATATGCTTTAGAAAAGATGACTTAAAGGTTAGGATTAGAAATATAAATTTGGGAATTTAATTTCTAGTAAATAAGGCCATTGAAGTTGTTGGGTTTTACAATAGAAAGAAGGATAATGGTGAGGGTGATAATAGTAGAAGATAGAGGAAACAGCTGTGTAAGAAAACCAGGAAAATGTTTTAATAATCAGGAAAGGGTTTCAATAGTGAAACTTTTATTTTCCTTTGTTTAAATTCATTCACATTATTTGAAACACTCCTCATTCATTAATTTTCATTCCTGTGTAGTAATAGTTTACAGTGATTAAAAAATAGTATGTTGTAGGCATTAGGCTGAAAATTCACATGTTTTCTCATTTAGTTATCACAACAGTCCTATGAGGTAGGTATTATTATTATTCCCATCTTATAACTGAGATAACAGAGAGTTAGAGGGGGTAAATGACTTATCCAAAGACACACAACTGCTAAACAGTGAGCTAGGATTTGAACCTAGTTCTATATGACTCAAGAATCAAGAAGGGATATGGGAACAGATGTATATGTATAACTGATTCACTTTGTTATAAAGCAGAAACTAATACATCATTGTGAAGCAATTATACTCCAATAAAGATGAAAAAAAAAAAAGAATCAAGTTCTTAATCACTCTACTATATGTGTCCTGACTCCCAAACTTTTTTTTTAGTTTTAATTTTATATTGGAGCATAGTTGACTAACAATGTTGTGTTAGTCTCAAGTGTACAGCAAAGTGATTCAGTTATACATATATATGTATCTATTCTTTTTCAAATTCTTCTCCCATTTAGGTTATTACAGAATATTGAGCAGAGATTCCTGTGCTATACAGTAGGTCCTTGTTGGTTATCTATTTTAATTATAGCAGTGTCCCAAACTCCCAATCTATCCCTCCCCCAACCCTTCTCCCGTGGTAACCATAAGTTTGCTAAGTCTGTGCTGACTGCCAAACTTTTTAAGGACCATGTCTTATATGTCTTCTTCAATCTTCCGAATATGTCTACATAATAATCAGTATTTAATAAATATTTCTTGATTATTTTGACTTAGCCAAAGAAAAGATGAGAGACTTGCTTCTAAAACTGATTTTTTTAAATGTCTTTATTGGAGTATAATTGCTTTACAATGGTGTGTTATTTTCTGCTTTATAACAAAGTGAATCAGTTATACATATACATATGTCCCCATATCTCTTCCCTCTTGCATCTCCCTCCCTCCCACCCCTCTAGGTGGACACAAAGCACCGAGCTGATCTCCCTGTGCTATGTGGCTGCTTCCCACTAGCTATCTATTTAATGTTTGGTAGTGTATATATGTCCATGCCACTCTCTCACTTTGTCCCAGCTTACCCTTCCCCCTCCCCGTATCCTCAAGTCCATTCTCTAGTAGGTCTGTGTCTTTATTCCTATCTTGCCCCTAGGTTCTTCATGACCTTTTTTTTTTTTTTTTTTTTAGATTCCATATATATGTGTTAGCATATGGTATTTGTTTTTCTCTTTCTGACTTACTTCACTCCATATGACAGACTCTAGGTCCATCCACCTCACTACAAATAACTCAATTTCGTTTCTTTTTATGGCTGAGTAATATTCCATTGTATATATGTGCCACATCTTCTTTATCCATTCATCTGTTGATGGACACTTAGGTTGCTTCGATGTCCTGGCTATTGTAAATAGAGCTGCAATGAACATTTTGGTACATGACTCTTTTTGAATTATGGTTTTCTCAGGGTATATACCCAGTAGTGGGATTGCTGGGTCGTATGGTAGTTCTATTTTTAGTTTTTTAAGGAAACTCCATACTGTTCTCCATAGTGGCTGTATCAATTTACATTCCCACCAACAGTGCAAGAGGGTTCCCTTTTCTCCACACGCTCTCCAGCATTTATTTTTTGTAGATTTTTTGATGATGGCCATTCTGACCGGTGTGAGCTGATATCGCATTGTAGTTTTGATTTGCATTTCTCTAATGATTAATGATGTTGAGCATTCTTTCATGTTTTTCTTGGCAATCTGTGTATCTTCTTTGGAGAAATGTCTATTTAAGTCTTCTGCCCATTTTTGGATTGGGTGGTTTCTTTTTTTGATACTGAGCTGCATGAGCTGCTTGTAAATTTTGGAGATTAATCCTTTGTCAGTTGCTTCATTTGCAAATATTTTCTCCCATTCTGAAGGTTGTCTTTTTGTCTTGTTTATGGTTTCCTTTGCTGTGCAAAAGCTTTTAACTTTCATTAGGTCCCATTTCTTTATTTTTCTTTTTATTTCCATTTCTCTAGAAGATGGGTCAAAAAAGGATCTTGCTGTGATTTATGTCATAGAGTGTTCTGCCTATGTTTTCCTCTAAGAGTTTGATAGTGTCTGGCCTTACATTTAGGTCTTTAATCCATTTTGAGTGTATTTTTGTGTGTGGTGTTAGGGAGTGTTCTAATTTCGTTCTTTTACATGTAGCTGTCCAGTTTTCCCAGCACCACTTTATGAAGAGGCTGTCTTTTCTCCACTGTATATTCTTGCCTCCTTTATCAAAGATAAGGTGACCATATGTGCGTGGTTTATCTCTGGGCTTTCTATCCTGTTCCATTGATCTATCTTTCTGTTTTAGTGCCAGTACCATACTGTCGTGATTCCTGTAGCTTTGTAGTATAGTCTGGAGTCAGGGGGCCTGATTCCTCCAGCTCCGTTTTTCTTTCTCAAGATGGATTTGGCTATTCGGGGTCTTTTGTGTTTCCATACAAATTGTGAAATTTTTTGTTGTAGTTCTGTGAACAGTGCCAGTGGTAGTTTGATAGGGATTGCATTGAATCTGTAGATTGCTTTGGGTAGTGGAGTCATTTTCACAATGTTGATTTTTCCAATCCAAGAACGTGGTATATCTCTCCATCTATTTGTATCTTTAATTTCTTTCATCAGTGTCTTATAATTTTCTGCATACAGGTCTTTTGTCTCCTTAGGTAGGTTTATTCCTAGATATTTTATTCTTTTTGTTGCAATCATAAATGGAAGTGTTTCCTTAATTTCTCTTTCAGATTTTTCATCATTATTGTATAGGAATGCAAGAGATTTCTGTGCATTAATTTTCTAACCTGCTACTTTACCAAATTCATTGATTAGCTCTAGTAGTTTTCTGGTAGCATCTTTAGGATTCTCTATGTATAGTATCATGTCATGTCATCTGCAAACAGTGACAGCTTTACTTCTTCTTTTCCAATTTGGATTCCTTTTATTTCCTTTTCTTCTCTGATTGCTGTGGCTAAAACTTCCAAAACTATGTTGAATAAGAGTGGTGAGAGTGGGCAACCTTGTCTTGTTCCTGATCTTAGAGGAAATGCTTCCAGTTTTTCACCATTGAGGACGATGTTGGCTGTGGGTTTGTCATATAAGGCCTTTATTATGTTGAGGAAAGTTCCCTCTATGCCTACTTTCTGTAGGGTTTTTATCATAAATTGGTGTTGAATTTTGTCAAAAGCTTTCTCTGCATCTATTGAGATGATCATATGGTTTTACTCCTTCAGTTTGTTAATGGGGTGTATTACATTGATTTGAATATATGGAAGAATCCTTGCATTCCTGGGATAAACCCCACTTGATCATGGTGTATGATCCTTTTAATGTGCTGTTGGATTCTGTTTGCTAGTATTTTGTTGAGGATTTTTGCATCTATGTTCATCAGTGATATTGGCCTGTGGTTTTCTTTCTTTGTGACATCCTTGCCTGGTTTTGGTATCAAGGTGATGGTGGCCTCGCAGAATGAGTTTGGGAGTGTTCCTCCCTCTGCTATATTTTGGAAGAGTTTGAGAAGGATAGGTGTTAGCTCTTCTCTAAATGTTTGATAGAATTCCCCTGTGAAGCCATCTGGTCCTGGGCTTTTGTTTGTTGGAATGTTTTTAATCACAGTTTCAATTTCAGTGCTTGTGATTGGTCTGTTTATATTTTCTATTTCTTCCTGGTTCAGTCTCGGCAGGTTGTGCATTTCTAAGAATTTGTCCATTTCTTCCAGGTTGTCCATTTTATTGGCATAGAGTTGCTTGTAGTAATCTCTCATGATCTTTTGTATTTCTGCAGTGTCAGTTGTTACTTCTCCTTTTTCATTTCTAATTCTATTGATTTGAGTCTTCTCCCTTTTTTTCCTGATGAGTCTGGCTAATGGTTTATCAATTTTGTTTATCTTCTCAAAGAACCAGCTTTTAGTTTTATTGATCTTTGCTGTTGTTTCCTTCATTTCTTTTTCATTTATTTCTGATCTGATCTTTATGATTTCTTTCCTTCTGCTACCTTTGGGGTGTTTTTTTGTTCTTCTTTCTCTAATTGCTTTAGGTGTAAAGTTAGGATGTTTGTTTGAGGTGTTTCTTGTTTCTTAATGTAGGATGTATTTCTATAAACTTCCCTCTTAGAACTGCTTTTGCTGCATCCCATAGGTTTTGGATCATTGTGTTTTCATTGTTACTTGTTTTTAGGTATTTTTTGATTTCCTCTTTGATTTCTTCAGTGATCCCTTGGTTATTAAGTAGTGTATTGTTTAGCCTCCATGTGTTTGTATTTTTTACAGACTTTTTCCTGTAATTGATATCTAGTTTCATAGAGTTGTGGTTGGAAAAGATACTTGATATGATTTCAATTTTCTTAAATTTACCAAGGCTTGGTTTCTGACCCAAGATATGATCTATCCTGGAGAATATTCCATGAGCACTTGAGAAGAATGTGTATTCTGTTGTTTTTGGATGGAATGTCCTATAAATATCAATTAAGTCCATCTTGTTTAATGTATCATTTAAAGCTTGTGTTTCCTTATTTATTTTCATTTTGGATGATCTGTCCATTGGTGAAAGTGGGGTGTTAAAGTCCCCTACTATGATTGTGTTACTGTCAATTTCCCCTTTTATGGCTGTTAGTATTTGCCTTATGTATTGAGGTGCTGCTATGTTGGGTGCATAAATATTTACAATTGTTATATCTTCTTCTTGGATTGATCCCTTGATCATTATGTAGTGTCCTTCCTTGTCTCTTGTAGCATTCTTTATTTTAAAGTCTATTTTACCTGATATGTGTATTGCTACTCCAGCTTTCTTTTGATTTCCATTTGCATGGAATATCTTTTTCCATCCCCTCACTTTCAGTCTGTATGTGTCCCTAAGTCTGAAGTGGGTCTCTTGTAGACAGCCTATATATGGGTCTTGTTTTTGTATCCATTCAGCCAGTCTATGTCTTTTGGTTGGAGCATTTAATCCATTTACCTTTAAGGTAATTATCAATATGTATGTTCCTATTTCCATTTTCTTAATTGTTTTGGGTTTGTTATTGTAGGTCTTTTCCTTCTCTTCTGTTTCCTACCCAGAGGAATTCCTTTAGCATTTGTTGTAAAGCTGTTTTGGGGTGCTGAATTCTCTTAGCTTTTGCTTGTCTATAAAGCTTTTAATTTCTCCGTCAAATCTGAATGAGATCCTTGCTGCATAGAGTAATCTTGGTTATAGGTTTTTCTCCTTCATCACTCTAAATATGTCCTGCCACTCCCTTCTGCTTGCACAGTTTCTGCTGAAAGATCAGCTGTTAACCTTATGGGGATTCCCTTGTGTGTTATTTGTTGTTTTTCCCTTGCTGCTTTTAATATTTTTTCTGTGTATTTAATATTTGATAGTTTGATTAATATGTGTCTTGGCATGTTCCTCCTTGCATTTATCCTTTATGGCACTCTCTGTGCTTCCTGGACTTGATTAACTATTTCCTTTCCCATATTAGGGAAGTTTTCAACTATAATCTCTTCAAATATTTTTTCAGTTCCTTTTTTTTTCCCTTCTTCTTCTGGGACCCCTATAATTCGAATGTTGGTGCATTTAATGTTGTCCCAGAGGTCTCTGAGACTGTCCTCAATTCTTTTCATTCTTTTTTCTTTATTCTGCTCTGCAGTAGTTATTTCCACTATTTTATCTTCCAGGTCACTTACCGTTCTTCTGCCTCAGTTATTCTGCTATTGATCCCTTCTAGAGAATTTTTAATTTCATTTATTGTGTTGTTCATCACTGTTCTTTTGTTCTTTAGTTCTTCTAGGTCCTTGTTAAGTGTTTCTTGTATTTTCTCCATTCTATTTCCAAGATTTTGGATCATCTTTAGTATCATTATTCTGAATTCTTTTTCAGGTAGACTGCCTATTTCCTCTTCATTTGTTAGGTCTGGTGGGTTTTGCCTTGCTTCTTCATCTGCTGTGTACTTCTGTGTCTTCTCATTTTGCTTAACTTATTGTGTTTGGGCTCTCCTTTTTGCAGGCTGCAGGTTCGTAGTTCCCATTGTTTTTGGTGTCTGTCCCCAGTGGCTAAGGTTTGTTCCATGGGTTGTGTAGGCTTCCTGGTGGAGGGGACTAGTGCTTGTGTTCTGGTGGATGAGGCTGCATCTTGTCTTTCTGGTGGGCAGGTCTATGTCTGGTGGTGTTTGGGGGTGTCTGTGGCCTTATTATGATTTTAGGCAGCCTCTCTGCTAATGGATGGGGTTGTGTCCCTGTCTTGCTAGTTGTTTGGCATAGGGTGTCCAGCACTGTAGCTTGCTGGTCGTTGAGTGGAGCTGGGTCTTGGCATTCAGATGGAGATCTTTGGGAGATTTTTGCCGTTTGATATTACATGGAGCTGGGAGGTCTCTTGTGGACCAGTGTCCTGAACTTGGCTCTCCCACCTCAAAGGCATAGCTCTGACACCTGGCTGGAGCACCAAGAGCCTCTCTTCCACATGGCTCAGAGTAAAAGGGAGAAAAAGGGAGGGAGGGAGGGAGGAAGGAAGGAAGGAAGGAAGGAAAAGAAGAAGATAAAATAGAGTAAAATAAAATAAAGTTATAAAAATAATTATTTAAAAAAAATTTAAGGTAGTAAAAAAAAGAAAGAAAGAAAGAAGAGAGCAACCAAACCAAAAAACAAATCCACCCATGATAACAAGTGCTAAAAACTATGCTAAAAAAAAAAAAAAAAGGACAGAACCCTAGGACAAATGGTAAAAGCAAAGCTATACAGACAAAATCTCACACAGAAGCATACACATACACATTCACAAAAAGAGAAAAAGGGGGGAAAAAATACATATATATATATATCATTGCTCCCAAAGTCCACCTCCTCAGTTTGGGATGATTCGTTGTCTATTCAGGTATTCCACAGATGCAGGGTACATCAAGTTGATCGTGGAGATTTAATCTGCTGCTCCTGAGGCTGATGGGAGAGAGTTCCCTTTCTCTTCTTTTTTCGCACAGCTCCCGGGGTTCAGCTTTGGATTGGACCCGCCTCTGCGTGTAGGTCGCAGGAGGGCGTCTGTTCTTCTCTCAGACAGGACGGGGTTAAAGGAGCAGCTGATTCGGGGGCTCTGGCTCACTCAGGCCGGGGGGAGGGAGGGGTACAGAGTGCGGGGCGAGCCTGCGGCGGCAGAGGCCGGCATGACGTTGCACCAGCCTGAGGCGCGCCGTGCGTTCTCCCGGGGAAGTTGTCCCTGGATCCCGAGACCCTGGCAGTGGCGGGCTGCACAGGCTCCCGGGAGGGGAGGTGTGGATAGTGACCTGTGCTCGCACACAGGCTTCTCGGTGGTGGCAGCAGCAGCCTTAGCGTCTCATGCCCGTCTCTGGGGTCCGCGCTGATAGCCGTGGCTTGCACCCCTTTCTGGAGCTCCTTTAAGCAGCGCTCTGAATCCCCTCTCCTCACGCACCAGGAAACAAAGAGGGAAGAAAAAGTCTCTTGCCTCTTCGGCAGGTCCAGACCTTTTCCCGGACTCCCTCCCGGCCAGCTGTGGCTCACTAGCCCCTTCAGGCTGTGTTCACGCCACCAGCCCCAGTCCTCTCCCGGCATCCGACGGAAGTCCGAGCCTCAGCTCCCAGTCCTGCCCGCCACGGCAGGCGAGCAGACAAGCCTCTCGGGCTGGTGAGTGCCGGTCGGCACCGGTCCTCTGTGCGGGAATCTCTCCGCTTTGCCCTCCACACCCCTGTGGCTGCGCTCTCCTCCGCGGCTCCGAAGCTTCCCCCCTCCGCCACCCGCAGTCTGCGCCCGCGAAGGGGCTTCCTAGTGTGTGGAAAGCTCTCCTCCTTCACGGCTCCCTCCTACTGGTGCAGGTCCCGTCCCTATTCTTTTGTCTCTGTTTTTTCTTTTTTCTTTTGCCCTACCCAGGTACGTGGGGAGTTTCTGGCTTTTGGGAAGTCTGAGGTCTTCTGTCAGCGTTCAGTAGGTGTTCTGTAGGAGTTGTTTCACATGTAGATGTATTTCTGGTGTATCTGTGGGGAGTAAGGTGATCTCCACGTCTTACTCTTCCGCCATCTTGAAGCTCCTCCTAAAACTGTTTAACAAATAAAAAAGTTAAGAGAATGAGTAGTGTAAGCTTAACCAGATGGCCTAGAAGGAAGGGGCAAGAGATGGTGTTGGGTTGGGGAAAGTGCGATGTTTTTAAGATTTAGGTTGGAAGTAGACAATGATTATGAAAAGGAGTTGTTGTGCAAGACCTAGGGCCTAGTGGAACTTAAATGGCATGAGCGTATAGTTGACCGAGTCTTTTTTTTTTCTTTTTTCGTCACCCTTCCCATCAGTAATTTTTTGTAGCCAGGAAAATAGACATAGGTTTAATCAGAAGTTGAGAATTAGTGGAAGACCACAGTGGTAAGGGAATGTGAATGTATTCAAGATGTAAATAAAAAGCAAAGCTAGAAGGTATTTTTTTTTTTTTTTTTTTTTTCTTTTTGTGGTATGCGGGCCTCTCACTGTTGTGGCCTCTCCCGTTGCGGAGCACAGGCTCCGGATGCGCAGGCCCAGCGGCCATGGCTCACGGGCCCAGCCGCTCCGCGGCATATGGGATCCTCCCAGACCGGGGCACGAACCCGTATCCCCTGCATCGGCAGGCGGACTCTCAACCACTGCGCCACCAGGGAGGCCCTAGAAGGTATTGTTTTTTATATGATATTTCAAACAACATTATAGCAATTTACCTGGAGTTATTTGATTTCCAAAGTGAATAAAACACACTGGATTTCATAGGTTCCTGGAAATGTGCATAAGCCAAGATCTCTGAGCTATGATAGATACTAAACCAGCACTGGCTGAGGCCTATTAGCCTGGTTAAATGGTAATATAGTTTTCTTAATTGCTACTCTGTGAGTGTCTTTAGAGGAAAATAAAAAATGTCTTTGGAGGAAAAACAATCTTTGCCCATCTATATTTATTCTTTATGTTATAGATTAGGTGATTAAATGAAAAGATTGTGGTCACTTGTGGTGTCCAAAGTTAAAGAATTTTAGAAGGAAACAGCATCCCAATACACAAACTTTCTTAATATTTTCTTAAGCCACTTTTCTTTAAAAGGCTATGAACATATATACATGTATGTAGAGCCTACGAATATGTAGCTATCACTAGAGTGGGCAACTTCTTAACAGTGATTTTATTTGCTCCTTTATTCTTTTGATTGTCCTCCAAAGCACTTTCCCATCTGAGAGAAGAAGGGATCAAACCCCTTTTAAAGGGCCTCTTTAAGATGTAGATATGGAGTGATATGTAGGTAGACAGGTTAATTTAACTCCTCAGGAGTTTAAATTGTAACAGATGTTGAATCAAGCCTCAAGATTTAAACTTGTCTGCTGTATGCGTCACAGATACGTATTGATTTACCTGAAATATACTTTCCTCATGGCTATTCAATGACCTGAATTTTTTTTTTTTTTTTTTTTTTTTTTTTGCGGTACGCGGGCGTCTCACTGCTGTGGCCTCTCCCGTTGTGGAGCACAGGCTCCGGACGTGCAGGCTCAGCGGCCATGGCTCACGGGCCCAGCCGCTCCGCGACATGTGGAATCCTCCCGGACCGGGGCACGAACCCGTGTCCCCTGCATTGGCAGGCGGACTCTCAACCACTGCGCCACCAGGGAAGCCCCGACCTAAATTTTATTGAAGATAATTTGAAAACATTTCTCTCTAAAATCATATAATTACATCAGCAAGATAGCCTTAAAATAGTAAATAGAAACTGAGTTTCGGGAAGTCCCTGGCTGTCCAGTGTTTAGGACTCCACGCTTCCACTGCTTCCACTGCTGGGGGCCCTGGTTTGATCCCTGATCCAGGAACTAAGATCCCACATGCCTTGGGGCACGGCCGGGGTGGGGTGGGTAGGGGTGGGTGTTGTAGAAACTGAGTTTCAGTAGACTTTAATCTTTTCTCTTTGTTATATCATTGACCATTTTAGAAAACAAAAGAGCTTTATTACAACACAGAATTTTTTGTTTTTTACAGAATATTCTACTTTAAACTTTCTAAATTTAGTGTACCTCAGTTTTAAGAAGGGTGTGTTGTGTTTTCATAAGATAAAAAATGGAATCTAATTAATAAGAAATCTTAATATTCTTTAGAAATCATGTGAGTGTATGTGTGTGTGTGTATGTTTAATGTTAGATTAAAAGAGTATTAATTCCGTGGCTCAAGGGTGAAGTTTTCTGATTTATCAGATATGTATAATTTGGACCTTTCTAAACGTGTCCACCTTTATCTGTAAATAACTGAACAGTTCAGTAAACCATTTCCCACTTGTTGACAGATAGTAGTACTGTGGTAGACCTTTAAAAGAAGAACATCTTTAAATTTCTGTCACTTTTCACTTATTTCTTTATGATGCTTTAAAATGATATATATCTCACTGAAGTTTTCTGTTTTACTTTGGTACTTGATCTCTGTCTTTATTTGCATTGTATTCTAGGGTCAGTGATGAAAAGGATGCACGAGGATATCTTCAGGCCTTAGCTTCTAAAATGACTGAAGAATTGGAAGCTTTAAGAAACTCCAGCTTGGGTACCCGAGCAACAGTAAGCTCTGCCATTTAGCAAGCAGGCTTATTATATTAGTCGGTGGGAAGGCTCAGAAAACGCTGTAATAAATCTGAGTACTTACATCAGTTTGTCTAGGCTTTGCCTACTGTAAAGATTTTCATGAGAAATCATTCAACGTTTTTCCAGTTTAGGAAATTATAATACATAGCTGCTTAACTATAATTTGTGTGGCTAGCCATTAATGGTAATAACCATAAAAAATAAATGCATTTATAATGTGAGTCTACAGTTATTTCTGAATTTAATGAAAAATAATATATTTTCACAAGTAATAGTTCTCTTTAATTCTTTAATTAGGGAAAGATAGTTCTTTTAAGTAGTTTCCAAATTCACTTATATTACTAAACTTAAATGTTAAAAATAAAATCAAATGGAGCTAAAAATTCAGTCATATTATTTCATAGGATATGCCCTGGAAAATGCGTCGTTTTGCAAAACTGGATATGTCAGCTAGACTGGAGTTGCAGTCAGCTCTGGATGCAGAAATAAGAGCTAAGCAGGCCATCCAAGAAGAGCTGAATAAAGTTAAAGCGTCTAACATCATAACAGAATGGTAAGACTGAATAATATAGTCCCACTAGAGTGATTTCTAATTTGGTCCAAAAGTATCTGGAGCGAAGTTACGTGTTTAGTTTCCTACCTATCTATCCCTTTTTTTCTTTAAGTGATGACCAGAAAAAAACTATGAATATTTGAAAATGAATTGATGATTTTAGGCCTTGTGTGCAGTGATGCAATTTTAATACAGCTTTGTTTCTGACTTGTCCTTAAAGTGGAATTAATAGTACTAATTAATATTCTGTTATTTACTTTTCCCCTTATTTGTAAAATTCACTCTCAAATTTTATTCTGTTAAATCCAAAATAATCTTTTGTTCAAGAATATCACATTAGTATAAAATTGCAGCATAGAGTCAGAACAAAATATAGTCATCTGAAAATTCTGGCCTCTACCATAGATATTTTTACAATTGAAGTTTCAAGTGATGGTAAATTTCATAAAGGTAGAATATACTTAAATTAGCCTTTCTTTCATGTTATGTATTAAAAAAAGTGTATCCCCCACAGGTCCAGGACAGTTAGCTAATGAATACATTCCCTCCATTCATATCACAACAGTAGAATAAATCATACTCTGAATAAATAAATGATAAAAGGAAACTCGTAATTGGATTGGTTCAAGAATACGTTATAGAGGAATAAGGTGATATAGAGGAACAGTAGAAAGTTCATGTTACAAATCAAAATGTAAATAGAAAAATCCATTTGGTGCTCAGAATACCAAATGTTGCAGAGGAATTCAGTCATGAAAAGAAATATAGTCCCATAAATTCGGTTTTTAATGGTATGAAGCACCCCAGTTGAATTATAAATTCTTGCTATGAATTATCCAATCATAAATTAAGTATGTTTTACTGAAATGTGCTAGTGTGATATTGAAAATGGAAAAAAACTGTTTTTGGAGAATATGAATTGATCCCAACATAAAGAACTGCTAAATGTCATTCTCTGTATTGTAATTTGGAATAATTGTGATCTTTCTGCTTATGCTTAGGACATATAAATTTACACATTTGTTCATAAATCAGGAATGTGAGTCAAACTGAAAATTACAAGTTTAGTCACTTTCATGGTTCTCTATGAAAGAAGTCTAACAATTCTAAAATTAACCTTTGACTTTATGACATTTTTAAATTTAATAATGTAGCTCAGAGCCAACAACTTTTCTATAAAAGGAAAGATAATAAATACTTCAGGGCTTGTAAGCCATATAGTTTCTGTCTGCTCAACTCTGCTGTTGAGTACAAAAGCAGCCATAGACAGCATATAAATGAATGAGCCTGACTGTGTTCCAGTAAATCTTTATTTACACAAGCGTAGATGAGAGGCTAGATTTGTCCTTCCTGCAGTAGTTTTCAGTTCCCTACATTATCATGACTGACATTTAAACCAATTAAGTTCAACTACATACATGATGGCTCACTAACCAACAATATAAATAATGACATTTTTCCTTTTTTTCCCTTAAGTAAACTAAAAGATTCAGAGAAGAAGAACTTGGAACTGCTATCAGAAATTGAACAACTGATAAAGGACACTGAAGAGCTTAGATCTGAAAAGGGTATGGGAATGTGTTTTGCATCAACCAGGACTTAATGTTCTGTTATGAATACATTTTATTATACAAGAATCAGCCTACTGTGTAGGCAGGAGAATTGTTCACATACACAGTTCTGGCACTCATTTATAGATGTATGTGTATATGGCACACACGCACATGCACACACACACACATATTTGGTAGAGATGTCTCCTGAGTCATTTTGTTTTACTTGATACTCATTGTTTAAAGATTTCTTAACAGAAAACTCACTGTGCCATAAATTTGACTGTTTTTTCAGGACCATGGACTATATCATGAAGAATATTTTTGTGATTGGAAAAATTTGTTTTTATCATATACTTTATACTATTCTCAAATGTTATAGGAGATTCACTCTCAGGGTAGTTGATGAAATAATGTATGAAATAACTAAAGATTAACCTAATCCAGTATTAGAAAGGCAATTCAGTGACAAAGAATTATTTGGGCATTTCGGTGTCTTCTTCCATGTTTGATACTCAAAGTGCTTGCCCTGTGGAATTTTCCAGGATTTATTCCCATTTTCTTGAAAACATTACTTGAGCATTTTTTCATTAATGTAAAGAGTAACTCAGAGTGCTTGGTAGCTTTATTATGTGAACTTCAATGTTCTTTCCATAACATGGACATTAAGAATGTGAAGATTTAATTTTTTTAAATTCAGAATGTTATTATCTTAATGAAAGGATCTCTTATATATAGTTGTTAAAAATTCATTTTCCTGACAGTATTCCTGACTGAATACTGAACTAGTTAGTTGGCTCTATGTTGTACTTATGTGCTGCCTTATCATTTCCCAGTCCTATGACACACAGTGACGTAAAGCTGGTTGGGTCTCCGCATCTGCTTTCAAAATTGTGGAGGAAAGAGGGTAATCACACAAAGGAGTTAACATGAAAAAGCCATTAAAAGTAGTAGATAAATTTTTGTTGATTGAATTTCCTAGTGAACAAGAAGGAAGGAAGGAACCCAGAAAAAGTGAATTAGGAACTCAGATTAGGAGTACAAAGCATCATGCTAAAATGAGAATCAAGCTTAATTTTCATGTATGAAGAGTGGAAGGAGCTGCATTATTTAGTGAGTAGAGGAAAAAGAATACATAAGACATGGAGGACCTGCGGTCCTAAAGGCAATTTATATAGAAAAGAGACCAACGAAGAGTATGACTTACTATAACACACCAGTTGGCATTGATTGCATCATTTTAAAGTAGATCTAAACTTGCGAAAGAAGAAATCATTTATCACATTGCAGGCTAACCTATGGCTATGGTTTTATATTTGGAGATTGAATGTTGCAGAATAATAAAATTTCACTATATGTTGTAACGTAATAGTCTATTTAAATAATACAATGTAATGTTTATATAATGAGGGCAAGGATTTTGTTTTTCTGCTTTATTTACTATTATATATCCAGTATCTAGACAGGGTTTGGCAAATAAAAAGCTCTCAATAAATATTCATTGATGGAATGAATTTCTGAACATACTGCCTTATCTGGCAACTATGGTATATTATTAGAGAGTAGTTCAAAAAGCACATAATTTGATATCAGTTCCTAAAAAGATATGGAGATCAAAAATGTGTGTTGGTTGTTTCTCCTTTTCCTCCCTAGTATTTATCATTATGTGTATTTTAAGAATTAATTTGGAAATCATGTATTTAAAGTTAATACCATAGCCAAGAGGTATACGTGAAATTTTTTTAATTTGTCTGAGAAAAGCTAGGGTTTGGAGTCCTCATTCGCCAACCCTAGTTTTTCTCAGACAAAATTTTTTAATTTCATGCAATTTTTGTCAATAAAACAGTAAATGAAATCAGATTGAGGCCTTAGCAAAAGTTTTTTCATAATTAAATAAGTTTGTTGTATCACTGCATTTTTTAATAAAAGATTATTTATATTAATAATATATATGATATGCTTGTTGAGAGTATTTCAAAAAGGAAACCTTGTTTGGTGATAAATTACCTTAGAAAAATTAGGCATAACCAGGGTCCTATTTTTAAAATTTTCTCAAGAGTACCAAAAGATTTAATGTGCTTCTTACAGTGTACTGTATAGGAAAAGAAATTCAGGAACTCAAGTAAGTCAAGAAACAAGTATTTCATGGAGTCTGATGTAATTTAACTATTGAGTGATATTCCAAGAAACATTAATGTATTTTAGTTTTTTAAGTATGTGGAGTTAATGATATTAATTGGTTTTAAAATACAGTAGTTTGTGAGCAGCTTTTTAATAGATTCAGACAGGAAAGGTTATCCATGAAAATTAGGTTAAATTGTTCTAGTTTTAAAAAAAGTTGCTGCTGTCTTCTAGGTATAGAGCACCAAGACTCACAGCATTCTTTCTTGGCATTTTTGAATACGCCTACCGATGCTCTGGATCAATTTGAAGTAAGTATTAAACTTTTCATATATCCTCTGCAGTCAATTTAAAATTTACTTTGTGATTTAAAATTTATTTGCAATAAAACCTTTATTGCATCCCATATAAGAGGACCTAGAATCTTATATAAGCAAAAACGTATTAGGAAAAGAATATGTTCTGCAATGTTATGGAAACTTTAATCATAAACTTTTCTTGTGTTTAAGAAAAATCTAAGAACGATCTAAATAAGCGGGTCGTTGATAAGATTTAAAAGAAATTTCATCTCTTTCCCTGAGGAACAGTAAGTGCAGAACAAATCCTAACTTTAAATAATTTTGACACTTTTCTTTTTTCTCCAAAGCATAAAGCCACAGTAAAAAACAAGTGAAAATGTCAGAGCTCACAATAGGGCAATGCTGGTTCTAGTTCCAAATCAATTCAGTTTTTTAGAAGTATACCAAAAGAATGCTTTTTGTTAAAAGTATTACGTAGACTTTATTTGGCACACTCCATTATAATGAAATAGTGATTATATGACTCTGTCATTCTTTGGTACTTAAATTCTTTGCTAGAAAAAAAATTAAGATATGAAGTATATTTTTATGTCAGAAAATTTAAGTTAGTGATTATATCTTAACAAATAATCGTATGTTTCTGTGCAAGGCACTGTTCTAGGTGCTGGAGATACATTAGTGACCAAATTGACGAAGTCCTGCCCCTCAAGAAGCGTACATTCTAGCAGGAACGATTAGAGGCAGAGATTCTGTTGCTTACTTTTAGTTGTTACCTTCTAGAGTGCTTCCATTTAATTTGATTATTAATGAGCTTCAGCTTAATACATTTTGAGCACAGTATATGAATTGTATTTCATTCTTTTGGGAAAGGAAAAACGAATCACTCTTTAAAAAGTAATTAATGAATTTCTATGTTTCTTGAGAAACAATGACAGTGACTGCTTTTCTCATTTATTTATTTGAATTAATGTCATTTGCCTTTCAATTGTTTTACAAAATTTTTGATTTATTATTTGTTCTTATTAAATTGCTTCATCCATATTTTCTATTTTTTTATTGCTGTATTCGTTAAATAGGATTCCTTTTCTTCTTCCTCATCTTCACTGATTGATTTTTTGGATGACGTAAGTCTTTGATTTTCAAACCAATGCATCCTTCAGTAAAAGAGATCAGTGAATTGATATGAAGAATTTACCTAGTAATGCAGTCAGTTTTAGAAATATCACACTTGATAATTTGTGAGCCAGAATGTGCTTCTTTCTTACTTTAAATACAGTGAAGAGTTATCATTATTAAATATAATAAAGTAAAAATGTACTTTTAAAAATGTGTTGTCCATCAGAGAATCTCTATAGTTCCATTCTTTGCAACAATTCTGAAGACTGGAATGCTTATTTGATTATTGTCACTATAGATATATAGATATAAATAATTGCTCATTTTTTGTTTTTCATGGCAATTTCTATTTCACATTCCCCTTTTCTTTTCAGCACTTTACTATTTAGTTTATATGTTAGTTAAAAGTAAACCTCTGGTGGTATAATCAGAACAAGTGACACGTTTTATTAACTCTTCCAGTAGATTTTATCATAACACAATAATTGAGTACAGATCAATTTTTAATGCTGACAGAATTTCTCTTCTAATGTAAAAAATTATTTTAGTTAATATATGCACTATATTCACTATAAATTGACTGCATTATCATTTTCTCTCTTAAATTAATTGTATAGATTTAATAATTTAGAAGTTCCTAATGTATAGTGTTCCTCTCTTTACAGAAATACCTGACATATACATTCTCTCTAATCCACATTAAATGGCACAATAATTCTTGTTGTAAAGCATTGTATTATCCTGTTGAACATTCTATCTTTACAGAAATTTGGAAATAAAATGGGTTCAAATGCAAATATTGTGCATATAACTTTTTAAACCAGGGGAAATTCTTTAAATGTTTTATTTTTTGTGTTTTGTTAAATATAATTCTTATATTAAGGAGAGTATTAAGCATAATTTTCTACTAAAGAAAACTCCTGATCTATATTTTTAAGTGATTTTTTATTTCTTTGAAATATTTATACCAAAGTATGCACCTTTCCATTCTAAATGGAAACTATTTTATTATTCTTGAGACAAATAATTAAACTAGCTAATTCTGCAGTGTGATAAAAAGAACTCTTGATGTACAATAATATTTGATGTTATAATCTGGTGTATATTTTACTATTCTAAAATACTCAGTATGGTATTTCCATACAGATAACATTCACCTTAAAAAGAATGGGAAGGGAGTTTGAACAAATATTTTAATTGTCCTTTCTCCTAGAAGACCATTTTCATTTTTCTTTCTAATAAACTCTTCTCTACATCCCTTTTTCTCCCACAAAAATCTTTGAATGTACAACACAGGAGTAGTATGTATTTTGGTAAATAGGTTAGCTCTTCTCAGCAGAAGCACATCTCAGCCCACTCCTATCTCATCTCTGCTCTCATATGCTGTCTTCTGCCACCACCCAGCTGTAGTGTCTGTTTCCCGCTTTTACTATTCCTCCAGAAGTACCTTTTCTTACCCTTCACCCACTATTACCCAGTATAGATACAGTTCAGACATACACGTAAATTGTAAAGTAGTACAAAGGAACTCCTATTATAAAGTAAACCAGAACTAAGTTCACAAAGGCTGCTGAATCTTTATGATTCAGGCTCCAGCTCTTCAAGGGCATGGTTTTTTTCTTATTTGCCTCCTAAGCACTTTCCTCTCAATTTATTGCTTAAGCACTTAAGTTGATTGAAATCCTGACTCTGCCACTTTCTAGGTATATAATTTGGAGCAAGTTATCTAACCTTTCTGTGCACTGGTTACTAATCTCATAAGGTTGTTTGAGAATTTAAAGAAACAACATATGTAATACCCTCAATAATATTGGTTATTATTCCCTTACTCTTAATAGACCAGTTCCCCTCCATTGCTGTGTTCTCTTTAGCTTCCTTTCTTGTCCACAAATTCAATTTCACTTAAGTACTTTCTTAACTCTTCACCACTCAGCCTTCCACTTACCACCGATGTGCATCACTATACTTTCCTCCTGTTGAATCACATTACCACTGGAAATGATTTTTACATGTCAGGGCAAAGACCAGCAGTCACCGCCCATTTAAAAAAATATTTTGTATTCTTAATTCATATTTTATGGCATAAACCTCTTATTTCTCTTCATAGTTTGTAACTGTGACCACCCTTCCCAGCATTATCAGCCGTTTCACCCTCTAAGTCATAATGGAATGTTGTTTTGAATAATGGTATTCAATCTTTGGCATGCTTGGGTTCAGCATCCAACATATTTAGTATGAAACTCAAGTTCTGTAGCTTCCTTTCTCTTAGGCATGTGGATTCTTGAGGATTAACATAAATCTTGATTGTTCTTTGTGCCCAAACTAGTTACGTTGTTGTGCATGATGTTTAAAATATGTGACTGTACTCTATACTAAGTAGACTCTATCTCTTAACTAATCCATAGGACACATCCTCTGCTCATTCTTTTCTATCTCATTGCTATAGAAAAGAAAAAGATTATGTTGAAGACCTAAAATTGAATTGCAGTGGAATTTGTAGGTAGAGGGAATAAGGTTAGTTTTAAGCAAAATTGCACAAATGAAGTTTTCTTTTGTGTCCACACATCATTGACCTTCTCCATCTGCCCCCAGTAACCTAGTGCCCTCATACTGCCCTCAGATTCTTCAGAGCTTTATCACCAGTGCCACCCCTCCCCCAAAATTACTTTCTAGTTTTTTCCTTAACCCTCCCACACAGGCCTATTAAAACTATAATTCTTTTACTTAAATAGTACACCTAATCACTCTCCTACCTCTAAGTTTTCCTCAGTATGTTTTGCCTGTTATTCAAAATTCAGATGAATGCTAGGATTTGGGGCAATATGGGAAGACATTCGGAACAAGATGCTTTCCTTTTAAGATACACTGTTTAGACAGCTCTTGACAGAAGAGAAAGGGTATATGTAACACCAGTCCCTCCTTCCCTCTGACTCAGGCACAGCAGAATACATTCTCAACATTCTGCTTCTGTAACTCAGCGTTTGGAGTTTTCCACATGTAGAATAATAGACTTTTCAAGGAGCAGAGAACCTTAGAAGATCTTCAGTCCAGTGGTTTTAGTAATTATTTACCACAGCACCCCCACTAGTAGATAGGTTACTCTCCCATTAGTGAGAGCGACTTTTTAGGATTCTCAGTCTTTGGAGTAATAGGGAAGTGTTGACAAAAGGGTTACATGGCATTCTTTAGGGCAGATAAAAGGGGATGGGGGGTGAGTTAATTTTGAAAGAAACTGAGACCATTTTGATTAGTGGTCCCTTGGGTAAGGCATTCCCATATGAGTTATTGAGATAGCAGTCGAACAGATACCAGGATCCTTTCTGCTGTGGAAATGATTTCCTCTTTTACCCTTATGTTTCTGCTCAACCCCACGTGCCCAATCCTAGACTGCCTGTGATACTGCATATTAGGCCCAGCGTCATCCTGCAGGTTCCAGAAGGGGGGAGCAAATGGAGCTCAGCAGCTTAAGTTTTCCCCCATCTGTTCCCTTCATTCCCATGGTAGCAGGTCCAGGGATCATCAGACTAAGCTTACAGGAACTTCCCATTCTGTTCAGTTCATTTTCTCTTTCTCAAGTGAACCCCCAAAATGCTTGACTTGACTGTATTCAAGGAATACTAGTTATAGTTATATAAATGAATGAGTTGCTGTTTATATTTGATAAATATATTGTCATATGTATGAAACACATGCTAGGTAAGTTTTGAGTTTTATTAAATTACAGTTCTGTACTCTGTTCATTTAGCCTAAGTTCACAAAAAATGGAATTTGCCCATTTACCTGGCAAATGCGAATGTATCAGCTTGCTTTTTAGAGGTTGTCTTACTCTAGTGTACTGAGGAAAAGAGTAAATCAAGGAATTAAAGCTCTAGAATATAAAGGTCAGACATAAAGGAATAGAGATAGTACCTTTAGTCCAAATGTCCAGTACTCCTAATATCGTGTTCTTTTCTTGCATTCCGGCATATTAAGAGAAGAGTAGCCTGGGAGTATTGGCAAGCTGAGTTCTACTCTTGGTTTTGGCCTCATAGAGAAGCTTACTAAGATGTCCCAAAATATTTAATTTCAGTCCTGGCTCCTAGGTTCCTTCATTTATGTCTTGCCTTTAACATTGTTCTCCCTCCTAGGTTCTTTCATATTCTGTCATAACCAATCACAGAAATCTGGGCTTGGCAGCATAGGTTTAGCTATATCTGGGAAAAGTTGATCACACGTGAGAATCAATGGAAGACAAATTTCTAAAACATGCATTGTAAAGAGTTTTTAATCTTATGACCAAAGCTAGGCCTAGATCCTTCTGAGAAATTATGACATTTCTATAATTTCCTCCTTTAATACTTGTTTTTTAAAACTTCCACGTTAAGCACAACCTAACTTGAAACTCTTACGTTTCATAAGATTGGCATATGCAATTCTCTTTAGGTAGTATGTTATATTGTATATTATATATCAATAATATGTTTGGGTAACTAGAGGAAAGACCCATGACTACATAGTCTTTTACCTCTTCGGTATTTTATTAAATAAGACCTCTGGAATTCATTAACTGAACCTTAAAATCTGTTAGCCAAACTCTGTGTCCACAAGATAAATTGCTTCTTTTGGTTTCTGCTTACCGTGCTTACCTTCCATAATCAGCCTTAAAGTTCTGGTGGCAATTTATAGACCTAGGTATAAAAAGGTATATGACTGCATATTAAGAAAATATACTGGTTTCCAATGCTTGCTGTGAGATCAGTTTCAGTGTTTATATAAAACTGTGGTATGTGTGGGTATGTATAAGAGTGTGTGTGCTTTTCCTCTAATTACACCATCAGGAAAGTGTAATTTGCTCTTTTCTATTGAAAATATAAAAATGGTCTGATTTCTAGTTAGCCACCTGGAGAAGAACATTATTACAATGATGATTTAGTATCACTCTTAGCTTAGTGATACTAAATGCCAGCTTAGAAAACTTGTTGTCCTTCATATGCAAAGATAGTTTTGAGAGACATTCTGACTTGTTTTTGGTATAGTGGTAATATAGTTTATTTTGAGCTATTCATGCTCTTTCTCATGGTTTTAACATACTCTAGACTTTAGGAGTATGGATAGCCAAAAACTAAGGGTTTCTCTATATTTTACCACTTTTTACATATGTGGTACTCTGCTGTGCACAGTGGTAGATGCTAAGATAAATCAGACTTAGAAGTAGACCTCAAAATGCTTATCTTATTATTAGAAAAAAATACACAGTTAATGTATTATGTGAAGTAGAAAATGATAAATGCCATAAGAAATATTTAGGTTAAATATTGTAGAATTTCAGAAGGATTCATTCAATATTTACGAAGAATTTTAAAATTTACAAGCTTTATGCTAAGCATAATACAGTATTTCCAGCCCTTAAGGATCTGAGTCTGATGGAAAAGACAAACATCTAAATAATTATAACACCAATGGGAGAAGTACAGTAATAAAAGATATGGACTGCATATCATGGGAATATAAAGGAGATATTATGGAGCTTAGATTTAATCAGTCCTATATGTAATAATTATTAAAAGGCTTAACAGAGGAGAAAGGTGACCAGTTTCCTTTTGGACAAGTTAAGTTTGAGGTGCCTGAGGGACATCCATGTGGAAATGTCCAGCAGATAGTTTTCTAGATGAGTCAGAAGGTTAAGGAAAAGGTGTGAACTAGCAGTAGAAATTTGGGAATGATCAACATAGTTGAAAGTAGATTGAGATCTCCCAGGGAGAGATTGTAGCAAGAGAAAAGTAGTAAGTCAGAACAGAGACCTGGGATCTCTCACATTGAGAAGGGTGTGGAGGCATAGGACTCCACGTAAGAGAAGGAGGGGCAGTGGTCACAGGGGATGACTCAGCAAAGTGTCGTTTCCTGAAAACTAAGGGAGTACAGAGTTTTAAGAGGTCAGCAGCCTCAGGTACAGCCGGAGATATCTGGTACCGTAGGACAAACAGGAGATACTGATCCTGTCAGCATTTCATTAGGGCGATCAAAGCAGAAGCTAAATTGTACAGTATTGAGAAGTGAATTGAGAGGCTAGGCAGTCGAGACAGTGTTAGTATACCATTTTGAGAAGTCTGACTGAGAAGGTTTGAATCCTAGCTCTACCACTTACCAGTTTTGTGACCTGTTGCAAGTTCATCTGTTTTCTTCCTGTTTAAAATTGGGATCATAATACCTACCTTATATTAATCCTTCTATGAGGATTAAAAAAGTTAATATATGCAAAGTACTTTGAAAAGTATGTGTATATATTTTACACATGATAAAGGTTAGCTATTATCATTATTAAGGAAGAGAAGGGAGAGATTAAATGTTAGAGGAGGGGTTGAGGGTTGAGTTATTTAATGTTTGGTTGTTTGGTTTGGGGGAGTGTGGAGGGAGACAGATACTTCCTATTAATCACTGAAGGAATATAACCAGGTTTGAACCTGAGACTTTAGCCTCCACCGTAATGGAAGACTGATTGGACTAAGAAGAACCTGTTGAGAAATCTGCAGACTTTCTAATCCTGGTTTGCTTATTAACTCCTTGGGACACAGTGGGGTTTTTTTTTGTTTGTTTTTTCTTTCCGGTACGCGGGCCTCTCACTGTTGTGGCCTCTCCCGTTGCGGAGCACAGGCTCCGGACGCGCAGGTTCAGCGGCCATGGCTCACGGGCCCAGCCGCTCTGTGGCATGTGGGATCCTCCCGGACCGGGGCACGAACCCGTGTCCCCTGCATCGGCAGGCGGACTCTCAACCACTGTGCCACCAGGGAAGCCCTGGGACACAGTGTTTAAGTCACCTTCCATCCCAATTTCCTACAGAAAGAAATAATAGTTCCTGTGTACCAATCTGTCAGAGCTATTGTACAAGTAAAACTGATCATCTTGGGTGATGTTTCTTATCCTTGAGGTTTTCTCTGAAATTTTCTGTAACTCCTATAGACTCAGTTTATAAATTCCCTCCTCTAGGTCCCCATAAAAATCTTGTACATCCCTCCTCCAGGTTCCCATACAAACTTCGTACATGTCCTTATTATAGCATTTGTCACATTGTTGATGGCATGATGTCTCCCCCACCAGTCTGTGAACTGCCATACCCTCTTTATCTTTTAAGTACCTGACATACTGTAAACACTCAGTAAATGTCAGGTTGAATTGAATATAGGAAATTGCCTGAGTAGAGATGGTATATATTTGTGAAACTCTATTACTTGAGCATCACAAATTTCAAAAACTTGAAAAATATTTCTATATAATTATCTACTTATTGTTACTTTTTCTGAATTACTTAATTCTTTAATGTCAGAAAGGTGAAGGTCCCTCTTCTGATTAAGCCTAATGTCTAGTCAGGATGGACAATATTGTTGAAGTAACTTTTTGTTTTAATTCAACATCAGTAGTTCTGAAGGCCTAATTTAGCTCTTATCCTTGAAAAGAGTCATCTTTGAAAAGAGAAAGAATTTGGTAGATAAATGTCTGAAGCAAGACTAGTTAATTAAATATTTTGTTAAATGCTTACTAGCACTAAATCAGAGTTACTTAGACCTTTTTGTGCTCGCATTTCAAGTTGCCACTACCGACCTTTCCAGAAAAGAAACTGGCCATAGCTTGATGGAGCATTATTTGGTGGGTGACTGTGCAAGGTTCAGTGAAAACTTTATTACCACTCTTAGACCTAGCCTGAGGAACTGTTTCTTTACTTTCCTGTGTTCCAGTTTTTCC
The DNA here is from genome assembly GCF_025265405.1 of Mesoplodon densirostris. NCBI lineage: Eukaryota > Metazoa > Chordata > Mammalia > Artiodactyla > Ziphiidae > Mesoplodon > Mesoplodon densirostris. Next base: position 169,567,031 of record NC_082662.1, read on the forward strand.
TGAAAATACATGTACTTTCAACCTATGAAAAATGTGTCTTTATATGTATGTTTATATACTTTGTCTGTTAATACAGTATTAGTCATTGAGAGTCATGTGTGTAAATATTTGTAACGTAGTATTCTCCTTTCTTTGTTGAAGCGCTCTCCATCCTGTACTCCAGCTAGCAAAGGCAGACGTGTAAGAGACTATTGCACTTGTGTGCCCATCTGATGCCCTCTACCCCTATCTCTTATCCTTTTTGCCTGTGGTTGCAGTACATGCTGATGTTTTTGTGGTGTATTATTACATTTATTGCATGCTTTGTGCTGCTGCTCCTGCTATTGCTACTCTGCTTTTCTGTACTTTTTTTTTTTTCTTTTTTGGCTTTGGCCGCAAAGCTTTAGGAATGTTCATATAAATTTCTATAACCAAACTACTAAAATTATAAAGTATCTTTTTTATTTTGATTGGGTAAAAGAGTGATCCTAAAGTATGCTGTCTAAATTGGTCACATACAAAGTAAATGAGTTTCTAAATAATCTGATGTTAGCAATTATGTGGAGATTCTTAGAAATTTTAATTACATAGAAAGAAAACTTGATAATTCATATTATGCAAAATTCAAAAAAGATTTGGGATAAGGTATAGATCTTACTGATTGTAATTTTATGTAAGTCAGTTCTGGAGAAACCTTTGATAGATTTTTTAATGTAGCTCTAAGTTATATTCCCAAATATCTTGTATTTAGAGTTTCGAGGCAATGATGTTGGTAATAAATCATTTATATTCTAAGATATTTCCAAGATTTAAAAAAAATTTTAACATTCTTTATACATGTATTGATAACAAGCTATAAACATTTTCCTATGCTAAGGCTAGTTCAGTGTTTCTCAGTCTGAAATGGGCCAGACACTACCTGTCTACCTCTATCCTGCAAGATTCTGATGTGCCCAGAGTGGGGAATCTGTTTGTGAAAAGGTCTCAAATTTTTGTAAAGCAGCCTCCACCCGAACACAAATATACACACATTCAAACTCACTACTTGAGAAGCTAGCTGACACTGTTTGCTCTGGTTTTCATATGCAATGTAAATAACACCATTAAAAAGGAAAATCTGTGATAGATACAAATTTAAAATTTCTACTTGTCGGCTTCATGATCATTGGTATTGATCAACACCTTAAATCCAGAATTTCAGACTGGGAAAGTTCTAAATCAGGGAATTACCTGGTTTATGGAAGGCATGGTAAGCAATAGAGTGACCCACTGCTTCCTGTGCTCTTATCTTTCTGGTGTGATGGAGGGTTGATTGTAAAATGAACACGATTAACCCTAATATAGCGCATGTTTTCAAACTACTGTTTAACAATGAATAAGCAGTTTCAGATACCAGTGGTATGGCCAGTAGAACTTTGACTTCAACTGATATCTCATTAATTAATGAAGTTTATGAAAAGATTGCTGGTCAGCTGACTTACTGATTATTTTGACATTTGTAGAGAGTTAAAACCATTGGGTATTTGGATTTATCCAATCTGAATATATGTTCATTGGTATCATATAACCTCTAGAAGGGAAGACCAAGATGTTGTGTGCCCAGTTATATTAGGTTCAAATCATTAGCCTGTGGATTGACTACATTTTTATCTGTTTGCTTTTCAACAAATTTGTCATTCAGAGAGATTTTGTTTTTCTGGTTAAATTTATCATAGATTAGTTATGTCTCTTACCTTGTAGACTTCTAGGGGCTTTGACCACCCAGAACATTTCTGTGAGTCTTTAAATAGGAAAAATTTTTGAGGGAAATAGCTGTTATAAGACCCCTGCTATTTAGTCTACATTTTTATTCTATAGGATATAAATAAGTCACACTTAACCAGAGCCTAATGACTTATAATTACATACGATTTTTTTAAATGCAGATGTGATAGGCTTGGTAATTTGCTTTCCAGACTTCCTTTAATTTTTCCTTTATTGAGTATTTGACAGATAAGAAGTCAGCCTCTTAAAAGTGGTAATGTCTGTGAGGGAGATGACTGAAGAATTACCAATTATTCAACAGTTAAATAGAAACATAGAATAGTGAGGAACTTTAATAGTCCATGGCAACATCCATGAAAACAGTAGGACACGAATAGTTACCATTCCTAACAGTGGCCTTGAATCTAACAGTGGCATACAATTTTATGTTACATACTGTGTTTTTAGACAAGAAATGTACAATACTTTCATAAATTTAAAATTCTCTGAATGAAATATCATATAAATGAGGTATATATCTGTATTTCCCATGTGCTCTAAGCCTCATTTACAATTTAAATAATGTTGTTTTTAAGTGGCATTATTTAATTAATCATAGTGTAAGAAAGATTTGTTATTAGTGTCATTATTAATGTCTGAATACAGATGGTTATGGAAAGGTTCATAGTGTTTTCATTCATAGTGAGAAACACTGAGTATCTATTAGATTATTCCTTCAGAATTTAAAGCAGAAATTGTAAATAGCCAACATGTGGCTGGACTTTCTTTTGTGTTTTCTTAGAACATGTGTAAATTCTCCAGAGTAGATACTCAAATCAATAAATTGAAAATAACTTAAGGAGAAATTTTCATAAAGAGAAACAAGTTATATTATTTGTAACTAGTAAGATTATATTTACTAGTCATAAACTTCAGTAATTTATTATTTGTTTTAGAATGATAAAATATATTTACTGTTGTCCAAATGACATAGACAATGTACAATACTGTTTTTTAATCAAAAGAACAATTAACAGAAATAACTATATCACTAAAAGCTTGAGTTATAAAGTGTTTCTGAATATTAAAAAATTGGATTACCTGCCACTTTGTTTCTAAGATACTCCCAGCTACAGGATAAAGAAAATTGATGAAAACTGGATTTTTTCTGTTAACTTAGAGGTTTTTATTTACCAATATAAAACAACATGTTAGATGTAAGCTATTTTTTAATCTATATCAAATTCGTATCAAGTGTTGGTATCTTTATTTTATTTTATTTTATTTTATTATTATTATTTTTTTTTTGCGGTACATGGGCCTCTTACTGTTGTGGCCTCTCCCATTGCGGAGCACAGGCTCCAGACGCGCAGGCTCAGCGGCCATGGCTCACGGGCCTAGCCGCTCCGCGGCATGTGGGATCTTCCCAGACCGGGGCACGAACCTGTGTCCCCTGCATCGGCAGGCGGACTCTCAACCACTGCGCCACCAGGGAAGCCCAAGTATCTATCTTTATTTTAAAACCAGGTTTCTTATATGAATGTTCTGCTATTTGTACTTGTTCAAATCTATAATTATTTTTGGAGTAGAAAAGACCCATTGATACATGTTCAAGATAAGTAGTTTTTGATCCTTTTGTTACTTATAAGAAGGCCGTATTGCATAATTTGAGAAATTCTTGATTAGTGGGTCATCTGAAAATCAGATGTGAGCCACGGTGGAAAAAAACTGTTCTATTTTATAATACCATACTGCTCTAAAAATACATTTCGTGGTTTATTCATTAGAGAAGTCCTAATAGATTCAGGAAACATTGTGGACTTTTTACATGACAGTGTTATGCATTATGGACAATACACTGAGATTCAGTTTTTCTGCTTTTTTTTTTTCCCAAGCAGTAGAGCAGTAAGTAAAACTGACATTAGAGTAGATGTTTCTAATACCTATTCATCGGAATAACTCCTTAAAGTATGTTTACTTAGAAAAAGAATCAGTTAATCAAAAAACAGAAAAAAAGCACATTTACATGAAGAGGTTTCTTATTTTTCTCAGTAGATGTCAGCTTATAAATACTGAGTGAATTGCTTATACTATTCAGTTAAGATTTGTTTTCAAGACCTTCCTTTGGATTATATCAAAATATACTGTCTAATTAATATTAGCTATTGTTCCTTATTATTTTCCCTATTTTATTATTCTTTCTATAATCATAAACCCAATTATGAATTAAGATATCTCTGCTATTGATGTATATCATATTTATTAGCTTTTCCTGCATTATTAATTCAAGTCATTGCTTACATTTAATGCTATAATTTTTTTTATAATACAAAGAATTTTTAATTTCCTTGGCTTTATTTAATATAATATTAGTGATTATATTTGTTTCAAAGGTAAAAGTAACTAATATGCTATTAATCAATTGCTTTGCTGTCATTTTTATATCTGAATCATTACCAATTAATTATTAAAATTAATTTTAAGCCATCTGTAAATCCTGGCATATAGTCATTGAGTATTCTGAAAGTTTAGTAAAATTAATTGCTTTTAAGTAACTGGAATTACAAATTAATTATAAACACATTGGTAAACATGTAATTATAGAGAAAATTAATAACATCTTGAAAACCATAGTCGTGTTGGGGTTAACACTTTGATGAAGAGAATATGTAAGTGATATTGTATTTTTCTTGTTTCTAGTAACCTCTTTTGAGATATTGTTTACACTCGTAGTAATCCAGAAAGGAAATTAAATATTAAAATCTATTAATCTAATTAGCTATTAGCTTCTACTAGAGTCTTTTAAAAGACCTGGGAAGTTTTTTTAAAGTTTGATATTCAAGACTTTTTTGCCATGAGTTTATTCATCTTTACCAAACTTTTGTGTCCTTGTCTTTATGAGAAACACACTTGGAAAATAAAGTGGTAATTTTTAAACTTCATTTATACATGCATGGTTTTTTTTTAAATCACAGCATCATTGTAAATGGCATAGTTCAACTCTTTAATAAGGTCAGTTAATGCCATCTCAAAATATTATTTCAATATTTCTTACTTTGAATTTTGTTAAACAAAACTGTCTTGATTTTGTTTAATCTCTGGAATTAATTTTACTTTAAGAGCATAAAGCTCCAAAAAGCTAGTGTGGAAATTTTCATTATTCTATTTTACTATAATTAGGATGGGTTATTTTTTAAATTTAAATGTTTTCCACTTCTGAAAAGCCAGTTTTAACCTCCTTCAGCTAAGAAAATCATTTTAATATCTGTTTTCATTTCTATTGTTTTCTTTCATTTTATTGATGAGTAAAAGTTTTTTTAGGAGAAAAAGATTTATAATGCCAGTAATTCTTCAGAAGGGCCAAGAGGTATGTGCTAAAAGCCTCAGTCATTCCTTAAGAGTCACTGATTTGTGTAATCACAGATTAAACTGTGATAGTGTTTTTTTCTTTGCCAATATCAAACTGTCATAATGTCACATTTTCATAGGGTCATGAAACATGCTAATAAATGTTTTAATGATCAACTTGATTTTTAGGTTTGATAGTTTTCATGATGTGAACCCCTCTTTAGAGCACATATTGGCAAAATGGCTTAAAGTGGTATATTCTACTTTCAGCACAGGAAAATATATAAAACAGCGTGTTCAACTTCTGTCAGTATGTGTCCATATGGCACAAAGAGCAAGCCTGCTTTAAAATTTCAGCCAGTACTATTGGGAACAGCAATGTCTTGCCTTTCTCATTTTTGAAGAATTTTTAAAGTAATTGGACCCAGAGGTACAAAGCCACTATATTTGCTATATTAAATTTGCTCCTCTCAGAAAGTTGAGAATCACTATCTTATTTTAAAATCTGCTTCAAGTAAAATGGAACCAAATTGTTTCTGAATTCTCATTATCACCTTTTTAAAACACAGCACTATCCTTCACACAGGAGCTTCTGATTTTATGTCTTTTAATTAATCTATGGGCTAAAGGCTTTTGTGTGACAGGTCAGAATGTTAAATTTTCTTAAAATAATCCAATTCTTTTACAAGTAGCAAATCCTCTATTTGGACACTTCTTTAAAACTTTATGAGATCATTAACTCTTGATTATTTGAGTCAGTTTTAAAATTCTTATTAGTGTAAAATGTATCAGTATTGCTTATGAATTCCATTTTAATCGAACCTACTCCCCCATGGACTTTTTATTCAGCTTGCAATTTATATAAACTTAGGGAAACCAGAAGTAGATTTTTAGAAAATAAAAGACATTTTGCCTTATTCCCAACCTAGGGTCATATTTCAGATTAACAATTTGAACTGATAACCTTCTCCATGGCTGTCCCCCAGTAAAATTGTGAACTAGGTAAAATTTGTCTGGAATCCCATTTTCTTCTTTCTTTTACTCTCCTGTTCCTGAGCAAAGTTCATTGTCAGTCTCTATGATCACTAAATTGCTTTGACTATCTCTACTGTGGAGTTGCCTTGGTACAACAAAATAGAGTACTGAATTTGGAGGCAAGAGATGAGATTCAGGCCTGGCTCTCCCTCCTCATAAGGCCTACTAGTTTTATGAAATTATCCACATCACACACACAGAGCTGACATACAGCTGGGATGCATCGGTTCAGTGGTTCAGTTTTTAAAATATGAAATACTCTCCTAGCTGTTAGTACATAGCTGCTACTCCAGGTCCCCTAGATGCCCTTACTGAGATCCTTCCTGTCCCCGTTTCTCCCGAATCCAGTAGCTAAAAGTTTATTAAGGCCCGGCTGCCAGCCATCTTAGTCGGTCCCACTGAAGTCTTGCCTTGCAGTTTGCCAGAATACCTGCCCATGCCCACCACCAAGGGAGGCCACAGGTGGGCACAAGCAGAGGGCTACTCCAGTATTTGCCAGCCCACTAGCCAGTCCCTAAAATAGTAACCATAATAATAATAGAGAAAAAAATTTTTAAACCCTTTTTAGTACATGTTTAAAATCCTTAAGCTGATTACTCTTTTTATTGATTTGTAAATCAGTAAATGCTGATTTACAATAAATGCTGACCTAAGCATTGTTCTTGCTGCACAACATATTTGAAACAAATTCCCCAACCTTCCCAAGTTGTCTTCATTGCCTTTCATTTAAAAAACCCAATCCTGGTAATTTTGAAAATTGCCAAACTGAATATATATCATTGATCGGTGTGTTCCATAGGATCTTTTATGCTAAATTTTAACCCAGAGCATCTTCAGTTTCTAAAAATACTTGGTTAGAAGGGTGCGACTGAGTATAAGTGCCAGTATTTCTACTGCTGCAAAATAAAAAGAGAATTTAATTTAGTGACAAAGCTGATAGGTTTGTTTCTTTTACTTTCAACTAATGCCTTGTAGAGGACCAAATTTCATTCTTATCAAGGACAAACTTATTTGTAATCTTCAGTACATATTTCTATTAAGTACTCTGCATTTATTTCACATGTATGATTTATCTTGTGGAATACAAGTAAAGAACATACAGTAGCTCGAAGTAAGAGATCAGTGGTGAAGATTGGAGCATTTTGTTAACTGTTGTTATCTTGACCTTTGTTTAAAGCTAGTGGTTATGCTTTTGTATAATGACACATCCCTAATGTGAATATTCAAACTAACGTTTGTTATCCTCCTTTCTCAAGAATGTTCTCATGATCATGCCTTACAGAAATTTACTAAGAGCTGCACATTGTTTAAAAGTGATTTCTTGGGTTTTTGTTTTTCCTGACTTATTTTCCTAGACTGATCCCGTTGAGAACACATATGTACGGAATCCGAACGTCAAGTTTTACATCCAGTCAAGGTCCACATCTCCTTCCACATCTAGTGAAGCTGAGCCAGTTAAGGTGCCTCACTGGAGCAGTCTTGCTCCCCAACTTTTCACTTGTGTCAGGAAAGAGGGACTTGCAAAAACAAGTGAAATCTGACTCTCTTCTTTTAATCAAATGTATTGTGTAATAAGTCACAGTATATTGAAGATCATTACATTTGACTGATAATATAGATAGGATTATAAAACTGAAGTAAAAAATGGTCCCCCCAAATTCAACCCAAAATAGACAGAAATTTTATTTAATTTTAAAGTAGTCTTTATCTTAAGTAGAGAGCTATACAGAACAGAGGACAGAGTTGTGTGAATTTTGGAATTATCAGATAAAAATTCTGTGGACACATGGCAGTGTCAGGTGCCATTCTCATATTTTAATTATTCTAATCAATCTAATAAGATATGACATAACTGTTACTTCATAAATAGAACTGAAAGTTGTCACTGCTGGCAACTGAATAGTTTATTCTGTTAATCAGCAATAGGCATCCAACCTTTTAATATTTAAATCATGCCTTTTAATAGTGCAAAAACAGTGTTGTGTTTGCACCTTATGTAAGTAAATGGTTTTAAACAGCCAACTGGCCAACTTTCTCAACAAGTCAGAAGGATGTATTATTCCTCAGTTAATGCTATCCTGCCTCAGATGCAGTTCTGGTTATTTACTCAAGCTTTACAATTCTGACATGGCTCCCTTGTTTCCCATTTGGTCATCAGACAGAGCTGTGTCTAGTTTTCCAATAGAAGCAGATAGTCCCATTTTGAAAGCTGTCTGAAGTGAAGTTTGAGTTGTAGTCAGATTCTGACTTGGTTTTTTCCAACCCTGTGATAGACTGCTTGGTTAAGTTGATGATACCCTCTGATTTTAGATTTTCATTGTTTTAATATTTTGAGTTTATGCATTTTTATTTTAATGTTAAAATATTTAAAGCATACAGAAAATAATATTATAAATACCCACATAACCACCATCCACAGATTTAACATATGTGAACATTTTGCCCCAAAATTTGTATTAAAAAGAAAGGAAATATTCCTGACAGTTGAAATAACCTTCCCTATACCATTCCCCCTCTCCTTTTCCAGACATATCTAAATACCCTGAAATTGGCATACTCCCTTTCTTCCTTACTTTTACATGTTTATTTCATTTGTATCCATAAACAATACATAATAGTGTTTGTTGTATATGTAAATTTTACACAAAGGTTATCTGCATCTTATACAGATACATGTCTACTTAGTTCATTCATTATAACTGTTGCATAATATTTCATTGTATGAATATACCACAACTATTTATCCATTCTCCTGTTGTTGGATATTTAGGTTGTTTCCAGTTTTTTGTTATTACAGTCGTTGCTGAAGTGAACATCCTAATAGCTATCTGCTTTTGCAAATGTGCAGAGTTTGTTTAGCATATATACCTAGAAGTGGAATTATTGGGTTGTGTGGAATATGCATTTTCAGCTTTAACTAGATCTTGTCAAATTATTTTCCACAGTGGTTGGACCCGTTTTCACTCCCACCAGCAGTGTGTGTGTGAGTGAATTCCCTATTTCCCCACATCCTTCCAACCCTTGGTACTGTCAGACATTAACTTTTGTCTATTTGATGGGTATAGAGTGGCATTTTGGTTTTAATTTGCATTTCTCTGATTTCAAGTGTTACTCAACATCTTTTTATATGTTTATTGACCATTGATGATTTGCCTGTTGATGTCTTTTTGTCTGTTGTTCTATTGAATTATTTTTCCACTTGTTTTGTAATTGTTCTTTATATAGTCTGGATACTAATTCCTAGCTGGCTATATGCATTGCAAGTATTTTCTTCCAGTCTGTGGCTTATTTTAAAATTTTATTTGTCATATCTTTTTGTCTTGCAACAGTTTTTATTTTAAAGTAGTCATATTTGTCAGTCTTTTATGACTTCTGCTTTTTATGTCTTTTTAAAACAGTTCTTCCCTATGCAGCAGTTATAAAGATTTTCTTCCATATTTTCTTCTAAAAGTTTTTAAATTTTGCTTTTACATGTTTAGGACTTTAATCAAACTAAAATTTGTTGTTATGTATTATGAGAAATGGAGTTCTAATGTTTTTCTTGTATGAACCACCAAGTCTCCTATATTTCCCCCACTGATTTGTAAATCTATCTCTGCTTTATATAAATGGGTCTGTTTGGGGATTCTCTATTCTCTTTCATTGTTCTTTCTGTCTCGGATTCTCTGTTCTCTTTCAGTGTTCTTTTTGTCTATTCCTGTACCAGCGTCACATTGTCTTAATTATTGTAGCCTTAAAATAATTCCTGATACCTGGTATGATCAGCCACTCCCACATACCTTGTTCTTCTTCCTTTACTCCTTGACTCTTTAGTTTTTACATATGATTTTTAGGTTCAGCTTGAAGGTTCCGTGTAAAGCTTTTGATTGGATTTGAATTTATAGATTATCTGAGGAGAACTGATCTCTTTGTGATATTGGACCTTTCCATCTATGAACATTATTTAGATATTTTTTTATATCCTTCAATAAAGTTTCATTATTTTCTTCCCGAATGTACTCCAAATTGCTTGTTAGATTTGTTCCTAGGAACCTTAAATTTTTATTGCTATGGTGAATGGGATCTCTTTAAAATATGTTTTCTAAATTAGGCATTGCTGGTCTTTATGAATTAGGATGATCTTGGATTCAGCACCCCTACTTCACCCCTTTTAATTCTAAAAACTTCTCTTGGACTTTCTATGTAAATTCTAGTGACAATTTTGTTTCCTATGAATTGTTCTTTATTAACTTTCATAAAGGTTTTGTATTCATCTCTTTTATTTCATATTTTTAATGTTAAATTATAAAGTGGGTTTAATACTTTTTTCAAGCTATTTAAAAGTAAATTAAATTTAAATTAGAACTAAACTCACAGTTAAGTTGAAAACTCTGAGAAGCCCATCTAAATTCCATTTTAAGGCTATCATGTGTATAAAATATTTGGCTTTGGGAGGTTATATAGTAACAAAGGCAAAGAGGGACCATCCATTTTTCTCTTAATATTTTAGAATATTCTGTAACTTTACACAAAGCTAGCTTTTCCCTCTTGCTTGCTTGCTTGCTTAGCATCCTAAAAGGAAGTCATTCTTCGTATATTTGTTTTATACTTTGCTAATAAGTGATGTCTCTTTTTTTCCACAATAACATCCAGTAAAATCACTGGTTCCTTTCATTCAAAGAAATATCTTACAGAAATATGCCATAAAATAAAGATATGGCAAGTAGTTAAATTTCTGTCAGTTCTGAATTCCAGTAATATTAAATAATCTAACTCCCTTCTTAGAAATTACTTTCTTCACAAAAATCCCACTAATCAATCAGTCCATCAATCAGTCAATCTCTATATCTCGCATGCGCTCTCTCGCTCTTTCTCTCTACTCACATACACACAAATCCACAGAATTGTATTCCATATATGTAATATGCATTCTGTATATAGAAGTCAAAGGAGTTAAAAGAATCTTCTAAATATTTTGATTATAAATCTTGCTTAAAAACTCTTTCAGATACTTTATACAATTAATATGGCATTTTCAGTTGAACCTGAAAATTAATATCCTAAACTTTATGTAGGCTACATGCTATGACTTTCTTGTGTTCTTCTGTAGGTTCTCTTTTACAAGTTATTTATTTTTAAATTTCCAGACTGAAATAATTTTTATAAATTGAACAAATATTTTATTTGTAGATATTGCAGGCAGAAATTTAAATTATCAACACTAAGAATTTTAGCTTCATTGAGATAATTTTTCCTTATTGCTGTTTTGTTTGGCTGTATTTACTTTTATTTTTAGTGATGTTTGAAATAGATGGAGTGTTTTATGACATTTATTTCCTCTTTTCCCCTGGATTCAGACTGTGGACTATACTCCACTTCCAGTTCACACACCAACCTTAAGGAAAAAGGGATGCCCTGGTTCAACTGGCTTTCCACCTAAGGTATTCAATCTAGTGATAAGCATTATATGTTGTGGAAAAAAAAAAAAGGAAAGAAAGAGAATGGATTTCTTCTGCTTTTTGTATGTGCCATGATTTTTACTATTAGATTCCTCAAAATTATAAACATAAAAGCTGGGAAAGAGAATAAATTCTGTATTAATGGAAATAATCACCACTAAGAAAGGTAGGACAAACATGCAAAGTTTGTTTTGTTTTACTTCCATCTTCTTAAATTCAATGTTTTGAAGTCTGTTACGGCAAGGAGTAGTACTTAGAGTATGTACTGTAAGGAAGGCATTAAGTTGAGGCCGCTTGTGGAAGAATCTAAAATTGAACTTAATAAACCACTTAGAAAGAGAAATGTTTAGAGAAAAATTCACATCATTTTTTTTTCATTCCATTCAACATGACCATGTCCAAATATTGTATATGGTAGAACATGAAGATTTAGTTGCTTATCTCAAGCTCCTACAAAGGAATTCTAGAAATTGGAACTCTCCATCCCCCGGACACGAACTTCGGGTAAACCCCAGAATTAGAGACAGATTGATGGATCTGCAAAACTAATAAAATATACCAAAGTATAACTGGTATAAAAGAAAGCAACAAACTGAATAATTTACGCTAGATAAAATTTTGAGGCTAGACAGAGCATGAATTTAAAATAAGCATAATAAATATGTTCAAAGAGGTAAGAAAGGAAGTAAGTTGGCAACATGGGTCAGGATAAGGTACTTATAAAGAAAAATAATTTCCAGATGCTTGACATGAAAATATAACTGCTGAAATAAAGAACTCAAGTAACTGGCTTTAATAGCAGAATGAGCAAACTGGATGTAGCAGGAAAAACAAGTTGTGAGATGGAAGATGAGGTGGAAAATATGAAAGTTAAGCTATAAGATAGAAATAGTGTCTATACAGTAGGACTTTCAAAAGAAAAGAGAAAATAGATGGAAATACTTAAAAAAATAATGATCTAATATTTCCCAGAAATAAAGATGGAAATCCTCATACTGAAATACATTATTATGTGCTAAAAAGACGAGGTAAGAAAACATTCACACTTGGACACATTATAGCAAAATTTAAGGATATCATAGATCAAGAGAAAATTCTAAAAACTTTCAAAGAGAAAGCAGATTGTCTAGACAGAAGTCAAATTGATATTGGTCTTCTCAACAGCAATGAGATGCAAGAAGACAAGAAGTATGTTCAAAGTGTTGAAAGAAAAGAACTCTGAACCCTAAAATTCGTTCTGCTGATAGAAGTAAATAACTAACAGGGTTAAAGGAAATTGCCCCTAGGAAGGACGACTTGGGGCAAAAGGGTACTTCTGTTTTTGTTGTAAGGATTGTGATACTATTTACTCTTAAAACTATATACATGTATTAATTTGATTTTAAAAGTTAAACATACATACATAGGAGAAAATGTAGAATTTCTTTGTGACTAGGTAATGAAAATAAGATCTCAAATCACAATCATAAGATGAAAATATTGGTGGACTTTACTACATTAAAATTAAAGATCTTTGTACACTGAAAACATTGTTAATAGGTAGTTAATAAGTGATGACAGACTAGTAGAAGATATTTGCATATTTGTTCTAGAAATAAGGGATTCATTTCTAGAACACGGTATATAAGAAACTCCTGTAACTGCATGTGAAAAAGATTAGAAATCCAGTTGAAAATCTGGCAAATAATATAAGTAATTCCCATAAAAGGAAATCCTAATGGTCAGCAAGCATGTGAAGAAATGTCCAACCTTATTTATAATTGGTGAAATTAAAAATTAAAATAATTTAATAATTTTTAAATTAATACTACTTTATACTCACCAGATTGTCAAAAATTAAGTAGCATCAAGGATGTGAAGAAACACACAGCTTCACACACAGCTAGTGGAATTTTAAACAGGTACGACCATTCTGGAGAACAACCTGGCTATTGGAGTAGACATATACCACATAACCCAGCAATCTCATTCCTTCAGAAAAATCTTTATGCAGATCCATTAGGCAACATGACAGAGATGCTTAGTGCTGCATATGGTAACAGGGAGTTGGAAATAGAAGAAAGATAGGTAAAATATGGTTGATGTGTAACAAAATCACATTTATATAAATTAGCAACACTCAAAAATATCTAATTCATAAGGCTGTGTACATATCCAAGGACCTGTGTAGATCACATTAGATTGGGTGACAGATTTCATGGGGAAGGATGGGGAGTAGATCATCAAGGATGAATTAAAAATAAAATAAGGCCAAATACAAGACCAATGTCAAGGATCTTAGTCCTTATGCTCTTTTCTAGGAGTTTTATGGACTCAGGTCCATGTTCAATCCTTACTCCATTTTGAATTGATTTTTATGAGTGGTTTAAGATAGGGGTCCAGTTTAATAAATAAGGTCAAATAAAATTAGAGGGGCCTCCATGAAGCTCTGGTGATAATATTTCATGGACTGAATATTAACTCAATTTTGTACACCTATTGTTCCTCCCCAAAAAATAAAATAAAATTTACTTCATGTTTTTCTTGTGTGTGTGTGTGGTACACGGGCCTCTCACTGTTGTGGCCTCTCCCATTGTGGAGCACAGGCTCCAGACACGCAGGCTCAGTGGCCCTGGCTCACAGGCCCAGCCGCTCCACGGCATGTGGGATCTTCCCAGACCGGGGCACGAACTCGTGTCCCCTGTATCAGCAGGTGGACTCTCAACCACTATGCCACCAGGGAAGCCCAACTTCATGTTTTTTAAAAGATGAAGGATTGAATCTATAATTATCTCAAAGTAAAAGTGTTTAAAAGGGAAAAAGGTTATTTAAAAAAACCTTTAATAAAGGTTTGCTTGAGATAAAAACTCCTTTACTTGTCATTTATAGTGTAGAATCCTAATTATGTACAGCTACTGATTTGTAAGTTTTCAAAAAGGGTTGGTTCTACTTTGTTCTCACATCTTTTATTAAAAGTATTTTACCTTCTCCATTGAGTAGCTTGAAGTCTGCAACACTGGCAAAATTGGAATAGAAAAGAACCCTTCTTTCTATCCACTTCTTTAAATTTTGAGATTATAGTTAATTCTCATTTTACTCCAAATTATCACATAATCTAAAATTAATTTGAGTTCATGCTTTAGGTTTAATGCCTCTTTTACTAGACATTTTTTTCTCCTCCTCCAATTACCTTTTGTGGAAGTATTAGAAATCAGGTATTGACCAGGAGACAAGAAAGGGGATCTTAGAAAGATCCAGAAGCCAAGTGGTCTAGACCCTAGGGCTGAATTCACCTATCTTTTTGTTACTATTCATCTTCTCCCCTGCCCCGCACCAAAAATAAATAAAACCAAAAGCCTATTGTGTGTTGCCTAAAGTTTGATACTCTCAGAATCATGTTAATTATGTTATATATTATACTGTTCTTAGTTGGGATTAGTAAAACATGGACCATTTAATCTTCAGTAGTGAATCACGCCCACCTCCTACAGTTTAACCAGCACCTGCCAGTTGGTCATTTAAAATCAATGCTTTGGTAAAACATTGTTTATCTTTCCTACTATTGCATACTTAGTTAAAATTTTGACATCCTGAGCAGATCTCTGGGGAAAAAGTATATAATAAATATGTTTTATAAGCAATTTTTAGATATTGTGATGTAATACTATTAAATTTGTCATGGGCATGGTTATTTTATCACTGTCATTTCAGACATGTCTTCTTATCTTTTAGAAGAAGAAAAAAAGAACAGTTACTACCTCGAGCCATTGACTAATTCTTTCATTGTAATAGAAGCCTTTAGAACCAGTCAGTAACAAATTTTGCATTATTGCATTAATGTATTTTGAACAATTGAAAAAGTTATCACTAGAAAATTTACTCTCATAGTTCCTGAAAGTTAAAAAAACTAAGAGTAAAAATTAGTATACAGGAGAAATGTTGAACAAAATTGTATGTGATGTTAACAAATCAGGTATTTTTATCACAGGCATGGAGGCCTCTAGTCTTGACCTAACTGTGTCTTATGCAGTCTGGTGGGTTATTTTTTGTAGGATCATATTTTTCAGTTACATGTTTTTAAATTATCAAACTCTGAAAGGTGGCAGAATCAGATCCAGGCATGAATTTTAACTCTACCAATAACTGTCTATTCATGACTAATTTATTTAATCTCTCTGAGTTTCAGTTTCTTCATCTATATAAAGAAATAATACCTATCTTCCCAGAGATATTGTCTCCATTAAATAAAATGGTTGAGAAGTACTGGCACAATGTCTGCACCTTGGTTGTTGCTCGGTCCACATACAGTAATTATAGAGCCAGTAGAAAGATAGTCTGTCCTCTACTTAGAATAAAGTCAGATCCCAGTGCTGCTTTGAAACTGACCAAAGGTCCTGAGGAACTTCTAGAATAGAATGGTTTGAGGTTGGACCAGAGCTCATGACTGCTCTAAATTTGAGAATCTCATTCCATTCCAGGACCCTAATATAAAAAGATGATCTACTTTTCTACGCTTGATTTTTTTTTTAATTTCTTTTGTGGTATGTAAATATATCCCAGTTGAGAAGAGCAAAATTTATTTTTAACTTAAATTTTAAAGCTTTGAATATTCTCTTTAGTTTTTTGTTAATATGGTAAATTTCAACTGAAATAATACTACTTTAAAACTGTTTTCCACCAGTATTCACATGTTACCGGAATACAGGATAAAGTTTTTACTAGTTTAAATCAATCACACATATAAAAAAGAAATAGCCAAATTTGTTTTCAGAATATGTTTTATAAATATGTTTATATTTATAACATACATATGTAAATATGTTTTGAATGCTTACTCTGTGCCAGCACTGTTCAAAAGGCTTTGTTTATATTAATGCTCATTTAACCACCCCATGAAGTAGATATTATTACTGATTCTATTTTATAGAATAAAGAAAGTGAGACACAGAGGAGTTAAGTAATTTGTTCCTAAGTTCACACAGCAGAGTGATAGAACAGTGGCTGTAATTCATTTATTATTAAAACACGCTAAGAGTTCATTTGGAGAGGAAAGAAGTGTTCTAGAGAGCTGAAATCTACATTGGCATACCACCATACAGAGCAGCAAAGACTTAGAGAAGAACTTTAACTGCTGGGTTTTCAGTCTGTCTCTGGAATAATATATGTGTATTTATATCTGCTCAAGTGTAATACTGCCTGCTTCCAAGGGAGGAATTTGTTAAGCATGTTACTTGTTCGTGGTCCCAGAAAATCAAATACATGATTTTTAGTAGGGACAAGAATTTTAAATTACTGTTTGTTCTTCGTAAGAAGGTATAAAAGCATATTAAATTTCTTTTTTTGTATAGGTATAAATATGCAAAATTTCACCTAATGCATTGCCAAAGAACTTACAAAAATCCTGAATTCAAAATTCATGAGCAAAAAAATGCTAGTTTATTTTATAACTTTTCAAATGGCATTCAAGAGCAATTATCATTTAACTTCTTATATTATTTTTAGCATAATCCAGCTCAATATTGCATAATAAAAATATTTAAAGAACATTAATTATAGAAAGATGTGGTGAGAAATGAAGAGAATTCATTCTACACCTAATTAGAAAACATTCTAGCAGCTGGTGTGGTTCGCAGAGATTCATATTATGGAAATCCTTTAAATGAACAACGTTTATGTTTTTATCAATTTGTTTTGCAGCGCAAGACTCATCAGTTTTTTGTCAAATCTTTTACTACTCCTACCAAATGTCATCAGTGTACCTCCTTGATGGTGGGCTTGATAAGACAAGGCTGTTCCTGTGAAGGTAAGAATTAAATGGTAAGAAAATGTGACTAATTTAGAGTCCTGACATTTACTCCCTAAATTGTAATCAAATAGCTTTATTCTCTTTAAAAAGTATATAAATGTTTATTTATTTGACTTACTCATTTGCTTTTCTTTGGATAATAAACTGAACACCTTGCTAAAGTCTGTTGAATATTGGAAACTAGACAGATGGTCCCTAGAAACATTTTCCAGGGGAGCTATATTTAAATATGTTTCATTCATCTTTGTTTCATCATTCAGGAGAATTTGTGGTCCCCAAAACCTAACCTGTATGACAAAATGTGTGAAAGTTATTCTTGAATCTATTCATTTAATTTTACTCTTGTTTAATTTATTAGGGAAATTATTATTAATAAGTAGACAATGAAGTATCTTTTCACAAATATTAAATGTCGGCTACTATGCCTCAAAAGATATTTTATCCCTAGTGTTAGTAGCAGAGGTTTTTCCCTACCATTCATTGATCCATCCATCACATGCTCGCAGAATGCCTGCTCTGTGTTTCTAGGCACTGGGGATCAGTGTTCTATGTTTGGCTAGTTCTCACAACCCAAGTGGAAGATCCTGATTGCATTATCTTAACTAGTCTCTTAGATGCATGGGTTTAGAGCAAAAGGAAATGGGCAGGCTTTAAAAGTAAAGATTTGAGAGTTATGAATGTGTGAAGTGATGAATATGAATGATGTTTTCCAGGAAACACATGTAGAGTAAAAAGAGAACAAGTATGAGGACAGAGCCTTGGGAAACATAGTTAAGGGCAGGTAAAAGGTAAAGATAACAAAGTAATCTGAGAAGGAATAGCCTCTATCATTGAGTAGGGAGGTGTGTCTGAACCCAACGGAGAGAATTTGCCTTGTCTCATTGTGAAACTTAGCCAGTACTTATAAATGTGATTTTTTAATCTGTTTATCAGAAAGAATCCTGGCAGCTACTTGGCTTTAGGTCCCTTGTCATTTTTTATGAACCAGAATCATTTGCAGTTCCATAGTAGGAATTTTTGAGATCTTCCCAATTCTCTTCCCTTCTAAGGGTCTCCTGCCATGAAATTGGGCCTGTCTTTTCTTCAGACTGACTCTTTGCAGCCTACCAGCCTACCCTATAAAGCTGTGGGGACACATTGGACTATGCTCAGGCTTTCATAAATGTTGTATCATGTGGATATAACCTCTAAAGATTCCTGTCATTTTAATTCTTGGTTGAAATTAGATCCAGTATAGGACAATCATCTTATTGTTTCCATTGCCCCTTGGAAGAGAGATTTCTGCTTATTAAAGCAAATTGTAGCTTGTTAGACACTCTGCTTAGAAGTGAATGAGTCGTCCTACAGAAGATGAATCATTTTTGACAGTCAGTACTAGTCCCTCTTGCCTCTCTGCTGGTTTTATATCCATTTGTGATATACAGTCCATTTTCCCATGTGTATGTGTTCCCATGATGGTATCCCTTCAGTTCCTCTTTTATTCCTTCCCAGATATTCTCCAGGATCCCCCTGAGAGTAGGAATTGTCTAAATAGATATTCTTAGTCTAACCTCTCCCAACAAGCTTGTTTGTTTTAAAATTTTAACCTTTAATTCTCAACCAACCAAGTCTCAATGGAAGAGAGTTTATTTTTATTTATCATTTTGTCTTAGAATCTCAAGTTCATCATTTAAGTATCAAGAGGTATCATGGCAATACTGTTGGTAGTTACGTATGTAGGCTCTGAGCAAGACTGCCTGGGTTTGAATTCCAGCAATGCCACTTTCAAGTTCTGTGACCCAGGGCCAGTCATATGTAAATGGGGATAATCTTACCTCTCTTAGATTATTACAGAAAAAATTTTAAAAAGTTAACTACTATTATTATCTTAGTAGTAATTTAACTATATACAGTAATATCAGTAACTCCTAAAATTTAAATTATACCTCCTTAATCATTGAACAATTTAAATTTCAAAAAGAGGGATTGGTAAAATTTGCCAGATATTGAGAAGATGTCAGGTAATTTAACATCCATCAGTGACTCTTGCAAGAGAGAATTCAGGTCAGATACCAAATTGCAGTGAGATGAAGAGTTAAAGAAAACTCCAGAAGCTACTCTTTTAAGAATTCAGGGCTTCCCTGGTGGCACAGTGGTTGAGAGTCCGCCTGCGGATGCAGGGGACACGGGTTCGTGCCCCGGTCCGGGAAGATCCCACATGCCGCGGAGCGGCTGGGCCCGTGAGCCATGGCCGCTGAGCCTGCGCGTCCGGAGCCTGTGCTCTGCAATGGGAGAGGCCACAACAGTGAGAGGCCCGCGTACCGCAAAAAAAAAAAAAAAAAAAAAAGAATTCAGTTTAAAACAGTTGTTTTATTTGCAAGGTTAGACTTTTTTTCCATCTGTTTGCTTCTCATTTTGATCACTAGTGTTAACACAGAACAGTAATATTACATATTACATATTACAGTAATAAAAAAGTATTTACTATTTCTCACTGAAATTCTTATTGGTGAGCAAATGAATCAGCTCCCCAAATGACAAAAATATTGTCAAGTTGTTTAAAATAAAATCAGAGGTAAGCATTCATTTAACATGGCACTTTGCATGTAATGAGTACTCAGTGAATTTTCTCTTTGTAAAAACGAATTTTTATTGAACACTGTTTCTTTTTTCCCCTCCAAAAGTGTGTGGATTTTCATGTCACATAACTTGTGTAAACAAAGCTCCAACTGCTTGTCCAGTTCCTCCTGAACAGACAAAAGGTCCCCTGGGTATAGATCCACAGAAAGGAATAGGAACAGCATATGAAGGGCATGTCAGGGTAAGTATGATTAGGTTGGGTTTAGATTAATCTTTTAAGGCTTATTAATGAATTAAAGAAAATCACCTTACAAAGTCCTTGACAGAAAATTAGGTGAATAAAATTCATCTAACAGTTTTACTTCATTCAGAGTAATGATCTGAAAATAAAAACCTAGCTTTTGCTGAGAATACATTCCAAAATGTCTCAAAATTTTCTGTACTGTCCCTGTATTGTAATGAACAGATGTTGAAATCTCCATAAAGGAGTCTTTGGCTCTTCATCTTGCTGGAGAGGTGGCATATGCTTGCTTATGAAGTATGAGATATTGTCAAGACATAATCTTACTTGTAATCTTGAATAATATTTAAAGTGTAAGCTGCTTTTCGTCCTACTACCAAATTTGGCTTTTATGCTACTTAGAAATCCATGAATGTTATTTTAATGAATTACTAGAGAAAATTAAAATGTTACCATTAAAGTTATTTTCAGAATATAATGTCAATCAGTGTTTGAAGAATGTGTTATCACACATTCTCATGTTATTAATGATATATGTGTACCATCTGCTACTTTACCAAACACAGTGGCAGACTTACAACACGTGTACACTGTCTTTAGGCTTTCATCATGCAGTTACATATGTAATTAAAGGGGCTCTGACTGACATTTCAGTTCAGGTTGTTTTGTTTGTTTGTTTGCCTGTCTAAGATCCCTAAGCCAGCTGGAGTGAAGAAAGGATGGCAAAGAGCACTGGCTGTAGTTTGTGATTTCAAACTCTTTCTGTATGATATTGCTGAAGGAAAAGCCTCTCAGCCCAGTGTTGTAGTCAGTCAGGTGATTGACATGAGGTAAGTTTGCGAAGGTGAAAATATTTGTATCTTTGCAACATAGGAATGAAAAGCATGCGATTTTTCTTCTAATTGCATTGCCATGTTTTTATTTAAATCTAATTTCATGTTAATTTTCTCATTTACTAATATTGCAATCATAACATACTTAAAAATATGAAATAAGGTGTAGTTATAGAACAGGTTGATGTGTGTTGGGTCAGGGAGAAGAAGCTAATGTTTGAAACCAAAAGATCAGTTTAAAGGTTGCTGGGGTACTGGAGTCTAATGTGTGTAATGTTCATAACATCACCTAAAGTAAAGGCTTAGGTATAATTCCAGTGTGAGGAAAGGAAATAAACATCTCAAAATCGGACAGGCTCTTGGAATATAAAATGAATCAGTGAACATTTTAAGTAAGTATATCTCTTGAATGTTTCTAGTTTCATTTTTCAGACTCTTCCCCTGCCCCTTGGGGCGCTCTGCTTACCTTCTCGTGACTCTCTTAACACTCTCCCTCAGTGATCTTATTGACTGCCATAGCTTCAGCCATCACCTCTGTGTTGACGACTCCTGGACATATGTCTCCAGTCCAGGTCTTTCTCCAGTGCTCAAAACTAGAATTTCTAGCTCTGGCTCACATTGGTATTTCATACCAGCATTTCAAACACATTATCTTCCCCACAAATATGGATTATAAAGGAACAGATGCAAGAAATACTAGAATATCAGCAAGGAAAATTTGACAGAACCTCCTAAGGGACCAATTACAGAAAGATAGGGAGAAGAATCAAGGATAAGACTAAGATGGCAAGTCTTCAAGACCAAGAGAATGATGGTACCAATAACCAAATTAAGGAAGTCACAAGGAATAAATTATTGTGGAGGAAATCTGTCTTAGGTGTTGAAGGAACAGTAAAATGTCAGATGAGCTGTGTTGAAGGCACTTGAGATGTATTATGAGAGGAAAGAGGGTGCAGTCTACTGGAGACCCTGGAGACCTACCAGGGTTCGAATCCATGTGACCTTTTGACTCCAAGTAATCCAGAAATGATTTCTAACTCTTGTGTAATGTGGCACTGTTAAATTACACTTGATAAATTACTTTTGGCACTATCAATTACAAAGGGAGAAAATTAAAAATCTTTTAAAATTTAATTTGGATGTTTTGTACAATTAAATTTTAAGGATTGCTTCATATGTGTTATTTGGATACACGCTTAAAACCACACACACATACCCACATACACTGACTTTTACTATTTCCATTGACTTTTAACTTTTCCTTCAGAGATGAAGAATTTTCTGTGAGTTCAGTCTTGGCTTCTGATGTTATTCATGCAAGTCGAAAAGACATACCCTGTATATTTAGAGTAAGTATGTGTGCTATAATTTGATCACTGAATTATTTGCTTTTTATGAGTATACGTTTTGCCTTTCTATATAGATCACAAACTTATTTGGAATAGAACCAAATCTTATAGACAATTTGTGCTAAGTAAATATTTAATTAGTAAAAGACCAATAGAAAGCATGAATAGGGCTTCCCTGGTGGCGCAGCAGTTAAGAATCCTCCTGCCAATGCAGGGGACACGGGTTTGATCCCTGGTCCGGGAAGATCCTACATGCCACGTAGCAACAAAGCCTGTGCGCCACAACTACTGAGCCTGCGTTCTAGAGCCCGTGAGCCACAACTACTGAGCCCGCGTGCCACAACTACTGAAGTCTGTGCACCTAGAGCCTGTGCTCCACAACAAGAGAAGCCACTGCAATGAGAAGCCCGCGCACCGCAATGAAGAGTAACCCCAGCTCGCTGCAACTAGTGAAAGCCTGCACGCAGCAACGAGGACCCAACGCAGCCAAAAATAAAATAAATTTTTTAAAAAAGAAAGAAAGCATGAATATATGGATTCTAAAATAGATTTCCTCTTGGATAATATTTTTGAGTCACAATTCAGTTTTCAGATAAGCACTACAACATGAAAAAATGAATAAGCATGAGATTTCTCAATTTTTAAAAAAAATAGAAGTTTCTTTAAGATCTCATTTAAAAAGTTAGTATGTTTCAGTTCTATTGCTTTGTAATAACCACTCCAAAACTTAGTGGCTTAAGCCAACAGTGATTTATTTTTCTCCATTCTGTGGGTCAGTCCTTCAGGTGTACAGTTCTGGTGTCAACTGGGGTCACTCATGTGACTGCATTCAGCTCATTTGGAGCAGGAATATCCAAAATGACCTTACTCTCACGTGTGGGGCCTTGGTGCTAGCTGTTCGCCTTGGTACTTGGCTGTTCACTGGGCCGCCTCAGTTCTCTGTATGAACTCTCGCCACGTGGTCTCTAATCATCCACTAGTCTGGCTGAGCTCTCCATGACCGACTTCCAAGAGAGCAGAGGAAGCTGCCAGGCCTTTTAAGGACTAGGCTCAAAACAGGCGTAATAACCCTTCTCCATTCTGTTGGCCAAAGCAAGTCATGAGGTCAGCCCGGATTTAAGAGAAGGGGAAATAGACTGCAATTCTTGATTAGACTGCATTTCTTGATAAGAAGAGTGGGATTCCATAGAAGAATAGTTGGTAGCCATCTTTGGAGGCTGTCTAATACAGGGCCATCTCAAATTGGTGAATTAAGGTAATAGAGGTTAGTAAAAAGGGCTGTTGCCTTAATGGTATGCCTATATGCTTTGTATTTGTCTATGAATCTTGTATATGAGGAAGGTCAGACAAAGACCATACTTAGTCTTTCAGTTCCTAGACCAACAACTATTCTCTCACCAGTACCAAGGGAGCCTACAGAGGCCCACTTATCTTAACTGATTCCAATTGTGGGATTTTATTGTCACTGCTGCTTAAATTACTTTTAATAAAGGATCCATATATACATAATTGAATTCTGATTATAGTGTCATTGTATAATTATAAACCTTCGTTTAAATACTAGCTGAAGTGATCTGGTCTTTCCCTGAGATGAGTTATCGTTATGAAGTAACAGGGAATCTTAAGTACTTCCGAGTATTTTTGACTTTTTTAAAACAAGTTGAAAATCAGTACAGTGTAGTGCTTACAAGCGTGGACACAGGATTCCAGTCAAGTTGCGTGTCCTTGGAGAAATTAATTTCTCTGCATCACAGTTTTTTTCATATATAAAATCAGAATATAATAACAATACCTACCTTGTAAAGATGTTGATAGAGTTAAATGAGTTAATACTTACAAAGTGCTTTGATCAGTGCCCAGTGTCCAATAATGACTCAATAAATGTCAGTTGCTGCTATATGACTGTGTGTAATGGATTTTTTAGTGATAGTATTCTGGCACTTTGCAGCAAAGAAAATACAAATGACACTAACATTTAGAATGGTATCTACTACCTTTGTCATGAATTCTAATGCTAAAACTATTCTTCTGATTATGAATAGCTAAACTCTGTTAAAGGTATCACTTAATGAATGCTCATTTTGTTGGCTACTGCTAAGCGAACTAGCATCAGTATAAAACTGGCTTAAAAGGTATCTGTTTGCTGATGTCATGAATTTTTATTAAATTGTTCTAGGTCACAGCTTCCCAGCTCTCAGCATCTAATAACAAATGTTCAATCCTGATGCTAGCAGACAGTGAGAATGAGAAGAGTAAATGGGTGGGAGTGCTGAGTGAATTGCACAAGATTTTGAAGAAAAACAAATTCAGAGACCGCTCAGTGTATGTTCCCAAAGAGGCTTATGACAGCACTCTTCCCCTCATTAAAACGACCCAGGCAGCTGCAATCATAGGTATGAATTCATAACATTTATCTTGTTATAATTGTTTACTAATATACCTTGTCAGCAGGGACTGGTTTTCATATAGGAATCCTGGTGTCTAACATGGTGTGTGTTATATCACAGATGCTCAGTAAATGTTTATTGAATGAATGAGACCATACTAGAACTTTATTTTTCAGTAAACAAGAATAAATTTACTTTTCAAATGTGTTTTCTTCTGAAAAAGCAACAATGCTAAAGATTAACCTATTAACGTATCGATTTTCTGCTTGTGTGACTTAGAAAAAGTTGTTTAAAGCGTAAGCTGTTTCATAAAGCATAAGTTTCCTATGTAAAATGTAGGTACTAATTACCTTGCAAAGGTTACTGTGAAGTTTAAATAAGATGGAATGTGTAACACAGAGTGCTCCATATATAATATGCCCTCAAAAATGGCAGCTTTTCTGTCTGGAGGGTTAAATTTTCACTATATTCTTACGTATACTGCCCACTCTTTTGTTACTTTCTAGTAAATAATGAAAAGTTTGATGAGTAGGGTTCAAATGGCTTTCACAATTTTTCCCTCCCCAAACACGAAATGGAACTGGACACAGGGTGCTAACAAACTAGGGTTTTTTTTCTTTCACCTTTTATTGAATAAACATTTATATCTTTTTATAAGCATTGATATAAATTACTTTCTAATGATTGTTCTATTAAAAAAAGACACGAGATAATATTTACCACAGTAATCTGAAAGGAAATTTAATAGTGCAAATTGTTATTGCTATTTTTTAATTATTTATTTTATTTATTTGGTTTTTTGTACCGAATTTCTTTTGTTATCTGTTTTATTCTATGAATTTACATAGTTTCTACCTAATAAAAATACTTCATATTTATGTCTTATATAGATCATGAAAGAATAGCTTTGGGGAATGAAGAAGGGTTATTTGTTGTGCATGTCACCAAAGATGGTAAGAGAAAATTATTTTGGAGAAAATATTATTGATAGAGTGTTCTAAGCTACAGATTCTGAATTCTAAAAAGAGCAGGATTTACTCTTATTTATTCTGTAATTGAAATTTTCCAGGCCTAATTGGATACGTTTATAAGTCAAAAGATAATTTTTTAATTTTTATAATCCATCTGAGTTCTAAAACTTCCATGTGTATTGTCTTTCTTGTGTCATTTTATTTACAGTTCTGCTGTATGAACTCAGATTGCATTTATAAAGATGGTACATGAAAGAAAAATGCAACTTGATTTTTTTCATAGTTCTAACAGTACTAGAAGCTGTAACAGTCATTAAAATGTGTTTGTTGTTGGGGTCTTTTATCCCACAGTTTAACATAACAGATTTCTTTTTAGGGAGAAATTAAATACTGGGTGAAATAAAAAGGAACCCATTTAACTTAGCGTTCTTGAATACAGGGTTCTAAGTTCTGTCTTTATATCAAGTTAGATCATGGGAAAACAATGCATTTAAACTTAATTAATTTGTTACCCAAAGAAATACCTTTAGTGAAACATGAGTTACTCAGTTTTTAAAAATAGTAACCCCATGGTAAACTTCCCTAGGATTTGGTGAGAGTAAAGAGGTTTTTCTTAAAGATCTGGCATGCTTTATCACATAGGAACTCTTGGCCATGGCTGCCAGAAATCTCAGTGCTAAATTTAATACCTTACTATAGATAGGTTAAATTATCTTACAATGGGTGTAATTATCTTCATCTTTCTCCATATGATTTCTGATCTCTCATTTTTTCTGTGTGTGTATCTCTGTCTTTATTATAAGTTGACATATTCTTTTGAGTATAATTGGGATATAATTAATAGGTAAACAAAACATTTTGCAGTTGATTTATTATTGTTTCTTTGCATAGAAATTATTAGAGTTGGTGACAATAAGAAGATTCATCAGATTGAACTCATTCCAAATGATCAACTTGTTGCTGTGATCTCAGGACGAAATCGTCATGTACGACTTTTTCCTATGTCAGCTTTGGATGGGCGAGAGACTGATTTTTATAAATTGGCAGAAACTAAAGGGTGTCAAACCATAACTTCTGGAAAAGTACGTCATGGAGCTCTTACATGCCTGTGTGTGGCTATGAAAAGGCAGGTCCTCTGTTATGAACTATTTCAGAGCAAGACCCGTCACAGAAAATTTAAGGAAATTCAAGTCCCATATAATGTCCAGTGGATGGCAATCTTCAGTGAACAACTCTGTGTGGGATTCCAGTCTGGATTTCTAAGATACCCCCTGAATGGAGAAGGAAGTCCATACAGTATGCTCCATTCAAATGACCATACACTCTCATTTATTGCACATCAACCAATGGATGCCATCTGTGCAGTTGAAATCTCCAGTAAAGAATATCTGCTGTGTTTTAACAGCATTGGGATATATACTGACTGTCAGGGCCGAAGATCTAGACAACAGGAATTGATGTGGCCAGCAAATCCTTCCTCTTGTTGTAAGATTCTCTTACTTTTTGCTGTCTTATCTTGCTGTTTCTTTCTTTTTCCTTCTACTTCATCTCCTTTATGTATTCATTGTTAATAGCAGGTTGTTTTTTAAGTCATCTTTGAGGTTTTTCCTAAGATCAAGTATGTTTTTTGTAAAGTAACTAACCATATGTAGTTAAGACCTAGGCCAACAGGTTCAGCATTAACAGGAACATAATTAAAGCTAATCTTCCTATGCAGTATTTTACTTAGATAGATTTTTTAACACATATTATTGTATTTTGAAATAACCCTAAGGAGTTATCTTCATGGTCCCCCCAAATATAGTACTTGTGAGCACTAATAGCTCATAGGACTTATTCTAGAGAAGGGTTTACCTAGTGAATTATTTAATCAGTTATATGAAGGTATAATGTAGCATTTGAAAAGTTATTCACTTTTACATTTTTATCTAGGTAGGTAGATACTTTCAACAAACATTAAGATATTAATAAATTATTGAATAGTTATTATGTGTCATTTTACTGTAAGAGATATAACATTGAGCAAAACAGACAGTCTTACCCTCACAGAGCATGAATGCAGTAGAATGGATTCCTGACAAAACAAGTTGCAGTAGATTGTAAGTGCTCTGATCGCAGAAGTACAGAGTTCCGTAGAGGCATGTAGAAGGAATATCTAATCCAACACATTTTGTTTTTAGTGGAAGATACTTTGAGCATGTTTAAATGCCGAAGGGAAATAGCCACTAGGGAGCCAGGGAAAGGTTGATGACTATATGGTAAATACAGGAAATAGAGTAAGATCCCCAAGAGGCCAAAAAGGATGGAAGTCAGAATATAGGGGAAAGGATTTAGAACAGGAGGAGTAAAACCTCTTCCACTGCAACAAGATAGGAGGAATGGTGGGTATGAGTATAGTCAAGTTTAAAAGTTCAATATAAGAAAGCTTAGGAGAGCCATATATACTTATTACAGAAAAATTAGAAAATCTAGATCAAAAGAAAAATAATTCTACCTACCCAGACTTAACTATTCTTGATGTTTTGTTTCTTCTGAAATTTATACTCTTATCTGTGGCATCATATTTAGAATGAATCCTAGTCAGAAAATAATTCAAAGTATTATGTGAATTGTACAGTGTTAATTGGAATTAGAATAAGAATTAGAATATCTGGCTTTTATGAATAGCTCTGCCAAAACTTTAATTCATGACCTTAGCTTAGGTAAATCATTTAATCTTTCTTTGCTTGTGTCACCATTTATTGATGTTCATTCTTTCAGTAAGTATATATTGAGCATCTCCTGTGCCAGATGCTTTATCATGCTTTCATAAATGTGACCATAACTCTTACCTGAAGATATCTCTACTTTGTAAGTTGTTTCACTGTCAAGAGCTTAACTACTTTAGGAATCAGTTATTTAAAATGTAATGACATTCCTTTATAGAACTAGTATGGGGCAAGGGAATAATAAACCCTTGGTGTTAACAGACTCCTTCTGTATTATAATGGCCTTAAAACCTCTTCATTTATGATTTACGGGGTTTTTTTTAACTTCAAAAATGTATTGATGTGGCTACTATATGTTAACAATAGGATTTTGGTGGGATTCCACTCTACAGTTTTTAGCATCAATCTTTCAAAATGTTTTGGGTTTAGCAGTTAAAAGTAACCAGCCAGCTGTTCTCTCCTTCCCATCTCCCAGGTTACAATGCACCGTATCTCTCAGTGTATAGTGAAAATGCAGTTGATATCTTTGATGTGAACTCCATGGAATGGATTCAGACTCTCCCACTCAAAAAGGTAATTTAACATTAAAAAATGGGCTAAGTGACAAATGATTATAAGTGAAACACTAATATGACTATTTAGCTATTTTTCACTAGTTTAGCATTTTCTGTCACATGTAATAACATAATTGGTAATCTGGGACTTAGCTAAGAGTAGAAAAAAAAGAAAAATCAAGCTGGTTAATTTTACAGGTAACTCAGCACCATATTATTTTTATTACATTTTGTTTCACTATATAACGTATGATTATTATAATAATGAACAACTAGAATATATTCTACAACTTAAAATGTCAGTGTTATCTTCCACTTTAGTTTAAGAAGCTCTGAAGGAGTATATTATTTGTAATTTTACTGTTTTTCACATAATGGTATGCAATTTTAATCCTGTGAGGGCAAATTTTATGGGCTAGAAAAGTGATTAAAATTAGAACCAATGCTCTGTATAAGCATCTCATGATTAAAAAATAAGGGTTTCCTTCCCTGGTGGCACAGTGGTTGAGAGTCCGCCTGCCGATGCAGGCGACACGGGTTCGTGCCCCGGTCCGGGAAGATCCCACATGCCGTGGAGCTGCTGGGCCCGTGAGCCATGGACGCTGAGTCTGTGCGTCCGGAGCCTGTGCTCCACAACGGGAGAGGCCACAACAGTGAGAGGCCCGCGTACCGCAAAAAAAAAAAAGGGTTTCACACATTCCTAATAAAATATAATATTTTCCTTTAACATTTCCCTATGATAACATAAAGAGAATTTTTACCAGTATAGAATGGCTGTTTTGCAACAATGAAGAATAATAGTTTCATGTAAGTATATGCAGCGTGTGTCATTAGTTGCAGGGCAGGGTTTAGAGGAATGGGTAAAAGAAAGTAACCAAGATCTTATTTCAAAATTTGCCCCAATTTTAAACCATAACAGCAGTGGGAAAAGCTCTTGTAAATGCTGCCACGTTTTATAAAACACCTAAATATGGTCCTCACGTTTATAAATTCGGGCTGGTTACAATTAGTTTTCCTTTTTATGTTTATCATGTGAATTTTGAAGTATATATAAAAGAATATATGATCTTTATGAAGCATAATAATAAACTGATCACTTGTGAACTCACCTCGTAACTTAAGAGCCAGAACATTACCAATTTCACTGAATCTACTTGTGTATTTTTCCCTTATCCTGATTATTGTGTTTATCATTCCCTTGCTTTTCTTAAAATACAGAATTTTTTGTATATTTAAATATTTCTAAACAATATATTGTTCAGTTTTGCTTGTGTTTGAGATAATAAAATGTTATGTCGTATATCATCATCTGCCTTGCTATCTTAATGTATTTACTGTTTCTAAGATTCATCCATGTTACATGTACTATATATATATGTACACACACATATATGTATTTCATTGCTTTTCACTACTGTAAAATATTCGGTTGGGTGAATAGATCACAATTTATTTGTCTGATTAGCAGACATGAATTATTTCCCAGCTTTCTGCTATTATGAACGTTGCTGTAGAAGTCATATGTCTTCAGGTGCGTATGTGCAGGAGTTTCTTTTAAGTCATATGCCTAGGAATGAAATTGATGTGACATGGAGAATGCACGTGTTCATCTTTACAAGATAGTGTCAGATTATTTTCCAAAGTAATCGTACCAGTTGACACTCCCATCATCAGTATATAAGGGTTCTTAATGACCCATACCATTGTCAGAATTCATAGTTTTATAACCATTTATTTATGGTTATAAAGTGATATCTCATTGACGTGTTCAATTGCATGTCCCCAATTAACAGTGTTGCTAATAGTCTTTCGTATGTTTATTCATCGTTCATATTTCCTCTTCTGTGAAATAACTGGTCATGTTTTTTGCTCATTTTCCTGTTTGGTCATCTTTTGATTTATTGAAATTATTCATATATGGTAGATACTGGCTTAGTGATGGGTGTGGTGAATCTTTTCCCTGTTTGTGACCTGTTAATTTTTATAGTGTATTTTGTGAACATTTGTTGTTATTGCTTGAAAATTCATTGTTATAAATTTTAATGTAATATCATTCTTATCCTTTTTACATTTATCTTTTTTTTCTTAAGAAGCTCTTTCCTACCTCAAGGTCATAAAGATAGGATCTTTATTTTCTTTCAAAAGTTTGAAAGTTTTGCCTACTGTGTTTATGTCTCTGTTCCATTTAGAATTGACTTTTTGTGTATGGTGTGAAGTAGAGATTCGGTTTCATTTGTTCCATATAGATACCCAGTTGCTCCATCACCATTTATTGACAGTCCCTCCTTTCCCCAGTGATGTACAATTTCATCTCTGTCATGTGTATACATTTAGTTCAAATAAGATTCATAAAGTAGCTGTATGAATATCTTAGTATCATCGTCTGGTACTAATGGCTTTAAAAAGTCAAATTTAAGGTTTAAATGTATTTCTGCTTTTCTTTTTTTGCCCAGAATATTCTTCCTTTAAAATGTTATCATTATAACTGTGTTAGTTCAAGTTAGATAATTTTATACCTTTCTAGTCAGAATTGTTGATTTCCTTCCTAAAGAGGAAGGATAAATTAAAGGTCTTAATAGCATGTGCCTTATAAATATCTCAAAAGTTTTATGATTTAATTTTTGAATTTTGTTGAAATACTAATTTTATTTTTTATTATTTTAGGTTCGACCCTTAAACAGTGACGGATCATTAAATCTTTTAGGTTTGGAGACGATTAGATTAATATATTTCAAAAATAAGATGGCAGGTAAGAAAATACACATTAGTAGGAGAGCTTCATCGAAGTATTCTCGCTAAGCTGACCACTGAAGATAATAAGTGGCAGAGCCACTTAAACTCAGGTGTATCTTACTCCAAAGTCTGTGAAGTTGACCACTATCAACTTCAATACAACTTCAATACATACTATCAATATGTTGAGATAAACTACTAGACAAATAGTCATTCTGCTCAGGCTCACATAGCTGTATAGGCAAAATATTTGATTCTGACCTACCTTGTTATTTTTCTGTGGAGTACTGAGGTAAATAGAAAAAGTAAAACTGAATATATCTTCTGTACTTTTCATACTGTAGAACCTAGCCAAAATTTGTAGCACTAAAATTATGATAACTCACCCAGAGTTCCGTTTTGGGACTATTGGAATACATCTTCTGCCAATGCATAGGGCTTAGAACTTTTGAAGTGCTAATGACAACATGGGCAACAGAAGCAGGGACAAGAGGAAAGTCACCAGAGGGCCCAGAGTCAGGAGAGGGAATGGGAACCTGGGTGCTACGGACAGGACAAGGGCAGCATACAAAGTAGTGAAGTGAGTCCTGGCCAGGGGGACTGCACACATCTAATTAGGTTGATTGCCAGAGAGTGCCTGTGAACAGTTAAAATCTCACTTTTAACAGATATTATTATAAAGCTATACATTCTTCTCATGTCTTAGCAACAAATTCTCCATAACAGAGGTATTCATAAATTTAGATATTTTCTGGTGGATCTAGTTAATGAAGATGTAATTATGGTACATTATGTATTTAGAATAATAATTTGACTTAAATGTAAGTAAAAACATTGGCATTGAGAAAACACATTAAAATGTTTATATCAGTTATCTCTGGGTAGTGGGAATATTATATTCCTTATGCTTTTCCTTTTTTCCCCCCATATTCTTCCAATAAATTTGTATAGTCTATCAAAAAAAAATACCATCAAAAGTTTGTCATTTTTGTTTTGTTTGTTTTTAAGTACTAAGATACAGCTAAGAGGATATTGCAGTATGACTTGAGAAAGGATATTCAGGTATTAGACAAGATTAAATCCACCCTCTTCTCACTGTATGTAATGATTGTAGAATGTGTCCATAACCCAATTTGTCTCTATAGGATAAAACCTATTCCAACTTGTCTTTTTTAATGCTCTCATCTTTCTACTCTAGGCTAGGAGTAAAGGTAGAGCTTGGAGAAGGAAGACCTGACAAAATTTAACATAGTTGTCTTATCCTTTGAAAAGGGAAGGAAATCCTATTTCCTGGAGATTCTGTTTCTCTATCTTGTCTGTTTCTCTTTCATCTCTCAGGAGCCCAAAGTGCTCTTGCAGTCCTCTGGCTGTCCAAAATCTCCCGTTGCCATTGCAACTCACCAAGATTTGCTTCACCCTCATAATTCTCAAATTCCAACTCTCAAATTCTTATCTACTTTTTAAATGTTATCCTTTTAACATTTGCTGTTAGGAAAGCAATCTGATAAAGCTATTATTATGATACAAAGAGAATGTTGCTTTTTTTTTTTTTTTTACTAATCATCTTGCTTTGGCTTGCCTTACAGGCTCCTTTGGCTTCTTCCTACTACATTTTTCTCACTTTAGCTTTTTGGGTGTTATAAACTTCTAAAGATTGGCTTTTCTCTTTTTCCTTACCTTATTTAGAGAGTGGAATTCATCATGTTGTATGGATACAGTTGTCTGTTTTAGAGGATGTTCACCATATCCCAGCATGTTTTGGGAGCCCATGGCTAAGAGTTTTGTTTACTTCTGGGTATTAAAATTGAGATAGATGGGCATTAGGTAACTAGGTATACATAATTAAGTATCCCTGAAGATCAGGAGAGTAGAAATAGCAATAAGGTTCTTACTTTTAGTAAAGGAAGCTGGAGGAAACACAATTCCTTTCCTTTACTCCACATCTTGCAAATTGGATCTGCAAAGGACATGTTTTAATATATTAAAAAAAATTTAACTTAGCATTTTCATGGATAATTTACCATTTATGCCTGATTACTGTGCAGGTCAACAATAAGAGCTTTTTAACACCCTAAGCCATTGAAACCAATACTGGGAAGGTGGGAGAAGATGGTGTAGAGATATTGGGGGTAGGGTGGCCAAAGTGATAGGACACCAAGGCAACTACATTTTCCTTTTTTTCTTCTAGTAAAATTGTACCATTTTATGTTTATAATCAAATAAAAGTGAAAATATACTCTGTAAGCTATATTTAATTTCAGCATATATTTGTTTACATATATTTCATTAAAAATTATTACTTATTTACTATGATTTATCAACAAAACTTTAAAAAATCAGAATTGCATATACTTGTATAATTGATTGATGTTTGTACCATCTTAGAGATTAATGGATGGAAAGCATTTTAGCACTTTAAAGAACATCATTGTTCTTTGTATTTTTTTTTTTAACAGAAGGGGATGAACTGGTAGTTCCTGAAACATCAGATAATAGTCGGAAACAAATGGTTAGAAATATTAACAATAAGAGGCGTTATTCCTTCAGAGTTCCAGAAGAGGAAAGGATGCAACAAAGGAGGTAAATATTTAATTCATACTCATCTAAAGATGCTTATAGCATCAGAAGGACTATTTGGTAATAATACTGTATTTGATTTGGAAGGAAAATTTGATCTCTGAAAGTCTGTCATCATCATCTATGGTGTTAAAAACTGCAATAATGAACGTATTTCTCAGTGTAATTTTAATTAATACTTCCCAAGTTATGAGCATGTACTAGATTAAAGTACCATATTTTGATTCATTTCTCTATGTATATGGAATAGTTACAGTTTTTAGAATGTGGGCTTTTATAAACATAGAACATACCTGTGCAGATTAACTATTCTCATGACCAAACAGAAATAGGCTTGTAGTATTTCCAGTTACATATAAAAACATTTCTAATATATTAGCAATTATTTAAAAAGATGTACATAAAATGTTCTGAATTATCTGTAAAATAGAGTGGAGCTTCTTTGATATTTAAACACTAAAATAACCCTCTCTGTTTTCCCACCAAAAATCATAAGATCTTTTTTAAAATTTAAAACAAAATCTTCTAAGTAAATGTTTAACTTAGTATATTCTATTATTTTAATTCTATCCTTATTAACATGATTTCACAGTTTTTTTTTGTTTGTTTTTTTTTTTCCTTTTTTTGCGGTATGTGGGCCTCTCACTGTCGTGGCCTCTCCCGTTGCGGAGCACAGGCTCCGGACGCGCAGGCCCAGCGGCCATGGCTCACGGGCCCAGCCGCTCCGCGGCATATGGGATCCTCCCAGATCGGGGCACGAACCCGTATCCCCTGCATCGGCAGGCGGACTCTCAACCACTGCGCCACCAGGGAGGCCCCACAGTTTATTTTTATGAAAAAATTTAAGTATACTTAATTTTTCTCTAAAATTGTCTAGATTGGTCATGGAATAAAAGTGTTTAAACAGGTGTTTTTTCTTACAGGGAGATGTTGCGAGATCCAGAAATGAGAAATAAATTAATTTCCAACCCAACTAATTTTAACCACATAGCACACATGGGTCCAGGAGATGGAATACAGATTCTAAAAGACCTGCCCATGGTAAGAGAAATGAAGAGTGAATGTGAATATAAATGGGGTTAAGACTAAGTTGGAGGGGGGAGGGGGTGGATACATATGAATGTGTGTGTGTGTGTGCACTTAAATACATATAAGACTTAAAAAGACGTATTAGTATAATGAGGAAATGTTTATCTCAGTATATCACAATATATGTAAGATGCATAATGACATATAATGACATAGCTGATGAGAAAAACATAAAATATAGATGTGTATCAAAAACCAAACATCAAGTTCTTATTAGTTGAATACCCTATATACTTTTCCCATACCTGGATTTACTATTGTTGGAGAAATAAACCACCAGATTTGGAGACATTCTATACCAAGATTCAGAACTTTGTTACCAAATTACTAAAATTTCACTAAGTTTTAGCAATTCAACATAGATATTTGCCCCCCAAAGAACCACATTAGCTTGATCATTAATTGTCACACCTCTCATCTGATTATGAAATTAAATCTTTTTCCTCTGCCCATTACAGACGTGTTGCCTAGTCAGTCTTATATTTTTAAAAAAGTACAACATAGGAAAACTGTTGTGTGTTTTTTTTTTAACAACATGAAGATTAGATTCTTGGACCTAATATATTGAGATTAAGAACATCAGTGGAATTAGCTAATTATCCAAGCTCTGTAACATTTCAGTATCATGGTACTCTCAACAAACTATTGAAACTTTAACATGACTCTTTTGATAGGTGGTGATAGCATCTAGATTTTGCATAATTTAAATGCTATGACAGTTTGGGAGGTGATGTGTAAATCTCGACCCAAAGCTCTTTCTAAGGAAGTCTGTGTTAATTACCCACATTACTTAACTCTACTGTGATAGAAGATATAGACATGTATCACTGACAGAAAAAATAATAAGTAATACAGTTTGTACAGTCAAGTTTTTTTAATAAAAAAGTTAAGCTCTTAAAGGTAGTTTTTGCATTTCTTTCATAGGAGGAACCAAAAAAATCTGCACTAATTTGAGCCTGAGTTCCACATTATAAATATCTCAATTAACCAGTTGCCCTGTTTATGAATGGATGTGATGTTCTTACTGTCATTGTTTTTTCATCATCATCAAGACATTATTATACAATTATAGTACCATTACTTCCTTTCAAATCATTCACAATAGTCAGTTAACCTTTTTTTTTTTTTTTTTTTTTGCGGTATGCGGGCCTCTCACTGTTGTGGCCTCCCCCGTTGCGGAGCACAGGCTCCGGACGCGCAGGCTCCGGACGCGCAGGCTCCGCGGCCATGGCTCACGGGCCCAGCCGCTCCGCGGCATATGGGATCCTCCCAGACCGGGGCACGAACCCGTATCCCCTGCATCGGCAGGCGGACTCTCAACCACTTGCGCCACCAGGGAGGCCCAGTTAACCTTTTGAAATGGGGATTCTTATTAGCCGTGCTAGGTAGATATAAATAAAGTATGCAAAAAGATTACAGCCAATCTTGATATAGTAATTAAAACGAAGAAAGAAATTTAAGGCTGAGCATAAATATTAAGCTGAAAATATTGAGAATAAATAAAGGCTGAGTTTACATAGTTAACTGTTATACTTATCTATCATATCTAAAAGCTATACTACTTTTACAGCTTTTGCCTGGGAATGAGAGTTCAGATTTTTCTCCATTCTTTTCCCATTCTGAACATTTACTTAAGTCCTCAGTCTGGTTTTCCTTTATTCTCAGAAGTAAACGGAGCAGAACCACGCGGTCCAAAAGTTTCTGTCATTTTTCCTTACAGAAACTACAAGTTTAGGTACAAAGTACCTTAGGAGAGAGAATTTTTTAATTGTGATAAACAGTTGAAATGTGAATATATGTATAGCTTATATTTGATAGATCGATGTGAAAATTTTTGAAATTTAGTTAGTAAATAGTTTTTCAACATCTGCTATGTAGGTAGCATTATGGAGGGATAGAGGCATACAAATTTCCAATACATCCATATGTTGCAAAGCAACATATCATCAAATACAAAATTATTTCAGTAGTGAATAAGGTTTTACTGTGTATTATCCTTTTAAAATTAAACTTTCTTTCACACTTGCTTCATTCTGGTGTACAAAAAAAGAATAGTATGGTTTTCCTCTCATATATTCCAATAACATAGCAAGAAGAATTTTGGAAAATTTTTCTATAAATTCTGTTATATCCCACAGTATGTTCCTTAAGGAGAAATAGTTTCAGGATTTAATAAAATGTTCCTCTGCTTGACCAGGTGAAAAATCAGCTTGCTGATGTTCCAGAATTTTTTTCAGACCTTCATTCACAGTAAGAATGGTCTTTCTACACCCTGAATAAGTACACTGAAGCAAAATGTGAAATTTCAAGCATTGTAAGAACTTTCATATCCCAGCATCCCTCCTTTTTCTCCCTTCACCCTCCCACCACTTAAAGTAAACGAAATCTCTATTTTGTCACTGTTCAGAATAAGGTACATTCTTAATTACTGGGCAAAACAAGTTCAGATAGCACTTCCCAAAGATTCAACATCAATCTGACCCCATGACACAGGGCCTCCTGTGCTGGCTACTTATTCCCATTAGACCTCTTGATTTTTAGTATTAGTGTCACTGATTTTGTTAACCCATGACTGCCTTGCTGGTTCTTTTTGTAATTAACACAAGTGACTTTTTACCCTAGAGGTGCAATCCAGTTTTTAATATTCCTTTCATTCCTTTCATCTTTTCTTATCACATAAGCACTTTGGAATATCCAGGATAAGAAGTTG
The DNA here is from genome assembly GCF_025265405.1 of Mesoplodon densirostris. Lineage (NCBI taxonomy): Eukaryota > Metazoa > Chordata > Mammalia > Artiodactyla > Ziphiidae > Mesoplodon > Mesoplodon densirostris. Next base: position 169,605,070 of record NC_082662.1, read on the forward strand.
GTGTAAATTTTTGAAACCTGTTCACCTGTACATGTAGTATTGTAGCAAAGATGTTATGTGTCTGAACTCCTGTTCTTTATTTTCACCTGACTTTCTTCCTTTCACTAGCAAAGAGCATAAAAGCTGGGGTTTTTCATAGGCATCCATTTAATCACTTAACGAATATTTTTTGATATACTGTCATGCCAGAACTGTACCTACCTTGGAGTAGACACTGGTAAACAACACAATAATATGCATGTCTGAAAAGCAAATAATATACATGTCTGTACCTGTGTGTGTGTGTGTATGTATATGTGTTTGTGTATACATGTATTAAAAAGCTTGTGATATTTTAATATAGTCTCAGATTTTAGTATGTTCTTTCCACTGTAATTTTCTATATTTAATGGACTATTTCCAAAAATGAAGATGAATTTAGTTCATCTAACGTTAACATGTATAAGAGGCACTTTCAAATACCAAAGCTATGATGTTGTCATTCGTGCAAAGAGCAGAAATTTTTATGTTTAACTTATTCAAATCAGTATTGCCTTTCTCTGAAATACTTAAAAGCTTAGAGAGTTTATTGAATGTCTTTGGAAGCTTATTCTGTTTCCTTTGTACCAAAATGATGCTGAAAAGGGTTGTTTGCCTCAGAATGTGGAAAAGATAGTAAGGGTAAGGAGTCATTTTTTTCTTTTATCTCCTATATCAGATGTGATATAGGAAATCTTTCATATGTGTCTTAGTGAGCCAAGAGAATATAAGCAATTAATATAAAACAGCATATATGTCTTACAAGTACATACTATAGTAGTTTCCTTGAACCCTTTTTGTCATTTACCTTTTTTCATAAGTGGGTACTTGTAATAAAGAATAGATTTGTCTCTAGTTGAATGCAAGAGTAATATTTTATCTCTAAAAGATTTATTTTTTTAGCACATAAAATTTCTCCTAACCTTTTACCCATTCCTAAAATTGTTAACAAATAAAATTTCAAGCTCAGTGACCTTTTAGACCTTTATGAAGTAATTTTACTTCTTAAAGTTACATTTATATCAATAGTTTTATCTTTTTGAAAAGAACCTTAGAAAGTACTGGTTTCACCCACATCTCTAAATTTAAAACACCTTAAATAGAAGCCTTTCTTTTAAGTTTCCCTAATTTACCAGATTTTTTTTTTTAACAAAGAAAGCTCATCTCAACTCATGAGAATATCAGTCAGCGTATCTCCGGGAAGTCATTCAGCCTGTCTCTAATGAAGAGATGGTAGGATGTTTTCCTGAAACACAGTTGTTCTCAGAAACTGAACTTTGAAAGTCCCCATTAGAGAAGGTGACTGGGTGCTGAGTGACAGTTCCCAAATGTTCCCAAGTTATTTTAACATGAAAAACTAGAGCCCTTGTTTTCAAAAACTTTCTTTTATTGTCTTTAGTATTACATTATTTCATTTTTTAAAAAAAACACCTGAACATTGAAGAGAAGGTTGTTCTCTTGTTAAAAATAAACATGTTCTTTGGGTGTCTAAGTGGAGATAAGCTTGGGCTACTTAAAGGTAAACCAATAATTGGTATATTCCACAGTTACTATTTCTGTTACAGGAAGATAAGATCAGTAAAAGCAAACACATGTCAAGTCTGTAAATACCAGGAAATGGCTTTAGTTTCTAAAGGAACAGTTTCATAATGCTTTTGGTGAGAGGCTGGTTGTAGGTTCACTTGTTCTTTTCTTTAATTATTTTTCGCTTTTTCTATCCCTAATGTTTTTGGTGGATTTTTGCCATGTTTTGATTCTATCACATAGGAAAATACTGAACTAAATTTTGAAAATCTACTTGTATCTCTGAAGTCCAGTTTCTACTCAGCTTGATAGTAATAAGAGAGAATAAGTTTATGAGGCAAATGATTTTTTGCAAATCAGCTCTTTAGGTAACTGGCAAGAGGATTACAAAATTTAACTTTCTACGGCCTAAAAGTATTTCATTATGGATTCAATTCTTGATGTGAGATACTTACTTCATTTTTTTCTACATGCATGTTGTCTGAAATGTCACATATATCCAGTGAATCCATTTTCATTACCTCATTACCTTTTTCTTCTTTCTGTTGTTTTTGATAGCCGGGTTTCCCTTATCCATCCCCTCATCATCACTCCGGTCTGATCTCCTCTCCGATCAACTTTGAGCACATCTATCACATGACTGTTAATTCTGCTGAAAAATTTCTCTCTCCTGATTCCATAAACCCTGAATATTCCCCGTCTCTACGCTCTGTCCCCGGTACACCAAGCTTTATGACTCTGAGGGTATGAACAGCTGAGTTAGGTGTTAACTTGTACTAACCATGTGCGGATCTCTGCCTGGCTTCATAAGTAACACCGCCAAGGGGATACATTCTGTGAACGTTTCCCTTTGGCCTGTTTCTCTGTTGCCAAACTTCTGTTCTTCCTCTTCCTCCTCTTCTGTCTTGGAGTTCTACTTTTTTCTTCTTTTGAGGAAAAAGATGAGGATTTGGGAAGATTTCAGTTTTATTTCTAAAACAGTATTGGAGGTTTTTCCATTTTTTAATAAAACATCATCCCATCATGATATTTTTCATTACAGATACCATAAGAAATAACCCCTGAGTAAGTCTTTATTCTATTAAAAACAAACAAAAAAGGGATCTAGAATTTCTGAATTCTGTATTGCTCGTTACTCTAAAACCAGTTCAGTTCAGAGAAATTTTTTATATTTAGTGAAGTTAAAGTCTATAGAAGGGCCTGTCCAAAGGCCTTTTATCTACAATAATCCCCTTCTTGAAAAGCTCACAATTCTCAAAATTATAAAGTATAACAGTACCAGTGAATAACAGGAAAAATTATCAGAAGAAGGTAGTCTTACTAATCTTTGAGTTGCTGATGCACCTTTAATTCCAGCCAGGATCCAAGATAAGAGAAGTAAATCAACAAGAGAAAAAAACACAGAGTGTGCTGCATTCTGAAGGACCGTGGTACCTGCCACTGGGTCCTTCCACGCAGCCTTGCATCTTTGTAACTAGTGTCTCTGCAGTGGGCTGGAGAGCAAGTGGCCATTCAAGCTGAATATCCATACATCTGTCAAGAAATATGTACTGACTTCAAGGGAGCATTTTCTCAAGTTTGTTTTGCAGATAATAAAATATTTAGATTGTATCATGCAAAGGCATTTCCTCTGGCTTAGAAAAAAATAGCATCCATTTTTTATTTGTGTATTTAGTAAAGTAATTTTCCAATAAGAAAACTACCTGTAGGGTGAGAAGTTTATTTTTGTATTTTTGTTTGCATTCTAAATTGTGAGGTTTTAAATGTCATTGTTATTGACATTAAACTATAATGTCATTTAAGTGTCTTATTTCACAAGATAAGATTACTTATGATAAACTAAGCTTCAATTTGATTTCAGGGAGTGGATTCTAGAGGAAATTGTATAAACTAATCAGTCAAGAATTTTTGATATAAAAGATGGTGGAAATGTTGCTTAAGTTAGTCTTCTATAAATAGAAACACTGCGATTGGTGGAAGTTTTACCCTAATCTTAAGCACATTTGTGCAGGAAAAGGACCATCAGCTTAGGTTTCACAGTACTTCATAATGAAGTTGAACTTCAGCTGAATGAATGATAAACTGTCGGGTTTGGGTTTTGTGTGGGTTTTTTTTCCCCCAGAACATATCTTCTGTGTATCATTCTTTTATTACCTCAACATTCAGTGTTACTAAACCACTCGTATTTTTATAGGCTTAATTTTTGCCATTTTTTCTAGGGTAGGTTTGTTTTATAGAAAAGGACGACACAAAGGTACCTTAAGGTTAATAGCAAAAACAATAAAAATTTAAAGGTTTAAACTGATATCCCCATCTCTCTTGAACTTGACTCTGCTGCATTGTATGCATGTCATCGGCATCTCTCAGGGTTGCTCCTATGAGTGGCTGTTGAAATGTTAGCACTGTTTTCTGTTTAAAATTTTTTTATTTTCTTAGAGAAAAAAAGGTAAAACGTTTGCTTTAAACAAATAACACAGTAAGAATTACATGGACTTTGCAAATTTGATATATGAACCAAAATGGCAATAGTTGAATTTAGAGCCAGCCAGCCAGCCAAATCTCAATATGTGTGATTCTTTAAAATGTATGATTTGGAGTTTTTCAAGATATATTAGTGCATGTTTTCCAAGAGATGTTAGTGGATGTTTGCTAGCTTTGGCCCTGCATTAGGTGTGTTGCCATAACCTTCTCTCAGGTACCAGCCCTGACACCCCTTCCGGTCTGAAAAGGTTAGGGCCATCGAGGAGACCGTGTTCAGACAGCTGGTCCTACGCACCACCTCTCTAGGTGTGTGTGACTTTCAAAGCACTCTATGGCTCATTTTCCTCCCTTGGACACCAAAATTATTCAGTATTAGATGGGAAACTTCTCACACCAACATCCCCAAGTTAAATGACTTCACCCAGGCTGTGATTGTTAACAAGCATCATAGTTATGACTCGTGGTGCTGCTCTCTGTGAGGCAGGAAGGCTGCCTGGTGACTGGGATGGGAACATGCAAATGGCACTTTCAGTATCAGGACAATAGAAGGTGTACTTGAGAAGAATGTACTTTTAAGTGACTTTCTTCTAAATGGGCTTATTCAGCTTTTGAATTATCCTAAGAAAATAAAAATCTCATATGTAGTAAAAGCTTTGTTTCGGTTATCTGCAGAGGTCCATGTAATTCTACATTTCACTGTCACTTCTAACCATGTAACTTTCACTTACTGCACTCACAACAACAAGAACAAAATTGTTATCTGTTGGTAAGTATTTCAGTAAGTATAAAGATAAGCACTTATCTTTGGTTGGGGTGAGGGTTACCTCTGCTAGGGCTTTAGTACTTTTGTGGGTGGGAGGGATTATATAATCTGTTTCTTGTTCTGTATCACTCTGGTCAAGACAACTTTATTTCTTGAAATTAGGGTGAAAAATAGACATCTCTGTAGAAAATCAGTTTCACTCTGGATGAAGAATTTTGCTTTCTCTTTTGATTTTAGAACCCTCGGCCTCAGGAAAGTCGGACAGCATTCAGTGGCTCGGTCAGTATCCCATCTATCACCAAATCCCGCCCTGAACCTGGTCGCTCCATGAGTGCCAGCAGTGGCCTGTCAGCAAGTAAGTGGCCCCAGCTGCAGGAAGCATTTCCATAGCAAGGTAGCAGCCGTGTATCATCGGTGGCCAGTGTCTCAGACCTGGCTGGGTAATGCCTAGTAGGCACAAGTGCAGCTGTTACGAAAATAGTCATAGAACCCTTTTAGAAGTTACAGTCCATGTGGGAGACAGACAAACAGTACTACAAATTGTGATGATAAATGCTCCGAAGGAGGGCTTCCCTGGCGGTGCAGTGGTTGAGAGTCCGCCTGCCAATGCAGGGGATGCGGGTTCGTGCCCCGGTCCGGGAAGATCCCACATGGCGCTGAGCAGCTGGGCCCGTGAGCCATGGCCGCTGAGCCTGCGCGTCCGGAGCCTGTGCTCCGTAATGGGAGAGGCCACAACAGTGAGAGGCTCGCATACTGCAAAAAAAAATTTTTTAAAAAGCTCCGAAGGAACAGAAAGATAGATCAATGGAACAGGATAGAAAGCCCAGAGTTAAACCCACGGACATATGGTCACCTTATCTTTGATAAAGGAGGCAGGAATGTACAGTGGAGAAAGGACAGTCTCTTCAATAAGTGGTGCTGGGAAAACTGGATAGGGACATGCAAAAGTATGAGATTAGATCACTCCCTAACACCATACACAAAAATAAGCTCAAAATGGATTAAAGACCTAAATGTAAGGCCAGACACTATCAAACTCTTAGAGGAAAACATAGGCAGAACACTCTATGACATAAATCACAGCAAGATCCTTTTTGACCCACCTCCTAGAGAAATGGAAATAAAGATAAAAATAAACACATGGGACCTAATGAAAGTTAAAAGCTTTTGCACAGCAAAGGAAACCATAAACAAGACCAAAAGACAACCCTCAGAATGGGAGAAAATATTTGCAAATGAAGCAACTGACAAAGGATTAATCTCCAAAATTTATAAGCAGCTCATGCAGCTCAATAACAAAAAAACAAACAACCCAATCCAAAAATGGGCAGAAGACCTAAATAGACATTTCTCCACAGAAGATATACAGACTGCCAACAAACACATGAAAGGATGCTCAACATCTTTACTCATTAGAGAAATGCAAATCAAAACTACAATGAGATATCATCTCACACCAGTCAGAATGGCCATCATCAAAAAAGCTAGAAACAATAAATGCTGGAGAGGGTGTGGAAAAAAGGGAACACTCTTGCACTGCTGGTGGGAATGTGAATTGGTACAGCCGCTATGGAGAACGGTATGGAGGTTCCTTAAAAAACTACAAATAGAACTACCATATGACCCAGCAATCCCACTACTGGGCATATACCCTGAGAAAACCATAATTCAAAAAGAGTCATGTACCAAGATGTTCATAGCAGCCCTATTTACAATAGCCCGGAGATGGAAACAACCTAAGTGTCCATCATCGGATGAATGGATAAAGAAGATGTGGCACATATATACAATGGAATATTACTCAGCCATAAAAAGAATGAAATTGAGCTATTTGTAATGAGGTGGATAGACCTAGAGTCTGTCATACAGAGTGAAGTAAGTCAGAAAGAGAAAGACAAATACTGTATGCTAACACATATATATGGAATTTAAGAAAAAAAAAAAGTCATGAAGAACATAGGGGTAAGACAGGAATAAAGACACAGACCTACTAGAGCATGGACTTGAGGATATGGGGAGGGGGAAGGGTAAGCTGTGACAAAGTGAAAGAGCGGCATGGACATATATACACTACCAAACGTAAGGTAGATAGCTAGTGGGAAGCAGCCGCATAGCACAGGGAGATCAGCTCGGTGCTTTGTGACCGCCTGGAGGGGTGGGATAGGGAGGGTGGGAGGGAGACGCAAAAGGGAGGGGATATGGAAACATATGTATATGTATAACTGATTAAATTTGTTATAAGGCAAAAAATTAAAAAAATAAAAAAAAATAAAAAAATAAAAAAATAAAAAGCTCCGAAGGAAATTAACGGGACAGTAATAGAGAGTAACAGGCAGTAGCTCTTGAGGATGAATACACACTTAGAATAATTAGCAAGGTCACGTGCCTGCCCTGGGGGTGAAGTCACATTGACTCATGTTTGATTAACTGAAAGGAGGCACAGTGGCTACCTGGTAGTGGGCAGGGAGTGACAGAGCAAAGCTCAAGAGGTAGGCAAGGGTCAGATCAAGCAGGGACTTGGGGACCAACATAAGACATTTTTAATTTTTTTGAAAACACAGTGGGAAAGCTCCGAAGAGTTTTAAGTAGGCAAGGACCATTATCCAAGGGCAAGACTGTTCTTGGCCAACAGCTGCTTTTCTGTCACTTTCTCAGAAGTAACCTGGTATTGGCTTCGATCAGAGAGAGTGGGGCGAGTGCGCCCGAGCACATGCAGGCCCAGGGTGGACCCCGGGTAACGCTAACGAAGCCTCCCTCACTTCCCTGCAGCTGAGCTCTGAGAAGAACAGACGGTAGTAACTCCAGCTCACATTTCAGAGTCATTCAGTCAGAAGCGTATTCGTGCCTTGTATTCTTAAATGTGAGACATTCGAGTCAGGCCTCCCGGTGTAGACTGAGTGTCCTCCTTCACGCACTGTTCATGCTGAGGACGCCAGTATCAGCACCCGCCTTGTGCCCAGCTCTTGGTTTTAGGCTCTGGCAACACAGAAGTGAAGGGTGCTGGAATACCATTTGTTCTCTTGCTGTGGAACAAATTACCCCAAAATTTAGAAGCTTAAAAGAGCAAACGTGGGCTTCCCTGGTGGCGCAGTGGTTGAGAGTCCGCCTGCCAGTGCAGGGGACACGGGTTCGTGCCCCGGTCCGGGAAGATCCCACATGCCGCGGAGCGGCTGGGCCCGTGAGCCATGGCCGCTGAGCCTGCGCGTCCGGAGCCTGTGCTCCGCAACGGGAGAGGCCACAACAGTGAGAGGCCCGCGTACCGCAAAAAAAAACAAACAAAAAAAGAGCAAACATCTGTTATCTCTCACAGTTTCTGAGGGTCAGGGGTCTGGGAGCTTAGCTGGACAGTCCTGGCTCAGGGCCTCTCAGGAGGCTGCAGTCAAGCTGTCTGCCGGGGCTGCCGTCAACTCCAAGCTCAACTGGGACTAGAGAAGCCACTTCCCAGCTCACCCACATGGTTGTTGGCAGGCCTCCGTTCCTCACCAGCGTGGGCCTAAGTGTCCTGGTGGCATGGCCTCTGGCTTCCCACAGAGCAAGTGACCTGAGACAGAGAGACCGAGCAGCGGTCTCAGAAGGGACATGCCATCGCTTCTGCAGTGTGCTGGTGATCACACAGACCACCCCTGGAACCATGGGAGGGACCCCGCCCCAGGCCTGCAAACCGAGGACAGGCGCCTGCTGCAGAGACTGGCTGCAGACGTACAGAGCACGTTCAAGGAGTTGTCAGTCAACAGGCAGAAGTTGAAGTGCACATCTTGTGACTTTTTTGCTGTCATCTCCCACAGTCATCTCTAAGCAGTGTGTAGCCTTGATTACAATGAAAATATCTAGCCAGTTGGAAAAATGGCAACCGTTTTATGAATTATCTTTTTACTAATGGTAGCTCGATAAGATAGTAGATTTACTATAACTAACCAGAAGTTATCAACACTTGAGATGCAAAGAAAGTATCACAATATTAATAGTTAAGTTCATAATCCCTTACCCAAAACCCTTGGGGCCAGATACCTGTTTTCAGAATTCAGATTTTTTTTTTTAGAAGAGAATCTACCATATATTATATTACATTGCCAGCAAGATCTAAGACAGCACCTACAAACTTAATATTTATACAGCAAAATTTATGACTAGTCACACTATGAATATATAAATAAATGTACTCTTTTTTAAGTGAAGTCTGTAATCAGCCTCCAGTCAGTTCAGATTAAGTCTGCCATCACATGAATTTACATCAAACTTACAAAAAAAGTTTTGGTTTTCAGGGCTTTTGGATTTATGGAATTGCAGGTAAGGATAGGACCTATAATACAGAGGTTCAAAGGGCTGAGTGGCCATCTCCTTAGGAGCGCTGAAGTGAGAGTCCACTGTCATTGTTGACAATACGCAAGCTACAGACTGGAGCCAGCTCCAAATCCCTGTCAAGACCTTTAATGCAATAATCAGGCGTGGCCTTCTTGAGATTCTTGGTACCAAGCTGTTTGTATAGAGGTTAAGAGGAAGACCAGCCCAGGAATTCCAAGGGGCATCTGCTATTTAGAGTGCTTCTTGCTGGCTTCAAGAGTAGCCCAGCTCACGTAAAGACTTTCCAGAAGGACAGCCTGCCAAGAGAGACACAAGAAGAAACGGGGTTCCATGTTGTCAACCTCCAGAACCAGAAGCACAGGCTCTTCCAGGGCCAGACTTGCGATGGCTTCCTGACTGAAGTCAAATGAACACAGAGCTTTCCACTGTGACTCTACCCGCTCCTGTCAGTGACAGGCTCACTGGCGAGCCTGCAGACTCTCCTAGAGGTCATGTAGAGTCAGACACCGTCACCCCAAGAGATCTGGGGCCCAATCCCCTGAATCACCATCTAGAACTCTTTGGAAGAGACCCTGCCTGAGTTGGGACCACAGTTTTCAGATTGTCCCCCTTTGCTGTTCAATCAAAACAGCCCATCTCAATTTTTTAAGGTTAGGGTGGTTGAGTGTAATTTTTCTCTGAAAGGAACATTCCCAAAGTTAAAAAAAAAAAAGAAAAGAAAAGAAAAAGTAAATCACAGAGGTGGATTAAGTTCTCTATTCTATAAACGATCACTAGAACGGAGGAAAAGAGCCCAGTAAGTGCATACTAAGCTCTGGGCAGCCAGCCCCCTCACACACCTTCCGTCTTACGTTTCATTCTCCGTGTATTGAGTGCTCAGTTCCCACAAAAATCCCATAAGGTAGAATTTATTTTCTTATTTACAAATGAAGAAAACTGAGACTTAGATAAAATAACTTGCTTAAGGTCACACAGGTTAGTAAGCAGAACAGCAGAACTCTCTGGCACTTTGGGGTTTTTATTCAGAGTGACGAAATTTTAAAAATAGTAACTTACATTATAGCTTTTGTTAAATTGAGCACTAAACTAGGCATGGAATTCAAAGAGAAATCATAAAAAGTGATTTATGCCTTCAATTAGGTTGTAATCTAAGGAGACATAAGATCCACAGCAAAAAAGTAAAGATTACATAGCCAAAGAAACACATCCACAAATGAAAATCAGTATATGTCTGGTGACAGACAGCTTAGAAACTGGATGGAGTGTTGGAAGTAAGATTAAATCAGTGGTTTTCAGCCTGAGATGCATTCTAGAATCATCAGAAGGGCTTTTAAAAGTTAAGTCAGAAATTCTGTTATTATTGGTCTGGGATGGGGCCCAGGCACTGGTATTTTTAAAGCTCCATAATATAATATGCAGCATACAACCAGTGTTGATAACCTCTGCAATAAGTAAATTATGGTGACACAGCTGAGGGGCTCAGGAAACAAACCGAAACTAGAAGGAAGCTGTGGGAGATCACCAAGGACAGGGCTTCAGCAGGCAGGCTTCACAGTCTGTACCTCGTAGTTGTGCTAAAACCTCAACGCAGTCTCACAGTCTTTTTTGACCAGTGATCTTAATAGTGCAGCTCAGCAAGATTAAAACATTTTTCAGTAAAAACTAAAGAATAGTAGGGAATGCTAAGAGCTTTAAACAGGTACTCACAATACCCCAATATTTCTAAGATTTTTTTGGTCATCCTTTTTCTTCCTCTGAATGGTGCCAGTCCTCCTTTGATGTACCCCAACTCTAAGATCAAAATAGGGTGTGATTTTAAAGAAACTCACCTCATTTTTGTATCTCAGGCTTTTTGTCCTGTGGAATGAAAACGCTTCTCTTTTGTTCCTTTGTGTTTTTTATGAAAATTCTCTACAAGTGACAGTTATGCATCATCAGGTGGCATGGTCTTCCCTTTGGGAACTGTTCTGTTCTGCTTCATCGTTTAGCACGTGTGTTTTGAGTACCTGCTGCATACCCAGTCCTGCACCGACTGGTCCTGCAGAGGCAAAGACCGTCGTCCTATTAAAAGAATGGCAAGGCACATAATTACAACATAAGATCCAAATGCTCTGAAAGAGGTGATAAGAAGTGCTGTAGGTGCTCCAGGGAGTAGGAAAGAAAACTCACTAAGGCAGTAGCACGTGGGTGGAGACTGGAAGGATTGATTCTGTGGAATTGTCTAGCAAGCAGGGCAGCCTGGGCACGGCCAGTGAGAGCAGAGGCCAGCGGCCTCATGAGTGCTGCCCGCTCACCCAGCAGCCCTGGCGGCTGGGCTCCGAGGTGGGCTTGGGTGTCAGGGTAACGCAGCTGGACTCACTGTCCATCAGTGAAGGGCTGTAAGCAGGAGGATGACCCCAGGGCAGCGGGAAGGATGGCTCGTCACCTCAGCAGTCTGTGCACTTTCTAGAGGATCGTCCCCTTCTGCAAGTATAAAGTTTCACCTGAACGATGTGCTGTAGGGTCATCCGCACAGAACGGCAGTGCATTAAAGAGAGAATTTTCTGGAGGAAGCTACAGTGCAAAGCGGCAACCCATGCCCTCCCCGTCAGAGGGCTCGCTGTCCTCGGGAGGCCTGGACCAAGGAAGTGACGCCCCGGCGAGGGACTACGACGCAGAGGTGAGTACCATGTGGGCAGCACCTCTGTCTGGGGACAGGGGTTGGAGAAGTCCTGAACGAGAAAAGGCGAGTGCATTTCCCAAAGCGGGTCCAGCGCCTTGAGCCTGGCCTCCGCTGCTACAGGGATCAGCCACTCACTGCAGCGAGGGTGGCGGAGCCAGTCACTTGGGTTGCACACTGCAGTTTCCCTGGAGGTGTTCAGACTTCTAATAGCTTTTGTATGAAAATGGCCTACATTTCTAAAGACCTGCAGAAGGGCCTATGAGCGTTTGTTATCTTCTGTGCCTCTTACTCAGCTCAGAAAAGGGGCTTTCTACCGACAGGAGAAAAGTCACGTCAGTTCATTGGCCAGGGTGGCTGGAGGGGACCCGTGGTGGCCTGAGCCCCTCCCGCCCCTCTGCTGCTCCCTGACGTCTTCCTCTGGGCCTCACAGGACTCTGATTCTCCGAGGCATTCCACGGCTTCCAACAGTTCCAACCTGAGCAGCCCTCCCAGCCCGGTGTCGCCCCGGAAGACCAAGAGCCTCTCCCTGGAGAGCACCGACCGCGGGAGCTGGGACCCATGAGTGGCCTCTGCTCTCAGACCAGACGCCGGAGCAGCGGCCGCTCTGGGCTCCCCTCCCCTCACTCACCCTGTGCTCTCACTGTCATCTCCCCCCACCCCTGCCTGGAAGCGCCAGGGCCGCAGCAGTAGCAGGCAGGGACTCAGGAATTCTGCCTCTAGGACTCGCATCCACGCCCCCCTCAACTGAACAGCAACAGCCGTAAAGGCAGACTTTCATTGAGCAGCTCAGAGTAATACCGATTTCATTTCATACACTTAGCGTTGCTTTCCAGAATATTTCACCCCTCCCCTGAAAGGTAGCTCAAGTAGGCAGATTACACAAATGTAAGCGATAAGAATAAGATTAGACAGCCATTGTTTTCACAGTAGAGTCTCGTTGTAGCCCTGAGACAGCACGTGGGGCTCGCCAGTGGGCCCGGGCACGCCATGCCCCTTCAGCACCACAGTGAATGTCAACCTGATCGTTGCCAGTAAGTCCCTGTTCACTAAAACGATGCATATTTTACTACAAAACAGAGTTTAACTAAATACACAAATGTAGAGGTTAAATACTGACTGTATATAATAAAAAGAAGCATCTTGTATTCAACAAAAGATGGATGCATATATGAGACAGAGATCATTTAATTTAAAGAAATGTGTTGTTTCTTGTCTGTTTTCCACCTAAGTAATTAAAGGGTAGAAAGGCCTCCAGCTGACGTTTACAGAAGGAGAGTGAGAGGAGTGAGAATTCCCCTTCACGCCATTCCTCACACTGGTCGCAGTCACCTGGGAGCTTTAGGGAATGTTCCAAGGCATTGGTTTCATCGGTTTGGAGTGTGACCTGGAAACCAGACTTTTAACATTTGAAGCCTCTTCAGCAGCATCATTAAAAGGCATATTTACTTGTATCCAAGACATTTCTTTTTCTAGCAGTAGAATTTGAACCACACTTCTCATTTATTACTATATTTTGGTATCTTCTGCTGATGACTGTAGAAATGCAGTTTTGTCACCTTCTGGATCCCTCCCACCTGAAAGGACACAAGGAATGTCGTAGTTTCTGAAGGTCCATAAAAGGGTTCGTAAAAGTGCTTTTTCTCCTTGGCTAATCCCCTTACTCCCTGAGTGGCAGCGAGGCGTCTGGCCCCCAGCTGAGCCAGCTTCTCAGGGAGGGGTCTGTTTTGAGGGGGGGTGTGAGCTTCCTCAGATAAGCCTGGGAAAGGGGGTTTAGTTACCAAATAATGTAAAACCTCAAACGCAAGGACTTGACCAGCCTTAACCAAATACTGTTTCCCGCACCCAGTGGGAAATGGACGTGCTCAGCCCAGGCGCGGTCAGGAAGTCAGCCCAGCATGGCCATCTTGACTGCTTAAGCTTTTCCTCCCTCAGTTGCTGTATTGGGTTGTTAGTCACATTTCCATTTGGATTCCCGCTGTTTTAATTACCACAAGGAAATGAGATGCAGGACCAGGACTTTATGTCTCCAGAGTCATTTCACCGGTTAAGCACATGAGTAGAGAAAGAGATAGAAATAAAGATAATTCATGGAAGTAAAGAGAATCTGCCTCTTTCACTTTTTAATCTAAATTTCTCTGAGAAATAGAAACAGATTTTCTGCTCTCTTCTTTAAAATTCAGCTAAAATGGAAGCATGTTCCTGCAGTTGCTTGTCTGAATTGCAGTGTTTGAGCACTGTCATTGCACACCCCTGGCCCCGATTTCACATCTTTCTCCTCAGCAGCAGCTGTGCCGGCCTTCCCACCTCAAGCCCCAAGGAGCTATACTGTTTCCACTGATGCCACTCTCTGGAACAGGTTACTGAGGTTCAGTGAGGGAAGAAAGGATCCTGTTTGGGGATTATATTATAAAATGTTACAACAGAGAATTTTAAAATAATAACAGTTTTGACATTTGAACTTGGTGCTTGCTCAGATTTGACTGTGTTTTACTTTGGATGGGCATAAATTACTGCACAATTCTAACCTTCTAAATCCTTTGCTTTTGGGAAAGTGTCATGTAAAAATACTCCCGTGCATTCAGATAGCAAGAGTCAGACCTTGAGTCTGGCTAGCTCCGTAAGCTTGATACTTCTCGGGAGAGGAGGGAACCGGCCAGCCCTCCCTCCCCCTGCTTTCCTTTCCCCTCGCGTCTTCCTGCCTCCCTTTTCTCCCCTGAGGCTGCAGATCAGGCTGAGATTCACAGGACTCCACACTAAGCCATTAGTTTATAGCTTTGACAACTAAGTTTCTGCTGCCTGTAGGTGCTTATTCTTTAAAAGATGCTTTTAGGATCAAAATATAACCATACCTGAAGTCTGGGCTCCACTACGATGAGTCATACCCTGCAGCCCCCCAACAGGGCAGATAAGAGAAGGGCTTGTCTTGGCCGCTGGGCTCACTGGGAGGTGTAACATTAACCCAGTGGATTATACTCCAGTAATCTGAAATGGTCTTACCAGTAGTGAGAGAGCAGTCCCAAGTATGATTAGCTTCCAATAGTAGAACTTTGGGGGAGCAACACTGCCAAGGGTAGTAGTTTGGGAGGTATTTTCCCAAGATAATGATCATTCTACTGGGCTTATCCCCATTCTTAAATATGAAGCAGTTACCTTCAGAAGCTTCTTGAGAATGATTTGGAAAGATGGGGAATGGGTTCTAGAGAAACAGAAAACATAAAGATCATCGAAAGGGATCATTGAAAGATCATGGAACAGATGTGATGTTGTTGTCTGAAGTTATCCTTTGTTTGTTTTCGTGCAGGACATTCAAAGAATGTATATGGCAGCAGGAACTCATTTCTCTTCTCAGTAGAAAGTAAAAATAAGTGAAGAGGCATTTCTTGCATAGTCTAGATGTGTTGGTATTTGGTGCTATCTTTGTTCAGCCAATTTGTTGTCTACTCTTGAATTCTGACTACTTTAATCTGCTCGTGCTTTGGGTGTATAAAATTACATATATGCATATATATCTATATTTCTTTTTGCCAAAAACAAAAGCCTTCCTCCTTGTCAAATGATTGCTAAAGCAGATTTCACTTCTTTAGTTATGTGTGTACACACACACATGCACACACCCATCCCTACACTTAGTGATTTATCTTCTTTCCCAGGGAGCACAGTTTTAAGGCTATGAAATACAATTAAAAAGGGCCCATCTACTGAGTTTTCCAAGCAATTCTTGTACCCAGGTTTCAGGGAAGAATCTGAAATTCCTCTTACGTTTACAGCAACAATCTGCCATTCCCCAGCTGCCTCTCAGCCCCTCTGCCTTCCATATGGTTAGAATCCTGTCATTTTGCTACTCAGTGGCTGCATCTACTTCTGTGAAAGACCAGTTGCATTTATATGGACTCTCAGGTATCGTTAAAGAAAAGCCAGAGTAGGGGTGGGTGGACATCCCTAACCCCCAGGTACAGCAGGGCCGTTTGCTGGCCTTTGGCCACGAACACTGTAGTCTCCCAGCTGCACAGAGCTTTGTAAAGCTCAGCATCCACTCTCTGGACAGAGGGGCATTCTCGGCAGCGGCCAGACTTCGCCACTGCCCTGGTCCGCTGGGCGAAACAGGGAAGTAACTGGGCGCCTTGCTCCCCACCTCTCGGTGGCCCAGTCCCTGCATTCGTTAGATAAGCCACATGACATTTCGTTGGGCCCATCTTAAAACCTCTTTCCTTGTGATGACTTCGTCATGCAAGTCCAGTGTTCTCTGCAGAGTCCTGCTCCGTAAGAGGGCCTCGCTCCAGCTGGCCTCTCGTTTCAGCGCCGGCCGCTAGGCCGGCACTCCTCTCCCTTCCCAGGGACAGCCGTTACACACAGAAACCGTTGCATTTATGGGGGGAAATTGATGAAAACAAGTCAACCTTGAAATTTCATGAAAACAAAATGACCTGCCTTTTTATTTGATAGTGTAATACCATTTGTTTTATAAATTTTTTAGGGTTTTTTTTTCTCATTGTAATATTATTGTACAGTTTTGCATGGCCTGGGTGTAATCATTTTTTTGTTTAGAATATAATGCTGACAAATAAGTGTGTATGGAAGGGGAAAAGATACTGCTTTGGCCTCTTATCACTCATTTCATTTTGTTTGGTTTTATCCCCTCATTGTCTTAGGGAACTTTATGAGATTCTCTGCTACCAAACAATGGTGTGGATTCTTTTGCACAGAAATATTTAAGGTGGGACAGTCAAAATGTAACAGAAGACGCCTCGCCGATATTTTACGTTGGTATCACTTAATATTAACCAGACTCTGATGTATTGCAATAAAACAGGGAACTGTTCAAATTGAGTATTTTGTCTTCTTTTCCCTGATTAAAAAGTCTGAGGAATGGAGAAAAGGTGACTGACTCTTTTCGTCTCGTTTGACCCCAGTTTCTGCCAGGACGTGGGGTTAGTTTAATCTAGGACTTTCTTAGTTCCTTCCATAGCTCAGGTGGCATAGTGTTCCATTCTCTTGAAGCTTTGAACTCCCCTCTTCTGGTCAAAACTTCCCTGGTATTGGCTCAGTGTGCAAGGCCAGGCTGTGCCCAACGTTGTGGGCGGCGGCGCTGCTGTATGCAGTTTCCAGCAGGGAGCCCACTGCACTGAGGGCCCGCCCCCAGCCAGACTTCCCTGCCGGGTGCCACCGCTGACTGTAAACGGGGCAGCCGTTTGATCTTCTGTCTTCCTCCTGCAGAGAAGCAGCGGACACTTCCCACGACTTGTGCTGCAGCTCTTGAGTTAGAATGACACAGCTGAGGAGACGCAGGTAAGGCCTTTCTTAACAAAGGAAATCTTAAACTGGCTTCAGCTAAATAATTGTCCTGAGACCCCTCCCTGTTCCATTTCACGTAGGCACGAGCGCCACCTTGGACAGTACCGAGAAAACGTCACTTACAAGAACTGGCAGTGGTTTGGCCCAGGGGCCATAGTTTGCTAGCCTTTGGCTTGGACTAGAGTGTGAGCATGGACGTCCGGCCAGCTCACCATAACCTCTGAGCCTCAGTTTCCTCACCTATAAAAATGCCCACTTTGAGTGTCCCAGGAGTTAACGCGCAACTAGAATACATCCAGTCTGTCTTTAAAAGGGCTGTAGAAGCTCCGACAGCAGATGGGCGCGTGGTGCTGGGCTCAGGGCTAAACCCCAAGGGCCCCCCAGCGGCTGTCATGGAGACCACCTCGGCCTCTGCATCCTGTCCCGGAGTCCAGCGTGTCTGTTCCCGTCAATCCCAAACCACTGAAAGGAATTTTCCTTTCAGAACCCGAAACTCTGAGGACCCATCTGGGACCACTGCCATCTCTCCGAGTTACTTCACCACCTAACACACCTTTCAAGGTGTTCGCAGTCCGTGAGAAGGGCCCCCGCCTGAACGTTCAAAACGCCCCTGTGACCGAGGAGTGAAGTTTTTTGCCCCAGGAAAGTGCGCCTCAGCTGCGCTTGATCCCTGACCCGGGCGTCACTGCCGCTCAAGCCAGGCCCTCGCCCTGCTGGCTGGTGGCCACCTTTTCCCGTGGTTGCCAGCACTGCGTCATACAGCCTCGGGCGCAGCTGTGGCTTCTCCGCCTCTGCGCGGTGGGGCCTGGCAGCTGTGCCGTCCCCTCCCCGCACCCTTTCTCCGACGAGGAACATGGGCCGAGCCTTCCGAGTTCAGGCACCAAGAGCCTCACGCTGGGACCAGGAGCAAACCTTGCAGAAGCGTCTGGAGGCGCGAAAGGGTGTGACGCTGACCTCGGGGTCCTCACCATCAGCTCGGAATCCTTTACAAGTGAAGGAATTAATGCCGCAATGCTAGCATTTTTTTTTTAATTGAAACAAGTAAATCAGACAATTAATTACAAGAATTGTGCAGAGGTTAACAGCCTGAAACGACCCCTTGGGTCCAAGCAGGTGACACGTGCACGTCATCTTCCACAAAAGGCCCAGGCGCCGGAGCGGGAAGAAGGGCCCCCACACACCCCGAGAGCACGCGGCTTCCTCCCCGCTTCTGCGGCTCCTGCCCCTCCCCACAGGAGGCAGTTCTCTGGAAACCTCTGCTTGTCCAAAAAAGCCTCTAGGAACCAGCCAGACAGCAGGTGTGGGTGGGCCTCGCTTGGTGAAGTAGTGTTTGTTGGCACTGCTGAGATCAGCACTTCTCCCAGGTGCAGATCCAAGCCGGAGAGGACAAGGCAGAAAACACAAACCTCATTCTATACACACACACACACACACACACCTTGTATTACACACTCCATAAAATCCAAAAAGGCTTTTCGGTTTTGTTTTTGGTTTTTCTTTTGGTGGCAGGGATTCAAAGGGAGAACTCTCATCTTCTGGTTACCATTCACATTAGCAAAAAGCCCTGTTACAAAAAGGAAAAGGAAATAAAATCGTCTTTTTATCGAGAGTCATTTCAGCGGATGAATAAACAATAAGCAGATTCTGCCAGACAGCAGTGGGGCTGCGTTTCCGTGCTGGCGCCTCTCACCCCACACACCCGCTCAGCGATGAGAACCGTGTGTAAGTGCTGCCCACGGGCTCTGAGCAGCGGCCCCCTCTCACTGGGTGAAGTTTAAACGGAGCGTGGGTACCACCGGCTTCCTACTAGTTTTAGCGGCAGGAGGACGGAGGGTCCCGCCTAGCGGCCGGGCCCGTGGCTACTGCTGCTCGGCCTGCCTCCTGTGGTAGTTGCTGTAGGCCTCCTCGAACATGGCCTTGCAGGAGAACCGGGCCTTCAGCTTGGAGCAGATGAGGAAGGAGCCCCCCATCTTCCTGTGCAGCGAGTAGGTCTCCTCGGGCGGCGGGACAAGCCGGTGCTTCAGCATGATGGGGATCAGGTTGTGGATCTTCATGGTGGTGCTCTGGGTGCCAAAGTCAAAGGGCTCCTCCGAGGCAAAGGCCTCCCCCAGGATAAGGATGGCGTCCAAGTGGGCATCTTCCATGGCCTGGAGGGAGGTGAATGGAGGTAAGATCAAAGAGCCCTCACCAGCCCAGGGCTCCCATCACGGGGCCTAGACTGAGTGCTCCCCGAGGAGTGGGCCAGGTAGGTGAGCGTTTCAACCAGACTGAAGAACGTTAACCAGGGTGTAAACTCAAACCAACGGGGGCCAGGAGAACATCATTGATGTGTGAACTGGGCTCCCTGTAAGAAGAAAGGAAGTGGCGGGGTCTGCGGCCGAATGCCTGAGGGGACTCGAATTCAAAGTTTTTACAAAACACCTGTCATTCCAGAAAGAACAGTCTGTAGGCCTGAGCTGACCTGAGTCTCTGCACTCCTCGTAGGTGGGAGACCTGAGACCACCTGTGTGTCTGCAGCCCTTCCCCACTGTCATCAGGAGAGGAAAGTGCTGCTTTCTGAGTGGGTTCTGGGTGACAGGAACACAGATGCTCGCCCCTTCATGTAAAGGGCAGCTAGGATTACTCCCTGCGCTCCCCTCACCCTCTCCCCGGTGAGGCCTGAGCAAGCGAGGGCTGCGCTTTGCCATCCCATCTGCCCACCCGGGCCCCGAGCGCCAACACGATGAGCCCAGTGACTGGGATCTCAAATGGGCTGGAGTGGGGCGTAAAACAAGAGCTTGCTGACCAGTCCCCTGGCATTCTGAGGCCCTCAGCTCAGGGGCTGGGGTGGGGCCGGCCCAGGGGCCCTGTGGAGACCCTCCAGAGCAGCTGTCACTTCTGATCTCATGCATTTGTAAACTGAGATTCCCTTCAGATTTCAAGGGAAAAGCAGTCCATGGCCCGGGGCTGAGTCTGGCTCAGCAGGCCTTGTGCGTCTCCAGAGTCACAGTGGTGGTGGGCGGGTGGGGCGCGGAGCTCACCTTGACCTCGTAGCCGGTGAGGAACTTCATCTCGATGGACTTCTTCAGCACGGTCTCCCTGTCCCGGTTAGCAGCCGCCCTGATGATCTGGGCGGAGGTGCAGAGGGGACCGTGGGCAGCACACAGAGGGGAGCTCCTGGGGGTCCAGGAGCCAGCGCTGCCCCTCCCCACACAGGCCAGCCGCCGGCCCCCCCACCCGCTTTCCCCTTTACTCCCCCGAGCCCGAGGCGGCTGCGGCCTCGTCCACGGGCACCAAACGCTGCGGACAGGCAGGGACATGAGGACAGAAGCCCGCCCGCCCGCCCCCGAGTCCCAAGCATCCCATCTGAGCCTCAGGAGAGCACGGGCCAAGGCCAAGCCCTGCCCCCACCCCTACCTGGATGTAGCGGTCCGTGAAGGATCTGTCATATTCCCGAGTTGCCCCGAAGTCCAGAAGAGCCACCTGGGAACGGGCGATACCGGGGAGGGTTTGCCCCAGGGGAGCACGGGTTGGGGGGACAGGGTGGCTGGGGGCTGAGACCCCCAGATCTCGGACCCTGCTCCAGCAGAGCTCAGGCTCCCTGTGGGAGCCCCACTGAGCACTCACCTTGTGCTGCTGAGGGTCATAAAAGAAGTTGGACCAGTTGGGGTCTGTCTGCATGAACTGGAACTCAAACAGCTCCCTCAGGCACAGGACCAGGATGCTGTAGCAGATCTGGGGGCCGGGTGGGTCCTCGTCACCAGCACCAGGCCGCCCGGTGGCCCCTGGATCTGGGCCGGGGAATCCTGACTCCCATTTCCCTCCCCATCTTCCACCCCATCCTGCCTCACGCCCAGAGCTGACTTTGAGGCCAAGCGTACCACCAGGTGGGGAAACGCAGCAGCCCTCCTGCCCGCTCTGCCCCACAGGGGGGCCTTGGGGCTCCAGGCCCACCCTGTGACCCACCTCATTCCGGATCTCCTGGCTCAGCCCCTCGGCCTGGTCCAGGGGGAAGCCGGACACCAGCTCCGTGGTTAGCACATGGCGGCTGCAGAGCTCATCCACAATGTCGGGCACGTAGAAGAAGGGGTGGTCCTTCAGCAGCTCCCTGGAGGGGTGGGTGGGAGGTCACACCGGGCCCCCTTGATCCTGCCCAACCAACACGCTGGGGCGACACATAGGACAGCAAAGGGCTGAGCCCCCCAGGCCCCGAGCTGGGCGGGACACAGCTCCGGCCTCAGGCCCCGACCCCAGCCATCGCCCCTCAGAGCCGGGGGGTGGGGGGGGCCTTCAGCCCACGACGGGCTGCCCAAAGCCGCCCCTTCTGTCTCCGCAGCGGGAGCAATGGGCAAGGGCCCAAGGCAGGAGCCGCACCTGAACCTGCGGGCACAGGCGGCCTCTCGCTGGTAGTCACACTCGAGGGCCAGCTCTCGCCTCAGCACGTCGATTAGGTGCTCAGGGAACAGGCCTGGGCCAGGGAGGAGGGCGTCAGGGGGACTGGGGGCTCCCCGGGAGCCCGCCCACAGGCCTGCCCTTGCCCAGCGGCAGCCTCAGACCTTCTGGAAGCATGTTGCTCATGTTCAGCACGGCCATGAGGTTGTTGACGTCACTGCTGATGCTCTGGGCCACGCCGGGGTACTGCGGGGGACAGAGGGGAGTCAGGCAGACAGACACAGCAGGGCCCCGCGGCGCCCCCGCCCCCCGGCCACCCACCAGCTGCCCAGCTGTGTCCCTCCCGGACCCCGCACCTCCGCGAGGCAGAGCCAAGACCCACCAGGCCTGCCGCGACCCCCGGGCCCGCCGCGACCCTGTTCTCCACCGCCGACCGCTCCCTCCCCCATCCCCATCCCTGCGGCTCAGGCCCCAGACAGACAGTCACTTGTCCCCAGTCCCTGCCCACCCCCAAAACAAGCGTTCTGGGAGGCTGTCCTCCCTCCTACAGTCACTCACTTAGCAAACACTTCTCGGCACCCACCGCTGACCAGGTGCCGGGACAGAAGTGAAGAGACACAGGCCCTGCCCTGGGCACGGGGACACACAGGGGACATGGGGTGCAGAGGCCCCTCACTGCAGGGCCCGGCTCGGCCCTGTGCAGCCGCTGAAGGCACCGAGCCCACACCCCGGGGGCCCACCTGGATCTTCATGGCCACCTCGCGGCCGCCCTTCAGGCGGGCCAGGTGCACCTGCCCGATAGAGGCGGCTGCAAAGGGCCGCTCCTCAAAGTACTCCAGCTTGTCCCGCCAGCTGGGGCCCAGGTCGTTGTTGAGAGTTTTCTGGAGGGAGAGGCCAGGGAGGGGCCGTGAGCACAGCCGGGGACACCCTGAGGGGCCCTCCCCCAGCCCTTCCACAGGGCGCTGGACCCTGAGCCGCACCGGCCTCACCATCATCTGCTTCAGCGGCATGAAGTCTGCGCTCTGCCTGACCCGCTCAAAGATCTTGGCCAGATGGGGGTTGATGAAGGCGTCGTCTGGAAGGCAGCAGAGCATTCAGAGAGCGGAAGGCTGACCCCACGGAAGGAGGGCGCACAGGCCACCTCGATCAGCCCTGCCCAGCGAGGTCTCCCAGGGGGAGGCCGAGGTGCCGCTCTGCCCTTCATATGCCGAACCCAAGGCTCAGAGAAGACGAGGCACAGGCCCGACGCCACACAGCAGGCCCAGCCTCGGGTTCTCCCTGCTCCCGCGGAGCGTCTCCCCACTGGCACACAGACCCCTGATACTGCGGACCAAGGCTCCAGAGGGGACGCAGGGACGCTGACCCGTGCACACTCCTGGCCCACCTCGGGCAACAACCAAATCCGAGACCCCCGCAGCCCGGCCCACGGCACCCCTCCCCAGCCGGGCACTGGGTGCGTCTGTGCAGCCCGGGCCCTGCCGATGGCGTGCGGGGCAGCGTGTGCCGGGGCCTCTGAACTCACCCTCACCCAGGGACCTGAGGAGGTGGATTCCTTAGAAAGAGCAGGCATAGCTTTTCATGATTATAAAAGAAACACAGTTAGGGAACAACGTGTGTTAAATGTTTAAAATGCCCATAATCTACCTACAGAGAACTACTGATCTCTTTTTTCGTTTTGACCCTTTCCTATGCGTTTTTCCCTGACTGCAGTCACGCTGCCTGGAGACGCTCTGGCCAACTCCCCTCCTGCAGCCGTTTCTCACGAGCACTTGCCACATCGTTGAAAAGCTTTCTGAAATATTCTGTAACGCACACAGAAGCTTCAACACGCAGCTCACTAGCCGGACGGCAGCTGACTTCAGTTTGTTTCTTTGAGACCAGAAAGAATCCTTCGATGAAGCCGCTCCTGCAGAGCCGTGACCGCATCTCTGAGGCTCTCCGTCCTAGAGGCGGGGCTCTCGCACAGAAGGGCTTCCGAGGGGCGCGTGCCGCTCCGGAGTCCGCACCGGCACAGGCAGTGCCCGCGCCCACATGCCTGGGTGGTTATTCCTGTCCCTCACTTGGCCAGTTCAGTGAGTCCATCTGACTGCCTGTGGGGGGACTGGCTGTGCTCCCACTCAGGACACCAGCCCCTCGCGTGCTCCTCCCTGGGAAGCACCATCAGAAGCCCCGAGGGCCCCCCAACCTCCAGCTCTGCTCTGGGGGCTGCAATGAGCCAGCCCCCGGCTCAGCCGCTGCCGTCTCCCCCAGCCTTCCTTCCTCGGGGCCACACAGCCCATGCCCCGGCGTCACGCCACCGCAGGCCCGTGAGCTCCCCCAACAGCACCCTCGGACCACCACGCGGGGCACCGGGGGGCATCAGCCGGACTCTCCCCAACTTTTGAGATGCCAGGACCTCTGGACATGTCAAAACACTCAGAAAGAAGCCAGAAAAACAACCGTGGGCTCCTATTTCAGACGCTGTTTTTAAACATCCCAGGTGGCTTCTTAACAGCCAGGCTTCAAGCGAGAGAAGCCCGTGGGCAGGAAACCTCCCATCCCTTCCCATCGGGGCCAAGTGCGGCGCCCCCCACTGCTCGCCCCCAGCTCCCCTCCCTACGCTGCCTCTCCGCCCCCAGCCCGCGCAGCCGCACTCACCCTGGATGCTCAGCATCTGGCCCAGCTTGAGCGCCGCCCCGCGCACCTTGCAGAGCGTCCGCACGATGCGCTCCGCGTTGGCCTCTGACAGGAAGGGGCTGGAACCCAGCACGCCCTTCTTCCCTGCAGAGGAGCAAAGTCACCATGGCCTCCCTCAGGCAGGGCTGCTGGGCCTGGGATCCCCCAGAGGCCCCTCCGCCCGCCCCTGGTTGTGGGTCTTGGCAAACCACTGGTTCTCCCAGTAAAAACAGGGATAATAACAAGACGTCAGGGTTTAACACGTTTTAAGTGAGATGCAGTGAAGTCCCAGCACAGAGCTTGACACAAAGGGCTCACTCAACGTCTTTCCTCCTCGGGGTCCACGAAACCGGCAATGCAACTTTAACCCCACATTTCACACCCACCTCCCAGATGCCGAGGAAGGCCCTCGGGGGCCACCCAGGTCTCCCCGAGCCCACCTCCAACACCCTCCCAACACACACACACAGGCTCGCCCACGGGGCCTCTCCCTCCGTATCAGCCCCTGCCAAGTCACTGTCCCTCGCCCCTCAGTGTGCTGGACAAAGGTCACCAGCACCCCTGGACTCTCTGCACAGTCACCTGGGGCCACTGGCTGCAGTGAGAGCGCAGTCCTCAAGGGAGGGGAGCTCAAGGTCAAGGACAGCCTCACCCGGCTGGTGCCAGCTGGCCTGGGGAGAACGCATAGGGACCTCAGGTGTGCAGACAACCTCCATTCAGCACAGTCGGGGGTGGGAGGGTGCAGGGTGGTGACTCAAGGTGATGAGGAGGGGGTGACCCAGTGACAGTCGGTGCTTTTCCTGCCCTCTGTCCTGTGAGCCCAGTTAGATCAGGAACCCCCAAGGGCTGCCCCCCACAGAGCCTGGCACTTTCCTCAGCCTGCATCACCACGGACCTGGCCCAGCGCTCAGAGTGGGTCTGAGCTGGGTCCCCAAGGGGGGAACACAGGAGGTGGCCGCCACGCCACTGCCCTCCGTCTGGGGCCGTGTCCAGCTTGGCCTCTGATATACCAGGGTGGTGGGCTGCAGGGGAATGTGAGACTGAAGGCCCACACCTGAGGCAGCTGTTAGGCCTGCACGGGGTTAGACTCACCCCAGGGTCCCGGACAGCAGGACAGGGTCCCGGGAAGGGGAGAGATCTGAGCTCCACAGGAAGAAGCCCAGATGCCGGGGGTCAAGAAAGCTGTAGCCCCTGGGCAGGGCCACTCCAGGGTGTCTAGGCCAAGAAGGGTGCCCAGATCACCCCTCGCCTCGGACAGCAGCAGGGACAGGCGGCCCTCTATGTCCGCTCTGCCCGGCCCAGCCCCTGGGCCCTGTGGGCCGGGACCTGGGCCTGTGTCCCTGAGGAGAGGTGGGCGGGGCAGAGACGCCATGGCCCCAGCAGGAGGGAGACCTTCTCCCCTAGGGACACAGCAGACCCGGGCGACAGCAGCGCCCCTGAGATCCAGGGACGGCGCCCGGCCCTCTTGACCTTTCCAGGCAGCCGCTCCTCATGGCTGGCCAGTCTCCACAGGCTGGAGTCTGGGCCCCTGCCCGGGCAAGGCTAGTTCTGAAAACAACCCGGGGGAGCCAGGGGTGCCCAAGGGTGTGGTGGGCATGCTCCCCTCAGGAGAGGCTCCCTGGGGAGGCCTGGGCCAGGCTGGTCAGTGCCCTCCAGGCCCAGGGGTTCCCAGGCCTGCTCAGGAAGCTAGAGCACGTCCCTCTGGGCCTGAGCCCCACGTCCTGCTCTTGGGCCAGTGGCACCTAGGTCCCTTGACCCCCAAGGGCCACCACCTCCCTGACAAAGGACACCAGCTGTAACCTTGGGGCCAGTATAGCTTCCTTCCTGCTTGGACGGGGCAGGACGGAGGGCAGCCAGTTTTGGGAGGACAATGGGAGAGGTTGTGCCTGGGGAAGCCTGGCTTCTCACTTCCCAGAGTCTCCGCACCAACACTAAAAATACCCTCCCTAATCCTCTCTGTTCTCTGGTCCCTTCCAAGGACACACACATACTCAGGGGCCTGGAGGACAGGTTAGCGCCTTCTCTGCAGAGGCCCCCATCCCCTGGAGAGGGTCCTTGCAGGTGAAGCAGGGCCATCCAGGTGGCTGGCAGGCCCCCCTTCAGGGCCCCCAGGCTGTAGCTAGGGCCTCAGGGACCACAGCACAGCAGGACAGTGGGTATCACTCAGGGTCCCCAGGGAAGGGGGGAGGAGGTGTCAAGTACCGGAATGAACTGATGTCCCCTGAATGGGCCAGGGGCAGGGGGCACTCAGCCCAGAACTTCAAGTAAACTTTGAGAAATCCACCAAGCAGATGGCTCTAGCAGGGCTGCTCTCAACAGCCCCCAGGACCCCGCTGAAGGGAAAGCGTCCTGCACCTGCCTAGCCGCCTCCCCCCAACACCTGGACAAGCCTGGGGGAGGGGACCAGGTAGGAGGTGGGTGGAGCCTCCAGCTGCCCCCTGACCCATCATCAGAGCATCCTAAGCACCCCAGGTTTCAGAGCAGCCAGTCTGCAGAATGTTCTCCATGGAGTACCACCCACAGCTGGCCGCCCAGACAAGGGGGAACTGAGTGTTCTGACCTGACCCCGGGCTGACCCTGGGAGGCAGGGGTCAGAGGAGTCAGGATCTTCACCTCAGGGACAAAGCGTCTGAAGCTGGAGAGGTCACGGCCACCCCAGGTCACGAGGTGGAGGAATGGGGGGCCCATGGGGTCTGTTCCAGCAGCTCCCACGCCCCTCGACCACAGCCAAACAGGGAGCCCTGGGCACCTAACCTGGCCAGACCTGGGGCCCCAGCGGCTCTGCAGAGCAGGGGCGGAGGCAGGGCCAAGCCGGAGGCTCCTATCAGAAGAGGGGAGGCGTGCGGGCCCGGAGGAACCAGGACGGCTGGGTGAGCCAGCGGGGGCCGGGACAGGAACAGAACAGCCTTCAGGCCTCAAACTCCACGGCTGCCATGAACACGGAACACAAGATGAAAGGTGCCCCTGGAGGCCAAGCCTCGGGGGAGGCAGGTGGGAGCTGGGAGCTGACAGGCCCAACTCTCAGGGCCCAGCTCACCTGAGGGGTCGTCAGGGCGGAGGCTCTTCTTGGCGACCTCGGCCAGGGCCCCGAAGCCCAGACCCACGGCCAGACCTGCAAGGAGGAGATTGAGGGCTCAGGGGCTGCCCACCGCCCTCCACCCACGAGGCCCGGAGCAGCCCCACACAGACACCTGCCTCGCTCCCCTGGGGACCTTCGCCGACACTCCAGACATCTTGAAAAGGGAGGGGATAAAGAGGTAGGAGGTGCACAGCTGTTGTTTTCAGAGAAGACCTGCCTCGAGGCTGGCTCGCAGCCTCCTCCACCACCGCTTCCATCGCCCTTGCCACGACCTCAAGGGACAAACACCCCCCACACACCCCGAGACAACGTACGGTAGAGAAACGCATCGGCCGGCACGCAGCACAAATGGAACGCGGACCAGGGATGGCTGCAGGCCAAGGACATCCTGACAACACCGGGCATTCCCTTGGGATGCGGCCGCCCACTTCACAGTCTGTGTGAAGAGCCTCCAATACTCTGGAATTCTCTAACCCAGTTCACTGAAGTCGCAAGGAGGGGCATTACCACTGCAATATAAAGCAGTCATTGGTGGGAACTGGAACATTTTGCAAAAGCCATGGGGACTCCCAGGAGCTCAGGCTACAGCCCTCACTTGCGGGGAAGGCCCCACAGGCACTGACGGTGCTCTAAGGACAGTGGGGTGCCAGGCCCTCCTTCTCCTGTCAGCAATCTTTGAAATCAAGGTTTATTAACATCTCATTGGTCCAGACGTTGGAACTGGATGATCCCTACTGTCTAGGAGAGGCCTGAGGAGGCCAGCAGGTGCCACTAAATGCACACAGAAAGCCCAGGAGCCTGGCTCAGGGCCTATTTCCTCTACTTTAAACACAGTTCCAGCTGGCTTGCGGGGCAGGAGCACACTAGGTGAGAGAGTGACGAACATTTGCAGGAGCACGTTGACCACAGCAGGAGGGACAGCAAAGACCCAGGGAAGATACCAAAGATGCCCCGAGACCAGTGGGCCTTGGCGAGCACAGCCCTGGGGGGCTGGGAGTCTCACACCAGGCAAGGAAACCTGCACATGCTTCTACATTTTCCAAATTTTCTACAGTGATTATGTATTACTTTTATGAAAATTATTATTGAATTTACTGAAAAATTTACTTAATGAAAAATAAATTTTAAAAATCATAAGAGGATAACCCAATTTTTAAAAATGTTTTTGCAGTACATTTTACCCACCATTAGACAATCGTGCACCCTCTGCTTTGCCAGTTGTCACGGTAGCTCCTGCCTCATGGGTCAGTGTGAGGATTAAACACCTGAATAAGAGTGAAGCACTCCCAGTAGGGCTGGGCGTAAGGCAACGCTATTCAGGTGTTCGCTATTTCTGTCCTTTCTCCTATTCAAAGGGCCAGACCAGTGGTGCCAAAAAAATACAATGCCGGCCACATATATAATTTTAAATTTTCTAGGGGCTATGTTAAAGAAGGCAAAAAGAAGCATGTGAAAGGAATTCTGATCATATAGTTTACTTAGCCCAGTGTATTCAAAATATTATCAATTCAACAAGTACTCAATATACACATCGTTAGAGAGATGTTACTTTTTAAATTTTTTTTTGTACTAAGTCTTCAAAATCCAATGTGCATTTCATCCTCGAAGCATGTCTCAGCTTTGGACCAGCCACGTTTCAAGTGTTCAACACCCCACGTTGCTGGTGGGTCAGCATAAGGGCAGCATAAGGCAAGTTCTGGCGACCAGAGCAGAGGCCACGGTCATCTGCAAATGCCCCCAAGGACACCCTGGTGTGCTAGGATGGAGCTGCCATTGCCTGTTTCCCTCTGACACCCCAACCCAGCCCCGGAGGACACTGGGCACAGAGCTGTGTCCCCGGTCAAATGGTACCTCCCCTCCCCCACCCACTAAGCACACTGTCCGACTCAGCAAACGAATGGCAACAGCAACGCTAACCTTCAAACTGCAGTGACCTTCACCAATGTCCCTCCGCCTCTAGATTTTCCTCTGCCTACATCAAGTCCAAAGACAAGCCTACCAAAGAGGCAGACGTGTCAAAGGTTACCCAGGCTGGCCACTGAGAGCAGACACCAAGCGCCCTTCTCTGCAGGGCCCCCTGCTAGGCCCCTCACACGCTCTGCCAAACTCTTCTCTGGCCCATTCTGGGCTGCTGGGCAGAGCCAAAGCTCTCCAAAGCCAAGGACCTGTCACTGAACACTGAATCACGGAGGGAACATTCCGCAAAGCAGGCCGCAGGCTCCTTCTGTGCCCTTGCGAGTTCCCTCAGGGCCAGGCCCAAGGAGCTGCCAAGGGACAGGCTCCCCACTGCGGCCCCACCAGCCCTGACCTCAGGAGCTCCTGCGCTAGTGAACCAAGAACAGGCTGGCCCTCCTGCCACCCCCAACCTGGCTGACCTGGAAGCATTCTCAGAACCTTGCGGAGAGAGGAGGGCAGAGGCCAGCCAGGCTCTTCCTTCCCCTGGAGCTGGGTGGCACCTGCAGGCGGCCCCTGGGAGATCAGTGCCTCTGCCTTGGACTCCCCGCGTCCGTGAGGACAGCCCGAGCCCGTGCTCGCTCACTCTCCGGCGTCACCTGAGGCCTTCCACTCCACCTCGGTGCCCCCAGCCCTTAGGACAGCGCCTGTCCATGTTCTGACCCACAGGCAGGCCCGGCCCGGCCCGCACGGATGTCCCAGGGGAGACCAGCCGCAGAACCAGCTCCGTGGGCCCATGGCCACCGTCAGCAGCCTGGCCGCCACCCTAGCCTGTGAGAAGGCGCCAGCCCTTTCCAAGAAAGTTCCTGACATTTCTCTCACAAACGGAGATTTTGCAGGCAAGAAACGCGGTGGCAGTGATGAGCAGCAAGGAGCAGGGTCTCCCCAAGGGGGTGGGGGTGCTTTGGGCCGCTTCCCAGGCTGCGGGACTGATGAGGGGGCCCAGGCCCCTGGCCCAGCTCCTTCCTCCCCGAAGTTCCTCTGCGAAGGGCCAAATCTGAGGGTGAAACAGCTTCACTCACACAGGACCACCCACGTGCCAGGCACTGTTCTCAGGCCTCCCTTTTTCAACACATCCAACAATCCTTCTGATCTGATAAGACAAGAAAGTGCACCCAGAAAAGGCAGCGGACAAGGATATTTCCTTCACTTCAAGGTGTTCCCGAACCCTTGGTAATTCCACCTTCTCTTCCATCACCTGCATCCTCCATGCTGTGCCAGCACCAGGCACCGGGAAGAAGAGGGGGCCTGGGAGGGGGCTGCAACCCACAGCATCGCAGGAAGGCGAATAGGAAGGAGCAGTGGAGGAAGTTCCCTGTAGAGTGTTCTCCTCGGTTCTCAGAACTAGGCCAGAGCGGGGCGGGGGGGGAAGACCTGACAGCCCCTCTGCTGGCTCAGGGGAGACGAGACGAATTCAGGGGCGACGGGCTCAGACTGCTATCTGTATGATACAGGCCTCCTCAGCCCTGGTCCCAGGACTGTCACAGATGCACCTATGGGCCTGGGTGACTGGCAACTGTAGCCCAGCTCCCTCATCTGTAACTGGAGATTATAACGGCCCTCATCTCCTTCACAGAGGCTCTAAGTGACAAAAACTAGACAGAAGAGTCCCTTTTAAAGTATACTCCTGGAAAAAGTAGAAAGCACGCTCCCTTACCCCTGCCAAGGGCACAAACTTCTCTTGGACCTACAGGGCACCTGTCTCGCTGCCTCAGAGAGCACCGGAGGAGCGCTGGCTACTTAGAGCGACAGCAAGTGTGCAGCGTGTACCCTCAGGAAGTCAGGCACATAGTGCTCGAGACTCCTTTTGGTAAGTTTTCTCTAGTGCCGACTTGATCTGTTGGTCTCACTTCTATAAGCGTCCAGTTCTCCCTCATGTCATAGGTGCAGAGGCGGTAAGACATCTACCTCCTCTGAACCTGTATTACTGAAGCACAAATGAAAACTACAGAAAAGGGTAGAGGAGACACACAGGACAGAAAGGAAAGATCTAACACATGTGGGACTGGAGTCCCAGAAGGAGAGGAGAAAGAGAACAGGGCAGAAACTGTATTTGAAGAAATGACCAGAATTTTCCAAAATTGATGAAAGACATCAAGCACAGATTTAAGAAGCTCTGTAATCCCAAGCAGGATAAAAACAAAGTAAATCATACCCAGGCATGTCACAGTCACACGGCTAGAAAACAAAAGCAAAAGGAAAATTTTAAAAGCAGAGGACAAAATACAAATTACTTTCAAAGGAGCAGCAATAAAACGAATAGCTAAGTTTTCAACAGAAACAATGGAAGTTAAGAAGACAACGGAGGGACTTCTCTGGTGGTCCAGTGGTTAAGACTTTGCGCTTCCATTGCAGGGGGCGCGGGTTCAGTCCCTGGTCAGGGAACTAAGATCCCACATGCTGCATGGTGCGGCCAAAAAACAAAAACAAAACAAAACAAAACAAAGAAGACGGTGGAATAATATTGCTAAAGTGTCCAAAAGAATTAATTTTGAACATGGAGTATTATACCCAGCCAAAATACCTTCTAAAACAAAAGTGTAATAAAGACATTTACACACAAATAAAAACAGAGAATTAATGATTACCACTCTGCACTACAAAAAAGAGAAAAGGTAGTTCTTCTTCAGAGAAGAGGAAAATTACCCCAAAAGGAATTCTAATATAAAAATGAAGGGAGAAAGAAACACAAAAAGGGTAAATATGTGGCTAATCTAAATTCATATGGGCTATACAAAGAAATAACATCTTGTGAGGTTTAACATATCTTAATAATTTAGTATAGAATATAAAACATGTAGAAACAAAATACATATCCACATTAACACACACACACACAAAGAAGGGATTTAAACTGTTCTGAAGTGCTAGCATTACTGGGGAAGTAGTAAAAATAATCATTTCCATTACATTGTAGTAAGTCAAGAACGTATGCTGTAATCTCAAGAGAAACCACTAAAAGTACAGTAGAATAATAACATACAAACTAATAAAGAGAAAACATGTACAATAAAAAAAAACTCTTTGATTAATTCAAAAGAAGGCAAGGCAAGTGGGGAGAGGGAAGGGGAAAGGGGGAAGAAAGGGGTAGGGAATTAAGAGGTACAAACTACTATGTATAAAATAAATAAGCTACAAGGATATATAGTACAGCACAGGGAATATAGCCAATACTTTATAATAGCTACAAATGGAATCTAACCTTTAAAAATTGTGAATCCCTATGTTGTACACTTAAAACTTACATAGTATTATACATCAACTATACCTCAATTTAAAAAAAGGTAACAATTTTTTAAAAAGAAGGTAAGACAGAAGAGAAAAAAGGGAACAGAATGGATGGGTCAAACAGTAAACAAAGACTAAGACAGTAAATATAAACCCCAATACATCAGCAACTCCATTAAATGTAAATGAACTAAATACTCATATTATAAGACTAAGATTAATGGTCTGTACCTAAATCATAGGAAAATAAAAATATATATATGCTGCTTACAAAAGACATACTTTAAATATAAGGATACAAAAGGTTGAAAGGGGAAGGAAGGAAAAAGATATACGATGCAAACACTGACCAGCCCCCCCCCAAAAAAAGCTGGAAAACAGCTATACTAATATCAGACAATGCAGACTTTCATAGAGATAAGAGAGGTAAGACATAATAATAAAGGAGTCAATCCCCAGGAGGATATAAGAATTCTAAATCTGTAAGCAACCAGTAACACAGCTTCAAAACGTTAAAGCAAAAATTGACAGAACTAAGAGGTAGGTAAATCCATGATCATAGCATAAGACTTTTAAATGTCTCTTTTGATAGCTGATAGAATAAACATACCATCTAGAAAAATGGTACAGATGATCTTATTTGCAAAGCAGAAATAGAGACACAGACATAGAGAACAAAGGTATGGATGCCAAGGGGGAAAGAGGTGGGGTGGGAGGAATTGGGAGACTGGGATTGACACCTATACTTTGTTACTATGTGTAAAATAGACAACTGATGGGAACATACAATAGCACAGGGAAATCTACCTAATGCACTGTGGTAACCTAAATGGGAGGAAAGTCCAAAATGGAGGGGATATCTGTATGTGTATGGCTGATTCATTTTGTTGTGCAGTGGAGGCTAACACAACATTGTAAAGCAACCGTACTCCAATAAAAATTAATTAAAAAAAGAATTTTAAAAAGGATTTTTAAAAAAGAACAAAAGAATGAACATACCAAAAAAATCATTAAAAGATCTGATTAATGTGAGTAACAAACTAGACTAGACAGATAGATAAACTGCACCTGACAATGCCAGAATTCTTTTCAGATACACATGGAACATTTACCAATATATTCCCATTGGAGTCAATGGCAAGACCCCTATTTCACAGAAAGGCAAACCAAGTCAAGACCCAAGGTCACAGGAAGCAGGGCCGGAATTATAACTCAAATCTTATGATGACCTAAAGCCCAGTTCTGACCCCAACTCCAATATCTGATGCTATCTTTCATTTCATTCTCCAACAAAATCTAATATCCAAGGATCACCATGCCCACAGCATCAGATCCATAATGTCCCACAGCCAAATTAGACCTAGAGTTCCTGTGCCATCTCAGCATCAGAATGAGCCACCCAAATGGAAAGCCCCTGCCTTCTGCCTCTATATAGCTGAATACCTGCTGCTGACTTCCCAAATACAATCCTACCCCCCTGCGATCTAGAGCAATCCCTTTCCTTCATACCTGCAGTGTAACAACTTCCTAAAGTCTGTTAGTCTACACCTCAAAAACATCTCACCCTCGTGAGGGGAAGAAAGGCCAGAAGTATTTTCTAGGAGAAGAAAGAGAGCAGTGTTACTTCCAACCGTTTAGATAATGACCCACCAGTAAGCCATATACTTCACAATGCAATGAAGAACATATATCAATAGTATATTTAGATCTCTGAAACAGAAATATTTTTGCAACATGTGCAGTTCTAAGGATCTATGATACTAATTCTGATCCTTTTCTATTCAATTCCATTCTATTTAATTTGTTTTTTAAATGCTGGTACTGAGCCACTAAAATGATTTCACAGTCACTAAAGGGTCATAAACCCCAGTCTGAAAACCTCTGGATAGGGGTTTTCAAAATTCACCTCTGGGGCCAGAACTTCACGTTCTTTCCAGACCTGGCTCCTCTTTGCTCCCATCCTGCCACCTCTAATCCCGACACATGAGCTGCCAACTGCTTGGGCAACAACGTGTGCAGCTGAGAATCACAGCTGTGAGCACATCTCCAGCACAGACTCTGAAGGGCGGCTCCAGGCATCAGGCAGCTGTCAGCAAGGGCTCAAGAGGTTCCTGGTGGTGCAAAGCCCCTACAAAGACCAGGGTCTCTCCTCACCCCCAACCCCAGCTCCCTCTGGCAGCCCACGGCCCCCACACCTTGAGGGGAGCCCTGTACCCTGGTTTTAACGAAGTTGACTTTTTGTCCTACACACCTTCCTATACAACCGCTTTCACTTCAGTCTGCTTTCCTTAACCCACCCCCCCAAAAAGGCCTGACTCTTGCCTGCTTCACCAGGACTTCCATCAAATACTAATTGGCCATCACGACCTTCATCCTGACCACTTTTCCCAAACAGGTCCTCCACTGCCCCACCCCGGCAAAGACTCACGAGCGAGGCTTACACCCATTCTAAAATACATCAGTCAAACTAAGCCTTATGGGGACAGAGCTCTGTGGTGAGCCCTGGTCTGCCGTGTGGGGAGGAGGATTATAGGTTACAGAGAAAGACTAACTACAGAGTAAGAAGAGAACAGTTCCTGCCCTCAAACTAATAGGGGAGAGAACAGAATCTCCATCTAATACTTTAAGAATAATAAATGTCCCAACTAATAGCCACTGAGCAAAGCAGGGAAAGTGCCATGTCTTCTGGGGAATAAGGACCACGGGAAGCCACCAGACTAGCAACTCAGACCCATTCTGGTAGTGGCACCCCAGGGAGTTACAATGTCCTATGAGGAACTGCTTAAAACGCTAACCCATTAAAGTGAAATGAAGCAATAATTCTGTGTTAAAACTCAGATGACACTGTACGCTAGATTCCTGAAAAGCTAAGTAGCAGCAGATGCCACATTTTCAGATAACAATTATGGAAGAAAACCTCAGAGGTGAGAAAATTCTATCCAATTCACCTAGATTGCTCTGCACCTAAGGAAGACAGCCAGCCTTCCTTCGATGTTAGAACCCACACAGCAGGCCAGCTTCCAGAGGACCAGGCTATCAGGGAGCCCAGAGCCACTCCTGAACAAGGAGTAAGACGGGGTTTCCACAAGAGAAGAGGCAGCCGGGGAGAGCAGCGTGCCTGATGCACGGTCTGTGGGAGGGGAGACGTACAAACCAGCAAAGCAAAGGGCAGGCAGGTAAAGGCTCAGACACATGAGAGCGGGCTTCCGTGACTAGTCAGCACTGGCATCAACATGAACCGATCCACGAGACCACTGTTACACAGAGCCTCGCAGATAAGCACTTGCCCCAGGTGGGTACGTGAATCAAGTTGCCAAGGCTGTTACTTTCGTTAACTGTATTGTCTGGAGAACCTACTGCGGATAAGCGGGCTTTAGAGAAGTCACTCCATCTTCGAGTAGAGCCACAGCAAAGGACGGCACTTTCAACAGGAACATCTTGGTCAGATACGACAATACAATGTCATAAAAGCAGAGACAACTGCTGTAAACCTTCACTATAAAATGATCCTCCTCCAACTTGGACGAAGAGAGCACAGGGGAACTGGACACAATGGCTATGCAAACCCCTAAAGAAAAGAACAGACTCACAACTCCTCAGCACAGTAAAATGGACGACAGCAGCTCGGGGCCACGGCACCTCGTTATCATTCCACTGATGCCCGCAGGCCCGTGGGAATCCAGCAAATGGGTCCCCAAATGGCTGGGCAAAAACCACTGGGTCCAGGAGCCAAAGAGCCCCACTGTCCCACCTCCTCCCTGCAGGGGCCTCCAAAGGCCCGAGTGAAAAGCTGATGCTGTAGATGCTGCCCACCGAGAAGCAAAGCCGCAGCCCACAGAGTGGAATCAGCCACGCATCGACCCCCCAGGGGTGAGCTGAGGCAGAGACTGAATCGCCCACCCATGGAAAACATCCCGGCATGGCTAACACAGGAGCTACCACCCTCCCCGGGGCATCCCTGGGTCCCCAGCCTCCCCGCCGCACACAGGCCCCACGGTGGCCCCCGCTCCACTCACCGGGACTGGCACCTCACCTCCAAAGTTGGCCAACCGCCCAATCCGCGTAACTGGCACCTTCCGCTCACGAGCCCGCTCACTGAGCTAGAGGACGAAAAGAAAGAGGCCTCAGGGGATCAGTGAACAGGGACAGGACCGACCTTCGGGGGTTCATGCCGCCCCCCGCACGCCCTCTCCACCCCCAAAGGCAGCAGCTCCGCCCAGCAGCACACCCCTCCCAGAAGAGGCCCCCGTGTGCCTGACATTCCAGGCCACGGCACCCGAAGAATGTCCCCGAAGAGGGGGCCTGACACCAGCAGCACTGGGGGAAAACCCCAGCCCCACCCTGGGGGCGTCCTGCACGCACCATCTGCTTGTAGGGCTTGCTCTCGGGGCGAGTCTTGGCCTGCCGGGCCTTCTCAATGTCCTCAGCCGTCAGGCCCCCCACAGGGGACTGGTCCTGGTGGTAGAACCTTCGCTGCAGGCCCGTGGCAGAGAATGGGTCTCTGGGGTCCGCAAAGAGCGGCCCGTTCACCCTGCCCATAGGGGAGGCGGCCTGGCCCCGGAGCCCGCCTTCCCTAAAGGGTCCGCTGGCAACATAGGCAGGAGCTGGGCCCTGGCTGCGGGCGTGATCCCAGGGCGGAGGGGACTGATCGGGGGAGGAGGCCGCAGACAACTCCTCGGAGGCGCCCTTGGCCCTCAGCCCTGAGGAGTGGAATTCTGCTTGCGGGTCGTCAGAGCTCTTGGTAAAAGACTCTTCACGCTTCTCCTGACCCTGCAGGGAACAAACGCCAACGTGAGAGGAGCAAGAGGCCAGCCAGGAGCCCCTCCCTGTGTGCGTCCCCTTCTGGCCAGGACAGCACACCAGCGCGTCCCACCCTCTGACCCTCTGGAGGGCCCTACCACGTCACCCGTGTGGCCCGTGGCCAGTTCCGGAGGCGAGCGGCAGCCCAGGAGCCAGGAGGCCCGGACTCCAGCCCTGCTCCTGCCAGGGCTCTGCCCTGTGGGCCCCGGCAAGCCAGCCGCCCGTGGTCCCTGAGCACCTGCTGGGTGCCCGGCCCAGACCAGGGGAGCGACCGCTCTCCCGGCAGCAAGCTCCTCACCTGGAAATCCGGGCTCAAGAGAGGCTACCAGGGCTTTGGGGAAGGTGAACCAGGGCAAAAGATGGGGAAAAGCTTTGAGAAGTCGGAGCACAACCGGAGCCCAGAGGAGGCGAGCGCGGCAGACAGGTAGGGCCGCCCTCCCTCTCCAGGCCAGCGCCTTGGGCGCCCCCGAGGGGCTCTCCCCAGAGGGCTTGTCACATCCAGGGCCTGGCCTGGCTCTTCCAGGAGCAGGGGGTACAGGACAGGAGAGGAGGGGGAGA
Source organism: Mesoplodon densirostris (assembly GCF_025265405.1). NCBI lineage: Eukaryota > Metazoa > Chordata > Mammalia > Artiodactyla > Ziphiidae > Mesoplodon > Mesoplodon densirostris. Next base: position 169,642,756 of record NC_082662.1, read on the forward strand.
GAACACCGTATTTCCCCTGTAACAGTCGCCGAGACCTGAGCTTCGGGCCCAGGCTCTTTCCACTTTTGAACCCCTAGCGAGCTGGAGAGAGCTCCTGAGCCCTCTCGGCCACTTCCTCATCTGAAAAGACGGCTCCCCCCACAGCCACAGAGTTACGCGAGGCAAGGACGGGGCCAGGGGAACAGGGCCGAGAAGGCTATAATTAGAACAGCACTGACTCCTGAAGGGAGGTCGGGGACCTGGATTCCCTGATTCCACTGAAATGGACTCAGTGCACGGAGTGCGGCCTGTAGGTGCTGCAGAAACAGCAGCAGACCCCAAAGCCTTCTCACTCTCAGCCTTATAAGACACTGTGGGATCTAAGCAGATAAGACTTGCCCTCCGGAGGAAGGAGAGAGACAGCCTGCTACTCTCATCTCATCAGTGGCAAACGGAGGCCGAGAGAGCTGAAATAACCTGGTAAAGACCCACCAGGCAGCCAACGGCAGAGCAGGTATCCCAAGCCAAGGCCTGCCCCGCGGGCCGCCCCGAGGCTGCCTGACAGCACCTTCCTCGGAGCAGAAATGAATTCTATTTGGAATCAAGGGCCGCCTGTCAGATGGCCAGGGAAGCCCTGGAGTGAGGGAGTCCGGGACAGGGTCCGAGAGCCGTGTAACTCCTGTAGCTCCCACGCTGGCCGCGGGCTCACCACTCCGTCTGCCCCACTATTCCAGCGCTGGCCGCCGGCCCTGCGTTACCATAAGCTGTTTATGTGGCAGCCAAGGGGCCTCAGTGTCTCAATGGGACCAGACTCAGTAAGTGTCTGCTGAATGAATACGTGAACAAATCCCTTGAGGAGCTAGACGGAGAGGGGTTTCTGGAGTACCTGCCCCTCTGTCCCCTCACAGACAGGGGAGGAACCCACATCTGAGTGTGCAGGGAGGGAACGGGAGCGCACTGGAGACCATCGCCCTGCTCGGCGCCTCCTTCGCGGTGGGGGACCGCCACTCCCTCCCACCTCTGAGGGGCTGTCCCAGGGGATGGCCCTGCCTCTTCCAAGGACCGGGGCCAGGCCCGTCCGAGGGGAGCTGAGGGGTGAGCGGGGAGCCTGGGCTCCCTCTCACCCTTCGGGGGGGCCTGCCCACGTCCAGCATGCTCCTCTCTCCTGGACGGCCCAAGGGTGCTGGGCAACCTCACTTCCTGGATGCTCCACAGGCAAACAGCCAACAGGAGGGCGATGGCTCCTCACCAGCGAAGGCACCAAATGAGGCTGCCAGGGCCTGGCCCAGACTCAGCAGAGAGACGGCGGGCGAGGAGTCTGAGACCGGGAAGAGGACACAGGATTCCGGTCCTGTCGATCAGTAATCACATCAAACTGCTTAGTCTCAGTTTCCCCATCTGAGAAAGGGGGTAAGCATTTGGGTCTGCACCCCTCCCAGGACAGCGGTGAGGCTTGTAAGAGATCACAGGTGTGAACACCTCTGCAAGTTGAAGGTATCTGTGTAGAGAGAGAGACGCAGTACCACCACTGGACCCTTAGAGAGCGTGAGGGGAGAGCTGGGAATCCTAACTCTGAGAATGACCAGAGGCCGGCGGGCTGGGACGTCCCACAGCCTGGAGGAGCGTGCGTGTCCTTATCCAGAAGGTCAGAGCAGAAACGGGAGGAGTGCGGCAGCAAGGCACCCTTGCAGCACAGCTCCCAACACACATATGCCCAGGCACACACATGCGTGCACACGCGCACACACACACGCCCCCTCCCCATGCCCTCAGACCGTCAGGAACAGGGGTGGGGACCATGCAGGTGATGCCAAGGTGGATGGCGCTCTGCTACAGCAGGCCATGTTGACAACCACGGCTCCAGCACTCGTTTTTGCTTAAAACCCTCCCCTTGGATGGTGAAACGTCAAGGCCCCCTCCCACTGGCACCCAGCCCACTGCCAACTGGGCTCCTTACCTGCACCTGCCCCAAGACCATGCCGATCTGCTCTGCGGCCGTGGACTGCAGGGCCCTGGCCGCCATAATGAGCTCCCTGCCGAGGCCCAGGTGCTGCAGGTGGGTCTCCATGACCGCCTGGGTCAGCTTGGCAAGGCCTTTGACCACCATGATGGTGTCCCCCAACATGGCAGCCATCCTTCAGGGCTGGAAGAGAGTGGGCCAAGTCAGGGTCGGGGCTCCACGCCTCACACAGGGTCGCACTCACACGGGCCACCTCTACCCCAAACTCTGGCTGTTTGGTTTTTCCAATGACCACCCCTTCTGATCCAGGTTGACTGAGAGAAAAGAGAGGAAGGGCCCAGGGCTCAAGGTAAACTGAGTGACTCCCCACATGGCAGGGCGCCGAGCAGAAAGAGAGAGTCCGTGGAGTCAGGGCTGTGCGCCTGGACCGTGTTTCCTCACCTGGGCCTCACAGCCACCCCGTGGCACAGACAAGTAAAGGGATTTGCCCAAAGTCTCTCAGCCACCAAGTGGCAGAACCAGGACTTGAATCTGGGTGTCCTGATTTAGTCCAGAGCTCTTCCCTCTGGACCAAAACCGTAGATTGGGGAAGGAATGAAACAGGAGGGAAGGGGGCAAGGCACAACCTCTGAAAGAATAACAAAGCCCAAGGACATGACATAAACTGATTAGAACTAAATGGGTCCAAGATGGCGGAGAGGTCAACTTCCACTAGACCTTGAGCCTCAGTATACGCTCACTGTAACACATCAGCAAGCTAAATGACACATCCACAGGTGCCATGACAGTTCCAAGACTGACCATAACGATCAAAAAGTGGGCCATGGCCCAATTCTTGGAAATCGCGGCACCTTCCTGAAATACCTGGAATACTCCTCCCACTCATTAGCCTATGAAATTACCCACCCCTATAAAAACCAACAACCCCATACCCTGGTGCCTTTCTCACCTTCCGAGATGGCCCACACTCTGTCTGTGGAGTGTGTTTCTCTCTAAATAAATCCACTGTCTCTCACTGAATTCTTCCTGCGATGAGACATCAAGAACCTGAGCTTCGGAGCCTGAACCAAGATGGCAGAGTAGAAGGACGTGCTCTCACTCCCTCTTGTGAGAACACCAGAATCACAACTAGCTGCTGGAAAATCATCGGCAGGAAGACACTGGAACTCACCAAAAGAGATACCCCACATCCAAAGACAAAGGAGAAGCCACAATGAGACGGCAGGAGGGGCGCAATCACAGCAAAATCAAATCCCATGACTGTGGGTGAATGACTCACAGACTGGAGAACACTTATGCCACAGAAGTTCACCCACTGGAGTGAAGGTTCTGAGTCCCCCGTCAGGCTTCCCAACGTGGGGGTCTGGCAACGGGAGGAGGAATTCCTAGAGAATCAGACTTTGAAGCATAGTGGGATTTGATGCAGGACTTCGACGGCACTGGGGGAAACAGAGACTCCACTCTTGGAGGGCACACACAAAGTAGTGTGTGCATCGGGACCCAGGGGAAGGAGCAGTGACCCCAGGGGAGACTGAACCAGACCTACCTGCTAGTGTTGGAAGGGCTCCTGCAGAGGCAGGGGGTGGCTGTGGCTCACCGTGGGGACAAGAGCACTGGCAGCAGAAGTTCTGGGAAGTACTCCTTGGCATGAGCCCTCCCAGAGTCTGTCATTAGCCCCACCAAAGAGCCCAGGTAGGCTCCAGTGTTGGGTTGCCTCAGGCCAAACAACCAACAGGGAGGGAACCCAGCCCCACCCATCAGCAGTCAAGCGGATTAAAGTTCTACTGAGCTCTGCCCACCAGAGCAACAGTCAGCTCTACCCACCACCAGTCCCTCCCATCAGGAAACCTGCACAAGCCTCTTAGATAGCCTCATCCACCAGAGGGCAGACAGCAGAAGCAAGAAGAACTACAATCCTGCAGCCTGTGGAACAAAAACCACATCCATAGAAAGACAGACAAGATGAAAAGGCAGAGGGCTATGTACCAGACGAAGGAACAAGATAAACCCCAGAAAAACAACTGAATGAAGTGGAGATAGGCAACCTTCCAGAAAAAGAATTCAGAATAATGATACTGAAGATGATCCAGGACCTCAGAAAAAGAATGGAGGCAAAGATCGAGAAGATGCAAGAAATGTATAACAAAGACCTAGAAGAATTAAAGAACAAACAAACAGAGATGAACAACACAATAATTGAAATGAAAAATACACTAGAAGGAATCAATAGCAGAATAACTGAGGCAGAAGAACGGATACGTGACCTGGAAGACAGAAAGGTGGAATTCACTGCTATGCAACAGAATAAAGAATAAAGAATGAAAAGAAATGAAGACAGCCTAAGAGACCTCTGGGACAACATTAAATGCAACAACATTCACGTTATACGCATCCCAGAAGGAGAAGAGAGAGAAAAAGGACCAGAAAAAAGATTTCAAGAGATTATAGTTGAAAACTTCCCTAACATGGGAAAGGAAATAGCCACCCAAGTCCAGGAAGCGCAGCGGGTCCCATACAGGATAAACCCAAGAGGAAACATGCCGAGACACATAGTAATCAAATTGGCAAAAATTAAAGACAAAGAAAAATTATTGAAAGCAGCAAGGGAAAAAGGACAAATAACATACAAGGGAACTCCTATAAGGTCAGCTGATTTCTCAGCAGAAATTCTACAAGCCAGAAGGGAGTGGCAGGATATACTTAAAGTGATGAAAGGGAAGAACCTACAACCAAGATTACTCTACCATGAAAGGATCTCATTCAGATTCGATGGAAAAATCAAAAGCTTTACAGACAAGCAAAAGCTAAGAGAATTCAGCATCACCAAACCAGCTCTACAACAAATGCTAAAGGAACTTCTCTAAGTGGGAAACACAAGAGAAGAAAAGGACCTACAAAAACTAACCCAAAACAATTAAGAAAATCGTCATAGGAACATACATATCAATAATTACCTTAAACGTGAATGGATTAAATGCTCCAACCAAACGACACAGGCTTGCTGAATAGATACAAAAACAAGAACCATATATATGCTGTCTACAAGAGACCCACTTCAGACCTAGGGACACATACAGACTGAAAGTGAGGGGATGGAAAAACATATTCCATGCAAATGGAAATCAAAAGAAAGCTGGAGTAGCAATACTCATATCAGAAATAAATAGACTTTAAAATAAAGAATGTTACAAGAGACAAGGAAGAACACTATATAATGATCAAGGGATCAATCCAAGAAGAAGATATAACAATTATAAATATATATGCACCCAACATAGGAGCACCTCAATACATAAGGCAACTGCTAACAGCTGTAAAAGAGGAAATCGACAGTAACACAATAATAGTGGGGGACTTTAACACCTCACTTACACCCATGGAGAGATCATCCAAAATGAAAATAAATAAGGAAACAGAAGCCTTAAATGACACAATAGACCAGATAGATTTAATTGATATTTATAGGACTTTCCATCCAAAAACAGATAACACTTTCTTCTCAAGTGCACATGGAACATGCTCCAGGATAGATCACATCCTGCGTCACAAATCAAGCCTCAGTAAATTTAAGAAAATTGAAATCATATCAAGCATCTTTTCTGACCACAACGCTATAAGATTAGAAATGAATTACAGGGGGAAAAACATAAAAAACACAAACACATGGAAGCTAAACACTATGTTACTAAACGACCAAGAGATCACTGAAGAAATCAAAGAGGAAATCAAAAAATACCTAGAGACAAATGACAATGAAAACACAACATTCCAAAACGTATGGGATGCATCAAAAGCAGTTCTAAGAGGGAAGTTTATAGCTATACAAGCCTACCTCAAGAAACAAGCAAAATCTCAAATAAATAACCTAACCTTACACCTAAAGGAACTAGAGAAAGAAGAATAAACAAAACCCAAAGTTAGCAGAAGGAAAGAAATCATAAAGATCACAGCAGAAATAAATGATATAGAAACAAAGAAAACAACAGCAAAGATCAATAAAACTGAAAGCTGGTTCTTTGAGAAGATAAACAAAATTGATAAGCCATTAGCCAGACTCATCAAGAAAAAGAGGGAGAGGACTCAAATCAATAAAATTAGGAATGAAAAAGGAGAAGTTACAACAGACACCGCAAAAATACAAAGCATCTTAAGAGACTACTACAAGCAACTCTATGCCAATAAAATGGACAACCAGAAAGAAATGGACAAATTCTTAGAAAGGTATAACCTTCCAAGACTGAACCAGGAAGAAATAGAAAATATGAACAGACCAATCACAAGTAATGAAATTGAAACTGTGATTAAAAATCTTCCAAAAAACAAAAGTCCAGGACCAGATGGCTTCACAGGTGAATTCTATCAAACAGTTAGAGAAGAGCTAACACCCATCCTTCTCAAACTCTTCCAAAAAATTGCGGAGGAAGGAACACTCTCAAACTCATTCTATGAGGCCAACATCACCCTGATACCGAAACCGGACAAAGATACTACATTAAAACCAAATTACAGACCAATATCACTGATGAATATAGATGCAAAAATCCTCAACAAAATACTAGCAAACAGAATCCAACAACATATTAAAAGGATCATACACCACGATCAAGTGGGATTTATCCCAGGGATGCAAGGATTCTTCAATATACGCAGATCAATCAATGTGATACACCATACTAACACACTGAAGAATAAAAACCATATGATCATCTTAATACATGCAGAAAAAGCTTTTGACAAAATTCAACACCCATTTATGATAAAAACTCTCCAGAAAGTGGGCACAGAGGGAACCTACTTCAACATAATAAAGGCCATATATGACAAACCCACAGCAAACATCATTCTCAATGGTGAAAAACTGAAAGCATTTCCTCTAAGATCAGGAACAAGACAAGGATGTCCACTCTCACCGCTATTATTCAACATAGTTTTGGAAGTCCTAACCTCGGCAATCAGAGAAGAAAAAGATATAAAAGGAATAGAAATTGGAAAAGAAGAAGTAAAACTGTCACTGTTTGCAGATGACATGATACCATACAAAGAGAATCCTAAAGATGCCACCAGAAAACTACTAGAGCTAATCAATGAATTTGGTAAAGTTGCAGGATACAAAATTAATGCACAGAAATCTCTTGCATTCCTATACACTAAAGATGAAAAATCTGAAAGAGAAATTAAGGAAACACTCCCATTTATCATTGCAACAGAAAGAATAAAATACCTAGGAATAAACCTACCTAGGGAGACAAAAGACCTGTATGCAGAAAACTATAAGACACTGATGAAAGAAATTAAAGATGATACAAACAGATGGAGAGATATACCATGTTCTTGGATTGGAAGAATCAATATTGTGAAAATGACTGTACTACCCAAAGCAATCTACAGATTCAATCCAATCCCTATCAAATTACCAATGGCATTTTTTACAGAACTAGAACAAAACATCTTAAAATTTGTATGGAGACACAAAAGACCCCGAATAGCCAAAGCAGTCTTGAGGGAAAAAAACGGAGCTGGAGGAATCAGACTCCCTGACTTCAGACTATACTACAAAGCTACAGTAATCAAGACAATATGGTACTGGCACAAAAACAGAAACATAGATCAATGGAACAAGATAGAAAGCCCAGAGGTAAACCCACGCACATATGGTCAACTAATCTATGACAAAGGAGGCAAGGATATACAATGGAGAAAAGATAGTCTCTTCAATATGTGGTGCTGGGAAAACTGGGAAGCTACATGTGAAAGAATGAAATTAGAACACTCCCTAACACAATACACAAAAATAAACTCAAAATGGATTAGAGAGCTAAATGTAACCCGGACACTATAAAACTCTTAGAGGAAAACATAGGAAGAACACTCTTTGACATAAATCACAGCAAGATCTTTTTTGATCCACCTCCTAGAGTAATGGAAATAAAAACAAAAATAAACAAATGGGACCTAATGAAAGTTAAAAGCTTTTGCACAGCAAAGGAAACCATAAACAAGACGAAAAGACAACCCTCAGAATGGGAGAAAATATTTGCAAACGAATCAACGGACAAAGGATTAATCTCCAAAATATATAAACAGCTCATGCAGCTCAATATTAAAAAAACAAACAACCCAATCCAAAAATGGGCAGAAGACCCAAATAGACATATCTCCAAAGAAGACATACAGATGATCAAGAAGCACATGAAAAGCTGCTCAACATCACTAATTATTAGAGAAATGCAAATCAAAACTACAATGAGGTATCACCTCACACCAGTTAGAATGGGCATCATCAGAAAATCTACAAACAACAAATGCTGGAGAGGGTGTGGAGAAAAGGGAACCCTCTTGCACTCTTGCTGGGAATGTAAATTGATACAGCCACTATGGAGAACAGTATGGAGGTTCCTTTAAAAACTAAAAATAGAACTACCATATGATCCAGCAATCCCACTACTGGGCATACACCCAGAGAAAACCATAATTCAAAAAGACAGATGCACCCCAATGTTCACTGCAGTACTATTTACAATAGCCAGGTCATGGAAGCAACCTAAATGCCTATCGACAGATGAACGGATAAAGAAGATGTGGTACATATATGCAATGGAATATTACTCAGCCATAAAAAGGAACGAAATTGGGCCATTTGTAGAGACGTGGATGGACCCAGAGACTGTCATACAGAGTGAAGTAAGTCAGAAAGAGAAAAACAAGTATCGTATATTAACGCATGTATGTGGAACCTAGAAAAATGGTACAGATGAACCGGTTTGCAGGCAGAAATTGAAACACAGATGTAGAGAACAAACGTAAGGACACCAAGGCAGGAAAGTGGCGGTGGGGGGTTGGTGTGATGAATTGGGCGATTGGGATTGATATGTATACGCTGATGTGTACAAAATCGATGACTAATAAGAACCTGCTGTATAAAAAATAAAATAATAAAGATTTCCCCCTGAAAACCAACAGGGAGATCGTTCAGTATATAAAAGGATTTAAAGGGAAAAAATAAAATAAAATAGGTAAACAACAACAATAACAAAAAAAGAACCTGAGCTTCATTAAGTCCTGAAACCAGGTGTGTGATCTCAGTTGGAAGACCGTGGGTTTTGGCCGGGTTTGAGTCCCAGCTGCATGGGTTCAAGTTCCAATCAGGGTTTTGACCAGGTTTGAGTCCTGGCCACATGGGTTCAAGTCCCAGTCTGGGTTTAGGCTGGGTTCGAGTCCTGGCACCTGGGTTCAAGTCCCAATCTGAGGTGCATGGTTTCAGGAACACCTGCTCCAGAAGCAGTTCCCTGCAGGGACCCAGGGGTCCCAAGCCCACCTCCTCAGGGGCTGCCTGTCCCTGCCTAGCCACTCTTGCTCTGCCCAATGAAGCCTCTGACAGACACCCACCAAGGGACAACCAGAGCCCCTCCCCACCCTCAGACTCAACTCTTCCCCAAGCCAGTGTTTTCAAACTGCAGTCCAGACCACAGGGCAATGCACCTGGAAAATCCTAACCAGCATTAAAAACAACACCAACAGGATGTCGGACAGGGAAGCATCAGGGCACACTGCGAGCAGGACTGGGGCTGAAACCTGGTTCCCCTCCACGTGCGCATGCACTCTCTTCTTTCTCCTGGGCCACAGCGTAAAACGTGTCTATGTCAGGGTCAAAGAAGTGGAAAGCCAGAGTACACAGGGTGCCGCACAGGGTTGGGTGTGTGCTGGCAATCTCCCAAGCATTTCTCAAGACCTACCTGGAGCTGTGTGCTGGGAGGGATAAGATAAGGTAAAATAAGGTGGCTGAACAAAAAAACAAAAAAGGAAGGAGCAGGAGAACCCAGAGTGTGGAGGGAGCACTCTGGCCAGGGGGCAGGGAGGAGCTGGGATCTGCCAGGAGTCTCAGAGATAAGATGAGAGGAGCAGGTGTGGAAGGCACAGCAGGCAGGAGACCTGCGTGAACAAACCTGTGCGCAAGCGCATGGAGGCTGACTTGAGAAGGGCCCGAATTAACAGAAGCACAGACAGGAAGGTCAGGCAAGAGCACTGACAAGGATCTGAACCAGAACTCTCGTGCCTTCCAAAGACCTCAGGCTCACTTCCACCTGCCCTTCATGGGGAACCAGCCCCAGTCAGTCCAAAGACTCCTGCCTGGATCCACTCTGGTCCTGAGCATGGGATACAGCTACTTTTATTTAAAAGGAGAGCTGTAGTGATAGCCAGAGAAACCCAGGAATGCACAGGAGCCTAGAAAGTTAAGATGACTCACCATAACCTGCCCTCAAAGAACCCTTCACCTTCATAGGAAAGCAGCTCCCAGGCACTGGGCTTCATCTTCTTTTAATCTTTATAAACAACCTAAATGACATGGATGTTATTGTCCCCATTTCACAAAGGAGAAAACCAAAGTCAGAGAGGTTAACTAACTGGCTGAGGTCATTCAGCTCCTGAACGGTGGCCCTGGGGTCTGATACCTGCCCTCCGCTGCTCTGTGCCCACCACACCACACTGCTTCCCCAAACGCTCGGTCCACCAACTCCAAGGCACCCCCATAGGGACAGGGTACTGATTAGACACAAGTAGACCTCCTGTACCCTAATCAAAGCCAAGGAGGTTTTTGGAAGGTGACCAAACCCTTGAAGGAGACAGGAGAGAGAAGGGGGAGCTAGCCCTGACCATCACCTGGTGCTATTTCACACCCTGGGCTCCACTCTGGGCTTCTGCATCTTATGGCAGTAAACAAGTGTGAGCCCCATAGACCAAGTGTCTAGGGCTGGGAAAACAGCATGTAATCAGAGCTCAAATGCAGCTGGTGCCAGCTCTCAATAGCTCCCCTGCCCCCTGGCCCCGGACACACACAGACACATTTCACTCTTGAGGAAAGAGGGTTTTTTTTTTTGTGTGTGTGTGTGTGTGTGGTACGCAGGCCTCTCACTGTTGTGGCCTCTCCCGTTGCGGAGCACAGGCTCCGGACGCGCAGGCTCAGCGGCCATGGCTCACGGGCCCAGCTGCTCAGCGGCACATGGGATCCTCCCGGACCGGGGCACGAACCCGTGTCCCCTGCATCGGCAGGTGGACTCTCAACCACTGCGCCACCAGGGAAGCCCAGGAAAGAGGTTTTTGAAAGAGACATCAGGGACATGCAATGGCAGAGGCCAGGGCCCCGGCCCCATCTGTTCAGAAAGACCCCTGCTGGTGGACCATCCACCATACCCCACTGCCCCAGGGGTCCCCAGAAACAGGCTTTCCCCTTGCTCACCTCTAAATCCAACCCAAATAACCAAGGCAACAGTCTCCCATAAGCCACAAACCTGGATAATTTCAAAACCTCACCTTGTCTGGTAACTGATATAAGACCTATTTAACTCAGACTCCGTTTTCAGGCTTAAAACTAATTCTGCCTAAATTTCTCACCCAAGTTATCATACCCACAAACTAAAGTTTCCCTAGAACAAAGCTGATAAGTGATTTTTTTTGGCCAGTTTCCCCTGCCCTAGCTCTGCAGTTCATTGTGAAATACCCATTTCTGGTCCTGCACTCTGCAGATGCAGCTCTGGAACCCACCAGAGTCCAGTCCTAACTTTTCTGGTCTCTAAGTATGTCAGCTCTGAGCATAGTTCTGTGATGGGCCAGGATTACACCTACTTTATGACGATGATTTTTTAAAAATTCAAAAGAGGAAACAATGTTAAATAAACTGACCAAGTTTTTTAATTAAATTCCTGCATTTGAGACATATGAGTAATAATGGTCTCCTGCAGTATTTTCCTAACTGTATTTTCCTTTTTTAGTTCACATATCCCACTTTCAAAGTGGAAAATAAATACGTCATCTTTTAAAAGTACACATTAAAAATTCATTAGTTATGCCTTTCTTCCTGCCCGAACGGTTGTGTCCTCATACCGGAGAACTTTCCATGGGTTCCCGTCTCACCCGGGACAGCGAGTGCCGTCATGGAGGAGGAGAACTACAGCCAGCTCCCTGGGAAGGCGGGCTCCATCCACATGGAAATGACATCACGGAAAGCTACCATCCCGCTACTATGGGGCAGTCCCTCCCCTTCTCACATTAACAGATGCTGCTCATAAACAGTCTGTTGTTGTGAGCAGATTCACAGGTGGATGCACATTTCAAAACCGCAGCCCGTGCCAGCCCCCTTAAGGATTACTTACCTAATGTTCAAGGGACGCTGTCCCCAAACCTCCCCACATGCTGCTCTGCTGGGTACAAAGTGACTTTAGTCAGTACCAGGTATTGTTTTGCAAAGGAGTGCCTACCCTCAAGGAGCAGGGATGGGAAGGCGAACAACTGCCAGAGGAAATACCTTTTCAGAACTTTGTTCACCTCCTGGTTTTCAAAAATTGGTTCTCATAATCCCTATTTCTAATGCACCAGATTCCCAACGTTACTCAGAATTCAGCTGTCCTGAATGGTAGGGCAAACCCCCCAACAGGAATGCACGAACACCAGGAACTCAGCTACATCAGCGCACATTTTCATCAGGACCTTAAGTAAATGAAATCAAAAGCCCCCAAAATACATTATTCACAAGTTTAAAATCTTATCCTGGGCTTCCCTGGTGGCGCAGTGGTTGAGAATCTGCCTGCTAATGCAGGGGACATGGGTTCGAACCCTGGTCTGGGAGGATCCCACATGCCATGGAGCAACTAGGCCCGTGAGCCACAACTACTGAGCCTGCGCGTCTGGAGCCTGTGCTCTGCAACAAGAGAGGCCGCGACAGTGAGAGGCCCGCACACCGCGATGAAGAGTGGCCCCCGCTTGCCACAACTAGAGAAAGCCCTCACACAGAAACGAAGACCCAACACAGCCAAAATAAATTAATTAATTAATAAACTCCTACCCCCAACATCTTCTTTAAAAAAAAAAAAAAATCTTATCCTCACCACGATTTCATCTACAAGTATTAGAGTCCTCACCCACCGCGCTTCACTCTGCTGGTCCTTGAATGGGTTTTCGGGACCTCACGGAGGAGTGATACAGGGATGGAGGGCGCGTTCAGGCTCTTCACCCACTTGCCCTAGAAGGCCTGGGCGCCGTCCGGTCTCCTCTGAGCGAGCACCAGTGAATACAGCGGTGAGGGTGAAGGACGGGCACTCACATTTGGGAGTGCCCACTAGGTACCAGCACCAAAATAGTCATTTGGTCAATTCTTTGAACACCCGTTCACTGACGTCTCCCCCCAGTACTCTGGGTTAGTCTGTGCAGGTTCTGGGATGAACCTGCCCTTGGCCCCGGGGTGCTCACAGCTGCAGGAGCATGCAGGCACATCTGTAACGGGCACAGACACCACGGAGACGGCCAGAGGCCAACTGAGGCGGACACAAGAGGATCAGGTGCTGAGGAGGCAGCTGAGCAGCGGCAAAGCCGGGGAGCCTGGACAGCTCAGCCACTGACGCTACGTGTGCTGCTCGCCCCTTCACCCTCCGTAGCAAGAGGGGGCTTCAGGTGGCTCACCAGGCCCCTTTTCCAGCCCTAACGTGCTAAAGTGCTATAAAGGAAGTGAACAAAGTTGTTGTCTAGAGAGAGAAAGAACTGGTATAAATACAGCTCACCACTCCCCAGGGACAGAGACTGAGAAAGAAGCACAGCCAGTGTCCCCTGACTTGAGTCCTCAAGCTCCAAGAGGAAATTTTCCTGCTGAACCCTCACTCTCTAACCTTCCCGAAGAGATTTCTGAGATACCATTTCATTCATGTTGAAAAACAGACTCAGAGACTCCGTTAGCTGGAAATTATCTGGGGTATGAGGACCTTCAAATCTAGTCTCCAAAACTAAAAACAAACAAAAAACAAACAAACCACCAAGTGATGCCTACCTGGCCAGATGCAATAAGATGTATCAGCAGCAATGAGTTGTGTTCTTTTAAAAAATATATGGAAATTCCCTGGTGGTCCAGTAGTTAGGACTTAGCACTTTCACTGCAGTGGCCCAGGTTCAAGCCCTGGTCGGGGAACTAAGATCCTGCAAGCCGTGTGGCACAGCCAAAAATAAATAAATAAATACATACACACATACATACATAAAACAGGCAATCCTGACAAGCATTAAGCAAATGAAGGCACCATAAACCTTTCCACCAGGACCCACACGGGGGAATTTTATTTGGGGGGAGGGTTCCCATATGCACCCCCAAGCCCCCGCTTCACAGCCAGAACTTACCATCTGTCACTTGTCTCTTCTCACGAGGTGACAATAAGCCAGGGACAGTGCATGAATTTACTGAGTTCAACCCCCTTCGTAAGTATAAAGTGTGACAAGGCAGACCAGCTCCCATCCAAGCAAGGCCAGAGTGTCTATACCTCTAAAAGCCAGCACGCCCTCCTCTTGTCTCTTCCCATCCTGAGCTGCCCCGGAAGCCATGGGATGACTGGTGTAAGGACCCAAAAGCAAGCTGCACAGCAAGCCCTTTGTCTTGTGGAGTGTGTGTGAAGCTCACTGAAAAGCCTTCTCCTGAGCAGGCTTCGTCCCGCAGCTGCTGCATGCACATCATCACCCAATGGCCCACAGGCATCAAGCTTGGCATGTCCAGAACTGACCTCACCCCCCTTACGCTGCCCACCCCATGCTCCCCGTCCTGAGCATTGCGACCCCCCCCCCACTTCTCTCCAACCCTTCCCACCTCCCCTAGTCCCCCAGGGTGCTCCCAGCTGGGCAACCGCAGCAACCCCTAACTGGCCTCTCTGGCCCCCGCCTTGCACAGGAATGCATGTCTTTCCTCCTCACCAGATCTCAACTCAAACAGCACCTCTTTTGGGATGCCCTCCCCAACATGTCCCATCCCTAAAGCCCATCCATGTCCCCCACGGCTCCCTGTTCTTTCCCCAAGGTAGCAGTGACTATGCTCTAAACCTGCCTATGTACCTGTCTTCCCGCCACGCTGGGCTGTCAGCCAGAGGAGGGCACAGACCACATCTGTTGTCCCCTCTCTCTATCTCCAGCAACTAGCACCGTGCTTGACACAGAGCAGACAGAAATGAACTCAGCTGGTCCCCCCAAGGTTTAAGAAAGCCTGCCATTTCTTGAACTGACTCACACCTGCTTGCATTTTTTAATCTGCATATGGAATCAAAGGTCTCTTAGGAGCCTGGTCTGAGGCAGGGTTCTCAGGCTTTAGTGGGCATCAGAATCACTCGGGAGACTTGCTAAAACACAGACTGCTGTACCGCCGCCCTGGGATTCTGATTCTGTAGGTCTAAGATGGGACCTGGAAACCTATATTTCTAACAAATTCCCACCTGCTGCTGCTGGTGGTCCTAGAAACGTACCTTAAGAACCCTGTTCTGGAGGAAGAGGGGAAAAGGGAACAGAGGTGGCCCAAGCCCAAGGTCAGGCAGGAAGTCTAAACAGGGATCCTTTCCTAAAAGTTTCTCCCTGCTACTCCGTCCCCAAAAGTCTGGCTTTGTCCTTAAGTGGAAACCTTCCACCTGCTCCTTCCTTTCCCACTATTCCCTCAAGAAACTGAAAAAGAACATCGGAAATGAATGGGCTTAAAGACAATGACCCACAGAACCAGCCACCAAAGGAATCTCAAGATGGTCACTTTAGTACTCCCGGGAAAGAACTGTTTAATGACATCCAGGAGGTTCCAGGGCAGAGGCTCACAGGTGGCCCTCCACCCCCGCCCAGCCAAGGACAATCTTTTTACTTTGGGCATGAACAGTCTGTGTGGACACTGGAAAGTTCCTTTACATTCTTGAAATTTTTCTTTTTTTCTTTTCCTCTTAGAAAAAGGAAATACAGTCGACAGTTTCCTCCAAGGACTCAGAAGGGTATATGTGTTAGGGGAAAGACCTAGACTTCTGAACCAAAAATCCATGAATTTCTTTAGATGTGCCCTTCGTCTTGGCCTTTAAAATCACACCCCAGGGCCCCTCACTCAAATATCTCAGGCACTCCAGGCTTCTACATAGTGAGGTCTGGCTTCAGGGTCCATCTGGCAGCTGGTTCAGAAATAGCCTAATACATATCAATTTTCAAAGGCAACTAAAAACATGAAGAAGAACCCTGGGGAAGATATAAAGAACCTCTGTCCCCCCTCAAACCCCACCTCACACCCTCCCCCTCCCGTCAGTCAGCCCTAGCCAGGCCTGCTGAGTCAATCTTCTAAGGTGAGAGACAGGCCATTAGGATCATTCATTCCCCCCAGCTGCAAGTCACCTCTGGAATGCCCCAAACCTGCATGTCTACCACTAAAGTCCCCTTTCCCTGTCTCCTTCCCAGGCCATCCTGCCTGACAGTTATCTAAGCATACAGCCAAATTCTGTGAAACTGCATTTCCTTAACAGTGGATGTGTGATAATGCAGCCACAAGAATGTAAATCACAACATTGTCTAAGACTGGCTACATAAATAGTGGTACAGCCATCAGATGGACTGCTATGCAGCCATCTAAAATGACACTGTGAAAAGTATTTATTGACAAATAAGAAAGTTTATTATATATTCCCATGTAGGAAAAACGTAGGTTACAAAACAGTATTATCCTTTATTTTGGAGGGAGGGAGGGAGGGAGGGAGATGGATGATAGAAACAGAGCATGCAAAACAAGAACAGTGGTTTTCTCTGGGTGGTGGGGTGATAGATTCTTATTACTTTATTTCCTAAAATTTTCTACAAAGAACATGTACTACTTTTATAACAGAAAATAAGTTATATAAAAATAATCTTAGGGCTTCCCTGGTGGTGCAGTGGTTGAGAGTCCTCCTGACAATGCAGGGGACACAGGTTCATGCCCCGGTCTGGAAGGATCCCACATGATGTGGAGCGGCTGGGCCCGTGAGCCATGGCCGCTGAGCCTGCGCATCCGGAGCCTGTGCTCCACAACGGGAGAGGCCACAGCAGTGAGAGGCCCGCATACCGCAAAAAATATATATATAATAATAATAATAATAATCTTAAATATCTGTTGTTAAAATAAAAAAATAAAAGCAAGCACATAAAGGTGTGATTTAAAGAAACTATCCCACATCCCTGAAGCGTCTGTCCTGGGCGGGATAGGCAGAGGGTTAGATAGCAAATCAGAATGCTATAAATACTACCTCTCTACACCCTTTAGCCACTGTCCTTCATCAGCAAACAACTGCCCCTGACAGGCCACGAGGAAGGTGGAACACGGCCGCCCCACTTTTGGGAAAGAGGCTCAACTGTGCTTCTCAGAAAGTGGTGAGAAAACCACTTGACAGAGGCAGGTCTAATGCAGGCCCCTGTGTTAAGAGATAGAAATAATTAATGGTACTTTCCCCCAAACAGGATCCTCGTTTAGAATAATGTAGTAAGTGCAGTGATCACATTTTTCTGAACCAAAAGTTAAGACACGTATGGGTTGGCAAAAAATTTGTTTGGGTTTTTCCGTAACATGACTGGTGCCCTTTTAGATCAGGGGTCAGCAAACCATGGGGCCAAATGCAGCCCTGCTGCCTGTTTTTGTAAATAAGCATTTACTGGAACACAGCCTTGCTCATTTATTTAGGTACTGGCAACAGCTCATTCATTTACATATGCATTATCTATGGCTGTTTGGGGTTTTTGGGTTGGGTTTGGTTTGGTTTTAAGCTATAACAGCACGGTTGAGCAGTTACAAGTGAGAACTATGGCCCACAAAGCCTAAAATATTTCCTATCCGGCTCTTTTTTTTTTCTATCTGGCTCTTCAAGGAAAGTTTGTTGACCCTTATTCTAGGGCAACCGAGTAAAATGTAACCACAACTGTCCCAGGAAATCCGGAAAGGGCACTAGAGTTATATCAGAGCAGCCCAACAAGGCTGGTGTTGGGGTGAGGACCCCCCATTACAGCTCTGCTCCTGACCCCAAAAGATAGGTACCTCACCAGGCACAGAGCTCCCCACCACCCAGAGGCCCCAGGGACAAAGGGAGGGCTCTGTGGTGACCACCTTCTACTGGGTCACCCAGAACAGGGCAGCCGAGTTCTGGGGGGGGGGCGGGGGGTGGTTGGAGGGGAGACACAGGCAGACACGAAGTCCACTACTGTGGGGCGGCACAGCGGAATTGTGCCCCATAAGGAAAGGAGTTCGTTTCTGGCCTCAAGTTGTCTCCTGGGCTAAGGACTTCATGTTCCTCCAAAAGCCATTTCTGGACTATTGGGATTTTTCTTGGAACCATTTAAAAAGTATACACTCTTAGGCTAACACACTCAAGAGCTTGTTGAATAGAAGGCACTCTGACATTCTCCTCCAACGAAGTTCACCAGTTCCCCAAACATTTTTATTCTGTGAGAAGCAGAAAACCAGCACAATGTGATGATAACTATAGCTGCTATTATTTACTGGGAGTTTATTATATGCCAGGCTGTGTGCTCAGTGTTCTATGTGTGTTAACCTGACTCGTTTTTAAAAGGTAAGTACTATTATTTTGCCCATTTTACAGATGAAGGAACTAAGGCACAGAGAGGTTAAGTAACTTGCCCAAAGTCACACAATGAATAACAAGTAGAGCTAGAACTCGAATCTATCATGGCTCAGGAGCCAGGCAACCACTTAACAGATAAAAGGAGAAAACAAATAAGAGTGCATTTTGATGTCCTAGACTGCAAGCCTTCATTCTCCACCCAATGGGTGATTAAGAAGACATTTCTTAGGGGCTTCCCTGGTGGCGCAGTGGTTAAGAATCCGCCTGCCAATGCAGGGGACACGGGTTCAAGCCCCGGTCCGGGAAGACTCCACATGCCACAGAGCAACTAAGCCCGTGTGTCACAAATACTGAGCCCACACGCCTCTAGAGCCCGTGCTCTGCATCAACAGAAGCCACTACAATGAGAAGCCCGTGCACCGCAACTAGAGAAAGCCCTCGTGCAGCAACAAAGACCCAACTCAGCCAAAAATAAATAAATAAATAAACAGATTTATTTAAAAAAAGAAGAAGACATTCTTAGGATTCCCTGGTGTGTTGCCCCAAGGTGGGCACTGGGCTGGGGCCAGGGAGGGGGTGATAAAAAAGCAGCAGAAGGAGAAGTTCCAGCCTCTAATGATAATCCAGAGAGAAACCCAATGCTGTGTACGAACCTGCACGGGCCCAGGACTCCAATGCACAGGTGAGTAGCACAGAGGGTCCCAAGTGGTCTTTCCTCCCACTGGGGAGCAAACGTAACTGATTACAAATGCCAACCTGCCAAGCACGGGGTCCTGAGGGCAATTTCATTTTCTGACCAAAAACCCACCCAAGTTTTCTGCTTAGAACATTAAGAAAGATTTCGTTCAGGAAGTGATACTGATGAAGCAGTCAAGATGCTCTGGAGCTGGGCGCCCCAGGTTCAAATGCTGACTCTGCTGCGAACCTAAGTAGTCATTTAAGCTCATCTTTGCAACTCAGTTTCCCTCATCTGTTCTCAAGAGGAGTGGGTTAGATAATCCATATAACAGTACTTAGGACCCCAAGTGCCTGGCACACAGTAGGTGCTCAAAACCATTAGCCGACATGATCATTATTAAGACCACACGGACACTCTGGAAGGACTCACCAAGTCACTCAGACCTGGTGAGACCAGTGTGGACAACCCTCTTACCGAGTTCTACCCCAGCACCCGGGCTGGGTGCAGTACCAGATCTGACTCGGGGAGAGCAGACTCGCCCTCTCTCAGGGGCCAGTGAGGCTGATTCAGCTGTGGTGTGAGGCATCGTTCAGGAGAGGTGGTCTGGTGTGCTGGCGGCCTGCTTGGAGTGCCTAGGACATCCAGGACATAAGTACCGCTGGTAATCCTCACCACGGTCAATACCACTCTCAGAGGAGATAAACAGCACAGGAGGCTTTCGCCAGGTAAGCACGGGCTTTCGACAGTGCTGGGGAACCCCTCTGACCCCCACAAGTTCCCTGTCTCCAAGCTACAGCCCATCTGCTGCCAGATTAACCTTCTCCAAATCCATTTTCATCATGTTAACCCCCGGCTCAAATGGCTCGTAGTTTTCTACAGGATAAGCTCCAACCTCCTGAGCCTGAAGTCAGGACCCAGGCCTCCCGTCCACCCTCCACTTACACCTGGGCCATGTAAGCGCTGCTCCAATTCCTTCCCTCTCACACCAGCCCCTTCATCCCTGCACTTCTAAACCTGCATGAGGCCAGCCCCCGGGCCTGCGCATCAGCTCCGCCCCACCCGGCCGGGCCACTCCAGGCCTGTCCCTGAACCCGTCTCCTATCATCTGTTTCCTCACCTGGATATTACGACAGCATCAGCTCTTATTATGTCCAATCTAAATGAGAGAGGCAGAAGTACTCTGAAATGTATGAACATGTCATATATATTCAAGGACACATTTCTAATCAGGCCCTAATTTACCCTTGGCTCTTATGATTTTGTCTTCCCATCAGCTGATGTAAATTTTTCCACTGCTGGTCAGATTCTGCCCCGTTTTGTAAGTTATCTTTGGCACACAGAAGTCTTTCCAATAATAAGCCCCTTGTGGGGAGGCTCACATCTCACACACCTCTGACGCTTTCCCCACCTACCTCCACACACAGACGGACCCTGACCACACAAATACAAGTGTCATCTGTACTGTCACACAGGTAGGTGAATAAGAACCCTGGTGGGGAACCCTGGAGCTGCAGTTGAGGAGTTTATCTTAAACTAAAATCAGATATTTAAGGGGTTGTGTTTAAATCTGGCCAAAATACTGTAGGTGGCTTTAGGGAGGCTGACTGATGGCCCCCCAGAGATGTTCACACCTTAATCCCCAGAACCTGTGACTATGTTCTCTTATGTGGCAAAAGGGACTGCTGAAAAGTGTGATTACGTTACAGATCTTGAGATGGGGGGATTATCCACCTGGGCCCAATGTAATCAAGGGTCTTTATGAGAGAGAGAGAGAGAGGCAGGAGGATCTGAGTCAGAAGAGGGACAGAAAGACGTGAGAAAGGCAGACGTTGGAGTGATGCAGTTGTGAGGAAGGAACCACGGCCAAGGGATGCAAGCAGCCCCGAGAGGCTGGAAAAGGCAAGGGGAGGGGCTCTGCCCTTGAGCCTCCGTAGAGAATCTGCCCTGCTGACTCCTTGATTTCAGCCAGGTGATACCCATTTTAGACTTCTGACCTCCAGAACTGTAAAATAATAAATTTGTGGTGTTTTAAGTCATTGAATTTGTGGTAATTTGTTATAGCAGCAATAGGAAACTAATGCAGTGGCTATTTTTAAAAGATACATCATTGGGTTGGGAAGAGGGGCGATATTCTAGAATAATTTCCAGATCATTCATCTAAAATAACTTAGTTTAGTCACTCCACAAGTGGTACTGAGTGCCAGCTAAGTGCCACGTGCTGTGGTAGATTCTCGCATATCCCATGGGCAGCTCAAGACACATTCTTGTTCCTGATGACAGAGTCCTGCCTGCTTTCAGTATAAATATGCCCCATTCATCTACCAGCCTCTTCCCCAGGCTCGGTTCAACATTGAAAGCATTATGGAGCACTTACATTACATGCCAGGCACTGTGCACAGCCTGGGGTACCGCAACGTCCAAGTAAGAGCCCGCACCCCTCAAAATGCTCCTCATCAGTTCTTACATTCTTAATCTTTCAAAACACTTTCACTTCAGATTAAATATTTCAGTGAAATAGTATTAATAACAAGAACAGCTACCAGTTATTACTCTCCTTCTGTGTGTATCACTTTTTATTAGTCCTAATCCTACAGCAACCCTGTGAGGTATTACTGTCCCCATTTGCTGATGAGACACAGCTCCGCAAGGTCAAGAAATCTCCTCTAAGTCCCAACACTGTCAGGGGCAGGCCTATCCATGCCCGTCTGACTCCAGGCTCAAGTCCTTTCCTCCTGCAGCCTAGGAAGTGAGCAGATAAGAAACCTGCCCCCAGGTCAGTAACATGTTTTTAAATCAACAGTCACTCTCCTGGGGGCTTCCCTGGTGGCACAGTGGTTGAGAACCTGCCTGCCAATGCAGGGGACACAGGTACAAGCCCTGGTCTGGGAAGATCCCACATGCCGTGGAGCAACTAAGCCCGTGAACCACAACTACTGAGCCTGCATGCCACAACTACTGAGGTCTGTGCGCCTAGAGCCCGTGATCTGCAATAAGAGAAGCCCGCACACCGCCACGAGGACCCAACACAGCCAAAAAGAAATAAATTAAAAAAAAAAAAAAAAAAAAAGAAATGCCTTAGAAAAAAGAACAAAAGTCACTCTCCTGGAAACACGGCAAGGTTCATGCCCTGAAAAGTGTGTCCACCTGGTTGCAGAAAATCATAAGTCATAAAAATCCAGGAGCTGGCTGGGCTCTCAAAGGCCACCTGGCCAAACTCCCTTTCTGGAAAGCTCCTCAGCTACCAGGTTGAGAGTGTTAGGCTTCTCAGCACCAGCGATCCCACCCCGGTTCTGTCTCAGACGTAAGTGGGAGAAAGAGGCAGGAGCCCCACACTGAGTCCACTCTGGGCGTGCGCCTCCAGAAGGAGCTGTCGGGTACGCGGTCTCCAGTCCTGCCACGCTGACTCCCGGAACCTGCCTCCATCAGCAGCACCCCCAAACACCACCCACAGGCCAGGCACGGACACCTGTGCACGTCACTGGTGCAGACATTAAATTAACGGGTCCGCCACCGAGGTCCCGTGCAACCCTCTGGCGCTACAAGCGTATGCAAAACCCCAATAGTTTTTAAGACCAGTGAGTTAACCCTATGAGGGACGACCCTAGACAGACGACAACACTCAGGAAGAGAAATGAGAAGAGGATGGACAGGAGGATGGTCTCCTCGCTGACCTCCACTCTCCTTTGCCGGCAGAACTAAGGCCACGGGCCCAGGCCTGGCCTTCAAGGCCCTTCACTGTGGACCCCAAGACATCTTTCCAGCTTTTATTTCCTACTATCTCCACCCCACACCAGCGCTTCAGCCAGAATGGCTCATGCCCCAACACAGACACACACACACACACACACACACACACACACACACACACACACTTTCCTACTTCCACGTGCTGCTCCCACCTCCTCCCCCGGGACACCCTTTCCTCTGCCAAAATCCTACCCATCCTGATGGAATGTTAGACACTCCATAGGGTCTGCCCCCCATCCTAAAGTCACCTCTCATCCTCTAAAGTCCCTCATCTCTTAATGGCCTAAGGTCGCCCTGCCATGCCCGATATGACTCTTTGTGTACCTGTCCCGTCTCCCAGGCTGCATGGTGCGCTCCTGGAGAGAGGATCTCTCACCCAGACCTATACTCCCCTTGAGGGTTGGTGCTGTACCATGTCCCTACCAGGAGTTTAATACCCACGGGCGCCCAGGGGCTCTCCAGCTTTGCAAGCTCCCTCTTCTAGAACCCAGAACCCAAGAGACACCAGGGATGCTAAGCATCTGGGAAACGCTCTTTCTGTCACCAATCACCCTGAAACCGCCGCCATCCAGAGCCACGGACACAGCGGCAGCAGCACCCTGTGTTAAAGGGGGTGAGGGCAGAAGAGGGAGAATGGAGGAAGAGCGTCGCTCACAGGGGCCCGGAGCCTGCTCGCACGCGCACACAGACACTGTGGGGGGGGGGGGGGCGGCCCACCCAGGATGCGGCACCTCTACTGCGTCCTCTGCTCGGCCCCACTCCTCGCTTAGAAGAAGAGGGAGAGGGAAGAGGGACAAAAGACAGCAGGCCTGGCTGACAGCGAGCTCAGGCGGGCTCGAACAGGGGCACGGCAGGCCTGACCTGTGCGTGGTGCCCAGCCCTTGCTTTACCAAATGCTGGCTGTAAACGCATTAGGGGGCAAGAGCCACAAACCGCTTTTTCAATCGCAGACAGATGGAGAGATGTTTGCTCCAGCACCTGTCAAACAGTAACCACCTGCAGGTCACAGGGCAACCTATTCTTACCTTCACCCTCCCCTGAGCCAGGACCCGGGCCAAACGCAGAGGAAACGTGCCAGACAGAAAGCAAACACCGGCTTGACCCCAGGATCTGGATTTAATGTAAAAGTTCCGGGTGTGTGAACAGACCCCGGGACCTCCCATCCCGCCTGGTAGACGGCAGGATCGTTGCCGTCAGGCCCTCCGGGTTCCCAGACAAGGGTACTACGGTGAGGCTGATGGAGGAGGGTGGCCAGCCAGGCCCGGGTTCCAGGCCCACCTGGGCACTGGCCACATGTGACCCTGGGCACACCCGCTCTCCCTTGGGCCTGAGTTTCCCCGTTTCCTCATGTGTAAAACAAGGCGATTGACCTAGATGATCTCCAGTTCCCAGAGATTAGGACACGGCCGTTTACCCTGAGCACAGAAGGGTTGTGCTGAGAATTGGGATTTAACAGGTTCTAGAAAGAATCATACACAAAAGAATCTGAGTACTAACCCTTCTAGATGTTCTATGAAAATAGCAAGTGGGGAGGGGCAGACCTGCTTCTTGTGGGTGGTGAGGTGGGGACCGCGCAGCCTCTCTCAGCAAACACCTCTGGGAAAATCCCGCGGGGGGGCGGGGCAGGGAGTGCGCCCCTTCTCAGACGGCCAGGAAACCCATCCTGCCCCGTTACACACGCACGCACGCACGCACACACGCACACCCCTCCTCAGAGGCTGGCAGGAGCCTGGCTTCCCCTTCAAGCGCCCCCCCCCCAGCCCAGCCTCCCCCTCTCACATCAAGCAGGCGGCCTCACTCACTGCAGCTGGCCTCCTGTTTCCTCAACACAGTGGCAATCAGATGTGCTCACCCTCAACCCTCGGTCCGGTCTCAGCCCTCCCCCCGCCTCTCCTCCCATCCCATCTCCTCCCCGCACTGGCCGTTCCCCTCCTCCCTCTCCCTCCTCCTGTAGGACTTTGCCCCGGACCTATTTTTCATTTTGCCTTCAATGTCTCCTTCCGCAAAAGCTTTCCCCCTCGAGCCCACAAACCCCGCTCTCGGCTTTCACGCACCAAATATTGAAAAACCTCCCGTTGACTCTGCTTCTCCTTCAGCCTCATCCCGGCCAACCCTGCCTTCCCTTCTCCCTCGGCACAGGCTGTCTGGCCCCGAGCCCGAGCTCTCCCTCGGCGGCACTCACAACGGCCACCTGATGGCTCCATCCACCTGAGTCAACACCACCCTCCTCAGCCTTTCCCGCGGGTCCCACCCTCTCCCCTGACATCCTCTGCTGGGTTCCCAGGGCTCACCCGGCCCCTCATCTCAACCTCCCTCACCAGCTCCCCTCCCCACTCCACCTCCACAGGAGTGCCCAGGCCTGGTCCCCAGCCCCATCCTCCCTGCTCTCTACACCGTCCCCTGGGCTGCTTCAGCCTCCCCACGGGCTGGCAGCTCCCCCAGGACCGTGCATCCCATTCCCAGGCTGGGCAGGCCATCTCAACCACTGGCCCAATTCTAGAACAAATCCAGTTATACACACGCCACGTCTCTCCCTCCAGGTCCCACAGGCACCGATGGAGGGGCACAGGGAACCCGGGGGGCGGGGAGGACATTACCGTTCTGGACCTTGACTGTGGTAATGGTTACATGACTATATGCATTTATCAAACTGCGCACTAGAAAGTGTGAATTTACTGTGTGCAAACTGTACCTTAATAAAAAAGGACAGGAAAAAAAGTACCGCAGGCACCTCAACCCCTTCCCATCTAAAACTAACATCACCATCTTCCTGCCGCCAGCCCAGCTCTGCCCTGTTTTCAGCGGTGACACCACCGTCCACCCCAAACAGTCCCCACCCCTCCCGCCACTAGAAATCTCAGCCCAGTGGCCCAGCAGTAACTTAGTCTAGAGAGTCCACCTGCACAGATTTATAATCTCTTGAATCTACGTCTGCATTCCACCTGCCCAGTACCCGCCACCTGGGACTCAGGCAGCCCTCACTTCTCACAGGCCACCTCACGGGTCTCCCTCCCCATCCACCCTGACCCCTCAAAGTGACCCATTCCAAGACCCATTCTGCACAGCCCGCCTGCCTGAGTGCCCTCCCCTCTCCTCCCCACAGCAGCGCCCACCTTTGCCCCTCCCTACTCAGGCGTCAGCTTCGGATCCTTCTCTCCCATGGAAACCTGTTCCTCCTTCAGGCCCCAGCTCCTAGACCTCCCAGCACAGGAAGGCAGTTTCCCAGCCCGTTTCCAGCAGAACCAGCACCGCTGCGCTCTGGGTTTCCACAACAGAGCACTGCACCCGCCCTAGGTCCTGCACAGTCTGCCACTACCCACAGGCACCCACGTCCACTGTGCACATGCCAGGGCAGGGAGCCGCCTCCCTCTCTGTCAGAGCCCACTAGGCTGCAGCTGAGTTGTGGGCGCCCAGGGAACCCTTTCTGGCCCCTGAACTGAACTGTCAGCTGAAAATTACCAGGAGCCCTATGCCAAAGCCCTCCTGGCCCCCACCCCCCGACCCTACGGAAGCACAGTGGGAGCAGTGCTGCTCAGACTATCCTAAACTCTTCAGGGCAGATCACACAAGCTGCTTCAACAGGAAATGGGATGGGGGACTCACCCCACTCTGCTCCCTTGCCCAGCCTCCCACTGCTCCCCTGCCACTCCCTACCCTCCGGCCAGACTGCACTCACCCCTACCAGGCACTCACCCACCCCAATGCCTCTGCTCAAAGAGCCCACTGCCTGGACCAATGCTACTCAAAGAATGGTCCTTGGACTCACATTGTCATCCTCAGTGAGATAACAGGAGTAAGGGCTCAGAAGCTTTCACAGCAATCTAGCACTGTCAGGACATTTTTACTGTTTTGCAAAAGCACTGGTCTGCAACAAACTGGGAAAAAATAAAACCTGGCCTTCAGCATAGAGCGTCTGGGAAGCACTGGCTCCTCACCCCTCCAAACTCCTGCCTCTTCCTGCTGAAATCCTGCTCATTCTCAGAGTCCCAGCTAACATGCCTCCTCCTCCAAGAGCCTTGCCGTTTCCACCAGCCAGAAGTGGTATGATCTAGACCCCGAGCCCAAACCACACTGAGGGTGTTTAGGTGGTATCTGCACACCCCTTATTACAATTCCCTGAGGTCCCGGAACCAAGGAATTGTTCACTTTTATATTTCCAATGCCACACTCAAGGCAGACAATCAGTCAATATTTGTTCAACAAGGAGGGAATAACCCACAATTCCAGAGCGGGCTCTTCTTCAGGGCAGGATGTGGAGAAGCACCAACCCTTAGAGCACACAAGGATTTTCCAGGTTTCTACCAAGTGCAGCCCCTCTCCCTCAGCCCAGATGGAAATGGGATATTTTAAAAAGCAAGTCGAGGACTCCGGAGACAAGAACTCAGTCACCAGTCACTACAACAGAATCTACAATACCCTGAAAGGGCAAGGTGAGTGAAAAACACTCAGCTTTCTCATGAATCCTTCCCTACATGCACAGAGTAAAAATAAAGCACATCCAAGTATGGAGAATAAAAGGAGGTTTTCAGAGTCATTTCCAATGTTAGATATTCTGTGGGCCCCTGACCTCAAAGCAAAAGGTCAAGGGCTCAGGAGCCTGTAACCCCACGACAAACATGCTTGTGGACAGGCCAGTGGACACCCACTTGGGTCTGAAAAGTGTGGGGAGCAGCCCACCCAGACACATCAGGGTCTGCCTCCGAGTCGGCAGACCCTATCCCCCGCACAGGTTCAACTCCTCAAGGAGTAGGGCCCTCGCACTCCCCCTCTCCCACTGGCTCTTCTTTCTACTGGCTGTCCCCCAGGTTCCTGGCTGTTGTTTAGCAAGAATGCTGGAACTATTTCCAGATGCCACTGTCAGATCAAGGCAACTCTCGAAATATTCCTGTCTAATTTTGCACACAGCTCTTGTTTCAACTGACAAAGATAATGACTCAGTGTCCACAGCTCTTGATGGAAAATCATCATGCCAAGTTTGGAACTTCCCAATAATACGCTCCTCTAAATCTTCTTGAGAAAAGAGAAGTGACCTCCCTGTCCAGATTCTTCTCTATAGGCAAGAAAGGGCAAGGAATGTTTTGGGGAAATCCTGATACATCCCCATAGGATCAATTAACAACAAGAAAAAGAAATTCATGGTAGGGGTTTCAGATGTTTTTCCTTGCCCTGTACAATGATCACCATTCTTCACTTTTCTGCATCCCCACCAGTTTGGGACTTTTGAGGTTTGGGGCATAAATTCTGGGTTACGGTGAAAGCAAAATCTAGACTCAGAAGTAGGGTCTTTCCCTGCACAAAAAGAAATGGCTGTCTCTGATGCTTCAATCAACTGTAAAAGAACTGTACAAACTGTACACGTGTCCATTCTGCACTCCTGGGTAGACTCTCTCTTGGAGGAGTACATGGCACATGTACATACACCCACATATATGTTTGAAATGCAGCCACACACTTACTCTCTGCAGACACAGGCCTGGCACCCTCCCACGTCATAAGACATAAGAGATGCCCCAGCAAATCAGTAAGGATGAGCAAACCATCACCTTGGAAAAGCCACTTATGGATAACTGAATTGGCTTTTTTGCCAGCATTCAGACAGCATAAATTTGTTTGCTCACTATTTAAAAACTGCCCCATGGTTATTTCATATGCATATCTCCCACAGTCTAGCAAAGTCCCCAAAGACAGAAACCACAAGTCTCCCACTTCTTTTGTACTCTGGACCCAGCCAGTCACTGCCATGCACCCAGCAGGCACAGCAAATGACCATGGGTTTCTACCTCCTATCTCACTCCTATCCCCCCAGGTGCAGAGTGGGGGACTCCATTAAAGCCCAACCTACAGGGCTTCTATCATTGGTTTAGGACAGAGATGCTACCCTTTACATAAACCTCTCAGCCAGTCATGGACAGGTCCTAGGGGGCCTCTGGCAGGATGGGAAGACTCTTTTTACAGTTTTACCTCAGTGGTTCTCAACCAAGGTTGCTTTTGTCCTCTAGGAGACATGTGGCAATGTCTGGAGACATTTTTGGTTGTCACAAATAGTGTGTGTGTGTGTGTGTGTGTGTGTGTGTGTGTGTGTCGGGGGGGTGCTACTAGCACCTAATGGAGAGAGGCCAGGGATGTTGCTGAAGGTTGAGAAACGCTGTCTTATGTGACACACACGTAAGTGCTCAAACGACCTTAGCTCACTTTTCCTTTGAGTTGCCCAAGGTCAGGCCCAAAACCCTGCCTTGTCTGCATTATTTGCAAAGTTGAAAATGCCCAAAGTCATCTTAAAGTCTTAAAGATGCTGCTCCTGAGAACCACCAGCCCCCCACCTTTGTTTCTTCTCCGGAGATGGGCCCTCCTGCCAGCATGACCCACCCATGCACAGCATGACAAGTGGCAGGCTGGCATCAGGCATGCTCAAGTCCTTTGGCAACAAGTTAGACCTGGCAGGCCCAGCTCTTCAGTCTTCTGTCACGCACACCCAAGGTGCAAGTGAGCATGGACAAGTTTTCCAATGGGCTGCAGGCCCTACCCTGGATGAGAGGCTGCACATAAGTCTCTCAGCCTTCAGAGGACTGGCACCTGTCATCCAAATGGAGAGTTCCAGCATCCAGGCCTGCCCCCGCAGCATTTTCCATCCCACAAGGCACATGGGAGAACTGACCTGGGTTTGGGAGAGGGGCAGACTGGGCAAAAGCATGAGTTTAGGCAATTAAGCCCAAACCATTCACAAGACCCCCCCACGTTTGGAGAAGTAGGAGGAGGGGTCAAAGAAAAGCCAACGGAGGAAAGGACCAAGAAGGGTCCTCTTTCCCAAGTTCACCCAAAACCCCCAACTGCGGAACCCAACAGCTGGCTCGGGTCAAGCGAGTCAAAGTCCTGGCACAAACCTGGGGCCAGGGGCAGTTAGCGCCCCTGAGACAGTGCATAGGGGTCTAGGCGTGCAGAGAAATATTATCATGAGAAAGCGAGGCAGGAAAGCAGTACTGGCAACCAAGAGACAAGGCATCAGGTCACCGGGGCTGCTCGGCGCGTTCCGGGGACCCATGGCCCCAGCACGCGGCCCTCGTCCCCTCCCCGAGACAGGTATGGGCTAAGGTGGGCACGGGGGTAGGAGACAGCCGCAGGGCGCCCAACGCGCCGCGGCCCGGAGCTTGGGGCAAATGAAACTCGCAAATGGGAAGCCGCGCTGTTACTTGAGGATACAAGAAGGGCCCAAGCGGGTGGTGAGCACAGCTCTGGCCGCAGGCAGACGGCGCCCAGGGCACGCGTTGGGCGGCAGCCTTACCCGGCTGCAGGAAGCTGGGATCCGCGGTCACCTTCGCGCAGCCTCCACGCGCTCGCCGTAGCGCACACACCCGGCACGCACTCCGGATCTGTTTACCAACTCGCCTCAGCCCAGAGATCCAGCGCCGGGAGCCCCGCCCCGCAGGCCGCTCCCATTGGCTGCGCCGCCACCCCCGCCCCCAGTCCAGCGTCGCGCGTCGCGGGGCAGCGTGCACGGGCCGTGCGCTCGACCCGCGGCCAATCGGGACGGAGGGCAGAGAGAGAGGAGCCAATGGGAGGCCGCCCCAGCGCGCGGGCCCCTCCCGTTCTTCCCTAGCTGCAGCCCTTTCCTCTAGTTGGGAAGGCTGGGTAAAGCTGGGCTGCAGGGGTGGGTTCTCGAAGCGGTTGCACCCCGAGAACTAGCCCTTCGGCAGATGAGGCGGCGGGCGCAGCCGCAGTGGCCAGCGGTTGGATGTCACGTCCCGGCCGGTGCTCGCCGGGCCTCCGAGAGGGACTGGAGGGGAGGCAGTGGAAGGAGCTGACGTGACTGCAGCGGGCCGGCCCGTGCTCTCCTTTATGTAACGAGGGCCCCCTCCCAGTTCCCACCAAAGGCTCCCACAGAAGGCGGAAGCGCTGTGGGCCGGCTTCGTGCGGGCCCGCCTCCGGCGCCCGGCCCCGCCCACATGTCGCGTTTCTCTTCTGGCTACCAGTGTTGACCCTGTAACCTGTGGGCGCGTCCCAGGTTGGGTCGCCCGAGCAGTGGCCCCGGTGCGTGCGGGGTCGTATACCCCTGTCGGCAAGGCTCCTCGCGGAGGTCCGGCCCTCCTCCGAGTCGCGGACATAGGCCAGCACGTGGAAGGAGCGGAAGCGGGCCCTGCGGCGGGCGGCCGTCTCGATAAGAAGCGGAAGACCGGGAGCTGCCCCCTGAGGAAGTGCCTCCTCCCAAACGGAGTGGCCCCAAGTCTCCTCGAGATATCAGACCTGAGCCCCGGTTGTCTTGACCGTTTCCACTCCCTGGTCTGCAACTCTGTCCAGGGATGTCGGTGGAGAAAAGGGAAATCAGAACAATTTAGTGACTCTTTCACAAAACTAGATACTCAAGCCAGAGGACTGTCCTTTATTCCGAGGTGATTTTGAGGAATTAACATTTAACATTTTGGAAACTTGTTTACTGTTACTACTTAGGAAAATTGACCGTTGTATGCTGATGCCTGCAATGGGGGGAGAGGGTTGTGATAAAATCCAGACCTGAACCGACCTTCACCGTTCCTCATGGACGCTGGAGCCCGACCTCCAGGCCGTCCCGGCCGTGGGACCTGAGTTGAGGCAGCGTGTCCCCCGCAGCGCAGAAGTGGAGCGTGCAGGACCGGGGTGGCACAGCTGTGAGCTTCTCTGGCCAGGTCCTCTGCGCTGCTGGGTCTCCTCTGCAGGAACGTTCACATACTCTTACCAGTGCAAATTCTGCACACACGCCCCACCCCCAATCATCTCCACATTAAGTACAACGTATATTTTGAGAGAGAATTAAGGAGGTTTTGACAAGTTTCAAGGAACTGCCCCGAGCAGGGTGGGGCTAAGAACTGGGAACTTGCCTTGACTGGGCAACTGGCTCCCTTTTACCACACAGGAGAGAAAGTTCCAGCCCCCTGGGTTAGGCCTTCAAGGGGTGTCCATTGCTCCCTCCTAAGCTAACTGTTCCTTTAACTGCCTGTGTTCCTCCAACCCCTGCCAGCGTAGTGACCTCTACCACTGCCCATAGGATAATGGAGTCCCCGGTTCATCCCTTCCCATAATGTACAAACTCTACCTGGTGAGACTTCACTGGGAAGAGGGTGTGATTTTCATCAGCTCCAGCTTCTGCTGAAGGGGAGGGGGATGTGGTGCTTTAGTGAGGAGGGAATTGGGTACTTCCATGCCAGTTCAGTCTCACTCCACCAGCAATGCCAGGGTTAGCTTTTCTCTAAAGTACCTGAAGACCAGCATTACCCAGTACCATAAACATTAGGTTTTCTTCAGAGACCACCAGTCTATAGTTTACTGGAGAAATACCCCCCAACTAGTTTATGCAAGTTGTGAAATATGAAATTATGTGAAATGTGAAATTATGACCTCAGCTTTATTGTGCTAAAAACACCCTTCTTTCCTGACCTGATTTTTTTATTGCAAAGATTTCCCCCATTAACCCTCCAACACTGTTGGTGGGAATATAAGTTGGTACAACTATTATGGAGAACAGTATGGAGGTTCCTTAAAAAACTAGAAATAGCACTACCATATGATCCAGCAATCCCACTCCTGGGCATATGTCTGGAGAAAACCATAATTCAAAAAGATACATGCACCCCAATGTTCATTGCAGTACTATTTACAATAGCCCGGACGTGGAAGCCACCTAAATGTCCATCGACAGTGGAATGGATAAAGAAAATGCGGTACATATATACAATGGAATATTACTCCGCCATTAAACAAAGAACAGAATAATGCCATTTGCAGCAACATGGATGGACCTAGAGATTGTCATCCTGAGTGAAGTAAGTCAGACAGAGAAACACAAATATATCGCTTATATGTGGACTAAAAAAAGTTTACAAGTGAACTTATTTACAGAACAGAAATAGAGTCACAGATGTAAAAAACAAACATGGTTACCGGGGGAAAGCAGAAGGCGGAGGGATAAATTGGGAGATTGGGATTGACATACACACACTCCTATATATAAAATAGGTAGCTACTACAGACCTACTGTATAGCACAGGGAACTCTACTCAATACTCTAATAATCTATATGGAAAAGAATCTAAAAAAGAGTGGATATATGTATAAATGACTTACTTTGCTGTACAGCAGAAATTAACACAACATTGTAAATCAACTACACTCCAATAAAAAATTTTTTAAAAAAAGATTCCCCCATTACTTCAAGATTCCTCCAAATTATTTTTTGGTTATGATAATGGCATTGTAGTTAGGTTTTTTTTTTAAAGAGTCCTTATGTTCTAGATATACACACTGAATTATTTCCAGATAAAATAATAAAATGCATGGGATTAGTTTCAAAATGCTACAGGGCTGGTGGGAATAATGGGTCATGAGTTCATAACTGAGAAAGAATGATGGATATATTGGGGTTCATATTCTGTCTCTTTATGTTTGTTTGAAATTCTCCATAATAAAGTTAAAATAAAAAAGAAATCTGGGCCAAAAACCCCAGTTGGAAGATAATACTAATAATGAAGGCAGAGTGAACAACAAGAAAACAACGAATAACAATTGTTACTACTCCTCTAGGTATAAACTCACTACAAAGTAAGAGCAAGGATGAATCTAACTGCAGCTGATAAAAAGACAGCCAGAAAATTCAAAATTAGCAAGAAGATATTTGAAGCATGGATTTATTCACTATGTACCTCACTCTGAGTGTCTGAGTGCCTGAGGTATTATTGATTATATGATACATCATCTTAATTATCGACTTTCTTTTAAATTTATCTTAAGCTTCTAAAAATTTACATTTTTGTGTATCTTTTCTAATGGGCATAATATATTAATACAGTATTATTCAAAACACACACAAATCTGTGTATACATACATGCACATGTATGTATATACATATTCTCCCAATAATCAAAGATGCCAATGCCTGGGACGTTTGGGTGAGAAGCATGATGCTGCAGCAATTCCCCTCTGATCTCAAAATTTCTTCCTTAATAGCAGAGACAGAGAAGGCAATTATCAATTTTTCCCACTCCACTCAATTATTCCTATCAGCATACAAACCTTTTAACTGTCTCTCACTCTTCATCCCATCTCCATTTCTCTGCTCCCATTTTCAGCAAACTCATGGAAGAATTGCCTATATCCATTTTCTCCTCCTCCTTTTCTTCCATTCTACTTGAATCAATCTAGTCAGCTTTACCTCCCATCATTCCCATAAACTGCTCACCAGTGATCTCCATGTTGCCAAATCAAGTAGTCAATCCTCAGATCTCATCTTAAACTATCAGCAGCATTTGACCCAGTTGATCACTCCCTTCTTTTTTCTTAGTGGTTGCCCTGGGGTATAATTAACATAAAATTCTAGTTCAAATTAATACTAATTTAATTTCAATAATATACAAAAACTTTGCTCCTATATGGCTCCATTCTCCCCCCTTTTGTGCTGTTATTATTATACAAGTTATATCTCTGTTCATTTTATGCCCATCCCCACATATTTATCATTGTTGCTTTATGCAGTTATTTTTTTAAATCAGGCAAAAAAATAAAGTTACCAACAAAAATTATACCTATGCTGCCTTTTACATTTACCTATATAGTTTCTCTTACCATTTTCTTTATTTCACCATGTGGATTCGAGTTATTGTCCTTTCATCTCAGCCTAAAGGACACACTTTCTTTCTTACAGAGTGTATGTTCTAGTGATGAATGCCCTTGGTTTTGTTTATTTAGGAATGTCTTAATTTCTCCTTCATCTTTAAAGGATAGTTTTGCTAGATATAGAATGTTTCATTGACAGGAGTTTTTTTTCTTCATTACTTTATATCATGCCACAGATTTCTGCCTTCCGTGTTTCTGATGAGAAATCAAATGTCAATCCTATTAAGGATCTTCGTGCATGATGAGTTGCTTCTTTCTTGCTGTTTTCAAGATCCTCTCTGTCTTTGTCTTTTGACAGTTTATCATGTGTCTAGTTGTTTCTCCTATCTGAGTTTATTCTATGTAGACTTCAGTGTGCTTCTTAGACATATAGATTAATGTTTTTATCAAAATTGGGAAGTTTTCTGCCATTATTTCCTCAAATATTCTTTATGTCTTTTTTCCCCCCTCTTCTCCTTCTAGAACTCCCATTATAGGTATGTTGCTATATTTGATGATATCCCACAGATTTCTGAGGCTGTGTTCATTTTTCTTCATTTTTTTCCTTTCTTTTCTTCAGACTGGATCATCTGAATTGGTTCCTATCTTCAATTTCATTGATTCTTTCTCTGACCTGCTCAAATCTACTGTTGAGCTCCTCTAGTGAATTTTTCATTTTACTTATTGTATTCTTCAACTCTAGAGCTTCTATTTGACTATTTTTTAATAATTTCTATCTTTGTATTGATATTCCTTATTTGGTGAGACATCGTTCGCATATAAACCCAGGGTTTGTTGTTGCTGCTGCTTATTGTACTATTATTCTTTGTTTGCTTAGTGACTTTTCTGAACTAATTCTGTAAAGTCTGATTTTGTTGTATGTGGCCACTGAAGTCTCTACTCAGTTAGCTTAGTGGTGAGCTAATGATAAGACAGAGATTTCCTTAAATGCCTGGAACTAATAAATCATCCAGTCTTTGCTGAGGGACTCTGTGTGCATGCTGCGGCATGATTTCAACACTCGGCCAGGCAGTTGACAACTCTTCCTCAACGTAACTTCCTGCTTGTGCAGAGCCTCACAGTCAGAGGTGAGATCTTAGTGCCTTCCCTGAGCATATGCCCAGCCCTGCCATGTGTGTGGCCTTCTAGAGTCCCAAGGATATGTTAGATTTTCAAAGTCCCTGTGGATGTCTCATTCCCCAGCTCTCCTTAAGCTTTCTGGTTAGTCTATTGTTTGTCTCAACTGTGTTCCACTGCCTCAGGCAGCTGCAAAGTTAAAACACATGTCTGTAAATTTTTTTTTTTTTGACAGATGCTTTTTAAGAAAAATGGTTTTCACACTGGGTAAGCTTGAGTCAGGTCACATACAGACAGCCTTGCAAGTGGAGTCTTCCAGAGAACCACCAGACAGGTAAAATAATGACAATGCTCTGAGAATTTGGCTTTGAAAAAGTTCCAGTTCCATTATGCTCCCTTGGCCAGGCTGAACCAGGAATGTGGACGGTTATTTTTCAAGCGACCACATTAGCTGGAGCGGGGGGGGGGGGGAGGCAGGGCACAGGTGAGACTAAAGCAAGTTACACCACCACAAAGCTCATTTTTCTTACTGAGATTCAGCCATGTTTCTTCACTCCCCAGGTTACTGCAAGCCTTTGGTTAGTTTGCAAAGTTCTGAAAAAAAAAAAAAAGTTGATTCTGAGTATTTTTGCCAGTTTTTTCATTGTTTTTGTGGAGGACAGTTTTCAAATGCCCTTCCTTTGCCATTTTCTCCAATATCACCCCACTCCCTCCTTCTTGAAACAGTTTTTTAAATTTAGCCCCTGGAACATTATACTCTGCTAGTTATCCTTCTGAGAACCAGTCTTCTCTCCTCAATTTCAATTGCTGGGTCTTCCTCATCTTCCTGACTTCTAAACATTGGAGGGCCTCAGGACCGAGTTCTTGTATCCCTTCTCTGTCTGCACCCACTCTCTTAGTGATCTCATCCACTTCCCATAACCTGACAACTTCCAAAGTTTTACCTCTGGCACGAACCTCTCCTGTGAATTCCAGACTCACAAATCCAGCAGCCTATAAGGATCTTCACTACGATGTCCACTAGATATCAAACTCAAAATATCCAAGACTGAACCCTTGATTTACCACCCATCCCTGCTCCTCCCCTAAGGCTCCCTGCCTCAAAGTGGTGGCCTTCATTCACTGCTCAGACCAAAGACCTTGGCATTCCCCTTGACTACTCTGTTTCTTTCATACTTCACATCAAATCCATGAGCAAATTCTTCCACTCTATCTGAAAACTACACCCTGAATCAGCCAATTTTTGCCTCAGCATCACTGCCACCCTAGTTCAAACCAACATCTTCTTTCACCTGAATTATTCTAAATAGCCAGTGAACTGATCTTCTGTCTCCACACATCATCTTACAGTGGTCCTTTTTTGTTTGTTTGTTTCTTTGCTTGAAAACAAAAGTCAGATCATGTTATTTCTAAACTCAAACCCCTCTGATGGCTTCTCATCCCACTCAGAATGAAATCCAACATTATTACAGTGCTCTGTGAGACCCCGCATAATCTTACCCCCAGGTATCTTTCAGATGTTATTTTCAATTGCCCTCTCCCTCTCTAACTTTATTCCAACCGGAAAAGGCCTCATTTCAGTATTTGCCTAACATGCCAAGAACGGTCCCATGTCACACTGGGCACTTACCCTTCCTTCTGCCTGGAACACTCATCCCTCAGACATCCTTATGGCTCACTCCCATGCTTTATGTGGTTCTGTGACAAAATGTCACCTTATTAGGGAATGCTTTCCTGATCATCCTACCAAAATATGACCTATCTTGTTCCTTAACTTGTCTTAAAGGGACTCTTTATTCCCTTATCTTGCTTTACTTTTCTTCCTTGTACTTTTTATCACCTAACATATTTCTATTTGTTTACTTGTTTGTTTCATCATCTGTATCCCCCAACTGGAATGTAAGTTCTATGAGAGCAAAATCTTTGTTTCTTTAGTTCACCATTGTATTCCCAGAACCTAGAACAGTTCCTGGCAAATAGTAAGTTTATGGTTAAGAACATGGACCTTGGACCCAGAATGTCTGGATTAGAAACCCAGCTCTGCTACTTACTAACTGTGTGACCCTGAGGTAGTTACTTAACTTTTCTGTGCCTCACTTTCCTCCTTTGTAAAATGAGGATAATACTAGTATCTATATGTAATAGGGTTGTTGAGGATTAAATGAATTAATATATGTAAAGCACTTAAGATGGTGCCTATCACATGTATACTTTATATAATTCTAGTTATTATTTTTGCTTAATAAATGAATGATAAACCCAACATTGTAACATATATCATGTATTCAGCAAGATACTATATTAATATCCATTTTTCACTAAATTGTTACCATACATAACCTGAAAATGACTTCTAGATTTTGAAATGAAAAAAATTAAATTAAAAAGGACCACATTTTCTGCAATTTCATCTAATTTATTAGCTATGGTGTTTCAAGTACTTTTAGACCATCTTGATATTACTAACCCATAGTAAAAATCAGCTAGTTTACTTAATAATTGCATCTTTCATTTCTAAGTCAAAGCTTAGTCTTTATTGATAATACTTAGAAAATTTATACACTGGTTGCAATATTTTCTCTGTAACACTAGGTTCTGAAGTAGAAGAGCTTAATTTTCTAGCGAAGAGGTTGATAAATCATAACTTTCAGACCTGGAGAAAAAATTCTGAGGCGTTTTTGTAGAATTATGATTTTCGTGCTCCACATTACCTAGTAGTGTTCAACATCAGTATTCTTTTTGATTCTGTTAAAGAAAAAAAATTCATGGCACTTGTTAAAGATGGTAAAGCAGACATTATTCAGGCCCATTGCTATAAGTACAGGGACCACTGCAGTAGGAGTTTGCAGCGGGGAGAGAGATTGGGCTCAACTCTATATATATATAACATAGGCAAGTGGGAATTTACAGCCAAGGAGCTGGGTGGGAGGTGAGTGTATGGAAAATAACTAAGAGGAAACATTTGGGGTAAAGGGGATTCTAGCTAAACTAACCTAAAAGGATTCTTGCTGAAGACAGGCCAGGGTGATCAGACAACACCTGGGGGATGCTGGAGGATGAAGAGCCTGATCAGATATCCAGCGATCAGATGTGGAGGATGCGGGTTCTTGCTAAACCGACTTAGCTGGGTTCTTGATAAAGCTGGACCTTACAGGGAAATGCACAGATGGGCCTAGGAGAAGGTTCAGGAGCCTGTCTAAAGTTTGGTCAAACAAAGAAGCTTGACAGTCAAGCGAAGAATCTTTGTCAATTCCTGGACCGTTTGGCATATATATTAAACAGCATGTGGCTAAGAATAAAAAACAACTCATAACTGTGTGATAGTCAAAACCACCAGTTCAGGAGGAGCTGCTTCAAAGTGGGAAGATGCCTGAGCAACTGAGTCAGAGCCTGCACACCTCCTCTCCACAGGCTGCCCGGTGTGAGTGCCCCACACCACCAGGGCTCTGTTACAGGAAAACAGTTGTTTAATATCTATTTTATCCCTTAAATGTAAGAAAGTAGGAATGAAAACAAATTGAACTACTGTTTGTTTGTTTTTTCAATTTTTATTTATTTATTTTTGGCCGCATTGGGTCTTTGTTGCTGCGCACGGGCTTTCTCTAGTTGCGGTGAGGGGGGGCTACTTTTTGTTGTGGTGCGCAGGCTTCTCATTGCGGTGGCTTCTCTTGTTGCGGAGCACGGGCTCTAGGTGCGTGGGCTCAGTAGTTGTGGCACACGGGCTCAGTAGCTCCGCGGCATGTGGGATCTTCCCAGACCAGGGCTCGAACCCGTATCCCCTGCATTGGCAGGCGGATTCTTGGCCACTGCGCCACCAGGGAAGCCCTCCACTACTGTTTTAAGTACATGAATTTCCCACGACACCTTCGCAAACCACTGTGTGTGAACGCTGGATAGGGTGAGCCCCCTTTCCCTAAAACTTTTTCCTACTTTTAAAAAATTTTGAACATTTTAATAGATTTCAATCTTCCATTAGGTAATACATTCACATGATTTTTTTTTTTCGCAGTACGCGGGCCTCTCACTGTGTGGCCTCTCCCATTGCAGAGCACAGGCTCCAGACGCGCAGGCTCAGCGGCCATGGCTCACGGGCCTAGCCGCTCCGCGGCATGTGGGATTTTCCCAGACCGGGGCACGAACCCGTGTCCCCTGCATCGGCAGGCGGACCCTCAACCACTGCGCCACCAGGGAAGCCCATTCACATGATTTTTAAACAACTATTCTGAAAAGGTTTGAGTGAAAATTCTCCCCCTACTCCATGTCTCTCCCACCCACTTCCCAACCCAAATGCCCCCCACACCCCTACACCCTCCCACTCAAATGCAACCACTGTTCTTAAGTTTTTTGTCTCTTTTCAAAGTTTCTTCATACATATGTAAGCAAATACAAACATACAACCCTATATTTTATACTAACGCTCATACTGCACACCATGTTCTGTTTCTTGATTTAAGATTACGTATAGCTTGAATCTCTTTCCAAATTAGTATGTAGATAAGTGTCCTCATTCTTTTTTCAGTACTATGTTATGTGCATGAACCATAATTTATTTAACCAGTCTCCTGTTGATGGTCATGCAGACTGTTTCAATTCTTTTGCTATTTCAAACAAAAGCAACAGGAATAATCCTGTTTTCAAAATGTGATTGGTTTGGACCTAAGCAAGCCTGGGTTGGTGCACCAAGAAAGCAGAGCCAGTGCAGAGCCCACAAATGCCCTCCCTGTGCTCTGAGACCTTACACCCATGACTCACTAGTTCCAAGATTAGTCACATATGCTGAAACACCCCATGGTGAAAACAGATCATTTCTGGAGCACCAGGAATGCACCATCACGGACCGCAATCTGAGGAGGTTGCTGGACTCAGAAAAGTCCAACCCAATCAGCTAAGGGAATGACTTCAAGGGATTCCCAAGCCTGTTCAACTAAGGCAAGCCTAATGACTATAATTAGCTGACTATGCAATCAGAAGTGATTAAGCACGTTACAGAAGAGGCTCAGCTCCCCACAACTGGAAGCATCCCAGCTCAGCCCGCTAGCAATGTCGGCTGCTTTCCTCTCCATTTTCTTAGCCTTTGCAGCACGTGTCTGCCTTCACCGTAGGGTTATGATTTTTCTTTTCCAGATTAATTTCTTTTCAACACACTGTAGCATATGGACATTAGCCAAGTATGCCTAATCATTGGTTTAATTTTTCCACTTTAAAATTGAAATAAAGGGAATTCCCTGGTGGTCCAGTGGTTAGGACTCCATGGCACTCTCACTGCCAGAGGCCCGGGTTCAATCCCTGGTGGGGGAAGAAGATTCCTGCAAGCCATGAGGTGCGGCCAAAAACATAAAATAAAATTGAAATATAACTTATATGCAGTAAAACGCACAGATCTTAAGTCTATAGTTCTTAAGTTTTTACCAGTGAATATATCATGTAACTAACACCCCAATTAAAATATAGAACAAATTTCTTCCCTCCAAAAAGTCCTTCATGCCCTCCTTTCCAATCACCCCGTACCTCGCTCCAGGCAACTGTTCTGATTCTAAGTTGTTGTTAAGGAGAAATAACTGATTATATGACATGGATTGGGAAAGAGCACCCTCTGAATTGAAAAAGAGTGTGTAATTCATTCTCTTGTCCTTAAATTCTCATGCACGTGTGGGCAGCCATTCTACCTGCGGAATATGTTTTTTACTTTGTTCTCCGTCAGACAGTCACTGGATACTTTTAAAAACTTTATAAAAATTCACTTAAATTTAGGAGTAGTTTCCAGATCTGGGCCCCAAGTTTATACTGGGGCTGAGCAGCAGCAAGTATACTGGAAGCTGAGAACCAGGAGCAGGGTTTAACTGTATGTCAATCTCTTGCACCGCATCCTTCTGAGCTATCCAGAGTCAGGGTTTAAGAGAGCGAGGCTGTGAAGGGGAGTTTAGAAAAGAGAGGAGAGGAGTGCCCCAAACAGAAAGAGCTCCTGCAGCCGGGAACCTCAATCAAGGCAAGTAGGAGGGCTGCAAGGAAAAACACTTCAGCCTAAGGTGGGGACAGACCAAGGGCTCACACAAGGCTCCATTTTGCCAATGATCAAGGAGGTCGAAAGTCAATGTGAACTTTCAGTACCAGTGCAGGAGTGCCTGGTTTCCTTGAGTGAAATAAGCAATCTCTGGAAGAGACTAGGAGGCGTGAACTTACAAGTCTGGGTAGGGCAGCTTGTCCTACAGGTAATTAAACTCCGGGTTCTATTTTCTTTCTCTGAGCAAATGAGAGAGGTGTCAGCCAGTCACCCTGGTCATGGTAAAGCATCTCACATAGGTGTCCCCACCCCAAGAACCCCAGGAGTGTGTGTGTGTGTGGTGGGGAAAGGCATGCAGGAGGGGAGTCATAGAAGGGAGGGAAGATAGCTGTATTGTTACAGGGCAGGTGTAGCTGAGAAGGGAAAACTGGTGCCGTGGATCCCAGGGAAAGATAGAGGACAGGCATTCTGCATCCATGAGGAGACCCCAAACTATCTCTTACCCAGAGTCCCTGGGAAGCTGGTGCCTGGGTGGATGGGGGAGCTGTGAAGTTAACTGAGAAGCAGAGCTCCAAGATCATGGTCCTGGACCACCGGTGAGAAACACTGTTCGCCAAGCTCTAAGTGACAGGAGTGGAATTGTCTTTCCTGAGGAGCCACAGAGACCTGGGGACTCATATGGCCACTAGACAGACCAGTGGTCCCTGCTTGAATGTGAAAGTCAGACCAACCCCACCCCCTACTTTGAACTGTGTAAGCCTTTGGGTTTGGGGACAATTAAGGAGTGAAGGAGCCCCACGGAGGAGATACTGAACTTCCTGCTAACCAGGCAAATGGGAAATTAAGCTGGTTTTCTTTATGGGAGAAAATAAAAGACAGGCTCACCTTGTACCCTAACTTTGTGGGGCAGTTCATCCTACTTACTCAGGTATCATCTGAACCCCCAGATCTCTTTGTACTGGGGTAACAGGTCCTGCCTAAGCAGTAACTTCTAGAACTTGTGCTCCAGCTATTGCCCTTGCCTCCAGTGTCCTCCCTTCCTACCTGTAATCATTAAAATGTTACTCATTCTTTAAGACCTAATTCCAGTATTACTTGCTACAACCCCTCTGATCACCTCAACCAGAAACAGTCTGTCTCTCTTCTTTACTTTT
The DNA here is from genome assembly GCF_025265405.1 of Mesoplodon densirostris. Lineage (NCBI taxonomy): Eukaryota > Metazoa > Chordata > Mammalia > Artiodactyla > Ziphiidae > Mesoplodon > Mesoplodon densirostris. The sequence continues at coordinate 169,685,331 of NC_082662.1, forward strand.
AAAGTACTTTGTTTTAGCACTGGCATGCCTTGTTCAACTTTTCTTTTTATACCTTATAAATTATAAACTGCGTATCTTAATACCTCCCACAGTGTCTTGTACCTAGAAAGTAGCCCTTAAATTAAAAAAAAAAAAATTAAAATTGCTACCAAGGTATGGTAGACATTGGGAGTGTCTTTCCAACACCTCTTGTCCTCCTCTCCATTGTGTAGTCACCATAATGTGAGTGGCATTGACGTCCCCCAATTCCAGGGGTGGTCCCCTATGGTGTAGGCCAATCCCAACGCACCTGCCAAAGTGATAAGTTTTTTTAGCCTGAGCCAGTCAGCGCATAGCACACCCACAGTGATTGGTCCTGGGGGTGGTCCAATCAGAATGAAGCTAGGACTTACCCTCAGTGGTTAAGGGAAGCAATAGCTCTTTCTCCCCAGATTAGTTGTCAAGAAATTTCAACTGAGTTGGTCAGTTCTAACTGAGCTGCTGTTCACAGGCATCTTGTAACCACGAAGAAAGCCAGCCTAAAAAGGAATCTGGTGCACAAATGTGGACAGGGCAGAGAGAATCAGAGACATGGAGCTGGAGCCCCAATTAAACCATATTAGAAGGCTTCCCTAACTTAACTTTTCAGCCATGTGAACCAATAAATTCTCTTCATGGTTTCTCTTACTGGCACCCCAAAGCATCTGAGCCAGTGCATTGGGAAGGCAGCATTACAGTAAACATTGTGGGTTCACATGTGTTGTGTGCACACAGTGTGCACACGCACCCCTTACCCCAGCGCCCAGCCTGAATCTTTCCAGCGAGAGGGAAAACACACACACACACACACAAAAGTGAACACTTTAAAGCTTTTGCTAACAATTACCAAGACACGGAACTGATGTCTTGTGAAAAGTTTTAACTGATTTCTGTATTAAAAATGATTTGCAATTTTAACCTGAATTCTTAAGGATATCTCAGACTCTAGCACCTGGTAATAAACTGTGTAAATTTTTTTCCTTAAAAAAATCATATATTGTTTGGGACCCTGTAATAGTACTTAAAGTAATAAAATCAGCCTTTACCTTTATGTGAAGTTTGTATTCTCAACATTTTTCTTCGAAGGTGAAATGAGGTTCAAATAATTGAAAGGCGATATTGACTTTTTCTTGACTGGTTCCATGTCTTGACCTGATTTACAACTTAAGGTTTTCCAGTCTGCTTGTTCACTTGCTTTCTTGGCAAGCATCTCTGAGTCTCCTCTCTAGGGGCCTGACTCCTTGTGAGCTGGGACCACATCTTGTGCCTCTTTCCTAACCTGTGTCCTCCTCATGCCATGAGGAGTTCCACAGCTTCCCAAGAGCTAGTGGACAGCCCATGGAAATTTCCACAGCAGCTTCCCAGCTCCAGCCCCCCAGCCTGGGCCCTGGCCTGCAAGTCCTACCAGCCCAAGTACACTGAGCCTGGCTCCGGGTCAGGTCTGCAGTCTATTTATGACTTCTTATCTCAGGGTTTGTGCCTTTGGCACTTTGCACTCAAGAAACTTCCTCCCTTCCTCACCAGTCAACACATGTCCTTACCTAGAGAAGAGTGGGGCGATAAACAGACTCTCTTCCTCCACGGCTGCTTAGATGGCCCTGATGTCTCCCTACCTTTGGTTCATTCTTCTTGTTTTGGGGCCCAAATCCTTGGATGGGAACAAAGAAAACCTTCTGACATTCAGATAAAATATCATTATGACCACTGATGAGCTTATTAATGAATTTGTTTCTCACATGCTTCCCCTTACTTGGGAAAATTTGTCTCCCAAGTGGAAGGAACCTCTTCCTCACTCCTACCGGGCATAATCCTGAGCTTAGCTCATGGGCAGAACGAGTCATTGATTGACCCCAAGGTCCCTGTGGGAGCTGCTCAGGGAAGAGCTGAGCTCAGGAGGGACCAGGAGCACACGGTGCCCGAGGAGCTACCCTGCTTGCAGCCCTGCAGCATCGTTCTGTCCTTCTGGGCATGGAGTGAGAACAAGGGACCAGGAGCGAGAGAACCCGAGAACAGAGCAGAGCTCTACCATCACACCAGGTCCCTTAGGTAGGTTACATAACCTCTCTGGGCTTCAGTGTTCTAAGGTGCCAAATACCTGACCTACCTACTTAATTTTTAATTTAATCTTCAGATATTATTACTGTTAGTTAATTTTATTTTATGTGACTCAGATGTCAGCTGAAGCCTCCCTAGATAAGACTGGTTCAAATGACCATTCCATAGCCTGCGGAACCCTAAAGTCCTGCCCCCCATATTTTGGCCAATTCTGGGAGGCCAGGGTGGAAGGTGAGAGGAGGCTTCTGTGCACAGTCACCTCTGGTCCTGAGCCCCTGCAAGTGCGGAGTTCTATCCATTTGTGGACGGTCTTGCCATCTGTGTGCTGTCCCTGTCCAGAGTTGTGCCTACTCCTTTGGGGAATGGAAGGGATCTACATGACGTTAAATACGAGACACCTCTGTCCTCGGAAGTTCTTTAGCTATCCCATCCTATGAGGACTTTTATCAGCTGATCTCACTCATGGAGCGGTCCAGCTTAGTGGTTTTTTTCCTCTCCTCACCTTCCCATCTCTCTCACTTATCCCTTCCCTTTTAGACTGCCTCCAGAACTTCAGATTCTCACTGTATTCTGTAGAGCCATTGATTTCTCTGCCATTTCTTCTGCCAAACTCAGCCATTCAAACTCATCAAGGTGTAAAGTAGGCCCTTCCAGACAGCAAGATCAACCTTCCTTCTGTACCAGGCAATTGTGGTTGTAGTTTTTTTCTCACTCTGTTAAAATTGTGATACGGCTTCTGCTAAATTCTTCTGCCGAAATGACAAATCCAGTTCTTAGAAAGCAGAGAAAATAAAGAGGAGCAGCAGTCTGGATCTCATTCTGCACAACCAGTGAAATTTGCTCGTCAGGTGAAAGTGAGAGAAAGCTCACTGTCAATCAGGAGTCTGGGACAGCTGGGAAGGGCCTGCTAGACGGTCCAGTGTGTGCCAACACTCAGGAAGAAGACTCCGAAAGTATTTGGAGAAAAGTTAGATGAGATTGGTCTTGTAATCCAAGAATAAAGGAAAGACAGCTCAAGCAGGACCAAGTGAAGTTGTAAATTACAAATGATCCCACAGGGGGAAAAGAGAAAAACAGTTTCCACAGTCAGATACACCTGTAGGTAGGCGAATGGGTCAGCAGGGTGTTCCTTTCCACACTGGCTGACAAGAGCTCTGCCATCTTCATCACGTGGCTTCCAAGGTTGCCCTGGGAGTCTTCTCCATTCGGTGTGGGAGATTAGTGGGCCCGGCCTGGCAGTGGCACACATACTTCTGTTCATGCTCCCTCCTGGAACTCAATCACACACGGCCACGCCCACCTGCAGGGGAATCTGGGAATGGAGTCTAGGTGTGTGCTCAGAAGGGAGGGAAGAGCACGATTTTGTCCAGCAGCTAGCAGTCTCTGCCACATACTCCTTCAATTTTCCTTACTAAGTGTGGAAAGTTGAGGAACAATATCGGTAAGAAGATTTGAAGGTCCAAGTATGGAAGGAGGTAGAGGACAGCACCTTGATGTCCCAGAAGAGCTCAGGTCTTCTGACCTGGATGAATTATACCCAAGCGTACTGAGGGGGCTTGCAGACAAGCTAACTTATCTTTGGGGAGCTGTAAAAAACAGAACTGCTACTAGAAGGCTGAAGAGGCAGGCACTGTCATCCTGATTTTCATAAAGACTAAGAAATTGGAATCTAAGAAGTATACAAGGGTGAACTGGACATTAATATGGGATGAGTGGCTCAAAGAGATAATCAGATGGATGGGCTCGAACTCTGAGAAGGAAAGCATTGACCACTAATAGCCAGCATGGGGTCCAGGCTAACCTCACTTTCTCTTTTGAAAGATTGTCTTTAACAATGTTCATATCCTTAGACTTAATAATACGCCTTCAGGAAGTTTGTGCTATGGAATCAATGCAAATTATGGACAAAGTTATTTTGCACAAAAAGATGTTGTCACCATTTTATTTATAATAGCAAAAAAATAGATACAATCTAAAAGTACAGCAATGGGGAATGGTTATGTAAATTATTAATCATTAATACAGTGAACTATTATACAGCCTTTAAAACTGTTTTCAAAGAATGTTTAATGATATGAGAAAATACATATGAAATACTGTCAATAAAAAAATCAGGATGCAGATACCACAGAATATATGCTCTCTGTGATGCGAAAAATATCAGCACAGAAATGTGATGAAGGAAATATGCTAAAATGTTAACAGTAGTTATCTCAGATAGTAGAATAATTAGTCACTGTTAATTCCTCTACATACTTTCCTATATTTTGTCACAGTGGGCATGTATTACTTCTACAAAAAGGGGAAAAAACCTATTTTCTGGGAAAAAAAATCACCAAGCTGGTAGAGCAGGTCAACCACACATATAAATAGGACATCATGGGACTTCCCTGGTGGCACAGTGGTTAAGAATCCGACTGCCAATGCAGGGGACACGGGTTTGATCCCTGGTCCGGGAAGATCTCACATGCCACAGAGCAACTAAGCCTGTGAGCCACAACTACTGAGCCCGCCTGCTGCAACTACTGAAGCCTGCGCACCTAGAGCCCATGCTCCACAGCAATAGAAGCCACCACAGTGAGAAGCCTGTGCGCCACAATGAAGACACAACAAAGTAAAAAAAAAAAAAAAGGACATCATGATTTCACAAGGCATTTGACAATGTCCTTCAACACTACTCACTTCACCGATAGATTGTGACTCAGTATGAATATAGGTGGTTGATAATCACAGAATGACCATACCCCATCCAGAATTAGGTTTCCTGTTCAATATTTTTACCCTTGACTCAGGCAAACATCTGCACTATCCAATATGCTATCCACTAGCCATGTGTGAATAATTGGTTTTAAATTAATTAAAATTAAATACAATTGAAAATTCAGTTCCTCAGTTGCACTAGCCTTATTTTAAGTGTTCAATAGGCACATGTGGCTAGTGACCATTGTATTGTACAGCTTAGATATAGAGCATTTCCATCACTATAGAACATTCTGTTGGAAAGTGCTGATCTACGGGTAATGATTATCAGTTTCACAGACACAGGCTGAAGGAGAGTCAGCTTCCCAGGTGATCACCACGGGCTGGCACAACGAGCCTGGTCTAGACAGATGAACTTCAACATTTCTAAGCATAACATCCTCCATGGGGGCTCCAAAGTATGACTGCAGATGTATAACAGAATGGAGGGGGGTTCCTTTTGGTTGAAGAAAAGCTCCATAGGTATCTGTGGGGCATTGCAGCTAACCAAAATAATGAGCTCTTGAGTTGAACTAATGAAGTATAAGGTTCAGAACAAGAAAGTGATAGTTTCAAGCTACGATGGTCAAACTACACTGAGAATGCAAGTGTTTTTCCTTCACTGGTGTTTCAGAACTAGAATTGACCAGAATGAAACTGATGAAATAGAAAAAAATATTTTGCATCACTGGAGACTGCTGTTGGTTATGAGCAGATCTCAATTGGGAATTAGCACAGAGTATGGGAGGGAAGAAACTGTTAGGAAGAGTCCAGCTACTAGGTTTTAACAGCTTTGTGCCTTGTTTACTAAACCATGAGATAATAAGTCAAAGTTGTAAGACTGGTGAGAAACTGTTAACATGGTGCTGCTGTGTGTGGGGTGGGAGGAGAGAGAGGAGAGAGGGAAAGGGTAGCGGGGAGAGAGGGAAACTGAGACTATTACTCTTGAGCAAATGCCAGAGGTGATCAAGTGATATTTAAGGTTTTATAGCAATCCTACCAGAACTATGAAAACAGCTTTGCTATCAAATTGTTTGCAAGAAAATTAATTCTGTTATTGTACATCTAAAACTTTCTACTCCCTAACCCTGATTTAAAGAAAACAGTTCTTATGTTAGTTTAGAACTCCTCTTTAAAAAGTTGTTTTTGGATAATGTGTGATTTCTCCAAAATGCAACTATCATATTATAGTAGAGTGGACAGAATTGTATTCAGTTTTGGGTATTTCAGTCCAAAAGGGATGCTGGAGTACTTGAGCAAGTCAAGAGAAAAAGGAGCAAAGTGGATAAAGTTCTAGAAACAATGGCTACAGAAGCTATTTAGAACAGAAACCGCTGTGTGTACACCTGGGAGAAAGGGGAGTGATGGGAACTGGATCTCAGCTCAACACAAGGAAGGGCCTTCCAACAGTCAGAGATGATGGAGTGGCTGTAGGAAGTAGTACTGCGGTGAGGAAGGCTGAGTAAGAGGCCAACCTGAGTTGCATTCTGGAACTTTCTAGCCATGTGACCTTGGGCAAGTTACTTAGCTCTTCTAAGCCTCAGTTTCTTCACCTGTAAAAGGAGATAATAACTCTTAGTGTTACTATAAGAATTAAATAGGGACTTCCCTGGTGGCACAGTGGTTAAGAATCCGCCTGCCAATGCAGGGGACACGGGTTCGAGCCTTGGTCCGGGAAGATCCCACATGCCGCGGAGCAACAAAGCCTGTGCACCACAACTACTGAGCCCACGCGCCTAGAGCCCCTGCAGTGAGAAGCTCACACACCCCAACGAAGAGTAGCCCCTGCTCGCCGCAACTATAGAAAGCCCACGTGAAGCAGCAGCAAAGACCCAACGCAGCCATAAATAAATAAATAAATAAATTTTAAAAAAAGAATTAAATAAGCTAATGCGTGTCTAGTGCTTATCATAGTGCCTGGCACATGGCAAACCCTCCATCATTGTTACCTATTGGCCATTATGATTGTTCGTGGTGATCAAGCTCCTTGTCTCTGGATGTTCCAACAGAGTCTGCTCGATTACTGATTGGAATCATAGGACACATTTCTGCATTGGTAGATGGTTAGGATGTGCTGTGCCAATACTAGCAACCTGGAACTTAAGAGGTGATGTATGAAAAGGATTCTGTGGTCAAATCAGTTGACAAATGCTGGAAAATGCTGTCGACATTCAACAGGTTTCTTTATACTCTGTGACTTCTCTGAGCCTTTAATACACTACCCTAAGTTTTAAATCCCCATCATACTTGGCCACAGAACCCTTTTGCTTAGAACATTTGAGGGAAGAGAGTATTTTGAACACATTTTAGGAAATACTGAATTAGATGATTTCTGAGATTCTTTCTGACCCTGACATCTGAAAAAGCTGTGAATTTCAAATGCAGTGAAGTTTACAGCTACTGTTTATTGAGCACTTACTATGAGCCACGCACTGATTTGAGCACTTAGATACCTGTCACATGATTCTCACAGTAACCCTATGACATTTCATCACCCCCTTTTTACAGTTGAGAAAACTGAGACTCAGAGGTTAACCAACTTCCCCAAGTTCACACAGCTAACACATGGTGGAACCAGGAATACAACTTTGCCTGCTCTTCAAAGCCCTGCTCTTAACTGCTAGGCCATGCTTCAGTAGAAACTGCTGATTTTTTGTGTATCAGTGGGTTGACTAAATATGATGATGACTCTTTAGGGAAAAAAAAAACAATGTGGGGTTGGCATAATAGTAAAAGGGAGAAAACACAGTCCAGAAGCCAGGAGACTTGGGACTTGAGGGCTTGTCTTACAAATTTAGATCTTACGCCTTTTCTACTGACCAATGTTCAAGCCAGCTATTCATGCCAGGTTGCTTTAAGGTTGTTGGGAAGAGGTCATTAGCTAACAGAAAGTGAGAGGATTGTCTGTGTTAAATGATCACAGGCTCTCTTTTTCCTTTGCTAGAGGTTTCCACGGCTGTTGAAAAATGAGGCCCTTCACATATGCCCTTTACCTCTACCTTCATCCAAGATGCGATAAAAGGAGAGAAGAGGGCTTCCCTGGTGGCGCAGTGGTTGAGAGTCCGCCTGCCGATGCAGGGGACACGGGTTCGTGCCCCGGTCTGGGAAGATCCCACATGCCGCGGAGCGGCCAGGCCCGTGAGCCATGGCCGCTAAGCCTGCGCATCCGGAGCCTGTGCTCCGCAACGGGAGAGGCCACAACAGTGAGAGGCCCGTGTACCACAAAAAAAAAAAAAAAAAAGGAGAGAAGAACTACTTTGCTCCCTCTCTCACCTTACTTACCCCTTTACTGTGTTAACTACACGCTACTTAACAGCAAGGAGAGCAGGATCCTCCTCCCTTGCGGGCAGTGCTGAAGCGAAGGAGCACGTCCAGATTAAAGCTGAGAACCCGGAAAATGGGCTTCTCAGCTCAGCTCGACATCGAGGTAATGTTCATTCCCAAACATGTCAACCTCTGCCATGTGGTCAGTGTCTGGCCTGGGCCTGGATCAACCTAGTCCTCTCCTGGCTCCTCGGCTCACTGGGAGGGAGCACAGGGGTGCTGCACCTTCTACAGGCAAGGACTTGGGTTTATCACCTTTGCTTCCCCAGCACCAGTGGCCAGACACCCGACAGGAACTCAGTGCTGCAGGCTGAACCCTGAACACCGGGGCTTGAGGGCCTCACGGTGGCTTCTGGCAGAATCTGCTGCCCTCATGTGGCCATCCTGGCTCAGAGATAGCAGAAGAGGAAATTCAAACCCTTGAGAGGCTGGGAAGGACAGCTGAACTGATAGCCACCAGGTGAAAGTAGCAGCCTTGTGTGGGGGGGCCCCAGTACCCCTTTACACTCATAAAAATTATTGCGGACCCCAAAGACCTTTTGTTATGTGATTGATTCTCTCCTAGAAATTAGAACTGAGAATATTTTTAAAATATTGATGTGTCAGTTCTTTTAGAAGTAACAATAAACATTTCATGTTAACATAAATAACATAGTTATCAAAAGAGGTGTATTTTGCAAAACAAAAGGAAACTTTAATAAAACGAGTGGCATTTATATACATTTTTGCAATTCTCTTTAATAGAATACAGTAGTTCAACAGAAGACAGCTGGACTCTCATTTCTTTTGCATTCAGTCCCTTGCAGTATAGTGTCATGAAACTTCTAGAAAACTCTAGCACACATTCGTGAGAGAAGGAGAATGAAATAGGCAAAGAATATCTTAGTATTACTGTGAAATAGTCTTGACTTTACGGGGCCCTGGAACCACATTCTGAGACTAGTCCTGACTCAGGGTCCTCCTCTATCAGCTCAAGAGCCCAAGGCCAGGGAAGCCAGGAAGGGAAGCACCCTAGGTGACTTCTACTCCAAGAGGAAACTTCCACAGAGATAGAAAGGAAAGCCTTCTAATTTTTTTTCTTTTACATTTAAAACAGCTGGACTGATGTGAGACAGAAAAATTGGGAATGAGTCAGTGTTTCTCCATCAGAGACAAAATTTTTAAATTCTCTCCAGGCTGAGGGAGAGAGGAGTGTGCAAGAGGAGATGAACAGAAAGAGGTTCCGGCAGAGTCTGTGGGAAGAGCCCAGGCCCCGTGGCCCCCCTTCTTCTCCCTCATTAGGCTTCTCTCTAAAGGAGGTGGTTGAACCCCAGATAACAGAGGGTACCTGCCCACTCCTGCCCAGGACCCTGGGGACCACAGGTGCTCAGAGGTCCTTGTCCTACCTGGCATATGGACACTCAAGGGAAGAGGTGGCCATACGGAGGTACAGGCAGAAGGACCCAAGATTCCTCTGGGTTTTCTGTGGTCCCAGAGAGAAGCACCCTTCCTGTGCCCGGAGAAGGGCATGGAAGCCAGCAAAGGGGCAAGGAGGGAGAAACTGAGAGGATCCCCTAGTTGGGACAAGGGAGCGTGGTATGCATCCTAAGGCCAGAGATCATCTCAGTCAAAACCAAAGAAGACTAACCATGAACAATCCAAAAAGGAAATTAAGAAAACAATCCAATTTATAACAGCATCAAAAAGAATAAAATATGTAGGAACAAACTTAATCCAGGAGGTAAAAATACAAAACATTGCTGAAAGAAATTAAAGAAGACACAGATAAATGGAAAGACATCCATGGTTCATGGACTGGAAGACTTAATATTGTTAAAATGTCAATACTACCCAAAGTGATCTACAGATTCAATGCAATCCCTACCAAAACCCCAATGACATTTTTTGCAGAAACAGGAAAAAACATCCTGAAGTTCATATGGTATTTCAAAGGACCCCAAATAGCCAAAACAATCTTGAAAAAGGACAAAGTTGGAGGCCTCGTACTTCCTGATTTCAAAACTTACTAAAAACCTACAGTAATCAAAACAGTGTTGTATGGCATAAAGACAGATCAATGAACAGAATAGACAACCCAGAAATAAACCCTTGTGTGTATGGTCAAATGATCTATGAGAAGGGTGCCAAGACCACTCAATGGGAAAAGGATGGTCTCTTCAACAAATGGTGTTGGGAAAGCTGGACATCCATATGCAAAAGAATGAGGTTGAACCCTAACCTTACATCATACACAAAAATTAACTCAAAACGGATTACGTAAGACCCCCAAACTATAAAACCCCTAGAAGAAAACATAGGAGAAAAGCTTCATGCCATTGGATTTGACAATGATTTCTTGGATATGACCCAAATGTACAGGCATCAAAAGCAAAAAGAGACAAATGGGACTTCATCACACTTAAAAACTTCTGTGCATCTAAGGAAACAATCAACAAAGTGTGAAGGCAACCTAAAGAATGGGAGAAAATATATGTAAATCATATATCTGATAAGTGGTTTAATAACCAGAATATGAAAAGAACACCTACAACTCAACAACGAAAAACCAAATAATCTGATTGAAAAATGGGCAAAGAAATAAAATAGACACTTCTCCAAAGAAGATATACAAATGGCTTACAAGCACATGAAAAGATCTTCAGCACTGTTAATCATTAGGGAAATGCAAATCGAAACCACAAATAGATATCACCTCACATCCATTAGGATGGCTGCTATCAACACAAAACAAAACAAAACAGAAAATAACAAGCATTGGTGAGGACATGGAGAAATTGAAACTCTTGTGCAATGTTGGTGGGAATGTAAAATAGTGTAGCTACTATGGAAAATAGTATGCTGTTTCCTCAAAAAATTAAATAGAATTACCATATGATCCAGCAATCCCACTTCTGGGTATATATCCCAAAGAATTGAAAGCACGATCTCAAAGAGATATTTGCACAGCTATGTGCATTGCAGCATTATCCACAATGGCCAAGAGGTAGAAGCAATCCAAATGCTCATTGACAGCTGAATAAAGAAAATGTGGAATGTATATACAATGGAATATTATTTAACATAAAAAGGAATGAAATCTGTCACATGCTACAACATGGATGAACTTGAAGAACTTTATGCTAAGAGAAATAAGCCAGCCACAAAAAGAGAAATACGGTATGAATTCCACTTAGATGAGTTATCTAGAGAAATCAAAATCATAGAGAGGGCTTCCCTGGTGGTGCAGTGGTTGAGAGTCCACCTGCCGATGCAGGAGACACGGGTTTGTGCCCCGGTCCGGGAAGATCCCACATGCCGCGGAGTGGCTGGGCCCGTGAGCCACGGCCGCTGAGCCTGCGCGTCCGGAGCCTGTGCTCCACAACGGGAGAGGCCACAACAGTGAGAGGCCCGCGTACCGCAAAAAAAAAAAAAAAAAAAAAAAAAAAAAAAATCATAGAGAAAGTAGAGCGATGGTTGCCAGGGGCTGGCAGGGAGAGAAAAATGAGGAGTCGTTCAATGGGTACAGAGTTTCAGGGTTGCAAGATGAAAACATTCTGGAGATTTAATCCACAACAATGTCAATATGCTTGACACTACTGAACTCTGCACTTGAAAATGATTAAGATGGTAAATTTTATGCTATGTTTTTTACCACAATTAAAAATAAAAAGAAATCAAAGCATATAGGTGCCAATCAAGGACTACATGTGCTTCCCCCATCCCTTCACACTTAGGCGCTACTCCAAGAAGAAGGGAAAAGATGACAATCCATAAAACTGAGTTTATCCGTTTTATTTTCTAACAATAGGCACAATGGGACTTAAGTTACAGAAAAAGTAAGAAAGTTATTGTGGCAAACACTGTTAGTTGTCTATCTAGAACATTCCCTGATCCTTTGCCATTTCTTCCTTAACTAACAGAACTCCAATTTTATTCAGATATCCACCCCTCCCCCGTGAGACTCAGGGTTAAGTTCTGATTGGTCTAGGCTGGCCATGGCAATCCCACATTAAACCAGTGATTGGTTTAGGTGTCGGGATGTGACACAATTCTGGCCAATGAGATTTAGGGGGAAATCTGCCCAGGGGGCTTCTAAGAATGATTTGCATTGACCTTAAAAAATGACACAGGAATATTCATTCTCTCTCCCCGTCCCCTCTTCTCTCTCTCTGCACCTGGCTCTGCACAGGTAAGAATGCCAGAGAAGAAGAATGAAACAATCATCAATGATGATTTCGTTGAACTGCTGAATAAACCAACCCCAGAACCACCATATTCTACTTCTTGTCATGTGAGATAACAAACTCCTGACTGTTTACGTCCATTGGAGCCTAATTAAGGCAAGACCTACCCCAATTTAAACAATTTAATTTAATTTAAACAATTTTTTTAAAAAAAGGTCCTCTACGAAGGCTTTCAGATACTTGTAGCCACAGCATCCTGTGGTTTTCTGTATTTTTTCACATCTGGAAACATGGTGTAAAATAAGTCCCCCTCATTCTGCACCATGGCCATCTGGAATCAGGGAGGGTCACCTTTCCCTCAGGGATCTCAGGTACCTCTCTGAGGCCCCAGCACCCAGGCCTCTGACCAGCTCTGCTTTGCTGTTTTGCCACTGCAGCCCTCTTGGGTTTGACTTGTGCTTCTGGAAACCAAAAATTCTTTTAGTGGCCAGACTCCAAGCCCCATGAGACCTGACTCTTTTCATTTCTATATCTCCATGCTGCCTGGAATACACCAAGGAGGTAGCAAGTTCTCTGCTATGAATAAATTAATTTCCTCCTGAACCGGGGCAGATCATGCCCAGAAAAGTCTCTGTCTGGTGACAACTGACAACTCTGCCTGTACCAGCCCCTCCAACTACCCTCAATGCGCAGGGCCAGGACCAGTAGGGATGAGCTTGGGACAATTAACCAAGTCCCAGGCCAGGGGCTGAAGGGCAGGCAGAGCCCCCCTCGTGCCAAAGGTCCCACTTTCCTCCCTCCCAAGAGCCCTGTGTCACCCCCCCACCCCGCCATGTTTAATTCTGGTCTGCCAGACTCGCTGTGGTTATTAGCTAATAGTTCGAGTGGCCTTGCCGTAGCTTTTTAAAAACTGTTAAAATGGGGCCTCCCTGGTGGCGCAAGTGGTTAAGAGTCCGCCTGCCGATGCAGGGGATGCGGGTTCGTGCCCCGGTCTGGGAGGATCCCATATGCCGCGGAGCGGCTGGGCCCGTGAGCCATGGCCGCTGGGCCTGCGCATCCGGAGCCTGTGCTCCGCAACGGGAGAGGCCACAGCAGTGAGAGGCCCACATACCGCAAAAAGATTAAAAAAAAAAAAAAAAAAAAAAACTGTTAAAATGCCATTTGGATCACTTTTACTACTCTTCAAATCACTAGTTTGGGAATCACTAATGTGTTTTAAACCCTTCACTTTATAAACGTGAGAAACTCAGGTCCAAAGTGGTAAATTGGCCAGCTGGTCATGGCTGTGGGTAGCTGACTATAAATCGACTTTCTAGGCCCCAAACAGCCATACATTTTATTGTATTACACTCTTCTTTTGTCAGGAAACTATGACTATAGGAGAATCCCATGTGTATTTGCTTTAGGAAGATACAATTTCTTAGCCTAATGAGAAGGTAGAGGGAGACATTGGTTACGCTGGGGCAGGTCTTGTCTTAATCTGGTTCCCTCAGCAGCCAGCCTGAGACGAGGATTGAGAGCAGACAGCTCCTGTGCACTGTGGGGGATGTTCCAGTATGGGGGGGAGGGGGAGGGGAGGGGAGGGGAGGGGGAGGGGAGGGGGCGGCAGCGGGTCAAGGTGCATCATCAGGCTTCTGGCAGGGAGGCCAGTGGGGGGCAAGGAGTGTTGACTGAACAATTCTCCAACCCACCCTGACTCCTATATCTGCAAAGGAAAGTCACTCCCCGATCCTGTTCTAGTTCTTCATCCCTAAATATGAGCCATCAAGCAGGGATCATTGGCCATTTTAGAACAGGTATAAAAAAGAAAAGGATGAGCAGATGAAGAAAAAGATAACCCCCAAGAAAACTAGGAGGATTCAGAGAGTAGAAAACTTTTAAAACTGATTAATTTTTCCAGAGAGATCTGAGATGATATTATCTATGTCAAAACATTAACAGGTCAGCTGTGAGAAAGGAACAAGTAGAGGTGAACACTTCCGGGAAATTTTTTAAAATATGCCATTCGTCACACACACACACACAATTCTGTTAACTGTGTGTGGTGACGGATGTTAAGTAGGCTTATTGTGGTGATCATTTCACAATATATACTCTTAAAAAAGAGACAATAGGCCCAAAATAGAGTCACTTGTGCTAAGCCCATGTCACCAAACCGAGACTTAATGTCTAACCTCATTGCAGTCAGCCTGTCCAGAACTGTAATCTTAACCAGTCTGTCTGAAATTTCCTGGTCAGCACTACTGAGGTCATCTGCCAGCTAGACCCCTGCCATCCCCCAAAGGCAGGTGACCTTCCCTGAAACAATCCACTCTCTGCTTGTACTTCCTTGTCCTGTCTCCTTCTGCCTACAGAAGTCTTCCATTTTGTACCACAGTTCAGACTGCCTTTCTATCCACTAGATGGGATGCTGCCTGATTCAAAAATCATTGAGTAAAGCCAATTAGATCTTTACATGTACTCAGTTAAATTTTGGTTTTTTTAACAATACAAATATCAAACCATTATGTTGTACATCTGAAACTAATATAATATGTCACTTAATTTTTAAAAATGTAATTGCCAAAAAATAAAGTCTTGGAAGGCTGAAAGATAAATTAGAATAGAGGCAGGAGGAGAGACAAAGAGAGAGCACAAGTGAATAGTTTAGAGACAATAAGGAACAATTTGAAAGATCTAACAGCATTCTCAAAAAAGCAAACAAACAAACAAAAACCTAAAAGAGAGAAAAGAGGAAATATGAGAACATTTCTGAGATCTAAACAAAGACACAACTATTCATACTGAAAGGACACAAGGAATACTGAGCAGGATGGAGGAGAGAAGATAAAATTCACATCCCTGGCTTCTGTTAAGTCATCTGCACATAACACTATTTCAGGGTTGGGCTGACGGGATCAAAGGTTTGGGGGGTTCTGGGGTGAAGTAACATCACAGAGTGTGGCCATGGGCCTCCCACTAACTCTTTTTCTTCCCTCATCAAGTAGATGCCAAACTCTCCTCCAGGAATTACTATCCTACCTCCTGGTGTATGAGGATTAAAGGCTTTAAGACATGAACTCATTTAGCAAACTCTGGGTAAAGCGTTGCTGTTGTCACTATCACTCTCCAGAAAGTCCACAGGCACTGCCTCGAGGTCCTTCCAGAGGTGCTCCACGCTCACCCTCCTCAACCCACGGGTCTCCTGTCTGTCCCCAGGAAGCTCCTCCAACTTCCTCAAAGTCCTCTGGCCACTTGCTCAGACCCTTCCTACCTAGCATCATTCAAAGCTGTCCGGAAATCCCATGTCCTGCACACTACCTTTCCCGAGCAGCTGGAAGAAAGGTGGTGACTTACAGGGCCCTTCCTTCTCAGCAGATGACCCCAGGACCCCCCTCCCCATTCAACTCACATAAATAACCCCACATCACCAAATCACAGACCCCCGGAGCATTTCTGCATCGGGTAGTTTGGTCAGCTTGCAGTGTCTGCAGGCTGTGTTGTGAGGCAGGGAAATGCCCCCTAGCAGGGGCCGTAGATTTGCTGGCAGGCGCTCTAATGCAGTGGGGAGCAGGAGGGGTCTCCTAGCTCACAGGTATTGTGCCAGTCCACCTGCATCACTCTCTCTCCTGCCTGTTTTAACTCCAGGATGACTGTCTACCTTAATCCTTGGCTGTCGCCTGTCATCTCCCAGGGCCCATTTCTACCTTCTTCGAAGACACCAGCTTGGAGTCCACACTATCCCTCGTGACCTCGTTTTCTCATGCTGTTTCGGTAACTGCAAGGTCTAATGTTGGTGAATCAGAAGACACACCATAACCGCATACTTCCTTATCTTCTTTAGATGGATATATGGTCATTTGAAATAAAGATATTTCTCAGTCTTCTTTGTAGCCGTGTGAATAATGGCCAACTGGATATAAGCAGGAGTGCTGTGGGCGACTTTAGAGGAGGAAGTGCATCCTTTTCTTACCCTCCTTTCATGTCAGATGGAGTGTGGATGGCTAGAGCCCGGCAGCCAATTGGGACCATGAGATGAAAGCCACATACTGAGGACATCAAACAAGAAGATAGAAGACTGACCCCTGAGACCACAAGCTATCATGACCTCTCTGAGCTGCCTGGTTGTGGGAGAACAATAGCCATGTTGTTTAAATCACTGCTATTTTTGTTATGTACAGTTTAACTTAATCCTGTTCTTGGTAAGTTTAAGAGACTTCCCTCAGGTCACACGGTAAGTAACCGGCAGAGGCAAAATTTGAATGTTGGCAGTTTTACTCCAGAGCCCATAAGGACACTCATAAGAGTGGGGTTTGCCCCACCTTGAGGGCCTTACAGAGGGGGCACAGCACAAGGGACTGCAGTCATGAGCTCCAGGGGGCAACAAGAAGCTGAGAGAGTGTGTGATGGAGGAAGAAAAGGGAGCAAGAGGAACACAGTGCAGAGGGAGTGGATAAGCTTTCCCGTACACTCTGCATCCTCTATCCCACGGCACTGAGGAAGGAGACAGAGGGAGAGGAAAGCTGGCACTTGGGCTGAACTAGTTACACCAGGTTTCATTCCAGGACTGTCTTTTTATCCAATGAATACAGATGTTGATTCCTACAGCAACTCGACACTGGTATAATGTAGTTTTCTACTACTTTTGGAGGTGTGGTGTAATCAGATTTACATACCCTCTAGAATCCCAGGAATGGAAGCTCCCAGAAAGAGCTCCATCTTTTCTTTTCACCACTGGACTTTTCACTGCTTAGAATCACTTGGTGAGGTATTGGCGTGGGAGAGTGCATGTACCAGTGGAACAGAACAGATGGCCCAGAAGCCATTTATGGAAACTTGGTGAATATCTGGATAGTTCTGTAAGCTCACGGGGAAAGCAGAAACTGTTCAATAAATAGTGCTGGGACAACTGTTCAGACGCAGTAAAACAAAATTGGGCCCCTGCTAAATAAAATACACAAAAATAAATTTCAGATGAATTAAAAATCTTAATACGCAAATAAAAATTTAAGCTTTTAGAAAAACTTGAGGGTAGGGAAGGATTCAAAGGCATAAGCCATAGAGGTGAAAAACTGCTACATTTAACAACACTAGCATTTAAAAATTACTTTGGCATCACAGAAGACTCCAAAGGGAGGATAGGTAAGACAAGCCACACCTAGGAAAGATACTTGAAATGCATATAATTGACCAAAGATTAGCATCTCTCCAGAATATATATCTCAAGAGGCCTAACTATCTGTAAGTAAAAGGCTAAGCATCCAAATAAAAACTGGGCAAAGGATATGGACAAAAAACAAGGGAATCTGGGGAATTCTCTGGCAGTCCAGTGGTTAGGACTCCGAGCTCTCACTGCCAAGGGCCCAGGTTCCATCCCTGGTTGGGGAACTAAGATCCCACAAGCCATGCAGCGCAGCAGGAAAAAAAAAAAGGTGGGAGAATCCACACAGTCAAAACGTGAGAAGATGCTTAACTTCATTGCAGACTCAAAGCTCAGGAGATAACACCTACCCAATTAGCAAAAGTGAAAACTCTGATAATGCCAAGTGTTGGCAGAGCTGGGGAAAAGGGGGAACTCTCAGATGGCTGATGGGAGGATCAAGGGATTCAAGTGCTTGGGAAGCAAGTGGGAACATCCAGTCAATGAGAGGACTGCTGGTAGGCACCCAAATTCACAAAACAGGATGCTCATTGCAGTAGTTATAATACAGAAACCCTGCAAAAACCTGGAGTGTCCATCAATAACATCACACATAAACAGTGGAATATCACGCAATGCAGTACTAAACAATAGTTAAGACAAAGGACCAGAGCTTCATCTACATACATGGGTGGCTCAGAATGTAATATTAAAATTTTTTAAAATGTCAAGTATGTACAGTATGATACCATTTCTATGAAGTTTAAAAAAACATGCCAACATGCAAAACTAAAGTAAACATGGATGGGAAGGACACAAGCTGACTTCAGGACAGTGGAAGGGAGTAAATACATTTGGGGCAGAATACAAATAGCACTGCAGAACTGTAAGGTTTTATTTGTACAAACAAATCTGGGGTGAATATGGAAAAAATACTAAGATTAATTGATTGGTTACACGGCGGGGGACAGAGGTGTTTGCATACCACTTCTCTGTTCTTCTTAGCATGCCTGAATTACCTTTGTTCATTCTCTTTTTTCCTGTCCTCCACTTGGGTGCTGGGTTCCCCAGTCCCCCAGCGACTCAGGGACCACGCTTCCGCATGCAGAGTCTCCTCAAGCATCTTTGTTTTCTCACCAGTGGCTCTTGCCCTTTTGCCTTCTCACATTTGTTCCTTCCCAGTCTTCATATTAATCTTAACACCTAATCAGGGCACCGTTCACCTCTCCTCCCCTCACTGTCCATCTCGACCTTCTGCTTTTACCTCTAAATGAGGCTCTATCCCCAGCACCCTGGTCAGGCCTTTGACAAAGGCTTTTTAAGCCTAACAAGTCAAAACACTTGTCAGATCTCCTCTTTGGAAGCCCCACCCTGAGACCCCTCTTTCAAAGATAAACGTTGCCCTACTTGCCAAACTGAATGAGTTTTTCCCAGTTTTTCTTCCCCTTTAATCTCCAGGGAGCTTTTACTATCACGGCCTAGCTCTCATCGTCTTAAAATTCTCCCTACCTTCGGTTTTCGAGGCTGTGATGCCGCCACCCTGGATGTCACCTGCGAGTCAGTCACAAGCCAGTGACAGCTGTCCGGATTGAACTGCCACCCCCAGGCCAAGCACGCTGGCCTCCCGGCTTCCACGCCTGCCTCCCTTGGCTCTTCTACAAACAGCCTAGGGAAAAGGAAGCTAAGTCAAACACCAAAGTACACGATTCTTTCATCTCCCTGTGATACCCAGCCGGCTCCACGGCTCCTGTGTTGCTCGGGTGTCTGACAGCCACGCTCCCCGCATGCCCAGCGGCCTGCTCTGCAAGGCCTCAAGGGGCCCAAGTTCCGGTCTGGAGGCTGAGGTTCTCTTTGCAGCCCGTGAAACATGTAGAGAATCAAAGGAAAAACCCATCTGCCTACCTCCCACCCCCCGCAGTGCCCAGAGACATGGCCATAGAAGGAAAGGAGAGCGGGTCCCTGGGCTCCCACCTGGTCCCCGCTCGGCTGCTTCTGTTGGGGACCAGCCCTGCTCTCTTGCTCTGTGTTTTGGTGACAGCCTTGCAGTGTTTCTGAAGACAGCCAGCCGGGCACCCGCCCAGCTGTCAGACAGTGGGCCTCGGGAGTCTGTGAGCGCCTCTGCTTAGGAAACCTAGTTAAAGAAACGATCGCAGAGAGGGGGGCGGTTAAGCCTCTCTCCTCACTAGGCAAATCTCTTCCCTTTCGTGCCCAGAGCACGTTATCCCAGGACGCCGGGAGAGGGGCCCACACTGATGAACAGACCAAACCCCAACAATGCAACAGGATTCGTCTATTTATTGATATTAAGTCACTTCCCAGCAGTAACTGCTGTAACAAGGACTCTAAAGGTAATAAAATGATGACAGCATATCATAGACAAAGCGTTGGGAACATTCCTTGCAGAGAAAATTGGCTTTTCCTCTCCGGCCAGAGTGACCAGGTGCTACGTGCCGTCCCAGGCGTGACCTCCCGGCCCCGAATATACACGCCCCGTCCTCCAGCTGGGCCCTCAGAGGACCCCAGGCTGTGGGGCGAGAGCAGGGGCCTTCCCCAAGCCCCTCCCGCGTCTCAGAACCTTCCTCAGCTCCTCTGGACCGATTTCCCGCATCTCCTGTCGGTGAAGCAAGTGCTCACGAAGGGGTGAGCCGCGGCCTGGTGACAAAACAACCAGCACCAAAAAGCTGGTCCTTCCTCTTCACAAAGTAAACACAACACTTTTTTATTCTCTTTTTTTTTTTTAAGGAAAGAAAAGTCTTAAAAATATATGGCACTAGAGTGTAAAACTGTACAACTGCATCCAGTTACCATTTCTTCCAGCTTCCAGGCCATGGTGCCCAGGCTTCCCCTCAGATGTAGAGCTGATGGGAGGCCAGGGTGTCCATGAAAGGCCGCACCAGGTTGTCCGTGGAGAAGTAGAAGATTAGCCCGAACGTGATGGAGATGGGGAGGGCGGGCAACGCTTTCTTGAACACGGCGAGCAGCAGGAGGGTCAGACACAAACCCTGCAGGACACAAAGGCGAGGGGGTTGGTGGTGACCACGGGTGTGGACGGGGGACGGAGAGCAGCCAGTGACGGTACAGTCCCTGGGTTCAGGAGCCCTGGACACCCCGTCATCTTCCCTGGTCCCCTCAACAGCTCCGTGAGGTGCCTGAGGGCAGGAGTTCTCACCCCGTAGCAGCGCCCTGCACATGGATGGGTGAACCAGAAAGCAGGCCTCCTGACCCCTAGAACGGGGCTGCCACTACCAGACTACCTCCCCTGGCTGGCTGCTGTAGGGATGTGTGACCTGATGGTGGGAAGCTTTCCCCAAGGGGACGTATATTTATACAAGAACTGGACGGGCTGGACTGAAAGCCAGCAATGTTCTCAGCAGCTGACACCAAGGGAACCAAGATGCCATGTGACCCACCCCGGGAAGCAGGCACAGTGGCTGCCTATCCTGTTCCCAGCCCAGCCAATGCAGGCAGTGGTCCAGGGTGGGGACAGGGAACCGGAGTGCCTGCCCTATCGCTGGGGAGAGCAGGAATTCAGGGCAGACAATCTGGAAGTGGAGGAGCCTGGGAGTGCACTACCCCATCCCTGACACACGCTGGGCGAATACAGAACGTCCGAAGAACTGGAGCCTTGGCCCTAACGTGCCACGTGCCACCCGGGGTTCACCAGGCAGAACACCGAGTATGCACCGTTCAGAGCCTCCACCTCTCCGATCGCCATAAGACGCTTCCCCACCATGTCTATCTGGCCATGTTAAGTGACATACAGGTCTCCAAATTTCACTGCTGGGGTTCAAAGTGATGGGCCCCCGTCTCAAGTCCCAGGAGATCCCATGGGGATTCAGAACCCCATGGTGCCTGGGTGGCATGGAGGGAAAACACCCAGCCCTGGCTTCCTTCAGAGACTCGAGTTCAAATCACAGCTTGGCCCTCACAGCTTTGTGCCCACGGGCCAGGCCCTCAACCTGTTCTGTCTTCTGTAAATCTCAGGTCACCACCCCTGCCTCGCAGGTGCCGTGAGACAAGTGCACAGAGCTAGCCAAGACCTTGGCGCCCGGCGCACAAGCTCAGTAAAATGTCAGAGCCCCTGCTCACTCCACCCCTGTGCTGTGCCTGCATCTGCTGATGCCCAGAACCTCCTGTAAACCTCGGTCTCATCTTGAGGATCTTCTTGGCAACCCTGCCCAGCCCCTCCAAGGGATAACGGCACCTGAAAATTCCCCTGGGTTCCTGGGCCCCCCACCAGACCCTCAGGGGCCCCACTGCCCAGGGCTGGGCGGGGAGCATCCCCCAGCCCACTCACGATGAGGATGGCCACAAAGCAGGCCAGCGTGGTGTTCCAGTCTCCACTGCCCGTGGCTGCCGCCTTGCCCACCAGCACGCTGTAGAAGATGAAGTCTCCGAGGCCGAGCTTCACGCCCCCTGTGTGGCGGAGACAGAGGGAACCCATAGGTCTCGGAAGTCCCAGGACGAAGCGGCAGAGAAGGCTGACCCTAGCCAAACAGCCCAGGTTCTCTGCCCAGCCCAGGGGCCAGAGTCCTGAGGAACGCAGAGGGCAGATAGGGTAGTGTCACTGCCCAGCTCACCCCACCTGGACTCTGGGACAAGGACTGGCTGCCTTGGAAAAACAGCAGCCAGTGGGAAAACAGGGGAACCCGGAGTCTGAGTGACTTGCATTCTGGGCTGTGCAAAGCCAGCATTTCTGATAACTCGAGTAGAACTGTTGCTTGGCACTTGGTTAAGACAAGAGCAAATAAAATGTATTGTCCGGGGCTGATGGGAGGCTACCCAACTGAGCGCTCAGTTTGAATTATAAATGCTTTTTAGGAAATTTAATTTCACTACTTTCAAGAACATGTACAATACCTGAGGTTCTCTGGAGACTCATGTCCCTTAAACATAGGTAAATGTACATTGTAAATCAACTAAACTTCAGTTAATAAAATAAGTAAACATAATTTGTAACTAGTGTATCCATTACTGATAAGGAAACAAGAGCTTCTAGAATGCTTTCATTTGTTTCCTTTCGTACAACTGCCCTGTACGCTTGCTTATAGGATAATTTTATTCATCACAGACAATAAAAATGTTGAAGAAACAGACTTGACTTGAGGAGGTCTGCATCACAGAAACATTCTCTGCCCCGTCCGCCCCCCTCGCCTCCCTTCTGGGCTCCAAGCAAGGGGCACCTCACCTTGGTCTGTCCCTTCCTCCACGGCCCCTCTTCTCTGACTTCAGCTTCCTCACTCTGGCTCCTGCCTCGGCACAGGGCAAACACTCCAGGTTTGTCACCTTCCAGAGGTGACCTCTCTCGCCGCTACCCCCACGCCTGCTTCCCTGCTCTGCCGGCCCTCTCCCCTCCCTTCTCTCTTCTTTTTCAACCAGTTCTTTCTCAAAGGAACTGCGCTCACCTCCCAGGCACTTCAGAGATCTGTGGCGGCAGGTCCCACATACCCCAGCCAACCTGCTCTGGCCAGCCCACCGCCCGGCCCCCGTGGACACCCCCATGCTACCTGTCTGTCTCAGCACCCTGTCCCCTGGCTGGCTCCCCCCCGGGGTCCTCCACAAGGCGCCCTTCCCTTCATCCCATCAACGTCGCCCACGCTGTCCCTCTCGCTCTCCATTCTGACCCTACACCTTCCTTGGGGACCTTCTGGGGACCCACAGTTCTGACAACATGTATATCCTGGTGACTCCAACTCGGGTCTCCAGCCCCGACCTTCCTGAACATCGCTCCCCTTCATGTGTCCGTGGCATCTCCATCTGATGTCCTGCAGAGCCTCCCACTTTCCCCCGTCACCGTCCACGCCTCCCTGCCCATCCCTTGCCCAGCCAAGTCCTGCCAGTGCGCCCCAGGTACGTGGTGGCACCACCTCCTCTCAGCCTGCTGCCTGAGCTGGGCCCTCATGGCTCTTCCCTCACCTGGTCCCCCAGGGGTCTGTGGTCCTTGCTGCTGCCCGGGATCTGTCTGGGATGCAGCTCTGCTCACTTCAATTCCCTGCAACAAACCACTAGCGGTTCCCCACAGCCTGCAGGATGAAGTTCGAGCTCCCGGAAGGCCTCCTCCTCCCTCATCTGAGCCTTTGCCAATGCTGCTGTGTAACGAAGAACCTAACTGGCCTTTGTCCCTGGTTCCAGGAGGGAGACCAAATCCTTGGAATTCCCCCAGTAACAGAAGTGTCTTTGTTATTCAGGAGCCCCTTGGATCACTTATGCAAATGAGAGGATCAGGATGGCGCTGGTCACCAGAAAGACCACGTGGTTATAAGGGGGTTGGGACTCTGGGTAAGACCAACCTCTGGGGAGAAGAGGGAGCCTGGAGATGAAGTCCAGTCCCACGAGCAATGTGGCTCTTCATTTGGCTGGTCCTGATTTGTATCCTTTATACTAAAACTGTAATTGTAAGTTTAGTACTTTCCTGAGTTCTGTGAGTTGTTCTAGCAAATTTTCCAACCTGGGGGGGTTGTGGGAACCCCCACATCTGTAGCCAGTCGGTCAGAAGTGTGGGTGGCCTGGAGACCCCCAGGACTTGTGGCTGGCGTGTGAAGGGAGGGTGGCCTTGTGGACTGTGCCCCGGTGGGATCCGTGCTGACTCCAGGGGCTCAGTGCCAGGCCTGGGCTGCAGCCTGGCAGCCTGTCTGCCCGGTGACTGCCAACTTGTCCTTCCAGGCCCACCTCGGCGGTCTGCCCTGAGTACTTTATACCTAACCTCCCCCCGCCTGGGCTGCTCCAACGGGGAACTTCTCAAGGGCAGAGGCTGTTTTAATCCTGCAGCACCTCCCTGTTCCCATGTGCCGCCTGGCACATAGTAGGTGGTCCATAAATGTGTGCTGATGGAATGGCTATCTTAAGCCCCTTGGGAACACAGCCGTATGTTAGAACGTCTTCGGGTGCGTCTTCGGGACGGCCTTCCTTCGGCCCCCAGACACCCGGGGCTCTGCCTGGGGGAGTCTCCAGCCCAGCTCCACTGTCAGTCCCATCACGGAGCCGTGCTGTTGGTGCTGACCTGCCCAGCCCAGCCGGCCCTCTGAGCCCAGAGTCCATGCCTGCGTCCCCCATGGCTGCACTGGGATGTCCTCAGGCCACGCAGGTGCACACTCTGCCGGCCACCAGCCTGCCTGTCTGCCTCATGTCCCTCCTCCCACGCAGCTCAAAACCCTCCCCCACCCCCCACGGCTCCCACCGCTCACGGGACACAGACCAGAATCCCCTCAAGTCCCTGCCTGCCTCCCTGCCCCATCTCTGCACTCGGGTCTCAGCGTCCTGCCTTCACTTGCTCTAACTCACCGTGCCGTCTGCCTCAGGGTCTCTGCTCCCAAGGTCCCCTCAGCTGGAAACGCACCCCCGCTGTGCGTCCCCCTCTCCGAGTTCCAGTGGCTCAGCCTCTGGAGCTCAGCTCAGAAGTTACTTCCTCAGGCGACTTCCTCTCACCCCTTGAAACAGGTCAAGAGCTCCGTCAGTGCTCCCCATCACCCCGTGTTCTCCTTCAGGGTCCTCCCAGCTCCGGGGAGGGCGGTCAGTGCCCACGCCTGTGTGGCTGCGTCCCCCAGAGCCGCGTCCGTACGACCGCCCCCCAGCGCAGAGCGGGCAGGCAGCTGGTACTCAACCAACGTCTGTCACACACGAGGTACAGCCTGGGCGTAGAAGTCCCCGTGGCCTGCCGACAAGGCTGCACCTTTGCAGGCTCTCCCCGACTTTGCGAGGCCATCTCTGATGTGGAAGGGGCTCCTCCCCTCGCGCCCTCCTCCCCTGACCTCAGGGAGCCCCACCCGGGCCCACGCACACCATCGGGACACCTTACTTTCCTCCTCCTCCTCCAGCTCCTCCCCCGGGTAGCCAGGCAGGGGGGGCGCAAAGACTTCAGGGTACGAGGGCTCCCCCAAACTGTCACAGGAGTCCTCTTCTGGGTGTCCGGCGTCGTGTGGGCAGGGAGCAAGGGAGAGAGACGACAGCCCATCAGACGGTTCTCTGAGCTCAGGGCTCCCCCGCCCTCACCATCCCCCTACCCCACCACGCCCAGCCCAGCCCGACCCAAAGAAGATTCTCCAGTCCACACACAAGGGAAGGGAAGGGAGAGGGACGGGGCCGAGGCAGAGGAGCGCGGACCCACCGCACTCGATCCCCAGGGCGTGCGTGTGCAGGGGGGTGGCTGGTCTTCCCGCCTGCCCCTCCGGTCCTCGTGCCTCCCACAGAGGCCAGGCCAGGCTGAGCTGGATGTGGTGAAAAGCCGCCCCCGATGAGGAGAGGCTGTCAGCCCCCTGATACTCACCCATCTCTGGGTCGTAGGGGAGCTGAAGGGCTCCCTGAGAGGAGGGGTCCAACTTGGCCATGCCCACTGTCCACACCATGGCGGCTGGGGAGGGAGAAAAGGGTCAGGCCTCAGGCAGTACTACCTGCGGCTGCCCCCAGGGCCTGGGAGGCAGGCGGGCCAGTCTGTGTCCCCAGAAAGCCTGCACAGGACCCTCAGTTCCTGTGGGTATTTGCTTATGCCCCACTGTTAGGGGGCCGCTGGGGGTCCAGGTTCACTGACCAGCTGTGGGCAGACGATGCTTCTTCCTGTCTTTTTTGGCCTCCTCGCAAAAACAATGATCATGTTGTTAGTGAACAAGTTTGGTGAACTAATTATGTTTTTGTTTTATTGTGGGAAGAAAACACGTAACATGAAATATGTCATCTTGACCATCTTTAAGGGTACAGTTTAATAGTGTTAAGTACACTCACACTGCTGTGAAAGAGATCTCCAGAACTTTTCTTGTCTTGCAGAACTGAAACGTTGTAGCCACTCCCCATCCCCCAGCCCCTGGCAAGCACCATTCCACTTTCTGTTTCTATGATTTTGACTACCTGAGATACCTCGTATAAGGGGACTCATATACAGTATTTATCTTTCTGTGACTGGATTATTTCACTTAGCATAATGTCCTCAAGGTTCATCCATGTTGGAGCATGTGTCAGAATCTCCTTCCTTTTTCAGGCTGGATAATAATCCATTCTATGTATAGACCACATTTTGTTTACCTGTTCATCCATCCACAGACACCTGAGTTGCTTGCATCTCTTGGATATTGTGAATAGTGCTGCGATGAGCACGGGTGCACAAAAATCTGTTCAAGATCCTGCTTTCAATCCTCTTGGGTCTATGTCCAGAAGCAGGGCTGCTGGATCCTGTGGTACTAACGTGTTCTCTCTCTCTGGCCTAGGAACTCTCTCCTGAACTCTTATCCCATCTCTCCAACTCTCCATCTGAATGTCCAGTGAGCATCTCAAACTCAACATGCCCTGAACGCTCTCAACAACTGCCCTCCGACCCGCCCACCAGCCTTCTCCTCCTCAGTAAGCAGCAACTCCATCCTTTTTGCTGCTCAGGCCCAAAAAACTGACAGTAACCTTGACTCTCTTTCTTACAACCTGCACCCCAACCATCAGAGAATCTCGCCAATTCTGCCTCCAAAATGTCTGCAGAGTCCAAGCACATCTCAACGCCTCTACTGCTGCCCTGGGGCCAGACGCCAACATCTCTCTCCCGGATTATTATTCTGCCTCCAAACCTGGCTCCTGCTTCCACTCTTGTCCCTGATACAACCTTCGTGGTCCTGTTAAAACGTAGTCAGGTCAGTCCACAATCTTCCAGTGGCATCACATCTCACTCAGCAGTACAAGCCACGTCCCCACCATGGCCTAACAGGATCTGACCTCCCCCGCTCCCCGCTGGCTCCCTCTGCCTGGCCCCGGGGCACTCCGAGCACACCAGGCTCATGCCTATCTCAGGGCCTTTGCACCTGCCGCTGTTCCTTCTGCCTGGAGTTCTGCCACCAGATATTCCTAAGGCAGGTGTCTGGTCAAATGTCACCTGTGACACAGGGCCTCCCTGACCACCTGCTGTAAAACAGCACCCCTCACTACCCTGGAGTCCTTCACGCTCCCCCCTCCCCCACCCCACTTTATCTTTCTATGGAGCTCTCACCTCCTGACTTATGTTTGCCTGTTGAGTCCCTGTCTGCCTCCCCTCCTAGAATGTAAGCTCCATCAGAGCACAGCGATGGTGAGCCGAAGTCTGACACGGCTCAGTCTTTCCATACACAGTCTCTCCTCATTTGTTAGGCTGTGCCTGGAATGTGCTTTCTCAGCCTGGGGCCAGGCCAACGGCTCTCCACGGTGAGCTCGGTTCTTCATTTGTATAGAGTGCCACCTCTAGCCATTCATAGACTGTTTCCCAGTGAGCCCTGCAGAAAACTGAGCCCCAGAAATTCAGGCTCTCTACGTGAATAACAGAGTGGAGGGAATGAAAACCACAGTGCAGTGAGCTCCCTGAGGCCTGGGACCTTGTGGATCTTGTTTCCATGGCAACCCCAATGCCCAGCACAGCACCCACCACAAAGTATGAATTTGATGCATGTCTGTTGATACCTTTATAAGTACAAATCCCCGAGTGCACTGGCCCCGAGGCCAGCAGCAACCCCAAGGGCTTTCCCTTCAGAGACTTCACTTCAACCAGCCACGAACCTGTTGAGGCAGCCCAGGGAAAGGTAGGCGCACCCTCCCCCCCCAGACCCCCACCCTAAAGAGTCCCTCTCCAAAGTCCCTTATCAGGGGCCTGGAGGGCTGAGTCGGTGGCCTTGGGCTCATGGGAACGTGGCCTGTAGCCACCACGTGCCACTGGAGCTAGGTGGGAGGAAGCTGCGGGGCAGGACCACATCCCCTGGTGCCCTCTTCCTGCTCGGACTTTCCAAGTTTCTTCCTGTCTAAGAGCAAGACACAGCCCACCTTCGTCTCGGAAGGTGGAGCCCTCCTGGGGTCACCGAGGCTGCCTCGTCTCCTTTCGTCAGGAAAACGGTTACCTATCTCCTCATCACCTCCGAAAGCCATGTATGTATCATATACTCACATGAATATATCAGGGCAGGAAATATGGGCTCGTTTCTCTCCTGGGCAGTTTCTACCAGCATTCTCAGCGGCCCTTTGGGGCACAGCACAGCCACGAGATCTGGGAAAGCAAAGACGCCCTTGGCATGTTAAGAAACATGTTTATTCCCAAGCGGCCCCCATAGAGAAACCAGCCCTCTGAACACCAGGCGTCGGAGCAAGTGCGTCCCAGAGCCCCAGGCCGAGGCTCTCAGACCACACCCTGCTGCTCCAGCAATCCCACCCCCGGGTTTCAGCCACTATCCCTAGAGCCTGCACTGGCTGGAGCCCACAGTGGGGTCTGAGCAGTGTCTAAACTGGCTAGCTGCAAACAGGGAACTACTGTGTGCCTCAGAGACCAGAGGATGGGCTTGAAACCCCACTTCTCTGAGCCCCAAATTCCTCATCCTAACAACGTAAGAAGCAGTACTGGTGATGGTTATCACACTAATACAGCCGGCTCTCCATATCTCTGGGTTCCGTATCCATGGATTCAACCAGCTGTGGATCAAATATATTCAGAAAAAAATCCCAGAAAGTTCCAAAAATCAAAACTTGTATTTGCTGCACATCGGCAGCTATTTACATATTGTTTATGTTGTATTATGCATTATAAGTAACCTAGAGATGATTTAAAGTATGCAAGGAGATATGCGTAGGTTATATGCAAATACTACATCATTTTATATAAGGGACTTGAGCATCCTCAGATTTTGGTATCTGAGGGGGTTCTGGTACCAATCCCCCGAGGATACCGAGGGACGACTATACTAACTGAAGAGCGGCTGACATTTTGGGTGCTTGTTATTTATCGGTACTGTGCCCAGTCTCAGGGTTGTTCTGAGGAACAAATGACTTCCAGAGTGCAAAGTGCTTAACGGTATGAGTGCTCAGTAAACATCTGCTGTCATTAGTAACCATGTCAACAGTCATGATTCCACAGGACCCCCTTTTTTTTTTTTTTACAATGGTGAACTTTCTAGAAGGGGGACCATCCAGGCCTCCCGGGGCGGGGGTGGGGGGAGGGGGGACTCCTCAACACCCAGCACCCTTGTCCAGCAGTGAGGACTCAGCCCTGGACGTCACTCCATGGCCCACCCCTGCAACTCATGGCCCACCTACCATACACAGAGATGGCGCCCAGGATGACCCACGCAGACCACTCTGGGAGGTACTTGATGAACACCAAGGCCATGAGCGCGCTGATCATGATGAGATAGGCCTGCTGCAGCACCAAGGGGCCCTTCCAGTGGATGCACACCATGCCCACCGCCCCGAAGTTCCAGACGGTCAGGAACAGGGTGGGGTAGTCCATGGCCACATTGTAGGTCTTGAGCACTTCCCTGCGGGACCACAGTCAAGCCCGTGAGCTGGGAAACTCAGTGGAGGTGTTAGACCCTGACACAGTTCAACACCCTTCCATCATTAAGTCCCAGCCTGGGTTCTTCCAACCTCTGGCTTCATTTGCTGACATCTCCTTCCCTGTTTCCATGAGCCCTACATGTAACCACTTAAAAAATTTATGAAACGGTGGGGAGTACCCCAGCGTCTCATCCTTGGCCTGGTTCCCATAAACGTGAGCCGGCACGACCTGGAAGACCCTCTGCCTGTGGAAAAGGTCCTTGGAAAAGTGTTCTCTCCTGTCCCTCCAGTCTCTTTGGGCCCCTGGGTCAGGCTGATGTCCCAAATCCAGGGCAAGAGAGATCCCTTTCCCCATAAACTGGGAGGTACCCAGGCCCAGCCCGAAGATCAGAATGTAAATTTTGAGGGGTTTCTGCCCCCGAACCACCCCCCACCGCTGGGGTTCACAGAGAACCCCCTCTGTGATGGCTCTGCATTATATGTTTTAAATCAGGAACCAGAAGGAGACGTGTGGCCCAACTCGCAGCTCCACTCCGTGTCGAGGAGGCCGGGCTCCTGGAGCAGCAACATGGGGAAGGTGCGGAGACCAAGGGGCCCCCTTCCCTCCCAGGCCCTTCAGACCCACTCGGACCACAGGGGAGAGGTCTTGAAGGACTCTGTTGCCCACCGGCTGCCACTCACCCAAGGTAGATGTAGGTGAAGAGGAACAGCAGCATCAGGGAGGACATGATCAGCCAGCCGTGGATGAACTAGATGGAAACAGGCAGCATGATCGCAGGCCCCGGTCCTGGGGACTGACGCCCAGGCCTGGAAACCCTTTTTCCTTAGGCTCCTCCCTGACTATGTTGGAAGGTGGCCATTTTACAGATAAGGAGGAGGGCACAGAAATTCAAGGAGTTCTCTCCAGGTAACCCAGCAAGCATACGAAGGAGCTGGAGCTCCTTCAGGTCTGAACACCTAGCACTCTACTCGTTCTGGACACGCCAGGCACATTCCACGCTCTGGACATAAAGCTGGCAAGGTCTCTGCCCCCACTGGCTGCAACCCAGTGTGAGGGCAGTGAGAAAACAAACACACAGACACGTGTTAGCATGAAGTGATAGGGCTATGAAAAACACTTGGCTGGATAAAGTGACAGGAGACCCACTGGGGTGCTACTGCATTAGACAGAGTGGTCAGGGAAGACTCTTGAGGTAGCCTGTTTAGAAGAGTCAGCCCGGGGAGTCACTGCCCACCTGAGGGCCTATAGACAGGTCTTCAGAAAGACACGTTCCTCCTCCCCTGGCCAAATAAGGGAGGGTCAAGGGCGAGGGTGGGGCTGATCCTAAACCAGTCCTCTAGCCAGCCGTCAGCGGCATGGTGGCCACCGCTACCAGCCTCCCTGGAGGACAGAACCATCAGTCACCAGCTCAGGCCGCTGGGGACCTCAGCAGCCACCTGGTCTGTCTGCCATGCTGTGCCCATCACCCGGAGGGGAAGGGGCCGCCTCTGGAATGTGCTGACCCTCCTCATCTCACCTGGGCCTGCCCAGTCCACCCTCATCTCCTGCCCACGTCATGGAGTAAATCTTACTGAACGGAGGGTCGAGCTGCCTCTCAACAGTCCCTGGGAGTGGTCGCGTGACACCTGCTGACCAGGGCAGTGCCGGCTTTTCACTGGCCATGCTTCTAGCTTGTCCTTACGCGTGCTGTATCGTCTGCTCCAAACACAAAGCCCTCTACCCTGCTTCCTGCCATCCACGGCCGTCCCTGCCTCAGGTACGAACTCTGCCTTGTTTATACAGGTAGCTATTTATTGAGAAGCTCCAGCCCTCGGACACTCCCCCCGCCACCGCTCACCCCCACGGTCACCGCCGCTGGGACGGGGCTCGTCCCTCTAGACTGAGCCTCGCCATCTGTCTCTACCTGCTCCACAGATGGCGGCAGCCTAATATCAAGTGCCGCGCACGCCTGCGTGTGAACGGTTTTAAATCAGGTAATGTCTAGTTCAACTTCCGTTCAGTCTTCACGGTTTCAAAGCCTTTCTTGGGAGAAAAGCGTGAAACCTGTGCCTAAAAGCTTACAGATCTCTATGGATGATTTGGGCCACGTGGGACTCAACTCCCCTGTTCCTCCCTGGGACTGCCCCGCAGGGCAGGGGGCCCACCCGAACGTCTCCCAGCGTTGGAAGACCTCGGCAGAGCAGCTGTACATCTCCAGCCTCAAGGGAAATGGGAAAATAAAAATAAACTTGGAAGGGAAGTATCGGGCGAAAGGAGCCTAAAATAGAACATCTCACTTCTTCGGAAGGAGAAGCAAAATAAAATTAACTTCTGAACGTGAGAAGTAACCCTATGAACACTGCAAAGAGGAACTCAGGTAAGTGGGATTATGTGTAAGTTCAAAGGACAGGAGTATTAGGTAATCCATGGGGCAGGCAGAGGTGGGGTGGGAAGGAGTACAGGCAAACCTCAGCGAGGTTCGGGTTGGGTTCCGGACCACAATCAAGAGAGTACGCAAGAAAGTGAGTCACAAGTTTTTTGGTCTCCCACTGCACGTAAAAGTTAACGTTTATACTGTACTGTAGTCTATTAAGTGTGCAATAGCACGACGTCTAAAAAAAATTTTTAAACAGCATTAATCAAAAAATAATGCTGTGGCCAAAATGCCAACAACAGACTTGCTCAACGCAGGGTTGCCACAAACCTCCAATTTGTAAAAAACGCAGTGTCTGTGAAGCCCGATAAAACGAGGTACGCCTGCACCAAAAACCAGGGTCTATTTTACAGAAAAAAAAATGAACTCTGTTAAAAAAAAAAAAAAAAAAAGAGCCAGGGTTGCTGCCAAAGAGGCACTGAGGCATGGCAGGCAGGAGGGGGGCAGGCGGACTGGCGCTCACCTTGTAGCAGCGGTACTTGTAGAGCACGACCAGGAAGATGGTCATGATGACGATGACGCTGATCATGATGAGGGTGTTGAGCACGGAGTTGAGGAAGCGCTGGCCCACCGAAGACGTGTCCTCGGTGAAAGGTGTGTAGATGCTGAGGGAGGGGCAAGGGCTAGGTCTCTGGGCCCTGCCTGCTTGCACGCCTCACCCCGAGGGAGCCTGGACCTGGGGTGCAGGTGCCCTGGGCACCCCTGCCCCGCAGCACCGTGCTCTGGCTGCCCTGGCAAGCACTGCCCGCCATCCCCATGAGCCGCCCTGCCTTCCCGTCTCCTGGCTCCTGACTTTGGCCTATGACTGAGCCGATGCAGCCGCACGGAAGGGCCTGGCTGGCCTCACCAAGGCCTCCCCTGGCCCCCACACCAACTCAACCCTCCCTTGGAAGTGCTTCTCCCTGCTGACCCCAATCCCCAGCTCTGGTCCAGGGAGACCCAGCAGTTCCCTACATCCACTTCCTTATCAGCCCCATCCAGCCTAGGACGCCTCCGCCCCCGCTGTTCCCCCTACCCACACCCAGCGTAACCCCGTAGCTGCACAGGCAGCTAATAAACTCAGAAGGCAATTCATTGATCCCTCGCTCTGGACGTAGGGAAACAAACGGCCTGCGAAGTTCTCAAGGTCTCTTAACACTTTTCACCTTATCTGCTCTAAGTCCCCAACAGACTACAAGCTTCCTGAGGGCAAGGGCTTCCTTCTCTACTCTTTTCATTAAAAAAACCATAAATAAAATTTAACAAAAACTCCCTAAAAAAGAAAAAAAGAAAAAGATGTTTAGAGAAGGTACTTAGCAGCAATTACCACAGGGAGGCTGGGGGAGGGAGCAGAGAGAGCCCTCCCATTTTCCCAGGCCGCTGCTTCTGCCTGCGTTTTCTTTATTAAAATAAACAAAATCTCCCGTGCAAGGCTGGAAGTGAGCTAAGAAATCATCTGGTCCTCCTTGGTTTACATTCATGGGGATATGAATGAGAGGCCCAGAGAGAAAGCAACTTGCTCGTGGTCACGCAGTGATGGGTGGTACAGCCACACCAGGGACGGAGAGCTTGCCTCCTGCAGTGAGACCCAGGGTGCCGCGCTGCCTGGTGGATGGCAGGTGCTCTTCTAAGCCCTTTAGGTGGATTAACTCACTCAATTCTCCTGGTAACCTTGTTATCAAACCCATCATACAGACGAGGAAACTGAGGCCAAGAAAGGTTAGGAATGTGCCCAGGCAGGTCACACAGCCAGGAGGCAGTGGACGGACCAGGGTGTGGACTCAGGCAGCTCCTCAGCCCTGCTCTTCACTGCCGGCATGGGGCCAACACAGGCTGCACTCCCCTCCCCCAGCTCCCCCTCCCCCTCCCCGCCAAGCCCCCAACTCACAGCTGTCCATTCTTCTCTGTGTAGAAGCGCACGGACTTGATGGTGGCCACCACCACGATCATGCACAGCGTGACAGGCACAAATAGCATGATCACGTGCTTTGCCCCGTATTTGAGGGTCAGCTCCTCCTCCAGGCCTGGTGGCCGCCCAGGGACCCCGCTGCAGACGTGGCGGTCAGGGTCCTCCTCATGGTCCTCCTCGCTCTCCTGGCCTCTCTGTGGGAAACCACGCTGTGAGGGCCACAGAATGCCCCCCCAGAGGCCTTAGTGACATAGCGCATGGGTGTTTTGGAACCGGAAACGAGAAGTTTGAATGTTGCTTTCCAGATGTAAGAACCAGTCTATGGGCTGTAGTTTAGATGTGGGAGTGGTAGAATTGCAGGACATTTGAAAAATTTACAAGGACAACGAGAGATTTAAGTTGGCGCTGACCACCACAGATGCAGGAAGGGAGGCCCCTTTGCTGTGGAAGAGGACGGTCTGCAGAATGGGTCTGGAGCATGTCTAAAGATCCGTCCCCTCCCTCAGTATAGGGACTCAGGATGCCACTCAGTTCTGTTCACATGGCCACACTAATTTGGCAGGCCAGGTGATAGGAGGAGGGCAGAAATTAAACACTGTTGGTTGAAAAATCACAAACTAGAAT
The DNA here is from genome assembly GCF_025265405.1 of Mesoplodon densirostris. Classification (NCBI taxonomy): domain Eukaryota; kingdom Metazoa; phylum Chordata; class Mammalia; order Artiodactyla; family Ziphiidae; genus Mesoplodon; species Mesoplodon densirostris. The sequence continues at coordinate 169,719,933 of NC_082662.1, forward strand.
GGTCAGCATACATGGGGACGTGGGGACTGTCTCTGATTGTGAATAAGACACTGGGAATTTGCAGAGGAAGAAATTACTTTGAACTTTTTGCACCCCACCCCGCCCCCCAAAGCAAGCATGCAAGATTTGCAGCTCTGAAGCAAAGAGGCTACTGGGCATCAAGCATCTGGGAGGATCTGGGTTACATATAAATGAGGAGGCAGCCGAAGGAGGACAGGACACCTGCCAGGTGCTGGCACACACTGATCTGCAAGAATTTGTTTTGGAATTGTGGCAATTCAGGATCATTAGCTGCTTTGTTAATTACATGAACAGCCAAGACAAAGCCAAATGAAACAAAAGTCAAAAGTGGCTGTTCTTTGGTATCAGTTCTTTGCAGAGAGAATTCCATCTATATATTCATCTGAGAAAGAAAGGAACACTGTTAATGAACAGGAACTGAAATAGCTGAAATGCACAGAAACTCCAGGAGATAAAAGACAAAGCCACTAGCAAGAAACGGGCTAAGGAGTAGCTGTACAGTGGTCTTGAGCTGGTGAGATCTCTCTCAGAGCCCAGAGGAGGATAGGAGAAGTGAGCTCAAGTTTCAGCAAAGGGAAATAAGGCTGGCTGGAAGAAAAAATTACTATAATGGGCAAAACGAAGAATGGAATTTAGGCAAATTCAGATGTTGTTTTATTCTGATGAGGAGGGAGGTGGCTTGGCCAGATGACTCTCCCAAGTATATCCTCCACTTCATACTGTTACCATCTCCTGCCCTGCAGGCTGCAGAGGTAAAATCACAGTGCAGCCCACCCCTCCTGCTATGGGCTGAATGTCTGTGTCCCCCAAATTCACATGCTGAAGCCTAACTCCCAATGTCATGGTGTTAGAAGGTACGGCCTTTGGGAGATGATTAGGTCACGAGGGGGGAGCCCTCACGAATGGGGTTCGTGCCTTATAAAAGGGGCCCTAGAGAGCTCCCTCACCACTTTTGCCAGGTGAGGACACAGAGAGAAGACAGCTGGCTATGAACCAGGAAGTGGGCCCTCACCAGACATCAGATCTGCCGGCACCTTGATCTTGACTTCCCAGGCCCCAGAACAGTGAGAAATAAATTTCTGTTGTTTATAAGCCACCCAGTCTATGGTATTTTTGTGATAGAAGCCTTCAACTGAGACACATCCCCAGCTCAAAAGTCAAACATGAATCAGGTAACCTCTTGGTGACCATGTCTGGCCATCTACCAAAAAGGTTCCCTCTAGCAGTTTCCTCCTACCGTCCTTTCGTCTCTGCGCTGCCTGTTCTGGCATCCAAACTCACTCTCAGGTTCCTGTGGAAATAGGAACCTGCACTAGGAAGGTAAACCTAAGGGGCAGGGCCAGGATGGAGAGAATCACTCAGCCCATTGCGGAGTCGATCTGTAATAGGCTGTGTCTGTGCAGAGTCTACTATCAAGCCTTCACAGACCTAGGATCCACCATGGTGGACCACCGGCCCTTTTGGCCAATTCTCACCTTTACTTTCCCCTCCCTCCCACATCAGGGATTGCCTGGTTTCTATCCATTAGGACCCCAGGGACCTGTCCGGAGGCCTTGGACTGCTGGTGGGAACCTACCCACTGGGTGGCACCCTCTCCGTTCTCCAGGCCCTGCCTGCCTTCCTGGCAGGAGCGCGGCATGGGGCTCTCGGCTGACATCAGGGACGTCCGCTCGTCACACACTTCTTCGTCGCTGTCAGAGGCCATGAACGTGAGCATGACCCTACCTCCGCAAGTGCCTGGAAAAGGAGCACAGGGGACCTCGTTCCACTCTCCTGCGAGGCAAAGGCAGCGGAGGGTGAGAGGTGGCTTTAAGACCTGCACACGGGTCCTGCCCGCAATGACCACCCAAGACGCGCTTGTCAAAGGACTGCTATAAAGCAACAGTCCCCAGGAGCCACTACAGAGGCTGCAGCAACCTTGAGAGGGACTGGCTAGAGGAGATCCAGGCCACAGGGGGCAAAACTCCCAACTAGAAATGTCAGAGCCACTCCAAACTGCCAGCACACTCACTCATTCCATCAACAAACATCTGTTCAGCGCCTATCGTGTGCCAACGACAGTTTTGTCGTAAAAAATTAAAAACCAACCATCCAATGTGACAAATGATATAATCCAGGTGTTCACCAAGAGGTACAGAAGCACAAAGAAGGGACTAAAACTCAGAGATCAGGAGTGTTTTCTGGAGAAGATAACATCATCTGATGGAGACAGATTTTCCCAGGTGGGGGGGAATGGCAGAGGGCATGAAGAATGTTCCAGCCTGAGCCCAGCACTGCCGGGGTTGGGGTGGTGATGCTGTGGAGGTGTGAAGGGTCTCTGGTGCCGAGTTCAGGAGGTGTGCTTCATCCCCCGAGGACAGGGGTGACAGATCAGATCTCTGGTTAGAAATATCAGTCTGGCCACTGACTGAAAAAGGAGTAAAAAGAAGGAAAGGTGACCTCCCTGGAGACAGTTGTGGGGAGTGAAGAGGGCCTAAGGTGGCAAGAATGGATGGGAGTAAGGAGAGGGAACCCAGAAAGGGTAGGAGGTAGACAGACAGGACCAGATGTGCGGGACAGAGTCCAGGACTAGGGCCAGACAGGGAGGAGGATGGGGGAGGCGGGAGGACAAGGTTTCAGAGGAAACACTGAATTTGATCCAGGAATCTGATGAATGTAAATGGGTTAAAAGGGGGAAGATGCCTGGGAGGCAGCTGAGTGTCGGGGCCTGAGGTGGAGATGAGAGTCATGAGTTTAGAAGTGGAGGCCACGGGAGCGGTGAGCTGAGACCACGAGAGGCGAGCATGTGTGTGTGTGTGTGTGTGTGTGTGTGTGCGCGCGCGTGCTGGGGAAGTACAGCTGAGCGTGGGACCCACAGGAAAAAACAAGGCTGAAGGGACCACACAGGAAGGAGCCTGTCCCCCATGCCGCACTGGTGTGGAGAGAGCAGCACCACCGGGAAGCCAGGGCAGCCCGGAGCCCTACCAACATCCTGGGCAGGTCAGCTGGGCTAGCGGCAGGGCCAGCTCCCCCGTCACCTGCTTCCTGGGACCCTGGGGCAGCCTCACGCCACTTGGCACAGTCAGGTCTGCTCTCAGCTCAAAGTTCATCTCCACGTCAGTTGCCCCCAAGAATTTATGATTTTCAAGTGGAGCAGGCCGGTTCCTTCTACTGAGTCAGCCAGGCCTGTTCATGTTGGCAGGGTCCGAGGCTGCTGCTGTTTTTGAAGACAGTGCCCCAGGCCGTGGCCTGGATTACTCCCAGCTGGACTTCAACTCCATCTACAGGCCCACAGCAGAGCCTGACTCTGCTCACCTCACGGACTCGGGCCCTCACAAAAGGCTCCCCCGTGGCTCTCACAGGGATTTCAGAATGAACAAGCTAAGCTCCCCAGGGTTCAGCAGAGATAAGACAGGTACAGGAGTGATAGCAGCAGTGACGTCAGTAGGAAGGAAAGTACAGCAGCTGCCAGGAGGGGTGACGAGGACGCTGTGCTACTGCAGTTACGACTAAGGTGGGGACCAGGGAGGCAGCGGTGGGAGGTGGGACCATCCCAGGGAGGGGCGTGGAGGCCTGACCGGGCAGGGGGAGCTGAAGCTGGCAGAGGGGGCCAGCCAGGGTTTTGGCGCTGAAGAGGGATGTGACCAGAGTGCGCTCTGTGGGAACAGAGGGCCAGCTGAGCCCTCCTGCCTCTTCCCGGGAGCCCCCAGGACTAGTGCGGCCTAGGGCCCAGGAGGCGGATCTGCTTCTCAGCGCCCAGACCTGGGGCCAGCAGAGTCTACCTCAGAGCCCAATTTGAGGGGACACGGCTTTGCAGCCCCACAAGCTGTAAGACCTTGGGAAGTTCCTAGCTTCCTTCATCTACAGTAACGGTAACGAAGGAAACTACTTAATGGAGACCCAGGAGGGAAAACTTCAAAGTGCTCCTCCTCTGCAAGGCTGGGCCCCGCCAGATAAATCCCAAACAGACACCTGCCTGGACCCAGGAGATCCCCTTGCTGCCCACTCTGGCAACGTTGAGTCCATCCTTACTCAAAAAGGGGTACCTGCACACAGAGCTGGCTGCATTTCTTCAAGCTAAACCAGGACATTCCAACTGGAGCAGTGTAGTGGCTCTTTCCATACTTTATTCTGTAGCACGTCAGATTTGTTTGGGGTGTGAATTAGTGATTTAGTTACGATCTCACTCCTTCTATTCTTCCCACGCCTCTGGAGGGCCTGTGATTTGTCTCTACCATGACTGGAGGAGCAGATCAGGAGTCCCTGCATCTAACCGGCAGGGCTGCACTCCCAGGGCAGAGGGCAAGCTCATCCTTCAGAACCACAACAGCTGCAGCATCCTGGCTGCCTCTTCCCCTAGTAGGGAAATGGACAAACAAGGAGTGAAGATGCTTCTTGGAAGGAGAAAGGGGGCTACGGGGCGGGTGGGGACAGAAAAGCACGGGACCCGGATCAAGTAAAGTCCTTCCAGTTTCCATTTCTTCAGCCAGTCACCGAATCCCAGGAAAGCACTTCTGCCTCCCAAAGTCTGTGAAGGACGCGCCCAGGGAGAGTGAGCTGAAAAAAGGACTGTATCCCTTCCATGCGGCATTGCACTGCGCAGAGGCAGGAAGTCAGAAAACTACAAAACATGTTTTTCCGTCCACCACATGTAATTCATGGCCTCCTCACGAGAAAACAAATGCTCCCTGAGCAGATTCCTTCCCTCCTTGCGCTCGGCCCAGGACTCCCAGAAAACCAGGGCACAGAGGGGCTAAAGCAGGGAAGAGCTGGACTTGGCTGCGGCTCTAATCGCAGCCCTCTGGGCCTGGTGGTCACGAGCACAGGTGGAGGTGCCTCTCGGAGCTCCTAGCACCTGAGGGCATGGCTTAGGACTTTCAGAAAGCTGTGAGATGCTTGAGATGCTGTTTCTCAAAGTGGTCCAGGCCACCTGAGGGGTGGTGATAGAACAGCTGCTGAGCACCCACTGTGCACTGCACACAACAGTCAGGTACGAGGTACTGCTACCCTTCTCCATTTCACAGATGAGGAAACAAGATTTAAAAAGTGATAGGTTCGAAGTCATCCTTGGACCTAGGTAGTCAGGTTCTGGGCTCTTAAACACTACGCTAGGGTGCTTATTTAAAATGCAGATCCTGGGGCTTCCCTGGTGGCGCAGTGGTTGAGAGTCCGCCTGCCGATGCAGGGGACACGGGTTCGTGCCCTGGTCCGGGAAGATCCCACTTGCCGTGGAGCGGCTGGGCCCGTAAGCCATGGCTGCTGAGCCTGCACATCTGGAGCCTGTGCTCCACAACGGGAGAAGCCACAACAGTAAGAGGTCCGCGTACCGCAAAAATAAATAAATAAATAAAATAATAAAATGTAGATCCTAAGTTCCATCCTGGCCAAAGGTCCAGGGATCTGCATTTTGAGATGGTCCCTGGGCAATTCTTAGGCTGGTGTTAGACCTTCCCTGGAGCTGCTGCCGAGTAATCAGATGCCCCAGCCAGGGCCCAAACTTGGTACTGGAAGTGTCCAGTTACAGTTCACCTCCCTGTCTCAAGGGCAGGGCACCTCGCTCACCTACCTTGGCATACCTACTGCTCTGTACAACTTGCTCGCTGAATGGGGGCGTGAAAGAACGAACAGTCCTTTCTCCTGAATACCCTGTGCCAGGTCAGGGAGCCACTGGGGAGGCAGATGAGCAGGAGCTTTTCAGACTAGGAGAGCCACAGGGGGAGAAGAGAGTGGTCTGGCTGAAAAAGTCCCCAAGCAATGCCCACCTCGAAGGAGGGTATGGTAAAACTGGGGCTCAAGCGTCGCTGGTACAAAGTGGACCAGCGTTTCTGAAGGCAGTAAAAATCGAGGGCTTTAAAAACATTCATCATACCTTTTGATCCTGAAATGCTACTTCTTGGAATTTGTCCTAAGAAATAATAAAAGATTTACATAAAAACATGGTTGTTGCAGTCATTTATAATTTTTTTTAAAAAAGTGAAAATGACCAAGATGCCTGACTCTGTATGATAATATATCCATTTGATGAGATCTAACATATGACTACTAAAAATCTCACTTCAAAGAATATTTACTAAAAAATATATATATATTTACTAACATAAAAAAACAAGATGTTAAATTTAATAGATATAAAACTTGACGTACATAATCATCTGAATTGTCTTAGAAAATGCATGTATATGAAGGATTGGCAAGAAATACTACAAAACATTAAAGGTGGTTATCTTTGGATAGTGAGATTGTGGGTGATACTTTATATTTTTCTGCATTTCTCAAAGCTTCTATAATAAACATGGATTGTGCCTGGCGTTTTTTGTAAAGCTATTATTTTTTTAAAGGGAAATAACAAGTATCAACATTTAGACAGATTTTCTTCCATCCCGCCTTCTCCCACATCCTCTCTCCCTGGACTGGGGGGCACAGATGGACTCAGGAAGCCGCTTTTACACCTTCTCCTAACCCCTCTTATTACCTGGTTCCTGAAGGAGAACAGAGCAGCTGGGATGTACTCCTTTTGCTTCTAAGTTGGAATTGAAGACTGATGATACTCTGCAATCCTTGGAGGGAAAAATCACCACTCAAATGTATGCAGATAAACAACCTTCTTGCTAGATGTTTCTCCACATCAGAGCACTAGTGACGCCAAGAACTCCTGCCGGGAGGCTGACTCACAGGCAGGTGCCGGTGGGACTGGGTGACTCTCCTACTGCTGATGTCAAATCCTATCAAGCACATAGCAACCGGCTCTCGGCTCTCCGTTCTCTCTGACGGAGCAGCGGGAAAATGCAGAGAAGCTAATGGGAGGAACAGGTGCCTAAGACTGCATTCTGGAAACCCTTCCCAGAACAAAGCACTGTGGCTGAAAGCTCCTTGGGTTAGGATGTAAAATCAAACATCCAAAGAAGCCACTGCTCATTCCCATTAATCAGCTGAATGGGATCTAAATGCTGAATGAGCCAAACCAAGGGAGTCTGACCCAGAGAATTCCCCCAACCTTGCTTGTGTCAGCAGTTCCTGCAATTATTATAGAAACCCTGGTGACCCAATTTCCTCAACCTGATTTTCATTTCAGAGAAATGCAAAGGTTTTGACCTTAAAATTTAAGGCCAGGGGACCTAAGTAGGAAATCGATCTTTAAATGCCGCAGTAAACACTAGTGCCTCATGCAAAAAGATGGAAATTTCGGCTCCAAAAGAAAATTGGGAGTCACTGCACTTAAGACAAACAGGTGGTCAGCAGAGAAAGGCTTGGATCCGGGTACTTGTTTTCTTGTTTCCGCAGGCCTAACTGAACAGTGCCCCTCACTTTCTTTCATCATTGAAGGATAGTTGACTTCCAATATCACAGTAGTTTCAGGTGTACAACATAGTGACTTGATAGTTTTATAGATATTCCATATAACATTATTGTAAAATACTGGCTATATTCCCTGTGCTGTACATTACATTCTTGTATCATTTATTTTATACATAGTTGTTTGCACCCCTTAATCCCCTTCCCCTATCTTCCCCTCCCCGTTTCCTTCTCCCCACTAGTAACCACTAGCTTATTCTGTTGGTCTGTTTCTGTTTTGTCACATTTGTTCATTTTATTTTTCAGTGCTCCCTCAAAGAGGGTGGCATTGGTTTTAAATGGGCCTCTTTCTATGGTCACACGGCTACTTCACAGAGCTCCCATGACCCCTGGGGTGTTCCCAGCCTTCCCTCATACTAGGGAAGAATTTCCTGAGCTGAGGAAATTCCCTTGGAAATTCCCACAGCTTGCCTGCCTGTCTCCCCCGACCATGTACTGGCCCTGGCTGGCCTTCATCCATCTGTCCATCCACCCTGCCCAAACTCTGATGCATATCACTTGCCAGATGGTTCTCCCCAGCACAGGGAGGTGGCCTCGGCCGGAGCCAGGGCCTGAGTCCCACAGGGAAGCCCTGAAGTTCCACTCCGCCCTCCCAAGTCACAGGCCCCAGGCGACCCTATGGGGCCTCCTGAAACCTTGATCCAGGCTCTAGATTTACCTCTGTCTGCCCTTTTCTACTCAGAAGTTCCCAGGAAACATTTTCTCTCATTTCCTGAAAGAGCCTGAAAAGGGGCAGTTTGGAAGCGGCTGAGGGAAGCTGTGAAGGTAGCCACCGTTGAGCAGGGCCCAGAAAAAATTGTGGCGTTTTGTTTGTTTGTTTTAATGAGAAGCAGTAAGCCAGTGGGCAAAAGCTGAGCCTTAGAAACAGACAGAGTTCAAATCAGCTAGCTGACTGATGTGAACCACACACTGGGACAAGTGGCCCGCACACTCGGGCCACTTCACATGGCCCCTGTCCTCTTCTGTAAAAAGCAGGATAGGCACACTTTGCAAGATTACTGTAAAAACTAGAGATAATGTGTAAAGTGTCTGGCACAGAGCTCAATAAACGGTAGTTATAATGAAGATGAAATAAAGGCAGGGACTCAGTGAGAAGGGATAACAGAAGCCTATTGATGGCCCTCTTGGAAAGCTACGATCTGCTAAACCACCAGACACACGAGTTGAGCACCAAGGTCACGCCTCATCCAGGCCCCGGGTGTTTCCACTTTAGCCCCAGTCCAGGGCACGCTGGCAATGTGAACATTTTGTCAAACAAAAGGGCAAGTCCGTAGACTGATGTCAGAGCTGGCAAGGACCTTAAAGGCCATCTGGTCAGCACCCCATTTCCCATTTAGAGAAACTGAAGCCCAGAGGGACAAAAGGACAAAAGGTTAAGGGCCCATGACCAGGAGCCACAGTTACAGCTCAGGTCTCCAAATTATCAACAAGGAGCTCTTCCCTGCTGCTGAAAGTACTTGTGAGGGTCACATACTCAGTGGCCCAGGACCATAGTCACGCAGGTAGCCTACAAAACACAGACGAGGTCAGGATACGTCTCAGCAGATACGGTACAGCAGAAAGTGAGCACCGTTTAATTTTTCCTCCCACTGCTCCAGAAGACTGTATTTTGGCAAAGACAAATCAGCAACCCATTCTCCCAGGCAACGAAGGAACTGGACAGAAAAGATCTCCCTCCCTCACACCTGGTCCTCCCTGAGGATCAATTTGAAATGACTTTTCCCCAGACTGTAATAACACAGCAGCCTCACCACCTCCAGGTCAAGAAGCCAACAATGATTACACAGGGCTTGAAGCCCATGTCAGATCCGGCCAGCTCAAGGTGCAGAGAACCTCTCAGGCCCTGGCCAGGGGCAGTGTGGAGGGTGTGCCAGCCTCAGAGCCCTTGTATTCCACCCCCAGCCCCACCCCCAGCTGCTGCAGTCCAGGAACAGGTGGAAATACTGGCAGAAACATTTGTTGTCCTGCCAGTCCCCAACTAAACAGTGTCTAAAAGTCAAATCAACAGCTGAAAAACAGCCAAACATGTCTTCAATAAAACATAATGTGACCTACACACACACTGCTTTGGTTTCTTTATAAAAAATTTTTTTTGTTTTTTTGTTTTTTGCTTTGCCAGGTAGTTGCTAATGGAGACCACATAGCAATGTCCCGGGCGGTAGTGCAGTGACATGGGTAGGGCATGAGTGAGGGAAGCCTCCTGTGCAAAAACTCAAAAGATGAAGAAGACACAGCCAGCTGGGTTCAAATCCTGGTGCTCACAGCCATGGAAGCCACACAACAGGAGAAGCCACTTGTCTCCCTGAACCTCAGTATCCCCTTCTGTAAAAGGGTAAAAATAAGAACTGCTTCAGTGTGATTGATGCTCTTAAGACCACTGTGACAACTACTGTACAAAATGGCTTTTTATTGTATATGACAAACCTAAGTTATGTCATTGTCATTATTACCATCAGTGACTTAGAGAGAGGCCAAGGTAGGTGGGAGCCTCTCATTTGGCAAAGCCCGGGGGTGCAGCGGGGCTGTGAGTAGCCACAGAGGAGCTGGGGGGGAGGGGCGACGGGCCCCCCGGCACATCTGAGCGGCAGCCCCTGGCCATGCTCTTCTTTGTCCTTCTCTTCCTCAAATAGACAGGCTCAGGGCATACACCTCCCATGCATGCACATGTCAGACTCTAGACTTGGTGCACGGATACTTCAACACCAAACGATACAGAATTTTTCCGAAAAACCTGACACAACATCCATCCCACTCCACAGCAACATTCCACCAAGCCCCCCACCTCCAGCCACTGCCCTGAATGCTCCCTCGCACACCCAGGGTACAAACCTGGATGGCCTGCCTGATGGGTGGCTGAAGCTGCAGCTCTGAGTTGTAGACAGGACCTGAAGCCCTTTCACCAGCCGGGCTCAGAAAACACCGCTGCTAACACATTTCCTTGTCCCACACAGCCACACTCACACAGAGGGGAACCTGAGGCTCACACACCAGAAGCACCTTATACGAAGCCTTTTAACTACTGCCAAAGGTCTTGGCTGAAGTCCTTGGAGACTCAGGTGTCTACAGAATGGGGTCTATGTAGAAGTCAGGGGCATCCATACCGGAAGCCGGGGTCTGTACCGATCAGTTACTCTCAGGACAGGCTGGCAACCCAAGCTGTCAGTTTTGGGTCAAGTTGGCTCTGCAACTGTTCTGGATGGGATGGATGCCTCTCAGGTTCTCCGTCTGTAAATGAGGATGCAGGTACTACACCAATCCACAGTTCGTACCGTAAAAAGGGAATACTCATTAATTCACAGACTGGGGCATTTCATCCAACTGCCCAAGGGCTGAGGTCTAGTCCCAGGGTTGGACAACAGAACTAGAGTCCAGGACAACGGGTTCTAAGCTTGGCTCTCATATATCCGACCTGCGTGACCTTGAACAAAGTCATTTTAGCTCTGTGGGCTGTTTCTTCATTGATAAAATTTGGGATGCGAACTAGCTTCTGTTTCGGGTTTCTTCAGCTTCAAAAGGTAGATTCTGCGAGTCTCCTCGCAGCTGTAAATGCCTGATAAAACGGCCAAATACCGCTGATAACGAAACTGGGGTCTCCTAGCCCGGACCTGATCCTCACGTACGCGGGAAGACCTCCGCCTCCCCTCCTGCCCCCGCCAAGCAGTGCCCGGGCCGGGTGCCATAGGCCGGCAGGACTGGGCGCCCATTAGGTGCCAGCCAGGAGGGAGGAACACAATGCCGCGTCCGCACGCCTTCGAGACCCACGTGCACTGCTCCTTTAAATGCCCCGGCCCTTTAACAGCTCGCACCGCGCCCACCCCGGCGGGGGCTCCGGCGGCCGGGTGGACCGGGCCCTGCTGAAGGCCCGAGGCCTGGGGCCCCTCCCCGCGCTCCTTCCACTCCCCAGTTCCGGGCCGGCCCCGCCGCTGTCCCGGCGCCCTCCCGTCCCCGGCCGCTGGGGCCGCAGCCCCGGAACCCGCCAAGGGGCCGCGACCGGCCGCCGCGAAGGGCGTGCGGAGGGCAGGGCCCGGCTCGCGGGTTGCGGCTCCACCCCGTGCCCTACGAGCCACGGGCGACCGGGCCGCGACCCGCGCGCGCGTTCCAGCCCGCTCACCTGCTTCGCCGCGGCGATCCGGCATTGTTTACGCAGCTGGCAGAGCGCCCGCCGGACCCGGCGCCGGCGCAGACCCCGCCCTCGCCCCGCCCCGGCCCCGCCTCCGCCCCGTCTGCGACGCTACGTTCCCCGGTCCACGTCGGGTTCCTAACCGGAGCCGGGGCCCTGGAAAGGCAAGGGGCCTGAGAGGGGCCGGGCCTACCCCTATGCGCCGCAGGGACCCCGGAATGGACCTGACGTTGGACTGAGCACTGACCTTAGAGTGAGTGGAGGCTGGGCCTGTAATGTAAAAAGGCCTTGGCAGCAGCACCATAGGGCGGTAGCGCATTTGCTTCGTGGACAGTCTCCTGTGTTGTAGTTTTAAGTCCCTGCATTCCAACACCCCCACCCCACCCCACCCCCGGGATTTACTCACAATAAGGGAGCACTAGTGGCCTGGGGTGAGCTAACATCTTGAGAGTTTTCCTGGTCTGTATTCTAGAGCTTCGAAACTACCAGATAAAATTGAACAGGGATGAAATTGCTACCCATGACCTGAGAATTGAATGTTGTTTCCAGGATTTGGAGTCCAAGGGATGAGTTGTCAATAATCTAATATTTCTGAGTGGCTTCACATTTTAAAAAGGTGAAATTCACACAACATAAAATTAACCATTTTAAAGTGTGCAATTCAATGGCATTTAGTACATTCACGGCATGGTACAATCCCAGCCACCTCTATCTAATTCTGAAACATTTCCATCACTCCAAAATAAAACCTCCTACCCATTTAAACGTTTCTTCACATCTCCTTCTCCCCTCAGTCCCTGGCAACCTATTTACCTATTTTGGATATTTCATATAAATGGAATCATAACAATATGTGACCTTTTGTATCTGGCTTCTTTCACTTAGTATAAATGTTTTCAAGATTCATCCACATTGTGGCATGTATCAGCACTTCATTCCTTTTTATGGCTGAATAATATTCCATTGCATGTATAAACCACAATTTGTTTATCTGTTCATCCACGGATGGGCCTTTGTGCTGTTTCCACCTTTTGGCTATTGTCAGTAGCACTGCTATAGACATGTGTGTACATATATTTGTCTGAATACCTGTTTTCAGTTCTTTGGGGTACATACCTAGGAGTTGAATTGCTAGATCATATGGAAATAATATTTTTAACTTTTTGAGGAACTATCAAACTGTTTTTCATGAGCCTGAACCATTTTACACTCCTACCAACAAGGAACAGAGGGTTCCAATTTCTCCACATTCTCCATCACTTGTTATTTTCCATTAAATTTTAAAATTATTATTTATTGCCTTCCTAATGGGTATGAAGGTTTTGGTTTGGATCTCCCTGTTAACTAGTGATGTTGAGTGTCTTTCCTGTGCTTGTTGACCATTTGTATATCTTCAGAGAAATGTCTACTCAAGTCCTTTGCCCATTTCTAATTGGGTTATCTTTTTGTTGTTGTAAGTGGTTCTTTATATATTCTGGATATCAGACCCCATCAGATATATGATTTGCAAATATTTTCTCCCATTTTGTAGGTTGTCTTTTCACTTTCTGATAATATCCTTTAATGCATACATGGCTTTAATTTTGGTGAAGTCCAGTTTATCAATTTTTTCTTTTATTGCTTGTGAATTTGGTGTCATAGTCAAGAATCTATTGTCAAATCCAAAGTCATGAAGATTTACCTCTATGTTTTCTTCTAAGAGTGTTATGGTTTTAGCACTTACATTTAGATTGTTGATACATTTTGAGTTAATTATTGTATATGGTGTGAGGTCTGGGTCCAGCTTCATTCTTTGGCATGTGGTTATCCAGTTGTCCCAGCACCATTGGTTGCAAAGACTGTTCTTTCCCTAAGTGAATGGTCTTGGCCCCCTTGTCAAAAATCATTGGGCTATAGATAAATGGGAAAAACCAAAATTTAAAAAGAGCTATTTAAATGAAAATAAATCCAAGATGGAAATGGGGCAGGTCAGCATTTTGACAGACAAAATAATGATCCAAATAATGGCCTGTGATAAATTAGAGAAATGAATTACAAGTAACAGAAACAATGATTAAATAATAGGTTCTTTAAAATCCTTGAGGGTCACAGACTCAACTCTAACTGATGTATGAGTCACCTCTGCAGAATCCCCAAGAAAGGACTGCCCAGCCAGGTTTGTCGTTGTTTTGGGAACTTTCTGTACTGTACTTTATTGAGAGGTTGAATTTCAGCCTTTAATGTGGAGCATAAAGACTTGTAAAATGAGTTTAGGAAGTATTCCCTCTTCTATTTTTTGGTAGAGTGGTTTGTGTGTGTGTGTGTGTGTGTGTGGTACGCGGGCCTCTCACTGTTGTGGCCTCTCCTGTTGCAGAGCACAGGCTCCGGACGCGCAGGCTCAGCGGCCATAGCTCACGGGCCCAGCCGCTCCACGGCATGTGGACTCTTCCTGGACCGGGGCACGAACCCATGTCTCCTGCATCAGCAAGCGGACTCTCAACCACTGCGCCACCAGGTAGAGCTTGAGAAGGATTGGTGTTAATTCTTCTTTAAAAGTTTTGTAGAATTCGCCCAGAGAAGCCATCTGATCCTGGCTTTGAAGAGATTTTTGATCACTGATTCGATCTCTTACTGCTGATTCAGTCTCTTCACTTTTCATAGGTTTGTTCAGATTTCCTATTTCTTCTTGAGTCAGTTTTGGTAATTTGTGTATTTCTAGGAATTTGCCCATTTTCTGTAGATTATCTAATTTGTTGGTGTATAATTGTTCATAGTATGCCCTTATAATTCTTTTTTTTTCTTCAAGGGTCATAATGATGTCCCCACTGTCATTCTGATTTTAATTATTTAATTATACCTTTTCTCTTTTTTATCAGTCTAGCTAAAAGTTTGTCAATTTTATTGAGCTTTTCAGTTTTTTCATTTTAGTTATTGTAGATTTCACCTCCAGAATTATTTCTGTTTGGTTCCTTTTTATAATTTCTGTCTCTTTGTTGATATCTTCTATTCGTTTATACATTGATTGTTCTCTGGTTTCCTTTAGTTCTATGTCCACAGTTTCCTTGAGCTATTTGAGCATATTTAAGACAATTCATTTAAAGTCTTTGTCTTAGCAAGTCCAATTTCTGGGCTTCCTCGGAGATGGTTTCTGCCAAATTCTTTTTCCTGTGTATGAGTCATACTTTTTCTTTGTATGCCTTGTAATTTTTTGTTGACAACTAGACAATTTGAGTATTGTGGCAGCTCTGGAAATCAGATTCTGTACCCCTTGGCAAGGTTTGCCATTATTGCTTGTTAAGGGTTATAATCATCCATTTGTTTAGTGACATTTCCAAACTATTTTTGCAGACTGTATTCCTTTTTTTAATTTAATTTTTATTTTATATTGGGGTATAGTTGATTTACAATGTTGTGTTAGTTTCAGGTGTACAGCAAAGTGATTCAGTGATACATATACATATATCCACTCTTTTTCAGATTCTTTTCCCATATAGGTTATTAAAAAATATTGAGTATAGTTCCCTGTGCTATACAGTAGGTCCTTGTTGATTATCTATTTTATATATAGTAGTGTGTATCTGTTCATCTCAAACTCCTAATTTATCCCCTTTCCCCTTTGGTAACCTTAAGTTTGTTTTCGAAGTCTGTGAGTCTGTTTCTGTTTTGTAAATACGCTCATTTGTAACATCTTTTAAAATTCCACATATCAGTGATATCATATGATATTTGTCTTTCTCTGTCTGACTGACTTCACTTAGTATGATAACCTCTAGGTCCATACATGTTGCTGCAAATGGCATTATTTCATTCTTTTTTATGGCTGAGTAATATTCTATTGTATATATGTACCACATCTTCTTTATCCATTCCTCTGTCGATGGACATTTAGGTTGCTTCCATGTGCAGACTATATTCCAATCATGTGTAGTCACTGAGGTCTCTGTTCCATTACCTCATTGGTCAGCCACTGACTTGACACAGATTTCCTTAAATGCCTGGAGTTCCCCCCCACACCACCCCAAATTAGAAGAAACCTCTCCTGGTCTTTATAGATTGGCCCTGAGCTGGGTACTGCTGCTGCACTTAACCAGGCCACCTGCAACTCTGCCTTAGTATTTATTTCCTGCTTGCATGGAAGATCAGCCAAAAGTGCAAGCCTAGGGTCCTCTCAGGTCTTTTCTGAGCATGTGTCTGGCCCTGGACATGTGTGTTGTAGTCTGGATTCCCTGATATAAGAAGTAGCCCTTCAAAGCCCTTATTCTTCCAGTATCTTCCTCCTCAGCCTTCCCCTTTCCAGGCTTTTTGGTTTGTCTGCTGCTTAACCCCATCTGCCGCCCCTTGCCCCAGACAACTATGGGTACTGTATGTCTTTAAATCCTTTCAAAAGACGCTACCTGGGAAGCTGCTCCAGTCTGAGAGGGGTGAAGCAAATGTCAACCTCTGCACCCTCACGGAACTGCCAGCTGGGCCAAAATGTACAGCCACATTTTTGAGAACAAGGTCTGTATTGCCCACCCTGGCATCAGCAAGCCACAGCAGGGATTCAGGCTGTTGTCCCCCTGGCTGCTGCTGGGCTGGGGAATGGGAGATGGTGGGTGGGTAAGCAAAAATGCTGCAACAGTTTCGTAGTGAAATAGCAGCTTCTTTCTTCATGAGTCACTCCCCTGGTTGCTCTAAGTTTTTTCTTATTAGATTCCAGAGTTCCAGAAAAGCTGATTCTGTCAGATTTTATCAGCTTAATGGTTGCTTAAGTGGAGGTACTGATTCTTGGAGCTCCTGGTCTGCCATTTTCCATGACAGCACTCCTAAGTAGCCTCACTTTTACCACTGAACACCATTGACTGAAAAATTTTCTCCTTGATGCCGTGCTCGCCTTATTTCTCTCCATGGTGGATTTCACCTCCTCTGCCCATTGTTGTTTCCAGGTGTCACTGGAGTTCTGTTCTCACTGTGCACACTCTTTTTGGGGAATCCACCCATGACCTAAGCTGCCACCTCTATGTTGATGAATCTCCAATTTAGTCCTCTCCCCAGAGCCCCAGACATGTGGACCACTACTCATGGACCGCTCCACTCAGAAATCCCACAGATCACTCGAGGTGAAGCCGTGTGAGTAAGTTCTGGCTAATGGGATGGAAGGAGAAGAGGTACATCCTTACTCTTATTCTTCTTGCTCTCTGGAACGTGGAGGTGATAACCAGAGCTCAAGCAGCCATCTTGGACCATGACGACCATGAGGAGGGAGGTCTGTCTTTGATGATTGTGGAGCCACTAGCTTAGAATTGCTTACCTCCTTACACTGTCTCAGGGAGGGAAAAGCAATTTTATCTTGTTCAACAGGCCATTGTTATTTTGTGACTCCCTCACATGAAACTAAACCAAAGCTTGCTTAATGCACAAGACTGTTCCATCCCTATTCCCCTTACACCATTGCTCCACTGGCTGTACTAAGCTACACGCAGCTCTCTCTGCTAGCATTCCTTTGCACAGCATCTATTGTAGACATCTATTTCTCCCTCACTTCCTGTGAGCATCTCTAGAGCAGAACCTATACATTTCTTGGATTCCTGACATGTCAACTTTTTTAAGGCAAGAAAAAGAGGAATAGGGAATGGACAGTTCTTGGATCCCATTTATATGTGCTTTACATTTTATTTGTCTTAACTTGAACTATTAGAACAACTCTGAAGGGGTGGAACATTATTATTGCTCTTTTATATACGGGGAAATGGAAGTCAACAAAGACAAAGCTGTTTCCCAAATATACATGGATAACGAGGGGCAGAATTATGTGTAGACCTCAAGTCTGTCTGACCTGATGCAGCAGCCCTCTTTAGCCCACTTAAAAGGTTCCATGTCAGTGCATCGGCTGGGCTGTGGCTGAGTAATCTTTGATGAATTAATTCCCTTCATGGTTCTCCTTTGAGATTGTCATTCTCAGCTGCTTTTCACATGCTGGTTTGTGAAGGATGAGTAAGCACCTTCCTGAACCTGACCTCAGTTCCAGAAAGGGTGGCCTCTGCTTCAGGTTTTGGTGTGCAGGGGATTTTAAGTTTCCTCAAAAAATTAAAACTAGAACTACCATATGATCCAGCAAATCCACTCCTAGGTATTTATCCAAAGAAAATGAAAACACTACCCTGAAAAGATATATGCACCCCTATGTTCATTGTAGCATTGTTTACAATAGCCAAGATAGGGAAGCAACCTAAGTGTAAATAATTTTTAATTTTTTGAGCAACCTCCATACTGTTTTCCATAGTGGCTGCACCAATGTACATTGCTACCACCAGTGCACAAGGGTTCCCTTTTCTCCACATCCTTGCCAACCCTTGTTATTTCTTCTCTTTTTGATAACAGCCATTCTGACAGGTGTGAGGTGATATCTCATTGTGGTTTTGATTTGCCTTTCCCTGATGATTAGTGATGTTGAACATCTTTTCATGTGTGTTGGTCATCTGTATATCTTCTTTGGAAAAATGTCTATTTAACTCCTCTGCCCATTTTTTAATTGGGTTATTCGTTTTTCTGATGTTGAGTTGTATATTTTGGATATATTATATTTGTATATTTTGGATATTAACTCCTTATCAGATGTATTATTTGCAAATACCTTCTCCCATTCAGTAGGCAGCCTTTTCATTTTGTTGATGGTTTCCTTTGTCATACAAAAGCTTTTTAGTTTGATGTAGTGCTATTTGTGCTTTTGTTTCCCTTGCCTGAATAGATAGATCCAAAAAAGTATGCTAAGACCAGTGTCAAAGAGCCTACTGCCTGTTTTCTTCTAGGAGTTTTATGGTTTCATAAAACCTATGGTTTAGGTCTTACATTTAAGACTTTAATGCATTTTGAGTTTATTTTTGTGTATAGTGTGAGAAAGTGTTCCAGTCTGATTCTTTTGCAAGTGGCTGTCCAGTTTTCCCAACACCATTTATTGACAAGGCTGTCTTTCCCCCACTGTTTATTCTTGCCTCCTTTGTCATAGATAAATTGACATATAAGGGTGGGTTTATTTCTGGGTTCTCTATTCTGTTCCATTGATCTATGTGTCTGTGCCAGTATCATACTGTTTTGATGACTGTAGCTTTATAACATAGTTTGAAACCAGGGATTGTGATAACCTCCAGCTTTGTTCTTCTTTCTCAAGATTGTTTTGGCTATTCAGGATCTTTTGTGTTTCCATACGAATTTTAGAATTAGTTGTTCTAGTTCTGTGAAAAATACCATGGATATTTTGATAGGGATTGAATGGACTCTGTAGATTGCCTTGGGGCATATGGGCATTTTAACAATATTAATTCTTCCAAACCATGACCATGTTATATCTTTCCATTTGTCTTTGTCATCTTCAGTTTCTTTCATCAGTGTCTTATAGTTTTCCAAGTATAGGTCTTTTACCTCCTTGGTTAGATTTATTCCTGGGTATTTTATTCTTTTTGATGCAATTGTAGATGGATTGTTTTCTTAACACATTATTGACCAGAGATGTATTAATCCGTTTTTAGAGAGTGATACAACTAACATCACCATGCAAAGTTGTTAGAACTTAAAATTGATTGAGGGTTCATTATAGAACTCATGATTGTCATTATCATTCATATTTTGCTCCGTTAGGTTTTTTTTTTTTTTTTTTTTCGGTACGCGGGCCTCTCACTGTTGTGGCCTCTCCCGTTGTGGAGCACAGGCTCCGGACGCGCAGGCTCAGCGGCCATGGCTCACGGGCCCAGCCGCTCCGCGGCATGTGGGATCTTCCTGGACCAGGGCACGAACCCGTGTCCCCTGCATTGGCAGGCGGACTCTCAACTACTGCACCACCAGGGAAGCCCTACGTTAGGTTTTTGTTCCAACCTTGTGTATATTATAAATATAAAATGTTCTAAAATGACGCATCACAAAAGTTTGAGTGAAGAATAATTTTTCGGCAAATTTTATGCAGATACTTTCTCTGATTGTCCGAGTAACATATATACTAGTGTCTCAGAAGATGATAGCTCTTCAGAATATAGTTCTGATTCAGACGATGTGAATATTAGACTAGAAAAAGACAAAAAACCTTAGTAATTGATTCTGATACAGAAAGTGAAAATGAAACTCATGGTGCTGGAGAATGTTCCTTTGCTTCTATAGAAGAGTGAATTGAAGACAACATTTCATGAAAATTAGAAGACTTTACAGGTGTGTCAGGTGTAACTATTGAATGTAATAAACCCTCAAAGTGTTAGTGAAATAACATAATTGATTTTTGGCTGGCCAAAATAAAAATCACTGGCCATAGGCATTAGTTTCTGCAAAAATCCCCCAGTCAATAATGAGTTAATTTTATTTTTATTTTCTGATAGTTCATTGTTAGTGTATAGAAATACAACAGCTTTCCGTATATTAATTGTGTATCCTGCAACTTCACTAAATTTATTTCTTAGTTCTAATAGTTTTTTGGTTGATGTTTTTAGGATTTTCTATATATAGTATCATGTCATCCAAAAACAGTAACAGTTTTACTTCTTCCTTTCCAATTTGGATTCCTTTTATTTATTTTTCTTGTCTGATTGCTGTGGCTAGGACTTCCAGTACTATGTTGAATAAAAGTGGTAAGAGTGGGCATCCTTGTCTTGTTTCTGATTTTAGAGAAACACTTTCAGCTTTTCACCCTTGAGTATAATGTTGGCTGCTAGTTTGTCATATATAGCCTTTATTATGTTGAGGTATATTCCCTCTATAACTGCTTTATTGAGAGTTTTTATCATAAAGGGGTGTTGGATTTTGTCAAAAGCTTTTTCTGCATCTATTGAGATGATACTGTGATTTTTATTCTTCATTTTGTTAATGTGGCGTATCACATTATTGAGTTGTAGATAATGAACCATCCTTGCATCCCTGGGATAAACCCCACTTGATCGTGGTGTATGTATGATCCCTTTAATGTATTGTTGAATTTGGTTTGCTAATATTTCCTTAAGGACTTTTGCATCTGTGTTCATCAGTGATATTAGCCTGTAATTTTCTTTTATTGTGGTGTCTTTGTCTGCTTTCAGGTAAATGCTGGTTTCGTAAAATGAGTTTGGGAACATTCTTTCCTCTTCAGTTTTTTGGAATAGTTTGACATTAATAGTTTGGTATTAATTCTTTAAATATTTGGTAGAATTCATCTGTGAAGCAGTCTGGTCCTGGACTTTTGTTTGTCGGGAGTTTTTTTTTTTTTAATTACTGATTCAATTTCATTACTGGTAATTAGTCTGTTCATATTTTCTATTTCTTTCTGATTCAGTCTTGGGAGATTTTATGTTTCTAGGAATGTATCCATTTCTTCTAGGTTGTCCATTTTATTGGCATATAATTTTTCACAGTAATCTCATGAGTTTTTGCATTTCTGTGGTGTCAGTTGTAACTTCTCTTTCATTTCTGATTTTATTGATTAGGGTCCTCAATCTGTTTTTCTTGATGAGTCTGGCTAAAGGTTTATCAATTTTGTTTGTTTTTTCAAAGAACCAGCTCTTAGTTTCATTAATCTTTTGTGGGTTTTTTTTATTTTTGGGTTTTTTTTTTTTTTGCAGTACGAGGGCCTCTCACTGTTGTGGCCTCTCCCGTTGTGGAGCACAGGCTCCGGACGTGCAGGCTCAGCGGCCACAGTTCACGGGCCCAGCTGCTCCGCAGCATGTGGGATCTTCCCGGACTGGGGCACGAACCTGTGTCCCCTGCATCGGCAGGCGGACTCTCAACCACTGCGCCACCAGGGAAGCCCTTTTCTTTTGTTTTTTAAGTGTCTATTTCATTTCTTTCTACTCTGACCTTGACGATTTCTTTCCTTCTGCTAACTTTGGGCTTTGTGTGTTCTTTTTTCTAGTTTTTCAGGCATAAGTTTAGTTGTTTATTTGAGATCTTTCTTATTCCCTGAGGTAGGCTTGTATCGCTATAAACTTCTCTCTCAAGGCTGCTTTTGCTGTGTTCCATAGGTTTTGTATTGTTGTGTTTACAAGTCTGGAACAGTTTCTTTGCCTCCCCTTTGAGCCATGCAAAGCCACTTTCCATGATACACCATGTTTGGATAGTCTCACCCGTAGGGTTTCCGGACAGAGCCAATCTGCCAGCTATGAAACCCAGCCATGGGCCAGTTGCTGGCAACACATCTTCAGTATTGCCAGTCATGGGTGACACTGTGGACAGAAGGGATGCTTGAAGGATACCCTGAAACAGCTCTTGCCAGTATGTCTAGAAATTGCCAGCAATTGCCTGAAAGATTATGTCGATTCACGTAATGACTCACATTTACATCATTTTCACTGCATGATAGCTAGGATGGCTCATCTCTCCTCAGAGGATGTTTGTATTATTATTATTATTATTATTATTATTATTATTATTATTATTATTTGGCTGCACCATGCAGCTTGCGGGGTCTTATTTCCCTGAACCAGAGATTGAACCTGGGACCCTGGCAGTGAGAGCACCGAGTCCTAACCACTGGACCACCAGGGAATTCCCAGTGTTTGTGTTATTTTAAAGGAGTTCCTGTGATGTCTGCTTTTACCATTTCAATAATTTAAGCTAGACATTTTCTAACTTTTTGGTTTTGCTACCCCTTTATGCTCTCAAAACTGAGGGCTCCAAAAAGCTTTTGTTTATGTGGACTATATCAATATTTACGGTATTAGAAATTAAAACTGAGGAATTTAAAAAATTTATTCATTTTAAAGTAATAACAACCAATGACATATTAACATAACATTTTAATGAAAAATAACTATGTTACCCAAAAAATTTAGCGAGAAAAGTGGCACTGTTTTACATTTGTGGTAGGTAGAATAATGTCCCCCAAAGAAGTCTATACCCTATTCCCTAGAACCTGTGAATATGTTACTTTAAATGGCAAAAGGGACTTTGTAAATGTGACTAGGGTTAAGGACCCTGAGATGGGGAGTTTTCCTGGATTGTCCAGGTGGGCTTAGTCGCAAGAATCCTTAAAAGTGCAGAACCTTTCCTGGCTGTGGTCGGAAGGAGATGCAACAACTAAAGAAGAGTCAGAGGGAAATGCAGTGTTGCTGGCTTTGAATATAGAGGAAAGAGACCTCAAGCCAAAGAAAGAGCATGGCCTCTACAAGTTGGAAAAGGCAAGGAGACACGTTGTCCATTAGAGCCTCAAAAAAGGAGCTCAGGGGCCTCCCTGGTGGCGCAAGTGGTTGAGAGTCCGCCTGCCGATGCAGGGGATACGGGTTCGTGCCCCGGTCTGGGAGGATCCCATATGCCGCGGAGTGGCTGGGCCCGTGAGCCATGGCCGCTGAGCCTACGCGTCCGGAGCCTGCGCGTCCGGAGCCTGCGCATCCGGAGCCTGTGCTCCGCAACGGGGGAGGCCACAACAGTGAGAGGCCCGCATACCGCAAAAAAAAAAAAAAAAAAAAAGGAGCTCAGCCCTGTAACACCTGTTAGTCCCGTAAGACGTGTGTTGGACTTCTGCCCTACAGAACAGTAGGGTAATAAGCATGTGTTACTAAGCCACTAAGTTTGTGGTAATTTTTTATAACAGCAAGAGAAAACTAATACAACATTTTTGCAAATTTCTTTAATGTCTGGCTTATAAGAAGACAACTGGATCCTCACATCTGCTTCTGCATTCAATCTTTTGTGATATGCCGCTTTGGTGGAAGTATACGAAGAAAATTTGACCTTGTATAGATTTAAAGTTGGAAAACGTAAGAGTGTTTCAATAGCCTTCTCAGATCATTGTGGATTATTCTGATACTATGCTAAATTTAACAATTGTAATTTCTTATAGTTGCACCGTGGAGTCTGAAATGATATCAATAACTTTTCATATCTGTTATATTAAAATCCATTGATCTCTCTTGAACTTTAATGGATCCTTTTACCCATGCATGATTTTATAACATCATGTATTGACCATTTAGAAAAACATTGGTTCACTGATTATTCAGATCTTCCAAATGTTAACACACTTCATTTTACAATATAAACAACACACATTTTTAATATCACCACCAATCTCATCCGAAAAATCTTTAGGTGCTGGGAAGCTATTAAAGTCACTATGGCAGATACAAGTTTTCTAGAATTCTCGTTTTCACTTGAAAGCTTAAATTTTGTCATTAGCAACACATACCATCAGTATCTTCCTATGACTTGTTTCCCTTGAAATGATAGGCTCACTTTGTTCATTTTCAAGAAAATGTCTGCCAGGTACACAAGTCTGAATAACTTTCCATTGTCCATCATACGTCCAAGCAAAAATGATGTCCTCTAGAAAAGCAGCTAGTGCAGCTTACGTGTAAGTGTAATCCCATGAGTGCTTTTCCTAGAGACAACCAAGACACTTCAGATTGTAGCAGAAATGCTTGACGCCTGCTTCCCATTTCACTACACAGAACGTTAAACAGATTATAAATCAAGGGTAGAGATTAAATAAAATTGATAACCTTTACTGATTACTTTTGTACGTTCTCAGTTGAATCTGGCACTTTTAAAAAGTCACTAATTTGTGGCAGTGACTGACGTAATGACTACCAGTAAGTACCGTTCGGTGCTGCTGAGTTCTTCTACCCTCCGACACCAGAAGTTTTACCTGCCATTGCTTTTGTTCCATCAGTGCACATGTCAACATAGTGAGGAAGAATAATAATAACATCTTAGTATTAGTATGAAAACCATATTGCCCACACATACCCTAGGGGTCTGCAGATCGCACTTGGGGAACCACCCATTGAAGCCGTTTTCTCTCAGGGCTCCACCTTCGTTCAATATTTCTATGGCATGAAGCGGATGGGCGCAGCATTTTGGTGTTTGTTTCTTTAAACCCTTTCAAGGATGTGCATATCACCTTGTTGTTTTTCTTACAAGATTTATGAAATTAAATTATACTTTGTAGACAACTCGGCAAACATTTTTTTTAATAGCCTGGCTTCCACTTTCTTATTTTCTTTAGTTGTGTGTACCACTCTACACGTGTTGGTTTAGGAAGGAAAATAGTAGCTATCCAATAGTCATGTCCACTGAGTGAGGAATTACTGTACTGAACGTGGAGGGAAAAGGTGTGATGCATGTTAAGGTAATCAAACAAGGAGGCCATTAGACTGAATTGGCTCTAATGCCTTGGTGCCTCACGCAAACAAACCAAAACCTAAGCCAGAGTTGATGCACTTGAACCAGAGAAAATGAAACTTAAGAACCCCCAACCACAAACAGCCAACTAGGCTTTCCCATATAAGGCAACTAACTGCTTAAGCTGTGGCCAATCAAATAATTTCCTTGCTTTGCTTCTTCTCTGTAAAACCCCTCCCCTAGCTCCTGTCAGTGAGAGCTCCTAATCACCTTTGGTTTGGTGCTGCCCAATTAAATTAATGTGGACTCAAATAAACTCTTAAAAAAAAAAAAAGTTAATGTGCCTCAGCTTATCTTTTAACATGCATATGTCTGGACAATATTTAGTTTCATTACACTTTGTTTTCCTCCACACCTAAATCATATGGTAATGTTGGATTGTGATATGCTAATCAACACTCATCATTTTCTCTGGCTTTACAAGGTTTATTTCTATGGTAAAGCAATACATATTCATTAAAGAAAAATTTTTAATTCTAAGTAGTAAAAAGGAGAAGACAGTAATGAATAGTCCCACCTCCCAGTGATGATGGATGATAACATTTTGGTGCATTTCCTTCCAATCTTTTTTAAAAATACATTATGTAAACCTTTTTTTTTTTTTTTTTTTTTTGCAGTACACAGGCCTCTCACTGTTGTGGCCTTTCCCGTTGCGGAGCACAGGCTCCGGACGCACAGGCCCAGCGGCCACGGCCCATGGGCCCAGCCGCTCTGCGGCATGTGGGATCCTCCTGGACCGGGGCACGAACCCGTGTCCCCTGCATCGGCAGGCGGACTCTCAACCACTGCGCCACCAGGGAAGTGCTATGTGAACCATTTTATAGCCCACTTTTTTTCCCTTAACGTTGCATTATATTCATGTATTACTATGTAGTTTTCATAAACATTATTTGAAATAGTGGGACAATATTCCAGTTAATAGATACACCACACTATGTTTAACCATTCACTTACTGTTGTACTTTTTAGATTATTTCCAATTTAAAAAATTTTAGGGCATAGATTTCTTTGTATTTAGAATTATTTCCTTTAGGATTAATCTGCATAAATAAAATTATTGGGGCTTTTGAAGAATATTATGAAATTGCTTTTCAAAAGATTTACATTAAGGTTTGCTCCCCTCCAGCAAAGTGTGAGACTGTCTCTTCCCTCTACCCTGGCTATTTTTAGAAATTACCATTTTTATAAAATTGTTTGCTAATTGTTTTGAACTTTATTTATTTTTTATACAGCAGGTTCTTATTAGTTATCTATTTTATACCTATTAGTGTATATATGTCAATCCCAATCTCCCAATTCATCACACCACCACACCACCACTTTCCCCCCTTGGTGTCCCTACGTTTGTTCTCTACATCTGTGTCTCTGTTTCTGCCTTGCAAACCGGTTCATCTGTACCATTTTTCTAGATTCCACATATATACATTAATATACAATATTTGTTTTTCTCTTTCTGACTGACTTCACTCTGTACGACAGTCTCTAGGTCCACCCACATCTCTACAAATGATCCAATTTCTTTCCTTTTTATGGCTGAGTAATATTCCACTGTATATATGTACCACATCTTCTTTATCCATTTGTCTCTCGATGGGCATGTAGGTTGCTTCCATGACCTGGCTATTGTAAATGGTGCTGCAGTGAACATTGGGGTTCATGTGTATTTTTGAATTATGGTTTTCTCTGGGTATATGCCCAGTAGTGGGATTGCTGGGTCTTATGGTAATTCTAAGTTTAGTTTTTTAAGGAACCTCCATACTGTTCTCCATAGTGGCTATATCCCCACCAAAAGTGCAAGAGGGTTCCCTTTTCTCCACACCCTCTCCAGCATTTGTTGTTTGTAGATTTTCTGATGATGCCCATTCTAACCACTGTGAGGTGATACCTCATTGTGGTTTTGATTTGCATTTCTCTAATAATTAGTGATGTTGAGCAGCTTTTCATGTGCCTCTTGGCCATCTGTATATCTTCTTTGGAGAAATGTCTATTTAGATCTTCTGCCCTTTTTTTTTTTTTTTTTGCGGTATGCGGGCCTCTCACTGTCGTGGCCTCCCCCGTTGCGGAGCACAGGCTCCGGACGCGCAGGCTCCGGACGCGCAGGCTCCGGACGCGCAGGCTCAGCGGCCATGGCTCACGGGCCCAGCCGCTCCGCGGCATATGGGATCCTCCCAGACCGGGGCACGAACCCGTATCCCCTGCATCGGCAGGCGGACTCTCAACCACTTGCGCCACCAGGGAGGCCCCCTTCTGCCCTTTTTTTAAACATTTTTATTGGAGTATAATTGCTTTACAATGGTGTGTTAGTTTCTGCTTTATAACAAAGTGAATCAGTTATACATATACATATATCCCCATATCTCTTCCCTCTTGCATCTCCCTCCCTCCCACCCTTCTAGCTGGTCACAAAGCACCGAGCTGATCTCCCTGTGCTATGCGACTGCTTCCCACTAGGTACCTATTTTACATTTGGTAGTGTATATATGTCCATATATACACTTTGTCCCAGCTTACCCTTCCCCCTCCCCGTGTCCTCAAGTCCATTCTCTAGTAGGTCTGTATCTTTATTCCCATCTTGCCCCTAGGTTCTTCATGACCTTTTTTTTTTTTAGATTCAATATATATGTGTTAGCATACGGTATTTGTTTTTTCTTTCTGACTTACTTCACTCTGTATGACAGACTCTAGGTCCATCCACCTCACTACAAATAACTCAATTTCATTTCTTTTTATGGCTGAGTAATATTCCATTGTATATATGTGCCACATCTTCTTTATTCATTCATCTGTCAGTGGACACTTAGGTTGCTTCCATGTCCTGGCTATTGTAAATAGAGCTGCAATGAACATTGTGGTACATGACTCTTTTTGAATTATGGTTTTCTCAGGGTATATGCCCAGTAGTGGGATTGCTGGGTCATATGGTAGTTCTATTTTTAGTTTTTTAAGGAACCTCCATACTGTTCTCCATAGTGGCTGTATCAATTTACATTCCCACCAACAGTGCAAGAGGGTTTCCTTTTCTACACACCCTCTCCAGCATTTATTGTTTGTAGATTTTTTGATGAAGGCCATTCTGACCAGTGTGAGATGATATTGCATTGTAGTTTTGATTTGCATTTCTCTAATGATTAATGATGTTGAGCATTCTCTCATATGTTTGTTGGCAATCTGTATATCTTCTTTGGAGAAATGTCTATTTGGGTCTTATGCCCATTTTTGGATTGGGTTGTTTGTTTTTTTGCTATTGAGCTGCATGCGCTGCTTGTAAATTTTGGAGATTAATCCTTTGTCAGTTGCTTCATTTGCAAATATTTTCTCCCATTCTGAACATTGTCTTTTCGTCTTGTTTATGGTTTCCTTCGCTGTGCAAAAGCTTTTAAGTTTCATTAGGTCCCATTTGTTTATTTTTATTTCCATTTCTCTAGGAGGTGGGTCAAAAAGGATCTTGCTGTGATTTATGTCATAGAGTGTTCTGCTTGTGTTTTCCTCTAAGAGTTTGATAGTGTCTGGCCTTACATTTAGGTCTTTAATCCATTTTGAGTTTATTTTTGTGTATTGTGTTAGGGAGTGTTCTAATATCATTCTTTTACATGTAGCTGCCCAGTTTTCCCAGCATCACTTATTGAAGAGACTGTCTTTTCTCCATTGTATATCTTTGCCTCCTTTGTCATAGATTAGTTGACCAAAAGTGTGTGGGTTTATCTCTGGGCTTTCTATCCTGTTCCACTGATCTATATTTCTGTTTTTGTGCCAG
The DNA here is from genome assembly GCF_025265405.1 of Mesoplodon densirostris. Taxonomy (NCBI): domain Eukaryota; kingdom Metazoa; phylum Chordata; class Mammalia; order Artiodactyla; family Ziphiidae; genus Mesoplodon; species Mesoplodon densirostris. The sequence continues at coordinate 169,748,246 of NC_082662.1, forward strand.
TACCATATTGTCTTGATTACTGTAGCTTTGTAGTATAGTTTGAAGTCAGGGAGTCTGATTCCTCCAGCTCCTTTTTTTTCCCTCAAGATTGCTTTGGCTATTCGGGGGCTTTTGTGTCTCCATACAGATTTTAAGATTTTTTTTGTTCTATTTCTGTAAAAAATGCCATTGGTAATTTGTTAGGGATTGCATTGAATCTGTAGATTGCTTTGGGTAGTATAGTCATTTTCACAATGTTGATTCTTCCAACCCAAGAACATGGTATATCTCTCCATCTCTTTGTGTCATCTTTGCTAACTTTTCAAGATTAGAAAAATACAAGAACAACTCCATGTTGTTATAAATTACATTGATTGCTAGGAAGTATGAATCTTTTTCTATATTCATTTACATTTTTTCTTTTGTGAATTGCCTATTGAGTCTTATGTGTATGTATCATTTGGTTTCTCGATGCTTTTCTTAATAATTTATATGAGCTTTTGTAATAAGGATATTGGCCCCATTCAGATATTTTCTATGAATATTTTCTGAGCTAGCACAAAGGATCAGATGAAACTGGACTGATCTGAGGCAGAGATCTTGCCAGTATCAAATGTATGAATATAATAATCAAGAGGCACATGCAAAGCAGGGGGAAGTCTGAGACATCCCCAGTGGTTCCCAGGTCTGTCCTTCCTGCTTGGATATGTGCTCCCTGGCTCACAATAATATATGAAGTTTCTAATGAGGTTTGCAGGGCACCTCACACAGTGGGGAGGGGGGGGGAGTGGCACTTAGGTCACCTAAATTTAGGTCATCTCTATTTTATACCCAATAGTTGTACAACTATAATATTACCCTTTCCAGTCATAAATCCAGAGTCTAGGTCTGTTTATGATAAGCAATTCTAAACCAGAGACACATCATGCTGAAAGAATTTAGTTTATAAGCACTCTCCTCCTAGCAAATATCCAGTTGTCAGTATATTTACAAGGAGATTAGACCAGGTCGTTGGTCTTTCTTTCCCTGGGAATGTCCCCCACTAATCGGAAGAGGAATGGGTCCAAGCCAGCTGCTTAACTTCTTTCTTCCTCATTTCCCAAGGTAGCTGTTTGTATTAAAATTTTTTTTTTCTTGTGGACTCTAGAAGTTCTTAAAAATTGTAGTGTAATTAAAGGGGTTTCTGGTTTCAACAATGACAGAGTAGCTTATATTAGTCTAATCCTCTTACAGACAACAGTTATAAACTCTAGACAAAATATTTTAAAAATACATTATTTTAAGACTCTGGAGAGCAAAGAAAGCAGGCAGAAACTGGAGGATATTTGACTCTTGAGGAGGGAGGTGCACTATGTAAATCCTTCTTTTCTGTGACTTTCCCCTGGAGGCACTGACCAATCTGTAATAGCTTGGGGTGACTAAAAGTCAAGTAGGAAGCCACAGTCAGTCACAGACAGAGTCAAATGTATCCTAAGACACAAAGTTAAGTACCAGAGCATGGAGTTTGAGGCTGGCAGAGTAAATAGAAATTGGGGGAGGCCATCCTGGAAAGAAGGAGCCACAGAGTGGAGAGCCCCCTCCCAAATCTGCATGTAAATTCCCCCCAAAGCCATGGCTGACCCCTGAACTGCATTACTGTATCACCAGAGATGAAAGGCATTTTATAATGATAAAGGAGACAATTCATCAGGAAGATACAACCATCTTAATTATGTCTGTATCTACCAATAGAGGTTCCAAGCTCATGAAACAAAAACTGAGAACTGAAGCAAGAAGTAGAAAAACTCACAATCATGGTTGGAGAGAGCTTAACTGTCCTCTCTTAGGTATTGATAAAACGAGACAAAACACATACACGCATGCACACACGCACACAACAGTAATGATAAAGATCGGAACAACACTGTATTAGTTTCCTATGGCTGCTATAATAAATTACCACAAAGTTAATGGCTAAAAATACAAAATAACTCTCTCACAGTTCTGGAGGTCGGATGTCTGAAATCAATTTCTCTGGCCCCAAATCAAGGTGCCAGTGGGCAGCACTGCCTTTGGAGGCTCTGTTTCCTTGCCTTTTCCAGCTTCCAGAGCTGCATCCTTGGTTTGTAGTCCCTTCCTCCCCCTGAAAAGCCAGAAATGTAGCATTTTCCTTCACATTTCCTTCTTCTCTATAGTCAAATGTCCCTGTGCCTGCTTCTTACAAGGACCACTTGTGATTACATTTAGGGCCCACCTTGGATAACCCATGATAATCTTCTCATCTCAAGATCCTTAACTTAGTCACACATGTAAAGCCCCTTTTGCCCTTGTATAGAAAACCCCCACCACTCCTGTGAGTCTCTCTGCTCTCACATGACCGCCACACTCAGAACACTTCTGACACCAGACGTGTGGGGTTATTCCCCACACCAAGCAATTCTCCACAACACCAGATGGGTGTCTACAGTTTAACTCAGTTCTCACATTATCTACCTGGAGATGGCATTGATCCCACAGGTGAAGGGCTCAGTCCTACAAGACTTCAGATGCCACTCACAAGTAGTTGGTCCCCAGGTTACCCACAACTTCTGTCCAATGTGACAACAGATCAGTGATTCCCATGACCTTCTCCCCCTTGGATTCAATTACTTGCTAGAATAGCTCTCAGAACTCAGGGCAACACTTATGTTTACCATTTAGTAAAGGATATGATAAAGATACAGAGGAACAGCCAAATGAAGAGATACATAAGGCAAAGTCTGGGAGAGTCCCAAGCATGGGAGTTTCTATCCCCATGGAGGTGAGGAGCTTCACCCTCCTGGCACATGGATGTGTTCACCAACCTAGAAGCTCTCTGAACCCCACACTATTAGGATTTTCATGGTGGCCTCATCATGTAGGTATGATCAGTTTTTAAATCAATTTTCAGTCCCACCTGTCATTCTCCAGAGAGGGGAGAGGAACTGGAAGCGGAGTTAGTGACCAGTCATGCCTGCATGATGAAGCGTCCATAAAAATCCCAGTAGTTTGGGGTTTAGAGAGCTTCCAGGTTGGTGAACACATGGAGGTGCTAGGAGAGTGGTGGGCCCCGAGAGGGCGTGGGAGCTCCATGCCCCTTCCCATATACCTTGCCCCATGCATCTCTTCCATCTTTATGTTCATGTGTATCTTTTATCATATTTTTAATAATAAACTGGTAAGCAGTAAGTAAGCAGTTTTCCTGAGTTCTGTGGGTCACTGTGGCAAATTAATCAAAACAAGGGGAGCGTTGTGGGAACCTCCAGTTTACAGCTGGTTGGTCAGAAGCACAGGTAACAATGTGGACTTTTGATTGGCATCTGAGATGGAAGGTGGGGGGGGCAGTCTTATGGGATCCGATGCTGTCTCCAGGTAGACAGTGTCAGAATTGAGTTGAATTGTAGGACACTCATCTGGTGTCATACAATTGCTTGGTGTGGGAAAAACTCTAACACATCTGGTGTCAGAAGTGTTGTGAGTGTGATAGTAGTGTGAGAGTAAAGGAGAGACAAAAAAGAGGAGGACTGAGGTTTTCTTTAAAGCCATATAAGGTAATATTCACACGTTCCAGGGATTAGAACCTGAATATCTTTGGGGACCATTTTTTAGTCAACCACAGTCCAACCCTCAGCCCTCAAAGAGTCACGTCTATCCCACACACAAAACATAGTCACCTCATCCTAGCATCCTCCTAAGTCTCAACCTATGACAGTATCATCTCAAGCCACAAATCTTGTCTAAATATCATCAGCTCAAAATCTCATCACGTATATCACCTAAAACAGGTATGGGTGAGACTCTGGGTATGATCCATCCTGGAGCAAAATTCCTCTCCATCTGTGGACTTGTAAAATTAGAAAACAAGTTACCTGCTCCCAAAATACAATTGTGGGACAGGCACAGGGTAACAGCTGTAGACATTCCCATTTCAAAAGGGAGAGAATGGAAGGAAGAAAGAGTCACCAGCCCCAAGCAATTTTGAAATCCAACTGGCCAAACTCCATTAGGTCTCACGACCCAGGAGTTATCCTCTGTGGCTTGAGGCTTCTGCCCCTACCCTGCCCCCTGCTTCCCCATCTTCTTTGTTCTTGAAGGGTAGCACGTGTTTGCAGCAGAGTAGTTTTATCAGCCTGTTTCCGGCCTCTAGAATTTTGGTGACAACCTTCTTTCATTTCACCCTCTCTCTTTCAGTTCAAGCTGGCAGTGTTTCTGCTGATACAACATTCTCAAAACCCTTGTGTGTGTCAAGGACATTAATCACACCATGAAACAAGACGTTCTTCCACAGAGCTTCCCTGGAGTCTCCCATCTCTATTCTTGGCTTCTGCTCAAATGGCTGGGGGGATCCACGGTGACGTGTCTCATCTCTTCAGCACTAGCAAATGGCTCTCCAGCCACACCCTTGGCCTTCTCTCTACAGTCTGCTTTTTGGACAGTGACTCTCCTAATTAGCATGTTTTGCAATCTGGATAGGTCGAGAGGGTCCCAACTCATCAATTCTTCGTGCTTAACAGTTCTTCCCTCAATTTATCTGTTACCTCTCAAATTTTACTATAAGCAGCAAGAAGAAACCAGGCTGCATCCTCTGCACTTTGCTTGGAAGTCTCCTCAGCTACACATCCAAGTGCCTTGCTCACAAGTTCTGCTTTCTTCACAACAGGAGGACATAATTCAGCTAAGCTTTCTGCCATGATATAATAAGGATCCTCTTTCCTTCTGATCACATGTTCCTCATTTCCTCTGAACCTTCACCAGCAGCACCTTGAACATCCATACTTTTTGCCAGCAGTCTGTTTATGACAATCTAGGTACTTTCTAAGATTATGTGGGCTTTTCTACTGTGCCCCTCACTTCCATCTGAGCCGTCACTGACAGAGTCTTTAACAACCGTATTTCTCCCAACAGTCTACTCGCAGCCATCTAGGCTCTTTCTATCATGCTTCTCAGAATTCTTCCAGAGTCTATCCTTTCCCCAAATCCAAAGCTACTCTGTGTTTTCAGGTATTTGTTACAGCAGTACCCTGCTTCCAGGCAGTAAAATCTGTATTAGTTTCGTATGGCCCCTGTAACAAATTACCACAAGCCCGTTGGCTCAAAACAATGTACATTCACTCTCTTCTACCTCTGAAGGTCAGAAGTCTGCAATTAGTTTCACGGGGCCAAAACCAAAGTGTCAGAAGGCAGTGCACACTCCAGAGGCTCTAGGGGAGAATCCATTTCCTTGCCTTTTGCAGCTTTTAGTGGGGTTTCTCCTGCAGATTCCAGCTTGTATTCTGTGGCTCGTGGCTCCTTTATCCATCTTCAATGCCAGCAGCATAGTATCTTCAAATTTCTCTCTGCTTCATCATTGCATCCCCTTCTCTTCTGTCTCTGTAATCACATCTCCCTCTGCTTCCCTTATAAGTACACTCATGATCACATTTAGGGCCCATCTGGATAATCCAGGATAATCTTCCCATCTCAGGATTCTTAACTTAATCATATCTGCAAAGGTTCTGTTGCCATATGTGGTTAATTTTATGTGTCAACTTAGCTAGGCCACGGTACCCAGATATTTGGTTGAGCATTATTCTAGATGTTTCTGTGAGGGCATTTTTTAGATGAGATTATCATTTGAATCAGTAGACTTTGAATGAAGCAAATTACACCCCATAATGTGAATGGGCCTCATCCAATCAGTTGAAGCCTTAATAGAAAAAGACCGACTTCCCTGGAAGAAAAGGGAATTCTGCCAGCAAATGGCCTTTGGACTCAAACTGCAACTCTCTTCTGGGTCTCCAGCCTGCCAACTACCCTGCAGATTTTGGATTTGCCAGCCTCCATGATTGCATGAGCCCAATTCTTTTTTTTTTTTTTTTTTTCTTTTTGCGGTATGCGGGCCTCTCACTGTTGTGGCCTCTCCCGTTGCGGAGCACAGGCTCCGGATGCGCAGGCCCAGCGGCCATGGCTCACGGGCCCAGCCGCTCCGCGGCATATGGGATCCTCCCAGACCGGGGCACGAACCCGTATCCCCTGCATCGGCAGGCGGACTCTTAACCACTGCGCCACCAGGGAGGCCCGAGCCCAATTCTTTAAAATCTCTCTCTCTCTCTCTAAATTTATACACACACATCCTATTAGTTCTGTTTCTCTTGAGAACCTGACTAATACATCATATAAGGTAACATTCAATTTCTAAGAATTATGACCTAGATACCTTTGGGGCCATTGTTCAGTCTATCACAAATGCCATCAATTCTTTTCAAGTGCATATGGAATATTCATCAAAATAGACCATATGCTGAACCATAAAATAAGTCTTAGTACATTTCAGTCTTACATAATATGTTCTCTTTTGACAATAGAAATAAATGAGAAATCAATAATAATCTAACTAGAAAAGTCCCACATATCTGGATATTAAGCAGTACCCATAGGACAAGGGAGAAATCACAAGGAGAGTTAGGAAATATTTCATACTGAATAAAAATACAACCTATCAAAAACTGAGGGTTGCAGCTAGGCAGTGCTTAGAGTAAAATTTATAGCATTAACTGCTTACAGTGTTAGAAAAGAAGAAAGATTTAAAGTTAATGACCTAAGTTTTGCTTCCAGAACTAGAAGAGTGATTTAAACCCAAAGTGAGTAGCAGAAAAAATCATGATAAAAACACAAATCAACAAAATAAAAAACAAATGATAGGGTAAATTAAAAATGCCAAAAGTTGGTTTTCTAAAAAGATTAATAAAATTGGTAAACCCCAGTAAGACTGATTAAGAAGAAAAATAAAGAAAACATAAATTACCAGTATCAGCAATAAAAGAGGGGTATCATCACAGATTCTACAGATGTTAAAAAGATAATAGATGAATATTATAAATAACTCAATGACACTAACACTGAAAACTTAGATGAAATGACAAAATTTCTTGAAAAATCCAAATTATCAGAACTGACACAAAAATAAATACAAAAATTTAATGGTCCCTTTTTACAAATATTGTCTGTTACAGATGTTGAATTCCTAACTTAAAAATCTTCCCACAAACAAAACTCCAGGACCAGATAGTTTCATTGGTAAAGTCAATAAAACATTTAAGGAAAAAATAATAATGCCAATCTTACACAAATCCTTTCAGAACACAAAGGAGGAAGGAAGAGTTTCCAATTTGTTTGGTGACACCAGCAATAAATAATCTTGAAGCCAAAATATGACAAAGATGCTACAAGAAAAGAAAATTGCAGATCAATATCCCTCATGAATATGGATACATAAATCTTTAACAGAATATTAGCAAATTGAATCCAGCAATGTGTAAAAAGAGCAATACATCAAGTCCAAATGGGATTTATCCCATGAGTACAAGATTGGTTTCATATTGGAAATCAATCAAAGTAATTCATTGTATCAACAGAATAAAGAAAAACCATATGATCTCAGTAGATGTAGAATAAGCATTTGAAAGAATGCAACACTCATTCATAATAAAAATCTCAGAAAACTAGGAGTGCAAGAGAATTTCTTCATTCTGATAAAGGCCACCTATGAAAAACCTATAGCTAACATACTTAATGATGGAATATTGAATGTTTTTCCCTAAGACTGGGAAAAAGGCAAGAATGGTCTCAATTTTATTCAACATTGTACTAGAGCCATAATGATTGCAATCAGTCAAAGAAAAATAAAAGGTGTAAAGATTGGGAAGGAAGAAGAAAAACTATTTACATCTGACATAACCATATATGACATCTATGAAACAACCACTAGAACTAATAAGTGAGTTTAGTAAGGTCACAGATTACTAGATCAATATACAAAAGTTAAGTGTATGTCTATATACTCACAGCAAGCAGTTTAAAATGGAAATTAAAACTCTTTTTAATAGTATCCACAAACGAAAAAAGTTAAGAAAAAAATTATCAGAATACATGCAGAACTCTACCATGAAAACCACATGACAATCATGAGGAAATTTAAGAAAATCTAAAGTAATAGAGAAATATATGATGTTTGTGGGTTAGACGATGTCAGTTCTCTCCAAGTCTATCTATAAATTCAATGTGCCAGTTAAAGTCTCAATTAAATTCAAATCTTTTTGGTGGAAAATGACAAGTTGATTAAAATTTTCTAATGGAAATGTAAAGAACCTATAATAGTTTAAACAGTCTTGAAGGAGCAATTGAAGGCTCCACAGAATCTGATTTCAAGACTACTGTGGTAATCAAGACAGAATGGTATTGACATAAAGGCAAATAGATCAATGGAACAGAATATAGAGTCCACACATAGATAATCAACTGATTTTTGACAAAATTGCCAAGGTAATTCAATAAGGAAAGGAACGTATTTTCAAGGAATGGTGCTGGAACTATTGGATAAATGTAAATGAAAAAATGAACCTTATCCCCATCATAGACCTAAACGTAAATGCTAACACTATAAAACTTCTAGAAAAAATTTAGGTCATTATTTTCATGACCTTGGGTTTGGGGATGTTTTCTCAGAGCAGACACAAAAAAAGCACTAAACATAAAATTAAAAACTGATAAATTGGACTTTTTTGAAGTTGAAATTTTCTGCTTACTAAAAGACACCATCAATAAAACAAAAGGACAGGGCTTCCCTGTTGGCACAGTGGTTAAGAATCCGCCTGCCAATGCAGGGGACACGGGTTCGAGCCCTGCTCTGGGAAGGTCCCACATGCTGTGGAGCACTAAGCCCGTGCACCACAACTACTGAAGCCCGCACGCCTAGAGCCCCTGCTCCGCAAAAAGAGAAGCCACCACAGCAAGAAGCCCGCACACCACAATGAAGAGTAGCCCCCGCTCGCCGCAACTAGAGAAAGTCTGCACGCAGCAATGAAGACCCAACGCAGCCAAAAATAAATAAAATAAATTTATAAAAAAACAAAAAACAAAAGGACAAGTCAGATGTTGGAAAATTTTTGCAATACATATATTTGACAAAAGACATATCCAGAATATATAAAGAACTCCTATAAATAAATAACAAAACAACAGACTACCCAATTAAAAATGGGCAAAAGACTTGAACAGATACCTGGCAAAAGAAGATTTAAAAAATGGTTAAAAAAGGCATGAAAAGATGCTCAACATCATTAGTTGCCAAGGAAATGCAAATTCAAACCCCAATGAGATACGATTTCTCCCCCTGACAATGCCAAATGTGGTGAGAACAGCAAGCAGCTGTAACTCTCATACAGGTGGGAGTGTTAAACGATCCAGTCATCATGGAAAACTGTTCCACATCCGTCCATACTATGACCCAGCTGTCCTATTCCATTCCTAAGTATTTATCCATGAGAAATAAAACATAATGTCCAGAAAAAAGTCTCTAATGAGAATATTCATAGCAGTTCTATTCATGTGTCAAAAATTGACAACAGTTCTAATATCTATCAACAGAATGGATAAACAAATTATTGTATATTTATACAATAGAATATTCAGCAATAAAAAGTAATGTACTGGGCTTCCCTGGTGGCACAGTGGTTAAGAATCCGCCTGCCAGTGCAGGGGACATGGGTTTGAGCACTGGTCTGGGAAGATCCCACATACCATGGAGCAAGTAAGCCCGAGTGCCACAACTGCTGAGCCTGTGCTCTAGAGCCCGCGAGCCACAACTACTGAAGCCCACGTACCACAGCTGCTGAAGCCTGCGCACCTAGAGCCCATGCTCCGCAGCAAGAGAAGCCACCACAGTGAGAAGCCCGTGCACCGCAACGAAGGGTAGCCCCTGCTCGCCACAACTAGAGAAAGCCCACTCACAGCAACAAAGACCTAACAAAGCCAAAAGAAAAAAAAAAAAGAAGACCATTAAAAAAAAAAGTACTGTTACATGCAACAGCATGAATAAATCACAAAAATATTATAGTAAAAGAAGACAGGCACATTAAGAGTATATATGGTATGATTCCATTTGTAAAAAGTTTAAGAATGGGCAAATTTATCTATGGGCTAGAAATCAGAACAGTGGTTTCCTCTGGGGGGTGAAAATTAACTGGAAGGAGGTATCAGGAACTTTCTGGGTGATAAAATTGTTGTGTATTTTGTCAGAGTAGTGGTTATATGGATGTGTACGCATATCCAAACTCATTGAATTGTATATTTAATATCTGCGTTTCACTGTATGTAAATTTTTATATATTGTATGTATAATATAAAATGTATAAAATATATTTTATATTTATTATGGGCATCCCAATATCTCAAAAATAAGTGCTACTTAAGGGGAAGCTCAAAAGTAAAATAAAATACATTTAACTGGGTTTGTTTTTCCCCTCCTCTTTCCTTGTCTATTGTAAATATGGAATATCTTAAATTAAAAGAAATAATAAAGATTGAAAAAATTTTGTTGTCTTTTTAAATATTCTATCCAATCAAAGCTTAAAGAGTCTTTGCTGAGATAGAAATTTGAAAAACATATTTATTTTTCTTTTGTATTTTTTTCTGAATTTCTCTTTAATCCATCCAGAATTTAGTGGGGAGAATGCCTGATTCCAGTGGTAGAGAGGAAAGGGCTTTCTTTTCACCTCCACGTTCTTTCCCCTTCCCTCCTTGCTTCTAGGTGCCTGCTTCTTCTGGCCAAAGAAAGCGGCAGTAGAAAAGTCTGAGGTGGCTATTCAGGGTGAGAGCTGAGTGTCGCCCTCTCCACAAAGAGCACGTGTCCTTTTCCTGCACATGACTGTCTTTGTCTAAATGGCCTCATTTTCTGATTAATACAGCTCAAAATTGGCCCGTTTCCTTGAAATTAAAACAAAAGTACAGTCCCAGAAGTGCTCAAAAGAAGATAAAGCGGAAATAGTTACCTGAAAAAATAGGAAAATGCTCTAAATGGAATTTTATACCCATCCTGTGAAACACATGGAGTGTTGTACATCTGATAAATATGGACCTTTGGGGAAAGGATGATTCTATGATTGGCTCTGGTCTTTGGGCATCAGCCCTGGGGAGCTGGGGGTAGTTGGAAGTACACGTGGTAAGAGGTGCCTGAGTCTGACCTACAGGGTCATATTTCAGTGCCAGGCTTAGTGGTATCTACACTCTGTTCTTTTACATCTTTTTTTTTTTTTTTTTTTCCGCGGTATGCGGGCCTCTCACTGTTGTGGCCTCTCCCGTTGCGGAGCACAGGCTCTGGACGCGCAGGCTCAGCGGCCACGGCTCACGGGCCCAGCCGCTCAGCAGCATATGGGATCTTCCCGGACCGGAGCACGAACCAGTGTCCCCTGCATCGGCAGGCGGACTCTCAACCACTGTGCCACCAGGGAAGCCCACCATCTTAACCATTTTTAAGTATACAGTTCGGTAGTGCTAAAGTGCACTCGCCTTGTCATGCAACCATCACCACCATCCATCTCAAGAACTTTTTAAAAAAATTACTAAACTTTATTTTTTGGACCAGTTTTAGGTTCACAGCAAAACTGAGCGGGAAGTGCAGAGTTCCCGTATACCCCTGTCTACACAGCCTGCCCTACTATCAACATCCTGCACCAGAGGAGTACATTTGTTACAATCCCTGTACCTACACTGATGCATCGTTATCACCTGAAGTTCTCCAGAATGTTTTCGTCTTGTGGAACTGAAACTCCATACCCATTAAACAGCGACTGCCCATCCTCCATTTGCCCCAGCTCCTGGCAGCCACCATCCTACTTCCTGTCACTATGAATTTGACTACTCTAGGTGCCTCTTTTTTTTGAATTTTATTTTATTTTATTTTTTTAATACAGCAGGTTCTTATTAGTTACCAATTTTATACATATCGGTGTATACGTGTCAATCCCAATCTCCCAATTCATCACATGACCACACCCCCACCCCCCTTTCCCCCCTTGGTGTCCATACGTTGGTTCTCTACATCTGTGTCTCTATTTCTGCCCTGCAAACTGGTTCATCTGTACCTTTTTTCTAGATTCCACATATATACGTTAATATACGGTATTTGTCTTTCTCTTCCTGACTTACTTCACTCTGTATGACAGTCTCTAGGTCCATCCACCTCACTACAAATAACTCAGTTTCGTTTCTTTTATGGCTGAGTAATATTCCATTGTATATATGTGCCACATCTTCTTTATCCATTCATCTGTCGATGGGCATTTAGGTTGCTTCCATGACCTGGCTATTGTAAGTAGTGCTGCAGTGAACACTGGGGTGCATGTGTCTTTTTGCATTATGGTTTTCTCTGGTCTAGGTGCCTCATATTTAAGTGGGATCATACAATTTTTGTCCTATTTCACTTAGCATACATCATACCTTCAAGGTTCATCCATGTTGCATGTGTCAGAATTCATTCCTTTTTAAGACAATGATATTCCATCATATAGATGGATCACATTGTGTTTATCCACTCATTCATCGAAGGACACTTGAGTTGCTTCCACTTCTTGGCTATCATGAACAATGCTGCTATGAACATGGGTGGACAAATATCTCTTCGAGACCCTCATTTCAATTCATTTGGGTATATACTCAGAAGTGGAATTGCTGGATCATATGATAATGGTAGTTCTATGTTTAATTTTTTGAGGAACTGCCATGTTGTTTTCCACAATGTCTGCACCATTTTACATTCCCATTAACAGTGCACAAGAGTTCCATCCTCGGCAATACTTTTTATTTTCTCTCTTTCTTTTGGTCTTTCTGTCTTTCTTTCATAGTAGCTGTCCTAATGGGTGTGAGGTGTTGTGTGCTTTTACTTTTTAAGCTTTTATTAAAAGCCTGGTGTCTTTCAGTCACAATCTGATTTCCTTCAAATCCAAAGTAGGCACTTTAGGATCTTCTGTGTATCTACTTTTATATCAGATGTTCATCTGTACATTTTCTTTCTCAAAATGTGTACAACAGGAGTGCATTGTCTTTCTGATTTAAGCGTAACTGAATTGTTATCTTCAGATGGGAAGACAACTTAGCCAGCAGAGACACCTGCCCCCATGGAGAGTACCTGGAATGATTCAGCCAGGTTTCCTGGTTTGGACGGGTCCCCTTCCTCCTACACCATTCCTGGACACCTGTCTCAAAGCTCTGACTGATCTCCCTCCAAGAGAATAGCCTTCCCAGACAGATCTCTCTGTGCAGCAGTCTGAGGTACTTGGATACACTTACAGATTATATGTTGTGTGTGTGAATTTAGTGGTAGTAGTCTCAATCTCACTGAGAAATAATGAAAAGAGTCTAAAATCCGGTCATAATGGAAGACACTCATTATTAAAACCGTGTGCCTTATAGCAAAGCATTCTTTTTTTTAATATATAGATCTACTTTATTTATTATTTATTTATTTATTGGCTGCGTTGGGTCTTTCGTTGCTGTGCACAGGCTTTCTCTAGTTGTGGCAAGCGGGGGCTACTCTTTGTTGCAGAGGTAGGGCTTCTCATTGCGGTGGCTTCTCTTTTTCTGGAGCACGAGCTCTAGGTGTGCAGGTTTCAGTAGTTGTGGCATGCAGGCTCAGTAGTTGTGGCGCACGGGCTTAGTTGCTCCGAGGCATGCGGGGTCTTCCCCGACCAGGGCTCGAACCCGGGTCCCCTACATTGGCAGGAAGATTCTTAACCACTGCGCCACCAGGGAAGCCCCTAGCAAAGCATTCTAAAATCACATGGAAGCTAGCAAACGCAGGGAGTACAATTTTTCCTCTTTCTACCCTGAGTCAGGGATCTTAGGGAGGTGGTGTTTCCAGGGCCATGTCACCCCTTTGGTTACTGCTTGGCAGGGTGGCTCAGCACCCAGCCCTGTTGGTCTGGCTGGGAAGCAGCTTATCTCCACTAGAGGGCATCAGGCTCCTTTGTTCAGATCATTCTTTGGAAATCCAGGGAGGCCTCTTGCTCTTTTATGTTGGACTGGGCCTCCGGCCTCTATTTTTAGGCCCTCTATGTCGACCTTGAGTGTTCAGGCCTGGAGCCCCCCCCCTCCCCGAGTCAGGAAACGGCATATTCTCTTGGAGACCTTGGCCGAGACCCCCTCTGGGAGTCAAGTTCCTGCCGGAAAGCAGGCTATGAGGGTGGGGTAAGAGAGGTCACCTTTCACAGAGCATTCAAGGCCCCTGGGGGTTGGGGTCTGGGTGGGGGGAAAGCATGCCATTGTCTTGTCACATTTTAAGTTCTCAAAACTAAAGTGAAATTTTAAAATAAAAGAAAAATTGCAAAGTCCGAAAAACAAAACAAAAGAAAACTGCCTTTATCTACTTTGCCTTCCTCCATGGTACTTCCTAAAAAGTTGAGAATTGTGTGGGAGGCACAGGAAGCCGTCCTCTCTGCTTCCTCACTTGATTGTGTGACCTCTTGGTAGCATTTAGACCATGGAAGCTTTAAGAGTCACCAGATAAAAGAGCAGACACCCAGGCCCCGCCCTCGGAGGTTCCAGCTCAGTAGGCCCAGGGTGTGGCCCAAGAATCTGCCTTTTTGGCAAACACCTTATTTGATTCTCAGGCAGAGGATCCTCAAACCACACTTTGAGAAACTTTCCACTGTACTACATCCTCTGGTGCCATTCACTTAATCTGAGAGTTCTAAGGTAAGTTTTCTATTCCATGTGGGAACCATCCATGCAGGAATTCCATACATTTTAATATTTCAGTTACAGGCCACTTCTCTTGTATAACCCTGAGGCCCCTGGGCAGCCCCCATCTTAAGGTGTGAAGTGTAGTGTCTCCCAGCTTCCCTCCACCCCGCTGATGCTCCCTGACTCCCCCGGGCCAGGCAGCCTTCTAAATTGCTTTCATTTTTTTCATAGCTCTTGGGAGAAACCTTTCCTCCTGGGACGGAAGCCCCCAAGTGAGGGTTTGGCTGCGCCTTTCCCTCCCTAATAGAGGGGCTTGTCTCAACACCAACTCCAAACACACACACACACGCACACACAAACACACATACACACACACACACACACACACACACTGTGCAGCTCTAACAACTGCGACTGTTCTCTAAGTACAGCCCAGCAGCCAGACTGTAGCTCAGTTTTAGGCTTTTCATGGTGCCTTCTGCTCTGATGGTGCTTGGTAAAAGTTCATGTCAGCAAGTTTGAGGATCAGTCATTACCCTGCCTGCATCTGGGACTGCCAGGATTAGGACTGCTGAACCAAAATCCACTTTGGAGAACCTGAAGCCCAAGCAGCAAGTAATTGGGAGGGGGGCTCCTGGCACCTCGTAGTCTGACACGAATGGTGTCTTTAAGACATAGCAGCACATACTGCCGCATCTTCGACACACGAGAATAAACACACACACACACACACACACACACACACACACACACAGTGCCTGATTTCCCATTCCCTGCTACTACGGGTTCCCCGCTTTCAGCACTTTCTTGCTTGATTCTCATACTAATTCCTACACCTCTGGGTGGCAGCCCTTGGCTCTCTGCTCTGGGTCTGGTATTGAGATCTAAGACTAAATCTGTCATCTGTTTGTAATTACCTGGTACTGAGCTCCCACATGACTCCAACATCAGAGGCAACCTCTTGGAAGAATGCACCGGGGCCTGTCTTCTGAGAGGCTACCCCACCTGCTCCCAGTGGAGCATCCACTCGTAGGCCCAAATGGCAGCCAACAAGGACAGCTGCCTGGCAGCCCAGAGAGGTCCAGGGTTGCAGGGAAGGAGGTTCACAAGTTAGCCTGGCCCTAAAGAAGGTGGGTCACCATGGCTCAGTGGCACTGGGACCCAAGTAGGCTCACAAGAGCCCGATGCGTGAAGCCATCACTTACCATGAGAAATAAGATCAGCTAGTTCTATCAGCCCAACCAACGCAACAGGCAGGGGCAGGGAATGGGGCGGGGGGGCTTTCTTTTGTGGGTGTGGCTCAGAACAAGTGTGGTGGGGAGTTCGACTCCAGTGTAAGTGGCAGGGGTCTCTGCTTGCGTTCAGTCAGAGTGGATATTCAGCAGAATACCCTCCATGACCCCACAAATTATTAATGGCTGGAGCTTATTCTGACTGAGCAGCACCTCTGCCATATAAGTCAAATATTTTAAACTTTACCCTTAATAATAGGTGCGTGTAACACCTGCCGGAAGAGTCAGAGTTTCTGGGAGCCTGAGAGGTTGTCTCTCCCCCAGAATGACTATAAGCCCCTCATTAGACTTCACAAGGTTCTACTCCTTGGTTAATTTAGCATCTAGCACATAGTAGGTGCTCAGTGGCACATAATAGGTGGTTGTGATGTTGAGCTCAAACAACTGATAGTGCCCAGCTGGGCTCTGCCACGTTTGCCCCTGGGCTTCCCTTTTCTGGGCCTCCATGGTTGACCACTCCCCTAGTTGTGACATTCTTTCTTCGCATACACCAGGCTATCCTGAGAGGTACCGTGTCTTTCAGGTGACCTTGCTGACTCAACAACCAATATCTGACTGAGCACCTACTACATGCCAGGCTTGGGGGATATGCCAGTGAGCAAAATAGTCATGGTTCCTGCTCTCCTGGAGTCAAGTCTGAAAAATGAGTCAAGCATTAAACACATAAGATGAATAGTGTGGACAGAGAAGGACCAGGGTTATGGGAGCACATGGCAGAGGACTGAGGCAGCCTCTTGGAGGAAGTGATGTTACAGTGAGACTTGAAGAGTTCACTGAGTAAAGGGAAAAGGGGCAGGAGAGGTAAGAAGAAGGGTAATTCAGGCAGAGCAAACAGCATTTACAAAGACTCAGGTATGGGCAATAGTGAGTGGTGTCAGAGCGGCAGGAGAGGAGCTGAAGAGGTGGGCTGTCGGCACGTCGAGGACTCGGGAGGTGGTGGCCGGATGAATGCACCTTGCAAACCTCCAGCTCCATGGAGTGTAATTGGCCGAGAGCTCCAGCTGCCACGCTCTAAAATCCATTCACACCAAAGTGTGGCTTCCCTGGCTGCTCCCAGGCAGTGCCTGGGCACCGCGGGGTACAGCGCAGGACAGGTTCATTCCCGGGAGGCACGGGACTCCTGCGATGCCAGCTTTGGCTCAAGGACTCAGTGGCTTTGCTGAACCTTCCTTAGACTGCACGGTAGTCTGGGACACTTCTACCATCCCTTCTTGCCTCTCTCCTTCACTGGGGGTCAGACTCGCCTCACAGTCTGACAGCTCTCCCAGTCTCCACCAGCTGCCTCTCACATTCCTCTCACCAACATTTCCCCAAAGAAAATCCTTACATGTTTAATATTAACTTTGTGTCTGCTTCTGGGAAGATCTGGACGAACACATGAGGCTTTATCCTCCTGATAATGGCCAGTGGTGGAGAGTTTTAAATGAGTGACACGATCAGAGTATATATGGAAAAGAACAATGTGGCTGCAGGGTGAAGAATTTGGTAGGAGGGGATTGGGAGTAGGGCCAGGAAGGCGATTAGGAGGCTGTTACAGTGGCCTAGGTGAGATAGCTTAGACTAGGGGGCGGCAGTGGGGATTCAAAAATGTGATTGATGGTGGAAAACAGTTAGGAAGAAGGAGAAGTGGCACTGGGTGATGGATTGAATGTGAAGT
The DNA here is from genome assembly GCF_025265405.1 of Mesoplodon densirostris. Taxonomy (NCBI): domain Eukaryota; kingdom Metazoa; phylum Chordata; class Mammalia; order Artiodactyla; family Ziphiidae; genus Mesoplodon; species Mesoplodon densirostris. The sequence goes on from NC_082662.1 coordinate 169,765,667, forward strand.
GTGAGGGAGGAGTTGAGGATGACTCTAGGATCCTGGCCCATTCTACAAGCGGGTGGAAGCTAGTCGTCGGGTGCTGTCCAGCTCTGCTTAGGGAAAATGCAGCATCTGGCCAACAGAAAGGTGAGCTCTATTATGGGTCAGGACAGCTCACTGGCCTTCCCACTACCTGGGTGAAACACCTCTTGGGAACATCCAGCACGGTTTGTTTGAGTTCATGCTCACTTAACAGCCTTCGGATGGTTAATTAGACACACGGGCATTCAGATGCCAGGCAGATCCCTCTGGAAAGGAATAGTGCCAATTAAAAATGAGTAAGTGAATTGGCATTCTAGTTTACCCAACAGTGACCTGGATGCCTGATGTTCCTGAGCCAACCTTTCCAAGCTGATGAGCTCCGTGATACTGGTGAGGATGGACACAGGACCCTAGACCAGAGAAACTCCGCTTTGCTCTCAGAGGCCCTGGCGTAGATAGCCAGCTGGCCTAGTAGGATGTGGAGGGATGAATAATGGCTGCTAAAGATGTCCATATCCTAATCCCCCGAACATGTGACTGTGTTACCTGATGTAGTAAAAAGGACTTTGCAGATGTGATTACATTAGGACTGTGTGTTGGGGAGATCATCCTGGATTATGATCTGAGTGGGACCAATGTAATCACAAGGGTCCTTAAAAGAGGGACAAGGAGAAGCAGAGAGCAGTAGATATGACAACAAAAACAAGAGATTGGAGTGATGCAGGGAAGGGGCCAATTTCCAGGTGTGGGCAATCTCTAGAAGCTGGAAAAGAAAAAGAGACAGTGTCTCTTCTAGAGCCTTCAGAAGAATTACCAGACTGCTGACACCTTGATTTTATCCCAGTGATATTGATTTCAAAATTCTGACCTCCAGAAATACAAGATAATAAATTCATGTTGTTTTAAGCCACTAAGTTAGTGGTCAGTTGTTACAGCAGGAATAGGAAACCAACACACAAAACAAGTGTACCACCTGACCTTTCCAAGAGGCAACAAATAGCAGATTTATACTATGTTGTACACCTAAAACTAATCTAATATTGTAAATTAACTATATTTCAATTTTTAAAAATAACAGATTTAAAATAAATGAAATAATATATAATAATATAGTAATAATATATATAATAATATAATTATATATATATATATAATGCCTATTTCCAGGTCATAGTGACTAAAATAAAGGGCCATGTAGAGTGGATATGTGTCATATTTGTGACTGCTTAATATCTTCTGAATAAATAACTTTCCTATTGTCTGACTTTTAGGCCAGAACTACATTTCCCAGGATCCCTTGCAGCTAGAACACAAGCATGTGACCCAGACTCCACCAATCAGATGCACCATTGTGAGAAGGCACCTGGAGGAATTCTTTCCTAGGGGCCTCAGGGGAGCAGTCATTGAGCTCTCAGGGCAGCAGGAGCAGAGGTGGTGGTGTCCTATCTCAGTAACTAAAGTGCCAATGGCACCTTCACTCCAGCAGTGGTGGGAAAGTGAGTTGGGTATTGTTCCAGGCTGTAGAGCCTCCAGGTATGATCTTCTGGCCTTCCTAGAAATTCTGTAAGCCACACAATTATCCTTCAATAAATCAGTTTGCTAGTTAATCTTACGGTGTGGAGTGTTTTGTTTGCAGTTAAGGACTCTGAATGATACATCACTTCATGTCATTGTGGTAAGTAGCCGGTCAATTTTAGCAGCTGGAAGGTGAAGCATTTGCATTTTGCTCTTCCAGCCAGGCAGAATTGTTCGTAGGATCAGGAGATGGAGGCCAAAGTGCACATTAGTTCCCAATTACAGCTGCAGAGCATCAGGGCCACTGCAGAACAGCTGGTCCTCGTTAAGCTTTGAGCGGCCATGGAGAGAGACCAGGGTTCACATGAGTGAGGAAAGCTCCAAATGGGTTTTCCTGAGCTGCAAAGGGGCCCATCTGGAGGAGGCGAGGGATTACTAAAATAGTTTCCTCAGACACAGGTGAGGGAGCTGCTAAAAACATTTTTCAGAGTCAGTTTCCCCCAGGGGTGGGTAGCCAGTCCCCATTTCCGGTTTGGGGAGAAATGCCTGAAGTGTTCCTGACCTTCCTGGGACCGAGAGCTCTCAGGAATGAGGCAGCCAGATGTGAGCTGAACCTTGACACCCATCCCGCTTCCAGGAGCTCATGCTCATCCTGGAACACTGTCAAGGAGATGACAGATGTGCCTTCTTCTTTGGGTCAGCTTCAGATGAAGTCATCCTTTCCCTCTGGACTCTGTCAGGATTAGTTCTTGGTATTTCTGAGTCACTTGACAGTTTATAAGCACTTTGGGAACCCGAGGTACTGAGTGTCTCTGTGCATGAAATTTTATACTGTGCCTTTACTCCTACGGATACTCTGGAAACCCTGAACCAAGAACGTTGACCCCCAAATTAAATGTTATATAGATAGAGACTTTTGAGAATTTAAGAAGCATAAGAGAAGGGGAAACTGTGAATGGACATTCAAGAAGGCATAGGAGGGCCTCCCTGGTGGCGCAGTGGTTGAGAGTCCGCCTGCCGATGCAGGGGATACGGGTTCGTGCCCCGGTCTGGGAGGATCCCATATGCCGCGGAGCGGCTGGGCCCGTGAGCCATGGCCGCTGGGCCTGCGCGTCCGGAGCCTGTGCTCCGCAACGGGAGAGGCCACAACAGTGAGAGGCCCGCTTACGGCAAAAAAAAAAAAAAAAAAAAAGAAGGCATAGGAATTTTAGCTACTAGGAAATCAAATCCATGTCTCTAGATGATCTCACATCCTCCAGGAGACGCTGTTTGTGTTTTCTTGTATCCTACAAGGGGCAAGTAGAGTGGTCTTATACATGGTTTCATTTGAAGAATGCTAATCCCAGGAAGACTTTTTCCTTACAAAATATTGTTGAGGAGAGGTTTTCTGATTACCATTGCCTGATCTACCCTTAGACATTTTTATTCCTTTGATTTAAGGCTAAAACATCCTAATCCAAAGTCTCTAGAGGGTAAACGTTAAGACCTTCCCAATAATTACTAATAATAGTAAGCAATATAAGGATTTGATCAGATCCTTTCCAACATCCCTTCAGCAGAACAGTTTCCCAAAAAATAAATTTCAAGTTTTGATTGGGGGGGTAGGTTAGGACATTAATTGATGAGCTAATTACACTTAGGGAAAAACTGTTCATTCCCAAGGAGCCCTTTCTCGAGGAAAGCTGGAAAGATGTCTTGGACGCATCCTCCCTTCCTTTATGGTACATGTGCTTTATTCATTACCCTAGGACGTTTAGCCCCAGATAAGGTTTGCTCTGGGCCTGACCTTACTAGTTAAAAGTTCAAGTAGAATTCTGATAGTAACTAAGATTACTACCCAGTGCAATACAAGAATCAGTGATCCGTGTTAATCGTGCTTTGCTGATATGGCTGCAATAAATCGAAATCATTGCGGATGTGGATACAGTGAGTTGTATGTGAACAATAATGTCTATTTAATGCCTCTTTTCCCCAAGTGCATGTTCACTTAAAGCAGAGTCTTTAAAGAAGACTCTAGCTCCAGGTCCAACCAACCACTTGGTACATGTGGTGAACACAGGAGAACAAGGGCCACCCTTCCCAATCAAGGGATCCCTGAGTGATGTCCCTTTGTCCCCCAGCCACCCAATTCACCCATGGAGGAGGATCCCTGCCCCTTTCCATGTCTGCAGCAAGTTCATTGCTTTTCTTTTTTTTTAAATTAATTAATTTATTTATTTATTTTTGGCTGCGTTGGGTCTTCGTTGCCGCGTGTGGGCTTTCTCTAGTTGTGACGAGCAGGGGCTACTCTTCACTGCGGTGCATGGGCTTCTCATTGTGGTGGCTTCTCTTGTTGCGGAGCACGGGCTCTAGGTGCATGGGCTTCAGTAGTTGTGGCGCGCAGGCTCAGTAGTTGTGACGCACGGACTTAGTTGCTCCGAGGCATGCGGGGTCTTCCCCGACCAGGGCTCGAACCCGTGTCCCCTGCATTGGCAGGCGGATTCTTAACCACTGTGCCACCAGGGAAGTCCCTTCATTGCTTTTCTGATATGGGCATTCTTGGCCAGACTTTGTACCACACAAGAATATCTAAACATTGTTCCTCTCCTGCTCACTCTAAACAGTCTCTTTCTCCAGAGCTGGATCTCAGAGCTGGGCAGTCCCTGGTGCTGTCACCATGTGTCCAGGTGGGATGCATTTGGCAGATAGGACTCACTCAACACACCCATCTGCCCACCACAACCCCAGATCCTCCAAGACAGCCCTTCCTGATTCTCTTAGCACCCAACTTGACACTCAGAACCCAAATAATGTGTCAGCTTTACACGGATCACCTGCTTTGCAGGATCTCGACTCCTGAAGTTAGGAAGTCCCTGGAGGGTCACCACTCAGCTTTCCCCAGTGCTGGTGCCAGTTTAATTCCAAGATGGTCTAACACATTTTGTTGTTTGTTTCTGCTCTGAGGTGACCCCTGCCCTTCCTGCACCCCAGGAAGCAGGATGTAGTCACTCTTCAATAATCTATAAAATACAAAGAATCACCTACTCAACATTCTGAAAATGATAGCAAACCTTTTTAAGTATTACAGCAGGAGGACATGGTAACGTGTATCCTGCTTTGGAACTAACAAAACATCCCCTTTAGCCCTTTGCTTCCTTTCCCTCCCTGAAGGAATTTGCTGTTGTTTGTAAATATAATATACTCTTAACACTGGCTTTGTTTAACCACTTTTTCAAACTTAGCCTTTCTGATTATTCTTAGTAAGTCAGTTTTGATTTTTTTTTTTGAACCAACTCTATTGAGGTATCATTTACATGCAATAAAATGCACCTCTTCTAAGTGTACAGTTGAATGAGATATGACAAACTCATTGTGTAACCACCACCATACTCAAGATAAAGAATATTTTCCATCACCCCCAAAAGTTTCCTCATGCCCTTTCACAGTCAACCTCCCTCCCCACCCCCAGTTCCAAGCAACTAGTGATCTGCTTTCTGTCACTATAGATAAGTTTTAAAGAGCTTTGATTTTAATGAGAATATATTGTGGTCAATAAAGTAGCATTCTACATGATTCTGCTCAAAACCCTTCAAGGGTACAACATGAGACAATTTTAACATTGAAAAAAATTGCAATATGTGTGTTATTTGAGCCACATAAAATCTACCCCTCTGTCGCCTTCCTTTCTTTCTTTAGTGTGGCAAATCGTTTTCAAAGATGGTGCCAACAATTCCATCCTCCCTGTGACCTCATGCCACTCCTCCCAACAAGTGGTGGAAGATATCTGTCCTCCCCTTGAACCGAGCCTGTCTTTGTGACTTGATTTGACCAAAAGAATGTGGAGGAAGGGATGCTCTGCCAGTTCCAGGCCCAGGCCTTATAAGACCTGATAGTGTCTGCTTTTGGCCTCTTGGGATTTGGCCACTATGGATAAGCTCAGGCCAGAGAGATGAATGACAAGAGCCTGCCTGGGGAGGGAGAGGTCCGGTCAGCTCCCTGCTCTTCCAGCCCCAGCCAAGGAGCCAGACACGTGAGTGAAGCCATCCTGGATGTTCCAGCTCCGGCCAAGCTCTCAGCTAGATGCAGCCACGTGAGTGACCTCAGCCAACTCAATACAGAGCAGAAGAACTAACTGCCCGGCCGAGGCCAGCCAACCCACAGAATCATGAAAAATAATAAATTTGTATTGTTTTAAGCCACTAAGTATTAGGGTAGTTTGTTGTACAGAAGCAGATATCTAATGCAGTCAGGAACAGTGATGGAGGATAATGCCCTCCTAGAAACACTTGAAACAACACTGGAGAAAGGAAAGGACACACAGCCTCCACAATACCCTGAAGCCCTGTCTGCTCCTCTGTGAATTTTCAGATGTTTGTTAAACTCACTCCTCCTAGGGCTTCCCTGGTGGCGCAGTGGTTGAGAGTCCGTCTGCCGATGCAGGGGACACGGGTTCGTGCCCCGATCCCGGAAGATCCCACATGCCGCGGAGCGGCTGGGCCCGCGAGCCATGGCCGCGGAGCCTGTGTGTCCGGAGCCTGTGCTCCGCAACGGGAGAGGCCACAGCAGTGAGAGGCCCGCGTACAGCAAAAAAAAAAACAAAAAAAAAACAAAAAAAAAAACAACTCACTCCTCCTAGAGGAACCAGAACCCAGGGTGCAGTCCCGGGCCAAGAGGGGCCTCGTCAGGGGCTCTCGAGAACTCAGTGTGAGGGTTGGTTCAAGGAAGAAAGGGGCCCAGACCCTCGTAGTTCCCTTTCTCCCTGTGGCCTTTCAAAGGGAGGGTCTCACGCAGAAAGGAGCCACAGCTGAAGAATCTGAGTCTCTAAGGAGACCTAGGGCCCTATAGGAGGTTAGGAGCTTCTGAGAACCGAGTTTCCTTAGGAAGACCCAGATGAGAAATAATGCAGGAGTTCCCATGTTCAAGGCCTGGCATGATCCGTAGCGTGTAACAGTTACTCACAAAGGTGTTTGATAAATCAATCGATTTCTGCCTGAGCTATCTGGATATTTCATTAGGTTCAGGGAATCCAAGACCGGTGCTAAGGTATCCCCCAGGCATGGACAATCCACTTGGACAATTCCTGGGGCATCATACACACTCTCCAGACCAGAGAGAGCCACAGGAAATTGAACTTGGAGATGAATTGTTGGCCTGTTGTAGACTTGACCTTCGCCTACCATTGAACCACATGGTGGGGTGAGCTTGGGTCATCAACATAAGCCCATCACTTGCATTTCCTTCCTGAAGACCCCCTCATCTTCAACCAAATCTCCAGGTCATGGAAAAAAGATCTCCTCTAGCGGTTACTCATTTGAATTGGGGAGGACTCCTAATGGGATGTATGTAAATTGTTGCTGCAAATGTTTGAATAACCAGGTGGTAAAAGCAAGGGGACCAGCATTTCCTGATAAATACAGGCGGTCAGCTGCCAGCAGAAGCTGTTTTGAATTGGATACGGTAAGCAGTGAGAACAAAACGGCTTTGCCTCTATTTCACCCGGAGTATCCACTGGTTGACAAGCCCCTGAGAAGAAGGAAGAAGACAGGGGACAAGAGGAGTTTCCCGTATTGGAGCCAGAAGATGCTTCTCTCCCTCATCTTAACCTTTCAGTGTTTAGAATGGCCCCAGCCCATTTTCTGGGTCTTCGTGTTCCCTGTGCATGCATTTGAGGTGGGTTTCCATAGAGTCACCTCTCAGAAAACAGAGGAAGGGGAAAGAGGTGGAAAGTGGTACCACGGGAGTCTTTCTGCAAGAAGGGCCATGAGCGAGTGGCAAAGGCAAGGGAGGCTGGGGCACAGGCCAGCGGTCGATGTGGAGCAGCACAAAGGGGCTGTCGAAAAGAGTTTTTACTTTCTAAATGGGCTTGTGCCTTTTTGCACAAATCAAAAGGCCGTATCCCTCTGCTTATGCAAGGTCTCTCTGTGTATGCAAGCTGTTTTGAAATGCTTTAAGTGCTGCATGAACCACAGGTGGAGCGATTGTTGTTATTAGCTCTGTCTGGAAGATGGCCACACCCGCTGGCATCTGACTGAGTAGGAAAAAGGCCCCAGGGTATCCTGTGCTGGGGACACCAGGTGACCGTACAGAGTCCACACCAGCCAGGAGATCCCAACAGGTGCAGGGCTGATGGGAAATGAGCAAGCTTGGACGGTTTTCCTGCCTAGATGGAGCGTCCGGCTGAGTCACTCTTCCCTCTGCCTGGGGGAGTGAAGTCACAAGTTCTTTGCTTTGTCTTGCCAGCCCTCCTCTTCCCTCCCCTTAGCACCCTTGCCTCCTCTAGGACAGCAAACTAAACATAACTAGAATCCAGAACACACTTACTTTAACAGACTTTCCCTCATATACTTAATATCTAAGAAAAAGGGTCACATGGCAAACAGACACCTCCCCAAACAAGAGCCAACCACTTGGCAAAACCAAGCTATTATCAAGGATTTTTAGAAGAAAACAAGAGGTGAAGTATAACATAGGGTCAAAGACAAGTCCAGAGCAATCTTACCCGTAATACTTTTATAGGCTGAAAAATGAGATTGATATTCTTAATGTGATGACTTCATCACGGAGATCCTCAGACATATTCAAAAGTAATATTTTATTATTAATATTTAATTTGCATGCTGTTCCATATCCTGTTTGGAATGAAACAAGGCAATAATAATAATATATTTTAAAGGCTTTTGCAAGTACTTCCACATACTTTATTTTCTTTGATCTTTGGTCTTACAGTGGCCTGTTGAACTGGTGGAGTCTTGAATGGGTCAAAGACAACCGGCCTTTTGGGCTTTGTCTGAATCTGTAGCACAGTGTTGGGGCACCTACCACCATCAAGGCGGTGGCAGGGTGGGTATATGTGGCTGGACATGTGGAGGTCCTGAAGGCTTTCCTGTCTTTTGCTGACCCTGTTGGCTGGTGACTTTCTGACGATGTGTTAGGGACAGCATTTTAATCTCCGTGACATGTAGGAATACAGCCTCACTGGCTGGGGTTGTTCCTCAGGCCATTATAAAGGTGAAGTTTACCTTCAGACTCTTTTAGTCACAAGTTACAGAAACCTGTTTAAATTGGCTCAAGTAAAAAGGGGATATTTGTATCAGGATATACTGGTGTCTCAAGGAACCCAAGGACAAGAAGGGCAAGTAGTCTTGCGAGGGCCTGGAACCAGAACAAACACACGTTCCAAACAGACATCCCATTTCTGAATCTGCCAGCAGAGAATGTCGGAATCGTCTACGACCCAGCTGGGTCTGACCCATTCGGTGAAATGGGGTAGTCCCAGCCCAAGAAGGGACAGGGAGACAGACTTGACAGCCAGAAAAAATACCCTATTGTATACAAAAATTAAATGTGTGATAAAGCATAACAAATAGGAAAGATTAGTCAACAAATGGTGCCAATAGCACTTAGAAGTTCATTTTACTTAATACACCAGAATAAACTCCAAACTAATTAAAGGGTATACATTTTAAAATAGTTCTTAGAAGTATACCAGAAAAACTAAAATGAAATATCACTTAATGTTAATTGAGATTCTAATGAAAAAAGGGAATAGGTTCTAAGCTCAGAAAGCACAGAGAAAAATAACAAAGAAATGTTGACATCTACTGAGTGCTTAATTATGGTCAGTCTCTATTTTTAAGCACTTTGTCCACATAATCTAATATATCTTTCAACCTTATGAAAATGGTATTCTTATTCTCATTTTTAAAGATGAGTGAACTATGGCAGAGAGATATTAAGTAACTTGCCCAAGATCACACAGTTCGTGGCAGAGCCGTTTTACCTGGAACTGTCTATCCTGAAAGCCAATGCGCTAATCCTCCATATCGTAAGGTCTCCTTCATATACATTTAAATGGGTTTAAAAGGGCCAAGTTCATTCACTCATTCATTCAACATGTATTTATTGAGCTCCCACTAAGGGATGGACACTGCTCTAGGCCCTGGGCATACAATGATGAATCGGGCAGGCAAGCCACCTGACCTCAGGGAGCTTATGGTCTAGACTCTAGAATCTAGATAAAGTACATACTATTTTTTTTTAATGAATAAATAAACCAGAGAGTTTCCGACTTCGGCAAGTACTGTAAAGAAGAAAATCTAGAGCTCTGTGATGAATACTGACTTAGGTAGATCGGGTGCTTGGGGAGAGCTAGGGGACGGAGCCTGGATGCTGGAGGAGACACAAGGCATTGGGGAACAAGAAGAAGCCAGAAGGACTCAGATTCCGGGCTAGGGTGGATTGTAGTGCCATTTACTAAGATGGGGAAGAACAGCAAAGGTACAGCAGGTTTAGGGAGCAATACTGAGGGTCCCATCTCAAGATGTGTTAAATGTGAATGGCCCATTAGGCATCCAAGCTTGCCTTACAACTTCTAATACGTGCATAGCAAATATCACAAAGTGTTCAACTTGGATACCTTGACAAGAAAAACACACTGAACTTCCAGCAGATGTGTGGGCAAAAGACAATTTAGAAAAGGGAAAATATAATCAATAAACAAACCTGGGAAAATATTCAGTCTCACTAGTAATCCAAGAAATGAAACTTGAAACATGAATGAAGTAGTATATTTTTAAGTACTAAATTAGAAAAAAATTTAAAAACAACACCCAGTGGAGCCAGGGTGGAATTGGTACTCTTCTTCATACACTGATGATGACATTGTAAAGTGGCACAAATATTTTAGAAAGTAATTTGCCAAGGGTCATAAAAATTCTTATATCCTTTGACCCAGTTTTTCTGCTTTGGGAATTCTCCCTTTAGGAAAAGATACTGTGTGCCCATGGTATTTAGCACGGAATTATTAAGAGTGAAAATTCAAAAACAGAAACAAAGCAGCAGGGAAATGGTTACATAAATTATGGTAAATCTACTCCGCTAGAGCCCCATGGCTGCTGGTTTGCCTCCAGTAATGAGTGAGGAAAGTTCTTCTTGGTGGCTAAGGTGATCCAGTAGAAACAGAGCAGGCTGGGAGGCCACAGCCTGCCTCAGGTGTCCCGAGAGGCCCAGGCCTGGCTGGAGGGACCCTTCAGGCCTGGTCCCCACAGCCGGGGCACCTGGGAGGACGGAACCACTGTAGCTCCTGGGACTGGCTGGAGTCTCTGAGATGCCACAAGGTGAGAAGGGAGGAACCCACATCCTGCAAGGCCTGTGCCCCATTTCTACCTCAGGTTATGGAACTTCTGATAACACCTGTGTGGCTGCAGAGACCTTTCCCCCGAGATGCAGATAGAGCTGGATGACCTCTGTGGCTCAGCAGGGGGCCCCGGGCCCCTCAGTTTGCCTTTCTCGGTGCTGTGTCTCTGACCACCCTACGCTTTGCATGGGCTTTGTCATGAAACACCTGAAATCACAAGTGAAGTGGCTCAAGGTCATCGCCCTTAAGCTGCTCAGCAAGCTGTTTAAATGTGAGGCAGAATGTCACACCATTGGTTCCTAGGCAATTTCCTTGGTGACCACTAAAGCCGGCGTGGAATGCATTCTCCAGTCTCAGCGGGCAATCTTCTCGGGGGGAGATTTCCTAGGAGTCAGATGACCCCCCGTTTTTCCATGCGTGTGAGGAGGAGGGAACCCAAGCCCTGTCTCCAGGAGAACCTTTGTTAGCCCAGCCCCTGACCCCTCCGAGCAGCTTAGGCCTAGGGCACTTCAAAAGTGACCCGAGGAGGTAAAATGGACCAGAGAATGTGGCCAAGGGCAGGGAGGAGTCTCAGAGGAAAGCCCCATCACAGCACAGCGAATCAGGAATCCGGGATCACCTCTCACTCCTTCCCATGATCCCTTGGAGACACTCCCGTGTCCACGTCAGACGGCACTCGGGAGCCTCCCTGCCCCCCGGACCGGACCCAGCTTGCGTCTCAGGGGTGGCAGCACCTCTGCCGCCAGCCTGCGGGTGGAGCTGTGCCAGGAGGCCACAGCGGCCATGCAGTGGAGCAGCCCTAGCTGAGAGCACGAGAACTGGGCGCTGCACGCTCGCTGCATCCCCTGCTAACCCACTCGGTCTCCAACATTCTCTGGAATCAGCTGTGCCCACCTGTCTCGAGGTTCCATCAACCAGGAAAGCAATAGACCTCCTAGACACACAGCTCTGTGGCCACACACCTTACCCTTATGGAGGGCCTGATGCAGATGCCCAGAGCTTGCCTTAAATATGTGCTAACAATTTCCCTGATATGAACTTTGAATACTTGGTGTATTGCCCTTCTCAGCCCCAACCTCGCTCAAACACCCAGCACGGGGCAGGCTGCAGAGATCTCTTCAGAGGTGCCGATCGTTGCTTTTCACTCACCCCTCCCACCTCCAGCCCCGTCACTGCTGAATGGATCCATCTGAGCTCATAATTTAGCTCCAGGGCCCTGCCCCTGGCTACAGCAGTTTGGACCAAATGGTGTATCTGAATGTCGGCCAGCAAGCTGTAGCTGCAGCTCCAGCCCAAGAGGGACTGGTCAGATTTCTCTCTGGATTCATCCAGCATCAGGAAACTGAGGGCTCCGGCAGAGAGTCCAGAGCTCCAGGAAGATGGGAGGCTGACAGAGGAAGAGTGCAAAAGGGACAAAAGGGCCTCTATAAGAAGCTGAAGGAGGGGACTTCCCTGGTGGCGCAGTCGTTAAGAATCCCCCTGTCAATGCAGGGAACATGGGTTCAAGCCCTGGTCCAGGAAGATCCCACATGCCGGGGAGCAACTAAGCCCATGCGCCACAACTACTGAGCCTGCACGCCTAAAGCCCACAACAAGAGAAACCACCGCAATGAGAAGCCTGCGCACCACAACGAAGAGTAGCCCTCGGTCTCTGCAAATAGAGAAAGTCCGCGCAGCAAGAAAGACCCAACGTAGCCAGAAATAAATAAATAAATTTATTTATTTATTTATTTTAAATGCTGAAGGAAGCATCTGGTTCCCCACCAGCGGTGGTCAGCCGGCAGGAAGAGAGATCTTCCTTACAAGCCCTTTGGAGTGACTGCTGTCCTAAATCTTTATGACTCCGAGCTGTGTTCCAATGCTCCCAACAAGGGGAATCCCAAACTAGAGGCCCCGTCACCCAGAAACGTGCAACTGATCCGTGTGGGGCTCACAGGGCACAGGTATTAGGAGCATCCCCTATGGGCGGGTCTGACCGACTTCCTCAGACACCAGAAGGAGGAAGCCGGTGCTTCCTGTTGTCTCACTTCTGTTCTTGCTCAGCGCCGACTGTCCACTGGGCTTTCAAGGCTGAAGGCCCCACGACCATCCTGATACCCTCGCTAAAGCCACAGCTGTGTCCTCAGCCTCCCTTTTGACAAACCACATAATCTGTATGGCTTGGGTGGTCTATTTTTACCCAGGTTTGTCTGGATTCCATGCTGCACCAGAATCACTAGAGGAGAAAGGCTGCTTATTAATCATTTCTTCACTTCCAGGTCTCACCCCAGGCATAGTGAATCAGAATCTCCAGACCTGGAGTCCTGAATCTGTATTTTATAATGCTCCCAGAGGATGCTGATGCACAGCCCAGGATGGGAACCACTGAGCCAGGCCAACTCCATCTACTCCAGAGGTGGAAACAGGCCACGGGAGGGGAGGTGTCTTGCCTCGGCCACTCAGCTTTTAGTGGTAGTGGTGGCTGGGTGCTTTCCTCTCTAAACAAGGTGCATTTCCAAACGAGATTCCATTTGTGTGGTCACCTGGGTCTGATTTCTCTTTGGGAGCACACGTGGGGGAGAGGAAATGGACAAGGTGACATTTATTTCACACTCAGGACCTGGGCCCTGGACCCACCTCATTTATCCACACCCCTGGGGAGATGTACATACATGTGTATTGATATATAGCTTCTTTTTTTTTTTTTTTTTTTGTGGTACGCGGGCCTCTCACTGCTGTGGCCTCTCCCGTTGTGGAGCACAGGCTCTGGACGCGCAGGCCCAGCGGCCACAGCTCACGGGCCCAGCTGCTCCACGGCACGTGGGATCCTCCTGGACTGGGGCACGAACCCTTGTCCCCTGCATCGGCAGGCAGACTCTCAACCACTGCGCCACCAGAGAAGCCCAAATATATAGCTTCTTAATCATGCAAAAGGAGGACAGAAAGGATACCACTTAGACAGACTTTCCATTTCTTGAGCTATTTCTTGTTACTGGATGTGGTTTCCCTGCTCAATTCCCTAAGGCTCATAACAATAGAAAGTAAACATACACAAACCTCGGGCACTGACAGCACCCCCTGAAAGGGAGTACTGCTACTCCCCAACCCTCGAAGGAACCAAAAAAACAAGACAAACCTGGAGAAACCCTGGTAAAGCCCCAAGGGCAGAGCAAGACCTGTTTCGTTCATCACTGAGTGTGTCTTCAGGCTCGAGCACAGTGTCCAACGTACTGTGATGTTCACTAGAGACCTGTCAATCAATCAAATTTCCAGCTTTTTATTGCTCCCATTAACCCAGCTTTATCGATCTCTTCTATTCTGTTAGCGTCAGCGATCCCTCCGGACTCCGGAATGAAGGGGTGTCCTGTAAGGCATGAGCAATACCTGCTTCTAGAACTTTGCAGAGGTGATTTCCCTTTTGCCCAGCCATGACAGATCTCTCCTCCCTCCAAACTGCTGCGTTCCCCGCCTCCTGAATGGCCCCTCCCTCTCTAGCCAGGGAGCACTTGGTCGATGATCTCACCCACTGTACTAGCTGGTTCTACCTCTTCAACAGGTCTCTCTTACATTTCCTCTCCCCTCTGTGGGCCTCAAGTCACACTTGGCTCCTCCCCAAGCCATCCTCCCTCCACTCACTTCTTCCCAAAGGGCAAGTATGTTGGTCTGATGGATTGGTTTTCCAGACATGAATTGGGCCATGATTCCTGTGGGCGCCATCTTGAAGATATTCCTGATTTTTTTTTAATATAAATGTATTTATTTATTTATTTTTGGGTGTGTTGGGTCTTCGTTTCTGTGTGAGGGCTTTCTCTAGTTGTGGGGAGCGGGGGCTACTCTTCATTGCAGCGCGCGGGCCTCTCACTGTCGCGGCCTCTCGTTGCGGAGCACAGGCTCCAGATGCGCAGGCTCAGTAGTTGTGGCTCATGGGCCTTGTTGCTCCGCGGCATGTGGGATCCTCCCAGACCAGGGCTCGAACCCATATCCCCTGCATTGGCAGGCAGATTCTCAACCACTGCGCCACCAGGGAAGCCCCTATTCCTGATGTTTAATGAGGCAAACGCGTTCTAGTGCTCTGCCTCCTGAGGCTGCCCTGAGGCTTTTCCTCACATTAAAGGTTACCCTTTTAGCTTGGTAACTGGGATTTAGGGGAGCTAAACAGCACTGATCTCTAGCCTAGGCCAAAAAAATATTGCACGTGGTTCAGCCCAGTTTAATAGAGGTTGGGATTTGGACCCCAAACACCAGCTTATATTAAACTTGGAGTCTTAGGGACGACAATAAATGACAAACTTGTTTTCCTCATCCAACTTCTGGACTAATTTAGAGATAAAAAAGAGGAACAAGGGGCTTCCCTGGTGGCGCAGTGGTTGGGAGTCCGCCTGCCGATGCAGGGGACATGGGTTCGTGCCCCGGTCCGGGAAGATCCCACATGCCGCGGAGCGGCTGGGCCCGTGAGCCATGGCCACTGAGCCTGCGCGTCCGGAGCTTGTGCTCCGCAACGGGAGAGGCCACAACAGTGAGAGGCCCGCGTACCGCAAAAAAAAAAAAAAAAAAAAAAAAAAAAAAGAGGAACAAGGCATATGGATGTCAAATAAGCTGATATTGGAGAATGTGGCTTATCCTGGAAGCAAGTAGGATTTCTTCACCACAGTCAGTTCTGGACCAGGGCAGCTTCCAGAATGGGAGACTGGCAGATGTCAGCTCCCATAAAACCTGAAGCATGGACCAGCAGACTGTAGTGTGTGCTTTCTCCCCTTGGAGGAATCAGGGAGGCAGTGGCAAGAGACCAGAGTACTGTGCTAATTGATACAAGGATAACTGATCCCTCTAAGCTTGGAAGGAAACACAAAGAAAGGGGAATTAATATGGCAACGTAACAAAAGTGGTATTTCCTCTTTCTTGCTCATCCTCCGTTCCCTGGATGTTTCCCTGGGAGCTTTGTAGGTCGGCAGGTGGTTGGGCTGGAGCAGGATTAGACATTCCTGGGCTCTCTGTCTTGATAACCTTGTAACAGTACCCAGGCCCACCATCAGGCCTAAACCCGTCATCCCTCGTGCTGCTGCAGAATTTCAGGCCTTTGTCATCACCTCCAATCTGTGTTACTCCAATGGGCTCCTGTCTTCGTCAGTTTGGACTGCTATAATAGAATTCCGTAAACTGAGTGGCATATAATATAAGCAAGAGAAATTTATTTCTCACAGTTCTGGAGCTGGAAGTCCAAGATCAAAGTGCCGGCGCATTCGGTGTCTGGTGAGAGCCCACTTCCTGATTCATAGACGGCTGTCTTCTTGCTGTGTCCTCACATGGTGGAAAAGGTGAGGGAGCTCTCTGGGGCTTCTTGTATAAGGGCACTAATCGCACTCATGAAAACTTTGCCCTCACGTCGGTGTCAACTCCAAAGGCCCCGCCTCCCAATATTGTGACATTGAGTGTGGGTTTCAACCTACGGATTTTAGGGGGACACAAACTTTCAGACCATAGCAGCTCTTCACTAGTGTCCCTAAGCCTGTTCCCCCTCGAAATCAACCCCCGACTTGCACCCAGAGTGATCTTTCTAAAAACACAGATCTGACCGTGTGACTCTGCTGCTAAAACCCACAGTAGAATCCTCACCAGTTACAAAATAAAATTCTGATTAGCGTGACCCCTGCCGGATAAGAGCCCAGAACTTCCAGTGGAGAGGTCAGTGTGAGGATAGGTTTCTGGTTGCCAGGATTGAAATTTACTCCATCTGGGTTGCCTGAAAATGTAGCTCAAAAAATTTGTGGTAAAGTTCATCTAAGCTCAAATGAAGGATCAAATTCAGATTCCTCAGCTCAGCATCAAACCAGAAACCCAAAGATATAATACCTCCCTTTCAATGGCTGGATATCTGACATGACATAAACAGGGTGTTCGGACATTGATGGATTTTCCCATCCCTCCTTACCTTCGGGTCTGTAGCAGCGGCCTCAGCCTAAAGTCTCTCACCTGGTCCTTCTCAGATGGAGTAAGAAGGTCAAAATCTGATAACAAACTGTTACCAACTCAGGCCCTCTTCTCTCTCGGTTCACAGACTGGACCCCATAGACTTTAGGATGAAACAAATCTCCAAGTATTCTGGGCTCTCTTCCACTACATGTGCTGCCCGCAGCTCCATGTCACAGGTGATATTTGCACCAACAATGGCAGAACTTTAACTGTGTTTTCACCCAATAGAGTGGAGTGAGAAGTGACACAGGGAGAAGACGCCTGTCTCATAACGTCTCACCATCCCATGTACCATCCAACACACTGGCGAGACTCCCTTGTCTGCCTCTGCGGACGCTCAACTCAGCTCTCTCCTGAGCAGCCTTGGGGCTGATGATTCACTCCCCTCCCCTACTTCCCAGCCTCTTGCAGCAGGGCGTCCAGAGGTCACCTCTGTCCCCTGTCCAGTCTCCTCTGGATGTGGAAATCAGCCTGAGAGGCATAAAGTAAACTGTTTTCTGATGACAGATGGTTCTGTGGTAGAAAATAAAAGAAAGAAAAGAATAATGATACTAGTTATTCCAACTTTTTTTTTTCTTTTGGGAAAATGTCATACATAAAACAGAAGGAAGCAAGATTTTGCCGTAAAATATATCTTCCTGGAATACTCCAACAGTGGCTCTGTTGAGTGATCAAGGCCTGATCTGGCTCAACGAATACGTACTCAGTCAAGGATGAGAATGAGAACCCAGTCCAGGCCCCGGAGGCCCTTACAACTTCTGAGGGATGTCCTGGCGTGGGACTCGGCTCCCCAGACAGAGCAGGTCCTTTCAGCAGGAAGTGCCAGCTGGAAGGGTGAAGCCCACAGTGCTCACCTTTGGTGGCCGTGGTCCAGTTACTCAGTGCTCACCCTGGTATCCCTCCCCACGGCCAAGGGCCTGTCTTTGGATCACTGAGAAGGTGAGCAGCTGGGTTCCCTCTTGAGGTCCCAGGTAAGAACCTGGGCCCGACAGATGCTACAGCCCTGACACAGGTGAAAAGGGAGAGTGGCCAGACAGCTCCACTGCTGTCAGCAGAGGGACAGACCCAGTTCCAAAACCCCACGCCAGCTTGACCCTTCCTCTCTAGATGAGGGAAATCAATATCTGCCTGGGTACGTTTTGAAAGGATAAATGGGATAAGGTACAAAAAAGTGACCAGCACAGTGCTTGGAACGTGATAGACACTTAGTAATTAACCGAGCAAGTGGGTTAAAGACCAAATACCGAGGCAACAATCTTTTGCAGAAAGAAAAAAGCTTTATTGCAGGACAGCCAAGCAAGGAGACAGGAGGTAATGCTCAGATCTATCGCCCTATCAGCTTTTTTTTTTTTTTTTTTTTTTTTTTGCGGTACGCGGGCCTCTCACTGTTGTGGCCTCTCCCGTTGCGGAGCACAGGTTCCAGACGCGCAGGCTCAGCGGCCCTGGCTCACGGGCCCAGCCACTCTGCGGCATGTGGGATCCTCCCGGACCGGGGCACGAACCCACGTCCCCTGCATCGGCAGGCGGACTCTCAACCACTGTGCCACCAGCGAAGCCCAACCCATCAGCTTTTGAGGTGGGATATTTATAGTGGAAGTAGGGAGTAAGAGCGGGAGGGGGCTTAGAAATGATTGGTGGAAGCAGTTTGTAAGTTTCAGGAGTTCTCTGCACAGCCTCTCCTGCTCTTCCTGCCTCTTCATGGGTCCTACATCTCCTCGGTGAGCAGAAGCCTGAGGCCTTCGGGTGTCTCAGGCCCCCAGTTTGGGGAGGTGGTGGGGAACAGGCCCAGGCTGGGATGTAGGCTGGGTGGGTGGGGCTTCAGAGCCCCTCTTGGAGAAAGATGCTGGGCGCTGATTCCTTAAGGTGATTTCATGGGGCCCAGCTGCTTGCAGGACTAATTGATTCTAAAGTCCAAGGGGGCCCACAGGCCATCAGACCCAGTCCTTATCTATCTTCAAAGGGAAAACACGGCTGCTTCAGGGCACACCTTCCTTCTCAGCTAGAAGATACCATTAGCTTTTGTTTTGTCGTTCTCATTATAATATTCAGAGTCCTCCTACTGGGTGAGACAACCTGCTGGATTCTATGCCTGGCTGGGTGTCTTGAGGGCCAGGGCAATGCAACTGTCTTCCTTCCCCACCCGACTCCCCACTGTCCAGGATCTGATCTGTCAGTCTTCTGGATGCTTCTAGACCTGATGAAGGTAGGAATCAGTGGAGGTACAGAGAATCATCCACTGAGACAGAAAGGTGGGCATTTGGAAGCCTGCTGGGGAGTGGAGCGGTGCTCTCCCTGTGCCCGCAGTGTGAGAGGATGGCTGCCCTGTGACTCATCTGCCAGGTGCCACCTTTCCCTTAGCTTCCGCCTGGCCCTGCCACCCGTCTGCTACATCACAGGCTGTGCCCACTGGGCTCTGGATGAAGAAGGGGCTCCTTCAGCTCCACCCTGGAGATGGGGGTAATGGGGCTGGTACCTGCACATCCCTACACCTCACCCCCCAGGCAGAGGGTAGGAATCCAAGGCCCTCCCCTCCCACCCTTGGCTCTGGCTCTGTGTTTCTCTACCTTATTTTGCCCTCCTAGGTAGCCACTAATTCTAATTTTATCCAAGATTTTTGTTCAATCAGCATAGTGTTCCACACGTCCTAAAGAAGCCCTGTTCTTACTGCCCCTTGGAGAAAACCAGAAATGAGTACATTTAAGGAGTGGTTCGGAATGTGGGCTCCAACTGGGGGTCTCCATAGGGTATCCCCCATACGCACCCATGGGCAGGAGGCAAGCTGTGACCATCCACACTCATGGGGAGAAGCCAAAGGACAGAGACCATTAACAACAACAAACTTGGGAATCGAAAATTCTCAGGTTCCACAGTGCCTCAGCTAATGGAAATGCTTTAAGATTACTTCTTTACGTACCTCACTTTTCCCAATTTTATTCATCATGGATAGAGTTCTTTTTTTTTTTTTTTTTTTGTGATACGCGGGCCTCTCACTGTTGTGGCCTCTCCCATTGCAGAGCACAGGCTCCGGACGCGCAGGCTCAGCGGCCATGGCTCACGGGCCCAGCCGCTCCGCGGCATGTGGGATCTTCCCGGACCGGGGCACGAACCCGTGTCCCCTGCATCGGCAGGCGGACTCTCAACCACTGTGCCACCAGGGAAGCCCTAGAGTTCTTTTTTAAATGTTTAATTCACTTTCCTGTCTTCCCAGAAGAGTAAGTTGAAATTGATTTTACCTACTTTTCGTGACTCTGTTATCACTTTGACTATTGGTAACGGTCTGTGATATATTGGAACACCCTCATGAACTGTTTAGAAAAAACAGTTGTGACAATTGGCCGCTAGTCTACTATGTTTTTTGAAGTCTACTTTTCTTAATTCTTTCTCGATAATAAAAAATATATATATTTACATAGGTAGAGTAAAAACACCTTTCTTTTCTTCCAGTTTCTAGTCTGCAGTAGATAGAGAACGAGATGATGAAGTCTGATAGAACTATTTGTAAATTAAGCGTCAACATGACTTGAGTGAGGGTCTAAGAGTCTCCCCCTGAGTGAAGTTCAGGATATTTAAAATAGAAATTTTGTGGCATTTAAGCTGCCTCAAGTCCTTTTCTCACATATTCAATCACTCACCAAATAGCTCTTGAACACCTACCAGCTGCCTGGCCTTTTCTGAGCACCATGGCTACAACAGGGACCAGGAGGGCAAGCTCTCTGCCCTCCCACACCCAGCTTGCTTCCTAGCGGTTGGCTGTGGTCTGAAAGGTGAAATTGCTGAGTAACTAAGTTCCAGGTAGAAAGAATGTGGCTGCGTGTGCCTTTTGTATGTGGTTCAGAGACATACATTTAGTTCAGAAATGTGTTAGGACACGCATACATTTCTCAGACACTGCGCTCCCAAATCCCTCTAAATCCACCCCAGTCTCCTCCTGCCGTTGGTGGCAAAGACACAGCTGAGAGTATAGGAGTTCAACCATTTACAGAAAATAGAATCCTGACTGTAATTGTCATCTGTGGACAGATGGGCAGATAATTATGAGACGAATTTCAGAAAGAAAATGTAGTTCCCAGAGTGTCCCGTCTCCTTTCCTCTCTTCCTTCCCTTCTTCCTCCCTTCCTTTTATCCATAGAACAACATTTATTGAGCACCTACTACCTGCCAGGCCCTGGGCTAAGTACTGGAGATATCAAGTTAAAGAAGACTTACCTCTTATCCCTGAGGACCTGAAACTGTAGTGAGAAGTGATTGTTGTCATCAGGGATGATGAATACCAGGATGGAGATGCACTGCTGCACAGGGAGATCTGGGGACACACAGGGGAGGGATTTAATCCAGAGTGAGAAGAGGAAAGAGAGCATCAAGGAGGGCTTCCTGGAGGAGGAGGCAGTGAAACTCAATTTTGCAAGATGAGTGAGAATGGGTCTGCCTCTCGCCTTTGACATCTAACCACCAAGTCGGATCCCATAGGTTGGAAGTCCCACCTAGGCGAGGTGGGCAAGAATGGAGCCCTCTGGGGTATGGAAGGCAGGAAGTGTTGTTAGAACCCTTTAAAGACCCCCAGTGTTCATGTCCTTCCTCACTGGCCACCTCCGAGGCCTATTTTTAAGATCATTCTGAGCCAAGTCCTTTTCAGAACTGGTAACCTCTGAGAGGGGCTGTTGGACCAGCAGACACTGGGTTTGTCTATTTGTGACCTCAACGCCCCTGCAAGCTGGTGGAGCCTGGTGGGTCATCAGGTGGCACTTTTGTTCAATGAGCATTTTTTGTGCACCTACTGTGTGCCAAGCCCTGTCCCAGGCAGTGGGATCCACGTGTGAGCAGACAAGCCCTCAGCCCTGAGAGGCTGACAGTGGATTATGTGTAATTGATAATCTCAAGCAAAACAAAGTCCTCCCAACATGCCCTCACTCACTTGAGCCCACTCAAGGTTTCTTTAAAACAAACAAACAAACAAACAAACAAAAAAACTATTGACTAACCCCTTTTCTTCTTTGCAAAGATTTCTTCTGAAGGACTGAAACAAGTGTTTCTGCTTCCCTGCTTAAGTATGCAGTGTTTTAATGAACTGTTTTCTTCCTGTGTTGCTTTTGTCAAGAAAAATAAGAAGAGCACCCCTTTCCTTTCTCCTAATGACGCAGCAGAGAACATTTTCAACTCGACACTCCCCCATTTCCTCTCCCCACCCCTTCCCAAACCAATTTGGCATTTGTCCACTTTCCACCTTCAGGTTCAAAGTGAGTCTACGTGCTCTGAGAACAAGGTCATGTCTGGAACTCATCTCTACCCTGTGTGCTGTGACATTTTAGGTTTCGCTTTTTTCAGCAGAAATACCTGGGCTTGGTGGGGAGGAATCAAGCAGAACTGAGTTCGAATCCTGTCTCCTGCATTTACCACTGACGTGAACTTGGGCGGGTCACTTAACCTCCCCGACCCTGCTTCCTCCTCCGTAAAGCTGAGCTGAACCATCAAGCCCAACTGTTGACTCTTCCAGGTTGGAAGGGATAGTGACAAATGCTGGGACAGGAGAGAGAGGGTCATCCTGAAAATACACTGGGAGTAAAGACATGGGAAATCAGCCCAGCGTCAAGACAATTGGGCTGCCAATGGAATCACTTGTCAAACTGCCCACCACAGTCCTGGCCCCCCTGAGTATCAGTTAATGCTTCTTCCTGTCTCATCCACCTTCTCCAGTGAGACCAAGGTCAGGGATGATCCAGACAGCTTTGGTCTAGCCCACGTGTTCTGGGATTGTCAGGACAACCCCGATTTCCTTCCAAATGTTCTCTGCAGATATCCTCATATAACATCAAAATTGTTGAGAAATCCAACATTTCAGCATATATCCAATGACTCTCAGACTACCTCTCATATGGGAGACTAGCACAAGTGTGCCTTGTTCAAGCATAAGTCCTGTGTTTTGTTTCCAAAACGCCATTCATAGAGCTGTGAGGTCTCTATGGGGCAGACTGAGAGAATGAGGTTGGGTCCACGCAGCCTGTCTCACTGAGGTCTGCTCAGGGCTCTTAACACCCTGGCTTCTGTGTGGTCTCCTGAATTCTTCAGGCTCTGCAGTCAAGCACTGTGTTTGGTTCCTTGGCTTTAACAACTCCCTTTCTGATTACCTGCTGTGCACGTGGGCCACTTGGAGGCCATTTTCAATCTATGATTTTGACTGATTTTCATAAGAATCCTGCAAGGTAAATCTTTTTTTTTTTTTTTTTTTTTTTTTTGTGGTACGCAGGCCTCTCACTGCTGTGGCCTCTCCCGTTGTGGAGCGCAGGCTCCGGACGCGCAGGCTCAGCGGCCATGGCTCACGGGCCCAGCCGCTCCGCGGCATGTGGGATCTTCCTGGACCGGGGCACGAACCCACGTCCCCTGCATCGGCAGGCAGACTGTCAACCACTGCGCCACCAGGGAAGCCCTAAGGTAAATCTTTGTTTTCACATTGCAAGGGATATAGACAAATGTTATTTGCCCCAGGCCAGGGAGGGCTACTGTAAAGACATATTGGAAGTAAAGAAACACAGGGTCTCTGGGTGTCAAGACAATGGAACCTCAAGGAGAACAGGGAGATTGTTCTGGATCAGGTGTGCCCTCAGAAGCAGGCGTGCATGTGCTGGACCCCACCTGAGTGTCTGCCCGACAGTGATTCAATTTATCCGGGTCTCTGTAGTATCTGCAGCTGCTTCTCTTGCCCCTACTCTCTCCATTTCTCTTCAAGCACCTTCTTTCTGCCTCAAAGCTTCTGCTGACTCATGGGTTTCCTCACTGTCCTTTCCTGGCTGACATTCAGCCCCTGGAGTCCCCTCCGTGTGTCTCTCCGCAGCTACCCTCCAGTGCAGCAGGCAGAGTCTTTCTGCAGGGCCCCCTGAGGGCCTCTGCAGCTCCCACAGGGCTGCCTTGGAGGTTCACAGGTCCAATCAGTGGTGGGGTCACATGTGCAGAACAGGGTCACCCACGCTCAAGGAATTGCCGGGAGCTGCTTAATGAAGAGCCACAGCCGGGCAGCTGCTCAGCACCGTAGCCTGGTCAAGGACTGGCCCTTTTTATAGATGAGGAAATGGACCCCGAGGAAGATTCAGTATTAGTGAGTGTCAGAGCAAGGACCAGTTCTGGCATCTCCAGACCCATCACACTCCTCTGCTTCCTGTTTCTGCCCACCACGCAGGATCAGAGAGAAGACAAGCTTTTCCTGGCTGCTGCCTGCTTTTCGCCTCTGTCCTGATGTGACCTGAGTGTCCAGCATCCCCAGACATTCCCCTCGCCTCTCAGCAGCTGGCCAAGACTTGGAAGTCCCCCTGCTAGAGTCCCTAACGAATCAGACAGGAGGGCCCGGTCTCCCGGAGGACCCAGTGAACCCGTCATTGGCCTGATGGCCAGGTGGGTCCTGGGACGGTGTGAGGGAAGGCCCAGGCTCATGGCACCAAGGCTGCACTAAGGAAATAGAGGGCCAGCAGGAAAAGTGGCTGCAGCTCAGGGCAGCTTGAAGCACCCATGGGTGAGTACAGACGTGCAAGGCCTCCACTTCCATCTAGGCACCCCCAGTCCATAGCTGATCAGGTTTCTGGGCCCCAAACTGGAACACGTGGTCCAATATATCATGTTTAGACAGTGAGACAAAAGATTCAAAATCGGGACTTCCCTGGAAAATCCAGTCCCTCCTGTGGTCTTCAGGTGGGTGTTTGGTTGGGTTCAGCTTCATGTGTGAGCTCCCGTCAACCACAGGTGGCTGGGGCCCAGGAAGGAGGCGCCTTTGCAAAGGCGCCCTTGAGAGACGCGCTCTCCCCAGGGCAGGCGGCCCCAACCACTTCTCAGCTCCTGTGGTAAACTCGAGAAGATCAAGGGAGAAGGAACCTGTCACGTCCTCCTGCTCCTCCGCCCCGCCCCCCGTCTTCATTCTGTCTCCCCTCAGCCCTGATTTGCTCTCTCTTCCCAGATCGCTGCATGCCTGAAGTGCCCAGTGAGTCCTCCCACTCTGCAGATGAAGAAATAGAGGTCTTCGGGGGACTTCCCTGGTGGTCCATTAGGTAAGACTCTGTGCTCCCAATGCAGGGAAACTGGGTTGGATCCCGGGTCGGGGAACTAGATGCCACATGTGTGCCACAACGAAGATCCCACATGCCACAACTAAGATCTGGTGCAGCCTAAATAAATAAATAAATAAACAAACAAATAAATAAATATTTTTTAAAAAGAGAGAGAAAGAAATGGAGGTCTTCAGGACGTAAGGACACTTTCCAAGATCATAGAAGACAGGTTAGCCGGAAAGTTTCTATAATTTAAGACTCAATCTGGCAGCCTGTCTCTCCCCGAGAAGGCCTGGCACCACGTGTCCAGTGCTGAGTTGGGCACCATGGGAATTAAAACACAAAAGAATAAAATTCCTACTCAAGAGATACGTGGTCTACATGTGGAGATAAAACTAGAAAACAGAGTAGGGACTGGAATGCAGCCTGAGCTCTGCTCTCCAAGTAGTAGTTGCCCTGGGGTTGCCTAAGGGTTGCCTAGGGGTTGGAAGAGACGCCTTTTTAAAACTTGCACCAAAGTTACTGTGTGGACTAGGAAAGACCTTAAGAGGTGAGATTCCCCAGGACTGGGCAAGCTAGACAGACAGAGTTGTTTAATGTTGAGACAATTGGTGGTAATAGGGAGCCACTGTGTGTCATGGAGCTACTGAATACCAAGACAGGCTGGGGGAAGCCAAGCAGTGAGAGGGGCTGCTGGATGCACTGGAGAGGGAGAGCCTGGGAGGAGGCGTGTCACAACCCACAGCCAATGCAGTGATGATGGGAACAGACCAGAGCTAGGGCTGACGAAGAAGTCAGCCCCGCCCCCAGCCCAGGCCATCACCCACGTTCACAGGGCCACTTACAGCCCCTCCTCCCCAGCACTTAGCCCAGTGGTAACTTAACATCAATGTGTGGTCATCTGATGAAGGTCTATGGACCTTCCCCTCCCCCACCCCCAGACTGAATGCTCTGCGGCAGCAGGGGTTGTATATTTTTCTGTCTTTTTTTTTTGTTTAATTGGAGTATAGTTGATTTACAATGTTGTGTTACTTTCTGCTGTACAGCAAAGTGAATCAGTTATACATATACATATATCCATTCTTTTTAAGATACTTTTCCCATGTATGTCATTACAGAGTATTGAGTAGAGTTCCCTGTGCTATACAGTAGGTCTTTATTAGTTATTGTTTTATATATAGTAGGGCATATATGTCAATCCCTATCTCCCAATGTATCCTTCCCCTAATTTTTTGTCTTGTATCCCCAGCACTTAGAAGTCACTCCACAAATGACCGTTGAACGAATGAAAGAATGAATGAATGGGGGAAAAAGTGATCGGTGACCAAACTGGGCACTTTGATAAAAGAGTTTTATATTTGCTTTCAGTTTTCCAATGTCCACTTTCTCGGTGGGTGAAATGATATGTTTTTCTCTTTCCTTCTGCTTCCAAAGGTAGAGTAATAGTAACACTTTTAAAAAAGATTGGTGGGACTTCTCTGGTGGCGCAGTGGTTAAGAATCCACCTGCCAATGTAGGGGACATGGGTTCGATCCCTGGTCCGGGAAGATCCCACATGTCGCGGAGCAACTAAGCCCATGAGCCATAACTACTGAGCCTGCGCTCTAGAGCCTGTGAGCCACAATTACTGAAGCCCGTGCGCCTAGAGCCCGTGCTCTGCAACAAGAGAGGCCACCACTATGAGAAGCCTGCTCACCATCATGAAGAGTACCCCCTGCTCACCGCAAATAAAGAAAGCCCATTCACATCAATGAAGACCCAACGTGGCCAAAAATAAAAATAAATAAATTTGGAAAAAAAAAAGATTGGCATTCCTCTGGAATCTTTTTTTGTTCTTGTTTTTCCTCTTTCAGCCTCTGACCATGAAAATAAAACATGGTCATTATAGGAATTTTTTAAGTAGAAAAAAGCATAAAGAAGCTGGAAAAAAAAATTACTCATGACCCCATCATGAAGATGCTTCAATAGTCAGTTTGTTGGTGTATTTCCTTCAGGACTCTGACATCTCTTAGGGGCAGAATAAGATTTCAAAGGCCTTGGCCTCAGGACTTGTTCTCAGGCCTCCTTCCCAGCTGCCTCATTCACAGCCATTTCTCCAATTTACCAGGGAACCATTCCTTACCCTTCTCCCCTGCTCTTGTCCTAGCACTTTCCCAAGGCCTTGACAAGCTTTGAGAAGGCTGCCCTCCACTTAATGACGGAAATGAAAAAGCGACTTTGGACTTGAGCTTTTCCCCTGCATCTGGCAGCCAAGCTCTCCTGGTGTTGGGTGTCAGGTGTACGGGTGTTTGGCATTATGTTAATCTCTTGCACTATTATTCTTTTCCAATTTTTCTGTCCCTTTCCAGACGAGTTGACATTTCAAACAGTTGACTCAGCCATCAGCATGTCACTAAAATGAGTTGTGAAGTTTCTTCAAAATTACTTGCCTAAGACATTTATAATTTCTGGGTTTTCAAGATGATGCTGTTCCTTCTGAGTCTCTCCTGGGAACAACACTGGTCCTTTGGAAGCCACAAAGGAAGCACAGGCAGGGACGGAAAGAGGTTTCATCTGCATGCTCAGTCTATACAATTGGTGACTGCAGCTGCAGGTACTCTGAGGAGGACTCTGAGCCACGTCCAGGTTCACTGGGAAAAAGTAATGTGGTTGATTAGTTATGTCTGCCATGGGAATGGAATGGGGATGGGGAATGGAATGTCTTTTGCCAGCCTGATTATAAGATGGTTAGGCCTGCAAGGAGCATAATGATTCTATGGTGAAGACAAATTAAATTCAAAGTCAAATAATATGTGCCAAATGAGTGGTATAACTGGAGTTCCGTGAGGGAGAAATCAAAACCGGCTGGGAGGTCCTGAAAGGAAGTCAGACAATGGCTGGGCAGGGAGGAGATGAGAATACACTCCAGACTAAGGAAAGAACTTGAGGAAAGTACCATCATGACATGTTTCAGGGGGATGTGAAGAGACCAGCCTCTTCAAAGTCAACATAAAACTTTAGAATATGTGTAGCCAGAACTTACTGGGTAAGTTAAATCACATCTAGTACAGAGTAAAAATGCATTTAAACTTTTTAAAGTGATGACTACCTTTTTAAACTTGTGAACTGTTTAAAAATGCCGGGGGGTGGGGTGGTGTAAGAATGATATAACAAAAACTTATTCTTAATTATTCATATATTGTCATATTTGTCCCACCTCTTTTTATTTTCAAAGAAATAAAATATTGAATGTAAGACTTCAACCCTTTTGACTGTCACCCCATCCAATTCCCCAGGAGCAACCACAATCACTATCAGAAACTTGAAGTCTGTCTTTCTAGACCATTTTAAATATTTTTACATACCAACCTATGTACATTTTTGACCTTTTTTTGGACTTTTTTTCATCCCTTTAGTTTCAAGAACTAATAATAATTCTCTACTTCAAATTAGCTCAAATACAACCCTCTCCTTGCCAACCATGTGTCCTCAGCCATTTTCTTTAGACCCCCTTGGGACCCTCCTGCCACTCCCATCACCTCCTCTCACAGTCCCCTGCCCCTCCCCCAATATGCTGCCTGTCCCTTCTTGCAGAATAAACCTTATACTTTTCTTTCTTCCCTTTCTCCAAGCCCACTCCACATGATTTCCCCCTTACTTTGAACTCCTCTAATACTGATATATCACACCTGCCCGATATGACTACCCATTTTTATAAGTTGAAGGTTTCCACTGTATTAAATATTTAGATGAATTCGAGAATGACCAAGAGGAGAGGCCAGATTTCTCTCGTATTCATCATACTCTACAACACAGAGCGAGGCTTAAAATAGATCTTAACAGTTGCTTAATGGATGAATCAAGCCATTCTGTAGAGTTTTTCTCTGTCAAGTGTCAGAGGCTGATAACCACCCCTCTTTTGCTAAACAATAGAAGGGATTCCTAACGTGGGGTCTACAGACCTTAAAGGTTTGTCGATAGAACCATATTTCAGTATAATTGTATTCTTTTGTAGTTTTATGTATTTATTTTATTCATTTAAAAACGTTATTCTGAGAAGGTGTCCGAAAGCTTCGCTAGACTGCCAAAGGGATCTATGGCAACAACAACAACCAAAGGATAAAAATCCCTATACCCTTGATGTTTAGTTGAGCATGTGGCTGTGTAGAATAGAGATATACTTTCCAGTTTGTTCTGACAAGTGTAATGCTATAGAAATGGTGTTTGCAATTCCCTCAAAGAGTCCTTAAAAAGAGGGAATATATCCTTTCTCTCTTCCTCCCTTCTGCTTCCTGGATTCCAGACATAATGGCTGGAGCTCCAGTAGCTATCTTGGGCCTTGGGAATGGAAGCCACAGAGGGTAGTGCAACAAGATAGAAGACCCGGTTCCTTGACAGCATGGAAGGCTGCACAAGCCCTAGGGTGACTACCTCCAGACTTCTTACGTATGAGAAGGAAATAAAATTCTAGTTTACTTAAGTTACTGTTATTCTGGGTTTATGTTACTTGCCACTAGGCCTAAACCAAACTAATGCAGCAAGCCTTTCTGAAGATAAATCGAAAATGGTGTTGTTTATCTAAAGAGTTTTCAGAAATCATCTTTCATTCCAGAGAAAGAATCATTTCAGACCTAGGCGATGACTCTTTCAGGGCCTGACCATATACGTAGTATTTTTTTAAAAAAGATAGTTGTGTGGAAACATATTTTATTCAGTTTCCATTTTCTGACACAACTACTAAACTTGGTAACTTTTTGAAATTCTCATTTTTCAGCCACTTCTTTAGTCTGCTTTTGTCTCCCCCAAAGAGCTTTTATGAGTAGACTAGCTTGGTGCTCGCGTGCTAAGAGCCCATGCTCTGCAGCAAGAGAAGCCACCGCAATGAGAAGCCCACGCACTGGGACGAAGAGTAACCCCTGCTGGCCACAACTAGAGAAAGCTGGTGTGCAGCAACAAAGACCCAACACAGCCAAAAATAAATAAATAAATAGATAGATAAATTGTTAAATAAGTTGTTGTAAATCTAGAATAACCATATTGAACTCATTGAAAGGCCAATTGTTTTAAAAAATAAATAAAGTATCTAGGTAAACACAAAAAAGGAAATTAAAATTCCCATTTCTAATCCCACAATCCAAAGATAAGACAGAACCACTATTAATATTTTAGTGTACATCCTCACGCAGTCACACATATAGGTTTCACTTTTTTGATTCTGGCCTGGAAATCTGGGTCTAATTTTTCTGGAATGGCCATCCCAATATTTGTAGAATGCATGAAGACATATACATTTTAGAGTGTTCTGACTGAAACTGCCCTGAGCATGGACCCAGAAGCTGAGGTGGGCAGCCAGCTGGTGAAGTGAGCCAAGTCCTGAAGAAGACCTTTGCTGCATCAAAGAAATGATAACCACAGGAGGCTTTAGTGTGTTACAGGCTTTGAGTGGAGAGAATGGAAGAGGCTTTCTCAGAGAGCTTAACGAATAACTCATCCTCAGGGAGCCACTGCTGAGGTTCCATTGTGAAACACTGTCATTTAACTGTCTCCCTTAATTAAAAAAATTACTGAGGTGAAATTCACACGATATAAAAAAATTAGCCTTTTTTTTTAAAGTGAGCAATTCAGTGGCATCCAATCATTCACAACGCCTTGCAGGCACCACTTCTAAGTAGCTCCAAACTGTTTCCACCACTCCCAAGTAAAGCCCCACGCCCAGTTTCACCTCATGGCACCTTTCCCCTAGCCCCTGGCAACAACCCATCTGTGTTATGTCTCTATGGATTTATCTCTTCTGAATATTTTATGTAAAAGGAATCAAATAATATGTGAAATTTTTGTCTGGCTTCTTTCACTTAGCATTATATTTTCAAGATTCATCCACAGTGTAGCAAGTATTAGCTCTCCCTCTTTATGGATGAAAAATATTCCATCCTATGTACATAACAGAATTGGTTTATCCATTCATCTGTTGATGGACCTTTACTTTTGGCAAGGTACCTATAAAAGGAAAGATTTGCAGATCTGGGATTTACAGACAGGGTCTCACAGGGAGGGGGCAGCGGTTCATTTGGGGTCACCATGTCAGCCCATATCACTCTCAGTTTGGGAGTGTCTAGTGCACTCATGTGCCCCTGGGGTATAACTGGTGAGACTCAGAAAACCTCATTATAATTCTACTCCATATTTGCTTCCCAACTTTCCACCTATGCGAGACAATCAGGACAGAAAAGCTTATCCCCGTTTTATGGATGAGGGACCTGAATTCCAGAGACTAGAAGTCAGATGACCTGGCTGGGAAATATTCATTGTCAGGGCACACCCAGTCCTTGTGATCAAATTTATCCCTCACCTCCTTGAAACGGTTACCACTAACAATAGCCACAGTGAAAGACAAAGACCTGCGTGGGAGGGAGATTTGCGTGTCAGGCATAAATCTGGTGGCAAATGAATGGAAGTGAACAATCGCAATTCTGTAAGAGCAGGAATGACACTGGTACCGAGGATGCCTTTCTCCATCCAACACTCCACCCTCGCTGTTCTCCCTCCGCTGCCCACGCATCAAAGCATTTGAGCAGGAACTCCCGTTTTACCTCCGTGGATCCTGCTGCCCGTAGATCTGGGAAGATGGCATCCTGGACGCGGTGGGCGTGGGGTGGGCAGAGAATGTTCCGAATGGAAGCAGGCAGCACTATGCCTTTTACACGCAGAGGCACTTAGGCAATGTCTGTGGGCTGAATGAATGAACGGACAAATGAACTGGCTCAAAGCTCTTTTGAATCTTTTGCAACTTTTTCTGCTAGGCAGCTTATTCTCTTTGCATCAAAAACAAAGTCTCCATGCAACGGTGGCCATCAATAGACCAGAGCCTGTGCTCTTCCCCTGTCTCTAGGAGAGAAAGGGGAAGCAGAGCTTTCCTAATGTGCGTTAGTTAGGGTGGAGGCTAGACAGCTATAGCAGAAAGCCCAAGATGTCAGTGGCTTAAAGCAGGGGTCTCCACCCCCCGGGCTGGACCGAGGCCTGTTAGGAACCGGGCTGCACGGCAGGAGGTGAGGGGTGGGCGAGCGAGCGAAGCTTCATCTGCTGCTCCCCATCGCTCTCATTATCGCCTGAACCATCCGCCTGACTCATTCCCCCGACCCCCTGCCATCCGTGGAAAAATTGTCTTCCACGAAACTGGTCCCTGGTGCCAAAAAGTTGAGGACTGCTGGCTTAAAGAACAAATATGTGTAGAGAAAAGGGAACCCTCATACACTGCTGGTGGGAATGTAAATTGGTGCAGCCACTGTGGAAAACAGTATGGAGGTTTCTCAAAAAACTAAAAATAGTACTACCATATGACCCAGCAATTCCACTCCTGCATATATATCCGGAAAAAACAAAAACACCAATTTGAAAAGAGACATGCACCGCAATGTTCATAGCAGCATTATTCACAATAGCCAAGATATGGAAGCAACCTAAGTTTCCATCAACAGATGAATGGATAATGAGGACATGGTACATATATACAATGGAATACTACTCAGCCATAAAAAAGAACGAAATTTTGCCATTTGCAGCAACATGGATGGGTTTGGAGGGCATTGTGCTAACTGAAGTAAGTCAGACAGAGAAAGACAAATACTGTATGATATCACTTATATGTGGAACCTAAAAAATACAACAAACTAGTGACTAAAACAAAAAAAGAAGTAGGCTCACAGATATAGAGAACAATCTTGTAGTTACCAGTGGGGAGGGGGGGAGAGGCAGTATAGGGGTGAGGGAGTAGGAGGTATAACAAGAAAATTTCTAAAAATTTTAAAATTAAAAAAAAAAGAATAAATACATTTAAATCTCTCTCCTGTACAGTTCCATGTGAGCATTCTAGGCTGGTGGACAGCTTTGTTTTGCCTGGTCATTCAAAGAAAAATGGTACAAATGAACCTATTTACAAAACAGGAATAGAGTCACAGATGTAGAAAACAAACTGATGGTTTTACCAAGGGGAGAGAGCTGGGGGGAGGGATAAATTGGGAGAATTGGATTGACGTATACACACTACTGTATATCAAATAGATAACAAATAGGGACCTACTGTATAGCACAGGGAACTCTACTCAATACTCTGTAATGACCTACATGGGAAAGGAATCTAAAAAAGAGTGGATACATGTATATGTATGACTGATTTACCTTGCTGTAGAGTAGAAACGAATACAACATTGTAAATCAACTGTACTCCAATAAAAATTAATTTACAAAAAAAAAAAAAAAGACCCAGCCTCCTTCCTAGTCATTGCTGTGTCATCACTGAGACATTGTTGTCATCTGCATGTCAAAGCTTAGTTGCTGCAAGTTCCAACTGGCCAGCTGGTGGAAAGAGAGAAAAAGCATGCAGGAGGAAAGCCTACTGTCTTGAGGCCTAGCAGGAGTTGCACGCATTACTTCTGCTCAAATTCTATCGGCAAGAACTTCATCCCACGAGCATACTAACAGGTTAGCCATGCGCCCGGAAGAAAGCGAGGATAGATCAACTCACACACATGCTGCTCTCTCCCTACTACCTCGTGACCCCTCTCCAAACTGCCATGTTTCATTGGCCATCCACCTTGTGCAGTGGTCTTTGTCCGATTCTGCCGGTAAAGAAACCGAGGCTCAGAGAAGTTAGACGACTGTCCTGGGGCACACAGCCAACAGGCGAGAAGCCAAGAGTTGAGCCCAAATGTGTCTGACCACACAAGTTTCCCATCATCACCAGCCTGCCTCTCCTGACGTGAGCAATGCCTTAACAGGACAAACTCTGAGGCTCCCAAGCCCCCTTCCCATGAAAGAAGTTGTGTTCACATGAGCGACCGTGCTGGACAACACAAGGACAGAGGTCGGACACGCATGCCCATCTCAAGCCTTTGCTTCAGCGAGTCTGTGTCCCCTCGTTCACAGCTTCCTCCTTGTACCAGAACGATGGGAGGGCTGTGAATCCGCAGGAAAACTCTGCTTCCAAAGACCAGAAAAGGAGCTGGGCCCTCAAAACAGCAATAAACCCCACAAGATTTTGTGAATTTAAACAGTATAATCCGTGGCAGGGAGGGGTTCAAGGGCCACAGACAGAGCCTGAATGACTTCCAGAGGAAAAGAAATGGAGAGCCGGGCTGCCCATCTGTTTATTGGGAGCACTGTTCCTCCAGCCCAAACTGCATCTCCATCACAGGCACGAGGAGAGCGGCCCTTTAAGGGAGTTTTGACTCTTAGGGCCGGAAAAGAGCAAACAATGCTTCTTTGGTCTGCAAAGTATCAGCCTCAGACTTTCCATTTCCCTCTCCTCTCCCTCTCCGATTCCCCCACTCCACCCCCAGCCCTGGGGTTTTTGGTCTTTTGCTTGCATGAAAATTTATTTCACGTCTTGACACTGTTGAGATAATCCATAGCACCTTCTTAGGATGAGATGAACAAGAAGCTGCAGGAAATGGAATCAAAATTTCCAGTCTGGGCAGCTGAGCTTTTGGAGAATAAAATGGAGAAAGCTGAACCTCGTCTTGTGGAAGCGTGAAGTCTGAGGGGCTCTGCCGCCCCAGCCTGGTCCTCAGAGTCGCTGGAGCCCTTATCACAGCCGGGGGGAGGCTGGCTCAGCTGCTGGGCCTGGGGACAGAGCCTGCTCTGTGGTGTCTCTGACAGAGGCAGGAAGGCAGGAGATGGCTTTGTGTCCTGAGAGCCTCCAAATTATGAGGATGTCCATCGACGGATTTCACCACCCTGGCCAGTCTTTTCTTCCCCAGAAGCCTCCTGGTGTTGTTGTAAGTACCTAGGAGACAGCTCTTGTTTTTAAGGGACTGAGAGAGAGATTCGTGACTCCACTTGTTCTGGCTTAGGGGTAAAGACAGCTGGATGGTTTATGGCAGGTGCAGTGACATGGATGGATGCCACCTGATGAAGACCAGAGCTTCTCAGGCCAACTTGCCCAGTGCAGTCAGGGCTTGTTCGAGGCCCTTCACAGGCACCTAGACACAGGCCGAGTCAGCCTCCCCCTCCCCTATTTGTTAATAGGCTCCCGCCTCCAGGGATGTGATGGGTGGTGTGTGTGTGAGATAGAGTGTGCATGTATCCATGTGGGTGTGAGTGTACAGCAGGAGGTCTCCTGGGGTCACAGTTAACTTGGCAAATTCACCACAGCTCAGGTTCAATCCTTCAGGCTCAAGAATCTAATGTCACTCACAATGAGTGTGCCCATTTTCTCAAGGGCCAATTAACACTAACCTGGCTCACAGAGACTGATGTATAGACCAGAGTGCCTTGATTCAAAGTGAGAATACAGTCACTGGGAGGACAAGTCAGAGCATTCCCAGTTGATGGGTGAGTGATGTGGGAAGTGAAAGTGTCACTTGGACTTTGCTTGGTAAACATGGCTGAGGAACAAGCAGAACGGATCACATTCATTAAATTAAATGGTCTATTATCTGCTCACTCCTGTTCCCCACACCACAGTCACACCAAACAACTTGCGTTTCCATGGATGTGCCACATTGCCTATTGTGTGCATTTGTTGGTTCCCCATCCAGTACCCTTTCCCCTCCTAACGAGGCTCAAAGTGTTATCACAGTATCAGCCACGCACACCCCGTGGGCTTCAGGGAGACTGACTCCATCTGCAGCTCCCAATCCAAACTGAACCATGACTGGCCCCCCAAAACTCCATTAAAAATTCCATACTCCAAACAAAGCATCAATTGGGGCAGAAAAGTGACTTCACCTGAAGCTCACATCCTCCAGACAAATGGTTCTCAATTTGTGGGGATGATTGGGTAATACTACCCCTTGCGGCATTTTGGAAACGTATAAGGCCGTTTTAGCTGTCATAGTGCTTGGGGATGTTAGTTAGGTGTTACTGGCATTTAGTTTGTAGGTGCCAGTAATACTAGATATTCTGCAATGTGTAAACTATTCCACACAGCAGAGAACTGTCTGTAGTCCTGCAAGACCTGTGTATGTCTTATCTGACCTCAGTGTTGGTAAAAATCCTGTTCTTTTAGTTTAAATTGCCCCCAGAGCAGATCTTGAAGTATAGGCTTATGTGTGGTTTATTTAAGAGGTGGTTTCAGGAAGCAAAGAGTATGTGATGGTTAATTTTTTTTTTTTTTTTTTTTGCGGTACGCGAGCCTCTCACTGTTGTGGCCTCTCCCGTTGTGGAGCACAGGCTCCGGACGTGCAGGCTCAGCGACCAGGGCTCACGGGCCCAGCCGCTCCGCGGCATGTGGGATCTTCCCGGACCGCGGCACGAACCCATGTCCCCTGCATCGGCAGGCGGACTCTCAACCACTGCGCCACCAGGGAAGCCCTATCTCTTCTTACTTTTTAGACATAGTGTATGTGGAGCTCCATTTGTACTCTTGCTCTGGGGTGGGCCTGTTACTATGGAGATTGGCGGTTTTAGGGGCGTTTTGGAGTCTGCATTCAAGAAGAGCAGCAGCTCAGCCTAGCAGATATTCTAATATTCTTTTTCTTTTTTAAATTTATTTTATTTGTTTATTTTTGGCTCTGTTGGGTATTCGTTGCGACTAGCGGGCTTTCTCTAGTTGGGGTGAGCGGGGCCCACTCTGCATTGCGGTGCGCGGGCTTCTCAGTGTGGTGGCTTCTCCTGTTGTGGAGCACAGGCTCTAGGCGCATGGGCTTCAGTAGTTGTGGCATGTGGACTCAGTAGTTGTGGCATATGGGCTCAGCTGCTCCACAGCATGCGGGATCTTCCCAGACCAGGGCTCGAACCCGTGTCCCCTGCCTTGGCAGGCAGATTCGTAACCACTGCGCCACCATGGAAGCCCATGATATTCTAATATTCTGATCAGGCCTCGCCCCAAGTCTCAGAACAAGAGCCAGCAACAGCATCGAACCAAGCTAGAAACTCCCCAACAATAGTGCTAAGCATCGTCGCAGGGCTGAAAAAGTCCACCCTGGCAGCCTGGAAGCCAGAAGTGGAGGGGGTCAGAAAATGCAGGGCCACGTTGGCAACAGCAGGGAAAGGATCCTCAGAGAGTTGTTTGCTCTGCTGATCAGAACAAGAAGTCAGTACACTTCACTGTCCAGTCCCGAAGGAGTTC
The DNA here is from genome assembly GCF_025265405.1 of Mesoplodon densirostris. NCBI lineage: Eukaryota > Metazoa > Chordata > Mammalia > Artiodactyla > Ziphiidae > Mesoplodon > Mesoplodon densirostris. Next base: position 169,802,334 of record NC_082662.1, read on the forward strand.
TCCAATGGGACCAAGACCCCATCCACCCTGAGCATGGAAGGTTCCAGGCAACAGAACTGTGTCCTGGGGCTCCCACCTCAGATTAGCCCCAAACCAGGGCTCCTCCAGAGCATGTTTATAAGAAACTGAGGGGCTTCCCTGGTGGCGCAATGGTTGAGAATCTGCCTGCCAATGCAGAGGACACGGGTTCGAGCCCTGGTCTGGGAAGGTCCCACATGCCACGGCGCAACTAGGCCCGTGAGCCACAACTACTGAGCCTGTGCGTACGGAGCCTGTGCCCCGCAACAAGAGAGGCCGCGATAGTGAGAGGCCTGCGCACTGCGATGAAGAGTGGCCCCCACTTGCTGCAACTAGAGAAAGCCCTCACCCAACACAGCCAAAAAAAAAAAAAAAAAAAAAAAAAAAAATCCTTCCCTCTGTAAGAAGCTGAAGACAAAATGCCATCTGCCCAGGTATTAAAGTTAGAGCTGTAAATCATCTGAGGAAAGATTCAGCATACGTGAAACTTCAGGGGACACAGAAAGTGACCTGGGTTCTACTTCCAGTTTCTAGTTTCGATACTAACTACCTGTGCGACCTGGGACAATTTTTTTTAACCTCTGCAGGCCTCTGTTTCCTCATCTTGAAAACAAAAGCATAGTCTTAGTTGATTTTTAAGGTCCCTCTTGCTTTGCAACTCCACGATTTATCTGCCAGAGGGATTCCTTCTGTGTGTCTTGGACTACATCCAGTATAAGGATTACTTATTCCAAAAGGCAGTTGTTCTTTTGTTTGCTGTCCTCAGGGGGAACTCAGATATTTTATGAAGTTATAAGGGAGCGGGGGTGGCAGTGAGTGACTGGCAGTTTTCCCTCCACCTCGGGGCCCTGTCACTGGCACCGGCCCAAGCTCTTCGGGGGAGGTCATCCCACCCTTGCTATGCGGTCAGCCTGGCTACCTTCAGGGAAGTACCCACAAGACAATAGCTCCCTTTGACAGCACCACATCCTTCCAATTGTGACAGACATCCCTTGGGCTCTCTAATGGGGTTCAGTCTGTAACTTCCTTAAACCATGACTTATCCTTATTATCTCATTCAATAAATATTTATTTGGGGGATAATAATATCTACCTTGTATTATTTCTGTGAAGAGTAAACAAATTCATATAGAACGGACTATGCCTAACACATAATACATTCCAATGAACGTTAGCTATTGAGTATCTACTATGTGCCAGGCACGAGCTAGGCACCAGAATGCCAAAAGGAGTTAGACCAGCTCCCTGAGCAGTGCCCCGCGGGGATGGACATGGGAGAACAAGAGCACACTGTGAGAAGCAATGCAGCAGGAAGAAATAAAACTTATGGGATTACAGACAGGGAGATACTGATTCTTTCTGGCGCAGGAACGAAGAATGGAAGGTAAGGTGGAGATCTGCGGCTTCCATATACCCAGCATCGCATCCCTCCCGTCTTCAGATAGGAGAAACCATCTTACTTGTGGGGAATTCATTCATGTAGTCAGGTAGGATGATGAGGGCAGGTGACCCAAGTCTGGCCAACCAGAATATCTACCTCCCTGATGACAATCTTTGTTCAAGGATGACCATGTGGCACACACAAGGACAATCAACTACTGAAGACTTTTATCAAACCTATTAGAAAAGCATTCATTGTCTTTTTGTCTGGAGTTCTGAGCTTTCAAGATAATGCATGCCTGGAGCTCCCAGTGACCATCTGTAACTTTAGGTGGAGAGAAACTGAACCTAAGTCGAGGAAAAGCTTGGAGGGAAGGAGAAACAGAGAGACAGAGACAGAGAGCAATCAGGGCATTCTGAACCTCTGGATCCAGTTGAGCCTGAAGCTACAACCACTCCGTCACATGAGCCAGTAAAGTACCCCTTTGCCTAAGCTAGATTGTATTGGATTTCTGACATTTGCAACCATCAGCCTTGGCTAATACAGAAAGGTGTCTTTTTTCCAATTATAGAAAGTTTTAAAGAAGAGGGGAAAGATGAGCTGAAGTTTGAGGAACATGTAGGAGCTCATGAGGCAAAAAAAGTAACCTTAGTCTATGAGATTCAGTAACAAATCATAATTCCCTGGAATTCTTGAGATTTCCCCCCAAATCATAAATTATTCTATATTTTATAACACTTTATGTAGTTGTTTTCAAAAAATAATGGGTGACCATAATAATAAATCATGATCATGATTCTGTGGTAGGGTTATAATAAATGTTTCAGAGGTTTTCCATTTTTAAAAAGACATAATAATAAATGTATAATTTATTATTGTTATGAAGAAATATATAGTGCTTGTAGATTATATATTTCAATAACACAAATAATCTCTACCTGATATAGACATTTGACAGTAGAAAACAATAAAAGTTATACCAGAAGAACAAAATAAATACCAAATAAAAGTCATTAAAATTGAAAGATATTATCACAGATACTGAAAGTTATTGTTCTTTTTTTTAAGTTTTTAGAAATTAATTCATTAATTAATTGTTTTTTTGCCTGCATTGGGTCTTTGTTGCTGTGTGTGGGCTTTCTCTAGTTGCAGCGAGGGGGGGCTACTCTTCATTGCGGTGCATGGGCTTCTCATTGCAGTGGCTTCTCTTGTTGCAGAGCACGGGCTCTAGGTGCACAGGCTTCAGTAGTTGTGGCTCGTGGGCTCTAGAGAGCAGGCTCAGTAGTTGTGGTGCACTGGCTTAGTTGCTCTGCGGCATGTGGGATCTTCCCGGACCAGGGATCCAACACGTGTCCCCTGCATTGGCAGGTGGATTCTTAACCACTGCTCCACCAGGGAAGCCCCTGAAAGCTATTGTTCTTAAAGTGAATTGTTCAAACACAGAAAGCATCAATTGCCCTAAACAATGGTCTTGATCTTAGTTTCATGACAAGTGTTCCAGAGGTAGAAAAAGACCTTTCAATTTGTGTTGACGCGAGTTGAATCGTTGGAAGTGCATCCAAAACCGTCTTTAAGTTGGGCCAGAGGGTCCACGTTGTTTCATGTAAGCTCATTTCCTATGTAATGAAGAAAATATTTCGCCTCCTTGCCCTGATTTTGATTTTGCCTTTGCAATCAGTATCTCTTTTGCTAGTGTAGACTTCAGACTGTGCCTGACTTCATGTCATCTTCTCATGGGGTTTCTCCTTTTCTAGGGTCCAGCTGGGCACCCCAGGTGCTCAGCAGGGCTCGCCCACTCTGGCTCTGGAGCAGGCCAGCTACTCACGGTACTGCTTGGCTTCTGGGGTCTCCAGGCAGCTTGCAGCCTCACAGCCTCACAGCTCTCTGTCCATCCCTCTGCCAAGGACCACCACACTCAAACTCCTGGGCTCCCTTCTCTCCACTTTCCCACCCCACAAATTCCGGGGGCTTCAGCTCTTCCTCCTCGGCTCCGTAAGACCGCCTCTCTCTGCATCTCCTTGCTGTGGTTCAGAGAGGGCTCCCAGGAACAGGAAACCGGGGTGGATGTGTGGTCACCTGTGTGTATCCCAGCTCTCAAGGATAACAGCTCTGTGTTGCTCGTGCTTCAATTCCTGGAAACAGTTGTTTCATCTGTTTTGCCCATTTTTATAGTCATTTAAGCAGGACAGTATATCCAGTACCAGTTACTCCAAGATGGCCAGATACAAAAACCCATCCCTGATTTTCAGTAGAAAATTGCTATTATGATCATGTTTATTATCACACTGTCCAAGTTTATAACACGTCTGTTCTGGTTTTGCAGCCATAATTCCACCCCTTACTTTTCTTTTCTTTTCTTTTTAGCAATAATACTATATTTAAATAGATTCAATATTCTCCCTAATTCCCTAAATGTAATTTTTACAAAGTTCTCTCGATTCTTGAGTTCTTCATTTGATTCATTCCCCTAAAGGTTTGATTTTATAACAAATAGGTTTTTGTTTTTCAAAAAAGACTGATAGGTGCTACATTCCTGAGCTCTTTCAAGTTTGAGAATGTCTGCCTTTTGTCTTTATACTGAAATGGCATCTTGTCTGAGTATCATTTTCTCAGTCATGCTTTGTTTATAGTACTATATATATTTTTCTTTATAGTGCTCTATTTTCTTCCTTAATTATTTTCCTAGTGACTAAAAGAATCTTTAAAATGTCAAACGACAATATCATCTCACACCTGTGAGAATGGTTACCATAAAAAATCTACAAATAACAAATGTTGGAGAGCGAGTGGAGAAAAGAGAACCCTTCCACACTGTCAGTGGGAATGTAAATTGGTGCAGCCACTATGGAAATCAGTATGGAGGTTCCTCAAAAATCTAAAAATAGAACTACCATAGCAATCCTACTCCTCTGGTATATAGCTGGAAAAAATGAAAACACTAATTCAAAAAGATACATGCACCACAGTGTTCACAGAGGCACTATTTACAATAGCCAAGATGTGGAAGCAACACAAGTGCCCATGAACAGATGAATGGATAAAGATATGGTGTATATATATATATATATATATATATAATGGAATATTACTCAACCATAAAAAAGAATGAAATTCTGCCATTTGGAGCAACATGGATGGACCTAGAGAATATTATGCTTAGTGAAATAAGTCAAACAAATACTGTATGATATCACTTATATGTGGAATCTAAAAAATAATACAAACGAATGTATATGCAAAACAGAAACATTCTCACAGAAATGAAAAACAAATTAGTAGTTACAAAAGGGAAGAGGGAAGGGGGGAGGGACAAATTGGGGTAGAGAACAGAGAGATACAAAATACTATGTATAAAATAGATAAGCAACAAGGATATATCATATAGCACAGGGAATTATCCATTACCTTGTTATAACTTTTAGTGGAGTATAATCTGTAAAAATACTGAATCACTATGCTGTATATCTAAAACTAATATAGTATTGTAAATCAACTATGCTTCTATAGGAAACTTTTTTGATAAATTAATTTTTTAAATGTCTAGAATTTTGTTTCCTTTCTTCTTTTTTTTTTTTTTTTTTTTTGCGGTATGCGGGCCTCTCACTGCTGTGGCCTCTCCCGTTGCGGAGCACAGGCTCCGGATGCGCAGGCCCAGCGGCCATGGCTCACGGGCCCAGCCGCTCCGCGGCACATGGGATCCTCCCAAACCGGGGCACGAACCCGTATCCCCTGCATCGGCAGGAGGACTCTTAACCACTGCGCCACCAGGGAGGCCCTGTTTCCTTTATTCTTATGAAATATTGATACCTATTAAAGAATGTGCATGAACTATATATTATAAATCATCAGAATAAAATGAACATGCATGAATTCATCAGCTAACCTCATAACAGATACATCATTCCTACTGGTGAAGCTCCCTTTGGGCACCTCCCCAAGCTGAGTTCCCCGGACAACCCTCAGAGAAAATCATTATCCTAAACTTTCTTTGTAGATTTACTACGAAATTTTCCTTAAGTAGTATATAATTGTTCTTTAACATGAAATGTGCGGCATGTTTCTTAAGATTTGCTCACATTGATGTGTGTAGCTGTAGTGCATTTATCATCACTGCAGTATTCAGTTTTATGAATATACTACAATGTATCCATTCTGTTGTCAATTGAAGGTTGTTTCTAGTTGTTTTCTATCTTGAGCAATGCTGTTATGAACATTCTTATGCTTGTTTCCTAGTATATTTGCAATAATTTTTATTGCAAATAAAAATTTAGGATATATATCCAAAGGTGGAATGGGTATGATTGTAGGGGATGTGCATTTTCAGCTTTATAATCTAATGTCAAATAGAGCCGTTAAACAAACGTCCACTCCCACTGTGGGGGGCTGAACTTGTCCCCGCTAGGTGCTTTGTGTCCACTGTTTCCTGGCCTTGAATGTCACTTGTGAAGAGGGCTGAGTCCTGCTGGTTTTTGCTCCCCTGGAATGATTTGCTTTTTCTGTCAAATGCCTGAAGAATTTTTTCTTTATCATCGAAGTTCATAATTTCATTAGACTATATGTTGGTATTTAACATGCTGCATCATGTTTCCTTGGAACAGTGTATTCTGCTTTTTTATATACTTAGCCCTTCCTTTCATGGAAACTCACTTGATCATATTTACATTTGAATACACTTTTGTCCCATGTGTTGGGCCCTCTACTTAAGGGCCATCAGTTATCTTTATATTTAATCATTTTTTCTCTCTTCCGTACCTATTTCTTTCCCAATCTCTCTCTTCCATACCTATTTCTTTCTCAGTTACCTTCACAGTGATTATCTTAAGCTTTACCTCTGCATCATAATTCAAATTTCAACAGTATCTATTCTGTTTCTTCTTATTCTGTTCTTCTTATTTCTAATTTATATTTTCATTCTATATTTCCCTCTGTGTGTTTCCTTAAATCTGAAATCTCCCTTTTCATCTCATTTCTGTCGTTTTACCATCTCATCTTTGAATTCTTCTTTCACTGGATTCATGCTCTAATTAAGCCACATAGCATGAAGAAATTGGGAGGAATTTCCTTCTGTTGCTTGATTTACTATTTCTTCTCATCTGGGTTCCTGGTCTTTTGCATGGTGCTTCTCCTAGCCCTCAACTCTATAGTATGGTTTTATTGTTGTCATGCTTATTCTTTCATTTTGCTCACGTATGGGAATTACATCCATTCAGTTTATTTGTTCTGATAGAGTGTGGGTGACTTCTTGACTCCTTCCCCATTGTATTTGAGATCAGTTTGTTTTTCTCTCTGTTTCATTGTGAGGATCAAGGAAGCTGCGGAGTGGTGGCACCAGAAGGGAAGCTCAGTGGGCAGAGTGTTGGTGGTTGCAATGTCTGGGCTCTGCTCTTTCTGTTGCGATTTTGGAGATGTGTCAGGATTTAATCCTCAGGTTTGGATAGTATACATCGTTCCCTGGCGGGTAGAACTTCAAGCTCTCATTGTTGCCCAAATTCGGTTTGTTGCCCTGAAAACTTTACTTTGGTCCGAATCAGCCCCATTGTTCACTCGCCCAATTTTACCTATTTCTCCCCAATAGCTATTTCTACTACTTTTCAGTCAGTGGAGGATATGGATGTGGACACCTACATGTTTGGCTTCTCTTGGCTTTGGGGGTATTAGTGAGAATTCCCAGGACTTTGCAGATTCTCCATTGCAGCTGCTAGGGCAGCAGGGACCATGTTAGGAGCCAAGCCTTGCTGGCCTTCTCTACTTTACCCCCAAATTTTGTTTCCTTTCTTGGTTAACAGTTTTTGAAATTTATTGTACAGGGTATGGCTCTTTCCTTATTTAATTGCTGTTGGTGAATTTCTTCTGCTTATTTTTACTTCTTTATTGTTTTGGCTATTTGTTGAGGTATTGGCAGAATAAAACTCTATGAGAAAGTTTTCATCTGATATCTTAGTCCAGAAGTCTTTTCTTTATTGTATGTTATCTGGTAACCCCACTGGAATGTAAATTCCACGGGGACAGGGATCTTGTTTGGTTTAGCCCTGTGGTCCCAGGTCCGGAAAAGTGTTTGGCTTATAGTAGGTGCTCAATAAAATGTGTAGAATGGACAGACTGATGGACAGATAGAGGGATGGAGAAACAAAGAAATCAACTAGAAGTCTATCACCTTAGTTTCATGCAGGAGTGACGTGCACCTGAGAAGCAGAAGCAGAAATGGAGAGGTAGGGGGCTTCCCTGGTGGCTCAGTGGTTGAGAATCCACCTGCCAATGCAGGGGACACGGGTTCGAGCCCGTGTCTGGGAAGATTCCACATGCCGCGGAGCAACTGGGCCCCTGAGCCACAACTACTGAGTCTGCGCATCTGGAGCCTGTGCCCCGCAACGAGAGGCCGCGATAGTGAGGGGCCCGCACACCGCGATGAAGAGTGGCGCGATGAAGTGGGGGCACTCGCCGCAACTAGAGAAAGCCCTTGCACAGAAACAAAGACCCAATACAGCCATAAATAAATAAATAAATAAATAAATAAATAAATAAATAAAAGAAATGGAGAGGTAGGGGTGGATTTGAGTCACAAGTTGGAGTAGAACTGAGTTTCAGTTGGGGTGAGGGGCAGTGAGGAAGAAGCCAAGTCAATCCCTTAAGGTAAACTGAAGGCTCTAGGGTTTCTAGCTTGGATGACCGGGTGGTGTCATTAGGTCCTCAACTGAGAGAGGGACCACCGAAGGAACAGAAGATACTGGTTCAATGTGGACTCACGTTTGATTTCATCAGGCTGCCTTAGATACGAGGCTGATGTTTGGGAGAGAACAAGGCTGGGCAGTCTGCGGTGTCATCGGCAAAGGTGGAGTTTGAGGCGGCGGAGTTAGAGAAGAGAATGGGGCATAGGAGTGAACAACTTATCGACATTTAAGGTGGGGGAGGAATGAGGGGCAAAGAAATCCAATTCATGGAGCTCCAGATCCTAGGAAATGTTTCTAGAAGTAGAAAACAAAAACAAAAAACAGTTATGCAGATGTATATCACATTTGTGCCCAATTTGACTTCCTCCAGGGTCCACCTTCTCCCTCAGTCTTCCCTACCATCCTTCAGCCTCCATCAAGTGTTTCCAAGGTACAAAAAGAAAAGGCAGATTTGCATAACCTCAAGAAGAGTGAAACCACTGCATTTGGAACAGGAATGGTTCGTTTCTTTTCGTGTTCACTAAAGTGCACAGTATGAGTCATTTGAGGTTCTGAAAATTCAGCAGGACCTGGGCTTTTTAATACTCTAATCAGTGGGGGGAAGGGCAGTGGGGGTAGACAAGCACCAGGCAGGAAATGCTGAGTGTCACACAAGGGAAGATCCCAGGAAGGTTTCCCTTCAGTGACGACTCTGGGTCTGGAAACAATGACATCACTACAAGCAGCAACGCTGCGATCGAGCCAGCTCTCCTCTTACTTGGGTCTGAGACCCAGGGCTGGGGACACTTCCCATCATCTCCCAGCCTACCTCGTCTTCCCTGCCTGCACCCCCTCTATCCTATAGCGTATTTAGGGCTGGGGTGATGAGTCCAATTTCTGTGAGCTATACCCAAGGCCATGCTGACCAGCGCCATCCCTAGGCATCCTCACAGGAATTGGACATTGGGGAACGCAGGTTGAAGTGGAGTCACCTTAGACTCCAAAGGGCTTTAGTTACTGAATTGCCACGTGCAGATCTGAGCCAGGTGTTGTCAGGAAGGAAGGAGTTCCTGTTTTGCACATTTTCATCCTTCTTCAGTCAACTAGCTGAGGCTTCCGAGTAAGGGCTACTGTCATTGGTCACAAAAATAAAATTATAATCATTAGTAACATAATTGGCTGATTATTGCTAAATTAATACTAATTTTACTGTGGCTAATAATTATTCTCATTTATTATGCACTCACAATGCTAGACCAATTAACTTATACACATGAGCTCATTTAGGCTTCCTAACGACCCCTGAAGTACACATTACCATTTCTGTTTTATTACCGAGAAAACACATTCACTCATTTATTCATTCAGTCGATGGTTAGGGATGCAATGTGAATGAAACGGATGCTGTTTCACTGTTGATGGCTCGCCCAAATCCCTTCACTGGGCAGGTGGGCCCGTCTCCAGTGGCTCTGACCATTGGCTGCTAATGCCTCACAGAATTGCCCTTGACCAAAAGGGAGCTGCTTCAACTGGGAGGCTCCCCCGCCTGCTCCCCTGCAGCCCATGATTCACCTGCACGTAGAGGAGCAAAAAGCTGGCTCCCTTCTCGCCTCAAGATGGACAAACTCTGTGGTGTAATTCATGCTCTAGAGCTCCGCATGGGACTAGGCTGAAGAAACTACCTAGTTTCCAGCTAAGACGATATCCTTCCTTTCACATCCTTCCCCGTCCTCACCCCCTTTCTCCTGTGAGCACTTCATATATAAGTGACGTGCACTGGAGTCTCAGGCTCTATTTCTGGTGGGCTCACCTACCACAGTTGGGCAGTAGAATGAGCATAGGCTTTTGTTTCAGACAGACCTGAGTTCAGATATATCTGTGTTGCTGTGTAATCTTAGGCAAGTCAATTAACCTCTCTGAGTCCTACTGTCTTTATCAGTTGTTTTTTTTTTTTTTTTTTTTTTTTTTTTTTGCAGTACGCGGGCCTCTCACTGCTGTGGCCTCTCCCGTTGTGGAGCACAGGCTCCGGACGCGCAGGCTCAGCAGCCATGACTCACGGGCCCAGCTGCTCTGCGGCATGTGGGATCTTCCCAGACCGGGGCACGAACCCGTGTCCCCTGCATCAGCAGGCGGACTCCAAACCACTGCGCCACCAGGGAAGCCCTCTTTATCAGTTTTTAAAAGTTGAAATAATACTACTAATTTAATCTTCATTCCTTCCTCCTGGCAATAAACTTTAACATTAGACTCTACGCTGGGAAATAGAGACTAAAAGGCATGTTGTGAGAAAGCAGCTTCTGCGGCTCTTCTATCGCTTCCTCCTGCTCTCAACCCCACCCTGCTCCGGGATTCTTCCACCTGGCTTCCTCTACTGCGGGGAGCTTGCCTGAAGGGGCCTTGGACTGCTCACTGATGATGTACAGAGGCAGCAGGCTGGGGGCCCTGCAGGAGTGTGTGGGGACCACAGCACACCCAAGGGTGCTGGGCCTTGGGGTTCAAAGAATTCAAAGGATCAAAGTGCTGACCAGGAGAGGTTGACCACCAAGGGACACCATTTACAGAGTTTACTCCAAGCCAAGCACAGGCTACATGGGCTTTACATATGTAGCATCAAATCCTTACAATAACATGGAAAGTTGGATATTATTGTCTCCATTGTCCAGATGAGGAATTTGAGGCTCAGAGAAGTTTACTGCTTTGCCCAAAGTTACGCAGTAATTGCTGAGCCAGTATTTGAAACCAAGCATACCTGACTCCAAAATGCATACTCTTACACTGTCCATCCTTCAGTATGTTGCTGTCTTGTAACATCTTAACTTGCAATGAACAGTTCAATATATAATAGGAACTCAATAAATACTTTTTTTTTTTTTTTTTGCAGTACGCGGGCCTCTCACTGTTATGGCCTCTCCCGTTGAGGAGCACAGGCTCCGGACGCGCAGGCTCAGCGGCCATGGCTCACGGGCCCAGCCGCTACGCGGCACGTGGGATCTTCCCAGACCGGGGCACGAACCCGTGTCCCTTGCATCGGCAGGCGGACTCTCAACCACTGCGCCACCAGGGAAGCCCCGCAATAAACACTTTTTGTATGAATGAACAGATGGACAGATGGATGGAATGGTTTGGGGTGCCACAAGCAGCTGTCCCTTGAACTCCAGCCCTTTGTTGACTTTTCACCTGTGTTGGAGAATATTTGGCTCTGTATATGTGAAAGGTACAATTTTTCTGAATGAGACACACTATTCATCAAACTAATTATCATCAATGACAATTTTTAAGCAAAAACAAATACTTCATGAAATCGGGTTACTCTTTTTTTTTTTTTTTTTTTCGGTACGCGGGCCTCTCACTGTTGGGGTCTCTCCCGTTGCGGAGCACAGGCTCCAGACGCGCAGGCTCAGCAGCCATGGCTCACGGGCCTAGCCGCTTCGCGGCATGTGGGATCTTCCCGGACCAGGGCACGAACCCGTGTCCCCTGCATCGGCAGGAGGACTCGCAACCACTGCGCCACCAGGGAAGCCCTCGGGTTACTCTTTAAATGATCGTTGTAGGCATTGAGAAAACGTGAATTGATTTTTTAATATTTATAATGCGAGGGAGGCAAACAGGACAATATTTTCTTTGTTAGCAACGAAGGATTCACAGCTAAAGGACTTTAGCAATTATCCTTTCCAATACCCTCATTTTGTAGATGGGTAATCGGGCCCCAGTGAGAAATGTATATATTTACGTGGTTATTTAATAATTATTCCATCTTTCCCAACAGACAAAACTTCATTTCTTGGGCTTCCCTGGTGGCGTAGTGGTTAAGAATCCGCCTGCCAATGCAGGGGACAGGGGTTCGAGCCCTGGCTGGGGAAGATCCCACATGCCGTGGAGCAACTAAGCCCGTGTGCCACAACTACTGAAGCCTGCGTGCCTAGAGCCCGCGGTCCGTAGCAAGAGAAGCCACCGCAAGGAGAAGCCTGTGCACCGCAACGAAGAGTTGCCCCTGCTCGAAGCAGCCAGAGAAAGCCTGCACACAGCAACGAAGATCCAACACAGCCAAAAATTTTTAAATAAATAAATAAATAAATAAAACCCCCAAAACTGCATTTCTCTGTAAGTGGTCCTTATCTAACTTATTTAACCTTTCTGTTACTCAATGTCATTGCCTTTAAAGTGGGAATAATATTACCTACCTTATGGCATAGCTGTGATAATGAAATGGGTAATACATGGAAATGACATGTGTAAGGTGCTTAGAACAGTGACTGGAACCCAGTAAGCACTCAAACAATTCAAATATCATTATGATTATTATTACCCAGTGGCAAGGAATTGGGAGCTTGTGCTAATCAATTCTCAGCTTAAAAACCGAACTGATCTCTCTTTCCTTTCTTATCTTTATTTTACTATGTTAACTTTTGAACAGAACTCTGATTAGAATTATAGTTTTCTTGTTTTGCCTAAACACACACACACGTGTATATGCATATACATGTATATGTGTATATGTGAAAAAGAAAGTATGAAACATCCAATCCATCGGGAGATGACTCTACCTTCAAAATGCATCCAGAATCTGTCTCTTTCTCATCACCACCACCCTCCCACCGGGTCCCACTTCTGCCCTCCCGCCTGCATTGGTGCAGTAGCCACTTAACCTCTCCCTGCCTGCACTCTTTCTCCTCAACAGTCTGTTCTCCACCAGAGTAAGGGGGCTCCTTCTAAAATGTGAGTCAGATAATTTCACTTGTCTGTTCAAAACCTTCCAACAGCACCCCGCCTTGTGCTGGATAAAACCTCTCCCATCTCCTTGCTCTTATTTCCTCTGACTTTGCCCTCTCTCTCTCTCTCTGCCCCAGCCACAGTTGTTCCTTTAACACCCAGGTGTGCTCCTGCCTCGGGTCCTTTGCTCGAGCTGTCTCCTCTGTCGGTGATGCTCTCTCCCAGGGAGCCCCCTGACTCTCCTCTTCCCTCCCTCCAGCTCTCTGCTCAGATGTCATCTTAGCGGGTCAGTCTTCCCTGATCAGCTCAAGAAAGTAACACCTCTGTGCTCTCCATATCCCTCTTACCCTGATTATTCTCCACTGTACTTAGCAATGCCCCCCCACCCTTGTTTGTTACTCTTGTCTCCCACAAAAGTGTAGTCTTTCCAAGGTCAGGGATTGCATCTAGAATCTGCCTGCTCAATCACATGATAAGGAATAAATTTGTCTTCTTCCTTTTTTACATGGAACTGCTTTTTAATTATTGAAAGAGAGAAGGTTTTGTGAGACCTGGAAATAAACCCTGGGGCTCCAGTGGACACTGATCATTTTTAGCGGCCCAACATCTGAGCCCCACGTGTTCGTCCCAGCCTCCCTGCAGTGGGCAAAGACTCATGACCAGGCTCAGCCTGTCAGGCACACCCACCAGACTTGGACACAGAGAAGCAGGGGCCTGGCAAGACCACCTTGGTGGTGATGGGGGCAGCATTGGTGGCCACATCCTGGAGTAACCCACTGCAGTACCAGCCGTGTTGACATTGCCATGCCTGGCGCTGGACTAGTTCTGGGGCTCAGAGCCTCCCTCTTTCTTGCCCCACTTCCTAAACCTGATTTTCCAGCATTCTTGATGATTTTATGAGCTCCCCAATATCCTTTCCTATAAATTTATCTTCTGCTTATAGAGGCTAAACTCAAGTTTCTGTTGCTTGCCATTAAGACCCCTGACTCCTACAGGGCTCTGCTCTGTGATACTCCATAGCAATAAGCACCAGCACCAACAGAGGGTGGGGACGTTCAGTGACCACTGAGATCAGAGGGACGACTGGAAAAGCAGTAGCCTCATATAAGCCTTCCTAACCTCTCACAATCTAGCTTCCCAAATGTGAGCAATTTAGTATGCTTTGCATCTCACAATTTGAAGTCATTCGTCTTTGTGCTTTTTCAGAGTGTCTGTGGTCTTTGGAAAAGATGTCTATATTTGAAGTTATTATGCATCTGGGCATTCTGGAGTCTTCTTCAGATGGATTTCCTGCACATGGTGTGAGCTATCCAAGCTGGTGGCAATTTCACCACATGGAGGCAGAATTTGGATGGGAAGCTTTCAACCCGAGCATTCATGACCCAGGACTCCTCTGGGGGATATTCTTCTAGAGCTCCATTTTCAGGATATTTGCATATCTTATTTTATTTTTATTATTTATTTATTATTTATTTATTTTTTTGTGGTACACGGGCCTCTCACTGTTGTGGCCTCTCCCGTTGTGGAGCACAGGTGCTGGACACGCAGGCTCAGTGGCCATGGCTCATGGGCCCAGCCGCTCCACGGCATGTGGGATCTTCCCGGACTGGGGCACGAATCCGCGTCCCCTGCATTGGCAGGCAGACTCTCAACCACTGCGCCACCAGGGAAGCCCGCATATCTTATTTTAGAATCACAACCACTGCAGCTGTGCTCAGGAGACCTGACTGAGGAAGAGGCTCCCCGCCTATCCTTAGCTCCATCTTCTGAGCTCTGCCTTAGTTGGGAGCTACCCCACCCCACGTCAGCCCCGTTTACCCCAGCCTTCTATCCTTAATCATGCGTCTTAGTTTAGTACAGAGGTAGGCACATAATAAATAACTTTAAGAAGCAATTCAAGGCTTCCCTGGTGGCACAGTGATTAAGAATCCACCTGCCAATGCAGGGGACACGAGTTCGAGCCCTGGTCCGGGAAGCACCTGCCACGGAGCAACTAAGCCCGTGCGCCACAACTACTGAGTCTGCGCTCTAGAGCCTGCAAGCCACAACTCTTGAGCCCGTGTGCCACAACTACGGAAGCCCGTGCACCTAGAGCCCGTGCTCTGCAATGAGAGAAGCCACTGCAATGAGAAGCCTGTGCACCATAACCAAGAGTAGACCCCGCTCGTCACAACTAGAGAAAGCCCGCACGCAGCAAAGAAGACCCAACACAGACAAAAATAAATTAAAAAAAAAAAAAAAAGCAATCCAAGGCTTTCTCTTTGGCTCGTCTGTGGACTGCAGATAAGAGTAAATGTAGACAGGGACTTCCCTGGTGGTCCAGTGGTAAAGAATCCACCTTCCAATGCAGGGAATGTGGGTTCGATCCCTGGTGGGGGAATAAGATCCTATGTCACGGGGCAACTAAGTCTGTACGCCACAACTATTGAGCTCATGCGCCTCAACGAGAGAGCCCGCATGCTGCAAACTCTAAAGCCCACGCGCCCTGGACCTCTCGTGCCATAACTAGAGAGAGAAAAAACCCGCACACCACAACCAGAGAGAAGCCCGCATGCCACAACTAGAGAGAAACTCCAACAGACTGTGCACTGTAATGAAAAGGTCCCGCATGCCTCAGCAAAGATCCTGTGTGCCACAACTAAGACCCAACACAGCCGAAAAAAATAAAATAAAATAAGGAAAATACATTAAAAAAAAAAATAAATATTAAAAAAAGAGTAAATGGAGACAGTTTTAAGTAGGTAATTGATACGTAAAACTGAGGGATGCATGGAAGTCAAGTCCAGTGTCGGAGGCTATGGACTCTAGAAACTGGAATGGGGCAGTAGGAGCTCATCTGTCATTTTGGTTACTACTGTTCAGGGAGAGAAAGATGTAATGACCTTGAGGGATTTCTGTTGTGTCTAAGTCCACTGTGCTGCACTTGGCTTCACATCCCCTCTGTGCCTGGCAGTGCCATGCCATCGAATGAATGCTGGACCTTAAGGGTGGAGGGGACCTGCCCATTTCAGGGCCCTGGCAGGACATCTGGAGAGGAGGATGTGGCCCACATCCTAGAGGGCAGTCAACAAGTATATATCAGGTAGTTACCAAATGGATGGAGTGTCCACGCCACAAGATGCAAGGGCCTCCTACTTTTACCACTGAGGTGACCTTGATGTTGGGTGTGTCTGGGACAGTCTTGATCACAGTCCTCTCAGGAGAAGCCTGGAACCCAGGTTGTCTCATAGCTGGGGCTTGCTTTGTGTGTGACCTTGAACAAGGCCTAATGTCCATCTGGGTCTGTACTATTGGCCTTAGTTACTGGCTAAGCCTGGATGTGGCAAGCCCTGTACCAGGTTCTTCTATATATGCCATCTCGTTTAATCCCTCAAGATCCTTGTGGGTTAAGCAGCAGTATCCCTGTTTTGCAATTTAGGAAGCTGATGCTCAGAGAGGCTACCTAACTTCCAAATTCACACAGCTCTAAATGGCAGATCAGGAGTCCCAACCTTTGCCCATCACAAAACAAAGGACCCTATGGGTAATAAGAAAAAAAAACAGGAAAAGTTCAGATATTCGACATCTCATAGGCCCACAGCAATGGCTTCCTAATCGACCTTCTCAAGGAAGCATCCCCACAGTTGCCAGATGGGTCCAGATAACCTGTCTTTGGATTCACAGCCCCAAGAGTATTCCTATCTTGTCTTCCCCTGATTATTCTGAAATAGTTTAAGATCTGTCTCCCTCCCTAGAGACAGACTCTAAAATGACCCCGAAGTATTCCTGCTTACAGATGTTCATACCCCTGTGTAATCCCCTTCTCTTGAGCACGAGTGGCATCTGGAACTTGCGTCTAAACAATAGAATATGGAGAAGATGATGAGCTATCACTTCTGTGATTGCTATATAAGAGCACCACCTCTGTCTTGTTAGCATCTCTCTCTATTGCCTTCTCAGCTCACATGTTTTGATGAAGTCAGTGGCCATGCTGAGGAGGTCCACATGGTAAAGAACGGAGGGCTGCCTCTGGCCAAAGCCAGCAAGCAGCTGAATCCCACCATCAACAACATAAGCTTGGAAGAGGATCCTTCCCCAGTTGAGCCTCAGATGAAACCTCAGCCCTGACCAACACCTTAACTGTGGCCAGAAGCAGAGGACGCAGCTACGCCACACTGCATCTCACACAAACTGTGGGATAATAAATACGTTTCTGGTAATATTTATGGCAATAGGCAATTGGTATACTCCCTCAGTTGCAAGCTCCTGAAAGGCAGGGATGGCGTTCTATTCATCTTTGAAATCCTAGTACCCAGCACAGGTGCTCTAAGAATGTGGCCCCAATGAACTGGCCTCTGTCTCCCCTCTAACGTATCCTCCACATTGCCTCAAGGAGATTGCTCTAAAATGCTAACATAATTGTGTCACTCTCTGCTTCAGACTCCTCAGAGCCCCTTATTATTTTTAATAAAAGTCCTATTAGCATAGCAATCAAGGAACTTCACTACATGTCCTTAAACTGCTGTTCCAGGCTCTTCTCCCCCACTACTGAGCCTCTCCCACCCTCTGCTCCCACCCTCTCACCTACCACTCTTCCACCTGCTCCTCCATAGCTCAGGGCCTTAGCACATGCTGGGTCCCTCCCTGCCTAGAAGACTCTTTCTTCTTTGCCCGGTGAGTTCCTACTTAGCCTTTATGGCCCAGCTCAAACTGTGCCCTTTCCTGGAGCCTTCCCACCTCTTCCTCCAGCCCAAGGGCAGCCCGCCACTGTGCTCTCCTGGTACTTTGAACGCTGTTATAACACCGATTACACTGAGTTATCCTTGTTTTCAAACTCAACTTCCCTGCTAGTCTATGAGTTCTCTGAAGAATTTCCTAGACTTCTAGTCTTCTTCATATACCTCCTCTTGTCCTTCTCTCCCACTCTCCCTGCCTGGAAAACTCCGGAATGGATTGATGCGTGAATGAATGGCATTAATAATAATACCCAAGGCTGAAACAAGGTGCTCATGGGTCAAACAAGAGCTAAATAGGCTGCATGCATGGGTACACAGGGAAAGCTCTAGACACCTACAGTGCTGATGGACAGTGGTTTGCAAGCACGAGAGATATGATCTCATGGTGCTGATACTGTTCCTTCATTGTGAGGAACAGGAGAAATGGGAGGCCTAAGAAACTTCCTCTTTCTGCTGGAGATAGCTGTCTGTTTTGTATTAGAACATTACACAGTGACCTTTTTTGAGACTTTGTCCTTAAAGACTCCGTATGTAAACTTTACACTTCCTCCCTCTTCCTAAAATATTAGATGATGGGACAGGTTTGACTCAAAGCCTCTCTCTGTCTCTCTTGGACTTGCTGATTGAGACCACTAAAGCCCAAGGCAGACTATATCATAACTTCAAAGGAAATATCTTAAATTTCATGTAACTTACATGTCCTCCATGCTCTTTTTCATTGCTTCTTTTTGTCCCAGGGGGTCCACAGATATCACAAAAATCCAGTTATCTAGAGAAGGCATTATGGAAGGGGTGTAGATGCTGAGGCTGCTCCTCATTGCTTCACTTTTTAAGCCTTACAATAAGAGCAACCTTTTCAGTCACAAACAGGCTCAGTGAGTGGGAGGGGATCCCTGGAGAAGGGGTGTATGTGGCACAAAACCATAGACCCAGTATCTATTTTTTTTTTTTTTACTTATTTATTTGGTTGCCCTGGGTCTTAGTTGCGGCATGTGGCCTCCTTAGTTGTGACATGCAGGCGCCTTAGTTGTGGCATGCGAACTCTTAGTTGCGGCATGCATGTGGGATCTAGTTCTCCAAACAGGAATCAAACTGGGGCCCCCTGCATTGGGAGCGTGGAATCTTAACCACTGCACCACCAGGGAAGTCCCTACCAGTATCTTAAACTGATAACAAACGACTTGGTTTAAATTTCAACGAAGTCTTCACACCACATTTCATCTTGAGTGTTGAAGTTGGATAAGTTCACAATTAGATATGAAAAGCAGGAGCACATCTTTTCAGTCCATCTCTTATCAGTTCATGGTTGCTTGCAGACAATGAAAAAAATATATTTATATAGATGAACCACTAGCTTAGATAATGGCTGATCCACGGCATTTGCATGTCCATGCTTGAATCAGATCTGTAACACATCCAATCCAACTGTGCAGAAATCTGTTATTCAAGTGGTTGGGAAGTCTATCTGAAACTAGATAATTGTTCCACATGTAAGTAGGGTCTACCTATTTATGCTTTGCAGCAGGAATATTTCCAGCCAGTTTGATTTTCCAGCACCACCTCAAAATAGAAGGTAGAAAAAAATCCTTCTGCTTCGTGCCCCTACCTGAGGTGGAGACAGTGATCATTCAACAAACATTTATCAAGTACCTTCTCTACATCAGGCCCTGCAGCTGCAGATAGGAATGAGGCATTATTATTCCCTGCCTCAAAGAGAAGGAGACAAAGGGAGCAGATTACAACAGATGTGTAGTGAGTGGTGTTTAGTAAATGTTTGATGAATGAATGGAAGAAATAAAGAATAAGCTATCATAACACAGGGAAGTGCCGATGCTAACAGCTGTACACAGGAAAATAAGAAGACTGTGGGGTGGGCAGGGGTCAAGATGGGCTTTTTCTGCTTCCTATCAACCTAGAATCACAAGCTGTGCTATTTGCATTTTGCTCCTCCAGATTCTGTGACCTATTAGTAGTAGCAGAGGGCAGCAAGACTCTGTGTGTGTCTTTTTTTTTAATCTTTTTTTTTAAGATTAAGGAATTCATCGCGAATAAATATTTCTGTGTAAGGTAAGGTATTAGGTGGCTGGGAGAGGGTGGGGTCGTTCATAGAAATGCCACAGCTGTTCACATACCTAAGGGCAGACACAGCACCTGCCAGCTTCATGGGCATGGGATCTGGGATGCCACCAGTTAGTGAGGCAACTCCTTTCTCTCTCCCTGGCTTTCATCCAGAGCTGTAGTTTCTCTGATCTCCACACCTGTTCTGCACTCCCCACCTCCCTAGAAATCTTTTGCTCATTTCTGGTTTCTCTTATACATGCTTCACTAGCCCCAAGTTTACTACATGATCCTTTTGCTCATTCCTGTAATAAGGCTTTCAAAGTCCCGTGAGAAGAATCCAACAGACTGCCTCATATTTTCATGCCAGGTCATTAGCTAGCCTGTGGATTAGCTGTCTTTGGGAGCCTCGTCCATCTTGGTCTAATTAGCTGTGTGCCCAGCATGGCCCTTTGATAACCCAGCATTTCTAATCAGGAACAGGCAGGCAGATTCACTTAGAAGGGGATGTGGCCTGGGAACAGGCACCTCTTATATAGTATTACACTCCTGATTGTGGGCATAGCCAAGCTAGGTGTCATTAGACCTCAGAGTTTCTCAAGATAGAGCAAAGAGAAACTGCTCAAACCCCTCCACCCTTGGTGCTCCCACCAGGAGATCAGAGTAGCCTCAGCATAGGAAGGAAGGGTATCTGGGTACCTAAGAATCTTATTCTAGAAGCAACTATTTATTGAGTACCTGCTTTGTGTAAGGCAGATTCTTAGATCCGCTAAGTCTTGGATCTTTTTGGTGTGAGAGGCTAAGGGGTTGAGAGCTACTTTTTTTTTTTTTTTCACGCCCCGCCCCTCCCTCCCACCCGAGAGCTACTTTTTTAAGAAAGCATATCTTTTGGAGTGCTTAACTCTGCTTTATCTAATAGATCTTCATAAGAACACTGTGGAGAAGTGTATTAGAATGCTTGCTATTTTACAGAGCTCAAAACTGAGGCTCAGAGAGTTTCAGTTACTTGCCTAAGGACACACAGCTATGGGAAATGGAGGAGACTATAAGACCCTCAACTCTAACTGAGCTGTGTCTCCCTCCCTCCCTCCTTGGCAGCAGCTGAAAGAAGGGTACAGCCTATTCTTGATGCACTTTCGGGTCTCCCGCTAGAGTGGGGGGCAGGGATAGTCTTCATCATCTTGTGTTTAGTAGCTGCTACAGGCCTGATGCACAGCTCCCACTCAATAGTCCAATACCTAAGGAATGAGTGAATCATCTACTGCCTTACCCAGATCAGGCGGAAGATGAGGGAAACAAGTGAAGAAGGGGTCAGAGGGTCCAGGGCAGAGGTGAAAGGCAGTAGGAGGCTGCTTCTTTGTCTGTGGCCTTGGTCTGTGCTGGACAGGAGAGGGTGTGGTGACCTCCCTTAGAGACACGCCTTGACCTCAGCCATGGCTCAGGCTAATGCTGTTTTGGGACCTTTAGAACTAAGATTTCAAGCAAGAAGTGTAGGAGAAGGGGAAGACTGATGGAGACCTCCATCATCACCCCCTCCACTGCCTGCTCGCAGCAGCCAAGCATGGCGGTGGGAAGTACTTCCTTCTGTCTGGGAAATATGGGAAATAGGAGGGGGCAGCTTTCCTGATGGTGCTGATTCCTTGGTCCTTTTGCATAATGATTTGATTGCTTGATTCACCTGTCTATTTTTTTTTTAATTTAAAAACATGTAAGATTGCCACAACATTGTAAATCAACTATACTTCAATAAAAACATATTAAAAAATAAATAAAAACATGTATAGATCCATTCTGTGTGGGGCTAAAACCCAAGGCTAGAAAAATAAATACCTCAGGGTCCTTCCCTTCAAGAGCTCACTATCTAGGAAAGAACAGGAAAGATAGTAAGATTGAAGATTTTTACAGTGCAGCCAATAACAGAGTTATATATGATGGGGAGAGGGGACACAGAATTATTCCATGAAGTTCTTTTTTTTTTTTTTTTTTTTTTTTGCGGTATGCGGGCCTCTCACTGTTGTGGCCTCTCCAGTTGCGGAGCACAGGCTCCAGACGCGCAGGCTCAGCGGCCATGGCTCACGGGCCCAGCCGCTCCGCAGCATGTGGGATCTTCCCGGACCGGGGCACGAACCCATGTCCCCTGCATCGGCAGGCGGACTCTCAACCACTGCGCCACCAGGGAAGCCCTCCATGAAGTTCTTGAGTGATGAATGATTTCATATTTTACCCAGAGAGTATATCATATGTCAGGCACTGTGCTTGGCACTAGGATGGGGGCCCATAACATCCTTATCAAAGGCTGTAGCTGTCCATAGCTATTTTTAAAAAGTATTTATTAAGTTATAATTGATATACAGTCCAATAACGCACATATCTATCATTTCATAATTTGATAAGTTTTCCCTGGTGTATACGTTTCCTTACAATTAAGATAGTGAATGTCTCCATCACCTCCAAAAGTTTCCTCATGCCCCTTTGTGTTCCCTGTCTCCCATTCCTCCCCACAGCCCCCCATTTTTAGACAGCCACCAGTCTGCTTTCTGTTATTATAGATTAATTTTTGTTTTCTAGAATTTTCTATAAAAGGAATTATGCAATAGATATTCTTTTCAGTCTAGCTTCTTTCACTCAGCATAATTATGTTGAGACTCATCCATGTTTTATGTATATCAATAGTTCATTTCTTTTTGTTGATGAATAGTATTCCACTGTATAGACATATCACAATTTGTCTATTCATTCACATGTTGATGAACATTTGGGTTGTTTCCTGTTTATGACTAATTCAAATAAAGCAGCTATGAACGTTGGCGTACATATCTTTGTATAGACATATGCTTTCATTTCTCTACAGTAAATACCTAAGAGTGGAATGCTTGGGTCATATGACAGGTATATGTTTAACTTTTTAAGAAACTGTCAAACTGTTTTCCAAAGTGGTTATGTCATTTTATATTCCTACTAGCAGTGTATGAGAGCTCCATTCCCCCATATTTTTACCAAGTAAGTTTTTACGTTTTTAACCATTCTAATAGGTGTGTAATGGTGTTTAATTGTGGTTTAACTTGCACTTCCCTACTGCCTAATGATGTTG
This sequence comes from Mesoplodon densirostris, assembly GCF_025265405.1. Taxonomy (NCBI): domain Eukaryota; kingdom Metazoa; phylum Chordata; class Mammalia; order Artiodactyla; family Ziphiidae; genus Mesoplodon; species Mesoplodon densirostris. The sequence goes on from NC_082662.1 coordinate 169,824,954, forward strand.
AGCATCTTTTCATATGCATGTTTGCCACTCCTATACCTTCTTTGATGAAGTGTCTGCTCAAATCTTCTGCCCGTTTGTTTTTAATTGTGTTCTCTTATTATTGAGTTTTAAGAGTTCTCTTTCTAGATACAAGTCCTTTATCAAATATGCACTTTGCATACATTTTCTTCTAGTCTGTAACTTGTCTTTTCATTCTTTTCAGAAGAGCAGAAGTTTTAAATTTTAATATAGTCCAACCTGCCAAAATTTTTTTTGTGGATCATGCTTTCAGTATTGTATCTAAGAAATAATTGCTTAACTGAAGATCCCAAAGATATTCTCTTATGTTTTCTTATAGAAGTTTTATGGGTTTAGCTTTTACAGTTAGATCTATGAGCCATTTTGATTTAATTTTTTATATGTGGTGCAAGATATGGATTGAAGTTCTTGGGGTTTTTTTTGCATATGGGTATCCAATTGTTACAGCACTACTTGTCAAAAAGATTCTTTTCTCCACTTTTCTGCACCTGTGTCAAAAATCAATTGTCCAATGACCACCCAGAGGGGTGGGATAGGGAGGGTGGGAGGGAGATGCAAGAGAGAGGAGATATGGGGATATATGTATATGTATAGCTGATTTACTTTGTTAGAAAGCAGAAACTAACACACCACTGTAAAGCAATTATACTCCAATAAAGATCTTAAAAAAAAAAATCAACTGTCCATATGTATGTATGTTGGCCTATTTCTGGACTCATATTCTGTCACATTGATCTATTTGTTTAAATTTATATTAATACCACATGCTCCTGATTATTGTAACTTTATGATAAGTCTTGAAATCAAATAGTCCTTCCACTTTGTTCTTTTTCAAAGCTGTTTTGGCTCTTCTAGATCCTTTGCAGTTTCCAGTGAAATTTAGAATAAGCTTGTCAACTTCTACAAAAATACAAACTTGCTGGGTTACTGATTTTGATTGCACTGGCTCTATAGATCAATTTGGAAAGAATTGACATCTTAACAATATTGAGTCCTCCAATTCATGAACATGGTATATCTCTCCGTTTATTTAGGTCTTCTTTAATGTTTTTCAGTAGTGTCTTATAGTTTTTACTCTATGGTTTTATACATCTTTTTTTCATGTTTATCCCTATATATTTTATAGTTTATTTATGTATGTATTTATTTATTTATTTATTTTTGGCTGTGTTGGGTCTTAATTTCTGTGTGAGGGCTTTCTCTAGTTGTGGCAAGCGGGGGCCACTCTTCATCGCAGCGCACGGGCCTCTCACTATCGTGGCCTCTCTTGTTGCGGGGTACAGGCTCCGGATGCACAGGCTCAGTAGTTGTGGCTCACGGGCCTAGTTGCCCCGTGGCATGTGGGATCTTCCCAGACCAGGGCTCGAACCCATGTCCCCTGCATTAGCAGGCAGATTCTCAACCACTGTGCCACCAGGGAAGCCCTAGTTTTTGATGATATTATAAATATTATTTTTTAAGTTTTGATTTCTGATTGTTCATTGCTAATATGTGGAAACCAATTGACTATGGTATATTGGTCTTGAATCCAGCAACCTGTTGCTATGGGCTGAATAGTGTACCCCAAAATTTACATGTTGAAGTTTTAATTTGTTCTAATTCCCAGTACCTTAGAATGTGACTGTATTTTGAGATAGGGTCCTTAAAGAGGTAATTTAGTTAAAATTAGGTGGGTCCTAATCCAATATTACTGATGTTCTTACAAGAGGAGGAAATTAGAACACAGACAGACAGAGAGAAGACCATGTGAAGACATAGGGGGAAGATGGCCATCTAAAAGCCAAGGAGAGAGGCCTTATAAGAAACCAAACTGACCAACACCTTTGTCTCAGACTTCTTGCCACCAGAATTGTGAGAAAATAAATTACTACTGTCTAAGCCACTCAGTCTATGGTACTTTGTTACAGCAGCCCTTGCAACGAATACACTTGTTAAACTCACTTATTAGTTCTAGTAGCTTCTTTGTAGACTCCATAGGATAGTCTACATAGGCAATCATATTATCAATAAATACAGTTTTACTTCTTCCTTTCCAATCTGGATGTCTTTTATTTCTTTTTCTCGTCTAGTTGCTCTGACTAGGACTTCCAGTACAATATTGAATAGATGTGGCAAATTGCTTACCACTTTGTGTTTTAATTTCTTCATCTATAAAATGGGGATAATAATAGTATGCATCTCATACAGTTGTTATAAGGACTGAAATGTGTAAATATTTATAATGTGCTTAGAACAGTGCCTGGATAATAAGTGCTATATAACTTTTTTCTTTGTTCATTTAAAATCATGGAAGGCTACCAGATTCTGCTTCAAGATGCAAGCCAACCATGCTGGCTTCCAGATATGGCTTTTGCTCCATCTTTTCCCTAATCCCTGCCGTCCTTGGTAGCACAGTTAGAATTTTAGACTGGTAGAACTATCATTTAGTTCTACTGCCAGCCCAAGGCAGGAATCCCTTCAGCATGCCACACCTGACCATTTGCTGGCTGTGTTCTGAGCAAGAACTCTTCAGGCTGATTGAACATTCAGGAAGCCTGAATTTCTCAATTCTTCGGAATGCCAATGATGTCTGGCTGTGAGGTGACAGTGAGAGTTCCCAGAGGCTGGAAAGCTAAGATTCTGTGTTCACTGTATGCACTGCTAGGTCCTCCAGTTGTTTCCACCATGACACCTGGCATGGGTGTTTGCATCTCCTATGATAGAAATAAGCTCTATGGAGAGGGTCTCCTGGGAACTGGCAGCTCCTGTTTCTTGCCCCTGGGGAAGCAAATTAGGGGCAAGGGTAGGGCTGGCTTCTCTGCCTTAGCAACTGCCCAGATCCTGAGTCAACACCTGAATAAACTCTGGGCTCTTTTTATTTAGCCCCACTGGGGATGGGATAGGAACCAGGCTCAGTCTTTTCAACATGGCATGTTAAAAAAACAAGTAGGACTCAAAAGTGTCTCATTCCTGGGAATTCTTAGCTAGAAGATCTCAGTTTCAGATTTAACATGAGTCTTTTTCTGATGCAGCAGCAGGCTGCTTTTCTCACTTAAAGAGTATTGTTACATAAACACGCAAGAGATGGGTTTGCCACAAGCAAAGTCAAAATTTCCATCTAAATTTTAGCTAATAAGACTATTAGGACTGATTCAGGCTTTAGAGTTTTACATTTCCTGAGCCTAGCAGCTGTGTTTTCCCTCTTTCCACTAATTCTGTAGTGTAGAATTTAGGGAATTATGGAAAACACACTTGCAGCACCAGAGCTTAAATGGGGTAAGATCTCTGCCCAGTAGTAATTGCTGATGGTGGGGGGAAATGTCTCTTGAAAATCATCCAGCTGCAGGAGACTGAGCAAGGGGTCTCAGGCCTTCTTAGTCCCAGGACTATCCTTTATCTTAAAATAACTTTGAGAATTGAGTGCAAAAATATGCCAATGTCACATTTGCTGTGTGCATTTAGTAATAGAAAAATGTGCAGTGCAAAGGCGTGTTTATACAACTAGCAATTGCACTGCAAAACCATCAACAGCTCACAGCCCAACCAGTCTTCCAAAACACAAGTGTGAAGCATTTAAAATCTGCAACTCTGCAACGAGGTGCCCACAAAGTACCTTCTTCGAATTTGCATATTTGTGTACAAGAACACAAACCGTTTATATAAGGCTTTAGCTCGTTTTAAATGTTAAAAAAAGTCCCCATGATTTGCTTTGCTTAAAATGCACGCTCAAACTTTATTAAAAACATTTTTCAAAAAAAGTTTCATAAAGCTAGCCGTCAGCGAGGCTCACTGGAGGGTGTGGAAAATGGATCGTATATCTTTAACCCGCAGAAGTTAAAAGGTTTTTTTTTTTTTTTTTTTTTTTTTTTGGTTGTTAGCTAACAATGGAAACTTTTTTTTTTAAGTGTTTCCCTCCCTCGGTCTTGCCAAGCAATAGAAAAAAAAGAAGAAAAGAAAAACTTGTTCCGCTGAGTTCAACCCCAGACAGGCTCACAACTTCCTTCCTGCTTTCCTCCCCCAAGCCCCCGCCTTTCTCCCTCCTCCCTCCTCCACCCCAACCACCCCCGCCCCAACTTTTTTTTTTTTTTTTTTAATCGTACATTGAACAAACACTGAAGTAGCCGGGAGCAGACACTGACAGGGGTAGTATCTCCACAGCCCACAAGGGCGTGCAGGGCCGGCCGGCGTCGCCACCGCCCGGATCTCCCGCCCCGGCCGAGGAGCTTTCCCTCTTTTTTCCCATTCCCCCCCCCCTTTTTTTTTTTGTCTTCCAAAAGAAGTGAGGAAAACATTTCCGAGCTTTTTTACTTTTAAAGCCATCTTTCTCCTTCGAGGTCTGCGTTCCCGGGCCATGTAGTCTGCACAGGACGCGGGAATCTTGAGCAACTGCAGGTAAGTTTGGCGGCTTTTTAATGGCTCTCGCCTCCGAACCCTCTTTCCCCTCTCTCTCTGCTCTGGAGCGAATCTGAGGGTTCCGGGTTCTGAAAAGGCGCAGGGAGGTGGGCCCGGGAGACGGGCAAGGGGGTTTGATTGGGGAGGGTGGCGTGGAGAGGAGGGAGAGGCGAGTTTTCGGCGTTTCCCGTGCTCGCCTTCCGGGCCGCTGACTCCCCGCCGCCTACCTCGGCGCGCTGCAGGCGTCCATGGGCTCCGGCCGCCGGGAAGCCGGCTTGGCGCCGGGCGAGGCTGCCCAGGATGCGGAGAAGCCCTGCACTCGGCCGCGCCGCCTCCGGGCTTAGAGCGGGGCCCCGGGAGGTTTGCAGAGCCCGGGCTTCCGCCCGGCTGCAGCCATGCCCACCCTGGAGTCCTTCCGAGTGGGCAAGGGTCCCGGAGCCCGCAGAGGCAGCCGAGTCCTCCGGTACAGGGTGTGCGGAGTGCGGACTCGCTGTCCGCGCGCGTACACACACACACACACACACACACACCCCTACGCGGGGGGCGACGGGGGGGGGGCGGCGTGTATTGGTTCCGGTACAGGGGACGAGAAGCGCCTCGGCCCCGGGCGCGCGCAGACGCACCCACACTCACAATACACACTTGTTTGGGGACTGACGACAAAGCCAGTGCTGAAAAATGCCTAGGCTGCGGCCCCGCCGCGCGCCCAGGCCGTCGTAGGCCGAGGGACACAGCACCAAGGCCAGGGTCAGGAAGGTAAAAGGCAGGCACGCAGGGGTCTTCCTAGACCCGGGCTCAGGCAGCGACCGGGGAAGGCAGGTCCAGCTCAGGTTCCCTCCGAGTCGGTCCCTGATGGCCAGAGAGGGTGGAGCGAGGAGATCCTGAAGCCCAAGGTGGGGGAGCGGGGAGCTGCCCTATTATACCCGATGTAACCAGTGTTTGCAAAGCCGAGGGGACCCAGAGACGGTGGAGGGGTGTCCTCACTCTCGGAGAGCTCGGAATCTGCCGCGCCCCGCACATAGCCCGCTTAGCAATCAAGTGGTTGTACGGTCCCCCGCCCGTCAGCGCGGCTCTGGAGGCAACTCTTAGAATTTGGAATGTGAAGGGACCTTCAAGCGCATCACAGTCTGGGGCGAAGGGTGGGAGCGCCCTCGGAAAACACACCCACAACCTAGCTGGCGACCGAGGGCCCCTGGGGTTGGTGTCCTCGCCGTGCCGCACAGTCCCTGTAGATAAGATGTCCAGTGGCACCGATCCCCGACAGATTGGGGGATCCCAATCCCAGTCCTAGTCCCCTAGCCGTCCCCCGCACCCGCCCTCTGGGGTCCTGACTTTTCTCCTTGTGTCTCCACAGCGGCGCTGTTGTTTACGGAACTCGGCGGGGGCTGAGCCCGCGGTCTTGCCCCCCGCCCAACGCCCAGGCCATGCCACCCCATCCGCGCGCGGAGCCGCGGACGCCGGGCCTCTGGGGCTGAGCCGGGAGCCGAGAGCCGCGGGAGGCGGAGGCGCCGGCGGCGGAGCCGGAACAGGAGCGGCGGCGGCGGGCAGCGCGGCGGACCCAGTACTATGGCTATGTACTGCTATGCCCTCAACAGCCTGGTGATCATGAATAGCGCCAACCAGGTGAAGAGCGGCGGCGGCCCTCGGCCCAGCAGCAGCGAGACGCCCCCGCCGCCGAGGAGGGCCGTGTTGAGCCCCGGCAGCGTTTTCAGCCCCGGGAGTGGCTCCTCTTTCCTCTTCCCCCCAGCCGAGTCGTTGTCGCCGGAGGAGCCCGGGAGCCCCCCGGGCTGGCGGAGTGGCCGGCGCAGGCTGAATAGTAGCAGCGGCAGCGGCAGCAGCGTGGGCAGCCCGAGTTGGGCGGGTCGCCTAAGAGGCGACGGGCAGCAGGTGGTGACCACCGGTACCCTCTCCCCTCCGGGGCCGGAGGAGGCCAAAAGGAAGCTTCGAATCCTACAGCGCGAGCTGCAGAACGTGCAGGTGAACCAGAAAGTGGGCATGTTCGAGGCGCACATCCAGGCGCAGAGCTCCGCCACTCAAGCGCCCCGCAGCCCGCGTTTGGGCAGGGCTCGATCGCCCTCCCCGTGCCCCTTCCGCAGCACCAGTCAGCCCCCAGGAAGGGTCCTGGCTCAGAGTGAGGGGCGGAGGACAAAGTCCTGGGGGGAACAATGTCCGGAGACTTCAGAGGCCAACTCCGGGAGAAGAGGAGGGACGCCCAGCCAACGCCTCTCGAAGGACAAAGAGAGAGTAGCACCGTTCCCCGGCCCTGATGCCCCGGCAGGATCAGCGGCTCAGGGTCCAGGCGCTTCGGTGAAAATGAGGGAGCCGGTCCCGGCCGGACCCCATTGTGGCTCACCCATTGCTATGGAAGTTGACAAGAGGGTTTCTTCTCCTTTGGGAACTCAGAATTACCAAGCTCCCCCGTTGGGGCTGGTCGGAGGGAACTTAACGATGGCCACAGAAGTGGCAGCGAGGGCCACATCCACTGGGCCACACCATCCACAGAACCCTGCCCTCACTGAGCTGTCTGAGAGGGCCCGCGAGCTTGGGGGTGTGTACCCTCGGGAGGCCCTGGCCAAGAGTCAGGGGCAGTCTTTGGGCAGTGAGACAAGTCCGGCCCCAGAGAGGGGCGGGCCCCGCAGTGGAGAGCCCCCTGGGAAGGTGGGGAGAGGAAATCTGCCCGGTGGCATGCCGGGCTCCGGGGCGCCTGAAGCGGACAAAAAGCCAGAGGAGAGGACTGTGAACGCGCAAAGCCCGGCGGACTCCTCTGAGGCCCCGAGCTGCTTCAGGCAGCCCGGAGACCGGGGCTCAGTAGGCTCCGAGGGGCCCCAGAGTGGGGCCCTAGTGGCCAGGGAGGCACGGCCACGCTCCAACAGAGTGGATGAAGGGTCTGCGTCGCTGGGCTTGCTTGGGGGCAGCAGCTCAGCACAGCCAGGCCCCGGGGAGGTGGAGGCGGGGATTCCCTCTGGCGGAATGCTGGAGCCTTTGCCGTGTTGGGAAGCAAAAGATCCGAAAGAACCTCAGTGCCTTCCTGGGGACAGGGTGGGTGTGCAGCCTGGGAGCTCCAGGGTTTGCCTGGGCTCCATGGAAGAAGCGGGTCTGGCCTGGACGTGTGTCACAGGGGTACAATCCGAGGGGACTTGGGGAAGCAAGCCTCAGGGCAGAGATGCCCACCCCAGCCCAGAGCAGCTCTCCCCAGATCAGAAGGACAAGACTTCCCGGGGAGAGGCCTGCAGCCGAAGCAATATCCCTGCCGTCATCATTACAGACATGGGTGCCCAGGAGGATGGTGCCTTGGAGGAGGCGCAGGGAAGCCCTCGGGGCGGCCTGCCGCTGAGGAAACTGTCCTCTTCCTCTGCGTCTTCCACTGGCTTCTCCTCCTCCTATGAGGACTCGGAGGAGGACATCTCCAGTGACCCCGAGCGCTGCCTGGACCCCAACTCTGCCTTCCTGCATACCCTGGACCAGCAGAAGCCCAGAGTGGTAGGTCTTGCCCTGAGATTTTTCTAGAACTTGTGCTGCTTTCATGCCCACGTGTCCCTTTTTCTTACCTTCTACTGAGTCAGAAAGACTCTGACCAGGGCCCTGGGGCAGTCACAACTTATAATTCTCTCCAGGTGTGTTTGCTGGGGAGGTACCTAGGCACTGGCCATGCACTTTGTAGCTTGCACAGGGAACCGGAGTCATTTCTGTTGTTATTTCCATGTACATCTTAAAAGACATTTTTTAAGGTACCTCTGGCAGGTCACCACTCATTTTTGGGGAAGATAATATTCATGAGTGTGACCAAAAGCTTCCTGGTGAATCTCCAAAGATAGTGAACAGAGCTGCTGAGTGTATGTAGCTTTTGTCTGATCAGGTGAAACACTTAATTCTGTGATTCATTTAGGCGGAGGAGAACTGACAAGGATGTCATGGAATTAACTCAGGCTCTACTAATAGGCTAGGAAAATGAGTGACGTGATTCTGGAACAGGGCCCTGAAACCTGCAGTTGTGGCATTGGCCGGTCTTTTGGGTGGACAACCACCTAGCCTCAGTAAATTGTCAGGACATTGCAATATTTGTGGGGCCAGCAGAAGATACAGTTTGATGTATGAATTAAAATGAAAACTAGGCTTTGAGCTAAGCAGATAGTTTCTTTAATAACAATATTATATTACATTAGGTTGAATTGCATCTGGGTGATATCCCTAGGGTAGATACGTCCTCATGGATATGCTCGTTGGCTGGTACAGGTACATTTCAAGTACGTTTTCAAGTGCATCTGTTGTGATTCAGCACACTGACATCTTGTTCTGGCTATGGCGGTAGACAGGGGTTTATTTCTGTACACAGTTCATCTCAGTCCTAGGCTGTTTTCGCTCTTGGGAGGATCAGAGCATCGTATGAAAGATGTAAGAGTTGAAGCTAGCGCTTCTGAAAAGGTCTGGACTTTCTCTTAGCTTTTCCAGAGTCTGGGGAATTTCCTAGTTCGGCGTGTAAGGGGTTCTTGTGCTACCTTGGGCGAAAGTCTGCATTTTATTGTAGTAGGTAGTCTTCCGATTTAGTCTTGAATATCAAGTACTATTCGCTGTACCTCAATAACTTAAACCACAGCAACTGAGAACTTTATATTTCTACTCTACATGCTGCTCTAAGTTATTCTGGACTCCAAAGCGTGTGTCTGTCATACTCCCACTTCAGAAATCACAGTCTGAATCTTTGTAGACCAGGCATTTCTTTTCATGAGACGCTGCTTTCTGCTGATGATGGGGAGGCAAATATGTATGCAGAATCCGGCCCCAATCAGCCTGGCATTTTGTGGCCAGCACAGGGCATCTGGCACGGGCACACCACCTTTAGAGGAGGGGTGGTCCACCTGGAAGAGGATGGATGGTGGTGAAAGGCAGGTGGAAAATGCTTCTCACTGAAGGTATGGCTCAGGTTTCTCTGCCTTCTTGCCCACAATTAAAGGTCTATGAGATGGTCCCCTGTTCCACTCCTCCCTTTGGCTTTTTATACCCTGGAGCGTAGCCAGCATAGCCAAGTTGTTTTAACTTGTTCTCCAACTTTCCATTTGCCCTTTCTAGTGGTGGATTAGCAGCTCCTATTGGCTGGCTCTCAAAGTATTTTGTGTGTCCCGATGTTTGAAAAGGGCTCTTGTCTGGAAGTGAGTTAAAGGGGAGATAAATAATGATAGATGACAATATTTTTTTTTTCATTTGCCAGAGGGATGCCAGCTGAGAAACCAGAGGGTTGAGTGGTGTCAAGGTAGCGAACGGGTCCAGAGGTAGAAATGAGGCCTGCCTGTGGTCCAGCCTACCTCCCTTCTTTAAACAAGGTTTCAGACACCCACAGAGAAGGGCCAGGGAAAAAGCCCCTGCCAGCCTCCCTCTCTGGTCATGTGCGGCTGATAGGGGGTGTCTGTGGGGGGAAGGGTGGGTAACCAACTGGAAATTATGGGATCCTAGGGACTTTTGAGCTTTTGGTTGACTGCTTGCACGATACACTCAGTTTTCTTTTTCACGTACAGATTGTTGTGGCGGAGCCTTATCTGTGACACCAAAACATCTGCTCCTTGAGTCAAAAATCACTTGATTACCTGAGATTGATATTTTGTCTACAGAAGGCCAGACAACTTGATTGACGGGGCCTTTTGGCTTGGCTGTTCAGTGTTTTATAGATAGAACCCCAGCCGGCGCTGTTTGAGGCTCTACAGTATCAATACTCGGTCCTCTCCTCGGACTGTGCTGCTTCTGTCTACACTGCTGCACCGCACTCAGGGGCCCCCGTCCTCACCCGTGCGCACCCTCATACATACACTCCCAGCATCCCACTCACACACACAGGTTGGAAACTGCACGTTCAGCCTTCTGGTCACACAACCAACCCCTGACCTTCAGACCCATACTGAGAACACTTTTTTTTGTGCTGCTGTGTCTTTGAGCAGAGTTAGACCTTTCATGCCTCGTGTGCGCGGGCGGTTCTTCGCTTCTGCGGAGGGATGACTGTGTGACAAGGTACTCAGGCAGAGGTGACAGCCCCGCAAAGCCTGGAGCCTGGATGCTGGGTTAGCTCTCCTGCTGTGTGGCCTCCCTGCCTGCTCATCACTGTGAGAAGTCCCAGCGCCAGTGTAGGGGAATTCGAAGATGTCCCTGTAGTTAAAAACAAAGTGAAAAGCAGGTTGTTTGGAAGTGCACTCTGAAACTTATTGAGCCATTTAGATTATGCAAATTAGCAGAGGCCTTTTTACTGAAAGGGAATGTGGTGAGAAGCGCCTCTGCTCATTTGCTTCCATGGGTAGGAGCTGTATGCAAAGTGCTTCAGGCCTTTCCTACAGTTCAGGCTTCAGACATGCCTGTCTCTGAAATAGTGTTCCGAGTTTTTGCTCCTCTCTGTCTGTTTGTAAAGGAGCAGGCGCTTGAAATTTGCTCACAAGTAGTTGTATCACGCGCTTTGCATTCAATGGCTTAAATTCAGGCGTGTTCACATTTACGGTTTTCTGAGATCTGAACAGAAGTGAATTGCACGGAGGAAGAAGGGTGTTCTCTCTCGTTCTTTAAGACAACTAGAAATGAATCAACAGTTCTTGACCTCCCTGTGTTATTCCATTTAAAAGTAACCGGGCCATTGAAACACCAGGTTTAAAGTGCTAAATTAAACTAAGCATGCATCTTCCAAAAATAGATTCTCTTGATTTATTCCAAAATTGTACTATCAATCATGTGTACAAAAACCAAAACAAAATGCTGGTCTAGTTACCTGGGGGACATTTAAGGAATTATAATACAAAATCCTTGCCTTCTTGGTGCTTACTATTTTTTCAGGGCCGTTGGAATTTTGTTTCCTTTAGTTTTTTGTGTGTTGACTAGTTTTGTTGCCTTTTTTAAAGTAAAGAACTAACCAATATATATGGTAAAAAAATTCGAGCAGTTTAAAATGGTTTTATGTGGTTTTTAAAAGTGTGACATTTTTATTTGAGGGTAAACCCAATTAAAATTTAAAAGCCTTAGAGGGATACTTACTTAAAAAAAAAATATGGTGGTAAGTACTTTTAAGTGGGAAATTCTTATCTGGAAGAGAATATGGAAGGCCCAGATTTATGGGGTCACGAGTTCGGGTTGCATATGCTGTTTTCTTAAGATGGGGCACCCTTCCCCCTCAGGTGTGCAGCCAGGATCTCTCTGGAAAGGCTTCAGGACTTTTCAGATCTGGGAGGACCCCTAGTCATTTATGTGAGGTTCTGCGTGTTACCCTGATCTGTTTAAGAAGGAGGAAACCAAGACTCAGAGGGGCAAAGGGACCCAAGGGCTGCAGCTCTGGCTCAGATTCCTCCTTTTAAAATATGCCTTCTGTGTGAGGACGAGCTCATGGGGGCCTGTAGAGTTCTAACTCTCTGTGACTATGTAATTCCAGACATTTGATTCAAAACCTGCTGTATGTGAAGTACGTATCAGGGTGTCTGGAAATGTGACAAGATTTCTTTGGTGTGGACCTTGGGCAGCCAAGGCCGAAACTGGGCACATTTAATTGTGTGCTTTTCCTTAAGATCCATTAATTATCTGCCTCTCATCTCTCTTAACTGGAAGAATGGTTCTTTGTAATTTCACATTGAAAAAGTATCATCAAAATAAATCAGTACAATACCCAAGATTCTCGTTAATGGTTAGACTGATTGATAGTAGAGGCTGTGCTGGTAGGATGCCAGCACATTAACCTGACAAGTGAAAAATGCATTGTTCTCTGAGGGCTTCAGCCTCCTCAGATAGTTAAGTTTGGAAACTGAGGCTTTGCCTCTGCAGAGCCAAAACGTCACTTCAAAGACCTCATTTTATCAAAGATAAAAGTAATTCATCCAGCTTGAATCCTTTCAAATAAAGGTGGGGTGTAGAGAAAAAGAGAGATTGGTGTTTAGGCATCACAAAAACACAGCTCAAGATTTACCAGGCTTTTAGGTTTAACAAGAAAAAACATATTAAACTGGACGGCTTCTGCTTTTAGAGAAATGTATTTCAGGTGTTACAGAAAGCATTTTCAGAACTTTGCTTTTTAGCGCCAAATTGCTACCAAGCCACTTTTCTGATTTTGTTGGCACATGCCAGTTAAATGTAGTTACAGATTAGATTAGTTCTCTGTAGTTTATTTATATTCCTGGGAGCACTGATAACATTGTTTAGGCTTATTTTATTTTGTCGGGTTTCAACGTAGTTGTCTAAAGGCAGAATTTTAAAATATTTAATAGAAAGAGTTTTATATCTTGGGTGAAAAAACTTTGTAGACTTCAGGTAATCAGTGATTCAGGATTAACTCACGAACTCTTCTAAACTGTGTTGTGGACACACTGTCAGCACGGAAGGGTCTATATATATATATATATTTAAATTTATTTAGGCTGCACCAGGTCTTAGTGGCAGCACTCGGGATCTTCAGGTGCGGCATGCCAACTCTTAGTTGCAGCATGCATGCTGGATCTAGTTCCATGACCAGGGATCGAACCTGGGGCCCCTGCATTGGGAGCGCAGAGTCTTATTCACTGGACCACCAGGGAAGTCCTGGTCTATGGGTTTTGATAAGAGACGAGATCTTGGCATTGTAGGTTATACACATTGTTCCCTCCAGTCCATGACAAATGTGCCTTGCAATGATTTTTTCCTGACTGGGTGGAATTGACATTGTGAATGATGTATTTTTCATGAATTGGGGAGCTCATTGTTCACATAATCACACCAAACCCAACTGTGAACTCTCTTGTAACGTGAAAAGCCAGTTAGAGTGCCAACCTCCATTGTCTCAATGGGCTATTTGGGACTTTGTATGTCCGGTTCTCTTGAGACTGTGTGCCCTCCTGTGGTTGCATACTGTTAGCTTAGTTAACTAAGGACTGTGGTACTACAGATGGCCTCAACAACATGCAAACACTCAGCATTGTAGCATTCCCTCAGACCGATGGGTCCAGTCTGCTAGACTGTGGAGGCCACCCTGGGGGTCTGGAAGAATCGGGTCCAACCTGGTCCCATGATCCTGTAGTCAGACTTGACTTGCTGTAGTTCCGCCATCAACTCTCGTTGTGGTTCCCCCAGACACCTGCTCGTTCATTTTTCCAGGGGTGTATTATTATTTGAAAGACAATTCAGGTCTCCTGCGCTAAAAGACACTATAGATATAAATGTGATCTCATTAGGGAGTTAGGCCTCTGTTCTTAGAATTTAAAAAATAACAATTTTTTTTCTATAACCTACATAAATATCATAATATAAATCTGAGTCTAGGGGAGGCTTTAGAGCTCATTTTCTCCACCATCCACATTTTACAGGTGAGGAAAGCGAGGCCAGAGTGTATTCAATACAGTCATGTTTACATTTTTCTTTTCCCTTAAAAAGCTTCATTAGTGGATGAACTCCTTACTCACCTGGGGAGATCCACCTTGGCTTTAAACATAGGATGTGTTTTTGAAATGTTTGTTAAAGGAATGGATGAATGAATGAATGATAGACAGTAGCTCTGCTGCATTATCTACCCATAAAAGAACTGTCGAGTGATCCGGGAGAGGAGGAACAAAAAAAGGGAAAAAAGAACAATTAAGGCAGGCTCATTGCTTATTCCTGTGAACTTCCTGCCATAGGAGTAGGGGTGCCAGACTGGCGTATAGGAGACCTGGGTGAAATCCCAGTCTGCACGTGGCCTGCAAGCCCTCTGAAAAATGGAGAGAGTAGGCATGACCTCACAGGGTGGGGGATGAGAGTTAAGGGATGCAGCATTCTAAAAGTGCCTCGGATGGCTCCTGGCACATGGTACGGGCTCAATTAATGTTAGTGGAGGTGGAATTAGGAGACATCTTAAGTACTGGTGAGGCAGTGTCTGTCTGGAAAATTCGTTGGGTCCCTTGGAAGAAATTCTTGGTAGCAACTCTAGGATTTTGTTGAGGTGCCACTTTCACCCAGTACCATCCTGGAAGATGATTCTGCCTCACCCAATAAGGCTGCAATAAAATGGATTTCTCAAAGACCGGTATTCACAGGCTACCCGTGAATTCACACACTATTGTGGGACCACAACAGCTTCCTGAAGTGTATTTCATGGAACATTGAGAAGAAGGCTGGTCTTACCCTCTGTCTGTTTCCTAGTGTAGTTTCCTTTGGTTCAGTTATGGGGCTGGGGATCAAAGACCAATACAGGCCTCAGGGAACAAGATCAGTGACGATACCTTCTCCCAGAGTGTGTGTGCAGGGAAGACCACTCTGATGTTTCTCACGGGAAGGCAGGGCCCTCCAGGCTTTCTCTGATGAGGAATGATTTATGATCATCATTTCACTGGCAAGCCAAGACGCAGGCTTTTGACTAACTTGTCTGGTGTGTTTCTCAGCAGTTCCATTAAGAATTCACTCCTAGAGATCTGATCTTTCCCCTCCATTGAGCTTTACTTGGGCATTGTATTTACTCGATATCACTTTATGGAAACCCATTCAACAAAAGGTATCTCTTCAGGCCGCTAGTCAATACTACATTTTTTATTTCCTGAAATGTTTATTTCTATTTTGCTCCAAACCAGCTGATAAGTTTTATAAGTAACCAAAAGTAGGAGCTGCAGACAGTAAGCAAGCAGAATGAACCTCTGCAGTTCATATTTATGTATGATTTAATGGGGTAGCGGGGAGCGTGGAGGGGGAGTATACTTGTTGTATACTCTAAGTATACTTGTTGTTTTTTATGTTTTTATTTTCCCATCTCAGACTAAGTAGGAAAAAACTTCTCATTCGACCCGGTGGTAACCAGTATTCAACTGAAGAGACTCCACCCTCTTGAAGGTCACTGTTATCCTGTTAATCTAGCATTTTACCTTTGTGGTAAGATTCTGGGTGGAAAGGGAAAATAAGATGATACAGCATCTCAAACAAAGGCATTGAGATCATTTCCATTGACCTGGTGACTAAGATTAGGGTTCGCCTAACCCAGAGATGATATATATGTATTGTGAGGCCCGGTAAGGCTCTGTCCTTGCAGAGCTTACCGAAAGGGTGGTCTGGTCCATTTGCTCATGTTTATAAAATTGGTCTTAATGCATCCGGAGGGCAGGAATGAGGTACTTTGGCCTTGGGCTTTGGGGGCTGTGACAGCTGTTTTCTTTCTTTGCCCTTCTTAATGGGTCCTCTGCATCCTGCCCCCCCATTCCATTTAACCAGGAGAAATAAACGGATTGTTTATTGTTCTTCCAAGAAGAAGCTGTAATACATTTTATATTAGCAGTGCTTAATATTTTCATTCACTATGGGGAGTCTTCAGTGTGCCTCAGAACGGAGGGATTTGGTTCCCTGGTGACTGGCCATCCACCAGCTCACCTGGCAATTTCTCTTGGTACGCTGAGAGTTGGTGGCACCCCGGCAGTTACCGGGGAGGTCCCTGCACCCCCAGGCGGTTCCCAGC
This sequence comes from Mesoplodon densirostris, assembly GCF_025265405.1. Taxonomy (NCBI): domain Eukaryota; kingdom Metazoa; phylum Chordata; class Mammalia; order Artiodactyla; family Ziphiidae; genus Mesoplodon; species Mesoplodon densirostris. Next base: position 169,840,741 of record NC_082662.1, read on the forward strand.
GAGTGTTTTTCCAATTTCACTGAGATTCTTTCCGGGCTCAGCTCAATTTGTTTTCTTCTTCTCTATGGCAATTGATGACGGAGTCGTAAAATGTATCATTCAGCAGGATCTTGTGTTAAGTGCTTCTTCCACAGCCGTGCAGAAGCTGGTGTTTGGCTAATCCTCTGCTATGCATGGGTGTGTAAGATTTTCTTTTTGCAAGTTAGCTATCTGGAGAGTAGGTTTCATACAATACATCTCATAACTATGGGGAAAGGAGACCGGCTGGGGTATGGAGAGGAACTCAGGGAGTATCACTTCTGTAAACCTTATCTAACCTGAATCTATTAGCAGGAAACTGAAAAGGCCTGTGTATGACAATGAGATAAACAGTTTAATCTATTAACAATGTCAAGTGGAAAATCCAGCCACAGCCAGTAACTTAAGAAATGGCTAGGAGGTTTTGTTGGGACAGCAGATCCTGAGACCCAGGTTGCTGAGCCAAGGGTAGGAAAATTGGTTGCTGTATGTTCAAGCTGGGAGGTTGGGAAGACACTGGTTTGAGAAACTACTGAAAAATCCTTACGGATACAAAAATATGCTAACGTAGGGGACATTTTGAATGCGTTATAATTGATATTTTAGTCCATATGAGGCCATTGAAACCTTTTCCTCCTCTTCACCATTGTCATCATCATTGTCACAGCATTTAAGTACTCATTAGTATTCAGCATCTTGCTAATTCCAAGTAATTTAGGATATGTAAGACCTTCTCTGAGAACTTTCCTGGGCATACTCTAGGAGTGCAGTGTGCTGGAAAGACTAGGACTCTCAGGTTCGGCGCTTGGCCTCTTTGGGCTTTGGTATCCTCATCTGTAAAATGGGTGCATCGATAATCTTCCTACATCATGTGGTCTTTGTGAGTCTTAAATGAGATCGTGTTTGTAGAGTCATTTTGAGAGTGTATTCTTTCCCGCCTAAATTTTTTGTTCACGAATACTATGATGTTGCCTTTTTCCCCCAGATTTTCTCTTGATTTCTATAGTACTCATTTGTTTATTTCTGTCATGCACACTCTACGTATACTTGTTGTTTTTTTAATAAACAATGATCTATTTTATTTTTTTAATTGACGTGTAATATTGCCTTATAATATTATATTAGTTTCAGGTGTACAACTGTGACGTTGTTTTTAAAGCTTTCCCAGAAGAGGATGGACCAGGGCAAGCACTGCCCCAGTGCAAGATATTCCCTCACCTGTGTTGCTGAAAGAGAAATTGCTAAGGACTCTGTCAGAAACAACCTCTATGTCCACAGCAGAGCCAGTTCTGACGTGGACGTGGCAGTGGGCCCGGGGAGCAGGGATGAGTAGACATTCGGAATGACATCCTAACTCCACTCCGGCTGCTCAGTAGCGCCGCCTCCTGCCCAAGTGACCATGGAAGCCAGTGCTGACTGTGAACGAAGCTTCATGCCCCTGTGGTTTGCTAACTGGTCCATGGAGATGCGAATGTGATGGACCTGAAGAAAGGCTGGAGGGAGCGAGGAGGGGCCACAGAGCAGGGGTCTCATGTTCCTGGAGCAGGTCTGTTAGCTCCTGAATAATTGAGAGCAGACTCCGCTCCATCCAGAGTCCAAGGATGCTTAATGGGAGCATTGATTCTTCCAATTCCGAGTTGTGGTTTTCCCTTCTGTGTCCTGGAAAGTGAAAGGGAGGAATTCGGCAGTCTTGAGTTTTTTTTAAAGCAGACATTACATTCAGCAGATATTTCCTGGGCACTTCCTAAGTCTGGCTGGGCCCTGGGCTAGATCCCGAAACCCTTTCACAGGGCCGGACCTCCCTTCTGGTGGCTGCCCACGTTGAGAGGCGGATGTGGCACCCCCGTGGCTGCCAAACAGCAGGCATTTATCTACCGCCTCTGTCTGCAGGTACCTGTGCTTAGGAGAATGGCTTAATTGATGCCATCCCTGTCCTTGGGGATGTGCCCTCTAAGGCAGAGTGGATGCCAACAAACAGACTTGAGATTTGTGAAACTCAAGAACAAGTTGTCTAGCCATTAAACGAGCACATTCATTAAATATGAGTTAATAAATAATGAACCAGTGTTGGCATGGGAAACGCAGGAAGCTTCAGTGCGTGTCGTGGAACAGGGAGGAGAGGAATTGAATTTGGGCGACAGCCACTGAGGACAGTCAAGGCCTTGAGGGGTTTGCTGTCTCTGTTAGAAGTGGTCAAGCAAAGGGACTATTCTGGATCCAAAGACTCTGCGAGGTTGGAAGGGAAGAGGGCACGCCCCTCCCTCTGCAAGCCTTAACGCCCTGCATTGAGCACCACACAAACTGGTGCCCAGCAGATAAAGAATGTAGTGCTTGGACGGGGCCTCAGGAGAACCCCCATCCCCACCCCAATCGACCAGAGGGACACGGTCAGGAAACTTGGGAGGAACTTCTGCTCAGTGAGTGTCTGCTCAGTCTGAAGCTTTGGAAGAGCCCTGGGGGTGGCTGGGCTGGGGGTTGTGTAGACCCTTCCAGGGAGAGAGCCCTGGTGTGGCGTCAGGACAGTCCTGGGTTTGAGTCTAAGCTCTGCCACTTCCTGACTGTGTGACCCTCGAGAAAGGTTTTACCTTTCTGTCCCTCAGTTTCACCATCCGTGCAGTGGGGCTGCTAATACCAGACTTAAGGCTGTGAGCCTTAAATGAGGTCATGTGTGAAGTGCCTGGCACAGCGACTGGACATACTATAAATGCTCAATAAACAGCAACTGCGAGGATTTAGAGGCAGCCGTACTCTCGTTCCTGAGCGTATATCATGCTGAGCCTGCAATGTCCACCGTTCTCTTTGTTTAGGTGAAAGTGACGAGGGTGACCAAGGGAGTATTGCTTGCTGGTGCCCTTCTTCCCCTAGCAGAAAAAATGGGGCCTGGGGGCTCTGTGATGCTGAGGTTGGTAGGAGGTCTGTGCTAGAGTGGGGAGGAAGTGAGAGGGTCTGCTGGAGAGGGGGCTCCAGCCAGCCACACCTGAAGCCACACCCTCACTCCGTCCCAGACCTTGGCAGGGACTTCATTTCTTTGAGCCTTGGTTTCTTCATTTCCCACGTGAGGATGACAACCCTCTGTCACGCGCTTTTGTGAAGATGAACTGAGACCGTGTGGCCCGAGGACCTGGCACAGAACAGGCAGGGATAGAGGCAGCCCCTCTTCTGCACCGCGCCCGCCCCCACCCCCAGTTGTGACACTAACTTGCCTTCACTGAGTGGCCTCAGCCACCTCATCCCAAAGTGCAGTTACTTGTAAAGGCTGATGACAAGATAGGCAGCAGGACTTATTTTTCCAAGAAGGTTTCTCAGTTGCAGGAGAGGCCTCACTTTGTCACCAGGGCTCAGAGCTTAAAGTTTAAAAAACAATCCATTATATTCAGTAGCTTGGCAAGAGGTGTCAGATTACTCACCGGGGACCAGCCTCTTTTTATTCTCTTTTGGAGGTGGAAACTGGCTGAGGTCACCCAGGCCCGGGAGGCCCAGCCTTTGCGGGTGAAGAAGGCTCCATCTCTTCTCTCCCCTCCCCTCACTCCTTTGCTTTCTTGGTGTGTCTTTTAGAGTCACCATTGCTCAGAAGAGAGGGAATGAAATATATATACATGAGTATAAGAAACATCACCGCTTTGTATAGCTGTGGCTCTTCCTGCCAGGGAGGTCTTTGAACTTGTATGTGATTTCACTGGGCTTCATTGCTTTCCGGGTGCCGTGTCTGGTGGCGGGCTGGGCACATGCTTATTAAGATGTTTCTTATTCTCTTTCTTAGAATAAAGAGATGCTTTCTTCCACTGCAGACCCAACTGAGGTCTTGAGGCCCAGGCTGGTGGTCTCTGCAGCACGCTTTGCACACCCCAAAGGAGAGCCTGCCCAACACTTCCTAGCCACACGGTTGCTTCTTGCCGTTGTCGCGGCCTGCTGGCCTGTTCTCAGGGCTGGGAGGGTGGAGGGTGGTGTGGAGGCAGAACGCAGTCAGGCGGCCGGGCTCAGCTGGACTGACCTGGGCATACCGGCATGCTTCGGAGTTCCAGGAGGGCCTGTGGCAGTCTGTGCAGACCCTGGCAGGAGCTGGGGCTCTGTGGCCACAAGTCCCCGCCGAGCAGCACGGACTGTTCCGGGGCCAGACGTCACCATAGTCTTGGGCACCCTGCCTGCCAAACACGGGCTTCTACTTTGCTGCACACTCGATGTGTGATGTGGAAATCCCTCTTTCCTTCTTGGCTGTGATATGGGGTGGCAGCCTGTGGTGTGCACCCTTGGGGTTCGCATCCTTCCTGTCTGCCGCTGGTCCACGCTCACCTTCCCGCCCCAAGACGGCCACTAGGCATCCGGGCAGAGTTTCCAGGCCCTAAACTGTTGGGTCCTTCACGTGACGTTACTGGGCCACGCACCTTTCTGGAGAGATGGGTCTCAGGGCGGGCCTGTGCTAACATCCCCCCTCCCCCGAGCCCCAGTCTCCGCCTGTCCTTTGCAGGGATGGAGGGGCTGATGTCTGGAAGGAATGAAACCACGAAAGGAACTTGTTAGTATGTAGCAGCCTTGACCTCAGAGGCAGTCTGGAGAGTGAGTGCACAGGACAGTAACTCCCTATTGCCCGGACCTGGAAATATACACAGGACGGTAATTAGTTTCCATCCCAGGCTGAAGCCCTATGGAGCAGCGTCTGGGATGCTGTTTACATTGCGGTGTCACACTGCACATGAAGAATCAGCCCGCTCCCTCCGGAGAGCCGTCTGCCACCTCGCTGTGGGCTGGCTGCTGGTTCACGCTGAGAAGGTGAAGTCTCGCAGGTCAGAGGTTCTTCCTGGCATCCTTTCTTTGGCATTCTGCACTGGCCTAGATTTTCTAATCTGTCACCATTGGCCTCAAATACCGCATCCCCAGGGGAAGGCAGGAGCGTCTCACCAGGAGATGCAGAGGAAGGAAGCTGGCCCTAAGGGTCGATGGGGGTGAGCCTGGAGGGAAGTGCCCTGAATGTCCCAGGTGGCACGCTGCTGGGGATCATTAGCTTGACCTCCGACCGTGGTGTGCAGACATGTTACACTGACTTTGGAAATAAGAGTTCAAGAATTTCAGAAAATAGTTCAGTACGGCTCCATGACCAGGTATTGTAAAAGAGGATGTAAGTCCCGAGTAGAGGTTTTGCAAAGTCAGCTGCACGAAGGATGGGATGGAGGGGACCCAGCCCAGCAATATTTCTTATGAAATTCGCTGGGAGTTATAATGTTAACAAAAATTCAGCGTGCATTCGCTGGCGGTGCAGCTGTTACAAATGCCTAGCAGTCTTAGGCCGCACAACAATAACAGTGGCTAGGATTTCAGAAGTATCTGTTCTGTGCCAGGCACATTCCATAAGTTACTTCATTCAATTTCTGTAAGGTGTATGTTACCTTCCTCCTTTTACAGCGAGCAGACTAGGGATCAGGCAGATGAGGTTGCCAGTCCCAGGGGCACAGCTGGGCATTGGCAGGGCTGGGATTTGAGCTCGTGGGTATCTCCCAGCTCCCTGCTCCTTCCATTGTCTGTCACCTGGAGGAGAGAGGAAGGGGATGGAGCTCTGTGCAGAGGGATGCTGAGTTTAGGTCTGGGCTCCGTGCTTTAGGGATATGGGGACTAATTGTATTGAGTGCAGAGGAAGATGCTGGGCTGACCAGGGGTCTGAACCACAGGCCTTGGAGATGGTTGAGGGAACTAGAGTTGCTTGTTGCCGCGGACATATTATATCTGGGGGCGGGGGGGCGCGGCAGGAGAGTTGCCTTCACATGGTTGCCTTGGAGTAGCATTTTAGTCTGGTTCAAGATCAGTTTTCTGTTCACAGGGGTGGAACTGAGAGAGGATTCTTTTCCTTCTAAATGAATGGGCCTTTGTACAGAAACACAGATCGGTAGATGGAACCGCAGCAGAAGCGAGCTTCTGGAGCTGCCTCTCGGCCCCCGGCCTGGTGGAGTGGAAAAGTGAAGAACTCCTGACCCAAAAGGGCAATGAAAAGTGAAAGCTCCAAACTGCTCGGACAGAGCCGGGCTGTGAGCCCCTCACCGTGGCGGGAGGCGAGGGCATCAGGCATTCGTCCTGCGGCCCCCAGGGGCCCTGGGCACTCGCCTGTCCCCTCCCATAGGAGAGAGAGGGCAGTGCTGCCCGAGGACGGGGTCCCCGCAGGTACAGAGCAATGGTTTGTACGTGTCCCGTTTCCTCAGGCCACCCAGAGGGGCGTCACGGGTCTCTTCGTTTCATGGGTTCCCGGATTCAGTTATACGGCGCAGCCCCAGGCATTCTGGCCCCTTTCAAATGGCATAGGTGAAAGCCTGTCCTGGGTTTATATTTCAAACACAGTATTAGCACCTCACTTGGAAGTGGGTGCATCAGGTTGCATCACCTGCCTACAGACTTCAGATAAATTAAGAGACACTGGATGAGCTAAGGGAGGAAGTTTATTCCAAAGGGGCAGGTGGCCGGGAGGCCCAGGCTTCCCATAGATGATTGCCTCGGGGCTCCTGACCTACAAGAAGAGACTTTTCTGTGCAGAGCCTCAGTGGGCAGAGCTGAGACCTGAGGGTGTGAGCTCGGAGGATGCCGTGCGTCTCCTTAGAAAGGAGCACAGCACTGTCACCGCATGAAGGTGACCTCCAGTGAGCACCATGTAGGGGCCACGTGGGGCAGTGAGCAGCGCCCCAGGGCAAAGGCAGGCCGGGGCGGAGGGACCGCCAGCCTCTCACGGCGTCCCTCAGCTTGTCAGTTGGAATTCTCAGCCTCGGCTTGGCCTTTTGAGACTCTGAAGAAAGTCTCACTTTTAGGAGGGGACATCTAGGTGGTTTCCAGTTTTTGGTTCTTTAGATAGAGCTGCTGTGAACCTTCACGTACAGGTTTTTGTGAGACCATAAGCTCTCATTTCTCTGAGCTGAATGTCCAGGAGTGCAGTCGCTGGGCCATAGGCTGTTGCATATTTATTACGTTTTTTAAGAAACTGCCAAGCTGTTTCCAGAGTGCCCACACCCTTGTACGTCCCCACCAGTAGTGATGCCGTTTCCCTGCATCCTCACCAGCACGTGGTGGCGTGGTGGTGGTAACTATGTTTTATTCTAGCCACTCTGATTGCTATGCAGGAGGGCTGTCTCTCTGTGGCTCTAATTGGTTTTTCCCTGATGGTGTTGAACACCTTCCCATGTGCTTATTTGCCATCTGTATATCCTCTTGGGTGAAATCACCTGACAACTTAGGAAAAAAAAAATTCCACAGAGTTGCTGTGAAACCATGGGCAGGGGTCAAAAGCCTTGGGCATTGGTCCCCCGCCCCCGCATGAGCTTCCCCTCTCAGGGCTTCAGGTGAGGGTGCTTGGTCGTCTCTGAGGTCCCTTCATGCCCCAAGCTTCTCTGACTCCAAAATAACGTGGTGACCTAGAGCAGCGCCTCCTTGGCGGGACCGCGGTGTGCAGGAGGGAGGTCCCGGGCGTCCTCACCCACACACCGTCAGCTCTTGTGTCCTCAGGATCCCGCTGAAGCTGATTGACGGGTGATATATTTAAGGAAAGGTGTCGTTGGGCCTGGAAATACAAAGAAAAACAAAGGAAGAACTGTCGAGTGTCTCCGTGCCTCCTCTGGGCCTCCTGGAAGGCTGTGGCCCAGCAGGCCCCCGGTCCCCAGACGCTCCTTCCCTCTGCGTCTCCTCAGTGGGGCCTGTGCTGTGCGGTTTAGTTTTGCAACAGGGTCATGCTGAAGGTCCCAGCAGTGCTTCCCTTTTTATGTTAATTAAACAAAAAATGTGTCTGTGTAACTTAAAACCGCTAAGGACAGTGGTGGCTGAAGTCATTTTTCAGGGTGCACTAAATCGCACCCTCTCAGCCTCGGCTGCTTGGCGGCGTTGTTGATTTTTCGCCTCTTGCCTCCTGTGTCAGGAGTAGTGGCGGCCGGAAGTGGTCTTGAGTGTTAATGGAATTGCTACCAGTTTGAGGGCCTGCTGCAGGGTTTGGTCTCCACTGGGAAGCAGGGTAGATGACATCTGCTTAAGAATGTATTTATTTTTGTTTTTCTGCCTAATGATGTATATGGGACTTTACAGTGCGTGCAATAAGCATCCTTGATCTTCGTGTCAGTGAGTCATAAGAAATGAAAAGACATGGTTGTTTCTCCCTCGGTATAATGAAGTATAATATTTGCAAAATCTCCTTTGGTGAAATTGTAGAAACAATCTATCATAAAGAACGAATTGTTTTCTGTGTGGGCTTAGAGGAGTTTCGGAAAAAGAGCAGAGGAATGTCCCTTGAGCCCGGCCCGGGCGGTGGAGATAGTCTCCTGAACATAGATGGTCATGGCTTTTCCCCATGGCCCATTAGAATATTCCAGCACATTGTAGTGGTCGTTTGATTGGGTCCAAGACCAAAGATAGAGCTGAATCACATGATGCTTTGGTTCAGGATGCTTTTCTGGTTTGGTACTTTTTGAAAATCTAGGTTTATTTCTGGTTTGAACTTGTTCAATAGAGTTAAGAAAGAAAAAAAAACCCTCTTGTTACGTTCCTGGTTCAAATTAAAATTTTATATTTGCACTTGGTTTGAGGTTGAATAAATAAAATGTATTATGGCTATTGGTGAGAAGTTCATTTTGATTCAAGTCACTTCTCCAGATAGCATCACTGTTATAAAACTCATTTCCCATGAACTTGCATTCTTCCAGGATGGTGTGTGTGTTGACCTCATTTCTTAAATATTCTGGATAATGAGAGTTACTATACTTGCATTAGTACTTTGCAATGAACTAGAAGTAATAAAATACTTAACATTAAAACCAGCAGAGGTTTTGCTAAATGCACAGACTTTGTCTTCTTGGGACCAGGTGGAGGGTTTTATCTACTATTTGCAACTAGCTAACTTTCAGGGAAGGGTGAACTAACTCTTTATTCCTACGGCCCACAAACATTTATTGTGTGCTGACTGCATCCAAGTTGTGCTGGCAGGTAGGGATCTGTATATTAGTGAAGCTTAGTTCCTACCCTCTAGGAATTTTCAGTTCAATGGAGGAGGCAAAGGACAATACCTAACATCTATTATGCATTTATTTATTTCATGTTTTTGTTTTGTTTTGTCTTTTGGTTTTTATGGCCATGCCACGAAGCATGTGGGATCTTAGTTTCCTGACCAGGGATTGAACCCATGCCCCCTGCAGTGGAAGCTCGGAGTCTTAACCACTGGACCGCCAGGGAAGTCCCTATTACGCGTTTATTATGTGATCGGCATTGAAAGAGGAGTTAAGTGACCTGCCTAAAATCACAGCAGTAGAAGAGTCAGAGTATGAATCCAGACATTCTTATTCTAGAATAAGTTTTCTCAACTTTGGCACTATTGACATTTTGGGCCAGATATATATATATATATATATATATATATATATATATATATACACACACACACACACACACACATATATATATATATACACACACACACACACACACACATATATATATATATATATATATATATATACACATACACATATATATAGTTTGGGGGACTGTTCTGTGCACTGTAGGGTGTTTAACAGCATCCCTGACCAATAGCACTCCCTCACATTGTGACAATCAAAAATATCTTCAGCCATTGCCAAATGTCCCCCGAGGGGCAAATCACCTCTGGTTGAGCCACTGCTCTAGAGCTTGTCCTAGTAACCATGGCTCTATACTGCCTACCCAGGTAATAAGTGCTTAGCACAGTGTCCGTGTGTTTAGAATGATAAGTCCATGCAGAGTCCTGTCGGAAGCAGAGGACAGATGCCACTTGATCTGGGGTCATTGGGAAGAGAAGTCTCCAAGATAGTGCTGTTTGAGTTCAATTTTGGAGGAATTCACTTAGGTTGAGAAAGGGGAAGGGTATTCGGAGTAGAAGGACCCACAGGCACAAAAGCATGAAAGCGTGAGAAGACAAGGCAGGTTTAAGGGATGACCGTTCACTCTGGACCCTTCACTTCCCTCTCTTGATGTTTTCTTGTTTCCTTAGCATCAGGCTGGCTTCACAGCAGCTGCATAATTCTTACTTTCAATCAGAGGTGTTGTATCAGTCAGGATGAGCTAGGTTTTGTTGCATAACAACCTCTCAGTCAGCGGCTTAAAACATCAAACGTTTGTTTCTTGCTCATGCCTCCTGCCTAATCTGGGTCAGCTGTGGGCTCTACTGCTTGTCGTCTTCACTCTGTGACCCAGGCTGGTGGTGCAGCCACTGTCTGGAACACTGCTGGGCACCAGGGCAGAGGGAAAGAGAATGTGGTGTAATCCATCCTGGCTCGTAAAGCTTCAGCCCAGAAGTAGCGTCTATCACTTCTGCTCATATTTAATTGGCCAAGCAAGTCTCATGTCCTCAACTTTAAGGCGGCAGGGGATTTGAGTCCTACCACGTGCCTGGGGAAAGAGCTGGAAATGTGCTGGAGACAGCACTCACATCTACCACAGATGTCAAAGGTCCTCACCTGGGATGTGTGACCACGGACACCTCATCCTCTCTTTGAGGGCCTCCTAGCTTGGCTTTCAGTGATGGCCTATTGCCAAAGCCAGTGTGAAATCGCTGAGCAAAAAGAGAAAATTAAACTATTAAGATTCCAAAAAATTTTAATACTCTGAATAAGCCAGAGAGGTCCTTGTGGGTTAGGACCAAGTCACAGGCCCTCATTTTAGAGTTAGGACGTTGGGGGTGGGAGTGGGAGAAAGGAGTCGAGAAAATAAGACCTGGATGCAGTAGGTTGTTTTATGGAAGTGGGTGTAGTTGTTCAGGACACTGGTCGTTATCTCAGCACCCACCCAGGATGTTTTCCCTGGCTGATCCTGTAGTAAGTAGAACAGCTTTCAAGCCCGAGCCAAGTAGCAAGATGGTGTCCTTCGTGGACTGCAAATTTATGGGGCTGTTCTGAGACAGAAGGAAGCCCTGGATGAGAGCAGGAGCCACCGAGAGCATTTGGGATGATTTTAGAAAGTCTCAACCAATGCCTTATAAATAACCCAGGAGCATTTTCCTTGCTGGACACTCGCTCAGACCGCGCCCCCGGCCCTGGGGAGAGGAGATAGAGACAGAGGCCGGCTGCAGTGGATCTAAAATGGGAAAAAACCGGAAACCTGTGGGGAGGATGCAGTCCTTGTCACCCCTAGGCAGAGGGGGCACAGAGGTCTTAGAAAAATAGAAATAAAGATAGCAATCGTTAGCCACTTCCCTCCCCAGTGAAGTGCTCTCTCCAAACCTGATTTCCACTCTGTTTCCAAACTGTTTCTCCCCGTGGTGTGTAGGGAGACAGGGCAAGTGAGGTGGACAGAAATGGGGCGGGCGTGGGGGACACACAGGCATCGACCCACAGGGAGACAGGATGAGTCACGATCTGGGAACTTGGAGGTAGGGGCTCCAGGGACCAGAAGAGTCGAGAACAGCCAGCTAGGTCCAGAGTCTCCTTACCTCTGGGGTCTTGCTGGAGCGTGTGTGAGTGTGTGTGTGCGTGCGCGCATGTGCAGCTGTAGGGGTGCGTGGGGTGCCTGTACCCAAGGGAGGGCTGCGATGCCAGGTGTGCAGTGGGGTAGCGTTCCTGACCGTCCTGCGGTTTGCTGACAGCTGCCTGACCTGGGTTGCACCGGCTTCCTCCCTCTGCTGTCGGATACCCCAGGGTGCTCTGTGATGCACCGTGTCTCCCTTCCATTTTTCACACCCCCAGCCTGTCCTGTTCTTTCTCCCTCTGAGAGCTTCAAAGCCGATGGTGCCCTTCAGCAGGTTATGCAGGACCAGACGGGAACAGACAGGTGGGCCTGCGGGGTGCAGGGCCAGGGCCAGGCCAGCTCCCCCTCGGCCCAGGCCAGGGCTCCCCAGCCAGGACCACCGTCCCTTCAACACCTTTTTCTCGGCTGTAAGGTGGGCATGCTGCAGGGAGCCGAGCAGGAACTGTTTGCAAGTGCACGGGCTCTGGGGACCTGTTTGGGCAGAGGGGGCCTGTAGCCCAGCTGCCTTTGCCGTCTTTCTCAGTTGCCCACTTAGTGTGGGGAGGCTGTGAACGCTTGCTAACCCTTCACTCATCCTCAGATTGGCACTGTGCCCACAGTGATCGAGAGGGCAGGGGACCCAGACTGCTGTGGCCCCCACAAGGGCCCGACCCTTCCCACCAGGGCTCCGAGAAGGGCTGCTTCCTGGTGAGCCCTACCCACCCCCGGGGAGGTGGAAGGTGGTTAAACCTGTCCTTCCCCGCTCTGAGGTCTCCGGAAGACACAGGTGCTATATATAAAACTCAGCGATTATCTCACTCTTGCTAAGTTTCCACCCTGGCTTGGCATACTGTAGCCACCGCAGGGAGATTTCCTGAAGCCCTCCTCCCAGTCCCAGGGGCTGGGGGACTCTCCCCCAGAGGGCATTGCAGGGCTCGCTTGGGAGGAGGGTGGAAGGGAACGAGGGGTGTCTAGAAGAATGATCAACCTCACGCTCAAGCTCCTGCTAACGGACTTGGGGCCCCACATGGCCCCAGCCTGCCGTGAAACCCCTCTTTCTTCTCTTTCTTGCCCTTCCCGTGGGGCCTCGGGGCCAGGGACCAGCGTGGTGGGTGAGGGATGCTAAATACTGGCAGACACCCCAGCAATTCAGCTCAGACCTGGAAGAGACAACAGGCAGGACTCCTGAGCTATTTCTGTTGTCGCCTCCATGACAAGGGAGAGGAGGTCCGGAAGGGCAGGTTTCCACTGAAGCTTTGGTGACTCGAAATTCCCCTGCGTGGTTTTTCTAGCTGGGGCGTTGCTGGCATTTGCTGGGTAGGACCCGTCTCATAGTTTGGGACTGCCCAGCACACTGCTGGCCATCTAGTATTTTCCACCACTGGGGACTATTTGCCAGTAGTAACCCCCCTGTCCACTGTGCACCCCCCTTCCAGACACCCCCTGGGGCCAGGCCACATACTGTGTCTGGTTAGGAACCACTGCAAGGAATTAGTTACTTGGGCAGCATCTCAGGAGGACACCAGTCAGAGCCAGAGGATTTTGGAGAGGTGGGGAGAAGACAGGGGTGGGATATTAGGCAAACACCTTGCTAGCTTGAGCTGGGTATGGGCCTGATATATATAATTTTTGGTTTTGGTCATTTATTTATTTTTTAACATCTTTATTGGAGTATAATTGCTTTACAATGTTGTGTTAGTTTCTGCTGTATAACAAAGTGAATCAGCTATACATATACATATATCCCCATATCCCCTCCCTCTTGCATCTCCCTCCCTCCCACCCTCCCTCTCCCACCCTCTAGGTGGTCACAAAGCACTGAGCTGATCTCCCTGTGCTATGCGGCTGCTTCCCACTAGCTAGCTATTCTACATTTTCATTCCATCTTCTCTGAATCAGCCCTGTTACCTCAGGGCCAGCTTCATGGGTGCGTGAACAGTGCAGTCACACAGGTTCCCGTGCTCCCTGCAAAGTCCCCACCCTTGGGCTTAATGCTCTGCAGTCGCCATCTTGAAATTCTTAATAATTCTGTCTTTGAGTTGTGTTTTGTAAATGAAGTCCTGTGAGACAATGCAGCCTGGGTCCCCTGGGGTGGGGCGCCACCTGCCTCCTTTCCCCATCCCCCAGCAATTGCTGACGTCCCAGCAGGGGCCTGGGGGAGGGGTCAGGGAGGGCCAGGTTCTGTGCCACTGGTGTTGCAAGGTGGGGCGTGGTGGCCGTCCCCACCCCAGGCTGGCAATGCCGCAAAGCGACAACTTACTGGGTAGAGCCTCACTCTCCCTCCCCATCCAGGTACCAAGAGTGTCCCACACAGAGGCTGTGATCCTTTGGGTGCTCCCATCCTGGGGCAGGCGAGCCTGTGGGGAGAGGAGACCTCTCTGCCCCTGACCTGGCAGCTGGTGGGAGGGGACCCAGCAGCCCCCTTGAGTGGCCAGAGTCATGGGGTGAGACCCCTGGGTCCCGTGAGGGTCTGCACTAGACCAGAGATGTTAAACAGCAGAGGATCAACACTACCTCAGATAGAGAAAGAGAGACTGTGGAAGAAAGAAAAAAGTTTTTTTTGTTTGTTTGTTTTGGTTTCTTTCTTCGGTACGCGGGCCTCTCACTGTTGTGGCCTCTCCCGTTGCGGAGCACAGGCTCCGGATGCTCAGGCTCAGCGGCCATGGCTCATGGGCCCAGCCGCTCCGCGGCATGTGGGATCTTCCCGGACCGGGGCACGAACCCGTGTCCCCTGCATCGGCAGGTGGACTCTCAACCACTGCGCCACCAGGGAAGCCCAGAAGAAAGTTTTATACTTTACCTTTCCTGGCCCTTTTCCCTGCATTTTGAACAACAGGTGCTGCTGTTTTCACTTTGCCCTGGGCCCTGCAAATTATATAGCATTCTTACCTGCCATTTCTGTTTGGTTCTCCTTCCTGTTTCTGGAAGGAAAAAAGACAAGTAATTAAAAGGGATCACTGTGAATGTAGGAGATTCCATGTGTTTTCTCCCTCTGTCCTTCTGAAGGTCATGGTCACCAGCCTCAAACTTTTCCAACAATACCTGTTGGCACAGCAGCTTCTACAGGAAGCAGCAAACGGGGAAGAGGAGAGAGAGGGGAGGGGAAGGGAGATCTGTCTCTCGCTGGAACGTGGCTGGAGTTTTTGGCCAGTCAGTCAAATCTTCCTTAGTCAGTGAGCTGTTTCTTCACAGGCACTTACTGTGTGCTAGTTCTGGGCCAGTACTGGCCTGGGCAGGACACTGGAGAGATACCAGACAGGAACCATAAAGCCAGGTTCCAAGAAATGAGGCTCCCCTCTCATCGGCAAGCTGTATTAAGGGATTGTCTGTGAGCAGGTGTAGATAGTGTCGCACCAAGCAAATTACACACACCTCGTGCTTGGCCTGGGGGACTGTGCCATAAGACGTGGCCTGCTGGAGAGAGACCATGCGGCCGACGTGACCACAGATGAGGTGAGTCTATAGACAGTGGACCGGAACTGGCCAGAGGCAGGGAAGTCATGTTCAGACAGGGCAGGCTCAGGGAAGTTTCTGCTTCATCAGTGAAGCTCTTTTGGGGGAGGTTGGAGGTCAGGAGCCTCTGTGTTTCTCCAGGTCCTCTACCGCCTGCTGCATAGCTGCCAGGCCTCCCAGGACCATAGCAACGCCTGCCCCACGCCTGCATTTGAAGCATCAGCCACTTCTTGTCTGTTACTATATCATGCTCATCAGACCTTCCTAGACTCATCGGAGACCTCGTGAGGCCAGACGCAGGCCATCCTCCTACCTCTGGGCCAGACACACCCAGGGCAGCCCAGATGACGACCGGGGGTCAGGGGGGCCATCTCCATGTCCAGTGTGCAGGCAAAGGCCTTTGTCCCTAGTCTGGTGCCTGGCAGAGGCGGGGAGAGCTGAAGCAGAGGCATGGAAGCCTCACATATGGGATATACTTATACTAAAAAGTTTCCGTTCTGTATCTGACTCAAACTTAGCTGGGTGTCCTGTACTTTTCCTGGCAGCCCTACTCCAGAGGGCAGTTTTGTCCTAGGCTTTGTGAAATGTGTGAATCCAGAAATGAGCGTTGGAGGCCAGGAGGCCTCTGGAGGTCCCCTCTTAAGGGGCCAGACGTCTGGGGCTCTGCTGCCCAGTGCTGTCACCTGCTTGCTGTGCCACCTGGAGTTGTCCTTAGGCCTCTTTTGTAAGATGGGGATAGAAAAGCCAGTGTCTTGTCTTCTTCCACCTCCCCTGACCTCTCTCCCGGGATGGGCTACAATGAGGCCTCCTGGCAGAATCCACAGGGCCCGGGGCTTCGAGGGGGCTGCCCAGGCTCCCTGCCTCATTAGTTAAGACGCTTTCGCTGCAAGTATCAGAAAACTGCAATTCTGTGGGCTTGAACGTAAGGAAAATATAATGTTTCACCTTAAGTAATTAGCTCCAGCATAGGCAGCTGCAGCGCTGGGTAATTCATTAGAGCAGCAGAGTCACTCATGGTCTTTGCATCGATCTGCTCCGTCCCCACAGCACGGTGATGCCCCTCTTCTCAGGGTGGCGGGACAGCTGGTGCAGGTCCAAGTGTCCTGTGTGATGGTCACAAGCTTGTGCCCAAGTCCACTTCTGGCGTGGAAGTGACTTAAAACCATTGGTACGTGTTTACTCCTGGAAAGCTCCACCCAGCCCACGTTTTGCTGGGTTCCTTCGGGGCGGATGTAGACACCCAAACAATATCAGGTCCCTCGCTCTGTCCCCTGCCTCATCCTGCAAAGGGTTTGAGGCAGTGTTGATTATTTTCTTTGTTCTTTCTGATTTTTAACATAAACATTACGGAGAAAGACTCAACGATAACCATGATCAAAAGAATGATTTCACTCATTCCGAGTGTACTTTGATAAGCTGCATATAGTTTTGTTTTACAGACGTGTAATCTGATTGTAGTATTGATAGTTTTATCTTTTGATTTTATCATTTTAATGTCGTCTCACATTTTCATTTTCATGAATTGACATGGGGTCATCTGCTTGTCATTTTAAGTGAATATAATAGTGATAGCACCTAACTTTTATCAGGTACTTACTGTATAGCAGGCACTGTTCCAAGTGTTTTCTATGGATTATTTTACTTAATCCTCATAGCAGCCCATTTTCAGATGAGGAAACTGAAGCACAGAGTATCTAGAAAGGTACTACAGCCTGATTCCTGAGTCTCAGCTTTGAACCGCTATGTAATTTACATGGTCGTGCCTTTACTGTAGCCGTCACTATATGCGGCAATGAGCATTTTCGTAAAAATTACCCTCTCTCTACTCCCTTTAGTTACTAATTTGGAAAATGTTCCTCTTAGTGGTACTGTCGGTCAGAGCCCAAGAAGAACATATGGCTGTGTCATCTTTCCACCTTACCCTCTGGAAAAACTGAACCAGTTCAGGGTCATCTGCAAGGTCTAAATGCTCTGGCTTCCCTCCCACCATTGGGTTCTCTTTCTAGTTTGGTATTGTCTAATTGTCCCTTAAATTTTTTTTCCCCTAAAGTTTTAATTTGTAATTCTTTAGTTAAAGTGAGACCCTACATGTTTCCTTGTGATGATGCCTTTAATTATGCAAACTGGCTGCTTATCCCCATTGAGCAACCAGGTAATTGAATTGCGGTATTAATGGCCCGTGTTGATAGCATTTTTTCTATCAGCTATATTATTACAAATGATCAGCTATATTATTTACAAATGTCTTTCTATTCTGTGGCTTTCTCTGAAAAGCATACTTTATTTTGCAACAGTGTTTCATTCCGATTTATTCTAATCTATCTCTTTTTTTCCCCCCCTGTGAAACTGTTCTTAATTGTCCTGGCCTGGAAATAGGGACCATGTGGTCGTTGAGGGCAATGATTTTTACTGATTTTTCTTATGCAACCAACCTTTGTGATGGGTCCTTGGAGGACTGAACTGTGCCTCACCCTGTGAAGACTGGGTTTTTTGAAAACTCCCTTTTGAACTCTCAGGAGGCAATTTGGTGGAGAGCTGGTGCCTGGGTGCTGGCTAGCTGGCGGCTGGCCATATCCAGCCAGCCATCCCCAGCCCCGGGCCATCTGTACACCTTGGCAACCGATTGGCGAGTGGCGACCGACACACCCAGGCCCAGAAAGCCAGACAGAGTGGCGGCTGGAGACTTCACGGAATCCTTGTAATTAGAAAGGGAAAGAGCCTGTTAGCGCATGCGGTGTCCTCCCCTCCCACAGGCCCAACCAGCTTTAGAAGGTGGCTTGTAATTTCCTCTGTCACCTGGAGCACTCAGTTGAGTTTCTGGGTCTTTGAAGTCCAGGAGTTGGACTAAATTGGTGGTTTTTAACCCCCTTTTGGGTCTTGTGCTTTTGGAAAGTGGTTGAAAGCAGTGCACCCTTTCCCTGGAAAAATGCACATTTCAAAAACCATTTTGCACGCTCTTTCAGGACATGTGCAGCTAGAAGCCCATCTCAACTTCATTCCACAGTCTGCAGGTTTAGAACCCAAAGACTCGTTGATCTCTGAGGTCCCTTTTTAGCTCAGAAAGTTCCAGAAAGTTTCCGGTCAAGGAACCTGGAATTAGAAGTGGGCAAAGGGGAGCCTCTTGTACGTACTTGGAGGAAGCAACTGTCCAGCCCGAAGGGTTTTACTATCTGGTTTGTTTGTTTGTTTGTTTTGTGTTGTTATTTTCCAGGGTTGAGTTCAACTTTGTGATACCATGTTCTTTTCTTACATCTTATTCTTCCAAAATTTTGTACTGCCTCTGAAACTATTGAAATCTTTTAGGGTTTTGGGGGTGGAGATGGGTTCTGAATGCTTTTTGACATTCCTATCACAGGAAGGGGGAGGGGAACATCTGCCCAGATGTTCCTGGCAACTCCCAGCAGCTATTAGCCTTTGCCTGCTGACCCTTCGCCTTTAGCAGCTTGGGACATGAGAGAACGGGCTGGTTGCATTGATGTTTTTGTGAGCAGATGGGTCCTTGGGAGTTGGAAGAAGGGGAGGAAAATTTCTTCTGGTTGATCAGAGTGCTTTCCCAGCACCTCTGGGCCTGCTTGGTTAAGAGGCTTTGCTTTAGTTCCCAGGGACTTTTCTAATTCCTCAAATGACCTGCCTGAGAGGGAGCTGAAAGGAATGACTCGGGTCTCAGAGATCTGTGCTCAGGGGTCAGGAGAAAAGTCCCAGTGTAATTTGGTATTAGCTGGAGGGGAGATGCCCACAGTCACCAGCTGAGCCTCCAGCTGTCCAGGCCAGCCCAGCCTCCTGCAATGGGACGGAGATAGTCACAGATACAAGTCTTTCCGGTCGGAGGTTGAAGGTATGTGTGCATACGTGTGCACACAGCTGCTTCTCAATATTTGGATTCGACCCAGGACGTTGACAGGACTTGGCGCAGGAGGGAGAGAATCAGAATCTTCAACCCCGTTTCTATGTTTCTGGGATCTCTTCCCTCCCTCTGGCCGTCAGAATGTTTACGTAAAATGTGGGGCAAGTGATAAAGGAATTAGCCCCTAACATTTTACAAATTTTAGGATGATTTTGCTGTGTGCGAGAGTGGCCTGAGTGTGGGGAACCTGTGGACCTGGTTCTACCATAGTTACTGGTACTTTTTTTTGTTTCCTGCGTATTCTGGAACTCATCTCTGAACATTTAGCACTTTTAACCAAGCAGGAGCAATGCTGTGATTCTTCTAAAAAGCACACACACGATTTTGCCAGTAGTTCTCCCTTCCAGTTCTAAGTTTTGAGGAGTTTTTTCACAGTGCAAGAGAGCCTACAACTTTAAGAAATTTTATTCCAGCACAAGATTTCAAAGGAAGCTGAAATTGTGTGAAGTCACAGTTTTTCCTGTATCAGCTGAGGCGAAAGCCTCTTACTCCTAGACTGGGCACTGCATTGTTGAACGTCCATCACTTACTGTTTAAGTAGCCAGTGATACCTGAAAAAAGCCTTCCTGTAAAGTTGCCAAAATGATGCACTGCTCTGTTTCAAGCCACTGTAAACTCTCTTTCCCCATGTCATTTTTATCTCCAGTGCTTTGGTCAAGGTCTTTCTGTTTGTTTCTCCAGAATGAGAAAATGTTGCATTCCCCAAGAAAATCTCCCAGAAAGACAGTTTTCATTGTTGCCTGCTCAGTTTAGTTCTTCATAATGACCCAGGAAAGAAACTAGCTGGGTTTTTCTCCAGTCTCATACATTTTCATCAGCACACACAAGTTGTTTTTTTTTTTTTTTTTTTTTTTTTTTTTGCGTTACGTGGGCCTCTCACTGTTGTGGCCTCTCCCGTTGTGGAGCACAGGCTCCGGACGCGCAGGCTCAGCAGCCATGGCTCACGGGCCCAGCCGTTCCGCGGCATGTGGGATCTTCCCGGACCGGGGCACGAACCCGTGTCCCCTGCATCGGCAGGCAGACTCTCAACCTCTGCGCCACCAGGGAAGCCCCCACACACAAGTTTTATCCAGGAAATTCTCACAACTTTGACCAGATATGTTGGCTGTTGGGGGGGTGGGTGTGGGGCTAGCCTAGATTATATAACAATTTTTTAAAAGATAAGTCATTTTTATTACTTTCTTAGTCATGTACAATTACATCGGGGACCTAATTTTATAACAGTTAATAATTTGTAACTGATATTTTATGGCATGCTAAATAGATTTTTCTTGAGTGCTTGTACTGTTAATGTTTATTCTGCTCTAAACTCTTAAGCAGCCCTTTTTCATACATATTGAATTCAGCCTAAGACTGAATTACCCCAGGTTCTCTGGGCTGTGAATAAATAGTATTAGAGCCTGACCCTCTCAGTGTTTGAGGTCTAGGGAAATACAAGCTTAAGTCTGCCGGTTTCGTTTGCGGAACTGGTCAGTACCCTTCGCAACCGGTCAGTACCCTTCGCAAGCTGTCCGTGGCGTTGGGCACAGTGTTTTCTGAATAAATGAAGGGTTTTGTTTCTTTGTGGGTTTTGGGGTATCAGCCCTTACACAAAAGTTAACTAACAGACCAGAAGTTGTTGCTCCTGGGGTGTGAGAGGGATGGGGAAGACATAAGAGCCGGTAAGTTCTGTAATTCAGTGTGGGCTGAATTCAGCATACTTGGCGGTATGAAAAACGGGGGCTGCTCAACTAATAAGTCATATAAATAGTAACAGTACAAATACTTTAGAAAAACCTGTTTAGCGTGCCATAAAATACCAATTACAAGTTATTGCTAACTCAGTAAATTAGGTCAGCAGACCTAGATTGTCCCTTTTGGTTCTCACAAAATCCCTACAAAAGAGCTATTCTACCCACTTTACAAATGCGGAAACCGAGACTTCGATAAATCCTCCCAAGACCACGGAGCTGGCAAATAGCGGCGCTGAGATTCCTTCCCAAACGGTGCAGTGGCGGACCCCGGCCTTTCCCACCGCCAGGGCACGAAGCAAACGCCCAGGAGAGCCTCTTAGGTCCCCTTAACCCGGCCGCCGGCAGAAGCGCAGGCCCGCCCCTGCCGTCACGTGACCTCCGCGGGCGCGCGCCCCCGCCGCCGAGCATGCCGGGAGACGGTGCCCCGTTCCAGGCCGCGGGCTTCCGCGAGCGGGCGGCGGGTAGCGCGCCCCGGAGGAGCACGCGCTGGGTGGTTGGGGCCGGGCGCGAGGAGGAGCCGCTGGGCGGCCAAGCCCCTCCGAGTGCCGGCTCTCTTCCGACCTCCCTGGCAGGGCGAACCAGAACGGAGGGCGGAAGGCCCGCCGCTCCGTCGCTTAATTGTAAACAGCTCGAGTGGGAAATGAAGTCAGGCTTGGCCCCTGGGTCCCCGGTGCAGGCTTCGCTGGTTTCAAGGGAGGCTCAGACCTTCACACCCAGGAGTGCTGGCCCTCGCTTTTTCTCATGCTTAGGCGATAGGACTTTGTGTGCATTCTCATTTTTTCCAGCGATGTCTGCACCTCTTTCCCCCTCACCTACTCAGACATTCCCGTGTTTCTTCATAATCACTTTCTCCTACTTAAACAGACACACTTAGCCCTTGGCAAGCGAAGTGGAATCTTGGGTCCTTGTCAGACCTCAATGTTTAAGCTGCTGAAACGCAGGGCATGTTTGGTTTAGATATTTTACTGTTGTGAAAATAAACCACCTCCTGCAGTCTCACCAGCTCAGATTTTTCCTCGTTAGGGTCAATGTAGATTATCTACTGGAGGAAAAAATGTCTAATTAGAAAGGAATGAAATTATTCTAACACCTGGTTCCTTGAGACTGGGGGGAGCTGAGGCAAGGAGCAGTTACACAGATGAGTACAAAACATACCAGGGACTAAAGAAACCCCTGTTGAAATGCAATGTCTGTTGGATCCTGGTGATGGATTTTCCTTAAATTTGCTTTCTTGCTCACAGCACGTGGCCCCAGGTTCCCTGGCTCTGGGTTTCCCTGTTCTTACTCCGCTCGAGTCTTAGAGAGTTCTAGACGGATGAAGTGGGAAGGCGCCCTGTTAATGGGTCTGCATTACCACCTGCCCAGTAAAGAGACTGAGCAGTTGTTCCACGGGTTTCTTAGAGCCAAATGATGGGAATTAAATCTATGCTCTTATCTATGTGTAAGTGTAGTCGCTGCCTCCGCTCCTGTCTCTCTAGGCTTTAGTGCCTGTTGTTTCCTGCCTTTTAAACAGAGATACAGTGAGGCCCCGGGAAGATGACAGGCAGCACGGGAGAAGGTAACTCTTGGTACCTCACAGTGATGAGATAGAGGGGGAGTCTCAAGTTGATCTTTCTGTTAGGGAAATAGTTGCCCTGCTCAACAAATACCTGGTGCCGTTTTCTTGTCTCTTTCTGTTCTCTGGTATTTTCTCTGGTCTTAGGCAAGCATTTCCTGCTTTTTCTGATCCTCTCAGTGTGTGTGCAGGGGTGTTAGAGGAGGAAGGAGGAGGAAGATTTCTGATAAGGGAGCAACTGGTGAGCAGGAAATGGCTATTTGGTACTGGTTGTTCTGCAGAAGTAGGGAGTGTTTATGGTGCTGATGCTGTGAGGTCAGTGAGAAGCATTCATGACCAGGAGCCTTCTCATCCCAAGCGGGTAGGTTAGTGAGGGTCCCTGAAGTGTGCTCATGTCAGGCCCAGTCAGCAGTGGGTGGAATCCCCACCTCTTCTATTCCCTGCCATGCTGACAGGTCACTGAGCAGGTCTCCCATGTTTCTGTAGCGCTTAAAAGATGAGGTCCTTAGAGAAGATGGGGAAAGTGAAGTTTTCGAAGTAGGGCTCTTGTTAGAAGATGTTAGTGTCCTCAGAGCCTCAGGGAATTCTCCTGTTGGGATTGTACTTTCTGTTCTGTAGAAATGGTACTTCCAAAAGCAGGAAGTTCCCGGCTAATAGAGCAGGAAGCCTCACCTGTAGCTCACACTGACCCTGCATGGCTGGCTTCTGATCAGAGTGCCAAGAGAATCTGAAGTTCTTGGAAGTGTGTTCACACGAAGAATGGACGGCACTGTGTACTGCTGTGCAATGCCCTGCGCAATCTGAAATCCAGAGTCCAAGGGAAAGCTCAAATGATGACAAACCTAGGTCCAGAGAAAGACACAGACCTTTACAAGACAGTGCATTTCTTCTGAGGTCCACAGCGTCTCTATTTGTATTCTCTTCTTCTCTCTCTTGCTTGACTTCTGTTTGGGCTTCTGTTCCCGTCTTGCTCTGTGCTGAGCAGGTGGTGGTTAGCAGTCAGGCAGTGTAGCCTGTGGGAAGAAGAAGCAGGCTCTGTAGTCAGAGGCTGAGTTTCAATCCCAGCCTGGACAGTTACTAGTATCATCTTAGGCAAGATATTTATCTTCTGTGAAAATACTTCCTGCGTTGGGTTTATGTGGGGAGTGAGTGATGTAAGTCTCCACGGTGCATACGTGGTCAATGGTACTAATTGTTTCTGTTTTTGTTTTACACTAATGAGGCTGTGCTACACTGGGCACTATGGAGAATATCTGAGTGAGGACCTGCTCTCAGAAAGCTGACAGTAAAGATGATAATAGTTAACTACTGTGGGCTTACTATGTGCCAGGCATTGTTCTCGGCACTTTCAACCTCTTGGCTTATTTAATCCTCATAATGGCCCTGTGAGGGAAGGCTGTTAATATATCTGTTTTGCAGAGGATGAAACTGAGACACGGGTTAAGTAAGTTCTCAAGTCTCAGAGAAGGTCCTAGTATGTGAAAACAGGCAGCCTGGCTCTGGGGTCTGGGCTCTGAACTACTTTGCTCTCCCCTGCCTCGCAGCATAGGCTATTAGACTAGGGAATCAGTGTTGTCAACAGCCAGTGGGTGCCTGGTGGGGCTGAGACCCTCAGAGGTCATCGTCCAGGCATCCTGCCCTTGCACCTTTCCTTACGCTGTCCCAGTGCCACTGTGAGTCGGAGGCCGCTTACTCAGCTTTCCTACTAAACAAACGGCCCACTGAATGCTTCCCATTTGGCTGAGATCTTTCCCTCTCTCTTGGCCTGATAGATCCTTATTATCAATGTGTTAGAAAGTCAAGCCTGTTCTTTATGGAAGATGGTGGCGGGGAGAGGAGGCCACGGGGGGAGAGGAGGCCACAGGGCCATGGAGAGTTCAAGAAACCCGAGGGAAACTTAAGGCATTGTTCCTTGGCCGTCAGCTGCTCCCTGGGTCCTCCCCAGCAGTTTGTTGGAGTTTCCAGATGACCCTGATTTGATATGAGTTTTCCAGCTCTTTCTTGAGCTGCCAGGCTCAATCTTCTTAATTTTAAGCAAGTAAGTGCAGCAGGTTGGAGAGGCCTGAGCTGTGACCAGCATAGCAGAGCTAGTGCTCTCTAGGGCTCTTCCTGGAGCTCATCAGCAGATCTGTGAGTGCTGAGTCAGCAGGAGGGGAGGGGAAGCCAGGTGCAGGACTGAGCTCGAGCTCAGTGGCCCGGCGGGGAGAGGGTTGTCCCATCCAGGATGCAGCCTTCCAGAACCTCCTGCAGATGAAGCGTCTCCTCTTCCTGATGCTCTGACCTCAGTCAGCAGCTCCCGAGCTTTGGGATCAGCCACGTGCAGGAGGAGTCTGTCTTTTCTGTGTGTCTCCAGCTGCTGGCGTTATGGAGTTATGACCCATTCAAATGTGAGTGAACAATACCTGTCCCTCAGCCTCTGTCTTTGCAGGTGTGCTTTGGTTGGGCCCTGCTCTGAGCTTGGGGAGAGGCAAAATGAAGGGAAAAGACACGCCCTTTCCAGCCTTATGATTCTGAAAGGCGCTCCTCCTCTCATTAGCTCAGAGCATCCACGTTCTCAGTTAAGAGAGGTTTCTCATCACCCATGCATTCAGCATCCCTAGCCCTGCCCCTCTGTCCTGAGGCCAGCCCTGTGCAGTCCAGAAATGAGCTGTAGCTGCTGCTTTAGAGGCCTTAACAAGTCAGTGACCTTTCTCATCTTTCACATCAACAGAGATTTCCTGAACATCCACCCCATGCCAGGCACCATGCTAGGTGCTGCAGAAACAGAAATTCAACAGATCTTCTGCCCTTAGGAAACTGTCCAGTATGAGTGATTCCTCTTGGCCCCTTGACAGTCCCATCCATGACATTTAGGGAACAGAAAACAAGATTTGAACTGGCTGGGCAGACAAACCCAAAGCTGCCTTTCAGCCTGTGGTGCTGTCCTGTCGCGGGACAGTGCCACACCATCTGTCTGGAGGGGGCCGTGTGACACACGTGCCTCTGGGTCTGGTAGCTTTAGACCAGCACACTGTCCCAAGAGGGTGTTCGCTCCTCTCTGGGGCCCTTTACGTCAGATGTAAAGGCACCTGTGTTGCTGGCTGTTCCTGCCCACTCTGACAGGACCCTTCCCTGGAACGACCTCCGAGGAGATGCTTCAGCCTTCATTCACGTGGAAAGGCACTTTTGGGGGATAACGTGTAGCAGAGGACCGGCCACATCACCAAATTCTGCCCTCCTTTTAGCGTTTGGCTTTGGCAGTTACTTTTTCCTTTGAGGGCTTCCTTTCCTTGGAAAGGAAGGCTTGAGAGCCCTTCGCCCCTCAGTCCTAACCCCTCAGGCCCTCACCCACCTCTGTCAGGTCTCCCAGGAGACGCCAACAATCCTAGCTAAGGGCCCTGGCCTGGGACGTGGCTGGGGCCCAATGTGCCAGGCGAGGCCGGAGAACCGTGGCCTTGCTGGGGCAGCCCTTGCTGGGAGAGCTCCGTGTTCTGGGCAAAGATGCTGAGAGTTCTGTCTCTCTCACTCACACCACCCGGAGCGGGGTGCCGGTGTCTTCCCCTGTAATCACCCACCCTCCAGCCCCGGCAGTTGTGCTGAGAAGTGACTGAGCCCTGATCAGAGTGCTGGGAACCACGTGCAGCCCGTCTTCATGTGAGATGTGCTCCATTTCAGCTTCCCCCTCAGCGTGGAAGTGGCTAGATGTCAACAGCAGAGTTGGAGAACCGGAGCAAAGGGATCCCGCACCTGACGTCCGAGCAGGGAGGGTGCCAAGAAGAGGAACTGGTGCCTTCACTGGCTCGTGCCAGGGCTCTGTCTGCTGTGCTCACTCATCTCCAAGGCGGGGATTCTGTTTCTCATGTTCGCTGTACTGTGTGTTTGTGATCTTTTCAGATTCGCTTATTGGTGGAGAAAAGGGAAAGAAACTTCACCTCTGTTGAATATTTGCCAAACACTGTACTGTGCCCTTAAATGCGTCATGCCTTCATCACTCCCCACGGTGATTATTTCCGCCATCTCTCAGCCAAAGAAACAGATGCAGAAAGGTTAGCGACAGGCACGTAGCCTGAATCAGTGGATTTCCCCCTGGACCTACCAACTTGTAGTCGATGCTGGCCCATGTTTTCTGGTTCAGTGAACTATATGGTTATTACTCTCAGATGATTACAACTCCAAATTCAAGTGAACCAGTTTGTCTAGTGGTTCCTGGTATGATTTGTTCCCAAGAAGGCTGGATGAATGAACATCAGGGTGTGTCCTCTTTTTAATTAGGGACACTCTACCTGTCCTTATGTAGGAAGCTGGCATCCCTGAGTGTGATCCATGCTGGGGATGTTTCCTGGGAGTGGGGACGGGTTGTGCCAAGCTCCCTGCAATCCCTACGGGGGCACTCAAGCCTAAGGGGGAGGCTGGGACCATGTCACCTCTACAGTGTCTCAGCTCTGAGATTCTGTGACCTTACTAAGTGTGATGAAGCACTTAGAAAATATGCAGAGCCCTCACTGGATGTCAAGGTGTTGCGTGTTGTTCTTCTCATTGCTGATGCCAGCAGTGACTTCTCCGGAGAAAATCGGTCATCTTAGTGGTCACTTTGTCTCTGAAGGGACCCTGAGAAACAGGAGCAGCTAATGCTCCAACTGGAAGACAATGTCCTCAGGAGACGGAGGAGAAGGTGAAGGGCCTGGCCCGCCACCGTTTCCTCTCTCAGCTGTGGCCTCGTCAGAGGTGGGAGTTGGCATTCGGGATAGTGGAATAAGGTTACTCTCTACCTGCCAGGGTCGTCCGTTACATCTAATTCTAGGTACCAGGGGCACTTTCTGTGGGCCAACCTAATTCTCATTTAATCCCATAGCAAAACTATGAGCGAAACTAGTATCCCCATTTCACAGATAAGGCAACTGAGGCTTAGAGAGATTAAATAATTGGACCAAATCATACAGCTAGTAATTGGTAAAGCCAGGATTTTAACCAACTGTATTGAATTCCAAAGACTCTCAGGTAGGGCATTAGTGAGTGGGTAGTGGGCGAAGCTGGGTGTCCTAGGTGAGGAGCAGGCAGGAGCTGGAGGGACGAGGGAAAATGAAAGTGGGAATGACAGTTATGGGCTGGGGAGGAGGCCTGGGGGCCATGAGTCTTTCCCCTGCTCTGCCTTTTTCTCTTTTCTCCTTGGTCCTGGGCCTAGGGCCCTTCCGCCCTCTCCCTGCCCGCATCCTCCTGCAATGCCCCCGCACTGGGGGCTCCATTGGTGGTGTGGGCCTTGCCATAGTTTCTCCATTCCCCTCCTCTTCTCCTAGCCATTTCCCCCACCTCCCTTCCTTTCCCCAGTTGTAGGGCACGCCGGCCTCCTCGGAAGGGCAGGGTGAGGATGGGGCGGAGGCAAGTTCTCCAGGGGCAGCGGGGGCTCTGCAGTGTCTCAGGGTCCGCTGCCGTGGGTGGGGAGGGGAGAGAGGACCACGGGGCGGTGCTGGGGCAGCGGAGCTGGACTGAAGGGCGGGAGACACCTGCACGGCTGCTCACGAGCTCGGCCCCCGCCCCTGGTCTGCCGTATGTAACTGCTGTTAAAGCGGCATCCGCCTTACTGCACAATGGGTATCTTTAACACCAAAATACGGACTCCATTCTCTTTTATTATTGATTTTGGCCTAACATTTCACTCAAGATAATTCTGACTCCTGTGAATGTCTGTGATTTATCCTAGTCACTGTCCCGCCCAGCTTTTTGCAAGGGTAGGAAGAATAAGGAGACTTGAATGCAAAGACAGCCCTGGCAACTTCTTAACTCTGGACCTAGACACATTTTTTGTCTGTCACAACTACAAGGGAGGGGGTGCTACTGGTATTTTATGGGTAGAGGTCATGGACGCTGCTCAACCTCCTACATGCACAGCAGAACAAAGAATTACTCCATCCGAACAGTCAGTACGGTAGAGGTTGAGAAACCCTGATGGCTGAGTCTGAGTTTCTTCAGCTGCAAAATGAGTGTCCTGATCCCAGGCTCCCTCACTTGGGAGGCTCAAATGAGATAAGATATGTGAAAGTACTTGATGAAGCTGTGATGTGCAATATGGGCGTCCAGTTCATCCGGTCAGTTATGGTGGAAGGCACTCCAGACCAGTTAGTCCTGCTGTATTCACCGGTTATAAGAAGTCATTGATATCAGTGAAAAGGTTGTCTAGGGTTAGACTCAGGAAGGAACCCTGTGGGGTCCTAACAGAAGCATCCCTCAAGGTTCCTAAAGGTCTGTTGTCAATAGTCCCCAGGATGTAGGTCAAACAGCTTCAAAACTATTCAACCACGCTCTCGTGCAGATTTTATTTCTCTGCGTCTTCATGCAACTTGGTGAGATATAAACACATTCTCTGTGGCATTCTTCCTGGTTTTGTAGCCTGCATCCAAAGAAGAAAGTAGAGTGGTTTGTTGAGACTTTTTTCTTACTGAATGCATTAGACTGTTAGCAATTTCTACTTTTCTCTGTTTGTTCACAAATCACTTGTTCTATAATCCAGCCCTTTGTTTGCCAGTTGGCAGCTTCCAGAATCCAGGTTGGAAGAATATTAGGCAAATCATATTGACCTGTCTGTAGTCCTCTGAGCCTTCTCATACTCTCTGTGCTGTCTTAAGGGTTACTAGTAGCAGTTCTGTGAGCACACAGTTGAGTTCTTTTGGGCTGTCCCTGAAGACAAGTATAGTAAGCAAAGTGCGCTGGGAGATCCCCTGTGGCTGGGGCCCTTGGATAACTTGAGTCCTCTTAAAAGAACCACATGAGGCTTTGTGGGGAAATTGGGGTTATCCAGGAAATGGGAATAAGATACACATCAGCCCCCGACGTAGCCCTTCTGTCTGACCCATGGTGTCAGCACGTGATGTGAACTCAGAATGGGAGGACTGCCTGCTATGGACATAGAAAGTGGTTCTACAGTCTAGAAATTAAGTTCTTAAAACCATGACTCTTAGACAAGCGTTTCCCTAATCTCTGTGTGTAAAGAGGTTCTCAGCATCGCTTGATGGTATTCGGTTTAGACCAGCCAGGAAAAGGCAGGAGAGGTGGAAGGGGGTGATGGAGGGCCCTGACTCCTTCCAGAAGCCCGAGGCAAACTTAGCTCAGTGTCTTCCGTGCCTGCTTTTGGGCTCCTGGGCCTCCCATTCCACACGGTAACTTTAGTCCAGCTTCTGGAAAAGCTCTGTGCTGTCTGCTCCCAGCAGTTGACCAGAAGGTCTGTTGTAACAGTGTTGCCTTGAAGGGTTCTTTGGTCCTTGCACAAAAGCAGCAAACTGGACCGAAATGCCTGCTTTGTTCCCTGACCAGCGAGCTCTGTTCCAGTCGGGTCTGACGTAGCTCCAGGGCCAGGAGACTAAAGCCGTGGACTTAGGGCCAGATGTTGAGATTTTATTGTCTGCTGGTTGTTGGTACGTGTTAGGAAAAGAGGAGGAGGAGAAATGAGAGACAGCGTTCTCATTGGCAAAAATACTTCCACAAGGTACTGTCGCGTGGTGAGTTGGCCTGTCTCTTTTGTTGTTTCCATTTCTTAAGCAGTTGGCATGTTTCTCAAACCTGAGTATTTATATTCTGGACCTTAATAGTTCTGCAGGTGAAGCTAAGTCTCTGGAACACCATGTGCCCTCCAGCTCTTTCTTTGGGGTTCAGCCGGGTGGTGGTGTGATGTGACTTTTCCTTACAGTGGTGGCTCAGAAATAGCCAGCATGGCCCAGACCCCCAGGCTCTCTAGAGGCCAAGTTCAGCCTCAGCTCCTTTGGGGCCGGGTAGGGTGGAGATCGGCCCTGGTTTCTGTTGAGGATTTCAGGGCTGCAGAATGGGGGTGCTTTCTTTAGAAGCTTACCCCTTTAAACATAATTTCCAGTTTCCTATTTATTTGAAGAGGCTTTTGGACTTGTGTTTTTGAAGCCTCTTCCCGCCATTTCATGTGACCTGGGACACAGCAGCTGGGATGATGTACTTTTTACTCAAATGGAAAGTTGGACTGGACTGGGGCCTACAGAAAACTTGGGAAAGCTTAGAAACCAGTCAAGTGAGATTTAAAAAAAGTATAAAAGTCATTGTGAGAGGCAGCTGAGCCTAATGGAAAAAGTGTAAACTGTGGAGTCAGATGACTTGGAGTTGAATTCTAGCCCTTCTTTTTGGGCAGATTGCTGAATTTCTTCTCCTTCATTAAACTGGACAACTATGCGGTTGTGAAGGCTCATGAAAAATTAAGGTCTAGCATCATGCACATAGTAATCCCTTGATAAATACTGACCCCCCACCTCCCCACCCCAGGCCTTTTATCCTTGTTTTCCCAGAGCTGTTATATTTCATTACTGGCCATTCATAAGTCACCATTTGGGCTCCAGCCGGTACCTGGGAGCCCAGGACAAAGAGTAACCGCTATGGACTCTGGGTGGGTCGTGGTTGGGCCTCCCGGGACCCACTGCAACTTGCCTTGGGGATTAGGGCTGATACCATCTAGAGCTGCTCCCAGAGCTCTTCTGTGTTTATTTTTAGTTTGGGGTCATTTAAAATTGAACTCATCACGTACAAAGACTCCATGGGGAGAGATGGAAGCAACACAGAAGAAATATTTGGAAGCAGAGTACACAGCTGTTGAGGTGACGGGACAGATTCCTGGGCATTACAGCATTATTATGTATCAGGGAATGTTGAAATTGGTTGGAGAACAAAGTTTTCCTTAACACGTCAGTCTTAGTACCACAAGTCTCTTTTTATTGTTCCTGAATTAAAATTATTTGCTGTGCTCTGTATTGGGCCAAATACACGAGCCAACATACTATTTTGCAAATTGGGAGGGGGCATGTGTCTGCTAATTCTAGGTCCTCCCTTTCCTCCTGTTGATTCAGGCTCGAGCTAAGGCATTTATATACATTTGGGGGCTTTTTCTGGGGCTCATTCTAGAATGTCTGCTTACCGTGTGTGCAGCTGCATTCGGCCACCACCTGCTGCTGACACTGGAAGCCTTATGGCCTGAGGTTGGGAAGAGAATAGAAGAAACTGATCTTATGAATGTGTCTATGGTTAATTTGAGGAAAAGAATATGCATCTTACCCCCAAGGAGAATAAACAAGTTTTTTTTTTAAGTGTGGAAAATTTACTTTTTTTTTTAAAAAAAAAATTGAAGTATAGTTGATTTACAATGTTGTGTTAGATTCTGGTATACAGCACAGTGATTCAGATATATATATCCTTTTTCATTATAGGTTATTACAAGATATTGAATATAGTTTCCTGTGCTATACTGTAGGACCTTGTTGTTTATCTATTTGATATAGAGTAGTTTGTATCTGCTAATCCCAAACCCTAATTTATCCCTCCCCCACCCCCTTTCCCCTTTGGTAACCATAAGTTTGTTTTCTATGTCTGTGAGTCTGTTTCTGTTTTGTAAATAAGTCCATTTGTGTCATATTTTAGATTCCACATATAAGTGATATATTTGTCTTTCGCTGTCTGACTTACTTCACTTAGTGTGATAATCTCTAGGTCCAACCATGTTGCTGCAAATGGCATTGTTTCATTCTTTTTTATGGCTGAGTAGTATCCCATTATATATATACACCACATCTTCTTTATCCATTCATATATTGGTGGACATTTAGGTTGCTTCCACGTCTTGGCTATTGTAAATAGTGCTGCTGTGAACATTGGTGTGCATGTATCTTTTCGAATTAGAGTTTTCTCTGGATATATGCCCAGGAGTGGGATTGCTGGATCATATGGTAACTCTATTTTTAGTTTTTTGAGGAACTTCCATACTGTTTGCCATAATGACTGCATTAGTTTACAGTACCACCAAAAGCGTAGGAGGGTTCCCTTTTCTCCACATCCTCTCCAGCATAAAATTTACCATTTTAACCATTTTTAAGTGTGCATTTCTGTGGCACTAAGTACATTCACATTGTTGTGTAACCAACACCAGAGCCATCCATCTCCAGAACCTTTTCACCTTCCCAAACTGAAACTCCATACCCATTAAACACTAACTCCCCATCCCTCCCTCCCAGCCCCCGGCAGCCACCATTCCACTTTCTGTCTCTATGAATTGGACCACTCTAGGTCCCTCATATCAGTGGAGTCATATAGTATTTGTCTTTTTGTGACTGGCTTATTTCACTTAGCATAATATCTTCAAGGTTCATCCACGAGTCAGAATTCCCTTTCTGTTCAGGGCTGAATAATATTCCATTGTAAGTGTAGAGCACATTTTGTTCATGCATTCATCCATTGATGGATACTTGGGTGGTTTCCACCTTTTGGCTATTGTAAGAAACTAGTTTTGACATGTTGGGATGAAGGCCTGCTTCCCCTGCCTCCTTGTGAGGTTGACAAGTTGCGTGGATGGTACTCTGTGTGAGTGAGGCACGTCTGGATGTGTCTGAGTGTCCGTCTGTCTGTCGACGTTTACATAAATAGTTAGGGTATAAGAGTCCGGTTTAATATGTGGAGAAACTCTCCCTGCCCACCTGGCTTGTCACAGAGTCCTGATGAAAGGATAAACAGTAGGCGCGTGCAAGGCCAGCTCTCGACGCAAGAGGAGACATGCGTGGCAAGCTCCTCCCCTGGGCCCAGATGCAGTTTCCCTGCTCTGAGCAGCCTCTTCTGACCAGCCCCACCTCACCTCCTGTACTAGGATGGCCTGTTTACTGCCGGGTGCTGCAGTGGTGGGAGATCCAGCTGGGAGCCTGGCAGCCTGGGGCCAGCACCGGTCCTGTATTTCCCAGGTTGTGTGACTTTGGCTAAATCACTGAACCTCACTCAGTCTCAGTCTTTTGCATTTAAGAGGACCTTTTTTTTTTGGTGTGCGTGTATTAAAGGCAGTGTAGCAAAAGCTGTTAGCCCAGTACCTGGCTTATGGTATGCATTCCCCCCAAAATCTTTGTTCCCTTTCTCCTCCCTTCTCCACCAGATAGTGAGCACCTTGCTGGGACAGGCCTTGTTTTATTTACCTGTATGGCCTCGGTGCCTAAACAGTGCCTGGCTCACAGTAGCAGCGGCTACTTCAGTGCTTATGACATCATGCTGGACTATATGCGAAACAGAGGCTCTCCTACGACAGGACTTTCCAAAAGTGTTCTGAACAAACAAAGCGCCAGTGCAATGAGGGCAGGGCCCCCTAAGGAGACCCCTTTGAAGAAAATATTATTTATTTGGTTGGGTAGATTCTGGCTTGATTGAAAAACAAAAACCTAATACTGGTCTCATTACTTTTTTGGTCATTGCCTCCTTGTCTGTGTGTAGAGTGCCTCTCAAAGATTATTGGTTGGGACTTTAAAAATAGGCCAGTTGTCAGCTATCTTGGCAAGAAAACATATCCCAGTAGCTTTAGGTATTTTCATAAAGCTAAACATCTCTCCTTGGAGAGGGCTCTTTGGATGAAGAGTCACTGAATACCCTGAGGAAGTTGGAGAACAAACTCCGTCTGTCCCAAGCTAGTGGCGTGGAATCTGGATGTCAGTAAAGTGGGGAGGGCTTGTGTGTTGGCGTTGGGGGCTGAAAGATTGGTGACCCGAGCATAAAGGGTTCAAATCCGACCACCACCCTCCCCTCCCCACCACCAAGGGTGTCTGTCTTTGGTTTGACCAGTGAATCATACCAGCCTCCGTGGGTAGTTGGTGGCTTGGGCAGAGAGGAGGATGCAGGGATTGTTGGTGGGGTTCCAGACGCCAGGTGGAAGGCAGAGGAGAAAGTTCTAGCATAATAGCTCCGTCCTGGGCTGGACAGGCTCCTCCCACACATGGGAATGTTGCACTGGCTCTGAGATCCCGTGGCTCTGAGCAGCCCCCTAATTGCGATGGGCCTCGTTAGCATCGGGCCACGGGCCCAGCAGTGTGTCTGCCGTCAGGGTTGCTTTCGTGACGAGACCTCCCTTCCTCCTTTCTCCGCGTGGCCTTCGTTATTACCTAATGCCAAATATAGCGGGATGGGGGTGGCTCTTCTCTTTGTCTTACAGGAGACGCTAAACAGATGGGGCCGTCCTGGCAGAGCCGGGGGTTTACATGCTGGGTGTCCAGGAACAGCTCTGCCCAGCATGGCAGCTGTCACATAGAGGGCTGCGGGGATAAAGGGGGTGCTCTTCTTTTCTGGGCCCTTCAGGGCTGCAGGGATCTTCTTTACAGTAATATCACTAGTCTAGTTTGTCATTTCAGAGGGACTTGGAGTTGGTGCTTAGCTCTATCAGACGGGTTAGGCCCAGGGTTTTTTTCTTCCTTGCCTTGGATTTGGGCCAGACTTGGTACATAAGCTTCCACTTTTCCTTATCCTGAGGAAAATTCAGGAAAATTGGGTGCTTTCTCCTGTTTCTTGTTATAAAAAAAAGTGTGTGGGGGGGGAAGGTTGTTGCAGACACCCTTGGCTGGTCCTGGTTCTCAGGGGCAGCTCTTCCCTCTCCCCAGATGCCTGCAGGAGCTGGTGAGCTCCTTGAGGAGGTGTGGGGTGCTGTCTTTTGACCTCAGCCTCTGTTGCCTCGCAGAGGGCCACGTGTATGAGGCCCTTGAAGGTGCGGATCGATCACGGAGCTGCCCGGGCCCTCACTGGCATCTGCTTGGCTGTCTCTGCTCCAGGCAGGGCCGAGGGAGGGCAGGAGGCACTGCGTCTCCAGGTGAGCGGAGCTGCTAGGGCCAGGATTTCAGGGAACTCCTCGGTTTCACCGGCTTCAAGTCTGCAAGCTCAGAAGCAGACTTTGTGTCGGAGCTCGCTCACGTTCCTTTAAGCTGGAGGAAGCAGTTTCCGGGGACAAAAGGCAGAGTCTCTTTTCCAGGCTGACCCCTGGGCTGGAGAACAGAAACCAGGGAGCTTTCGGGGACATGGGACACAGCTGATGGCAGCTGAGACCCTTCGGTGGCCCCTTTTTAGGCCCACTTTGGGCAGCTCTGTGTGGGATGTGGGTGAGGTTTTTGTTTCCATCCAAGGATGAGAGCTGTGGACTCATGACCCTGAAAGAGCTCTCTTCACAAATAATTTATGGTTCCATACCTCATGGGCTAAGTATTCGGCAGCATTCCTATTTCCTATCCCTAAGCTCTGTTTCTGCTTTCTCCTCTTAACCAGAGTTTATTTTGCTCCACCCTGAACTTACTTCAGCCCACGTGTAAATGACGCTATATAGAAAGATTCCTTTTTTAGGTATTCTTTTTGCTCACCAACTACAGAACTGGAAACTCAAGGCAGCAGATGACTTGTACCACATCAGTGAGGCAGGGGCTGGTCCAGGGCTGCAGCACTCCCTGGAGGTTCAGGCCGTGCACCCAGCCAGGCGAGCCCTCAGGGGGCTTTTGTTGTCACACAGTCAGATCCTCCCGAGCAGCACCTTTCCTCTCCCCACGTGTCCTCCTGCACCTCATGCTCTGCTGCAGCCCCTCCCATCGCCATAAACCAGCCACAAGGAGCCCCCAGGCACATACACCCAAACCCTTTGGCTGCCCTTTTCCAACGTTGTGCGTAGCTAATACTACCGAAGGGGATCCTAGGTGGGCAGGAGGCACTTTTAGTGCTGGGTTGGTCTGTGCTGGGTGGGGGGCGCTCACAGCTCAGGCGGGAGGAGGCGGGGCCTCTCAGAGGCTGGGGAGAGGCAGTGCAGGAGCTTCGAGATTTCCCACTGGGCGTGTTTTCCCAAGGAGCCTTGCTTGAATGGTCCGATCCTTCTGAATTTATCCCATTTTCCCAAAGCCCAAGGTGGATCTCCAGCTCTGGACTGCAAAATGCTGGAGGGGACCCGAGTCCAGTAATGGTATCTGTGTGAACCCGAGGGAATTTTTCCATGTCCTTTGGAAACTAACCATGCCGTCCTTTTCAGTCAATACCAGGCATGCCCAGAAGTGGAATTAGGCTCACTGGGCGGCTAAGGAATTGGAGATGTTCTCCAGCCAGCCAGAGCCTCGCTGCTGATCTCAGGGCAGATGCCTCTGTGACCTGCCCCCAGCTTGCTCACCTCCACTGCTTCCTTGCAGCAGACAAAACGAGTTGGGAAGCCTGCTAGCCCACATGGCTTTCCCTTGGGTTCTCCTGAAGTTCCCTGGGAGTCCTGTGGGCATGGGCCTTATCTACCATGCTGGACGAGCTATTCGCTTTCCTGTGGCAACTTGTCCTGTTAATCGGGGGTGGGTATCGTCATCCTCCCCCGACTCTTCACTCAGCTGCTTACACCCGTCATCGATCAGCTCCTGTGTTGCTCCACGTTTATCTGCTCAGGGAAGGCCTCTTCCCGAAGACTGCCCATCAGTCCCCTGCCCTCCTGGCACTCAGAAGCAAGCCACTTCACTTCCCCAGATCAAGAGCTTTGTAATCAAGAAAGGGGATTTTTCTTTTTCCTTCTACAGCGTGTTTGGACTTTTCATTAGTTCATTTTATAAACACTGAACTAAACACTTGTTACATGCTAAGCATTCCAGCTGAGCGATACCCAGTGCCTGCCCTGGAGGAGCTGGAGGTGTAGCTGGTTGGTCACAGGGGTGCAATCAGATCCGGAGCCTGGGAGCGGCAGGGCAGGGCCTTGGGGCACACTGGGAAGCCTCCAGCCCAGAGCCGTCCCTGAAGGCTTCCCGGACGCGGGCTCAGTGGAGCCACGTCTTTACTGGTGAGCTGGACATCGGTGGCTGGACAGGGAGGGCAGTAAGATTCCACGTCAAAAGAGCCAACAACCAAGAGACTTGGAGGGTGTGGTGGGACCGGGAAATGGTGAGTGAGCGGCGTCCCAGGACTGTGGGGCAGGGGGTGGGGAAGAGCCGGAGTGTCTGTACCGAGGGTACTGAACATGGAGCTCAGTGGGAGCTGAATTTTGACGGTATCATTCTCAGCAGATTCAGATATCCTGTGAGTGACCAGAGGACATGGCGAGGTTTGAAAACGGCAACAACACATCTAGATGTAGAGGAGCAACTCTGACGACAGGGACTTTGGGATGCCTCTCCGACCATGTTGTTCCCGTTGATGGACTGTTTCCCTCCCGGTGCATGGAAGGTTACCTCCTTCATTCCCCACCTTGGTTTCTTTCGATGCACCTGTGGATCAGTCTGACCCTGAGTTCTATATTCTGCTGCCCTGGGAACGCTGACCCGTGGGCATGAGCGGCGGAGGGCAGGAGGCAGGGTGCCAGGATGGAGAGGACAGCACAGTGGCCTCTGAACCCCCCTGTGTCCCTCTGGGCGAGTCACTTAGGCCCCTGTGCCTGGGTTTTCTTATCTGTAGACGTGAATGACTGCACACCTTCTGGATTCTCCCTGAATGGCAAATGATACCCCTGCACGCGTGCATTTGTCGTCCTGTACCTGGCCCTCCCAAGGGCTTTCACTGGCTTCCTCCATTGTGGAAATGACTTTCTGCCTGAGGAGAAGGACTCTTAGAGACCCCAGTTCTGGGTCATGTGTGATTTCGCATTTGTAGGGACTGTACCTGTGCATGTCCCTTTTTGGTTTAATAAAAAAAAAAAAAAAAAACACAGAGCTACCTTTCGTCCACCCCTCCCCGCTCACCGACAGAAGGGCTGCTCTGTGAATCCAAGTGTAGGCATGTTCTGCACAGGCTTTTGAAGGAGGTTGGTGGGGTCTAAGGGCTGGCTGCTCTGCTGCCTGGCTGCTGCTCATCTCCTTCTGGAAGCCTTGTGCCAGGTGGCTCAGTTGGAGAGGGCCTGGTAACAGATAAGCAGGAGTTTCTCCTGCCCTGAGTCCTTTGGGGATGAGTCTGTACTTCTCCCACATTCCCTTCTGGTAATGCTTGTGCGGGTTCCATCTCATTCCCCTCGGTTTTATTCCTAATAGCGCCACATCACTACTTCATGCTAAGGGCAGGAGAGAATTCTGTTGGTGAGAACTGGATGCTGTACAGGGGCTATTTTTCTACTGTTTCAAGTTCATTTACTGTTTGTATTGGACATTTCCCTGAGACCCATCAAGCCAGATGGTTTGTCAGTATGGAGCACGCCTTGGGGAATTAGCAGGATATCTGTGCCTTCTTTGGCTGGAACTTAACATTTCCCACTTTGGATCAGCAACTAATAAACTCTCTTTGCAAAATACCTTGCACTATCCTCATTTACTTAATTTTTTAAAAGGAAGTTTGGTAAGGTTAAAGCTCTGCTCTGGGGCATAGATCTTGTAAGGGGCTTGGTGGTTGGTTTTTTAGTCCTCCTATGACCTGGCCTTGGGTAGGCGGCTTGGCCATTTGTCCGTTGAAGATAGGAGACAGGCATAGAAAAGAGAGAATGTGTTGCCCACATTTACAGTTTTGGAATTGAAAATCAAGCCTGCCACCTCTCCTCATCCCCACCCCCCCACCATATTTCACAGTTGACTTACACTGCACAGCTAGCGGGAGGGATTTTGAAATGGGTAGGGGCAAGGGGACATAGCGTGGTGGAGAGAAATGGGTTCTCAGTACACAGACATGGATTCAAGTCCTGGTTATGCCCCCCGATGAGTTCTGTGACCTTGAGCAAATCATGGGATCTGCTGAGCTTCTGTTTTCTTACTGATGAACGAGGGTAATTTAGTCCCTGCATCGCCTGCCTCACAGGTCTGTTTTGAGCATCGCGTGACATACTATATGCAGAAGAGCTCCATCAACTCTGCGGATGTGGAGGAAGGAGAGGAGAGGAAAAGGAGACATCATCATGTTGGCAGCAGGGTCTTTTATGCTGGGCTGCTCAGAGCGTGAATGGGGAACTGTTGTTCTGGAGTGGGATTCCCCCCTTCCTCTCTGCCCTCGGACACCCGTCACAGACTCCCAAGCTCTGTCTCTTCCACCCAGGTCTGCACACGTCTGTACAGGACAGGTGACAGTTTGCTGTGGTGTGGCCGCCCCCCTGGGGCCTGGCTCCCCTCGGAGTGTCGTGACGTCATGGCATCAAGTAGGAGGGAGGGAGGAGGCGTGGGTCCCTGGGCGGACAGACTTGTCCTGGGCAGAGCTGCCTCGGGTGACATAACCCAGGGTGACACAATCCAGTCTGATGGCCACCCACTTTGGGAGGTAGGGCTGTAGCCAAATGCATTTGGATTCTCCCCCGAGTACACACCTCCTCCTGAGGCTGAATTTGGAAGTGAAAAGGGGACTGGGGGTGGGGAACCAAAGTGGGAGGTGTCCTGGAGCCTTGGAGGGCTGCCCTGCCTGTCTCCCATGCCACTTCCGAGCTTCATGGATCTCCTCCCCAAAGAGGTATGAATCTCACTCACTCAAGGGGGCCCCGCTGAAGACTGCCGTCAGCCCACAGCATCCCTTCTCTTCATACCAAGTGCGAGTTAATCCTAGGTGGTTTGTTAACAGGGCATCACCTACCGAGGACCTAATACGTGCCAGGCAATGTCCTAGTACAGCTAGTCCTTAAAACAGCCCTGTGAGGGAAGTATTATTAATACCCCCCACTTTACAGACCAGGAAACTAAGGCTCAGAACCATTAAGTGGCTTGGCCTAGGCCACACAGTGGGCAACATGCTGGAGCTAGGGTTCTGATTTCTGCTTGCTTGGCTCTGAAACCTATTCTCTACCTTGCCAACTCACCTTCACTGCTGGTCAACAGAAGTCCTCAGGAACCCCGAATGGCTTGCTGAATGTTACTTCTGTTTTCCCAGCTCTTTGGGGCCACTACGACCAAACACTAGCCCAATGGTTCTTCCCTAGGCTGCACACTGGAAACGTGGGAGCGTTAACCAATCCCGATGCCAGACTGCAGTCCAAACCAAATAAGTCAGACTCTCTGGGAGCGGGACCCAGGCAACAGGGGTTGTAATGCTCCCAGGTGGTGCTGTGCATCCAGGAGTAAGGACCACTGCACTCGCCCACCAGACCTCTAGCCGGCGGTGCTCCTTTGAGTAACGGAAGTTAGATGGTGGCAGCTGCCTGGGATCCTTCAGGAGGCCAAGAAATTCTTCAGCCCGCCCTTTAGGTGGCCCACCTCCATGGCTGCTACACTCTTTCCAGATAGCTCTGCCACTGACTTCTAATTTAATGGTGTCAGACCAGCCTATAAGCTTTTTTTTAAAATTTATTTTATTTATTTATTTTTGGCTGCGTTGGGTCTTTGTTGCGCTGCACACGGGCTTCTCATTGCGGTGGCTTCTCTTGTTGCAGAGCACAGGCTCTAGGCGCACAGGCTTCAGTAGTTGTGGCATGTGGGCTTCAGTAGTTGTGGCTTGCAGGCTCTAGAGCACAGGCTCAGTAGTTGTGGTGCACGGGCTTAGTTGCTCCGCGGCATGTGGGATCTTCCCGGACCAGGGCTCAAACCTGTGTCCCCTGCACTGGCAGGCTGATTCTTAACCACTGAGCTGCCAGGGAAGTCCCAGCCTATAAGCTTTATAAGCAGCATGAGAAACTCCCAGTCTGGGTTTCTCAAGACAGATGTGGGAGTGAAGTTATTTGTTTTGAAGAGGGAGGTGAGTTATTGTCAGCAGAACTGTGTCCTGCAGGGATGCCAAAAAGATGGCCAGCTAGTAGACCTGCATTCACTCCCTTTTTCAGCACTCAGGTTGAGGCATGTAAATGTTGCAGGTGGGAAAGAATAAGCACAGATCCAAATCTGTACAATGCAAAAGTATGCAAATTGGGTTTTAAAATAAAATACTATATTTAATTTTTAAATCAAATCTTCTACCTTGATGTAGGTGCCCCACCCAGGCAATTGCAGGAAGGCAGCCTGACATCTAGCAGACCTGGGTTAGATCTGGGCTCTGCATTTATCAAAATTTCTACACTTACCCACTCTGTGCCCTTGCCAGGGTGGCGGATAAGCCTGAGAGAAGGGACACAGTCTCTCTCACACAGTGCCAAGCACGGAACACGCACACCCGACGCATATGAATTCCTTCCCCTTCCTTCTCTGCCCCATTTTAAAGACGGGGATGTCTGCTGCTCTGCAGTAGTAAACCTGCCAGTCAACCCAATGTTAAGTGAAGTAAAACCCCTCAAGAGCAGAAGGCCTGGTCAAGGCAGGATCCACAGGCTGGGAAGAATGGAGCTACTTGGCTCCTCCGTGGGAACTGGCAACAGCCCACCACACAGTGTTAGATCTTCTTTCAAGACCACCCGGTCTGACATGGTAAAAGAAAGCGGATGGTTAATTTTCTGACCAAGGTGCTCAGCTGAAAGGCCACCGGAGGTGGCACTAATAATTCTACCATCCCTGGTGAATTTTGGTTTCAGAGGACAGTACCTCTCAAAGGCACTGTCAGGCACAATGACTTCACCTCACAGGCTGACTATTTCCTGTTTGGGGACATTTTCTCAGCATATGAAGAAACACACCCACCTAGCCATCACAAGGCGTGTGTGTGTGTGTGTGTGTGTGTGTGTGTGTGTGTGTGTGTGTGTGTGTGTGTGTGTGTGTGTGTGTGTGTGTGTGTGTGTGTGTGTGTGTGTGTGTGTGTGTGTGTTGGAGTGTGGTGTGGCCTCGCATTCACCCAGCATGAGGTGGAACACTTCCCTGTTTATCGCAGGGACAGGCTAGCTCTCTTATGTCCAGTGGGCTTCAAGGCAAGAGGGTAGCATAAATCCCTGTGATGAGAGAAGGCATTTTAAATGTCTCCTGGACAACAGTTCCTAGCTTAAGTTCCCTTGATCTGACTTTTCTTTGGCTTGAGCTGAATCCCAGCTAAGCTGAAAAGCCTGGGTCCCCTTTTTGCTTCCTCCACAGATTGTGAGACTTTGCTTTCCTTTTTAATACAAGTCGTGGATAACTTAATACAATTAATCATGGTAAAGTCACCTGTCCAGTAACTCGTCCACCCGCTGTTCTTAGACAAGGACCCTGAAACGTTCAGCCTTATCTCTTTAGGGGAAGAGTTTCTGTTCCTCCTGTCGGTACTATGATGCCCTCAGGCTTTCCTGCCTTCCACCTCCCGGCCAAAAGGGATTTAGAACCTCAAATCTCAAAGGAATGCGAATTAAATTTCCAGAAGCGTGGCGCTCTTTCCAGGTCGCGCTGATTTGGGCGGCTCGTGAGCCCAGTGCGCCGGTCCCTGCGCTCCGGCCCCGCCCACCAGCGCCGCGACTCTTCAAGGCAGGGGCGGGGCCGCGGTCACGTGGTCGGCGTGAGGCTGGGAGGTTCGGCCTTCTGACTTTTGGGTTAAATTTCAACCCCCTGCTGGGGCCAGGGCGGCCCGGGAGTTGACTACCCGCTCAGAGATGTGTCTTAGGCTTGGAGGTGGTCTGCGTAAGCAGGTTAGAGGCGTAGACGCGGGGCCAAGGTGCCCACATCAGTAGGAAAACAACAGGTTGTCAGGGGCTTTTCGCATTTCTCTTTCTCCCACGCCTGGTATCGCGTTAACTCTTGTCAGGTTTCTGCCTGGTTGGGAGTGAAGGCAGTTCACAGTGGTGAAGAGGGATATTTCTGAAGTCAGATTCTTTCTTAACCCTGTCTCAGGAAATATAATATGGAACAGTAACGTTTAAGTTTCTTGAAAACGTTATACGTCCGTTGTAGACAATTGGATAAATCCAGAAAACTATAAAGAAATGAAAATCACCTATACTTATCGTGTTAGACCTTCTAAAGCATTTTTAAAATTGCTTTCATACTGTCAAAATGCAATTTTAAGTATACTCTTTTGGGTTAATCTGATAAGGTACAAATTTTCCATTCTCTTATCTGCTCTCTCTCTTAAAAATCACTTCAAAAGGGAAGCAGAATATTAATGCAGGTCAGTAACCACAATTTGGCCTCTTTTGAGATTATCCCAAGACCACGGAATTTCAGAGCCAGCTATTGTTTTGGGGTTTAATGTGGTTAACCCTTCCGTTTTGTGGACTGAGACTCAGAAGTGACATGACAAGCTTGGGGTTGCCGAATTAGCTGCAGATCTCCCCAAACTCCAAGAACACGGAATATGACAACTCATTTTCAGGTTGGAAATCTAAAATAAGAAAGACAGAGAAGGGTACAGGGGAAGTAGGCAGTCAAGTTAGAGAGGGACAATTTTCTTTGGAATTTTGATACATTCTAATTTCTTTTTACAAATGGAAATAAAATGACGTTTTCTAAAATTCTAAATAGATGCTGTCCCCATTGGAAGAAAACACCAGCAAGGAGATGGATACATAGAGAAGCAGAGGACTGTGTCTTAGAGAGGCGCCCATTTCTTTGGGATACATGGCCGTATCTATGAAGAAGTCAGCCCCCAAATCCTCTAGCCAAAGTCCTGACAGCTGTGTGCTTTCTCCTGCTGGTCTGTCCTCTGGGCTGCCACCATTCTCCATTCGCCCATTACTAGCACCTTCTCTGGGGCCTGCCCCTTGGGGATGCTCCACTTCCTGGCATCCGCTCTGTGCCTGCCCTGTTTCTCTTGCTGGGAGAATTAATTGACACTTCTTATCACTTCCTGGGAGGCCTCGCTCTTCACACGGGAAACCTCTTTCCTGAGAGCAGCCTAGAGTAAGCCTCTTGCGAACAGGGTTGTCAAGACCATGTAAAATCCCAACCAAAGCCTTAGCCCAGCTTGGCTCTTCTTGGAATAGATAATTCACTCTTTTTCTCTCCGACTGGGATGGTAATGATAATAAAAATGGACACCTATGAGACAGAAAGGAAGGGGGCAGGGCACAATCATTAAAAGAATGACACAACCATTAAGAAGAACAGGATACCACAAAAACTGGTTAGAACCTACTAGGCCCAAAATGGCAGAAGATTTGACTTCCAGTAGACCTTCAGCCTCCTTATACACTCATTGTAATACATCAGCATATGCTAAATGACACACCCACAGGTGCCCTGACAGTTCCAAGGCCGACCATAAAAGGCCAAAAAGTGGGTGGTACCCAATTCCTAGAAATTCCCACCCCTTCTCCAGTATAGTTAGAATATTCCTCCCCCTCATTAGCCTATGAAATTACCCCGCCCATAAAAACTAACCACCCCACACCTCGTGGCCTTTTGAGATAGACCAGAATGCATTCTGTCTGTGGAATGTGTTTCTCCCAGTGCCCTTTCCAAGACCCCAACCCCATGCCCTGGGACGGCCTACACTCTGTCTGTGGAGTAGGTATCTCTCTAAATAAACCTGTTTTCACTTAACTATGGCTTGCTCTTGAATTCTTTCCTGCATGGAGCCAAGGACCCTCACTTGGTGGCCCATCCCGGGGACTCATGCGATACCTGGGACATGACCATCCTCTCGCACCCCATTTTTTCCTACAACACCTAGAGAGCATTTAATGCTATCTCACTGTGTCCCATGCT
This sequence comes from Mesoplodon densirostris, assembly GCF_025265405.1. Classification (NCBI taxonomy): domain Eukaryota; kingdom Metazoa; phylum Chordata; class Mammalia; order Artiodactyla; family Ziphiidae; genus Mesoplodon; species Mesoplodon densirostris. Next base: position 169,884,976 of record NC_082662.1, read on the forward strand.
CATTTCACAGATGAGGAAACGGATGGGGCACAGACAAGCTTACCTGGAGTCATAGGGCTAGTACATGGCAGAGCCAGAATTCACACTTGGCCTGGCTCCAGAGATCATGTTTCTAATTGGTTTCCTACAGGGGCTCAGCCCTTTCCCTGTGTGACAGCGTACTATAAGAGGTCTGCAGCCAGCTGTGCAGGGATTTTATTTTCTTCTCTCCTGAGCCAGAGTCTGAGGTCTTGAACACTAGGTAGAAGCCTTGGTTCCTATGCTCTGTCCTAAGTTTGCATGGCAGCCAGTTTCCATTTTGTGTCATTTTCTTTTCTTTCCAATAGGCCATTTTTGTCATGTTGAATAACTAATTGTCATTTAGTAACTGGTTCTTTTGTAAAATTTTTCATAGCAATAATGTTAGAAAAATAATCTTTGTCAGCTTCCATGTCCTGGTTTGGGTTTGGACAAGTGTAGATGTGTGACCAGAGAGCATATTCTGGAATTGGACACATCTGTTTAAATATAGATCACCACTGACTGGCAACATATCTTTTTAAAAAATTCCTTCATTTGATGTTCAAGTAATGCCTATACAAGCTTGATATAGCAAGTGAAATAATATAAGTGAAATACCCGTACAGGCAGGATAATACATTACAAGATGTATAAAAATGAAGTTAGTCATCTCCCCTTTCAACGCTGTCCCTCTTCATCAGTGTTAGACGCTTTCTTCTCCTGGGCAATTTACTTAGCCTCTCCAAGCTTGTTTGCTTGTCTGTAATGCGAGCATGATGCCCCACTTTCTGAAGGACTGAGCGTGATTTATGTAGAAGGTTCTCTTTATTTATTTAAGATTTTTTTGATGTGGACCATTTTTCAAGTCTGTATTGAATTTGTTACGATATTGCTTCTGTCTTACGTTTTGATTTTTTGGCTGCGAGACATGTGGGATCTTAGCTCCCTGACCAGGGCTTGAACCCGCACCCCCTGCATTGGAAGGTGAAGTCTTAACTACTGGACTGCCAGGGGAGTCCCTAGAAGGTTCTCTTCAAATGGTAGAACCAAAATAAAAGATATGAAGGAACTTATTTACAAAACAGAAATAGATTCACAGGCACAGAAAACAAACTTATGGTTACCACAGGGGAAAGCGGGGGTGGGAAGGGGTATAAATTAGGAGTTTGGGATTAACAGATAGACACTACTGTATATAAAATAGGTCAACAACTAGGGCCTACTGTATAGCACAGGGAACTATATTCACTATCTTGTAATAACCTATAATGGAAAAGAGTCTGAAAAAGAAGAGATATATATATATAACTGAATCACTTTTCTATACACCTGAAACATTGTAAATCAACTATACTTCAATAAAAATAAATAAATAAAATGGTAGTTGTTATGCAGTGGGAACATATGTCCATTAGGGCTGCAGTAAGTTGCGTTTTTGCCGTGGAAAGAGGGGCTCGCCAGCTTTCCCACTCACCCTGTTTTTCCAGGCTCCTCCGTCTTGCAGCCTCTGGCACAGCCCGGAGCTCAGGGGAGTGGGCAGCGGCGGCTGGTGACTCCCAGCGAGGCCCAGAAGGCGGGTGGGAGCTCACCTCTCTGCTGCAGCCAGAGTGGGTCTGGGTCTGGGTCTGAGCTCCAGGCCTTCTGATCCTGGGCCTGGGCTTGTCTGAGGTTCAGATGAGGTTAGAGAACTGAGGAGGAAGGAGAGACAGCCTTAATGCCCCCTCCCTCCCTCTCAAACCTCAAGCAGCTCTTCATGCTTCTCTCCTGCACACACACCTCTTCCTGCCTTCTCCACCTTGACACACAGGTCTCTCCCCAGCCCGGTGGCATCTTGCCTGGTGCTAATAATAGAGAGGGGTAAATCTGCCAGGCAGTGCATTCAGGAGGCTGTCCCAGCTCTGCTTTGGCAAACTTGCTGGGCTGACTTGGTAAATAGCCTTTGTGAGCAGAATAAGCCTTTGTGTGTCCTGGAAACTCCTGCTGTCCCTCCCTGAGGGCAACACCCTCCTGGAAGTGTGATGGGGATGCCTTTGGCCTGGAGATCTTAGGGAAACCTAGTTTCAGATAGCCCTAGATTTCCAACCCAGCTGGGGTCTGGGAAGGGAGGGCTTGCAGGTTTGGCCAAATTGCTGCCCCAGGTGCTGGGGGAAGAAGTGGGAAGGCGGGGTGTGTGTGTGTGTGTGTGTGTGTGTGTGTGTAAATGTGAGGAGGCTGTGCTGCATAGTTCTACCTAAAAGGCAACACAATATGCTTATGGTAGTCCTTTTCAAGGCTCTAAAGCAGAAATCAGAGTGAAAGAAGAAAAGTAAAAGATCTACAGTTTTACTATTTAAAAAAATCCCCAAAGCCTACTATCCAGTTCATGTGGTGGTTTTTGTAACTTGCTTGTATGAACTTCTTTAGAAATTTTTTAAGCATCCCTCCTGGCAGCTACCTTAAATTCTTGTTAAATGAATGTAGGATATATGTCCATTAATGGATTCAATAAAACACTTCCAGATTTGGGGGTTATTCTCCAGGCACTTGGATGATGTTTTGTGGTTTGCAAAGCACTTTCACATCTGTTTTCTCACTGAGTTGTCACAATAACCTTGGGAGCCAGGCAGGGCATGTCTTGTTATTATCCCTGTTTCACAGATAAGGAAGCCAAAGTTTTGGAGGGTTCAGTGGCCTGCCCAAGGTCACACAGGGGGTGGAGAGGGCCCTGGAGCTCAGGCTTTCCTTAACTGGCCTGCCTCCCACTGAGATGAAACAGCAGGATGGTTCCTGGGACCCAAGATCTGGGGGTGGGGTGGGGGTGTTCTTGGATTAAATTAATTCACAGTTCTTTAAAAAATAAATTTATTTTTGACTGCGTTGGGTCTTTGTTGCTGTGCACGGGCTTTCTTTGGCTGCGGCGAGCGTGGGCTACTCTTCGTTGTGGTGCGCAGGCTTCTCAGTGTGGTGGCTTCTCTTGTTGCAGAGCATGAGCTCTAGGCGCACGGGCTTCAGTAGTTGTGGCGCACAGGCTCAGAAGTTGTGACTCGCGGGCTCTAGAGCACAGGCTCAGTAGTTGTGGCGCACGGGCTTAGTTGCTCCGCGTCATGTGGGATCTTCCCGGACCAGGGCTCGAACCCTTGTCCCCTGCATTGGCAGGCGGATTCTTAACCACTGCGCCACCAGGGAAGTCCCCACAGTTCTTTATGAGTGTGTGGACCTGCTGGTTGTGGCTTTTCTTCATTAGAATTTGCACGTAAACAGAGATGGCTGACTTTTACTGTGCCAGACCCAGCCTGCTTTTGCACCATGCACAGTGGCGTGGATTAGCATGGGGGTGTCCATGATTCTTTTTTCTGCATTGCTTTACACATCAGAATTGCCCTGCAGGTAATCGTGAGTCAAAAGACCATACACAAAGGCATCAGGCAGCAGCCAGATGTTCATTTTAAAAAATGGAAAATATGACTCCGAACTGGGGCCACTCTGACCCACCAAGCAGGCAAATTAGCCATTGAGGATGAAGTCTTTGTCTCTGGATTGATTGTAGAAGATGTGGGAGCAGGGGCCCAGGGTTAAGTAGTGTTGTTTATTTCTCCCCACTTTTTCTGTTTGGTCTTGCTTAGATCCTCTGACCAGACTCTATAGGGTATTCTACCAAAATTCTGCAGAACTGTGGGCAGAATAATAAACAAGGCTCAAAAGGATGAGTTGGGCAGGTACTCAAGGGGAAATGTAGCTGAGGGGATGAATTGGAGGAGCCAGAGGTCAGCACTCAGGAAAGCTTTGTGAAGACTTGAATCTTGCTGATGGTAACAGCCTGCATTGGCGTAGCACGTTGGAGTGCCCTTTATGCCTTATTCCATATCAATCTCACAACAGCCAAGGATGTGAGCAGAGCGGTTAATAATATCCCCGTTTTACAGAGGAAGTAGAAACCGAGAAGCAGGGAGGTTGAGTAATTTGCCCAAGGTTCCACAGCTAGTAAATGGCAGAGCAGGGACTAAACCCGCGTCTCCCGACCCTTTGCTTAGTTGAGTGTTCTTTCCAATCCGCTTTCCAGGCTCCTTCCCCTTCTCCTCCCCTCAGCTGCCCAGGGGGTCCTGGCCATCCGTCTGCTTAGAGGTAAGGGAAGTGATAGTGAGACTTTTTCCAGTGCTGAGATGTTTCTGGAAAAAAGTGGACCTGTATCTGTGTCCTGATCTGTGCTTTTTAAGGTTTAGGGTAGTAGGACTGAGTCTTAGACACTCAGCTCTGGAGAGTGCTGTGCAAGCGTTTCCAAGTGTGGCCGGTTTCTTGCACGCTGCTAGTGGAAAGTAGTAAGAGTTCCATTTTCCTGTTTCAAGCGAGCATTTCCCCCTTGGGGTTATAGTAACCACTTCCTCCTCAGCACCCAGTGGAACACGGTAAACACCAGTTACAGAAGAGTATTCCCTTCTGAGAGCCTCATCGGGTTCCTTTTTTTCCTCTTGTCTGTAAATACACACGCAGGGCTGTGAAGGATAGGTCCCTTTCCCTTCTGGTGTAGGGTTTTCAGAACACAGAAAACCCACACACAAGTCAGATGCAGGTCTGCCGAGGTGCTTTGTCATCCTGCTTCATTTTGGAGGGAACTGGGTTGGAGGCAACTTAGTAGGAATACGGAGTCGTTAATAATTATCGGGGGTGGAGGGGGACACACTGCACCACATCGCAGACTCCACGGTCAGGTTATTAGGGAAGATAAGGAACAGACCCTGCAGTGGTTCTTTTGAAAGTGGCAAGGGGAGCAGAACAGGACTTGGTGGTTAGGTACTGATGAAAAGGAAGCCAATAGGGAGTCTAGAGAAATTAAAAGGGTGTGGGGAGTATAAGGAAAGGGTCAGTAAAAGATGAGTAAAATGTCTGAAGAGAGATTGTTGATTTTAGATGTTTTTAAAGTACTTTAATACTGAAAAAAAAATTGTAATTGCTGGTTTGGGGTTACCAGAACATCTGAACCCACCCCAGTCTTTCTTAGAGCCTTGAAGACTGTGAAATCCCATCACCAGAAAATGCTTGTCATGTAGATCACCCTGATCACCCCTGACTTTGGAGGGTGGCAACTGAGATTGACCAGGAAGTGGAGGAGTTTGAGGCATGTATGGGCTGTAAAACCTCCTGACTCTGTTCTCCAGTTATGCAGTAACTGAGCCAAAGGAGGGGGAAAAAAGTCAAGCCACTCTTTGTGTGTTTGTGCTTAATCTTTATGCGTTATTAAATAGAACAATAAAAGAGCAGATCTCCGAGAGATCTCTCGGCAGAACAAGAAGGAGCTTCCTGGGGCTTCCCTGGTGGCGCAGTGGTTGAGAGTCCACCTGCCGATGCAGGGGACATGGGTTTGTGCCCCGGTCCGGGAGGATCCCACATGCCGCGGAGCGGCTGGGCCCGTGAGCCATGGCCGCTGAGCCTGTGCGTCCAGAGCCTATGCTCCGCAACGGGAGAGGCCACAACAGTGAGAGGCCCGCGTATCACAAAAAAAAGAAGGAGCTTCCTGCAACTCTGGCAGGGTTGCAGGACAGTCCAGATATAGAAACTTAAATTGCACACAGGCTTGTAACGTTTCTCACTTTGCGCAGATAGATAATAAAGCTGAAAGGCCAAGAAACAAAAATATATGACGTATATCTAATGTATATGATGTGTATTATGTATCAATCTATAGCTATGCTATACTCTGTACTCTGCAGGCTCCAGAAGACCTATAAAATATTTCCATATGTCTAGAGAATTTAGGAGGATCCCCTGATAGGTATAGGGGTTGAGACTCTGGCTACGGGTTCGGTGTTGGCTGAACTGGTTACTAGTACCGCCCCCGGTTGCTGTGCTTGTGTTTAGATGGACCGAGGCCTCTGTGTTGGCCTTCCTCACATCGTCTCCACTCCTGAGCAAGACGGAACCTGTTTCCACAATTTCTCCAATGCATCCTTTTTTTTAAAAAATGGGAATATCTAGAAGAAGATTCCTGTTGTTACAGTTGGTACAGTTTAAAGCATGTTCTCCACTTGTCAGGAGCAGGATTCTGGTTAGGAAGGGCCAGCGTTCTGAACGTGGTGGGGATTTCTCATCACTGGAATTGGGGGACAGAAACCAAGTGCAGGCTCTGTACCTGGGACCTACTTCCTGTTTGTCTGCCCAAGTACCTCTCTTAGGAGCTTCAGTCTGGAGTGAGATTATTGCACCCCTAATCAAACCTGGAATTCCTTCCAGGCTTCACCTCCCACCAAGGCCCACCCAGGGCAGCACCCCTCACCTGCCCACAGACAGGCTCACATCTCTGGCACAGGATTCCTTCCCACTTCCCTGTTGTCAGGATCCCAAGGTCTTTGGAAGCACCTACTTTGAACAGGGATCTCGCCTCCAGGCTAGAGTGGGCATGTGAAGGAGCTGTGCTCTCACACCCAGAGACCAACAGTCATGGTCCAAAGCAGAGAGCTGTTGGTTTTCTTAAAAATCTGTCTTCCTCTCTTACCTGGACGATTACAGCAGCCTCAAAACTGATCTCTCTTCTCTGCCCTGCTTCCTCTCCCCCAGGTCTGCTCTTCACAGGCTGAGTGAGCCTGATTTTGACACTCCTCTCCCAAAACCCTCCAGTGCCTTCCCGTCTCACTCACATAAAATCCAAGATCCTCAATGCAGCCTGAAGAGCTCTGCCTGAGTGGACCTGGTTTCACTCCACGCCCCGCTTTGCTCACTCCATTCAGCCACTCCGTTGCTCTTGCTGGCCTTTGAACCTGCCCAGCACGCCCTGTCTCAGGCCTCTGTACTTGGCTGTTCCCTTGGCCAGGACCAGGAGGTGTGCAGGGCTCAGCCCCTCACTTCCTGCAGGAAGGGCTTCCCTCAGCGCCCAGCCCAGATGGCACACCCTCCCCCTGCCCTCGGCCATACCCTTTCCTCCACCTCCCGTTCTCTTTCTTCAGAACACGTACTGCCATCCAAGGTACTGTGTGTGTATTTATATGATGCACTATTTATACATTTATGCCTTTTTCTACTGGGAAGGGAGGGGCTTTGCTGTGTCCCCCATGCCTAGGACCCTGCGTGTGGTAGGTACTCTATAAATATTTGTCCAAAGGCCAGCAAAGAAATGCATCCACAAGCTGTAGCATTTATGGAGCTCTTGCTTGGGCGTCGTGTTTGTAGCAAGGGGCACAAAGATGAATCTCATAGCTCATTGCACAACCTTGATCTCTTCTCTGTGGGAGGGTTTCACACATAATTCTGTTCCCCACTCCTGTTCTTGCCTGTGCTTTTTGAATATTGGGAAGGCCACTCACCATGTGCTTCTAGCTGTTTGTTATCCTCTGCTAATGTTCCTGGGCTTCCAGAGTTCCACGGGGTCCCATTTAGGGAACAGTGTTCAGTCTCGACCTTGAGGAGCCTACCCAGAGAGGAAGGAAGGCTGCTTCTCTCTCAGATGAAGAGGCGTTTTGGAGGGGGCTGTGTTCTCAGATCAAATGCAGGGAGAAGCACTGAAGGTGCTGGAGGAGATACAGCAGCAGCATATTCATGTTGCCTGTTGTGTGTGTGTGTGTGTGTGTGTGTGTGTGTGTTTGATCCGTACACTTTTTTAAATTATAAAAGCAGACTAACCACACGCAGACATTTAAAAAATAAAGCAAAAGGGCCTATAACCATACTATCATCATAACCCTAAAATCTTAACTAAATCTATTGATTCTGTTGATTATTAATGGGTTACTTTATATTCCATCTGAATTCAAAAAGGTTTGAGGATGCTTACAAACATATGTAGTGCAATAGAACATAATAAATAGCTAAGAAATCAGAGCAAAGGGTTAAATAAGTTTATGGAAGTCAGTATAAATTTAATATGCAGAAATGCGTACTAATGCAACTATTCATATAAATTGGTATAGTTCTTCCTGGCCTTTTTTTTTTTTTGGCGCACCACATGGCTTGTGGGATCTTAGTTCCCCAACCGAGATCGAACCCATGCCCTCAGCAGTGAGAGCGCAGAGTCCTAACCACCGGACCGCCAGGGAATTTCCCCCTCCTGGCCTTTTTTTTTTTTTTTTTTGCGGTACGTGGGCCTCTCACTGCTGTGGCCTCTCCCGCTGTGGAGCACAGGCTCCGGACGCGCAGGCCCAGCCGCCATGGCTCACGGGCCCAGCCACTCCGCGGCACGTGGGATCTTCCCGGTCCGGGGCACGAACCCGTGTCCCCTGCATCGGCAGGCGGACCCTCAACCACTGCGCCACCAGGGAAGCCCCCCTTCTGGGCTTTTAAATATGCACATTCTTCACAGTCTCTTCTGCTTTTGCCCCCACTTAACATTTTACCAAATTTTCCATGTTTCCTTCTAAGTCTTATTGTTCAGGACTGAATGATAAATCCCAAGGACAGACCCCTAATTTATTTAATCATTCCTCTATTGTTGGATCTTGGGTTATTTTCAATGCTATTGTTAAATAAACAATGGCCTAATTAACATCTTTGTGCTTGTAATTTTTTCCATATTTTAGAGTATTTCCTTAAGGAGATTTCCAGAGGTAAAATAATTAATGAAAAGTTCAGACATTTCTATTGCCTTTGAAACATATTCGAGGGTTGCTTTCCCCGAGGGTCCTGTGCACTTGGGATGTCTCCAGCAGACTTCCATGGTGTCCTTCTCCTCACAACCACTTGTATTGATTATTTTTCTGTTTTTTTGCTAATTTAATAGGGAAATGGTATATTGTTATTTTCGTTATGTGTTTGCTGAATTTTGTGTATGTTGCCAAGTTATCTGTTGGCACCTAAGAGGTCTTTTTCACCGATTTCTTTGAGTTCTTTACGTACAAAATGTGTTAACCCTTCCACCATAATGGATTTTGTAAAATATTTTTTCCAGTTTATTTGACTTTTATTTTGATTTGGGGGTTTCTTTGCCTTTGATACTTAGAAGTCTTACAGTTTGGATAGTCAGAGCTCTTGTTAACTTCCTCCGTCATTTCTGCCTATTTCCCTAGAGACTGTAGTCCAAGTTCATTCGCCCGGCAGTCCAGGCCTTGGTGATCTTGGCTTGGTTCTCCTTTACCAGAGCCTCACCTTCTGCTCTCCTCTTGACACCTTCTTGTCAGGAAGCTGAATCGGTGGCATATCTAGCATATTTGGCACCTGGCATGGATGATTTTTTTTTTTTTTTTTCGGTATGCGGGCCTCTCACTGTTGTGGCCTCTCCCGTTGCGGAGCACAGGCTCCGGACGCGCAGGCTCAGCGGCCATGGCTCACGGGCCCAGCCGCTCCGCGGCATATGGGATCCTCCCAGACCGGGGCACGAACCCGTATCCCCTGCATCGGCAGGCGGACTCTCAACCACTGCGCCACCAGGGAGGCCCGTGGATGATTTTTTTAACACTCCTCTCTTCTGTATGACAGAGTTATTTTCAGTGATCATTAAGAGATAAAACAAATAATGAAAATGGCCAGAAAAGAATTGCAGACAGTGAAACTTTTCTCTTACTGAATTTTGTGTATATGATCATGGCAGTAAGTAAAAACTGTGTGTTTGGTGGGGGGCTGGGGATTCGTAGTGGAGAGGGCGCAGCTGGACTGTTTGTCCTCAGTAAGGAGAGACCCTTCTGGAGAGGATGGCCTGACAAAGAGAGGCGACAGACATACTTGTGGAACCAGCTTTGGCCTGGGTACGGAGAGACCTGGGTTCTTCTCTGCTGAGCTTGTGATCTGGGCAAGTCCCTTCCCTCTGGGCATCCTCTGCGGTGATGGACCTGCACAGGGTGGCCTGAACTCTGGCTGCTGCTTGCTCCAATGGTCAGAGCATCACACAAGGTGCCTTTGGGGGATCTGCCTTCCTTGTGTGTCCTAGTCCCCAGGCGGCCCTGCCCTAGGTCTGCGGGAGGAAGCCGACCCACAGTGTGTTGTGTGCAGGCCAGGACCAGCCTCTGACGGCGGGGAGGACTGGGGGCCCACCCAGGGATACCTGCCTGGTTCTGGGGTCTGGGGCTCTCCCTGAGGGGCTGTCCCTGGTGGTGGGACCTCATGCAGGCCTCAGAGGCTGATGCCTCTGGTTCTTGACCTCTGCGTGAGTGTCAGGCTCCCCTTCCAGGTTTAGGAACCTCCAGCCTCCAGCCAGACTCCTTAGTGAGGGCTGGGGATTCCAGGCACGTCTCCCTCCTGCCTTCCCAACCAGGCTCTGAGTCGAGGGGGCTCCCAGCAGTTTAGTGTAACAGGCACTTATTGCTTCCTGACCCTGGGAAAGGAGCGTGCTAGGGCCTAGGGGTTCACTGTTTGCTGCCCTCAAGGATGGCTCTCTGTCGTGGGGGTGGCAGCTGGGGTACAATCAGGTGAGTTGAATACACTCTAAAAGGAGCAGCGAATGCACGTACAGGGTATGGAGTAGCAGGTCTGCAGAGGAGGAAGCAGTGAGCTTTTTCATGCGCTGCGCAAGGGGAAGTGGGGTCTGGGGAAGGGCAAGGAGCAGGTGATAAGTGAGCATGGTTTGAGAGAATGGAGGAGAACTCTCTGGGCAGATTAGGGGAGGGCTCTCCAGCCAGAGGGATCAGCACAAAGGGCTCAGAAGTGTGAAGCAGCAGGATGTGTCTTGGCGGATAGGTCAGTTTTCCTTCAGCATAGGGGGTAAAGGGGCATGGCTGGGCAGGAGCCCTTGAGAGTCCATCTGAAGGAGTTTGGTCTTTGTCCTGAAGGCTTTGGGGAAGCTATCAAATGAAGGTTTAAAGCAGGGAGGGGTCTGCTGGAATTGGTGTGATGAGCTTTACATTTCAGAAAGATCTCCAAGGCAGAGGTGTGGAGAGGGGCCTGCAGGAGGGCACACCTGGAGAACGGGAAAGCTGTCAGACCCAGGAGAGACGGGAGGAGCAAAGGGGTGGCGCAGGTAGGGACGGGAGAGGTGTCAGGGTGGTAGAATCGGGGGCCTTTGGCCATCTCCTGGATGTCCTGGAAACACAGTACCAGGGTCTCCTTAGCTACCCTGAGGGGAGATTCCAGGGTCCCCCACGTAAGTTGTGATCCTCATAGTTGCATCAGGCCTGCTGGGCAGGAGCTACAAGGCCGGGAATTGGAGCAGGACTGTGCCCAGAGCCCCTAGAGCCCCCAGCCACCAGGAAAGCAGTTGAGGGTGAGGACAAGCAGTGGGGCTCCTACCCTCTGGATGCTCTGGGAAGGAGCTGGTAATGCCAGGAGCAGTGAGCATTTGGGCTCCGCCCTCTGAGCGCCTATGGCTTTTTGGGAGGCGCCCTGATTGGGTGACCCATCGCCGAGTCCCCAGCCCCTAGCCACAGGCACACAAGCCATGGGATCCCATCCGTGCTCCCTGCTCTTCTCGTTTCACAGTCACTCTCTCCCCAGCCTTCCCTCATGCGTTGCCTTAGGGAAGACTAAAGGATGGAGGTGGGACCAGGGCACTTACCACTGAAACCTCTCCTCATCTGGGAGAAGCCCCTGGTGGCTAGCCCTCTACTGTCGAGTCTTGTCATTTCGTTCTTATTTTCGGCAGGCTTGGGGGAAGAGAGAGGATGGGGCAGGGGCTTTGGCTCTGGCGTGGCGACTGTCCTGTGAAATACTCAGAGGCCATGGGACCCTCTGGTTTTCCCCTAGCATTTGAGTGTTAAGTTTCATAGCCAGGACGTGAGGCTTCCTCCTGACCCGCTGCAGATGCCATGGCGAGTGTCACCTCTCCAAGGCTGGGCCGCAGCTGGCAATCCCAAGGGCCGGGCACCCCCAGTTCTAAATTCTGCTCTGACTCGAGGCCCATCAGAGCCTGTTCTGTTCGGCCGTGACCGAGTGACTTCCCACCTCTCTGGTGAGCAGGCGGGGTTCAGAAGTCCCCGGTTCTATTTCAGCTCCTGTAAGCAACCAATGAACCACCTGTTGTCTCCCCCTCCCCCGCTACTAATCCAATCATAGAGGCCAACTTCCTTTGAGTGTTTTATTTTATCCTTTAGACCTAAATGGTCATCTCACCTTGCCTGTGGGGCGGGCAGGCGTTCAAAGCACTCCTCTTGTTTTCCCACGCCATCCTCCCTACAGTCTGAGAGCTGGGGGAGGTTCTGAGCACTGTCTGCAGATGGAAAAACAGAAGCTCAGGGAAGGAGGCGACTTGTCCACGTTACGTGGCAGTGAGTAGCCTGCTTACGACCAGTTGGGGTCCTAAGGCCGTCCTTGGCACTCCGTCCCCTTCGTCTGTCCTCGAATGCCGTCGGGGGCCGGACAGGTGACGCATATGAACAGGGCCTGGTGACAGGGGGCGGAAGGCCCGTCTCAAGGTGTGCAGTTTAGCTCCAGCCCACAGACGGTCGCTAACGGGAATGTGGGCCCAGTATTTCAAAGAACGCTGGAGATCTGGATGTTTGTGTGAAATGTCCCGATTTTTAAGTGTTGGCAACTAATTTAGAACAACAACAAAAATTGTTGCCAAAGAAAATAAGTCTGCTGGCCACTGGCCGGACACTCAGCCCTGCATCATTGGTCACTAAGTGGCTTTCCTCTGGGTCTGATTCAGGGTTGAGGGGGAACTCCACTGACTGACTTCCCTGGCAAAGGGCAGGGGAGAGCTGAGCTTGGGAAGTGAGGGAAGAGGAAACGGTCCCAGGAGCTGCCAGTCCATCCGCGTCATGCTGGCCAAGCACCGTGTAAACAGCTCAGCCGCCTGCATTCCCAGGGCAAATACTTTCCATTTTCCTCTTGGGTCACCCTGAATTCTGGGGTTCTTTGGAGGTTTATCGCCTCACTTCCTTTTCCAAAGATTGAAATGACGATGGCTTGAAAATATTTTCTTCATTTGGGTTTTTCCTTGGTGACTTCATTCGGAGACAGATGTGCCCTAATAATAGCATTGAAAGTTGAGGGGAATAAATCAGCCAGCTGGTTCTGTTCCCTAGAAGTGATCTTACAGTTCCTAAATGTGGGCCGTCCCCAGAGACCCAGGGCTGTGGGCGGAGCCTGCGACAGGGCCACGGTCATTGTGAGACTCCGGAGTGTCCCTCTCTCTGGGACAGAGTCCCTGCGGCTCTGTTCACCCAGGAGGGCAGCGCTCACGTCTCGTCCGGGCTCCCAGCTTAGCTGCCGGTCTCCCGGCACACGGCAGGTGGACATCGCAAAGAAGGTTTGCACTTGTCACAGATTGGCAGACAAAGCGCTCACTCAGCTCCTGCCTTTTCCCTGTGCCCAGAGGCCCAGAGCTTGGTGACACCTAAACCCAGTCTGTCTCGAGCAGTCCAGTCCTCCAAAGGGTCCCTCCGGTTCCTTTGGTTCAGGGCCACTGGCCGGAAGGACCCTCGGTCATTAAGCCCCTTCCTCAGCCCCTCCCATTCCAGAATACATTTTCCAGACAACCCACTCGCATCTCTCAATAACGTTTCACTTCCTCTAACTCAGTAGGAAGGGGATGAAACACGTCTAAGAGAACCAGAAGCATTCCATAAGCTGCACAGACAAGAGGGGGACTTCTGTGGGTCAAGCTCTGAGGTAGAGGGTGGTGTGTACCTTAGATAGAAAAGGTACCACCCATATGCAGGTGCTGATGCTGGGTTGTGGGTTAGCTTCTCTTTAAATCTGTGGGAGAGGACAGGAGGGACTGCAGCGGAAGCCGGCTTTGCCCATCTCTAACACAGGAGATCCCCACCACAGTGCTGTGAAGGTCCGTCCCCCGTGTAATTACCCCAAGAGCTTCTGTAAAATACCTCAGTATAAAATAAATGTTAACGCATGGTAGCCTAAAGCCAAAAAGTGATGAAAACAGTGATGGGGTGTCCTTGCTTCCAGGGTGTGGGAGACCCCCTTGCAGTTGGGCATGCAGGCTGCCAGGGAGAGGGGTTGGGGCAGGAGCCCCAGGTCTGTCCCCTGATTGGGACCCAAGCCTGGCTGAGCCCCTTGGCCCCTGCTGCTCAGGGAATGAGAGGTGAGTCCGCTGCCTGTTTCTCAGGGCCCGGGGAGGCTCCTGCTACACAGGAAAGTGCTAAGTAAGCACTCAGGGCCCCAGTTGACAGAGATACACGGGGACGGGCGATGAGTCAATCTGTTTATGAAAATCACACATACCGACACAGACGTCAGGATGAACCCCCCCCCCCACCCCCGCGCTGGGGTCATCTCACAGCTGCGCTCTGAGAGCTGACAAGTCTTGCTCATACTTGGGGGTTCACTGGTGTGTCTTTTGGGCCTCCAGCAGGCTACACATGAACAGATGCATGACTGCCTCGCTGAAACAGGCCTGTGCCCTGAACAGCCCTGGTCGGGAGAGGGAGGCCCGGTGACTCAGAACCGGCATCAGAGCTGTACCTCAGCCTCTGGTGGGCAGGGCTGCAGCAGCTGGGTTTCTGAGCCTCTGCAAGTCTGCCTTCCCATTTGCTGAGCGCCGTTTAGCCACAGGCAAATCAGTGTAATCTGTCAGAAATATGAATTGCACCAGTATGTCTTGCTGGGAAATATTTTCTAAATATAGCTAAATATTTGATACTGCACATGATTTGTTCTCATGTGGTATTCACACTCTTCCTGAAAAGTTTCCTTGTTAGAAATTCCTTTGGTGGGTGTTCCCCCCAAATCTGACTTTGGAGTTAGTCCAGAGTAAGCCCCTTACCAAATCTCTTACAAGTGCTTTCTGGGTTCTCCGAAACTACTTAAAAGGTAGTATTTTGTCTGTGAATGTTCTTGGCCTAGAGAAGTAAACTTTCAGCAAGCTGGAGATTGAGGAAATCTTGTCCCTTCTACTATGTACACAGTAGGATCCTTAGGTTCTCAAATTTACAACCAGAAGATTTTCAGTATCAGGGAATCTGGGAGAAAATACAGGAGCTGCTAACACAGGAGAAGCTTGTTTGCATAAGCAGGGCTGTGCTTGTAAGAGCTGGGGGCAGAGAAGAGGACTTTTCTGATTCTTCCTCATTTTGCAGAAAACTTCATTTCAGATTGCTGGCTCAATTTAAATGTCATCTTCCAGCATGGGATGAAGCAGTCTGTTTCCACATGGGCCACCTGTCAGAGCCCATGGGTCCTGTTGCTGGGTTGAGCCTCCCTGGGAACAGGCAGAGTTACTTCCTTCAGACTTTGGGTCCATGGGGTGGACTGGGGCGGTGGTAGGGGAGGGTCTGCGGGAAACAGAAGGACCGCTGGTGGCTTCCGTGCGAGGCCGCCTCCTTATGTGCCGCCTCTCACACCCATCCTAGAAGGGCTCCTGGGCGTTCTGGACTTCCAGAAAGTCTCTGTTTAAGGCCAGCGCCCAGCTCCTCCAGGGTTGATTTCATGGCAAGGAATCGGCTTGTTACTGGGGACCCACGGCCTGCCGTCTGTGGCCTTCAGCCTCTGCCCTTTCCTCTTGGAAAAGTGGCCCCTGAAGGCCAGGGCCGGGATAGAGGAGGAGGTGATCAGACCCTGCTGCTAATTCTGCTGAGCCAACGCAGAGTCTCCTCCTGTGTTGCATCCCACACACAGTCTCATGCCCTCAAGGGGCTTACAGACCAGACTGGACACATGAGAGGTTTGTAGGGTAGGTGGTATTCCCATTTTACAGATAAGGAGGAAACTGAAACTCAGAGAGGTTTGGTAACTTGCCTAATACCACCAGCCAAGAATAACAGGATCTAAACCTAGGTTTATCCGGCTATAAGTTTACATGTTACAAATGACCAATGAGGCAGCCTAGCAGAGTGATGGAGAGCTTGGACCCTGGAGCCAGACTGCCTGGGTTCAAATCTTGGCTTTGCCACGTATCATGTGTAGAACCTTGGGCAAGTCGCTTAATCGCTCTGTGCCTCAGTGTCCCCATCTGTAAAATGGGCTAGTGAGATGACCTGTGTGACAGGTTGAGATCTTTGTATCATGCACACACAATACTTATGAAGCACTTGGCATTGTGTCTGGCTCTAGGAAACAGTCGAGACATATCACCTATTTATTACTAGAACAGCCCACATTGCTATTCGCTCCACCCCGCTGCCCGCCTGGCCTTACGTCTTGCGGGCTGAGAAGGAGGGATTGAGCTGGAGGAGCTGTGTTGGGGCTGGGGGTGTCATGACTGGCCCCTGTGAGGAAGTCGCCCAGGAGGGGCACTGGGGGTGCTCAGCCGTCCCAGGCCTTCAGTGCCAATTGTCTGTTGACCAGTGAAGACCTTCAGTAAATTTCCACCCTCTGTAACTCGGCCTTGTTTTTTTGCATTTGAACCAAAGTAAACATAAAGCCTCTGGGGAGGGGTGGACGAAGCGAAGGGAGGGAAGGGACCTGGTGTCTGTCGCAGGGGCCGCCTCCACCAGCTGGGCAGGGCTCTGGATGCCCTTTCCCAGAGGAAAGCCTGAGCCTCTCTGTCCTCTGAGCTTTGTCCATTAGGAAGTCGGCTGCTAGAGGCTGCCATTCCCCATCCCCCAGGGCTCTTCCTCAGCCCCCTGGCCACTCCCTGTTTCCTGCAATTGTTGACTCCCCCCAACCTCGGCTCCAGCGGCCCCAGCAGACTCCTGGTGTGAGAGGTAGGCTAGGCCCCTGCGCACCAAAGCATTTCCTTTGCTTTCAGCTGCTTCCCCTCTCTGGCCTCTTTCTTCTAGCGCTCCATTATTTTTAGTTCTTAAGAAGATGAAGTCCAGGAGGGAGGAGGAAGGAGAAGCCAAGCCTGTGACCTTCTAGATCAGAGATGGAGCATTTGCCGGGCCTTCCTGGTAGGGAGTATTTGGAGCATTTCCATTCTGGGTGAAGGATACCTCCATTCCTTGGTAACCAAAAAAAAAAAGGCTGGTTTGGCAAGACTGTGAGCCCCTTTGTTGCCAGATCCTGTAAAGTTAGGAAGAGGGAAGGAGGGTGGATCCGGAACAGTCATTGGGAGAAGTGCTTTCTTTGCTGGGTTGACTAACCAGACTGAAAGAGTGTCCTCCAGACCCTCATGTGTGCATGTGGAAAGGCCCCTGGGGCCGGGGCCTGCTGTCCTGGAGCCTGGTGGTGTGTAGTGAACCCCAGGCAGATTGGACAGGAAATCCCCCCAAGTATTCCCCCTGGAGATGTCTCTGGAAAGCTCCAAGCTTGAGCATGCGAGCATAAAGAGGTATGAGCCGGTGGAGGTGTATTTCAACTTCCAGGAGATGGCACGCAGCAGGGCCTGAGCCCCGGCCGTGTGATGGACCTGTAAAATTTTCTCATCGGTCATGCAGCTGGTAGTATTGTACTCCCACTGTGTGTCCAGCCTGGGGTGGGGGGGCGTCCAGAAGTGTTAGGACAAATTCCAGTTCTCCAGAAGCTTACCCTCTGATGGGAGACACAGCACAGGACCCAAGAATCACGAAGCTCTCAAAGCCTATCCTGCCAGCGGGGAGGATTCTTGGAATGGCCTGTGGCTGGTCTGAGAGGCTTTATGGAGAAGGTAGGGCCAGTTCACGGACTCCAGCACCATCAGCTGTGGGGACAGATGGGATGTGGATAAAGAAAAGGAGAGGGGAGAACACTGCAGGCAGAGCCCCTGCGTGAGCGGGGACCTAGAAGGGGGGTAGGCATGGGACAAGAAGGTGGCCAGCTCTGCAGGATCAGAGAGGGTGTCCGAGAGCGTGAGCACAGGAAAGGAGGGTGGGCAGGTGTCTGGGGTGGCCCTCCGTCCCTGGTGGGGGCCTTGATCCCATCTGTAGGTGGTCAGGGAACTCTTGGTGGCCAGTCGGGCCAGCTGGGCCTGGGCGGACTCCTCAGGCAGGGATTCTGGATGATGGTAGGGGAGGGAGAATGGCAGTGAGGGATGGACCCCTGTGTGCCAATCTGGGTGCTACCCTTGTCCCAGAAACTGGGCCTCTGGTTGCGACAGGAAGAAGGCAGCTGCTCAGGAGAGGGCAGCTAGGCAGCCGCTCAGGGTTTTCCTGGCTTTGGCCAGAATGTGCTGCTGGGAGTTCACCGACCAAGGTGGTAACCCTCGGGAAGGGCCAGCCCGAGCTGAACACTTGCATCAGGAGCTCCCGTTTTTCAACAGGAGCTCTGGGCCCTGACCGGGTCCTACGCTCCAAACCCAGAGCAGAGCAGCCCTCTGATCCGACCAGGAGTGGAGAGGACAGGGCACCCACCCTGAGACCACAGAGCTGGTTCCTGCCTCTCATGCCCTCAGTAGCCAAGGGGTCCAGGCCTGCAGGGGCTGGTGAGGGCCCGGCCGTCCTCATTCTCCTGCCCTAGAGCAGCCACTGATGCTGTGGGAGGTACGTCGCCCACCCCACTGCCCTCAGCGTGATTCCGACCATCTGTGGGTGGGTCCCCTGCAGGACAGGTGAGGAAACGCTGTGCCAGCCGTAGGCCCTGAACCACTCATCTTGTGGGAACACCATGTGGGGCGGGGAGAGAGGTAGGGATGACATTCAACATTACTCAGGTCTTTCTCAAAGAGTGTTTCTGCATTCGGCTTTTAGGGGAGTTTCCTTGTTTGTTAAAGGGGAAAGACGGTTAGTCTTAAAATCCAGATTCTTATTTTTAGCCAGAGCTACCTGCCAAGTCCTTGGGCTTTGTTTCTCCTACCCTTGGTGTCTTGGTTTTGAAAGACCTTCCCTCCTCCGCTCCAGGCTCCCAGCTCACTTTGGCAGGGGTGGGTTTGGCCCCAGCCAGGTTTCTAACCAGGCCTCCAGGACGGAGCTATTGAGCCAGGGGCCCCTACCTGCCTGGGCTTGCACCCAGCTGCCGTCACAGGAGGGCCCTGCCAGGACGAATACAATGAACAAAGTTGTCTTGCCTTGGCTCTGCCTCCTGGGAGAAGCACAGCCTTTTCCCCAGCGAAGGAAAGAATGATCACTAGGGAAACCCAAACTGCTTTTGTAGAAAGACCAAAAGAAGCAAAGAAGGAAGAAAAAAGCATTTTTCCCAAACATGGACAACTCAGTGCCTTTTGCTCAGACTTCTGCAAGGCCAGAACAAAGGCACTGACACAGAATGAACCTTCCCGGGCAGGGGCGTCTTCACCCACTTTCAGCGCTTTGTTAATGTGTCTTCCCAAAGTGGGTGTCAGTGAGGCTGTTCTGGGAACCCCTTGGAAAGGAGGGCAAGGCGGGTCATTAGTCAAGCCTGCCCCATCGGAAAGGTCACTCTTTGGACAAAGCACTTGCTGTTTATCTGAGGCTATTTTTTAACTGGAGGAGAGACGATGGGGGGCCCAGTTACCCTGTTGGCTGAAACAAAACAAAATCCTCAGAGCAAACCAGGAAGCTGTGTGACCTTAAGCAAGTTACTTAACCTCTCTGAACATGTTTCATCATTTGCAGAATGTAGATAAGTATCAGTGCTGTGAGTGAGGATTACATGAAATATTAGCAGAGTACCGAGCAACATGTTAGGCATTTAATATGATGTGATTTCTCTGCCTCTTTCCCCGGACAAGCCAGGTTATCACCACTCACCAGCACATATGCACAGGCATCATATACACATGCACACGTGTGCAGCAAGGCAAAGGATTCTGGCAATCTTGCTTTGGAGGGTCATAGGGTCCAGAGATAATTTCCCTTTTCTGATATTTTAGAGATTTCCCTTCATCTCTTCCACTCAAAAAAAAAAAAAAAAGGATACTCTTTATAATTATCTAAAAATAAAAGTTTGGCAAGTGATCTAACTATTTAAATAAAAGGGGAAGTACTGGAGGAAAGAGGAGAATATTAGGGGAACAGCTCAGATGGGAAAGGGGTTAAGAAGAGTGTGTAAACCCTCTGTGTAAAATGAAATCCGTTCAGCAGTCTCACTGTTTATTATGTTCTTCGCTGGTGCCTAGCAGAGTTCCACACGTGTGAAATGGCGTTCTTTGGGGAACTCTTCTTTCTCCTTTTAGCAACTTTACTGACCTTCTGAACCAGAAACTGGTGTCGAGGCACCTGGACGCCGGCCGGCTCTGCTCTTTCTGAGTCACAGAGCTCAAGGCCCCAGGAGCCGCCCTGTGTGTTCCCAGTTGCCATGAACATCTAAAGGGAAGCTTTGTAAGCAATTAACCACACAATTAGCTCATCTTCTTGCCACCGGTAATGACTGACTCTCTGGAAGCGCCCGGCCGATTTTTGCCAGTCTCCTATGCCTTGGAGGAGAAAACTGTTTCAATCAAAAAAAACAAAACAGGGGCTTCCCTGGTGGCGCAGTGGTTGAGAGTCCGCCTGCCGATGCAGGGGACACGGGTTCGTGCCCCGGTCCGGGAGGATCCCACATGCCGCGGAGCGGCCGGGCCCATGAGCCATGGCCACTGAGCCTGTGTGTCCGGAGCCTGTGCTCCGCAACGGGAGAGGCCACAACAGTGAGAGGCCCGTGTACCGCGAAAACAAAACAAAACAAAACAGACACAGAAGTACAAACAAAGTGAACATCTAAGGTTCACCTGTCCAATGACGGTATACAGAGCATCCGTGTACATGTGTACCGCCTCATCAGTTCTCAGAACTGATCAGGTAGAGTGTGCATCAGGGCGAGTGTGATGTTATCGTGCCCAGTTTACAGGTGAGAACGCTGAGGTCGGAGCGGTTAAAGGCTTGCTCACAGCTGCAGCCGGGAGGTGGCAGAGCCAGGGATCGTTCTAGCTCCAAAGCCTGGGTCGTGTGCCGTCTTCTGGAAACAAAATCCAACGCTGCGGCCTGCTTCAGAGGCAGAGGATTTTAAACACACTCGAGACGGAGGGGAAGAGTGCGTCGCTTCAGCCTGCGTTTGCAGGGCGGAAACAGCGGCAAGGCTGGCAAAGCCAGCGGGAAGGGACGCTGCAGGAAGGGCCGGCTGCCTTGGGTAGAGAGGCCTTGTCAGGAGCTGGCTTCAGGAGGCCTGCTTCTCCAGACAGGAGACAGTGCAGGCGTTGCTGGGGCCGACAAGAGGGCCGCAGAGACCGCAGGACCCTGGAAACTTCAACTTACTTCCAGAGGCTCTGACCAGGTTCCCGACGGGCGATGCTGGATTCGGTCTCCCTCCTCCTGAGCCGGGCGGGGCTTGGCTCAGCCTGCAGGCCTAGCTGACTGGCCCTGCTGGCCTCTCCAGGACCCGTGGCAGGGGGTTGCCAAGTACCTGGTGGAGCCAGGTGCTGGGGGTCCTGGCTGTCGGGAGGGTACACTCGCCCAGAGGAGAGCTGGGGTGCTGGCGTGCCCCGGGCACTGTGAGAGCACCCAGGAGGGACAGCTCAAGTAGAGGAAGGGCCTCCGGGGTCTCTGAGCTGCCTGGGGGTTAGCGGAGTCCTTTGCCTCCCCGCCCGTGCTTGCGAAAAATCCCTGGTGGCGGAAGGTGTCACCCTTGCGGTGTCTGAGGGTGGGTGAGCAGGGGTACGTGCAGCGAGCCAGGGGTCGCCTGCAGACTCTCACGGGCCTGAGAGAACATGTGTTTCCTGAACTGCAAATACCTCCGTGTGTGGATGGGGGAGGAGAGCTAGGCCTGCAGACATCCTAGGGCATGTGAGGCAGTCCTCCAGCAAAGGAACAGCTGGCCCCCATGTCACTACCCCTTCTGGGCCGTGCATATCATGCAGCTGATCCTGAGGACAGCTAAAGCGTCCTGTGAGTGGGCTGCCTAGAGGCCCCCTCAGCCCCCAGCCTCGGCTCTGGGTCCCTGCTTCCCCGCCTTCCTCCTCCTCCTCATCTCCACCAGTCCTTTTGGCCTGTTTGATGGAAGAAGACAAAGGCCTGCCTTTGAGGTCATCCACTTAGCCTTTTTATTTAAGGCAGTGTTCCCTGCAGCACGAGGCGGATGACTGGCTGGGGGAAACAGCCAGAGGGTGGCGTTTACCCAGGAGCCATTGGCATCCCTGGGAGGCTTGGAGCCTGGTTTAGATAAACACAGAGTCAGAGAGGCTGCCCAGGCTTCCTCCCTTGGGCCCCACTGGCCAGTGGACCGTTTCCGCGCTGGGCTCTCAAGGGCTCTGGGTGAGTCCAGGCCAGAGGGCTGAGGAGCTGCCTTCCTCTCCAGGGCTGCCCCGAGCGCTCTGAGGCTCTGCGTGCTGAGCGGAGAGGTCACCACACATGGGTATCGGCCGTTAGGGAGTAAATGCACATCTGCTATGAGGCCAGAAGTCTTTGGGCAAAGAGGAGGAGGGAAAAGCGAGAGCCCTCGAGCCTTCCAAAGGCACCAGTGGCTGGAGAGGGCTCAGCTGGCGTTGGCCAGGTTCTGAAACTCCCTTTCCAGGTGACTTGTGTCACCTCAAGCTTGAAGAGGGGTGGGGTTTTGTTGTTACTAGGCTTTTTCTCCTGCTACAAATCCCTCTCCACATACCCTGAATATTTCAGCTCCTGTCAAGTCAGGTATGAAGGGAGGGAGCTGTCCAGAGCAGCTTCAGAGCACCAGGCGTCTCCAGCCACTCTGAGTAGTAAAGGACCAGCCTCCACTCCCCAGGTCTGGCTCTTTTCTGATCCTTTTGAACTCCTCTGCGTGAATTAGGGCCCTACCTTTTCCTGTGCAGCCAAAGTAGAGAACATGACCCCACCTCTTACAGAGCGAGGTCAGGGCTGTAACAAACATCAGCAGAAGGCCCTGCCCTGCGCTCAAGTAGAAAACAGAGCGAAACCAAAACCAGTGCTTATTTAACCCAGGAGTGCAGTCATCTAGGGATTTGTGGAGCTGGGTCATCCGAGCCCATGAACCTGAGGTGTTACCTGAAAAACCTCACTTCTGGTCTGCAGTTGGCTTACACCCAGCACAGAATCAAGGTGAGCGCTGTGTGTCGTCAGCCCACCCTGTGGCTCCTTCCCTGCTCAAGAGGCAATCAGCTTTGTGGGGCTTGCCTTTCCCTTGAAGTGCCGTCCAAGAACACCCCAAGTGTAAAATTCCAGCCACAGTCTAGGAGCGATTAACTGGTCTGATCTGACTCATGGGAGAGCCTTGTGTCACCTGGTAGCTAAGCTGGAAGTGGCACCTGCCCAGCCCCGGAATGACACCTATCTGGGGTTCTGATGGCCAGCTGTGGAGCCTCTCCCAAAGGCTCTGGGCTCCTCTGCTGAAGAAGCAGCCCGAAGACCCCCTTACCCCGGAGCACTGTCCTGCCAGCCCAGCGGCCCGGCTGCCCAGGGGAACCTCCTTGAAGAAATCTCCTTGTCCTTCCTGCCCAATCTTCTGTCCCCATCACCTTGCCCAGCGTGCTCTGGGCTGGAAGGGCCCCTGCTTGTTGATAGGCACAGCAGTTGGTGAATCGGTTTGAGGTTCCCAGGGTGATCTGGCACCTACTGGCAGGGAGGAGAATGGAATGACTTTGGGGAAGCAACTCAGCTTGTAAGAGTCTTCATCTTACAGAGGAGATAATCCTATCTACCACCAGGTTGTTTGAAGATGAGAAATGAGGCCATAAGGAGCCCGGTCCAGCTCCTGTCACATAGTGAGAGGCCATAAGTGATGAGTCCTGAACGCTCACGCCAGGCCCAGTGCTGGGGGAGGCTGGCCGTCCGTCCTGTTGCACATCTAGGGAAAAGAGCCCTGCCGGTGAGGTGACAACTGATGCCAGCTTGCAGGGAGTTTCTAAGAGCCATTCCCTTTGCTCTGTCATGCCCAGCAGACTTAGGAAGAACACCCCAGCTTATCCATTAGGTAGGCCATTTATCTATCAGATCTGCGTGTAAGTGGTGTGCCAGAGTAGAGCTTGGCGGAGTCAGCTAGCTGACTCCTCAGATTTACACAGGAGGACGCCGCCACCCAGAGAGGCCAGGGGGGCCTTTCAGGCATGTGGAGCTCTGGGGGGGCGTTCCAGGAAGGGTCAGCAGAGGGTGTCCAGATGACCCTGGTGACTGGGAGGTGATGGAGGGACAGGGCCAGTGAAATCAGCTGGCAGCCAGCACTGCCGAGGAGGAGGGACCAGGTGCCCTTTGCCACACCGTGCTCAAGGCATTTAAGAGCTGCCTGTGTGTCTGACAAAGCTCAGCTTGAGAAATTCGAGATCTGGGACTGTTGTCTGATGGCAGAGAAGTGACTGAGGCTATTGAGACTCTCCCAGGAGAGAAAAGGTGATCAATTCCTCTGGGTGGAATTCTTCCAGGTGGTTGGGCTGCCCTCCTTTCTGGCCTCGTCGGCTGTCTTTGGTGGGGAAGAGGCCTGGCATCCATTGCTGAGGACTGTGTCTTCCTCCAGCAAGGGGCTTGCAGGGAGACTGTTAGCCCAACTGACCCTCTGGGGCCCACCACCTGGAAGCGGCTTCTGCCTAGAGTTGGTGGTTCTTAAATGGGTGCTGTGGTCTCCCGGGCATCGTAAGGGAATCGATTCTCTGTAATCTCCTGCCCTTTTGTTTCTCTCCGCTCCCATGGGCCGGGGGTAGGGGCGGTGGTCACCCTGCCGCCTTCTTTCCTGGGCCTTTCCTGGACCTGCTTTTCTGTTTACTGTTGGGCAGTGAATCTAGGCACTGCCTGGGTGCTGCTATTTAAAACCCACAGGAAAATCCTCTGCTTGCTGCTGCCAGCACAGTCGAGAAATCCCGTGGTGTGCAAACCCGCCCCAGTGGAATATTCCACCTTGGAAGCGGGGGGACTCTCTGGCCTTGGCCATATGGGGCCCAATTTTCATGTTGAAGAAATGGTCCCTTGTGGAGGAGGTGTGGGAAAGAGGAAGCTACGTGGAAAAATGCCTCATTTACTCAGAGCCCAGCCATGTTGGGAGGCTCTTGGGTCCCGCGAGCCATCAGAGGGCCCTGCCCTGGAGCACCCGCCTCCTTTCTGGACCCCTGAAGAGCGGTCCGGGAACTAGAGGTTTCGCAGCTCAGATGCCCCTGCTGGGCTCAAACCTGGCTGTTCTCGCCCAGCTCTTTTCCCTCCTGCCTCCCGGGTCCCAGGCCCACTGCCCAGTGTGTCCCCGTGGATCCCCAGAGAGCTGCATCCTGACAGGGTGGGTTTGGTCCAGCCCCAGGCTCCTTGACCTTTATTCTTGAGTAACTATGGCAACACCTCCGCTTGGCTCCGGACTGACTGTTCCTGGGATGACTTCAGGGACACCCCTCCTTGTACTCAGACCAGTAAGACTCTTTCACAAACACCCCTGTGCCCGTGAACTTCTAATGGCTTTACCTCCGGGGCTCAAAGGAATGTATGTGTTATTCCCATTTTACAGGGAAGATAATAGGGCCTCAAGTGGAGGGTCAGTCAGTGAGGAGCAGCCGCAGCCAGGACTCAGGCCCAGGGCAGCCTGCCTCCCCAACACCACACTGCCCGGAGTCCAAGCGTCTCGGCCCGGCGTGCAGAGCTGGCCTCGCCCTCCAACCCTTATCAGCCACTGCTTCTGGCTCGAATTCCCAGCACATCCGGCCCAACTGCTCCAAAGCCCAGTCCCGGACCTCTGTTCCCACAGGCCCCGCTGCCTGCAGTAGTCTTCTGCTCCCTCGATTGTGCCCCCAGCCTGCGTCTGTGGGGTCAGCCTCTGTGATGACCTTCCTCCCCGGCAGGCATCAGTCTTTGCAGGCCCCCGACCCCGGCAGCGGGACACATCCTCCCTGGGTCCTCTGCTGGCACCGCATCTGCAAGTGCAGTAGGAGGTGACACGCTGCAGCTGGGTGATCGTGGCCTCTCTAGTCTTCCTCTGAGGGGCCCTTGCTGTTGGGATGCGAGAGGTCATTTTCCAGAGTCCTAGAGTGTCCACTGATCCAAAGATAGTGGGGGGGACCAGTTGTCCATCCCTCACTAGACAGATGAGGAAGCTGAGGCCCTGAGAAGGGAGCATGAAGAAAGGCAGTGTGGGTTTAGTGGTCCCCTGATGGGGGAGTGGCATGGGATGGGGTCCGCCCTGGATGGAGAACACTGTGCCCTCTCCCTCCTCCCACCCCACTCTGAACCCGTCGGACCCTCGTCCCCTCTGAGCTCTGTTGCGGGGGTGTGACCAAGCAGGTGGTGAGAGCTGTGCACTTTTCTTCTGGACCCACCTAGACGTCGTCTTCCCCGTGGGTGGAACAAACCATCACGTGGTTGGTCATCTCATGTAATTAGGTTTTCCCAGTGCTGCCCTCGTGCATTGTCTGTCCTGAGTGTTTGTGCAGCCTTCTGGGTGCTTAGATAAGAAACGCTGGCTTTCCTTAGCCTTCTTCGGAGATCTCCATCAGAAGGATCTAGGAAAAACACCCTTGTCGGTGAGGCCGGCCCTTTGTCACATGGCCTGGCAGAGCGCTGCCTTCGCTTTAGACTAGGTCTTGGCAGTAGAGTGAGGGTTTCTGGGGTGGGGTAAACATTGCCAGGTTCGGTAGGGAAGAATTCTTCTCCTGAAACAGATTTTAACTTGAAGCCTTGATGACAGAAGCAGCTGAGTCTCACCAGAGAGAAAAAAACAAAGGAGACTGATTTAACCTTGGGCTCCAGCAGCTGGAGTCAGTCCAGCAACCTCAGCGTGGCTGCTAGCGGACGCTGCAGGACAGAGAATGAGGAACTGCCAGGGGTCCCCAGGGGTCCACTGTCCCGGCAGGACCACTCCTCACCTCCCTCTTCTGTAGAATTCCCAGCTTCTCCTTCCCAGCGCAGAGCCTTGGGGGTTTACTGTCTGTGGTTTTGCTGTCAGGAGTCCACTTCTAAGGAGCTTGAAATGCTTCACTTCTCATCACTCCCTTCAGGGGCTTGTGTCTGGGGACACTTGCTCTTCATGTCTACAGCCCGTTCTTATTAAAGTAACTTAGGGATATTTTTATAGAGAGAAATGTTTATAGCTGGGGACAAAAAGGATTTTCTTTAAAGTAGTCATATAGGTGAAGGTTTAAATGTGGCTCTAGCACTTACTTGTCTGAGGCTTGGGTTCTGCAAATGGAAATAATAATGATTACCTTGCATCCTTGCTGTGAAAATAAAATAAGAAGGTGCTCAATAAATGTTAGTTCTCCTTTCTGCCCAAGGAGCCCCTCCTACACACACACACATGCACACACACACACACACAGAGTTTTTACTTAAGAAATGTCTTGAGAAGGAGAAGTGCAGCGGAGAGAGAGTCCTGCGGGCTGGCTCACCCCTGTGTGCACCAAAGCCTTGGAGGCACTGCTGTCCCCAGGGAGTTCCCTTTAAAGTCTCAAACCTCTCACCTCTCAGAGGCAAGAGGTGCCTCTGCTGGTACCGCATCTGCAAGTGCAGTAGGAGGTGACACGCTGCAGCTGGGTGATCGTGGCCTCTCGTCTTCCTCTGAGGGGCCCTTGCTGTTGGGATGCAAGAGGTCATTTTCCAGAGTCCTAGAGTGTCTGCTGATCCAAAGAGCGTGGGGGACCAGCCGTCCATCCCTCACTAGACAGATGAGGAAACTGAGAGGGGGCACAAAGAAAGGCAGTGTGGGTTTAGTTGTCCCCTGTTGGGGAAGTGGCGTGGGATGGGGTCAGCCCTGGATGGAGAATGCTCTGTCCTTCCCTTCCTCTGTGCCCAGAGCCTGTCAGATCCTTGTCCCCTTGATTCTGGGTGTTTTGCTCAGCCTGTCTGTAGAATGGGACAAAGCCCATAGATGCATGCCACGTAGTTGATGGAAGTGAAGTCCTCAGAGCTGCCTGCGCCGTGAGCCTGGCACTCACCTCTTGTCCTGTGCCACAGGCAGGGGGTTCCCTGGTTTTGAATTCATCCTAAGCAGAAAGTAGTCGTTCTGTTTCTAATGTAGAGCTTTTCGTTTGCTTGTTTCTAGAGCAAATCATGGAGGAAAATAAAAAACATGGTGCATTGGTCTCCCTTTGTCATGTCCTTCAAGAAGAAGTACCCCTGGATCCAGCTGGCAGGACACGCAGGTAGCCACAGCTCTCCCGGACTTTCTGGCAGGATGTCCGGCTCTCTGGGGAGGCGTCCAGTGCGTGTGGGGGACGGGCCTGGCCCTGGATGCTCCCGGGGATGAAGCATCTGAATAGGTGCTCCCCGAGAGACTTCGTGGTCTGCAGTCGCAGGCGTACTTGAGAGACGGGCCTTAACACTGCCTCAAAAATGCACGTGGACACCCTCCCTGTCCACAGTCTGTGCCGCCTCTTCACAAGTCACACACATTCCCCCCTCAGTCTCTCTGTCTCTTTCAGTCTTTCTTTCAATCTCTCTTCCATTTTAACTCAATAAAACAGTTGAAGTCATCAGTCTTTATAGCTTGCCTGCCATTTGTCACCTGGGACAAAGAGACAAAGCTAAGTGCTTCCCTGAGTGCCTGTTGTATGCCCTCATCAAGGTGCTCCTCTGGGTGACAATACGTATGCAGATATAGTGTCTGCTCCGAAGGAGCTCGTAGCTGGTGGGAGAGGCAGGCAGGTTGCCCCAAGAGTGTTAAGACATAGTGGAGTACCGGCTGCAGTGGCCACGCCCTGGGCTAGCCATGAGGTCTCCAGGTGGCCCCTCAGTGACAGGGGAGGATGTCTAGAGCTGTCTAGCCCGCTCATGGTGGTCCTTTGGTGGGCATCGTCCCCAGGGGACAATTCAGTGGCCGCCTGTGGACTTCAGGCCAGCACAGGGCCTGATATTTTTTTTTTTACACCCTTAACCACGTTGGCCCAGACCCCAAGGCAGGTGGATGGACATCCTTCCTCAATACTTACCTGAGGGTGTGGCTCAGAAGGAACACCGCCCAGCCGGGCAGAGCCTTGGACCGCTGCTTCTCAGCCGGTCTCCCTCTCCTGGCGCTAAATCCGCTTCTATCAGGGCTTCTCCTCCACTGAGACCAGAGACACTTTCGTGGCTGGGAAGCAGGGTCGATGGTGGGGTTGGGAGGTGGTGGTCACACAGAGAGGGGTGAATAGGTCCTGGCACAGACCTCTCACTTGGCCTTGCTCACCCTCCAGCGGTGAGCACTGGTGTCCTTCCATCTTCAGAGGAGGAGCCTGGGGTCTGCGAAGTCGGGGAGCCAGCCCAGAGTTGCCGTCAGGGCACGGCGGGTGGGGAGTGGGGAACTGGGACTTGCACCCACTCCGCTTAAAGGGCTCGGTCCACCAGTGGGGACCTGGGCACACCTTCAGCCCCATGCTTGGCAAGCTCCACAGCATCCCCGAGAGGCCCGGGCCCTGTGACGGAGGGCGTGTCTGGTAGGGGCAGGGGTCAGAGCCAGGAGGGCTCAGGCTGGGGACCCAGGGCCTCCTCCCACCTTGCTGTGCAGGGAGCTTCAAGGCGGCTGCCAACGGCAGGATCCTGAAGAAGCATTGTGAGTCGGAGCAGCGCTGCCTGGACCGGCTGATGGCCGACGTGCTGAGACCCTACGTGCCTGCCTACCACGGGGACGTGGTGAAGGACGGGGAGCGCTACAACCAGATGGACGACCTGCTGGCCGACTTCGACTCACCCTGCGTGATGGACTGCAAGATGGGCGTCAGGTGAGCCAGGCTCCTCAGATGGGGGCACACCCGCCCCTCAGCCCCCAGCTGGCCGGGCGGCAGATACCAGGCACGGCATTCCAGGCTTCCAGGAGGCCGGGCTTTCTGGGCTGTCCCTGAGGGCTCATGTGGGCGAGGCCGGGCCAGGGGTCTGGTTGGACCCACTCTGCTCATCTCACATATGTGCTGGCTTTGCCCAGGACGGCCCCTTCCCTTCTCTGGTGAGCCAGGGGCCGGCGGGGGAGGGGACGGGAGCCGGTAGCCGGTGGGACCAGAAAGGGGACCTGGTGGATGCGGAGCCTCCCCAGGGAGAGGGCAGAGAGAACTGCCCATCTGGTCAGGTGGGATTGCTGGGGGGAGCAGGGGGCGGCTTCCCGTTAATGTGGGCTGCGAGGGGGAGACTGGAGTAGAGGTTGTTCTCATCCCACCCTCCCCGCCCCTGCACCCCAACCCCGAGCCAAAGAGGGAGCCGGTTAGCAGATTGTGTTGATTTGCCGAAAGAGACTTGCGCCTGTCATAAGGGTGCAGTGGAGGAGAGAGGAGTGTGAGAGGCCCTGATAACAGTCGCCAGCTTGCCGCATTCTGGACTGGGGCTGGCGGCGACCCCAGCCCAGTGGCACAGAGCCAGATGGGTATGTGGGCATGTGTGTGGAAATGGGTGTGTCCCCCCCACCAGGCTCCTCCCAGAGAAGACCCGGGAGGGAAGAAGTGGGCTGAAGAAGACAGGGTGGAGGGCAGAGCCAGGAGGACCTGAGCCCCGGGCGCCTGAGCTCTGGGCCCTGCTTTGGCAGCAGGGTTTTCTCATCTCCTCTCAGACTCTGACCATTCCGTCTCAGGAGTCATGGAGTAGCTCCTTCCTGGCGGGTCAGTGGGTGGTGAAGTCCTCTGAAGCCTCAGAGAGCCGCCGACTGCAGGTGCCCAGACGGGACGGCCAGGCGTGGGCCTCCTCCATCCGGCCCGCCGCTCTCCGGGGAGACCAGGCTCCGAGACGCAGAGCTCACAGCTGGAGCCTGCGTTTGCTTTGGATGGTTTAAGCAGTTTTATTTCTTATAAGAGGAGTTTGAGAAAGGGGTGTGTGTGTGTCCTCAGGAAAGAAGCAGGCCAAGCCAGTCAGTTTTCCTTCCTTCCTCATTCCTCCTGGGAATTGTGTCATGAAATCAGACCCTGACACTGCAGGCTGACCCGCTGTGTTCCCTTGGCTTGGCCCCGAGGGCAGGGACGAAGGGGTGGGGAAGTAGAGACCCCACTCTTTGCACTGTCCCCAGCCTCTCTCTCCCTCCATCCAGGGGTCTCACCATCTCCAGCCCACAGGGAGAAAGAATGTCCCTCCAGCCACCACTTGGCCACTGCTCTCTCCAGAGTCTTATTTCTGTCCCTGGAAGGCCTTCCCGTGATGCACCAGGATGTGCCCTCTCAAGGGGAGACACATAAATATTCTGATCGGTATTCACTCAGACCGGGGCCAAAAAAAGTACACCCTGTGGGAAGAACGTGTGGCCAGTCCTAAAAGGCTGGCGGGGTGCCTGTCTGTTCCCTGGGAGGCTGCTGGGGACAGGAGCCTCCTCTCTTACCAAGGCTGCTCCATCCCCCTGCTGCCTGGAGCTTCTGTCCCAATGCACCCAGGGCTCTCAGGAGAGACCCAGAGTGACCAGCAAGGCTGGGGCGTGTTTAACCCAGTCCTGGGCAGGGCCGCCTGGAGGCTGAGGGAGGAGGTGTGTGAGGATCCCCTATGGCGGGGAGGAGGTAGGTCTCCCCAGGACCAGTCCCACCCCTGCACCCCCTTCCCTGTCTCACGGGTCCTGAGGATGGGGTGGAGGCCCTTCTGTGCTCCGAGTGCTGGGTGTTCCTTACAGCCGCCCTGGCAGATGGGCCACCATCCAGTCTGAGCAGGAGAACCTTTGACACCAGAGGCTAAGGGACTCCCCAGGGCCACACAGCCAGGCAGCCACACAGCCTGCCTCTGCACCAGGCCTCTGACTACCAGGTCGAGCCTGGGCTGCAGCTTGGCGCTCCCCAAGGGTTCTTCACTTGCCAGAGGGAGGGGAGGCCGCAGCCCAGGGCCACCACAAACCCTGAGTCTGGGGCATGAGAGGTTGAGACTTGTCACAGACTTGTCACAGTGGTGGAAGGGCTGGCTGGTCATCAGACCCGGCCATGGTGAGGCCTGAGGAAAAGGTGATGCAGCCACCTGTAGTGTCCTAACGAGGGGTGTCTTGGGACCCCAGTTCCACAAGGACATAAGCTCACATTGCTCTAGGGCGTTTTCTTAGGTTTGACCCCATATCTCTTGTGTGTCATGTAGCCTGCCGTGGAGAATCAGGAGTGTCTTCCTGACCTCTGGACCAGGGCTGGCAGGTGGAGACCAGAGCTGTCTGTAGCACCTGTGCCCTGGTGGGAAGCAGGTTGGAGAGAGCGTGGTGGGAAGTGGATGGCTTTGGTGTATCACCTGTTGGCTCCCCATGGGCTGGCTGCCTTCCTGAGGGGAACACTGCCTTTACTTAGTCTTGTGGCTTCACCCAGCAGGCTTCATGGACGTGTGACCTTCCTGCTGGGGTGGGCAGGGTGGGCCGGACCAGTGTCAGGACACCAGGGTTGGGGAGGCTTTGCAGCTCTCCTCCCGGTGGACCCTTGACCCCACCACCAGGCTCGTGACCCCTGTAGGCATCTCTGCCTGGCCCCTTTCCTCTCCCAGAGGGTGAGCAACTCTGCCCAGACTGCGCTGCACAGGCCCTTTCTGGAGCAAGCCCCATGTGGAAAGGGATTTGACAGTGAGGGCCGCTTCCTGCTTAAGGAGCTACTGAGAAGTCTTTTCAGAAGTGCACCACCATTCCTTAAAAAACTACAAATAGAACTACCATATGACCCAGCAATCCCACTACTGGGCATATACCCTGAGAAAACCATAATTCAAAAAGAGACATGTACCAAAATGTTCATAGCAGCCCTATTTACAATAGCCCGGAGATGGAAACAACCTAAGTGTCCATCATCGGATGAATGGATAAAGAAGATGTGGCACATATATACAATGGAGTATTACTCAGCCATAAAAAGAAATGATATTGAGTTATTTGTAGTGAGATGGATGGACCTAGAGTCTGTCATACAGAGTGAAGTAAGTCAGAAAGAGAAAGACAAATACTGTATGCTGACACATATATATGGAATTTAAGAAAAAAATGTCATCAAGAACATAGGGGTAAGACAGGAATAAAGACACAGACCTACTAGAGCATGGACTTGAGGATATGGGGAGGGGGAAGGGTAAGCTGTGACAAAGTGAAAGAGCGGCATGGACATAGATACACTACCAAACGTAAGGTAGATAGCTAGTGGGAAGCAGCCGCATAGCACAGGGAGATCAGCTCGGTTCTTTGTGACCGCCTGGAGGGGTGGGATAGGGAGGGTGGGAGGGAGACGCAAAAGGGAGGGGATATGGGAACATATGTATATGTATAACTGATTAAATTTGTAAAATTAAAAAAAATAAAAAAAATAAAAAGAGGGAGGGGATATGGGGATGTATGTATGCATGTGGGTGATTCACTTTGTTGTGCAACAGTGGCTAGTGCAGTATTGTGAAGCAGTTATACTCCAATAAAGATCTAGTAAAAAAAAAAAAAAAAAAAAAGAAGTGCACCACCCACCCACCCGCAGGCCCCTGCAGCGGACTCAGGAGCATTGGGGACGGCGAACCCTTTGCCCACCACACAGCACGTACACACAAATACACACACGGGCCAGCATGACACAAATCCATGCAAAAGCAGCCTGCCTCACAGCTCTGCCCTGTAGCGCTCATTGGCACTGACCTGGCTCTGCATGCAGTAGTGTTTGTACATGCACGTGTGCGTGCATGGACGTGCATACAGTAGTGTGTGCATGCGCATGTGTGTGTGTGTGTGCGCGTGTGCAAGGGCACAACCAAGCACAGAACCTCCTTACAGTCTGCATCACCCGCTGGAAGGTCCTAAATGACCAGACCCAAGTTCACCACCAAGGATTTGCTTTTTTCTTGAAAGAGTTGGTACAGTGGCTCTGGAAGCTTATCTTTTAAAGGATTTGACCAGTCTGTTCTGGGTCCCACACCGGCAGGTTGGAGGTATGGTGGGAAACAGTAGAGCAAGTCCCCGGGGACAGATGGAGAGTGGAGGCTGGGCCTGCCGTCACAGGCCGCCGTGTGGGCAACGCCCACGCACACGGGCCCGGGGAGAAGACTTCCCTCTACTCAGCTGACGCTGCGGATTCCTGTTTCAAGAAGGGTCACAGGCAGCAGCTGAGCCCACTGTGGGGGAGAAGGGGAGTTTAAAATAGGAGCGGGGAGGAGGGTGGGCGTTTGATGTGCAACAGGGGTGACTCACCCCGTTGGCGAAGGGGGCCAGGGAGGCGGCCTGGGGCCAGGAAGCCGGTCTCGGGCTGCCCAGATCCTGTACTGTCCCCACTCCCGTTACCTCTGCCAGTTCCTAGGAGACCCCTGCCAGCCCGTGCGGAGGGCAGGGTGGTGAACAGTTTACTTGGCCACGTTGTCTTGAGGCCTGGGATCCGAGGGATAGGAAGAGCCCAGCACGTCTCTGCGATAGAAAAAGAGCCCCGAGGCTTTGCCTCCCATCACGGGCTTCTCCCTCCAGCACTGGGGCCACTTCAGAGGCCTCCTTCTGGCCTGAAGGTGCTCCCTCTTCGGAGAGAGCCCTTAGGCTGCCGGGGCACCAGGGAGATGGGTGGCGTGGACGAAACGCACTCCCCGACTCACACAGGTGCTGGCTTACGAAGCCCTCGCCTCGTGGAAGGCAGCCCGGGGGGACAGCTGGACCCTGAGCGGACCTGCCCTCAGCCCCCTTCCCCACCTTCACGCCAGCAGGATGAGCCGCCAAGCTGCCCCTCTCTTCCTCCCTCCTCTGCTGGTCCTGTGAGGTGCCCAGAAGGAAGAGCTCCTTGGGCTTTGTCGGGCCTTCCCAGTGCTCTTGGAACGAAGCTGCTCGCATTAGGCAAGGCTGGCCCGTGCTCGGTCAACAGCCAGGCCCAGCGCAAGCAGATGTGCGCCTGTCCGGGATGAGGCTGACTTGGCTAAGCTGACTGCAGCCCTCGGGCAAGGCACCAGTGGGCCGCACTCTGGCCACTGGCCCTCATGTGGCTTCCCCTCC
Organism: Mesoplodon densirostris; assembly: GCF_025265405.1. Classification (NCBI taxonomy): domain Eukaryota; kingdom Metazoa; phylum Chordata; class Mammalia; order Artiodactyla; family Ziphiidae; genus Mesoplodon; species Mesoplodon densirostris. The sequence continues at coordinate 169,919,242 of NC_082662.1, forward strand.
CTCCCAGGACCTACCTGGAGGAGGAACTCACCAAGGCCCGGAAGAAGCCCAGCCTCCGGAAGGACATGTACCAGAAGATGATAGAGGTGGACCCAGAGGCCCCTACCGAGGAGGAGAAAGCCCAGCGGGCTGTGACCAAGCCGCGATACATGCAGTGGAGGGAGACCATCAGCTCCACGGCCACGCTCGGGTTCCGGATCGAGGGCATCAAGGTGAGGACAGCCAGCGGTGGCCTGAGGCTGCCTGAGCCGCCCCGCTTCTGGGTGGGGAAGGGACTGGGTCCTGGGGCTCCAACAGCATTCACCCAGCGGTCCTGGCTGCTCTCAAGACCCTATGGAGGCTGTAAGATTCCTCCCCAAACGGGCCCAGGGCATGGGCAGCCAGCCCCAGGGACAGACATTTGGGGAAACTGGCCTACTCCTTGGTCTGGGTCTGGGTGGGATGGCCATGTAGGGGGTTGGGGCCTTGGAGCAGGGCTGGCTTCTAGCCCCACCCAGCGTTGAGCCCTCCGCCGAGGACCCTACATCTAGCCCAGACCATGCCCAGCACTGAGACCCCACCCAGGAGGCAGCTTGCTGCATGCCAGTGCTGGGAGCTGGCTCATTCTTCCCAGGGCCCGAAAATCAGGACTGGCAGTGAGATGCAGCCAAGGGAGGGAGCGTGCCGGCTGCCTCTGACCTCCGAGCCATCTGCCTGGGAGGCAGGACTAGGCGCTGCTCCTCCGGTCACCAAGCCCCTCTGGGGAGGCTGCACCGAGGCCACCCCCAACGTCTGGGCCCCCTCATTCTCTTTTCTTTCCTCTTCACTCTCCCAAGAAGCGCCTGAGAATGCTCTCCCTAGACCCAGGCTCCCACATGCCTCCTTTGCTGCTGGATTTGAGAGCCTCTGCTCAGACACACGCTTCACCCCAAGGAGCGGGGCTGTGAAGCGCTGGCCCCTCGGTCTCAGGCATCTGTCCCTCTCAAGCGGAGGACAGTCCGAGCGTGCTCGGGTTTCTGTTCTCTGCCCATTCTTGGCCCATGTTGGCCAGCCCTCGAGTCAGAGTAGGGCAGCGGGGAGCCCTGACTCACGAGCGAGAGAAGCCAGGACAGCCTCCTTGCCGATGGCCTTGGCCGGAAGTTTCTGCGGGGCAGTGCCTCGCTGCCGATGGCTTCGAGTGGGGCAAAGTTTTCGCCTTCCCCTGTGACAGCTGCTTTACGATCTCCAGTCTGAGAAAGCCATCTGCCCCTCCCCTGTCTTCTGAAATCGGCTTTTGCTGTATTTTTGGATCCAGTGGGAGAGTAAATTATATGCTCATCTTCGTCCTCTTAAGGCTCCTTTCCTTTCTGTATCTGTTTGAAACAATCTGCTTTTCCCTTGACCTCTCTCTCCGTCTCTCGCTGGATCTCCTGGTCTCTGTCCACTGTCCAGCTGCAGGAACGGCCAACAGCCCATCTTCTCGGGCTGGGGGCCGGCCAGCTCCGAAAGGAGCCAGCTGCCTTCACCAGCACACCCCCGCCTCCCCCGTCCCTGGTCCAGGAAAGGCCCTGCAGAGACCCCTGTGGGGAAGGTCCAGCCCTCGGCTCTCTCCCTCTGGCCAGGGTCCTGCCTATTCTTGCAGAGGCAGCGACAGTGCCGGGCTCCGCCCTGGTGGCGCACAGACGCACGTCTGGGGGCCTAGTGGAGCCAGCCTTTCTCACCCTTTGACCTTAAAGAACAGCTTTCCTCGTAGAGATGCTAAGCCCCACGTGCTGCCTGAACAGCCTGCAACAGACAGTACTGGTCTCAGGAAATAGAGCCATTCCGTGCACTGGGTGGGGAAGGGAGCGGGCTGGGCTGTGTTATATCCTCGCTTTCAGGGAGCCTAAGTAAGAGACCTCCCATTACAAGGGAATCGAGCTGAGCTTGGGGCAAGGAGCGCCTCTCTCCTGTGGTGAGGGAGGGTGTCCCTGGGCAGCAGAGACTTTCAGGCACCCCGGTTCCAGGGACCCGGCCCCTCATGGAAGCAGAGGCCCGTGCATCTCCCTCAGCCCCCTGTTGCTCACACTCAGGACCCTCAGGATGGACGGGCGGGCCCCGCAGTCTCGCTCCCCCAGTCTTGGTCCAAGCGCCCCTCGGGCCTCCGGGCCTTCCTAATGCCGTTTACTCTGCCTGGGACGCTGGTGCCACCCACTGTGTTCTCCTCAGCCAGGGTGCAGGACAGGCTCCCCCGTGCCGTGCAGTCGGATTGACCACACGGCACCTGCTTCCTTGTGCCCCGTGTGGGCACCTGGCTGCCTGGGGGTCAGCCTGGGGCTCGTGGCTCTGAGGCACTGTGTCATTCTTCTTCTCAGAAAGAAGATGGCTCCGTGAACCGGGACTTCAAGAAGACCAAAACGAGGGAGCAGGTGATCGAGGCCTTCAGAGAATTCACTAAAGGAAACCGGAACATCCTGGTGAGTCGGGTGCCCCCTGCGAAGGGGTCGGGCCGTGTGGTCTCCGGGCAGGGGTAGCTGCACCCCCTCTGGAGGTTCTTGCCCAGCCCGAGACGGAGCCGAGGTTCCCACACAGAAAACCCTGGCCCCAAACTTCTGCTTGGAAGGTGAAGAGGGAGGTGGTGTGGTTGTCAGCCCGTCCAGCGGGTGAACACGCGCTCACTCTTTCCCTTAGCCAGCAGCTCAGCTCCCAAAAATGTCTCCATCCCCTTCAGAGCAACCCTTTCCAATGCCCGTATTCCTCTAGCACCCACTGCAGGCCAAGTATTGTGCCAAGTGCTCACCAAACCCTCGTAGCAGCCCTCTGCAGCGGGTTGGCATCCTTGTCCCCATTTTACAGATGAGGAGACTGAGATGTCAAGGGCACACAGCTAGGAAAGGGGGAGCTGGAGCTCACACCCAGGTGGGCCGGCAGCCTGCTGGTCCCTGCGCTTCTAGGCCTGGCTGGGCCTCCACCAGGCTGAGACTGAGGGAGGGAGGTGTGCGGGCATTGCGAGGCGAGGTGCCGCGTCACCCTCCCCAGCCAGAACTGATGGGCTCTCTGAGCCTGGAGGTGTGGGTGGCAGAAGTTCACGACAAAGTGACTTCATTCGCCACAGGCAGGCTGCTGGACAGATGCTCTGGGCACTGGGATCAGCTGAGGGTAGGGTGTGTTGAGTCCCCACACCCCAAGGACAGGGCACCCTGTGACAATCAGAGACCTGGGTACACCAGGGACCTGAGCCCTGGAGCCCCAGTGAGAGGCACCTTCCCCTGCACAGGCTCCCGGGATGCTGAGTGGGGAGGGCTGGACCCAGACAGCCTTTCTCCAAGGAGACTTAGCACCGGCTGGAACTGGGGAGTTTCCCTACCGCCCCCTTTTCCAGCTGGGAGACTTCGCTTGGCCCATGGTAAGAGCCGAGGCTTCAGTCACGGGGCAGGCACCCCAACTCTTCCATAGCTGGAGCCTCTGGACTCCGGGTCAGCGGCCGGGGAGGATTCCGGCTCCTCAGCAGAGTTTGCCACAGAACGTGCGCTGCCTGCACCCGGACGAGAGGGATTATTCCTGGTCCTGAGCCCCGGGCTGGCGCTGCTTCAAATGGGCGTCAAGGGACCCTATGTGCCTGTGTGCGACAGGCTTCCCTTGCAGCCCCTGGGGAGGGCGGGCACCCCCAGGGCCAGCACAGCTCTGTGGAGAGGCCACTGGCAGAGATATTTGTGGCTCTGGCTCTCTTATTCTGTTCTTTTCAAGAGTTCAGGGCACTGAAGTTTGTATCAGGAAGACAAGCACCATGGCAACCGGGCTCTCTGGGTGCTGCTTCCACACTGCTGGAGTTCCAGAATAGACTTAACCCTCGTGCGAGGGGCTCCTGGAGGCCTCCCGGCTGTTCGGGAACTGTCCCCCACTCCCCCGTCCCCAAACCGCGCCTCCTGTCACAAAGCAGTGTGTAGTGGAGGGAGGGTGGGACCAGGGCCCCAGCTGCTCTGCCTTCTTTGAGCCTCAGTTTCTTCATTTCTAGATGAGGAGGTTGGAATAAACAGGGTGTAAGTCCCTCTCACGCTGACGCTCAGAGACTCTAAGGGGCCAAATAGCACCTGAAATCTACCTCCCACACCCACGTGTTTAAAAACCTGGGCATCTTTCTGTTCCCAGATCGCCTACCGGGACCGGCTGAAGGACATTCGGGCCACCCTGGAAGTCTCTCCCTTCTTCAGGTGCCATGAGGTAGGTGTTGGGCTTTGTCCTCGGGGACAGAGAGCCGTGTTCCGTGTGGTTGGCCACGACCCCTGGGCACACCCGCCTGAGCTGTGGGCCTGACCCCCGTGCTAGCAGACCTGCTTGCTCCTAGACGGGCCGCCCCTAAGGCAGGAGTGGAGCCGGCTCGGCCCGGCTCTGCCCTGTGTGGCTGCACTGGGTCCGCCCATCCTGGAAGTGCCCTCTTCTCCCTTTGTCCTCACTGAAGCCCAGTGTCCCTGGGTCCTTGGCTTCTCCTGGGGTCTCTCTGTCTTCTCAGCTTTGTGCAGCCTGCAGAGCTTCCTCCAGCTGGCCTGCTTTCTTTGGAGGACAGCCTGCGGCCAAGGCTGAAAGGACCTGAGGCCGAAGAGCTGCCCATGACCTCCTGCGTGGACGGAAGGACCGCGGCTGCCCACTTGGCAGCCCCAGGCTTCGTCACAGCTTTGCCTCCCCCTTCTTCAGCACTTCGCTGTTATTTCCTGAAAAACTGTTTTGCTGTACTCTTTCTGGAGTTTCACTTGGAAACTTCAGGTCTAGACCGAGGCCAAATTAGCTGGGGCTTCTGCTTTTTTCCATCTGGGAAGAGAAAGCCCCCTTCTCTGAGCTCAGCACATCCAGGGGGTCTTCCCTGCCCCGGCCGGGGCCCTGGGAGCTAGAAGGACACTTCAGCGCCTCCCCACACCCCCATGTCTCCTTCGGGCCTCACACAGGTGACCCAGGGGGTTGGAGGGTGTGTTCATATTTGGGAAAGCGCCTTACCCCGCGCAGGTGCTCTGACCTGGCCCACAGCAGGGAGGGGTCTTGGTGCCCGTTGTCCCTGGCAGAGACCGTGAGCAAAGACCAGCCCCAGAAGCCCTGTCTGCCCAGGACTTGCAGCAGGTGTGCTCCCGGGCTGGGGATGACCTGGGCCTGACGGCCCGCCCTCCCCCGGGAGCTGTGAGTGCCTTGGGACAGGGTCCTTTCCAGTCTCCCCACAGACAGGCGTGTGGCATCTCCTTGGCACCTCCCCCTCGGGCAGTTGGGGAGCATTCAGAGGTGCTGAGGGATGGGTTAGCTGTGGTCTAGAAATAGAGGAAAGTGTGCAGGTTGGGACTGGGGGATGGGGACGGGGTCTGCCCTCCTGGACATTCCTCCCTGGCGGTGTGGGCGGTCATTGTTCTGGGTCCCATGTCCCCTGTCCATGGCGTGGCCACTCGGGCAGGCTCTGCTGCTCAGATGAGAATCGGGGACGGAGCCCATCGGCTGAGCAAAGCTCGCTCCACTTCCCTGAGGTCTCAGGCTTTTCCAAGCCCCCCCTAAGGTGCCGGCTTGCTGTCTGGAGGGCAGGGCGGGGCCCCAGCCCTTCCCCGCCTCACCCCCCTGCTCCCCTCCAGGTCATCGGCAGCTCCCTCCTCTTCATCCACGACAAGAAGGAACAGGCCAAGGTGTGGATGATCGACTTTGGAAAAACCACGCCCCTGCCCGAGGGCCAGACCCTGCAGCATGACATCCCGTGGCAGGAAGGGAACCGGGAGGACGGCTACCTGTCGGGTCTGAACAACCTCGTGGACATCCTGACGGAAATGTGCCCGGGCGCCCCCCTCTCCTGAGGCCACCCTCCGCCCCACCTCGTCGCCACCCTGGCCTCTTCTCCCCCTTGCTTCCCTTCTCCTTCTGAATTTTTCCTTGACTTCCACCCGGGTGCAAGCCCTAGAACTGACCCTCCCGAAAGGCACTACAAGACACTTTGTAGACGAGATGAGATGAGATTTTCTAGTTACTGCCTGATTGAAGGGTTTGGAGCCGGGGCTTCCATTTTGCTTTCTCAATAGGATCCTCCTACTAGCAGAGAAATGCCCAAACCCAGGCTTGGCCGCCTGCAGGGAGGTCAGTAGGGTTTAGACCTGGAGGGAGGTTCAGGTAGCGGCGGGGCTCCTGGCTCCAGCGGGGACCCTAACAGAAGAGCCCCCGACCCCAAGCCTCTGGGCAGCTTACCTGTGGAGGCCTGCTGCCCCCTGGTGGCCAGTGCCATGGGCGCCACTGTTAGGCACAGCCTGTTCCTGCCCCATCCTCTCAGCCTGGGGATGGGCTGGTGCTGTAAAAATAGGTGCCTGGTGCCAGGCTTCCTGGTGTTAGGGGCATAAAACCACTGGGAACAGAATGTTGGCCATGAATAAAGTACCCTCTGCTTAGCAGCCTAGGGACTCCGAGGGATGCTGTGGTGGCCTCTGTAGGGCTGCTAAAGCAGAGACCCCCATCCATCCGGTATTGAAACCCTCCAGCATTGGGACAGACCCAGGAGCCAGAAGTCCAGATCCAACTGGACTGTGCTCTCTGACACTGGCCTTCCCAGGAGGGGGCAGGCAGGAACTGTGTTCTCCCGTCTGTGATTTTCGCCCGTGAATTCAGAGGGACATTCTGCAAACCTGAGCTTCCAGGGATGCCACCCAACCCCCAGAGCCACCTGTACCTCCCACTCCCCACCTTACTGTGACAGGGTCCTCGGGGCTGGATGGCAGTGGGCCAGGGGCCAGGCAGCCCCAGGGGGAAAAAGACAGAACCTGCCAAGGACATTCCTCTCCTGTCCCCTCACCTCCCAACTTCCTGGTGCCAGGTGGTCCACCTGCTGCACACCCAGGTTGCTCATGAGGCCCAGGGTCCCCAGCAGTTATGGGGCAGAGCTCCAGGCCAGCGCTAAGCAGGGAGGAGGCAGGAAGCTGGCTTACTGCCATCATCCCCCTCCCCACTGCCCCCGAAATAAGTCTTAACAGCCTGAAGGCCTTAGACCCGCTTCCCAGATACGGTGTGAGCAGCTTCCAGAGTATGTGGAGGGTGCCAGGCATCTCTTCCTGGCATCTCTAGGTTGCTTGAAGATTCACAAGGAACCAACTGTAAGCCTTACTTTAATTGTAAAGCAAGTAGGTCTGTATTATTGAGAAGAATGTAAATTTGCGTGAGTTCTAAAGAACAGAAGTCCAGCTCTTTGGCCATTTGGAGCTGGGCCCCAGGTGTTCACCTTTGCTGTCGGAGGTTGGACCCATTGCTCTGCAGGGAGCTGCTCCAGGGACACTTGGAGATGATGTGTCCCCAGGGGTGTGTGCCTGGAGGACCAATCCAGAGGGAAGCCTTCCTGGGCTGCCCCCTGTCACCGCAGGGTCTCTGGAGGAACTGTCAAGTTGCCCACGTGACACGTTCGTTTCCCTTTTCATGCTGGGTGAGTGACGGTTGGTGGGGGCAGAGGTGGGACACATGAGGATGCATAAGTACAGAGTTTAAAAATGGAAATCACTTTTGAACTTCCTGGCTCTTGATCAAAACAGCAGTGAGCTCCTGTGTGGGCTGCCTTGCTAAAGGTCACAGCCCCTCCCGGCTGAGCACGAGAGACCTTGTGACACCACATGACCCTAGAAGGCAGAAGCACCAAAGTCAGCCCGGGGTCTTGGGAGCTATAGTCAGCTGGGTGAGAAGGGACCCCGGGGGTCTGGGCTGCTCCTGTCTGCGGGGAAGGGACGTCATTAATTCAGATGTAAAAGTTCTACAACTATGGGCTGGCCAAGTGCCCTCATTCTATCTATGAAAAAAGTTTGCTAAAGCAAATTAATGCTATGAACAAAAATTACAGGGGACCGACTTAACCAATTGAAGAGAACAAACTTTCCAAGCACTTTAAGCAGGCACCAGTTGTTTGCAAACAATGTGCTAACATGCCAGTGACTTGTTCATTAAAGGAGGCCCATAGGGCCTCTTCCTGGCAATCCTTTGCTTTGAGTTACAGTATATATGTGAATGGTAGAAAGTGGCATCTTTCTAGGGTTATGCTATTAGGGGTTTGGGGGTTTTGTAGTTCCCATGCTAGTTCTCTTGCACACCTACTCTCTCTCTCTCTCAACCCATTCTCCCCTCTGTCCCCCACTCCCTTGACCGGGCGGGATAGTTGGATCCTGGAATGTGATTTCCCAGAACCCCTGCCCAGGCGGTCTGAAAACCTTCCCCAGCCAGCCTGGTCCAGGCCGGGACTCCCTGGGTCCCGGCCGTGCAGGTGCCAGGAGGGTGGGACGAGGTGTGCACACCTGCGCACAGGTGAGTGGGCGCCCTTTCTGCCCTGTCTTCGTGGGGCCCCGGGGCTCTTGGGGTTCAACACTGCTCAGCAGTGGAGGAGGTTTCTCAACTGCTTGTCCCAGATATGCCTTTAGTGTCATGTAAGAAGTTTTTAAGTTATATTTATTTCGTCGGGTTTTTTTAATTGCACAAAACACTAAGTCTGAGAGGCTGGATTCTGTTTCTCCTTTAAAGCTTTGCCTTCTTTCTGAGCTTCCTTACCCACCCCGTGGAAGGAGCCGGATGCAGCCCCGGCCATCCTCCCACCCCACCCCGCCACCCTCCGCCATGGACTCTTTCCACGCTTCGCTGTATTTAGCTTTGAGTTTCTCTGCGTCTGGTCAACCCCCGTGTGTATATAACCCAGGCCGTTGCTTGGGGAGAAGCAGGGCGCTCACCCCCCGCCAGTGCCTTTTTCTGGAGGAGAGAACTCCCCTGAGCCTCCTCCTTCCTTCTGCACCCCTCTCCCCGCCACACCTTTGGAGAAAACTGAGCTGTTGCAAACCCCCGCACAGTGCCTGTCAAACAGACTGCAGATGCTCTGTACTTTCCTGAATAAAGGCCCTGGAGACCACGGTGCTGGGTGCCGTCTGCGTGTGGTCCTTCTCACCGCAAGCCCTCCAGGGGTGTCTGGGGGTGAGGGGGTCTTTGGAAGCTGGAGGACCCAGGGGGGGCTATGACAACCCCCAGGGGTGGGGGTCAGATTGGGTAATATTTTAATCTGCAAAGGATTTTTAAACACTCTTCAAAACTGCTCTTTTCTGCTCTCTCCATGAAAACTTTTACGTAGCAGCTCAGGGACGAAGCAACAAAGTGCTCCCCACCTCCCCCCAACCCACCCGGGCTGGCGGAGCTGCCAGCCGCTTTTGCTTATGGAGCCTCTCTCTCTCTGTACAAAGCACTGGATGCTTGCATCTGTAGTCCCCTTTGATCCCTGTATTAACTCCATGACTAAGGCTGTATAGTCTACAGATGGGGAAACTGAGGCTTAGAACAAACACCTTGACCTGGGTAATAAGTGGGAAGCAGGGATTCAGATCCAGAATTTGTCTGGTTTCAAAACCAATTGTCTTCCTCCCTCCCTAGGGAGCATCTAGAGGGCAGAGAGCTTGTCTTATCTTTACCCTGCATCCCAGGCGCTAAGCACCGGGCCTGGCACATAGTAGCTGCCCAGTGAGGGTTTGATGGACTCATGAATGGCCATGTGGCTGGGATGGTCAAGCTGACAGCAGGAGCCCCTGCAGCACATCAAGCGTTCACCGTGCCCTTCCCTCCAGGCCTCTCCAGCTCTGGATAGCTAGTGGCTTCATTTGCAGAACTGAGAATTCTGTATCTGGGGGCTGGTGCATCCTTCCTTTATCATTTTGAGAAATGACAGGACAAAAGTACAAAGAGGCCACAGTGCCTTTGCACCTTCTGCCTGGACTGCTCTCCCCAGGGTATCATGTAACTGTGCTCACTCCAGATTCTCACACCTGTACCTCATTCCTGCCCCACAGCTGGCTCAGTGGGCTCCAACCATTGTCTACACAGGTTCACGCAAACTGCTTCCTGCCCTCCGTTCCCTGTCAGCCCAGAGCCCTGGGAGGTACCCAGGCCCGTGCCCGTGTAACCCTGAAGTCTGGGGGATTTAACCCCCTTATGGTACAAACTTTTCCCGAATGGGAGATGAGAACAGGTCAACAGGTCGCTGCCTCTTCACCACACCCCTCCCTGACGGATGCAGCCTGACTGACTTCCCCGAAAGTGGTCCTATGAGGTCAAGCAACCAGCTGCACTTAGTGGGGCTTGCACTCTGACAAAGTAGCAGGAAAGAAGCCTCTTCCTCAGGCTTTTCTCCCTGGGGAACCTGAACAGAGATACACCAGCGTTTAGATGTTGGCTCCAATGTTGCCTCCTTGGAGCGGTCTCTGAACTCCCAGCTAAAGCAAGCGTACCCCAGCCGCACTCTCAGCGCCCTGTCTCGTCTCCCACACCCTTGCTCAGTGTTCAAAACCATCTACAGGACTTGGGGTCTGTCTCCTCCATTGCGACACTGCCCCTGAGGGTGGGGACCTGACCTTTTAACTGTTGTTTTCAGTGTCTCACAGTGCCAGGCACAGGTGCTTCGGGAACGTTGATGGGGTCCCTGAGCACCCTGCGTGACCATGGCAGCTGGGCACACAGACACCCCTTCTTAGGCAGGAGAACAGCTCCCAGGTTGTGTGGATTCTCTGGCCTCGGTCCTCTCCTGCGATCTTATCTGCGCCCCTGTCAGCCAGCCATTCTCAGTGTCTCTCCAGATATTGCTGTTGCCAGTAATCGACCAGTAAAGGCACTCAACAAGTACTTTCTGGAATGGGTGAGTGACACTCCCTCTTCCCATCCTTTCGGCTTTGGTTAACCCCTGCCCAGGGCTTTGTGATCACCCCCAACCCATGTGGAGCCCCCGTGGCCATGAAACCCCGACCTGTTGTGTCCGCCTGGGTTTCCCTGCTCAGCCTCCTGCGTCCAGTGCACAGGCTGATGGAGATGCTGCTACAACCCTTCAGAGGTGATGCCACTGTCCCCCACTCCCGCCCACCCGGGGACTTGGGTCACCCACCAGAGGGAGCTCCTCTCAATCACTGCAGTTAGGGCACCTGGAGCATCCAGGCCTTCTCAGCTTCTGCACCCCTCATCCTGCTAACCTGGAGTGGACGCCACACATCCCCTAGAGGCTCTGGCCACAGAGAAAGGACCAGACCCCAGGCCATGGGGAGACCCTTAGAGGAGTCTGGGCGCCACCAGGGCTCAGGCCTCTGGGTGGGGAAGACTTGTTCTCTGGCGCAATTAATGGGATCTTGGGTCTTTCTGCCTGCTTCAGACAAACTTCGCTGGCCAAGGCGGCCTGTCGAACTCTGCCTGCCCTGGGAAGGGAGAGTCAGCCTGGGAACTGGTGGAGCTCAGGGAACCTGCTGCCTACAGGCCCCATTCATCCTGGGTGGAGACGGGATTGGCGGGGGAATGGGGTTCTGAGTCCTTCCAGCACCGCCCAGCAGCCTCGGAAGGGTTTGACCTTGGTCCCAGCAGCAGGGAGGAATGTCACCTCTTTCCCTCCATGGTTACCACCTGGCTGGGCATCTGCACAAAACAGCCTGAAGCAGCTGATCACATTCATCTGCTTCACTGGGAGAATCTACCCCAGTCAAGGAGCCGACGTGGGGTTCCAACCACTGCAGATTAAACCCATTCCAGTTATACACCTGGGAACCAGGCTGGCTCTGTGGACCCACTGGACTCGCGACGGGATGGCTCCTTCATCCCACGGTCTCTATAAGCCCCTCTCTAAGCAGAGGCCCAGGGTGGCCTTTCAGGCGTAAGGCAGCTCTGTCGGCACAAACCCCAGAAGGCTGACGGCGGGTGCAACGGGAAAGCGCTGGCCCTCCCGGGACGAAGGCAGCCCACAGAGCCCGGCCACTGACTGGGGCCTGCCCTGCTCGCCGTCCACCTGCCCCTCTCCCCCCTGGACCACAGGGGAGAGCCATGGCTGCTGACATAGCTGCCTCCAGACCGGTGGGCAGGCCGACTTCCCAACCCCACCCTGAGGTTCTGCTTTCTAGGGTGACAGCCTGTGCGGGACAGTCCTGTGTCATGGGGAACCTGAAGGTCAGTCACCCTGCTGCTTCCCAGGACCACTTCTGGCACCAGCCGCCTCGGCTGGGTTCCCTGAAACATGGGACCCGGGGTAAAAGCTTATGAGCTAACGCTTCAATGAGAAGGGCGGTCCCAAGGGGCGGGGGGGCTGGCGGGGATGAAGGCAACGTAAACACGAGGGGACACGTCAGAGGGGCCCGTGCACTAGTGTCGGGGGTCGGTCCTGGGGGGCAGGGAGGAGCGGACCTTCCCACTGGTCCTCTGCACGGATCTCCGGAGTGGCACTGCCAGCCTCTCCGGCAGCCCGTGTACAGGTGCCTGTCCCTAGCAGGTGGCTGTTGCGGTGGCAGGGGAGGCGATGTGGCTCCGGGACCGTGGGGCGCACGGGGCTTTGCTGAGCTGCTCCGCCCTGGGGTGCTGCAGTGGGAACTGAGTTTGATCGGGAGCTCTTTCCGTAAATACCCGCAGGGCAGTGCCCATCCGACCCCCACGCTCAGGCCTCTCCTCACTCTGCCTCTTGCATTTCCCTGACTGAGGGCCTCACCTCCTTACCCAGTTGGGCGGGAAGCTGGTCGCATCAAACTTCCCCCCAGTTCTGCCAGGGCTGGGGAGGGGAGAGAGGTTGAAAATAACAGAGCTCTCCGGGGGGTCTACAGAGGGTTGGCTGGAGAGTTCTCGACTGTCTTGGTAACAAGGAGGCTGTCTTGGGACCAGGGATCAACAGGAAAACCTCCTTGAGCCCGTTTGAGAACCAGAGGTTAGGGGAGGGCCTCTGGGGAAGGGACCGGGAGACCCCTGCCTGCCTCTAAGCAGCTGTGTCCCACTCAGCCAGAGGACCTCTCCTCCCACATCTGTCATGGCCCCAAGGTCTCCCGGGGCACTTTACTGAAGCCTGGGGAGTCATGTGGCTTAACACAGTGGTTTTTCACCTTTTGAGGATCACAGATGGCTGAGATAATCTACAGGGAGCCATGAGCCCTCTTCCCAGAAACATGTCCATAAGCATATACATAAACAAACGTATGTACCAATTTAGGGACTCCTAGACACCCCCCAAAGCCCCTTGAAAAATTCCCAGATGGTCTACAGGCCCTGGTTTAAGAACCCTTGGATTGCAATAGCCCTTCCTAATAATTCATTAGGGATACGTGCCCGCCTCCCCTCGCTGCATGGACATCTCTGTGCATCAGAGACCTGCCTGGCCTCTGCAACGCCCCTTTCCCCTCCCTTAACCATGCAGCCTTCTGTACAGGCATCACCTTTGAACTACGGCCCACCTGCTTTCAAGCAAAGCATTATGGGAAACAACCATGTCCATTCCTTTATGTACTGCTTATGGCTGCTTTCATATTAAACAGCAGAATTGAGTAGTTGCCAGAGACTGAACAGCTGCAAAGCCTAAAGTATTTACTATCTGGCCGTTTATCGAAAAGTCCTCCAACCCCTGCCTTAGAATAACGGTGACCACTGATGAAGAATTGCTACCTGTCAGGCACCATACCAGGTAATTTAAGGCTACATAGTTCAATCCTTATAAAAACTTCATGAAATGAGCTTTGTTAAACCCATTTTGTACACAAGAAGGAAGAGGCACAGAGAGGGTGAGTAACTTATCTAAGATCACACGGCTGATAAGCAACAGACCAGGCTTTGAACCAAAGCTCAAGATCTTTCCATGACCCTGCATGACTGAGTTTCCTCAAGCAGCAGGGTTTGTCCCTACACCTGGCTGCATCACAAGATTGCTGGAATGGCCTGTAGTCAAGCCAGGAGTCCTGGTTTTGGCAACTATAAACCTGACCAGGCCCTGGGAATGTTAATCCCAAACATGGTCTTCTCCTGGGGCTGGGGGATGAGCTGCAGAGCCCCCAAGACCAACAGGCTGGACCTGGTCTCCAGCCAGCCTGGGAGAGTTGGGGGTGGAGGGAGACCCTGGATCAGGTGCTCTCTGATGAGGCACTGTTTGTTCTAGACTCTGTGGGACCCTGCAGGGAAGTGCAGCCTGCACAGCACCGTGACACCAACACTCAGACTCACACTGCTCCCCCTGCCCCACCCACAGCAGACTGTGCAGAGCCACGTTCACTTGCCCGTTCACGGGCTGGCTCACACGCCTTTCCACAGAAAAACAGAAAACGCGTCCTAGCTTTCGAAAACACCAGGAAACCGCACGTGTGTCGTCTTTCTCTCTTTACTGTGACAGCCGTGGCCTGCTCCTGGCTTTCGGTGTGCCATGTGCAGGCCTGAGGTGACAAATTCAGCAGAGAAGTCAGGAAGGGACTGCAAAGTGCTGAGTGAGAAGAGGGCTTTCACACTTTAGCAAGAGGTGAGGGCTTGCGGTTATTTCGTTTTTTTTAAAGAAGAAAATAACTAGTTAGATATAATACTGACAACAATAATAATATAAGAAAGGGAAGTGCTTCCCTGACTAGGTACCTGTCTCAAAACATAACCAAAAGTCACAGACTGGGCGGCTTAAACAACAAAAATTAATTTTCTCCCAGTTCCGGAGGGTGGAAGTCCCCGATGAAGGTCTGGCAGGGCTTGGTTTCTGGTGAGGGTTTCTCTCTTCCTGGCTTGCAGATGCTGCCTTCTCACTGTGTCCTCACACAGCACAGTGGCCGGGAATGGGAGAGTGAGCTCCTGTGTCTCTTCCTCTTCTTCTAAGGGCACAAGCTCTATCTGATTAGGGCCCCACCATTATGACCTCACTTACCTTTATCAGGCCCTCACAGACCCCATCTCCAAATACAATCACTTCTGGAGATTAGGGCTTCAACATATGAATGGGGCAGGGAGAGACACAGTCCATAACAGAGCTCCTGTGCTACCTAACTTCAGGGACTGTTTCCAACTCTACCTTGCAGTCCTGTACCTTCCAAACTGGTGAATTAGTAAAGCAGTTTGGGGGTGGGTTTGGGGCGTGCAATGCTAGTTTCTGTGGTTTGCAATGTGGTTTGCAACCTGTATTTGGGTTATTTTAAAAATAGTTTCTGCAAATCATGGACAAACAGCATCTTACTGAGACAATTTGCTGTCAACAGCAGCCCTGTTTTATTTCAATGGGAAAAAATGCCCAATTTTAGTCATGCTTTCAAGAACACATGCTGGAGTGAAATCAAGACTGCAGCCTACACAGGCTGCTGAAATAATGCGGCCACTTCAGGGGGAGGGTGCCCCCTTCTGGACAGTCATGTGCATTACAAGGTACGTGAAGAAAAGGAAGATGGGTGGAGAGTTCGTTCAACTTCAGGTCTGGGAGCCCCGCTGCTCAGCGAGCCTCCTTCCTCTGCTGTCCCCCAGGAATGCCCTGGGGAAGAGAAAGTTCCCTTCCTCTCATGGCTTCTCCAAGCCTAGCTACATCTTTAACTAACAGGGATGCAGTGGCCATGGCAATGATGAAGGAATCACCAACTACCATTACAGAGGGTTCATTGTTGGGTGGGGAGGCATGGTGGTGAGCACAGTACATACCTTACCTCATTTAATCCTTACAACACCCAGCTGAGGGAGGTACTGTTAGTATTGCTACCTGTGTTGTCTAAATCAGGGAACTGAGGCTTAGAGAGGTTAAGTAATTTGACCAAGCTTGCACTGCAAGTAAATACCAGGTGTACAGGCATGGCGTGGAGGTGAGCAGTAAGCAGGCACGTGCAATGCAGTGTGAAGAGGGCCATGTTGGGGTAAACATGGGGCTCCACGGGGCACAGAGGAGGGTGCCTTATCCAGGAGAGGCACAAGAAGGCCACTGGAGAGAGTCTTTGCAGAGGAGGTGCCACCCAAGGTCAGTTGATAGGCTTAGTAGGAACTATCTGGAAGGGGAGGGCAGGTAGAGGGAACAGAACCTGCAAAGCCACAGAGGCACATGGGAGGACACAGGTCAGCTGTCACTCAGGTGGCAGGAGCATAGGGTCTGTGTGGGGCTGAGGTGGCAGATGGGACTGGAGGACGGGCAGGGCCCTATCACAGGGTTGGTGAACCCAGTGCGGTGCATGGACTTTCCCCCCCTGATAAGAGGCCGTCCTATAGGCTCTTACGCCAGGCCGTGACAAGATCGCCATTTGTACATGGCGGATGGCTCTGGCTGCCTGTGCCTTGGGGATGCAGTGGGGGGACGGACAAGGTGAGGGGATTCAGCAGGAGGAGGTTAGGATAAGCCAGAAGAGAACTACTGGGGTCCTGAAATGAGGCGAAGGCTGTGGGCTGCAGAGATGTGAGAGATGCAGTGTGGGTGCCCTTCCATGAGTGGCCGCAGGACGGCTGGGCCTGGGGGCCCAAGAGTGACCAGCTGGTAGATTGGGGCAGGGTGGCACCACTCCCCCAGGGGAAAGGTGGGAAGGAGAAGCAGGATTGGGGTCGGGCTAGGGGGAGCAGATAATGAGTTTAGTTTGGACGTCCTGAGTTAGAGGTGCCTGGGGCACATCCACGTGGAGCCGTCCTTGGACAACTGGACACACGGGCCTGGAGTTCAAGAGCCAGGCCTGGGGGGGAAACGATGCTTCTGGAGTCATCGGGATAGACTGTGATCTTCCCCAGGGAGGCCGAAGCAGGGAGAATGCTCACAATATCACCATAAGTAAGAAAAGCAGAATTCAGAATTGTATGTGCAATTTAGCCCGGGTTTTTGGAGTTAAAAGGAAAACATCAGATTATTAACGGTGTTTTTTTTGAGTGATGAGATCATGAGTGCTTTTAATTTCCTTCCTTACAGTTTTCTATTTAATCAAAAATTTTCCAGCAAGCATAATTTGCTTTCATAATCAGAAATTTTGTTTTAGTCACTACCTCTGTAACCAGATCATCCAGAACCCTCCCAGCAGTCGTGGGTACCCCTTTCCAAGTCCCCCAGCCCTTCTGGTGCTTATCACACACTGCTGTATTTGTTTAACTGCAGGAGGGTCCAAGTCCTTGTCAGCCCAATGTCCTCAGCTCCAGCCCAGGACCTGGCATGATAAATGTTGCATGAATGGAAAAATAAAACCTAAAAGGCCTACCACAAAGCATGTACCCCAGAGCCTTGACAGTGCCCATGTCAGGGTTCACAGGCTTGGGCAGGGGACAGGAACTTGCTTTTTATGGAGCTCTCAATCCTTGGCAAAATCTGTTTATAAAGAAAAATATATTTGCAAATGCTAATATGAAATAAGGATCAGTAATGAATAATATATCAACTCAGAAATGAACTCATAAAGAGCAACGCTACTCATTGACTTATATATACTACCAAATGTAAAATAGATGGCTAGTGGGAAGCAGCTGCATAGCACAGGGAGATCAGCTCGGTGCTTTGTGACAACTTAGAGGGGTGGGATAGGGAGGGTGGGAGGGAGGCTCAAGTGGGAGGAGATATGGGGATATATGTACACATATAGCTGATGCACTTTGTTGTACAGCAGAAACCAACACAACATTGTAAAGCAATTATACTCCAGTAGAGATATATTAAAAAAAAAGATGCCATATAAACCTAAGTCCTAACCACCTCCTCCAAGGTACTCATCACTGGGTGCTCCCATATGTATGCAGAATGCACACATTAATAAACTTCTGTCTGTTTTTCTCTTGTTAAAAAAAAAAAAGCAGCGCTACTTTCATAGGGGAAAATTTGGTGGTCAATAGTCCCAAGTTTTTAAAGCACATACATACCCGCTGACTGAGCAAAACTATCCAGGTGTTTACTTATAGATACCATAGCTCATATGTCCGATGACACTGACACAAGAATATTTATTCCAGGACAGCAAAAGATTGCAAACACCCTCCGGGTCATTGTGGGGACTGTCTAAATGCATCCTTCTAACGCAGCTGTTACAAAGAACGAAACGGGTCTATCAGTACTGAGAGGCAACCTGCTCCAGAGCATATAGTTAATTGGAAAAAAGCTAGGTTGATAACAGCGTATGTTTGTTATTGTGTAGACTCTTTGGCAACAATAGTTGCTTCTGGGGGTGGGGAGAGCTGTGGGTGGGATACGGTGGGAGGGGGCCTCTTCTAGCTGTGGTGTGTCTTTTTGTTACTTTGAGTTTTGTACCATGTTTAGGTACCCCCATATGAAAAAATTAATAAAATAAGATAAATAAATATTTAGTGAGGCACAATTAATACCAAACTATAGCAAATACATATTTTATTTTATCTATTTATTTTTTTGGCTATACCACGCGGCCTGTGGGGATCTTAGTTCCCCAACCAGGGATCGAAACCCGGCCCCTGCAGTGAAAGCATGGAGTCCTAACCACTGGACAGCCAGGGAATTCCCAGCAAATACATATTTTAAACCACAGCATGTTGTATTTTGTTTTCCCCTTTTCAGACAAAGTTCTGCTCAGAAACACTAACCTCTCTCATTTTCAGGCAGCGCAACTCTCCTACCTATGTATCTTAACAGATTCTCTTGAAAAAAGTTTAGATGAAGGACCGGTTTGGTCGTTTCTTTAGAAAATGAGATTGAGGGCCTTCCCTGGTGGTGCAATGGTTAAGAATCCTCCTGTCAATGCAGGGGACAAGGGTTCGAGCCCTGGTCTGGAACGATCCCACGCGCCACAGAGCAACTAAGCCCGTGCGCCACAACTACTGAGCCTGCGCTCTAGACCTCGCGAGCCACAACTACTGAGCCCGCGTGCCACAACTACTGAAGCCCGCATGCCTAGAGTCCATGCTCCACAACAAGAGAAGCCACCGCAATGAGAAGCCCACGCACCACAACAGAGTAGCCCCCTCTTGCTGCAACTAGAGAAAGCCCGCGTGCAGCAACAAAGACCCAACACCGCCAAAAATAAATAAATAACTAATTTAAAAATAAGATTGAATGTGCCATTTCTGACTTTTCTGCCCTTTTCTTGCTGCCAGTCCCATGAAGGGGTCATTCAAGGAGTTACCAGCTGCTATGTGGAGCAGATTAGGTTGCAGGTGGCCTGTGAGGATGGTGGTGGGCTACTGGGAAGGTGCAGGTGGGTTGGAGGAGCCATACGTGGAAAAGCCCCTGACCCTCACCTGCCTGAGGTTGTTGGCCCTCTCATTTGCTAACTGGTGTGAGAAGAACCTTGCAGGGTCCAGAGGTGGGAACTACTGCTCGAAGCTGTGTGGGCTTGAGCTTCAATTTCCTTCCCTATGACATAGGCATTACCTCAGGCTCAAAGGATCACAAAGGAGGGAAACCGCTGCACCTTCCAAGCATGATAGAAGCTCTGGATCCAGCCCCAGAACATCATTCCCTTGGATTTCCTGTGAATGGTGCTCCCTGGAACCCACAACCTGGGCCTTTGGGCTTTATTCCAACTAGTGAACCCCAGGAACCACCCCCTGAGGGTCTGTGGTGGACATTGGCCAGGTGGTGGCTTGGGGTGTGATCAGAGGGAACGAGTGTGTTCTAGGTACCCAGGGGAGTGGGAGGTCAGTATCCAGGAAACTGACCGAAGAGTGAGAAGGACTTTAAACAGTGTGGGGTCAAGAAGCAAAGGAGCACAAGAGCGTGAGAGGAGGGGTCCAGGGCAAGGTGCTGAGGGCCTGGTTTTGCTGGGTGCTGGGTGGGGGCTAGACAGGCTGCCCCTTAAAAGTGAAGGGCCAGGCTCCCAGGTGGAATTTTGTTGGACCCCACAAAGCAGAAGGAGAGATGGTCCTCAACATTCTTCCCCTAGACGCTGCCTGGAGTCTCCCTCCAGCCTGTCCTCCCACCCTGCTGAGGCCCAGGAGGTCTGGCTCCCCTGGCTCCTGGATGTGGGCATTGTGATTCACACAGGCCTTGTGCTGGCAAACACCCAGGATCTTTATAGAATAGTGTTAGAGATTTGTGATTTGGGGGCCTGTTCAGGGTTTAGTTTCCAAGACCTGTACTTCTATAGGGCACCAGGGGCTCAGGGCTGGGTCAGACTGGGAAATTTGGGACATTGCTAAATGCACCAACATACATGTATGTAGACTACCAGAAGGAGAGGAGAGAGAGAAAGAAGCAGGGAAAAAAACATTAGAAGATATGTATGAAAGACAGACTCTTAACATTTGATGAAAATCACTAACCTACATATCCAAGAAGCTCAACAGACTCTTAGTATAAACACAAATACTTCATAGAATAAATCCTGGAAGAAAAAGATAAAGAGAAAATATTGAAAGCAGCAAGAGAAAAATGACTTGTCACATATAAGGGAACCCCAATAAGATTATAGCTAGCTTCTAATTAGAAACAATGAAGGCCAGAAGGCACTGGCATGACATTTCAAAATGATGAAAGAAAAAAAAGGAGTCTAATATCCAGCAAAACTATCTTTGAAAAATGAAGGTGAAATAAAGACATCCTCAGTTATAAAGACAACAAAATATGTTGCTAGCAGACCTATCTCACAAAAAAATACAGGGAGAAGGGAGAAGCAGAACTATTTCTTTTCACAAGCAGCATGATCTTGCATATGGAAGATCCTAAGTATATACTAAACAAACTATTTGAACTAATATACAAGTTCAGTAAGGTTGAAGGATACAGGATCAATATAGAAAACTCAACTGTATTTCTATATACTTGCAATGAATAATCTGAAAATAAATTTAAGATCTATTTAAAATAGCATCAAAAAGAATTAAATAGGAATAAATATAACAAAAGAAGCTAAAAACTTAACCTCTGAAAACTACAGAACATTACTGACAGAAATTAAAGAAGACATAAATAAATGGAAAAGCATCCCATGTTCATAGATTGGAAGACTTAATATTGTTAAGATGTCATACATCCTAAGTTGATCTACAAATCCAATACAATCCCTATCAAAATCCAAGCTGGTTGGATTTTTCAGAAATTGACATATTGATCCTAAGATTTATGTGGAAATAAAGGGATCCAAAATGGCCAAGACAATCTTAAAAAAAAAAAAAAAAAGAACAAAGATGGAGGACTCATACATTCTGATTTCAAAATTTTCTAAAAAATTAGAACAACCAACAGAGGTGTGACCAAGATGGCGGAGTAAGAAGATCCTGAGCTCATCTCCTCTTGGCACATCAAAATTCAACAATTTACAGAGCAACTGTCTATGAGAATGACCTGAAAACTAGTAGAAGAGATTTTCCACAACTAAACTAAAGGTATAAGGAAGGAACCATAATGAAATGAGTAGAAGGGGTGGAGATATGATATAGTCAAGACCCATATCCCTGGGTAGGTGACCCACAAATGGGAAGATAACCACAACTGCAGAGGTTCTCCCCAAGGAGTGAGGGGTTTGAGCCCCACATCAGGCTCCCCAGCCTGGGGGTCCTTCACCAGGAAGATGAGTCCCCAGAATGTATGACTTTAAAGGCCAGCAGGGCTTGCACATAGGAGAGATGGAGGGCTGTAGGAAATGGAGACTACAATCTTAAAAGGCTCATGTAAAATCTCACATGCTCTGAGACCCAGTGCAAAGGTAGTAGTTCAAAAGGAACCTGGATCAGACACACTTGCTGATCTTGGAGAGCCTCCCAGAGAGGCAGGAAGCAACTGGGACTCCCTCTGGGGGCATAAATACTGGCAGCAGCCATTTGGGGGAGCTCATTCTACCACAAGGACACTGGTGCTGGAAAGCACTATTTTGGAGTCCTCCCTCTAGCCTATTAGTGCCAGAGGCTTACCTGCCACCAGTAAGCCAGCACCAGCCTCAGGTGTCCCCAGGTCCCACAGCCAGCCACCCTGGAACCCAGCCCTGCCCACCAGTAG
Source organism: Mesoplodon densirostris (assembly GCF_025265405.1). Classification (NCBI taxonomy): domain Eukaryota; kingdom Metazoa; phylum Chordata; class Mammalia; order Artiodactyla; family Ziphiidae; genus Mesoplodon; species Mesoplodon densirostris. The sequence goes on from NC_082662.1 coordinate 169,940,789, forward strand.
GCTGGCAGCCCATTCACAAGGCAGGGCCTAGCAGCCAACCAGACCATGACCCAGCCCTGCTGACCAGTGCACTCACAGTAGTCAGCCCTGCCACAATAGAAGGACCCATGTAGCCCAGAACATATAGTTCTGGTGACAAGAGGGGGAGTGGGCTGCTGGACCCCATTGAACTTCTCCTATATAAGGCCACTTCTCCAAGATCAGGAAAGGTAACCAACCTATCTAATACCTAGAAATAAACACAGAGAATTAGACAAAATGAGGAGACAAAGGAATATGTTCCAAATGAAGGAGAGATAAAAGAAGAACTAAGTGAAGTGGAGATGAGCAATCTACCTGATAAGGAGTTCAAGGTAATGATCATAAAGATGCTCAACAAACTCAGGAGAAGAAAAGATGAACCCAGTGAGAAACTTAACAAGAGTTAGAAAATATAAAGAACCAAGTGGAGATGATGAATATAATAGCTGAAATTAAAAATATACTAGAAGGAATCAACCAAAGATTAGTAGATTAGTAGAGGAATGGATCAGTGAACTGGAAGACAGAGTAGTGAAAATCACCCAAGCTGAACAGAAAAAAGAATTTTTAAAAAATAAGGATAGTTTAAGAGACCTCTGGGACAACAATCAACCATACTAATATTTGCATTATATGGCTCCCAGAAGGAGAAGAGAAGTGAAAGGGCCAGAGGACTTACTGGAGGAAATAATAGCTGAAAGCTTCCCTAACCTGGGAAAGGAAACAAGCGTCCAAGTCCAGAAATCACAGAGAGTCCCAAATAAGATGAACCCATAAAGGTTTATACCAAGATGCATTATAATTAAAATGGCAGAAATTAAAGTTAGAGAGAGAATCTTAAATGCAGGAAGAGAAAAGCAACTAGTTACTTACAAGAGAACTCACATAAAGCTATCAATTAACTTCCAGCAGAAACACTGCAGGCCAGAAAGAAGTGGCATGATATATTCAAAATGATGAAAGGAATAAACCTACTACCAAGAACACCCTACCTAGTAAGTCCATCAGTCAGATATGAAGGAGAGATGAAGAGTTTTACAGACAAGCAAAAGCTAAAAGAGGTCAGCATGACTAAACTGGCTTTAAAAGAAATGTTAAAGGGCCTCCCTGGTGGCGCAGTGGTTGAGAGTCCACCTGCTGATGCAGGGGACATGGGTTTGTGCTCCCGTCTGGGAAGATCCCACATGCCGCGGAGCGGCTAGGCCCATGAGCCATGGCCACTGAGCCTGCGCGTCTGGAGCCTGTGCTCCGCAACGGGAGAGGCCACAGCAGTGAGAGGCCCGCGTACCGCAAAAAAAAAAAAAAAAAAAACCCACGTGGACTAGGATTCCTTTTCAAAACATGGGCATGGCTGGAATCCAGATCACATGGGTGATGGTTAAAAGGACCAAAGGTATTTACCCTGCAGAAGAGAAGGGGAGATGGAGACAAGAGAGACATCTTCAGATAATCGAGGGCCTGGCTGTCTAGTAGAAGAGGGAGAGGACCTCCTGTACTCCCATCTTATCTTCATTCTTTAGCTCTGGAAAGAACCACTGGGACTGATGGGGAGAAGTTACAGGAAAGTAGGTTATGACTCAAACAACAGGCTCTCACAATTCTCTTTCCATCCCGCAGAGGAATAAGGTAGCGAGTCCCTGGTCATGGGAGGAATTTACACAGAAGCTTCATGACCACTCATCTGGCAGACAGTAGGGGGGATTCACAGAAAAGGTAGGGGATGGGGCACCGTGACCTCCAAGCTCCCTCCCAACTCTGAGATTTTATGAAGAGCCACTTGACATGCAGAAAAGTAGTTTTCAACCAACAAATAAGCTTTTATTTTAACTGCCTTTTTGTATTTTCCAAAATGTTTTCATGAACATGTATTGCTATTATAGTGAAAAAGATACATTTAAAGGCTCGATTTTTTTGCATCAAATCCTGCAAAACCAGATGGTCTGCCTGTGTCCTGAGGAGGATGTAATAATGGCATGATTGACAGGAAATGAATGTGGAAAGCAATCTGGGGAGGTGAGGTTTTTTTTTTTTTTCTTGCGGTACGTGGGCCTCTCACTGTTGTGGCCTCTCCCGTTGTGGAGCACAGGCTCCGGACGCGCAGGCTTAGAGACCATGGCTCACGGGACCAGCCGCTCCACGGCATGTGGGATCCTCCCGGACCAGGGTACGAACCCGTGTCCCCTGCACTGGCAGGCGGACTCCCAACCACTGCGCCACCAGGGAAGCCCGAGAGGTGAGTTTTGAATGGGATGGTCTTGACCTTCACCACTCAAACCAAACTACTGTCAGTAGAGAATTTGATCTCTCCAACTGGGCACTCAGGGCAGGCCACCTCCACGGGGATGGCCAGACCAATTCCCAGGCTGGGACCTCAAGGCCAAGGCAGCAGCTGAGGCCAGTGACCTGCAGTGACTTCTTTCCTTACACCGTGGCCCTTGGCACACGCAGTGTTCCCCACCTCTGCAAAGTGTGGATCCCTCAGACGTTTCCAGGCATGCTCCCAAATGACCTGGGGCCTCAGGACTCTGGGCTGCCATACGGTCACAGCAAACGGTGCCTCTTGGGTCTCACAGCAAAGAGAGAACAGAGTCTGTAGGTTAATGCTTTCGCTGAAGTTGAGAGACATTTTGGAAATCCTTGTCAGTCCACCCAAGTGTCACCATCGCTTCGAGAGGCTTGGCTGTTCATCTTCTTCCATATGTTTGTTCTCTTTCTGTCTAGCTTCTTTCTGGTCCAAATGAAATTCTTTGACTTGTGCTTATTTTCATGACTAGTAACCAGCATTTCAGACAGGCAGGAAGCCAACGGACACAAACTTTGCTTCTATCCTAGGTTCCGAGATGGTCCTTTGCACAGAATATTTCCCATTTTAGGTAGAAGGTGGGAGGTGGAAGAGGATGCCAATATGCAGGTGTGTTTCATGTCAATCAGCAACTTGCTGCTTCTAACTCTTCCTTCCCCGTGCAATGAAATTTCCCTGGAACAGGGCCAGAGATGGCACCAGGGAAATAAAAATATTATTGGAGCTGGTGCTATTTGGGGGAGAGTTTCATGTCTGAGAAACCAAGTTCCCTCTGTGAAGCGACTTGGGCCACTGGCCTTGCTTTGTGGAGAATTTAGTGGGGCTGGACGGCAGGACACTGGCTGAGGGTCCAGAATCACAGAGAATTCCCAGGGACTTTGGAACACTAACCTCTGGCTGCAGTTCTCACAACGGCTAAAAAGGAGAAAATTAGACGGAAGTCGTGAGCCTTCAGCCTTAGTTTCTTATTCTTTAACTGGCTCCTTATTAACCAGCTAGCAACTCCCAGAATGCTTTTGGTGCCTTGCCACGTGCTCGAAGGCCCTGCACCCACCTGGAGGGTCCATACTTGCAATCTTTTATTGGTGGGAAAAGAAAGGGGTTTTGTATGTATGTTAACCTTTTCTGGAACTTCTTATTTATGTATTTATTTTATTATAATTATTATTATTATTTTGGCCATGCCGTGAGGCTTGTGGGATCTTAGTTCTCCAATCAGGGATCGATCCCAGGCAGTGAAAGCGCAGAGCCCTAACCACTGGGCCCCCAGGGAATTCCTAGGACCTTTTTTTTTTTTTTTTTTTTTTTTTTTTTTTTTGCGGTTCACAGGCCTCTCACTGTTGTGGCCTCTCCTGTTGCGGAGCACAGGCTCCAGACGCGCAGGCTCAGTGGCCATGGCTCATGGGTCCAGCCGCTCCACGGCATGTGGGATCTTCCCTGACTGGGACACGAACCCGTGTCCCCTGCATCGGCAGGTGGACTCTCAACCACTGCGCCAACAGGGAAGTCCCCAGGAACTTTTTAATATAAAAAAAGTTTTCATTGAAATCGCTGTGCATATATACACCTATATTTTTTCTTCTAAATAGTGTTCTCCACTACTGTCAGGAGAGACAGGAGGGGTCAGGTGGAGTGGGAAGCTGGGAGGACGGGGCTGGAAGAGCTGAAAACCTGAAACACGTAGGAGCCAGATCCATCACTTGTCACAGGTGGAAAACAATCACACATGTGCCCAGGCCTGGTGCATGCACACGTGTGAGTGTGTGTATATATGTATGTGTATGTGTACATGCCATATACGTAAGGATCGAGTCTGTGTCTGACACACCGTAGAAGCTCAGTAGATGGTGGCTATTGTTCATAGGTGGGGAGAACAGTGAAGATAGGATGAGTCAGAGGAGGCTTTGGGAGCAAATATTTACCTAGGATTTTTTCGTGTCAGTGAGAGAATCTCAACTTGAACAAGTTTATGAAAAGGAAGAAAGAAAAAAAGGCAGGGAGAGGGGGAGGGAGAGAGGGGAGAGGAACACAGATGGCTCATGAATTTAACCTGCGGGATGGGCAGGGCTGGTACTGCCTTGAGGGTGACGGGTGACATCCTCCCTCCCTCTTTCACCTCTACTCTTCCCCGTGTGCTGATGTCTTGCTCCATTCTCACGTCTCCATGAGTGGGGGGACCTTGGCCATTGGCAGATTTGGGCTGACGGACCACCGCCTCAGGACCAAGGAGGAAAAATTGCTTTCCCGTACTCCTGTTAGAAAGATCTCAGGAAGGAGCCGGACCTTTGCAGGTTAGCCCAGCAAGAGGGACATGCTATGGTCCTGTCTGGGGTGGGGAGAGGTCTGGGAGTGGCTTCCTCCCCCAGAATCCCATGCGCTGAGCAGGGGAGGAGCTGGTCCCTGGGCAAGGCAGGTGGAGAACAGAGCAAAGAAGATTCCAGTCTTGTCTCACCCTGGTGGATGCGGTTCCTGAGCTGGGCCTGGGAGCCAGTGAGGATCTGAGTGGAGAGGGGAGGAGGGCTGCCTCCGCTCAGGGAGAGGGAACAGGCGGCTGACTCTGGGGGCACCCCCATGCTGGGGGGACAGGATGCTCAAAGCCACCACTCTGACCTCTTTGCAATAAAAATCTATACATCACCACCTCAGCTTTTTCAGAAGATTCTGGATATGTTTCAAGTTTCCCCAGAAACCTAAAAGCAACAGCAGAGGTGAATTCTCTGTCCCCTGACTGCTGGGTTCCCCTCCTGGCCCGGAACCTCAGGAGATGGGGACAGCTTCTAAGGGTTTGGAAAGTGCTTATTTCCTTCACTGAAGACATTCCTAGTTTTAAAAGTTTCTTTGCTTTCTAGAGCTTTTTTTTTTTTTTAAACATAGCTATTTTTGACGAAAATATAAATATCCGCCGCCCTGACTGGAGAGACAGCTGCGAACTCCTGCTCTGAGCCCCTCTTCCTCTGATTACCCTCCACAGAGCCAGAGCCCGTCGGGGGGCCCGGACCCAGCATCGTGGGTGGAGGGGGCACTAACCCTGGGGCCATTCAGGTCTCCAGGTTTTCCACAAGGACACTCTGGGCCAAGGCCACAGGAGTGGCTGCACAGCTGCGCCCCACAGAAACTGGCAAGTGGGTGGGCACCGGAAGTACCCGAGGCGCCCTGGGCCCAGGACACGAGGCTGCCCCCGGAGCCATGAAAGTGTACCCCACTCACGTGGCCAGACATTGCTCTGTTTCCTCTTTTTCTGCGGGGGGTCCCCCTTTGCCCCCTGCTACCCGCCAAGTGACCATCTCAGTAATGCCTAGTTTATGTCGCTGTGTGAGAAGGTCTCAGTGACCTAGCTGGCGGTCCATCCTCCAGGACTTTCGGTCACTGGCCAGCTGGGGGCTGAGGACAGGTCACGGGGCTGGGGGAGAGGAGCCATGCGTACAGGACGCAACTTCCTGCTCAAGGAGCTGCCCAGGCCTGCTGCTTCCTCAGCACCTCTGCCCTCCCTCCCTCCATCCCATTCTTCCTTTCCATAAACTGATTCAAGTTGAGTCCCTCTCACTAGTGACCACAAATCCTAGTTAAGTCATTGCTCCCTGGACGCTCTCTGCCCCGGCTGGGTGTTCTCTTTCTGCTCTGAAGGCCATGCATCTTCAGAATAGATCCACAGCCCAGTCTACAAACCCAACCACGGCCCCCCCGCCTCCTGTCCCCCGTGTATCCTCCCGCATCCCCTCCTGTGACTGACTACAGGCGACCACAAATCTCCCTCAGAGCCTGGGCTCTGGGAGTGCAGGGATTTCTGGACAGCAGATGGCTCTGTGTTTTTTCACAGCCCCTTCCCTCTGGGTCTGAGGAGAACTCTCTGTCTCTTTGGGGGACACTGTTCCTCACCATCCAGGAGAAGCACTAGAAGGTTCAACCATGTCACCTTCCTCAGGATGAGCAGGTGGTGGCGGGGAGGGGAGAGGAGATGTCGGTGTCCCCCAGGGTTCTTTTCTGTCACGTAGCAGGGCTGGAGGGTGCTGCTAACTTCATTTCCCACTGTGCCTTCCCACCAGCCCCTCTGAAGCCGGAACCTTCTGCAGGAAGAAGTCTCTAGCCAAAAGCATTCCTGGAATAACCTGAGCACAGTAAGTACTTGGAAGATGCACACGGTCAAGAAATGCTCCCTGGAGTGTCTGGGCAAGCGTGATGTGTCTTCGGTCCTTACGCTGCCTCGAGCTTTGCGTCCTGGTTTTAGCAGTGACTAAAGTCAACCCTTAGGCACAGATGGCATTTCTGGGGCCTCGAAGCAGTCCCTGAGGTTGAGCCTGAAGTCTCCCTGGAAGGTGTACCTTGCAGCAGATTCACTCTTTGGGGCCACAGCAGCATCAAGGCCCTGAGACGGCAGCAGCTCTCAGTAGACACACCAAAACGCCCCCGACAAGTGGACGAGGATGGCGGGCCCCAGGGGTCCCAGGCTGACGTGAGGAAGCAGTGAGGGGCAAGGCCTTTCCCTTGGGGTGTGAGTACTGGGGTGACACGTGGGGATTCACCTCCCACAGCCCCCAGTGCTGAATGCAGCACTGCAGATGTGGCCTCATTCTGGACCCCAGCTTGCTGCTCCTAAGGCATCGGAAGTCAGACGATCTGTTCTGTCACCTACACCGCACTGCTGCTGAGTGCCAAGCCGCCTGTCAGATGCTTCCCTGGCACGAGGGAGAGCCTGGAGCCTTCTTAATTCCAAGCACGACTTGTTCATTTCACGCTATTAGATTTCATCTTGTTAGATGGCCTGTGCCTCTCAAGAGCTTTTTGAATTCTGATTGGTCTAATATATTTAGTTCCCTTCATCAACACATTTGATAAGCTCTCTAGGTCTTCATTCAGTTATTAAAGAGAACACCGACTGGGCCACAGGCCATGCCCTGAAATTCCCTCCAAGGTAACATCAGTTCAACCAGTCCCTTGTTACAACTGAACCGCTAGTTATAAGTTCTCCTAACCACCCTTACCCAGCTTCTCATTTACACAGGAGACTTGGACAAATAAGTACGCTATACACATGTCCCTCATCAACCCGTCTGGCAATCAAGAGAAGGAAATGAGTTTCATCTGTACACTTATTTTTGGAAAACCCAGTCTGGGCCCAACACTCGATTTAGCGCGGGCAAACTCCAGGTTGAGGAGGGATCAGATTACCAAACATGTGGGCCTTTGAGGAGTAACTTGTACAAGCCTCCCAGGAGAAGGGGGATGCGAGGAAGAAGTCAGAAGGAAGGCAAGGCCCGCCTTGGAGAAGGGCAACCTTCGTAACAGGAAGGACACCAACAGCAGATGCTGCCGAGGGAGAAGGAGGGAGGCATCGGGGACCAGTCAGAGATCTGCCCAATTCTGAAAACGAGAGGACACAGGGATTTGAGAAGCCACCAGAAAGGTCACATGGGTGTTTATTACATAGAAAAGAGGGAAAGGAAGAAAAGGTTTCCAAAGCCATAGTTCCGGGATTTAAAAAAACACAAACTTGGAACGTCAGAGAGATGCCATGCTTTCTATATTTATAATAGGAATATATAAATATGTACATGGAGATATGTACACAAGTTTTTATTGTCATACATGGTATTTTTCATGACATGTACAGTAAAGGTGCTTGAATTATGCATCTGAAAGCTGGCAGAAGGCTGGAGAAACTGGAACCCTGCTCAGTGCCTAGAGGGCACTGTAGAGACCCAGCAGCAGTGGGCAGGTCCGCCAGGGTTGGGGATGGGGGCTGGGTTTTGAGGGTCTGTGGGAGCTAAGCTGCAGGCAGGCCTGGGCCCCAGGCTGCAAGGTTTGGGCCAGGGCAAGTCTGGAAGCTTCCCTAGTCTGTGACATTAGAAGTTTCTTCCTCTCTTGGAACCGAGGAAGGCTCCAGTCATTGCCATGGGTTGGAAAAGCCCCTTGGCTGGATTGGATCCCAGGGGAAGCTTGTGGAGGTAGGGTGGGCTCCCAATGGTCAGGGTAGAAGTGAGACAAGAAAGTCCTGGAGATTAGGGAGTAGGTCTTGCCAGAGAACAATAGAACTGTACGGCGATTAATTTAACATAAAGAAGAGCAACCCAAACAAAGCCAATCACGGAATCAAAAACTGTAAATCACAACACTCATCCACATATAAATTCAACTGATACACAACAGAACCAGTCCTGTTTCTATGTATGTTGTTTTTTTTAAAAAATGGCACCATGTACAACAGCATGGAGCTTAGCCTGTGAAGGGGGCCGGCCAAGGGCTCCCTCAGGGCGCCCAGGCCACTTATAGCCACCATCACCCTCTCTCTGCTTGGAACATGGGCCAAGCGCTAACCCAGAAAGTGGGGTGGTCGTGACCTCTGTGCCCCTTCTCTCCTCACTGGTTCCTATACCGGGGCTGGTGGGAGGGTTGTAGGAACAGAAAAGGACCTCAGAGGACAGGGTTGTCTGCAGTCCTACAAGAGCCCAGAAAGAGACCATTGTCCCCTCTTCTCTGGGCAGACTCCTCTCACCCCTCCCACAGAAGGCCAAGCTGGGGTGTGGGGCTGAGCACAGCCAGGTTTGGTGGGGTGCGGGTGCTAAGCCCGTGGACCCTGGGAGGAAGAGGTCCAAGACCAGGGGCCCTGGAGGGAGAGGAAACAGTGTGGGCATCTGGGCCTCGGATGGGAGTGATGATGGTAAAAGTGCCACCAGCCAGAGGCCCTGCTGAAGGGAAATGGCTCCTGGATGGGGCACGGGGCCCCTCTGGAGACGTTAAGTCCCAATCCTGAGTCTCCAGACAGACCCTGGCCTGACTTCTCCCAGCATCAAAGGGGCTGTGAGCGTGCACATGCACGCTGTGTGTGGGTGTGAGTGTGTGCACAGGCGGGAGTGTGCATGTGTCTGTGCTTCTGCTCACTCCAGGGTGAAAGTCCGGGGTCGGGGATGACCGTGGAGTCCGGACCAGCCTGGGTGGTTGGCATTTTGGCAAATCCAGACAGGGAGGAAGAGGGGTTAGGAACAGAGATTCCACAGCTAAATCAAAAGCGAGAGACAACTTGTACCATAAATTAGGACACACAAGTGGGACCCTGTGGTCAACCTCCCCTCTCTGGGGCAGGATCAGGAAGGGAGAGCGGAAGTGGGGGGCCAGTGTTTCTGTTTTACTAGGAAGAGTCCTGGCCTCTAAGTCCATGGGGCTGGCTACTCCCTGGCCCTGGCCCTGTCCCTGGCCCTGTCCCTCGCCTGACAAGGCTCATCGTCTAAGCCCTTTGCTCTGAGAGAAGTGGGAAGAATGACGGTTGCCCAAGCCCCTCCTCGTACCCAAGCTATAGATTTTAAACTGAGGCACAAGACACTGGGAGAGACGAATAGCGCTGAGGCTGGAAGTCACCCCCCGGGCTCGGGGGACATTCGGGGTCACTCTGGTTGGGGTTTCCCCCATCCTTCACCAGAGTGGTTCATCCTGTCTCCACGTGGGATCTGGGGCGGATCCATGAGAATCTGAGCATGAGCCTCCACACCTCTGTTGAGCCCAAGAGCGGTCTGAAGTTCTAAGAATCCAACAGGAAGAAAAGTGATGAAAAATACAGGACCCCGGGCATCGCCACCTGCTCAGGCTGACCTCAGCCTCCCTTCCCCTGACAGCCTGGACTCCTCCAATACACACAGAGCTCTCTGCAGGGGAGAGGCTCCAGCCCCAGGCCTTGGAGAGCATCTCCCCTCTTGGACCTCCACTCACCTTGCTATTCCACCTGTGGAGGTGGGGATGCTAGCGATGCTGCTCACAAGGGAAGTGGTATCTTTGAGCTGCTTCTCCGAGGCCACGCCCAGGACCTGCTTGGCCCACTCAGTGCCCACTGAGCGCTTGCTGAATGCATAAAAGCCAAACAGGGAGCCTCCACTGGTGGGACTGCTAGAGGCCAGCACAGGGAGCCCATAGAGACAAAGGCCAGGTTCCATGGGGGAGTGTGTGTCAGCCGAGGGTCAGCAGCTGCTTCAAACTGCTCGTCCCACAGACAAGGTCATGGTCCCTGGGGAGGGTCAGTGTGGCTGAAGTGGCAGTTGGTGCTTTAAAAGTGTTCATCCACCTCCGATGCCCCTGTTGAAAGCCCTTTAAGCAAGCCGCCCAGAGGGAGTAGCAGTATCAGTGAACAGCCCCTGCAGCCAACAACTGGAGGATTTACATCTCAGTTACATATCCCCAGGCTGTTCACACAACGGAGGAGGCTTTCTCTGTCAACATCACTAACAGGATAAAAACAGCCGGTGTCATTAAATCCTGAGGTGGGCCTGGAGCCCATGGCCCAGCGCTTCTCCCCGGTAGGATCCGCCCTGGCTGGGGCCCAGTGGCCCAGAGGAGGTGGATCTAGCCAGAACTGAAGTGACCCTTACAAACTCATCTGTCTGGGTAGGGATGGGGGCTCACTAAAGAAAACATGTCAGGTCTTTTTTGTTTTTTTAATTTTAAAGAGCCAAGATGGCCCAGAAAGATGACTGTCAGCCAGTCCCTTGCTTTCCTCCTCAGGAGCCCCTGGCCTTTGGGAGCCATCCTCCTGGCCCTGTGGATTCGGTCCCTCCTTTCGCTGGCCTCGGGGCTGGGTTTTTGTTTCTGAGATCTGGGTCCCATTCTTCCAGGGGGAAACGTTGCCCTGTGGCTTTCTTTCTTTCTCTCCTTCCTGTTTGCGTACCCCCTACAGCTCCTTAGCCCTGGTGGCGCCCAGACGAGGTTGAAATCACTGCCGTGCCTCTGAGACACGGTGGGTCAGGGACTGGAGCCCCTGGGCGGAGTCCTGCGTATTGGGACCAGGCAGGTTTGCCTGCCTTCATCGAGGGAGCGCAGGTTTGAGGGCCGCCCAGGATGGCGGCGGCAGGGTGGCACCCTATTACTTCTGAGTGGGCCGGGCACTGCCCCCCAGAGGACCCTCTCTTGTCGCCTCCGTTCTGACATCTGAAAAACACCCCACCCCTTCCCATCCCCGCACACTGATATTCCCCACTCTGATTCCCCGCAGGCTATCGGTAAGGGTCACAGGAGATGAAATGCACCCCACAGTGCCTGGCAAGGGCCCAGCATCTAGAGGTTGCCCTTGTCATTGGGGCTGACACGTGCGTCCGAGGCAGCAGAGAGAGGGCCTCGTGTCCCTTCCTTGTGTTCCCTCAAGCGCAGCCAGAGGCTGGCTCCGAGGCCAGGCCTGCTGCTCGTCAGGCAGGGGCTGCGGGAGGGCTCCTGCTTGCAGCCTCAGCGCCACAGCAGGCAGGAGGGGTGCCGGACCGGAGCCGGGAGCCATCCGCCCCTGTTGCTCCCCACGGGGACCCCGGCCTTCCCGGCCCGAAGTCTTGGCTCGGGCTCAGATCTTAAGATCCAGGTCAGCTGTGTCCACTGTCCATAAGACACTCCCAGGCGGCCAGGTGGCTCATTCTTGCTCCAGGATCCTGCTCTGGCCCAAGGGAATTGCCACTGTGTTCCAAGTGTCATAATTAGGTTCTGGGAGTATCTCATTCACTGTGAAGTTCTCTGTGTGCCTGGGATCCCTGCCCTGAACACCCGTGGCCTAGGAATGCCCTACGGAATTCTGACTGATAAATGGCTGGACCTGAAATGCACCCTGGGGTTTCTGGACCATCACCGCTGTACCACTGAGGTAAGCCCAGATCTGTCAGCAGAGGGCTGTGTGTCAACCAAGCTCTTGCTGGCCAGAGAACCATGCTTTTCAGCTGGCTGGTGTTTCATAAGTTAACTTTGGCCATCTAAAAGCCTGAGTGGCCATCTCAGAGGACTAGCAGTACACCAGCCATTGCTCCTTATCTAACGATGATGATGATGCTGAGACCATGGTCTCACTCAGAGAGAAGCTATTTTGAGCTGATCCACCCGCCTGGCAATCCTCATAGACTCATTGTTCAGAAGACGGGCTGGGGTCCTCTTGGTTTCTTCTGCACGTCAGTTACCTGGAAAGGGGCTGCCTCTTGAGGCTGGTGTCTTCTCAAGTTTGGAGAAGCAGCCGCAGGTGAGGGGAGGATCCGGGGAACGGGGGGGATAGGAGGGCAGCTGTCCTTCCAAGCACACAAACCCTGGCATGAAGCCATCCCACGCTGGGACACATGGTGACACTTGTCACTCAAGAAAACTCCACCCGTGTCTGAATGTGTCACTAAACACGAGACATAAATTGCTCTCTCTTCTCTACCTCCTTAGCAGCCACCCCCGGCCACGCCAGGAAAATAAGATCCACCCTCTCCCTGTGGGGGCAGTCCCCTCCTGACACCTGTCATCTCTCCGGGGAGTCAAGCAAACTCGGGGAGCTTTTTGGGGTGACAGGCCGTGGGCTGGAGTTACTTCCCTCAGCCGGAGCTGTTTTTATCTGATTCTAGGGGAGGCTCCGTGCTCTGACGCCGCTTCCTCGATAGCAGCCAGCCGCCAGCCTGCTCTGCTCTTGACCTGGAGGATGCTGTCTTCACACAGCAGAAGGTTCTGACTTTCTGGATAAAACCAGATCTGAGCCCACACCTTGAAAACACAGAGGCTTCCAAACGTGAAAGAAGCAGCAAAGGCCCAGGTTGGGGCCAGGAAGAAAGGAAGGGGAAGAGATAGACACTGCCAGGTGTCCAGAAAGTGCAACCCGGCCCCAGGCAGCTCATCAGAACTAAGGAGTGGACAGCGGGGTAGGATCAGGCCAAGGAGGAGAGAACCCACCCTTGAGTCAGGGCCAGGGTGGGCTAGGGGAGCAAGTGGCTGGAAGGAATTCTGTCTCTCCCAGGATGCCGGGTTGCTCTCCGGGCCACAGGGACCCTGAGGCCCACTTCCCAGCAGGACTGTAATTAGAAAGCCCAGTGGATGGGGTAGGTGGGCCACTGCCCCAGGTGGAGAGTTGTAGGAACAGAGACTATGCAAGCAGCGGCTCGCAAAGGGGCTCAAGGTGGAGCGAGGGACCTGTCCTGTGGCCGGCTCCCCAAGCCTTCCCATCTAGCACGGGGAAAAAGTCTGGACAGGCCACTCCTCCAGCCCTGGCCAAATTCTGACTGAGCCCCTGATGGATAGGAAATGCCCCTTGGAGAGAAACACACCCAATGGCACAAAGTCCAGTCAGGCCAAACACTTGGCTTTGGGCCAGTCCCACATTTTAGTGATTCCTACATTAGAATGAAAATGAAAAGAAAACAGACATATAAATGTCCATCTTGTCACTGTCATGTAGATCTCCGTTCTCTTAATTTCTGATTGATCTTGAATCAGACAGCTTCTTTTGGCTCCGGCTCTGTAACAATCACTTACAGAGGTGTCTTAAAGGGCCTGACAGTCCCTTTGCAACAGGAGAAATCCCCGTGTAACACCAACAGCAACACCTGAATGCATCTGTCTGCAAGAAGGATTTTCAGAGAGAGGGCCAGCACCCCATACAATTTTTTTTTTTTTTTTTTTTTGCAATCCTAAAACCGCCAAAGCTCTCAAATGGTGAGTTTTCTCCCATAGCTTATTAAGTGGCAAAATCTGACCTGTACTGAGGTAAGGCTATTTACAGTTTTATTGATCCTAATTAGTCTGACTATTCACATGTTTCTCTGCAGAAATGGTCACGTGTTTGATGGTGGTGAGCTGTTCCAGACTCTGCCGGGCTGTAAGGAAATGTATGACAAATATCTCTTATTCTCCTCCTCAGATCCAAAATTTGTCATGTCAGAGACCCATTCGGCCCCAAGGATTTCAGAAAAGGGAGTGTGGACCCCAGATGGTGTTAAGTATAATGGGAAAGGCTGCCCATGCAAACCTGGGTTGGTAAATTTGTGTATGAACATCTGGCAATTCCAGCAGTTTTGCCCCGGGAATGGAGCCACTGCCCTCCTTCCCAGGGAAACAAAGGTCAAACACACCCAGGCCTGGAGATTTCAGGGGCGAGGAGGTGAGGGCTGCGATTAGGGTCAGCAGACACCTGCGGAGATCTGTCCCCCTGACAGCTGAGGGCACAGCAGGCCTTTCCACACTGGGCTGGAGTCTGTCCATCCTCACTCCCGCTGCCCCCAGGAGACCAATCTGGCAGGGGCTGGGGACCCGGAGGAGGTGTCCACTGCAGTCCTGCCCCTTGACGAGCCCTGCTCGTCTGGACGGGGCCACTGCTGCCTGGACTGGCGGCCCCTCGCGCCCTCGCAGTGGGCGGCGGGTGACGCGAAGCGGGCCGAGCCGGGGCGCTCCTGCCTCTCTCTAGGCATTCCCATCTCCATCCCACTCCCCACCCAACCCAGATGCTCTGGGTGTCTGCACTACAGGGCTCTCTGGAGCAGCGGGAGGAGCTGGTAGCCCTTAGAAGCTGCTGAGAGAAGCAGATGCGTTTTCAAAATAAATAATATTTTTAAGTCCCCTCTTTCCACTCCGAACCCGGGAAGCGGCAGAAGAGAATATGTGAAGACCCCGTGCCCGCCTCTGCCTGACGTGGCCCTCCGCGACACCGGGCTTCTCAGTGGCTCGCCCGGGCTCACAGCTGCTGTGGGATGCCCTGCTCCTTGTAGCCTGTAAGGAAGAAGCAGAGGAGAGATGGTCAGACACCCGCTTCCCTCAGCACTTCTCCAGGCGGTGCCCCCAGACTAGAATATGCTAGAACTTATTCACACAGAGGTGTAAATGACCGCCAAGGTCATTGGCTTTTAATGGGAAACAAAGGGATGAATGGAGAACAGTGGATCTTTGGGTTTAGTGGGGGATATATGAGAGGAGGGTGTCTGCTGCAGATCTGGTGGGGCTTGGAAGGTTACCACTGTGCTCCTGAATCCACACCCCTGAAGCTACTGCACAAAAGTGGCCCCAGCAGACTGGCCTGCTGTGATTTCCCAATGCGAAGCCTTGGGAGAAGGTACCAGGCAGGCTTCCCCAAGTGATGGGCATCTGGTACACGTGGACCGAGAGGAGGAAAGAATTAAAAAGGAAGACAGCGTACAGAAGGCAGGAGCCGAGCGTGCGTGCTCCATCAACTGGACGCCTCTGACACAGGCCAAGGCGACGGATGGCTTCGAGCCTTTAAAGCCTTGGTGATGATTATGAGGACATGGGAAAAAATTGACCGCTGTTGATATTAAGGAACTGATGCTAGTTTATTTGAGCATGAAAGGGTATTGTGTTTTTTTTTTTAAAAGAGACATCTACTGGGCTTCCCTGGTGGCACAGCGGTTGAGAGTCCGCCTGCCGATGCAGGGGATGCGGGTTCGTGCCCCGGTCCGGGAAGATCCCACATGCCACGGAGCGGCTGGGCCCATGAGCCACGGACGCTGAGCCTGCACGTCTGGAGCCTGTGCTCCGCAACGGAAGGGGCCACAGCTGTGAGGGGCCTGCGCATCACAAAAAAAAAAAAAAAGACATCTACTGAAATATTTAAGGGTGAAATTATAAGTCTGGAATTTGCTGAGTGGTTACCCCCATTAGCTGGTAACTCAGCCCACAGAGGAGCATCAGTGGACTTACATGTAATTTTTCTCTTTATTTACCAGATATTCATCAAATTTAGGTGTTCGGGGTAGAGGAAGATGTAGGCAGTAATGGATGAAACCAGAGTGGCCACGAGTGGATAATGGTTAAAGCCAATATGTGTGTTTAGGGACTCATTGTACTAGGCCTTCTACTTGTGTCAGTGTTTAAACATTTTCCAAAAAAAAAATAAAGAAGCTTCTGAAAATAGAAGCTTGTTGACCAACTGGGAGAGGGGGTGTTTGTGTGCATTGGGGGTGCAGGGCAGGACAGTGAAGGGGGGGCCCAAGGCAGCCCAGGCATGAGGCCTGTCATCCCCCAACAGACTCACCTTGGGAAACTTTGGAGCAACACAGGGGTACGAGTCAGCATGAGGAAGAGGAGAAAAAGAGAAAGAGAAGACAGTCTGAAAACAGAGGCCAGAGGGACTGCCTGAAATATAAAAAGAGGGAGGATGCACAGTGGGGCCCAGGAGATGGAAGCGGGCTGTGGCCAGTATTCGCAGTGACCAGCCACTGCGGCCAGTGGCCAAGCCCAGCAGGCATGTGGACTTGGCTGCAGGAGCGCACAGAGAGCGTCCTCCCCTCCCTGGGGGTCACACTGGGTGAGACACTGCCAAGAAGCTCTCTCCCCTTCCCTCGTATCTCAGCCAAGGCCACCCTTCTGCTCATCTCCTGCCCCTAACTCTTCTTCCACCCCCAACCCATGTTTGTCTTGAGATGAATTCTGGATGGACCCCAAGAGGGACGGGTACAGGACAGGTTTAACTGTGACAACCTAAAGATGTTGAAGTGACCCATCCTGGCCCCAGCCCAGCTCTGTCTGAGCCACGGGGTTCGCCTTTTATGTGGACAGGAGCCACATATATAAAACCTATTGCTTTGGGAAAGACCCAGGTGGGGGATGGCAAACAGACTTTATCTTGCAGACATCTTGGATCCATTGATAGTGACTGCCTGAAGCCCTGTGTTAAGAACATGTAAGACTATTCAGCAGAAAGTGTCATGATTGATTAGCAATGTCTGTCATGGGTATGGCAGTAGAGAGAGGCTCTCGTACAACTACCAAATATTTATTGACCCACAACCAGTACAGGCTGTTGTTGACTGTTATTTGTTATTATTAATAGAAATAGAGCAGCGGCCTTGTAAGTTCCTGATTTTAACTTCTACTTTGGTCTATATTTCTCTGATTCCCCTCTTAGGAGGTTTTTCTTGATGGTACATTTCTTGATGACACCCCAGGCAATGCCAGGTAAAAAAAAAATCACCTTGTATTGTTATAGTTGAAAAGTTCCCTTCATTTTCACAGGACGGGGCTGGAGTGACACCGGAAAGAACAGCCCCTTATCCAACTATCTACCAGGACAAATAAGTCAATTGTGGCTATTCTCTTCTATGTAGTCATCCTGGGATACACACACTGCATTGTTGCTCGGGGCAGTTCCAGCCCACAGCACCATCTCAACAGTGGCAATTACTCATCCTTTGAGGGTGGGCTTACTTTTTGGAGAAAGGGCAAAGGCACCCCTTGCTGAGATGGGTGAGCAAGTCTGGTGGCCAGGCGGGGTAAGTGGGTAGCGGTGAGGTGTGTTGAGTTTTCTGGTGCAGCCATCAAGTCCATCTCCCAAACAGTGTTCTAAAAAGTCTGACACAAAGACAGCATTCCTGGAACCAAGGAGGTGACCCACAGTGAAAGCTTGGATCAGGCGGGAAGAGGGTAGGAAGGGTGGGGAGGTGGGTTCCAGCACTTGATTAGCCTGCATCCCAAATACGGCCCCGACACCAGCCACAGAAGAGGGATTTCTGCTGAATCAACAGCTAAGGTGGTGGAAGGTGAGGAAGTGACAGATCCCCATCTGCCCTTCTCGGGTCTCTGTTTCCTCCTCTAGGAGGTGATAAGGGGAGTTCTTGAAGCTATCTCTAAGATCCAGATCCTGTGGGCCCTGGTATCAAGCATGACGAGAAAAAGAAAACCAGAAATCTCTAGGGATCAGATTAGGCATCAACACATTTATTGAGACCCACCCTGTGACACAGGCTTGTGCCGCTGTAACAGGAAATTTCCTTACTAGCATGCCCCAGTGCCTGGCCAGACAGTTGTGTGATGAGGAGATGATGTAGTAAGAGGGGTCGGGGCTCATATTGGGTGGAGATGGGGCAGCCGTCACAGGCTTTCCACGTGCCGCTGAGGAAGCCTCTGAGAGCAGAGGCCCCTTCCAGTTTCCAACTGGGACCAAGGTCAGGAGCTTACACAGGCCTCTCGGGAAGCACCCAACTCCCCTTGGGAAATTGTCAGACTTGGCTTCTCAGGACTCACAGGATGACAGGCAGCACTTCTGTCCAATTAGCGATGTTCTGCACCGCTCCCCACAAATGCAAGTGGTCCGTGGACAGGCCCATGGGGCGAGGCTCCCATGAGGGGCCTGCCTTGGCCTCTGCCTGCTCGGCTCACTCTCCGACGTCCTCCCTGACAGCAGCCCCTGCCCTGAGAGCGGCTCTCCCCAGCAAGGAAGGACTGTCTTCTGACGGCTCCTCAGCTTCTCCCTGCCCAGTGTCCCCCTCCCTCTTCTCTGGCTGCTCCTGTCTCCCAGCTCTAACTTTGGGATTCCCTGGCAGTCCAGCATCCCAGGCAGGGGAGGAGCTGCTTCCAAGCAGCCTGTCTGACCAATCTACGGGCTCTGCCGAGCTCGCTCAGGCTTAGGGAGCTGCATTTCCTCCGGCCTGGTGGCTTAATTGGTCATTGACCTGAGCCTTGCTGGGCCCTGGCATCTGTGTGTGCCCTGAATCTTGGATCCTCACAGGATCCTGAACTCAGACTGAGTCAACTAGGAATCATTCTAGATCGTTCTGGAGCCCCTGACCCCTGGGCTTCTGCTCCTGCTTCTGCTGTCCTTACCTGGCACAGCTCACCTCTGGCATTGACATTCCACCTGTCAATGGTTTTGTCAGGTGTAGGACACAGTAGGAGCGTGGGGTGTGGGGAGAAGGGCAAAGTGCCCGGGGAGACGTGGTCCTTGCTAGCGAGGAACGTGTGACAATACAGGGATATGCACAGGGGCATAGGGTGACGAGCACGGCTGCTTAAAATAGGTGTCTGTTTTAAGATCTCACTAGGTTATTCTTAAAATGTTAATCAAGTATTCTCTGGTAGTTTTGTGTCAGGATCAAGTTTGTGTTAAGTGTCTGGTGAAGGTCCATTGCATACAAATTAGGAAGAGTAAGGCTTTAGCATCAAGGAACAAAGAGCTTAGTTTAAAAGAAATTGAAATTATGCTGTTCTAGTTGTAAAAAAAGTTACAGTGTTTCCTGAGGGCAAACATACCCCGTGGCCTTTTCCTTCTTTCTGGAAACGGCATGATGGAGGCACAGGGGACCTGAGCTCAGGCGGGCCACACCCCTGCTACCCCGGTTGTCAGCCGGGCAGTTTCTGAGCTGAACGGGGGCTCCCTCCCTCCCTTATTCACGCCCTTCCCCTCCGGCTCAGGTTACTCAGATTCCATGCAGGCCTCCCGGCTGGGCCTGCGGGGAGGGTCCCGGAGGCAGATCGCCCTGCCAAGCCCTCATGCCCCGAAGCATCGCAAACACCCAGACCACCCTGGCCCCGCCCCTCCTCCAGCCCTGATGCCCGCATGCCGGCCCGCTCCAGCCCCTCAGGGCGGTGTGGCGCCCGCGGTTACTCACTGGCGAGGATGACCATGTCCATGCCCCAGAAGATGCTCATGATCCAGCCCACCATGACGATGGCCGTGAGCATCTGGATGAGGGCCGCGGCGATGTTCAGCCAGAAGACGCAGCACACGTGCCTGTCCGGGAGGTCAGTGCGGGCACCACACAGCACGGTGAAGGCCGAGACGAACGTCCCTGTGAGAGGTCGGAGGGGACAGCCTTCTGAGGGCGCTGGGAGACACGGCGGCCCGTGGGCTCATCACTAGCCTGGGGCCCAGCGGTTCGCCCTCCGGGAGCTCCGAGAGAGCGGCCTGTGTGGCACCTTCCGGCTCAGGCCACCTCTGCTGCCCATACTAGAGATGCCAACGTACCAGCCTGGAGGAGGCATGGCCTGGAGATGCCAAGGACCCAGCACAGTCCTGAGGCCTCTGGGGGAACACAGATGTCACATGACAATTGGTCCCTGCCATTCAGGAACAACGGTGCAGCCACTTGCAAGGACAACAGACAGCGGGTGGAAAGGGCACCGACCTCGTGGGGCAAAGATCCTTAGGGCCTAAGAGTTCAGAGGTAGGAGCTGCTGCCGCTGAGGTGACATGGAAGCCACCCACAGGGTAGATTCAGGAAATGACCCCCAGCACACACGCTGATTGGGGGTGCCAGCAGAGGGGAGAGAGCACAGGCCAGGGCATATCTCCCGGAACCCTTCCCTGAGGGGGCTCCCCCAAGCACCCCAGACCTGAAAGGGGAAGGACAGAGAGCCCGAGATTTACTGAGCAGCCACAAGGCACAGAGCAACGTGGTGGGTGTGTCCATGGTCTTTACCTCGTCCCAAACTCCCCAGAGCCCTGTGGGTAATATTGCTACATTTACTGACATTTCTCTCCAGCCAGGTTTTTTTCTACACAGGCTCTGAGCCCCTCAATGACCCTGCAAGGCAGCTGGCCTTCCTTCTATTTGTATGAGCTTCCTATGGCTGTTGTAACAAGTTACCACAAACTTAGTGGCTTAAAGCAACACAATTCTGGAGGTAAGAAGTCTGAAATGGGTCCTCAGGGCTGGGTCCTTTCTGGAGTCTCTGGGGGACAGTTGGTTTCCTGGCCTTTTCCAGCTTCTTGAGGCTGCCTGCATTCCTTGGCTCGTGGCTGTGTCATCAAAGCCAGGAGCTGCACTTCTCTCCTCTCTGACCTCAGCTTCCATCCTTACATCTTCTCTGTCTGACTCTGATCCTCCTGTCTCCCTCTTATAAGGACCCTTGTGATTACATTGGGCCCACCGGATAATCCAGGGTAATTCCCACATTTTAAGATCCTTAATTTGGTCACATCTGCAAAGTCCTTTTTACCATGTAAGGCACCATCTTTGCAGGTTCTGGGGACCAGGGTATGGACATCTTTGGTGGCGGTGGGGGGGGATCCTTCTGCCCACCACACTATCTTACATATTGTATTAACCAGGTGTTTCTGATGCTTTGATATCTGGGGCCTTGCTGACCCTGGAGAGACCCCACTCCCAGAGCTAGCCAAGTCCTAGAGATACTAAATGACTTTCTTACACAAGCCAAGCAATCCAGAGCCCACACCCAGACTCCTCCTTTATAGACTTTTCACATTCTGGGTCACTCCCCCCTACCCTAATCACCCAGAGCCAGGTACCAGACCACTAGGGAAGCCCCTACACCCCAGAGACCACTGAAATGATTCAAACCAGCCAATCCTAAACCTGCTTACCCTGTCTTGCCGTTCCTTCCCATGGAAACCACAGTAAAGGTTCCTCCCCATGTTTTCCCCTCACTCCCTCTGCCTCCTAACTGTGCCTTCCTCATTTGCCACCCCCAAAGTGCAGGGTGCCCCCTCCTCTTAGGAACTGTGAGTAACAAACCATCTTTCCTGCAAGCTATTATATATAGAACGGATAAACAACAAGGTCCTACTGTAGAGCACAGAAAACTGTATTCAGTATCCTGTGATAAACTATAATGGAAAAGACTGTGAAAAAGAACATATATATGTATGACTGAATCACTTTGCTGTACACCAGAAATTAATACAACATTGTACATCAACTATACTTCAATAACACTTTTTTTAAAAGAGGAATGTTAAAGAGAAAAAGACTATCTTTTCAGTGGCCATAATTTCCTGATCTGTTAGCCTCACCCTACCTAACTCATAATAAAATCTACATTTTCAAGCACGCACACACACACAATCAAGAATTAAGTATCTTGTCCAAGGTCACACACCGGTGGGCATTGACCCCACTGCTGTCTGATGCTGATGGCCATGCTCTGTCATCCTGACCTCACAGGTGGAGTGACCTGGGAAAGCAGGTCCAGACGAGAATGCAAGCCACGTGGGAAATCAGCCCATGATTCTCATGTTCCTACTTCTCATACTTCCTGCTCCTTGAGGAAGCTGCTCAGCAGGCGGGGATTGGGGTGGACGGAGTTGGGGGAGCCTTGATTTCCCTCCCTCTCTGCACCCTGGCTGCTGGCCCTTCTTTGCCCCAACTTGGTGGCTCCTACTGGCTTCCTAATGTGGCCTTTCCCTCAGCCCACACACTCGTGCCTCAGATCCAAGGCCGACCCCTGAGTCCACCAGGCTGATTTCTGATCCCAACCCTGCCCTGTCCTCCTCCTCATTCGAACAACTGCCACTACTTGTGAGTGTTTCTGCCTCCTGAGTTACTGAGAACTCCTCTGAGGTCCCAGGTGGCATCCCATCCACCTTTCTGCCCCCAGCCCAGCACAGCGCCTGGTGAATAGCAGGTGGGATACGGACACCCAAAGAAATGCAACCAGTGTGAAGTTCGTCCTCAGACCACCTGCATCATCATCTTCAGTATTTGTTTAAAATGCAGATGCCTGGGGGTCCGTCTGAGAGCTGGATGTCTAAGGGGTGGCCCAGGAATCTGCATTTCTAAGCAAGTTTCTCCTTCCACTCAAATAATGATAATGCTCACTAAAGTGTAATTACCAAGGGTTCAAGATCAACCAAACAGGTTCAAGATCAAGATTCAAGTCTAAACAGCCCCTCTGTGTTCCTGACACAGCGCCGGGGGTGGCCCTCTGGGAGATTTGGGGAGGCAAATGCTGTTCTTCCACTCTCACCAAATGGACAGTCCATTTTTTTTCTGGTTTCTAAAATTTTATTTATTTATTTATTTTTGGCTGTGTTGGGTCTTTGTTGCTGCGCACAGGCTTTCTCTAGTTGCGGAGAGCAGGGGCTACTCTTCGCTGCAGTGCGGGGGCTTCTCTTGTTGCAGAGCTCGGGCTCTAGGTGTGCGGGCTCAGTAGTTGTGGCATGCGGGCTCAGCAATTGTGGCTCGCGGGCTCTAGAACGCAGGCTCAGTAGTTGTGGCGCATGGGCTTAATGCTTCACGGCATGTGGGATCTTCCCGGACCAGGGCTCGAACCCGTGTCCCCTGCATTTACAGGCGGATTCCTAACCACTGCACCCCCATGGAAGTCCCGTGAATGGATTTATAATATAAAAACGTTTTAACCTATTCAACCGGAAGTTTTTTTTAATGATTTTAGCACCCTTTCATATGAAGAGGTGTTAATTACTTTAAATGAGTCCCTGCTAAAGAACGAACCCTCTCCAACAGCGACGGGTTAGTTCTAACTTATTGCATGAGCACCAACCATGAGCCCGTGCTGGGCCCTGGGAATACAGAGTGCAGCAGGAGGTGGGGCTCGGCCAGGTCCCACTCCGGGAGCTCACATTCTGGTGGGGACACTGGGTCACAAAAGGAACAGTGATGAATCTTGTTTAGTTTATCAGAAAAGACTTCACAGAAGAGACCATGAAGTGGGGAGAGGTCTGGAAAGCTGACGGGAAACATTCAAGGGGAGGAGGACGGGAAGAGCATCCAAGAGATGACCCAGTGTATCTGTCCGGTAGCTCAGAGGGTGGCAGGGGACTTTGAGGGTACAGGGAGCTGAGCATAGGGTGCGGCATTAGGGGCAGGGATGAAAAACGGGGCTGGAGGCGGGCAGGGGTCAGACTGCAGAGGGCCCTGAGGGACTTGCTCTGGGGCCTGACTTCCTCTTCTAGGCAACACGCGGCCCCGGGAAGGGTTTCACTGGGGAATCACAGACCAGGGTTTTGACACCCAAGGGGAGGATGGGGCAGAAGGGGTGAGGCCGAGGCTAGGAGATGAGATGAGGTGAGGGGGGCAGGGAGGCGTGGCAGCGGGGAGGGGAGGCGGAGAAGGACCTCCAGTGGGGGATGGTGTCCCAGGGACTGGGGGACCTGCTGCATGTCGGGGAAGGGAGAAGGGGGCACAGGTGGGTCTGGGTGTCTGGTTTCCCACACTATGTGATGAGGGTGGAGCCACGAACCAGGTTTGGAGCCCAGCAAGGGCTGTGCCCATGGGCTGAGCAGAGCCAAGCTGGAGACAGAGGCTGCGGGTAGCACAAGTCACCAAAGCGAGTGATGTCACCCGGGAGGGCATGGAGTTCAAGGAAAGATCACTGAAAGACCCAGGGGGACATTACGACCACAAAGGGGACAGAGCAGGGCCTATCCGGGAGGTGAGGGAGAGTGTCCCAGAAACAGAGGAGTCTCAGGGAAGAGAAGCTGGTGGACAGGGTCACTCACCGCAGAGACGGAGAAGGGACAGGTGGGTCCCGGGTCTGATTAGGTCACAAGCAGCCTCAGAGGGGGGCTGAGAGGATGCAGAGGAGGGAGCAGGAGGTCAGAGGTTTGACGGGAGAATGAGGTGAGGGTTTCAGAACACAGGCGACGACCACTCTCTCAGAAGTCCTTGGGAGAGGGCTTCCCTGGTGGCGCAGCGGTTGAGAGTCCGCCTGCCGATGCAGGGGACGCGGGTTCGTGCCCCAGTCCGGGAAGATCCCACATGCCGCGGAGCGGCTGGGCCCGTGAGCCATGGCCGGTGAGCCTGCGCGTCCGGAGCCTGTGCTCCGCAATGGGAGAGGCCACAGCAGTGAGAGGCCCGCGTACCGAAGAAAAAAAAAGAAGTCCTTGGGAGAAACTTCAGCTTGTCTGTCTGCTGAGGCGAAGCCGCCAGAGAGGGGAGAGGATGAGGCCATAACCAGATAGAGAGTAAGTGGGTGGTGAGGTTCTCGACAAGGTGAGAAGGTGAGGGGTGAGGGGGGTGTCTACAGCAGATTCCCCAAACCGGTTTGTGCATTAGAATTCTCCAACTGAAGTTCATGCAAATGCAGGTCGCAGAGCTGCACCTCCGGACCACCAAAGGCACAGTGGCGCATCCAGGGATGGGTGCAGGGATTGCTTGTTTGAAAGGATGAAAGAAAGAGTCCCCCAGCTGATTCTAACTCACAATCAGGTTTGAGAATCCTTCTCCGAGGGGCGGAGAGACTGGCTTCCTGGATACAGAACCGGAACACCACAGAACCTTGTAGGAAATTAGTCCGTGATTCCGGCCTTTCACTGTCCCACAGCATCCGCCACGTGACCCGGCGCTGAGTCAGGGAGGTTACCCTCTGCAGCAGAGGCAGGGGCCGGGCCATTATGTTTCTGGGGGTGTCAAGGCCCGGCCACCACTAATTGGTACAAAGGAAAAGGATGGTAATGAACTGAACTGTCGACCACCCAAATCAGTGTGCTGTAAGACACCTGCAACTTAGGCATGGACGTGTGCTTTGCGTGTCCTACAGGATCCTGAGGGAGAGAGGAGGGTGGGAGAAGCCTGAGGAGGACCCCACCCTCACCGCACAGAGATTTACAGCAAAGACCCCCAAGGACTTTGCAGCCATAGCCCTCTCTGGCCACCATGGATCTGCCGAGATCACTGGCTTCCCCGAGGAGCTCAGGGCTCAGGCCCCAGGCGCAGGCGGTGGGGAGGGGAAAGCATCCCTCCACTCCCATCCTGGATATCCCAAAGCTTCCTGGGGGAGGGCTCCTGGTTCCCGCCGCTCCCCCTCCCCCACCCTTCTGTCAGGCGCCAGAAGAGAAGCAGCGCAAAGTGGGCTGGCAGTTTCCCATCAGGAGAGGGGCTGGCTCTGCTCTATAGGATGGAGCCTGGGGGCTGAAATTGTCCTTCATGAGCCCCGTCAGGTTCAGCTTGTCACATGACTCACGTGAGAGAAGTAGAAGGTTCTGGGCTCGAGGGGGCCTCTCAAGGCCTCTTGAACTCAGGGGGAGAAGGGCAGAGCTGTTCCCTGAAGAAGCTGCTCCCCAGAAAATGCACTCCCCTGGGACGGAGACCAGTAAGTCCAGTTGGATCCCAGCCATCACCTGCAGCTGGTTCTGCGGTCATTAAGATGTGCTACTCGTCAGTGGCCGAGACTTATACCTGGACCCCCTCCATCATTCCTCCAGGGAGGGTTGGCTGAGCACAGTTCTCCTACCAGCACAACCTTGAACGTGAGCTTCGGGGGACGGGAAGAAAATGTAAGGGAAGGCTTGGCCCGGACTTCACAGCCGATATGCAAGGACGAGCCACACCATTCAAAACACGTCCCACTGCTGACTGTGTGTTCCAGTTCACAGCCAGAATAAGATAAATGGGAGATCACGTTCAGGGTCAAACTCAGCCCTGTGAGATTTCAATTCTCAAACCTGGAGGTGGGGGCATAAGAAGCAATGGAGATTGTGCTAAAAATATACCTTCCTGGGCTACACCAACCTGAGATTGTAATTCAGTGGGTCTGGTTATCATCTTTTCATCATTGTGCAATCATTTCAATGGGAAATGGAAAAGGAAAGGAAAAAAAGCGACTACAAGTTCACAAATGATTCTGGACAAAAGCCCTAGGAAGACAGAATCAGGAGGGTTTAAAAGTGCCCGTGACAGCCACTATGGAGAACAGTATGGAGGTTACTTAAAAAAATAAAAATAGAACTAACATATGACCCAGCAATCCCACTACTGGTCTTATACCCAGAGAAAATCATAATTCTAAAAGACACATGCACCCCAATGTTCATTGCAACACTATTTACAATGGCCAGGACATGGAAGCAACCTAAATGTCCATCAACAGAGGAATGGATAAAGAAGATGTAACACAACTATGGAGAACAGTATGGAGGTTCCTTAAAAAACTACAAATAGAACTACCATATGACCCAGCAATCCCACTACTGGGCACATACCCAGAGAAAATCATAATTCTAAAAGACACATGCACCCCAATGTTCATTGCAGCACTATTTACAGTGGCCAGGACATGGAAGCAACCTAAATGTCCATCAACAGAGGAATGGATAAAGAAGATGTGGTACATATATACAATGGAATATGACTCAGCCATAAAAAGGAACGAAATTGGGTCATTTTTAGAGACTTGGATGGACTTAGAGACTGTCATACAGAGTGAAGTAAGTCAGAAAGAGAAAAATAGAAGTTGTATATTAACAAATATATGTGGAATCTAGAATAAATGGTATAGATGATCTTATTTGCAAAGCAGAAATAGAGACACAGATGTAGAGAACAAACGTATGGACACCAACAGGGGAAAGGGGAGGGGGTGGGATGAATTGCGAGATTGGGATTGACATATATACACTACTGACGCTACATATAAAATAGATAACTAATGAAAACCTACTGTATAGCTCGGGGAACTGTACTCAGTGCTCTGTGGTACCTAAATGAGAAGGAAATCCCCAAATAAGGGATATATGTATACATATAGCTGATGCACTTTGCTGTACAGTGGAAACTAACACAACATTGCAAAGCAATACTCCAATAAAAATTATACTCCAGTAAAAATTTTTATACTCCAGTAAAAATTAATTAAAAATAAAATAAAAGTGCCTGTGGCCTAAGTAAGCCAGGGTCGATCTGCAGAAGATAAGGTCTTGGTCCTGGATGTGGTTCTGCATGCTCCTTCTGTCATCCCGGCTCCTGGGGTTCTGATTTCTTAACAGACGGGGCAGAAAGTGGAGAGGCTTTTGGACATTGTGTGTTCACATGTGCTTGTGGGAAGGCACTGTCTGTTTTTTCAGCTTGATAACTCGAACAGAGTCTGAGAAGGCTGTGCTAGGTGGGCAAGGAAGGCACACCAGACCACTACAAGCGGGACCTCGTGAGTCTCAGAGAACGAGGGGTATCGCTGTGAGCCAAAGGACAGTCAGCCCAAGGTCCAAGGCTGTGGAGGTCTGTGAGGACGACTGTGTCCTCATCCAGAAAGTGTTTCGTAGACCCAACACCATGCTTCTCATGTCCTGGCCCGCAAGGAACTTGCAAAGAGGAGACAAATTATAAAACCAAGAAGAAGAGTGCAGGCAAAACATGGACAGTTCTAGTACTTTTGTCATCCTCACCACCCTCAACATCTTCAAAACAAATCTGCCTTGTTTCTGCAAAACAAAGCTAACTGCATTCCTCAAGAACAAAACAAAAGGGCCACATACTTAATGGGAGAAGATATTTGCAAATGATATATCCGATAAGGGGTTAATATCCAAAATATACAAAGAACTCATACAATTCTACATCAAAACAAAAACAAAAATAAGAACACAAAAGACCCGATTTAAAATTGCACAGAGGAACTGAATAGACATTTTTCCAAAGAAGATACACAGATGACAATTTTCCGAAGATGACATACAGATGACACATGAAAAGATGCTCAACATCAATAATCATCAGGGAAATGCAAATCAAAGCCACAATGAGGTATCACCTCACATCTGTCAGAATGGCCATCAGTAAAAGGCAACAAATAACAAGTGTGGGCGAGGATGTGGAGAAAAGGAAACCCTCATGCACTATTGATGGGAATGTAAATGCAGCCACTGTGAAAAACAGTATGGAGGTTCCTCAAAAAATTAAAAACAGAACTACCATACGATCCAGCAATCCTACTTCTGGGTATTTATCTGAAGAAAACGAAAACACTAATTTGAAAATGTATATGCTATGTTCATTGCAGCATTATTTTCAGTAGCCAAGGTAGAGAAGCAACATGTGTCCATCAATAGATAAAAGGATAAAGAAGATGTGGTATGTGTATGTGTATATATATATATATATATATATATATATATATATATATATATATGTATATACACACACACACACACAGTGGAATAGTACTCAGCTATAAAAAAAGAATGAAGTATGCCATTTGCAACAACATGGATAAACCTAGAGGGAATTATGCTAAGTGAAATAAGTCAGACAGAGAAAGACAAATACCGTATGATTTCACTTATACGTAGAATCTAAAAGAAAAACAAACAAATGAACAAACATAACAAAACAGAAACAGAGTCATAAACACATAAAACAGAGTCTGGTGGTTGCCGGAGGGGAAGGGGTGGGAGAGGAAAGAAATAGGTGAGGGAGATTAAGAGGTACAAACTTCCAGTTACAAAATACATGAGTCATGGGTATGAAATGTACAGTGTGGGTAATACAGTCGATAATTATGTAATATCTTTGTATGGTGACAGATGGTAACTAGATTTATCATGATGATCATTTTGAAAGATACAGAAATATCGAATCACTACGTGGTGTAACAGTAACTAAAATAGTGTCATAGGACTATTATACTTTAAAAACAAATAAACAAACACAGTTGCAGAAAAAGAGATCAGATTTGTGGTTACCAGAGTCAGGGGATACAGGGAAGGGCAACTGGATGAAAGGGGTCAAAATGTACCAACTTGAGGTTAGTTATAAGATAAATAAGTACTACTTATGTAATGTAATGTACAACATGATAAATATGATAAACTCTGCTCTATGTTATATATGAAAGCTGTTAAGAGAGTAAATCCTAAGAGTTCTCATCACAAGGGAAACATTTTTTTCTACTTCTTTTTTTTTTTTTTTTTGCGGTACGCGGGCCTCTCACTGTTGTGGCCTCTCCCGTTGCGGAGCACAGGCTCTGGACGCGCAGGCTCAGCGGCCATGGCTCACGGGCCCAGCCGCTCCGCGGCATGTGGGATCCCCCCAGACGGGGGCACGAACCCGTGTCCCCTGCATCGGCAGGCGGACTCTCAACCACTGCGCCACCAGGGAAGCCCCTTTTTCTATTTCTTTAATTTTGTATCTACATGAGATGACGGATGATCACCAAACCTACCGAGGCGATCATTTTATGATGTGTATAAGTCAAACCATTATGCTGTACACCTTAAACTTATATAGTACTGTATGCCAATTATATCTCAATAAAACTGGAATAAAAATATATTTAAAAAATCTGCTAGTGTCTTTGCCCCATAGATCCTGGACCGGTGGCAACAGGGTTTGTGAACTGTTCTCTTCATTCCAAACAGCGCAGAGATCCCTAATGAGGTCACAACAGCCCATCAGAAGGTGGCTCAGAAGTGTTTGGTTGGAAGCTCATCATTTTAGTGCAGTAACTGGGGGTCTCTCCTGCTGTTAGCATCTCCTAGGGGCTGCTCTATCCACCTCTGATCAATTAGAGACAAGAAATTGAATTTATTACGACTTAAACCTTTCCAAGCATCAATTTCATGGAAGAAAAATAATGAAGGGTGGAGAGATGGGCCTTCTGTGCCCCCAGTAAAGAGAAGGTGTAAGGTACCCAGGACCACTTCACCATTAGCCCCCGCTGCTACCCCACACCCGGTGCCCCCTCTCCTCTCCCCTCTCCTTAGTCAGAAAGTACCAGCTCGGGGTACCCTCTCTGTATTCCTCCCTGGCCCTCAGGCAAATGCTGAGGAGTCACATGGGGACCCGAGAATGGAGGAGCTCGGAGAAAGGCAGGCAGGAAGGAACCTTCAGATGGATAAGGGGGCTTGCAAGGGAGACCTCGGCAGGTAACAGTCCTGGGTCGAGATCACAGCCATGGAGGGGCCTTAGATTTTCCAACTGAAAAGGCTCCGTGGCTTAAAAGAAGGAGGACAGGAGCCCCTTTGGCTGCCACTCATAAATCTGCATCCTGCCTTGGAGGGCAGAGAAAATGAGACCAGCTCCCTCCTCCGTCCCTCTTACTGCCTCCACCGTGACATCAGAATGATTGTCCCACGGAGGGGCAGGTTGACTGGAGCAGATAATTAATTTTAATGGCACTGGGCATTGCATCAGCCTCCCTGCGGTTGTCAGCACATCTCCTCTGCCCTCAGCCTCCCCTGCCACATCCTTGATGCGCTCCAAGATGTGCCCCCAGCCCTAGACGAGTTGCAGGACAGAACTGGACACCTTAGGCCTCTCGGGGACCCCAGAGAGGCCCCAAGATCTCCCCGGGATCTTAAGCTTGAGCAGAAATGTAACCACGTGGAATTTCTCAGTTCCCCAGTTCTGAGACTTGTCAGGACAGATTCTGGCTTAAACGGCAGAGGGTAAACTGAGGAAGTGGGGATAGGACCAGGAGGGCGGCTATGTAATGACCAGGGCTAGGAGTGTCCCGGCCCTCAAGAATCTCACAGGATGGTGAGAGAGAAGAAGCCACGGAACACAACCCGTGTGGTCAGTCCTGGGGGACAGGGCAGAGGCAGGGTGACCCCATGTTACAAAGGGGGGCTCTGGCGTCAGAATTCCGGCTGCCCCCCCAGAAGCCTAGACAAGTGACCTAACCTCTCTAGACCTCAGTTTCCCCATCTATGGAGTTAAGGTAATGATAGTAGCCTGCCTCATAGGGATGTGAGGACTGAATCCGTGTATGTAAAGTACTTGGAACACCCTCATGGGAGCAAGGGGAGGGCCCTCACCCCGACCAGGGAGACCCAGAGTCTTCCCCAGGAGGCAATGTTGGAGCAGAACCCTGAAGAATAAGGAGTTAGTCTCAGTGAACATGAGTGAAACGGAAGATGTCCATGAATCCTGCTCTCCTAGCGGCTTGTAGCCAATGGTTCTACTCTTCACTCCACCTTAAAACAAAGTTTACTACAATTGCCGAGTTCACTGTCAGCCTCATGGAGCCGGAGGCTCGGCACGCATCCATGTGCCACGGTACCATGCAGCCAGTAAAAATTATAGTTATGATAACTGTGCAGCAAGCCAGGCCAGTGCTTTAAGTGAAATTACAAAAACAGTACGTATACTGTGCAGAGGACTATTTAAAAAATATTTACACTGTGGACAAGGACTGGAGTGTATTAAAGCAAAATGAGAATTGTTGGGGTATTTTTGTTGTTTGTTTTTTTTTTTTTTGCGGTATACGGGCCTCCCACTGCTGTGGCCTCTCCCGTTGTGGAGCACAGGCTCCAGACGCGCAGGCCCAGCAGCCATGGATCACGGGCCCAGCCGCTCCGCGGCATGTGGGATCTTCCCGGACCGGGGCACAAACCTGTGTCCCCTGCATCGGCAGGCGGACTCTCAACCACTGCGCCACCAGGGAAGCCTGAGAATTGTTTTGCCATGGCAGAATTAGAGGTGGCTTTTTCTCTTTTTTCAAAAACAAATTCTCTTTTCAGTTAAAAAAAGTTTCAGGCACCTGTCAAGATCCAACTCTGCTGTCCGCCAAACAGCATCTTACTGGTGACAGAGAAAACCATGGGGCGGTCAAGCAAACTAGGGGACAGATGGCATGCAGACACCTGACACAGAAAATAAATGATGCCATGTGACCACGTAAGGGCTGTGACAAAATCCCCTGAACTTCCAGGAACACCTCTGGAATGCAGCCCCCAGTCCTACGGCGTCTTTCCCACTTAAGCAGGCAAAGCCAGGCTATCAAGCTAACTGGGAGGCTTGGGCTCACCTGCTGGAGGTGGGATGAGAGGGAGGATGCTCCAGGTTCCTGTCTGGAAGCCAGGAAAGGACTCCAGTCCCAAGAGACCTGGAGGAGCCATGGTGGGTTCATTTAGGAGGCCACACGACAGCAAGGGCAGGAAAGGAGGTGGCTGGGCTGAGCAGGTACCCCAGCCTCCCAGAGGACTGGGGAGGAAGGAGGGAGGGCGGCAGGAGGCCTGTGTGGGGCTTGTGCTCAGATGCTCCCTGTCTGGCTGGGGACTCCCTGCTGGCCCAGCAGACACACCTGCTCCTTCCTGGAGCCGTGCCCTGCAGGGTGGCCTGTGTGTGTGCTTCCGTGACAGGGACAACTTCCTGCCAGGGCTCCTGGGACTAGGCTCAGGTTGGCTCTCTCCAAGCAGGGCTGACGTTGCAGCTCATGGCACAGGAGCATGCCACGCTGGCAGAGAGGGGTTGTCAGCTGTGGTCTTTATTTTGGAAGTAAGCAACTCAAACAGGCTCAAACAACACAGGGATTTGTTGGTTCACATAATTGGAAAAGTCCAGGAAGGCGGTGTGGGGCAGTGGTTAGGCATGTAGGCTTGAGGGTCAGACTGCTGAGGGTGATTCCTGACTATCATTTACTGGCTGTGGGAACGTGGGCAAATCACTCTGCCTCTGGAGGCCTGTCCCCTCATCAAACATTTGTAGACCTACTTCCTCATCTGTAAAGTAGGAGTTATAATAATACCCTTATCCAGGGCTCTTTGTAAGGCTTAAAAGAGATCACGCATTTAAAGTGCTTGGAACATACTAAGTCCTTAACTGCTGTATGCTATCTTATTATTAATAAGAATTCAGGATTGGTTTGATTCCATGACTCAGTGATTCAACAGGGACCCAACATCTGCCATCTCTGCTGTGTCTTCCATGGTATCAACTGTATCGCAAGACCTACTTCCCTCACGGTGACAAAATGATTGCAGCAACTCCAGTTTTCACATCTACATACCACTTGTCCAGAGAAGACAGAACATTTCTGTCCCAGTGTTCCAAGCAGGAGTCCTGAGATCTACCTAGATCGGACTGTGTAGGTCACATACCCACCCTTGAACCAATGATTTGGCAAAGAAAGTGGAGGGTACTTACTGGCTTAAGCAATTGGGCCCACCCCTGGAGTGAGAAATAGGGTCAGATTTCCCTACAATGCCCAGATTGCGTGAAGGAGGTGTCGATTCCTGAGTGAAAATCTTAGTTTGGGGGGGGAAGTGAGAAGAGGGTTAAATGAGGCTGGTAAGTGGTCTGTGATGTTTGCTAACAGAAATGTGTTGCAAAATCCAGCAGAGAAATGACACATTGGACCATCATTTTCTACATGGAGGTGTGGCGATTTTAAAAGATGGCCCCAAATTCTTTGACACTCTTCCATCAAGAGGTGGGGTCTAAATTCCTTCCTCTTACACTGTGCTCTGTGGCTGGCCAACAGGATGTAAGAGAAGTAACACTGTGCTAGTTTCCCAGGTCAGGCCGGAACAAACCGGTACTTCCACTTCCTGGATCTCTACCTTCGCACTCTTAAACCCAGCGGGCATGCTGTAAGGAAGCCCAAACTAGCCTCCTCAAGAAGCCACGTGGAGAGGTGTGTAGGTGTCCAGCCAACAGCCCAGGTGAGATCTCAGCTGATGGTCAGTATCAGCCACCAGACATGTGAGTGAAGATGCTTCCAGATAAGTCCAATCCCCAGCCATCAAGTCACCTTGGTCTTTGAGTCTTCGCAGCTGAAGCTCCAGACATCATGGAGCAAAGATAAAATATCCCCAGTGTGTCCTGTCCAAATTCCTGACCCACAGAACTGATGAGCCTGCCACAAGGCTTTTTCACACCACTAAATGTTGGGAAGTTTTGCTGGACAGCAATAGATCATTGGAACAGGGGTGTCACTGAGCAACATGTCAGTGGTGGGGAAGGAAGGGTATCAGGAAGTGGGCCAGGCTGTTTGGTTCTTACAGTGCTCATTTACCACCTGACTCCAATCCTAGAGGGCCAGTTCTGCTTGTCCCCTGGGCACTGGGCGCCTACTCCCATCCTCCACACCGAGCTAGGACAGCCGCCGACGGTCAGGGATTCAGTCAGGACAGCACCACACTGGAGCAATGTTACTAGAAGTACTCAATACCGTCAAAACATAGGGCTGCTGGCCACGTATGGTATGACCTTGGACCCACACAACTGGAGGCGGCAGCCGGGGACAAGAGAGGCTCATTTGCCCTGTAGCTGGGCCACTCTGACTTCTGTGTCTCCTGGACAGTGAACTGATGCCCTCGCCTCCCCCTCCAACCCCACCCCACTCCATCGAGGAGCACTACAGTGGACCCCGGGGCTATGGGGAAAGAGAGAGGAAGGGGCCAGTGAGGAGGGGGTCCCTGAGGACCGTGCCAGGTAGACAGGGACAGACTCATAATTCACTGAGAAGGAAGAAGAGGGAACTGCTTCTACCGTCCCTTCTGCCAGATACGTGTGCCTGATGTCTACAGAAAGGTCCTTTCCTGCCCTTCCAACGGCCACGTGTATAACCGTTATTACGATTCTGATTACGGATCTATAAGGTATCGAGCATTCGTTAGAGGTTGACATTTTACTATATTACCTCACCCAGTTCCCACAACAAGCCACGTCTTTTTCCTCATTTAACAGACAAGACCTGGAATAAAAGGTGCATTAACTAACCGTAGTCAATTGCAGAAGTGGCCCCAATTCTCTATTCCCTGTACCCACGTCCTTCGCCACGTGACTCTGCACCTCCTCCCATGAAAAGGATCTGTTTCCCCACCCTTTGAATCCAGACTGGCCTCGTGACTTTCATGGGCCGATACATGTGCTAGAAGTGGCATCGTGCCAGTTCTGGGCCGAGGCCACAGGGCAACGCGTTCCTTCACCTGCTCTCGTGGAGCTCCGGCCAGCCGCCGTGTGAACGAGTCCAGCCTGTCCGCTGGGGGATGAGGCCACATGGAGGAGAATCCAGCCACCCGGCCATCCTGGCTGAGAACAACCACGCCTAGCCCTCCTAAGCCAAGCCCACATCGCAACCCACGGACTAAGTAAATGGCTGCTGTTTTAAGCCACTACATCTTGGGGAGGTTTGCTATGCAGCCAAAGCTAACTAAGCACCAACTGTGTCTGTTTTCAGAACCCAGTGGCCGCCAGGAAAGGGGAACGAGAGGCCGGAAGACTGGAGGCCCTCAGCTCCATCAAGAGAACAGGAGGGAGGGGTGGACTCAGGCTTTGGCTGCAGAACCTATCCTGGGGCCCAAGAAAGCCTTTTCAGAAAATAGGAGCCAAACAAAATTGGTCTGGCTCCCCATGGATTGCCCTCTAGAGGGACCACCTCTGGGGAAGCATCTACTTGCTGATTTCTTACAGGGGCCAAGAGCAGAATGGATTTGATAAACCTACTTATTTGAGGCAAGGACCAAGAATTAAAACCAGCTGTCCTGATGGAGGCCTTCCCTCAGGTCCGGAAGGCTGGGACTTGATCTCTATAGGACAGGGGCCGTACAGCTGTCCCAGCTCCAGCCTCGGTATTGGTGGAGCCGGGGCAGCACCCCTGGGACGAGAGCTTCCAGGAGGAGGCTGGGAACTTCCACTGTGGCTGCAGGGTGACTCAGCCGAGGGGCCCACATGGGAGGGACGCGGAAGCTGTGATGCTCAACGGGGCAGATACAGGAGTGGGGAGGGAGGGGAAGGCAGAAGCTGGGTGGTCTGCGGTTGGAAATGGAAGAAAAGAAGATTTCAGTGGAATCCCAGTTGCGAAGGGGACATCTACATCACTACCCAAGGAGACTGGCCACGGTCAGTCCAGAGGATGGCTCTGCCCGAGCCACTGCTGCTTCTCGGTGACCCGAGGGCGCCAGGCTGGGCTCAGGAGGGAACTCACTAACGGGTGGTAAGTCTCCCAGCACCAGCTCCTCCCCGAGCGCCCGGCCTCCTACCCACCAGCCACCTCTTCTCAGCCAGTTTTGCTAGTTTCCTATTCTTCTCCCCGCCCACAAGCTGGCAGTCCGTCCGTCCTCCCCCACCATCTTCTCCGCTTATACTCCCTCCCACTGTACAACCCACCTGAATGCTCCAGCTCGGAGCCCAGGTGGTGCCACAAGCAGCCCATGCTCCACCCGGGCACCACGGACCTCCGATCGCCGCTTTGTACTATTTGCAGGTAGGTCGCTCACCACGGTGCAAGGCCTTCGAGGGCCCTGGCCTTGTCTGGTCCACCTTTGAGGCTCCTACATTGCCTAGCAGCATAATTGGCACATAGAAGGTACTCAAGTGTCTAATGAATCTGAATGGAGCACAATGGGGACAACTCCTGGCTGGAGAGTGGTCCCAAGAAGTTACACTCTGCCCCCCACACAAGCTACAAGCCCTTCGAGGGGTGCAGCCAAAAGGTAAGAAAGCTGACTCTGAACCCAGCCTACTTGGGTCTGAGTCCTGGCTCCGCCCCTTACCACCTGGGTGACCTTGGACAAGTCACTTAACCTCTCTGGGCCTCCGTTTCCTCATCTGAGAATGAGAGCAATCATCTCTACTGCTCTGTGTTGTCATCAACATTATAAGAGGTGTTTGGTGCTTAGAACAGTACAGGGCACCCAATAAGTGCAATGGAAGTGCGTGCTTTAACTATTAGAACACTAGAAATAGGGTTTGCATTTTATCTCCCCTTTATCTTCCAGGCACTGGTGCAATGCCTGGCACGTGGCAGACCTTTAGTAAGGGTTTATTAAATGAATAGATCTCCACAGAGGCATCAGCTAAGGCCTGAAGATCTGTGTGTCTACAGAACTGGGCAAGATGTGTTTGTGGGTTTCTACATCTCCACTGGGTTCCCATCTCACGCCCTGACCCGCTTCTGTGGTCGGCACACAGCTCACATTAGAGCAGTGCCCTCGCGGGACCCTCTTCGCTGAGAAGCTGAAGGTTATGCAAGCTGAGGACCCGGATCCGCTCTTTCTGATCCCTACAGATGAGAGATGGCCTGAGGTCCTGGGAAGACAAACCGACTGCCTGCACATGCTCTGAACCCTTGGGCTGTTTAGGAAAGGCTGCACGGTAAAGGAGAGCAGGGTCACATCGCGGCCTCCAGCCCTACTTGGACACTCATCGCTCACTGCAGGACTTCGGCCATCACTTCCCCTCTCTAAGCATCCTCCTACTCCCAGGATGGTTATTATTACTGATGTTTTGTGGGGTTTTGGGGTTTTTTTTTTGTTTTTGCAGTACACGGACCTCTCACTGTTGTGGCCTCTCCCGTTGCGGAGCACAGGCTCCGGACGCGCAGGCTCAGCGGCCATGGCTCACGGGCCCAGCTGCTCCGCAGCATGTGGGATCCTCCTGGACCGGGGCATGAACCCGTGTCCCCCGCATCGGCAGGCGGACTCTCAACCACTGCGCCACCAGGGAAGCCCTACTGATGTTATTATTATCGGCACCCAGCAGGATTCAGTCCCCAGGATGTTTGATATGGGCACCACTTTGCCTTCTGAAATGGAAATGACCCAGCTTCTTGGGGGCTGTGCTGTCCAGGAGGTAGCTCCCCACTCTCCCCTCAGGCCTGGCAGGGTCCGAGAAGGGGACAGGAAAGGGACAGAAGCCCTCGGGGGACAGCCTGACAACAAGAGACCAAAGCCCTGTTGAGAAGGAGCTACATGAACAGCATAAGGACTTTATGTCCCAGAGCGTCCCACACCCTAAAAGTGGACACAAACAGACCCAAGCACATGTCAAGGAAAATATCCTTAAACAGTTTGGGGGACCATAGCCCCCTCCCCCGCAATGAAATGGCAGGAACATTTCAAGATATGTGAACTATTATTCCACACAGATAGTCGCCCCAAAGTACACGCTTCATTCCCTGTGATGCTGTGACTGCTTTGCACCCACGCTGTGAGGACAGGAACACTGCAGCAGCCCCTCAGAACCCACACCAGGATTCAGACTCATGGGTCCCGGTCACAGTTCACCCTGATGGAAGTCAGAATACTCGGCTCAATCGCTCACTTTATTCACCTCACTTGGCTGCACATTGGCTCTTTCCAGAAATTAATTTCACCCTCCTTGGGTGCGCTTTCTGGGAATGATTTAGAATTTTCCAAAAAATGTGCTGCCGACCTTGAGAGCAGATCCCCGGGGCATGAGCTTTTTCTGAGCAGCGGCAGCCCTGCTAAGACCGATGACACGCAGGACAAGAGGATCACCCATAAATGTGTGTCTTGTAGGTGAGAACTTATTTCATGTCCCAGTTACCCCCTCAAAGGCGATGGCGTCCAAAGGCAGAGCACACAGGCGTTAGTTAAAAACAAAAGCCTGTTCCCTTATGTCCCTTTCCGGTGCTTCACCCGTGGGGACGGGCAACGGGAGGTTTGGATGCTGGAGGACAGTTGCCACCTTCAGCATCACCAGCCTCATCTCTAGAGGTGAGATTAGAGCAGAGTCAGGCCTACCCTGCACTCCTAGACTCAGCACATCACCTGCTTAAGTGCTGCAGGCCACCTCCACAGGGCTGGAAGAAGTAGGTGCAGATGGAGAGAGTCATCGGCACTTCTGCAGACGCCCTGGTGGAATGGCAGGCACACCAGCCAAGGTCCTGGGGCTAGTCAGGGTGCATGGATAGGGCAACTGGATTTGTTACATTATAGCTATATGTACAGTTAATGGCAGCCTCATGTCATTCTTGAGGCTGGTAAATTGCCCTGCTGTTATGCTTTGTTTCCAAAGCACTTCGAGGGTCTAATCGAGGAACATAGCTACTTGGAGATGGTATCTCTTGGTATGCTTTGGGCTGAATGTGACACAAAGCCAACTCAAACGAGCTTGAATGATATGAAGTGTGTGTCATCTCAAATGATAGGAAGTCTAAAGCAGCTCAACTGTGTCCCCAAGGGCCCAGGCTCTTTCCGTACCTGCACGGCCACTCTGAGAGCTGGCTTCAACCTCCGTCTGTACACAGATGGCTGTGGCCTTTCCAGAGATCTCAATCCAGACATGACAATGTTTGCAAGAATAAAGATAACCTCTTCCTGTGGCCCTGTTTCACGCTTGAGGAAACATTTCCCTGATTAATGATCATTGAGTCACCTGTCAGTTTCTGAGCCAGTCACCCATAAGAGAGTTGGCATTATAAGACTGGCTTGGACTAGTCATCTTGGTGGAAAGGATGCTGGGAGTCAACCTCCCTGCCCATCACACACAGCCTTTACCTGGGAGCAGTGGGCCTCTCTCCTTTCTCCTCCTGGGCACACCTCTTCCCGGGCAAGCAAATCAATCCCAGAGACTACTACGGTGAGATGTCACAGCTAGACATCTAGAGGGTCCCTCAGCACAATCACTGCATTTCAAAAATGCCCTACCCAAGTGTGCATCACTGATGAATGGATACACAAAATGTGGAATAGAAACAATGGAATATTATTCAGTCTTAACAAGGAAGGAAATTCTGACACGTGATACGACATGGATAAAACTTGAAGACATTATGCTAAGTTGAATAAGCCAGTCACAGAAGGACAAATACGGTATGATTCCACATAGAGACAGAAAGTAGAATTGAGGTTACCAGTGCCTAAGTGAGGGGGAGTGAGGAGTTACCGTTTAATGGCTACAGAGTTTCCGTTTCAGATGATAAAGCTCTGGAGAGTGGTGACGGTTGCACAACAATGTGAATATACTTAACACCACGGAGTTGTACACTTAAAAATAGTTAATATGGTCAATTCTATGTGATGTATATTTTACCACAATAACAAAAGTAACTTTTGGATCTCTACTAACTCACTAGTCGGCAGCCTCAGTGAGAGGTGAGCCTTTACCGGGAACATACACACCCCGCACAGCAGCCACTTGGGAGCCTTGATCCTGTGTAATCTCGCCATGTCTCTATTTAATTTCATTACGGCTTTTAGCATATGGAAAGAATCCTTTTTTCTTCTCTGACTTGAATGCCATTTTTTTTTTTTTTTTTTTTGCGGTACGCGGGCCTCTCACTGTTGTGGCCTCTCCCGTTGCGGAGCACAGGCTCCGGACGCGCAGGCTCAGCGGCCATGGCTCACGGGCCCAGCCGCTCCGTGGCATGTGGGATCTTCCCGGACCGGGGCACGAACTCGTGTCCCCTGCATCGGCAGGCGGACTCTCAACCACTGTGTCACCAGGGAAGCCCTGATAACTGTTTTTAAAAATCATTCATTTTCTTTATAAGTCTATGTAGTAAATGCATTAAAAATTCATTAAAATTATTTTGAAAGGGGATCCAAGGCTTTACTAGACTGTTAAAGGGTCCAATGGCACCAAACAAGTTTCAGAACCCCTGGATCTGGGTCTAATATCTCCTCGAGGGCTCAAACCTGCCACTCTTCAATTACAGACCATGGAAGGCCATTTGATTGGACGCTGGGTCTCCAGGTGCCGGGGAAGGAGGGAGCCGTGAGGAGAGGAAAGTCTTCCAAGTGATGCTTTTTCCACCGGCCAGAAGGAAGCCTCGTGGAGGGAAGTGGCTTGGCGTCCCTGGGTAGGAATTTTTCTCCCGCGGAGCTCTCTAATCTAAACCAACAGCTGCTGCATCTGTTCAGGGTTCTGAGTTTTTCTGCCTGTTGGAGGCACTATGCTCAGACTTTTCTCTCGTACTCTACAGATTTTTATTGTATTTGCAATGGTGCTTGCGGGCATCATTGGATGTTCCGACGCTGCCAGCGTGCTCTGGATGAGCCCTGTTGCTAAGAAACAAATCCCAGAGGTATCTTTAAACACACAGCTCCATAAAAGCACATTCCTCCTCACTCAACTCCAGCGTGTCTTTTCTCTGGCTGCTTAGGTTCAACTAATAGCTGTTTTCCAAAGGCCTCAGTTTGAGCCTGGAGGAAAATCCAATGAACTGCTCCAATGATGCAAACAGGGGAGCTACTTTCAGAGCTTGGGGTGGTGGCCTTGGACAGAAAGAAGGGCACCACCCTGGCCAAAGTTGTCTGCAGGCTCTGAGAAGGTGGCTGGTGAAGGAGGGCCTCCTAGGAGGGACCACTGCAGGCTGAGGGGACGAGCAGGGCCCTGATGTGCAGAGATGCCTCAAGGGACCCCCCCACCCCATCCTGGGGGATCCTTTGAGGGTTTCTAGGAACCACTGACCTCACCATTCCCTGTAGAGCGGTTCCAAGTTAATCATGCTTTAGACTGAATTCAACCACAACTTCTTTCCCCAGAAGGCTCCAGTCTTCCTTGGTGTGTCCGCCAGACAGCACAGAGCAAGGGCTCCTGTGAAGAACACCACCTTCCCCTCGCAGCCCTATCCCACTC
This sequence comes from Mesoplodon densirostris, assembly GCF_025265405.1. Classification (NCBI taxonomy): domain Eukaryota; kingdom Metazoa; phylum Chordata; class Mammalia; order Artiodactyla; family Ziphiidae; genus Mesoplodon; species Mesoplodon densirostris. The sequence continues at coordinate 169,982,120 of NC_082662.1, forward strand.
TTACTCCTATTAGTAGGAGTGAGGTGGGGCTGAGGAACTTGCATTTTTAAAAAAAGAACCCCATTTGAGAAACTCCTGGGGCAGGCCCTGCTGGTAGCAGTCACCCCTGGTTCCCTTCTCCTCCAGGCCTGGCTCTGGGGACACCACGGAGTGCCACAGGCTAAGGCTCTGCCCCACCCCACTCCTACTAATACTAAACCAAACTCTCAGAGGATGAAAGCTGGGATTTGACATTTAACAAGCTTCCCAGGGGATTCTAATACACCCTGAGGTTGAAGAACCACAGTGCAGGACCACACATCAGCCATGTCCCCAACTGGCTATTCTGATCCCAAATTACTGAGGATCTGCTATGAGCCAGGCATTGTACCAGCCTTGGAGGGGCAGAGTTGAGTGTGAGGACTGGTCCTGTGCTCAACAGGCCCATAGTCTAGAGGCCCTGCTGGTTTATACAGCATCCGTGCTCTCAGCGCTGGAATGGGAGGGCTAGCTTCACCCCAATACAAATTCCAAGGGTGATAAGAATAATATTTCATTTTTCAAAAAAGCAGTTTAAAAATAGGCAAAAAACCTGAATAGACATTTTTCCAAAGAAGACAAATGGCCAACAGGTACAGGAAAAAATGCTCACCATCCTTAATCATCAGGAAAATGCAAATCAATGAGCTATCACCTCACACCTGTCAGAATGTCTATTATCAAAAAGACAAGAGCTAACAAGTGTTGGAGAGGGTGTGGAGAAAAGGAAACCTTCGAGAACTCTTGGTAGGAATGTAAATTGGTGCAGCCACTGTGGAAAACAGTATGGAGGTTCCTCAAAACATTAAAAATAGAACTATAATATGACCCAGCAATTCCACTTCTGGGTATTTATCTGAAGGAAATAAAATCATTATCTTGATGAGATATTTGCACTTTCATATTCATCACAGCATTATCATCAAGATATGGAAACAGCCTAAATGTCTGTCAATGGATGAATAGATGAAAAAACTGCCGTGTATATATATATATATATATATATATATATATATATACACACACACACACATATATATGAATGTTATTCAGCCTTTAAAAAAGAAGGAAATCCTGCCATTTGTGACAACATGGATGGAACTTAAAGGCATTATACTAAATGAAATAAGCCATACACAGAATGGCAAATATTGCATGATCTCACTTACGAGTGGAATCTTTAAAAAAAAAAAAAAAGCCAAATTCCTAGTAACAGAGAGTAGAATGGTGGTTAGCAAAGGCTGGGGTGTAAGGGAAAAGAAGAAGTAAAAAAATAAATTTCTTTAGAGCTTGGGGAAAAATGTAGTCCTCATTGTTTGTGTTCCAAGCACTATTTAAGCACTTTATGTGTAATAGCTCATTTCCTCTTCAAAAGAGTCCTATGAAGTGGGTACTATTATTATCCCCATTTTGCAGATGAAGAAACTGAGGCACAAGAGGTTAAATCACACAGCTATCACATGGTAGAGTAGAATCCAGGCCCTCAGCAAAATAGAGAAGTTATACCCAGAAAAGGATCACCAGGATTCATTGAAGCACATACAGAAAATTGGGGATCCCTGACTCCCCACATCAAATGCCCCTTTGCTCCCGAGCCCACAGGGGGCCTCTCCCTCCCATGCCCCCATCTCTGGGCAGTGTAACAGGTGGTTCTGCTTCTACTAATTTTTCCCACCCTGAGAATGAAATCTTCCCATTCCTGGCAGGGGGAGCAAGGGCCAGCCTGGCCTTCCTGCACCCTGAGCATTGAGGAGCATCTCAGAAGGCAACGCCTCAGGGCAAAGCTCTCCACTGCAGTGCACGCCTGGGCCTCCACCCTGCAGCAGGGCAGTGGCTGCCAGAGGGGGCAACAGGAAAAAAGGCTCCAGGCTCCTTCCCTCTCCCAGCTGCCCGACAGCCACAGCCATGCTGCCTGCTACTGATGCATTATTTTTAAAAAACCCTCTAAATTAAATATGTATTCAGGGAAGTGGCTGGAGCAGTGCTCCGGGCACTGTTCTGGTTCTGATTCCCGCTCTGGACGGGGCAGGGAGCCACCTTCCAGCAGCTCTCTGTGCCAAATTCCTCTGGGCTATTTCAGGGCAAATAAAAATGTCTGGGAAGCCCTGAGCAGCCCTGGAAGGCATCACTGCAAACTGGTCACCGGGTCATAATCAAGTCACTCCACCCAGGGTTGACAGCCAGGAACATCCCATGCCCCAGGCAGGGAAGCCCCAGCAGCACAGGTGCCGACTCTCCACCGGGCATCCACAGTGGGACCCAGCCCACGTCACCCCCACAATGAGCCTTGCCCCAAGCCTCACCTACTCTAGAAGGGAGCCTCACGCCTCTCCTTCACACTCTTTTTCTTTCTCAATAAACTCACTTAACAAGTAACACGTCAGCAGCAGCTGCTGTCTCCAGAGTCTGTAGACTGGACAGTCCACTGTGTGAGGGTGAGACTGTGGGTAGTAGGGCTGGGGCCCTGCACCTTTCTAACTTGTGCAAACTCTGAACACGCCCTTGTCCTGTGCACACCGGGGGCACCAGTGTGCAGGCTCACACGTGCACACACCGGGTGTGCACATACAGCGTCTCCCGGGCATCGCAGTTTGGCTTTCAAGGAACAGAGATCAGCAGTCCGCCACACAGGGAGTCTGGCACATCCTCTGGGTGGCCCTGTTCAAATTTCCAGCACTACATAAATAATAACAGTCAACACAATGGCTTTCTAGTAATTCATAATTCCTTATGATTCATTATTCTGTATGATTCAAACCCCTCGGCTGGGCCCAGGTGCTCAATTAGCAACTCCTGGCACTGAATGCCTGCCCTGCTCACTAGAGAGCCCTCGGTGGAATTTATCTCATGCTGACACACTTAACTCTTTTAACTCCTTTTACGGGTCATTTCTTTTCCAAAACAATTTTAGTTACTAGAAAATCCTCTCTCTTATGCGTTCTGCTTCTCCCTCGATGGCTTTGTATATTCCATTTTCTGGGAAATGAAGTTTCACTGTGAAGCCCCTCTGTTTATGAGCCAAAGAAATATCTAGCATCATTGATACAAAGTCTGGTGCCACTGGGACCATCTACCTCCTTCTAATTAAATCTGCTTTTCCTTAACTGCTGGCCTTCAAGATGACTATAAAACTCTTTGTGATTCAATGTCTTCTTGTTTTGTTTAACAGTTAATATTGTTACATTTTGATCTCCTGTTATTTTCCATTATAGATTTCAGCATTTTAGCAGTATTGTGCATTAAATGGGATTTTTTTATTTTTGACACATCTGGTTAAAAGGAATAAAAGAGCCCTCAGGCTCTTCACCACACCTTGGGTAGCTCCAGGGTGTCTGGTCCTCAAAGGCTTTCTGAAACCCAGGTTTAAAGAGACTGCAGGTCACTGAGACCTGGACAGGATCATTGATTAGCTGAGACCGCGCCCACAGTCCACCACCCATTGGTTTCATCCGGAGAGCAGGCTGGACTCCTTCTCCCGTGACCAAGTCCACTTCCCAGAAGCCTCTCGTGTCGATTGCATTGTTTCGAGATCCAGGTCTCTGTCATAACATGGATTCTTGGAATCAGATTTCTAGCACTTGAGGAAGCAGCAATTGGTGGCTGACAAATTTACCACCTACTTTCCCCCAACCATATCAACCTCAGCCTTCAATGTGCAAAAATCTCGACAAAAATCATGTTTATGGAAATTATATCACCATGGCAACTGTAAAGGTCTCACAAGTATTTTTAAAATAGCAAATTAACAAAACCCACTTATAAAAATCTAAAATCTGTTCCTTTATGGGCATTAGTGAACACACAGATTCGAACAAATACAAAATATGTTTCATGACATGTTGCCCAAAAGTCAGTAAAAAGGGCTCCTGACCCTAGATTAACTGGGGACAGAGGGCTGAATTTGTGACAGCAAAGTTTCCTTTTTCTAATAAGAGGTTGCACCTTGGATTTATTCTGGAAAATGACACCAAGATCTCCTAGTGCAGAAAAATGTGGATAAGAGACCTGAATTGCTGAAATACTAATTTCTTACTTTCTATTTTCACATCACTGATATTATTACCTTCCCCACTCTGTAAGACTATTCCATTTTTAACTCATAGGTTTTTAACAGTTGCATAAGCTTCTGCTGCTGTGATTTAGCCTGGCTGAATCTCTATTATAAAATCTGCTTCTCAGAAGTCTGCACACAAATCACACAGGAGGAGGAAAAAAACAGATCAGAGATACCCAACCAGAACCTTTTTGCTTTTTAAAAATGTTAATTGGTATGGCTATCAAAGGGGATCCTTTTAAGTAGATGATGCACTCATTTTTGGTGTCTTTTGTAAAGACTTAAAACGTAATAGGCGTATTTTGATGACTCTTCTCATAACAAGGAACCTTTGAGGGTTTTAACAACTCAAACAGTAGGGGCTCTTTTTGAGAGTAGAGGGAGAAAAATCAAACCATGCACCTGACGACTTCATTCTCTAACTGGTCTCCGTCTCCACAACGGGGAGGGCTGGTGGTGGGTACAACCAAAGGAAATGGGGGGCGAAATGCAAAATAATGGGTCCTCCAGAGAGGAACACACGCTGGATGGAGGTGGTGATTTGCTTTCAGCGTCTTCCATTTATAGCAGGAAGCGTGAAGAGGAATAGCTGTTACAAGTACAACAGCCTGGGCTGATGCTGCATCTTCCAAAATGATCATAAAGATCACAAGCAAAAAGTTGCTTGTGAATGGTGAGTTAGTTCTGAAAAGGTGGACGGTGCTCGGACTCATGTCAGGGGAAGAGGGGGAGAGGGGGCCGAGCGGCCAATGGGCAAGTCAAGACGAGGGCTCCAGGGTGAAGGAGCAGCGCCTCCTGGGGCAGCCATGCTTCCGGCGACCCAAATCTGCAGGGCGGGCGGGATGGGAGGGTAGAACCTGGCTTCTGCCGCTGGGGAAAGAGGGGCGGCGCACAGATCTCTGAGCCAGGCGCCAGGGGCCAGAACTGCCTAGGGAGGAGCTGGGGCTGGTGCCTGCCGTTAAACAAGAACGTGAAAAACCATAAAGGAAAACACAGAAAGAAGATCCCTGGGACCCGGGGGCGCCACTCAGCACCGTGTCAGGCCCCCCCTTCCCTGCGCCGCCCCCTCCCCCGGGCACTCTTGGGAATGTGGCATCTCACGAGCACGAGAGCCATTTGGAAGCTGGACGCCCACGCTTTTCTGGCTCTGTGTACTGGTTGTTCCAGAGCTTCCAGGAGGAAGACTGTTGGAAACCAACTTTTTTAGGAAAACCGGGCTGGGTCGGGGAGGGGCGTGACTGCCGGGTTGGCGGGCCGGGCGGCGGAAATGGTGCCAAGCTGGTGGTTCAGGATCCCACAGCCCAGCTGGGGGCGCTAGAAACACAGGTCTCTCTGACCCCCAGGTCAGGGTCTTAAGGCAGTGACTATTGACAGAGGTCTGGGCAGGACCAGGAGAACCAACCAGTGAAATGCTGATGTTTAGTAGCAGAAGGGTAGGGAACGGGGGTGCTGTCTGAGTCTCCAGAGGGCTGGGTGGAGGAAGCGGGGTGCAGGATAGAAACCATGGTCCATACACAAGCCGGAGGGAGCCCGAGGGGCAACATCCAACCTCTCTGTTCCTTTACTCCATCCCCTGCTGGTGCCTCCCATTGGCCAACGCGCCTGGAGCAGGTGAGGTCACGTAGAGGTCAGCCTCGAGGCCAGAGATGAGTTGAGAATGGATGGGGGACAGGAGAAGGATGTGGAAGCCTCCACTCCTGCCCACCTCGGCAAGGGCAAGCCTCGTGCCCTCAGAGCATGACAGCAGGAGATCAGCCGGACTGCGCGGGTGGGACGGGCCAGACAAGCTGCTGGAGCAGAAGCCCCATTCACTTCCTGACTTAAAGGGACATGGTGCATGTGACCTTGATCTTATTTCATTAACTATCTCAGCGCAAACAAGGAGGCAAGAATAATAATCACTACTGCTTCGGAGGAGTACAAAGTAGGGCCCATCAGGGAGGTGAGCACCATCGGGCCGAGGGTACTGTTAGCGACAGATCTGGAATGAGAAGCTGGGATGCCAGTCAGCCCAGCGGGGGCCACACTCCTTCCCAGCTTATTACCAGTCAGCAAGTGTGGCTGGGATCCTGCTCAGTGCTCCGCGCTGGACCACACTCTAGGGGACGACACAAAAGAGGTGTAGTTGAAGGGACAAGTCGAACCCATGTGATAGATTAGAAAACCCGAAGTTAGAGCAGCAGGTAGGCCAGATAATCCAAAAGAGTAAATAAATGCTCAGTTTTAAGGCATACTCTACCCATCACCCTATCCCCTACCACCAGTCAGTTTTCATTGTCTTCAGACTTATGCTAAGAACCACGTGCATTTCTCCCATGGTTGGTGGTAGTGCTGATCCCCTGATGCCTGGGGGTGGTGGGTGAGGAACCCCATGCAGAATATGAAATGATGGGATGCAAACAGCACAGGGGAGACGTAACTGCTCACTCCTTCCTTCCTAGGTCTACCTTTAAGGAGTGCGTGGGTCCATCTCCAAGTACCTACATCCTGACATGGGGTAGACCAGCTCTTGTCCTCAAGGGAACCCACGCAGGATCATTGACGGCACCCTGTGGCAGGTTCTACATTGGGCTCAGAGGTGCCGGCAGGGAAAATAAAACACACAGCCATGGGACTTCCCTGGTGGTCCAGTGGTTAAGACTTCACACTTCCAATGAACGGGGCGTGGGTTCCAGCCCTGGTCGGTGAACTAAGTTCCCACAAGCTGTGTGGCCAAAAAAAAAGTGTACAAGAAAACCAAAAACAAGACACACAGCAATCCTACCCAACTGTGGGCCCAAGCAGTTGGGGATCTTGCCCAGGCCATTGCTTTTCTCTGCTTTCCTTTATCCCAAATCAATTCCCAAGCCCCAGAGTGAGGCCCCTCTCCTCAGGATGGACTCAGAGTCCAGCCACAGACACTGAGGTCCTAGACTTCAGAAACCTGGCCACGCCCAACTTGTGAGCTTTGGTGCATCAGCCACTACCCACCCCCCTTCTGCCTTGAGCCTCAGAACCCCAGCTTTAGGGCCTAAGATGGTTATGTTTATTTTTCTCCTTCCTGAGTCAGGCCACAGGATGATCCCTGAAAAGATTCCACTTGTATGTTCTATCCACATGACGCTTCAGAGTGGCTGAGGCCAAGGGTAGGCTCTCCCATGCCCTCCCGGCATGGTGTCGTCATTGGTTGTTGCCTTGAGGCTGGTTTCTTTGAGGTCCACAAATGATTCTTGGACTCCTCACTGAGATGTCAAAAAGAGGAATTACCAAGACAAGGAAGACTTCTCCAAAATAGCTCTGCAGCATCGGGACCTGCTCCAGCTCTGGCTGAAGCGTTCAGATGCTTGACCGGCCCCAAAGGAAGGTTGGGAATGCAGCCGGGTCAGTCCCAACGCCACTGCAAGGCGGGCTAGCTGTGTGCACTGCCCACGGGCCCCAGCCTCCCCGGAAACTCACTTTAGTTATAATCAAGCCTGTTGTACTTGATTGATGTGCTGATGGAACAGAGGAACAGTTCACACTCCCAAATGTCTGCAATAAGCTTCTGTGCCTCCTTGAGGTTTTAATGGTTGGCATCCCTGAGAGAATCTCTTTTGGGGGTCTGGACCCTGCAAGCCAATGCCACCTTGTACCATGACTTTGTTCCCATGGCCCCAGGCAGCCCCTGAGTGAATTAGAGCTGGTAGACTTTAAGTGATAGGAGAGCACTTACATAGGGTACAGTAATTTAAATTTAGGTGCAATTGCTATATCTGAACTATGTGAGTTCAGAACGTTCGGCTTTTAACCATATAATTTTTAACCTATTAGAAAATACTTTCAAACTTACAGAAAAGTTTCAAGAATAATATAGAAAAATCGTGTCTACCCTTTGCCCAGATTACCAGATTTTAACACTTGACTATATTTGTTTTGTTTTTCTCTCTCTTTCTCTTTACATAGTGTTATCTTTTTTTCTGAACTATTTGTAAACAAGGCTGCATACATCATGGCTTTTTATCCCTTAATACTTCAGTGTGTTTCCAAAGACAAAGGTATTCTCTTAGGTATCCCCAGCACAGTTACTGATTTTAGGAAACATAATATGGATACAATATTCTTTCTAATCTACTGTCCATATTTCGATTTTATCAATTGTCTCAATAATGTCCTTATTGGTATTCTTTTTCCCTCCAGTACAGAATCCAATACCCCGAAGATTATGCTTTGTATTTAGTGGTCATGGTTTTCTGTCTCCTGTAATCTTTCAGAACGATGATATTTTTCAAGAATACAGGCCAGGTATTTTGTAGAATGCCCCTCGATTTGGGGCTTTTCTGATATTTCCTCATGAATAGATTCAGATTATGCACCCCTGGCTAGAATACCACAAAAGTGATGTTGTGTCCCTCTCAGGATGTCACATCAGGAGGCATGCGATGTCTGTTCCTCCTTGGTGATGCTAATTTTTTTAACAGCTTTATTGAGATATAATTCATATACCATAGCATTCACCCATTTAATCATTCAGTGGCTTTTAGTATATTCAGGTTGTGCCACTATCACCGCAATCAATTTCAGGACATTTTTTCTCACCTGAAAGAGAAACCCCGTACTCATTAGCAATCATTCCCCACGTCCTGCCAACCATGCCACTCCTCCCCCGACAGCTATTTTCTGTCTGCAGATTCGCCCATTCTGGACATTTCATATAAATGGAATCATACAATATAGGGTCCTTTGTGACTGGCTTCTTTCACCTAGCATGATGTTTTCAAGGTCCAGGTAATGTTATTTTGTTCACCCAGTCAAGATGCAGTCTGCTTTCTCTGCTGTATGATTTTTTTCCCCTCGCAAGCAATAAGCATTCTGTGGACAGACACTTGAAGATCATGCGGATATCCTGCTTCTCATCAAAATGTCCCCTTAGATTTCATTTGATGGCTATTGCCCAAACCAATCTTTATTAAAATGGTTTACGAAGATTGATCGCCTCCGCTGCTCCGCCCTCCCCCTCCCCGCCCACACTTATCAGTTGTTGGCTGAGCAACTTGAAAGGATGGATTCTGACCCAGCTCTTCCCAGTCACATGGTGACCGTCCTCAGTGAATTCCCCACAGAGCAAGCCCTCTGGCCCAGCTACGGGGGCGGCCAACATCCCTCCCCTGCCCCACGTCCCTCCCCTGAGTGGCTGGAACACCAAGGACCCACCAGAGACACACATGTTGCGGTACAGCGTGTACCACACTCCTCCAGTCCTGCCTCAGCCCTGAGAACTGGATCCCATCCTTCCCTCTGAGCCGGGAAGGCTGAGAAGTGACATGAGAGCCTATGTCCCTTGGGTAAGAGACACACTCACTAGGCTAACGGGGCCAGGATTTGCTCCTGACTCCACCTTCACAACCGGAAGTCAGTCTGCACACACATCTTTCCTTCAACAAATGCCTACTGGGCCGTGCTAGGTGCTGTGGGTGGTTGAAGTGATAAAGCACGGCCCCTACCCTCAAGGAGATGATTCATATGAGAAGATGAAGACACTAACAGCAGAATAGAATTTAAGGGGAGCAAGAGAAATGTCCTAAGTGGCCTGACAGCCCCAGGAAGGAGGAGCTCCCCACATGGAAACGGTCAAGAAAAACTTGGAGCGGCAGGGCGCTGGAGGTGGGCCTGGAAGCTGGGCAGGATTCGGACACGATGGTGGAGAAGGGTGTTCCAGGCGGGGGTACAGAGGAGAAGAAAGGCATGGGCAGAGCCATAAAAGCAAGTCGTCCGGTTTGATTCAGTAAAAGGGAGGGAAAGAATAGGTGAAGTTCATTGAAACCTGGTGGGTCTAATGTGGAACGTTAACTTGGTCCGTGGACAACAGGGAGCTCTTGAAGGTTTCAGAGCAGAAGAATGAAATGGGCAGAGCTGAGCCACGGGCAGACACGGGCTTAATCTGCTAGCACAGAAATTCTACTAAAACCATAGGTGCACTGAGCTGTGGCCCAGGAAGACCCACGTCCGCCTGAGGTGCTGTGGGCACTCCCTTCTGCCGCCTGGCCTAAGGGGGACTCTTCTCGGGCCAATGCAACACCCACAGCCAGGGCCAGAGCCCATCTGTCTCCAGAGGGAGGGGTTCACTCCACCTCGGAAATGGCCCACGTTTCAACTTATGCTACTGGTGCCATGCTTTTACGTGTTTCATTGAGAAAGTTTTCCCTCTTGGTGAGATGCTTCTTTTGAAAACAAAACAGAAAATAAAACATGACAACCTCACAAAAAATGTTTTTTCCGAAAGCCTCCCAGCGGCTCGCGGCTCGCCCATCTGGGCCTCGCCTTCTGAGATGCGGATTGCTGACTAGCAGAACTCTGAGAAAAAGGTACCCAGACAATCACTCTTCCTCAAAACCACCTGCCTGAAGGTGTTCTTGTCACATTAAGCTTCTGAGGTTCTCAAAGGAGACGGGCCAAATGGTGAAATTGGAAAGCAGGGCAGGCGGAGGAGCAAAAGGCTCTGAATCGGCTAAAAACCACTGAGTTGTACACATTGAAAGAGTGACGTTTATTTTATGTAGCTATATCTCAATAAAGCTGTTATGAAGGGGAAAAGGCTGGGGCAGTGAGAAAAAGAAGGTCCAGGTGGTGGGATCGGATGTGATCACTGACAAGTCATGTACTGTCCCCTGCAGCCCTCATCAGGTCTTTATAATAGCCACACACTCATTTAATTCGACAAATAGTAATTAACCCTCCAGTACAAGGCAGGCACTGGAGTGGGAAGAAAAACCTTGGGCTGGGGTAAGTGACATGAGACTGTGGGTAAGAGCCTTCGGTCCGGGAGGAGACCTCTTCTCTGTAAAGTGAATGGGTTGGACGGCCCTAAAGCTGTCTGGCCCTGGGAAAAGGGGACCATTTTTCTTTGTTGGGGTTTTAGGACAGGTGACAGGCTCTTGTCCACAAACACCAAATTATGCTTGGCTTTGGGGTCAAACTTCTCAGTCGGTGAAGACCAAAGCCTACAGAAGACCTGGCCGTGGCCCCTACACAGTCCAGGTTCTAGGACAGCCCTGGTCTCATGTCATTTTATTCTTTTCAAGAAAAATGACTTCTTCAATGAATTTAAGGCCTTTCATAAAATAAATGCTTATAAGTATCCATCAATAGACAAATGGATGATGTGGTATATATACACAATGGAATATTACTCAGCCATAAGAAAGAATGAAATAATGCCATTTGCAGCAACATGGATGGACCTAGAGATGATCATACTAAGTGAAGTAAGTCAGAAAGAGAAAGACAAAGACCATATGATATCACTTATATGAATCTAAAATATGATACAATGAACCTATCTACAGAACAAAAATAGGCTCACAGAAATAGAGAACAGCATTGTGGTTGCCAAGGAGGGGGAAGGGGGGAGAGGGAAGGATTGGGAGTTTGGGATTAGCAGAGGCAAACTACTATATATAGGATGGATAAACAACAAAGTCTTACTGTATAGCACAGGGAGCTACATTCAATATCCTGTGATAAACCATAATGGAAAAGAATATATATTTATGTATAACTGAATCACTTCGCTGTACAGCAGAAATTAACACAACACTGTAAATCAACTATACTTCAATAAAATAAATTTTAAAAAATGAAATTCTGCTATTTGCAACAATGTGGGTGGACCTGGAGGGTATTATGCTTAGTGAAATATGTCAGACAAAGACAAATACTATATGATATCACATATGTGGAATCTAAAAAAATAAAACAAATGAATGAATATAACAAAGCAGAAACACAGAGAGAACAAACTAGTGGTTACCACTGGAGAGAGGGAAAGGCGGAGGGGCAAGTTAGGGGCAAGTCTGTTAGAGATACAAACTACTATGTATAGAATCAATAAGCAACAAGGCTATATTATACAGCACAGGGAATATAGCCAAAACTTTGTAATAACTTTAAATCTATAAAAACACTGAATCACTATGTTGTACACCTGAAACTTATGTAATATTGTAAATCTACTAAACTTCAGTAAAAATACATCCTCCCAAGGCCGACCTCTGCCCCTTGCCCAGGTGATAGGGCTTCAGGGCTACAAACCACCTACATGGCCTCCAGGATGAATAAACGGTTTCCCTGGACTCGTAAGCTGGGAAGTTCAAACACGGACCTAGGACCTGTCTAACTTTTACAGTAAGATAACTACAGGTAAAGCTTGTGGAGCATTTGTGCATGTGCCTGCATGTCCAAATACACACGCACATGTTCATTCTCCAGTTTGATGCTCCCACAGCCTTTTACCAAATGGTAGAGTTGGCCTCAGAGACACGTCCCCCTCAGAGGCCCAGGGTTTGGGGGTTATAATGGCAGAACCTTCTGGTAAATGGTAAACCAAGCCCTAGAGAATGTGCGCTGTTGCCCCCTTGCCCCCAGCGTGTTGGGTCTGGGAGGTCCCAGCAGTGCCCAGTAGGAGGTCCCAGGTCTCGGCTCTGAGCCACATGGGACCAGATGCTGAAAAAGCTGCCCTGCTTACAGCTCTCCCTCTCACCCTCATGCTACTGTGAGGAAAAGCCCAGGATGAGCTTGGGAGCAAAGGACATTTTGTTAATGTTAACTGGTAGTGATAACCCCTTTCTGACCATGGAGTGCTTCGCGGTTAAACAGAACATAAACGACCCTGCGAGGTGGCAGACCGGGGATTATTTCCATTTCACAGATGGGGAAATGGGCTCAGAGAGGTGAAGGGGCTCAGGGCCGCACGCATCTGAAAAGTCAGAACTAGCTCTGGGGCCTCCTAACTTCTAGTTCACCCCCTTTCCACGACACCTCGTGGCTTCACGAATCTGATGCGCAACTGGAGATGTGATTTAGTCCAGTGCCCTCCAGGTCACCCCACTGTATTTACCCTACCTGCCTACCTATATATTGCAGCATCACTTAAAAACCAATGTATAAATGTCACTGTGCCAAGCGACACTCGCTCAGTGAGTCTCCCATGGGACGTATCCCGTAGTGAGTTGGGTCACAGCCTGGGCAGCGATACTTTGAGAGGTGACCAGGTCAGGTTCAATAATGTAAATAGCATCCACATTTCTTCCCAGATGTTGCAAGAAATGGAGCTGCTGTGGGGAGTGGACGTGGTCAGTCAGCAGGTGATACTAAGGAAGTTTGTGCTGCAATCAAGTGTAGACCCAGGGGCGTGCTGAGCAGAGGACAGTTGACTGAGGGCCTACTACACAGCACATCACTCCCCAGATGTGCACTGTGCTCCTGCTGAGAGGCAAGGTCAAAGGGGACAGGGTCTCTGCAGTATACCGTATGTTTGATAGTGAGAGTGCTCTTAAGGAAAATGAACTAGGGAAAGATAGGGAGTCTGGGGAGGAGGAGGAGAGCCACAATTTTAAGTAAGATCGTCTGGAAGGTGTTATGGGCTGAACTGTGTCCCCTCAGAACTCCTATGTTGAAGTCCTAACTCCCAGTGCTTCAGAATGTGACCGTGTTTGGAGATAAGGTCTTTAAAGAGGTAAATAACTTAAAATGAGGACTTGAGGATGGGCCCTAACCCCACATGACTGGTGTCCTTATAAGAAGAGGAAATCTGGACACACAGACAGAAGACCATGTAAAGACACATGGGGGAAAGTGGTTGTCTACAAGCCAAGGAGAGAGAACTCAGGAGAAACCAACCCTGCTAATACCTTGACCTTGGGCTTCCAGCCTCCAGAACTGTGAGAAAATAAATTTCTCAGATTGAAATGCATTGAGGGCTTTCCTGGTGGTGCAGTGGTTAAGAATCCACCTGCCAATGCAAGGGACACGGGTTCGAGCCCTGGTCCGGGAAGATCCTACATGCCACAGAGCAACTAAGCCCGCGAGCCACAACTACTGAGCCCACATACCACACCTACTGAAGCCCGTGCACCTAGAACCTATGCTCTAGGCTCTCAAGAGAAGCCGCTGCAACGAGAAGCCCACGCACCGCAAACAAGAGTAGCCTCTGCTCGCCGCAACTAGAGAAAGCCCGCATGAAGACCCAACGCAGCAAAAAAAAAGAAAAAAAATGCATTGAATGATGAAATTTTCGATATACTGGGTTAAGTACAATATACTAATAAAGTTAATTTCACCTGTTCCTTTGTACTTTTTTTTATAATATAGGTACCAGAAATTTTAAGATTACACCTGTGGCTCATGTTATATTTCTTTTTAACAGTTCTGGCCTAGGGCCACGTGGGTCATCATGAGGACTTGAGCTTTTACTTGAGTGACATGAGAGCCATTGGAGGGTTTCCAGCCCAAAAGTAACATTATCTGATTCACTTGTGTTTTAAAAGGATCCCTCTTATTGCCACGTTGAGGACAGACTATACGGGAGGTCAGTAAGGGCAAGCAGCCCATTAAGAGGCCACTGCACTCTGGAGAAGATGGAGGCTTGGACCAGTGAAGTAGACGCAAGATGGTGAGAAGTGGTCAGATACTGATTACATTATGAAAGCAGAGCCAAGTGTTTCCTGACAGACTGGGCGTGGGGTGTGAGAAAAAGAGGAGTCAAGGATGAATCCCAGCTTTTGGCCTGAGCTACTGGAAGGATGCCATTTGGTGAGATGGGGAAAGACGAGGGAGAAGTAAGTTTGGGGAAGAAAATCAGAAGTTTGGTTTTGGATAAGTGAAGTCTATGATGCCTTTTGTTTTCCAAGGGGAGATATTGAGAAGTCAGTTGGATATAAAACTCCGGAGGTCAGGGGAGAGGTCTGAGCTGGAGATCTGGATCTGGGAGTCATCATCACAAGGATGCAATGTAAAGCCAGGAGACTCAGCATGAACATCAGGGGGTGAGTATAGGCAGAAAAGAGATCAAGATCAAAGAGAAGATCAAGATCAAGTGCCCTGGGGAACTCCCAAGTTTAGAAGTTGATGAGATGAGCAAAGGAAACAGAGAAAGAGTCACGAGGTATAAAGAAAACTAGGAGAGGGTGGTGTTCCAGAAGCCGAGTGAAGACAGTGTTGGGAGGAGGGAGTGAGCAATTGTGTCCAATGTGACGGAGAGGTCCAGGAAGATGAAGGCAGAATTGACCACTGGATTCAGAAAATCTGGAGGAGACTGGTGATACTGATAAGTACAATTTAGGTGACTGATGGAGGTAAAAACATGCTTAGCGTGGGTTCAAGAGAAAATGAGGGAAGAGGGATTGATGACAACAAATCTAGACAACTCTTTCAGGGAACTGAGCCACAAAGGGGAACAGAGAGACGGGCAATGGGCAGAGGTGGGTGTGGGATCAAGAAATCCTATTTCAAAATGATGGGAGACAATTTCAGTATGTATATGTGCTAATAATGAGTCACTAGACAAAGGAAAATTGATGTCTTAAAGAGTGGGAATTCTCCTGGTGTTTTCCTAATCTCCAGAGTATGCTTATATTGCTTTTTCTGTTTTATCAACTTCAGACATCATTTATTGACTTTCTGCTATGATACATAAGAGTTAGCTTACTTAACCATTCCTCATCTCCCTTTTACTCTTGTTCCCACATTATCCCATTGTCCCAAAACATCGCTACTGTATTTCAGTGCATCTGTTGATTTCCTTGGTAGTCTTTATTTCTTGGTCTAGCAACTACAGACAGTATGTCTTGATCACCCACTCCACACGAGGAGGGTATTCACATCTCTACTCTACCCTCCACACATTAGTCAGCTTTGGTAGGTTGTGCTGAGACAATAACAACACTAACACAACAACAGAAAAATCTCAGTAACTCAGGCTTATTACTCACTCATGTGACATGTCATGCCCTGCTTCTGATATCCTCTTTATTCTGGGAGCCAGGTTAAAGAGCAGCCCCCATCTGAGACCTGCCATTCTCATGAGAGAGGGAAAAGAACAAGGGTAGAACCTCACAATACCTCTGAAAACGTCTGCTCAGGCGTGGCATATGTCACTTCCACTCACTCAACTGGCCAAAGCAAGTCACATGGCCAAGCCTGATATCGATGGGCAGGAAACGAAGTAGTCCCCTCCCACAGGAATCGTGGCAAGCCATAGGGCTTTAAGTGAAGATGCGCCATCATCTTTCAGTGGATAAGTGGGAACAATAATTTAATCTGTCACAATCTACCTGCCAACTTCTACAAGCTGTTTTTTTAAAAAAATTTATATTGCCAAGGTAAAAAAATCTTTCACACTCCTTTATAGCTATTACTAAGTACTCTTCAGTGTTTTGCCTGTGGTTGGTTTTAAAAGTTGAAAACAACTGAGGAGGGCGGAGTCAAGATGGCGGACTAGGAGAACGTGGAATTCGCGTCTCCGCACAACTAGGGCACCTACCAGGCACCTGTGGGGGACCATAGATACCTAAGGGGACGGGAGGAACCCCCAGTGACCCGGTAGGCCGTGGGGCATGGGGGGAGTGAAGGGGGAGGAGTAGTGGAGGCCAGACAGAACTGGTGCCCCGAGGGATGGCTGGGGGAGGGGAAGGGATCCCACATCCGAAGGGAACATTGTGGGACCATTGGGAGGGTGAAGGATCAAAAGGGAGCGTGGCCAGGTTTCCCCTGCCCACTTGGACCCCCAGGAACCTGCTGAGATCCCGGGCCTGATCCTCTGCCCACCTAGGACCCCCTCCAGCTGTGTGGGTCCTGAGGGAGTGGGAGGGAGGGAAGGGGGAGCAAAAGTACAGGCCAGACCTACAGGACCAGCACCCCGAGGGGTGGCTGGGGGAGGGGAGGAGTTCCTACACCCAGTGGGACCCACCCACCATTAGAGGTCAAGCAGGGACAGAGGAGACCCTGGGGCAGACCATTGGGGGGGCATGGAGGAACAGAAGGGAAAGCGGCCAGTGCTTTCCCTGTCCACTTGGGCACCAGGGAGCCTGTTGGGGTCCCAGGCCAATCCTCTGCACTCGGAGCCTCCCTCCTCCCGTGCAGGGGCCAAGCCCCACCGCTACACCCCCACCCAGGGCCCCACCTCTACACTTGGAGACACCCTCCATTGTGCTGGGCCTAAACCCCACCCACACACCCTCACCCAGGGCCTTACCTCCAAACTCCAGAACTCCACACTCCAGAGACCCTCCTTTCCAGTGCTGCCTCTCCCCTTCCAGGCAGGTCCTAAGCAGATGCCCCGCCCCACACTCAAACGTCACCCCCCACCTCTGCCTAGGTCCCGCCCCACCCTTAACCCCGCCCCTGCCTAAGTTCCACCCCTGCCTAAACTCCGCCTCCACAGCCAAGGCTTTTTTTTTTTTCTGTTGTGGTTTTATTTTACCTTGTTGCAGTTGTTTCAATTATATTTTTATTTTTCCTAATATATTTTTTTATCTTTCTAATTTTATTTTGTTTTTTATTCTTTGTTATTGTATTGCTCCTTTTTTTTTTTTTTTTTTTTTTTTGCCATGCCACACAGCTTGCGGGATTTGGTTCCCAGGCCGGAGGTCAGGCCTGAACTCCTGTGGTGGGAGCTCCAAGTCCAAACCACTGGACTAACAGAGAACCTCGGACTCCAGGGAATATTAATCAGAGTGAGGCCTCCTGGAGGTCCTCATCTCAGCACCAAGACCCAGCTCTATCCAACTGCCTGCAAACTTCAGTGCTGGAAGTCTCAGGCTAAACAACCAGTAAAACAGGAATACAGCCGCACCCATCAAAAAAACAAAAACAAAAAACATAGAAACGACAAAAAAATGTTACAGATGAAGAAGCAAGGTTAAAACCTACAAGACCAAATAAATGAAGATGAAATAGGAAAACTACCTGAAAAAGAATTCAGAGTGGGCCTCCCTGGTGGCGCAGTGGTTGAGAGTCTGCCTGCCGATGCAGGGGATACGGGTTCGTGCCCCGGTCTGGGAGGATCCCATATGCCGCGGAGCGGCTGGGCCCGTGAGCCATGGCCGCTGGGCCTGCGCATCCGGAGCCTGTGCTCCGCAACGGGAGGGGCCACAACAGTGAGAGGCCCGCATACCGCAAAAAGAAAAAAAAAAAAAAAAAGAATTCAGAGTAATGATAGTAAAGATGATCCAAAATCTCAGAAACAGAATAGAGAAAATACAAGAAACATTCAACACCGATCTAGAAGAACTAAAGAGCAAACAAAGAGTGAGGAACAACACAATAACTGAAATTAAAAATACTCTGGAAGGAATCAATAGCAGAAACCGAGGCAGAAGAACGGATAAGTGAGCTGGAAGGTAAAATGGTGGAAATAACTGCCAGTGAGCAGAATAAAGAAAAAAAATTGAAAAGAATTGAGGACAGTCTCAGAGCCCTCTGGGACAACATTAAACACACCAACATTCAAATTACAGTGGTCCCAGAAGAAGAAGAGAAAAAGAAAGGGACTGAGAAAATATTTGAAGAGATTATAGTCAAAAACTTCCCTAACATGGGAAAGGAAATAGTCAATCAAATACAGGAAGCTCAAAGAGTCCCATACAGGATAAACCCAAAGAGAAACATGCTGATACACATATTAATCAAACTATCAAAAATTAAATACAAAGAAGAAATATTAAAAGCAGCAAGGGAAAAGTAACAAACAACACACAAGGGAATCCCCATAAGGTTAACAGCTGATCTTTCAGCAGAAACTCTGCAAGCCAGAAGGGAGTGGCAGGACATACTTAAAGTGATAAAAGGCAAAAACCTACAACCAAGATTACCCAGCAAGGATCTCATTTAGATTCAATGGAGAAATCAAATCTTTACAGAAAAGCAAAAGCTATGAGAATTCAGCACCACCAAACCAGCTTTACAGCAAATGCTAAAGGAACTTCTCTAAGCAAGAAACACCAGAGAGGAAAAGGACCCACAAAAACAAACCCAAATCAATTAAGAAAATGGTAATAAGAACATACATATTGATAATCACCTTGAATGTCAATGGATTAAATGCTCCAACCAAAAGACATAGACTGGCTGAATGGATACAAAAACAAGACCCTTATATATGCTGTCTACAAGAGACGCAATTCAGACCTAGGGACGCATACAGACTGAAAGTGAGGGGATGGAAAAAGATATCCATGCAAATCAAAATCACAAGAAAGCTGGAGTAGCAATACTCATATCAGATAAAATAGACTTTAGAATAAAGACTGTTACAAGAGATAAGGAAGAACACTACATAATGACCAAGGGATCTATCCAAGAAGAAAACATAACAATTACAAATGTTTATGCACCTAACATAGGACCACCTCAATACATAAGGCAAATGCTAACAGCCGTAAAAGGAGAAATTGACAGTAAGACAATAATAGTGGGGGACTTTAACACCTCACTTACACCAATAGACAGGTCATCTAGACAGAAAATAAATAAGGAAACACAAGCTTTAAATGACACAATAGACCAGATAGACTTAATTGATATTTTTAGGACATTCCACCCGAAAGTGGAAGAATACACTTTCTTCTCAAGTGCACACAGAAAGTTCTCCAGAATAGATCACATTTTGGGTCACAAATCAAACCTTGGAAAATTTAAGAAAATTGAAATTGTATCAGGCATCTTTTCCGACCACAACGCTATGTGATTAGAAATCAATTGCAGGAAAAAAACAGGAAAAAACACAAATACATGGAGGCTAAACAGTGCACTGCTAAATAACCAAGAGATCACTGAAGAAATCAAAGAGGAAATCAAAAAATACCTAGAAACAAATGATAACAAAAACACGATGATCCAAAACCTATGGGACGCAGCAAAAGCAGTTCTAAGAGGGAAGTTCATAGCAATTCAAGCTCACCTCAAGAAACAAGAAAAATCTCAAATAAACAATCTAACCTTACACCTAAAGCAACTAGAAAAAGAAGAACAAAGAAAACCCAAAATTAGTGGAAGGAAAGAAAACATAAAGATCAGAGTAGAAATAAATGAAATAGAAACAAAGAAAACAGCAAAGATCAGTAAAACTAAAAGCTGGTTCTTTGAGAAGATAAACAGAATTGATAAACCTTTAGCCAGAATCATCAAAAAAAAAAAAAAAAAAGAGGGAGAGGACGCAAATCAATAAAATTAGAAATGAAAAAGGAGAGATTACAACTGACACCACAGAAATACAAAAGATCATAAGAGACTACTACAAGCAACTATACACCAATAAAATGGACAACCTGAAAGAAATGGACAAATTCTAGGAAAAGTAAAGCTTTCCAAAATTGAACCAGGAATAATTAGAAAATATAAACAGACCAATCACAGGTAATGAAATTGAAACTGTAATTAAAAATCTTCCAACAAACAAAAGTCCAGGACCAGATGGCTTCACAGGTGAATCCTATCAAACTTTTAGAGGAGAGTGACACTTACCCTTCTCAAACTCTTCCAAAAAATTGTGGAGGGAGGAACACTCCCAAAGTCGTTCTATGAGGCTACCATCACCCTGATACCAACACCAGACAAAGATATCACAAAAAAAGAAAATGAGGGCCTCCCTGGTGGCGCAAGTGGTTGAGAGTCCGCCTGCCGATGCAGGGGATACGGGTTCGTGCCCCGGTCTGGGAGGATCCCATATGCCGCGGAGCGGCTGGGCCCGTGAGCCATGGCCGCTGAGCCTGCGCGTCCGGAGCCTGCGCGTCCGGAGCCTGTGCTCCGCGACGGGGGAGGCCACAACAGTGAGAGGCCCGCATACCGCAAAAGGAAAAAAAAAAAAAAAAAAAAAAAAAAAGAAAATGATAGACCAATATCACTGATAAACACAGATGCAAAAATCCTCAACAGAATACTAGCAAACAGAATCCAACAACACATTAAAAGGATGACACACCATGACCAAGTGGGATTTATCCCAGGAATGCAAGGATTCTTCAATATATGCAAAACAATCAATGTGATACACCATATTAACAAATTAAAGAATAAAAACCATATGTCATCTCAACAGATGCAGAAAAAGCTTTTGACAAAATTCAACACCCATTTATGATAAAAACTCTCCAGAAAGTGGGCATAGAGGGAACCTACCTCAACATAATAAAAGCCATATACGACAAACCCACACCAAACATCATTCTCAATGGTGAAAAATTGAAAGCATTTCCTCTAAGATCAGGAACAAGACAAGGATGTCCACTCTCACCACTGTTATTCAACATAGTATTGGAAGTCCTAGCCACAGCAATCAGAGAAGAAAAAGAAATAAAAGGAATACAAATTGGAAAAGAAGAAGTAAAACTGTCACTGTTTGCCAATGACATGATACTATACACAGAAAATCCTAAAGATGCCACCAGAAAACTACTAGAACTAATCAATGAATTTGGTAACATTGCAGGATACAAAATTAATGAACAGAAATCTCTTGCATTCCTATACACTAACAATGAAAGATCAGAAAGAGAAATTAAGGAAACAATCCCATTTACCATCACAACAAAAAGAATAAAATACCTAGGAATAAATCTACCCAAGGAGGCAAAAGACCTGTACACAGAAAACTATAAAACACTGATGAAAGAACTCAAAGCTAACATAAACAGAGGGAGAGATAGACCATGCTCCTGGACTTGAAGAATCAATATTGTGAAAATGACTATACTACCCAAAGCAATCTACAGGTTCAAGGCAATCCCCATCAAATTACCAAAGCCATTTTTCACAGAACTAGAACAAGAAATTTTACAATTTGTGGGCTTCCCTGGTGGCACAGTGATTAAGAATCCGCCTGCCAATACAGGGGACACAGGTTCGAGCTCTGGTCCGGGAAGATCCCACATGCCGTGGAGCAACTAGGCCCGTGCACCACAACTACTGAGCCTGTGCTCTAGAGCCTGTGAGCCACAACTACTGAGCCCACATGCTACAACTACTGAAGCCCGCGTGCCTAGAGCCCATGCTCCACAACAAGAGAAGCCACCAAGATGAGAAGCCCACGCACCACAACGAAGAGTAGTCCCCACTCGCTGCAACTAGAGAAAGCCCGCACACGGCGATGAAGACCCAAAACAGCCAAAAATAAATAAAAATAAAAATTAATTAATTTTAAAAAAAAAGAAATTTTACAATTTGTATGAAAGCACAAAAGACCCCGAATAGCCAAAGCAATCTTGAGAAAGAAAAAGCTGGAGGAATCAGGCTCCCTGACTTCAGGCTATACTACAAAACTACAGTAATCAAGACAGTATGGTATTGGCACAAAAACAGAAATATAGATCAATGGAACAAGATAGAAAGCCTAGACATAAACCCACGCACATATGGTCACCTTATCTTTGATAAAGGAGGCAAGAATATATAATGGAGAAAAGACAGCCTCTTCAATAAGTGGTGCTGGGAAAAATGGACAGCTACATGTAAAAGAATGAAATTAGAACACACCCTAACACCATACACAAAAATAAACTCAAAATGGATTAAAGACCTAAGTGTAAGGCTAGACACTATAAAACTCTTAGAGGAAACCATAGGCAGAACATTCTATGACATAAGTCACAGTAAGATCCTTTTTGACCCACCTCCTAGAGTAAGGGAAATAAAAACAAAAATAAACAAATGGGACCTAATGAAACTTAAAAGCTTTTGCACAGCAAGGGAAACCATAAACAAGATGAAAAGACAACACTCAGAATGGGAGAAAATATTTGCAAGTGAAGCAGCTGACAAATGATTAATCTCCAAAATATACAAGCAGCTCATGCAGCTCAATATCACAAAAACAAACAGCCCAGTCCAAAATGGGCAAAAGACCTAAATAGACATTTCTCCAAAGAAGACATACAGATGGCCAACAAATGCATGAAAAGATGCTCAGCATCACTAATTATTAGAGAGATGCAAATCAACACCACAATGAGGAATCACCTCACACCAGTCAGAATGACCATCATCATAAAATCTATGAACAGGGGCTTCCCTGGTGGCGCAGTGGTTGAGAGTCCGCCTGCCGACGCAGGGGACACGGGTTCGTGCCCCGGTCCGGGAGGATCCCACATGCCGTGGAGCGGCTGGGCCCGTGAGCCATGGCCGCTGAGCCTGCGCGTCCGGAGCCTGTGCTCCGCAACGGGAGAGGCCACAGCAGTGAGAGGCCTGGGTACCGCAAAAAAAAAAAAAAAAAAAAAAAGGTTGAGTAGGATGTAAACTTCCTTGGTCCTTTCATCCTCCAGCCTGCCTCACTTCTATATAAAATAAAGGCATTGGGCGAGATGATCTCTAATGCCTATTCAAGGAGTAAAATTCTGGTCAGTGTGCATTCCATAAATAGCATGTTGATAATATATCAAGGAGAAACTTTAAATGGTTCCTGCTCTCAAGGAACTTACAATCTATCTAGATAGACAAATAATATACTCTTGAAACAATAATAAAAAGGCAACAATACAAAAGATGCCACAGGGTAGGGCATGGTTCGTCATCAACTAGAGGCTCGGGCTTAAAGGAAAGAGAGAGAGAAGCTGAGCCAGGCTGTGCTGCTCTGACCAGGGAAGCAAGACCTTAGCTGAGTGTCAAAGAGTAGGCAATATATTAGGGACAGATTAAATATTTATGAATATTCAACAGTAGATTAATATCCAACATTAATCTGATGGAATGGTTAACAGTCACTGGAAGTTCTCCTCTGTCCAACTTTCCCTGCCACTATCTGAGTTATCAACATTTTCATTTCACCAAGTCAATCAAGATAAATAACAGTTTTCAAATATGAAAGTATAATTTGGATCCTAACCAATAGATAAAACCCTCTGGCCATTTGGGGGCATAACAGTGAACTTCCATTACATGTATGAGTAATTGTGTGTACTTATAAATGCCCTACCAGTTGGACTATGAAGGTCCATGGTCTTCATGAATAGGAAATTACCATCATCCATTTTTCAAATTTATTTTGCATTGTTCCAATGAGGTGTCAGAGCGATCATAAATGACTTCTCCTTCCCATCCACTCCCCAGGAAAGGAAACATCCCTCTTATGTATGTTATCCCCACAGCACTGTTGCTTGGGTGGAGAAGGCACCAGGGAACTGTAAGGACTGGGCTTCTCCATGGCAGGTCCTGCAGACTGGATGGACCTGAGACACTCTACCAGAGAAAAACCATGCCTTCATTCAGCCCAACACGGGCACTCTCATCCAATTTGCAAATGAGGAGAGGACTTGCAGGTAAGGAAGCTTCCAGAAAAAAGAAGAGCTCTTTGGGCCAATGCTGTGACCAGTTTCCAGAGAGTGGGAGTGAAGTGAGGATGGCAAGAGGAGGCTTGGGGCCTCGTGATGGATACACTCAGCAAAGTCTAACCCAATACTACTCCTTCTGGGAGGCTTTCTCTGAACACCCACACCAACCCTGGAAGAATCAATTACTGCTCAAATACTCTTCCTGCTGCCATCATAGCACTTTCAAACTTAAACAAAGTTTGCATCAATTTCCCTCAACTATCTACGACATCTTGACTGATTTATTCATCATCACATCCCCAGTGCCGGCCATGTGGTGGGTGCTCTGTGTTTGTCGAATGAATGACTGAATGCATTAAAAGAAGCTTCGCTTCCTCAAAGGGCAGAGCCAGACATGAATACTCAGTTTTTGCAGGAGCATCAGATAAGCCAGGAGGACCTGGAGAGGTGGATCTAGGTTGAGGGGAAAATTTCTGAGAGCTGGAACCATTCAAACCACTGGGGAGGGGGCAGTGCAAAAAAAAAAAAAAAAAAAAGCCTGCAAGTTTTGCCTGGGCTGCTTTGCCATCCAGGACTCTACTGCAGGTCGAGGGGAACAGATAGATCAATAAGTACTCAGAAGAAAGGTCCCGGGGGCGGCCCCACATACCAGAGATGGGAGCAGCGCTCAGCTCTGTAGAAGGACAAAGAGCAACAGGGACCCACGGTCTCTGGAACACTCTCTAATGGCCAGACCCTGAGCTTTACGTAATCTCATTTCATCCTCCCAGCAACCTGGAGAGACAGGCATCCCTGACTCACAGATATGAAACACCAACAAGGATCTGGAACCCCTTCAGGGTGGAGAGGGGCAGGGGCCTGTACACTCAGTCCATTGTACAATGACAGTCAAAACGAAACGATAAAATGCCTGGATTTCGTCATTGAAAATTCCTAAGTCTGTATACCCATGGCTCATCTCAGCCTGTTTTATTACTTTTGTAGTTTGCTTTTTTTTCCTCTTTATTTTCTTCTGGGTTCTTAGAAAGGTTTCTTACAAAAATCCCATAGGATTCTGATCTAACAAAGGGAAGTGTGAAGAGGGAAGAGCTGGTTGCCCAGGGCAGGGGGCGCGGCAGCAGGGCTAAGGGTGGGAAAGGGACCTAGTGAGGCAGACCCAGGAGGGCGGGCGCAGGTGCACAGAGGCTGTGGCCTCAGCCAGCAGAGACTCGACGTAGCTCCTCCCACCAGGCCCCAATGTGCTTCTTTCCTCAAAGACCATAAGATGGCATTTACTTCACCACTTTAAGAAAAGTGGAATCGAGACACATCCCTGCTCATGATCTTCACATCCCCGGAGAGATGGACAGGCAGGGTGTTTTTACTCCAGCAGGTGGGTATTTCTGACAACTTAAATTAACGTCGGTTGAGTCCCCACCGTGTCTAAATGTACTAAGAGAGCCGCCCTGATGACACCAACCAGGCTGCTGAAGGCACCAACAAGGCAGACGCCCAACTAAGTACCACCTAACTTCCTGCTCAGACAGATACGCTGCTCTGGCCACAGCCCCCCACCTCCCCCCAGGGGGCAGAAAGGTGAGCACGAAGGGGAAAGTGAACGCGACCTGCGTGGGTGGGTGTGATCTTCGCTATCAGCGCTGCAGAGGACCCTGCAGAGCTGGCTGAGAGCGGGGCCGTGAGAAAGGCCAAAGCAAAATAGAAAACCACTTCTAGCTGACCTCTGTTCTTGGGAACTTGGAGCCTTACAGCGGCAAGCTTTCTCCTGGGCACAGAGGTGCCTGCCTCTCCAGTCCCGCACGGAATTGGGGGGTGGGGTGCTCTTAGCACGGAAGAACAGCCGGTGCCAAGCTGGCAAGCTGTGAGTGGGGGGAGGGCGTGCAGACAGATTTGGGGGTGTGGTTAGGAGAGGGAGGGTCAAGAAAACCTAGCATTTCCTCCCTTTATGCCCTCTTCGGCACTCCCATCTCTGTGATGGGCCTCGGTTTTAAAATTTGGGACACTGGTGCCATCAAGGACCCTGCAGGCAGCCAAAGTCCGACACCGAATGACAACCGCGCTCTCTCCACTTTCTCAGGAACGGAAGTGATGGGATGGAGTTATGGGGTCACCTCTGGCCAAGTGCGGTTCAAACCCACAGGCATCTAAACTAACAAAAGCATCCGCCTTCCCCTCGGCGTCCTGCGGGGCTGCCGGCGGAATCGCGGGCACTCGGGAAGGAGGTGGGGGAGACTCTGGCTAAAGAGCTGTCGCCCACACACGCCCAGCACCGCGCGAACGCAGGCGGGGCTGCGGGGGGCCTTCTATCCGGGCTCGCCCCGCTTTTCCCCAGCTCGGCCGACTTCTCGAATGCCCGGGACCTTGGTCACACCCCACCCGCGGCCCCAACGGTCTTCCGGCTGGGGGCCCGCGCCCCTCCGAGAGAGGAGCTCGTAGGGGGGCGCGCGCGGCGGAGGGAAAAGACAGGATTTGCGGGCGCCTGGAGGGGAACCTAGCCGGGGCCGAGAGAGCCGCCCGGGCCGCCGCCCGCGGGATCCAACATTCCCGGCAAAGTTTCTGGCTCTTTGGGCCCGGATCACCTGGCTCCCAGGTCGGAGAAGGTGAAAGGTGCGTCAGGAGCCCTTCGCCGCGCCTCCCTCCGGGCGCCCACTCCAGGCGCTTCTGCCACCTGCCAGAGGGCGCTGGGAGCGCCGGCGCAGCACATGCCGCCCGTGGGCGCCGCCCGAGGGTCCCTCCCCGGCGCCTCCCCTGCCGCCCTCCCGTGCCGGTGCCCGGGGCGCAGGGGTCGCGGCCGCCGCGTCTTACCCAGTCCAGGCACGAAAGTGTTGAGGAAGAGACAGATGACGGCCACGGGGAAGGGCATGTAGGGGATGGCGGCGCGCAGGGGGCCCTTCTTCTCGCGGACCTGCACCACCACCCCGCTGGACGAGGACGTCCCCCGGTCCGCCGCCGCCACCGCAGCCACCGCCGCCGCCGCTGCCGCCGTCTCGGCGTCTTTGTGCGAAGGCTCCATGGTGGGGCGCGCTCCCCGGGAGCCGGGCTGCCGCGGCCGGGACTGCCGCCCAGTGCACAAGAGGCGGGGGGCGGCCGGCTCCGGGCTCCGGGCTCCGCGCCGAGCTCAGGCGTCCAGCGTGCTCGGTGTGCCGCGCGGCTCGCCCAGAACCCCGCGCTCCCGAGTCCCCAAGCGCCCGGCCCTCTGCCGCGCGCTCCGCTGCGCTCCCACACCCCCGGCGGAGGGGCGGGGAGGGCGGTGTGACACTTGGTGACAGCGCTCCGACGCCCCTCCCCGCGGGGCCCCTTCCCCGCCCTCCCCTCCGCTGCCCCCACCCCCCAAAATACCACTTACAAATCAGGGAGGAGGGAAGAAAGTAGAAGAGGAACGCAGAGGGAGCTGGTGTCCAGGTATTGGGAGGAATGGACACACGTCTCACTCCCCAGACAGGTGAACCGGGAGGGAACCTCAGCCAAGGACACCGCGAATTGGGCGTGTGCACTCGGCTGGCACGGCGGGGAAAGGCTTCGAGGTTGAGTCCTTTACTCCGGAGGATGCATTTAACGCTAGGGAGATGGAGGCAAGGAACGCGCCGCGCCTGGTGTCTAGTACGCTTTAAATTCGTTCTGATTTAAATGGACTTGAGCCAGAGAAAAAGCGATTTTAGGATCGATAAACGAGCTGAAAGCAGGAGACGCAGCTTTTCAAACAGGTCTCCATGAGACTAGTTTAAATGGGACCCTTCCTTACACACACACACACACACACACACAGATGCGAAAAGCTAAAAGAAATGAGCCTGTTGCGCGGAACTGGGTGTGTGTGTTGGGGGGGGACCGGTGTTGGGGACCATCTCCTGAACAGTTCTGGGAGAAACCTGGGGCTTTTGTGAGCTGGACCTGGTGTTTAAAAAGCCAGCGAAGACACAGCGCCGTCTGGTGTTGATAATGCAGCAATTGGTAGAAGCAGAAGGATGTGGCCGGGCTGTGTCCAAGCCGGCAGCAGAAGGCCCCATATGTAATCAGATTTCCTGAATAACGCCACCTTCACCTCCACACCTGGAAAAAGTGAACGAAAGCAACCGCCTCTTATGTTAGGGAGGGATTCAAGGAATCAGAATGATCCAGATGTTCAGCAAATTGTCTGCATAAATCCCCTTCCTTTTCAGTAACCCTGTTTCTCCAGGAAAAATGGTGATTGAATAATCCCCAAACAGCCCAGGGACTCCGAGGAAGGATGCTAAAAAGAACCATGGGTATTATTTTATGGGTATCTGAATAAAATAATTTTAAAAGCAGATGGTCAGCAGGGGGTAGTGGTGATACTGGTGCGCACACACACAGTAACTAGTTAGGCCTGGCAGTCAGAAGTGAGCAGGACCGAAATGTTTGTCTCTATTCGGCCGCTGATTTCCTGTGTGACTTAAAAGAACTCATTTAACCTCTTATGGGCTTGAGTTACTGTGATTGTAAAATCAAAGCAATATTCAGTTTAATACTTACTTATTGAAGACCTAATATGACTTGGATTCTGGGGAGAGGGAAAGGAGTAAAACCCAGCCCCTGACTTCAAGAGTCTAATAGATGAACTGATAGATACTAACAACTACAAGGGACAGAATTACAGACAGTGATGAATTCTGTAGCTGGGTAAGCTGAAGGTGCTGAGAAAACGTGGGACCATCTGTGAAAACAGCTACAGAGGGGAGGCGTCAGGAGGTTTCCCAAAGAAGGTGATAGTGGATGAGATTTGAGCAAAGACTACAGTTAACTACTTGCAGGAGATTTATTTTATTTTAAACAAACATTTATTTATCCAAGCACTCTGCTGGGCGCTAAGCACTTTACATATTTTAACTCATTTAATCCTTACCACACTCTGTGAAGTAAGTATTATTTATTACCCCATTTTACCAATAGGAAAATTGGAGCATAGAGAGGTTAAGTAAATATTCTTTGAACATTCTTTTTCAAAGCACCTGAATGGTTTTAGGGCCACTAAAACGGTTTCAGGGAGGGAAATGGATTTACATCCTCCAGTTTTCTAGAGGATTTGCTTAATATCTAGAATGGATGTCAGAAAGACATCTAGGCAGAGCAACAGCATGTATGAAGGCATGGAAACGTAGAAAAGTAGGAACATTTCAGGAATTCAAGTGCGGCAGGACTAAAGCTGGTATGGGCAGGGGCTAAAGATGGCTCTGGTGGGGTGGGCAGGAACCAAGTAACGACTGGCAAAGGAATTTGGATTATATGGAATCACTGCAACATTTTTTTTTTTAAAGAAGAGGTTGGGGGTAGGAGTTTATTAATTAATTTATTTATTTTTGCTGTGTTGGGTCTTCGTTTCTGTGCGAGGGCTTTCTCTACTTGTGGCAAGCAGGGGCCACTCTTCATAGCAGTGCGCGGGCCTCTCACTATCGCGGCCTCTCTTGTTGCGGAGCACAGGCTCCAGACGCGCAGGCTCAGTAATTGTAGCTCACGGGCCTAGTTGCTCTGCGGCATGTGGGATCCTCCCAGCCCAGGGCTCGAAACCGTGTCTCCTGCATTAGCAGGCAGATTCTCAACCACTGCGCCACCAGGGAAGCCCCACTGCAACATTTTAAGCAGGCATGTGGCATGACTTGAATATTCCAGTCACTATTACTATGTAACAAACTACCCCCAGACACAGCTATTTTGTTATGATCACAAATTCTGTGGATCAGGAAATTGGACAGAGCGCAGCTCAGACAGGTCTTCTTTGCTTTATTATGTCTGGAGCTGAGAGGACTCAAACGGTGGCAGCTGGAAGAGCTGTGGCTAGAGGGTCCACTTCCAAAAGGATTCTCAACTCTGATACCTTGACTGGGATAACTTGACAGCTGGCTCAGCTGGGACTGTTCCATAGAGCATCTACACATGGCTGTTCCACGTGACGTGGACTTTTCACAATGTGGTGGCTGGGTTCTGGGAGAAACTTCCCCAGAGGGGGCAGCGCAGGACCAGTGGAAGCTGTGTGGACCTTCTGCCCTAACCTCAGAAGTCACACAGTGTCAGTTCTGCGGGCTCTGTTGGTCGAAGCAGTCACAAACCTGCTTAGATTCAAATGGAGGACACCATACCTCTCAATGGAGTAATGTCAAAGAATTTGAGCCCTGGTTTTAAAACTACCCTAATGAGATACGGTTTGGGGGAAGGACCACTCAGTCAACAGTGTGGAGGATGGATTCGAGGGGGTTGTAGACAAAAAAAAAAAAATGTTGCCGTTATATCAGTAAACAACGAATGTTGCCCTCCATCAAGCCATCGTTACTGTAGCCACCCTGACGGTGCGCGCTGAGGGGAATTCAGAATGGAGGGAAACGGGATACTGGCCCTAGGTAGTTAAGATGTATATCAAAGGTATAATTTCAATGAGCCCAGACTCTTGCATCTTCCCAGACATAGAAAAGCACTAAAATTATTAACTTGAGGGCTTCCCTGGTGGCGCAGTGGTTGAGAGTCCACCTGCCGATGAAGGGGACAGGGGTTCGTGCCCCAGTCCGGGAAGATCCCACGTGCCGTGGAGCGGCTGGACCCGTGAGCCATGGCCGCTGAGCCTGCGCGTCGGAGCCTGTGCTCCGCAACGGGAGAGGCCACAACAGTGAGAGGTCTGCGTACCGCAAAAAAAAAAAAAACTTAAAAGAGTCCTTCAGAGCTATCTGAGAGGCTATTTCCCAGGCTATAGTCATCAGTAAGGTCCCCTAATAAAACATAACCAACAACTTTTAGGTTGTGCATTTTTTGTGGGGTTTTTTGTTTGTTTGTTTTTGTTCTTCAGTTGACAGTGTAAAATTAGGGCTCATGAGAGGGAGGACTCTTCCTGACCTCCATGGATGGGGAATAGGGAAGGGATAGTTCCCAAATGAACAAATAATAATGATATTATTAGCAGACAAAGTGGAAAAGTTGAGTTTGAGGGACTGAGGACAGCCAAGGGGTGGTGGGCGCTTGTTGATTTTATAACCATCTGTCTTGACTGTCGGTTAGTCAGTGTGAGTCTCAGTAAAGCTATTTGGGCTGCAGATTTTGGAGCCCTCAGCATACAAATAATACTTAAAGCCCTGTGGAGTAACGCAAATGTGGAATAAGAAGACTAGAGTTTCCAGGAAACTCACCAGAGGCTACTGAAACTAAGCAGAAAGAAAGGAGGAGGGAGAAGGAGGTTTTAAAGGAGAAACACTAAGAGTGTTTCATGGGAGCCAAAGAGGAAGATTTTTAAGGAGGAGCGGTCAGCCGTGTCAAATGCCATAGAAAGATCGAGTAAGACCCCGTAAGTGCCTATTGGATTTGGCTGTTAGGAGGTTCAGCTCACTGGAATCCCAGCTCAAAAATCTCACCTACTGTGCCCATTTTCAAGGAATTTGTCCCATTTCACCTAAATTGTTGAATTTGTTAGCATAAAGTTATTCATAATATCCTTTTATTATCTTTTTAATATCTGTGAAATCTGTAATGATGTCTCCTCTTTCAGTCCTGATATTGGTCATTTGTGCTTTCTCTTTTTTCTTAATCCCTCTTGCAAGGGGTTTATATCTATTTGACATTGTGACCATGACTGATGTTTGAAGGTGAGTTTAAGATCTAAGCTATTTCAGGTAGTAAGAGGTCTCCAAAAAAGTTGAAACCTTAAAAAATAATCTCCCCCCCAAATCAGACACAAATACAGCAGAGGAAACAAATCAAACAGTTGATTACATCAGCCAAATACATCTAGGCCATGCATTGGGTCATGAAGATAAAATCTGTTGTTTGGGCTGTTCTGTCATCAGCTGAATAAAGTCCCTCAGCTTTGAAACTCTTTTTAGCTGAAATTTTTTTTTTTTTGCTTAAGTCAGCTTCCAAACTGTACAAGGAATTCATATATCAACCAGGATGGCTCCTTTTGGAAAAGACTACACCATAGCCTTGACAGTAGAAAGACAGACTTTATTTGGAGCTCCCTGTATTTAAACAATCTCTTAACTTCTCTGAGCCTCAGTTTCCAAAACTGTAAATAATACTTATCTCATTTGTGTATGTGTCGGGATTAAGGGAGAAAATATGTGCAAGATACTCAAAAAATGGCAACTGAGTCAGGAGCCTTTTCACCCCAAGTGATAGAAAAACCCAACTCCAATGTAGCTTAGAGGGGAAAAAAGGAATTTATGGATGTGATGGCTTTTTGATGTATGAATGTGGCAAAGCTGAATTACAGTTCCCAGAATTCCCTTTCTAATTTGTTTCCATTTAGCATGGGCTACAGATGATGATCGCTCTCAAGAGCTGAAGGACAGATGGAGGCGGTGGCCACTTTATACCATACGTGCACCTCCTCTGAGGCATTTAATCAAATACTAATCTAGGTGCTGTGGCAAAGCAACTCTGCATATGTGATTGAAGTCCTTAATCAGTCAACCTTATGTTAATCTATGCGTGTCCTGGCTGGGTCTGACTTAATCATTTAGAAGTGCTTTTAAAAGCAGGCTTTGGCCTTCTCTGAGGGAGCAACTCCAAGAGACTATTAGGTCAGCAGTTGCTTTCCCTTCCTTCTAGATCTTCCTTTGTGACCAAAGCCTGTGAACGTCAAGTTTCAACTCTTACCAGGGGCTTCCCGCTTGCTTGTGGTCTTCTCTCCCTATCTGCCTGGACCTCAGATTTGCTTAGCCAACCCCCACAGTGGTGCAAGCCAATCCCTTGTAATAAATCCATATCTGTATCCTTATCTATCTGTCAATCATCTGTGATTCTGCTGGATCTACTTCTCTGATTGAATCCCAACTGATACAATGGGCTCACATGGCTGGGAAGTCCAGAGAAGGGCTCAAACTATAACAATGAGTCATCTAATCAATTCCTCTCTCTTTTTTCTTCTCTCTCTCTCTCTCTCTCTCTCTCTCTCTCTCTCTCTCTCTCTCCATCTCTCAGCTCTGCTTCCCTCTCTGTGTAGTGGCTTCATTCTGTTCATTCTGTATACTGGTTCTCCCCATGTGGTGAGGAAGATGGCCTCTGAACACTAGGTTCACATCTTCCCAATCAAACCAAGCAGAAAGAGACTTCTTTCTTTCCCACAGACAAGGGATTCTGACTGGTCCACATTTTGGATCAATCACTTTTGCCAGAATACTATGTTAAGTTTGACCAGGCTTGTCATGAGTGGGATTCTGTGATTGACAGCCCCCATCACACCTCAAGGAGTGGGTAGAACCACCCCCCAAAAAAGAGGTGCTATGGTAACCAGAACAGGTGTCTGGGGATGTATGCTAGACAAACATAGCTGTAGTGACCACAGTCTACTGCAAAGACTGTTAGTGGGCTTCGTGGTGATGAGCCTTCTAAGTCACTGATCTTGATCTACACGAGTCATGTGTTCAGACGTCCATCCACATGCTGACTTCCACTGACACGTCTTCTGGTTGCCTTTCCCAGACACAACACACTCATGTGAATTGTGGTCTTAAAGACAGAGCCCAACCTGGCTTCTCTTCACATCTGCTCTGCTACCCAACTGTGTGATCTCAGTCAGAGCAAGTCATCTCTCTGTGCCTCCATTTATCCATTTGTTGAATAGGAATTTTCATGCCCAACCTTCTCACACTAAAAGACCAGGAGTGTGGATTTAGATCATAAATTAGAACAGTAGTATTATTTCAGGTCTTGGGATCAGGTGGATCACCTCCCTGCTTCCTCTGTGGATGGAACTTCTCATCTTCCTTCCTAAAGTGACATTTGCCCTCCCTACGCCTCCCCCAAAGCCATAACAGTATAAGGTTTGCAGAGGAACATAATGAGAGAAAAGGAATGTTTATAAGGCCAAGATCAAACGGAGAAATGGAGGCCTGGGCCCCCCACTCTCCCATCTTCCCATGCCGGAGCCAGAGTGTTCTACTGGA
The DNA here is from genome assembly GCF_025265405.1 of Mesoplodon densirostris. Taxonomy (NCBI): domain Eukaryota; kingdom Metazoa; phylum Chordata; class Mammalia; order Artiodactyla; family Ziphiidae; genus Mesoplodon; species Mesoplodon densirostris. Next base: position 170,016,124 of record NC_082662.1, read on the forward strand.
CTCAGTGTGGGTCCCTGTTCTAGTGGAGGGGCGCTCCCCTTTGTGGGTATTCTTTTTTTTATTTAATAGGTAAGCATGGTAGAAACCTTGGCCATAATCAGACCAGGCTGTCTAGATTTGGACACTAACTGTTTACAGAATTTGGAAACCTAGTGCTCATAGGAAGTCACCTCTCACATGGAAGGGTGAAGCCTAGCAGAAGTTACCTATCCCCCAAGTGGGAAGGTGAGCTTGGACATAGCATCTCCACCCCAGGGGAAGAAGGGCCTGGGACCCAGAGTTACTGTTAAACAATATTGCTCCTTGCCCTGCACAGTATTTAAGGATCAAGGGAAGAATTATTATCACACTGAATTTAGAGTCTTGATGACCTGAGAAAAACACGTTAAGGTGACAAGCAAGATCTGGTGGGGAGAGACTGCCATCTCTTTAAGAGTCCTCAGCAGACACTCAGCCAGAGCTTTATCTGGCCAAGTCCTACTTCTTGTGCAAACAGTTTTACAGTTTTCTAAAGTTGGTCAGGCTGCAATTACTAAGAAAAATATGGAGTGCTGTTAAGAGAGAGACCAGGAGAGCTAGCAAAGCCCTTTCTGATCTAAAAGCAGGCAGATTTGCAGTCTCTTAAGAACCAAGCACTCCTAGACTCCGGCACGCTAAAGCGTGGGCCAAATTCAGAACCACCAGAGGCAGAGAGGACCCTACCCCAGGGACCTCTTCTCTATATGGGGAAGTAGTTGAAAGGGTAAAAGGGTTGTCTCCAGAGAGACTGAGCAACCTAGAGCCTGCCTGGGACACGTAGCAGCTATCATGTGGCTCAACATGTGAGCTGTAGCTACCTGTGGCTACCTAAAGTTAATTAAAATTCAGCAAAACTTAAACTTCAGTTCCTCAGCTGCACTAGCCACATTTCAAGTGCTCAGTGTCCACCTGTGGCTTGTGGCTACCATATTGGATGGTGCAACTAGAGAACATTTTCCTCATCGTAGAAACTTTGATTGGACAGCACTGAACTAGAGCAGGATTGAGCTGCATGTTAAAAAGATGCAACACTGAGTGGCTTAGCCAAGATATTAGTTTATTTCCCTCTTTTATAAAATTCGACATCAGTAAGGTAGCTCGATTCCCCAAAGTCATCAAGATCAGTTATGCTCATGTGGTGTCCACAGAGTCAGAGACCCAGGTTCCTTCCATCTTGATGCTCTGCCACTGTGAGGGTGTTTCCTGGTCCACATGGTTGACAACGGTGCCCCAGCCAAGGGAAGAGGGAAAGATGAAGCATCGCAGCTCCTTTTTTTTTTTTTTTTTTTTTTTGCGGTATATGGACCTCTCACTGTTGTGGCCTCTCCCGTTGCGGAGCACAGGCTCCGGACGCGCAGGCTCAGTGGCCACGGCTCACGGGCCCAGCCGCTCCATGGCATGTGGGATCTTCCCGGATCAGGGCACGAACTCACGTCCCCTGCATCGGCAGGCGGACTCTCAACCACTGCACCACCAGGGAAGCCCCACAGCTTCTTTTAAAGGCATCACCTAGGCCTGCATCAATCCCTTCCACTTCATTCATTGGCCCCATTTTGTCTCATGGCCTCACCTAACTACAAGGGAAGCTGGGAAACTTTATTCTGGTGAAAAATTAAAAGTTTATTCCTGGATTTCCTTGGTGGTGCAGTGGTTAAGAAGCTGCCTGCCAATGCAGGGGACATGGGTTCGATCCCTGGTCCGGGAAGATCCCACATGCAGTGGAGCAACTAAGCCCCTGCACCACAGATACTGAGCCTGCTCTCTAGAGCCCACGAGCCACAACTACTGAGCCCGCGTGCTGCAACTACTGAAGCCCGCATGCCTAGAGCCTGTGCTCCACAACAAGAGAATCCACCCAATGAGAAGCCCGTGCACCGCAACGAAGAGTAGCCCCCTCTCACCGCAACTAGAGAAAGCCCACGCGCAGCAACGAAGACCCAATGCAGCCAAAAATAAATGATTAATTAATTTTTTTTTAAAGTTTATTCCTATGGGAGAAAGGGAGCGTGGATGTTGGGGGCATGCAGCAATCTCTTCCATGGCAGTTATGTGGGTAGCCCTGGAATCCATTTCTGCCAAGTTCTCTTTCTCGTAACCTTTCTCTCCGTTCTCTCTCTTCCTACTTTCCTATTTCCTCCCTCTTCCTTCTACCCCACTGCCCGCTGCACCCCCTTCTATGCAGCAGGCCCCATGCTCCCCAATTTCACATACACAGTCTCATTTTACCATCACAGCCACCTAGTGAGGGAGGTAGTAATTGTGCCTCTTTGACAGATGAAGACGGTGTGACTCAGAGAAGTTCAGTGATGAGCTGCACTAGATAAGTCCCGAAAGCTTCCTCCCCCGTTCACTAAATTCCACCTGTTTCTTCCTCTCTCCCCGGCCCAGGCCCGTCTCTCCTTCTCCTTGGATTCTCTCCACTGCCTGTCTCTCTCCTCACATCCTAACCCTCTCCCTTCCTTCCCCGGTTTTTCGGCTTCTATTCTTCTTTTCTGACTCCCAATGTAACAGGATGGCCTTACTCAGCCGATTACTCGCTGCTTTCACTCAGCTTCTAATAAATCTATTAAGTTATAATCAACCTATAAATCAACTCTCCTGAGAAAACCTGGTAGGGATTAGGTTTGCGTTTCCCTGTAATTACAGCTGAGGAGCTGAGCAATGAATCAAACTGACTGACAGAAAAAAATGGGGTGACCTCAAACACCTTATGTCTTCTCTCCTGTGGCCTGTCTGGCCAGGGCCTGACCACAGATGACCTGGCTCGCTGCTGTGCCCCTCCCCACCTGTCCCCAAACCTGAGGATATGGGGGCCAGACCAGACCTCTGACCTCAGGCTGGAGGTCAAGATCCTGAAGGCCACAGAAAAAGGGGGTCTCCAAGATAGGCAAGAATCTTCCAGAGCTCTCATCCTCCCGTTCACAAATACCCCTCCTCCTCTGGGTCTTGGGTACTTTCTCCCTCCTTTGGTTTCCTGGGGTTTCTCTCCCTCCACTGGGGTACAGAAGTGGGAGGGAGTGGGACTTTCTGAGAAGTGTCAGTCCCCTAAGTAGTCTGGAAACTCTGCACTTGATTTTGGCTGTTTCTGACAGAGACAGAAGGGGACGGCAGGCAGCAGTGAGCCTTTGGTGGGGACCAAAGATGGAGAGGGGTGCTAAGAAGGCCAGAGGCTGAAGATGCCCTGAAAACTTTGGGGACCAAAGACGGGGGCAGGGATGCTAAGAAGGACAGCTGGGGAAGATGTCTTGGAAACTGAAAATCAACCTGCCTCTCCTTTCTCTCCAGGAACCCAAGCGGGGTTGAAGCAAGTGTGCCTCGTCCAGGCCGGGATGCTGACCTTCCTTCCTGCCCTCCTATGGAGATTCCTTACCATCCGGCTTGGGATTCTGTAGCCTTCACGCCCACACCGGCAACTCCTCTTCCCTGCAATACCCTCCCACACCGGCCTGAGCACAGCGGCTGGCTCATCCCGGGTGTTCGATCAATGGGAATTGAATTCGCCTACTCATTCAGGTGCCAACCAATTCATACATCTCCACATGCAATTTTTATTATCCGGCTGTCCCAGACATCCCCCAATTCGCTGATGTCTTTTCGGAAACAGTGGGAGTCCTAGAACTGATGACTCGCTAGAGGATGAGAGAAACCAGAAGGAATCAAAAGAGAAATAGCGAAGATGAGAGAGAAGGAAAGGGAGAGGAGGGTTTGGGAGAGGAACGGCGAGACAGAGACAGAGACAGACTGAGGGAGCTTGCCTTTCACCTTAAAGGTGATCTGAACCAGGGCCCAAGGGTGGATCGTGTGCCGTTACACTCACAACCTTGGCATTTAACTAAGAGACTAACAGACTAGAAAACAAAACAGAGAAAGGCAACCACAAAGCCCAGCCAACCTAGCAGGCAGGCACTGTCAGCCCTGGACACCCTCAAATCACTGAAGGTGGGTCAGAGCTGAGACCCAGTGTCTTCTTACTGACCTGGTTCCGAGCCCGTCAGCTGAACTGCCTCTGGACCTAAACTGGGAGGCCTAGCCCTGCGGCCACTCACCAGCGTCCTGGCTGGCTGGCTCTTGCTTCCTGGCCCCTCTGTCCGCCTTCCGGGGGCCCCTCCCTGGGTCCCAGCCTGCTTTTGCACAGGTGCCTGGTCTCCTGCTTCCTGTGATGACACATGGGGACACGAAGCTCTGTTGCTCTGGCAGGCACCACAGACTGGGCTCTGTCGGCCCTTAGTCCCCAGGTGTAGGTTGGTTTGTCTCTCTGGTAACCACCCAGCACTGATGTCAGAGGGATTGAAGGAGGCCTCTCAGGCCTGCACCCCGTCCCCACCCCCACTCGCCCAGGGTCCCGGGGGAGCCTCAGAGAGCCCCAGGGGGGCCGCGCCCTGGGAGGTGTGCACATGCATGCTCAGTACCCAGGACACAAGGGTGTACACTCGGGCTCTCGAGAGGCCGTTGCGTGGCCTCTGGGGTCAGACATTCCAGGGGGTGCAATCCTACTTCTGTCACTCACCAGCTGTGCAAGCTGGGGCAAGGGACAGGCTCTCAGAGACTCTGTTCCCACACTTGTAAAGGGGGCCAGTAATAGTGTCCACCTCATAACGTTGCCCTGAGGGCTGCATAGAGAGTGCTGAGCATGACGCCTGGCACATGGCAAGTGCTCAATTACCATGATCATTATTGAGATTTTCTAGAGGAGACCGGGACAATTCCCTTGGTACCAGGTAGCTCTAGTCATCCCATTTGCCAGACACAAGCACACAAAGTCCAGGTGATTTACTAGGCCAGTTGTCCTCTGGGGTGGTGGGAGGAGGGAGGCATGACCCTAGAACCCTATAAGAGATGACCCTATAAAGTAGCAAACTACGTGGTTATCTAAGCAGAGTAATTAAGAGTGACCTTCCCAGCATCTCAATAAACCATCTTTACCACAAATTAGTCCCGAATCCCTAAAACATCCACCTCTGGTCACTTATTTGGGATAAGGCAGAGACCCCAGACAAAGAAAATGCATTGAGTCCTCTTTGGGAGACTTACTCCTTTGAGCTGATCATTTCGGCCTTGTTGGACAGCAGAGAGAAAAGTTGCGTTGGGGTAAGATGGAAGGCTGAGTCTCTGATTACCAGCTGAGAAGAGCAGGTCTGTAGTTGGGCATGAGGTTGTGGGGGGAGTGAGGGTGGGGAGAGTATGGGTCTCAGCAAGGAAGGTCATGGATTAGGGCACTGGAGCCTGGGGTTTCTAAAAGGGGGTGTGTGGGACACACTCCAGGGTGGCCTCCATGATTCCTACCCCCTGCTGTTCACACCCTTTGAGTCTGGCTGGGAACTGTGACTTATTCTAGCCAATGGCATAGTGTAAAGGTGAAGGGATTTTGCAGATGGTACTAAGGTTCCAGATCAGTTGATTTTGAGTTAATTGAAAAGGAAGTTGTTCTGGGTGGGCCTGACTTAATCAGGTGAAACCACTTAAAATGAGACTGGGTCCCCTTTGAGGTAAGAAGCTCTCCTTGCAGCCTGGGTGAAGTCAGCAGCCATACTGAGGAAGCCCACAAGGCGGGAGTTGACAGCCTAGTACCTGAAGGCAGCTTCCAGCCCAAAGATAGCAAAAAGCCAGACGCCTCAGTCATATCAGTGCAAGGAAATAAACCTTGCCAATAACGCGAATGAACTTGGAAGTGGGTTCTTCCCCAGTCGAGCCTCCTCAGGAGAAGGAGGCCAGCTGACACCTGGGTTGCAGCCCAGTGAGCCCCAGAGCAAAGGACCCGGTTAGGCCACGCCTAGACTCCTGAGCCACAAACACCATGACAGAATGAAGTGTGTTGCTTCATGTTGCTAAACATGTGTGATCTGTGACGGTGACAGGAAACTATTATGGAGGGAAACGTCCTGGAGCTGAAGACAGCCTCCAACTGTAACGCGTTAGCCTGCTTCTGTCTCCGGGAAGCACCTGCTTGGGCCAAAATATTCAACCCTGATCACCTTGCTGGTCCCACTCTATTTTTGTCCTGAGGTGGAGAGGGGCCATGTCTGTGGGTCCTGCTCCCCGAAGAACCCTTGCCTGAAGCTGCTATGAGGAGAGTGGCACCCTTGAGTCACACCGCCAAGACCCCTCACCCTGAGAGAAAGCCAAGTTCTCTGTAGCACAAGTGCCCTGGCTCCCAGGCTCACCCAGGGAGGGGGCTGCTTGGAGCTCAGGGGGAGCTCCAGGTTCTCCGGTCAGATCTGGCCCAAGACCAGTGCCCTCCCTCTCTTTCTGTGCTCCCAGGGAGTGGACATCTGAGCATCCCTGGCCCTGGCTCTCCCACCTGAGACCTCACACCACCTTTAGTTAGACACGGGGCCACCCCTGGGTAAGTAGGCAAGCGTGCCGAGACTGTAGCCTCAGCCTTGGTCCTGGAGCCGACGCTGGACCCTGCGCACCTCAGCTGCTTCCCTCCCTCCCTCCACGGCAAAGGCCCGTGGGCCTGCTTGCCATCTCTGACCCTGTATGTGACATCCCCCATCCCGCGTCTCCACCTGCAGCACAGCCCTTGAGCTGACTTCGTGTATCTTATGGATAAAATCTCTGAGTGACTTCTTAACTTTTATTTTCTTAGAACCCTTTCTTCGCACAAAAATCATGCAAGAAAACTCAGTCTGCAAGGACACAAAAGTGGAGCAGCTCTGATGGAGTGGAGGGAGGTGAGTGGCCTCTACCCGGCAGACCCCTGCCTGCCCCCTCCCCGACTTCAGCTGAAGTGCTTCTTGGAAGTTTCTTTAGACCTTCCTGCCCACGGCCCAGTCAGGACTTCCTGTTTGTCTTCCTCAGGGCTGGCCAGGACAGGAAGTTCCACCCTCTCATCCCCAGCACAACTGTCAATCAATGAGAGCAAAAAGAATGTTCCAAATCCATGCTGAGTCCCTAAATATACAGCCACTAAGATATTTTCTACCTGGAAGACTATGATCCCTGTTCCCCGACCCACCTCTTAAATGCCCTGACGTGAACTTGCCACCTGTGAGACAAATGTTCTTCCTGGCCTGCCTAGGAGAGCTTTAAATAGACTCAGAGTTGAAAGGAAGCTTATGGTTACTTAATCCATCTCCTAACGCAGGGAAGCATTCCCTATACATCCCCACCAGGCTCTCTTTGGACACCTTCCATGACGGGGAACTCACTATCTCACAAAACAGGTGTCTCCCTATTAAAACTCTAATCTGTCTCCCTGTAACATTCCCCCACTGGCCCTGCTTCTGGAGCTCAAACAATAAGTTATGTAACCTATACTAAGAGGAACACGGCTCACTCCAGGCCAGTCTGCTCCTTTCCTATGCTGCTCTCCTCAGAGGCCTCTTGTGTAGACTGGTACGCTGGTGGCCTAAGGAACCATGCCTCCCTGTATCCGTGGAGATATATCTGTCTATCCTCCTGTCTCATTGACTCTGGGATTGGCCATGTGACTTGCTTTGACCAATTGAGATATTAGCCCCATAAGGCTTGATTAACACTTGCAAATTGGGGCTTGCCCTCTTCCAGAGTCCCCTCTTAGGAGACAGCTACCATGCTGAAGTAGCACAAGTGAGGCTATTGAATGTTACAAGGCCGTGTGAAGAGAAGCTCTGGAGGATGGCAGCCCGTTTTGGATGTTCCAGCCACAGGTGGGAGCCCAGCTGAGTGCCACCACATGAGTGACCTAAAAGATTCACCTAAAAGCACTGCCCGGGGGAGCTCTGCCAACCCACAGAATCGTGAGAAATAATAAATGGTTATTTTAAGCCACTACATCTTGCAGTGGTTGTTATGCAGTGATAGATAACCGAAAACCACTGATAGGCTTTTTCTGGGAGCAAGTTTCTGGGATAGTATAGCCAAGATTTTTCATCCCAGGTCAGACATTTACAAAGAGCATAGACCAGCTGGCTCAGCTGTGAGATAACAAACATCTTCACTGGGGATACTGGGAGCCCTGCCACTTGGAATTAAATTAGAAGGAGCCAGTCGGAGATGGGGGGTAGGTAGGAGCCTTTGGCTTGAGCAAGTCGGAGAGCCCTGGCTGGATGACAAATCATGCAGAACAGCTTGGCTTTCTGCACAAAATGGAATTATGCTTTGGTTCAAATTTTTTGCCACTTATAAATTACTTTTTATTTTATTACCCTCCAAACTGCCATCCAGACAGACTTGGAGGCTGTTTTGGATATGCCAGTTGCTTTCCAAAGCTGTGAAGGTGCAAATCATGTGTCATCCCCAGTGGTTTGGGAAGAGATGTCTTTTCTTTCCAAAAAAAAAAAAGCAATTTGGGTACACGTGTGGTAATGACTTAGAAGTGGAAAAACAGCAAGATCCATTGGGGATTATAACAACATCCTGAATAAGGAGAATTAATGTGAAATGTTCTAGAATGAATGCTGCCCCAGACTCCACGCATTCACTCCATAAGCATTATTTGAGCACCTATAATCCCTGCCTTCCCGGAGCTCACTGTTCAAGGGGAAAGACTGACAGGTGAACCAGCAGGTGCAATGTGGTGTGATAATGGGTAAGTTTGGGGTTAGAGAAGCACGTAGAAGAAGGCTGACTCCTAAAGAAGCTGTATCTAAGCTGAGAACAAAAGGTCAATAGAGCAGCTGAACAAAGAGAAAGGACATTGAATGGAAGAGATTACTAGTTCCTACCCAATATCTATCCATCACTTCCTTATGATTAGAATATCTTCTTAGCCCAGTGTGCAATGCACCCAGTTAAAACACTCCCTTGTTTCTAATAATGAATAATGAGATATAAGTGGAAGTTTATATAGATTCTTTGGAAGGAATTCTGTCTCACCTAGGACCTGTCTAGAATCTGTACCTGATGGCTGGAATTCCAGCAGCCATTTTGTACCATGAAGCAAATTTGAGGATTAAAAACCGACTGCTAAGAATGGTAGAGCAGAAAGTTAAAAGGACCCTGGGTCCCTGACAACTATGAAGCAGCTGGGCCAGCCCTGGAGAGCCTCCCATCTAGCTTCTTTCACACACAAGAGAAATAAACACCACATTCAAACTACTTATTAGTTGTGTTGTTGTTGCAGCATGCCTGGTCCTAACAGATACAACTGCATGTGCCAAGGTCCAGAGGTAAGACAGTACATGGCGTGTTCCACACTCTGCAAGTGGTTCCAAGTGGCTGGAAGTCAATCATGGTGTGTGATGGGGGAAGGCGTGGTGGGAGGGCCTGGAAAGGGAAGCAGAGTGAGACTGGGGTTCTTGGGATGATGCGGTGCAGAGGGAAATTGTAATTGCCGGCCCTGAGGAAGGGTTTTTAAGAAGTGGTTCTCCTCTTCCTCTTCTCCACATCTGGAGAAAGGATGACTTCCTGTTCCCCCAGAGACTTAGGACTGGGAAACAAAGTGTCTAAGTCAAAGAGTGTGTCTCAAAACTGGAGACCTGGTCACAGATGACTGCCCTCATGGCTTCTCCTAAACTAAATTAAATGAGGCTCTGAGCCCCTTTCCCGGGTGGTGCCCCTCAGCCTCCCCCTCCCGAGAGCTGCGCAAAATTAGAAAACAGAACTTGCAAAAACCAGGAAAGGATTCTAGCCTTCCATCACGGGATCGTATCTGAGATGCCCATTGCCAGGCTGGCATGGTCCATGGGCGGCTTTGTTTCTGCCCAGCTAAGGCTGGGAACAGGGATCCCCGTGGAGGAGCCCAAGTCCACAGCTCACTGTAAATGGCCTCCTGCATCCATGGGCCACCCCTGCAGAGGTCTGACAGCTCCCAGGCTCCAAGGGGAGCAGGGCTTGCTCCCTGCCACCCTCAGAAACCCCCAAACGCAGCCCCTCACCTTTCTTGGGGAAACTTCTTCACCTGCTTCTGGATCAGCCCCTCCCAGCACCAGCCCTGGCTCCTCCTCCAACCCAAAGGAATTCAGCTTGAGTCTCCTGAGGCCTCAAAGACAAAAGAGATTTACCTCCCACCTTTCTATCCTTTCTCCCTGCCATGGGGAAAAGGATGTTATAAGGAACTCTTTTGAAAACTCAATTAGACGTCTCCCACCATCACTACTGACAGAAGAGGCCCCTGAAAATGATGCGGGCCGAGAGCAACTTGTCACACCAGACAGCGAGGAAGCAATCAAAGACAACTAGGGCCAGGGCCGAAGGACTCAGGAGCCAGGCTGAAGAGGCTTTCCCTGGCAAGAGAGACAACAGTGTGTATCAGTGAGGACAGTAACTTCAAGAGATGGAAACAGGTCAAATATATTTAAGTCTGTGAGTCTGTAATGATAGTCTTAAAAAAAACAGAAACTGATTGATTATCAGTTGAGGATGCTAATAAACTATTTCATTACTTCAAAACTGACAAATAAAAGGAAAAACTCAAGCAGGAGACAAGGATAGAAAGAAACCACTCTGTTCTGAGTAAATATATCCCAAGATGCTAAAGAAGAAGAAGAAGGAGGAGGAAGAAGAGGGAAGGAGTTTAGCCTGTAATGACTCTGATATCATGGAAACAGGAAAAGCAGCAGCTTTCCACGGGGGAACTGGGGACCACAATTTCTCTGTACCTTGCTGGTCAGCGGGGGGTCTCTGTGGGCTGGAGCAGGCAGGACCACATTCTAGGCCACCTGGAGCCAATGGGACAGGGAAGGGGGAGGGGAAGGGATGTTGGTGAGGGGGGTGGAGAGTGAAGAGGAGGGTGGGTTGGGAAGGGAGGTAGAGAGGGAGCTGGCAGACACGGAAATGCAGTATAATTGGAAGTGGCTACCATTGCCTCTGACACTTTCATTGTTCAGGTGAGACAACCGAGACCCCAAAGGGCCAGTTCTTGACCACAAAGCTCACCTGCACCCCAAAGGGGAAGGACAGAGGTGAGAAACACGCGAAAACTAGGTCGACACCCCTCCCGGAGACGCCATCACGGAAAAAAAGGCCAAAAGGTCCCTGACTCCACCCGGGTCAGGTGACTCTGGAGGGTAGTGCTTGAGGGAGGGCCCAGGAGTCTAGGGTGCATGGGTGCAGCCCCGTCCTTCAGGATTAGTGCCGCCCTTTCCCAAAGCTCTCAACTCTGCAGGGAAGTTCGTGGGCTTAACTGCTATTCAGCGTGTGAAGTAGGAGACAAGAGACTTGGAAACATATGAACACCTGCCCGGTGGAGAGAGGAGAAGGTGGCCCTTGTTACACACACACAAGTGGGACTCAGGCCTGCTCCAGCGAGGCAGGCTGTCCCCACTAGGCATGGACCACAGTCACCGTGGAAACCTCCCCGTAAAGGACTGAATGACCTGCATTTTGAGTTTCATCTCCCAACATCATAGGATTTTATCAACTAGGATTTTATCAGTAGAATGCAGAAGGCAGAGACAGGGATGGTTTTTCTCTTGTTTCAGTGCCAGCTGAGCAGTATACAGAGCCCAGGAGGCAGCCAATGAGCCGCTCTGGTGTATGTATGGAGCGGGGGCATCTCCTTGAGCCATCCTCTGCGATTGGCCACTCTGCTTTACTCATACAGGTTCCAGGTGCTGCGTCAGGTACCGAGGACAGGAAGATGAGTAAGGGACAAATCCTGACCCAAGGAAGGGCACAGTTGAGTTGGGGAAACAAATACACAAATAAGTCATTACAACCCCATGGGGCACGTGCACTGGGCACAGAACCCAGAGTGATTTGCTCAATAAAGTAGGTGAAAGAGGGGCAATGGGAGGACGGAGGGCTGGAAGGAAGTGGTGAAGATTTGCACAGTCATTAAGGGAGATCAGGGGACCAGGTCAAGTGGCGACGGACGGTTGGATCACAGGCCAATGTACAGGCCATGTGATTTTCTCCAGCAGGGCTTAGCTAAGCAGGTGTGTTGTAGAGGCTGCAGCCAGAGAGTGAAACATTGGTTGGAAGTAAAGATTTAGGCAGAGGAGCAGCTGTGGACATAAAGGCAAGGTCCAGGGTGGGCACTGCCAGTGGATGACACCCAGGAGTGGAGAAGAGCCATGGGAGTTGCAGAGGTACAGGCATTCCATCCTGTTGTAGGACAGGCTGTGTCCACAGACACTGCCGTCTCCTGGGATGGAAGGGATGCTGGCAGGAGTGGGATGGAGAAGATGGACGCCGCAGCCCAGCCGCTCAGGGAATTGGATCCCTCTCTCTGCCCCGGTTCCCTCATGTGATGATAACACTGCTCTCTGGATCCCTGTTGGGGTGTCCAAGGCTGGGCACGTAGTGTGCCCATCCTTCTTCCCACACTGCCCCGTTTAGTTCCCCGGATCACTCAGGAGAGCGGAGCGCTCTGTGCTACGCAGGTACACCTGGCTCGGAACCCTCGCCAGCTCCGGGCTAAGTATGGACATTGAGCCACGACTGAACATTGGTTCTAGACTGTATTCAATGCGTGTTATCACATTAGATAAAGGAATGAGAATTCTTCAAGCAAATAAGAGAGAAAAGGACAGCCTGAAGGAGGTATGTTGAAGGCTTTTCCCAGGTTAAAATAGCCTGGCGCTCTCTCCTTGGTCATGGGGGGCTGGCAGCCTTTTCAGATGCTGAGCAGGCACCTGTCAAACCATTTCCTGCTGGGGTGAATAACAAGCACTCCAAAAGGAGTGTTAAAAGGAGATTCAAGTCCCCTCTTTAGAGAGAGCCAGGTTGATAAGAGTATACTCATCCCCTCCCCAGCCCCCTGACTGCAGCTGGAAGAAGCCGCCCCCCTCAATGCCACGAACCCCTTCTGGCAGCCAGAGTCCTACAAGGAAAAAAGCAGGACTAGCTGAGTCCTCATGCCCTCCTTTGCACTGGAAAGGTGAGACTAGTGGGATAGGCCTCAGCCTCGGCACCATCTTGAATTTCTATGAACACAGGAAGTGGATTCATTAGTCAGGGTAGTGGGAGGTAACCGAGGCAGCTCTGAGGGTGGGAGGGCAAGTTGGCCGTGAGGGCTGATCCCAGTATCCTTTGGCAGCTCAGTGGACACGCTATGCCCTGGCTGGGGCTGCACTGAGCTGCCGCGAAGAGATGAGCCCTGTACACCCTCCCTGGGATGGCCAAACCTGCAGCCCCGAGGCTGCTCTGTGCTCTGTGCTCGATGAGCTGGACTAGCTCCCTCCATGGCAGTATCTGTTATGGCCCTGGTTTCCTGCCCAGCCCCTGACTGATACTTTCCCCATCACCCCAGCCACCCCTTACCCTCACCAGTTTTATGATACCCTGCGGGCCTCTGTTTCTTTCCAGGTGCTGTTTGTTTGTCTCTAACCAGCCTTCATCAGGACAAAAGAATGAGAAAGAGAATGGCCCTGTCTCAAAACACTTCTGTGATGTTTATTTTTTCCATTATAAAAGAAGTAGCCAGAGGAAGTATGGAAAAGTACAGGAAAGTTTTAAAAAGAAAGAATTTACCCATAGTTCCACTACTCAAGAGACAACTGACATTAATATTTGGGGGAACACTTATGCCCCACTTAACACCTTTTAATTTTTTTTCCAATTTAAGAAGATAGGGCTTCCCTGGTGGTGCGGTGGTTGGGAGTCTGCCTGCTAATGCAGGGGACGCGAGTTCGAGCCCTGGTCTGGGAGGATCCCACATGCCGCGGAGTGACTGGGCCCGTGAGCCACAACTACTGAGCCTGCGCATCTGGAGCCTGTGCTCCGCAACAAGAGAGGCCGCGATGGTGAGAGGCCCGCGCGCCGCGATGAAGAGTGGCCCCCACTTGCCACAACTGGAGAAAGCCCTTGCACAGAGGCAAAGACCCAATACAGCAAAAATAAATAAATTAATTAATAAACTCCTACCCCCAACATCTAAAAAAAAAAAAGAACTGTTGTGTTAGATAACACGCAGAACATGTAGCCCAGGCCTGGATTTAAAAAAAAAAAAAGAAAAGAAAAAAGAAGATAGAGGTAAATAGGTATTAAACAAAACGACAATTATCACAACAGAGATAGTCTTAGTAAAAGAACTGTCCTCCCTAACCTCCTAGCTAGGTTTTCCCTAAAAATCATTCTCCTGAACTATTATAATGGGGTGGTGGGGAGAGTCTCTTCCTCTCTCTTCTCATGCTTTCCAAATCTGTTCTTTATTTATTATTTGAATTCTTATCCATCACATTCATGTTACTTTGAGAGATTACAAATTTATTCCCCAATATCTCCAACAGCCTCAGAAAGAGAAGATCTTATGCATATGGACAAGTCTAAACGTAGTCTGTTGTCTCTTACGATTTGTTCGCATAGCTTCTCGCACGTGTAGCATCACTATATACTGTCAGATTTTTTAGCAGTAGAAATGCCCTCCAGCCAGCCAGGAAAAGAGGCTCAGCACCCCTCATCTGAGCGATAAGGCTCGTCGCCTAAGTGTTGGGGGACCTGGATCTGTAAGATGAGAAGCTATTTTGGACTTGCCTCCCGTGCTGACAATATTCTGAGAGATAAAGTAACTGGGGGGATTAGATCGCCTGGCTGCAAGTGTAGGTAATTTTAAATGAGGTGGCTCCCCTCCCCTGTTCAAATCCCGAGGCCGCCAATGACCTGAACCCTAAAGGTGGTGACAGGGAATGCCCAGCCCAGCCCCCTCAGGTCCTTGCCTTGGGGCATATGTAGTGTCATGATAATGAGGGAAATGACCCAGGCCCTCCCAGCCCAAGAAAACTACCTAAACCTAAACCTTTCTTCAGAATTCAGTTGGAAAATAAACTTCTATTTCAAAAATAAATGCCAAAATATTAAAATACCAATAGACAAGCTATTTCCCAATGCAAGTCATGTTCTTAGTTGTATAACTCCTCACTTGTTCAGCATTCACCATGGGCTGGCTTGTATATAGTTCTCCATGGAGCGTTCTCCCCCAAAGAGACTGCAAATAGCCTCCGGGCAGGTCTCTCTTGCCCAGCACTTAGCAGAAGAGCCAGCCTAGAAGACTCTTGATGTTTGCCAACTACAGTCATATTTCAAAGGCACTGATAAAGGGGCCACAATTCGCTTTGTTATTAGAGCCTGAGTGATGGTTAAGGAATGAGGCTTTATCGCATCATATAGCCTTCCAGCCTCCTCCTGTCTCTCTCTCTTTTCTCTTTTCTCCCTTCCCCCCTCTCTGCATCTGAGTATGTGTGTGTGTGTGCACGTGTGTATGCACAGGTGTGTGCGTGCACGCGGTGGAATGCTGGTGAGAGTCGGGGGAGGAAAGATGTTGGTCTCACGCACACCCTGTCTTTTCAACGTCCTGACCTTTTCTTTTTTCCCATCCCCACTTCCATGCCTTTCAATATATTAAGAGGCCCTGCCCCTGTCCCCGCCCCAAAGCCTCTTCCGGGTCTGGGCTGCTTGGGCAGGAGTGGGTGGGAAAGAGAATGTCGGTTGCACCTCCGCCCACGATGAAGATGGCCTCAGCCTCCCGCTCCCTCTTCCCTGTGCCCTGGGAGACTGGTGTCCTGAGAGCACAGTCCTGGGAGATAAAGAAGGACTGAGTGAGCTGGCCGACTTCAAACTGTCCTCCCAGAGCAGATGTGGCCTGAGCCTCTGCCATCGGGCTCCGCCTTCCCTTATGTCGTTTTTTTTTTGTGAGCAGGGCTGACTGCCCTCCTGAGCTGCGACTTTATTCATTGCTTTTTCCTCTAAGCGCTCAGGCAGTAGTGTGGGTGCCCGAGAGCTGCCTGGAGTGTGAACAAAAGCCCACTTAGGAACCACATCCTGGTTTCTCTCCCCCGACTC
The DNA here is from genome assembly GCF_025265405.1 of Mesoplodon densirostris. Lineage (NCBI taxonomy): Eukaryota > Metazoa > Chordata > Mammalia > Artiodactyla > Ziphiidae > Mesoplodon > Mesoplodon densirostris. The sequence continues at coordinate 170,031,787 of NC_082662.1, forward strand.
ACACCCCAGCTGCCTGCACTGGCCAGCAAAGTCCTCTTCTTAGGGACAGAGGGGTCACCGTGACAGCGCCACTCGCCTCAGAAACCTCTATGCAACCCGCTAAGGATAATTCTTAGAGAAACCCTGGCATCTCCATTCCATGGAGACACTGATTAGTTCCAGAGCTGCTAATTAAAGGCCCAAGCTGCTGCATACGAGGGTTCTCTGTGTGCTGGGATGAGGCCACAGTGAGAAGCGGGACATAAAGCTGGAGGCATGGCTGGGCCCGCACTGGGGGACTCTTCAAAGACAGGCCCAAGAAATAAATGAACCTCCAAAGGCCCTTTAATTTTCTCACTTAGCTGTTTTGATAAGAAAGGACTAAAGCCTCACCATGATTTGCTGGGCCATTTGCGGACAAATGAGGGACAGACTCTGGAGCTGAAGTGGATCCTGCTCTCTCTCCAGGGTGAGCTTCTGTCTTACATTAACTGGGGGCTAATGAATGTCTCGAAGGAGAGGCTTTGAGACCTTCATGTGGATTGAAGGATCACTCCAGTGGCAGCTAAAATGCCAGTGACGGCCTGCCTTTGGCCCGTGACGGCATTAATAGGCCCTTCAAGACACGGGCAATTTCTACTAGAGCCGGTCCTTTGCTCAGTGGCCCCCATGGGAGTTAATAAACAGAAAAGGTCAGATCCCGCACCGGCCTGGAATATATACAGCCATGGAACTCTGCACCACGCGCACAGGGTCTGTAGACTGGCCAGGCACAGGCTCCTCCTTGGCCCAGGGTGGGGCTGGCGTTTGCTGGCAGATTCTCCCTCAGGGAAGTCACAGCATCTGGGAGTTTCCGCACAGAGGTGCTAAAGGAATCCAGTGGGGTCTTGGACACACCACACCACAGCCCTGGGTGGGAAATGCAGGAAGGAGCTTTAGAGAGAAGAGGAAAGGGCAAGAATTGAGGAAAGCAAAGGGCAGGGGGTAGGGAACCAGGGAAGGTCCTCTGGTCAAATGGGGGAAGCTCACCGCAGCAACGCCGAGCCGTGCTTCCCCAGAACTGCCCCGAGGCCCCGGGACAGCTGTTCCCCTCACTCTCCACCTTCCTCAGGAGATGAGCCGGGCCAACACAGCCTTTCCGAGGCAGCTCTGTGGGCCAGTGGCCTTGGGTGAGTCACTTCCCTTCTCTGGGCTCAGTTCCCTCCTCCATTAATGGTGGTGGGCTCATTGGATGCTCTCACGTATGGACTGGGCTGGCTTGGAGGACTCGGGTGGATTAAGGTGACACTTCCTTCACAGGGTAGAGGGCTCAGCCCACACACCTGGCAGTCCCCCTCCCTGGCCCTGTGGGTAACGTCACTAAGGACCCCACACTGCCCGTCAGGCCCATCAAAACCCTCCAGCCTACATCACACGCCCAGGGCTGCGCCACCCACCCTAGCCACGCCCCTCCCCAGTCCTCCAAACACCTTACTGGTCTGGCAGCGCCCTTCACGTCTGCTGCTCCTTCAGCCGCCTCTCAACCAGCCCCCTACTCTCTCTCTCTCCCTTTACCTGGTTTCATTTTTCTTCAAAGCCCACTTCACCACCAGATACCACCAAATCTATGAGTTTGCGCATCGCCTTTCTCCTCTCATCGACGGCAGGAACAGCGTCCGCCCTGATCGCTGCAACACACGGTGAGTCCTCAACAAATAACTCCGCGCCTTTGCGCCCACAGCTCTGCTGTTCCCCGCCGCCTCCCTCCAAGATCCAAGATCGTCACCACCTCATGTCTCCCCTCACCTGCCTCTGGAAGCCTCTCCAGCTCTGAAGCCCCCTTCGCTCTAATGCCTACAGGACCAGGCTTCCCTGAGGGTCACGGCAGTAAGCAGTGCTGGGGACTAAGCCGTGCTCAGAATGTCAGCCCCAGGGCCAGAGGTTCCGACATGATGGTTTAGACAAAGAAAACCAAATACCATGCACGTAATTGGCGCAGAAGGAATAAAATCTTCTCAAAGCCTCCAGCCCACAGAACTCCACTCGTCCCTTCTGGGTACCACAGATGCTTAGTGACAGCTGAGATCTGTCTTCCAGAAGCAGGAACCAGGGAGTATTTCTGGCCCAATTAAGCTTTAGTGCTTGACAAGTAGGAAATGCAGCCTCACATCTTTACGTTCCTCGTGTGAGAAGCACGTGGGCTCCATGTACATCTGAGCCATCTTGCTTGCCTTCCTGTAGGTACGTCATGCCGAGGACACAGGTGGAGGTGCGGGCCATGATGAGGGCATCTTTAAAAGGATGCGGTCGACTGGGGGCATCTGCCCCAGGCAATGGGTACTAATATTCTTTTACAAATTATCAATATTAGAAAATCAAGCAATTATCTCCATTTCAAAGGTATGAGAACTCTTCTCATAGCTATTATTACCAGCAGCATCGAGTTTATAAGTGCAATGCTGCCAGGAATATGGTTTCTATTCTTCCAGGCATGGCAGATTTTACCCTGTCAGTTTTAGCAGGGAGACCAGACCTGAGTCGTGATCCCTAATTGAACCCTAGATAGGTAGGTAGATGAGGAGACAGATTAGATGGCCTATTTAAGTGCACACATTTGAAGAACTCTTCAAAGAAACACATCAACTCTAATGTTAAGTGCCCATTTGAAACAGACCCCGTTCCAGGCAGTGAATGTCTGGCCCTCCCCCGGAAAGAACCACAAGCATCTTGTCCTCAGGGTGGAGAGAACCTGTCCCACCCCCCTCCCCAGGCTGGTCCCCACCCTGCCCTGGACACTAGAGGCCTGTCCTTGGCCTGTGCTCAGGACCCTGCTGTACCACCCCCTGCATCAGCCATGAAGAGCTCTCTTCCCCGAGGACTGATCACTTTCAAGGAGGGTCAAAGGCCTCTCTGTGTCAACAGCTCCTTGCCTTTGTGTAGGCACTGGCCCTGTGTGACACTGATCCTCCTCCCTCTTGGCCTCTCTGTGGGAACTCAGGACCATAGACCATTATAGGTAGGGATGTCTCCACGCAAGATAGCGGAGGGGTTGGTGTAAGGGGAGGGAGGTGGTGAACGGCCAGTACCTCGTTCATTTATTTAAGATCTACATAGCACTTAGTATGTAGTTTGTGGTGTTCTTTTCTGCAGCCCAGGGTCTAGCAGAGTGTGTGGCATGTGGCAAGCTCCCAGGAGTTGCTGGGGCCGAATATAGACATAGTCAGGTTGGCAAGGGGAAGATGGTCAGCTTGATCCATCAGAGTCAAATCAATTACAACAATATTAGTTACCATTTATTAAGCTTACTCTATGCCAGGTACTTTACTGACTTTTAACATAATGAACATTTACGGCCTCCCAGGGAGAAAGGTGTTATGAGCCTCATGTTTCAGATGAGAAAACTGAGGCTCAGAGGGGTTAAGCAACTTTCCCAAGGTCACACAGCTTATGACATAGCTGCCAAACCCGGGATAGTCTGACCCCAGAGCCTGTGTTTTTGACTACTATGTACTTCTCCCCTTCCCTTCCCTCCCCTCCTCTCAGAAAAAGCAAATGAGGGCAGGAGCAGGAATCTGAGGTCAGTAACCTGACCACCCCCTGGGGAAGCCTTGAGGGAATGTGGCTTCAATGGAGCCTTCAGACAAAGCAGCTGCCTCCACAAAGCAGCCACATAATGGAGGCTTGTGTCATTCAGCAGAGCCACCAGGACTGCTAACCAGTTGGTGTGCACCGGTACAGTTGTACCTGTTGGTAAAACTTTGAAATACACTCATGCACATTGACAAACAGCTGCTGTCCTAATGTCTTCCTCCTGGACCCCATCACCCTGATGGCTCAGGAGCCCCCATTGGAACCCTGGAGCTTCCCCTGATCCCACACCTCAAGGGTTAATGCCTGGCCCTGCATGGAACCTCCAGGCCCCTGCTCCAGGGGAGGGCTGGGGCTTAGTCAGCGCTGGGTCCATTCCTATGCAGACCACTTTTTCACAATTTTGAAATTCTCCTTCGGGTCCCCCCCTCTCATGGGAACTGCTGGTCTGAAAGGGCATCTCCAGCAGCTCCTGGGCCCCAGGGATGAAATAGTCCTCCTTACCCGACCCCCTAGGGAAGCTGCATCTGGGGGGGTCAGGCTCCGCCAGCCCAGAGGGGTGGTCCCCAAGGCAGGGAATTGGCCAGGGCAGCCATCTCTCCTTCAGAGCCCCCCATAACCAGAATGGGCAACACCCAAGCATACCTGAACCAATTGCGGGACCCTGGTGAGCCAGGAGGGCTGGAAGAATGGTCCAGGGAGGGGGTCTGCGGTGGCCCAGAAGGGACTAAATGCTCAGGAAGTCAAAGCTGGCTAATCAACTGTGAGTGTGGATCTGTGGGGTGGGGCAAAGCCAGAGAAAGAAACGAGCCTCAAAGACAGAAGCTGGAAGAGCAAGGACAGTTTGGTTAGAGGCTTTGGAGGTGGGTCAGAGCATGTGATTTCAGCCTAAAGATGCGAATACTATAAGGCGACTTGAGGCTTGTTTCACGTGGTGCTGGTACGTGGCCTGCAGTCTCTTAAGACTGGCTGGGTGGAGGCCCAGGACCTGAATGCATGAAAAGCTGTAAGACGGGGAGCTGTGACTCAGGAAAAGGACAACATTTTGCTATCAGCAAGGACAGCACAGGTCCCTCCTCCTGCCCCCGCCCCAAGCCCCCAGCTTGTATTTAGTGCGTCTCCAATCCCCACATTCTGAGTCAAAATGTGATCAGACTTTATGTACCAGAGCACATAAAAACAACAAAGCCCTGTGGATTCCTCTCTGCTCAATTCCACCCTCCCAGGCCTGCTGTTTGCTTCACAGCCTCATATTGCATTTGTGTGCAGTTCAATAGATTTTTTTTATTATAGCTGGAATTAAATAACTGAAAGATGGATCCAGTGGGCTGAGGGAAAACAGAAGTTTAATCAAAGGAAATAACAGAGTCGGCCTGGTTCTAGAATTGCAGGATGTCCTGAAGCGCCCAGCAGGGCCTGGTGACGATGTCCCTCTCTCAGACTTTCCCTTTGAGGCTTCCTCCCCCAGCTTGTGCCCATGAGGGGGCTTCAGAGGTCACCCACCCCCTACAGGTAGGAGACGCAGTGGGCGGGACCAGGGCCAGGCTCTCAGGGCCACCAGGAGCTCAGGAAAGATCAAACCCAGGGCCTCCATCACAGCATCAAAGTATTGCTGAAGGGGATTATCCTTTTCCTTTTCTCTTGCCCTGAGGTTCTATGGGCAGCAAACCCTGCTGAAAGGGATTATAAATTCTGGCTTGGGGTCCTGTAGCCTTGGCTGTTGCCAGGACTCATGTGGCAACAGGAAAGGTTATATGAGGAGGGAGAGACAAAGTGTGAGATCTTGGAACCCAGCTGGGCGTGGCCCTGTAACTGGGGCAGCTGGTAGGTGGCAGGACCTGGATGGGACCTCCCTGGAAGGTGCCATGGGAAGGGGCAGGGCTCAGGCCCACCCCAGGGGAGGCCTGATCCAGCTTGCTCAGGGGGCTGACAGGCAGCCGCCGGTTTAGAAAGCCCCTACCTGCATTGCCAGCCTCTCTGTGTCCCTTCTCCCTTTCATCCACTGTGCTCAACACTCAGAGGTTCCCCCAGGCATCTTTTCCTGCCTCAGAATCTTCACACGTCACTTCCTCAGGGAAGCCCTCCCTGACCCCTCAGACCTGCTCAGCCTCCCCTATGAAACACTCCACGGCCCTTAGGGTCTCCACGGTGCTGACCACCATTACCATGTCATGTTCAGTATCTTTCTGCCTTGCCGCCTATGAGCTCCCCCCGGGCCTGGGCCATCTCGTTTTATTCTCCATTTTCTCCCCAGTGCCTGCTGAAGTGTCTGGCCTGTAGAAATGGCTCAACAACATTAAAAAATAAAGGACTTGAGTCAGACCTTACCTGTAGGTGTTAGGAAGGTTCTAAGACAAGGCAAAGCAGGTAAGGGGATGGAGGTCAGGGCAGGGAGGGCTTCCAGGAGCCAGCAGAACTCCAGTCCCAGGGGTGTGGAGTCTGCCAGGAACAAGGAAAGACCAAATCCAGGGACCCCCAGCCTGGGCCGCTCACCGTGATGGGACTCAGGCCCCAGGAACGAGACGTGGTCCAGTTCTCCATCACTGAGACCCAGGCAGTCACTCAACCTCTGGGAGTCCTTGTTTCTCATTCGTAAAATGGGGATAAAAATTCCTGCCTCACAGGTTGCTATGAGGATTAAATGAACTCAGGAAGTGGTAGCTTTTTTCTTCCAAATGTGTGCCTTTGCCTGGACTGTCTTTGGTGATATCTATGTATCTATATGTATCCATCCATCTATCTTATCTACAACTATATAACTACATCCATTTCTATTTCTACCTCTAGATCCCAGTGTCTCTACCTCCATATTGTTTCCCTCTCTCTAAATCTCCCTCAGAGCCTGAGCTCTGAGCTCTGACACTCCAACAGCAGCTGGAGGAGGTTTGGGTTTGTGAATATTTGGACAAATACTAACGAGACTGGCAGGACCAGCCCTTCCTAGATTACATAGATGCTTCATCACAGCCCACAGATGCCCCCGACCTAATTAACTTGGTAGACTTAGGCTTGCAAATTAAATCCTGTTATTGGCTCCAAAGGGTGCTGCTCCCTTCGCATACACACCCCCCTGTGTGCTGAGGAGAGGCAGACTCAGGGCTTCTGCTTAGCTGCCCGGGCACACCAGGGTTTCAGGGTTGCTGCATGACCAGAGAAGTAACCCCATCAGCTGAGTCCAGGCCTCGATCAATTTCAACAGCAGCTTTGGGGCTTTCCACAGGAGGTCCTAAAATCAAAGCTTTCGACTCCACACATGCCTTGAAGGAATAGGAATCACCTCTCTGGAGGCAGCAAAGGGAGTCGGGAGACATTGTGTTTGGATTCACGCAGACCTGAGTTGAGTCCTGGGTCTGCCACTTACTAGCTGTGTGATCCTAGTCAGCCAGCTCGACCTCTCTGACCCTTGGTTCCTCGTCTGCATAATGGGGTGACAAGACCATGTCCAAGGGCTGATAAGATTAAATAGGCCTGTAAAGTGCCTATTCAACAGAAGCTCATTCTCTCCCCTTATTCCAGATCAAGACTGGGAGAGTTGCCAGCAAATATATCAGATCCCAGCAGAGGACGGTGCGTCTCCCTCCTGTTCACTCTGCTGTGGAACTAGTGAGAGGTCAAAGTCAGATCCCACCTGGGGAAAGGTCCTCTGCAAGGAGCAAATTCGCTTGCGCCCAGGTCCTGCTGGTGTATAAGACTCCTCTATCATTACCGGCTTCCACGGCCTTGTACCCACCTGACGTCATCCCCCCCACCCCGCCGCCCCGGGTCATGGCTGACCCGTGCTTGGGAATGATCTGTCCCAAGGCTGTCACGGGAGGCCTGACTTACTTGCTGTTATTTTGGCTCAGATTCCAGGACACTTGCCTTGTCCCCTTGTCCCTTCCCCTCCTATACTTCAGCCTCAAGAACTGTCTCCTGTATTACCACTATCTGCCTCAGTATCTGTGCCTTGAGCCATCCCCTGGGAGCAGGCATCCCCCCTTCCCCCAAATCTAACCTCAGTACTCCAGCTACACCCAGCTCCCAGAGGCTGGACCTGCCCGGGAACAACTGGCTGTCAGCCCAGCCTACTGGCTCCGCCTGCCTGACTCTGAGTGCCAAAGGCCTGCTATCTGGGACCTCTGCCTCCCTGTGACAACTGCTCAGAACCATCAGGAAATGGGGAAGAAACCCTGGTACCCAGGCTGAAGGACAAGAAATGCACTTCCTCTCCCAAACATTACTACAGGTTTTTATTCTGTCTTTCTCCAAAAACCTCACTGAAGTGAAAGCAAAGGCATTTTTGAAAGTATAAACCCAAAGACTAGGAGAATTTCTCCTCTAGGAGAGGAGACAATTATAGATAAGAGATTTTGACAAAGTTTAGAAGGTGAAAAGCAGATGGAGGAGGAAAATTAGCAGAGGAAGATATAAGCTGAAATGCCTGCAAAGGAGGTTCCAGATGAGAAGCGAACCCATTTGCCCGGCAGAAAACCTGGGATGCTCAGGACGTGGAAGCAACAGGTACAGAAAGTTGTGGGCAGGAGTGAGGCTGGGAAAAGGAGGTTTGCATGGGCATCTACACTGAGTGAGACCCCCCCCAGATTCCCCCCTTTACCCTGCACAACTGGGCAGCTCACATGCTTCCTCCACCCCCACCTGGGCAAGATGCCCAAGGCTTGTTCTCTGGTGAAGCAGAGAGAAAGCTCCAAATTTGGGGACACCAGGCACAGTGAGGGGTAAGGCTCAGGACTGCATTCTAAAAACTGCACAGTGGGTTTCTGAGTCCCATTTTCTGGTCCTGCTACAGGCATCCTGCCCCCAAGCAAGAGATTAGAGGATTCTCCTCTTGAGTAGCTGAACTACCCCAGAGAAAAAGATCTCTAAATACTGGCATTTGACAACTTCCAATGTAAAAAGCCCCACCTGTCTTCACGCTCCACCCAAGCATTCAGAACTTTCAATCTGCTTTATAGAGCCGCTTGGAAATATGATCAGATAGTCAAGGATTAGCAGATATTTGAGGAAAGACTCCAACGTGAAAAAGAGATCAAAACAAAGGCAGCGCTGGAGTAGGTGTCAGAGCACCTAGCATCTCAGAGACAGGGCAAGGAGCAGAGGACAGTTTCAAAACGAATTCTAGTGAAAATTCTAAGACTCAAGAGCAGACATTGCCCTTTATGGGAAAGGAAATAATCAGAAAACAGGAAAGAACTCTTGGAGATTAAAAATATACATAACAGGGCCTCCCTGGTGGCGCAAGTGGTTGGGAGTCCGCCTGCCGATGCAGGGGATACGGGTTCGTGCCCCGGTCTGGGAGGATCCCATATGCCGCGGAGCGGCTGGGCCCGTGAGCCATGGCCGCTGAGCCTGCGCGTCCGGAGCCTGCGCGTCCGGAGCCTGTGCTCCGCAACGGGGGAGGCCACAACAGTGAGAGGCCCGCATACCGCAAAAAAAAAAAAAAAAAAAAAAAAAAAAAAAAAAAAAAAAAAAAATATACATAACAGTTGAAATTAAAATTCAATAAAGGGAAACCTGCCAGAAAGAAAATTAAAACACAAAGAGGGAAAACAGGACAGATGAAATTTTTTTTAAATTTCAAGAATCAAAGAGAAAACAGGTGGGAGGAAATAATTTTTAAATATTTATATAAATATTCCTGGAATAGAAGGGCATGAATTTCCATATTGAAAGGGCCAATTGAGAGTCTGTCATTACAAATGAAAAAAAATACCTACACCAATTTTGAAATGTCAGAACACCAAAGATAAAGAGAAGATCCAAAAAGCTTGGGTCTGAAAGCTGAAACAGGGCACAATAAGAGAAGCAGGCATCAAAATGGCACCATTTTCTCAGCAGCAACACTAGAAGCCAGGAGATGAGGAAACAACGCCTTCAGCATCCTCAGGGGGAAAATGTTATTTTCAAACTGGATTCTATATTCAGCCACTCTCAGGGAGCGTGAGGGTAGAAAAAAGACATTTTTTCAATGTAAACAGACTCAACCAAATTGACCAACCATGTACCCTGTCTTAAAAAACTGCTGAAGGATGTGCTCCACCAAAACTAGGCTGTAAATCAAGAAAGAAGATAGGGCCTGAGGAAACAGCAGAGCTAGGATTGGACAGAGCAGTGAATACAAGTCCCTGGACGACAGATGTGCAGCAGGCCTAGAGGGCAAGCTTATGGTTTGGAGAAGGAGGGAGAGCTGCCCAAGGAGGGAGACCACTGGGGGAAAATGGGATAGATACATTAAATGATAGGTCTCACCATTCAGAAATTATACTGTTAGGCCTTTGCCAGAACCGAAGGAGCAAGTTACATAGAAAACTAGGTGAATTCTTTTTTTTTTTCTTTTTGGCAATAAAGCAGGTATATTTTAATAAGGGCAGGCAGCTAATTTGCACTCAATTTATATATTTTCCATCCAATTTCATTCCACTGGTTCAAGTTTCTTCATAGCCATAGCAAATGCTTCTTCACCAAAATGAACATTTTTACCCAATAATATTGTCCTAACCATTTACATTTCCAGAATGGGAGGAAGAAGTAAGGTAAGTGGACATTTTTTTTAAAGTAAAAGATAAACGTACAAACATGAACCCCATTTGTAATCTAAGATGGTTTAGACTAGCGCTTATCAAAGTTTAATATGCATATGAAACACAGCATAGAAGATGTAGCCTCTGATTCAGTAGTTCTGGAGTGGGACCTGAGATACTGCATTACAAACAAGTCCCCAGGTGGATGCTGCTGGTCTGTGGGTCATACTTTGAGTAGCAAATATTTATACAGAGATAAATGGCAATGAAAACAACTGTTGAGCTATGATAATATTTGCCATTTATCTAGTGCCTACTGTATGCCAAGCACTATACTATTTTGCATGCATTATCTCAATTTACTCCTCAAAATCCTTATTATTATTATCCTCATTTTACAAATAGAGAATTGAGGCTAAGAGGAGAAGTAATTGCACAAGCTCTGACAAATGCTAGTTGGTGGAGCGGGGATTGAAGCAAGATTTATGTCACCTCAAAGTCCAGATTTTTTTCCTTAGAATTACAGCTTCAACCTTCCCTGCAATGTAAGGAGACAGAAATAAATGGAAAGACATTTTGTGTTCATGGATTGAAAAACTCCACGTTGTTAAAATGTCCATACCCCCCAAAGTGATTCAACGTTATCTCCATCAAAATCCCACTGGCATTTTTCACAGAAATTTAAAAATGAATGCTAAAATTCATTTGAGACCACAAAAAACCCAGAATAGACAATGTGATATTCAGAAAGAAGAATATAGCAGGAGGCATCACACTCCTTGATTTTAAAATATATTATAAAAATAAAGTAATTTTAAAACTATGGTACTTTATAATTGTAAATGGGATTGTTTTCTTAATTTCTCTTTCTGATAGTTCATTGTTAGTGTATAAAACTATGACACATTTCTGTATATTAATTTTGTATCCTGCAACTTTACCAAATTCATTGAGGAGCCCTAGTAGTTTTTTGGTGGTGTCTTTAGGATTTTCATTACATAGTATATGCCACCTACAAACAGTGACAGTTCTACTTCTTCCCTTCCATTTTGGATTCCTTTTATTTCTTTTTCTTGTCTGACTGCTATGGCTAGGACTTCCAATACTATGTTAAATAAAAGTGGTGAGCGCAGGCATCTGTGTCTTTCTTATTCCTGATGTTAGAGAAAATGCTTTCAGCTGTTCACCATTGAGTATGATGGTTGATGTGGGCTTGTCTTATACAGGCTTTATTATGTTGAAGTATGTTCCCTCTAGTGCATTTTGTTGAGAATTTTTATCATAAATAGATGTTGATTTTGTCAAAAGCTTATCATACATCTCTTGATATGTTCATAAGATTTTTATTCTTCAATTTGTTAACATGGTGTGTCACATTGGTTAATTTATGTATGTTAAATGATCCTAGCGTCCCAGGGATAAATCTCAATTGATCCCAATGGCAGGAGTTGGGCTGGCAGGATGCAGTGTATTCGGGGGCTAACTATAGCCAAGTGCAGCAGGGCAGGCCAGTGACAGGAGACAGGGTTTTCCTGAGTTAGGGTTACACAGTTTTGCTGTTCTTCTGTTTAAAAACATACTTTTAAATTTCTTTAACAACCTTGCTTTGTCAAATCACATTTGGGGAAAAAAAAGAGAGCTGCAGTACCTCCTGAAGCTGTTGTCTTATTCTCTTGACTCTAAAGGTTCACTGCCATTTTCCAGTAAGAATGGTCTGAAAACATCCCCTCTTTCTAAGCCATGATGAATGAGCATTGATTAAAAGTAGTTTCTTGCCTCCAAGCAGCCCACAGAGCAATCAGGGCCACAGCCCTGGGCACCTCAGGCAGCCGAGCCAAGACACTTCTGGCTGTAGTACTCAAAGCAGGCACACCATCAAAAAAGCACTAGGTTGGGCCTCCCTGGTGGCGCAAGTGGTTGGGAGTCCGCCTGCCGATGCAGGGGATACGGGTTCGTGCCCCGGTCTGGGAGGATCCCATATGCCGCGGAGCGGCTGGGCCCGTGAGCCATGGCCGCTGAGCCTGCGCGTCCGGAGCCTGTGCTCCGCAACGGGGGAGGCCACAACAGTGAGAGGCCCGCATACCGCAAAAAGAAAAAAAAAAACAAAAAACAAACAAACAAACAAAAAAGCACTAGGTGAATTTTTAAATGAGATAATTATTAATCCCAGGATAAACAAAGGAAGGTAGGAAATATAATCACTGCATATTACTTGCTCTACCATAAATAATATTCACACAGTTATAATAATTATACACCAACTGCTTATATTAACTAAAAGTATCGGAGCCATTATCCTGGGAGGGTAAGAGGAGGGAAGGGAATGGGAAGAGGACAAATCCGTGTCTGCCATATCAGCACCTCAACAGATAAATTCTAAATTTGGTAAATCAAGGAAAAAAATGTAAGCACATTACTTAGAAATATAGAGATAAATACTAGAAGAAACAGCTCAATGAGTGTGCTTGTTTTTTATTGCTGCATCACCGTAAACTTAACAGTTTAAAACAACACATTTATTATCTCATGGTTTCCCTGGGTCAGGAGTCTGGGCATGGATCTTCTACAGAGGGTTGAAATCAAGGCATCAGCTGGGACTGTGTTCTCATCTGAAAGCTTAACTGAGAAAAAATCATCTTCCAAACTCATTCAGGTCACTGGCAGGATTAATTTCCTTGTGGGTGTATGACTGAAAGCCCCGGCTTTTTACTGGCTGTTAGCTGGCGGCCACCCTCAGGCCTATAGGCCTCCTGAAGCCCCTAGAAGCCACTCACGGTTCCGTGCCATGGGAGCTTCTCCAACACGGCCACTTTATCAAGCCCACAGGGAGAGCCTCTGGCTCCAGTTTGCTATGAAGAAAGTCTTATATAACACAGCATAATCGTGGCAGTAATATCCCATCACCTTGCCATGGGAGGGGAGATGGGAGATGTGAACGCCAAGAGGCTGGGACCACTGGGATCACCCTAAATTCTATCCACCACAAAGAGGTTCTTAAATGTTTTTTCATAAAGAAGTCATGCAAAATACATAAGAGAGTATTAATGGATCCCTCCCACCCATTTCCTAGCCAACACGTTCTCTTCCCTGGGAGGCAACAAATATAACCAGTTTCTCTCGTAACTTAACAAATGATTCTGTGTATATGATACATGTGAACATACACACGTTACTCCTCACTCCCTTAGCTCTCTGCTCAAATCTGCCAGGCCTTTCCTGAGCCCTCTATAAAAATGATGATACATACATATTTTTCCCCTTTTTTTGCATAACTGGTACCATGTTATGTAAACACATATGCATCTCACTATTTGCACTTCATATATCCTGAGATGATTTAAAATTAGTACATAAAGAGATTCTTCACTGTTCTTCTGCCGTGGTCTAGCATTCATTGACCATTTGATGGACAGTTAGGTCATTTTCAACACTTTTCTATTGTGAAGTTAGATATTTCTAATGCTTCAATAAGTATCTCTGAGGGGAGGTCATTTTACTAATAGTGTTGCCTCTGGGGAGTGGGACAGGAAAGGGCAGGGATCTACTGCTTTCATTATAAGCCTTGTGCACCACTTGATTTTTTTTTTAACCATGCACACATATTACTTTGAGAATTGTAAGAGGGCTGTGTGATCTGTTCAGGGGGTGAGGCTGGCTGCATGGGGAACCTCTCTCATCCTCGCCACCATCAGAACAGGCTTCCAAGCTCCTCTGAGCTGCTAGAGCCCACTCCCACTCAGGCTTTATTCTTTTCCTTTCTCAGCATTTATTGGGCATCTGCTGTGTGTCAGGAACTTGGAGACTGGAGCTTCAGAGAAAAATTATACTTCTCACTTCAGGCCAAAGATTCTACTTTGTAATATCCCTTGTGATATATGAGAGCAAACATGCACACAGCTCTCCTGGGCTCTCGGGAGAGAAATGGGCTTCCAGCGGCCTCAGCTGGAGCCAGAGCCCCCTCCAGGGTGCAGGAAGTGCACAAGCTCCCTCCAAGGTGGGGAGTTTGGGAATTGTTTGGTGTTAAAGTTCTGCTTTCCAGTGGATCTGAGGGGCAGCCCCCAGGGGCAGCTTCCCTTATTGCAGTCATCCACTCCTTCCTCTGCAGCCCCAGCAGTAGCTTCTGGAACACTGCCAGCCCCCTCGAGGTCCCCATTTGTCACATTGTATGTCTCTTCCCCATAAAAGGGCAAAACTAGAGAGACCTGCTGTGTCTCCCTCCTTCCCTCCCCCTCACCTTTCTCTGCCCCCTTCCTCCTGTAACTCCAATTTGTTTTCCTTCCTTACAACTGCTTCTCCTTTTCTTCTCCTCCCCTACTGATTACCCTTGGCTTCAGCTGTGTCCCTCAGTGTCCAATGGGGGCCGAGACCCTGTGACCCTACCCCTGCCATCTCCCTTTGACCCAGCGGACAACAGAGTCTAGCATTTGCCCAGTGAGGTGGGTACACACCTGTTTTAAATGGGGAGAAAATTAGGCCTTCATGCCTCATTTCCCATAGCAATACACTGTGATGAACTTGAACTCCATCAGAGTGACAGTTACTGAGCAGCCTCCTGGGCATCAGACCATTTCATCCTCACAGCAACTGCACAAGACGGTATTGCTATGATCCTCGCTTTATAAATGAGGGAACCAAATTAGTTACATCTCTGGGAGATGTAACTAATCTGCCTGTGGTCACACAGCTAAAAGTGGCAGAGCCGGTATCTAAACCTGCATCTGCTTGTTTCCAGAACCAAGGCTCTTAATCTCAGTGTTGTGGGCGTCATCCTCTACACACGTGGCAAACATATTTTCTGTTTCCTTTCTAGTGAGCATTGGCCTCATCAATGACCCACACTGACATCAACCCAATAATCATGACTGTGTGCGTGCAGTTTTCCATCAGTTAAAAATCCACTTAATCCAGAAAACAAACTTATGGTTACCAGGGGGAAAGGGATAAATTGGGAGATTGGGACTGACGTATACACACCACTATATAGAAAATAGATAACTAATAAGGACCTACCATATAGCACAGGGAACTCAATACTCTGTAATGACCTGTATGGGAAAAGGATCTAAAAAGAGTGGATATATGTATATGCATAACTGATTCACTTTGCTGTACACCTGAAACTAATACAACGTGTAGATCAACTACACTCCAATAAAATATTTTTTTAAATCCACTTAATCCACCATCAATGGGCCCACATTTCTTCAGCTTGGCTGCAAGGACTTGAGGCATTTCATCAAATGTTTTGCTGAAATCAAGTCTACATTCCAACATGAAATTTCATCAAGACTTTACCTCCCAAGGCTCCCTGAAGTAATAAACCAACACCCATCAAGCTCCCCCAACCCTCCCCAAGTCTTTCTGTGCTGTTATATCTGGCCTGGCCCTGATCAAGGCGCTCCTCTGACCTCCCGAAAGCAAGATCAAAAAGATTGGTGGTGGGGGCTTCCCTGGTGGCGCAGTGGTTGGGAGTCCGCCTGCAGATGCAGGGGACACGGGTTCGGGCCCTGGTCCGGGAGGATCCCATGTGCCGTGGAGCAGCTGGGCCCGTGCACCACAGCTACCGAGCCTGCGCTCTAGAGCCCACGAGCCACAACTACTGAGCCCACACGCCTAGAGCCTGTGCTCCGCAACGGGGGAGGCCACCGCGATGAGAAGCCCGCGCACCACAGGGAGGAGCGGCCCCCACTTGCCGCAACTAGGGAGGGCCCGCGCACAGCAACGAAGACCCAACGCAGCCAAAAATAAACAAATAAACTAATTAATTAAAAAAAAAAGACTGGTGGTGTTTGGAAGTGACAGCGGGCAGTGGAGGAAGTAGAGGGTGAAGTGTGACAGCGGCTGCCAAGTGGCAGAAGTGAGATTAGAATGGATGCGAAAAGTGGCTGGTGCAGCGGTGAGGAGATGTGGCCTTCCATCAGTCTGGGACAGCAGCCTGAAAGATGCACTGGGGCCCAAGGTCCTCCCTACAAGCTCTTCCTTCTTTTCTGGTGCAGGGCTTGCAAACTGAAGCCTGCAGGCATCAGGCCAAGACCCTAAATAGGGGAAGTTGGTCCTGGAGGAGGTGATCAATGAATTGCGTGTAAAGTGTGCCTGGCACATGTCAGAACTCCCTAAGTGTTCATTGTTATTATCAGTTGTTATTATCATCATCATCATCAACATCATTATTATTATCACTATTATTAAAGAAGCAGCTGTGACTCAACCCCAGACAACTATTGTCCTTCAGCAAGGTGGGTGTAGTGATGCCAGATTTCCCAATATGTCAAAGAAGCTGGGAATCTGGATTTTTGTTTAAAATCTCTCCATTTTTCCATTTGGCAACTAATGCAATTAGAACAAAAACCAGTGCCCGTGTGGACCAGATGAAATCAGCCTGTGGGCCACCCTCAGGCCTGCATGCTCAGTCCTGGAGCCTGCGGCAGAAGCTCTGTGTCCAGGATCCCACAATCTCCAGGGATTAGGAATGTGGCTGTGACAGTCTTCCAAGCCTCCTTGTGCCCCACACCCCTACACACACACACACACACACACACACACAGGCCAGCTGCACTTCCAGCCTGGCAAGGAGAGCGGCGAAGGGAGAACGGTGGCCAGCCGGGAAGAGAAGGGCTCACGCGGGCCTCTTCAAGGAAGAAGCCCAGGGTCCCCGCACGGCCCACAGCACTGGGCAGCTCAGCCTCTGCTTGGCTGAGGGAGCATAAGGAACCAGCCATGGACCATGAGAGGCTCCCCGCTTCCTGGGCCCTGAGAACATCTCCCCTGAGCAAAAATGGGCTTGAGTTGGATGAGGTCCCTTCTGCTGCCCACCTTCTCTGATGCCCTCCTGCCTTAGAGTTTTGACTGCAGTGGCTGCCACTATGAATGTGCGGTGGCCGCTGTCACAGCAGATATGTCAGAGCATAAACAAAGAAAGCAAAGCACAGCTGTAAAGAAGACCAGAGAACTCCCAAAGCTGTGGTCTGCCCGTAACTGCCAAACCAAAAGGGTGGAGTGACACCCCGTGGAGCCGGGCAGCCTGTCCCTGAACTGTGGGCGGGCTGGGGGGGACCGTCTCCCAGGAGCTGTGGTTGTCCTTTCCCTCAGCTCCCTTTGTCCATAGTTCTCAGCGAGAGGGGGTGCATTGCAGCAGTCTCTAGAACTTTCTCTGGGGTCCTTTCCCTCCAAAGCTCTTCTCTGCAAGACCCTGGAGGAGTTCTATTGATGCTTTCATGTAAGGGGATATCCCATCAGTCCCTCTTTGCAGAATTTCTCCTGTTTTTGAGAAAGGTGATCACCTAGGAATGGGAAGGGTGGGGATGGGAAAGAACTCAATACCTTCATCATCATAATTACATTTTTGTTGCTTTTAACAGCTTTATTGAGGTATTACTGACATACAATACATAGTTAAAGTATTCAATCTGGTAAGTTTTGACACATGTACACACCCATGAAACGTTCAACACAAACAAGATAGTGAACATACCCCAAAGTCTCCTTGGTGTCCTTTGTCATCCCTCCCCGCCCCTCCCTTCATCCACAGGCAACCACTGATCTTTCTGTCACCAGAGATTAGTTGCGTTTTCTGGAGTTTTATATAAATGGAATCTTACAGTATGGATTCTTTTTCTGTCTGGTTTCTTTCACTCAGCATAACTGTTCTGAGATCCATCCACGTTGCTGCGTTGCTGCTTGTATCAGTAGTTCATTCCTTTTTTTACTGAGTGGCATTCCATTATATGAACATAATTACTTTTTTATATATATATAATTACTTTGTATTAAGTACTTCCTATATGCCAGGAACTCTACTAGTGAGTTCACATACATTATCTTTTTCAGTCCTCAAACTGATCCGCAAATAAGAACAGTAATCTCCACTTCACAGTTGAGGCAAGCAAGGCTCAGAAAAGTTAAGAAAACTTCCCACAGGTCACACAGCAGGGAAGTGTAACATTCAGGATATGAACTTGTCTCCCTGCACGGAGCTATACTGCATGTGCCGTTTTCCCTCTGAGCACCTGGCCATCCCGGGCTGCTCAGCAGCAGGATGCCTTTGACCTTCCCTTCTAGTTCCACCCCACGGGCCCGGGAGCACAGTGGACCGGCCTGGCCGCCTTGGTCCCACCTCCTCCCGCGACCGTGACACTCTGGGCACATTGCCCGTGGAGGGGAGGAGGTCAAAAGAAAGGGGCCCGAGCACCTGGAGGCTTGAACCCCTTCTGCCCACAGCACCCCCCCCGCCTGTTTGCAGAAGAAGATTTTTACTGGAGTCAACTTGTTTTGAGCTGAGGTGGAACACGCTCCCCGAGCCTATCAATAGAACGAGGCAGAAGGGTGACCACGCGGCAGATGGCACGGGTGGGTGGAGCGGCTCCTCTGTCGTGTTCGGCGGTGGTGAGAGATTCCCGACTGCGGGCACCGGCACTTCCCTTCTCCTCCTTCCCTTCAGCCCACTGCAGCTGAGCTTCTTCCGTCACAATCCGCCTTTTCCGGGTTCCCGGAGGTCCCGCAAAGGCCTCTGGGAGCGAGGCCGCCGGGCGGATGAGCACCAGGGCCTCAGGGCCGCACCTGCAAATCCCGAGAGTAAGCTCATCCCTCGTGTTTCCGGAGACCACGCCTCCAAGTGCCCTGCAGAAGGGCGGGAATCACTGTCCTGGGGCCTGTGTTCAATGATTTACATCCCACCCCACCTGGCTCTTCTGGAACGTCGCATGGCCCGGGCCTGGCATCTTCAATCTGCCCCTCTCGCCTTGCTCCTTCTTTGGGGCAGACTTCCTTTACCCAAATCAAAATCCTTCTCTTGATTCTGCTTCGCCTTCACATCACCAGACTTCTTAAGTTATCTCCTCAGAAGCCCTCCCCACCCGCTGGAACTGTATGTATATACATACAGTAGAATATTATTCAGCCTTCAAAAGGAACTAGGTTGACCTCCCTAACAACCCTCTCCAATGAGTGCCTTTGGGGGCACGCATCCTACCTGTGATTCCCTGTAGGAAAAGCATCATGCCCGTTAGGCTGCCAGCACCACGAGGCCGGGCCTCCCCAATCCGTCACTGTGGTTTCTACAGCACCTAGCACAGTGCCTGCACCCAACAAATGCTCAGTGAATACGTGATTTCTTGAAATAAGGTTTTAATACTTGCAAGAGTGAACAATGTATTATTTAGAGGTACATGTATTTAGTAAAACTGTAAAGAAAAGCAAAAGAATTACACGCTAAGATCAGGATGGAAGTCATACCCATTAGGATGGCTAGTTAAACACACACACACACACACACACACACAAAAACAAATGCTGGCTGTGGAGAAATTGAGACCCTTGTACATTGCTGGTGAAAATGTAAAATGGTGCAGCCACTATGGAAAACAATCTGGCAATTCCTCAAAATATTAAACATAGAATTACATTTGACCCAGCAGTTCCCACTTCTGGGTATATACACAAAAGAAAGCTGGGACTCAGCTATTTGTGCACCAGTGTTCGTAGTAGCACTATTCACAATAGCCAAAAGGTGGAAACGACCCAAATGTCCATCAACAGATGAATGGATAAGTAAGGTGTGGTATATACATACATACAGTAGAATATTATTCAGCCTTTAAAAGGAAGAAAATTCGGGGCTTCCCTGGTGGCGCAGTGGTTGAGAGTCCGCCTGCCGATGCAGGGGACACGGGTTCGTGCCCCGGTCCGGGAAGATCCCACATGCCGCGGAGCGACTGGGCCCGTGAGCCATGGCCCAGTCGCTGGGCCTGCGCGTCCAGAGCCTGTGCTCTGCAACGGGAGAGGCCACAACAGTGAGAGGCCCGCATACCGAAAAAAAAAAAAAAGGAAGAAAATTCGGACACAGGCTACAACATGAATGAACCTGGAAAACATTATGGTGAGTAAAATAAGCCAGTCACCAAAGGACAAATATTGTCCTAATCTACTTATATGAAGTACCTAGAGTAGCCAAATTCATAGAGAAAGAAAGTAAAAACAGTGGTTACCAGGTCTGGGGAAAGGAGGAATGAGGAGGTATTGTTTAACTCAGTTTATTTAACTTTAGTTTGGCATGATGAAAAAGTTCTGGAGGTGGATACTGGTAATAGTTGCACAACAATGTGAATGTTCTTAATGCCACTGAACTGTACACTTAAAAATTATTAGAATGGCAAGTCTTATGTTATATGTATTGTACCACATTAAAAAAAAACAAAACAAAAAAACCAAGATGGTGGTCACTGCAGCGGGAGGGAGGGGGAAAAAGAAAGGGCTATAACTGTACTGAGGGTGAATCCTCGGGTACTCAGACTCTTATACTTGTTTAGTACATTGCCTATATCCAGCCACACCTGCCCCCTCTGCAACCACACATGTATGCTATGTACCTTATTTCATGGATTCTAAAGCTCACATTTAAAAAAATGTAATCTCTCTGAAACTGGGATGCATCTCACAACCAATGTGGTAAGAATAGCCTTGTGCCATAGTTTAGGTGGTAGGCTATTATCTTTCTCTGTGGTACATAAAACAATGCTGCTTCTGGGACTTCCCTGTAGTTAAGGGAAGTGTCCAGTGGTTAAGACTCCATGCTTCCACTGCAGGGGGTGCGGGTTCAATCCCTGGTCAGGGAACTAAGATCCTGCATGCCAAGCAGCATGGCCAAAAAAAAAAAGAGATGCTTCTGACAATTGATGGTCTCTAAGAGCAGATGAAATATAGGGTATGTATTTGTAAGTAAAAATATTTCATAATAAATTTTTATTTATTTTTACTGAAGTATAGTTGATTTACAATGTTGTGTTAGTTTCAGGTGTACAACAAAGTGATTCAGTGATTCTTTTTCATATTCTTTTCCATTATAGTTTATTACAAGATACTGAATATAGTTCTGTATGCTATACAGTAGGACCTTGTTGTTTATTTTATATATAGTAGTTTGTATCTGCTAATCCCAAACTCCTAATTTATCACTCCCCACCCCCTTTCCCCTTTGGTAACCATAAATCAATCTCTGTGAATATGTTTCTGTTTTGTAAATAGATTCATCATTTATATCATATTTTAAATTCTACATGTAAGTGATATCAGATGATATTTGTGTTTTTCTGTCTGACTTCACTTAGTATCATAATCTCTAGGTCCATCTATGTGGCTGCATTTGGCATTGTTTCTTTTTTTTTTTTTTTTGGCTGCACTGGGTCTTCGTTGCTGTGCGCGGGGTTTCTCCAGTTGTGGCGAGCAGAGGCTACTCTTCATTGCAGTGCATGGGCTTCTCATTGCGGTGGCTTCTCTTGTTGCAGAGCACAGGCTCTAGGCATGCAGGCTTCAGTAGTTGCAGCACGCAAGCTCAGTAGTTGTAGCTCATGGGCTCTAGAGCACGGGCTCAGTAGTTGTGGCACACAGGCTCAGTAGTTGCGGCACATTGGCTTAGTTGCCCCACGGCGCGTGGGATCTTCCCGGACCAGGGATTGAACCCGTGTCCCCTGCATTGGCAGGCAGATTCTTAACCACTGGACCACCAGGGAAGTCCATTTCATTCTTTTTTATGGCTGATTTAGATAGATAGATAGATAGATAGATAGATAGGTAGATAGATAGATAGATAGATGTGTATAGATATATCACATCTTCTTTATCCATTCATCTATTGATGGACACTTGGGTTGTTTCCACGTCTTGGCTGTTGTAAATAGAGCTACTATGAATATTGGGATGCATGGATCTTTTCGAATTAGAGTTTTCTCCAGGTATATGCCCAGAAGTGAAAATGCTGGATCATATGGTAACTCTATTTTAAGTTTTTTAAGGAACCTCAATACTGTTTTCCATACTGGCTGCACCAATTTATATTCCCACCAAGAGTGTAGTAGGGTTCCCTTTTCTCCACACCCTCTCCAGCATTTCTTATTTGTAGGCATTTTGATGATGGCCGTTCTGACCAGTGTGAAGTCATACCTCATTGTAGTTTTTTTTGGTTTTTTGAGGTACGTGGGCCTCTCACTGTTGTGGCCTCTCCCATTGCGGAGCACAGGCTCCGGACGCGCAGGCTCAGTGGCCATGGCTCACGGGCCCAGCGGCTCCGCAGCACGTGGGATCTTCCCGGACCGCGGCATGAACCCGTGTCCCCTGCATTGGCAGGCGGACTCTCAACCACTGCACCACCAGGGAAGCCCTCTCATTGTAGTTTTGATTTGCATTTCTCTAATAGTGATGTTGAGCATCTTTTCATATGCCTACTGACCATCTGTATGTCTTCTTTGGAGAAATGTCTATTTAGGTCTTCTGCCCATTTTTTGATTGGGTTGTTTGGTTTTTGATATTGAGTTGTGTGAGCATAACAAATTTTTAAATAACAGTTCTATTGACATATAATTCACATACAATACATACACCCATTTAAAGTATACAATTCAATGGTTTTTAGTATATTCACAGAGTTGTGCAATCACACAGTACATGGTCTTTTGTGACTGGCTTTTTTTACTTAGCGTGTTTTCAAGTTTCATCTGTGTTGTAACATTATACTTAATTTTTAAAGTGATCCATTCACTCCTCAACTCACTGGAATCTGGCTTCTGAACCCACCTCTTTATTAAAATGACTCGTGTAGGTCACAAGTAATTTCCTCATTATACAGTCTAGTGGACATATCTCAGGCTTCATTTCAACCTCATTCAGCACAAATATGGGCTGATTGTTAACTAAATGCCAATTTTTACTGGCATCACTGACTTCCTTCTCTCTGACTTGCTCCTTCCTTAAATGCCACACCTCATGCTCATTTGCCTGTTTCCCTGTCTGGACCTTCTCTGTCTGCTTCCTTGGTTCTCCCTTCCCCTCTCCTTTGGCTTGTCTTTGGCATTTGTCCCCTCATTTGACGTTCTTCCAGTGATATCCAGCAGACTGGTATCCTCCATGATCAGGCCCTCAATCTGACACAACCCTCAATCAGGTTGTATCTTCAACTCTAACCTCTGTTTCTCCACCTGCCTGCTAGACCTTCCTCTCTGGGTGTTGCACGGGTGCCTCACACTCCATGCTAGATGGAATCTCTCCTCTGCATAACCCAGCACTTCTCTTAAGCCACTTAGATTCTGCCTTATACTCTTTCATTCAATGAAATTATTTACTCGAGGCCTGTGTCACAACCATGCTCCGCCAGATCATTGGTCAGGCCAAGAATCATGCTAGCTTGATCCCCCTCTTGGTATTTATTGGAGCAGGAGGTACTGGAGCAGCACCGTATGTCTGGTGCCTGGCATTGTTCCATCCAGATGTCAGTTGGGACAGAAAGAATAACCCAGAACCCTGGAACAAAGTGGGCCCCAATGATTAATACAAGTTTTACCCAGTGAATGTAGATTACAGCAGCAAAGTGAAGAAAGAAGGTCCAGACTTCTAAATGAAATGTTTCACTATAAAGCTGCTTAGAATGAAGGTCTTCCAGAATCCATATGCACAATTTTGCACTTGACCAGGAGATAGTTCCCCTCTCAATGTGTGATCATGTTGGTGTATTGTGTTGGGGTTTACACTGATTAATAAATAATCTGAAACTTCAAAAAACTAAGTGAGAATTTGCTGCTGTTTGAAGTACTAAAGACATGTTAGAGGGGCTTCCCTGGTGGTGCAGTGGTTGAGAATCTGCCTGCTAATGCAGGGGACACGGGTTCGGAGCAACTAGGCCCGTGAGCCACAACTACTGAGCCTGCGCATCTGGAGCCTGTGCTCCGCAACAAGAGAGGCCGCGACAGTGAGAGGCCTGCACACCGTGATGAAGAGTGGCCCCTGCTCGCCGCAACTAGAGAAAGCCCTCGCACAGAAATGAAGACCCAACACAGCAAAAATAAATTAATTAATTAATAAAAACTCCTACCCCCAACATCTTCTTTAAAAAAAAAAAAAGACATGTTAGAAAAGAAAACAAAGTCCCTTTTCTCCAAGAGCTTCCCTTCTAGGGAGAGAGCCAGATGGTCAACCATGAACCTGCAATATGGCTGGTTGTGAAGAGTTCCTTAAAACAATTAGAGCAGAGTAAAAGGATCAAAAGTGACAGTGGGCTGTGCTGGTTATTCTCTGCTTACTGTCCCTCCCTCCCATACAATTCACCCATCGTGCTCCCTCTCAGCCCTGTTCCATGCCCCAGGGACTGGCCTACAAGACTTCTTTCACCCAAGCTCCCTTGCCCTCTGCCTTCCTATTGGCTTAGGCAGAAAGAGGTGAGAGAGTGGGGGGCAGTGGTGTGGTAGTAAAGGTTTATCAGCCAGCTCTCCAAGGAAAAGCAACCTGATTTGTAGCATTTGCCCATTTCTGTGGTATAAATACTCCACCTTGAGAGATTTCAAACAGCCATCTTGATGTCGGAGTTGGAAAGAGATGCTTACCGTGGGCCCTGATGAACCAGTATAAGCCAGTTTCAACACACCATTGGTGGGAGGAGAGGGAAGTCTGGGAGTGTCTTCTCAGCTTCCACTTGTCCTCGGTCCTGGCAGGGGCTGCATCCCTTCAGGACTACAGCTCTAGACAACAGTGCCTCTTAGGCCACTCCAGCTCTAACGAGATGCTGATACTCCCATTCCCTCCTCCTCCCTCTTCAGGCCTGGGATTGGGAACAGCTTCTCAGTGAAGCTGGTCCCTGGGTGCCTCACTATCCCTAGTTTCCTTTCCCTACTCCCAGCTCTTCATTAATGTTCTTCAAAATCCTTGTGGAATGTACCTTCTGTTTCCCATGGGACCCAGACTCATACAGGAAGGTTGTCTTTTTTCGTAGAGTGCACAGGAAGGCCTTTCTCATACTGTAACACTGAAGCACAGAATGAGGGTGTGGGAAGTGATTTGTGTGTTGATCCTGCCACCTCCTCTCCAGTTTCCCCATCCCCATGCCTGGTAACCATTTCTCTTGTATTTGATTTCTAGCAGTGCCAATCCCAGTTCTTTGCATGTATCCAAAAAAACATTTGTTGAATTGTACCAAAACAGGGCCATCTATTGCTTTTCTTCTGCTCTCTAAAAAGTGTTCCTTGTTCCTATGAATTTCACTAATGCTCTTTCATTCTTCATTTGAATCTTCTATTGGGTCCATGCCCAGTGAGCCAGTGCTAACAGAAGCTGGTAGAAAATCCTCCTACAAAAATTACAGTCCTCAAAAGAAAAAAAAAACAACACCACAGTCCTCTTATAAAAATTGCTGGATTTGAGGCCACAGTAGATAATTTACATAGGTTGAGAAGATGAATTCAAAAGCCATTAAATCTAAGCCTGTGAAATCAAAATCAGCACAGTTTGCTACAATTGTACTTAAACTCAACATGAAGGCCAAATGGTAAAATAACATTCTGAAGTTACACCACTTTATACAGCAATACCACCAGTGTTCATGCTGCCTGGTGGGCCCGGGTCTGAGAACATAACGTTCCTGCTGTGGTTCTGCACTCCCCTCCCCGCCGGCTGTTAACCCCCTGTGCCAAGGCAGGCTGGCTTCATGAGACCCATTGTGTCCACACCCACTCCACCCACCAAGTGGGCCTCTTGCATCATGTCAACCAGCCTATCTGCAGAGGTATCAGCTTGGTAGGGAGAATGAACTCTTTGTGGAGAAGATTAGGTTTAGGGCTGGGATTTGGGTTGAGGTTTGTGAAGGTTAATTTTATGTGTCAACTTGGCTGGGCCATGGAGGGCCAGATATGTGGTTAAACATTACTCTGAATGTGTCTGTGTCTGTAAGGGTGTTTTTGTTTTTTTATATAATTTTTTATTTGTTTTATTTATTTATTTTTGGCTGCATTGGGTCTTCGTTGCTGTGTGCAGGCTTTCTCTAGTTGCGTCGAGCAGGGGCTACTCTTCGTTGTGGTGCATGGGCTGCTCATTGTGGTGGCTTCTCTTGTTGTGGAGCACAGGATCTAGGAGTGCAGGCTTCAGTAGTTGCAGCACGCGGGCCTTAGAGCATGTGGGCTTCAGTAGTTGAAGCATGTGGGCTCAGTTGTTGTAGCTCGTGGGCTCTAGAGCACAGACTAAGTAGTTGTGGCACACAGGCTTAGTTGCTCCGCGGCATGTGGGATCTTCCTGGACCAGGAATGCAACCCGTGCCCCCTGCATTAGCAGGCAGATTCTTAACCACTGTGCCACCAGGGAAGTCCCAGAAAGGGTGTTTTTGCATGAGATTAATGTTTAAAGCAGTGACTTTGAGTGAAACAGATTGCCCTCCATACTGTGGGTGGGCCTCATCTAATCAGTTGACAGTCTGAATAGAATAAGACTGACCTTTCCTGAGCAAGAGGGAATTCTGCCAGCAGACAACCTTTGGACTTGAGCTGCAACACCAGCTCTTCCTGCAGATCTTGGACTTGCCATCCTCCATAATCATGTAAGCCAATTCCTGAAAATACATCTTTCTTTATATATACACATCTAATTGGTTCTGTTTCTCTGGAGAACCTGACTAATACAAGCTTGGAGTGGTGACTGGATTTAGGGTTAAAGTTAAGGTTCACATTAGGGCAGGGTTACAGTTAGGGTTAAGATTAGAGGGAGATTGGGGCTAGATTTGGCATTCAGGTTGAGTTTGAGGTAGGGGTAGGGTTAGCATGAAGGGTAAGGTTAAGAATCGGGTTAGAGTAGGGTTAGGATTAGGGTTGGGTTGAAGTTAGGGTTAGAGTTACGGTTCAGTTTAAGTTAGGGATCAAGTCAGTTAAAATTAAGTTTAGTTTTTAGGATTAATTGGGAGATTGGGATGGACATATATACACCAATATGTGTAAAATTGATAACTAATAAGAACCTGCTGTATAAAATAAATAAATAAATAAATAATTTTTTAAAAAGAAAAGAACAACAAAAAAAGAATACAGTTACCAATAAAAAAACATGTTTAGTTTTTAAACAATGCCTGGGGTTAAGGAACATTAAGCTGTGGACTAGGGCTTAACAGCTGATGGTGTATCCTATCACCCTGGGCTGCCTAACTCAAGACTGCTTTTGCAGTAAGAGAGAAGTAAATTTTCTTAGCCTCTGTTATTTTGTATATTATTGTTTTATGCAGCTGAACCAGACCCTGATTAATCCAGCACCGCAGAATGGGGTTACCTACTGCCCTAGGTGCATGCCAACCACCTGTGCCTCCGCCATCAGCATATTTAGATCACGGTCCTGTGAGCATTTGTCCATGTTTTTTGTCTGTATTCCTATTCGGCTCTGAGGTACCAAACAGCAGGAATCTAAGTTCCCAGCACACATATATAGTGCCTGGGTCAGTACCCTACAAGGAACGTTAGTGTCCCTGTCTTTACTATGAAACATGGAATTCTGGCCCCCTTGGCCATATGTCTGGCCTCAAGCATCCTCAGAGCCACCTCTATATGAGAAGCCTGGAGGACAGGACTGCCCTCTGCCCATGCACTACCTCTGCAGAGGGCTGACCAGGCCAGTCTGAAAACAGTAGTATGTGGGCTTCCCTGGTGGCGCAGTGGTTGAGAGTCCGCCTGCCGATGCAGGAGACACGGGTTCGTGCCCCAGTCTGGGAAGATCCCACGTGCCGCGGAGCGGCTGGGCCCGTGAGCCATGGCCGCTGAGCCTACATGTCCGGAGCCTGTGCTCCACCACGGGAGAGGCCACAACAGCGAGAGGCCTGCGTACCGCAAAAAAAAAAAAAAAAAAAGAACAGTAGTATGGGCAAACTCTGCCCATGACATGGATTCCTTCTAAATGCAGTGATCAATTAATTGCTATGACCAGGCCCCCAAGAAGCTGCTGGGACAGGAGGCAAGCTGCACAGACTTACTGCAGAGCCGGGATTGAGGGTAAAGTTAGGAAGGGCTGCCTCATTCTTGGGCAGGACCAACCCAAGCTGTGTTCACATTCTGATTCCCAACTGCTTGTTCAGAGATAGTAAATAACAGTAGCAATTTTTATTATTATTATTATTATTATTATTATTATTATTATTACTGAGGTTTACAATATGACAGACTCCATTCTAAATGCTGTATCTGGATCATCTCATCTAATCCTTAGAGTAGCCCTATGAGGTAGATATTATTTTCCCTTTTTACAGATGAGAAACAGAGGCATAGAGATGTTAAATAATGTGCCTGAGGTCACAGAGCTGGTAAGTGGTACAGCTGGGATCAGAACCCAGACAGTCTGAGACCAGAACCCATGCTCTTAAGCACCATGCTCCACTTCCCTCCTAAAAGACCCACTCATTCAGCAAATAATAACAGTTACTGTCTGCTGAGCACTTTCTATGAGTCCGGTTCCATACCAGTGGTTCTCAACTAGGGCAATTTTGCCCCCCAGGGAATATGTGGCGATCTCTGGGAACATTTTTGAGTCTCACCACTGTGATGAGGTGTACCGTGACATTGAGTGTGTAAAGGACAGGGATGCTGCTAAACATCCTACAATGCCCAGCACAACACAGAATTATCCAGCCCAAAATAGTGCCAAGGCTGGGAAATTCTGCCCTATCCTAAACACTGTACATTTTTTGCTTTAATCATCATAATAATCCTGTGAAACCGTTGCTGTTATTCCCATTTTACAGGTGAAAAAACTAAGGTTTAGACTGAGATTAAATAATTTCTCCAAAGTCACATAACAAGTGGATGAGGAGATAATTCAAACCAAGATCTGCTGGATTCCTCAACACTTTCTGCATCCAGGCACTGTGCTATTTGATTTATATATTGTATAAAGTTTCCTATGGCTACTATCAAAAACTACACAAACTTGGTGGCTTAAAACAACAGAAATGTATTCTCTCAGGGCTCTGGAGACCAGACACCTGAAATCAGTGTCCCTGGGCCAAAATCAACTTGTCAGCAGGGTCACACTCCTTCCAGAGGCTCTAGGAGAGAATCCACAAGTCAGCATTCCTTGGCTTGTGGCCACATCATTCCAATCTTCAAGGCCAGCATCTTCGAATCTCTCTTTCCTCCATCTTCACATCACCTTCTCCTTTGTGTGTGGTCAAATCTCCCTCTGTCTCCCTCTAATAAGGACACATGTGATTATAGTTAGAGCTCGCTCAGGTAATTCAAAATAGTCTCCCCAGCTCAAGATCTTTTACTTAATCATAACTGCAAAGATCCTTTTTCCAAATAGTTTAAAATTTACAGCTTCCAGGGATTATGGTCTAATATCTTTGGAGGCCATTATTCAGCCCACTTCACAAATATCTTCCCAACCCTGCTCATAGTTTTATTATGCCTATTTTACAGATATACCCGGCTCTGAGGGGCATGATCTGAGCTTTGGATGTGTATGGTCAAATCTATGACCCCGATCAGAGGAACCAAAAGCCCGTTCAGGAACAACCCCACACTCACCACACACATACAAGCACACACAAACATAGATTGATCCGACAGATTTGGCCTTACAATAATTACTTCTAAATTCAGAAAATATTTTTTAACTGTAAATTACACTGCATTTTTAAAGTTGCTAGAGAAGACTACTTTTTAATCCACCTCTGTAGTCTTTATTTGCAAAGTGAAGACGTTCTTATAACGCAAATAACTGCTCCCTAGTCTAGCTGTAACTTAACGCTGACTTTTTAATGAGCTTTTTTTAAAGTCAGGGACTCCACTGGTACTATAATATACTAATATCTAATATCTGTTCTACCTTTTTGTTTAACGCTTCATATTGACCAAGGGACTTTGGTCTATATTAGCTCCTATGCTCTACATGCTAAGTCGGGGGCAGTGCGGGTGCCCGATGTGATAAGTGAAACAGGACAGGTAAAGTAAACATCAGTGACTATTCCGTTTCATCAGGCAGTTTCCAGATAGCTCCAAGGGAGAGTTCTCAGAACACTCCTTCTTGTTCTACCTTCAGAAGATTAAGATTTGGACTCATTAAAACACAGGTAACCACACCTCACCGAAGAAGATATACAGATGGCAAACGGGCATGTGAAAAGATGCTCTACATCACATGCCATCAGGGAAGTGTAAATTAAAACAATAATGAGACAATACTACATACCTATTAGAATGGTCAATACCTGGAACACTGACAACATCAAATGCTGGCGAGAATGTAAAAATAACAGGAACTCTCTCATTCACTGCTGGTGGGAATGCAAAGTGGTACAGCCACTTTGGAAGACAGCTTGGCAGTTTCTTACAAAACTAAACATACTCTTACCATATGATCCAGCAATCACGCTCCTTGGTATTTACACAAATGAGTTGAAAACTTACGTCCACACAAAAACCTGTACACTGTTTGTAGCACTGTAAAGCTGTTTATTTATAATTGTCAAAACTTGGAAGCAACAAAAATGCCCTTCAGTAGGTGAATGGATAACTAACCTGTAGTACATCTAGACAATGGAGTATTATTCAATGCTTAAAAAAAAAGGAGCTATCAAGCTATGAAAGGACATGGAGGAATCTTAACTGTATATTACTAAGTTGAAGAGACAATCTGAAGAGGCTGCATACTGTATGATTCAAACTCTATGACATTCTGGGAAAGGCAAAACTATGGAGACAGTAAAAAGATCATTAGTGGTCTGGAGTTGGGGGAAGGAGGGATAAATTGGCAGAGCACAGAGAATTTTTAAGGCAGTGAAAACACTCTGTATGATACTATACAGATGGATACATGTCATTATACATTTGTCCAAACCCATAGAATATACAACACCAGGAATGAACCCTGATGTAAACTATGGACTTTGGGTGATGATGATGTGTTGATATAGGTTCGTCACTTGTGACACATGTATCACTCCGCTGGGGATGTAGATAATGGAAACTCTCCGTATCTTCCTCTCAATTTTGCTGTGAACCTAAAGCTGCTCTAAAAAAAAATTAAGTCCCTCTTAAAACACACACAGGGGACCTAGGAACCTCTCTGGTGTTCATGAGACCCTTTCGTTTATTCATTCATGGGCCAATGTTAGTTGAGAGCCTGTGTGCCAGGCACTACGGAGACACAATGGGGGGCAAAACCACATCTAGTCCCTGCTTTGGTGCTGCTCATGCCTGAGTGGGAGGAGTAGACCCCGCACAATGAGGACCAGGAAGAAAAGGAATGTGGCTCTGTGAAAATGGTGGCCCCCAGAGCTGACCTTCCTTTAAGACTTAGTCCAAGTACCACTGATTCCACAGGCTCCCATGGGCCTCATTCTCTGAATTCCAGTGGTCTGGCAAGGCAGCACCCCGCCATCCTCCCATAATGCAGTGGGTCAGAGCCCTCTTCTGCAACACTTTCAAACCTGGGAGCCGGTGTCCAATCAAAACAAAGAGAAATCACTTAAAATGAAGTGTCCCTTAAACATTTTATTTTTATGTAAATCACATAAATATCCCTCCATTCTTTTACTGTGGAGTCAAGGCTGTGCTTGTAGATCTGCCCTTGGGAGTTATGAGTCCTCTTTCTCACAGGAAGCATGTCCGTAATTCATCCCTGAGGATTTCCAGTCTCCATTTCTTTAAAGTGAGGGGAAGTGGTAAAGACGCTTGGGAGGCAATCTGAGTTCAGAATCCTGGCTCTTCAGTATCTTTCCCCCTATCTTTTTCTCTCATCTACACCTAAATTTTTTTTGTATGATCTGCCTTTATTAAATCCTTCCAAAGCATTTAGGTTAATTTTCCAAAAAACCCTTTTGCACTCAGATTTTACCAGTTTACATGATATTAATTAAATTACGTTAAGTGCAATAACAAATCACAATCAGGTTTGGGAACAACTGATTCTGGGTAAAAAATACAGGTCGGGACTTCCCTGGCGGTCCAGTGGTTAAGAATCCTCCTTCCAATGCAGGGGACAAGGGTTGGATCCCTGGTCGGGGAACTAAGATCCCACATGCCGTGGGGCAACTAAGCCCGCGCGCTCTAGAGCCCACATGCCACAACTGGAGAGAAGCCCACGCACCACAACGAAAGATCCCGCATGCCGCAACGAAGATCCTGCGTGTGCAACTAAGACCTGATGCAGCCAAATAAATAAATAAATATTCTTTAAAAACACAAAAAACATGTCAAGTATGGAGGCAAAAGTGTGCAGGGTTCTGGTGGGTTCTGGGTGGTTACACTTTACAGAGGACACGAGACTTCCCTGCTGGGCCAATGGTTAAGACCACTGCAGGGGGTACAGGTTCGATCCCTGGTCGAAAATGTTTTATGGAGGGCATGGGGAGTGAAGGTGAGTTAGGTGAGTGGGCTAAGCAGAGGATGGTAAGAGGGCCTCTACAGATCCTTGGCTTGAGAGCACACCCAAAGAAGTCATGGGTCCAAGCCAGTGTAGCTGGGGCATCAGGGCCTGCAGGCCCCACGGAAGGCTCTCCCAAGGTGTTTCGGAGGCTGGGGGTTAACTAAAATGGATAAAATCAGGAGACCAGAGCTGGTGGGAGGGAAGTGGGGCAGGGTGCCCTTCTGCAGCTGTCACTCAGGCCTCCAACAGTCCACTGGCAACTCCCAAGATGATCAAAACTAAATTACTGAGGGCTTGTTCTTTGTCTTTGCAACTTGCTCTAACCGTAAAAGAAAAAGCCACTTACTGCCCATCTCACGGCAAAAAAAAACCTCCCTGCTGTACTCCCGCGGCTGGGCAGAAAGAGGAAGAGTGCTCCTGTTTTGTACCCCTGGCTCCCTGCTGGTCAGGCCGGTTGCACAAGCCTTGGATCAGGAGAGTCCAAAGAGCTGGAATGAAGTGGCACCCCTACCACTCGGGAGCCAGGGAACTAGGCTGGTCCCTCCTCACTGTTCCCAGGAGAGGGATAGTACTTCACCCAGGGAGCCCCTAGGGATCACTTGCACTATCTCCCTGGCATCTCAACAGTAGTAAGCATCCCCCCGCCGGGCTGGGCTGAGGTTAGTTGGAGGCGTCCCTGTCTCTCTGACTGCAGGATCAACAGGTGCCTCTGTTTTACTCTGAGGACAATCGTTTAGCATGTTGTTTTTATATTTGTGTCAACACAGACTTAGTATGGAGTAGAATGAGAAATCCTCATGATGATTTAAGAGGACACCAGACTTCAGATTTTAAAGCTGCACACAAGCCACACGGGGCTACACCACAGACCCCTGAGAACAAATCACCACCCTCTGCCATCCTGCACTCGGGCCGTTAGGGGCACATCCTGGGGAATGGCTGAGACAAGCTGAATCATGTGAATACACTCAGCAAATGACTAAGCGCTAGCAAACAGAGGAGGTTATTCTTATTCATATTCTTTTATTGTGTGTTAGTCTAGGGTCCCCAGCTAGATGGAAAGTTCTCAAGATCAGAAATGATCTTTTTTACCCTCAAGCTCCCTCTCCCTTTCTTCCCTCTCAGCCTGGCCTTGAGCATACCGCAGGGCTCCATAAGTACAGGGATAGTGAGGGCAATGAGGAGACCTTAAGTTTTAGGTCAAAGTCACCTGGGTGTGAATAAATTTCCACTGAAATTGATGGGAGTCTTCACAGAGCCCCCTCCCCAAGCCCCAGAGAGAGCCTTGGGGTCGCTTATTGAAATCATCATCCTCTATGAAGGGTCTGACTCAAGACTGACTCCTAGGCTTTCTGTGCTGCAGAAGAAATCTGAGAAGGGGCCAGAAAGACAGCCCAGAGAGGCCCTGGGAGATGGGGCAGATGGGAAGAGAGAGATCAAGTCAACCTGCAGAAAGAGAAGGAAAAACACCCATTTGCCCTCCAAGGGTTGGCCTGTTCCCTGCAGTGGAGGCCTTGTGGGGGGATCCGTGCCCTGGCCCTGGTCAGCAGCTGGTGGGGGCTGAGGGATAAGGGATGTGTATCACAGCAGGTCTCCGAGGGCCACAGAGGATGAACGTGGTCGTGCAGTGGGCGTGACCAGTATGTCCAGGAAGACACAGAGACCACAGGGTCAGAGGGAGGTTATCAAGAACACCTGTGTTTGAGGGCCACTCTGAGTTGATGTGACATGTGGATAACCGTGTCTGGATGGCGACCACAGGCCACTCCTGACAACCACAGCCTTGGAAGGAAAGAAGGGAAA
This sequence comes from Mesoplodon densirostris, assembly GCF_025265405.1. NCBI lineage: Eukaryota > Metazoa > Chordata > Mammalia > Artiodactyla > Ziphiidae > Mesoplodon > Mesoplodon densirostris. The sequence goes on from NC_082662.1 coordinate 170,065,800, forward strand.
GAAGCGGGAAGGACAGAACCCCCAGGAGGAGGCACATCTGCCACCCCCAGGACAGGGCAGGTGATGTGAAAGGGAGTAGGGGAGTTCAGCACAGGGAACTGTATTCAGTATCCTGTAATAAACCATAACAGAAAAGAATATGAAAAAGGAAAAAATATGTATATATATGTAACGGAATCACTTTTCTCTACACCTGAAACTAACACAACATTGTAAATCAACTATACTTCAATATAAATAAATAGATAGATAGATAAAAGAGGGAGTAGGAGAGGGACAAGTCAACCCCCAAATCACCTTCCCTCCAGCCCTTAGCCAGTGGGGTGGACCCACTCAAGGTAACAAAAAGAAAAAAGGGCTGGAGCAGCCCAGGAGACACAGAACACAGCCACCTCCTCAAAAAACCAGCCACCGTGGTCCTTCCACAGAGGCATCTAGGACGTTACACAGTCACAAGGAGACTGTCTACAGTTCGCTCAAGTTCTGCAAGAAGAGATCCATCAGGTTGCTTGCATGTCCTGGCTATTGTAAACAGTGCTGCAATGAACATTGGGGTGCATGTACTCTTTCGAATTATGGTTTTCTCAGGATATATGCCCAGGAGTGGGATTGCTGGACCATATGGTAGCTCTGTTTTTAGTTTTTTAAGGAATTTCCTTCCTGTTCTCCATAGTGGCTGCACCAATTTACACTCCCACCAACAGGGAAGTCTACTCAATACTCTGTAATGACCTGTATGGGAAAAGAATCTAAAGAAGAGTGGCTATATGTATATGTATAACTGATTCACTTTGCTGTACAGAAGAAACTTACACAACATTGTAAGTCAACTATATTCCAATAAAATTTTTTTAAAAAGAGAAATCCATCAGGGTTGGCTCTTTCTTAGGAACGTCAAAGCCAAACAGTGTCCCCAGCACGTGATACAGAGGTGACATCATGTCTAAGGTGGTGGAAAGAGCGACCCAGATACAATCAGGGAGACACGGTGACGAGGGCTGGAGATCTCGGTACTGTGACATCTGAGACCAAGGACACAGTGACCTCTGATGCCAGAACAGGAAGCTGCAAAGGGGATCAGGACTCAAGCATTTGTCCCTAAAGAACACTTTCCAGCTCTTTCATCCCAGCTTAACTAAATAACAAGAGAAGCCTGCAATCTCAGAATGGGTTGCTGTCTTCTGTTTGAAATCCCATGCTCCACAGCCTAGTATGACCTTGGAGTGGATTCTGTGACGTCAGCCGTGTCTGAGACCCCAGTGTCCAGTGAAGCGGAGCTCACCTCACACCCCGGCTCGGCAGAACCACGTGAGTGTCCCTGGCCTCAACTCCTTTCTGGCTTTGGCTCCCCAGGGCTAGGGCTGAAGTCACAGTCTGAAGGTTAGGGACTACCACCACTACCCCTCCTCTTCCTCCTCTTCCTTTCCTTCCCCTTGAATGTCCCTGAACCTAGATATTCAGTCCAGTCCACAGATTAGCAAGAACAAAACTCATGTTCATTCCCTCAGTATATTCAGGGTAGGAAGGAAAGACCAGCAGCCTTTGCTGGCAATAGAATAAGAAAGTCTATCTAGACAGCTGCTCCTCCAATACAGCAGTCACGAGCCATAAATGGCTATTTAAATTTAAATGAGTTTAAAAAGTTTAATATTCAACCCCTCATCGACATGAGCCACATTTCAAGTGTTCAAGAGCCACATGTGGCTACTAGTCATTGAGCTGGACAGTGTGGAACACAGAATGGAACATTTCCATCATCATAGAAGGTTATATCAGCCAGCAGTTCCACTCCTATGTTTATACCCTAGAGAAACCTTCACCTATGTGTCCCAGGAGAAACCACAAGAATCTTTATAACAAAATAATCTATAATAGCAAAACACTGGAAACAGCTTCAATGTTCATCTTATGCACAGACTATATGGACTACAATGGAAATTAATAACATCTTTACACATTTGTGTGGATAAATCTCACATAATGTTCAATTTAAAAAAGCAAGTCAGGGACTTCCCTGGTGGCGCAGTGGTTAAGAGTCCACCTGCCAATGCTGGGGACACGGGTTCGATCCCTGGTCTGGGAAGATTCCACATGCCATGGAACGACTAAACCTGTGTGCCACAACTACTGAGCCTGTGCTCTAGAGCCCGTGAGCCACAACTCCTGAAGCCTGCGTGCCTAGAGCCTGTGCTCCGCAAAAAAGAGAAGCCGCCGCGATGAGAAGCCCGCGCACCGCAACGAAGAGTAGCCCCCGCTCGCCGCAACTAGAGAAAGCCCGCACGCAGGAACAAAGACCCAACACAGCCAAAAATAAATAAACTTATTAAATAAATAAATAAATAATAAAATAAAAGAGCAAGTCAGCCTTCCCTGGTGGCACAGTGGTTAAGAATCCTCCTGCCAATGAAGGGGACACGGGTTCGAGCCTTGGTCCAGGATGATCCCACATGCCACGGAGCAACTAAGCCCGTGCGCCACAACTACTGAGCCCACGCACCTAGAGCCCGCACTCTGCAACAAGAGAAGCCACCACAACGAGAAACCCGCGCACTGCAATGAAGAGAAGCCTCCGCTCACCGCAACTAGAGAAAGCCTGTGTGCAGTAATGAAGACCCAACACAGCCAAAAGTGAAAATAAATAAATTTATTAAAAAAAAAAAAAACCAAGCCTCCATCAACGGACAAATAGATAAACAAAATGTGACATATCCATACCATGAAATATTATTTCATGATAAAAGGAATGAAGTACTGATACATGCTGTGATATGGCTGAATCTTGAAAACATCACGCTAAGCGAAAGAAGCCAGTCACAAAAGACCACATATTATGAAAGGCCAGAATAGGCAAGTCCTATTTTTTCTGTCCTAAAGACAGGAAGTAGATTAGTGGTTGCTTAGAACTGAGGCTGGGGCTGGGGCTGGGGAGAAAGGAGAGTGATAGCTAGAGTTTATTTTTGAGGTGATGAAAATGCTCTAAAATTGACTCTGGTGATGGATGCATATATCTGTGAATATACTAAAACCATCAAAATGTATACTTTAAATGGGTGAATTGTGTATATGGTATGTGAATTATATCTCAATATGGCTGTCTTAAAATAAAATGAAGGGACTTCCCTGGTGGTCCAGTGGGTAAGACTCCGTGCTCCCGATGCAGGGGGCCTGGGTTCAATCCCTGGTCAGGGAACTAGATCCCACATGCATGCTGCAACTAAGAGTCTGCATGCCACAACTAAGAAGTCAACATGCCGCAACTAAAAGACCTCCGCATGCCACAACCAAAGATCCTGCATGCCACAAGGAAGATCCCGCGTGCCGCAACTAAGACCCGGCGCAGCCAAAACAAATATTTTTAAAATAAATAAAATAAAATGAAAAAGCAAGTCACAGAAGAATATATATGATATGATTCCATTTATGAAGCACATCAAAAACAAGACCAAACAATGTATTGTGTAGGTTACATATTTGGTAAAACTCTAGGGAGGGAAAACAAGGGGATGATAAACACAAAATCCAGGAGAATGGCTGCCTCTGGGGTGGGAAGGACAGAGGCGTGGTCATGGAGGTGGACCCAGAGGCCTCCAGTAGTGTTGGGAATGATTCTGTTTCTTCAGCAAGGTGGTGGGTCACAGGGGTGTAACTCTGACATGAGAATGTCTTACAACTGCTGTCATCAGATGGCAATGATGACATAGTTGTCGTTGCCTGGAACATATCTTTTTTCTTTTTCAAGTTTTAATTTTTCACCTGTGCCGTGCAGCATGGGGATCTCAGTTCTCCGACCTGGGATCGAACCCGTGCCCCTTGCAGTGGAAGCACAGAGTCTTAACCACTGGACCGCCAGGGGAGTCCCAATGCCTGGAACATACCTTAATACATTTTTTTCATTTATATTTTCCTTTTTAATATATGCACAGTTACACAGGCCATAAAACTAAATCTGAAAGACCTCTTTCAGCGAGTATAAAATTTAAAAGTCTAAGTGATAAGAAGAGTCCAAAACAGAGAAGAGAAGAGGGAAGAAAAAGCCAGCTGGGCTGGGTGAGAGTAGAGGGCCGGGAGCGGGTGTTGAACGCAGAGCCCAGGAGAACCTGGGATGGAATTAGGGAACCAAGAAAGGAGTCACTAGAGGTACAGCAGGGAATTACAAATTGGCCCCTCCTCAGTGCCCTTCAGGAGATTTGAGTACAGGGTGCAATCCTCTTAAATTATATACGGCCTGATGTTGTGATTCTTCACACGGGCCGCAGCTTCAGGTCAGAACCGCAGGGGTCAAGGAGTCTACAGGGTTGCCATGGGCGGATGGCCTTAATTTAGCATTGATTCATTTCTATCTGCCTCTTTGCAACAAAAGCAGAAGAAAAAAGGACCAGAGGTGAGGCAAGCGAGTACATTTAATCTCCCTGAATCTCATTTTCTTCATCTAACAAATTGGGCTCCTGATGCCAGTGTCCAGGTGTCCAGGTGACCAGGTGTGAGGCTGCAAAAGATGAGAACACAGGTGAAGCACCAGTACAGCTGCCTGGGACCAAGTAAAGCTCCAGAGCTTCCTGCTCCCTCCCCCATAAATACCTGTGGAATCATGTGACTGTTTCAAATGACATAATAGGGGTAACAGTGCCCTGAAAGCAAAAAAACCTCTCTCAGCACACGTTGTTACTGCTGTCTTTAATTTCACATGCTTTACAGGCCTGAACTTGACGAAGGAAATGTAATAACAGCTCCTCCAAGAAACTTCAGGTATTTTACGCCTTTCCCAAAGCTCTAATGCTGGGAAAGGGAGTTGGGCAGGGAGACATTTTTAGTCCGTCTCCCTTAAAGGTGCTGCAGAGAGAGGGAGGGATGACTCACTGTTCTCTAGCTCTACCTGAACGGCCAAGGCCCAGAGAGGAGGGACCAGCCTCGGGAGGGCCGGGGTTGAGGCTTCAGCCCAACTAGTTGGACTCCTAAGTGAGCGCTCCTGGCGCCATTCAGCTGCGCCTGATGAGCTGATGGGGGGGGGGGGGGCACCAGAGCCGTAGATACAGGGGTGTAACTGTTAGGAAACCAAGCCTATGGTCATCTGCCTCTCCACCTGCGGGGGCTGTTCTGTCAAATGGGAAAACAGAACAGAACCTGGATGCGGCCCTGGCTGACCCAGCAGAGAAATTCTGTGGGAAAACTTCTCAGCCCAGCTGACAGCTCAGTTTACACTGACAGGTTGCATGAGCTGCTACTGGCCCCTAGACAGACACAGGGTTACCCCCTCACGCACACTCCTTACAAGTTACTCCCCCTCCCAGCCAGGCTCTGCTCCAAAGAAGCTCCTGATCACCTCTAGGGCCTTCCCCAGGGTCCAGGACAGGTGGGAAACAAGGTCTCAAGTTCATTTGCACCGGATGCATACAATGGGGGTATCTCTGCACAGGCTTTGAGAATCCCTTGTATTTCTTCCCCACCCACCGTCAAATCTTGCCCTTCTCCTCCCAGGAAAAGGATGCCTTTGTGCCCACGTGCCTGACAGCCTCTTTTTGTGCTTCCTAAGCATGAATTCCAGCTGTCACTGGGGGGAGTGCCACCTTATTTGAACCTGTCACTGTTTCCTGCTCATTCGCCTGCCTAACCACCTACACTCACCTGCTTTTTAAAAATGCGCTTAAAGAATGTCTCCACCAATTTCCTCTGCTCCTTCTAAGTGAACTTGTTTATTTGACTTATCTTTAAGAGCCTGGCGGCCCCAGAGTCAGGACCTGGCCCAGGCCTGGCTCAACAGTATTCCAATTTGAGAGCTCCCTGGCGGCCTAGTGGTTAGGATTCCGGGCTTTCACTGCCCTGGCCTTGGGTTCAATCTCTGGCTGGGGAACTGAGATCCTACAAGCCACGTGGCACAGCCCCCAGAAAAGAGTATTCCAACCTGGTGCTTCTCTGCCCACCCATCTCCAGTGTTGCCCAGTCTGCAGTGCAGAGGCAGGTGGGTACGCAGCCCTGACCCCTCGCCTTCTCTTCCCCACCAGCCCGGAGTCCTTGCCGACACTGTCCCAGTAGGCACTGCACAGCCAGCCTTGCATGCTGATAGCACCCAGCCTCCAGAGCAGATACATCCTCTAACAAAATGTGAAGCAGAAACCGCACAACCCTTGCTCTGAAGGATTGCAGGGCCTAAGAAGGAAGATACATCTTGGCCTGTTAAGCTGCCATCCGTCAGCCAGAAGGCCCTGCACTGGGGGGCTGGGGTTGAGAGTTCCAGGGAAGATTCTACCCTCGTCAAATTACACAACCGCTCCCCACCTCACCCCCAGGTTCCTGGGCCTCAAAGGGCCTCCGAAGTGCTGGCTCCAGACACCCTGGAGACACTTCAGTGAGGATTGCCAGGATTGTTCAAGCAAGATGATGGATGTGAGCCTGCTCGAAAAGCAAAGGCCCCTCGCACAGGCAAACTGCTGGTATTAGGATTATTATGACTAGTATTAAGGTAAATGCTCTGCAGGCCTAAAAGCTAGCAAGGGAGAAGCAAAAATAGCCAATGCAATAAGCCCTAAAGTGTGCTGCCCTCTTCTGGAAGTCATAACACTACTGAAAACAGAAAAAGGGATTCTCGGAGCTGAAATGTACATGTCTCTGGCCCTCTGCAATTCACCATCTGCTATTCGCCCTCTTTAGGACAAGCTAATGGGGTCCAGTGCCAGAAGTGATCCTAGTACCCCCCGCCTGGGCCCCTATGCTGAGCGGTGGGTGCAGCCAAAGCCAAGGCCCGGAGGCTACTTTCTACTCTTCAAAAACTTCTCTCAGCTAAGATCCTTCTGCAAAAGGCTGTCTGCTGCAGGTGGGACTTCTCCCGCCCTGGTGGTTGGGTGGTCATGAGCCTGGGATGGCTCAGGGACCCAGTGCAGCCACAGCCCAGACCTGACTGTGGGACCGTGGCTCTGTCCCCCGCCTCAGGGTCTCACCCTCAGTGTCTCAGATCTGAAATGACAGCCCTTCCACCCTCCTCTGAGGACTGCCTTGAAGCCAAACGGGGCAGGTGTTCTAAATGCCTCCCACTCTTCTGAGCAACATCTGCAGAGTAATAAAAAACTGTTGGAATTACAGACTGTCCTCAGCCAGTTGTATGGAAGCAAGTGTGGGAACAGCTTTGCCCTCAGCCTCCAGGCAAACCAGAGAGACAATCTTGGCCTTAGTGTGGCTGGGTCTCCTGGGAGGGGAGCGTGGGCACCAGCAGTGCTGGGGATGAACTCCAGCCCTGCTGAGCGGAACTTTCCCCTCCTCTTCACCCCCTCAAGGGGCCACGTGGTTGTAATGTGGGCCCCAATCTGAGGCAAAACAGGCTGAGCCTGGTGTAGGCCAACCTACAGGAACCCCGTTACAGTCACCAGCTTTGATGTAATTAGTGGAAACCAACCAGAGGCAGCTTTTCAAATTATTTATATTTGTTACAGGATTATTCAACTCAACAAAGATTACCCAGTATAAAATTATCTAAACTAACTCTTTTTATGTAAAACACACACCTTTCTTTGGAGCTGGGGTAAAAGGACACATGTACCTTAACTTCTAGGTGGGTGTCTGGGATGGTGGGTCATCCCCTACCCCAAGCTGGCTGTAGGTTTTATGTACCTGCAAATTAGGCAACCAAATATATTAATGTAGATAGGATAAGATGGCCTGCATATTAGGATGCTGGCAGCCCTCATGAGCTGGTACTGAGTCATAATTCATACACTCTATACAAATGGGCTTTATTTAGTCTCCCTTAGTACAGAACCAAAATTCTAAGGGCAGTCCCATTAGTTCTTCTCAAACCTCCCCTTCCCAGCAAGTTCTTCAATGAGTGGGAAATGAAACCAGATGCTAATCAGTTCTCCCCTCCCCCCAGCCAGAGACAGAGCTTGTAAACATCTGGAATGCAGTGTCCTACACTGTCAGGCTTCCTACATCCCTAGCATGATATCCCCTGCAAACAACTGCACAGGGATGCAAAAGGATTTTGGATGGTAATGGCAAAACATGTCCCCTACCAGAAGCCCATATGGACTGGTACAGCTGACCCAGGATGGGCCAATCATTGTACCTTATCCTCCTGCCATAGCAATTGGAAAGGGACATCTGACCTAATCAGAGCCAAACATAGGCTTCCCTGAGATGAATTTATGAACACTGGGAGAGACTCTCCTTCATCTGGAGTCGCCAAGCCAGGAGGACGTGAATCCAGGGCAACCAGCAGTCATGGTGCCTGCGATGAAGTAGCACAAGCAGGGGTAAGCTAGGCCAGGTGGAAAGAGAGAGGGTCCCCGAGAACTTTGTTTGAGCAACTGGATCTACTTGTGCCTAAAGTGACAGCAACCCTGTTATATCAGCAAATAGAATTTCTATTTTCAAGAAAGTTTGTTTTTTCTGTCAAACCCAGTATTTCTGATAATGTAATGGTTGTATATTCACGCTATTATTTTCATACCTCCTCACGGTGTCCACATAACATTCATAAGTGTTCACTGACTTACTAATTAAGGGTGTATACAATAGCTAAAGTTTTTCTACAACCATGGTTGCCCTCCAAGGCAGCTGAGCTAATCCCTATGGGGCCAGGACACAGGACAGAGTTCCATGGACTGTAGGTTACTGAAGCTCCCATCCTGCTCTCTTGAACCGTGTACAGAAAATGTCCAAATGTCTCCCGGACAGTCTTATTACCTATAAATTTATCATTTGCCATCTTGGCCAACCAGGTCTGTGTAGTCAGATTAAAAACAGGAAATTAGGGCTTCCCTGATGGCGCAGTGGTTGAGGGTCTGCCTGCCAATGCAGAGGACACGGGTTCATGCCCCGGTCCGGGAGGATCCCACATGCCGCGGAGCGGCTAAGCCCGTGAGCCGTGGCCTGCGCGTCCGGAGCCTGTGCTCCGCGACGGGAGAGGCCACAACAGTGAGAGGCCCGCGTACCGCAAAAAAAAAAAAAAAACAAAAAACAGGAAATTATTATTAGGATGGGTCCGCTCATCTCGTCGTCCCTCTTTTATGATCACCCAGAACCTAATACCAGCAGTCACAATCACGATCATGATAATATTCCACACCTACACTTTTCTAGGTATTTTAACATATGGTCTGGTTATTCAGTTCAGGAGGCTCAAATGTCCTCAATTCACCAGGGGTGATCAGGCCTTAGCAAATTGATTTAACTGAAGTTCCAAAGAAATGACTTGAGGAACCAGAATGACTATTTATTAATTTAGAATGAGAAACATGACATTTAACATTTAACTGACAAGATTGGAGAACCTACACTGTCTGCTCTAAACATCGTCTTCTTGGTAAGAAAATCTACTTGAGAAATTGAATTAAGGAGGCCATTGGGTAAATATGAAATGAGACTGAGGGTCTTGGATAGTCACATTGTTTATGTTTCTCACGGTGGAATAACCAGATGACTCATGCTTGTCCAGTTGTCAGAGGGTCATTTCCACAGATCAGCCCCCCCCACCTCCAACGGACAGAGTCACCGACTTCCTAAGAAATCCTTCCATGTTCACATAACAGTTCCCTTCTCCCCTCTTCCTCTCTGTGTATTCAAGTTGTTCTCATCATTCAAGGTCAATTTCAACAAAAGACTCAGAAGAAGGTAACCAAGAATGGGAAGGATCTAGAACCATCTCTGGTTGCCCACCCCTCCCTCCTAAAAGAACTCCAAGTTCTGAGTTCTGAGTTCCAGTATCATGCTCATCCCATGCAGCCCGTGAGCTTCAGGGGAAGTTAAACTATCACCAGCTTTAGGAGCTGGTCTGATGAGTCTCCGGGTACTCGCATCTCCCTTGAAGTGAGTGGGTCCAGCATGTGGGCATGTGACCTAATTTACGCCAATGAGGTGACGGCTTCTGGGAAGTTAGCCTCACGTTCCTCCTGTGAAAATTCTCCTATTTGACCATGAGGCTGCATTTGGGCTGCCATCTTGCACCAGCCTGAAGAATAATCCAGCACCCAGAGGGGAGCTGAGTGAGAGGCTCACAGAGAAACAGAGCCAGAGGCTCTGGAAGGTGTCCACCCTGACATTGACCCTGCACTAGGACTTGAGTATGCAAGACAATAGCTGTCCTTATTGTTTAAGTGAGTTGAGCTATGTCTTTTATTACCTGTGGCCATAGGCAACCTAGCTGAAACATTCCTTCATTTGAGGATTATTTGGAAAGACAGGCATGTTTGTTTGGTATCCTGGGGCAGGGCACAGTAAACTCATTTCCTTTAACAGTTATTTGATTAGACTCTGAACCGGTGTAAGTGGATCAATGACCCCGACCCCGACCCCGCCAGATCCCTAATTAGTTAACTCACATGCTTTATTTACTCCTACTCTTAAAGCCTGTCCAAACCCAAGAGAAAGAGAAAGGAGGAAAAGGTGAGGTAATATGACTGGAGCAGAGGAGGGTCTGAGAGTTTTACATAGAACAGTTTATCAAATGAAAGGTTCAGGGAGCCTGTGGCGTGGGTAGGTCTTCTCCAGGCCTGGGTTGGGATTCTGCTCACTGGGAGATGGGATAAGCACAGGGGAGGGAGGAAACAAGAGTAACATTATTCTAAAAAGCTGTCCAAAGACAGCCCCAAGGCCCCCAGAGCCTCACCTCTCCATCTCTGGATTCCTGCCTCACCCTTCCCAGATAAGACTGCTTCAACCTTTCTTTAAAACACAAAGTTGTTAGGGAACCTTTGACCAAAACCACCATCTTGGCCAGGAATGATGATAACCACTTGCCTGACTTGCCTCACAACGGGAGGTCCTTCTAAGGAACATGGTGAAGGAATCGGGAGAATTCGGGAGGGTCCAAAAGTAGTCAGAAGACGCCAGCCCATGATATGTCCTACCAACCTCTCAGAATCAGAATGCTTTTTTTAAAAAATGTATTTATTTATTTATCTTCTTATTTTTGGCTGCGTTGGGTCTTCGTTGCACACAGGCTTTCTCTAGTTGCGGTGAGCAGGGGCTGGTGGCTTCTCTTGTTGCCAAGCATGGGCTCTAGGCATGCGGGCTTCAGTAGTTGTGGCACGTGGGCTCAGTAGTTGTGGCTCGCGGGCTCTAGAGCGCAGGCTCAGTAGTTGTGGCGCACGGGCTTAGTTGCTCTGCAGCACGTGGGATCTTCCCAGACCAGGGGTTGAACCTGTGTCCCCTGCATTGGCGGGCTGATTCTTAACTGCTGTGCCAACAGAGAAGTCCCTCAGAATCCTTCTTGCTGGAATCCATTTTGGCTGAGAGATGCGTGTGCCACCAGGAAGGACCCTGAGTCAGACCAAATATAGACCAAGCAAGATGATTGGCCAGAGACAACCCGGAAACTAACCTCATCACCATAAAACTGAGAGCCACGTGGTGGAGCAGTTCCCCTGCGGTCCCTTACCCTGCTGATCTCCGCCCGGGCGCCCCTTCCCAGTAGAGTCTTGTGCTTTGTCAGCCATGTGTCTCCTCGGACAATTTATTTCTGAGTGTTAGACAAGAGTCCACTCTCGGGCCCTGGAAGGGGTCTTCCTTCCTGCAACAAAATCATTGGATATGAATATTCACCAAACTACCTTTAAATAAAATTTTATATATAAATATTTTTATAAATAAACATAAATCAAAATATTGTAATGAAGGACAGACAAGGTAGGACTTCCCTGGAGGTCCAGTGGTTAAGATTCTATGCTTCCACTGCAAGGGGGCATGGCTGGTCGGGGAACTAAGATCCCACAAGCCTCGCGGCACAGCCAAAAAAAAAAAAAAAAACGTACAAGGTGAAACAAAGATGACTCAACAGTGTATATAAGCCAGTTATGGGAAGAAACTTCCATTTCATAAAAACATTAAGTGAGAGACTTTACATGACATGCAGTCAGAGAGCTTCCCCTGATTCTACCATGACGTTTGGCCTGGAGAAGAGAAGACACTGAGAGAGGACACGGGAACAGTGGTCTTGTAGGGTGAGCGCTGACCTGCTGTGTGGTTCCAGAGGGCAGGACTAACCCCAGGACAGGCTACCTCCCAAGCTTTCTTCTCCCTGCTTACTGCCATCTCCCCGCAGATCACCAACCCTAACACGCTGGCTGGCAAAAACAGCTTCTTTGTGATTGGTACAGAGCAGGCAAAGTTATTGGTTCACACTCTGATGCACAGATAGTAAAAATGGATTCCAGGGCAAAGTCTTATGTGAGCCCCTGCCTGAGCCTTCCCACGATCAAGGGAGAGGAGTCTGGCTGAGCAACGAGGAGGTTCTCAACAGTGAGAGAGAAAGCAAGTGTGTTTACTCAACCGGGAGGAGAGGCTGTTTAGATTAGGAGTTTGGCTGAAGTGGATTCTCTGCCCTGGGAATAGCCTCAGGCAAGTATAGACTCCAAAGTGGCTGAGCGGAAGGAAGCTGCAACCCTCTCCCCACCCTTCCCTTCCAGGCTGAGCACTCTCCAGGGCCCCGTAGCCCTGGGGCCAAGCCCTCTGTGAGGGAAGCGAGGGGGGACCCCATCAGCATTTTTAGTCAGCAGAACTTAGCCTGCCTGAGACTCCAGCTTTGGTTTTAGGTTTTAAAAATGTATTCTTTTTTTTCCCTCCTTTCCTTTTCTTTTTACAGATTAATGATTTCTTCTTTTAATTAAAAATTTACATGTTCAACTTTTTTTTTCAAATTCAGGCAAAAAAATATAGGAAAAAATCCTACTACCTGGTAACTAGAAATGAATGGAGTTGGGCAAGACCTTAAAACAAATGCAAGGACACAAAGGAAGGCTGGAACTGCAACTGCACAACTCAGATTGGGACTTGAGCCCACTGTCTTTTTTTTTACATCTTTATTGGAGTATAATTGCTTTACAATGGTGTGTTAGTTTCTGCTTTATAACAAAGTGAATCAGTTATACATATACATATGTTCCCATATCTCTTCCCTCTTGAGTCTCCCTCCCTCTCACCCTCCCTATCCCACCCCTTCAGGTGGTCACAAAGCACCCAGCTGATCTCCCTGTGCTATGCAGCTGCTTCCCACTAGCTATCTACCTTACGTTTGGTAGTGTATATATGTCCATGCCTCTCTCTCGCTTTGTCACAGCTTACTCTTCCCCAGAACCCACTGTCTTTTAATTGAGATCACACACCTCGTCTCAGGACTTAATGAAGCTCATCACAGAAAGAATTCAGTGAGAGACAAAGTGATAGGTAAGAAGTGGATTTATTTAGAGAAATACACATTCCATAGACAGAATGCGGTCCATCTCAAAAGGCGAGAATGGCCCTGGGAGAAACACACTCCACAGACAGAGTTTGGGCCATCTCAGAAGGCAAGAGGCCCTGAAATGTGGGGTGGTTATGTTTTTACGGGCTGGGTAATTTCATAGGCTAACGAGTGGGAGGATTATTCCAACTATTTTGGGGAAGGGGTGGAGATTTCCAGGAATTGGACCACCACCCACTTTTTTGCATTTAATGGTCTGCCTCAGAACTGTCATGGTGCCTGTGGGTGTGTCACTTAGCATGCTGATATACTGATATTACAGTGAGCATATAATGAGGCTCAAGGTCTAGTGGAAGTCTATTCTTCCGCCATCTTGGACCTAGTTGGTTCTAATCACTTTATGTTGTATCTTCAACAGCTATGTCATTCTTTTCAAGGTTGTGCCTTGCCCCTTTCCCTCCTGTTTCATTACCAATGGAATATTATGCCATTTTTTGAATAAGAAGACTCACAATAAAAAATATCAATTCTCCAAAATTTAATTTACAAATTTAGGCCATTCATTAAAAATACCAAAAAATACTATTTTTTTAACCAGACAAGATAATTATAAAGTTTATATGAAAAAAGGAACAGGAATATCTAGGAAAATGCTGAGGAAAAAAAGCAGTGACAGGTGATGAGGCCTCCCAGATATTAAAACATATTGCAAAACTTCAGTAATTAAAACAACTCAGACAGACCAATGGAACAGAAGTGAACATTTTTAACGGGTCCCCCAATATAGGAATTTTGTATATAACAAAAAGGCCCTCAGTCGATGGGAGAGAAGATGAACTATTCAATAAATGGAGTAGGGAAAACTAGGTAGTCATGTGGAAAAAATAATGAAATAGGAGTCATGCCACACAACAGCATAAGACAGGACAAATTCCAAATAGATTAAATGTTTAAATAAAAGAAGAGAAGGAACCATAAAATTACACTGAGCCCAGTTCATTCACCTCCCAGGTTTGGGCTACTGGGTCTGTGGAGAACACTGGTCACTGATGCCATAGCCTTGTTCCCTGGCACCATCACTATCGCAGTCTCCAGGATGTTACCCAAAAGATTGAGTTCACCTCTTGGTGGCTGTTAAGTCAAAAGACACAACCAAGCCAAAGATGGGAAGATGGAAGGACTTACTACTCGCAGCAAGTAAGGGGAGCACCAGGGACCCTTCCCAAAGCAGTGTCTCCCCAACCGCAAAACTGGGGAAGCTTTAAGATAAGGGAACATGCAAATTCACAAAGGGGCTTGAGCAGAGGAGAATGCAGCATAGAATTGGGGCACAGGTTGCCAGAGTCTAAGCTTTAGATGATTGAGGTCACGAGGATCAGAAAAGGCCATTCTATTTTCCACCTGGGTGCGGGGTCAGTTCCTGAAGAACTCAAAGATATGTATCAGATTGTTATGTAAATCACTTGAGGAGGATATAGAACTCTGTTTTTTTCCCTGAACTATTGTTTCTTGACTGCTTTTCCTTTGTTTATGGATTCCCTCACTTCCCTTAGACCATTAATTACTGAGACCTGTTCAAGGGCAAGCATGGTGGCCAGGCTTAGATCACAAAATGACTTAGGCCAAAAAATGGTTTATCTTATGTCAAGAAAGCCATGCCTGGTTTCTCTTTCTCTGGGGACCCACTACCCTATCTGCTTTCAGTAGGGGTCTGGCTCTGGGATAGCCTCCACAGTGACACCACAGCTGGAAACACAGCACTGAGAACACGACCAACTCAGTCAAACCCACAAAGCCTCTGACTCCTCCCACCACTTCCAGATTTAGATGGAGCTTGGGGCTGTGAGGTGTGAGACTTGACTGCCCAGAAAGGCCACAACCGGAAGTCCAGAGCAATAAATACCACCACTTTTTTTTTTTTAAACATCTTTATTGGAGTATAATTCTTTACATTGTTGTGTTAGTTTCTGCTGTATAACAAAGTGAATCAGCTACATGTATACATATATCCCCGTATCCCCTCCCCCTTGAGCCTCCCTCCCTCCCTCCCTATCCCACCCCTCTAGGTGGTCACAAAGTAAGGAGCTGATCTCCCTGTACTATGTGGCTGCTTCCCACTAGCTATCTATGTTACATTTGGTAGTGTATATAAGTCCATGCCACTCTCTCACTTCATCCCAGCTTACCTTTCCCCCTCCGCATGTCCTCAAGTCCATTCTCTACGTCTGCGTCTTTATTTCTGTCCTGCCCCTAGATTCTTCAGAACCATGCCTTTTTTTTTTTAGATTCCATATATATGTGTTAGCATACGGTATTTGTTTTTCTCTTTCTGACTTACTTCACTCTGTATAACAGACTCTAGGTCCATCCACCTCACTACAAATCACTCAATTTCATTTCTTTTTATGGCAGAGTAATATTCCACTGTGTATATGTGTCACATCTTGTTTATCCATTCATCTGTTGAGGGACACACCAATGAGAGACAAGAGTCAGGAAGGAGCCAGTGGGTAATTTCTCCCCCTTCCACCTCCAAGGGGCTTTTCTGAAGCATGGCAGCAGAAGACGTGTTTGGAAGCAAACTACTACATTTCTTGTGAAGGCATGGCCAGCTTGATGACATAGTACCTTGTTCATGCCTTCCTGCCTACCCTCCTCAAACCCCTTTTACCCTCTCTCTTGCTGCTCTGGAATTGCATCTCCTAATAAAGCATTTGTATATCTTTGCCTCATACTCTATTCTCTAGATCACCTGGGCTAAGACATGAGAGAAGAAAGTGTGGTAGACTTCCATTGTAAACTTGGAATGAGAAAGTCCCTTCTAACTATGACTCAAAATCCAAGAGCCATAGAAAAAATGATTGGCAAATTTAAATACATAAAAATCTTCTTCATGGCAGAGAACACCATAAGCTAAATCAAAGGCAAACCACAAACTAAGGGAAGTAATTGCAATTCCTATCTCAGACAAAGGGTTAATCCACCTAATGTATACAGGACTCCTAGAAGTCAGTAAAACAAAGACTCATACCTCAATAGAAAATTGGACAAAGGATATTAATACACAGTTCACAGAAAAAGAAATATTAATGGGTCCTAAGCATGGGAAAGGATGCTCAATTTCATACAAAATAAAAGAAGGCAAATTAAATCCTCACTGAGAAATATATAAAGAACTCATAACTCAAGAAGACAACTCAATAAAAAATGAGAAAGAGATTTGGAAAAATACTTCACGAAAGATACAAATGGCCAATAAGCACATGAAAAGAGGCTCATCGTTAATCATCAGGGAAATGAAAATTAAATCTATGATTAGATACCACCATATACCCACTAGAATGGCTAAAAGTTAAAAGACTACAAAGTGTTGATGAAAATGTGAAGCTATTAGAACTCTTATACTTTACTGATGGGAATATAAAGTGGTACAACTACTTTGGAAAGCAGTTGGCTAGTTTCATAACAAGTTACACATACATGTTTTATATTACTCAGAAATTCCACTTCCTTTTGTTTACTGAAAAGAAATGAAAACATATAAACACAGAGATTTATTTGTACATGAATGTTCATAGCTGCTTTACCCATAATTGTCCCAAACTGTAAACAACTCAAATGTTCACCAACATCTCAATGAAAAACAACACAACTGGGACTTCCCTGGTGACGCAGTGGTTAAGAATCCACCTGCCAATGCAGGCGACACTGGTTCAATCCCTGGTCTGGGAAAATCCCACATGCTGCGGAGCAACTAAGCCCGTGCACCACAACTACTGAGCCCAGTCACCTAGAGCCCATGCTCCGCAATAGAGAGCTCGCTGCAACTAAAGAAAGCCCGCGCACAGCAACGAAGACCCAACACAGCCAAAAATAAATAAATTTATTTTAAAAAAACCACAACCAGAAAAATGTGGCATATTTATTCAATGGACTAATACTCTGCAAGAAAATAGACTGAACTGTTGATACATGAAACATTGTGGATGAATCTCAGAACTGTGCTGAGCAAAAGAAGCCAGTTATAAGACAATACACATTGTATGATTCCATTTCTATGAAATTCTAGAACAGGAAAACTAATTGATTAATTAATTAATTAAAAACTAATTAATGCATTTATTTATTATCACTAATTTATAGTGATAGCTTTCAGAGCAGTGGTTTCCTGGGAAGGCATGGAGAAGGTGTTGATTAAAAAGAGGCATGAATGCACCCCAGTGTTCATTGCAGCGCTATTTATAGTAGCCAAGACATGAAAACAACCTCAATGTCCATCAACAGATGAATAAAGAAGATGTGATACATACGTACAATGGAATACTACTCAGCCATAAAAAAGAACGAAATAATGCCATCTGCAGCAACACAGATGGACCTAGAGATTATCATACTAAGTGAAGTAAGTCAGAGAGACAAATACCACATGATATCACTTATGTGTGGAATCTAAAATATGACACAAGTGAACTTATGTATGAAACAGACTCACAGACACAGAGAACAGACTCATGGTTGTCTGGGGGAGAGGGGGTGGGGGAAGGATGGATTGGGAGTTTGGGACTAGCAGATGCAAACTATTATATATAGAATGGATAAACAACAAGGTCCTACTGTATAACACAAGGAACTATATTCATTACCCTATGATAAACCATAATGGAAAAGAATATGAAAAATAATGTATATATATGTATAACTGAATCACTTTGCTGTACAGTAGAAATTAACACAACACTTTAAATCAACTATACTTCAATAAAATAAATTTTTTTAAAAGAGGCAGGAATGAAGCTTTTGGAGCAATGAAAATGTTCTATATCTTAATTGGGGGTGTTGGTTCCTCAGGTATATACATTTGTCAAAACTCTTTGAAGTATACAATTAAAATGAGTCCATTTTATTGTATGAAAATTTAGTTCAATAAAGAAGATTTTAAAACCATACTGAGATACACATCACCTATCAGACTGACAAAATTCCAAAACTCTGATGACAATTTCTGTTGGCAAAACTGTGGGGAAAAGTCACTCCTGACAGTATACATTAGTACAATGCTTACAGAGGGTAATTGGCCAAATTAATAAAAATTACAACTTCATATACTCTTTGACCTAGCAATTACACTTCTAGGGCTGTATCCTACAGGAATACTTGTGCATATACAACATAATGTATGTGTGAGGCTTTTTACTGAAACATCATTTGGAATAGCAAAAGTCTGGAAACAACGTAAAGGCCTATCTATAGGATTTTAAAAATCATGACACTATCCTGTTCTATCACAAAGGGCAACTATACAAACACTGAAGATGTTCTTTGTACTGATAAAGACCTCTGAGATATATTGTTAGGTGAAAAGGTAAGCTACAGAGCAGCATGTATGTATAAAAAAGGGAGAAAATAAAAACATTTTTTTCATTTCCTTGTATATGCATAAAGAAACTCTAGAAGTATACATAAGTTGTTATAATATAGGATAAACCAAAAGATATTATCATGGAAAAGAGGTGGCTCTGAAGGGAAACAGGGCAGATGGATCTATAATGAAGGCTAATTACTGATTACCTTGTAAGTGTATTTTTTAGTTTGGGACCATGAGATATAATACGTATTCAGAAAATTCTATGAAACAGTTTCGAAATTTAGCAGTACAGAAATATGCAAAGAAAAAAAAAAGAAAGAAAGACAAAGAAAAAGGGAAGGGGGGAAAGGAGAGGGGAAAGGTGAGGAGAGAAAAATCTCCCAGTCTCATGGCACCACCGCCGGCAGTAACATTAGGGGACAATTGGCACACACAAAGAGAAGGGTTTGGTCAAGGTCTCTCCTGGCTGTGTGTCCCGGCTGTGATAACTCCTCCCCAGGCATAGCTGGGAGAGAGCCTACATGGTGGGAGCCCTAGCAGGCGTTGTACACATAACCAGTGTCTGGAGGCCATAGGGTCACTTCAGCAAGAAAAGCTGAGCTCTGCTAGGTCGCTCTATCCCATCTGTTATGCTCAGATGCCAGCCATCTTCAGAAACCCGTTATTTCCGCTGTTCTCCAGGGGCACCTCAGGTGTACTACGGAACAAGTCCTGGCTGTCATGTGCCAACTGCCGCTTTCCCTTCCTCTCCTGCTCTCCTGGTGCAGGCCCTTCCAGCAATGGCGCCTTGGCTGACTACCAAGCATCGTGAAGGTGCGCTGCTGCTACTTCTGCCCCCATTAACTCTGCTGCTACTTCCCATGCTGCCACTGCTGGTGTGGCTGACATGCTGGACTCCTCAGGCTGCCCAGGTTGGGCAGTGGTCTGTGGCAATGTAGGAACAACAGTCTCTTTCTGGAATGTTTTCCAGAGAGGTCCTGAAGCTGGACTGCCTGTGCACTGATGACGTGGGAATGTCATAGTTGATGCCCCGACACCCATTCCACCCAAATGAATGGTCTAATCCAGTCCCAGTGATTGCATCCACACGTCCCATCTGGAGCTGCCAACATTGAGGCTGGCACACTAAGAGACAGAAAGAGCCCTGGAATCAACCAGCCTGAGAGTCTGATTAGCTGTAAACTTTTCTGTTACATGAAATAATAATATTGCCTAGGTCATTTTGAGTTGAGGTTTCTGTTTTAAGCAATTGGAAGAATCTTAATTGATTCCATTGAATCAGAGAATTTTAGTGAGTATAGCTCTTCACCCTCGCTCCCTCCTTGGTCCATGGGGAGCAGAACTGGTGAAAATCCAATGACAGATCTCACACTGGGCTCACAATCCCCCTCCCCCTGGGACAACCAGAAGACCACGCCAGGAGCAACTCCAGCTCATAGGCAAATGGCACTGGGTGGGTATGGGACCATGACTTCACACCTGTGAGATGGTGAAAGAGCAAAGGCTTTGGAATTTTGACCTGCACTCAAATCTCATTTCTGTCACGTGCTTGTTCTCCACCTCCGGCGAATTGTTTGCCCTCCTTAAACCTCAGGGTCTTACCTGTAAAATGGAGAGAACATAATATCTACCTCAAAGAGTTTATCCATCCATTCATACACTCCCTGGATCTTTTTTGAGTACTGCCCACGTGCCAGCGTCCTAGGCACCAGGATATAACCAGGAAAATTAAATGACACTTGGGGTGAAAGGTGTTCAATAACCTTCTTTTTCATTGAAGTCAGGGAGCTGTAATCTCTTGGAGGTCAGGAAACCAGGGCTGGGAAAGTTGAGGGAGGCGTCTCCTGTTCCCATGGGCCCAACCCACAGCAGAGGGGCGACTCCCGGAATGTGTAGACCCTCACTCCCCCTACCCGGCACCAGCACCCGGGGTTGGGGTGGGCGAGAGGCTGGACCCCGCTGTCCTGCGGCCTCCAGACACCAGGGGGCGCTGCAAGCCGTCAGGGTGGAGGCGGAGGACCATGCTGCACCCCGACACCTTGGGGCCAGGGAGCCAGACCCTGACGGTCCCCGACTCCACCCAGGCCCATGCTGGGAAAGCTGGTGGCAGTTGTCGTGGAGTAGGGCGGGGCCTACGATGGTGAGAACCCATCCTCCAGAGGCAGCGGCTGTGAACCCGGGCTCCAAGGCCCTGTCATGATCCACTGTCCCATTAGACTTCACTTACAAAAGCACAAACTCACAAAAGTACTAAGCGTTTCAAGGGCAGCCACTACCGAGCATTAAGCCGAAGGCGTGGGAGCCCTTCTGCCTGCGGACCCCTGTACCACCCATGTGCTGTCATCCATGTGTTGTCACCCATGAGGCCAGCCCTGATTTGAGGCTGTAGTTATAGGCTTTCAGAAAATGCTTGTTAATTAATTTGAGCCTCTCTGAGGATTTAAAGCAACTGGAAACCTTTGTTGAAGTTTATTCATTTTGCTGGACTGAGGTAGTGCTTCTCCAAGTGTGGTCCCATCGGCCCCTTAGGTTAAAATGCAGATTCCTGGGTCCCACCCCAGACCTCCTTAATCAGAATTCTGGGAGTGGGGCCTGGAAATCTTCATTTCTAGACCTCCTCTTCAAGGTTCTTCTAGGATGTAAAGATTGAGAACCATTGAAATCAGGCAATGAGAGAAATCATGGGGTCTGATGATGGACCCCTCCCTCTATGTCCCTATTCTGCCATGGACTTCACCTGCCTGGGACCTTTCTCCTTTGTCTTGCATCTAGAGATGGATGTGGTGTCTCACCAGCTCACCAACCAGGGCTCCTGGGAAGGCCACTCTCTCCAGCTCCTCTCAGAACCTTACATGCTGGAGCCAAGGAACCTGATTCACAGTATTCACATCTTGTGAATGTAACCCAAGTCCTTGGCTGTTCAGCCTCGAGACTTCACTGAAGAAGTGTTCATTCAACTCTGCCACCCATTCTCCTCCTTCCCCCACATCTCCTTTCCTCCTCACCTAGAGCTGGACACTCAGCGATGGAAGGGTTTATCATGGTCATGAAGGTAGTGACCTGGGTATCAAGTGTGAGTCAGGACAAGCCGCATGCCCACCACCTCTGCTAGGTTCCCTGTCAAGGCATCTAGTTGTTTCCACCTTCCCAGGGATCCAGGCAAAAAGACAAGGGGCTGGTCCTGAGCCTGGGCTATCTGAGCCTTGGGCTACAAGGGCTCCCAGACTGGGCTCCATCAACACCTCAGACCCCTCTGAGCAGCCAAGGGGGAGGGAGGAGGAAAGAACAAGCATGGAGGCTCCCCAGAGAAACACTTCATCGCCCATTGAGTTAATTTTCTCAGCAGATGTCTCCTTGAGTTTTATGAAAACCTGTTTGCATCTGATAGACTAGAGCACATCAACCAGGGAAGCTGATACTCCCCGGGGGCTCTGCCTCTGCAGAAGGGAGTGGGTTGCTTCCCACAGACTCCCCAGCAACTGCTCTGAAGCTTGTTACCACCAGTCAGCGTTCCCTCCTTTCCTGTTACTGCAAATAGGCTGGGTTCTGTCTTAAGAGCCGGGGCCTGAGGCTGGTCAGACTTACCATCATGGATGCTGAGCCGTCTCCATCACTCTGAGGGGCCAGCCATTCCTGGGTCCCCCTGCCTCGTCTATGCATGGACAGTCAATGCAGCCCCCCACCCAGGGAGGGCCCTGCGGCCCCAGTGTTCCTCCCTGCTACAAGCCCAAGATGACAGAAAACCCCACAGCTCTGTCCTAGGCTCCTGCTTGCCCCTCTGGATGGAAGACTCAGAGCCCTGAGGCTCAGCTCCAGGGGTAAAAATCTCCCACCCCCGGCACCCCAGCCCAGAGGAAGACATTGGGCAGAGCTCACCCTCAGAGCCCGAGGAAGTTCCCAGCCCTGCCAGAGGTAAGCTGACAGCCCCAAACCAAAGCTTGGCTGCCCCTCTACTGGGATAACCTAATTAGACTTCCATCCCTGTTCAGCGCTGTCTCCAGCAGGGCCGGTGCTTTCACTAATATGGTGGAGCCTGGAGCCTGCAGCTGCCTGCCAAGCCTCCAGCTAATTGGAAATTGATGACAGACTCTGAGTGAGGGATAAATAGGCTCTGCCGGCAGCCCTCCCATGGTCGACACCATGTTCATCATCCCAGCCTCCCTTCGAATGGACACAGCGGTAAGCCTTCCTCAGGTGTCAGGTGCCTGAACAGGGAAAAACCCAACCATACCCTCCAGGCCCCCACTGCCCTCTGTGCAATTTCAGGATGTGCAGGGCAGAGTCAAATTCTTAACCAGAGGATGTGGACAACCCACTTCCTCATTCATAGGTGGATACATCATTTTCACTTTCACTTACGTGAAAAAAACCTCTTAAATATGTCCAGTCAGAGTAGGGACTCAATGTAACAATTAGTCAATCCAAACCACAGCATGTGTGCTGTGAAATTTTAAGAGTGCCAAGCAAGGACTCTCTAACCAAGCAGTTGTTCTGTTACAGGTGCTATGGAAATCTCTCCACCAAGATACAACTCCGGTTTGTGTTGGGATTACCACTGCCTTCTCTGGGCTATCCAGAATCAGAGCTGGGGACCCCAAAAGGGGCTACCCTTGGGGCATTAGGATGATGCTCCTGGCTTGAGGCCCTGTGTTTGGGCATCTGACTGTCTGGTAAGTGGGAAAGATCCCCCGCCCAGGGCTCAGATGATGAACTGCTGCCCGGGGAACCAACTGTGATCGAGGAACAAACCAAGCACGGACCTGGCTCCCCACCACCATGCCTGACCAGTTCTCTCATCACACGCCTGTGAGATCCCACAGACAGGATGGCCACGTGGGAGGAATCTGTGGTCCGTAGCTGATGTCCCCACTCAGAGTTCCTGGACAAAGGCCCAGACACGGGCTTCCCTGGTGGCGCAGTGGTTGGGGGTCCGCCTGCCGATGCAGGGGACGCGGGCTCGTGCCCCGGTCCGGGAGGATCCCACATGCCGCGGAGCGGCTGGGCCTGTGAACCATGGCCGCTGAGCCTGCGCGTCCGGAGTCTGCGCGTCCGGAGCCTGTGCTCCGCAACGGGAGAGGCCACCACGGTGAGAGGCCCGCGTACCACAAAAAAAAAAAAAAAAAGGCCCAGACACTTGCTGAAGGAGAAGGAGAGCCATCTTTAAAAATGTGTCCCAGTAAGAGCAGAAACGCCAGCACCACCCTCCCCCTTTGCCTCACAGGGACTCCCACACCTCTGTCATGGGCTTGTGACTCCGAAAATGTCAAGACAGCAACATTGAGCCCCCAGTCGGGGCCACAGCTTGGGCCCCAGGCTGAGGAGCTGAGCCCTTCTCACCACGTCCCTGTCCTCTGCCCAAAGCCATAGCTGCAGTTGGGATATCACTCAGCGGGGTGTAAATAAAGAGTGACTGAGGGCTTCCAGCCTGTGGAAGTCCCAATTGTCTGTGTCCTGGGGGCTGGGAGGCCGTATCCTTGTCTCTTAGGAAGGAAATGTCTGGCTCAGTCCCTGAAGGGCTGCTATGGGAGGTGGCATTTGAAACACCCCATTTTTATCTGGCTAACCTCACACTGCCCGCCCTGAGAGGTCTCCACGTCCAGCTCACCCAACCCTCGAGCGGTAGCCCCTGCCTGCCTGTGGCCTCCACACCCCAGACAGGGGTCTTGGGTGCCAGCCTTCCAAAAAGGAAAGTCAGGGAGGGGGGACCCTCCTTGCTGGCTGTGGCACGTGCCCCCAGCACACTGCCTTCTGTCTCCTCCACCTCAAAGGAGTCTCTCCCCTTCCCTGCGCTCACGCACCCGCCTTTCTTTCTCTCTAGGGACTGAGAATCTCTCTGGCCTTGACTCTCGGCTGAATGATTGAGCCCTTTAATTTCTTTACCAGGAGATAGATGCCTTTACAGCTCCGGCCTCAGTAATTCACACGGCAGCAGTCTGCTGGGATGGGTATAATTCAGTGCTGAGAGGGCTCTGGGATGTGCTGCTTGAGATAAAACTGCTGGGAAGGAGGCTGGAGCAGCAGAGTGGGGAGAGGCCCTGCGGGAGGAGTTGGGGCGGGGTCCTGCCCCAGCTGGGGTCTGGCTTAGTGCATTTGTGCGTTAGAATCGCCTGAAGGACTTTAAAAACGATGCTCCCCCAGTCCCACCGCAGCCCAATCAAATAAAGCATGGGTGTTTTTAAAAAGCTTCTTTGGTGATTCTAAAGTTCACCCAGAGATGAGATCAACAGGCTCAGCTACAGCTGCTGGGGAGGGAGAGAGAGGATGGGCCACCCCCGGTTGAAGGGGTGTCAATCCCGCCACCCACCTCCCCCTTTAAGGCCAGAGAACAAGGGGACAGGGGTGTAGACCCTGGGCGAGTGCCCCGGGCTCTAAGGGACAAGGTTGGTCTTGCAAAACTTGGCTGGAGGCGGAGTGGCGGGGGGAGTCCCTGATGCTCAGATGCCCCAGAGAGTAACCGGAGGAGGGGGCACCAAAGTAGCTGGGCCTCTTGCCGTGCTTCCAGACCTCACGTCCTGCCCCCTGAGCCCTCACCCCCGCTCTCATCCTCTAAATCCTCTCCATCCGTAAAGGCCCAGCTCAGATGGCACCTCCTATTCATTCAACAGGCAAATACATAGCACCTACTGTGTGCCAGGCCCTGGTTTCTGGGGTGGGAAGTGGAAACATGGTTCCAGCCTGAAGCTGCTCGCGGCAGAGGGACCCTGAGAATCACAGCTCTTCATATGGTGCAGTAACTGCCATGGGGGTGCTGGGAGCCCAGAGGCAGGGCCCTTAAATCAACCTAGGGATCTTCCTAACGGGGCTTGAGGTGTTCTGGGGGGATGTGACAGTTGAGCGAAGTTTTAAGGGGCAACAGGCTTCCCTGGAGGCTTCCTCAGACTCCCACAGCCTCGATCAACCTCCCCCTTTTCCCTGTGACCAATGCATGGGCACCTTCTCTCCACCAGGTGTCCTGTAGCAGATGTTTTGTGTCTGCATCTGTGAACAGAAGTGAGGTGCTTGGGTAGGAGGAGGGTGTCTTACTCACCTTGGTAACCCCAAGGCCTAGCTGGGCGCCTGGTGTGCAGTAGGTACCCGATGAATGGGTGCTGAACTAAATACAGCCCCGGCTCACTTTCTTTCTTCTCGTTGTGGTGGCTTCTCTTGTTACGGAGCACGGGCTCTAGGCATGTGGGCTTCAGTAGTTGTGGTGCACGGGCTCAGTAGTTGTGGCACGCGGGCTCAGTAGTTGTGGCACGCGGGCTCAGCAGTTGTGGCGCACGGGCTCAGTAGTTGTGGCACGCGGGCTCAACAGTTGTGGCGCACGGGTTCAGTAGTTGTGGCTGGCACGTGGGCTCAGCAGTTGTGGCACATGGGCTTAGTTGCTCCGCGGCATGTGGGATCTTCCCGGAGCAGGGCTCGAACCCGTGTCCCCTACATTGGCAGGTGGATTCCTAACCACTGCACCCCCAGGGAAGCCCCCGGCTCACTTTTGTTGGCGAGGGAGCAGCACAGCAAGGCCTTTCCCACAGCCACGTCCTCAGGCCCCTGTGACGCCCGGCCCTCCACCTCTCTGTGGTCCGAGCACAGCACAGGCAGGCGGGGAGGGCGTGTTCAATGGAGGTTACTGGTGCTGGGGCTGCTGCAGACCCTGAGGACGGCCGACAGGAAGAAGGGGTGGGGAGGGCTGTGGGCCTGAGGTGGAGGCCAGACGCTGCCCCTGCAAGGAGGGCAGGATGGAGGCTGCAAGGACGGCCCCTCTGGAGGGCACCGAGTGGACAGGGCTTCTCACCTGGGGGGACCAGGGCCAACACCACAGATGTGCTCCAGGGCTGTGCACGATTCGCAGGAGGGATAAGGGACAGAGAGAGAGACTGAGCAGGGCCTGGAGGTGTTCTGTGAAGAAGAACGGGAGAAAGGAGGAAAGAAAGCACATGCGGTGTCTGGCAGATTAAAGTGAGGAGAAGGTCAAAGTGGAAGAGAGACGCGAGGCCTGAGGCCCCTGGGAGAACTTGACCGGCAGCCCTGCCAGGTGGGAGCCCCAGATCCCCTCACAGGACAAGCCTGCCTGGGCCTCATCTCCTTCCCGCACCAGAGACAGAAGTGTATAAGGATCACATGGGGAGATTTTTCAAAATACACTGGCTCAGGCCCATCAGTCCCAGAGGTTTTGATCTGGGCAGGGGCCCAAGATGTGTATTTGAGGGGGAATAAAGGAAATTAATACATTAAAGTGCTTAGAAGGGCTCCCATAAGCACTCAATAAATCTTAGTTGTTTTATTCATTAGTTTCCAAAAAGCCTCCATATTTTGAGTATCTACACTGCACTGGAAATGCCAACACTGATCAGCCAACCCCTCTGCCGTTTTACAGAAGGAGAGATTGAAACTAGGGAATTCAGGGAGTGCGAGATGCAACCTTTCGTCGAGACCTGTCTTTCCTGCCTCCAGACCCATCCACTGCTCTCCATCCGCATCACGCACAGCCATGGTCCAGGCCAGCATCCCCTCTCACCAGCATGGCTCCAACAGCCCCTGTTTTTCTCTGCCTCACGTCCTGCAACCATTCAACCAGAGAGATTGTCTAAGGGCACGTCTTCCTCCTCTCGTGCCAGTCCCCAAATCTCTTCTAGAGCAAGCTGCCAGGAAACAAAACAAGACGACCAAACTGGGATGGATTAGATCTTTCTTTCATCAACATCAGGCTTAGTTGTGCCAGTGATGCATGTGTAGGGGGTGTGTATTGGACACCATCTAGTGGACAGTAGGACAACTTATTTCCAGGCTATGGAATGAACTCCCCAAGCCCTAGTCAGACTTCTAATATCAAAGATTTAGTACATAGCCAGATTTTCAGAGCAAAGATTGCTTTGACTCCACAATAAGGTCAATGTAGCAAAGGCGACTTACAGCCTTCTTGGAAGGACCTGGCAGTAGGTCCAAGGAGGGGAAGATTAGGGTTGTTCCACACAGAGGGTGACCTAGCCTCAGGGCTGGCTCTGCTGCTAAATGCCTGACCATGAGCAGTTTTCCTAGTGCCCAGGCCCTCCATTGCCTCATCTGTAAGCAAGGAGCTTACACCAGATGAATCCAAAATCCCTTCCAGCTCTAACAGCCTATGGTCCAATTAGATCACACTCCTCCTGCCAAGCACAGGTCTCCTGGAAATGGAGTGACCATGCCATTTATCATCCAAGCCAGGGCAGTGTCTTCCAAAAGAAACGTTAAACCAGATGGACACCAGCACTGCAGGTATAAGTTGGACTGTCCTATGCAAACCAGGACGAATGGCTGTCCACCTATAAAGAGGCAACTCTTTGGAACCGTCAGTCATAGGATGAGGACATACACTCATATCCTCAATGCTTCCCATGCTTGTCCCAAGGATAGAGTGAAGAGGGAGAGGTCCATCTTTCCAGAGTGCCTTGGTTTGGGTTCCCTCAGAAGCAAACCTGACACAAGGATTTGGCTGGTGGTTTATTTCGGAGTGAGAGGGAGGTGGGTAAGAAGTGAAACAGAAGAGGGAACATCACCAAAATAGGCTGCTTTAGGTTCCCTCTGAGGGCATTTGAAGCTTAATCCAGATGGGAAACCCTGGGAGCTTCAGAATGATCCCACCCCCAGGGCGAGGGAACTGCGGTATTTCTAGTCGTCAACCAGTGCAGATCCCAGCTGCTGGAATGGAGGTGGGAGCATGCTGAATAGAGGAGATAAGGGAACATGCTGGGAGCACCTACAGAGTCTACTACACTGGGCTTTGGGGACGTTTTCATGGTATCCTATAGGCAATGTTTTCAAGAGAAAGAAGGAAGGAATAAGAGATAGCTTTGCCTCATACTTATTTAATAAAAAGCTGCGGCTTGGGCTTCCCTGGTGGCACAGTGGTTGAGAGTCCGCCTGCCGATGCAGGGGACATGGGTTCGTGCCCCCGTCCAGGAGGATCCCACATGCCGCGGAGCGGCTGGACCCGTGAGCCATGGCCGCTGAGCCTGCGCGTCTGGAGCCTGTGCTCCGCAACGGGAGAGGCCACAACAGTGAGAGGCCCGCGTACTGCAAAAAAAATTTTTTTTAATTAAAAAAAAAGAAGGCAAGCACAGAAGAACACAGAGTGTATGTGCCCATTTGCATGAAGCTTAAAAGCAAGCAAAACTATAAAGATAGGAGCTGAGCAGTAGTTGGTGGGAGGTGATAGCGGGGAAAGGGCGTGATGCTTGTAAGGAGCTGCGAATGTTCTGTATTCTGAATTGGGTGGTGATCATGCAGGTAGATTCACTCAGTAAAATTCATCAAACTGTTCGCTCAAGATGTGTGCACGTCACTGTATGTTGTTCTTCAGTAATATCATTACAAGCAAAATCAGGAAGTCATTAGATTCTCAGAATTTAAGGGATTGTGCATTTCCCCACACGTTCCCAGTTTCCAGTGGATGTTGTTAGTCTCGAGCACTGCTAGAGGAAGTATAAAGCAGTACAGCCTCCTCGTACAGCAATTTGCCAGAGTCTCTAAAAATGTTTATTTCATCATCTCACTTCTAGGAATTCATCTCAGAAATCATAGCAGGGGTGTACAAAGACACACGTGTAAAGGTGAAAATGGCAGCATTATTTTTAAACCAAAAAACAAAAAAAAAAAGTAGGCAACAACCTAGGTTTTTATAAAAGCCAAGTGAATTAAGGGGAGACAGACCGAGTGCATGTCATCTAATATCCGTCCCACCCCAAATCCATGAAGTTGGAGAAGAAATATTTTAAAGTAATGAATAAGCCCATAATAGCACAGGAAAACAAGAAAGCGTGCCATCGGTGTGTTCTGATCACCTCCTCAGCACCCGATTGGTGAAGGAGGGATCCCCTTCCCTAAACAGTATGAGATGGCTAAACAAGTGACAGCTGACACTGGGCAGATGAGGACAACAGCAGTTTATTAATCACCTACATCACAGCTCGGGGTGGAGGACACCCCACACCAGGAAGGGCCACGCCAGGGCTGCACTTGGGAGCAGAGTGAACAAGCAGTGACTCTCAGAGGCAGGCTTTGTAGTGACAAGAAGGTGGGGTGACCTTTGTTTCCCACGGGAGAATGTGATTGGCTTCTCTGAGCACATTTTCAGACTGGCAGGAAGGTGAAACCCCTTAGGGTGAGGCTGTGGACGAAGAATATCGCCTGCCTTTTCGGTAAACAAGGAAGTTGTAGTCTTCAAGTCCTCAGCCACTGTAGTCACCCCTGATGGTGCACCCTGAGGGGATTCAAGATGGAGAAAAACAGGATACTGGCCCTAGAGAGTTAAGGCGCCTATCAAAGGCATAATTTCATTAAGCCCAGACTCTTGCATCTTCCCAAACATAGAAAAGTACTAAATTCATTAAGTTGAGATGCCTGGTTTTTCTTTAATTAACAGTAATCTTTTTATTTGTTTGTTTGTTTGTTTTTGGCTACATGGGTCTTCGTTGGTGCGCGTGGGCTTTCCCTAGTTGTGGTGAGCAGGGGCTACTCTTTGCTGTGGTGCGTGGGCTTCTCATTGCGGTGGCTTCTCTTGTTGCAGAGAACGGGCTCTAGATGTGCAGGCTCAGTAGTTGTGGCTCGCGGGCTCAGTAGTTGTGGCACACAGGCTTAGTTGCTCGGCGGCATGTGGGATCTTCCCGGACCAGGGATCGAACCCGTGTCCCCTGCATTGGAAGGCAGATTCTAATCACTGCGCCACCAGGGAAGTCCAAGCAGTAATCTTTTGATGTTCAACTACCTGTTTTTTGGGGTTTTGTTTTGTTTTGTTTTCAAAAACCCCTATATATCCTGGCTCCTCCCTAGTCTCTTTCAAACAGGCCCTCAGAGCTATCTGAGGGAGGCTGGCTGCCTCCTGGGCTTAAGTCCTCAGTAATGCAGCAAATAAAACATAATTCTCAACTTGTAGATTGTGCATTTTTTCCAATCAACGAGGTTCAGGTTGGTGGGGTACTGCTGGTCCAACTGATAGAGGAACTAGCTAGTGGGGAGCCTTTCCTGTCTAGGGGGGGATACACTGGTGAGAGCCGGGGAACTCAGGGTTGGGCCCTGTGAGGCCCAAAGATGGCAAAGCAGCATGTGGCATCCCAGGCCTTACAATACACAGTGGACCAATACCTCAGGAAATCCCGAATGGTAGAGAGCAGGTAGGGTAGGATGTGTTGGGAGACCCGCAGATGACACCACAGGAGAAGTTGTCGCAGGGGCAGGACTGGGTGTTGGAGGATGGAGGGAATGACAAATGCCCACCAAGCTGAGAAGGCATCTTGAGACTAAAAAAATGAGGCGGGCAGCTCCATATTATAGGGACACTTACTCACAGGGTGGGATCAGGACCGGGTGGACAGCAATCAGGAAGCATTTGCAGCTGCACTCTGCACCTGGGACAATTTTTTTTTTTGCGGTACGCGGGCCTCTCACTGTTGTGGCCTCTCCCGTTGCGGAGCACAGGCTCCAGACGCGCAGGCTCAGCGGCCATGGCTCACGGGCCCAGCCGCTCCGCGGCATGTGGGGTCCTCCCAGACCAGGGCACGAACCCGCGTCCCCTGCATCGGCAGGCGGACTCTCAACCACTGCACCACCAGGGAAGCCCTCTTTTTTCCTTTTTATAATTTTATTTTTTTATTGAAGTATAGTTGATTTACAATGCTGTGCCAATCTCTGTTGTACAGCAAAGAGACTCAATTATACGCATATAGACATTCTTTTTTTTTAAATATTCTTTTCCATTATAGTTTATCACAGGATATTGAATATAGTTCCCTGTGCTATACAGTAGGACCTTGTTGCATTATTTCTTGAAATATTTCCTTCTCTCCATTTCCATTCTTCTCTTTCTGGGATTCCTATTATTCAGATATTAGCATTTCTATTTCTGTCCTTAATTTGGTAGGTGGCAATGCCAATATCCTAAACAATGCATTCTGGAGAAGGATCAGGGTGTGGAAAAACAGGAAGAGTTCACTGTCTTTATTTTAAAAGTCATGTATTACTTGTTTAATTTAAAGCAACTCTATTTGCAATTAAAGTATTTATGGAAAGTAAGAGAACAAACTTTTTCAAAAACAAACAAAAGCACAATATACGTACAAAATCTGAAAAATATAGCAAAAACATAACTCAAGATAAAGTATATAGCCTTAATTACACATTGGAAAAAAGATAAAAATAAGTGACAACTCAGGGAGGGAAGGAGGTTTGATGATGAAGTAGAACTTTCATCTTTTGTTCTCTACATGTTTGTATTCTCTAAATCAACTCTGCCCAAAAGAAATAGAATGCAAGACACATATGTAATTTTTAATTTTCTACTAGCCACATTTTATTGTTTTATTGAAATATTTTAAATGTTGTGTTAATTTCTGCTGTACAGCAAAGTGATTCACCTATACATATACTGTATACATTCTTTTTAAATTTCTTTTCCATTATGGTTTATCACAGAATATTGACTGTAGTTCCCTGTGACTACTAGCCACACTTTAGAAAAAGAAACACAAAATTAATTTTAATAATATATTTTATTTAACCCAATATTCCAAAATAGTATCATTTCAACATGTAATCAATATAAACAATTACTAATGAGATATTTTACTTTTTTTTTTCATACTAAGTCTCCAAAATCCAATGTGCATTTACACGTACAACACATCTCAATTCCAACGCGCTGCATTTCAGGTGCTCGGTAGTCACATGTCGCTAGTGGCTGCTGTATTGAACACAGGTCTAAATATTTTACAAAAAGAATGTGTTCGTATATCATGTGTGAAATATGAAAACTCAGTATAGATAAAATAAATATAAATAACATTGTCATCTCTCCAAACAAAGCAACAAAAGTATGGTTCATCTATATTATACATTTGCCTGCAGCCATTGAAAGAAATGATATCTCTGGGATATTAAAAAAATGTAGAGTACAATATGTACATAATACAATCTCATGCGTGTGCGTGTGTGTGTGTGTGTGTGTGTATAGAGAAAGAATATGGCAGGATATAGGAGGAACTGTAAACAGTGATGAGTGATGACCTCCGAAGTGTGGGAACAGGAACAGGGAGGGATTGATTAAAGGCTTTCACTCTTTATTCTATTTATGCCTGTATTAGTTAATTTGTTGTTTGTTTTTGTTGTTTAGTTTTATCAAAGGAAAACCACAATAAATCCCTTAAGCTCAGTCTCTCACACACACACCCTTCTCCCACAAGACAACAATATGTGGCCTCAGGGGCTCCTCAGGCATCTCTGGAGGTCCTGAGAGGTGGTGAGCAGGTGGGGACACATTTCCTTGCTCCTACTCAGTTGCCCATCCCCACACACACCAGCAACTGGGGTTCCTTTGGAGCTGGCTAGACAACTAAGAGAAAATTGAGGGTGCTTGAAAAACAGGGATCTGATTAAATAAACGTCTTCTGAGGGCTACTAAATGCCAGGCATCAAGCTGGCATAGAGAAAAAGTTGCGCAAAACAGAGTCTCTGCTAAGGAAGAGCTGAAACCTAGCGAGGGGCCAGCTCTGGCCACAGCTGGCTGCAGTATGAGGAAGGGCCTAAGACAACAGAGCTTTCAGCACCGAGACAAGGATGGAGGAGACCGCAGCTTAACCTGTAAACTGAGAGGGAAAAGGCAGAGGTTCCGTTCTCTTCCTGGCTTGAATACCAGGTGACCTTAAGCACATCCATTCATCTCTCTGTGACCTCGTTTTCTTACCTGAAAATGAAAGCATGTAACTTAAAAAGTGAACCCAGAGCACTGAGCACAGGATTGAGTCTGCCCGGAGAGGGGAGGGCAGTTGCCATGCTGCGAGGGAGCCCAGGCCACGTGGAGGTGTTTCAGCTGAGAGCCCCAGCTGACATCTCAGCCAGGAGCCAGCTGCAGCCACCAAAGGAAGCCTCTGAGAAGACTTCAGCCTCATCCGCCTCTGGCTGCGACCACCTGAGACCCTGGGTGAGACCCACCTGGCTGAATCCAGCAAACCCCCAGAAACATGACAGGCAATGATCATAAATGACTTTTATTGTTTTTCACCTCTTAGTTTTGAGTGGTTGATTATGCAGCAATAGATAACTACAACAGGGAAGTAGCAAGAGGTCAAAGGACAGCCACAATTGAATACCCCATTTAAATGAGCAACCTCCATTCAGCTCCAGCCAATTGTTGCCACGTGAGAATGTAAGGGCCCAGTGATCTCACATTCCAACACTTTCAAGGAATATGTTGAAATCCAGGCTTTTAGGAGAAATATCCAGGTTTTGAAATGTTGACAAATAGTTCAAAACAATTTTAAGCCTATTCAAGACAATGTCGTAGGCCAAATGTGGCCTTCAGGCCATCAGCTGTCTGGATCTGGTTCAGCAAAGTGGAGTGACTATTGTCTGCCTAGCCCCTTCTTTCTCTGGGGACATCCCTCACCCCATCCACATGGCTGTAGGGAAGCCCCCATGTTCTTACATGACTGTACCTCTGGGTCCCTGTTGATTGGTCCAGGGGTGGGCATCTGACCCACAATGGTTTCATCAGAATTCTCAACCGGAATGTCTTATGCAAAACAGAGGAAAAAAGACCCTCCTCCTGGTGGTAGGAGCCATAAAAAGGGGAGGTCAAGAGACATCGGTGGCCTTGATCTCTGCCGTATGTGGCAGAAGCCGGTCTCCTATAAGAAAGATGCTCTGGGCTTCCCTGGTGGTGCAGTGGTTGGTAGTCCGCCTACCGATGCAGGGGACATGGGTTCGAGCCCCGGTCCGGGAAGATCCCACATGCCGCTGAGCGGCTAGGCCCGTGAGCCATGGCCGCTGAGCCTACGTGTCCGGAGCCTGTGCTCCACAGTGGGAGAGGCCGCAACAGTGAGAGGCCCGTGTACCGCAAAAAAAAAAAAAGAAAAGAAAAGAAAGATGCTCTGGAGAAGCAGAGACAAGAAGCAGACAGAGTCCCAGAGGCATCTCAGTCCCTAGATCCCACCATCTCTGCTGTCCATCTGCATTTAGTCCTTCCCATGGTCTAGTTAATTCTTCCTTCTGTTCTGTAGATACCCCAGTACCCCCTCCTGAAACCCCCCTTTGGGCCTTTTTTCAAGCCGGGTTTCTGTCACGTATAATCAGAAAGTTTTAATACAGGGATTCAACAGAGGGGTTTGAGCAGGATAGAAGTCATGACCAAACTTGTTTTTAAAAAAGATAACTTTGGCAATGGACATGTTGAAAGAGGGTGAGAAGAATAATGCTGCGGGGCGAGGTGGTGAAGACAACGGCAGAGGGAGGGAGAGGAAAGAGCAGGAGAGGCAGCGGACAAGGCTTACATGACCGAGGGGTGAGCAAGTCTCCAGACCTGTCGGGTTCCTGTTCTTACATGAAAACTGGTATTAAAAATACCTAGAGACACTGCCGAGGCAAGTGAGAGCAAGGGGCACCGAGCAACTCTGTGCCTCCCTGAGGAAAAATAACTAAACACGGGCAGAGGAGGTCCTAAAAAGCCTGAGGCCAAATGGCATCATAGGCACTCTGGGCAAACATGCTGGAAGGAGCTCAGGAAAAAACCATCCAGATGCTTCGGTCAACTTCTCAAGATGTTCTTTAAAATGCTCAGAAAGGTGGAAAGCTTTGTCTGCCAAAGAGAAAGGAAATTGGAGGAATGTCAAGAGTGGACAAGGCCCCTTATAAAACAGAAATGAAAACTTTTATTCCTCCCAAAATGGAAACGAAAAGAAGTTCAGGGATTTCAACCACCCAAAAAGCCTCCTATGGCCTCTTTCTCGTCTTCTGAGTACCACCCCCAAACCACAGGAGATCCTGGTGTGTCTATTGGCAATGATGCAAAGAAACTGGGAGAGATGTGAGTGACAGTGCTGCGGATGGCAGGCAGCCTGAAAAGAAGTCCGTTCAGAGGAAGGAAAAGTACCGAAAAGATCTTGCTGCGTCCTGAGCCAAAGGAAAGCTGATGTGGCAAAAAAAAAAAAAAAGGAGGCTGTCAAGGCTGATCCAAGAAAAAAAGACAAGAAAAAAAAAGGTAGAGGAGAAAGAGAAAGAAGGAGAGAACGATGAGGAAGAGGAAGATAAAGACAACAAAGTTGAAGATGATGATGATGAATGAAGTGGTTCTAGGGCAGCATTTTTTTTTTCTTGTCTATTAAGCATTTAACCTCCCTGGACACAATTCTTTTTTTTTTTTTTCATTCCTTTTAAATTAAAAAAGAATTGAAATGTAAAGCTGGGTAAGATTTTCTTTTAAACTGCCCCTTTTTGGGGTGGGGGGTTATTGTTAACAAGAATTCCCAAATAATTTTTTATACAACCCTGTCCTGGTGATATTTTCCAAGGCCACTAACCTTACCTGGTATTGTATACAGGTTGTGACCCAGCATGGGAATTCAAAGCAGGTTCTTGTAGGTGCACAGGACAAATTAATTATATAGGGCACTGTCGTTTTTTCAGTTGTCTCTCATGCAGCTTATACGAAATAATTGTTCTGTTACTGAATTTTACTCTGTAATTAGGGGTTGGGGGAGTTGTAACCGTTTTGTGACAGCCTGAATGCTTCTAAGTAAATATAATAGTTTATTAGTTTTTTGAAAAAAGATGACTATTTTACGGCATTATAATGAGAAGCAAACAAAATAATGTTTGGGAAGGCCCATTGTAAAACACAAAAATCTATATAAGTGTGAAGGAACCTTATTATTAAACAGGTGGGCTGTGCAGAGGAAGTGCCAAATGTGGATTCATTCAATCATTCAACAAAATATTTTTAGTGGGGCTTCCCTGGTGGCGCAGTGGTTGGGAGTCCACCTGCCGATGCAGGGGATGCGGGTTCGTGCCCCGGTCTGGGAGGATCCCACATGCCGCGGAGCGGCTGGGCCCGTGAGCCATGTCCGCTGAGCCTGCGCGTCCGGAGCCTGTGCTCCTCAACAGGAGAGGCCACAGCAGTGAGAGGCCCGCGTACCGCAAAAAATATATATATATATTTTGAGTGCTTGGCACTGTTCCAGGCACTGAGAATATTACTACATGCAAAATGATTAAAACCCCTGCCCTGGTGGAGCTTACATTTTGGTGAAAGAGACAGACAATAAACATATACATGTGTATGAAATATGCTTAGGAGTAATAAGTGCAAAGAAGCACACAAGCAGGGCAAGAAGTTGAAGATGGCGTGCAGACGAAGCATCTTAGCTGGGGTTATCACAGTGATGTGTGAGCAGAAGCTGAATGAAGAGAGGAAGTGAGCCCTGCACTCACTGGTAAAGACTGTTCCTGGAAACGTAAACGCAAATCTCCAAATCTCCAAGGTGGGAGTGAATTTGTGGCATTTGAGGAACAGGCAGGAAGCCGGTGTGGCTGGGGCAGCTGGAGCCCCCAGGAGACGGAGGCCGTGAAGTCAGGGTAGCAGACAGGGCTCAGATTCAGCCACAGGAAGAATTCTGGCTTTTATTCCAAGTGTGATGAGAAGCCTTTGGAAGGTTTTGAATGTCGAAGTAACACAGGTTGAGATCTAAAGTGACCTCACATGCTTCCATGGGGAGAAAAGACTGCAGGAAGGCCAGCAGGGAAGGGACTGTCTCGGAACCACAAAAGATGATGGCGGTCCAGACAGTGGTGCTGTGTTGATGGGAAGGTGATGAGAAACTATTGAGGTCATGGAAGTCAGGATTCAGTGACGGATTGGATGTGGAACAAAAGAGAAAAGGAGTCAAGTTGACTCCAAGGCATTTGGCTTAAGCAACGGGGAGAACCATGGACCATTTCCTGTGGTGGAAAGTACTAGGGGAGGTTTTGGACATCACTGGATATATATATATATAAGACATCCAAACAGAAATATCAAGTAGGCAGTAGAATATACCTGGCTCTCCTTAGTGTTCTATGGCAGAAATTCTTTTCTTTCTTAATTGAAGTATAGTTGATTTACAATGTTGCATTATTTCTGCTGTACAGCAAAGTGATTCAGTTATACATATTACATATATATATATATATATTCTTCTTCATATTCTTTTCCATTACGGTCTATTACAGGAAATTGAATATAGTTCCCTGTGGCATATAATAGGACCTTGTTGTTTATCCATTCTATATATAAAAGTTTGCATCTGCTCATCCCAAACTCCCAATCCAACCCTCCTCTTTGGCAACCACAGTCTGTTCTCTATGTCTGTGAGTCTGTTTCTGTTTCGTAGACAAGGTCATTTGTGTCATATTTTAGATTCCGCATATAAGTGATATCATATGGTATTTGTCTTTCTCTTACTGACTTGCTTCACTTAGTATGATCATCTCTAGGTCCATCCATGTGGCTGCAAATGGCATTGTTTCATTCATTTTTATGGCTGAGTAATATTCCATTGTGTATATATATATGTGTGTGTATATATATATATATATATAACACATTTTCTTTATCCATTCATCTGTTGATGGGCATTTAGGTTGTCTCCATATCTTGACTATTGTAAATAGTGCCGCTACGAACATAGGGATGTATGTATCTTTTTGAATTATAGTTTTGTCTGGATATATGTAGGGCAGGAATTCTTAACCTTTGTGTGTGCACCCAGGACCCATTTGTCAATCCAATGAAGTCTGTGGATCTCAAATGCAATGGTAGCTTCTAGATACACTATCAGGCAAGTTATCTAAGTCACAAAACAGAAAGCCCCACAGACCAAATTAAGATGCTTGAATTGTGGGGCTTATTAAATCCATCTGAAACACCTAATTGAAACTTCCTGTAGCAGGGAACAACATGGGGTGCATAACATACACAGGACAGGCTAGAGGTGAGGTGGAGCACACCATCTAAACCTGGGGTCATGCAATGTTCATTTTCTGTCTCTTTTTCTCTCTGTCTCTCTGCTTCATCATCCAACCCCACCGACAGTGGGGTTATGAAGACCAGAGCTGAGGATGCCCAAAGCTACTCAACAGAGAGTATCTGGAGCCAACTCACAGTCATCTATCAGAAAGACAGAGGGGCAACTACGCCTGGCCACAAACATAGATTGCCAATCAGCCTGCTGAACAGATGTGGGTTTTATCTGCAACTCTTGGGCAGAGCATAGGGGAGCCAGAATGGGACCATAGCGTTATCACCAGTGAGTGGTCATTAGGGAGGACATAGTTGTCAACCCAGACGTCGAATGATGATGCCTTTTGGTTTCTCTCCAAGTAAAATTCTTTTATTTGTTCCATCATATATTCCACTTAACTCTATTTATCTTCAACATATCTAACAGGTCACTACTTAAGCTTCTTGCCTATGTCCCACAACCTTCTTGCTTACTCAGCATCCATGTCTCAAAAGCTACTAGCTTTCTTCTTCTCCTCTCTGTTTAACAAGTTTTGTTTCATTCATCCCGTTTATTTTTCTTGTCCTCTATAGAACTGAATAGTCTCAAAGACAGCACACTCTGTTACAATGTTTTAAATGAATAAAATTAAATGCATAGAATTTTAAAAGAAACCAGTTATATAAAAACACAGTTCTACATTAAAAAACAAGATCTAGTAGCAGCAGGTCTCTTAACTACTGCAATTTAAGTAGTGATGAGCTTAATACTGAGTTCTCTCCAGCAATCGCAAAGTGATAGGAAAGCACCTGTGCTAACTATTGCTGACAAAGTCACAGGTATTGCTAAGACTCCCAGAATCTGTATCCATGCATTAAAATTCATAATGAAGGCGATGCTAGATTTCAGTTAGTATTGGGTCCCAACGGTCTGCGGACTGCAGTTATAACGTCCGCCGAGGGCCAGCCCAGGTTGACCTCTCTTTGGCAGATCAACCACATTCCCGAGCCAGCCCAGCGCCTTCCAGACCTGTCCGCCCTCAGGGGAGAGAGGATACACGTATTAAAAAGGGACGAGGCTGGAATTAGTTGTGAGAGCACGTAAGCCTTCCTGGGGACAAATGGTTAAAGGGGTAGCGCTTCGTCCTTCAAAGAGCTACAGGCCTGGGGTAAGCCCTCGGTCCGCAGCAGCCGGGGTCTAGCTCCCGCAGCCTCAGGCGCCGGGGAAACGCCGCCCCACTGCCGACAGGGGGCGCGCGCGCCGGCGGCCCCGCCCCGTGAGCGCGGACGCCGGGGCGTGCCCGCCGCCAGGCATCAGCAATCTATCCGGAGCGGCGAGTGGCCTACGCGGCGTGCTCGGAGGCGGCGGTGGTTGCGTCTCTAGACGCTCGGGCGTCAGCGGGGAGTGGAGCGGCTGGCGAGGCGGCGGTAG
Source organism: Mesoplodon densirostris (assembly GCF_025265405.1). NCBI lineage: Eukaryota > Metazoa > Chordata > Mammalia > Artiodactyla > Ziphiidae > Mesoplodon > Mesoplodon densirostris. The sequence goes on from NC_082662.1 coordinate 170,105,518, forward strand.
CAGCAGCGGGTCTCCAGGTAGCGGCGTCGGGCTCCCGGAGCTGCAGCAACTCGAGGAGGAGGATGGCGGAGTCATCGGACAAGCTCTACCGGGTCGAGTACGCCAAGAGCGGGCGCGCCTCTTGCAAGAAATGCAGCGAGAGCATCCCCAAGGACTCGCTCCGGATGGCCATCATGGTGCAGGTGCGGGCGGAGAGGCCGCTTTGTGCGAGGCTGGGGCTTCCGCGCGTCCGGGGAGGGTGGGGGGAGGGCTGGTCGGGAGCTGCAGGCCGGGCCGGCCCCTCCGAGCCCGCGCGGGGCCTGCGGGCGCAGCTGCTTCCTTTCGTCCCGTGTACGGCCCGCCGGGTGGACCCTTCTGAAAGGTTTTGCTGATCTTGCAGCAAAAGCCCGGGAAATACGGTCAGGAGCTAGTGGTGCCTTTTACTTTGTAAAAATAAGCAGCCGCTTCTGTCCTTATTTCTGGGTTTGTTTTATTGCCATTCGCCTTGGGAAGAAAACGTACGCGCGGTCTTTTGAAGCTAGTCTGGTTTTGACCTACCTTATTCTGGAAGATTTTTGTCCTACATTGATGGTGGCGACTGGCAAGTGAGGGTTTTTTTTTTTTTTAATCTATTTTTGGCTATCATTTCAACACCCACTCACTCTCATTTTTTTTAATTATGCAAAACTATGCAAGTTGGTGTCATTTCAGTACAGTGCATTCACTTTTGGCTTAATTTACGGTTTAACATTTTCCTCAAACTTTCCAAGTTCAGAGACACGTCCTCCTGATGCTTTTGCAGCTATCTGGTTTGAGTAAGAGTGGCTCCTGGGGTTCCTCAACTGGGCTTCTTGACAGATTTGGGATTTCCCTCCGGTGGTCCCTGAGGCTTGCCCAATGGCGGGAGGGGTGTTGGAGTGAGGTAGTGTGTCTGGAGGTTCCTGCCTCCTTCAGCTCCCGTCTGCCTGCCTAATCAGGGTTCCCACCTGCCCTGTCTTCCCCACTCCCAACAGAAAGCTTTTATCCAAGCTTAGTGCTCATGGTCAAGGTAACTTGATTTTCCTTACGGGACCGGATGGTACTGCTGGATTTGCCGCAGTTACTGGCTGGAGGGGAGTGGGCACCATAGTGTACTTAGGCTGTCTCATTTCATACTATGGCAGGGACTGAGGTTGTCATCTTGGAATCAGCCTCAGGGCCACCTAGCCCAGTACCTGGCACATGATACTTATTCGTTCAGTAAACACTCGCTGAGCAGCTGCTAGGTTCTGGGCACTGTGTTGGGGCACAAGGAGAGACTCCACCGCTGGGAGCTTCCAGTTTGGTTAAAGGGGTGATGACTGGTAAACACTGCTGTGCAGGGGTGGGTGCCACCTGATGGAGCTATTGCCTAGGCATGATGTGCCCAAGCTGGGAGCTCACCACAGAAGTGGCAGGAAGTTGAGGATGGAGAAGTGGGCAAGGCCTACCATTTGAGGCGCTGTATCTCCTGCAGAGCATCTTTTCACCCTAATGTTTGGGCCGCCGATCGTGTGAAGTTGCTATTAGTGCAGGGGCTCTTAACCTGGGGTCTGTGGGACAGCAGATAGAACTCAAGAGGTCCATGAGTTTCAGTGAGAAAAAATATGCATCCCTATCTTCACTAGACTTAAGTTACAATTCATTACTTCCTACAGTTATGAATGTAACCTGCAAAGCAAAGGCGCATTAGCAGTACCTGTGATTTTTGTCATCAGTAGTAGTTACTGTTATTTTCACATCACTTTACAGTTGTTGGGGATTTCTTAGAATAACCACTTACACTCATCGCTACAAGATCACAGTAGTTATTAAAGTGGGTACTATGTCTCGTTATTTAATGCTTTAAAGCTTGTAGATTACTGTATCCCAGTAAACGTTTTAAATGTTTTGATAATTATTTCAATATAATTGATTTCCTTTTTGAGCCTGTGTATTTTATCATGCGTTTTAAAATGTTAGTCTGAGAAAGGGACATCCATAGCCTTCACCGGACAGCTAAAGATGACCGTGTTCTATTGGGAAAGACAGACAGAAAACCTCAGTCCAGCCAGTGTGTGAAGACAGGGACACTGGTGAGGAATGAAGAGGTGGGTTGGCTCTCTCTATCGGAGTCCAGGCAGTAAGAAAGTCTAACATTCTGGATCCTTCTTGATAGTGAAGGAAATTATTATTAAAATTAAGTGTGGTTTTCTCTAACTGCAATTGGGGGTGGGGTTTTAACTCAGAATGTAACGTTGGTCTTGGAGGCTGAGCTGGTGAAGGCCAGAAAGAAAGAAGCCATTCTTGCCCGCCCGCCCCCGCCCCACTTCCCTTGGATTTAAATACCTTCTCTTACATTTTGTATGGGAGGATTGTTCTCTGTGTATCAAATACCTGATACTTTAGCTGGCATGCCCTAGGGCAGCCTCGAGGGGATGAACTGGGCCTTCCAGCCTTTTGACTTGTTGGTGTTCTTGGGAGGGCCTGCAGCAAACTGCATGGTGACTTTCTTCGTGGTAGTGGTCATTCCGCTCTCTGCGGGGTAGGGTGGCTGTGGTGTGGCCTCCTTTCATGGCCCGTTTCTCTGGAAACAGACTGAGAGTGGCTGGGTGAGGAGGACCCTGGTGTGTAGTAGGCGCTCACGTTTGCTGAGTGTACAGCCAAGGATTCTGCTGCTTGCTCGAGCCTGGTAGCTGCCGAGTGGAGCCAGTAGGCTTGTGCCCTTGGTCCAGTTCCCTTACGGCTGTATCATTCTCAGTCCTAAGTTCTAAAGTAAAGCCTTGCCTTGGTTAAGGGGTCTTTCCTCTTTTGCGGGAGGACGGGAGCCCTAACAGTCCCCCAAGCCTGTGCTGTGAGTACACCCTTGTGCCGGCCTCCTCTCTGGTGCCTGGCAGTGAGCCAGTGGTTGGGGGCATGGCACCCAGACCGAAGTTTAAGGGGCAAGTGTCGGGCCCCAGCAGAGCCAGGAAGAAATGCCACGGCCATGAGTTCCAGTGGGGGCAAAGCCACTGAGCCACATGCCCCCCTTTGCTCTTAGAGCAGACTTAGACAGGGGTCCCAGGGCAGGAAGACCCAGGTCGAGGCCACCACAGATGTGGTAACAAGCCGTCCAGACGCTTAACGAGGTGTCAGCTGCCTTGGTGAAAGTTTGAGAGCCAGGGCACAGGTCTACTCTCTGAAATACCGTTTGTCGTCTGGTTGGGGGTGGGGAGGGCTGTCTCAGGTTTGGAGGGAGCGTCTTTTCCACGGCAGGAGTTCCTCCATCCCACCTTTCTTCCCTCTTCCCTCCAGACTTGGGGCGCTCCGCAGACACTGTGTGAGTGCCCGCCGTGAGCGGGCGTTGCCGGTTGCTAGCAAGACAGGCATCGTGCCTCTCTGGGAGCTTCTAACCCGACACAGGACACAGACATTGATCAAATAATAACCCAAATGGATCTTGACTCTGGGGGGCCATGGGAAGGGGTGTTATGGGACCTGAGGAAGTGCCGTTCGCCCCAGGTAGGGCTGGGGCACATTCTGGGCCCAGGGAACAGCTGATGCTGCTGTAAACCCAAGCTGCTTGATGCTGAAGAGTCCTTGTGCCCCAGCCTTATTGACCCTACACCTTATTTAACACCGTATATTAAATCCAGAGAGAGGCCGCTCACCTAGTAGGAGAGGGCCAGTTGGGAGATCTTGTCACTGCTTTTTCAGAGTACTTCCCCTGTCCGCACGACTCCATCCTGAAAGTTCTGCATGGTATTTATTTTTAATGCTGTTTTATGCCATCTGCTTGACATTTGGATTTATGTTCTATCAGAGCAGATGTCTGGGGCCTCTCTTGCTCCGGTCAGACCGTTTGTATATTTTTAAGTACCTCTTCCTGCCGAGCAGTGTAGTGGAAAGAACTGTGGTCACTGTTTCAAGTTGAGGCTGAGTCAGCTGCTGCCTGTCTGACCCCCACCCCCATGCAACTGTGAAATTAGGGTGCTGGTTCCCCAGAGGGAGGCAACTGCAGGGTGTCCCCTGGTGGCTGGTGAGGGGCAGGAGGGACCTCCCAGCTGCTGGGGGTGAGGTGACACCCCCCGCCCGGTCCCTCTCACTCTCCCTCGTAGAAATCCTTCATCCCACGCACATCTGTGTGGCTCGCTGCCAGCGTGACACTTCTCTGACACATTTGCTCGGCCCGGCGCCTGAGCTGGGACTTGTTCCGCATTGTTCTAAGTGCACAGAGCCCTTTGGGCCCTGCGGCCGGGCCTGGCGGTGGCGCCTCTCCGCGTGTGGGCGTGCGGGACGCAGGACTTGCGTCTCCCGTGCCCTCACCGAGCTCTGGGCTGAGCCTGTGACTGAAGCACGGCAGCGACTTTGGTAACAGTACGCTGAACTCTTAGCCGAAATGCCGGTCAGCCCCGAGGGATGTCCTGGTCCCTGTCCCCAGGCTCGGCAGCAGGCGCGCAGCTTTCATAGCTGAGGGGTGGGTGCTGATTGCCCATCCGTTTGCAGCTTTTCCCCTGCGATGTCGGGGAGTGGAGAGGAGGCTGCCCTTGGTTTACAGGTAAGCAAAAGGGGGCTAGGATGCCAGCTGCTGAGGGCCGGGCCTGAGGCTCACTCTCTTTCTCCTCCTCTGGTTCCGCCCTTCTAGTCGCCCATGTTCGACGGAAAAGTCCCACACTGGTACCACTTCTCCTGCTTCTGGAAGGTCGGCCATTCCATACGGCACCCTGACGTCGAGGTGGATGGGTTCTCCGAGCTCCGCTGGGACGACCAGCAGAAGGTCAAGAAGACGGCTGAGGCTGGAGGAGTGACGGGTGCGTGCACACCGGGCAGGGTGCGGGGGTCGCCCCAACCCCCGAAGCTTCCTGGGTTGTCGGGGGGAGGGGAAGCTTTTCTGTGGCAGCAAAGAAAAGGTCCTTCAGCTTACCCCTCTGTCATTTCAGCAGCGCCTCAGTGACCCAGTGTTCTGTTTGGTGCAGGATATTATTTCTCCAGATGCTTGAAATGTAGCCTTTACATTTGTTGCGGTTGTTGTCTTTAATAGACCTTTTAGAGTAGTAGTTTTTAGAGTAGTTTTAGGTCCACAGCAAAATTAAGCAGAAAGTACGGAGAGTTCCCATGTACCCACAGAGGCGTGACCTCCGCCACCATCAGCATGCCCCAGCAGATGGTCCATTTGTTACAGTCACTGAACCCACACTGATACATCATCACCCAAAGTCCATAGTTTATATTAGTCATCACTCGTGGTGCTGTACATCTTACATGGGTTTGGGCAAATGTATAATGACATATATCAATCATTATAACGGCGTACAGGGTATTCCCACTCCCTTATAAAATCCCTCTGTGTTCCACCTGTTAATCCCTCCCTCTCCCAGCCACTGACATTCTTCCTATCTCCATAGTTTCATCTTTTCTAGAATGTCACATAGTTAGAATCAAACAGTATGCAACCTTTTCAGATTGGCTTATTTCATTTAGTAATAATGCATTTAAGGTTCCTGCATACTTTTCACAGCTCAATAACTTACTTCTTTTGAGCACTGAATAATATTCCATTGTCGGGAGGTAACCACAGTTTATCCATTCACCTATTTAAGGACACCGTGGGTGCTTCCAAGTTTTGGCACTTACGAATAAAACTACTATAAACATCCATGTGCAGGGTTTTGGGTGGACCTAAGTTTTCAACTCACTTGGGTAAATACCAAGGCACACAGTTGCTGGATTGTATGGTAAGAGTATGTTTAGACTGCGAGCTGTCTTCTAAAGTGGCCAAACCATTTACATTGCCACCAGCAATGAACGAGAGTTCCTGTTACTCCACGTTCTTACCAGCATTTTTTACCAATGTTTTGGATTTTGGCAATCTAAAATGTTTGTAATGGTATCTCATTTTAATTTGCAGTTCCTTAGTACCATATGATGTTGAGCATCTTTTCACATGTCTATTTGCCATCTGTATATGTTCTTTGGTAAAGGGTCTGTTCAGATATTCTCCCAATTTTAATCAGGTTCGTTTTATTGAGTTCCTCATATAGTTTGGACAACAGTCCTTGATCAGATGTGTCTTTTGCAAGTATTTTCTCCCGGTCTGTGGCTTGTCTTTTTTATTCTCTCGGCACTGTCTTTCAGAGAGTAGACATTTTTGATTTTAATAAAGTCTAGCTTCTCAATTATTTCTTTCATGTACTAGGTCTGGTATTGTATCTAAAAAGTCATCACCATACCCAAGGTCATCTAGATTTTCTCCTGTGTTATCTTCTAGGAGTTTTATAGTTTTGTGTTTTATCAATACATTTAAGTCTGTGATCCATTTTTTTTTTCCCCCAAAGACTAGGTGTGGGAGTACTATTGAGACAAATCAGTGATACACAGTATTATTCAGAAAACAATGTTTGTTTGTTTGTTTTTAAATGAAAGCTGCTTTATTTATTTATTTATTTTTGGCTGTGTTGGGTCTTCATTTCTGTACGAGGGCTTTCTCTGGTTGTGGGGAGCGGGGGCCACTTTTCATCACGGTGCGCGGGCCTCTCACTGTCATGGTCTCTCTTGTTGCGGAGCACAAGCTCCAGACGCACAGGCTCAGTAGTTGTGGCTCACGGGCCCGGTTGCTCCGCGGCATGTGGGATCTTCCCAGACCAGGGCTCGAACCCGTGTCCCCTGTATTGGCAGGCAGATTCTCAACCACTGCACCACCAGGGAAGCCCCTATGATCCATTTTGAGTTAATATTTGTGACAGGTTTAATCTGTTGTCTAGATTAAATTTTTTTGCATGCGGATGCCCAGATGTCCCCGCAACACTCGTTGAAAAGGCTGTTCTCCATTGTGTTGCCTTTGCTCCTCAAACATCAGTTGATTGTATGTGTGTGGGTGTACTCCTGGGCTGTATTCTGGCATATTTATCAATTTGTGTATTTCACCAGTACCACACTGTCTTGATTATATAGCTTTCTAGCAAGTCTTGAAGTCAGGCAGTGTCAGTCCCCTGACTTTGTTCCTCTTCAATATTGTATTGGCTATTCTGGGTCCTCTGCCTCTCATATAAGCCTTGGTCAGTTTGTCAGCATCCGCAAACTTGCTGAGACGCCTTTAAATTTTAAACAGTTTTTTTTTTTTTTTTTGTCCCCTTTTGAAGGAGATCTCCTGAGACTGAATTCTCATTTCTCTGCCTTGCTGTGAACTGACCCAGTTTAACCTGTTGTTGTGACTCCAGGCTGTTGATGAGAACAAAAAGTTAAATCGTCCCAGATCCTGTAATTCAGAGAGAACTATCATTAATGTTGCGGGTGTCTTATTCGAAAATTATTTTCTATTCAAATATTGATGCGTGTGTGTTTGTGTGTTTTCATTCCTTCAGAAGTGGGATTCTACCTTAGGTATTAACTTTTTTTAATGTTCAGTCACCTCTTCTTGTGATAAAGTATACATGACACAATATTTACCATCTTAACTATTTTTAAGTGTACGTTTCAGTGGTGTTAAGTGCACTCACATTGTTATGCAGTCATCACCACCATTCATCTCCATAACTTTGCCATCTTCCCAGACTAACACTCCATACCCATTAAACACTCATTCCTCATTTACCTCCCCCCAGTCTCTGACAACCACTCTTATTTCTGTCTCTATGAATTTGACTACTTCTAAGTACCTCATATGGGTGGAATCATACAGTATTTGTCCTTTTATGTTTGGCTTATAGTATGTTTGTCCATTTGTGTCTGACTTATTTCACTCTGCATAATGTCTTTAGGGTGCATTCATGTGGTGTGTGTCAGATTTTCCTTCCTTTTTTTTTTTTTTTTTTTTTTAGTGAAATCTTTTTTTTTTAAGATGTTGGGGGTAGGAGTTTATTCATTAATTTATTTATTTTTGCTGTGTTGGGTCTTCGTTTCTGTGCGAGGGCTTCCCCTAGTTGTGGCAAGCGGGGACCACTCTTCATCGCGGTGCGCGGGCCTCTCACTCTTGCAGCCTCTCTTGTTGCGGAGCACAAGCTCCAGATGCGCAGGCTCAGTAGTTGTGGCACATGGGCTTAGTTGCTCTGCGACATGTGGGATCTTCGCAGACCAGGGCTCGAACCCGTGTCCTCTGCATTGGCAGGCAGATTCTTAACCACTGCGCCACCAGGGAAGCCCTACTGACATTTTCTGAAGAACAATAGTTTTTCGTTTTGATGAAGTCCAATTTGTTGTTTTTGTGTGTGGTTTTTTTTCCTCCTTTTTGGGGTAGTAATTTCTGTCTCCTAAGAAATCTTTGCCTACTCTTTAAGGTCATTGAAGGATATGCTCCAGAACTTCTGGGAGTTTTGTAGTTTTAGCTTATCTTAAATTATTTAATTTTATTTATCTTAAATTAACTTTTGTGTTAGGTGTGAGGCACACGTTTTTTGTTTTTTTTCCATGTGGCTATTATTTTGTTCCAGCACCATTTGTTGAAAAGACTGGCTTCTGTATCAAAATCAGTTGATGATAGGTCTGTATCTGGTCTCTATTTGGTTCCATTGATTTATGCTACTCCACTGTCTTAATGATTGTAACCTTAGAGTAAGTCATGAAGTCTTGTAGTGTAATTCCTCTAAATTTGTTCTTTTTCAATAGTATTTTGACCTTTCTAGGTCCTTTGTCATCTCCTTACAAATTTTGTGGTAAACTTGTCAATTTCTCCCTCAGAAAAGCTTGCTAGGATTTTGATTGGCATTGCATCAAATCTGTAGATCAAATTGGGGATTATTGACATCTTAGTAAATTTAGTCTTTCGGTCCATAAACATGATATTCAGTTCTTTAATTTCAACAAAATCTTGTAGATTCAGTGTAGAGAGAGATCTTGTATGTCTTATTGTCTTATTAAATTTATCTCTAAGTATTCTGTGTATTTTAATGTTGTTTAAATAGTAGTGTGCTTTAGTTTCTTTTTCCAGTATGTTTATTGCTAATATATAGAAATGTTTTATATTGACCTTGTGCTCTGCAAATTTGCTGAATTCACTTAACAGTACTAGTAGCTTTTTTGTAGATTCTTAAGACTAATCCCAGTTACCATCATGTCACCTACAAATAGAGATGGCTTTACTTGTTCTTTTCTACACTTACACATTTTGTTTCGTTTTCTTGCCTACTGCACGTATTAGAGCCACCGGTACGGTGTTGTCTGTGGTAAGAGAAGGCAGCCTTGCTTTAGTCCTGATCTTAGGAGAGAAACATTCGGTCTTGGAGTTTATTTTTATATAAGAAAAGAATCTAGTTTTTGTCCCAAATGGTTGGCCATTTTTCCCCAAATTCTTTATTGAATGATTCAATCTTTCCCCGCTAATTAGGAATGCCACCTTACCACATATTTAATTTTTTTTCTCTCTTGATTATGGAGGTTTTTTGTTTTTTTGTTGTTGTTTGTCAGCTCTCTTGTTTTCGTTTAAGTATAGTTGATGTACAATAGTATATAAATTACAGGTGTACAATAGAGTGACTCGTGTAATATATTACATTTATCTTTATAAAATATTGGTTATATTCCCCGTGTTGTACAATATATCCTTGTAGCGCCACATGTTTAATTCTTACATATACTTTTATCTGTTCCTATATCAAGATACTCCCTTTAACTCATCACTCAACTTTGATAAATGAAAGTGTAATGGAAATTAGAAGGCAGTGTTGGAATTTAGTATGGTACAAGGTTTTCATAGTAAGCACTTAGGTTCTTTCCAGAGTGAAGAAGGGGGCTACAGAGGAAATGGAGAGGGGGGGACAGTGAGACCACCACCAGCTAACATTGTGCTGTTTCCAGAAGGCTGTCTGAGAAATTTTTTTTATTTTATTGCCAGAAAAGAACCTCTGTTAACCATCCACAATGGTTAGAAACAAGTGTAGATGAGATGGACCAGCTGTGGTCACCCAGAACACAAGGTGTCCTGGTAGAGGAATCCCAAGAGGTAGAGGAGGAGGACAGGGGCTCCTTGGAGCTGCGCGGAGGCCGCTGAAATGAGCGTGGCTGTGTTTCATGCTTCAGGCAAAGGCCAAGATGGAGTTGGCAGCAAGACGGAGAAGACACTGGGCGACTTTGCGGCAGAGTACGCCAAGTCCAACAGAAGCACGTGCAAGGGCTGCATGGAGAAGATAGAAAAGGTGAGAGCTTTGGACTTCACCTGTCTGACTTTCTGGATTTCTTGTGTTGGATGTCATCGGATATCTCAAAAGAAAAGAAAAAATAGGGGCTTTGGGTGCTGGCTCAACACTAGTGGTTAAAAATAAAGTGAAGATCTTAGTAGAGACAGGAGATGACAGTGAATTTTCTTCCAGGCAGGTCTGGCCCTGATTATTCATGGTCCAGCCCATGTACGTCGCTGCACCTGCTTTTAGGAGACCTGGGAGAGTTTGAAAAACATTTACACAAGGGCTCTCTCCTGGGCGCTGCAGTGGCTGGGGGAAAGCTGTGTTTTATGGTAGCATTAAGTTTAAGGAGTGTGTTTCTTTCCTGGTGTGAGCCTCCAGGTTTCTTCCTCTTAACAGGAACTTCATTAACCACCCTTCCCTACCAACTCTGGTCCCTGAAGAATGACAGCTGGTCTAGCAGAATGACAGCTATCTGAGTAGCAGGGACACAGGTGGAGGGGTTGGCCTGTGCCCTTTAGCCTCATTACCCAAGATGCTCTGATCTTAGGTAAACATGCTGGTTGATTAATTCAAGGCATCGATGAAAGGTTTCTGCATCCTTGGTTTTATACAGGAAATTGAGGTGAGTCAGTGGGTGTTTAGAAAGGAAAACCATGAAATTGCTAGATCTTTGCCAGCTACCTTCAACCACAAGAATTTGAGGCAAAAGTTAAGGTTGCAGAGGGGACGCCCGAGACTGTGTGTTGCTGCGTGTTGCTCGGCCTGAAGTGGAGTAGGTCCTGTTCCGAGGTCTCCAATCTGGGCTCACAGGCATGAAACTCACGCGGAACGTCAGGCCTGGGAATTGTAAACCTGGGGAGGATGGCAGGACTAGATTCTAGCTTATAGATAGTTTCTTACTGCATTTTAGGGGGTCTTCCTATGTGTCAAGAGACTGAAGAGCCTGGGTGGGGGGATTGCAGAAAGTCCCTGCTAGAACTGGGGTCTGCACTGGCTCCTTCTGAGCCTGCGACAGAGCAACCCAGGCATTGTTCTTATGCCTGCACCAGGTCAGCAGAACATCCTCAGGGTAAGGCTGTTACCTCCTCACTTGCCCAGGCAGCTAGGTAGTCGGGTAGCTGGTTGGACTTGACCCCTTCTTAAATGGGGTGCTGAGGCTTGAGGGAAACACAATCCTTGGTGGCATAAAAGAGCCAAAACCTCCCAGCAGCCCTCCCATTGCCTTCAGTGTGGACCTGGTCGCCCCTGGCCCCCCGATGTTTGACCATCCTTCCTTGTCTGTCTTTGGTAACACATGTGGATTCTCCTGCAGGGCCAGGTGCGCCTGTCCAAGAAGATGCTGGACCCCGAGAAGCCCCAGCTAGGCATGATCGACCGCTGGTACCACCCGAACTGCTTTGTTGAGAACAGAGGGGAGCTGGGCTTCCGGCCTGAGTACAGCGCCAGCCAGCTCAAGGGCTTCGGCCTCCTCGCCGCGGAGGACAAGGAAGCCCTGAAGAGGCAGCTCCCGGGCATCAAGAGTGAAGGGTGGGTGCCGGGGCCGGCAGGGTGGGGGCTTCACACAGGCCCAGAGTCCATATCACTCCTGCGTTCCCCTGGCTGCCCGTCAGAAAGCTGGGGGTGCAGGCGCTGGGAAGCAGCAGAGCTCCGCCCCTTCCCCAGCTGAGGCGGTGGGGGACACGGCAGGGAAGTCCTGGGGAAGCTGCAGTGCGCGTTCCTGCCACTGCTGGTGGTCTGTTCCCTGTCCCGCATCCGACCTCCGTGGACAGGCAGAGAGCAAATCCCACTTCCCCCTGCTCCGTCTGAGCGTTCCCCTGGCTGGAGTCCACCACCGCCACCCTTCCTCTGACCCCTGCGTGACCCACGTTCACTTCCCCCCGATGTCCTCGTGTGTGGATGCGTCCCTGTGTTTCTGGGTCTCTCTTGAGAACGGCGCTGGGAGAATCTTGACCATTTTGAAATGGGGGAGGGGGCGGTCGATAAGTTATCTGGTTGAGAGTTCAGAATGGTATGGCTTTCATACGGTGCTAACATTTAGGTCTATGTTGATCCTGTGGGCACTTCTTTCCTGTGTTCCCTCTGCCGGTCCCTCGGCTCCAGTCTAGTTGCTTGGTGACGAGCCCACCAAGGGGGGCGTGGCAGGGCTGTGGTGTACACTGTGCTCCTTGGACAGTGTAGGGTTGGGGTGACCCCACATCCCCATCATCAGGCGGCCTTCGCGCAGTATTTCAGTTCAAAACGCACAAGTTTATTGCACCGCACACGTGGCTCTGGAATGTGAAAGAAAACTGGAAAGTCGGACCCACACATTTAAAAAGCCTCAGGGTGCTTTGATATGGGGTGTAAGTGTAGGAGTGAACAGGCTCACATTTATGCTGTAACAACCAGCATTGGTTGAGCACTTTTGGCACGCCGGGCACTATGCTAAGCCTTTTACAGAGGATATTTCATTTAACCATCACCGTGATGCTACAGAGTAGATGGTATTCTTTTCCCTGTTTTTACGGATGAGGAAAAATGCAAGGGTTTGATCTCAGGCCTGTGTGATGGCTGAAAGTGAGTATTAACCACCGTGGCTGACCCGCCCTGTTTCTAGGGCCTACTGATGACCCTCAGCGCCCTCTCTTAGGTCAGGAGTGATGCTGCTGATCTTCGTTGGCAGCGTTGGCTGACCCAGCTGAGGCAGACTGGTTGGCAGTGCCTAGACCACCGCTTCTTGTTGGGCTTCAAGTGGCAGCACGGCCTCCCCGGTCTGAGAACAGCCTCTTGGCCTCAGGAGCAGCCCTGTGTCTTAGATTGAAAGTCTCAGCGCCTGGCACTGATGCTTTGTCTTTCTGCAGTCCCCGCCCTCAGTTATGGTCTTACCTCTGGCGTAGTCCCTGCCAGAACCTTCCAGGCCATCTCATCTGTGCTGCGCCAGGTTGTTCCAAGGCCCTGGAGGGACCGCTGGCCCCTCCTGGCAGCTGTGCTTCCTGAAATGGATGACGTCAGCCACAGACACTGCCTGAGCAGAGGGCTAGCTCCTCAGTGGGCAGGGCCTGGCTGAGCCTCATGAGAATGGCCTTAGGATGCTGTGTCCCAAAGCTGTTGGCTTTCAGGGCTTTAATGGCTCTGGTTCTTTCCCTTACATCCTTTGTCTCTTTCAGAAAGAGAAAAGGCGATGAGGTGGATGGAATGGAGGAAGTGGCCAAGAAGAAATCTAGAAAAGAAAAAGACAAGGAGAGTAAGCTTGAAAAGGCCCTCAAGGTGAGTCCCGAGCTGGGCGTCTCCTCTCGCCATTCAGTCTCACCTCTCTTCCTCATTCTGGGAAGAAAGTTCAAGGAGGTGCGTGTGTCCTGCTTAATGAGAGCTTTAAAAATTCCCAACTTCATAGCTGTTGTTAAATAGCCTGGCTTTTCCCCCAGGTTTTCTTCCCTCCTCACAAAGCAACAGTTCTTATGTGAAAGCACCCACAGTGGGCTCTAGACGCCCGAGCGGCAGTAGCCGGGCTCGGCAGGAGCTGAGCTGTCGCTTCCCGCTCAGCAGCCTCGCGCTGGGATGGGCACGTCATGCTTCAGCCACGCTGTGCATCACTGTGCCTCCCGGACCTGTAGCACGTTGGAAACGGCGTATTGAATTCAAGGATGCCACAGGTTCTTGGCACAGACAATGGCTGGAAGAGATGAAGTTCCGTGTTCTTTAATGAAAATCTCTTGTTAAAAAAAATAATCATAAAAGGCGTGTATTAAGAGGAGCAAACTGCCCGTTAGGTCAGCGGTCACTGACCAGAGAAATTCGTCACTGTGTTGGTTACGTGTGTATCGAAACGAAGTAAAAATTGTTAACCAGAAAAAGGTGAGTGTTCGGGAAACTAGGGGAGAGCAGTCAGTCGCTTCTTGGGAGCGTGAATTCCACGAGCCCTCTGCTGTGCTCTTACGTGAGTATTCCGTTTTTGCCGGTGGTGTAAAAAATTAGGAGCAAGTCCTGGTGTGGTTCCAGCTGCTTGATAAGAATCACAGATTCGGTGTGGTTGTCCTTCAACTAACAATGTGTCAGTTCGGTGCCAACCCCAGCTGCAGTGGAGCTGGGGTGCTCTTTTGCATTTGCCCGTCGTGCCCACCTTCCCCGTCTCCAGTGTTGAGAGGCAAAAAGAAAGGCAAGCTGGGAACGCTGCCCATGGTCCCCACCCTGGCACACCCATTTGTGCTGGCCTCCCGTCCTTGGTCGCGCAGATGAGATAGTCCTGCTTCTCTGATCTAACCTTGTACCCTTAGACTTTTGCCTCGTGCTCCCTCATCTCCGTCACCGGTGGCCCAGCACGTGGCACTGCAGGCAAGGATGTTATCGAGAGGCCCTTACAGAGACTGGGAAAGGGCGCGTGTGTGATGACCGTTGTCAAGCGAATTTAACTCCTCCTCGCTCGGTGCAGAGAGGGCCGGCATTTGCCTGTTTTGCAGAGGTGGTGGGGGTCTGAGGCTGAGACATGAGTAACTCGCCCACCACCCTCAAACGGGAGGACGCTCTTCCCTGCCCCGCCTCTGACGTCGGGAGACTACTGCCTTGCTGGCCAAGGTGGTCGTGAGAGTGCGTGCGATGGCGTGAAAAGTGTCCCACGCAGAGTAGGCGCTGCATGAATGTTACCACCGAGGTTTAAAGTTCCATCTTCAGAGGAGCCTAAGTCTGTTCCTCTGCGCTACTGAGTATTGAGGAGGTGGGAGGTGTTTGGGGATCGCCCCTGCTGCTGGCTTTCAGGTTGTTGAGGAGCCGCCCCTTCCTCCCTTAGGGGCCGGGTCTTGGGGCACATGAACCTGGTGCTTCGGGCGCGTTCCTGGGTGTCCTGGGACTTGTCTCTGAGGGGCTGGTTCCGGGGACCCCGGCGCCTGGGCCGCGGCCTCCCCACCTGCCTCGGCCCTCCCTGAGCGCCCCCGCCCCAAGCGGACACCGCGGCCGCGAGCTGGGAGCGCGGTCCTGGGGATGCAGCAGCCCCGGGGCAGCTCAGCTGAGCGCGGGGCTGTGACTAGAGGCAGAAGCGAGCCAGGGTGGAGTCTTCCTCCAGTTGGGTGTTTCTTTCTTTGAGAGGAGCTGGTCTCTCAGCTGCTGGCTCTCGTGCACAGGCCCAGAACACCCTGATCTGGAACATCAAGGACGAGCTAAAGAAAGCATGTTCGACGAATGACCTGAAAGAGCTGCTCATCTTCAACAAGCAGCAAGTGCCCTCCGGGGAGTCTGCGGTGAGCTGCCTCTGTGTTACGGGCGCCGCGAGCCGAGCGGCCAGGCCGTGCGCGGTCACTGTCCCGGTGGAGTGCCGGAGGCCCTCCGGGTGAACACCTGCGGGTATTAATCGGGCGTGAAATTCCATAGTCGCGTTGCATGGTCATCGCCATCAAGGTCGCCGCTTGCGGGGGGCAGGAAGGGGCAGGCGCTCAAGGACCGAGGTGGGCTGCACATCTGCCTCGTGGGTTCACGCCACAAACTTCGGCCCGAGGAGCCCTCTCTGCTGCCTTCTCCTCACAGACTTCCCGAGGGCTGCGAGGGTTGTCTCCCCTGCAGGCCCTGCCCTGCCGTCCCTCTGGTGCAGAAACAGTGGATGTTCTGGGTTCTCCCTTTATTTCTAAGTCACCGAGGGAAAGGGGAGCTGCAGGAACCCCTCATGCGTGGAAGTAAGTTCTCATAAAGCACAAAAATGCAAGCTCCAACTGTAAACCGCCTTCTCCGGGGAATGTTAGGAACCTCAGGGCAGTCCCTCCCTTCTTTTTTAGCGAGTGGAGTCCGTGCAGGTTCTTCATCCCACATTGGTAAATGTCCTCTCCTGTAGCTGCCCCTCTCCTCCTTGACTTGCTTCTCTTCTTCACTGGCTTCAGATCTTGGACCGAGTGGCCGACGGCATGGTGTTCGGTGCCCTCCTTCCATGCGAGGAATGCTCAGGCCAGCTGGTCTTCAAGAGCGATGCCTATTACTGTACCGGGGATGTCACTGCCTGGACCAAGTGTATGGTCAAGACACAGACGCCCAACCGGAAGGAGTGGGTGACCCCAAAGGTAAGTGGGGGTGTGGATCCTGGGATATATTTGCAGAAAAACCTGGTCCCATCTTCTGGGCTTGTCCACACTCCAGGTCACCACGACTGCAGAGCAGTTTCTCAGACCTCTTTACATCGGGGCCATCCTCATAATCAGATTATAGAATTATGTCCTTGGTTCTGTACATTTGCAAACTACACAGATGTAGTACCAAAGCACTTCCAGCTGGAGCACAGGTTTGTCCAACTGGTGTAAAATCTTCTTGCTTGCAAAGACCGTGAGTTACTTTTATTTCTGTTTATCAAGTGCCTACCCTCTGCCAGGCACTGTTCTGGGCACAAGGTGGTGAACAAATGGTAGGTAATTCCTGCCTTTATGATGGGAGAGTGTTTCTCAGAGCAAGATATTTCCTTGCCTTGGTGCTAGACGGGGTGTTGGGTCCAGAGTTCACGTCTCCTGTTGATCTCTCTCTCTCTCTCTCTCAAATTCTCAGAATGTAAAAAACCTCAGTTGGGGGACCTTGTTTGGAGCCGCACTGTTGGGGGAGCCAGCAGTGTCTTGGGGGGCTGGCTGCTGGATGGACTCCCCTGTGCCCTCAGACTCGGTGCGAGCTGGCGCCCCACCACCTGGGGCTGTCGTGGGCTCCCTGGGCTTGGGATTTGATATCCGTCAAGTTCCCTCACCGCCCGTGCCTTCTCCCCGGGTGGCTGAGCATTTGGACCAGTGGCACATAGTAAGCGCTCCATAATTGCTGCTTGTGGGCCCTGGTGGCACTATCACCTCAGCACCCAGAGCTGAACTCCACTTTCCCGCTTGCCCCTTCCACTCACTCTTTCCTTGCCCTCTCTGTTCACTACCATAATTACTGTATACGTATCTCTGTACTTTTGCTTGCTCGGTTGCTCTACAACAAGTCTGACCTTGTCCTTTCCCCACCCTTAAAACCTTACAGTGATTCCCCATTTCTTCTAGAAATATTTTCCCAGTTTTTCTGAGAATGCCATTGTTACAGGCCCGTTTGTGGTATTTGTATCCCTTTTAATATCTTAGGTTAGGAAAAAAGTAAGATCGTGATGTGAACTGTTTAGTATTTTGTATGTCAGTTGCACTGCATCTATGTATATTTTTAAAGGGTTATTTTAAAACGGTACCTACAGGTGCAAGACATTTTGTCAGGTGGACAGTGCTTGCTGCCCATGCAAATTCATGGATTTACAGACCATGGGTAGGGATCCTGCCCCCAGGGGCTTGGATCACAGAATCATGGTCATCTCCTTAGCTTGAACTCCCCTCCCCCAAAGCCCTCCATGATCTGGCTGCAGCTACCTTCTGCAGCCCCTCTTTCTGCCACCTTTTTTCTCCTTGCATACCACTCACCACGCCTACACACACACACACACACACTCTCTCTCTCTCTCTCTCTCCCCCTCCCTCCCTCCCTCCCTCTCCCTGCCCCTGACTTGGCAGGTCACTGCCTCCAAGGAGCCCTCCCAGCATTCCCAGTATTGCATCGCTTCAGCACGCCTCTGCTTTAGAAGCTAGCTCCTATGTAGAAGTTGCCTTCGTATATCTGACTGTCGGTCAAGGCTGAGCTTCTTTCTCAAAGGCAGAAACTCTTTCTAAACTCACTGTGATATGTGGCACTGTGTTAGATGCCCAGCATACCTTTTATCTACCAGGCAGTCGTTGACCATGGATCTAGCAGGGAAGGGCTGTTTCTTGATGGGAAGAAGACTTAGGAGGGTAGGGACCTGGTCCCTGAGCCTGGTGTATGTGATGTTTATTGAGTGAATCGCCCGGAATGCTGGGGGACCATGCTGGTGGCAGAGTTAATACTAAACACTGACTGTTGATGGGCCCCCTGCATTCACGGTCCCTTCTTCTAGGAAGGGAAGGGAATTGCCCTGATTTCCTTTCGGGTAATCATCTCTCTCCCGTGCTCTGGGGAGTCTGGGGGGGCTTTTGGTCATGGAATGGACATACAACCCCAGGAAGAGGCCTCTTCATTCTTGAGGGGAACAACTCCAGAATGAGGCCTGGGGGTTGTAATCAGGTTCCAGCAGTGGTTCCCTGACCAGATTATCAACTGGGTTTTTTTGTTTGTTTTGTTTTTGTTTTTTTAAGGAAAATATTTTTTCTCTTCAAGCGTCACAGTACCAGCTGTATTATAAATGTAGAAGTATTGCAAATAAGCACCATATCAGCAGTAATACTGTATTTCATACTAAAAGCCTCACATTTTCCTATTTTGTGTTGTTATTTATCGTAAGAAGACAAAGATTCTTAAGTTCTTTTCTCTATCAGGTGGTTATTTCAAGGGAGAACTGGTTTCTTAACTAAAACTTACACTCTTTAGGAATTCCGAGAAATCTCTTACCTCAAGAAATTGAAGATCCGAAAGCAGAACCGTATATTCCCCCCAGAGACCAGCGCCCCACTGGCGGCAGCACCCCTGCCCTCTGCAGCCCCGGCACCCGCCACTGTGAACTCCGCTCCCCCAGGTGCAGCTCCGGGCCAGCCTCGGGGAGGGTGGGGGGACTGGGGCCCTGAGCTTAGGGTGGAGAGGGTGTCCGTCTGGGTTCTTCGCTGGCTGATCCTGGGGGGAGGCTCTGCCCTTCTTCTCCCCATCCCACCCCCAGCAGGAGGAGGTAGGTTGGGGAGGGGGGCTTCTGAGAAAGGCGAGGGAGACAGTTACCTGCAAGGGGCATTCAGACTCTCCTGCCTGACTGCGCTACGCTACAGAGCAGCATTCCAGGGCTCAGCTTTGTGCTTCTGGGCAGCCCTGCCCCCCACCAGTCATCCTGAGCCTGATGTGATGCTGGGTCTCTGTCGCCTGCAGAGACTTGCCGTACTTGTTGTGATCAGTGTCCGCGAGAAGTACTCCACACCAACAAAGACAGTGAGATGAGTTTGTGTTTTTGTGGCAGAAGATACTCCTGTCTTTGTTTACTCAGGGACATGTGGCGTAGTCTAATGGTTATGGCCACCGTGTGCTGGGTGGAGGATGAGGATTCTTCCGTGAACGTGAGCCCAGCAGTGACCTCCCTCCATCCTCTGGGGAGGGGACGTGTGGGTGGTCATCCCGAGTTCACCCTGCTGCTTGCAGCCTGGGTCCAAGAGCAAGTGTGGTGGGCCCGGCGGGGTCGACGTCCGGGCCCTGCCCTGAGGGTCCCTTCTGCTTTCCCCTCACTTGCGGTTCACAGCTAAGTGATTCCGTTCCCTGTGGAGACCTCGGCCAACGTTCAGTTAAACCCTATGGGTATCCCTAGTAGTTCTCCCTCACAGGGACAGCTTAAAGGACTCCTCCCCACAGCATCTCTTGTGGACATGTGTAACCAGCTCTGTATGTTCCCGTTTGTAACAAACAGAAGGCACACCCCTGACCCAGGTCTTTCTGGCTGGGGTCAGTGCTAAATACCTAAAATCCCAGGGTTCTTGGTGCCTGAATCAGACAAGTCTGATGGGCAAGGCTACTTTTTAAATTTTTTATTTTTTATTTTTTTTTGGCCACGCCGCATAGCATGCAGGATCTTAGCTCTCCAACCGGAGATCAAACCCACGCCCCCTGCAGTGGAAGCGCGGATCCCTAACTACTGGACTGCCAGGGAATTCCGCAAGGCTAGTTTTTTTAGTGGGGTTGATTAATATGCGTCCTGTGAGCAATGTAGTTTGCTTTTAGGCATGGGGTAAGGAGAGAATAACAGAAGGAATCAGGAGTTCATGTGACCCCGGCGTCCCACCCTCTGGCCAGCCTCCTGGTCCTTCCTCGCCTGTCCGTAGAGCAGACCCAGGGTACCCCTGGCCACCTCTACTCGAGGCCTGCTGTGGAGCAATGTCAGTTCATGGCTTCTCCCCGGCCGGTCCTTTCTGTGCTGAGGACTGCATACAGGTTGCTGTCCTGTCCTCTGCTTTCCTGCTACTCTTACTCTTTTCTTCTGTTTACGTAGACTTCTCCTCAAGGAGATCCCTTTCTCCCTGATCAAAGAGGGTGCTGAGGCCTTTCAGGGGCCTTGCAGCTGGTCTGGCTTTCCCCTGGGAGCTGCTGCCTGGTCTCCTGCTCCCACCCTCCATCCCGGGCAGCAGCCCTGCCTAGTGATCCTTTTCTCCCATCCCAGACAAGCCGTTATCCAACATGAAGATCCTGACCCTTGGGAAACTGTCCCAGAACAAGGATGAAGTGAAGGCCACCATCGAGAAACTCGGGGGCAAGTTGACAGGGACCGCCAACAAGGCCTCCCTGTGCATCAGTACCAAAAGTGAGTTCAGTCTGCCTGTGAACCAGAGGGATCCCTGTCTCTCATGGTTGTGTTGAACATTAAATGAGGTGAGGTGCCAAGCACAGTGTCTGACACACAGAGGGACCCCAAAAATGTGTCTCTTATCATCGCTGGCATTGTTCAGGTTCTCTGGAAAGGGGTGTGGGCACTTGTACTTGGCACTGCTGCTCCGTGTTGTCTATATTCACGTATCTAAAACTCCCGAGTACAGACTGTAACAGCCCACTCTTCTCACCTTGTTCACAAGATGTTGGTAGGTTTGCCTCCAGGCAAAAAGTTCACAGCCTAAGCAGGTTTGGAAAATGCAGAGTTAAACGAAGGTGAACAGGTGTCTTTGCAGGCTTAAGATGCCGACGACAATTGTAAGTCTCCAAGACCAGAAAACAGTACACCGCTCTTCCCATAGGAATCTGACTTGCTTCTCTATGTAATACCTGTTAACATCTCGTTCTGTAGAAGGTTTTGGAGAAAGGCAGCTCTCACTCATCACACGTTAGAAAAAGGGGGATTGTTGCTGGTGAGAGACGACTGTCGAAATGAACCAAGGCCCCAGGCACTAGATTTTGAAGGAGAGGAGAGCTGTGGGTGACGAGGGTTGGGAAGTACCCAGCAAGTAATAACTGTGTAGTGATGTGAGATTTCAAAGTTCTTTCCCTCCGATTTGAACAGAGGAGGTCGACAAGATGAATAAAAAGATGGAGGAAGTAAAAGAAGCTAACATCCGCGTCGTGTCTGAGGTATTCCTCCAGGACATCTCCGCCTCGACCAAGAGCCTTCAGGAGTTGCTCTCAACCCACCTCTTGTCCCCCTGGGGGGCCGAGGTGAAGGCGGAGCCTGTTGAAGCCGTGGCCCCAAAAGGGAAGTCGGGGGCTGTGCCCTCCAAGAAGAGCAAGGGCCCCGTCAAGGAGGAAGGTGAGGCCCCAAGCTGCCCCGCCCTGCCGTGGCCCCATCCTGCCGGGGGCCGTGGCCTCTGCCAGGCTGGCCAGGTCCGCCTGTGCACAGCCTCTCCCTTTGCGCCCGAATGGTCTTTTGAACGCTGCCCACACCAGTTTTCTCATTCGTTTTCCCTGGGCGCAGGATGGTGCAAGGCAGCACACAGATGCCATGTTGACATCTGACCCAGGTGAAGGTGACCCACTCGCCCTGCCTGCCACCTTCCCCTTACTTTCTATTTATTTTTAATTTAATGTTTGCATGTCTCTATCCCCTTCCAAGGTACCAACAAATCTGAAAAGAGAATGAAATTAACTCTTAAAGGAGGAGCAGCTGTCGACCCTGATTCTGGTAAGGAAACGGGAGTGAGCAGAGTGAGCTGTGGGCACCCTGTTGATGAGGGAAACCATGTGGGACAGGGCTGCGCCTCACCCTCCGGCCTCAAGGCTCCCCGGTCCTGAGGACGCACACGTCTTGTGGGGAACCTGCAGACCCCCTTCTCCCTGTGGGACTCATCACAGGAGCTCTGTCCATGACAGGTCTGGAGCACAGCGCACACGTCCTGGAGAAAGGCGGGAAGGTCTTCAGCGCCACCCTCGGCCTGGTGGACATCATCAAGGGAACCAACTCCTATTACAAGCTGCAGCTCCTGGAGGATGACAAAGAGAGCAGGTGCGCCGGGGCGGGAGTGTCCAGCAGAGCTGTGCTCCTGAGAGGCTCCCAGTGCTCCTGGGAAGCCAGCCGCCTCGTGAAGAGCATGGGTGTGTCGTGAGGCCTGCAGTGAGGGAGGGAAGCGGCCCTCGCCCCCAGACAGCCTTTCAGTCCTCACTCATCAGTGTTACCTCGGGCCCCCCAGTTAACTAAAGGCGTTTGGGTTCGCATCTGTTTGTGTGTTTTATTTTGAACATAGTGGAGGCAGGTAAGAGCCAGTTCTGGGGTGCAGAGGGGCTGGGCTGGCTTGGCCACGCACACTTTTCTAGTAGGGGCAGTTCTCTGCCAAGTCGATGGGCCCTCATTGCAGCCAGCACAGCAGGAGCTGCATGTTAAGTGGGGAAGGTGTGTTAAGTTCTAAAGCGGGGGGAGCACTTTCGTATATTAAAGTGACCTTTCCTTTTTAGCAAATGAAAACAGTTTACACATTGGAACTCCAGGAGATCCAAAAAGCTTTCCTCGTTGAAAGGCAAACCCCTGTGAGAGTGGCAGCCCCCGGGGGATACAGTCAGCGTCCGGTGCATCTTGGCCAGCTGCAGGTTGTAGGCACTGGCAGGCTCAGGCTCTTCACATCTCACCAAACCTTTCATTGAAAATGAATGTCAGAAGTGACCCTTAAAAGAGCACACGATAGGGCTTCCCTGATGGCGCAGTGGTTGAGAGTCCGCCTGCCGATGCAGGGGATGTGGGTTTGTGCCCTGGTCCAGGAAGATCCCACATGCCGCGGGAGCGGCTGAGCCCGTGAGCCATGGCCGCTGGGCCTGCGCGTCCGGAGCCTGTGCTCCGCAATGGGAGAGGCTACAACAGTGAGAGGCCCGCGTACCGCAAAAAAAAAAAAAAGAGCACACGATATCTGTGTGGCTACTTAAAATTTCTGAAGAAGTAGAATCCTGCGTCATTTACTTTACTACCTACTCTTGTTGGAGATTTGAAGGTCAAAGTAGGGTATCTTGCTTGTAAAACATACCTTCCAAAAGCTAGGTGTGTGTTGGAGTGCAGGAGAAGGGATAGGGTTTTTGTGGAAATGTGCTGAGTGCCAGAGTGTGTTAAACAACAGGCAAATGAGAACAGAATTGTCCACCTCCAGCAAGCAAATTCTAATGGTGATTTTGGACATGGGCCTTATTCTGGTGGCCTAGATTTATTGGTTTTTAGAGGGAAAGGACAGTGTGGGCTGTTAGAGCAGAAGGTTTTTTTCAGGATAGGTCAGCGTGCTGTCTTCCAAACATTTCCAGAGGGAAATAACCCAGCAGAGAATGAATTTGTATTTCTCTGGGCAGTAGCCCAGAAAACCAGCAGGAAGCCCCAAATCTTCTTTGAAATCTCTGGTTTTATTTTTTAAATGCATCCAAATCTTTCTGGGTTTCCAATATATCTGTGTTTATTGTGATGTAAAATTTAACTTATGCATGATTTCCACTAAAAAAAAAATGAACTCGCCCAAAGCTAGGCAGCACAGCCCGCAGAGTACCCAAGACTTGGCCCTAGATTGAGATAGAAACTGAAGATGCTAGCCTGGGTCTGTAGGTGGCTGACCCTGCAGGCCAGTGGCCCGCCCCGTCCCATTTCATCACATCTCAGCCTCTGATCTGAGCCAAAGGTTCTTCATTATTTTTAATACACGTCGTTGATGGTTGCATCACCTTGAACGCATGACTTCCAAGTGTTACTTGCCGTGTTTCTTTGGGGAGAAGAATTGGATATTCTTATGTAAAGTTCTGTAGGCCTCAGGATTTACTCCTCAAGTTTGGCTGCCAGATCCAAGGTTAACCTGTTCTTTGGTACTTTTTATAGCCCATTTGCCAATATGATTTGGAAGGGCATTTTTAAATTACTCTAAACTTACAACGCTCAGTTTAATAAAAGTAAAATAAAGGTCCTTCATTGTAATACCAGTTCCTTTTGTTCCTCTTTGTCAGTCACCATCAGTTTGGGGTGTTTCTCCCTCAAGGGGAATGGCAGGGAAGGGAGACTCATCCTGAAATACAACAGGCTGACCCATGAATTTGTATCTGATGTTCCTCCTCTCCTCCCACAGGTATTGGATATTCAGGTCCTGGGGCCGTGTGGGCACGGTAATTGGTAGTAACAAACTGGAGCAGATGCCATCCAAGGAGGATGCCATTGAGCATTTTACGAAATTATATGAAGAGAAAACCGGGAATGCCTGGCACTCCAAAAACTTCACAAAGTATCCCAAAAAGTTCTACCCTCTGGAGATTGACTATGGCCAGGTAATCACTCTTACACCTTCTAGTTCTGATAAAAGCAAGAGACACTGTTCTTTTAAAAACATGCCATGGATCAGATGGCATCATTGGTGAATCCTATCAAATGTTTAAAGAATTAATACTGGTCCTTCATAAACTTTTCCAAAAGAGAAGAGGAGGGAACACTCTTCAACTCATTATGTGAGACCAGTATTATCCTGATACCAAAGACGAACAAAGACATCACGAGAAAACTCCAGTCCAATATCCTTATAAATATAGATGCAAAATCCTCAACAAAATACTAACAAACTGAATCTAGCAGCACATGAGGATTTATGCACCATGACTGAGTGGGATTTATCCCAGGAATGCAAGGTTGGTTCAACATGCAAGTCAAGTCAATGTAATATAACATGAATAGGATAAAGGACAGAAGCCACACAGTCATCCAAATAAACATAGAAAAAGCATTTCATAAAATCCAGCACCCTTTCATGAATAGAATCTACACCGTGAAATATGAGATGGCGCTTAGATGAGAACAAACAGTGTGAGCGTTTTTAAGACTGTCAAGGAGCAACAGTCTTTGAAGTTGCTCCCTAAACACAACAGGGAGTAATTCACAGATTCCAGGTGAGGTTTCTTATCTGAAGCTGTGTTGAATCATAGATCACGTGACTTGCTTTATCATCAAGATAGAATTATAGTGACTTGACGTGCTCCAGTAGGTCCCAGTTTTTTTTTTTTTTTTTTTTTTTTTTTTTTTTTTTTTTTTTTTGCTGTACGCGGGCCTCTCACTGCTGTGGCCTCTCCCGTTGCGGAGCACAGGCTCCGGACACACAGGCTCCGCGGCCATGGCTCGCGGGCCCAGCCGCTCCGCGGCATGTGGGATCTTCCGGGATCGGGGCACGAACCCGTGTCCCCTGCATCAGCAGGCGGACTCTCAACCACTGCGCCACCAGGGAAGCCCAGGTCCCAGTTTTTAGTCCCAAATTATTTCCTAATAATTTCCCATTATTTATATTTGTTGCTTGACCATCTGCCTATATATTACCAGACAGCCTTCTGTTGTCTCTTGACTGATACTTTTGTGGCCACTGGTTTTGACAAAATGCTTACCTTGTTTTTATTTTATTTTATTTATTTTTATTTTTGGCTGTGTTGGGTCTTCGTTGCTGCATGTGGGCTTTCTCTAGCTGCAGCGAGCGGGGGCTACTCTTCGTTGCGGTGGGCGGGCTTCTCATTGCGGTGGCTTCTCTTGTTGCGGTGCATGGGCTTTGGTAGTTGTGGCTTGCGGGCTCTAGAGCGCAGGCTCAGTGGTTGTGGCCCACAGGCTTAGTTGGTCCACAGCCCGTTGGATCTTCCCGGACCAGGGATCAAACCCGTGTCCCCTGCATTGGCAGGCAGATTCTTAACCACTGTGCCACCAGGGAAGTCCCACCTTGTTTATATATGAAAACTTACTGCTTTTATAATGGGGAGTGGTGCACGCTTATGTTGCAGAAAGAAAGAGATTTGTAGATGGTACAGATTTAATTCCAAATTTTTGAGGCCTAACATGTCTTAAAGGGGGAATTCTCTAGTTTATAGAGAGTATCATGAGCTCTACCATTAAAAATAGAAATTAGCTCTTGTATAACGTTGAGGTGGAGAATTTGGAGTTTAGAGTTGCACAGACTTGGTCTAACTCAGCAGTGCCCCCTACTGTGTTTATTTTTCCCATTTCAAAAATACATACAGTTGAGCAACACAGGTTTGAACTGCATGGGTCCACTTACATGTGGAATTTTTTTCATTAGTAAATACTACAGTTCTACACAATCTGTGGTTGGTTGAATCCACGGAAGCAGCACTTAGGATAGGGAGAAACCAGGAATATGGAGGACCAACTCTGTTATTCTCGGATTTTCGACTGCACAGAAGATTAATGCCCTTAGTCCCTGAGTTGCTCAAGGGTCAACTGTATTTGTTTTAGAAAATTTTGAGAAAGACAGAGGCACAAAGAATTAAGATCATGGTGTATGTTTTTATACACTTCTTTCACTTCACAGCTACTTTTCTCCACTGTAACACTGGAGTCTTTCCTTACATACTGTGTTGCCACCACCAGCTTTTGGCCTTACTGTTCTAGGAGCATTTCCCCATGTCTTCTAGAGCAATGCTGTCCAACAGAGAGAGATAGGCAGCCACTTAGGCAATTTTAAATATTCTAGCAGCTACATTTTAAAAAGCAAAATGAAACAGTGAAATTAATACTAGTTACGTATTTAACCCAGAATGTCCGAAATATTATTTTGATATATTAATATCATTGAGATATTTTTACCTTTTTTTTTAACTGAATATTTGATAGCTGGTGTATTTTTAGCTCTTACAACACAGCTCAATTCCGAGTGGCCACATGTCAAAACCAGTGACTACTGTATTAAACTGCACTGAACTAGAGCATCATTTCTTAAGTCTGTATAGAATTCCATCCTGTGGGTGGCCATTATTTGTAATTTACCAAACAACACCCTCCCAATGCCCCAATTAGATATTTAGATTATTCCCAGGTATTTGCTATAATGATGCTGATACACTTATCTCTGTGCTTATTATCATTAGAGATTGAGTTACCTGGTCACAGAGTATACGTATTTAAAGAAGGCTTTTTAACATACTAATAGTTTGCCTTCAGTGAAGTTACAGAGCAGGGGTCCCCAGTCCCTGGGCCATGGACCAGTACCTACTAGGAACCAGGCTGCACCGCAGGAGGTGAGCGAGGTGGGTGGCAGGCGAGCGAGCCAAGCTTCGTCTGTATTTACAGCCGCTCCCCATCGCTCCCGTTACCCCCCTGTCAGATCAGCGAGGGCGTTAGATTCTCATAGGAGCGCGAACCCTACTGTGAGCGGCGCATGCGAGGGATCTAGGTTGCGCGCTCCTTATGAGAGTCTAATGCCCGATGATCCGAGGTGGAGCTGAGGCGGTGATGCCAGCGCTGGGGAGCAGCTGCCAATACAGATCATCACTAGCAGAGAGGTCTGACTGCACAGAGACCATAATAATAAATCAGTTGCTTGCAGACTCATATCAAAACCCTATCAATGAGTGGCAAGTGAAATGAAGCTCAGGGCTCCCACTGATGCTGCATTATGGTGAGCTGTATAATTATTTCATTATATATTACAGTGTACTAATAATAGAAATAAAGTGCATTATAAATGTAATGCACTTGAATCATCCCGAAACCATCCCCCCACCCCCAGTCCGTGGAAAAATTGTCTTCCACAAAACCGGTCCCTGGTGCCAAAAAGATTGGGGACCACTGAGCTAGAGGATAAGAATGCATTTAAGACTTGTGTTGAAGACTTGTGTTTCAGCATTAAGAGTAGATGTACTATGCCCCTGACAGCAGCAGCCCTGAACACTAGCACACAGGTTCTTCTGTGCAGCTTTGTTAAGCCAAGCAGATTCCAGGCTCAAGGCCCAAAGCCAGTTACCTTCATTGAAAACAAATACCAAACACCGTCAGTTGTTAGGGACACCGTGATGGTCATAGTCCCTGCCCTTGTGGGTTCAAAAGTGAGAAGGGTTCAGGCACTTTCAGTATAGCCGGGTCTTGGCTCAGCCTGGATTCCCCAGATGGCAGGGGTAAAGTCCTGTGCTAGTAGAATATTAGGAAGAGCAATCCCAGGGAACAGGGGTGAGGGCTGCAGACTTGAGAGGGTTGATGCTGGGATGCGCTTTAACTGCCTGGCAGGAAGTGGGACTGTTAGCTTGGTCCTCTGGCACTATAGAGAGGGCTGTGTGGATTCAGTCTTGGGGGAGGCAGGGCAAGAGAAGAAAGGAGACAAGATTTGTCCATCAGTCCAGTGTCTCCTGGGTCCAAGGATCACCCTCATAGCTGCCCAACACTTCCAGGTTGGGCATGAGTGGGCCCAGGCAGGTTCCCAGGCACAGGGCACCAGCAACCCCGGCATGGGAGGCAGTGAGGGAGGAGGTGAGGGCATGAGGGGAGTGGGGGTGCCTGTGGGTCTGCCTGTACAGAGCTGGATGCTTCAGTGGCATCTGGAATAAGAATCTGGAGCAGCCAAGAGGACTTGGAGGGGTGCACAGGAAGTATCTGATCCTGTACACATTCATACATGCTTCTCCTGGCAACTAATGTGAAACCTTTTTGATTAACACTCAGCTTTTTTTTTTTTTTTTTTGGCTGGTGGCGCTCCGTCCTGTGTCCCTTCTCTGCCAAACACCACCACCACTTGGCTTAGGTTGTTGAATTGTGTCCCTTCCTGGTTTTCTTTTTCCCTGAAGGATGAAGAGGCCGTAAAGAAGTTGACAGTAAACCCTGGCACCAAGTCCAAGCTCCCCAAGCCAGTGCAGGACCTCATTAAGATGATCTTTGATGTGGAAAGTATGAAGAAAGCCATGGTGGAGTACGAGGTTACTGCACTTTCGTTTCATTTGTGAGCGTCTGCTGGGGTTGAGGATTTGAGCGCCGAGTTGGCAGCGAGTTTGGTGGCTGTTCTTCAGCCTGAGACATGCAGGAGCTCTGAGGCCTGGGGTGCTTGCTCTTTTGCAGAGGATCGTTGGCCTGCTGTGAAATAGATGGTGTGTTGTCCCCTGGGTCCCTAGACCCACTTGCACTTTTCCCCTTGTTGCCGTGACGGAGTGTGGGCATGGTCTCTTGTGGCCCAACCCAACGGGCCACCTGGAGCTGTCATGGGAAGTCCCAAGACGTAGCCCGCTTACGGTAAAAGAACTGCCGTAACCAGCATTGACAGAAGTGCAGAGAGCTTCTGACAGTTGCTTCATCAGATAAAATTCATACCAGCTGCTTTTAAGAAGAGGTTGGGCTGGGCGGGATGGGGGTGATGGTAGACGTTTTTGTCCAGGAAAAGTGGCGGGGACCCTGGCCAAGGCCGGGCGTTTTCGGTTTGTTTCCCTGGGAAATGAGTGCAGAAGGGGCCCTTGCTCCTGCTGCCTCTGGCGTCAGAGCTCTTGAGTGCTGACCCAAGGGGCATTCCCACAGAGGTCGTCCAGGCGCTGCTGGTATCTGGCTGGCAAACAGACTCTCCCCTCTTCTCCAGCCACCGAGCCCAGAAGCTTCAGGCTGCTCTGAAAGACAAGCAGGGACCAGCAGAGAGAGCAAGAATTGCAGATCGGCCTTGGTCGTTACGCCCCTTCGCGGCTTGCTCCCTCCCTGCTTCTTCCCCGGGGCCTTCCTAGAGGCTCCAGGCAGCGTTGGAGGGGGGCGGGACGAATCTGAATGGTATAATCCACTGGCAGCCTCTCTTCTTCAGCCCCGTATCTCCCTGCCTGGAGCTCAGCCTGGCAGGACTGCTCAGGCTCCACTGTTGTTAGAAAACTGAGTGTTGGGTCACCTCCTAGGAAACCCCTAATGGGTTTCAAGATAGCCAGGGCTTGTGCGGATGTCTTGTTCAAACAGATAAACAACCCGACTTCTGTCTGGGAGGTCTGACTGGTTTGAACAGCTTGTGGGTGGGCTCACCAGGAATGCTGGCAGAGAGATGCGCGCGGAGGCATCTTCGTTTCATTAACGTTTCAAAAGAAATGTCCCACGTATCATTTCCGGCTTCCTGTGCTCTGGCTTATCTGTGATTCATAGAATTTCTCAACTGTGATCAGACCCAGTCTCTTTCTGTGAAAATGACATTTTTTTTTTTAGCTTGTTTTACACTTAAGACAGGGAACTAGTTGATTAGCAGGAAGCAGAGGGCCAGGGGCCTGCTGCTGGAAGGCAGCCTGTGTTGAGAATGTGGAGAGTGGGGCACCCGCTCCCAGCCTGATGGGCTCTATGTGGGATTGGGTGGCCAGGTAGGTGAGTAAACATGGTGCCCAGGGGAACTGAGCGCTCCTTGTGAGGCAGGTGAGTCCTGAGCCCAGAGCAGAGTCCCAGCTGAGGTCGGGAGGGTGTGTGCTGTATCCAGAGTCCGGGCTACAGCTCTCGAAGCCTCCCTCTGGCTGCACCTGTGGCTCTCAGTGCCCTGACCCCGAGGCATCTCTCCCACTTTTCACTTTCTCCCTAAACGCAGCTGCTGTGGAGCCCCTGCCCCCAGCCCACAGTCGGGAGGGGGGAGGCAGCTTGTGTTGGTTAAGCCCTGTTCCTGTTCTTGTGGCCTTTGTGTGTGTGTTGAGGGTGTCAGTTAGAGAGCCCAGGTCTTTTTTTAAATAAACACCGAAATGAGACAGCTCAGGGGAGTCACTCCCCTCAGAGCATGTGCTTTCACTCTGGTCACACTGCCCTTGGTCAGAGCATCTTCCGGAGTTCCTTCTTTAGAATTGCTTTAGAGCCAACTCTCAGTCCATGCTAAGGTCACTCTGTTCTTTTATTTTACTGTGGTCTTGGCTCAAAATACATTATCCACCTCCTTCCCCGGACTGAGCGCCAACTATTTAACTCTTCCCAGAAACAGACTCTCCACTGGGGATGGACAGTACTGAGGGTACAGAGACGCTGACGTGCCATAGCTTGTCATCATTAGACGCTGTCACCACTGGCCCCTGATTGGTTCCTGATGGGCTGTGAGCACTTTCACATCCTGTTTCATTTAATCGGCATAGTGGTCTCATCTCTCAAGTGCTTGTCCAGCTCAGTCTCTGTTCCAGGCCCTGCAGGTGCTGGAGGTGTCAAGATGGGCAAGGTGCAGTGCTGGGGCCGGGAGCTCAGAGGGTCCACTGGGAACGACCCTGGAGACAGTGGCTCAGGTTTCAGGGTGAGGGGCCCCGTGCGTCACTGAGGCGGGAGAGGGGCCGAGGCAGCGTTTGGGCAGGTCACTGCCACGGGGAGCGGGTGCCTCACACGCTACCTGGCGACCAGGCCTCGGCCCCCAGAGTTCATGCTTCTGCCGCTGCAGCCAGCTTGCCACCTCCCTGGATGCTGGTTCCCAAGGTATTGTGAGCAGCACTGTCGTAGGGACGGATGTTTAACCTTTGGGGTGACTGATTGGAAGGGCACACTATTGATTTGGTCTAAGCATGTATGTTCAGGAGTGTGTCCTCTTAAAAATAATTTTCACCGCTTTATGGTTCTTATTTTCCGGGTGGGAATGGCTTTGGCTGTGAGACCCCAGGGAGGGTGCACCTTATCCTCACTTTGGAATTAGATGGGAGTCCTGTTGTGTCACCTTGTTCCAGAAGCGTGGGGCTGTTTCAGACTGAGTGCAGGGGTGGGCGAGCCCTGCTTGGCTTTACCCTGCCATAAATGCAGTGAGCCAGAATCTTCCCTCAGAGACTCCTGTCCCCTGCAGTGGGGGCGAGGCTGCAAAGCCTGTGGAGCTGGGTCACAGGGTGTCCCCGGGAGGACCAGAAAGACTTGTGACTGCTTCTGTAAGGGCCCAGGAGGCCTGGGATGCTGCTTGGTCTGGCTCTCCCATCATCTCGCTGCACAGTGCTTTCAAAGGGAAAAATACCCCTGTCTCCTCAGATTGACCTTCAGAAGATGCCCTTGGGGAAGCTGAGCAAAAGGCAGATCCAGGCTGCGTACTCCATCCTTAGTGAGGTCCAGCAGGTAAGCGAGGCACCGGCCTCTCCTCCAGCTGCCCAGGGGTTCTCCTGGCTGGCCTGCCATGGCGGGGGGTGGTGGCGAGCAACAGCAGCACGTTTACTCGGGGTTACATGAAGCAGGCGTACTGATTCATGATGATTTAGATGTTTTCAGTTCAACAAGTATGACAAGTGCCTGCCACTTGCAAAAAGATGGTCAGAGTACTGATGATTTAGCGGTGTTTTCAGTTATCAGCTGTGCAGTCAACTCCCTCTACACCTAATGAGGAATTTTGTTCTCCTGCCTCATAAAAATGTTCTCATTTTTATTGTGTGTGTCTTTAAGAGAAGCTGAGTTTATTTTGCAGTTACTAGGAAATCATCAAATAGCAAGTTAAATATTGTCTTTCTTTCATTTATGTTCATTCAACATCAATTGGCTGTCCCCCAGTCCCCAGAGCCTGATTTAAGCCTCTGCCCTGAAGGGGCTGGAGGGTTCCACTTATATATGGGAGTGGCGTGTGAAAGAAGAAAAGCAAACAGGAAGCTGAAGTGGGACCAGGGAAGTGGGCTCTGGCTGGTGCTGGAGAGGAGGCCCTGAAATGTAGCAATTAAATCTGGTTACAGCCGGTCCTGAGCAATGACCCCTTTCCTTGTTCCCCACTGCCTGAGACCTGGAAGGCTTTCCTCAGCCCAGGCTCTTTCCTGTTCCAGAATGTTCAGGCGGAGGGGCTGGCGTGGTGTCCTTTGCCCATAGCACAGAGCAAAAACTGCAGCACAGGCAGAGGTTTAGGGTGTGGACAAGCCCGTGTCACAGTGAGAAGCGGACTTGGAGCTTCGTGCCTGCAGGGTGCCGAGTCATTGCCCCTCTGCCATCCTGGAGGCCCCCAGGGTGTCTGCCAAGTATGCAGTGACTAGTCCAGCTCCTCCATCTCTTCGTGCATTTACTGAGCCCCTTCTGCACAGAGCGCTAATTGGCATTGCAGCATAGGGAGGGGCTCGCCTTTCTGTGCCTGGCCCTGGCCCTCCGGGGGCACCGAAGACGAATTCCCCACCTTAAAGATGAAGGTCAGTGGCCAAAGGGGCCTGACTAAATTTGGTAGCAGTGGGGTTTTTTCTCCCTTTCAACATTTTATTATGGAATGTTTACAAACATACAAAAAGTTGAAAGCCATGAGCCCACCACCTAGATGCGGCAGGTGGCGTTTTGCGGAGTGGTGGAGGTTCGTGTGTCTGTAACTACACAGCTCTCTGTACAAGTGATGTTGTGTACGAGAAGCCCCGTGTGTGCCAAGCCGCACAGCTTGAGGATGAGATCCTGCCACCGCCCAGTTGAGTAACACTCCAGGAAGGAAGTGTCCTGGCCTGTGCGCACCGCAGGCTGCCTCGGGACTCG
This sequence comes from Mesoplodon densirostris, assembly GCF_025265405.1. Classification (NCBI taxonomy): domain Eukaryota; kingdom Metazoa; phylum Chordata; class Mammalia; order Artiodactyla; family Ziphiidae; genus Mesoplodon; species Mesoplodon densirostris. The sequence continues at coordinate 170,138,605 of NC_082662.1, forward strand.
GCTGCAGCGCCCAGCTTCCAGAGGAGAAAGCCCAGCCAGGCGCTGGGGACTCAGTGCTGCTTCAGTCTGTTCCCTGTGTCCCCTCTCCTAAAGGCAGTGTCCCAGGGCAGCAGCGACTCCCAGATCCTGGACCTCTCAAATCGCTTCTACACCCTGATCCCCCACGACTTCGGGATGAAGAAGCCTCCGCTCCTGAGCAACTCAGACAGCGTGCAGGTAGCACCGAGGTCCAGCAGGGAGCCCCGGGTCCCGGGCTTTGCAGGGCTGGATGTCACTCCTGTGCCACTGCCCCTCCGTGTCACGATCCCTGAGGGCAGCGGCCAGTGCTGGAGGCCCACCACTGGGCCCTCATTTTGAAGTGGGGTTTCGACCCGTATTAGGAGCCTGCCCAAGGGTAGAACGGTTGGTTTTTCCTGCCCTTGCTGGACCACGTCAGTCTGGGGAAAAGGAGCCTTGGGAGAGAGGGAGCGTCTTCCTCCCTGCTTTCCGTCCCTCCCTGCTTCATGAGGGAGCCAGTGATGAGTCCCCACCTGTCAACCAGTGCGTGCGAGAGGAAAGGCCATTCTTGCCATCACCGTTGTGGCTTCTGCCTCTTCTCCCCCAGGGAGCCAGCCTCCTTAGCGTTCCAGAAATCCTTAGGAGTGTTCATCTGTGAACGGATGACGGGCTGTCCCTGAGCAGCTAGGAGGCACCTCTTCACTGTCTGTGTTGGACGTTACCTGGGTGAGTCTTTCTCCCTCACCTTGGTCCTTAGCTCAGGGTTTTTCTTGTGTTCCTCCAGGCCAAGGTGGAAATGCTGGACAACCTGCTGGACATCGAGGTGGCCTACAGTCTGCTTAGGGGTGGTTCTGATGACAGCAGCAAGGACCCCATCGACGTCAACTATGAGAAGCTCAAAACTGACATTATGGTACCAGGGCCTGCCCTTCCTGAAGCATCCCAAGAGCAGTGGTCCCCAAACTTGACTGTGCATCAGGATCTCCTGGAGAGCTTGTCAGAACAGATTGCTGGGGTCCAAGGATTGACCGTCCTAACAGGTTCCCCGGTGTTGCTGCCTGTGGTACTCTGAGAACCTCAGAGCAGTTCACCTGTAAAGAAGCACCTTGTTTGCAAGGCAGGCTTCCAGGTCAAGGCCTCAGCTGAGTGTAAAGACCTGTTTTTGTGGGGCCTTCAAGTTTTGTTTTTCCCCTTAATCTAGAGAGGGTCTCTGTTTTTGGAGGTTGTTGAGGCGTGAACTCTGCAAGTTCTGTTACTAGTATCCTACTTCAGACGTAGAAGTGCCTGATGGCAGCTGTAATAAAACTATGGTGCCTGGGTTCATGTCCTCTGGAGTCGAAGTGGCTCTTCAACTGGTGCACATAGTCGTTGAACTTGGGTGTGCTGGAGGCTTGGGCAGCAATCACCCCGCCTAGGCCACCCGGAGGAGAAATTTTTGCCTCAGCTCCAAGCTTGCCCTGGCCTTGAGCCTAGTCTCACATCTCCCGTGTGCCTCTCACTTCCTCAGCCCCTGTGTCCTTCCCTGCAGTGTTAGGAGGTTCAAGTGCACCAGGATCTGTCGAGCCTGGCATTGTGTGTTTACGTCACTAAAAGAGTCTTTGCTCCGTGCTTAGGACAAAGTATAGGTCTGTGGGTGTATGTGGGGTAGGACACCAAGCGGCCTGGTTCTTCGTGAAGGGGTTGTTATTCTCTCCATCTATGATTCTGACGCCGTTTAATTAAGAGGCAATGAGGAAGACCAGAATTCCTGAATTCTCTTAACTTTGGATAAGAGTATGAAAATGTAAGAGAACACACGTAGTATTTCCCATAACACAGTCATTTATTTAGGCAGAGATTCCATTATTTGATGGTTACTTGGTGGGTGTTTGCTCTGAGCCGTGATGTGCATGGCCCTGAGGATTCAGAAGAGGTGGAGCATTCATCCCCATCATCCAAACCCCTGTAGTCTGTCGGATCCCTGCTGCTTTTCATTGCAAGTTTTGACTGCAGGGTGTCTCCTGGCCCCGGTGTTTTAACTCTTGGTGAGCTGGACTGTTACCTGAGAGCCAGCTCCTTGTTCTAGAGGTTCCCTCTTCCCAGACAGTGAGCCAACCCCGTGTTTCTAGCTTTCCTGATATCCCAAAGCACAGGGGTTTAAGGCAGAAGGAACACTGGGCTCATCCAAATAGGTGATGAAGAAGCCGATGCCTGGGGAGGTGGGGGCACTGGCCTGGCATCTGCCCCGGAGCGAGCGTGGTAGGGCTCGGAACACAGGCTGGCTCTGTCCCGCCCGGGCTCCACGTGGGCCGTTTATTACCTGTGCATCAGCTGAGCCTGTGATTGTTCTTCCTGCCTCTGTGCGGCTCTCTTGGGGTCTCCCTTGCTCTAATTTCCAGATGCCTTTCTTCTAGGTGGTGGACAAAGATTCTGAAGAGGCTGAGATCATTAGGAAGTATGTGAAGAACACTCACGCGACCACACACAACGCATATGACTTGGAAGTCGTCGATGTAAGGCTCTCTCCTCCCTCCGCCCCCTTTGTGTCCTGCCAGCTCTTCCCTGCTCATTCCTCCGACCTGGGCCTGGGTAGAAAGGAGCAGTTAGCTTTGCTTTAAATCACCAGAGGAAGTGACTCAGTTGTTTGTGGAACACAAAAGTTCATAGTCCTGTGGTTTGGGGTTGCCTTTTTATTCTGTTTTTAAAAGACATTTCCTACCCCAAGACCTAGTTTTGCCATCAGAACTGTTATCAGAGATCCAAAACAAAGTGCCTCAAGTGTGCACCTACACGTAGCACTAATTTTAATAGCTAGTCTCTGCTAAATGGGACCTTGACTAGCAGCGTTACTCCATCCCAGCCTGATTGAAACACCTTGCATACTGCAAAAGGCCTTACAGTGTTCCAGCTCTGGGGACAGACAGCTGGTCGGTTCTCCTGTGTCTAGTCAGATCTCCAGTTAACCAGAGTGACAAGTGGTTCCTCCTGCCTCTCTCCTTTATTCAATGCTCCGACCAGATCTTTAAGATAGAGCGTGAAGGAGAGAGCCAGCGTTACAAGCCGTTTAAGCAGCTGCATAACCGAAGGTTGCTGTGGCACGGGTCCAGGACCACCAACTTCGCTGGGATCCTGTCCCAGGGTCTCCGGATAGCCCCACCTGAAGCACCTGTGGTACGTGCCTGGCCCGGGAGCTGTGGGGAGCGAGGGGTGGGTGGTGCCTGCTTCTGCTGCTGCCTGCGCCAGAGCTCTGTGGGTACTTGGCGTGAGAAGCGCACGTGCCCCGGTGAATAAGGGGCCTTGTTGAAAGGTGTAGGTGTAGCCATGGTCGATAAGGTGAATGTTGCCAGATGTCCCTCTCCTGACCCCCACTATCGAGAGCGTAGCTGCACACGTATCAAGCACAGTTTCCGGAACAAAGGAAGTAAGGGTCCAGGCCCTGCTTTGAATGCTAATTGGGTGTGTTGACTGACAGAGAGCAGACTTTGGCCGCAGGCCGGGCCGAGTTCAGACCTGCCTCTCCCACCTCCCAGCGGGGGACCTCCTTGCACTTCAGCATGTGCCTCTGTGACATGTGCCGATAGATGAGTAGAGCCTGGCCCAGACCCGAGCGATTGCTGTTCCACCTGCTGGGTTACAGACGTGACCCACCAGGCAGGGACTTAGGAATAGTCTTCTAAGCCCCTCGTCTTCCAAGCCCCTCGTTTTGTACTGGTAAAAAGAGGGGAGCAAAGAGGCTTAATGACTGGACTCAGGAGTGCTGTGTGGTAGCAAACTCCCTAACCTCTCTGAATCTCGTTTTCACTTACAAAAAGGAATAAACGTAATAGCCATGTTTACTGGGTGCTTACATGTGCCAGGCCCTGGTCTAAGGAGCTGTTATTAACTCATTTAATTTTCACAGCAGCCCCCTGGGGTACTTTCCCTTCAGAGAAGAAGTGGGGTCCAGAGAGATTAGGTAACTTCTCCCAGCCCCTGGGTACCCGGCGGGGCTGGGATCTGAACAGCCCGCTCCTGAGCGCGGGCCTCTACCGCCTGCCGGGGGCGCTGTGGGAAGTGGGGACACGCAGTCCGTAGGTGGTGCTGAGAAGGTCTTCAGCGGTCCCTTTTCCATCCCTCCAGACGGGCTACATGTTTGGTAAGGGGATCTATTTCGCCGACATGGTCTCTAAGAGTGCCAACTATTGCCACACATCCCAGGGAGACCCGATAGGCTTAATCCTGTTGGGAGAAGTTGCCCTTGGAAACATGTGAGTAACCCTGGCTTTGGGGCTGGTGGCACTTGATGGGGGTGGATGGGGGGAGCTGGAGGAAGGAGAGCTTCCCTTGGCTGGGGGTTGATCCTGAAAATTCCCCACCATGATTAAGAGGACCCACCAGTTAGGCAGTGGGTATCAGACGCCAGTGCATGTTAAGCAAACAAGACACAGGAACGCCTCACAAGACCAAGGACAGGAATACAACCAGGCCTCAGGAGCTGGCAGTGTCCATTCTTTCTGTGGACTGCGAAACAGAGAGGCTGACTTGCACAAAGGATGGTCACCTCATGGCCCCTGTCCCCCTGCTGATGTGTACATTTTCTGTCTGAGACCGACTCAGATTGAACTGGAATCTCAATCCCAGTTCCAGATTCCCTGCAGAGGAAGTCTGACTGGCCCAGCTTGGATTGATTGTCCACCTTGGTCCTATCAACCATCACCCAAAGAGAGCAGGGTTATGTAACAGACCAGGAGGGGTCCCAGGTTCATGAGTTGGACAGAAACCTCCAGAACGGCCAGCCACACCACAGCTCTGGATGGGCCCTTTCCTGAAAGCGGCCCCGTGGCAGTGATCATGGGCATCAACTGTTCAAAAGGGGCTGCGCTGTCAGTTGCCAGAACCAGAGAAGGAGGGAGTTCCTAGCAGGGAAGGTGGACTGGGTTCTCTGAGTGTTTATCTCAGCATTTCCCGTGGCCTTGCTCTGCTAGTCACACTGTTGGTTTGAGAGCCCAGTGACCTTGGAGGCCTTTCTGAACCTGTCTTTTCTTAAATAGGTATGAACTGAAGCACGCTTCGCATATCAGCAAGTTACCCAAGGGCAAGCACAGTGTCAAAGGTAATGTGTTTCAGAAACTTGCTGCGGCAGCCCCAGGCACCCTGGACGGCGCAGGGAGGGGGCTTTCTTTCCCCCAAAGCCACAGTTCCTGTGGCTAGCTATTACAGGTTCATTAAAAAATAAAAAATAAAAAAAAGACTCTCTGTGCCTGCCACTAGTATCGCAAATGCCATAGAAGAGTCCCGGTTGGAGCTCCAGTAACCAGGTGCACTGGCTCTGGGTTTTAACCTGACTCTTAGCTTCAGCATTGAGGGACCTCTGGTGGCCTAGTGGTACCTGGAGCTTCTTGAATTGATGCAGCTCATAGCCCGTGATGATTAGGACCTCCTACTGACTAGTTGAAGCAAGGGCTTTGGAATCCTGCTCAACAGAAAGAGGGGCAGGGGCACTACTATGCTTATGAAAATCAGTTAAGGCTGATACCCTGGAATTTGATAATATACCTACAGCTTTATGTCTGGAAGAAGGATGCAGTATGGGATAGGATTTGTGTGTCTTTTAAATGAACACATAGACCTCATCTCTCTGGAGCATTTTCAACATCTTTTGCCACAAATCATTATCACTTCTGCCTTCTGTTTTGCAGGTTTAGGCAAAACTACTCCTGACCCTTCAGCTAGTATTACTATGGATGGTGTAGAGGTTCCTCTTGGGACCGGGATTTCATCTGGTGTTAACGACACCTGTCTACTGTATAACGAGTATCCTTTTACGAGTGTGCTGTGTGAGCCCAAAGGAACGTTCTGGGGCTGTGGAGTCACTGATACGCAGCCAGTTAACCTGCAGTGGGCTGGCTAGAGACTATCCTGTTGTGTGTCTCATGGTGAAGAGTTCCCTCCAGTGGTCTCCCTGGTCGGGGTGAGAGACCTGAACCCCCAACCCCGACCCAGGGTTTGCAGGGTGTGGCCAGCAGGCCGGCTTAGGGGCAACAAGCTCACTCCACGTGGAACCGTTTATACCTTGACATGCTTCTCCTTCAGGTACATTGTCTATGATATTGCTCAGGTCAGTCTGAAGTATCTGCTGAAGCTGAAGTTCAACTTTAAGACCTCCCTGTGGTGAGCTGTGAGGCGTGGTAGCCCAGTGACTGCGGTGTGAATTCACCTGACGTGCTTTGTACTGACTGACCAGGCAGAAACTTCAGCTGGGTTGCCGAGGGATAGCACCTTCACTAAACCTCCTTAGAAGGGATTTTATATGAACACTAGGTCACATGTTAAATGATTCTCCCAACTTTTCAAATCCCTTGTTTGTGTTGCTGGGGCGGGGGGGGACGGGGTGGGGGGGCGGGGGTTGCTTTGGGTTTTTCTCCTGCCAGCCATAACCCTGGTAGGTACACCTAACAATAGAGGAAAAGTTGGGGAGGGTTTTTCTGTGTGTCTAGATTAGTCCAATGAAAGAACCTTGCAAGCCACGTTAGAACGCCTGCCTTACTGGTTTCCCCAGGGAAGGAAAAAATAATCTTCCACCCTTATTTCTAAGTGTTCATCTTTAGTTTTGGAAAAATGTTAAGCATTTATTTTGAGGTTAAAATAAAAACTAATTTCATACTATTTAAATTTCCTTTTTTATTTTGCATTTGTTGTCATCCTTTTAGCTTTTTGTTGGTGGTGTTTGGTGAGGAGTGTGGGGAGACCAAAGGGAGGAACGTGAACAATTTCTCATACTTAGAAACGAGAAGTGCTTTCCTTTTCTAGAGACACTGGAACGTGGCAGCTCGCAGAATATGTAGTGTAGTAATTTTAAGTTGCATTTGAAATTCTCAACTTTCCTCTCAACAATTTTGTCTTCTAACTTAAAACTATATCACCAAAATACCAAAGGGCTAATAGTCATTCTGAATTAAAATTGAAATGGCTTCTGTACTTGTGTATTGTGTGTCTGGTCTCATTCTGAGTGCACATCTTTTCATCTTCACAGTGCAAGGTCCACAAAGACTGTAGGGGGATTGTTTGTACCCGTATCTATGAAACCACAGAATGTGCCAGGCAACAAACGGCAGTGCCCAGTAGGAGTGCCGTGTCTAAGTGACAGAAAACCAAGCATAGGAGGGCATTCTTCTTTTTCTTCAGTTTATCAGATACTTAGTGGTGATAAAACACATGTCAGCATGTTGTTCTATTCTATAGAGTACCATTTTACATATACTATATTGCCTCATACTACTGTATATTTGAGTGTGGTGCTTATCAAATATTTACATTTAAGTTCCCTGAGAGCCAGGATGATATCGTATGACACTTTGGACCTTTTACAAAGGAGAACAGGAAGTGTGGGCCAGAAGGTAGAGTCACAGGCAAGAGAAGGCAGCAGAATGAGCTATTGTCTCCAACCCAAAGTTGCACCGGAATCTTTGGTCAGAGAAACGAAGGACAGACATCATTCCAGACAGGAGACAAGAAAAACCTTTTCTCTGAGCTGAGCTACATTTTAGTGATGACAATGGCAGATGCAGTTTATGAACTGTGGCTGTGTCCCGTCATAGGCATGTTTGTGACTTTATGCAGTCAGCAAACTTCGAGGGCCACACAAACCCAAGTTAGGGTGTCGGATTTCAGATACGGGCAAATCAACTTGATAACAGAGTCTTTGTGTTTTTTCAGTGTCCTTAAATTTTGATGAAAATCCTTAGCGCCATTGACCTGAGGGCCCCTCTCCTGATCAGCCAGCCATTCAGTAATTCTCTCAGGCTCCATAGATCCTGAATATTCTGTATTCTTGGCCTTTTTTAAATCAGCACAGAGAAAGGCAATTACCTCCACCTGATTGGACAGTATTTTTAGGTTGGAGTGATTGCTTAATAGGTTCTCTGTAATCAAAACTGATCTCTTTCTTAAAGAGAGATTCACATCTCTGATCCGTATTTTTCTTGTAAAAGAGGGAACCTGCCGTGTTATGATTCAGTATTCATATTTTGGTTTTCTTCACTTTATAAAAATTCCAGGTAGCGAAAATGTGCACAGTTTAAAATTTAAATCATACGGCACAGGGTGCTCGGTGAGACGAGGTACTGCCTTCAGCCTCTCCTGGGAGCTGCCAGCCCTCCTGCCTTTGCCTGGAAATGCCCTTGCACGACAGCCGCTTCTGCCCAAGGCAGCACTTGGCTCACGTTTCAGTCCACACCATTCCACGCAGTGTAGTGCACGTCCGAGGTTTAAACTTTGTGAGCAGCAGCACCCCCCACTGATCCGACGTGTTAACCAGTGGGTTTGATGTTGGCTCTTTTCTCTTGCCGCTCTCTCTTGGAGGCTGAGAACAGCTCCTCCGACAGCCCAGAGGACTCCTGTGAAGCTGCTGTCGTGACATGACTGGAACTTCGCGCTGGGGTGAACCCCAAAGCACTGTGCTTGAGTCCCCTGAGTGAAGCCCGTGGCGTGTGCAGAGTGTGTGCTCCGCGTGTTTAGTGTTCACGCTGAAACCTCTTCTACCTCGTGTAAGGTGCTCCAGACACTGTGTCTTCTCTCCACGGAGATCTGAATATCAGGAGCGGTTATCTCCAGCCTGTTCGGCTCCTTGTCACCCGGCTACTTTAAGGATTTCACATTTCCGAAGGGACCTCACTTCCTTCCCCTTCAATTCTGTGTTTCAACTTCCCAGAGATCGGGAGTTGTTTTTTTAAGGAATAGTGTTTCTACCACTTCAAACAAGGCCTTGTGTATTGTGACTTACTGGGGGTTAATAGCCAGTCTTGAACCTCTGCCTGGAAGATGGGACAGCAGCCTGTTTGCCCGTTTCTCTGACTTAAGAGAGCAGAACCAAGCCAGGATCTAGGTTATAAGCAGGTAGATTTGGGGAGACTCGTTTTGAAAAGTAAAAAGAAAATAGGGCCTGCAAACGTCTTCCTCAGGTAAGAGGTTGCTGACGGGTGGACGGTGCTGGCGATGGGGACACCTGGACGTTAGCCCCGCTCCACCACCGTGCTGCCTGCGCAGCCTTGCTTCTGGGCGAGGGGCTCATCTCAGCACAGGTGGTGCGTGCGGCAGTGCGCTCGTGCCCGTGAGTCCACAGGTTGTGCCACAGTCGCTGTCCCTCGGAAGTGGCCTGACTGAAGGCGGAATGGCTTCTGACGGTTCGGCTGTGAGGGAGCACCCTGAGGGGATGGGGCTCGAGCTTCTAGGCCCCAGAATATGCTTTTTTCTTCTTTATAATTTTTATTGGGGTAGAGTTGATCTACAGCGCTCTATTAGTTTCACGTGTACAGCGCAGTGAATCTGTTACACATATATCCACTCTTAGATTATTTTCCCATATAGGCCATTACAGAATGTAGAGTTCCCTGCGCTCTACAGTAGGTCCTTAGTTACCTATTTTCTATATAGTAGTGTGTGTGTGTCAATCCCAATCCCAGTATGTGCTTAAGATCAGAGACCAGTCTATGGGAAGCAAGGGGTGGAGTGGGAGTAGCTCCTGGCTCTTGGCACGTATGACTTCCCCTGGAGCTCTGCTGGTTTGGAAGTCCAAGGTCCTGAGGGAGACATGCTTCCCTAGGGGCCACAACAGTGGTTCCAATGAATTGGAAGATAAGGCTGCCACCTGGCTGTTTGGGGCTCCTGAAAGGCCGCCATCCCCACAAGCAGAGAAAGGGGTTCCTCTACTGGCCGGAGTGATTACCAAGTGGGAAATTGGGAGGCTGGACCGCAGAGGCGGGAGGACGGTGTCTGCAGCCCAGTCGCTTCTCAGCATCACCGCGTCCACGGGGGGTGGTCGGTGGAAGTCAGCAGCTCATGACAGTGGTGGGGCTTTTGAGGACTCAGACCCACAGGAACGAAGGTTTGGGCACTTCACCAGGTCAAAAACTGATCAGCTACAGTTCTGGCTGAGGGCAGAAGAAATAGGCAATGGACAGTTGAAGAAGGAAGCTTCAGGTAACAACTGTGGCTTTATGGCCAAGTATAGAAATGGTTGAAGCAACCAGATAGGGGGCTGGAGACAACTGGCCTAACTGGCCTGAGTCTAGGATTTGAGATGTTGGGTTAGAATGGCTATAAATATAAAACTGGACTCTTGTTTATGAAGTATCTGTAAATGGCAATATAGGTTACATTTGTACCCCCAAGCTCCCCACCCCGTACGTAATTCAGTGGATCCTGAACTCTGAGGGTTACTGTTGCCCCCTCTAGAGAACGGATGATGGGCTCAGCTTGGGGGAAGAGCCCAAAGGAGAGAGCCCCTGTATTCCCAGGGTCATCTGAGCCCTTTGAACCAGGGCTCTTTCTCTTCACCGCAGAAAGATGAATCAAGCCATTCTGAATCCCTGAAATCTTTTGGTACCTACCTCTGAGTGGCTCTGAGAATGTGTGCTAATTCTGTAAAGTACTTAGCGTGGTTCCTGACCTTGATATGCCCTCAGCAAATCTTGGCCACTATTGCTGAAATCCTAGAGAATGCCGTTGCTGGGGTAGGAGTCAAAACAGGAAGCTCCAGGTAAAAAATGAGAAACCAGGGGCCAGGACAAGAAAACAAATCCTGTGCTCATTGGGAGCCATTGGACAGTCAGGAAGAAGAGCCCAAGACTATGAAGGGGACCTTATGCCCACGTTTTCAATCTCCTGTGAAACCTCGCAGTGACACTGGCCTCCCCTCAGTGTGGCTTCATCTTCCCGTCCCTCCCCGTCACCCACCTTAACTGTAAAGGGACAGACTCTCCAACAGTGTTCCCCCCAGGCCCAGCCCCACTTCCAGCCAGGCCTGCTGGGGCTCAGAATAGCCCAGCTGCCGTCTCAGCAGATGGCCAGGCTAATTTTAGCCATGTGGTGCTCACCCAGAGACCAGGCTAGGCTTTTTAGATTTGAATAAGCTAGTGTGCAACTTTGGTTTGGAGCCAATAACAAAGCTTTGAGTTGTGATCTGTGTGTCTGCCTAGCGCTTTACAGGCATTCCAGAAATATAATTTCTAAAGGATTTTGTTTCTCTGAACCAACAAGACCCCAAACTGTAGAGCCAGCAGGCAGTCAAGCCTGCGAGGTGCTGGGGACAAGCCAGGAGGATGGTGAGAAGCAGGTGATGACACCAGCTCCTGCCCTGGGCACACTTACCCCTGGTTGGTCTCTTGGTCAAAATGAAAGAAGAAAGCCTTAGCTTCCCGGTTCATCTCTGGAACCACTTCTGGTTGATGGGCTGCATTTTGATGCCGTGGAAGGACTGTGATCAGGAAGAAATTAACCACAGATGCAAACAAGAACCTACTTTGGCAATTTCACATACAGTCCCTTAAGACAAGGTAGCATGAAGTAGCAGATGTGGAAACAGTGTCAGAGAGGTGAGACTGTCCCAAGTTCCCAACAAAGGTTGGAATCGAGCAGGTTGAGAACCTGTATTTTCCAGCAGGATGTTTCTTATGCATCATCCCCCGTATACGAAGACTGCCTTGCATACAAATTACCTCAGAAAATTAAGAGACAGCCCAGTGTGGCTTGGAGATCTGTGATCCGGCCTGTCTTTGCCTCTCTGTGTGTGGGCTGATGCTTAGTCACTGAAGGAAGTTGAGGACCTGAGAAGACATCGCTAGAATGATGAGACCAGACTCTAGTTCATGGCTTCCTAAGCTGGGTCTGTGAATTCTTAGAAGTTGCTGGATGGTCATCAGGGAATCCACTGTGTCAACGGCTGCTTTCAGCAACAACAAAAGGAAAGCCCAACTAACAACTGCTCCAACCATAAGGACATATGTAATCTCTGTCAAGAAATGGTCCTGGTAATTCAGGACTGGGTAATTCAGCTCTGTATTTCTCTTGGCTTTCCCTTCACGGTTGCAGGATGGCAGCTGGACTCCTGACATCAACATCCAAAGGAGAGGGTTGCCCCCTCATCCTTCTCTTTTTACCAGAAAGACAGACTTTTCTCCATTGCTCCTAGTAGACCAGTCTCATTGGCAAGGGTTGGGACACAGCTATAAGGGAGGTTAGACATGGAATATCTGGTATTTTCAGCCTGTTTAGAGGGAAGTGGGCTCTACCAGCAAGGATCAAGGGGGTCAAGAATGGTGGCCGAGTGCATGTCAGTCCCTGGGAAGTGTATGGGAAGGGAGTTGAGGCCCAGGCACACTTTCTTCTGGGCAGTGGGTCCATAGAACCTACCAGATTCTCAGCAGTCTGTGAATGCAAGGCTTTTCCAGAACTGCAGCTGTGGAGAATCACTAAGCCTCACTCAGCTGCTCTAACATTCTGTGATTTTCTTGAAGAAAGATGCAGACCCTCACGATAGAAACAGTTGCCCAGAATAGTTTAAATGGCAGTACTTAGTGTTCATCTCACAGACAAAGTCAGGCTTCGATGACACTGCGGAGGTCATGGTTAGAAACCCCTGGGACCACCGAGTTTTTCTTTTCCTCCTTAGCTTTATTTATTTATTTTTTTTGCTGTGAACCCCAGTGTCCTTGCCCAGAGGATGGTCCTGCCCTGCTTATCTGGAGCTGAAATCCTTCATCTGAGCGGGTATTGGATTTCAATTGTACTAGTGGTGATTCCATTCCTTCTTGGGGTGGGGCAGCCACTGGAAACAGCTCCAACTGGCTGTGACAATATCAGGAGATCTCCCAGGGCAGGGTTAGTGACTCCCTAGGGATAAGGGCCTGTGAGCGACAGGCACCAAGAGCTGCATTGAACCTGGTGACCTGCAGCCTGGTCTCCTTGGTGAACCCCCAAATTATCCCCAGCGCAGGGACCTTCTCCTGGCAGGCCCTGGCTTGTGGCAACTACTGCAAAAGCGCACCTAACGCCCCTGCCAAACAAAACACACCTTATCTACATTACGCTGAACAAGCACAGCTTGTGATCAGAACCATTCCTTTTTCTCCCACTGCCCTTTTAAAATTGTTCAGTGAAGGAAGCTTTCTGCTGCCACCAGAAGAAAATTCTGCAGGCAGGCCCTCTGACGCTTCCCTCTATAAAGACAGATGGTCTTTTACACCCCATGGTGACTCCAAGATTCAAACCGTTTCAACTCAGCAATTGGAATGCCGAGTCCAAGATTACAATCAAATCTCCAGATTTGGTTTAGCGTTACCATTTCTCCCTTCCTTGGCTCTGTTGGACCTACGTCAGGCCGGAGGCCTGTGGCGGGAAAGGGACACAGTTGTCCTCTATTTGTCGGCCTCTCCTCTTCCTGTCTGAGTTTCTGGCCAGTTTCAGGGCCCCGGGGAGGTGAAGGGGAGCAAAGGCTGAGGGCTGGGAAAGGTCTCCCCTACGCTGGCACCTGCTTAAACTGGCTCTGGCAGGTATGTGACATTGGCTCTTTCTTAGGGTGCGTTCTTTGTCTTTGCAGGGGTTCCCCGGGTACGTGTCTATTGTGGTCGCCTGGGCAGGCTTAGCAATCAGACGCTCACCTCCAGCTTCCTGCTGCCAGGCTCCTCCCCGCACACAGGCAGCCCCACTGGACAGGCCCCGAGAGGACCCCCACCACTGCACTCCCCCTGGTCCCCCACCATCCCCTGCCCTGACCGTCTCTAGGAGCTTGGCCAATCCCACTGCATTGGCACTCCCCAACCTCTCCTGCAAAGCATTCTATCTGTCCTATCTTTACCTGGTGGGAAACAGACCCCAGTCCACCAAGCCCCCAGCAGAGGGATTCCAGATAAACCTTCCGAGGAGGCAAGCCCCCCACTTCCCCTTCCTGGGGGAGGAGGATGGGCTCTCGGCACAGCTTTCTTCTAAGATGGCCTTCTTACAAGATGCTCCCCTGCCACACGCTGATTTCCTTTATATCCCCGACCTGGCTGAAGGTTCTAAGAGTCATAAAACTCTTCTCAGACTGTTTCCTTTGCACATTGTATTTTGGAATCTCCACCTGAACTCCAGTCCTAACATCCTCTTGCACACTGTTTAACTGTATCCTCATACCAACCCTGTGAGGTAGATATGATCCATGGTCTACAGATGGGAAACAGGCAGAGTGAGGCTAAGTGACTTGTCCAAGGTCATACAGCTAGTAGATGACTATTCTACACATGCCTTTCATTGCCTGACCCCTACACAAATCCTGCTGAATGGGTGGACCAAGTGACAACCCTCTTCACCTAACCCAAGGCCAGCAACTGGTGACCAACGTACTCAGTAATTTGTACAAAGGAAAAACTGATTGCTCCTCCACGGAATCCTTTTCAGGTGATAGAAATGTTATGTATCTTGACTTTGGTGTCAAAGTCACTGAGTTGCACACTTTAAACAGATGTAACTTTTTTTAAATAAATTTATTTATGTTACTTATTTATTTATGGCTGTATTGGGACTTCGTTTCTGTGTGAGGGCTTTCTCTAGTTGTGGCAAGCGGGGGCCACTCTTCATCGCGGTGAGCGGGCCTTTCACTGTTGCGGCCTCTCTTGTTGTGGAGCACAGGCTCCAGACGCGCAGGCTCAGTAGTTGTGGCTCACGGGCCTAGTTGCTCCGCGGCATGTGGGATCTTCCCGGCCCAGGGCTCGAACCCGTGTCCCCTGCATTGGCAGGCAGATTCTCAACCACTGCGCCACCAGGGAAGCCCTTAAACAGGTGTATCTTATTGTTATTAAGTTACACCTCAGTGAAGTTGATTTTGAAATAGCAGTCAATTAAATAATAATAATAACCTCTTGCCCCTCGGTGGTGAAAACTAGAGCTGAGATGTCATTATGCAGACATGGATCTGGGAACCAACTTGGACTCTGCATGAAGAGCTAGTGGAAGTCATGAAAGGGAAGGGAGGTGCCCAGCAGATTTCCAGAGAAGTCACAGGGCCCACACCTAAAAGGGAAGAGAAGACCTCAGCCCCTGACTTTCTACTTCCCACTTCCTGTTTCCCACAGATCCAGATCCCCTCTGTTTCCTTCCTTTGGACTCCCAAGGCCTCTGTAACTTTATCGTAAGCCTTCCTCTTTTCTTGAGCAGACAGGTGGATGACTGTTCCCCACCCCAGCATGTGCAACAAGGGGACCCAAGTGCAGGCTCTTGGGCCCGAATTCCCCGCCTGTGTTCCCGACTGTCACGTTTCTGCTGGGCTGGCCCTCTCCTTCTGGGGTTTGCGTACTCATCCATGTACCCTGATATCTGACAAGCTCACCCTCACATCCCTACAGAGTGCCACCAGGGCCTCTCTGGGAAAAGGGCCAATGAACAGTGAAATGTATGATGACTGTGTGAGGCCAGACACAGTCTGCTCCCTGCTGGTGTGGCTCCTGCTTGGAGAAATGAGACAGAAAGAAGCCATAGAGACTAACGGAGCAGGTTAGTCAAAGGCAGCATCTGAGCCTGCTCTTTGCATGAGGGGACAAGAGGGATGGAGCCATTGATGCCTGAGATGAAGCAAGCACTGGATTTGCCCAAATGTAGGAGGTTACTGTGACTGTTCTGAACCCTTGTAGCTTGAAGGGCAGGGGGACTGGCCTGGTGAGCCCAGAGCACAAGCCCAGGGGAGGAGAGCATGCTCTCTAGCCACACTGCCTGGGCTGGAAGTGACCTCGGACAGGTTACTAGACCTCTCTGCCTCATATTCCTCATCTGTAGGTGGGGATCACAGTACCTACTCATGGAGTTGTTCTCAGGGCTTGGGGTAATTTTTATCTCTTTAGTTTCCATGAGTTAGAGGTGTGGCGTACTTACATCAGTGCCTGATATAGTTGTGACTTGTGTAGCCACAGCAGCAGGGACCACGTGGCTTCGGAAAGTCCCCTGAGAGTCAACACTGACCACTTCCCATCCCCCCAGCCCCCAATCCTCCCTCCTCTCAGCCACCTCTGTCAATTTTAAACATTTCAACTTGCTTAAAGACATGTCACTTTAAAACAAACTTGCCTTAAAACATTTCACTTGCTTATCACACTATCTGCATATATTCATCTCATTAAAATTGAAATTAGATTCAAAATTTAATTCACAAATTAAATTTTTAAAAGCTATATTCTACAACATGATGCAATTCTATAAGAAAAAAATGAAAATATATATGCCTAGAAAAAAAAGGATTGAGAAGAGAACCCCAAAATGTAAAAAGTAGCAGTCTCTACGTGGTAGACTTACAGGTAGTTTTTATCTTTGGGGTTTTTCACATTTTACCACAATAAGCCTTTATAATCAGGTAATGAAAACAGTACATCTTTTTAATATAGTTGGGAAGTCAACCTTCCTGTCACACTCTCATTATCCCTGCTCTTTACCACAGATAAGCACTGGTCCTGGGTCCCCTGAGTCTTTTCTACGTTTTCCCCTTGACAGACCCTGGGTGCCCTCAGCCCGAGACTGAGGTGTGTGGGCACCTGTGGGTGGCCTTCCGGTGCCTCCCCTCCAAGGCCAGCTCCTCAGGCACCCTAGCCAGGGCTGCTCACCTCCGAGATGCTCGGGCCTTCACTCCCAGAGCACAGGCCTGCAGGACTGCCGCAGGCCTTGTTCTCTAAGAAAACGTTTTCCAGGCCTCACCCCCCAGGTGGGTTATAACGGCCCACTGGGGAGAGACAAAGGGGCAATCCTTTTCCTGCACTTTTCTGACTGGGAAGTTGCTTTATACAGAGGAAAAGTTCCACGTGGTCAAAGGTGGACTCCAAGGGGAGGGGATCGGTGAGCTCTGCCGGCTGATTAAGGATAAGGGAGAGGACTTCCCTCGTGGCGCAGTGGTTAAGAATCCGCCTGCCAATGCAGGGGACACGGGTTCGAGCCCTGGTCCGGGAAGATCCCACATGCCATGGAGCAACTAAGCCCGTGTGCCACAACTATTGAGCCTGCGCTCTAGAGCCCGTGAGCCACAGCTACTGATCCTGTGTGCCACAACTACTGAAGCCCGCGCATCTAGAGCCCATGCTCCGCAACAAGAGAACCCACCGCAATGAGAAGCCTGCGCACCGCAATGAAGAGTAGCCCCCACTCACCTCAACTAGAGAAAGCCCGCGCGCAGCAACGAAGATCCAACGCAGCCAAAAAGAAATAAATAAAATAAATAAATAAATAAATAAATAAATAATGGATAAGGGAGAGAGGAACTGTGGAGCGGAGGTAAGCCCTTGGTAAGGTTCTGGAACCTCGGGAACTTCCCCACATCGGCCCTAACTGTTAGCAGTTGCCTGCTCCCATAATGATTAGCAGGAAAACTCTCGAAATGGAAACGGGTCTGCATGCTTGCCTTTGATAGCAGCAAGAAAGAGGGAAGCAGGGAGATCTGGATGGCCCTCCTCAGCCCTCTAAGGGGTAGAAGGGGGCAGCCGGGTCAAGGCCTCCTGCAGAGGGGGGAAGACTTCCGGGTGGGGGGCCGGTGGTCCTGACCCAGAGGACTCTGGGCCTGAGCAGCGGCAAGTCCAGAGTGGGGTCCCCAGCAAAACTCCCCTTCACAGTATAAATCCCACGTCCTAAGTGAAGCTCAGGAAGTCTGGTTTAAAACCCAGATAGTAACTTGTTGAATTTTTAGAGGTCAAAGATACTTCTTCCTAGTACGTCATCTTTTAAGTTTGTCTATGTTGCCTTCATTGTTTACTCATTTATTTAACAAACACGATATAGTATGTGTTATTTGCCTGGTTCTATTCTAAGTGCTTCAAAGAAAAAATCAACACGTTGAAACAACTATATTTCATTTAAAAATAGAGGAAAAGAATTAATTTTTAAAAATCTCATTCCATATTTTTTGTAATTTTTAAGAGAAAAAGCTAAATATTTCTTTCTGATTGGCTTTTATACAAAATTCAAGACCTTAGGTACTTTCAACTAGGTTGACAGTGTCTCTTCGTAGTTGTCATTTCTTTACAGCATGCATGAAACACTGCCAACTTATCTATCAATTATCCTACAGATTTCAGGAGGTATACGAAACAATGGGGACCGCCCCCTTTACCATGCTGTGTGTCTGGTTAACCTGCCGGGCCCTGCAGGGCTTGGTGATGAATTGTGCCCGCAATTCAGTTGGGGAGCAGCGGGTGCCCCCGTGGCGAGGACACACAGAGGCTTAACTTCCCGTGTACAAGAGATCAACAGGTGGTATCTGGTGCCCGAGGAGTGGGCTCCTTGTCCATTTTCCATGGTGCCTTCATACCACAAGCGCTGTCCACTTCCATCCCAAGAGGGCCTGTGAAGGTGTTAGGGGAAACACTGACTGAAACCGCCCACCCGGGCCAGGCAAAGACAGCAACAATTTGCATGAGTTATTTTATGACAGGAGATCCTGGTTAGGAACACAGAACGAACAAGCCACCACCAACCAGAAGAATCGGAAAAGGTCAAAAGGAGAGAGGAGACGCCTGTCCACATGTCTTACCAGGCTCCCAGAATCCTCCTCGCTGGAATCCATCTTGGCTGAACGGTTGTGCGCACCACCAGAAAGGACCCTGAGTCAGAGTGATTGGCCAGAGACAACCGGAAGCTCATCCCATCACCATGAAACCCAAGGCTGCGAGCCGCGTGGCAGAGCGGTTCTCCTGGGGTCCCTCATCCTGCTGCTCTCTGCCCAGGCGCCCCTTCCCAATAAAGTCTCTCGCTTTGTCAGCACGTGTCTCCTCGGACAATTCATTTCCAAGCGTTAGACAAGGGCCCACTCTCAGGCCCTGGAAGGGGTCCCCTTCCTGCAACAAAGGGAGGCCCCCTCCCACAGACCTGGTTTTGCCAGCACCTCCCATTAAAATTAAGATCTCTGGGGAAACCGCAGTGCCTTAGCCTGACTGTTCTGGTCACAGCCCCTGCTTGTTCCAAAGGTGATCAAAGGGGCAGCAAGAAGCAAAATCGGCAGCATTTCCAGGCCAGGAAAAACACCTGGACCCTGTTGTTAAAACCCCTTTCCTCCACTGATATTTTGCCCCAAGGGGCTCAGTTGAGGTATTTCAAGGGCAGGCAACCAAGTATATTAGAGTTTTCCCCCCTTTGATCTATCAAAGCACTGGGTTGAAAATGCCATTTTATATCCAGAAGCCTGTAAGCCTCTCTGTTCTGAAAACAGAAAATTGTTACCCAGAAATGATTTTGCAGAAAATCTTTTAAAAATCTAGTAAAAATATATATATATTCTGTTCTTTCTTTTTTTTTTTTCCTTTTAATTAATTAATTTATTTATTTTTGGCTGCGTTGGGTCTTCGCTGCTGCGTGCAGGCTTTCTCTAGTTGCAGTGAACGGAGGCTACTCTTCGTTGCAGTGTGTGGGCTTCTCATTGTGGTGGCTTATCTTGTTGCAGAGCACAGGATGTAGGTGCACGCGCTTCAGTAGTTGTGGCTCGCGGGCTCTAGAGCGCAGGCTCAGTAGTTGTGGCGCACGGCCTTAGTTGCTCCCCGGCATGTGGGATCTTCCCAGACCAGGGCTCGAACCCGTGTTCCCTGCGTTGGCAGGCAGATTCTTAACCACTGTGCCACCAGGGAAGCCCCTGTTCTTTCTTATTCAAAGGAATCTTTCTTATTCTCTTAGAACCACTCTCTTGGAAGTTGCTCATATTTAATGGAAAGCAAATAAATTAATGGACTGGAATTAAGGTGTCAGGAAATCCGTGAATGGACCTGAGTGTATCACTTAACCCGCTGTCCTTCATTTTCTCTGATAGACAATGAGAGCTACCTTTACTTGCAACGTTAATAGTCCTACTTGTTTTATGTCTCATGGGAGGAAGGTCTTGAAATCCCAGCCAAGCTTTCTCTTGAAATGGAGTCTCAACTCTCCCATCTGTAAATGTCAGTGGCCCAGCAACTCTGCTCTGCTTTAGAATGAAATCGAGTGACAGTACATTTAGAATGAAATGCAGTGTAACACAGTAAACTGTAAGGACCTTGGACTGAAAACCCAGAAGGAGCTAAGAAAAGGCATAATGTGAAAACAGGAGCTTGAACTATGGCTGGGTGTAGAATACTGAGGGGTTTTTTGTTTTGTTTTGTTTTGTTGTTTTGCCAGTTTCACCTGTCCTTGCAGATTTCCTGATCACGGGTTGTTAGATTATATCTGCTGGAGTTGGAAGGAATCTGAGGGGTTTTTAACTTAGGGATCCCGTGGAAGGGCTGCAGAATCTGTGAAACCTCAACTTTGACATGTAAAATTTTGTTGTATGTGGGTGTGTTGATTTTAAGATATGCCCACACATTCTTTGATAATTCTCCCCTCAAACAGTGAAAGTTAACTACTCTCCCCTCCCTTGTGGGCTGTATTCAGAGACTTCCAGAAAAACAGTCATAAAGGCGTTTCATGCCCTCCTTGACATCTCTCTGTTCACCTGGAGGAAGCCAGCTGCCGTGTTGTGAGGACACCGTAGCCCTCACCAGCCACAAGAGTGAGCAACCTCAGAAGGGGCTCCTCCAAACTCTGTCAGGCCTGTGGACCAGGGCTTCTCAGCTTCAACATTATTGATATTTGGGGATCATTTCTGTGTGGAGAGCTCTCTTGTGTGCTATGGGAGGTTTAACAACATCTCTGACCTCCACTCACTAGATGCCAAGAGCACACACAACATACTCTTGGAGATAATCAAAGATGTCTCCAGACATTGCCAAGTGTCCCCGGGGGGCAAAGTCATCCCCAGTTGAGAGCCACTGTGTTAGATGATTGCAGCTCTGGTCGACCTCTCGACTTTAACCTCGTGAGCCAGGATCACCCAGCTAAGCTGCTTCTGGATCCCTGACCCACAGAAACTGTGAGATAATAAGCCACTACGTTCTCGGGAGTGATTTATAATGCAGCCGTACATAATCAGTTCAATGGACATGTGAATTTTCAGAGGAAAACAAAGGTCTTTACCTTTCTTCAGGTTCTCGGAGGCACCTGACCATAAAAGGTTTAAGAACCCCGGATCCAGCCGAGCCTCCTAACCTATGTAGAAATCTTTTCCACAACATCCTTGAGTGTTGGTCAAACCAACACTACTTGAATATTTCCCGTATTCCTACTTCATAAGCTCACTCAGTTCATTTTTTTAAACATTGACTTGTACGGAGCCAAAATCTGCTACCTGATCTTCCGCCTATGTGGCTGGTGGCCTGCGTTTTTTCAGATTTCCTTCCCAGCTCCTCAGTCCCTATCAAAACTTAGCTTGTCTATGCCCTGCCCCTTTTCCTTTTTTTTTTTAAGACCCCTGTTAACTAGTGAACTGTTTCTTGCTGCGCTGAAAGTATCAGCTCCAGTGTATATTACGTGTAGCACTTCTGGAAAAAAGAATGCCAGGCAAATCAGTGCTATGAGTGGTCCCTCCTGGTGGAAGTCCCCGCTTGTGTTTAGGGCATTAGCAACTGTGAATTGCTGGTCCTTTCTCTCCAAATTCCCTGACATCATGGACTTACTTCAACCATAGTTTCCTCCTGTCGGCCAAACGCCTTGGTCTGCAACGATGTTTATGGTTTCTTTCATCAAGTCAGGGGACTCCCACCAATCCATACTCACCTGTCGATCCTCCTTTCCTGGACTGCTGCCTTGAAGGCCCCTCCAGTCCTTATTGAAATCCAATATGACACTTTTCCTTTGCTACTTTGAAACGAGTCCAGCCCTATTACTTCTAAAGCCAGCCATTGTGGGTCAGGATTACTTGCCAGAAACAAAATTGATGCAAAAAGAAAGGCCACAGCGGAATGACATCACCCTTTGCAGAACTCACCCAACCAAAGAGAATGCAGAGATACTCACTGCTGAGAGCTTGTGCTCTAGGAGGCGCGTGCTCATAGGCTCAGGGTGCACAGCACAGCCTGCTCTCATTGGCTAAAAATGCATGCACAGTACTCTCAGAACAGAGGAAAGTTATGTGAAGAATTGTGCTGGCTTTTTTCTTCTTTTAAGAAAAATGTTTCTAGAGACAAATAACCTCATAATGAATTGCTGCCATGCAAGATGGCCTTATATTAGGGTGTGCACCTATAGTCACTCTCCTACTT
The DNA here is from genome assembly GCF_025265405.1 of Mesoplodon densirostris. Taxonomy (NCBI): domain Eukaryota; kingdom Metazoa; phylum Chordata; class Mammalia; order Artiodactyla; family Ziphiidae; genus Mesoplodon; species Mesoplodon densirostris. The sequence goes on from NC_082662.1 coordinate 170,160,447, forward strand.
AGAAAAGAGACCAAATTAAAAGCATGTGTCTCCTGAAAAGCCATAAAAATGTAATCTAATGATAGAACTTTTAGATGCCTTCTACCTTCTTTGGCCACCCCTTACAAACTTGATAAACTATCAAAAGCAGTTGGTATATTTACTTGTGTGTTTCGCTCTTCTAGTCTGAGGTCCTGGCAGGTGGGACCTAAGTCTGGTTTATCTTTATCTTCTTCAGTCCTCCTTGTGCAGTTAATGAGTTTGTACACTGCACAAGGATGCCCAGCCAAGCGGGTAATGGAGGGCTGAAATCCAGCCCGCTCTTCCTGAATCAAGCTCCATGCCTTGTGGGGTTGTATCTACCCAGAGGAGGTATACTTTTCCTGTTTTATTTGATATATAACTTTTTCTCATTCCTCAACAGTGCCCTTTGATTTCTCATCTCCTGATCATTGTGGGAGCCCAATAAATGTTTGTTGAAAGAAGAAATAAATCAATGAAAGAATGAATGGACATACTTTGCTTTCAAAGGAGGCGAATGGGCAAGGCAGACACTATTTCTTTGCCAGCCCAACAATCATTCCCCTCCTGCCTGGCCCTTTTTTTTTTTTTCCTGATATCTACTTCTCCCCAACTCTCCCCCACTTAGCTCAGGGTAAATCCTGAGGAGTCTAAGACAGTGGTCCTCAATCTTGGCTACACATTTGTACAACCTCGGAAGATGTTTAAAAATCCCTATGCCAAGGATACAGCCCAGACCAATTAAAGTGGACGGTGAGGGGCTGGGCATCAGGGATCAGTGATTTTTAAAGCTCCCCAGGGTATTCCACATACACACAGCACCTGGCTGATAACTGACACCACTGGTCTAAGCCAACTATGGGGGTCCCGTTCCCCTTGCTGGCACATCAAGGAAGGAGCATGTGACCCAATTCGGGCCAATGAGGCATAAGAAGAAGTCTGCCAAGAGCTTTTGGAAAAGAGGTCCTCTTTTCCAAAAGAAGTAGAAGAGGGGGCTCCTCCCCCGGGCACTCTGATGTCTGGATGCCTAGACGTGATGTAATCATCAGTCCCCACGAGAAGAGCCCTCTCGAGTACAAGGTGATATGCTGAGGAAGGCAGAACAAGGAGAGAGAAGGGCCCCAGGCCCTGCTAACCTCCCCAGACTGGACACCCAGCAGCCCGAGGCTGCCCCTCCTCCAGGAGTCTCACCGCCTGAGACAATACCATTTCTTTATTGTTTAAAGCCATTCGAGCGAGGCTGTTACAAAGATCATAACTGATACAGTTAAGAATTCTCAATATATAAAGGACTCAATACATAAAGGACTTTAAAAAGATTTTCCTCATTGGAGGGAAAGCTCAGTGTGTGTATGTGTGTGTGTGTGTGTGTGTGTGTCTAAAAAGATTTTCCTTATTGGAGGGAAAGCTCAGTGTGTGTGTGTGTGTGTGTGTGTGTGTGTGTGTCCCCCTAAAGGAACAGCAACTTCTAAGGAACCAACGAAACAGAACAGGAAGGCAGAGGAAGAAAAGGGAATAAAAGCCAAGAGCTAAATGTAGACAAAACCCATATACATCGTTTGGGAGGAGATTATGCTTTGGAAGAGGAATTAGAATGATACAGGAAGAAATTAAGAGGAGGTGCCGAATAACTTTGGGAACTTAAAACTGCTGATGATTTACGGAGAGGTACTATGGTTTGCTGAATGAACACAGAGGCCCAGGGGAAGGGCTAGAATTAAAGAGCTAAGGTAGTAGGAGAAAGAACCAGTTCTAGGACCGGAGCTAGAGGCAGTGAATGCAAAAAGAGTTATTAAATACCCATTCCATGTTTGCTCATGGAGCTGACACAATAAATCCAAGAACACTTGCAACCAAAGTACAAGATTTGCTCTCAAAAAAAACAATTGGGAGCACTCTATTGTGTGCTCATAAGATGCACACAGTGACTACTGGCTGAATAAATTAGGGACTATATATGATCAAGAAGCAAATTGTTGGGTAAGGGCTATTGTGTCTTTGAAGCATAGAGAAAGGAAAATTAGCAGAGTGGCTGGAATGATTCTGGAAGGGACCGTGGAAATATAGGAGCTGGATCTTGAAATTTACAGAGAATTTATTTGGGCATAGAAAATGCAGAGGGACTTAATGATATTGTGGTGGGTCATTAAATTCTCAGTCATAGATGCCTGGCGGTTTCTGCAGGATAAATAATTCCTATTATTATGATCCAGAGACAAGCACATTATCGACACAGTAGCATTTGATGTGTGACTAATTGTTTTTCATTTGAAAAATAAGAAGTATTTCATTCAAACAGAAAAAAAATGTATGAAAAATCTTGAGAGTGACTAATATAATCTTTGTGCCACTCTTTTCAAAGTTAGCAGTTTTTATATTTTTTAATTAGTAACAGGCACCATGCAGAAGCTTAACTGAAAGAGGGCCTTTTTTTTTTTTTTTAAAGAAGATGGGGGGTAGGAGTTTATTAATTTATTTATTTATTTTTGCTGTGTTGCGTCTTCGTTTCTGTGTGAGTGCTTTCTCTAGTTGTGGCAAGTGGGGGCCACTCTTCATCACAGTGCACAGGCTCCAGATGCGCAGGCTCAGTAGCTGTGGCTCACAGGCCTAGTTGCTCCGCGGCATGTGGGATACTCCCAGACCAGGGCTCGAACCCGTGTCCCCTGCACTGGCAGGCAGATTGTCAACCACTGCGCCACCAGGGAAACCCCGAAAGAGAGCCTTTTTGAAGCTAGGTGCTCATGTCGCTGAGAAATTGAAGCTGTCATAGTCACTCAGTGGTGAGGACCATAAGCTGCCTAACTGCCACTTGCTAGCAATGTGATCCTGGAAAGTTTTTTAAACTCTTGGTACATCAGTAAATTCTTAAATTCTTAACTACTAGTTATTATATAAATGCAAAATAACAATTATCACAAGCATGCAAAATAGTTTAAGGCCTAAAATCAGGTAGGCCAGAAAAAAGAAAAAAGTAATAACCAATAATTATGAAATAATAACCAAATAACCAAAGTTACCTACTATTGACATTTTCATGTATTTCTTTCCTATCTTTTTTTATGTAAAAATTTTCTATATAAAAATTTTTAATAATATTATTTAATACATTTGAGACATCATCCATACAAAGTTAGCTTTACTTTATTTATTTATTTATTTTATTTATTTTTGGCCATGCCAAGCAGCACATGGGATCTTATTTCCCCAACCAGGGATCGAACCCGTGCCCGCTGCAGAGGAAGCACAGAGCCTTAATCACTGGGACCACCAGGGAAGTCCCCATATACAATGTTTGAGTTGTAACCCTACTGTATGTACAATGTTGCATCTTACTTTTCTGGGAGGAATTTCTTAAAATCCACCACCTTCAAATCAACCTACAATATATTTTGAAGTCTGTTCACATACAGTCTTCTGAGCTCTTTTTTTTTTTAATAACACTTTTGGATTGGTAGAAATGCCCACATTGTTGGGGACTCCGAAGTGTCAACCTGCCTCAGGCAATGATGCTCTTCATCCTGTTCTGTGATTCTTGAGAGTAGTGGGCACCGCCTGATTCAACTTTGCACTCTCAGCTCTAGGCAAATAAGTGCCCGACATGAAGGCAGGACTGAGGACACTCTGGCTGAATGAATGAATGAGTAAATGAATTAACAAGGATTTGGTTGCTTGAAGCTTATTTAAGACTAAGGAGACCACTTTAAGTTCAACCAGCTTTATTCTGAATTGGATATTCTCTCTCCCTCTTTCTCTTGTGCTCCCTCCTTCTCTCTCTCTCTCTCTCTCTCTCTCTCTCTCTCTCTCTCTCACTTTCTCACTCTCCAGATGCTTATGCACATGTGGCAAAACAGAATCATTTCTAGATTATGACACTCATTTTTACACGACCTTGGCTCTTTTCCCAAAAATTGACATTTGGTGCGGCACACAGATACACGCTAGAGATCAGAAGGCCTGACCTGACATCCTAGGCCAGCACTTATGAGCCATGCCGTTTCACACCTCTTTCCTTGGCCTGGAGTGAACTTCCCGCCTGCACTGACTAGATAAATTATCCTTTAAAACTCAGCCAAAGCATCATCCTCTCTGGGAGCCTTTCCTGACCCCAAATACACCCCCAACCCTGCGCTACACCCATTGTCTCCTACGTTTATCACGTTCTGCCTAACTCCCTCACTAGATTGAAAACCTCTAGCAGGCAGGGACTGAGCTATTCTCAGTGCCTTGTAATTAGCAGATGCTCAGTAAATGCTCCGTGAATGAAAATGGATGTGATTTTGGGCAAGTTACTAAACGTTTCACTTTTTTTTTTTTTTTTTTTTTTTTTTTTGCGGTACGCAGGCCTCTCACTGCTGTGGCCTCTCCCGTTGCGGAGCACAGGCTCCGGACGCGCAGGCTCAGCGGCCATGGCTCACGGGCCCAGCCGCTCCACGGCATGTGGGATCCTCCTGGACCGGGGCATGAACCTGTGTCCGCTGCATCAGCAGGCGGACTCTCAACTACTATGCCACCAGGGAAGCCCAAACTTTCACTTTTATCTATAAAGTGGTGATAATAATAAGATGATGGATGTAAGTGTATTTAATGTAAAATGTAAATTGGCTTAATGTAAAATAGAAAAATCAAGAGCTTCTGTGACATTGTACCAGCATCATCCAGATCCAAAGTTACTATCTTTCCCTCAGTAGTATTTATTCAGGGGGCAAGAGCGTCAGGTGATTATCTAAAACATATGAGACCATAGAGGAGTCCTATACACTGAATAACACAATCAGCCACCATTTATAGCAGGTTTAAGCCCAGTGCTGTGTGAGAGGCCTTAAGTTTCTTACTTTTCCACTTTCATTAAAATCCAGTAAGGTGGGTTAAAATGTAACCATCATTTAGCATGAGGAAATGAGGTGCATGGAGGTAAAGTCACCTGTCCAAGGTGGTCGTAGTAGGCTGTTATATTGATGGCTCCCAGTGAAACATGCCTCCCTGTATGTACGCCTATTATCTTGCATCTGACTTGACCCGTGACTTGCTTTAACAAATAGAATACTTCAAAAGTGATGCTGGACCAGTTCTGGACCTGAGCCTGAAGAGATCGGTAGCTTCTGCTTCTGTGTTCTTGGAAGTCCTGAGGCACCATGTAAGAAACCTGGCTAGTCTGCTGGAGAGGCTGGCTGAGAAGGCTACCTGAAGGAGGAGAGGCCCTAAGCCCACATGGAGAATGAGAGAAGGGTTCTCATAATTTGATAATCAAATGTATTACAAAGTAATACATAATTTACTTAATTCTACTACGAATGTCCACTTAAAAGCTTCAGTTCTGAATTACAAAGGAACCCAGATGGAAGATCATCATTTTATTCTATTAATAAACTGAGACTGTCCAGCTTACCTGCTGATTTGAAAGCAGGTGTATCTACCTTGGGCACAGTGAATAATGGATATGGTCAGTATTTAATCAAGGATGACTATGATTACCCAAAAGCAAAATAGAGATCTAACACATCTTGTAAAAGGTGATCTCGAAGAAAACAAAGTATGTTTCCTTGAGTTGTCCACTTTGTATGATTCACTAATTGAGTGTTTAGAAAACATAAGTACTAAAGAGCCAAAGGAAGAAAGGTTAACATCTGCAAGGCATGTTAAGTAGATGAAATGTTTAAAATTGTAATTATTGAGGAAGATTTCTGTTTCCAGCCATGACAGAGTAACAGATACCATACATGCTCTCCTGCTGTAAGGAAGCTAGGAAAAACAAACTAAACAAATGTTCTTAGACATTGCGCAACACAAAACTGTGATCCTTGAGAAGGGAAAGGAATGAAATGAGCACAAGGATCACAAGGCTTTCTGCCTGGGGATATTTCCCAGACTGCTGTCGTGGAAGAAGAGAGTTTCATTGAGCTGAAGGACGGATTGGTTTCAGGAGACTATGATGGCTGGAATTTGCAAGGCAGAGTAACAGAGAGAAAGGAGCCCAGAGAAAGAGCCTGTGCAATAAATCTGCACAGGATCCCTTTGAGTCTCGTGTGGGAGACTAGCCGTGTATATCTAACATGAAATTCTACAAAGTCGGGCAAAAAATAACCATGAGGAAATGTAAGTTGGACAATTACCAGAGCTCACGCTGAGCTGAGAGATGCTTGAGTTCTGTCTTAGTCTGTTCATGCTGCTATAACAAAATGTCATAGATTTGGTGGCTTATAAACAACAGAAATGTGTTTTTCACAGTGCTAGAAGATGGAAAGTCCAAGGTCAATGCGCCAGCAGATTCAGAATCTGGTGAGAGCCTGCTTCCTGGTTCACAGATAGCTGAATTCTCTCTGTATCCTCACATGGTAGAAGGGGCAGGAGAGCTCTCTAGGGTCTCTTTGACAAGGGCACCAATCCCATTCATGAGAGCTCCACCCTCATGAGCATATCACACCCCAAAAGCCCCACCTCCAAATACTATCACACTAGGGATTCAGTTTCAACATTTGCATTTGGGGGAGAAGCAAACATTCAGTTTATGGCAACTTCCAACCAACCAGAGTGAAAAGTATTGATTAAACACTTAAGATATTTAATAGAGATCTCCAAAAGGTCACACCCTAGGAGGAGAGCTAGGACTTCCCTGGTGGTGCTGTGGTTAAGAATCTGCCTGCCAATGCAGGGGACATGGGTTCGATCCCTAGTCTAGGAGGATCCCACATGCTGTGGAGCAACTAAGCCCATGTGCCACAATGACTGAGCCTGAGCTCTAGAACCTGCAACTACTGAGCCCAAACGCCATAACTACTGAAGCCCACGCACGCTAGAGCCTGCATGCTGCAACTACTGAGCCCACGTGCCACAGCTACTGAAGCCTGCACACACTAGGGCCCACGTGCTGCAACTAGTGAAACCCGCACGCCTAGAGCCCGCGCTCTGCAACAAGAGAAGGCACCACAATGAGAAGCCCGTGCATCACAAGGAAGAGTAGCTCCCCACTCACTGCAACCAGAGAAAAGCCTGCGTGTCAACGAAGACCCAAAGCAGCCAAAAATAAAATAAATAAATTTTTTAAAAAAGAGTGGCTGAAATTGTAAATACATGGATAAATACAAAATACTTCTTAAAATCTTTAAAAGACAATTGATTATTTAAAGAAAAATAAACATATATTTTGGGCTTTAAAAGATATACAGAAATAAAATGTATTACAACAGTAGAATAAAGGTTGTAGGGGAAAGTGGAGGTATACTATTAAAAGTTACTATATGTAAATTTGGCTAACAATATTTAAAGATATGAGGTAAATTAAAGTTTCAGATTATAAATCCTAGTGTGAAGTTTTTTAAAAAAGAAGAAAAAGAAATAAAAAAGAGGTATAACTAATAAGTCAATAGAGAAGAAAAAAATGGAACCCTAAAAATAATCAAAAGAAGGCAACAGAAAAAGAAAACAAAAACAAAGAATAAATGATACAAGTGAAAAACAACTAGCAAGTGGCAGATTAAAATTCAACCGTACTGATAATTACATTAATACAAATAATCTAAACATTTCAACTAAAGGCAGACTGATTAAAAGAGCAAGACCAAGGACTTCCCTGGTGGCACAGTGGCTAAGAATCCACCTGCCAATGCAGGGGACATGGGTTCGATCCCTGGTCTGGGAATATCCCAAATGCCACGGAGCAACTAAGCCCATGCACCACAACTACTGAGCCTGCACTCTAGAGCCCGCGAGCCACAACTACTGAAGCCCATGTGCCTAGAGCCCGTGCTCCACAACAAGAGAAGCCACCACAGTGAGAAGCCCGCCCACTGCAACAAGGAGTAGCCCCGGCTTGATGCAACTAGAGAAAGCCCGCATGCAGCAGCAAAGACCCAAAGCAGCCAAAAATGAATTTTAAAATAAATAAGTAAATAAATTAATTTAAAAATAATAAAACAAAAGAGCAAGACCAAACTGTACACTGTCTAAAGAAATGTACTTTGACACAGATTAAGAATAAATGAATGAAAAAATACAAACACTAATCATAAGCAATCTAAATTAATATCAGATAGAGTAAACTCCAGAAAAAGGAGTACTACTAGAGATTTTTTTTAAATTTTCATAATGACAAAAAGGACAATTCATCAAGAAGATAAGAATCCTAAGTATGTGTATACTTAGTAAATGAAGTTCAAAATTCAGGAAACCAAATATTACACAACTGAAATGAGAAATAAACGAATCCACAGTTACAGTTGCATATTTCAACTATTCTTTCTCAGCAACTGATAGATTAAGTAGAGAGAAAATCAACAGGCGCAGATTTGAACATTATCAGTCAACTTGACCTCACTGTTATTTATAGAACACTCCACCTAACAATTGCAAAATATACATTCTGCTCAAGTGCAAATGTAACATTCACCAAGATAGTCCATATCCTGGGCATAAAACAAGTCTCACGTGAAACAATATAAAGTATGTTCTTTGACCCCAAAAGAAGCAGAACGGCAACAACAACAAATCAAAAAAATGACAATACCCTCACCTTCCAGGGTAAATCTCATCCAATTAGATGCTCATGTGGCCTTTTCTATCTCAACTCAGTTCAGGCAACCTCACTAGTGTGAAGCATTTCCATAGTTTAGGTCACCAGGTAGAACTAACCACTCTATCTCTTTTGCCTGCACTGTATTTGGCGTGAATGTTTGTATATAAGTATGAATATGTACCATGCAATAAATATAATGTTGATATTTTATGTACAGAAACACATATGGAATCCTCATTCCGTAGTCAACCTCATCTAATCCTTTTATTTCTGATAAAGCACTGACTCTAAAATGAAATTAAGAAAATACCGTAGAGCTTCCCTGGTGGTGCAATGGTTAAGAATCCGCCTACCAATGCAGGGGACACGGGTTCAAGCCCTGGTCTGGGAAGTTGCTCCGGTCACAGAGCAGCTAAGCCCATGCACTGCAACTACTGAGGCTGCGCTCTAGAGTCCATAAGCCACAACTACTTAGCCTACGAGCCACAACTACTGAAGCCCACATGCCTAGAGTCCATGCTCCACAACAGGAGAAGCCACTGCAATGAGAAACCCGTGCACTGCAATGAAGAGTATCCCTTGCTCGCCACAACTAGAGAAAGCCCGCACGCAGCCAAAAATAGAATAAATAAAAATAAATAAATTTAAAAAATAAAATACGGTAAACTATAATGGAATATAATCTGCAAAAATACTGAGTCACTGTGCTGTACTCCTAAAACTAACACCATACTGTAAATCAACTATACCTCTGTAAAAAAAAGAAAAAAACCAAAATTAGCTAGAAAAAAACAACAATACCAAGTGCTGACAAGGATACAGAGCAATTGGAACCCTCATACATTGTTGGTAGGAACACCAAATGGCATAATCACTTTGGAAAATTATTTGGCAGGTTCTTATAAAGTTAAGTGCACACCTATCAGACACTTTACTCCTAGGTATTTACCCAAGAGAAATGAAAACACATGACCACAAAAAAGACTTGAACACACATATTTATGGCAGCTTTATTCATAATACTCCAAAACTGGAAACAATCCAAATGTGCATCTATATGCAAATAGATAAGCAAACAGTGGTATATCCATACAATGGAATACTACTCAGCAATAAAAAGGAGCAAATTACCAATACATGCAACAACATGGATGAATTTCAGAAACATTATTGCTGAGCTAAATAATCTGGGCTCCCAAAAGTATTCATATATTTATATTTATATATCTATTATATATCTACATATCTTTTTATATAAAATTCTAGAACAGGTAAAACAACTATATAGTGACAGAAAGCAGATCAGTGGTTGCCTAGCATTGGAAGGGGGTGGGACTGACTGCAAAGGAGTATGAGGGAACTTTTTTTTTTTTTTTGCAGTACGCGGGCCTCTCACTGTTGTGGCCTCTCCCGTTGCGGAGCACAGGCTCCGGACAAGCTGACTCAGTGGCCATGGCTCACGGGCCCAGCCGCTCCGTGGCATGTGGGATCCTCCTAGACCGGGGCACGAACATGTGTCCCCTGCATCGGCAGGCGGACTCTCAACCACCGCACCACCAGGGAAGCCCAGAGGGAAATTTTTAATGATGAAAATGTTGTGTATCTTGGGAATTCCCTGGCGGTCCAGTGGTTAGGGCTCTGCGCTTCTACTGCAGGGGCCATGGGTTCAATCCCTGGTCGGGGAACTAAGATCCTGCATGTGAGCAGCACAGCTGGAAAAAAAAAAAAAAAAGTTGTGTATCTTAACTTTTTTTTTTTTTTTTTGCAGTACGCGGGCCTCTCACTGTTGTGGCCTCTCCCGTTGCAAAGCACAGGCTCCAGACGCACAGGCTCAGTGGCCATGGCTCACAGGCCCAGCCGCTCCGCGGCATGTGGGATCTTCCCAGACCGGGGCACAAACCTGCGTCCCCTGCATTGGCAGGCAGACTCTCAACCACTGCACCACCAGGGAAGCCCGTGTATCTTAACTTTGATGATGTATACACAGGTGTCAAAATTCAAACTATACACTTAAAATGGGTCCATTTTATTATATATAAACTTTACTTCAATAAAGTTGATTTAAAAATAAAAAAATTGTCAAGATGTTATATATTTAAGATGTGCATTTTAGTAAGTGTATGTTATGCTTCAATTTTTTTAAAAAAATCTAAAAATTGGTTGTGATGCAAATTATTCACAGACATAAAAATAAAGGCCAACATTCACCCATCAAATAAATTAAACTGTTCTCATTCTCCTTCTTTGCCTCTCATCCTTCGCTCATATGCAGTTTAGTTTAACTATAGCAAAGAAATACAGGATAGTGAGGCATTGGGTTGCGAAAAACCCCAGGGCGGGAGTGCAGCCAGGCCTCAGAAGCAAAGAAATGGAAAGAGGCCTGGGAACACTGCTGGTGTTCAATCCCTCTCTTCTCTCTGAGCCTCCTGTGAGTCCACCACTTTCTTTTCTCTGTGGATGGGCTTTTTCTAGCCATAAGACAGAAAACATAGACAGAGAAAAGGACAAATTTGTGCTCTACTGTGTAACCATTTGGAAAGTGACTAAGTCCACTCTAATGGATCCCATTCAGCAATCCCTACAGGAGAGAATCACTGATTCAGTTTCCCATCCTTGAACCAATCACTTGTGGCAAAGCGTGAGAAAGAAAATCTTGGGTAGGAGTTACCTTTGAGCCAATCAACGGTGACCTGCAGGTCCTGGAGGAGCAAGGATATTCACGACAGAACAGACATGTGCTAACAATGTCTGAAATAAATATTGACAATTTTGATGAGCAATAGTTTTCATTTCTGGCAGCGATGTATCTTCTTATCCATGAAAATTACAACAAAATTGGACCTAGAACCCAAATGAATTGTGACTTGAATGAAAACATTGAGAAAAGACTATTGCACTGAGCCTTAAGTGTCATGATATTCAACACAGAAAATAAGTTACTGCTACAGCAGAGGTCAGATGCTAAAATTTCCTTTCCAGATTGTTTTACCAACACTTGTAGTTATCCATTAAGTCATAAAGGAGAACTTGAAGGAAATGATGCAATTGGACTAAGAAAGGCAGCACAGAGGCCTTTAAAAGTTGAATTAGCAATTCCCATGGCACAGGTTTCCCCAGAAGATGTTAATTTTTTAACGCAAATTCACTACAAGGCTCAATCTGATGATATTTGGGGTGAAATTGGGTACATTTTGTTTGTGAGGAAGAATGTAGCTTTGGATTCCTATCCCTGTGGGTTAAGAGCTATTGTTAGGTGTCCAAGGAAGAACTAGAGGACTCTTGAGAAAAGGAGCCGATGGTGTAATCAAGATAACTTCGTGGTTTAAAATGATCGCACAGACTTTTCTCCGTACATGTTGAGGTAATTTTTTTGAATCAGTTTGTTGAACTGACATGGACATGAAAGTGTGGCTGAATGATTTTACAAGTACTGAAAAACTGGTCTCTATTAAACTTAGATTAAAAAGAATCAAATCTGAGACTTGACATCCTTTAGATCTTTCAGATCTTTGATGGTGGCACAATCTTCACCATTCTCTCCCCCAGGATTTGATTTTGGTTTTGATTTCATATCCTGTGGGGAGAAACAGAGGGTAGTTTCAGAGGCTCCACTTACCCTTTTAACCTTCCCCACTGCAGTAGCTCTTCTTATCCCACAGGCCAAGGACCCAATTAGGGGGATCCTCTAACTGCCAACTTCTACTCTCAGGGACTGAGGAAATGATCACCAAGTGAGTCCCCAGACCCACTGGACTTATTGGAAGCCAGGACTCCGTTTATGACTTCCTGCCTCTACCCCATATACCCCAACTTTAAAGGAGGTTGATGATGACTTCAGGCCTATGACTATCAAACTCAGATATGTGTTCGATAGTCCTTGAAACATCTGGGTATCCCCCTTTCCTCAGTGTACACTCACCTGAATATATAGGTCCCTTTGAGGAACGACTAGGAATCATTACAGGGTACACTTGCCACACTGCTCCAGGGCGCTCCCTCCTAGGGACCTGGCCAGCTCTTCAATCAATGAGTTCCAGATCTGAAATTTGGCTCAGGTCTGGGAAATGAGCAAGGCATCAAGGCTTTTCATTAGGGTGACTGCCCACCCATTCCTACTCCTCCAGTCTTGTCTTGATTGTAGATATTAAGTACCTGCTTTGTTGGCTACCCATCTATTTTGCCCCTAGAGACACCATGTCCTATTAACTATTTCCATTTCCACATGTCCCTGTGGGTCAACTCCCCTTGGCTGTCCCTTCAACCTTGCCAATTTTTATGGTAAAGGCAGCCCCCTGCTTTCCCATGATTAAGCACTGCCATCTGGCCTCTGTTATTTTCAATAGGCCATGCATCATTCCCATCACTCCTGAGTCGGAAACGTATTGTTTTGTCAGAGAGAAGATTCTGCAGGGTCTTCCTGCATGGGAGGAGTGCTAGCTCTTAGAGGACGGCTGGGCACCTCTGCAACTCTGAGGGTTCCGGAGAGTCTGCAGAGCCAGATCCTCAGGGGCATCCCCCTAAAAGTCTCCTTTCCATGTGTCACTGTCAAAGGACCTCAGGTTTTCTCAACTAGGACTCTAACCTTAGCATAACAAACCTGCCTTGGCCAAGAGATTAAATGTCTCTGGGGCTCAAGCTATTAAGTCCTGCTCTTACCCCTTAGCTGTGTTCACGCTTCAAGGAGGTGATAAAGGTCTCCTTATAAGCTACCAAAGAGGCCCTCTGGCTCTCCACTTAGCGTTTAGGTGTTGGATAACTCTTTCTTTTTTTCATTATTCCTATACAGGACATCAGTGCAATTTAGTAAAAACCAACCAACTCCACTGTCCTCATAAGCACTGTTTTCCCCTTTTCTTTCAATGCCTGAATCATGGCACCAGCAAAGGTGTGTTCCCCTGCCCTGGGATATTTCCCAGGACACCACAGGTGGAATCTTCAGTCACCATGTGTCAGGCATTATGCTCCACATTCCACTTGGGTTGGGATAGTCCCTGCCAGCCGGGTGATGAGTTATCCAGTTCAAAATCCATTGTGCCACCTGCTTTTCCAGATCATTTCCTAATACCTACTGTTCCAGTTCAGGTTCTCTGAGAAGCAGATGTCAGGATAGAATCAGATATGCAGAAGATTTATTTGGGGAAACACTTTTGAAAGATATAGCAGAGAGGGATCATGAGGATGTGGGGAGAGCCTCAGACCAGATTGCAGGTCTGACACTTATAAAAGAGAAGGGAAAGGAAGGGAAGGGAAGGCAAGGCAAGGCAAGGGAAGGAGCATCTCATAGGAGGAGCTTCCAACTGCAGGGCAGCTCTGAGGATATCTTGGCCAGGCCAGTGGGGAGGTTGTGCTAATTATGCTTTAAACACCTTACATGTTTGATTGCTGAAAGGACTCACAGGACTCCAACGGTTTATACTCATAGTTTTTTGTTTGTGTGTTTTTAGACCTTTTATTTTTAGAACAATTTTAGTAGCAAAATTGAGTGGAAGGGAAGGAGGTTTCTTATATACCCACGTTTTTTGTTTGTTTTTTCTTTGCAGTACGTGGGCCTCTCACTGCTGTGGCCTCTCCCGTTGCGGAGCACAGGCTCCCGACGCGCAGGCTCAGCGGCCATGGCTCACAGGCCCAGCCGCTCCGTGGCATGTGGGATCTCTCGGACTGGGGCACGAACCCGCGTCTCCTGCATCGGCAGGGGGACTCTCAACCAATGCGCCACCAGGGAAGCCCTACCTGCGTTTTTTGTTTGGGTGTTTTTAGACTTTCTTTTTAGAACAATTTTAGTAGCAAAATTGAATGGAAGGGAAGGAGGTTTCTTATATACCCGCGTCCCACAGCACGGCTTCCCCTTTTCAGCGTCCCCCACCAGAGTGATACATTTGTTACAGCTGATGAACACACATGGACACATCTGTTATCACCTGAAGTCCACAGTTTACATTAGGCTCCACTCTTAGCACAGAACAGTGTTTCTCTTTGTTTGTTTTTTTTACAGGCAAAGGATACAGTACAGTAACAGCAGGAGAAGTTATGCAAGGAAGGGGGCTGGAGATCTCAGGCACAGGCTTCTTTGTCCTCCCACTGCTGGATCGCACAGGATGTGCTTTGTCTCCAGGTCTTAAACCACCATTGGCTTGTGTACCAAGGAGTCCAAAATTGACTCATTGTGGGAATCTATTGGAGTGAGCTGAGAGTGTAGGCCTATTCTAGCTCCACTACCAGCCCTAATCATTGAAATCCCTGAGGCTCCACCAAAGAAACAACTATTAATTAATGCTGACAAGCTGGTATATCCTGCACCCCAAACACAGACCAATGGTCACAGAACATCCTTTATTGTGTTCAACAGTGTTGCCGAGGGTCACATGCTGCAGGCAGCTCTGTACGTAAGCATGCAGCCAATCCAGACCATGCCATGCAGGAGCCCCAAAGCCAAGACTGTACATTATGGAAGGCCCATGTTGAGGACAAATGGCCTGGCTCTCAGCTCTGCCATGCTCAGTTATTGGCTAGGAGCAGCAGCCTGAGGAAAGCATGGCATCAGCACAAATGCTGAGCACATCTTAGGGTGCAGAGGCTGGGGCCGTCAACCAACAGCCTGGACATCTGTGAGGCATCTACCTCCATAGCTAGCAAAACCCACTTCAGGAAAAGTTTCTCAAAGCTCCCCCTGACTCTTGTGTGACCCCCATTTATTTCTCAGGTTTTTCCTCTTGCCATATCTTACTCTCCAGCCATCCTGAACTACTTAAAGTTCCTGGAATAAAAGTCATTTACGTTCTCACCTCTGGGCCTTTGTACATGACCCTCTGCAAATACTACTACTACCTTCTTCTTCCACTTCCTTTCCCTAACTTCTACTCATTCTTCAGGTCTCAGTTCAGAGACCATTTCCCTGAGAAAATTTTCCTGCTCCCCGCCCCTCCCTACTCTATGCTTTTATAGCATCCTGTTCCCAACGTCAAGGTGGCACTCATCATGCTACTGAAATCTCCTAAAGAATCTGTGTCTTCCATTAGACTGTACAATCTGTAAGGGTAGGCACTATGTCACACTGAATGTTGCCTAATGTATGCCACACAGTAGGTGCTTAATAAATATTTGCTGATCAACTGATGGATAATTTCACCCTGTTGAATTGCTTAGAATCTGGGGGTTAAGAAGAGAAAGCAAAATCCGTGATTATCCAATTCAATGTTTTCTTACATCCCATGGACACATACATGTCCTGAAGGGGCAGTCTTTCCAGGTTGGAATCCATAAATCCACTGCATCTTTCTGGCTGGGGAGCTCTGATGACAAGGCACTCGCTCCTTCTTGGGTAGTCTGGTCTCATGTGCTCCTTAGCTGATGTCCCCCAGTTCATTTAGAAAATTCTGGACAATGATCCAGTGTGTTCCTTTGTGTGGGGAATATGTCTTTCTACTTTCCCTCCCATGGGATGATCTATTACAACTTTTTCATAGTTTGTTACTAAAGATACCGGTTGAAAGAGGTTGCTCTTATTCCTTCAAGGAATTGATGGTTTTCCTTAGGCTTGGCTCCATTTTGCAGACTGAAAAGCCGAGGTCTCCCTAAATAACCTGGGATACACCACTAAACTTTGCTGAGCATAATGTCTTTAGAAGTAGTTTCTCAGAAATACAACTAACAACACTTAGTTCCTTCTTGGTACAATTTAGGGAAGCAGGATGTAGGAAAGAGTGGCAGGGAGCTGGTGTTTATGTGCTGGGATGTGGGCCAGGTGTTTTACATAAGCGATCTCATTTAATTCGCACTACAGCCCTGGAAACAGGCTTAATAATCCCTTCCTCTGTTGTTGCTGTTGTTGTTTTTTAACCAAATGATACTTTCATCTGGGTCTGAGGAGAAACTGGTGTTTGATGACCCTCCTAAGGTTCATTCTAAAAAACAGGATCTGTCACGAATTCAATCTGCACCTTCCTGTAGCCACTTGGGTCCAACAGGAAAAGCAGTTTCTTTCCAGCATAGTTTGCAGAATAGTAAGTAGAATATTTGGCAGAAAAGACAAAGTGGAAAGGAAAGCAGTTTGATATCGGTCTTTTGTTTGCAGCTATCATTTAAAATTGCCCAGCACAAGACGGGAATAAAGATGCAGACATACTAGAGAATGGACTTGAGGACACGGGCAGGGGGAAGGGTAAGCTGGGACAAAGTGAGAGAGCACCATGGACATATATATACTACCAAATGTAAAATAGATAGCTAGTGGGAAGCAGCTGCATAGCACAGGGAGATCAGCTCAGTGCTTTGTGACCACCTAGAGGGGTGGAATAGGGAGGGAGGGAGGGAGATGCAAGAGGGAAGAGATATGGGGATATATGTATATGTATAGCGGATTCACTTTGTTATAAAGCAGAAACTAACACACCATTGTAGAGCAATTATACTCCAATAAAGATGTTTTTAAAAAGATAAATTCATTTAAAAAAGAAAAAAAGATAAATTCATTTTAATAAATAAACAAACAAACAAATAAATAAAATTGCCCAGCAGAGTGTGGTTGATTTTGCATCTTCATTAAGTGACTAAGAAAAGGATTCTACAAAAAGTGACTACCAAAGATTTTAGATTGAGACAAAACCCAAAAAGTCTAAAAGTAAGATTTTTCACCTAACAGTTTTATTGAGATATAATTCACATAGCATAAAATTCATCCGTCTTAAAATTCAGTGGGTTATAGTACATGCACAGAGGTGTGCAGCCATCACTGCAATCAATCAATTTTAGAACACTTTCCTCACTCCAAAAAGAAACACTGTATCCTTTAACAGTTACTCCCAATTCTCCCCCCATCTCCCAACTCCAGCCCTAGGCAGCCATTAACCTACTGTACTTTCTGTCTCTATGGATTTGCCTGTTCTGGACATTTTATATAAATGGAATCATACAATATGTTGTCTTTTGTGTCTGGCTTCTTTCACTTAGCATAAAGTTTTCAAGGTTCATCTAGTCGTAGCAATGTATTAGTACTTCATTTCTTTTTACGGCTGAATAATATTCCATTATTATTATTATATTATATACCAATTTTTTCAACAACCACTTTTATTATGAAAGTAACAAAAACCTTACTGTAGAAAAATAATAACTATAAAGAAAAAAAGTCACCCATAATCCTACCACCTAGAGACAGCCACCACTGTATATCTTTCATTCTGGATTTTAGTCTATGCATATATATTTGTAAATGAGATCACATTGTGTGGCCTGTTTGTGCAACATGTACTTTTTTTTTGGCTGCACTGAAGGCGAGGCTTGCATGACCTTAGTTCCCCCACCAGGGATCAAACCCCGGCCCTCGGCAGTGAAAGCGCAGAGTCCTAGCCACTGGACTGCCAGGACTGTATTTTTTTTATGGTGGTAAAGTATACATAATGTAAAATTAGCTATTTAAACTATTTTTAAGTGTACAGTTCAGTAGCATTATGTACATTCACACTGCTATGCAAACATTACCACATCAATCTCAGAACTTTATCTTTCCAAAAGAAACTTTATACCCACTAAACAGTAACTCCCCGTTTCCCCCTCTCCCATTCCCTGGCAACCACCGTTCTCCTTTCTGTCTCTATGAATGTGACTATTCTAGGTACCTTATGTAAGTAGAATCATACAATATTTGTCTTTTTGTGACTGTCTTATTTTACTTAGCATGATGTCTTCAAAGTTAATCCATATTGTGCATATGTTAGAATTTCCTTCCTTTTTAAGGCTGAGGAATAATATCCCATTGTATGTATATACCACATTTTGTTTATCCATTCACCATTGATGGACACGTCGGTTGCTTCCACCTCTTGACTATTGTGAATAATGCGTCTATGAATATGGTTGTACAAGTATTTCTTCAAGACCCTGCTTTCAATTCTTTTGGCTATATACTCACTCAGAAGTGGGATTGCTAGATCATATGGTTATGCTGTTTAATTTCTTTGAAGAACTGCCATACTATTTCCATAGTGGCTGTACCATTTTACATTCCTACCAGCTATACACAAAGATTCCAATTTCTCCACTACCTTGTCAACACTTGTTCTTATCTGTCTTGTTGATTATAGCCACCCCAGTGGGTGTGAAATGGTATCTCATTGTGGTTTTGATTTGTATTTCCCTAATGACTAAAGATGTTGAGCATATTTTCATGTGCTTATTGGCTTTTATATCTTCTTTGGATCCTTTGCCCATTTTTGAATTGGGCTGTCTCTTTATTATCAAGTTGTAAGATTTCTTTATATATTGTGGCTACAAGTCCCTTATTAGGTATACGATGTGGAAATATTTTCTCCCATTCTGAAGGCTGTCTTTTTGCTTTCTTAATAGTGTCCTTTGAAGCACACAAGTTAACACAGAAATAACTCAATATTTGATAAATGGGCCATGGGACTGGAAATGACCAAACAAATCCCTAAAATGTGGCCATCTTTATTTCTCTTATGATTTATTTTCATGACTTTAGTGACCTTGTCAAAATTTTAGGTTTTTTTTTCTTTAAGCAAACAATGACACATACAATCATGTCATTTTAAATTGGAATACACAATTCGAGGAAATTTAACAACCTTGTGATGGATGTGTTACCCTAACATCACAGAGGGAGAAACTGAGGCTCTGAGAGTGGGCCGGATTCTTGATTCTATCACCCGGTCAATGTTGTCCTTGAACAAGTTACCAGATTGTTGGGAGGATCAAGTAAGTCAAAGATTATAAAAATCTCCCTCATAAATATCCAATAAAGACCCTCACTGAAAATAATAAAGTGCCTTGTTTGCAGTCACACAGCTAATAAGTGGTAGATCTGAGGCTGGGATACAGCTTCAGGCTTCAGAGTGTGAGAAGACTCATTTAGGGTCCTTCTTTAAAATGCAGATTATCAGAGAAATAGCCTAAAAATATTTGTTTAAACAGCAGACCTGCTGTTGTGTGTGTGTGAAAACTGCCTTAAGATAAAACCTGGTTTGCCATCAGTTGTTTTTCATCTTCACATAAGATAGATCAGAATGTGATTAGAAGGCACAGGAGGGGTTAAGTTACCTATGAAGGATTACTTTGTAAAATTTAATTTTTCATCCCCCTCCCCTTCACACCCTGCTTCACCTCCAACCTCAGTAAGTGGCGGTACCCAGTTACCCAAGGCACGAAGTTAGCATCCAGTGATACTTCCCATTCCAAAGTGGTGGTGGCAATAGCTAATATTTGAGCCAAAATGTGTTCTAGGAACTATTACAAGGTCTTTATGTTTACCAAGGCATTTATGCTCAAAACAACCCTGTTATTATCTGCATTTTACACATGAGAAACTGAGGCACAGAGAATTAATAAACAAACTTGCCTGAGATTATACAACTAGCAGCCAGAATCCCAGCCAAGCCTTGGGGCTCCAGAGTCCATCCTCTGAAACTCTAGGGTGGCTGGTACAGATATCTCCTCTCCTTTGCCTGCCTGCCCCAACAAGCTTCCTCCTGACTGGTTTCCAGAACTCTCATTTTGTCACACTCCAATTCGTTTCCCACATTTGTGTTCTACAACACACGTGGAAACATGCCAGCCCTATACTTTAAAACCCCACCATCCATTGCTCCAGTGCTCTTAGCAAGTTCAGCTCCTTAGCCTGGGCCGGCCTGTGTGTTCTGCTGTCCTCATCTGTCTACCACCTTTTAACTTTTTAGTTCCTGGAATTCACCCGTGTTGTACCCTCAATGCTTAACTATCCCCCGCCCGCCCCGCCCCCCCCCCTTACATCCCTGGAAAAAAAGGACTGGAGCTCAGTAACATTTGTTAGACGAATTGCTGAAAAGCAAGAGTGGTTTATTACTGGACGCTGTTATAGACAGGAATTGTGAAATCTTTCCTGGGCTTCTTTCAAAACTGGATGAATTCTCATTGTGTTCTCGTAACATTTCGATCAGGGTACTTCATCATCTTTAAGTGTCACTGTCGGTTTTTGTTTCTGTAATTCTCTCCCAGCTCACTACATGGTCTACTGCGAATGGGTGAAAGAGCTGAGCAAAACAGTTCTTCAGCTGCCGACCTAAATGACTAACTTCATGACCTCTCAAGGTCTCTCCTCCGAGCTCCACGCAACTCCGGTTCCGGCATTCGGGAGGGGTGGCCCAGGCTCCCAGGGGCTGCGGGCACCGCGAGTCCTGGGCGGGCAAGCTGTGGGGTTGCCGCGGCCTGAGCCCTCCTCCCCGGCCCTCCCCCAGCTCTCCGGAGAAAGGAGGGGATGGAGACGCCGGAGAAACGTGGGCTTGGAGAGCCGCGAAAATTTTACTTCGGGTAGAACCCCCTAGGGGAATGCGGCCGAGAACCTGGGGCTTCTCCCCGCGCCGGGCCTACGGGTGCCGCCTCCCTGCCCCCCTGCCCTCTCCTCAGCCGGCCGGGGCCTCCTTCCCACCTTCCCTCCTTTTCCCCACTCGGAATAAACAGCCTGCAGTTCCCGCAGCTGCAGCGCGAGACTCGAAACGCGCGCCGGGAGCGAGCCCCGGAGGGGGCGGGCGGCGCGGACCGGGAGCCGGGCCGGGCGGGACTCGGCAGCTCGCGCCGCTCCCCCCGCTCTCCCCGCGCTCCGGCGCCGGGCCCAGGTAGGGGCGGCGCGAGACGGGCCTGGCGGCGCGGCCTCCCTCCCCCTCCCTCCGGCCCGGCCGGGGGCGGGAGCGGAGGGGCGAGGCGCAGCCCCACTCGGCGGCACCCCCTCCCCGGGCAGGCGCGGGCGGAGCCGGGCCCGCCTCAGCCGGCAGCGGCGGGAGTAGCGCCGCGCTGCGCCGCACCGCGGGCAGCGAGCTCCGCATTCGAACCTCCCTCGCAAAGACTGTCTCCGCCCCACAATGCACCGCGGCGGGCAGCCTTTGAAAAAGCGGCGCGGCTCGTTCAAGATGGCGGAGCTCGACCAGTTGCCTGACGAGAGTGAGTAGCACCTCAAAGCACCCCCACTCTTCCCGCCGTCCGCCTGCCCCCGGGTTGCATCCGGCCGGGACGGGCGGCCGTGCCCTCTGCCGGGCAAGTGGGCTGACTGCCAGCCCCGCTGTGGTCCCCTAGTCCTTTCACCCCGGTATTGCCGCCGCGTCGCCGCCTTTGTTATGGTGTCTGTGTATTGGTTTGTGGGGTTGTGTGAGAGCCAGGGCCGGAAACCGAAAGCCCGGGGGCCCAGCCCGGGCGGGGCGAAGGCGGTGGCTGCTCTCCTGGCCCGGCTTGGGCCCCCGGCCGCGGTGGGGGAAGAGCGACCGCCGGCCGCGGGGGCTGTCCTCCCCGCCTGCACCGCTCGCCCGGCGCGGAGAGACGCCTGGCGGGGTTATGTAACTCGCTTTCGGGGGCCGGGAAGGGCTCGGGCTGGGGAGGGGGTGGTCACAGCTCTCCTTCTTGTCCCGGCCTCTGATCCTGTCCTGTCACAGTTCCTGCCGCTGCAGGCACTTGTGATCATCACTGCCCTCCCCTCCCTCCTCCGGTGTGTCCACCCCTGGAAGCATTTCCGTGTCAAAGGGCTGACCCCTTCCCCTGGGACCACAGGTGGCTGTGGACCTTTCCAGAGATAATCCAGACTGGGTACACAAGTGTTCAGGCAGCCCCCATCCCGCAGACTTTCTTCTCTGCGTATGTGTCTTAGGAATCACGGGGGTACCTTTACGCATGGATGTGACCATCACCACAGGCATATTCAGTACTCTTCCTGACACCCACCCTGTGCATTGCCTCCTTTAACTACGTTTGCTCATCCTGCCATCTCAGACGTGGATGCTCACTTGTGTTTAGTAAGTAAAAGCACTAATTCTGTAGTTTAAGCACAATAGAACTTAATTTTGTAATTTACAATATTGTATTGATATAAAGTATACAAGATAAAGGCACATCTTTCAGTTAATTACAGATGGGTCCTGATGCAACTCGCTATTCCGTTTATGTATATGTATCATTTGTGAGAGTTTTTAGTGTAATAGAAACAACTGTTAAATTTATCTGTGCAAGACACTTTTAAAGTGAGAACTGAACACAGCCAATTCTGTTTTCCTTGTGGGGTCGTATATTCTTAATGTGCTATAAAGTTGAAAGTTCAAGTTGCCAAACTGGTGAAAAGTTGTATTAAGAGAGTTTGTGTTTTAAATTTGCTCTAGACCAGGGCGGAATTCCAGTAGAACCTTCTCAGTGATGGAAATGTTCTGTTTTGCGATGTCCAGTAGGGTAGCCACTTAGCCATATGTGGCTCTGGAACTTTTAAGATGTGGCTAGAGTGACTTTTAAATTTCGTTTGATTTTTGTTAATTTAAGTTTAAATAGTCATGTGTGTCTAGCGGCTACTGTATTGGATAAGGCACAGCCGTAGACCGCCAATGAATTTTATTGTTTCTTATTTGGAGAATACAGTCGATTGTGATTTAGGATGCTTCTAAATAAAGGGGGGCCTGCTAAACACAATGTGCTCCTCATCTGGAAGTCCTTGCTCTCTTTGTCGTAAAGATGTTTTATCACCTCTTGGAAGTCCCACCCACTAGATAACTGTCATTTAGAATATTTGCTCATTATCATTAAACATTTATTGGGGATTTACTCTGGTTCTTTGCAGACACTTGGGACTCATACTAGGGTTCAAATTACAACTACACTCTCAAGCTACATAAGATAATCATTTATATTGCTTTGTGACATCTCTGGTACACTAGGGTGTGTGTGGGCGTGCACCTTAGCTTGTGCGATATATGTCTTGTTTAGCTTGACCACCACAGCTGGTTGAAAGCAGGGATTGCTTTACCTGGTTTGTCACACAGTGCCGTAAATCAGATATATATGAATGCTTAATTTATATGGAATTGAATGTAGGGTAAGAGGCATGGTTAATGAAACGGCAGCAGAAGTGATTTCAGTTTGATACTAGAAGTAGCGATATGTTTCTTTGCCAGTTTTAGTCAAGGGGGCTAGTTTGTAAGTTATCCAATAGTCCGTATAACATTATCAATAATAAAAGCTACTATCTATTTAGTACTAACTATGAACCAGGTGCTGTGCAAAGCATATTGTATACATTTACTCATTTAATCCTCATTCCAGTTGAGGTAAGTACTCTTACTAATGACGTAGCTGAGGCTATCTTCAGCCCAGATCTTTCCTCTGGGCTTCTGTGCTTAATATCTCTTGCCCATTTCACATCTTCTCTCAGATGCCTCAGAGGCCCCTCAGACTTTATGGGTTCAAGATCTACCTCATAATCCTACTGCAGTACAGAGATACTTCCAGTGGTTCCGGTCATAATGAATGGCTCCGCTGTGCAGTCAGCTAAAACCTAGATAGAGGTCGTCTTCCACACTTCCCATAATTAAGCCTTTACTGAATCTTGTAACTTTTACCTTCTAAATGTCTCTCGGTTTTACCTACTTCTCACCTTCATCCTGGTCCAAGCTGTCACCATCTCTTCTGCATTAATCGCTTCAGCCTCCCATCAATCCACCACCCAAACCCTCCCCCCCAACCTACACACAGCCAGAGTGATCCTTTCAGAATGTATGTTATGTCATCCTATTGCTGAAAACACTTTACTAACTACAAGACCCTTTGTGGTCTGGCCATTCCCCACCTCTCTCCAGCTACATTTTGTACCACTCTTCCTCTCATTCTATCCCTTTGAACTAAATTGGACCTTTTTCATTCCCTGTACTCACTAGGCTTTCTTTTTTGCACATGCTGTTCTCTCTACCTGGAATGCTCTTCCTTCCTCTCACTTCCAGTTAAGTGCTACTTATCCTTTAGATCCCATTTTAAGCTTCTGTCCTCCCTGACAAATAATACATCTTCTTATTAAATCTTTTCATACCACTGTGTAATTTCTTAGTGGCAGCTGTCACAGTTGCAGCTTTACGTTTGTTACTGTGATTGTTTGGTTAGCTTTGGTTAGAAGCCCCACCAGAGAAGGTGCCATTTCTGTTTTTCTTCATGCTTGTGTTCCAGTTCCATGCATGACAGCTGGCTTACTTCTCTGTTCTTTTTTCATAACCACCCTTCTCTTGCCAGTGACTTCCCAAACATAATGCCCCGACCCTTCCTAGAATATTCTAAATGTTCTACCTCAGGGCTTTTTTACCTGCTGTTTCTACCAGCCTGACTCATTGCTTTGCCCCCCTGTCCTCTCATGGCTAGTCCTTTTCACATGTTACCTCCTCAGAGAAGCCTTCCCTACCCACCCTGTGTAAAGTTAGTTACTCCCCACGCTGCGATCCCTTGGTTATTTCCTTTACAGCAGCTGCCACCAGTGTAGCTGTCATTTTATATACTTGTTTATTGTATGTCTCCTCCCACTACAGTGTAAACTTCCCTGAGAACAGAGGCTTTGTCTAGCTTTTCCTTCAGTTAACCCCAGTCCCTAGAATAGTGCTGTGGCAGGTATTCAGGGAATATATGTTGAATGAATGAACATACCCAGTTAAAGCAGGAGTCTAACTTAATTGAATTCACCTGCCTGTAAAATACATGTTCTTAACCTAATCTTTTTTTTTTGATTGATCAAAGTAATACAAACAATAAGCATGGTCTGAAAATTAGTCCTGTACTATGTGCATTTTTCTCTAAGCACTTTTACATATACTAACTCATTTAATCCCCATTTTACAAAAGAAGAATAAGTAGCACAGAGAGGTTAAGTAACTTGCTTAAGATAACACAGTAAGACAGTGGCAGAGCCAAGATTCAAACACAGCTAGTCTCCATCTGTGTTCTTAACTACTATGCTATACTGTCTCTCAAGAAGGGAAGAAGGTTAAAGGTGGTAGGTCAGAGTCTGCAAGATACAGTCCCTGCCTTCTTGGAGCAGGAATGAATATCCTTACAACTTACACCTCTTCCTTCAGATCTCTGCTCAAATATCACGTTTCAGAGAAGCTAATCATGAGCACCTTATAGAGAAATAGTCTTCCCTCCACCAACTCCCACCCCACATTCCCTATCCTTATTATCCTGCTTTATTTTTTTTTCCAGTAGTGCTTATCATCCCGTGATATGTGTGTGTGTGTGTGTGTGTGTGTGTGTGTTTGTTTCCCCCTCGCTAGAATGTAAATTCCAGGAGAGCATCAGGAGCATGGACTTTGTCTGTTTTGCGTGCTGTCTGTATCCCCAGTGACTAGAGCAGGGGCCAGGATGCAGGCAGCACTCTACACATATTCACTGAATGAATGAATGGTTACCACTTTTTCTCAAATGGACCATGTTTTTCTTGGTAGCTACACTGACACGTGCCCTGTCTACTACTGCTGCTTTCCCAGTTGTGTTGTATTTTTTGAGGCTTCTTAGCAAGGCTTTATGGGCTCTCTCCCCCACTTTTTCCCCTACAACTTTACTGCCTTTGGTCATTAAACTTCACTTTGCCATATAGAAGCTGTTAACGTGTCCTGTTAACCATTCTCCACATCCAGGCAGGAGTGTAGGGGGAAAGCAAGAGTGGCTTTGATGTTGGTGGGTTGTCCGACAAGCCTCTCATACTGCCTTGCAGAGAAATCAGTTGAGGTTTAGAGATCTGAGATACATAAAAATGCTTCATAGCCAGAACCATGATACTTTATCTGTTACTTCTCATTTAACGCCTGTTGTCCATTTATGTGAGTTGTAAATCATTGCTGCTTTTGTTAAAAACCAAGGAGAATTAATCTGTCTTCTCTGATTTTTGTACTTAGTTCATGTTCTTCTATCTTACTTTATTCCCTGAGATCATCTTTTATTTATTTATCTTTGTGTTTTGTGTAATGTCATACTGGACTGGCTCCTTACAGATGTTGACAGACATTTTTAACAAGCCACTTACAAATCTGTCTTATCTCAATGTAAGTAAAAGGCTAACCTTTCAAATAACATCACTACTGCCTGGTCTTAGATTATATTTTTTTAAACATAAATGGATGTCAGAGTAACTGAGATGAGAAATAGCTGGTTGTAAAATAAAACAAATTTAAAAATGAGGAATGATAAGAAATAATAATTTGACTATAGTAAAAGAAAAAAAGGTGTTCTAAACAGTTTTTTAAATTTAAAGAGGGAGATTTTGCTCATTAATAATTATATGAATAATTTCTATTTTGGAGCATAGAAAGGTTTTTTTCCCCTGTTAATTTATTTTCTTTTATTGAGATATAATGAACATATAACATTGTATTAGTTTTAGGAGTACAGCATAATGATTTGATATTTGTATATGTTGCAAAACAATTGCCACAATAAGTTTAGTTACTAACTACTAATCGCCACACAGTTACAATTTTTTTTCTTGTGATGAAAACTTTTAAGATCTATTCTTTCAGCAGCTTTCAAATATATAATAGAGTATTGTTAACTATAGCGATCATGCTTTGCATTACATCCCCAGAACTTATTTATCTTATAACTGGAAGTTTGTACCTTTTGACCCCCTTCACCTATTTTGCCTATCCCCCACGCCCTGCCTCTGACAACCACCAATTTGTTTTCTGTATCTGTGAGTTTGGTGGGGTTTTTTTGTTTTTTTAATTTAAAAAAAATGTATTATTACTATTATTTTTTGGCCATGCCACACAGCTTGTGGGATCTTAGTTCCCGACCAGGGATTGAACCCAGGCCCTCGGCAGTGAAAGTGTGGAGTTCTAACCACTGGACTGCCAGGGAATTCCCTTTTATTGCTTTTTTTAAGACATCACATGTAAGTGAGAGAGATCATACTTTATTATTTTTCAGATGACTTGAGCTTCTTTGCAGTATACCTATCCAATTCTGAGATTTTCAATTTAGTGCTCCCCCTCTCTCATAAAAACTTCTTTCCGTATCAGTTCTCCTACTTCCCCTCACCTATAGATCCTATCCTTTATTTACACTAGAACCTGCAGCCCAGTGTTTCTCGAAATGGACCTGAGGGGTACCTGCAACAGAATCCCCTGAGGGCCTTTATTAATCACACAGTTTCTGCATGTATGAGGAGCTTCCTGGTTATTCTAATATGCACTAATGTTTTAGTCAGTGAACCCCTCCAGCTCCCAATCCAGCTTGGATCTTTAAGTGATGCACATACCTGCATTCTAGACTTCCAAGGGACTTATTGTCTGCTATGACAGTCCCTGGATCATTTCCATCTTCTGTTTTCTCCACTCTATTACCACTTCTGATCTTTGCCTCAATAAATGTCAATTCCCTTTCTCTTTTCCTTCTCCAGCACACTTCTGGATGAGGATCCAAAATCACTTCTGTCCCTACTCTTCCTCTTACCTCTCTCTCCACATTTTTCTCTCTTGGGAAGGTCTCCAGTTCTCACAGCTTCAAACAAGACTCCCAAATATCTCCAGTTCTTCCTTACATTGTCTGAGTTTTGGTCAATAGCTTGAATTGTCTACTAGTTATTTCTTTTTTTAAAAAAAATAAATTATTTATTTTAATTTATTTATTTTTGGCTGTGTTGGGTCTTTGTTGCTGTGCACGGGCTTTCTCTAATTGCGGCGAGCGGGGGCTACTCTTCGTTGCAGTGTGCAGGCTTCTCATTGTGGTGGCTTCTCTTGTTGCGGAGCACGGGCTCTAGGCATGTGGGCTTCAGTAGTTGCAGCACGTGGGCTCAGTAGTTGTGGCTTGCGCGCTCTAGAGCACAGGCTCAGTAGTTGTGATGCACGGGCTTAGTTGCTCCGTGGCATATGGGATCTTCCCGGACCAGGGCTCGAACCCATGTCCCCTGCATTGACAGGTGGATTCTCAACCACTGTGCCACCAGGGAAGCCCTACTAGTTATTTCTAATTGCACATTCCACTGTCACTTCAACATTGCTAAAACTAAATGGATCACTTTTAACCCTAAACCAAGTTCTTTTTCTCTCACTTTGATTATGAAGTAATACTGATTTGTTTTCATTGCAGGCTCTTCAGCGAAAGCCCTTGTCAGTTTAAAAGGTAAGAATCATAGCATGATTCTTTTAGGTATGACACAAACTAGGAATTTATTTCACTAAATTTATTTGGATATAGTATTTCTCTTTTCTTTCTAAGTTATGATCCATTATAGCTTTTAAATACTGGTTTTCACTGGTGATAATAAGTTCATATGGGGAATCGGCCCTTGGTTTTCTCCCCCTAGAATTATTGATTAAAGAACTTTCTAACTAAACGTTCCAGACATTTCTTACTAGAGTTAAATCATTTATTAAACAACTGGGCTAAGCTGTATTTTTACATAATTGTTTGTTTTTTAAGAATCTTGTCTTCTAAGTAGTAATGCAAGTCTCTTGAAATAAAAGAATGATAATATTTTTTTCTGAGAAAAAGTTAGACGTGCTCCTTGGTCTTGCTGTTTCTTTGTGTAAGTACGTTAGACCTATCCTCTTAATATAATTTATTTTGAGATTTTACCTCTTGAGCAAGATTCTACTGGATAAGTAAATTTGGAACCAATGTAGATCTTCTCAAAGGTTCATTAGTGCTTTCAGTTTTTAAAGCTACTTTATTATACTCTGAATTGGTGATCTACCAAATTAAGTCCTTCTGGCTTGAGAACACTTATCTTCCAGGATTACCCTAATTTATTTGCCCAGCAGGATCAACCACATCCCATCTCTTTTCTTTTGTACTTTTTAAAATATATGTCTGAAAAAGTATTCCACTAATTTTTTTCTCCCAATATTAAAGCCATTTCTCTTTTTAAGAAAGTATATAGAAGTGATATAAATTTTTTATACAAAAATTAGAAAATGCTTTCAGGTAATTAGAAGGAAATAAAACTAACTATCTTGTGTATATTTATCCCAGTTTTGTATATCTCTCTCTAAATAAACATATCCTTTTTGTAAACATTAAACTCGCCTTCTTTATTTTCATAACACACTTAATCGGTAACTTGATCGGATTTTTTCTGGTTGCATACAACTCTGAAGACGTTTCTTTGAATTAAGGAAAAAAACCCACATATTTCATTTTTGGATATCAAGTGTTTTACACATTGAAGCAGAAATATGCTCTAAATTCAAGGTTAAAGGAGCTTTTCCCATTTTTCCTTGCCTGCTTTCAGTCAGATTGTACTGAGGTAGTTCTTGGCAAATAAGAATAGAGGAGTTATTGAAAAACAAAATGAAATAAGCCACACATGTTTTAATATGAAAATGTAATACTTTCAAGTAGCATTGCCTTGTCAAATTATTTAGCGAGTTTGACAAAAAAATACAGAAAAGAGGGCCTCCCTGGTGGCACAGTGGTTGAGAGTCCGCCTGCCGATGCAGGGGACACGGGTTCGTGCCCCGATCCCGGAGGATCCCACATGCCGCGGAGCGGCTGGGCCCGCGAGCCATGGCCGCGGGGCCTATGTGTCCGGAGCCTGTGCTCCGCAACGGGAGAGGCCACAGCAGTGAGAGGCCCGCGTACAGCAAAAAAAAAAAAAAAAAATACAGAAAAGATTTTTTTATTTGTAATAAACTAAAATTATTATGGTCAGTATATTTTTTCTGTATTTGTAAATATTTCAGATATATTGCTGTTGTTAAAAAGGCCATGTTTATAGTATGAAATCCTTTGAACTAAACTTAAATATCATTAATAATTATTTATTACAGAGGGAAGCTTATCTAACACATGGAATGAAAAGTACAGCTCTTTACAAAAAACACCTGTTTGGAAAGGCAGGAATACAGGCTCTGCTGTGGAAATGGTAAGGAATTAGTTTTTCTTAGTCTTTAGAATATGATAGCTAAATTGTCTGTATTACTGTCACGTGCACATTCTTACAGCACTATAAAAATTTTCCAAGGGTTTTCCCCAACTCCAAGCTTTTGTGTCATTAAGTGTCATTGAACAGTATTTGATCATATCTAGATAATCTATAGCCTGTGATAATCTGTTCATCATTAAGCATTTGTTAAGTAATGGTAGTTTCTTTAAATAGGCAAACTCAAAAGACTCCCAACAACCCGAAATCTTACTTTTAATAGATTTTTTTAAAATAAAAAGATTGTACCTGGCTCTGGTCCCTACAAAAAGATATATAAATAAGTGGTAAGATACTGAAATCTTGTGTAAGTCAAGGATGAATGCATTTAGGGCTGGGAAGTAGAGATGAGCGTATAATTGGCGTGACTAACAATTTTCGGGGCCTCTCTTCCTCCCCTGCCCAGCCAGGTAGCCAGGAAATTTTAGGGGTCAATCATGAAACAAGCCTGGAGCTAGGTTAGACAGTAGCTGTCAGTAGCCCGGGCAGCTGACCACAGTGAGTGTACAGGACTCTCCACGCTGTTATCATTTCTGTCACCATCATTCTCTTCCTCCTCTCTGCCCATGGTCAGAGGAGGGGAGCAGGGTAGAAGGGACTTCCTGTCAGGGCTCTGTAGTGTTGAGACTCTCAGTGGGTTTAATTTCACCGGTCCATACCTCTAGCCTTGACCTAGTTGGATGCTTCCCGTATGTTGCTAGCCCGCTGCACCGGCTTCACTTCTAAGTAGGCATGGAACTGTCTTGAAGGGTGGGAGAAGGATTTGAAAAATGATGTGGGTGCTATTGGGATATTATTTCTGTTGTTCTTCCCTATTACGCCTCTGAACCTAGGATGGACTGTAAAATTTTTCATATTATAAATCCTTAAGTGTGTGATGTACTTTGGATGCTTAAATTTTTTTAGTTCTGCATGCACTTATTAAGTATCTGTTATAGGTATCTCGTATTTTTATTTGGAAATGGAAATTTGTCAACAGTTTTTGACAGCGGATCTAGTATAATATTATATACATTTAGATTTACTCTCTAAAAGTGATCTAGTAACTTTGTCTCAACCCAGCCCTATCCAATAGACCTATCAGGTGAAACACCCAACTGGTTGGTATTAATCCAAGTGCCAACATAATGAGAACTAGAATTTCCAGAGCTTAATTTTCCTATCTTCAACATGCAAGACTGCCAGTGTACTATACGAAGAAGACTTGGGTTCTAGTTTTAATTAACAGCTAGATGTTTCATTTCTAAACAAATTACGTACATATGTATCTTTCTACTTTCTAAAATCTGAAATTATTTGTGTGCTTTTTATTACCCATTCTTCATCCTTCAATACTGCTGATAATTCGGAATTAGCTGTATTTTCCAAGTATAGAATTGTGTTTTGGAACAAAAATGGCAGGTGTTTGGCCTTTTCATTAAATAAAAAAATTTCTATCATAGCCTTTCAGAAATTCAAAACGAAGTCGGCTCTTTTCTGATGAAGATGACAGACAAATAAATACAAGGTCACCTAAAAGAAATCAGAGGGTGGCAATGGTTCCACAGGTATGTGTGTGCTAAAATTTTGCTTCATTGAAAGAAAGTGAGCAATCGCTCAGTATAATAAAGTTTATATTTATTGGACTTTAAGCCAGTGTAGAAAGCCAGTCCTCAGTCTTACAGATGCACACTCTTCTTCTTCTTTTTTTTTTTTTGGCCACATCACAAGGCATGTGGGATTTTAGTTCCCCGACCAGGGATTGAACCAGGATTTTGTGCCCCTGCAGTGGAAGCATGGAGTCCTAACCACTGGATCGCCAGGGAATTCCTATGTACACTCTTTTTTTAAGTGTGGAGATAGTGGACATTCAGCAAATGGATTTGGCAAATTGGAATCAGCTTGGCGTTTGCATGGAAATCAGAGGGGAAAACTCATTTTACTTTGTCTTTGAGTGAAGTATGTTGAAGACTTCCTTTATCCAAAAGAGGAAAATATAGAGCATGAAATCATATCTCCTTTTTCATTTTTGACATCTTTTAAAGAAAAATTATAGTGGACATGTAAGAATCAAAGCAATGAATGAAAATTAGATAAGGAAATATTAACTTTAAGAATACAATAATTTTCTCCTATGAAATGTATAATTTTTGATACAGTTATTCCCTACTTCCCATTCATTTTTTTTTCAAAAGTGTTATAACATTTTTCAGTAGGATGTATCACAGTAGAGGTAATTTTCTCAACCAAGGATTTGGCATCAAATTAATTAAAGGTATTACCAGCAATATGCCCTTACCAAAAAAAAAAAAAAAAACCAAAGAACTTTTACATACCTTTATGATCATTTCAGATAGTAAAATATGTTCGTTCTCTGTAAAATGAACAAAAATATATGAACTTTTTAACATCAAGGACAAGTGTGCATAAGCATCTAAAATTCAATTTAAAAATTTGACCCAGTTGAAACTAATACACAGTGTGCATTGACTGGCTCAGTAGATGTCGGATACAAGGTTGAATGAATACAAGAATAGTCAACAACTATTTCTTGTATTGATTTTAGAAGAGCTGTGTTATTAGGATAACTTGGATGCTTTAATGCTGTTTAGATTTTTTAAATTTCCAGAGGTGTGGATTTTTTTTTTTTTTTTTCCGGTACGCGGGCCTCTCACTGTTGTGGCCTCTCCCGTTGTGGAGCACAGGCTCTGGACGCGCAGGCTCAGCGGCCATGGCTCACGGGCCCAGCCTCTCCGCGGCATGTGGGATCCTCCCGGACCGGGGCACGAACCCGTGTCCCCTGCATCGGCAGGCGGATTCTCAACCACT
This sequence comes from Mesoplodon densirostris, assembly GCF_025265405.1. Taxonomy (NCBI): domain Eukaryota; kingdom Metazoa; phylum Chordata; class Mammalia; order Artiodactyla; family Ziphiidae; genus Mesoplodon; species Mesoplodon densirostris. The sequence goes on from NC_082662.1 coordinate 170,193,455, forward strand.
GTGCCACCAGGGAAGCCCGTGGATTTTTTTTTAAGTTCTTTTTTTTCCCTCCAACTATTTACTAGGAAAATTTTCAAACATACAGAAAACTCTGGTCTTTGTGACTGTGAAACCATCCTGTCCTAAGTCTGTCCAAAGCTCTCCTCCCCAGGCACGTATCATTCCTTCTGGGACTATTTCACAAAGGCCTTTCTACTTGTGAGCAATACAGAACAAATATAACATAGGACAGACATGATATGAGACTTCTTTAACTGTGTGAAAAAATTTTATACCCTCTGAGTTTTCTCTTTTCTATTCTTAACATGCCTAGTTCTTTCAATCTTCATTTACATGATATGCGTTGTTCCCTTACTCTCCTAGTCACAGCCTCAAATCTGGTGTATTCTATCTGTGTGTTTGTTTAAAGAGTACTATTCAGAGCTGGAAAATTACTAAAAACCAATGTTTTTTCAGTACTTAGTATGTGCCAGATCCTGTTCTAAGCACTTCATATGTATTACTTTGATTTAATCTTCAAACCCCCCATGAGTTAGGTTACTATTTTCTTATTTCCCATTTTTCAGGTGAGAAAACAGACACAGAAGGTTTTTTTTTTTTTTTTTAACGTATTTATTTTTGGCTGCACTGGGTCTTCTCTGCTACGCGTGGGCTTTCTTTCTCTAGTTGCAGTGAGCGGGGGCTACTCTGTGTTGCGGTGCGCAGGCTTCTCACTGTGGTGGCTTCTGTTGTGGCACAGCATGGGCTGTAGGCCCGCAGGCTTTAGTAGTTGTAGCATGTGGGCTCAGTAGTTGTGGCTCTCGGGCTCTAGAGCACAGGCTCAGTAGTTGTGGCACACAGGCTTAGTTGCTCTGCGGCATGTGGGATATTCCTGGGCCAGGGCTCGAACCCATGTCACCTGCATTGGCAGGTGGATTCTTAACCACTGCGCCACCAGGGAAGTCCACAGAGAAGTTTCTTGTTCAAGATCACAAAGCTAATACGTGAAAGCTGATACTAAATGGCAGGCAACCTGTCTTCACAGGTCTACTTTTTTTGTTGTAGCTTTATTGAGATACAATTAACATAGCATACAATTTACCTATTTAAAGCATACAATTCAGTCGTTTTAATATTTGCACAGAGGTGTGCAACTATCACCACAACCAATTTTAGGACATTTTCATCATCTCAAAGTAGCAGTCACTGTCCATTTTCCATTTGTTGAATAAACTCTTAGAAGTGTAATTGCTACAAGGGTATTTACACTTAAACTTTGAAAGATACTACCTAATAATCTATTTATAAAAGTTGTAATAATTTATATTTCCACTAACAGATTGAATATATTTCCTCATACTCACCAGAGGAATCTTTAATACAGTTTTATATGCAATGAGCCACCAATACCCTATTTTAGAATTTGGGTCAATAACTCAGTAGAAATAAAAATAGCACTCTTTCTGATAATAATACTTTATAATAATTTGGTTATTATTTATGCTAAATGACTCATGACATGTAATTTTTTTTTACATTAAAAAGTTAATTTTCTAAGTACAATGTGGTATCCTGAATTGGATTCTGGGACAGAAAAAGGACATTAATGGAAAAACTGGAGAAATCCGAATAAAGTCTGTGGTTTAGTTAATAGTATTATACGAATGTTAATTTCTTAGTTTTGACAAACCATGGTTATATAAGATGTTAACATTAGGGAAAGCTGGATGAAGGGCATATGGAACCTCTGTATTATCTTTGCAACTTTTCTATAAATCTACAATTTTTCCTAAGTAAAGTTTTATATTAAAAAATAAAAAGTTAATTTTGACCTTCACCTACCCTCCAGATCTGCTTCCCTCTTCCACTGGTAACCAACCACTGTAGTTTTTTTTTTTTTTTTTTCAACCACTGTAGTTTGATTATCCTTTTAGATTTTTTTAATACTTCTAAACCTTTATATATGTATTCATAGAAAATATATGGTATTGTTTTGTGTATGTAGTTTTAAAATTACATTTATAGTATTTTCATGATATTTTATCAGGCATCATTCTTGTAATTTATTTTTTCACTCAAAAGTGTTTTTTTTTTGTTTTTGTTTTTGTTTGTTTGTTCTTTTGGGTTTTTTTGCCTCGCAGCTTGCAGGGGTCTTAGTTTCCTGACCAGGGATCAAACCCGGGCCCCCTGCAGTGAAATCAAAAGTCTGTTTTTGAGATCTGGCCATGCTGACTGATTTAGTTAGACACGCTTCAATATTTCATTTCTTTTTACTGTTTTGTAGTAGTCAATCTTATACCATAATTTATTTATAAATTCTCCTATTTTATGGGCATTCAAGTGGTTTCTAAGATTTCATTATTACAAACAGTGCTGTAGTGAACATCCCAAACGTATTTGTATAAATTTGCAAGTGTTTTTCTAGGGCAGCTGGCTAAAATGTGGAATTGCTGGATCACAGGATATGCACATTTAAAGTTTTTAAAGTAGTGCCAAATTATTCTCCAAAGAAATTGTACTGGCTTATACTTTCAACCAGTAATATATCACAGTGCCTATTTTACCTAATGCTTGTTAACTCAGTATATAACTAAACATCTAGATTTTTGCTAATCTCACTTGTTTTAGTTGGCATGTCATCTATGAGTGACAGTGAGATACTTTTCATATATGTTTACAAACTTTCTTTCCTTAGCTCTAAACTGTTTGTCTTTCTCTGGTTTTTTATTAGATTGTTGGTCATTTTCTTATTAGTTTGTAAGAATTTATATATATTAAGAATATTAGCACTTTGGCTGTTCATACTGGATATAATTTTTTTCACAGTTTGTAGTTTGTCTTGTGATTTGTTTCTATGTTTTTCACCATAGAGGACTGAAAAAAATTCTAAGGGTCAAATATAGCTGTGTTTCCTTTTAATGACTTTTTGATTTTATGATTAGAAAGACCTTCCCTCGTCTAACATTTATAGTTTTAGAATTCTTTCTATATTTCTTATTTCACTTTTTTTAAAAAAATGTTTAAATCTTCAGTCCATCTGGAATTTATTTTGGAATAAAGAATGAGGTAAGACTGCAACCGAATTTTTTTCCTAGAGGACTACTTATTTGTCCTGGGTAACATTTACTGAACAATCCATCTTTTATACATTGGTTTATAATGCTGCTGCATGACAAGCTATATTCCTGTATATATTTGGGATTATATCTAGACTTTTTTTTTTAAAGAATTCAAATGGGGAAGACCAAGTTACTTTCTTTTTTTTCTTTAAGTTTTTGTTTGTTTGTTTGTTTGTTTGTTTATGGTTGCATTGGGTCTTCGTTGCTGCACGCAGACTTTTTCTAATTGCAGCAAGTGGGGGCTACTCTTCGTTTTGGTGTGTGAGCTTCTCCTTGCGGTGGCTTGTTGCAGAGCACAGGCTTCGGTGGTTGTGGTACATGGGCCCTAGAGCACGAGGGCTTCAGTAGTTGTGGTGCGTGGGCTCAGTAGTTGTGGCATGGGCTTAGTTGCTCTGTGGCATGTGGGATCTTCCTGGACCAGGGATCGAACCCATGTTCCCTGCATTGGCAGGTGGATTCTTAACCACTGTGCCACCAGGGAAACAGCTATTTCTAGACTTTCTATCTCTTTATATCTAGCATGTCTCTGTATGTGCTTGTGTCAACTTTTTTTTTTTAATTTATTTTTTGGCCACATGGGACCTTCGTTGCTGCGTGTGGGCTTTCCCTAGTTGTGGTGAGCAGGGGCTACTCTTCATTGTGGCATGTGGGCTTCTCATTGTGGTAGCTTCTCTTGTTGTGGAGCACAGGCTCTAGGGCACACGGGCTTCAGTAGTTGTGGCACATGGACCCAGTAGTTTTGGCTCGTGGGCTCTAGAGCGCAGACTCAGTAGTTGTGGTGCATGGGCTTAGTTGATCCGCGGCATGTGGGATCTTCCCGGACCAGGGATTGAACCCATGTGCCCTGCATTGGCAGGAGGACTCTTAACCACTGCGCCACCAGGGAAGTCCCTCAATTTGTTTTAATGTGACTTTATATTGTGTTTTAATCTCTGATATAACATTATTACTTATCCTTTTTTAAGATTTTCCTAAGTATACTTGCACATTTATTTTTCCATATGAACTTCAGAATCAACTTGACTAGGAAAAAAATTCTGTTGGGATTTTCATTGATGTTGAACTAATATTATAAATTAATTTTAGGGTTATGACCTGTAACATTGATACTACCCATCCAAAAACTGGTTGTAGTTCTACTTATTCAAGCCTTAATACCCCTTAGTAGACTTTAAAATTTTTTTCCATGTCAATCTTGCACATTTCTTAAGTATATTCTTAGGTATTTAATACTTTTTGTTCTTGCTGTTTTTGCTGTCATAAACAGGATATTTCTTCTGTTTGATTTGTTCTCATTGATATATAGAAAAGATAATTATTTATTTATTTATTTATTTTTGGCTACGTTGGGTCTTTGTTGCTGCGCATGGGCTTTCTCTAGTGGCAGCGAGCAGGGGCTACTCTTCATTGTGGTGTGTGGGCTTCTCGTTGCGGTGTGTGGGCTTCTCATTGTAGTGGCTTCTCTTGTTGTGGAGCATGGGCTCTAGGTGCGTGGGTTTCAGTAGTTGTGGCACTCGGGCTCAGTAGTTGTGGCTCACAGGCTCTAGAGGGCAGGCTTAGTAGTTGTGGTGCACTGGCATAGTTGCTCTGCGGCATGTGGGCTCTTCCTGGAGCAGGGTTCGAACTTGTGTCGCCTACATTGGCAGGTGGATTCTTAACCACTGCACCACCAGGGAAGTCCTGATAATGGGTTTTTTTTTTTTTTTTGGTTTATTTTCCATTATATTGCAAACTTAAAGTACCATTGTGTCATCTCTTGTCATCAGTGGAAAACAAGCCCTTTGATGTACTCTTGCAGGGAGTATACATGACCAATATCCCTTTTGAGGCAGTTTATCTCCTCTTTTGCTTCTTCAGGATCTGGACTTTAGGGGTTCTGTGGGGCTGATGTTTGTGTAATGACCTTGATATTTCCTGTGTCCTTGGGCCTCTGGTCTGTCTCCTTCAGGCATTGATAATTTGATTTCGTGGCTGTAGGTTGGAGGCCTCAGTTCCTTGCCACATGGATCTCTCCTGAGGGCTGCTTGAATGTCCTCATAACATGGCAGCTGGCTTACCCCAGGATGAATGATCTGACACAAGGTCGCCATCCCTGGTTTCACATCAACATGATCTCAGGCACAAACCTCTTTGTTTTTCCATTTTGTCTTTAAGTTACTTGTTGAAACAGCTGGCCCAGGGTCCCAAGGACTGTCGCGGCTTCGGCTGGTGGAGCCCCTCCAGAGCCGGCAGCCTCAGTGAGTCTGCCCTCCCCTCGGGCTCTGGGGCAGTTCAGTCGATAATGATTTTTTTTAAATAGAGATTTTTGTATAACAACTTTGTTTTCTCCCACTTTATTAATTTATTCCTTTTAATGGTTATAGTTGATTTTCTTGAGTTTTCTGGGGGAGTCATATCACCTGAAAATAATGGTAATTTTGTCTTCTCCTTTACAGTTTTCTTCCTTTTGTTTAATTGGCTAATTCCATCAAAACAGTGTCAAAAATAGGGGTATAATCAACATCTTTGTCATATTCCTCACTTTAATGAGAATGTTTTTAGAATTTTAACATTGAATATGATAATGACCTTTCTTTTTCTTTTAATTAATTAATTAATTAATTTTATTTTTGGCTGAATTGGGTCTTCGTTGCTGCACGCGGGCTTTCTCTAGTTGTGGCGAGCCGGGGCTACTCTTCTTTGCAGTGTGCGGGCTTCTCATTGCGGTGGCTTCTCTTGTTGCGGAGCACGGGCTCTAGGCGCATGGGCTTCAGAAGTTGCGGCATGAGGGCTAAGTAGTTGTGGCTCGCGGGCTCTAGAGTGCAGGCTCAGTAGTTGTGGCACACGGGCTTAGTTGCTCCGTGGCATGTGGGATCTTCCCGGACCAGGGCTCGAACCCTTGTCCCCTGCATTGGCAGGCGGATTCTTAACCACTGTGCCACCAGGGAAGTCCAATACTGACCTTTTGATTGGAATAGGGAGAAACGTGTTTTGAAGGTTAAGAAAGTGTTCATCTATTTTTATTTTCTTGGTCATTATTGCTAAAGGTTTGTCAATTTTGTTGATTTTTTCCAAAGAACTTTTGGTTTTATTGATTTTTCTCTGTTGGTTTTCTATTTTTTCTTTCTATTATTTATGCTCTAATTTTTATTATTTTCTTCCTCTGCTTGCTTTGAGTTTTCTTCTTTCTCTAGTTTCTTAAGGTGGAAGGATAAGTTATTTATTTGAAATTTTTCCTTTTTTCTAATATAAGCATTTACCCAATGAATTAAATTTCCCTTCAAGTACTACTTTAGTTGTATCATTTAACTTCTGGTATATCATGTTTTTTTAGTCATTTTGTCTACTTTTTTTTTTTTTTAAGATGTTGGGGGTAGGAGTTTATTAATTAATTTATTTTTGCTGTGTTGGGTCTTCGTTTCTGTGCGAGGGCTTTCTCTAGTTGTGGCAAGCGAGGGCTACTCTTCATCGCAGTGCGCGGGCCTCTCACTGTCGCGGCCTCTCTTGTTGCGGAGCACAGGCTCCAGACGCGCAGGCTCAGTAGTTGTGGCTCACAGGCCCAGTTGCTCCGTGGCATGTGGGATCCTCCCAGACCAGGGCTCGAACCCGTGTCCCCTGCATTGGCAGGTAGATTCTCAACCACTGCACCACCAGGGAAGCCCCTACTTTTATATTCCATTAAGAGTTTCTTTTTTTAATGGACATTGAATTTTATCAAGTGTTTTTAGCATCAGTGCAGGTGATCATATGACTTTTATTGTTTGATTTATTAATAATGACAGATTACATTAATAGTTTTCTAATACTGACCCATCTTTGTATTCTTGACATGAATGAATTCCACTTGGTTGTGTTGTATTCTTTTGATGTTCTGATGGTGTTTTTTAAGCTTTTTAAAAAATGAAATATAATTGACAACATTATATTAAGGTATACATGATGATTTCAGTATTTGTATATATTGTGAAATGATCATCACAGTAAGTCTACTATCGTTAACATCCATTACCATAGTTACAAAAATATTTTTCTTGTAATGAGAACTTTAAAAATTTATTCTCTTAGCAACTTTCAGGTATACAGTATGGTATATTCACCATTCTGTACATTATATCCTCATGACTTATTTATTTTATAACTGGAGGTTTGTATCTTTTGCCCTTTTTTATCCATTTCATTTGACCCCCTACCCCTGTCTTTGGCAACCACCAGTCTATTCTCTGTATCTATTGAGTTGGGTTTTTTGTGGGGAGGGAAGTAATTTTTTTTTTAGGTCACACATATAAGTAAAATTATATGGTGTTTGTCTTTCTCTGTCTGACTTATTTCACTTAGCATAATGTCCTCAAGGCCTATCCATGTTGTCACAAATGGCAAGATTTCCTTCTTTTTTATGGCTGAATAATATTATTTATATATATATATATATATATATATATATATACACACACACACATACACACACACCACATTTTCTTCATTCATTTGTCAGTGAATGCATAGGTTGTTTCCATGTCTTGGCTATTGTAAATAATACTGCAACAAACATGGGGCTGCATGTATCTTTTGGAGATAGTTCATTTCCTTTGGATAAACACCCAGAGTTAGAATTGCTGGATTATGTGGTACTTCTGTTTTTAATTTTTTGAGGAACCTCCATACTGTTTTCCATACTGGCTGCACCAATTTACATTTCCAGCAACAGTTCACAGGGTTCTCTTTTCTCCACATGCTCTCCAACACTTGTTATTTCTTGCCTTTTTGATAATAGCCATTCTAACAGGTGTGAGGTTATATCTCGCTGTGGCATTTGTCTGATGATTAGTGATGTTGAGCACCTTTTCATGTACCTGTTAGCCATTTGTGTCTTCTTTGGAAAAATGTCTATTCAGCATCTCTGCCCATTTTTTAACCAGGTTGTCTTTTTGTTTTTGAGTTCTATGAGTTTCTTACATACTTTGGGTATTAATTTCTTATCAGATATATGATTTGCAAACATTTTCTCTTGTTCTGTAGGCTGCCTTTTCATTTTGTTGATTGTTTCTTTTGCAATGCAGAAGCTTTTTAGTTTGATGTAATCCCACTTGTTGATTGTTGCTTCTGTTACCTTTGCTTTTGGTATCATCCCCAAAAAATCATTGCCAAGACCAGTGTCAAGGAGATTTTTCCCTATGTTTTCTTCTAGGAATTTTATAGCTTTAATTTACGGCTTTAATCCATTTTGAGTTAAGTTTTATGAGTGGTGTAAAACAGGAAGCCAGTTTCATCCTTTTGCACGTGAAAACCATTTCCCAACACCATTTATCAAAGAGACTGTCTTTTCCTCATTGAGTATTCTTGGTTACCTTGTCAAATATCAGTTAACCATATATGCGTGCATTTATTTCTGGGCTCACTTCTGTTCCATTGCTCTAATGTGTCTGTTTTTTTTGTTTTTTGTTTTTTTGTGTGTGGTATGTGGGCCTCTCACTGCTGCGGCCTCTCCCATTGTGGAGCATAGGCTCCAGATGCGCAGGCTCAGCGGCCATGGCTCACGGGCCCAGCCGCTCTGCGGCATGTGGGATCTTCCCAGACCGGGGCACGAACCTGTGTCCCCTGCATCAGCAGGCGGACTCTCAACCACTGCGCCACCAGGGAAGCCCTAATGTGTCTGTTTTTATGATAGTCCCATCGTGTTTTGATTACTGTAGCTTTGTAATATAGTTTATAATCAGGGAGCATGATGCCTCCAGCTTTGTTCTTTTTTCTCAGGATTACTTTGGCTATTCAGGTTTTTTTGCAGTTTCATAACAGTTTTAGTATTACTTGTTCTATTTCTGTGAAAAATGCCATTGAAATTTTAATAGGGATTGCATTGAATCTGTAGATTGCTTTGGGTATTATGGACATGTTAACAATATTCTTTCAATCCATGAGTACAAAACATCTTTCCAAACATTTTTAAAGTTCATACAAATGAGTAATATTTTCTGCAGGTTCTTTCTCTCACTCTCACTCTGTCTCTCACAATAGTGTCAGAGTCCTTACTTGTCTTTTCTGGCCCTAGAACTCTAGAAATATTTTTCACAAGTATCTTCTTCCTGCATACCTAAATTGAAATTACACTGTAGTGCAAACATGGTGGGGGCAAGTATTTCACCCTCGTCAAAATATGTTATGAAATTGGAGGCTTTAACTTTGTAAGAAATAATCAGAATGTATATTTGTTAAATAATAACAAAAATTTTCATTTTGGATATTGTTTAATCTTTTTGAGTACCTACCATAATCTGCCTTTTTACAAATGTATTCATTGTTATAGATGTTTGTTTTTACTTAATGGAACTGTAATTTCTCTCTTTTTTTATTGTACAGAAATTTACAGCAACAATGTCAACACCAGATAAGAAGGCCTCACAGAAGATTGGTTTTCGATTACGTAACTTACTCAAGCTTCCCAAAGCACATAAGTGGTGCATATATGAGTGGTTCTACTCAAATATAGATAAGTATGTATCATGGCTCATATCACAAGTATCATTTGAACCAGAAGTTTAAGATTTTCAAATGTTAAAAGCCTTAACCTGGGCTTCCCTAGTGGCACAGTGGTTGAGAGTCCACCTGCTGATGCAGGGGACACGAGTTCGTGCCCCAGTCCGGGAGGATCCCACACGCCGTGGAGTGGCTGGGCCCGTGAGCCATGGCCACTGAGCCTGCACGTCCGGAGCCTATGCTCCGCAATAGGAGAGGCTGCAGCAGTGAATGGCCCGTGTACCGCAAAAAAAAAAAAAAATCTTTCAAAGCCTCAACTGAGCTTTTCTAGAGGTCTAGTTTGATTCTATTTTTTTTCCTGAATTTCTTTTTCTATTCCTCATTCTAGTTTGATCCATTTCCGTTTTTCATAGTTTTCTTCCCTCCTCTCCCTTTTGGGGAAGAAGTTGTTATATGTTTTTCGGAAAAATCAAATGAAAGTATAATCTCCATATTATAATTTACAAAGACTATGGAGTGGAGATACCCTAAAAACAAAGCACCATTATTTGCAGTGAATGGGACTTGTTTTATAAATCTCGAGATTTTAAATGCTAGTATAATAGTAGAGAAACAGTTATTAATGGTAAAAGTGATTCAGGAAGATTTTTATGAGTCTTTCTATTTGGGGGATGATATTCATGCATTTTAGTTATACGTAAATGTTTAAGTAGAACATAGTAGGGGCTTCCCTAATGGCACAGTGGTTGAGAGTCGGCCTGCTGATGCAGGGGACACGGGTTCGTGCCCCGGTCTGGGAAGATCCCACATGCCACGGAGCGGCTGGGCCCATGAGCCATGGCTGCTGAGCCTGCGCATCCGGAGCCTGTGCTCTGCAATGGGAGAGGCCACAACAGTGAGAGGCCCGCGTACCACAAAAAAAAAAAAAAAAAAAGAACATAGTAAGAGGTTTGGGTGAAATCCAATTATTCAACAACAATTTATTGAGGAAAAATTCTGATTTCTCATCCACCACAACCTAATCTTATCTAATCCATGCCAGTCAGTGGTGCTTGCTTTGCTGACTGCTTATCTTTATTTCCTTTCTCTGCTTTCACCAGTTGCCTACTCTGAACCTTATGAATCTCATGAACATTCATATTTAAGCCCAAGACATTCATGTGTCATTGCTGAGACTGGTTCCTGGTTTCCCAAACTCATGAATAAAACTGTTTTATTTTTGTCCACAATTTTTTTCATAGGCTTAAGAGAGCTCTTAGGGTGTCCTAGTATGATCCGAATTCTCGAGTTCCCAAGAACTAATCTAACCCTCTGGAGTCCCCCAGTTTTCTAAAACTGATTTACTCTCAAAGAGAACTCCATGGTGATGGTATTACTTTTGGGACAAAGATACTTTGTAGCTAACATTGTTTATCCTCACCAGATATGGTAATGCCAAGATAACCTCTGGAAGGATAGACTCCTATACAAGATTTTTAACAAAAATCAGTGTCTCTTGGAGTCTCAAGCACAGACAGTATTTCTTGAGTAACTTTTACACATTATTTGTTTCGTAAATGCAAAGGATTTAGTTTAATTTTTTTTTTTTTTTTTTTTTTTGCGGTACGCAGGCCTCTCACTGTTGTGGCCTCTCCCGTTGTGGAGCACAGGCTCCAGACGTGCAGGCCCAGCGGCCATGGCTCACGGGCCCAGCCGCTCCGCGGCATGTGGGATCTTCCTGGACCGGGGCACGAACCCATGTCCCCTGCATCGGCAGGCGGACTCTCAACCACTGCACCACCAGGGAAGCCCTAGTTTAATTTTAACACTTGGAATTTGTGCCTGTTTTGGGTAGAAGTGAACGTTTGGCATCTTGTGATTAATTTGTTGAAAATTGGAATGCATATTTTGAATTTTATGGCTCTTAAGTAACACATTGTATATTAACTATTAAAATACTATTTCTGTTTTACAGACCACTTTTTGAAGGCGACAATGACTTCTGTGTGTGTCTAAAGGAATCTTTTCCTAATTTGAAAACAAGAAAGTTAACAAGAGTAGAATGGGGAAAAATCAGGCGGCTTATGGGGAAACCACGGAGGTAAAAATAATGTTTTTATTTAAAATCAAATTAATAAATTATTGGTAGTATCATTACCATATTGACTTTTTCATCTTCAAAAGGACTAGTACCAAAAAACAACTTTCCAGAATAGTTATATGTTAAATATATCCTACTGACAAACATTAATATAGGTGCTTTTTATACTTATGCATCTTATAATTAAATGCACAATTTCATTTTTATTCAGGTCACAGGCTTTGAACATAATTTTGTTATAAAATCTATGCTCCACTATGTTCCAAAAAATATTTAAGAATGCACTAAAAATCATTTAATGAAGCTATAAGGTTATGCATACATTGTTTTTTTTTTTTTTTTTTTTTTTTCTTTTTGCGGTATGTGGGCCTTTCACTGTTGTGGCCTCTCCCGTTGCGGAGCACAGGCTCCGGATGCGCAGGCCCAGCGGCCATGGCTCACGGGCCCAGCCGCTCCGCGGCATATGGGATCCTCCCAGACCGGGGCACGAACCCGTATCCCCTGCATCGGCAGGCGGACTCTTAACCACTGCGCCACCAGGGAGGCCCCATTGTTTTTTTTATCCTTTGAAATTTTGATTTTTTAGTGAAAACAGAATTAAACAATTGTGAACTTTATTAACATTTTGTGGTGTGACAAATACGTTTTATAATTTCTAGAAACATGCTATTTCATAGTACAATCTTTTTTTCTTTTTTTTAACATCTTTATTGGAGTATAATTGCTTTACAGTGGTGTGTTAGTTTCTGCTTTATAACAAAGTGAATCAGTTATACATATACATATGTTCCCATATCTCTTCCCTCTTGCATCTCCCTCCCTCCCACCCTCCCTATCCCACCCCTCTAGGTGGTCACAAAGCACCGAGCTGACCTCCCTGTGCTATGCGGCTGCTTCCCACTAGCTATCTATTTTATGTTTGGTAGTGTGTATATGTCCGTGCCACTCTCTTACTTTGTCACAGCTTACCCTTCCCCCTCCCCATATCCTCAAGTCCATTCTCTAGTAGGTCTGTGTCTTTATTCCTGTCTTACCCCTAGGTTCTTCGTGACATTTTTTTCCCTTAAATTCCATATATATGTGTTAGCATACGGTATTTGTCTTTGTCTTTCTGACTAACTTCACTCTGTATGACAGACTGTAGGTCCATCACCTCATTACAAATAGCTCAATTTCGTTTCTTTTTATGGCTGAGTAATATTCCATTGTATATATGTGCCACATCTTCTTTATCCATTCATCCGATGATGGACACTTAGGTTGTTTCCATCTCCTGGCTATTGTAAATAGAGCTGCAATGAACATCTGGTACATGACTCTTTGAATTATGGTTTTCTCAGGGTATATGCCTAGTAGTGGGATTGCTGGGTCATATGGTAGTTCTATTTGTAGTTTTTTAAGGAACCTCCATACTGTTCTCCATAGTGGCTGTACCAATTCACATTCCCACCAGCAGTGCAAGAGTGTTCCCTTTTCTCCACACCCTCTCCAGCATTTATTGTTTCTAGATTTTTTTTGATGATGGCCATTCTGACTGGTGTGAGATGATATCTCATTGTAGTTTTGATTTGCATTTCCCTAATGATTAATGATGTTAAGCATTCTTTCATGTGTTTGTTGCCAGACTGTATATCTTCTTTGGAGAAATGTCTATTTAGGTCTTCTGCCCATTTTTGGATTGGGTTGTTTGTTTTTTTGTTATTGAGCTGCATGAGCCACTTGTAAATTTTGGAGATTAATCCTTTGTCAGTTGCTTCATTTGCAAATATTTTCTCCCATTCTGAGGGTTGTCTTTTGGTCTTGTTTATGGTTTCCTTTGCTGTGCAAAAGCTTTTAAGTTTCATTAGGTCCCATTTGTTTATTTTTGTTTTTATTTCCATTTCTCTAGGAGGTGGGTCAAAAAGGATCTTGATGTGATTTATGTCATAAAGTGTTCTGCCTATGTTCTCCTCTAAGAGGTTTGATAGTTTCTGGCCTTACATTTAGGTCTTTAATCCATTTTGAGCTTATTTTTGTGTATGGTGTTAGAGAGTGATCTAATCTCATACTTTTACATGTCCCTGTCCCGTTTTCCCAGCACCACTTATTGTAGAGGGTGTCCTTTCTCCACTGTACATTCCTGCCTCCTTTATCAAAGATAAGGTGACCATATGTGCGTGGGTTTATCTCTGGGCTTTCTATCCGGTTCCATTGATCTATCTTTCTGTTTTTGTGCCAGTACCACACTGTCTTGATTACTGTAGCTTTGTAGTATAGTCTGAAGTAAGGGAGCCTGATTCCTCTAGCTCCGTTTTGCATTCTCAAGATTGCTTTGGCTATTCGGGGTCTTTGGTGTTTCCATACAAATTGTGAAATTTTTTGTTCTAGTTCTGTGAAAAATGCCAGTGGTAATTTGATAGGGATTGCATTGAATCTGTAGATTGCTTTGGGTAGTAGAGTCATTTTCACAATGTTGATTCTTCCAATCCAAGAACATGGTATATCTCTCCATCTATTTGTATCATCTTTAATTTTTTTCATCAGTGTCTTATAATTTTCTGCCTACAGGTCTTTTGTCTCCTTAGGTAGATTTATTCCTAGATATTTTATTCTTTTTGTTGCAGTGGTAAATGGGAGTGTTTTCTTGATTTCACTTTCAGAATTTTCATCATTAGTGTATAGGAATGCCAGAGATTTCTGTGCATTAATTTTGTATCCTGCTACTTTACCAAATTCATTGATTAGCTCTCGTAGTTTTCTGGTAGCATCTTTAGGATTCCCTATGTATAGTATCATGTCATCTGCAAACAGTGACAGCTTTACTTCTTCTTTTCCCATTTGGATTCCTTTTATTTCCTTTTCTTCTCTGATTGCTGTGGCTAAAACTTCCAAAACTATGTGGAATAAGAGTGGTGAGAGTGGGCAACCTTGTCTTGTTCCTGATCTTAGTGGAAATGGTTTCAGTTTTTCACCATTGAGGACGATGTTGGCTGTGGGTTTGTCATATATGGCCTTTATTATGTTGAGGAAAGTCCCCTCTATGCCTACTTTCTGCAGTGTTTTTATCATAAATGGATGTTGAATTTTGTTGAAAGCTTTCTCTGCATCTATTGAGATGATCATATGGTTTTTCTCCTTTTGTTTGTTAATATGGTGTATCACATTGATTGATTTGCATATATTGAAGAATCCTTGCATTCCTGGAATAAACCCCACTTGATCATGGTGTATGATCCTTTTAATGTGCTGTTGGATTCTGTTTGCTAGTATTTTGTTGAGGATTTTTGCATCTATGTTCATCAGTGATATTGGCCTGTCGTTTTCTTTCTTTGTGACATCTTTGTCTGGTTTTGGTATCAAGCTGATGATGGCCTTGTAGAATGAGTTTGGGAGTCTACCTCCCTCTGATATATTTTGGAAGAGTTTGAGAAGGATAGGTGTTAGCTCTTCTCTAAATGTTTGATAGAATTCGCCTGTGAAGCCATCTGGTCCTGGGCTTTTGTTTGTTGGAAGATTTTTTTTTTTTTTTTTTTTTTTGCTGTACGCGGGCCTCTCACTGCTGTGGCCTCTCCCGTTGTGGAGCACAGGCTCCGGACACACAGGCTCCGCGGCCATGGCTCGCGGGCCCAGCCGCTCCGCGGCATGTGGGATCTTCCGGGATAGGGGCACGAACCCGTGTCCCCTGCATCGGCAGGCGGACTCTCAACCACTGCGCCACCAGGGAAGCCCTTGTTGGAAGATTTTTTATCACAGTTTCAATTTCAGTGCTTGTGATTGGTCTGTTCATATTTTCTATTTCTTCCTGATTCAGTCTCGGCAGGTTGTGCATTTCTAAGAATTTGTCCATTTCTTCCAGGTTGTCCATTTTATTGGCATAGAGTTGCTTGTAGTAATCTCTCATGATCTTTTGTATTTCTGCAGTGTCAGTTGTTACTTCTCCTTTTTCATTTCTAATTCTATTGATTTTGAGTCTTCTCCCTTTTTTTCTTGATGAGTCTGGCTAATGGTTTATCAATTTTGTTTATCTTCTGAAAGAAACAGCTTTTAGTTTTATTGATCTTTGCTATTGTTTCCTTCATTTCTTTTTCATTTATTTCTGATCTGATCTTTATGATTTCTTTCCTTCTGCTAACTTTGGGGTTTTTCTGTTCTTCTTTCTCTAATTGTTTTAGGTGCAAGGTCAGGTTGTTTGTTCGAGATGTTTCCTGTTTCTTAAGGTGGGATTGTATTGCTATAAACTTCCCTCTTAGAACTGCTTTTGCTGCATCCCATAGGTTTTGGGTCATCGTGTCTCCATTGTCATTTGTTTCTAGGTATTTTTTTTATTTCCTCTTTGATTTCTTCAGTGATCACCTCATTATTAAGTAGTGTATCGTTTAGCCTCCATGTGTTTGTATTTTTTACAGATCTTTTCCTGTATTTGATATCTAGTCTCATAGCATTGTGGTCGGAAAAGATACTTGATACAATTTCAATTTTCTTAAATTTACCAAGGCTTGATTTGTGACCCAAGATATGATCTATCCTGGAGAATGTTCCATGAGCACTTGAGAAAAATGTGTATTCTGTTGTTTTTGGATGGAATGTCCTATAAATATCAATTAAGTCCATCTTGTTTAATGTATCATTTAAAGCTTGTGTTTCCTTATTTATTTTCATTTTGGATGATCTGTCCATTGGTGAAAGTGGGGTGTTAAAGTCCCCTACTATGAATGTGTTACTGTCGATTTCCCCTTTTATGGCTGTTAGTATTTGCCTTATGTGTTGAGGTGCTCCTGTGTTGGGTGCGTAAATATTTACAATTGTTATATCTTCTTCTTGGATCGATCCCTTGATCATTATGTAGTGTCCTTCTTTGTCTCTTCTAATAGTCTTTATTTTTTTATTTATTTATTTTTTTTGCGGTACATGGGCCTCTCACTGTTGTGGCCTCTCCCGCTGCGGAGCACAGGCTCCGGACGTGCAGGCCCAGCGGCCATGGCTCACGGGCCCAGCCACTCTGGGGCATGTGGGATTCTCCCAGACCGGGGCACGAACCCATGTCCCCTGCACTGGCAGGCGGACCCTCAACCACCGCGCCACCAGGGAAGCCCTAGTCTTTATTTTAAAGTCTATTTTGTCTGATATGAGAATTGCTACTCCAGCTTTCTTTTGATTTCCATTTGCATGGAATATCTTTTTCCATCCCCTTACTTTCAGTCTGTATGTGTCTCTAGGTCTGAAGTGGGTCTCTTGTAGGTCTTGTTTTTGTATACATTCAGCCAATCTATGTCTTTTGGTGGGAGCATTTAGTCCATTTACATTTAAGGTAATTATCAATATGTATGTTCCCATTCCCATTTTCTTAATTGTTTTGGGTTCGTTATTGTAGGTCTTTTCCTTCTGTTGTGTTTCTTGCCTAGAGAAGTTCCTTTAGCATTTGTTGTAAAGCTGGTTTGATGGTGCTGAACTCTCTCAGCTTTTGCCTGTCTGTAAAGGTTTTAATTTCTCCATCAAGTCTTAATGAGATCCTTGCTGGGTAGAGTAATCTTGATTGCAGTTTTTTCTCCTTCATCACTTTAAATATGTCCTGCCAGTCCCTTCTGGCTTGCAGAGTTTCTGCTGAAAGATCAGCTGTTAACCTTATGGGGATTCCCTTGTGTATTATTTGTTGTTTTTCCCTTGCTGCTTTTAACATGTTTTCTTTGTATTTAATTTTTGACAGTTTGATTAATATGTATCTTGGCGTATTTCTCCTTGGATTTATTCTGTATGGGACTCTCTGTGCCTCCTGGACTTGATTAACTATTTCCTTTCCCATATTAGGGAAGTTTTCAACTATAATCTCTTCAAATATTTTCTCAGTCCCTTTCTTTTTCTCTTCTTCTTCTGGAACCCCTATAATTCGAATGTTGGTGCGTTTAATGTTGTCCCAGAGGTCTCTGAGACTGTCCTCAGTTCTTTTCATTCTTTTTTCTTTATTCTGCTCTGCAGTAGTTTTTTCCACTATTTTATCTTCCACGTCACTTATCCGTTCTTCCGCCTCAGTTATTCTGCTATTGATCCCATCTAGAGTATTTTAAATTTCAATTTTGGGTTGTTCATCGTTGCTTGTTTCATCTTTAGTTCTTCTAGTTCCTTGTTAAATGTTTCTTGCATTTTGTCTATTCTATTTCCAAGATTTTGAATCATCTTTACTATCATTATTCTGAATTCTTTTTCAGGTAGACTGCCTATTACCTCTTCATTTGTTAGGTCTGGTGGGTTTTTATCTTGCTCCTTCACCTGCTGTGTGTTTTTCTGTCTTCTCATTTTGCTTATCTTACTGTGTTTGGGGTCTCCTTTTTGCAGGCTGCAGGTTCGTAGTTCCCATTGTTTTTGGTGTCTGTCCGCAGTGGCTAAGGTTGGTTCAGTGGGTTGTGGAGGGGACTAGTGCCTGTGTTCTGGTGGATGAGGCTGGATCTTGTCTTTCTGTTGGGCAGGTCCACGTCTGGTGGTGTGTTTTGGGGTGTCTGTGGACTTATTATGATTTTAGGCAGCCTCTCTGCTAATGGGTGAGGTTGTGTTCCTGTCTTGCTAGTTGTTTGGCATAGGTTGTCCAGCACTGTAGCTTGCTGGTCGTTGAGTGAAGCTGGGTGCTGGTGTTGAGATGGAGATCTCTGGGAGATTTTTGCCGTTTGATATTATATGGAGCTGGGAGGTCTCTTGTGGACCAGTGTTCTGAAGTTGGCTCTCCCACCTCAGGGGCACAGCACTGACTCCTGGCTGCAGCACCGTGAGCCTTTCATCCACACGGCTCAGAATAAAAAGGAGAAAAAGTTGAAAGAAAGAATTAGAAGGAGAAGAAAGGAAGAAAGAAGGAAGAAGGAAGGAAGGAAGGAAAGAAAGAAAGAAAGGAAAAAAGAAAGAAAGGAGGGAGGGAGAAAGGAGGGAAGGAAGGAAAAAAGAAAGAAAGAAGATAAAGTAAAATAAAATAGGATAAAGTATAATAAAGTTATTAAAATAAATAATAATTATTAAGAAAAAAGTTTTTTAAAAAAACGGACAGATAGAACCCTGGGACAAATGGTGGAAGCAAAGCTAAACAGACAAAATCTCACACAGAAGCATACACATACACACTCACAAAAAGAGGAAAAGGGGAAAAAATCATAAATCTTGCTCTCAAAGTCCACCTCCTCAATTTGGGATGATTTGTTGTCTAAAGGAGGGAAGGAACGAAAGAAAGAAAGAAAGAAGATAAAGTAAAATAAAATAAAGTTATTAAAATAAAAATAATTATTAAGGAAAAAAATTAAAACAAAAAACAAACAAAAAAAAACAGACGGATAGAACCCTAGGACAAATGGTGGAAGCAAAGCTGTACAGACAAAATCTCACACAGAAGCATACACATACACACCCAAAAAAGAGGAAAAGGGGAATAAATCTTGCTCTCAAAGACCCCTTCCTCAATTTGGGATGATTCGTTGTCTATTCATGTATTCCACAGATGCAGGGTACATCAAGTTGATTGTGGAGCTTTAATCCGCTGCTTCTAAGGCTAATGGGAGAGATTTCCCTTTCTCTTCTTTGTTCTCACAGCTCCCGGTCTCAGTTTTGGATTGGGCCCCGCCTCTGCGTATAGGTCACCAGAGGGCATCTGTTCTTCGCTCAGACAGGACGGGGTTAAAGGGACTCTGGCTCACTCATGCCATGGGGAGGGAGGGGTATGGAGTGTGGGGTGAGCCTGCGGCGGCAGAGGCCAGCGTGACGTTGCACCAGCCCGAGGCGTGCCATGCGCTCTCCCGGGGAAGCCGTCCCTGGATCCTGGGACCCCGGCAGTGGCGGGCTGCACAGGCTCCCCGGAAGAGGGGCATGGACAGTGACCTGCGCTCGCACACAGCCCTCTTGGCGGCAGCAGCAGCAGCCCCAGCATCCCACGCCCGTCTGTGGAGCTCCTTTAAGCAGCGCTCTTAATCCCCTCTCCTCGCGCACCAGGAAACAAAGAGGGAAGAAAAAGTCACTTGCCTCTTCGGCAGGTCCAAACTTTTTCCCGGACTCCCTCCCGGCTCACCGTGGCACACTAACCCCCTGCAGGCTATGTTCACGCCGCCAACCCCTGTCCTCTACCTGCGCTCCTACCAAAGCCCGAGCCTTAGCTCCCAGCCCAGCCCGCCCCAGCGGGGCGAGCAGACAAGCCTCTCCGGCTGTTGAGTGCCGGTTGGCACCGATCCTCTATGCAGGAATCTCTCTGCTTTGCCCTCCGCACCCCTGTTGCTGTGCTCTCCTCCGCGGCCCCAAAGCTCCCCCACTCCGCCACCCACAGTCTCTGCTCGTGGAGGGCCTTCCTAGTGTGTGGAAACCTTTCCTCCTTCACGGCTCCCTCCCACTGGTGCAGGTCCCGTCCCTATCCTTTTGTCTCTGTTTTTCTTTTTTCTTTTGCCCTACCCAGGTACGTGGGGAGTTTCTTGCTTTTCGAGAGGTCTGAGGTCTTCTGCCAGTGTTCAGTAGGTGTTCTGTAGGAGTTGTTCCACGTGTAGATGTATTTCTGGTGTATCTGTGGGGAGGAAGGTGATCTCCGTGTCTTACTCTTCCGCCATCTTCCCCGATGTCCCGCATACATTGTTATTACCTTTTGTAAAATTCTTTTTATCACCTCAAGAGCCTTTCCACAAATGCATGTTTTACTTTATGTAAAAACAAATCAAGTAAATATATCCAATATGTTACTTCCTGAGAATTACTTTTCGTGTTAAACTGCTTTTCCTTTTCTAGCGTTATCTTGCTTCCTTAACACATCAGAAAACGTTTATATTACTTTTGAGTGAAATTTTGCAGTATACATCATTAGTCTCATATTATGTCTGTCTGCCTAGTAAAAGCATGTGTAAGACTTTTTCAGTTTAAATGGGGGGGAAATTCAGAGAAGACTTGGAACTATAAAGTGACTTGGACAAGTAGGTATGGAATTTAGTTTTCATGATTTCTGTAGATAGTAATGAAATTCAAGGAGAACTTTTCATTGAACTGGTAATATTTTATCCCTTGTATTGAAAGTTGACATTGCTGCTGATGTTTTAAATATTTCCTGCATTTATAAGAACAAATCAAAATGTGCTATGTTAGTGTGTTTCATACAGGTAATTTATGGTCTTTGGTAATTACTTTAGGTCATTTGGGGGCTTTTTGCTGTGACTTTACATGTTTGAGTAAATTAAGCCATAGTGTTTCTAATTATTGTCAGAATGAGATATTAGTCACTCCTTATTTTATTGTTTAGTTATAATTCTGCAGTTTGTCATCATAATATTTCTCTTATTAATTTATCCTTTCTTATGTTACCATAACATTGTTGAATTTTATAGTCCTTTACTTCATCAAGGTAGATTAATAGTTGAAATTAAGTCTTTATTTTCAACAAAAGTTTATAGTTTTTATTTTCTCTGAGGAAGTTGAGGTACACTACAAATTATTGATACAATATACCTTTCAAAATATCCTAAAAAAAAAAAAAGTAAAATAAAATACCAAGAAGGAGCTTAACAGGAAATGTGCAGGATACAAATGAGGAAATGGGAAGACATAGATGATCTTGGATTAGGATACTCAGCATTCTAAAATCAGTCCCAATAAAAATATCAGTAGGCCCCCCTGCTTTTTTTTTACTTTAAACTAGATCAACTAATTCTAAAATTAACATATAAGAGGAGAAATCAAGCAGGAAGATCCAGGAAAATTATGAAGAAGCAAAGTAATAAAGGGAGACTATGTAGTATCATATATACATATGTAGTATGTATTATCACCTATTAAAATAGATATAATGTGATCATAATCAAAATGGTGTTATAGTGGTACATGCATAGAAGATGAATTTAAAGGGAGAGAAAGCCCATGAAACTAACACAACATTGTAAATCAACTATACTCCAATAAAATTAAAACTAAAAAAGAGAGAGAGAGAGAGAGAAAGTCCAGATAGTATCAAAGATGTCTACAGGAATTTAATACATAATAACAGTGGTTGCATCTCAAGCACACAGGGGAGAGAGGGGTTAAATTACTTATCTAATGGATACTGAGACCACTCTGAAGCAATCTAAGAAAATACAAGTTGGTTTCATATCTCATACCTTATACCAGGAAACATTTGAAAAGGATCAGAGATTCACATTTTTAAAATGAAACAGTAAAACCACTAGAGGAACCTGTAGGAGAATTTTGCTTAATCTTGAATTGGAGAAGATCTTTCTAACAGGCTCCAAAGCTAGGAACCATAAAAGAAAATATCGATAAATTTGACTTCATAAAAATAAAAACATTTTGCATTGCCCCCTACAAAAAATCCATAAACAAAGTCAAAAGACAATAACAGAAATATTTATAATTCTTATCACAGACAAAGGACTAATTTCCAAATATATGAAGAACTATGTATGAATCGATAAAAAAAGTCAAATAACCTATAATAAAAGTGTCTGTTTATATGACAGTACATAAGAAAGGAAAAAGAAATGGCTCTTCTGAACAGATGAAAACAGTTCAATCTTACTCATAGTGAGAAATATAAAATCAAATATAAAATCAGAATGCTGTTTTTAACTGTCAGATCAATGGAGTTCATAAAGTTTTAATATGTTGGGTTGGCAATGGTGTGGTGAAAAAGTCACTATTGGTGGTGAGAGATTAAATTTATATAACCTCTGTGGAGGGCAATTTGGTAATATCTGTCAAATTTACAAATTTCCATACCCTGTAACCTAGTACTTCTGCGAATTTAGATCACAGAAATACTTGTACATGGATAAAATGACATGTACAGTAGTATTTGTAGAAGCAAAAGATTGGCAAAAACCTAAGTGTCCATAAATAGAGGAATGATTAATTAAAGTATGGTACCTCAAAATAGTAGAAAACTCTGAAATCATTTAACTTAAAATCAGAGGAAGTTGGACTTCCCTGGAGGTCCAGGGGTTAAGACCGTGTGCTTCCACTGCAGCGGTCGCGGGTTCAATCCCTAGTCGGGGAACCAGCATCCCACATGCTGTGTGGTGTGGCCAAAAAAAACCACCAAAAAACAGAGGAAGTTTCTAATGTACTGATGTAGTAGAAGTGATTGCTAAGATACTTTAAGAAAGCAAAATACACAACAGTGCATATTGTAGCTATTTGGGGAAGATAAGCAGGTAACATAAGCAGTTTTTGCTTGTGTATTCCTAAAGTATCAATGAAGGACATGTAGAAAACTTACAGTCATGATCCTCTGGAAGACAGGAAACCGAGGGACAGAGGTATTAGAGTTTTCAGTGCCTTTTGAACCTTTTAAATTAGAAGGCTATGAATGTATTAACTATGCAAAAATACTATTTAAATAAAATTTGATTGCTGAAAGTGTATATTATATCCAGAATGTATGGAGAACTCTGAAAATTCAGTATTAAGAATCAAACGGGAATTCCCTGGTGGTCCAGTGATGAGGGCTCCATGCTTCCACTGCAGGGGGCATGGGTTTGATCCCTGGTTGGGGAACTAGAATCCTCATGCTGCACGGCACAGCCGAAAAAAAAAAAGAATCAAACAGCTCATTTAACAAATTGGCAAAAGATTTGAACAGATGATTCACCAATGATATAAGAATATCAAATAAACCAATGAGAGGCTATTCAACATAATTAGTCATTAGAAAAACTCAAATTAAAACCACAGTGTTGAAATTTTACTAGACGAAGCCTACCACGTGTTGGTGAGGCTATGGGGAAACTTGAACTCTTATACACCACTGATGGGAATACAAATTGTATAACCACTTTGAAAAAACTGTTTGGCAGTTCCTTTCTTTCTGTTTTAAAAGACTTAAATTTTTAAGAGTCGTTTTAGGTTTACAACAAAATTGAGAGGAAGATACAGAGATTTCCGGTTTACTGCCCCCCCACATACATAGCCTCCTCCACTCTCAGTGTCCTCCATCAGAGTGGTACATTTGTGACAGCTGATGAGCCTGCACCAACACGTCAGAACAACCCAAAGTCCATAGTTTCCATTAGAGTTCACTCTTGGTATTATACCTTCTGTGGGTTTTGACAAATGTTTAGTGACATATATCTACCATTATTATATTTTACAGAGTATTTTCACTGCCCTAAAAATCCTCTGTGTTCTACCAATTCACCCCTCTCCCCATCCCCACAACTGCTGGCAACCACTGATATTTTTATTGTCTTCATAGCTTTGTGTTTTCCAGAATGTCATGTATTGGGATCACACAGAATGTAGCCTTTTCAGATTGGCTTCTTTCACTTGGTAATATGCATTCAGGTTCCTCCATGTCTTTTCATGATTTGATAGCTCATTCTTTTTGGTGCTGAATAATACTCCATTCTCTGGATGTACCAGTTTGTTTATTCCTTTACCTACTGAAGAACGTCTTAGTTGATTCCAAGTTTTAGCAATTATGAATAAAGATTCTGTAAACATCTGTGCAGATTTTTGTGTGGACATAAGTTTTCAACTCATTTGAGTAAAAACCAAGGAGCATGATTGTTGGATTTTATGGTAAGAGTATATTTAGTTTTGTAAGAAACTACCAAACTGTCTTCCATTTTGCATTCCACTAGAAATGAATGAATTCCTGTTGTTCCACATCCTCACCAGCATTTGAAGTTGTCCGTGTTCCAGATTTTAGCAATTTAATAAGTGTGTAGTGATATCTCGTTTAATTTGCATTTCTCTGGTGGCATATAGTGTGGAGCATCTTTTCATACACTTATTTGCTAATTGTATATCTTTTTTGGTGATATTTGGATTCTTTGATTTCTTAAAGCGTTAAACACACATTGACCATATGACCCAGCCCTTCCACTACTTTAATCAAGAGAAATGAAAGCATATGTTTGTACAGAAGCCCACACACAGATGATCATATCAACTTTGTCATAATAGCCAAAACCTGGAAATAACCCATAAGTCCACTAACAGGTGAATGGATAAACAAATGGTGATATATCCATAGAATAGAATGTGTCACAATAAAAAGAAATGAACCACTGATACATACACCAATATGGACAAATCTTAGAATAATTATGCTGAATGAAAGAAGCCTGAAGAAAGAGTATATACTAGATGATTCCATTTATATAAAACTTTAGAAGATAGAAACATAATACAGAAAGCAACTTAGTGATTGCTTGAGAAGTAGGAGTATAGAAATGAGAGGAAGCAAAGGAAGGATAGTAAAGTGGCACAAGGAAACTTTGGGGTGCTGATTAATGTCTTTGTATGTTCATTATCTTGACTGTAGTGATATGGATATATATTTCGTGGCCTGAAAGCTTTGTTTAAATACCTTTGGTTCATCCTAGAATTTGAAAATAGAAATAAGACAGGCCCTAAAGATAAGAGTATATTCAGTATTCATACTTCAAGACAGGAAATATGATTAAAAGTTTACACAGTGGCAAGTCTCATCTTTAATTCCTGTACAGATAGGCTCACTGGGTCACAGGGAAGATATCATGTTCTTTTGAATAGAGTATTGAAACTGAACGTTGTTCTTAAGAGGAGACCTGGAATCCAGGTGCAGTTTTGTCAAAGGATGGTGAACAAATCCTCCTGCTTTGTAGGAAGGAATAATCTAGACTTACTTATGTATCTTTCAGTCTTGCAAGGTCCTGTTCTTAAAAAGATATACAGGTAATTTACTTTGAAGAGAAAATGATTATTGCTAAGAACCCATTTTTAAATATAGTACTTAAAAGAATGAGAAGAATAAAGGGAGTAGTGAAATGAATGGTCTGACTTGAAGTTTTTATATAGGACAGTTATCAGTTTATATGATTTTTATAATTTATTCTAGATGTTCTTCTGCATTTTTTGAGGAAGAGAGATCAGCATTAAAACAGAAACGGCAGAAAATAAGGCTCTTACAACAAAGGAAAGTTGCGGATGTTTCACAGTTCAAGGATCTCCCAGACGAAATTCCTTTGCCCCTGGTTATTGGAACCAAAGTTACAGGTAGGTGAAGATAAGCTTATTACTGTTTTGACTTGTAGTTTTTCACCAAGATAACGTTTATTGGACAAATGGCTTTTATATTTAGAAAGCTTAAACTATAATTCTATAGCAATATTCTGTAGAGGTTACTGTTTCTTAATCTGTGAAGTCTGTTTTTTAAAGAAATTGGATAAAAGTGTACCTTTTCAAAGCAATGTCTGCCACACATAAACTAAAGCAAACTGCCACAAAGATGAAATTTAAAATAAGTATAATGTTTAAATTTTAAACATTTTGAATTCTATTTTTGCTTCCACATCATTGATTTTCTTTTCTAACCATTTTTACCTGGTCAGTTCACAAACACCATTGTTCTTGTGATCTTTGGGTTTAGAAGTACTCCATTTCTAATGACTGAATAAAACTAAATTATTCAGTAGGTAGTTTGCTCAAAATTTTGTAAAGATGTAAATTCTGTCAATTTGTAGGTGGTGATTCTGTGTGTTCATTCCAGTTACAACACTGAGGGAAATTACCACCAAAACCTCAAGTTTAAGTTAATCCTTAATAATTTGGTGATCTAAAATTACAATTTATGTAATACAAGAAATAACAAGGTGTTAAGTGGGTAGGTAGGGCAGTAATAGTACTGGAAGAGTTTGAAAAATGGTTGGATTAATCAGAATATTTTCTGGAGGAAAGGGAACCTTGAATTACATATTTATATTATTATTTTCTGGATATAAAAGTGGTACATGTTTCCATTATATTGTAAAAATGGGTAATGAAAGGAAAGGTAGATAATAAGGAAGAGACTGTATCATGCATATAAAATGCAGTTGGAAAAGAGAAGAATGCATTTAGTCATAAACTACCATGTATAGAAGTTACAGATGATATATATGGTCTCTCTCTTTACAAAATTAGTCTGGGACTGGGGGTGGAGGTAGAATGAGGGAGAGAGAGCATTCCTGAAAAAATATATTAGTTCTAAAAACCCCATATAAATAAGTACAAAGTCTACAATATAACTACTAATCAGAGAAATGCTGGCATGAATAGAGTGACACGTAGACCCAATTAGGAAATCCTTAAAAGTTAAGTGCTCCAGCATTTAAGGATTGGCAGTATT
Organism: Mesoplodon densirostris; assembly: GCF_025265405.1. Lineage (NCBI taxonomy): Eukaryota > Metazoa > Chordata > Mammalia > Artiodactyla > Ziphiidae > Mesoplodon > Mesoplodon densirostris. Next base: position 170,220,147 of record NC_082662.1, read on the forward strand.
ATTTGATAAGACTGAAAATTTTACAGTGTCAGTAAGTAGGTACTCATGTCACAATGCAGAATAGGTGGGACTGGATATGTCAAGATATGAGAAAAGTTTGTAGGAATCAGCTACTAGAGCTTTTGAAAGTTTCTGTTTGGTTTAGAGGAGGTGTCAGCATACAATAAAAAATTATTAAACCTATGAAGAAACATAAAAACAGGTTCTGTAGTAAAGACCAAAAGCAATCAATAGAAAACAGATGCTGGGATGACTCAGATACTGGAATTAGTTTCAAAATATCTGTTATAAAACATGTTCAAGAACTTAAATGTAAATATGGTCATAATTAATGGGGATATCACAGTAGATAGATGGAAATTACTTAGATAAAACACATTTAAAATTGAAAAGTATAGTGTCTGAAAAGAAAAGTTCTGAATGGGCTTAAAAGCATATTGGAAACAGCAAAACCAAGGGTAAGTGAACTTCAGAATAAATCAGTATAAATGATCCATTGTGAAAACATGGAGGAAAATATGGAAAAAACATTAATAGAGCCTCAGAGACCTGTGGGACAATATTATGCAAATAACGTACATGTAATTATTGTTCTTAAAAGGAGAAGAAAGGCACAATGGCATGTGGGAAAAAAAAGACAAAAGATTTGATTTTTTCTTTCAGTTTTTTCGAGATAGAGTTGACATACACACTGTAAAGTGTAGGTCATAATGATTTGACTTGCATCCATTACATTTGCCGACCTTGGAGAAGTGGCCTTTTGTGGGAGACCTCCTGTGCTTCCCAGCAGCACACTCCCCTCTGGTCACCAGAGGTATGTGCTCTAGGGGTGCCCCCCGTGTGGGCTGCCTGGGTCCTTCTGTTGTGGTGGCCTGACTACTTGTGGGCAGTCTGATAGCTGTGGCTGGCCCTCCTATAGGTTGGTTGCTAGGCCCTGCCTCGTGGAAGGCTTCCGTCTGTGGGCTGGGGCACAAGGTGGCTGGCTGCAGGAGTGAATGGGGGGTTCCTGGGACTAGTACTGGCCCACTGGTGGGCGGAGCTGGGCTCGGGGTGGGTGGTTGCAGGCTGGGGTCCCAGATCTAGTGCTGGTGGGTAGGCTAGTTCCTGGCATGGCTGTCTGTAGGGGCCTGGGATATCCCAAAGCTGGTTATCAGCCCGCTGGTCAGTGGAGCTGGGTCCTGAGGCTGCTGGCTGAGGGGCCCAATATGTCTGGTGGCCTGCTGTCAGCCTGCTGGTTGGCAGGCCAGAGCCCCCGGTATTCCCTGGGCTAGTGTCCCATCACTGGTGGACAGGGGCAGTTCCTGGGGCGGCTAGCTGAGGGGCCCAAGGTGTCCCAGAGCTGGCATTAGCCTGCTGGTGGGTGGGACTAGGGCTCAGTGGGTCTTGGAGCTAGTGCTGGCCAGCTGGTCTGTGGGCTGCATCCAGACACAGCAGGCTGTAGGTCTGTGGTGGTCCTGGGGCTGCTGTCCACCCAGTGGTGGGTGGGACAGGGCGCAGGGGATCAGATCCCTGCGCTGGTGCCGGCCCCCTTGTAGGCAGAGCTGGGTCCTGGGTTCTCTAGCCGCAGGGCCTAGTGTCCGCCCACTGGTGGGTAGGGCTGAGGCCCAGAGGGTCCCCAGGCTGGTACCCACCCACTGGCAGGTGAGCCCGGGTCCTGGGGCTAGTGCCGGCTCACTGGTGGGTGGAGCCAGTCCCAAATTCTCTGGCTGCAGGACCCTGGAACTCGCTGAGTTAGTGCGTTGGTCTCTGTTGTGCGGGGCCAGGACCCAGTGGCTGGTGCCTGCCCAGTGGCGGGTCAGGCTGATTCTGGGGCTAATGCTGGCTCACTTGTGAGCAAAGCCAGGTCCCAGGGTCTCTGGTGCAGGGCCCTGGGGACCTGGGACTAGTGAGGCTCGTTGGTGTCAGTGGCCGGTCCTGGGCCCTCTGGTGGCTAAGTCCAGGTCCTGAAGCGGCTGTGGGCTCAGGGGCTCCCAGCTGGCCAGCTGGTGGGTGGGGCTGTGTCCCCGCCCAGCCAGCTGCTTGGCCTGAGGTGTCCCATTACTGGTGCAGACGGGCTGCTGGGCGGGGCCGGGTCCCAGCCCTAATAAGCTAGAGGGAGGATTAAACAATGGCGCCCACCAGCATCAGTGTCCTCGTGGTTGAACAAGCTCCCAGAAATGGCTGACACAAGTGTCTCTTGCCCCCCGGTAAGCTCCACTTGGCTCCTGCCTCTCAGGGAGGCTCTCCAAGATCAGCAGGTGGGTCTAACCGAGGCTCCTTTTGAATTACTGCTTCTGCTCTGCGTCCTAGAACTTGTAAGATTTTGTGTGCACCCTTTAAGAATGGAGTCTATTTCCCATAGCCCTCTGGCTCTCCCGAATGTAAGCCGTGCTGGCCTTCAAAGGCAGGTGTTCTGGTGTTTGTCGTCCTAGTGCAGGACTTCCAGTTTGGAGATACCCACGTGGGGTTCAGACCCCTTGCTCCTTGGGGAGAACCTCTGCAATTGTTATTATCCTCCTCTTTGTGGAGGTATTGTTCTTGACTATACTGTGTCTCTGCCCCTCCTACCTGTCCGGTCGTGGTTCCTTGGCATCTTTAGTTGTAGAAGATCATTTTTGCTTGTCTTCCGGTCTTTCTCATCAATAGTTGCTCTGTAAATATTGTAATTTTGGTGTGCCGATGGGAAGAGGTGAGCTCAAGGACTTCCTACTCCGCCATTTTGGCCACCTTCCCCAAACTCGATTTAAAAAAAATAAAAAGTGGGGGCTTCCCTGGTGGCGCAGTGGTTGAGAGTCCGCCTGCCGATGCAGGGGACACGGGTTCGTGCCCCGGTCCGGGAAGATCCTACATGCCGCGGAGCGGCTGGGCCCGCGATCCGTGGCCGCTGAGCCTGCGCGTCCGGAGCCTGTGCTCCGCAACGGGAGAGGCCACAACAGTGAGAGGCCCGCGTACCGCAAAAAAAAAAAAATACAGATCCACAGTACTCTAAACCCCAAGCCATATAACCCACGTGTATACAAAACCCATAATTAGACACAATACAGAAAAAATACAGAGCAAATCTTGAAAGCATTCATTAGAAAAACATTATATGAGGAACAGTGATACAAACAGCAGCTGACTTCTTAGGGGAAAAGAACACTAGATATTATGTCAAATGAACTTTTCAGATTGAAGGGATATGATACTAGATGGAACCTTGACTACAGAGTAACAGCACCAGAAATAGTAAATATATGTGTAAAATGGAACTGTTGTGTTTAAGTTTCTTAAATTTGTAGTGACAGTATATAGTATTAACTGACGTAGAGTGTAATAAGTAAAGAGTGAATATTATAATCCCTAGAATATTGAGATTCAGAAATCTTAGTGTGCGTCAGATCACCTGGAGGGCTTTAAAAAGACAGATTACTGGCCCCCACTCCAGAGTTTCTGATTCAGAAGGTCAGGGGTAGGGCCTGAGAATTTTCTTTTCAAGAAGTTTCCAAGTGGTGTTGATGCTGCTGGAGTGGGGCCGTACTTGGAGAACTAGTAAAGGAATTACTTTTAAAAAATCTTTTATTGAGGTAACATTGGTTTATAACATAAGTTTCATGTATACATTATATTTCATCTTCTCTTTACATTACAGCATGCTTACCACCAAAAGTTTAGTTTCTGTCTCTCACCATACAGTTGATCCCCTTTACCCATTTCACCCTCCCCTGTCCCACCCCTTCCCCTCTGGTAATCATTACTCTGTTTTATGGCTGAGTAGTATTACATTTATGGTAATCACTACTCTTTTTTTATCGTGGAGTAGTATTCCAGTGCGTGTGTGTAGCATATCTTTTTTTTTTTTTTTTTTGCGGTACGCGGGCCTCTCACTGTTGCAGCCTCTCCCGTTGCGGAGCACAGGCTCCGGACGCGCAGGCTCAGTGGCCATGGCTCACGGGCCTAGCTGCTCCGTGGCATGTGGGATCTTCCCGGACCGGGGCACGAACCCGTGTCCCCTGCATCGGCAGGCAGACTCTCAACCACTGCGCCACCAGGGAAGCCCGTGTGTAGCATATCTTTATCCATTCATTCATTGATAGGCACTTAGGTTGTTTTCATATCTTGGCTATTCTAAATAATGCTGCTATGAACATAGGGATGCATATATCTTTTTGAATTAGTGTTTTTGTATTCTTTGGATGAATACACAGAAGTGGGATAGGTAGATCATGTGGTAGTTCTAGTATTAATTTGGGGGGGAAATCTCCATACTGTTTCTCATAGTAGCTGCACCAATTTACATTTCCACCAACAGTGTATGAGGGTTTCCTTTTCTCCCGTCCTTGTCAACCCTTGTTATTTCTTGCCTGTTTGATAATAGCCAGTCTAACGGATGTGAGGTGATATCTCACTGTGTTTTTTTTTTAATTGAAGTATAGTTGATTTACAATATTGTGTTAGTTTCAGGTGTATAGGAAAGTAATTTAATTATATGTATATTTTTTTCAGATTATTTTCCATTATAGGTTATTATAAAATATTGAATATAATTCCCTGTGCTGTACAGTAAATCCTTGTTGCTTATCTATTTTATGTGTAGTTTTGTTAATCCCATACTCCTAATTTATATGCCCCACACCTCCCTTTCCCTTTTGGTAACTATAACTTTGTTTTCTATGTCTATGAGTCTGTTTCTGTATGGTATATAGATTCATTTGTATTACTTTTTAGATTCTACATATAAGTAATATCATAATATTTATCTTTCTCTGACTTACTTCACTTACTATGATATTCTCTAGGTCCATCCATGTTGTTGTAAATATTTTACTCTTTTTATGGTTGAGTAATATTCCTGTGTGTGTGTGTGAGTGTGTGTATGTGTGTGTGTGTGTGTTTTATACATATATATAAAATCTCACATCTTCTTAAAGTAATCATCTGTTGCTGGGCACTTGGGTTGTTTCAATGTCCTGGCTATTGTAAATAACACTGTTATGAACATTGGGGTGCATGTATCTTTTCGAATTAGTTTTCATCTTTCCTGGATATATACCCAGGAGTGGGGTTGCTGGAACATATGATAACTCTATTTTTTGTTTTTAAAGGAACCTCCAGACTGTTTTCCATAGTGGCTACACCAATTTACATTCCCACCAATAGTGTATGAGGGTTCCCTTTTCTCCACACCCTCTCCAGCATTTTTTATTGTAGACTATTGATGATGGTCATTCTGACCCGTGTGAGATGATACCTCATTATAGTTTTGATTTGCATTTCTCTAATAATTAACAGTGTTGAGCATCTTTTCATGTGCCTGTTGGCCATCTGGATGTCTTCCTTGGAGAAATGTCTATTTAGAGCACCTGCCTTTTTTTTTTTTAATTAATTTATTTATTTATTTATTTATTTTTGGCTGAGTTGGGTCTCTACTGCTGCCCATGGGCTTTCTCTAGTTGCGGCGAGTGGGGATTACTCTTTGTTGCAGTGCGCGGGCTTCTCATTGTGGTGCCTTCTCTTGTTGCAGAGCATGGGTTCTAGGTGTGTGGCCTTCAGTAGTTGTGGCACACAGGCTCAGTAGTTGTGGCGCGTGGGCTCTAGAGCGCAGGCTTAGTAGTTGTGGCCCACGGGCCCAGCTGCTCCATGGCATGTGGGATCCTCCTGGACCAGGGCTCGAACCCATGTCCCCTGCATTGGCAGGCGGACTCTTAACCACTGTGGCAGGGAAGTCCCCTGCCTATTTTTTCATTGGGTTGTTTTGGGGTTTGTTTTGTTTTGTTTTGATAGTGAGTCATTGTGGTTTTGATTTGCATTTTCCTAACAATAAGTGATGAATATCTTTTCATGTGCCTGTTGGCCTTCTGTACGTCTTCTTTAGAAAATCACCTATTCAGCTCTGCTGCGCATTTTTTAATTGGGTTGTGTGTCTTTTTGTTGTTGAGTTGTATGAGTTCTTTATATATTTGAGATATTAGCCAATTAATGGATATATGATTTGCAAATATCTTCTCCCATTTGTTTTTTCATTTTGCTGATGGTTTCCTTTGCTGTGCAGAAACTTTTTAGTTTTATATAATCCCATTTGTTCAGTTTTGCTTTTGTTTCCCTTGCCTGAGGAGACATATCCAGAAAGATATTGCTAAGATCAATGTTACAGAGCATACTGCATATGTTTATTTCTAGGAGTTTTATTGTTTGAGGTCTTGCTTTCAAGTCTTTAGTCCATTTTGAGCTGATTTTTGTATACGATGTGAGGTAGTGGTCTAGTTTCTTCTTTTGCATTTGGCTGTCCAGTTGAAGGAATTACTTTAAAAAAAGTGTTAAGAGATGGGCTTCCCTGGTGGCACAGTGGTTGAGAGTCTGCCTGCCGATGCAGGGGACATGGGCTCGTGCCCCGGTCCAGGAAGATCCCACATGCTGTGGAGCGGCTGGGCCTGTGAGCCATGGCCACTGAACCTGCGCGTCCGGAGCCTGTGCTCCACAACAGGAGAGGCCACAGCAGTGAGAGGTCCGCATACCACAAAAAATAAAAAGTGTTAAGAGGTATACCTAAAAAGCCAATAGAGGAATTAAATTTGACAAAGTAACAAATACTCAATTAAGTGAAAAGATGACAAGAAAGAAAGAACAGAGTAGAAAATAAATAGCAAGATGGTAGACTTATATCTAGTCCTTTTAAAATTACATTAAATGTCAGTGAACTAAACACTACATTGTAGAGCTTATCAGACTGGATTTATTGTTTTTTTTAAAAAAAGGACGTCAAACTCAACTACAGTTGACCATTGAACAACATGGGTTTGACGGGTTTGAATTGTGTGAGTCCATTTATATGTGGATTTCTTTTTCAATAAACACACTGGAAATTTTTTTGGAAATTTGTGACAACTTGAAAGAACTTGCAGATGAATTGCTTAGCCTTGAAATATTGAAAAAATTTAAATAGATATGTCATGAATGCATAAGATATATGTAGACATAGTCTATTTTATCATTTACTACTATATTTTATGGTAGTAAAATTTATCAAAACTTACTTCCACAAACACAGTCCATACATTTGCCATTGAGAGAAATGTAAGCAAACATAAAGATGCCATATTAAATCCTAGCTTCATAAAATTAACTGTAGTATACACTGTACTACTGTAAAAATTTTGTAGCAACCTCCCATTGCTGTTGCAATGAGCTCAAGTGTTGTGGGTATCTGCTAAAAATGCTGTGTGACAGTAATCATTTCCATGTGATCAGTTCATCTCCAGTAAATTGCATATCATTGTAAAAAGTGACCTCTTGCAGTTCTCAAGTATTTTTCATTGTGTTTAGTGGAAGACCATAAACCATGGAGCCCATATGAAGTGCCATAGTGATGCTAGAATTGCTCCTAAGAAGCAGAGAAAAGTCATGACATTACAAGAAAAAATTGAATTGCTTGATATGTACTGTAGATTGAGGTCCTCAGCTGTGATTGCCCACTATTTCAAGATAAATAAATGAATACAGTGTAAGGACCATTGTAAAAAAAAGAAAAGGAAATTGGTGAAGCTGTAGCTGCAGCTATGCCAGCAGGCATGAATACCTAGCATTTTTTTGAAATATCTTTTTATCTCATAATGAAAATACAGCTTTTATGTGGGTGCAGGATTGATATAAGAAAGGCATACCTATGGACTCCAATATGATTCGAGAAAAAGCAAAGTCATTTATATGACGACAAAGCAAAAGGGAGTGAAATATCTAAAGCTGGAGAATTTAATGCCAGCAAAGGATGGTTTGATAATTTTTAAAAAGAGGTTTGGCTTAAAAAATGTCAGGATGACGGGAGAAGCAGCTTCTGCCAACCAAGAGGCAGCAGACAGCTTCCCAGATGCCATTAAGAAAGTCATGGAGGAGAAAGGATATCTACCTGAACAGGTTTTTAATGCAGACATAAGTACCCTATTCTGGTAAAACAAAAAACAAAACAAAACAAAATAAAGCAAAAAAGCCTTGTTAGTAAGGAAGAAAAGCAAGCACTAGGATTTAAAGCAGAAAGGGTGGACTTCCCTGGCGGAGCAGTGGTTAAGAACCTGCCTGCCAATGCAGGGCACACAGGTTTGATCCCTGGTCTGGGAAGATCCCACATGCCACGGAGCAGCTAAGCCCATGTGCTACAGCTACTGAGCCTGCACTCTAGAGCCCACGAGCCACAACCATGGAGCCCGCATGCTGCAACTCGTGAAGCCCGTGTGCCTAGAGCCTGTGCTCCACAACAGGAGAAGCCACCGCAGTGAGAAGACCACGCACCGCAATTAATAGCCCCCGCTTGCTGCAACTAGAGAAAGCCCTCGTGCAGCAACAAAGACCCAACGCAGCCAAATATTTAAAAAGTAAAAAAATAAAGCAGAAAGAGATAGACTAACTACTGTTTTGCAAATGCAGTCGGGTTTATGATCAGGACTGCCCTTATGTATAAAGCTGCCAGCCATAAACAACAAGGTCCTACTGTATAGCACAGGGAACTGTATTCAATATCCTGTGATAAACCATAATGGAAAAGAATATATATTTTAAAAAAAAGAATGTCTATATGTGTGTAACTGAGTCACTTTGCTGTACAGCAGAGATTGGCACAACATTGTAAATCAACTATACTTCAATAAAAAATTTAACTAAATTTAAAAAAAAAGCTGCTAACCTTGGACCCTTGAAGGGAAAAAATAAACACCAGCTGCCCATCTTTTGGTTGTACAGCAAGAAGGCCTGGGCAACAAAAATTCTTTTTCTGGATCGGTTCCATTGATGGTTTGTCCCTGAAGTCCGGAAGTACCTTGGCAGTAAGGAACTGCCTTTTAAAGTTCTTTTGATATTGGACAATGCCCCTGGCTACACAGAACCCCATGAGTTTGACTCCAAAGGCATTGAAGTGGTCTACTTACCCCCAGACACAACATCTGTAATTCAGCCTGTAGCCTTAAGTACCTTTAAGGCTCATTACACATAATACTCTATGGAAAGGATTGTCAATGCTATGGAAGAGAACTCTAATAGAGAAAACATCATGGAAATCTGGAAGGATTATATCACTGAAGATGTCACTGTTATAGAAAAAGCCTGAGCCAGTCAAGGAAAGAGACTGTAGAGATGGAGGAACAAAAAAGAGGTTGGGGGTGAAGGGCTTCAAGACATGGATATTTTCAAGAGCTAATAGACACCACACCAGAGGAATTAACAGTACAGCTTGATGGAGATGAGTGCTTCTGAATCAGTGCCAGCCAATAAAGAAGAAGACATAGAAGATGCAGTGTCAGAAAACAAATTGACATTAGACAGTCGGGGAGAAGACTTTCAATTTTCAAGACTGCTTTTGCTTTTTTTTATAGCATAGACCCTTCTATAATAGGGTCACTGAAACTAAAGCAAATAATGGCAGAAGGATTGGTACCATATAGAAACATTTTTAGAGAAATGAAAAGGCAAAAAGTCAAGTAGAAATTATGATGTATTTCCATAAATTCACAGTAAGTGTGCCTGACTGTCTTCCCTCCCCTTCCACCTCCTCCACCTCTTCCACCTCTGCCACCCCTGAGACAGCAAGAGCAACTTCTCTTCCTTCTTCTCCTCAGCCTACTCAACATGAAGATGGTGAGGATGAAGACCTTTATGATGATTCATTTCCACTTAGTGAATAGTAAATAATCATCATTCCATACAGTTAATAAACTTATCTATTGTGTAGGTGTGTGAGTGTCTTCCTGTGAAAATCTAATCACTGCACGGCAAGAACTGTATGAGATGTATTTGTGTCATCATCATCATGACCTAAGTATTATTCATCATGTATTATTCAAAATCATAAAGACAAGAGCAGAAATAAATGGAATAGAGACTTAAAAAAGAAAATATTAATGAAACTAAGAGCTGGTTCTTTGAAAAGATAAACAAAATTGATAAACCTTTAGTCAGACTCCCCCAGAAAAAAAGAGGGCCAGAAAGAAGAAGTCAGAACTGACACTGGAGGATCATAAAAGAATACTACAAACAACTATATGCCCCAAAAATGGACAACCTAGAAAAAAATGGACAAATTCCTAGAACTGTACAATCTCCCAAGACCAAACCAGGAAGAAATAGGAAATATAAACAGACCAGTTACGAGTGATAAAATTGAGTCAGTAATTTAAAGCAAAACAAAACAAAACAAGAAAACCCCAAAACTCCCAACAAACAAAAGTTCAGGACTAGATGACTTTATATGTGAATTCTGCCAAACATTTAGAGAAGAGTTAACACCTATCCTTCTCAAACTATTCCCAAAAATTGCAGAGAAAAGAAGACTTCCAGACTCATTCTACAAGGCCACCATCACCCAGATACCAAAACCAGACAAAGATACCACAAAAATAGAAAATTACAGGCCAATATCACTAATGAACATAGATGTAAAAATCCTCAACAAAATATTAGCAATCAAATCTAACAATACATTAAAAGGATAATACATCATAATCAAGTGGGATTTATCCCAGTTGATGCAAGGATGGTTCAATAACCACAAATTAATCAATGTGATACACCACATTAATAAATTAAAGAATAAAAAATCATACAGTCATCTACATAGATGCAGAAAAAGCTTTTGACAAAATTCAACATTCATTTATGATAATAACTCTTCACAAAGTGCGTATAGAGGGGACATACGTCAACATAATAAATGCCATATATGATAAGCCCACAACTAACATCATATTCAGCAATAGAAAGCAGAAAGTATTTTCTCTAAGATCAGGGACAAGACAAAGATGCCCACTCTTGCCACTTTTATTCAGCATAATATTGGAAGTCCTGGCCACAGCAGTCAGACAAGAAAAAGAAATAATATAACCCAAATTGGAAAGGAAGAAGTAAAACTGTCGCTGTGTCACTGTCTACAGATGACATGATACAATACATAGAAAATCCTGAAGACACCACCAAAAAACTACTAGAGCTCATCAATGAATTCAGTAAAGTTACAGGATACAAAATTAACATACAGAAATCTCTTGCATTTCTATACATTGACACTGAACTATCAGAAAGAGAAATTAATGAAACAATCCCATTTACAGTTATATCAAAAAGAATAAAATACCTAGGAATAAATCTAACCTAGGATGTAAAAGACGTGTACCCCAAAAACTATAAGACGCTGATGAAAGAAATCGAAGATGAGACAAACAGATGGAAAGATATACCATGTTCTTGGATTGGAAGAATTAATATTGTTAAAATGACCATACTACCCAAGATAATCCACAGATTCAATCTATCCCTATCAAAATACCAATGGCATTTTTCACAGAGCTAGAACAAATCATTTTAAAATTTGTATGGAAACACAAAAGACCCTGAATAGCCAAAACAATCTTGAGAAAGAAGAACAGAACAGAGGTATCACACTCCCTGATTTCAGAGTATACTACAAAGCTACAGTAATCACAGCAGTGTGGTACTGGCAAAAAAACAGACACATAGATTAATGGAACAGACTAGAGAGCCCAGAAATAAACCGACACACTTATGGTTGATTCATCTACAACAAAGGAGGCAAGAATATACAGTGGAGAAAAGACAGTTTCTTCAATAAGTGAGTTTCTTCAATAAGTGGTAGTGGGAAAACTGGACAGCTACATGTAAAAGAATGAAATTAGAACATTTTCTCACACCACATACAGAAATAAACTCAAAATGGTTTAAAGACTTAAATGTAAGACCGGAAACCAAAAAACTCCTAGAAGAAAACATAGGCAGGGACTTCCCTGGTGGTCTAGTGGTTAGGACTCCATGCTTCCGTTGCAGACGGTGTGGGTTTGATCCCGGGTCACAGAACTAGGATCACACATGCTGTGCAGCCAAAAAAAAGTCGAGATCCCTTGACTTCTGTAACTATCCAAAAATAAATAAATAAATAATTTTAAAAATGAAGTTTTAAATAAATTAAGCTACTTTTAAAAAAAGAAAACAGAGGCAGGACACAGTTTGTTATAAATCGTAGCCATACTTCTTTGGATCTGTCTCCTAAGGCAAAGGAAACAAGCAAAAATAAACAAATGGGACCTAGTTAAACTTAAAAGCTTTTGCACAACAAAGGAAACCATTGGCAAAATGAAAAGACAACCTACTGAATGGGAGAAAATATTTTCAAATGATACAACTGATAAGGGGTTAATATCCAAAATATATAAATAGTTCATACAACTCAATATTGAAAAAACTACCTGATTTAAAAAAATGGGCAGAAGACCTGAATAGATATTCTTCCAAAGAAGACATACAGATGGCCAACAGGCACATGAAAAGATACCCAACATCACTAATCATCAGAGAAATGCAAATCAAAACCACAATGAGATATCACCTCACACCTGTCAGAATGACTGTCATCAGAAAGACCACCATTAACAAATGTTGGTAAGGATGTGGAGAAAAGGGAGTGCTTGTACACTACTGGCAGGAATGTAAGTTGGTGTATCCACTGTGGAAAGCAGTATGGAGGTGCCTCATAAAATAAAAGCAGAACTACCGTATGATCCATCAATTCCATTCCTGGGTGTATATCCAGAAAAGATGAAAACTCTAATTTGAAAAGATACATGCAACCCAATGTTCACAGCAGCATTATTTACAATAGCCAAGATATGGAAGTAACCTATGTTGCTAATAAAACAGAAACAGACTCACAGATGTAGAGAACAAACTAGTGGTTACCAGTGAGGAGCGGGGTAGGGGAGGGGAAAGATAGGGGTAAGTGATTAAGAGGTACAAACTACTAAGTATAAAATAAATAAGCTATGTGGATGTATTGTACAGCACAGTGAATATAGCCAATATTTTCTGATAAATTTAAATGAAGTATAAGCTATAAAATTTTGAGTCACTGTGTTGTATAACCGAAACTAATATAATATTGTAAGTCAACTATACCTCAAATTTTTAAAAATGAAAGTGTTTTAATACTGTATTATGAATATGACAGTAAAACTGTATGCCATAAAATTTTTATAATGATTCATTCATTAATGTATATGCCAGGCTACCATGAAGCCATCATATTGATTACACTAGACTACTATAAAGCAATTTGTATTGCTTTTTCTTCATTATCAATGCATGAATCATTGTACCTGTAAATAAAGATGAATTTGTTTTTCACATTATCTTTTCTTTTTTGATGTCTAGTTTTAGTAATATGCACAACATGTAAAGCATTTTGTAATATCATATAAGACAATATTGATGTAGGTACTGAGACATGATTCATCTTGTGAACAGACGATGTAAACTTAGGGTATTGATAAAAATATACAGTACTATAAATGTATTTTCTCTTCTTTATGATTTTCTTAATAACTTTTTTTTATCCCTAGCTTACTTTATTGTAAGAATACAGTGTATAGTACATATAACATACAAAATATGTGTTAATTGCCATTTATGTTATCTGTAAGGCTTGCAGTCAACAGTAGGCTATTAGTAGTTTAAGTTTTGGGTTATACTCTTGAGTTAAAAGTTATACACAGATTTTCAACTGCTCAGGGGATATCACCACTCCTAATCCCCATGTTGTTAAAGGGTCAACTGTATGTGCTGTCTTCAAGAGTGGTACTTGAAATATAAAAATCACAGACAGGTTTAAAGCAAAAGAATGAAAAAGATATGCCAATCAAATATTAGCAATAGGAAGTTGAAGTGGCTGTGTTAACATCAGACAAAATAGAATTCAAGACAAAGAGTATTACCAGAGAGAGGAGATACTTAATAATGATTGAAAGAGCACTTCATTAGAAGAACACAACAAATCCTAATATATATTTATTAGTAGGCCCCTAATAACAGAAGTTCAAAATACTTAAAGCAAAAAGTAAGACAACTAAAGGAAGAAATATACAGGTCGACAATTATAGTTGTAGATTTTAACAACTCTCTACCAGTAATTGAGAACAGGAAGAAAAAATCAGTACAACTATAGAGAATTAGAATAGCACTACTGGGCTTCCCTGGTAGCACAGTGGTTAAGAATCTGCCTGCCAATGCAGGGGACACGGGTTCGAGCCCTGGTCTGCGAAGATCCTACGTGCCACAGAGCAACTAAGCCCGTGTGCCACAACTACTGAGCTTGTGCTCTAGAACCTGCGAGCCGCAACTACTGAAGCCCACATGCCTAGGCCCCGTGCTCTGCAACAAGAGAAGCCACTGCAGTGAGAAGCCCATGCACCGCAATGAAGAGTAGCCCCTGCTCACTGCAACTAGAGAAAGCCCACATGCAGCAATGAAGACCCAATGCAGCCCAAAATAAAATTAATTAAATTTTTTTTTTTTTTTTTTTTTTTTTTTTTTTGCGGTACGTGGGCCTCTCACTGCTGTGGCCTCTCCCGCCGCGGAGCACAGGCTCTGGACACGCAGGCCCAGCGGCCATGGCTCATGGGCCCAGCCGCTCTGTGGCACGTGGGATCTTCCCGGACCGGGGCACGAACCCGCATCCCCTGCATCGGCAGGCGGACGCTCAACCACTGCACCACCAGGGAAGCCCTAAAATTAATTAATTTAAAAAAAAAAGAATAGCACTACCAGTCATATCTAATTGACATTTTTAGAACAGTGTACCCCAAAACTGCAGAATATATAATCTTGGCACATGCTTAGGCTTTGTTTGTCAAGATAAATCATATGCTGGCCTATTAACACATATCAATAAATTTTGAAAGGTTGAAATCATATACAGTGTACAGAATTTCTCTGAGCACAACAGAATTTAATCAAAAATTGAAACAGTAAGATCTCTGAAAACATCCAAGTATTTGGAAATGAAACATAATACTTTAAATAATTCATAAGTAAAAGGAGACAATCTCAAGGGAAAATCGCAAATATTTTAAATTGAAAGATAATAAATATACCAAATATAAATATTTGTGGGGTGCAGCTAAAGAAGTATATAGAGGAAACTTTTACATTTTTAAGTACTTACATCAGAAGAAAATGCTTATATACATTTTATAAAGGTTTAAATTTCTATTTTTACCTTAAGAAGCTAAAGAACAAGCCCACAGCTAACGTCATACTCAACAGGGAAAGAGTGAAAGCTTTTTCTCTAAAGATCAAGAACAAGACAAGTGTGACAATATAGTGCTGGAAGTCCAAACCAGAGCAGTCAGGCAAGGGAAAAGAAGGTGTCAAATCCAAAAGGAAGAAGTAAAATTATCTCTGTTTGCAGATGACATGATCTTATATAGAGAAGACCCTAAAGACTCTACAAAAAAAACTATAAGAACTGGTAAATGAATTCAGTAAAGCCAGGATATGAAACCAACATACAATAATCGGTTGTGTTTCTAAACACTAAAGACAAATTATCTGAAAAAGAAAATAAGGAAACAGTCTCATTCATGATGGCTCCAAAAGCAATGGAATACTTAGGAATAATTTTAACCAAGGATGTAAAACATCTGTACACTGAAAATTACAAGACATTGATGAAAGAAATTGAAGAAGGCAAAAATAAAAGGAAAGATATCCCATGTTCATGGACTGGAAAACTTAATATTGTTTTAAGCAGTTCATACTTCCTAAAGCCATCTATAGATTCAGTGAAATCCCTATGAAAATTCCAGTGGCATTTTTTACAGATATAGAACAATCAGTCCTAAAATTTATGTGGTACCACAAAAGACCTGACTAACCAAGGCAATCTTGAGAAAGAGGAACAAAGTTGGAACACTCAAATGTCTTGATTTCAAGCTATATTACAAAACTACAGTAATCAAAATAGTATGGGACTGGCATAAAATAGACACATAAACCAATGGAACAGAACTGAACCCCCCCAAAAAACCCCATGAATATATGGGCAACTGATATTTGACAAGGCAACCAAGAATACTCAATGGGGAAAAGACAGTCTCTTCGACAAATGGTCTTGGGAAAACTAGATATTCACATGCAGAAGAATAAAACTGGCCTCCTATCTTACACCTCTCACAAAAATTAACTCAAAGTGGATTAAAGTCTTAAATGTAAGACCTGAGACTATTAAATTACTAGAAGAAAACACAGAGGAAAAGCTCCTTGACATTGGTCTTTGCAGTGATTTTTTTTTTTTTTTGGAGATGACACCAAAAACAAAGGAATAAAAGCAACAATCAGCAAGTAGGACTACATCAAACTATAAAAAGCTTCTACCCAGCCAAAGAAACAATCAACAAAATAAAAAGGCAGCCTACAGAATGGGAGAAAAGATTTGCAAATCATATATCTGATAAGACGTTAATATTCAAAATATGTAAGGAACTCATACAACTCAACAACAAAAAGACGACCTGATTAGAAAATGGGCAGAGGAGCTGAATAGACATTTTTCCAAACATAACACATAGATGGCGAACAGGTACATGAAAAGATGCTCAGCATCACTAATCATCAGGGAAATGCCACAGTGAGATGGCACCTCACACCTGTTAGAATGGCTATTATCAAAAAGGCAAGAAATAACAAGTGTTGGAAAGCATGTGGAGAAAAGAGAACCCTTGTGGATTGGTAGTGGAAATGTAAATCAGTGCAGCCACTATGTAAAACAGGAAGGAAGTTCCTCAAAAAATTAAAAATAGAAGTACCATGTGATCCAGCAATTCCGCTTCTGGGTGTTTATCCAAGAAAACAAACTCACTATCTCCATAAGATACATGCACCCCCATGTTCGTTGCAGCATTATTTGCAATAACTAAGGCATGGAAACAGCCTAAGTGTCCACTGACAGATGAATGGAGAAAGAAAATATGGTGTATACAGTTGACCCTTGAACAATGCGGGGAGTAGGGGTGCTGATCTCCCGTGCAGTCTAAAATTCACAAACACTCAGTCCTCCATATCTGCAGTTAGGTATCTGCAGTTTCAGCCAACCATGGATCATGCAGTACAGTAGTATTTACAACTGAAAAAATCTGTGTGTAAGTGGACCCCTGAAGTTCAAACTTGTGCTGTTTAAGGGTCAACTGTGTATACAATGGAATATTATTTGGCCATAAAAAAGGAGAAAATCCTACCATTTGCAACAACATGGATGAATCTTGAGGGCATTGATAAGTGAAATGTCAGAAAAAAACAAGTACACTGTGATTCCACTTATATGAGCTGCTTACAATAGTCACAATCGTAGAGACAGAAAGTAGACTGGTGGTTGCCAGGGGCTTGGGGGGAGGGATGAATGGGGAGTTACTGTAATGGGTGTAGAGTTTCAGTTTTACAAGATGAAAAGGGTTATAGATATGAGTGATGATTGAACAACGTTACTAATATTTAATACCACTGAACTCTACACTTAAGAATGGTTAAGATGATAACTTTTTAGTGTATTTTACTACAACAAAATAATTGAAAAAATAATCAATGTCAAGAGAATGAGAAGAGAAGCCACAGACTGAGGCAAAATATATGCAAAGGACGTATCTGATAAAGGACTGTTATCCAGAATATGCAAAGGACTCTTAAAACTTAATAAATAGGAAAGCTAACAACCTGATTAAAAAATGGAGAAAAGATCTGACCAGGTACCTCACCAAAGAAGATATACTCTCATACTGTTGGTGGGAATATAAATTGGTGCAGCCACTATGGCAAAAAGTATGGAGATTCCTGAAAAAATTAAGAATAGAACTATAACACACACACACAAAAGAACTATCATATGATCCAGCTATTTAACTTTTGAGTATTTATTCAAAGAATACAAAAACACTAAATCAAAAAGTTACATACACCCCTATGTTCATCACAGCATTATTTATAATAGCTAAGATATGGAAACAACCTAAGTGCCCATTGTTGGATAAATGGATAAAGATGTGGGGGGGGTGTATAAAATATACAGTGGAATACTACTCAGCCATGAAAAATGAAATCTTGCCATTTGTGAGAATATGGATGGATCTTGAGGGTATTATGCAAAGTGAAATAAGTCAGAGAAAGACAAATACCATATGATTTCACTCGTATGTAGAATATTAATAAACAAAATGAAAACAAACATAAATACAGAGAACAGAGTAGTATGGTTACCAGAGCGGAAGGAGCTGGGAGAAAGGCAAAATGAGTATAGGGCGTCTGTTGTATGGTGACGGATGGAAACTAAACTTCTGGTGGTGAGCATGCTGTAATATATATAGAAGTCAAAATATAATGTTGTACACCTGAAACTTATATGATCTTATAAATTAATGTCACCTCAATTTTTAAAAAAAGAAAAGATATACAAATGGCAAATAGGCACATGAAAAGATATGCCACATCATATGTCATGAGGGAAACGCAAATTAAAACAATGAAATACCATTATACACCTATTAGAATAGCCAAAATCAAGAACTTGACAACACCAAATGAGAATGTGGAGCACAGGAACTTATTTATTACTGGTGGGAATGCAAGATGGTACAGCCACTTTGGAAAACAGTTTGGCAATTTTTTACAAAATTAAACATATTCTTACCACACAGTCCAGCAGTCACACTCCTTGGTGATTAGCCAAATGAGTTCAAAACTTATTTCTCCACAAAAACCTGCACATGGATGTTTATAGCAGCTTTATTCATAATTGCCAAAAGTTGGAAGGAACCACTATGTCCTTCATTAGATGAATAAACTGATACATCCAGACATGGAATATTATTTGAAGCTAAAATGAAATGAGACGGAATTCCCTGGTGGTCCAGTAAATACTCTGCGCTTCCACTGCCGGGGGCCTGGGTTCGATCCCTGGTTGGGTAACTAAGATCCCACAAACTGTGTGGCATGGCCTAAAAATAATAATAATAATAACAAAATTCCATGAAAAGAGATGGAGGAACCTGAAGTGCATATTACTAGGCGAATGAAGCCAATCTGAAAAGGTTACGTACTGAATGATTCCAACTGTATGATATTTTAGAAAAGGTAAAACTGTGGAGACAGTTGAAAGATGAGTTATTACCAGGGGCTAGTGGGAAGAGGGATTAATAAGTGGAGCACAGAGGTTTTTTAGGGCAGTGAGACTGCTCTGAATGATACTGTAATGATGGGCAGGTACATGCCCTTATACGTTTGTCAAAACTTATAGAATGTGCAACGCCAAGAGTGAACCCTAATGTGAACTATAAACTTTGGGTGATAATAATGTTTCAGTGTAGGTTCATCAGCTAACAAAATGTACCACTCTGGTGTGGGATGTTGATAGTGCGAGAGCCTGTTGGGTGTGTCAGGCAGGAGCTATATGGGTTGATAGTAGGGGAAGCTCTTAGGGAGAGTAAAGGTAGGGCATGTATGGGAACTCTGTACTTTCCTCTAAATTTTGCTGTGTGTTTGAAACTGCTCCTAAAAAGAAAGTCTGTTTTTAAAAATCAACTAATGTAATTCCCCATATTTAGTAGCATAAAGTGGAAAAACCACATGGTCCTATCAATAGATAACAAAAAAATCATTTGACAGTGTTAATGCCCACTCATGATAAAACTCTCAACAAACTAGAAATAAAAGGGAACTTCCTCAACCTGACAAAGTTAATATATGAAAAAATCTATGTGCAACTACATACTTAATGGTGAAATTTTGAATGCTTTGCCACTAAGACGGGGAACAATGCAAGGATACACTTACGATCTGTATACAGTATTCTGCTAGATACAGTGAAATAATACAAGAAAAAAAATAGAAATCATAAAGTTTGGAAGAAGTAAAACTGTCTCTTTTCACAGATGACATGATTACCCATATGAAAATCCTAAGGAATCCACAAATCAAGGACTAGAATTAATAAGATGAATTTTTTTGCAAGGTCTTTGGATATAAAATCAATACGAAAATTAGTTGTATTTCTGTATAATAAGGCAACAACTGGAAAATGACATTTTAAAAAGTGACACTATTGACAATAGCATAAAAAAACCTAAATAATTAGAGAGATAAAACATGTCATGGATTGGAAAACTCAGTATTGTTAAAAATGTCAGCTCTGCCAAGACTGATCTTAGAGGTAAACAGTCTAAATCACAGCAGGCCTTTTCTTTTCCTTTTTTTTTTTTTTTTTGAAATTGTCATGCTTATTCTAATGTCTGTGAAAATGGGAAGGATAGTTTAATCCAGAAATATATCCACACATATGTCCAGTTGACTTTCTGAAGGTACCAAAGCATTTCAATGGAAAGGAAGGGCATTTCAATAAATAATGATTGACCAACTAGGTGTATATATATGGAAATAAAATGAACCTTGACCTTTCCTCATGCTATACCAAAAACTTGATCTAAGATGGACCAAAGGGCTAAACATAAAAGCCAAAACTATAAAGCTTCTATAAGTAAACACAGGAAAATATCTTGTGATCTGTAAGTAGGCAGAGATTTCTTGGATCTGACAAAAAAGTAATTATTAAAAAAGAAAAATAAAGGTGATTTTTAGGTTTAACTTAAATTTAAAACTTCTGCCCACTAAAAGCCAACATTAAGAAAATAAATAGGCAAGCCATATACTGGGAAAAAAATATTTCCAAATCATATATCTGAAAAGGGACTATATCTAGAAAACATAAAGAACTCTATTGTTTAGTAATAAAAACATAAGTAATCCAATTCAAAAAATAGACAAAACACTTGAGTAGAGACTTCCCAGAGGAAGATGTATGAATGGTCAATAAGCACATGAAAAAGCACTCAACATCAGTAGTCATCAAGGAAGTGCAAATTAAAATCATAATGAAATACCACTACACACACCAGAATGGCTAAAATTGAAACTACTGATAACATCAAATGTTGACAAGGATGTGGAGCTACCATAATTCATATACATTGTTGATAGGATGGTATACCACTTTGGAGTAAAGCATGACAATTTTTAATAAAATTAAACTTATGTCTGTCCTGTGATCCAGCAGTTCTGCTCCAAGGTATTTAAGTAAGAGAAATGAAAATTGCTGTTCACGGAAGGATATGTACAAGAATGTTTATGGCATCTTTGTTTTAATTTTATAGTCAAAACCTGGAATCAACCCAACAACAGGCGAATGGATAAACATAACATGATATTTTCTTACAGTGGAATACAAATTGACAATAAAAAGGAGCTAACTACTGACATATAGATTAACTTCAGACAGTATGACGAACAAAAGACACTGAAAACTAATGAATGCATATTGTATGGTTCCGTTTATATGAAGTTATAGAATAGGCAAAATTAATTTATGGTAGAAAAATATCATCAGAAAAGAGGTTGCTCCTGAAGAAAGGATCGCCTAGGAAGGGGAAACTTTCTGGGATAATAAGAATATTCCGTGACTTTAAAGATGGATGATTTCATTTGTCAAAACTTATAGGATTATACACTTACATTTTCATTTTACTGTATGTAAATTTTACCTAGAAAAGAAAAGTATATAAACAAACAAAATTCCACATTCCTTGCTGGGAAGAAATTTTTTAGTAAAGAAGGAGTAGTAGACTTTTCCTCAGTAACAACAACAAAGGAATTTTTAAAGTAACTATATTAAAGATTTTGCATTAGGCGCAAAGAAGACAGGTAAAAAGTGACGGCAAGTGATTCTTAGTTACAGAGTTAAGAACGCAAGAGTTTTGACAAACACCAAAATGATGGAAAATTTGAATAGTGGAAAAGTCTTGGGGAAACGTCTGGACATGATACTTTAACCACATTGTACAGGAAGTCGTTAATCAGGTGTCCGTTGCTGTGAATAGTTCTAGAACTCTGTGTAGTCAGAGAAGCCAGGGTATAAAAAGAGATTTTTAAATCATTGGTTTGTTAAGAAGTTGTAAAATTCAGAACTGGCCTAAAAGTAATGTAGTTTATCTAAGTAGTTTATCTAAGTCAAAGGGTTATGGGAAAGGAAGTCATCAAGGACAATATGGAAGGTGTGATTTGGAAGATATGGAAGATGTGATTTATAGAAGTAAATGCAGAGTTAAGATTTGACAGCTGCTGGTTTAACCCAAATTCTGAATCCTGGCCCAAAGCTGAGGCTCTGACCAATAATATTTAAAGTTGTCCCTTGATGTTTGTTTATAATGAAATTACTTTCTAAACTTGGATTTTTGGATGCCATTAGGTATGTTCACCAGATTCCCAGCAAACCTTCTGTTGTGCTTGAAAAATTGTCTCTTTTTTTTGCATTGCATATTTGACCTTATAAACGGTCAAAGAAGTAGAGTGACCATATAATCTATCACCCAAGTAAGCATCTTCTGAAAGTAGAATAGGAGGTGCTGTTAATAACGGAAGTAGGATAACAGGTGTAAATGGACATTGTCCTGAGATAATCAGCTAATAGGATTTATGGATTAATAGGATTTACCCTACCTAAAGGATATTTTGAAATTTTTTTCTTATTATAAAATATTCTCAGAGCCTTAGGATAATGCTGATAACCACAAAAGCATTTTTTTCTTACTTTCCTGAACTTGGCATTCTGACCGAGAATCTGCTTTTCATCCCTTAGTGACCATGTATGCTAACTTAGGTTGCTGCTTTTGTTTTTGTTTTTTTAGCTTTGCGTTGTCAGCACCAGTAATCTGGAAATGGCTGTTAAGGAGAGGGCTGCCTTAGAGACAAAAGCTTAAGTATTTTTAAAAGTCTTTGAGCCAGTTAAGTAAAACTGGATAGAATTTAGCCATCATTTGAACAGATAGATACTCCTGTAATAATAGGGGAGCCTGACTTCACATATTGATCTGTGGTAGAGGGACATAAATGACATCCTTATAAAAATATGGAAATATCTTCTTTTCTCGATTTATAAAGGCAATGCATTTGCAAAAAAAAGAAAAAAGAAAAAACACAGAAGTGTAGAAAGTGAGTTTCCCCTAAAGTTTTATAAATCTCCCTCTAAAGTTTGATGTATGTAAGTATACAGTATATGCCAGAACATAAGATGGTCCTCCCTCCAAATTATATTTGAGTTCTTATACTTTTCGTATTATAAGTATTCTCTCAGTTTATTTTGCATAACCAAGCCTGCTTGGTGAAGACTCACTGATTTCTGATTTCATTTTGTTACGGTTTGAGAAAGTACTTTGTATGATTTTACTTCTTTTAAAGTTGTTGAGACTTGTTTTATGACCTAGCATTTGATCTGTCTTAGAGAATGCCCCACGTATGTTTCAAAAGACTGTATTTTGCTATTGGGTTGAGCATTGTGTATATGTTAGCTAGGTCAAATCGGTTGATAGTGTTGTACATGTCTTCCATATTCTTATTGATTTTCTGTTTTATTGTTGTATCAATTACTGAAAGATTAATATTAAAATCTCTAACTATAATTGTTGAACTCTTTACCATTTCATCAGATTTTGCTTCAGGTATTTTGGTGCTCTGTTAAGGTGCATATATATTTATATTTGTCATATTTTCCTGATACATTGACCCTGTTATCATTATGAAATGTCCCTCTTTGTTTCCAGTAGTATCCCTTATTTTAAATTTTCATTAATATAGCCATTCCAGTACTCTGTTGTTACTGTGGTAAATCTTTTTCCATCCTTTACTTTCAACCTATTTGAATCTATGAATCTAAAGTGTGTCTCAGACACATGTAGAAATATATAAACAGCTTATAGATGAGTCTTGTTCTATTGAAGTCAGTCTGCAAACCTCGGCCTTTTTAAAAATTTAAGAAATTTTTATCTAATTGTATTTTTTATTGAGGTATAATTGACATCTAATATTAGTTTCAGCTGTACAACATAATGATTCAATATTTGTATATATTGTGAAATGATCACCACAGTAAGTCTAGTTAATATCCATCACCACACATAGTTACCAAAAAAGTTACAACTTTTAAGATCTACTTTTTTAGCAACTTTCAGATATAGGATTCAGTATTATTAACTATAGTCACCATGTTGTACATTACCTCCCCATGACTTTTTTTGTTTGTTTTTTGTACAATTAAAAGAAAATTTTTTTTATTGAAATATAGTTGATTTACGATGTGTTAGTTTCAGGTGTACAGCAGAGTGATTCAGTTACATGTGTATACGTGTGTGTGCGTGCATGTGCGTGTGTGTGTGTGTGTGTGTATATATATATATATATATATATATATATATATATATATATTCTTCTCCATTATAGGTTATTACAAGATACTGAGTGTAGTTCTCTGTGCTGTACAGTAGGTCTTTATTGGTTATGTATTTTATATAGACTTACTTATTTTATAACTGGAAGTTTGTACCTTTTGACCCCTTTCACCCTCTGCTTTTGATCAGTGGTTAGTCTATTCACATTTTATGTAATAATTGATATGCTTGCATTTATGCCTGTCGTTGTGCTATTTGTTTACAATATGTCTCATATCCTTTATTTTCCTTTACCTCCTTTCCTGCATTCTTCTGTGTTAAACAAATACTGTTTAGGATACAATTAGTATACAAATTTTATTTAGTATAGTTATATAGTTAGTATTTGTATATTAGTATACAAATGTAGTATACAATTTTGATTTCTCTGTTGTTATTTTTAGGTATTTTTTGAGAGTTTTGTGTGTATGTGTGTGTTAGTTGCTCTGGGAAATACAATATGCAGTTTTAACATATCACAATCTAATTAAGATTAATACTGAATTAATTCTGATAAAATACAGCAGATTTACTCCAGTATAGCTCCATTTTCTCCTACTTCCTTTTTACTGTCATCAAACGTGTTACATTAATATCTGTGATAAACCTGAGAATATAGTATTATAATTATTGCTTTAAATAATCTTACTTTTTAAAAATGAAGAGAATAGAAAAAAAAGTGTGTGTGTGTGTGTATTTTGTACACACCGTTTTTTATATGCACCCACATATTTACCATTTCTGGTGTTTTTCTTTTCTTGCTGTGGATTTTAGTTACTGTCGGGTATTATTTCCTTTTATCACAAAGAATGTGTTTTAGTATTTCTTCCTAACTTGTCTAGTAGCAACAGATTCTCTCTGTTTTTATCTGAGAATGTTTCCATTTCTCCTGCATTTGTGAAAAATAGTTTCACAGGATATAGAATTCTTGCCTGATGGTTTTTTCTTGTTAGCACACTGAATATGTCACTCTGTTGCCTTCTGACCTTCATTGTTTCTGATGAGATGTACCTGTTGATTGTGTTGCTCTTCTCCTACGTGTGATGAGTCATTTTTCTCTTGAAGCTTTTCTCTTGAATATTCTCTCTTTATCCTTGGATTTTGGAAATTTCACTATGATGTGTCTAGGTTTGATACTCTTTATACTTATCCTATTTGGGGTGTATTGAGTTTCATGGGTTAGTAGCTTAATTTTTTAAATCAAATATGGGAGAATTTTGGCCATAATTTCTTACAATTTCCTTTTCTCCTTCTCTCTCTCCTTCCTTTGGGTCTCTCATTACAAATATGTTGGTGCACTTGACATCTTCCTACAGCTCTCTGAGGCTCCCTTCATTTTTCTTCAATCTTGTGCTCTGTATTCTTTGGATTGGATAATTTCTGTTGATCTCTAATAGATCAGAGTCCAGACTTGCTACAATATATTATCTAAAATATTCCCTGATTCTTTTCTTCAAATCTTCTCTTTAACTCTAGAGTTTCTATTTGGTTCTTTCGTATAGTTTCTGTGAAATTCCCTGTTGAGTCATTGTCTTTAATTCTCTGAACATATTTATAAAATCTACTTTTGAAGACTTTGCTAATGTATCATCTGTGTCAATTTCTACTTACTGTACTTTTATCCTGAGTAAGAATCATGCTTTTTTATTTCATTACATATCTAGTAATTTTTGGTTGAAAACTAGATATTTTAGATAATATATTGTAGCAACTCTGTAATTTTTTTGAGAATTGTTTTTACTTTATTAACTTGCCTATGCAACCACTGATGTCTCTGCTCAGTTTTTTTTTACTGTTTTATTTTTAAGCTTGCTTCCTAGGGAATGTTCCTGTGTCTGCATAACTTAGTGGCCAACCAGTGACTTAGGCAGAGATTGTACTCAAACATCTTAATCCAGAAAGGCCTCAGACTGATCTCTGTGTGGACTTGGGAAACACATACAAAGTTGCTGTCCGTTTTCAGGTCATCCTTAGCTTTTACTTTTTACCAGACTTTCTTAGGTCTTTCCCACCTAATCACATAGTTTTCCACTTAGGCAAGAATTTATGGAGAGTTTATTTCAGTCTTTTTATGGCTCTCTAGTTTCCAGGATCTCCCTGTTAAATTCCTAGCTATTCTGCCAGTCACCTCAGACAGGACTACCTCTTAGGCTTGCAAAGTTGTGGGGTTTTCTTATTCTTTCCTGATCGAGTTTGCCACTCTTAACTAGCCCAGTCACAGGTTTTTACCCACTGGCCCACATCCTGTCTGCCCCTCTGGCAACAAACAACACTGTTTCCATGACCAAACATACACTAGAAAAACTCTTTTTACCAACCAAGCTGTTGGTGATGGTAGAGTGTCAATAGCCTCTTGCAAGAAGGCCACTGAGTTCACTTGTCCTTAACTGAAGCTCTAGCAATTTTTCAACAGTAATCGTTTCTTAATTGTTTTCTGCATTTGGCCCATTTCTAGTACCCTGAAATGGTTGTCTTTGACAATCTTGTACAGGTTTATACAAGTCTTTTGCAGAGAAGAATCACCAACCTCTTCACGCTGCCATAACTGGAGGTCCTTTTCTGTATTTATGTTTGTTTATTCAACTTTTATTACTCATATCTTCTGTATACCTGTTTACTTTTCCTTTAATTGGTCTGTCAAAGACTGAGAATGATATTTTTTTAACTTCTTATTTTTTATTGGAGTATAGCTGATTAACGATGTTGTGACAGTTTCAGGTGCACAGCAAAGCAACTCAGCCATACATATACATGTATCCATTCTCCCTCAGACTCCCCTCCCATCCAGGCTGCCACATAACATTGAGCAGAGTTCCCTGTGCTATACAGTGGGTCCTTGTTGGTTATCCATTTTAAATATAGCCGTGTGTACATGTCAATCCCAAACTCCCTAACTATCCGTTCCCGCCACCCTTCCCCCCCGGTAACCATAAGAGAATGATATTTTAGTCTTCTACAATTGAGTTTTTATCAGTTGATCCTTTTAAACAGTTTTGCATTGAATATTTGTATTTTATTTAAATGATATCATTGGGACTTTCCTGGCGGTCCAGTAGTTAAGACTCCGCATTTCCAATGCAGGGGGCACAGGTTTGATCCCTGGTTGGGGAACTAAGATCCCACATGGCACACACCGTGGCCAAAAAAAATTAAAAAATAAATACTATCTTTATACATTTTTGTGTGTATAAAATGTGTCACTTTGCCTAGTTTAATGCCTTAAATGCTACTGTTCTTATATTTTTCACTCATGCTGGATGTTTGCTTGGATTTTCCTTATGTTACTTCAGACTGGATTTAAATAGTGACACAAGAATTCATCTGTGTGAGGGATCCCCAAGACCACCCCCAGGTTTGGTTTGGTGATTCACTAGAAAGACTGAGTACTTGGAAAATAGTTGTACTCATGGCCATGGCTTATCACAGAAAAGGATATAAAGCAAAATAAGCAAAGGGAAAGGTACATGGAGCCAAAGTCCAGAGGAAAACAGGTGCAAGCTTCCAAGAGTCCCCTCCCTGTAGTGTCACACAAGACTTGCATAATTCCTTCAGCAGCAAGTTGCAGCAGCACTTGTGAAATGTTGTCTACCAGGGAAGCTCATTAGAAACTCAATGCCCAAGGTTTTTACAGGGGGCCGGTTACGTAGGCACCTTCTGCCCAACACATACAAGAATTGGAAAGCAGGTAACCACAATGTTTGCACAGTCTAGGCACAGTAAACCACCTTTCTTAGTATGGGAACAATGGGAACACTCCCCAAATTCAAGTACCCAGAAGTCAACATTATAGGCAACCCTTTCTAAGGTTAGCAGTCTGAAACCTAGTAAATCTTTTCTGCATAGCACCCTTGTCTTTTTTTTCTTTTCTTTTCTTTTTTTTTTTTTCAGTTGAACTACTCCTAGTGATTCATTCATGAGTATAATGACCAAATTTGTTGACTTTTTTTTTTTTTTTTGCAATTCGAGGTTTAAAGCAATGATATGATGTTAAAGTATTTTCCCCTTAGTTTGGTAGATATATGATTTCATTCATATATCAAATTAGGGATCACCATTTATAGTTTTGTTTTCTGTTTCAAAAAAATTTTTTGTTGTTCCTTTAAGCCTAAAATAAAGTACATGCTTTTTTTGAAACTTTAATAGACAACAGTACTATACTTTCTCCACTTTGAATTACATGCTTGGAGCAGTTTTGTATGTGACAGTTTTTTGTGTCTCCTAAATATCATAATGCCTTTTTGTTTCTTTTTTCAGCACGATTACGTGGTGTTCATGATGGTCTGTTCACTGGACAGATAGATGCTGTGGATACCCTTAATGCTACTTATAGAGTAACTTTTGATAGGGCAGGGCTTGGAACTCATACTATCCCTGACTATGAAGTTCTTGTAAGTATTGTTTCATAATACATGTGTTTTATGCCTATTAAATATGTTTTGTAGAGTTTTCTTAGGGGTTGTATTTATGATAGAATCAAAATTTCACATCACAGAAGAAGAGATCTTTAGGGGTTTCCAGCCCTGCTTACTAGACTCCTGGAGCAGAGCTATACTTAAGTCTTCCACATTTTCCAGAAGCTAGCATCCATCTACCTAATTTAGTGTGACACAACTGATCACTCTTGACTAACTAATCTTAGGGAACAAGCTACACAACACTTTCATTTCAGCTGTTGGTATAGTCCTCTTGCAAAATGACTTTAAAAGTATGTTAACATCTTGCACTTCAAAATATATTTTTATATGTTCCTATTTTATCCTCAGAGTATGCAGGGTGGTTGTTAATTACCCCCACCTTTTGCATGAGGAAATAGAGACATAAGTACTTTAGGTAATTTATTCAAGGCTTTCAAGCTGGATTCTTGCCCTATTGAGACCGGAATCCACATCTTTTGAACTTCTGATATAGTCCGTTAAACTACTGGACCATTATTTCATGATCATGCTTGATTTAGCAATGTCATGGAAATTATATACCTTTCTAATAAGTTAAAATATAAAAGATAAATATAACTCTAATAGTTTTTTTAATGAGTAATGAAATTTTTATAACAAAACTGTTTGCCTCTAAGCATTATAGAAATTAAATTGTTCACATTTAGCATCCCCTTTTTCCATTTCTTTGTTATAAACTTGATTTTTTTTCTTTTTTCTTTTTTCTTTTTTTTGTGGTACACGGGCCTCTCACTGTCGTGGCCTCTCCCGTTGCGGAGCACAGGCTCAGGACGCGCAGGCTCAGGGGCCATGGCTCATGGGCCTAGCCGCTCCGTGGCATGTGGGATCTTCCCGGACCGGGGCACGAACCCCTGTCCCCTGCATTGGCAGGCGGACTCTCAAACCACTGCGCCACCAGAGAAGCCCAAACTTGATTTTTAAGCGTTGTGAACTTACAATTAAAAATCAAAATTACTTTATCTCCTTAGTGCAAAAATAGAAGAGTCTTTTTTTTCTGATCTATACTTTTTAAAAAACTGTGACTCTCTGCTTACTGTAAGGGTTTCCTTATCAAATGTACTTTTAGAGAGGAGTAGGAGAGAAGGGAAATTTGGACTAAATATAGAGCAAGGTATACCAATCTTTAGTTTTTTTCATTAAAGGAGGAAATCTTTAAACCTCCCATTTCAAAAAAGAAAAATTACTTTTCTGTTTCATTAATGTAATTTCCTTTATGAGATCACCCAAACATTTCTCCCTGGCCAGATAAGAATTGCCTTTAATTACAGTGGGTAATATTCATATAGTCTTTAACACAGAGACAACCAAGGGTGACCATAGATCACTTTCCTTTCTTTCAATAGATCACTTTCTTCTGTTTTTATGAATTCAACCTCTTAGTAACAGAGTAATATCCATACTCTGACTTAAGTTCTAGCCCTTTGATCTTTGTAGGTTAATATACTTTATGATAAAATAGAACTGTTATAAAGCTAAAATGATTGGTAAAGTCTTCAAGTTTTGGGGACTATTTTCTTTTCCCAAAGAGTAATGAGCCTCATGAGACGATGCCTATTGCTGCCTTTGGACAAAAACAGCGACCTTCTCGATTTTTTATGACTCCACCACGGTTACATTATACTCCTCCTCTCCAGTCACCAATTACAGTAAGTAATATTTTTTAGATGCCACCAGTAGTTTAAATGATTATTATGAATGTAAACTATGCTCTTATGAAATACACATCTATTACAGTAACTTCAGGAGGTGCCCACATTATTTTGAGTTGTCAGATATTAAATAAAAAGTTAATAAAGTAAATAAAATAGTTGCTTCAACTCTGGAAATATTTTCCTTTTTTGTAGGATTTTTAATAGAGTAGTAATTATAATAGAATTTGCTCTTTATTTAAGAATAAGATATTTCCTTCCTACTGTATAGCCCAGAGAACTATATTCAATATCCTGTGATAAACCATAATGGAAAAGAATATGAAAAAAAGTATATATATATGCATAACTGAATCACTTTGCTGTACAGCAGAAATTAGCACAACATTGTAAATCAACTATACTTCAATAAAATAAATTTTTTAAAAAATAAGATACTTCTGGGACTTCCCTGGTGGTACAGTGGTTAAGAATCCACCTGCCAATGCAGGGGACGCAGGTTCGTTCCCTGGTCCGGGAAGATCCCACATGCCACGGAGCAGCTAAGCCCGTGCACCACAACTACTGAGCCTGTACTCTAGAGCTGGCGAGCCACAACTACTGAGCGCGCGTGCCACAACTACTGAAGCCCGCGCACCTAGGGCCTGTGCTCCGCAGCAAGAGAAGCCACCACAATGAGAAGCCTGTGCACCACAAGGAAGAGCAACCCCCGCTTGCCGCAACTAGAGAAAGCCTGCACGCAGCAACGAAGACCCAACACAGCCAAAAATAAATAAATAAATAAATAAATTTTAAAAATAGATACTTCCTTTTGAAAAGTCAATGGTTAAATAATTCCCTTTTATTCCCACAGGATAATGACCCCTTATTAGGACAGTCACCTTGGAGAAGTAAAATTTCTGGCTCTGACACAGAAACGTTAGGTGGTTTTCCAGTAGAGTTCCTTATCCAAGTGGTAAGAATTGCTCTGAATATTTTGGTTATTTGTTAAAAAAATTCAATGACTTTTGTGTTATTAAAGTTGAAAATTTTTCTAGGACCAAATATTTTTATACTTTTGAAAATCATTGTGTTGGTTTTAAGAACTCTGTTATTTTCCAACAAGCTTGAAAATAAGTTATAACAGCAAAAAAAGACTTAGAGACCTATTTTTGTTGGGCTTTTCTTGGGTTTGGTTCTTATTATTTTTCTGTGTTAAGGACTCTAACCTTCTAGTATATGCTCTGTGAAACTGAATGGTTAACTGTTCATAAATTGTATAATTATAAAGGTTTTTATTTAGTAATCTCAGTGAATCCTGCCATTATCAGTCACCTCAACAATTGTGATGTGTTGGCCAGCTCTCTGGTTAGGAGGAACTTTATTTCTTTTCTGAGACTAGGAATAGCTATTCATTTGCTAAGTACTTATTGATTAGGCACAAAGAAATCTAAGGCTAAATCGAAACAAGCATAGAATTATTATATAGAACAATTTCCTTGAATAGCCTGACTCTTAAGAATGTAATGCGCTGTTTGTTTTGAAAATTAGATTAAATAAATTATTTAGTTTGTTTTTTATCAGTAATTTAATGTTTTATTTTATTTTATTTAGTTTGAATCATAGTCAAATAATGTTTGATTTGTTTCTTTTCTTTTTATTTGAAAAGAAAAACTACTTGGCTTGGGATAGAGTCTTTATAAATAAAAATGTTTATAGCGTAATCCATTAAAATATTCAGTGTTATCTTTTACAATTAATGTTATTTTGAGGAAAAGTCTTGTCATTTGTGTGTATGTGTATAGCATTTTTTATTCCTTAGTTGTATGTTGTTAATTATCCTTGGAATACAAAATTACACCTTTTAACTTCCAAAGGTAGATAAGATATTTTTATATGAAAAGTTAAAAATATGAAAAGAGCCAAGGCTTATCATTTTCACACATAGGACACTTCTGTTTTAAAGAAATTCTTTCTTTTAAATAGTGGAAGTAAAAACAGAGCTAATATGTCATATTTGGACAAGTGTGTGTAGGGGGAGATGGGGGGAAGAACAGGGGGTCAGGGAGAGGGAGAGAGGGGCTGGGGAGAGAGAGAGAGAGAGAGAGAGAGAGAGAGAGAGAGAGAGCGATCCATCGATACACCAGCAGAGGGAGTCAGAGGCTAAACACTAGTACGCTACTTCTAAAGTATTGATGTTTTTATTGATGCTTAGATGTTTGATTGCAGTGCTTAATTTTAACTTCAAAATCTACATGTAAAAGCCTAGTTAAAACACTGCTTTCATTTTTAAGCTATCTAGCAGATAAAAATAAAAGTCCTTTTATGTACTTGTCTTTTGTAACATGTAAAGTTTTATGAAACTCAGATTTGCTCTTGTTAAGCTGTGAGATATGTTTTTGTCTTTTTCTGTTACTGTTTTCTTTCTTATAACAAAATAAACAGCATTTTTTTGCAAGTTTTATAACTCATAGTTTACAGTGAATTTGCTTAGTTAGGAAACTTTTTCTTTCCTGGGGTTAGGGATTTTGAGGAATCTAAAAGATTGACCCACTTCTTAGAGAGGACTCAGTTTTGAAAAGAATGAAAAGGAAACAGCGTGATTTTCTATCAAAAACAAGCAAGAAGGGACTTCCCTGGTGGCGCAGTGGTTAAGAGTCCGCCTGCCAATGCAGGGGACACGGGTTTGAGCCGTGATCCGGGAAGATCCCACATGCCGCGGAGCAGCTAAGCCCGTGCACCACAACTACTGAGCCTGTGCTCTAGAGCCTGCGAGCCACAACTACTGAGCCCGTGAGCCACAACTGAAGCCTGAGCATCTAGAGCCTGTGCTCCACAACAGAGAAGCTACCACAATGAGAAGCCCGTGCACCACAACAATGAGTAGCCCCGCTTGCCACAACTAGAGAAAGCCCGCGCACAGCAACGAAGACCCAAGGCAGCCAAAAATTAATTAATTAATTAAAAAAAACAAGAAACACAACTGAAAATGGGAGAGAGACTGTTGCCTTCATCCCATCTTTTACTGCTTCTAACTGAAGAATCACACAAATTTCCATAAAACCCCAACAACTAGAGACAGGGTACCAGAGTCCAGAGCTCTGGAGATACTAATGAGGGACTGTGTGAATAAGTATGTAACATATCTCACCAGGCCCTCCCTCTGCCTGTATCAACTTAGGTCAAGTTTTTAGATTTTTTTTTAATTATCAAAAATTTAATGCATGTAAATTCAGACAGGGGACTTCCCCGGTGGCGCAGTGGTTAAGAATCTACCTGCCAATGCAGGGTTCACGGGCTCGAGCCCTGGTCCGGGAAGATCCCACATGCCACAGAGCAGCTAAGACCGTGCACCACAACTACTGAGCCTGTGCTCTAGAGCCCGCGAGCCACAACTACTGCGCCCATGTGCCACAACTACTGAAGCCTGCGCACCTAGAGCCCGTGCTCCACACTAGAGAAGCCACCGCAATGAGAAGCCTGTGCACCACAACGAAGAACAGCCCCCACTCGCCACAGCTAGAGAAAGCCTGCGTGTAACAGCAAAGACCCAGCACAGACAATAAATAAAATTAATTAATTAATTAATTAAAAAAGGAAAAGCAGACAGAGTTGTATAATGCACCTCTGGGTACCCATTATCTAGCTATAACAGTTATCAACAACTCCTGGCCAGTTCAGTTTTAGCTATACTCCCACCCACTTTCTCTGTTTTGAGAAATCAGACGTCATATCATTTATCTGTAAATATTTCGTTATATATCTTTAAGTGGTAAGGGCCCTTTTTTTTTTAAGAGACATAACTATATTATCATTATTATACCTAAAAAGTTAACAAAAAAGTCTTAATATCGTCACATATCCAGTCAGCATTCCAGTTCTCCAGTTGTCTCTTAAATGTTGACTGTACTTTTTCCCCATTAACTTATTTGTTGAAAAAACTGGATTATTTGTCCATAGAGTCTCCCACAGTCTGGATTTTGCTGACTGAATCCTTGTGATAACATCCAACATATTCTTTTGTCTTTTATAGTTCATGTAAATTGCTCATTGAATATAAAGGTTTGATTTGATTTGGGTTTTTTATTTGATTGGTGTACTTGTTTTTGTGTGACTACTTTTATGTGTGGTTTTGTGTTCTAATAGGATACCCATATTATTTTATCTCTTTTTTTATATAATGTTGGCTGGTACTAATTATCAATGCCTAGGTCAATTCATTCATTAGGATTGCAAAATGGTGCTATTCTTGTTCTTTGTTTAGTAGCTGAAATAGTTCTATAAGGAAAAACTTCCCCTAATCTATTATTTGGTTACCTAATGGCATAGTTTGTATAGTATAGGCAGGATAAATGCTTGACTCTTTGTCTTTGCTTTCCAGTTTATGAGTATGGTCACTAGTATTCTCCAACAATGGTTAATTTTGTTTAAGTATCAGTCTGAACTCATGGATTTTAATGTATTTGTGCTTCAGTTAACTGTAGTTATTATTATGATTGGTCCACACATTGTTCCATATTGGACCAGTGAAAGCTTATTCAGGTTGACTCCTTAATCGTTTTGACATATCCTGGTTACAGTGGATTTTAAAATATCTTCTTCTCAGCCAGTCTGACTTATAAAATAGTGTCTGTGCTATATTTATATTGAAACACCAAAATCTGCTAAAATATCTTGGTGAAAACTTAGAAATTTGACATCTACATGATATACTTAAGTGCCTGTGTTTATTCCAAAACATCTCTTCTTCATTGTCTATAGACCAGATTATCAAAAATTCTCATGATTAAAAAGGAACATATCAAGAAATTAAGGGAAATGAACACAGAAGCAGAAAAACTGGTAAGGATATTTTTTTTTCTTTGTTTGCTTGTCTCATTTTAAAATGGTGGGCAGCTTCTATATCTAAAGATTTTTAAATATTTTATGGAAGAAAACCTTGAGATAAATGTTATTTTTAAATCCTGATTTGCTCTCGCTATCTCTTGTTATACTGAACATACGCTAAGTAAATTAGCAATGCAATACAGTTCATTACCCCAGACCTCCTTATGCCATTGAATAGGATTAATGGATATATATTAGGTTCTTTGACAGTTTGCGTGAGTGTAGAATTCCTAGCATTGGTGCCTCTGACTAAGGAGGTCATATTAGCAGAGGTTATTAAAAGTGATTCAGAATAAATAAATCAGGAAATACATAGGCTGGTATCTTCAGGTTATCTTGATGGAGCTTATATCCTATTTTATTAATCTAATGAGTACAAAAATATGAGTCAATTTTATTCATAGGAGAGAATTATCAGAGTTTCTTAAAATGTAGAAAATACTAAGGAAGTTTTAAAATTGTATTGAAAGTCATATCTTGCTTATGGATTTATAGGATGGTGAACAGATTTTTTCTCAAGTACCATCTCCAATTGATTGAAAATGGTTGCAAGGATGTATGAAAGTAAGAGAGAGCTCAGTGACTGGGCTTGGGGGCAAAGGGCTGTAGCTAATTACCAATGTCTGTCATGAATGCAGGAATAGGGAGTTGTCATAACATTAGTCATCTCTTGTATGGAATGGTGTGAGGGGTAGGTGTGGGTAAATAGCTGGACAAGTAGTTACCTAACTGAATGAGGAACAGTCCTTTTAGGATTATGGAATTTTTTTATCTGAACATGACTTTGAATTATCTAATTTGAACCCATCATTTTTATGGAATTGAAAACTGAAGACCAAAGATGTCAAGGGCTTTTGGACTAAGATTATGCTGCTATTTAGTAGTACAGGTACCAGAACAGGCTCCTTAGTCCCAGTTTAACTCATTTAGGCATGATATAAAATTAGTATTGTCAGATACACAGGCTATCAAAGATTGAAAAAAAATAGCTGTAACATATTACCATTATATATCCTAAATGTAAACATATTATGTGTTTGCTTCTTTCCTACTGGACTCTAATTCTTATCTTGGTTTCCATCAGTTCTACTTCTATCCTTTATTCTATGCCTTTTCAATGCTCCCCCACTACATTTCCTCTGATCATTTTATCATCTCTTCCACCCTGATGCATAATCAAATTATTTAACTTTCATATCACTAGCTAGGACTTTTCCCTGTATCTAGGTTTCATACCTTAAAGTACTAGACTTGCCTTAGCCTAGTTAGTGTTACCTACTTTTTAAAAAAGGCCTGTTTTGTTGTTGGTTTGGCTTCTTGGCATGTGGGATCTCTGTAGAAATCTAACTGGCTTGATAGGCTGTATAATTTATATATGATTAGAAAAAATTACCATTATAAAAATTGAAATACTGTAAAACTATTTAGTTTAGTATATGGTATAAATATGTTTTTATGCTTAGCATATGGATTTCTTCTTCTGTGCATATACTTTCATATGTTGTTTTGTTTTTTGAAGTACAGTTGATTTACAGTTTTGTCTTAGTTTCAGGTATACAGCATATTGATTTAGTATTTTTGTCAGATTGTATTCCGTTATAGGTTATTACAAGATACTGGGCATAATTCCCAGTGCTATACAGTGTATTCTTGTTGCTTATCTACTTTTTTTTTTTTTTTTTCTTTTTTTGCTGTATGCGGGCCTCTCACTGTTGTGGCCTCTCCCGTTGCGGAGCACAGGCTCCGGATGCGCAGGCCCAGCGGCCATGGCTCACGGGCCCAGCCGCTCCGCGGCATATGGGATCCTCCCAGGCCGGGGCACGAACTCGTATCCCCTGCATCGGCAGGCGGACTCTTAACCACTGCGCCACCAGGGAGGCCCGCTTATCTACTTTTTATATGATAATTTGTATCTGTTAATCCCATACCCCTAATTTATCCCTTCCTGCTTTCCTCTCCCCTTTGGTAACCACTAGTTTGTTTTCTATATCTGTGAGTCTATTTCTGTTTTGCATACACATTCATTTGTATTGCATTTTAGATTCCACATACAAGTGATATCATACAGTATTTATCTTCCTCTGACTTATTTCACTAAGCATAACATTCTCTAGGTCCATCCATGTTTCTGCAAATGGCTTTTTTTCATTGTTTTTTATGACCAACTAATACTCCATTTGTGTGTGTGTGTGTGTATGACACATCTTTGTAAACCAGTCAGCTGTTGCTGGGCACTTGGGTTGTTTCCATGTCTTGGCTATTGTAAATAGTGCTGTTATGAACATTGTGGTGCCCGTATCTCTTTGAATCAGTGTTTTCATTTTTTCTGCATATATACCCAGGAGTGGAATTGCAGGATCATATGGTAGTCTATTTTTAGCTTTTTGAGGACCCTCCATACTGTTCTCCATAGTGACTACACCCATTTACATGCCCACCAACAGTGTATGAGGAGGGTTCGCTTTTCTCCACATCCTCTCTAACATTTGTCTTTTGTAGACTTTTTTTTTTTTTTTTTTGCGGTACGCAGACCTCTCACTGTTGTGGCCTCTCCCGCTGCGGAGCACAGGCTCCGGACGCGCAGGCTCAGCGGCCATGGCTCACGGGCCCAGCTGCTCCACGGCATGTGGGGTCTTCCCGGACCGGGGCACGAACCCGTGTCCCCTGCATCGGCAGGCGGACTCTCAACCACTGCGCCACCAGGGAAGCCCCTTTTGTAGACTTTTTGATGCTAACCATTCTGACCAGTGTGATGTGATACCTCATTGTGGTTTTGATTTGCATTTCTCTAATAATTAGTGATGTTGAGCATCTTTTCATGTGCCTGTTAGCCATCTCCATGTCTTCTTTGGGAAAATGTCTATTCAGATCCTATGCCCACTTTTGGATTGAATTGTTTGCTTGTTTTTTTTTGATACTGAGTTGTATGAGCTGTTCATACATTTTGGATATGAACCCCTTGTCAGCCGCATCATTTGCCATTATTTTCTTCCATTCCATGGTTTGTCTTTTTCTTTTGTCAGTGGTTTCTTTTGCTCTGCAAATCTTTAAGTTTAATTAGGCCCCATTTGTTTATTTTTGCTCTTATTTCCTTTGCCTTAGGAGGCTGATCCAGGAAAATATTGCTGCACTGTCTGTCACAGAGTGCTCCGCCTCTGTTCTCTTCTAGGAGTGTTATGGTTTCGGGGCTTACAGTTAAACTGTTTTGAGGGTTTGTTTTGTTTTGTTTTGTTTTGTTTTTGTGTATATGGTGTGAAAGAGAATGTTCTAGTCTTACTGTTTTACATGTGGCTGTCCATTTTCCTAGCACCACTTGTTGAAGACACTGTCTTTTCTCCATTGTATAGGCTTACCTCTTTTGTTGTAGATTAATTTATTGCAGGTGCTTGGGTTTATTTCTGGGCTGTATTCTGTTTCATTGATCTATGTGTCTATTTTTGTGCCAATACCATGCTGTTCTGCTTACTACAGTTTAGGATAGTGTGACGTCTGGGAGGGTTATACATCCAGCTTTGTTCCTTTTTCTCAGGATTGCCCTGGCAATTAAGGGTCTATTGTGACTTCATATAAATTTTAGGATAATTTGTTCTAGTTCTGTGAAAAATGTCCTGGGTATTTTGATAGGGATTGCATTAAATCTGTAGATTGATTTGGCTAGTATGCCCATTTTAATAATGTTAATTCTTCCAACCCAATAGCACGGAATATTTTTCCATTTCTTCGAATCATCTTCCTCAATGTTTTATAGTTTTCAGAGTATAGGTCTTTCACCTCCTTGGTGAAGTTTATTCCTAGAGTTTGTTTTTGGTGCAATTTTAAACAGGATTGTTTTTTACTTTCTCTTTTTGATATTTCATTATTAGTATATAGAACCGCAGCATATTTCTGTATATTAGTCTTGTATCCTGCACCCTTTCCAAATTCATCTATTAGTTCTAATAGTTTTGGGGCCTAGACTTTAGGGTTCTCTATAGAGTATCATGTCATCTGCACATAATGACAGTTTTAGCTCTTCCCTTGCAACTTGTGTACCTTTTATTTCTTTTTGTTTTTGATTACTGTGTCTAGGACTTCCAGTACTATTTCCTGAATTCAGCGGGAAGGCTTTCAGCATTTCACTGTTCAGTATTATGTTGGCTGTGGGTTTGTCATATATGTTGAGATTTGTTCCCTCTATACCCACTTTGATGAACATTTTTATCATGAATGGATATTGAGTTTG
Source organism: Mesoplodon densirostris (assembly GCF_025265405.1). NCBI lineage: Eukaryota > Metazoa > Chordata > Mammalia > Artiodactyla > Ziphiidae > Mesoplodon > Mesoplodon densirostris. The sequence goes on from NC_082662.1 coordinate 170,259,418, forward strand.
TCAAATGCATTTTCTGCGTCTGTTGAGATAATCATGTGATTTTCATCTTTTTTTGTTTGTTAAAGTGGTATGTCACATTGGCTAATTTGTGTATGTTGAACCATCCTTGTGACCCTGGGATAAATCCAACTTGATCATAGTGTATGATCCGTTTTATGCATCATTGGATTAGGTTTGCTTATATTTTGTTGAGGATTTTTGCATCTCTATTAAACAAAGATATTGGCCTGTAATTTTCCTTTTTTGTAGAGTCTATGTGTGATTTTGGTATCAGGGTAATGGTGGGGCCTCATAAAATGAATTTGGGAGCATTCCCTCCTCTTCAGATTTTTGGAATAGTTTGAGAAGGATAAGTATAAGTTCTTCTTTACATGTTTGGTTGTCTGGTCCTGGACTTTTGTTTGCTGGGAGTATTTTAATTGTAGATTCAATTTCACTCCTAGTGATCGGTCTTCAAATTATCTGTTTCTTCTTGACTCAGTCTTGGCAAGCTGTATCTTTCTAGAAATTTGTCCATGTCTTCTAGGTTATCCAGTTTGTAGGCATATAACTATTCGTAGTATTCTCTGTCATTTTGTTTGTTTGTTTCTCTGTAGTATTGTGTTTATTTGGGTCCTCTCTCTTTTCTTCTTGATGAGAGCCTGGCTAAAGTTTATCAATTTTATTTGTCTTTTTAAATAACCAGGTCTTGGTTTCATTGATCTTCTCTGTTGATTTTTTTGGTCTCTATTTTATTTATTCTCTCTGATCTTTATTATTTCCTTCCTTCTGCTGACTTTGGACTTTGTTTTTCTTTTTCTAATTCTTTTAGGTGGTACGTTAGGTTGTTTATTTGAGATTTTTCTTATTCTTGAGGAAGGCCTATATCACTATGAACTTCTCTCTTAGAACTATTTTTGCTGCATCCCATAGATTTTGGAAAACTGTGTTTTCATCTTCATTTGTCCTGAGGTATTTTCTAATTTCCTTTTTGATTTCATCATTGACCCCCTTTTTTTTTTTTTTTTTTTTAGTAGCATATTGTTTAGTCTCAGTGTGTTTGTTCTTTCCTGGTTTTCTTTCTGTAGTTCATTTATAGTTTCATACTGTTGTGCTTGGGAGAAATGCTTGATATAATTTCTATCCTCTTACATTTCTTGAGACTTGTTTTGTGACGTAGTATGTGATCTATCCTGGAGAACGTTCCATGTGCCCTTGAAAAGAATGTGTATGTATTCTGCTATTTTTGGATGTTATTTCCTGTAGCTATCAATTAAGTCCAACTGGTCTAATGTGTCAGTTAAGACTACTGTTTCCCTGTTGATTTTCTGTCTGGATTTTCTGTCCGTCGATGTAAATGGGATGTTAAAGTCCCCTACTGTTACTATATTTTTGTCAATTTCTCCCTTTATGTCTGTTAAAATTTGCTTTATATATTTAGGTGCGCCTATATTAGGTGCATGTATGTTAACAAGTGTTATATCCTGTCTTGTTTTGATCCCTCTGTCATTATATAATGCCCTTTGCTATCTTTTCTTATAACCTTTGAAAGTCTATTTTGTCTGATATGAGTATTGCTACCCCTGCTTTCTTGTCATTCTCGTTTGCATGAAGTGTTTTTTTATCCACTTACTTTCAGTCTGTATGTGTCTTTTACCCTGAAGTGAGTTTACTAGGCAGTTTATTGAAGGGTTTTGTTTTTTTTATCCAGTCAGCCACGCTGTCTTTTGGAGTGTTTAGTCCATTGGCATTTAAAGTAATTATTGATAGATATGTACTCATTGCCATTTTAATCCTTGTTTTCCAGTTTTTTTGTTTTTTTGTTTTTTTGTTTTTTTTGCGGTACGCGGGCCTCTCCCTGTCATGGCCTCTCCCGTTGTGGAGCACAGGCTCCGGACGCGCAGGCTCAGCGGCCATGGCTCATGGGCCCAGCCGCTCCACGGCATGTGGGATCTTCCTGGACCGAGGCACGAACCCGTGTCCCCTGCATCGGCAGGCGGACTCCCAACCACTACGCCACCAGGGAAGCCCTTCCAGTTGTTTTTGTAGTTCGTCTTCATTCATTTCTTCTTTTTGTTTCTCCCATAGTGGTTTGATGATTTTCTTTTTTAATATGCTTGAATTCCTTTCTTTTTGGTTTTTGTGTATCTACTGTAGGTTTTTGATTTGTAGTTACAATGGGGTTCATATATGTTGACCTATAATTATGTCTACTTGCTTTAAACTGATAATCATTTAAGTTCAAACACATTCTGAAAAGTTCTACAGTTTTCACTCCCCTCCTTCATATATATATATCATATATATCATATATAAATATATATATATATATATTTTTTCCCACACACACACTGCACGGGTTGTGGGATCTTAGTACCCTGACCAGGGATCAAACCTGGGGCCCTGGCAGTGAGAGCACCGAGTCCTAACCACTGGACCACCAGGGAATTTCCCTTCATATGTTGTTTTTTGATGTCATATTTTACATTCATGCTTATCCCTTTACTGTTTATTGTAGTTATAGTTGCTTTTATAATTTCTTTTTTTTTTTAATCTAGGTACTGTCTTATTTAAGTGATCTTCAATCCTTACTATATATTTGCCTTTTCTTTTGGGATTTCCCCTTTCCTATAGATTGTTACTTCTTTTCCATTTAGAGAAGACCCTCCAACATTTCTTTTAGGTGAGGTTTAGTATTGGTGAACTCTTTTAGGTTTTACTTGTCTGAGAAGTTCTTTATCTCTCCTTCTATTCTAAATGATAATCTTTCTGGGTAAAGTATCCTAGGTTGCAGGTTTTTCCCTGTTAGGACTTTGAATATATCATGCCACTCCCTTCTGGCCTGCAGAATTTCTGCAGAGAAATCAGTTGATAGGCTTTTAGACATTCCTTTATATATGACTCTGTTTTTCTCTTGCTGCCTTTAGAATTTTCTATTTATCTTTAACTTTTGCCATTTTAATTATGATATGTTTTGGTGTGGGTCTGTTTGGGTTCACCTTGTTTGGGGCCCTATGTGCTTCCTGTACCTGGATATCTGTTTACTTTTTTAGATTTGGGAAATTTCCAGCCATAATTTCTTTAAATACAGTTTCTCTCTATCTTCTCCTTCTGAAAACCCCATAATGTGAATGTTGGCACATTTTATATTATCCCAAAGATCTCACATGTTGCTTTTGGGTTTTTTTTGTTGTTTGTTTGTTTTGGGTTTTTTGGTTTGTTTATTTTCATTTGTCTTTCTGTCTACTGTTCTGATTGGGTGATTTCCATTATTCTGTCTTCCAGATCACTTATGTGTTCTTCTGTGATGTGGTCTGCTATTCATTGCTTCTAGAGTGCTTTTATCTCAGGAATTGAATTACCTGTTTTTGATTGGGTCTTATTTATAGTTTCTAGTTCCTTATTAAAATGATCTGTGCTTATAGATCATTTCTCTTTCTTAATTCAGTTAGCATTTTTATTTCCAAATTTTTTTTTTTTTTTTTTTGGCCACACCACGGAAACTAAGATCTCACGCTTGCAGGATCTTAGTTCCCGGACCAGGGATCGAACCCGGGCCCCTGGCAGTGAGAACGCCAAGTCCTAACCACTGGACCGCCAGGGAATTCCCATATTACCAAATTTTTTAGTTCATTGTCTGATAGACTGATTATCTCCGTTTCTTTTTTTTTTTTTTTTCAGGGGTTTTCTCTTGCTTTTTCAATTGAGAGTAGTTCCTTTGCCTTTTCATTTTACTTTCTCTTTCTCTGTGAATTTGGGTAAAACAGTTAACTATTGTGGTCTTGAAGGGGTGTTTTTATGTGGGAGTGTCCCTTTGTAGACTGCATGTGCCCAGTGTCTTTGCTGTGAAGGCTGAATTTTATGTGGATGACAGCCACATCTTTCCTGAGGGTGTGCTGGCCACTGTCACCTTGATAAGAGGTGTGACTGCTATTGGAGGAGCTAGAGCCTGCTCAGAGTGGGAGGCAGAACTTCCTCCCTGCTCAGTGGCCATTGCCACCCTGACAGGTCAGAGTCTGTTTCCGAGTTGCTTTGAAAATGATTTCCTAACAAAAATGAAATTATATCATTATATATTAACTTATCTCAGTCTCTTAAAATTTTTGTATTATACCATAATTTAAATAATCTATTAATTGATATTTGAGTTATTTCCATGATTATACTAAACTACTGCTACAGTAAATGTCCTTGTCTGTATAGTTTTGTGCATTTGTTTGTGTCTATTTGTAAGATAAATTCATAGAGTCAGATCTACCCACCGCCAGTCCCTTCCATCAGGAAACTTGCACAAGCCTCTTAGATAGCCTTATCCACCAGAGGGCACAGAGCAGAAGCAAGAAGAACTACAGTCCTGCAGCCTGTGGAACAAAAACCACATTCACAGAAAGATAGACAAGATGAAAAGGCAGAGGGCTATGTACCAGATGAAGGAACAAGATAAAACCCCAGAAAAACAACTAAATGAACTGGAGATAGGCAACCTTCCAGAAAAAGAATTCAGAATAATGATAGTAAAGAGGATCCAGGACCTCGGAAAAAGAATGGAGGCAAAGATAGAGAAGATGCAAGAAATGTTTAACAAAGACCTGGAAGAATTAAAGAACAAACAAACAGAGATGAACAATACAATAACTGAAATGAAAACTACACTAGAAGGAACCAATAGCAGAATAACTGAGGCAGAAGAACAGATACGTGACGTGGAAGACAGAATGGTGGAATTCACTGATGCAGAGCAGAATAAAGAAAAAAGAATGAAAAGAAATGAAGACAGCCTAAGAGACCTCTGGGACAACATTAAACACACCAACATTTGCATTATAGGGGTCCCAGAAGGAGAAGAGAGAGAGAAAGGACCAGAGAAAATATTTGAAGAGATTATAGTCAAAAACTTCCCTAACATGGGAAAGGAAATAGCCACCCAAGTCCAGGAAGCGCAGAGAGTCCCATACAGGATAAACCCGAGGAGAAACACACCAAGACACATAGTAATCAAATTGGCAAAAATTAAAGACAAAGAAAAATTATGGAAAGCAGCAAGGGAAAAATGACAAATAACATACAAGGTAACGCCCATAAGGTTAACAGCTGATTTCTCAGCAGAAACTCTACAAGTCAGAAGGGAGTGGCATGATATACTTAAAGTAATGAAAGGGAAGAACCTACAACCAAGATTACTCTACCATGCAAGGATCTCATTCAGATTCGATGGAGAAATCAAAAGCTTTACAGACAAGCAAAAGCTAAGAGGATTCAGCACCACCAAACCAGGTCTACAACAAATGCTAAAGGAACTTCTCTAAGTGGGAAACACAAGAGAAGAAAAGGACCTACAAAAACAAACCCAAAACAATTAAGAAAATGGTCATAGGAACATACATATGTATAATTACGTTAAACGTGTATGGATTACATGCTCCAACCAAAAGACACAGGCTTGCTGAATGGATACAAAAACAAGACCCATCTATATCCTGTCTACAAGAGACCCACTTCAGACCTAGGCACACAAACAGACTGATAGTGAGGGGATGGAAAAAGATACTCCATGCAAATGGAAATCAAAAGAAAGCTGGAGTAGCTATACTCATATCGGATAAAATAGACTTTAAAATAAAGAATGTTACAAGAGACAAGGAAGGACAGTACATAATGATCAAGGGATCAATCCAAGAAGAAGATATAACAATTATAAATATATATGCACCCAACATAGGAGCACCTCAATACATAAGGCAACTGTTAACAGCTATAAAAGAGGAAATTGACAGTAACACAATAATAGTGGGGGACTTTAACACCTCACTTGCACCAATGGACAGATCATCCAAAATGAAAATAAATAAGGAAACAGAAGCTTTAAATGACACAATAGACCAGATAGATTTAATTGATATTTATAGGACATTCCATCCAAAAACAGCAGATTACACTTTCTTCTCAAGTGCGCACGGAGCATTCTCCAGAATAGATCACATCTTGGGTCACAAATCAAGCCTCAGTAAATTTAAGAAAATTGGAATCATATCAAGCACCTTTTCTGACCACAATGCTATGAGATTAGAAATCAATTACAGGAAAAAAACGTAAAAAACACAAACACATGGAGGCTAAACAATATGTTACTAAATAACCAAGAGATCACTGAAGAAATCAAAGAGGAAATCAAAGAATACCTAGACACAAATGACAATGAAAACACGATGATCCAAAACCTATGGGATGCAGCAAAAGCAGTTCTAAGAGGGAAGTTTATAGCTATACAAGCCTACCTCAAGAAACAAGAAAAATCTCAAATAAATAATCTAACCTTACACCTAAGGGAACTAGAGAAAGAAGACCAAACAAAACCCAAAGTTAGCAGAAGGAAAGAAATCATAAAGATCACAGCAGAAATAAATGAAACAGAAACAAAGAAAACAGTAGCAAAGATCAATAAAACTAAAAGCTGGTTCTTTGAGAAGATAAACAAAATTGATAAACCATTAGCCAGACTCATCAAGAAAAAGAGGGAGAGGACTCAAATCAATAAAATTAGAAATGAAAAAGGAGAAGTTACAACAGACACCACAGAAATGCAAAGCATCCTAAGATACTACTGCAAGCAACTCTGTGCCAATAAAATGGACAACCTGGAAGAAATGGACAAATTCTTAGAAAGGTATAACCTTCCAAGACTGAACCAGGAAGAAATAGAAAATATGAACAGACCAATCACAAGTAATGAAATTGAAACTGTAATTAAAAATCTTCCAAAAAACAAAAGTCCAGGACCAGATGGCTTCACAGGTGAATTCTATCAAACATTTAGAGAAGAGCTAACACCCATCCTTCTCAAACTCTTCCAAAAAATTGCAGAGGAAGGAACACTCCCACACTCATTCTGTGAGGCCACCAAAACCAGACAAATATACTACAAAAAAAGAAAATTACAGACCAATATCACTGATGAATATAGATGCAAAAATCCTCAACAAAATACTAGCAAACAGAATCAAACAACACATTAAAAGGTTGATACACCACAGTCAAGTGGGATATATCCCAGGGATGCAAGGATTCTTCAATATATGCAAATCAATCAGTGTGCACCATATTAACACATTGAAGAAGAAAAACCATATGTTCATCTCAATAGATGCAGAAAAGGCTTTTGACAAAATTCAACACCCATTTATGCTAAAAACACCCCAGAAAGTGGGCATAGAGGGAACCTACCTCAACATAATAAAGGCCATACACAACAAACCCACAGCAAACATCATTCTCAGTAGTGAAAAACTGAAAGCATTTCCTCTAAGATCAGGAAAAAGGCAAGGATATCCACTCTCACCACTATTATTCGACATAGTTTTGGAAGTCCCAGCCACGGCAATCAGAGAAGAAAAATAAATAAAAGGAATACAACTTGGAAAAGAAGAAGTAAAACTATCACTGTTTGCAGATGACATGATACTATACATAGAGAATCCTAAAAATGCCACCAGAAAGCTGCTAGAGCTAATCAATGAATTTGGTAAAGCTGCAGGATACAAAATTAATGCACAGAAATCTCTTGCATTCTTATACACTAATGATGAAAAATCTGTAAGAGAAATCAAGAAAACACTCCCATTTACCATTGCAACAAAAGAATAAAATACCTAGGAAAAAACCTACCTAGGGAGACAAAAGACCTGTATTCAGAAAGCTATAAGACACTGATGAAAGAAATTAAAAATGATACCAACAGATGGAGAGATATACCATGTTCTTGGATTGGAAGAATCAATATTGTGAAAATGACTCTACTACCCAAAGCAATCTACAGATTCGATGCAATCCCTATCAAATTACCGATGGCATTTTTTATGGAACTTCAAAAAAATATCTTAAAATTTGTATGGAGACACAGAAGACCCCGAATAGCCAAAGCAGTCTTCAGGGGAAAAAATGGAGCTGGAGGAATCAGACTCCCTGACTTCAGACTATACTACAAAGCTACAGTAATCAAGACAATATGGTACTGGCACAAAAACCGAAACATAGATCAATGGAACAAGATAGAAAGCCCAGAGATAAACCCACGCACCTATGGTCAACTAATCTATGACAAAGGAGTCAAGGATATACAATGGAGAAAAGACAGTCTCTTCAATAAGTGGTGCTGGGAGAAGTGGACAGCTACATGTAAAAGAATGAAATTAGAACACTCCCTAACACCATACTCAAAAATAAACGAAAAATGGATTAGAGACCTAAATGTAAGACTAGACACTATAAAACTCTTAGAGGAAAACATAGGAAGAACACTCTCTGACATAAATCACAGCAAGATCTTTTTTGACCCATCTCCTAGAGAAGTGGCGGAGGAATTCTGACTGATGCAGTCTAGCTTCAGATCCAGTGTGCTTACCACTTATTGGCTGTGGTACATGGACCTCAGATTCCTCCATATGTAAAATGGGAATAATTATAGTACCCTTCTCATGGGATGGTTGTGAGGATTCAGTGAGATTCTGTTAAACACTTAGAACAGTGCCTGGTACGTTATTAATAGTGTGTGCTGTTAAGCGAAGCATTTAACTTTCCTGGGCTTCAGTTTTCTCATCTGTAAAATGACAAGGCTGAACAAGATGATCTCTAAGGTTTCTGTTAGCTTAAACAATTATAATACTGTGATTTAGTGCTAGTGTAAGTAGTTTATCCGTATCAGTCTAGGTATACCTTTCCCTTCTTAACTGTACTTGTTTCCCTGGTACATGATGATCTGCTTTCTCAGAAATCCTCTGAAAAAAGAAGTGGGTTAAACTTGGCTTGACTGAAGACGTCTCATTGCAGCATTTGTAGCTGGAGCAGAATGGATAGTGTGGTTTATTGGAGGTGTTATGAAGAGAGGAAAGGAAATGGAATCAAAGTCCATTTACACTTACTGGTAGGAAGCAAATATGAAATGATGACAGTGATGATAACAGTTAATATTTACTGAACATTTTCTATATGGAAGGCAATATACTGGCATATATTATTTCATTTAATCTTTACCATAATCTCATTAGGTAGATGTTCTTTTATCCCCATTTTGCAGATGAGGAAACAGAGGCACAGAGAAATTAAGGAACTTGCTTAAGGTCACACAGCTAGTACATAATGGAGTTGGGATTTGAACATATAATATGATTCTAGCACCCATGCTCTTATCCATTGTGCTATACTGAATTGATTCCAGGTGGAGCATCAATTGAGTTTTAGTAACTAGAACACTTCAAATGAATATATATAATTTTTTACCAACTTTTTATTTTTAAAAATGATAAAGTTATAAAAAAGTTGAAAGATTTATATAACAAACATATATATAGATTCAACAATTTTGCTTCATTTAATCTCTCTCGTGCCACACACTCTCTCTCTCCCTCTATATATATATATGTGTGTGTGTATATATATATGTATATGTATATATATATATATATATGTATACACACACACACACACACACACGATCTCTGTTTTTTAAAAAGTAAATGACAGGGACTTCCCTGGTGGTGCAGTGGTTAAGAATCCGCCTGCCAATGCAGGGTACACAGGTTTGATCCCTGGTCTGGGAAGATCCCACATGCCGCAGAGCAACTAAGCCCATGTGCCACAACTACTGAGCCTACATGCCACAACTACTGAAGCCTGCGCGCCTAGAGCCCATGCTCCGCAACAAGAGAAGCCGCCGCAATGAGAAGCCCGCGCACCACAACAAAGAGTAGCCCCCGCTCGCCGCAACTAGAGAAAGCCCACGCACAGCAACGAAGACCCAACGCAGCCAAAAATAAATAAATAAATATAGTTTTTTAAAAAAAGTAAATGACAGACATCATGACACTCCTAAGAACCATCTCCTAAATAGCAGTAATACCATTATCATATTTAAGAAGTATAACATTGAGTACAGACTGTTTTAATAACCTTTAGTCTATTTTGAGTAAGTCCAATGTCCTATTAGAAATTGAAATCACATTGTTAAAAAAAATTTATCAAAACTGACTTTTTTTCTTCTCAGAAATCATATTCCATGCCCATTGGAATTGAATTTCAGCGGAGATATGCAACGATTGTTCTAGAGCTTGAACAACTGAACAAGGACCTAAACAAAGTTTTGCATAAAGTTCAACAGTACTGCTATGAGGTAGGTAATTTGTATGAATTTCCCTTGAGGGGATTGTGACCTCCACTCTTATCTGAAGCTTAATACTGTTACCATCACATTTCAGAAAATCCAAATTAAGCCAAGATCCTTTAGCAGAACCATATTTTATATGTATTTCTATTCCTTACAGCATCAGTATTGAAGAGTGCTTTATACACAGTGAGCTATCAATTCTGTTGGTTTTCTGTTTGTTTGAATTACAAATGATTATATTATAGCTCTCCTGAAATTTAGAAACATCCAGAAAAATAATTTCTTTTAATTCCACTATCCCAAAGACTATATTTTGGTTTACTTCCTCCTAATTTTTTTTTTTTACCATACATGCTTTTTCTCACAAAGTTATGATCATGCTGTGTATATAATTTTGTTTGTTCCTTTTTAAACTTTATATTTGGGAATTTCCTGGTTCAGACTCCGTGCTTTCACTGCTGAGGGCCCAGGTTCAGTTCCTGGTCAGGGAACTAAGATCCCGCAAGCCATGCGGCATGGCCAAAACAATTTAAAAAATAAATAAAAATTTAAAAAATAAACTTTACATTAGAACTATAGATTCTTGAACTTCAGTCACATAGATTATAGAGTTATTTGTGAATTATCATTATTGTTATCATTATCATGCACATATAATTATATATATGAAGGTGGTTCAACAGGTTCACCTAAAATTTGAGTTTCTTACTAAAAGGTAAGAATTAGATGATTGTGATAAGTTTAGTGTGCTCCTGCATTTGCTTTCTTAGAGGCTGTATATTTCCAGTAAAGCCACTCTTATTTTTTTTTCAAGTATAGTTGATTTACAGTGTTTCAGGTGTACAGCAAAGTAATTCAGATACATATATATATATGTATCTGAATTTTATATATATATTATATATATAATTATATATATTCTTTTTCAGATTCTTTTCCATTATAGGTTATTACAAGATATTGAATATAGTTCCCTGTGCTATACAGTAGGTCCTTACTGTTTATCTGTTTTATATATGGTAGTGTATATCTATTAATCCCAAATTCCTAATTTATCCTTCCCCCACCCCTTGGGAAGCCCTTTGGTAACCCTTTATATGTCCCCTTTTCTGTGTCTGTGAGTCTATTTCTGTTTTGTAAATAAGTTTATTTATATCATTTTTTAATCTTTTTTTGGTATCATTTTTTTAGATTCCATGTTTAAGTGATATCATATGATCTTTGTCTTTATCTGTCTGACTTACTTCACTTATGATTATCTCTAGGTCCATCCATGTTGCTGCAAATGGCATTATTGCATTCTTTTTTATGGCTGAGTTATATTCCATTGTATGTATGTACCACATCTTCTTGTTTTGTTCTGTTTTGTTTTTTTCTTATATTATACCACATCTTCTTTATCCACTCATCTGCTGATGGACATTTAGGTTGTTTCCATGTCTTGGCTGTTGTACATAGTGCTGCTGTGAACATTGGGGTGCATGTATCTTTTTGAATTATAGTTTTCATCTTTTCTGGATATATGCCCAGGAGTGGGATTGCTGGATCATAATGGTAACTCTATTTTTAGTTTTTTAAGGAACCTCCATACCATTCTCCATACTGGCTGTACCAATTTATATTCCCACCAACAGTGTCTGAGGGTACTCCTTTCTCCACACCCTCTCCAGCATTTATTATTTATAGAATTTTTGATGATGGCCATTCTGACCAGTGTGAGGGGATACCTCATTGTAGTTTTGATTTGCATTTCTCTAATAATTAGAGATGTGGTGCATCTTTTCATGTTCCTGTTGGCCATCTGAATGTCATCTTTGGGGAAATGTCTCTTTAGATCTTCTGCCCATGTTTTTCTTTTTTTTTTTTTTTTTTGCGGTATGCGGGCCTCTCACTGTTGTGGCCTCTCCCGTTGCGGAGCACAGGCTCCGGATGCGCAGGCCCAGCGGCCATGGCTCACGGGCCCAGCCGCTCCGCGGCATATGGGATCCTCCCAGATCGGGGCACGAACCCGTATCCCCTGCATCGGCAGGCGGACTCTCAACCACTGCGCCACCAGGGAGGCCCTGCCCATGTTTTTATTGGGTTGTTTGCTTTTTGATATTAAGCTGTACAAGCTGTTTGTATATTTCAGAAATTAATCCCTTGTTGGTTGCATCATTTGCAAATATTTTGTCCCATTCAGTAGGTTGCCTTTTTGTTTTATTTAGTTTCTTTTGCTGTGCAAAAGCTCTTAAGTTTAATTAGGTCCCATTTGTTTATTTTGCTTTTGTTTCCATTACTCTAGGAGGATCCAAAAAAATATTGCTGCAATTTATGTCAAAGAGTGTTCTGCCTATGCTTTCCTCTAGGAGTTTTATAGTATCTGGTCTTACATTTAGGTCTTTAATCCATTTTGAGTTTATTTTTGTATATGGTATTAGAGAATGTTCTAATTTCGTTATTTTACATGTAGCTGTCCATTTTTCCCAGCACCATTTATTGAAGAGATTGCCTTTTCTCGATTGTATATTCTTGCCTCTTTGTTGTAAATTAATTGACCATAAGTGCATGGGTTTATTTAAAGCCATCTCTATTTGTGATATGAGATTCTTAAACAGTTTTTTATGACGCTAGCCTCATAGTTTAGTCCCAAAGATCTGCCACTGGTGATGTTATCAATCCACTTGAATAGAACTGAGGGAAATGAACTGTGATTACCTGTAACTAAACTCTGAGTATATTTTGCTCATTCCTTTAGCCATCCATTATCATTTATTTTTATTTTCCGGGTAATTGTCATTTACCTCCATAGCAATATGTGTGTCCTAGCAAATAGAGTTCTCCCCATGGACTAGCAACCATCCACAAGAGGTGCAAACCAAGCAGTCCAAGATAACTTATAACAAAACACGCAGAAGTGGATTGCTCACCAGTCTTTTTGTATCTCATTATGTACGCAAGGCCATATGTGATAGGCTCATTTCCTAATGGAGTAAAATGATTTAATTTTCACAAAGTTCTTATGGAAGTACAATATTGATTTTAAAATAAGAACAAGCAAGTCTACTTCTAAATATATACCAAATATATGTGAACATGTATTTACCAAAAGATATACACTAGAACATACATAGCATCACTGTTCATTATAGCCAGAAATTAGAAATTACCCAAATACCCATCAATACGAGAATGAATCAGTAAACTGACATATAATATACAATGGAATTCTCAGCAATAAGAATGAATGAACTCTGGGACTTCCCTGGCGGTCCAGTGGTTAAGACTTTACCTTCCAGTGCAGGGGGTGCAGGTTCGATCCCTGGTCAGGGAGCTAAGATCCCACGTGCCTTGCAGCCAAAAAAACAAAACATAAAACAAAAGCAATACTGTAACAGGTTCAATAAAGACTTCTTTAAAAAAAATAGTCCACATCAAAAAAAACAATCTTAGAAAAAAAAATGAATGAATGAACTCAACTACTCACAATACTATGGATGAACTCACAAATATGTGAACATATTTGTTCATATGTAAATATTGAACAGATAAAGTCAGACACAAAAGAATATATAATGCATGATTCCATTTATGTAAAGGTCAAAAGCCAGTAAAAGCCAACATACGATACTAGAAGTCAGGATGGTGGTTACCCTTGGAGTATTATACTGGAAGATGACAATTGGTCTCTGAGGGGCTGGTAATGTTCCATTTTAATCTCGATGCTGATTTCTCATGTTTGATCTGTGAAAATTCATTAACCCATACACTTTAGGATTTGTATCCTTTTATAATGTTTATGTATACTTCAATTTAAAAAAAAACTTTTAAGTATTAGAAGACAAGGTTCTTTACTGCAGTGTTACTGATAATTGCAAAATATTAGAAAAATCCTAAATGCCCGTACATAGGGAGTTGGGTAAACTTATGGCACATCCCATGGTGGAGCAGTGTGCTGCTCTAAGAATGATCAAGGAAGCTCTCTGGGATCATTAGGAGGCACATAGCTACCTTAACCAAGGTGACCAAAGATAACACCAGCAGTAGTGGGACAGATAAACATCATGCGCCTCCTGATCACCATGCACTGACAAGAACTCAACATCACTTTTGTGGTGTTCCTGCCAAAGGTGTATAACCTTAGTCTAATCAAAAGGAAACAGACAGACCCACATTGAGGGATATTATGCAAAATAATTGGCTGGTGCTGTTCAAAAATATCAAGGTCATGAAAGACCAAGGAACTGTTCCAGAGTAAAGAAGTCTAGAGAGACAGGACAACCAAATGTTTTCAGGGGGAAAACTAGCTATGTGTTGGGACAGTTGATGAAATCTGAATACAGATGGTTAGAAAATGGCATTATAAATAGTGCTAAATTCCTGATTGTGATCACTGCACTGTGGTTATGTAAGAGAATATCCTTGGACTTAGGAAGTACAAACTGGAGTATTTAGGGGTAAAGAGGCACAGTGTTTGCAACTTATTCTCAAATAGTTAAGAGAAAAAAAATTATATGCAGACAGAGAAAGATCAAATGTTAAGTCAAACAGTAATCCATAAGCAGTTAGTGAATCTGGGTAAAAGGTTATCAAGAGTTTTTTGTTCTATTCTTTTTTAGAAGTTTTAAAGTATCTCAAAATAAAAAGTTACCAAAAATATAAAACAAATCAGAAAAAAAATACAGTTAGAGGAGAAAAAACTTCTAAGGTAAGAGTGAGCATCATTTTTGTTATAAATGCTAGATTTATAAAAATCCTAACCTGAAAACAGGGCACAAACATACAGAAATTGTCATGGCCCTATGAATGTACATCTTATGTTTTAATCATCTGTATTCAGCTTGCTCCAGACCAAGGGCTCCAGCCTGCAGATCAGCCGACAGATATGAGACGAAGGTGTGAGGAAGAAGCACAGGAAATTGTTCGGCATGCAAATTCCTCAACAGGACAGCCCTGTGTTGAAAATGAAAATCTGACAGACTTAATCTCCAGGCTTACAGCTATTTTGTTACAAATTAAGGTAAATTTCGGAGAAAATATTAAGAATATTTTCTTAATTTTGACACCTAAACAAACTATACTAATTTGTTGCTAAAAAATGAAACTATATTAGAGCAGGGTGTTTGTCTGTATCTGAACTATAATTCAATTAAATTTTGAAATATTTTTTCCTTTAGTGTCTGGCAGAAGGAGGAGACCTGAATTCCTTTGAATTTAAATCACTTACAGATTCATTAAATGATATCAAGAGTACAATAGATGCTTCTAATATCAGGTAATTCGTTAGATGTATTCTAATTATTTTTATATTAAATTCATAGTGATTTCCAGTATAGGCTTTAAGACTTTTACATATTTATGAAGTATTCATATGATTTTTATCCTTTAAATAAATTGTAAACGAGTTTTTTGGTTATATCCAGTCTATTGACAGAGTAGAATTTTCAGATGGGTTTTTTTATACAAAGGAATCAGAAGACATATAATATTTAGGTTTGGGTTTAGCATGGATTTCAACTTAGAAGTCTTCCCCAAAGAGAGATTCGTCCTCTCTTTCCAGTACTCCCTTGGCTTCTTTGCTTCTTTCAAATATACTCTTTCAATTACTACTGAAGTAGAATTATGGCTAATGTAAAGGGAAGATTTCTTACTTACCTGGGGTCATTATCTTAGCTATTTCCTAACTGCAATTCAGCTCTGCCTTTTTTAAAAATTGTTTTTCTTCATTTTGTGAGATAATGTAGTTAACCATGTTTCTTCTTTCTTTAGTTGCTTTCAGAATAATGTAGAAATTCATGTTGCACATATTCAGAGTGGCCTGAGCCAGATGGGAAACTTACATGCCTTTGCAGCAAATAACACCAACAGAGACTGAATAGAAGATTTAATTATTCCAATTGCATAGGACATTGTTTTTGAGAAGTTCTCTTCCTTTATATAGGCTTCCAACACCAAATAACCTAACTGCTGGAAAAGAAGAGAAATTTAAATCTCCAAATAAGGCATTTTAATATACTGTACTGCTTCTTAAACCAGCATTGCTGACCAGCATTATATTTATTTTTCTTTTATTATTCAGCTGCAGTAGCACTGCTTATGTTACATATGTTTATTAGCAAGTACTTTTAAACTGAAAATGTCTGAACATAATATAATTTCATGGAAGAATATGTTGACCATCTTTTTAACGTGCATGAATTCAACCCAACCCATGCAGACAACTACTGCAGTGGAGAACGTGAAGAAACATGGCCTTTTTGTGCATTATGCATGGCAATGTGGAAATTCCATCTAGAAAATTACAACTCCAGTTCATTTAGTTGATCACCGCCTCAGTCTTCAAAAGATAACATCATGAGATATGGGAAGTCCTCATTTTTAGGAAGCCACTGGAATATAGGTGGGAAATATGGACTTTACAAGTATATATGATATATACTTGCAATGTGACATGGTTCTATAGATCATTTTATAATAATAAATATTTTAATTTATCATAATTTATAAAAGAAACCTTTGTTGTTTGTCTGTTGAAAGAAAATGAAGGAGCAGGAAAGAAACATTACTGCAAGATGCTTAAATTCAGCAAATGGATTTTGCATGTCTCTTCCCATCAAGTCAGGGGGAGATGTGCTATTGTTATGGGATTTATTTTTAAAGAAAAAAGACTGATAACACACTATTTTCATATTTTTTGTTTATTTGCACAACTCATGAACCAGATTACTGGTTAAAATCCAACAGTTACACAATTTTTAAAGTAAAAAGATTTTATAAGGAAAACAAATATAATAGCCAGTGCTAGGAAATGGAGAAAAAGGTTTGTATTTGGTTGTGGGCTTTTTTGGGTTTTGGTTTTTTAAGGAAAACCCTGCCTAAGATGTTAATCTTGTAAAAAGTGTGTATTTGGAATTTTCTCTGTTTTAATATAGAACATTGTAAAGTCAAAATAAAATAAATTGTTTTCATATTTGGAGTTTAAGATATAGCTGTAGAAGTGGCTTTGATTCTTTTAGATGTCTCATAAAATGAGACTTTTTATATGTTAATGTATAATAAAACTGAAACAAGATTATTTTCCATTTGAAATTTTTGTATAGTTTAAAAATGCTTCCATATTCTTTGTTGGTATTGTGCCACTGCAGAACTTTAGTGCAGAGTTTATATTTAGCTAAACTGTTATGTTAATTAAATGCATAAATCTTTTATTCTTAATATTTGTAATTCTAAATAAATTGATCTATGAAAATTAATATGATCTACATTTTCATTTAATTAATACAAGTTGATAAGTATTCCTTCTATTTAAAAAGTTTTTTAAAATTATCATTTCTACTAAATTATATTTTTAGGAAAAACGGTACAGATTAATTACCAGTCATTGTGAATTAAAATATCATTAGGGTTTTATTTTTCCCATCACTGAGTAATTACTGTGGAAAACACTAAGCAAGTAAGTTACTTGGCTTACTATAGACCTAGAGAAGGGTTTATTTTTTAATATATTCTGCCTAGACTTAGGTAAGCATTTTTTACATTTTTTCTTTTACATTTCTTAAGGCTAACTTGTCACACTTAAATTATACCTCGTCATTGTAAAGCAATTATACTCCAATAAAGATGTTAAAAAAATAATAAAATAAAATAAATTATACCTGGTTTTGCACATATTTAATTAAGCATTGTCCGTATCTTTCAGTGCCATCATGTGTTGATGGCAAGTACTGTGCCTAAGAATATATTTGAATTTTATTTTTGTGTAAGGAAGAAGAAATCTGTATAATTCAAGGTAGTCATTTGGGGTCAGCTGTACATTCATTTAAATGATGCTGCCACTGCTTAACACGTTTTTGGAGCTCCGAAGAAAACTATCAAAGCCACATGGAGCGAGCAAGCAAGCATATCAGGTGTTAACGTAGATTTGGTTCTGAATTACTGTTAGTTCCAAAAATCAGATTCACTTGCTACTGTTGAGAATCTACAAAACAACTTGCCAATTAAAATTTTTTTTCCCTTGAATTCATGCACTTCTCTCCATCTAGACGATCACCAGTACTCTTAGCCCAGCTGCCATCATCACTAGCCTGGAACACAGCAGTCATTTCCTAACTTATCTCCCAGTATCCACTCAGCTCTCCTCAGATGCAGCCAGAGCGATACTCTTAGAACACAGGACTGGTCATGTTATCCCCATCTGAAGTCTTACAGCTCTCGGGACAATTTCAGAACTCTCTTACAAGACCTACACAGCCAGGCATGATCTAGCCTCCCCTACAATTTCTCCATCCTGTTCCTTACTCCACAGGGCCTTTGCACACTCAGTGACCTCTGTGTTCCCTCTTCTTTTACCTTGATAACTCCTGATCATCCTACAGATCTTACCTTCAGCTTCACTTTCTCAGGGAAACTTTCTCTGACCACAACACATCATCTCCAGGTTTTCGTGTACCCCTCCTTCCAGCACTTTGTCACATTTGCAATTTTATATTTCTTCTTTTGTCTCCATACTGGCCTCTTTGGTCCATGAGGGGAGGGACCGTTGCTGGTTTTGCTTACCATTTTATTTCCAGGCCCTGATAAAGTACCTTTTATAGACACCAAACATTTGTGGAACAAATGAACAAATAAGAGTCTCAAAAGAGCTCTAAGCAACGTTAGTGTCACTGGAGTAAAAGTATGGTCCTCCATGATGATTGCTTTGAAAGATGAGACAGTACTCACTTGGGTGTACAAATTCTGCTTAAGGAGTTGCCTTTAAACCTGTCACGTTATCGTTAGTCCTAACTAAAAAGGCCGGGCCAATATAGCAGGCATTATATGGTGGTGACTAAATGGTGGACTGAGTTAGTCCTAGATTTGAGTCCTGGCCGTCATTTATTGGCTCTGTGGTTTGTCAGCCACTACTTAAAATTCGTAATCTTTAAAACAATAATAGTCCCTACCTTATATGGCAGTTGTGAGGAATAAACATATAGTGCCTATAATAGATACATTTAGCAGTTAGGGTCTCCTAAGAGCTTGAGAGGGGTACGGATCACTGTTCTTAGAGGATCCCACATTAAAAATTGTGGCAATATTTAAATATTTGTAGATTTTCTAAACTCTTCACTGGGGAAAGCAGAACATAACACAATATAAGTGCAATGATAAAGTTAATAAGCTAATTACCAAGTTTCCTTTAAATGTGATCCTTAGTGGACTGCAAGTTTTGTTTTTTTTTTTAAGTCATTTGCTTATTTTTATTTGAGAACATCCAGGAAAAGTAAGAACGGAAAGAAAATAAAGACCGAATGTTTTAAGTTTTTCATGTAAAATGTGTTGAAATTGTCTTTCTAGCTTTTTAAAATTTATATTTAGTATTTATAATTAAAGTGATTCAAAATTCAGGAATGTTTATGCCAGTGATTTAAGTAATCATTTATGATAAAATAAAAATATCCTGACACATGAATGTTTAAGTGAAATAAAGTAGTGTAAATGGTTTTTTATAATGGTTTATTTCCCTAGCAACAACAACAAAGAACAACAAAAATCTTCAGATTGCCTATAGATAAGAAAGAAGTGGTTTGTACTTCACTAACTTTAGTAGGAGTGTTTCTATTACTTTTTTTTTTCTATTACTTTTTAAAATAAAGCAGTTGCTGATGTAACTGAAAAGTTAATCTGGTGCTGGGACAGTTTGACAGACAGACAAATGAGACTTGCCCCCCACCTCACACCATATTCAAAAGTCAAGTCCCGGTGGACTGAAAGCCTAAACGGGAAAGTCCACTGTAGGACGACAACCCAGGAAAATTACCTTTATAATCCAGGAGCAGGAAAGATGTCTTCAACTGGACGCACAACGTGCTAACAATAAAGGAAAAGACTGATACACAGTTGACCCTTGAACATGGTGTGGGGAGGGCGTTTAGGGGCCAACCCTCCCTGCCGTGGGAAATCCCCATGTAACTTCACAGTCATCCCTCCTATATGTAGTAGTTCCTCCTTGTCTGTGGTTCCACATCCTCAGATTCAACCGTCCAGAGATGGTGCAGTACTGTAGTATTTTCTGGTACAAGTGGGGAAACAGACGCGGACAGGAGGCGACACGCACCCACTTGGCTGCAGACCCAAGCTTTGTGGAGGACGGGGTCCCTGCCCTGTGCTTCCCCCAGCGGGCGTCTCTCCCCGGCAGGGGACTGGACTGTAAGTTAATTATTGTATGTCTCTCAGTTGTGAATATTTGTATCATCTCATTTGGCCTTGTCACGAGTCTAAATGCAAAGGAAGCGCTCTGTGATTGAGAGACTTCCTGGCCACCCCGGGGGCAGGACCCGAGCACGATGTTTGGCACATAACAAGCACTGAAAATGGTAAGAGCTAATGTTTATCATTTCATTTTTGGTTTCAGACAGCTTCTAAGGTTCAGAAGGCAAGTCTGCTACTAAAGCCTGAACTATGTCCTGGTTGTTTTTAATAGTGGATTTGCTACTCTGAAAAGTGCAAGCCATTTAACACCTCTATGAAAATCAGGGTAAGTGGCATGTATGATCTCTGAGACATTCAGCATAGCTCTGACTCTTCTAGGAATCATCAAGACCGGAGTCCTGGGGAACTCCCTGGTGGTCCAGTGGTTAGGACTCCGCACTTTCACTGCCAAGGGCCCGGGTTCAATCCCTGGTTGGGGAACTAAGATCCTGCAAGTCGCGTGGCATAGCCAAAAGAAAAAAAAATTCCATTAAAAAAAAAAAAAAAAAAGACAAACCTGAGTCCTGGCCCCAGCCACGGCTTCTCATGAGCTGCCTCCAAAGCACAGTTTACAGAGAAACCTCACCTATGATTACCTCACATACAGTTTCCTTTTGTCCTTAGGAGTCTGAAAACCCTCAAAACCTCGAAGCAATAATTTATCTTGGGCTAACTTAGTAATTTACATACATTATCATATAAATTGGGAAACAGAAATCTCCTGAAACCAGAACACTCATGTTACTAAACTTTGAACAAGCTGGATAGAGTTTTAACCAAGTTAAATTTCTCAGCACAGTGGCCTACTGATACCATGATTACTGGCTTTATAAACTACATTTGCAGAAACTTTTCTTTTAGAAATGTTTCTCATGACCACAAAATATGTACTGAGCAGTTATGGAGTGAAGCGCTGTACTAAGTGCTATCTAAAGGACAGAAGTCATTTAAATAGAATTACAATGAAACATTTGTGGAAAACATTTAATAACAATAAACTGAAGTTGCACAGAAGTACAATAACAAGTGCTAAGGGTAATGCTGCAGTGATTGAAGTAACAGGTACAAAATGAGGATTAGAAAAAGTTACAGCCTTCAGAAAGGGAGGTCTAGAGTGTTTTGAAAGAGGTTATTCATTTGGTTCTAAAACTGAAAGGAGTGGCTTTGAGACAGAGGCATATATATGTTGTGGATGGGTGACCCTAAGAAGATGTGCATAATGGTCCTGTAGGCTATCAATGTCAGTTATCTGGAAGGGTAACCAAAACGTTTTTATAATTTGGTAGCAACTGGAGGCTACTACAGATTTCTAGAGTAGTTTTTTAAAAGCTGAGAAACTTGAGGCAGGGGGCTCTTGAATAATCTGGATGCAGAATCACTGGAGCTACGAATGAGCATAAAGATGTCAGGCCAAATTTTGAAAGTAGTAAATCTTGATGATAGGATGAGGATTGAAGGAGCTGGGTTAACATGAGTCTAAGGGTATAAGCCTTGGAGGAGCCATATGAAGACAGCACCTGTTACGCACAAGGGGAAACTGAGTCGAACCAAGGAGTTCTTGCGAAGATAGTGAGTTCTGAAAAACTAGTTCGAAAAAATAACAACAGGACTGGTAGGAAAGAGCAGGTATGCAGACCAGAATGAAAGTGCAGGTTTGGAGATGCACTGGTAAAAAATGCCAGAACTCCAAGGGGGTGTACTATAAAGAAAGAACAGGCCATGGGCAAAAGTTCATGGGCAAAAGGGGAAGAAGCTTCACAGGTGAGAGATGACCCAAAACCATTACCAAGGTTAACATGGATGAGTCCTTAACGTGGAAGCCAGAAAGGATGGTGTTCTGATGTGTGTCTCCCTGGCTGTCAGTCATGGCTCCTCTGAACTTATCCTGAATTCCCCCAGACGCCTCAAGAGTTACCAAAGGCAGAGAAGATGTGTTCCTCCCATGAGTCCAGCTTTGAACCAATGTCTTCAGAGAGAGGAGAATAGGTTTCAAAATTCTGAGCTTGGGAGCTAGGGTCGGAGATGTCTCCTCCAACCTTGTTGGGATCCGGCAGGCAGTTCGCATCTACCTCCAGAGGTAGCTGGGGCTTCAAATATTCTGCTTCAGTTTCACAAGCAGAGTGATGGAGGAAAAGCTCTGGCCTGGCTGAAGGCTGAAAGGATTTCCCGCTCTGACGACGCGACTTGGCGCGCCTGTTCTGGAACCACACCTGGAAGGGGGGAGAGAGAAACTGCTTTTGGTTGGAGTCCTCATGCTACGATTACACCTTCATAGTTCATAATAAGTTCCAGTTTAACATGCCCTGGCTCCCTGCTCCCAAATCTTATGGTTTTCACAGAACACTTCACAAATCAGAGCGCCTAGCTTTCTCGGCCTCACCATTCCCAGATGCAAAATTGGAATAATACCTAGTTCTAGCTATACTTTATATAGGGACATCTGCAATGAAAAATGAGGCCACAGAAATAGCAGCACTTAAGAATTTTAGGAAAAAGTGCTACTATGCTTAAAGATGATAGCCCTTAAAAGAATTTGGAAACTTCGTTTTTGAACGTGTACTCCCTTGTCAAATTATTTAAGGAGGCATTTTGCTCAGTGGACTTCATTCACTTATATGAATAAATTTTTCAGCTCACTATTTCCCCACAAATACCGAGGAACCTGTCCTTATTATTTTAGGCAACAAACGCACCTTGCGCTAGATTTTTCAAACTCTGACGAGAAGCTCCATATGCTTCAGGCTTTACCCCAAGACGTTACATCCTTTACAACCCACATTGCAGACCCGATACCTGCCAAGAAAGTGGCCTAGGGGCCCAGGGGGCAACTTGGTGAGCCAGCGGGAGGAAACACCAACTGTGCCTCATCCCTTCTTCCTGGATAAGGAAAAGGTGTGAAAATACTTCCTATTATCTTCCTGCTGAGGATTTACTTTCTGACCATCTCAAGAGACCAGCTAGCCTCCTCGGAGGGGCCCTTATTATCCTCAGCAATGAGAGGCAGAAGTCATTGAGCGTGCGGCTGAATTTTTTCATTTAAGCCTCACAATCACCGTAGGCAACAAGTACTGGTTTTACAGCCTAGGACACCGAAGCTCAAAGGAAGGAACTTGCTCAACGTCAAGCAAGTGGCACCGGCGAACGTGCCGGCCCGCCGCGGCCGCTCACCTGGATCCTGGACTCCGGGAGCAAAGTGAGCGCGGCTAGGCGCTCACGCAGGTGGATGTCGGGGTACATGGTCCGGCGGAAGACGAGCTCCAGCAGCTGCAGCTGCTCGGGTCTGAACGACGTGCGCTTTCGGCGCTGCGACGCCGACGGGACGGCCGCGCCTTTAGGGGGCGCAGGCGGGCCCAGGGCGGCGGAGGGCGGCGCCGTGGGCCCGGGACCCCTCCCGAGACAGCCGGCGAAGGCCACCGGGGCGCCGCGCTCCGGACCGGGGCCCGAGGGACGCGCGGGCAGCAGAGCAGCGGCGGGGTTCGGGGGCGGCAGGAACGCCCCGCCTGGGTGGGCGGGCCGGTAGGCGGGGGGCGCGGCGATCTCCCCGAACTGGAGCTGGCTGGGCTCAGCTGCGGCCATCGCTGTCGGACCCCAGTGCGTCGCCGGCAGGGGCACGGCCTCTAGTTATACCGGCCCCGGGGCCGAGGGAGGGGTCCCGGTGTGGCGGCGCGATCAAAGGGGTGGACGCGGGGAGGCCCGTGTCTCTTCGGGGTGCGAGCCCGCCTCCCGCCCCGCCAGACGCCGGTGGGGAATAATCGCTTCCGCTGCCCGTGGGATGGAGGGAGGAAGGCGTGAACTTGGGCCGGGGCCCCCTCCGACCCCTCCCCCATTCATCCGCCCCGCCAGCCCCGCCACCGCCACCGCCACCGCAATCCACATCCCCCAGAGCAGGTCTGACCCGGGAGCGCGGCGGCGAGGGGCCCCTCGAGTGGGTGGGCGGAGTGCGGGCGGAACCGCCCTCCTCTGGGGTCAGGTCACCCGCTCAGGGCGGCGAGGGCCGGGGGTCGCCTCTCTCTCGCATGGCCAGGTCAGTGAGCCTTTGCCCGCTGCCCCGTCTGTCGTCATCAAAGGTATTTATTTACCCCCCCTGCTATGTGCTAGACCCTGTACCAGGTTGGTCAAACAGCCCAGCCCCTGTCCTCCGCAAGCCTCCCTAACAAATCCTGAATCAGAACAAGGGGGTGCAGATAAAGAGACCTCAAAGAGAAGCAGTAAACTCATCTTGGAGGGGAGGAGACCTTTTGTCTGGAATGTCCCTGTAGGCCTAGGAATAAGGGTACCCTAGGCACAGCAGGGTTGAGAATGTGCCTTTCTATACTCATTTATTGACTCCTGATCTGGCCTTTCTGGAGATAGCCAACAATGCTCAAGACGCGTCTGAGCTGGAAGGGAGGAGATGAAAGGGGCACCACCACGTTTCCACTCTCTCTTGCCTCTGCCCTTTGGTCCTCATTTAAGGTTCCCATTTTACCCTGATTTGTACTGTGGTTACGGTTTACGTATCTGCTTCCGCTCCTAGATTGTAAAGTCTTAACAGGAACCACTTCTCTCATTCAAGTCTGAGTGTACATCTACTAGTTTGTACTAGTTTGTACATCTACTATGCATAAGGCGCAATGCATAAGGCACCAATTAACATCTGTTCAATTGGATGCCACTGAATTCACTTTATAGAAACTCATGATCCAGTATGGAACTGCTCCACCAGAGTGCACGTCCTCAGGAGAGGAGCCCAAAGGCCTGGGTCTTCTTGCTCCCAGAACCTGAGTCCTGATTTCACCAGGACCATTTATTGTCACTGACTCAGAGAGGGCCCTGAGTTGGGAGGGTCTCCTAGGCTACAGTCCCCACCTGTCTCTATCCATTCTAGAATGCTACAAGACAGCCTGAAGAAGAGCTTGGATAGTTTCGTCCTGGATGGACTTTCCAGGTGTCAAAGCAAAAAGGATTCTTGGGGCAGCTGCAAAGAGGAGCCCTGTGCTTGATTCTCTCCCTGTGGGGATAGGGGATAGGGTCAGGGACCGTGTCCCAGAGCCCTTGCGCAGCCCCTGAGGCTCTTGTAGGCAGTCTGACCATTCTCACAGCCTACTTCTCCATCCGCCCACCCCTTACCCCGTCTTTCTCTCTCTCCCTTCTCCTCCCTTCCTCCCTTATTCCTTAGCCAGGTCATTGGGGTTTTTAGGCAGAGGATGTATGGGATGGGAGGTCAGACCCTCTTATTTTACTATGTTCCTTCATTCTTTCATTAATTGAAAAACCATTTTTGTAGTGTCACTGTGCTGGGCTGTGCTTTACTTATGTACCTATGAAGTAGGTATTCCTATCCCAGTTTTACAGATCAAGAAACACTCCACAACCTAGACGAGGCCCAAATGACTCCAAAGGCACTGTGCCGAGCTGGTCTCCAGACATGACCCCCCGGGCCCCCTGCTGAGCTCCCCTGCCAGCCTCAGAGGAGGGTGAAGCCCCCTGGCCCTCTCCAGTCTCGAGGTTGTTCTCTTCCAGGCACATTGGGCCCATTGGGTTCCCAGTCATAGGTAGACGTGATGGAGCCAGATCCACGCAGACCCCGAGTTCCACTGCTGTCGCTCTGAGATCAGGAGGCCAACCACGCAAGGAAAGCAGAGGTTTGCCAGCTGCTGGCTGCCAGCTGAGGTTTAAGAGCCACATGGCCCAGCAACCCAGAAAGTCTGCCCAGGGGTCAGGAGTCCTCAGCATTCTCCGGCCTGTGTGGACATCACGCCCCCCCAGTCCTTTATCCAAGCCTCGTCCCTCTGCTGCATCTGCTCACTCGTGAGGGGCCCCCAGACCTGCCTGTTGTGCAGTTTTGCCAGGAAAATGGACCTGCAGACACGAATGGAGTGCCTGGTGACGATCTGATGAAGGAATCTCAGCATGTAAGACAGTCTCTTCTCTGTCTTTTAAACTGGTGGCAAGAAATTGCAGTGTTCCATTTGCAACTTGATAATCCTCCAAACTGACTAAATGAGCGTTATCTTCTTATGACTTTTCCTGAGAGTCTGTGTGGAATTATAATCCTCTATGTTGAAATAAGATTTCAGCCTTTCCCCTTCTCTCCTCCTTCTGCTCTAAAATGAAGTTTTAATGGTGTGTGCTTGCATATACCTAAAAAAATAACCTCGCTGAGGGGACAGTAGAAACCCAGGGTTGGAATTGGGGGTGAAGTGTTATAGTTGGAGACTTTATTTTATACCCTTCGGTGTGCTTTATTATTTTTATTATTTTTTAATTGTGTGCCTGTATTATCGTTATAAGTTCATTTTTCAAACCTAGTTTTTTGATGACTAAATGCAATGTGGTATTCTGAGTTGGATCCTTGGAAAAGGAAAAAGAACATTAGCAGAAAAACTGGTAAAAATCTGAATTTTAAAAAAAAAAAACTAATTTTTTAAAACTGAAGCAAAGAATGCAATGTAATATATCTGAAAAGAGGTGTTACTGCACAGTAGCAACAGTTTTCCCAGTTCTCTTGGGCTTTTCATTGACCAAGGTGAGCAATCTGTAAGCCTCTACGGGGTCTCTAGGGAGTACATTCACTCTGAAGTTATTTTCTGCTTCTCTTTTGCTTGACAAACACCTAAAGTGGTTCTCACTAAATCCAAGTTCTAGATTCCTTACTCATTTACCCTGCTGCGAATGCACAATGCATATTTGTTCATTCTTCTATACGCGTTTCTCCAAATGCATCATGGAAAGAGCCCGATCCTTGGCAATATCTTAAAAAATAACTATTGCAAGTTCTTTCCCAAAATAGATAATCTGTGAAATTTAAGTACCTTTTACATAAGCTCTGTAAAGTACTTTCTTCTACCAAAGCAGGTCAGTTTACCAGCTACAGAATAGCAAACCAAAGTTCAGGGTTAGCGGAAGACAAGGATCACTGAGGTCAGGGGTCAGATTCCCCCTCACTAACACGTGGGCTCTGTTCCTCACCACTTGATTTGCTGAGCGCTTTTGGCCATTATTTATATTTGGTCTGTCAGTAATGCCTATTGAAATAGACACAAAGGAAGGGCAAGGTGAAATAGAAGACAGTTTTCAGAGATGCTTCCTGTATAATGGGGGGAAAGCTGGTAAATACAAGTAAAAACGCAGTAGAAAAATGACACATAAAGAAAACATTATTCTCTGGAGCCAAGACTGGCTCTGTAACAGCCCAGGCTGGGGAGGATGGAGCCATGTGGGGTCACCATCCTGTTCTGCTTCCTCCACATTTCCCACCACGGTTCCTGTCACTGACTCCCCCAAACATCACAGAGGCCTGCCTTTCCTCTCCAAGTGCTAAGTACTCTCTTCCCCTCTGGGCTGCCCTAAGGCCTGGCTCTGGAGCCCTGGGTGTTTATTAAAGAGAGAGCCAGGAAAAAGCAGCCGAGGGGAGTCGATGGCTCTGCTTTCACCTTGAGATCCGAGAGCTGTTTGCCCCTTTGATCCTGGCCTCGCTTTGATTTCATCTCCTCTTCTGCCCAGGCCTCTTCAGTTTCTGAAGTTTATTTCAGAACCAGTGGTTACAAGAGATTGAGAGACAACACCCCCAAAAGGTATTAATGTGCCAGGAAAGTGATAAAATGTTAAGAAGCTTTTTTTGTTGTTTAGTCAGCGTCATATAAATTCAAATAACAAACACGAAACAGATTTTGAACCCAGCGTGTTGAGTTTTTTAAAAGGATGATTCCTTTTCTTCTTTCAGTGATTTTTACCCAAAAGCCTCTGAGCAGGAAAGACTCTTCTGTATGTCTTTCACGACCCCGATTCACATAGCTATGCAATAAAGTTAAAAGAACATTTCAACCTCAGAAAAAGGAAACCATAAATTTTCCAAGTTTATGTCTACACACTTGAAAAGAAAAACTGAAACAACTAGTAGAGTATTTGGTCCTCACACCTGGCATTTGTCTGACATTTCTTTCTGCAATGTGCCTACTGAGCACTTTAAGTGGGGCTGGTGCCCCCAAGGAACTGAATTTTAAATTTTATTTCAGTTTAATTGATTTAAATTTAAGTAGCCACATATGGCTAGTAGCTATCATATTTAACAGCTAAGCTCTATATCATCATCCAGCAAATCGCTCTTCTTTGATCATTTCTTTTTTCATCTGAATATTTTTTATTTGGTAAGTGCTAGATTTTGTAGCTTAAGTTTTGAAATTTTTCGTATTTTCATTGTCCAGTCTGTCTATACTCCTCTTTGTTTTGATTTTATTTATTTTTAATTGAATATATAGTTGATTTGATATTTTTTATTGAAGTATAGTTGATTTACATTGTGTTAGTTTCAGGTGTACAGCAAAGTGATTCAGTTTTATATATATAAATATATGTATATATCAATATATATATTCTTTTTCAGATTCTTTTCCCTGATAGGTTATTACAAAATATTGAGTATAGTTACAAGGAACTTGTTGGTTAACTATGTTATATATATTAGTGCATATATGTTCATCTCAAACTCCTAATTTATCCCTCCCCCCTCTTTCCCCTTTGGTAACCATAAGTTTGTTTTCTGTGTCTGTGGGTCTATTTCTGTTTTGTAAATAAGTTCATTTATATCATTTTTTTAGATTCTACATATAAGCAACATCATATGATATTTGTCTTTCTCTGTCTGACTTACTTCACTTAGTATGATAATCTCTAGATCCATGATAATTTTTTTTTTTTTTTTTTTGGCCACGCTGCACAGCTTGCGGGATCTCAGTTCCCCAACCAGGGATTGAACCTGGGCCACGGCAGTGAGAGCCCGGAATCCTAACCACTAGGCCACCAAGGAACTCCCCCATAATAATTTTTTATATGTAGATACAAAGAGATATTCAGTTGATACAAAATCATACACTAGATTTGAATTCTAGAATCTCATTTTTATTGTTTAAACAGAACTCTGGATCATCAAAATGATTACCTCATTTTCCTACTGGACAGTCTCCTATAGATTTGGCCGAGCAGTGTGTGAGGTACTCCTGTAGCATTCATGAATGGTGTTTCTCCAAAGTGATGATATGAGAACACTGCTTATGATACCATGAGTTTCTTCAACATTGTTAGTTGACTAAACTCCATTTCATTTTGATCATTCTGTTCTCTTCTAAGCGGGTAATGAAACTTAGCTTCAGAATTCCCTGACTCTCTGTGGGGTGTGGCATGGTATTGAATTAGCGCGTATCATGTGTCTTGCACAAAGTTAAACTGAACCAGGAGAAGTAAAGAGAGAGGTGTCAGGAGAACACAGAATCTGCCAATACCTGTCTTTTCTGCCCCCAAATAATTTATTACATGTTAGCAGATACCCAAAGTAACCTAAGATCAATTCTGGACTCTGTGTCCCACCCAGCATGTATTGGGTCTGTATTTCCAATGTATTGTCATTTACTGGATATA
This sequence comes from Mesoplodon densirostris, assembly GCF_025265405.1. Classification (NCBI taxonomy): domain Eukaryota; kingdom Metazoa; phylum Chordata; class Mammalia; order Artiodactyla; family Ziphiidae; genus Mesoplodon; species Mesoplodon densirostris. The sequence continues at coordinate 170,289,158 of NC_082662.1, forward strand.
TTATAAGCCTATAATAGATGAGAACATCTGTGCAAGTAAAATACCGCCTAAAGTTAGTGCAATCAACCACAGATTCTTGGTGGATATAGGATATAATAAGGCACCTTCAAATGGATTCTAATCCATTTTAGTGTGCGCCAGGAAGGGTTTTTGGGGGGGGGGGGTTTTGGTGGTTTTTTTGCGGTTCATGGGCCTCTCACTGTTGTGGCCTCTCCCGTTGAGGAGCACAGGCTCCGGACGCGCAGGCTCAGCGGCATGGCTCACGGGCCCAGCTGCTCCGCTGCATGTGGGATCTTCCCGGACCAGGGCACGAACCCGTGTCCCCTGCATCAGCAGGCGGACTCTAAACCACTGCGCCACCAGGGAAGCCCAGGAAGGGTTGTTTTAAATAAACAGATCCACTCTCTCCAGCAATTGGGCATTTACCTTTTCACAGCCCCGGCCCTCGGACTCCCTTGGACGGAACAGTAAGTAACCTTGACCTCCTCTTCTTTCAGACAGTGCTCATGTGCTCCAGGCACCGAGCTGCAGTACCATGAAGAGAATCTCCTTACTGCTGGGCCTTCGGCTTTGCAACCTGGCTTCTTGGGCTAGTGGCCATTCTGCATGAATGAAGCCCGCCCCACGCAGCTGACCCACCACTCCGAGACCCCAGCCATTGACCCAGACTCAGCCCCACTCCCTTTTATTGCCCCAAATATGCTTTTGCCTTGGGTTTATCACTTGTACATAGTGCCAAAGGGGGCCCGGCTTTTAATTTGGATTGCTTATTCTGGGATTATTTAAACTCATTAGCACTGAGACTTTGGTCTCTACATACCATTTCCTATTAAAAGGAGAAAAATGCTTCATTGGGAAATGGCTCATTCTAGGCCTGAGACAGCAAATGTTTGAGTCTAAAACATTTAGTCATATCTGAAAATGACAAACTATTAAGCACTACTGAGGGAGCCCTCCCAAGAAACCATCTGAATAGGCTCCTACTGACCAAACATGGGGACAGTTTGAGCATAAATAAGAATCTTGAAAGTGGACTTCCCTGGTGGCACAGTGGTTAAGAATCCACCTGCCGGGCCTCCCTGGTGGCGCAAGTGGTTGAGAGTCCGCCTGCCGATGCAGGGGATACGGGTTCGTTCCCCGGTCTGGGAGGATCCCATATGCCGCGGAGCGGCTGGGCCCGTGAGCCATGGCCGCTGAGCCTGCGCGTCCGGAGCCTGTGCTCCGCAACGGGGGAGGCCACGACAATGAGAGGCCCGCATACCGCAAAAAAAAAAAAAAAAAAAAAAAAAGAATCCACCTGCCAATGCAGGGAACATGGGTTCGAGCCTTGGTCTGGGAAGATCCCACATGCCGCGGAGCAACTAAGCCAGTGAGCCACAACTACTGAGCCCGCGTGCCACAGCTACTGAAGCCTGCACACCTAGAGCCCATGCTCCACAACAAGAGAAGCCTGCCCACCGCAATGAAGAGTAGCCCCCGCTCACTGCAACTAGAAAAATCGCCAGCACAGCAACGAAGACCCAACACAGCCAAAAATAAATAAATAACTGAAAAAATCCTGAAAACCAAAACAAAACAAAACAAAAAGTCAAAAAAGAATACTAAAAGCAATAGGTTGAAACATATCAAGTATGTTAAAAAAAACTTTATTTCATAATGATCACAAAAACCAAAAATTGGTCACCTTTGGAAAAACCCTTTTTTCTGAAGACTAGTAAACAAAGAAAAAGAAAGAAGTATTTATCCTTCCTTTTCTGTATGACTGAAACTCAAGGGAAACACACTCTTGACAAAGAAAAATTTCTCCTTATAGAGGTGTTTTGCTGATACATGAAGAAGGAATGATAGAGTTAGAATAACCCCGTTTGCAACTTCTAATGAAATAGTGGACCTAAGCGGTGATCGTCATGGCTGCTAACTCTGCATCCTTGTAGAAATGCACATCGCCACCTATGAATCATTCTTGCCAAAATTTAGAAACAGAATTTCGTTCAGCCGTTAGAGCTCCCTACCAGTTCAAAAGAAGTACAGGAGCAGGTCCCACATCACCCACAGGGATACACTCTACAAAACCCAGAGTGTGGAAACCTCTTAAGGACAAACCAACAGCTGCTTCATCAGATAAAGTGCAGAGAGAGAGAAAACCTGAAGACCAAAAGAAACCAAAGAGACATATCAACCCAGTGCAACATTTGGGGAATGACGCCAACAAACCATCTGTAAAAATTCATTTCTAGGGCTTCCCTGGTGGCGCAGTGGTTGAGAGTCCGCCTGCCAATGCAGGGGACATGGGTTCGTGCCCTGGTCCGGGAGGATCCCACATGCCACGGAGCAGCTGGGCCCGTGAGCCATGGCTGCTGAGCCTGCGCGTCCGGAGCCTGTGCTCCGCAACGGGAGAGGCCACAACAGTGAGAGGCCTGCGTACCGAAAAAAAAAGTTCATTTCTAAAACAAGGTGGGACATTTAAACATTAGATAGGATACAATATTAGGGAATTGCTGTTAATATTTCTTCAGTTACGGTGATTTTGTGTTATACTTTTAAAAGACTGATTGTCTTTTAGAGATAACATGGAAATATTGGCAGATGAAATAATAAGATGTTAGGGCTTTGCTCTCAAAATAATCTATTTTGGGGGTCGGGGAAGAGAGGGAAATATAAAAGAAACAAGATTGGGTATGAATTGATAACAGTTGAAGTTACGTCATGATCTTTCACAATGCTATTCTCTCTACTTTTGTGAATGCTTGAGATTTTTCCGGAATAAAAAGTTTTAAAAAGCAATAGGCAGTATTTTTGAAAGAAACAGAAGATAGATACTGAGGCTGAGGACAGAAATACCACTTTGGAGAGGCAGGGTCTGCTGACCTGAGGTGGCACTCGCTTTATGAACCCAGGGGAGAGAAGACCAGCCGCAGTCACCCCGTTTGGAGCTGGAAGCAGAGGAAGGGGGCGGGGCCGGAGCTGAGTGTGATCTGTAGCTGGGTCTTCCCTCTGGGGAATCTGCCACAAGCCAGGCTGCACAAAGCACAGCCACCGAGTCAGTGTGTTTATGGCACAACCACAGAAGACTTGGTCATGCTGCTTTATCAAATGAGGGGAGTACTGGGGGGAGAGGGAGAGGACGTGGTGGAGAGGCAAGGGTGGGCTTGGCAGGTGCAGGAACACTTCCTGGATGAAGGGTGGCCGGGCTGAGCCTTGCAGGCGGGCAGACAGGCTTTAGGGAGGCTGTGAGAAGGACTTTGGGAGAAGAGGGCATGAACACAGGTACAAATGCAGGAATAAGCAAGGCCTGTCAGGGAGCCTGGATCCCCAGGACCAGGTATCAGCCTGGGGACAGGGACCCCCATGGCCAGGGACTACAGGGGAAGAGCTAATACGCCAGAAGAGGAAAAATCAAGCCTCTCATTCCACTGCTCTCAAGGCCCTTTTTTCTTCTGCAAACAGCTCTTCATCTTTTTTCTCCCCCATCATCCTGGGCAAGTTTCTGGGGACTCTGGGTTGAGTTCTGAGGCAGTGCCAGGAATTTTGACTCATCTGTTGTTAAAGTCTTCCCCAGAGGACGAGTTGCTGGCAGTCGTGCCCACCCTGGTGGCAAAGAGCCAGTCAGAGGTCAGCTCAGGACCGTTCCATTGTAAGTCTGGGAGGGGACTCCCCAGTTTCAACCACAGCCCTAAAAATGTCCCTGAGTGGGGTTTAAGAAAACAGCCCCCTACAGGCCGGCCCCTCTCTGACCTCTGCCACTGGGGCCGAGAGTGCCTTGGGGGTGTGCACGGCTGGGGGAGCTCCCCCTTCCTGAGCGCTTGGTCCTGGCCCAAGGTGAGGGGCAGGGGCAGGGGCGACAGGGGACCTGTCCCGGAGAGGCTGAGCTCAGGAGCCCAGCCTGGGAACTTTCCAGAGTCGGGAAGACCCGCCCCGGCCTGTTGCCGGTTCTCCACGTTGCCCCCCCGTGGGCCTAATGGTGGGCTTGCCAGGCCCAGCCCGCCTGGAGCTCCCCGTGTGGAGACTGCGCAGATGTGAGCTCACGGAGCCTTTCCTGCCCGAGTCTCCCTGGGGTGAAGGGTGACTCAGGGAGGGGACGGGCCCGGGAGGCCTGAGATGGCTGGAATCAGAGCCAGGCTGAGCCAAGCCAGGGCCTGTGCCGTCTGCTCCCCCTCAGGCCATCCCTCCTCGGCTCTCAAACCCCTGTCCTTCTCGGGAGTAACTTGGTTCCACCTTCTGATACTTGTTCCAAGTCCCACCCCACCCCCTGCCAGTCCGGGTTCAAGTCGTCCTCCCCCCGGGCCTGCCCCAGCTGCCACCGTTCCTTGGTTATGTATGTGGGGCTCTCCAGTCAATTCATGTGAGTCCTAGTTTCTGCAGAAGTCAAACGTAAACCACAGAAAAGAGAAAAGACCCAGAAGTAAATCTATCTGAGGTCAGCCATTCAGCAACCCTTTCGGGTAAAACCTTTTCTGTGTAGGTACCTGTGTATGGGTGTGTGTGTCTGTACATATATTTATATAATTTCATGTATAGTTTTTCTGCAGTCGAATCTTGTTTCCCTGGCCAGACTGTAATTTCTTTGTTTGATATCATTATGCCCCCGTGTGCCTAGCACACTATAAAATCTGTCAGACGCCGGAGAGAAATCACAATCTAAAATCTGTGTGTGTGCCCATCTGTGTGGGAAGTGGCGTTGGATGGGGGAGAGAGACTTTCACACTTTTCCTTACAGGCTTTAACAGTATCTTTATTCACTGTACAGCGATCATTCTCAAACTCTCGTAATCTTCTGTGTGTTCTGCATTTGGAAAGACTCAGGATATGTCCGAGGATGCCCCAGGGGAAATCCCTTGATTGCTCCAGCTCTGGGAAGACCCCGCTTTCCTGGAGCCAGCGCTACTTTGGAAGCATCTGATGCTGACTGTGGAAGAGGAAGGTGATTTAGCTCACTCCAGGAAGGGCCTGAGTGAGATCTGGTCTGAGCCGGGGCCTTGGGCACAGCTTTTGTCTTGATGCAGAGATGTTTTACAAGCCTTTGGGTCAGGAGAGGTCCAGCAACTTGAGCAGCCTTTGCCTCCCAGCGCGTCCAGAGAGGAATGAGGTTGAGTGGAGAGCGTGGCTGAGTGTGCATCTCTTACTTGGGGGTCCACGAGGCACCTTGAGGGCTGAGGGCTGAAGGGGCGGAGTCTGCAGGGGCCTGGATGACGAGGGGCTGGCTGGGCTGTTTGGGGAGCACCCATCTCAGACTCTAAAAGGCCTCTCCCTGTTTTAGCCCCAGCTTTTCCTCGAAGCAAGAGTCTGTTCAGGTCTATTACTGCGCTGCGCCTGAGTGTATTTCACAGCCTGAGGCCAGACACAGGCAACAATCCCCACGCACAGCCCCATCCGGGTGACCCCCCCCTTCTTCCCACGCAGTCACTAAAGTTCCTGACCTGCGCTAGATGGCCTGGGGTTCTGGCCCACGTAGAAGTGTGGTATGAACACCCAAAAGGAGCCCTGAGCCCAAGACCAGGGCACTTGCTCCCAGCCCTCCTGTCTACACGCTGCTTGGGACGCCTGGGTAATCATCCACCTTCCCTGGGAGACTGGCGGAAGCTGGATCTGACTTGTTCTCCATTCACCCAACACCAGCCTCGTATCCGGCACACAAGAGGGGCTCGGTGAACATTTCATTAAGATAAGCAGGCGGGGGTCAGGGGTTTTCTGTGGCTGGCACAGTGCACAAGTTCGGGGTTCCCGCCCACTCTGGCTCAAGTCTCCAGCCCCAGAAGGGTGCAGATTCTTGAATTTGTCTTCACTTGAGTCCTCGATTAGTTGTTGGACCTTGGGCGAGGGCTTTAATGTCTCCAGGCTTTGGTTTTCTCCTCTGCAAAATGTGTCTGTGGAGAGCAGAAGTGCTTACTCCCGAAAGGGCTTTTTTTTGCGGTACGCGGGCCTCTCACCTCTGCGGCCTCTCCCGCCGCGGAGCACAGGCTCCAGACGCGCAGGCCCAGCGGCCATGGCTCACGGGCCCAGCCGCTCCGCAGCATGCGGGATCCTCCCGGACCGGGGCACGAACCCGCGTCCCCCGCATCAGCAGGCGGACTCCCAAGCACTGCGCCACCAGGGAAGCCCCCCGAAAGGGCTTTTTAAGCTGGCTAGCCCAGGCCAGGTGCGAGTCTCGGCTGATGAGGCAATGAACACTGCAAAACGCTGCCCGCGGAGCATCTGGCTGATCCTTACTACGTTCCTGGCGGTGCTGCGGGTTAAGCGAGGTGGAGGGACACCGTGCACTCACCTTGGCTCTGCCCACACGCCCTCCCGCCCTCCGTGGCCCCTCACTGCCGGGTCTATCACGTCTCACTACTGCTTTGCAAAGTCAGTGTTTTTTCAGGTGTGCTCATCTCGGCTCCCATCTGGCCTGCGAGCTCCCGGTGGGCAGGGCCCCCGGTGCCTGCCGAGCTCTGGGGCCAGCTCAGACGTGTCTGGGGTTGTATGAGTCCGGGGCCTTGAGCTCCTGAGGGCACAAAGGTAAGGAGTATAGCACCCACCCAAGGTGCTGAGACACAAGAGGACAGGGGAGGCCGTCCATGCCGAAGCAACTGTCTGGTCTGTCTCTTTCTGGAAGACTCAGTGGGGTTTCTTTCAGCCCCTGCAGGTTTCTGTCAACTGATTTATCTCAAGAGGAACTGGAGGGCTCAGGGGGACAACTGACAGCTTCTCCCAGAGCCTCAGTTTTGCCAGCAGTGAAATGGGGAAAGTGGTACCTGCCTCCTACCTTCTTCCCGGGGGTTCTTTGATAGCTGAAACTTTTCACTTTTAAAAGGCTCAGATGAAAGGCACTGATGGGATGAAAGGACCTTGGGGCCATATTAAGTTTCTCCAGTTTTTGAAGCCTCAGAGGAGGGGCTGGAGGAAGTGGTCAGCTGACAGGGACTTGTGAAGCCACCTAGAGGGTGATGGTGGGTGGGGGAGAATTAGCATGCCAATCAGCCACACCTAGGGCGTGAGGGCAGCGGGGAGCAGGGCCCTTATCGGGCAAAATCTGTCATTTCCCTGAGGAGGGGGGCTTTGGGTTACATGCTGAGGAGACTGGGCCCAAGGGCAAAGCCCAGAAAGGCAAAGCCTTGAGCAAGCTCTCCCCTCTCTGGGCCTCAGTTTCCTGATGTGTAAAAGGAGGAAACTGAGGAGAGATGTGACCCCCAAACTGGCTGCACACTCTCGTCTCCTGGGGAAATCTTTAAAATCCTGACTCCAGACTGCACCTCAGATGGAATAAATCTGAGCCTCTGTGGTGGGACACTGGCATCAGAGTTATTAAAGCTCCCAGGTGATTCCAATGTGCAGCCAAGTCTGAGCACTAGAATAAAGGATTCCTAGAATTCTATGGTTCACTAATCATAACCCACCTTCCCACCAAGTGAGGAGTCTCTGAGGGACTGAGAAGTTCAACCATACATCTGAGTCTTTTGGAGCCCCCCCTGTGTGCAGAACCCACTTCCAACCACTTCTCAGATATAAGATTTCTCTAGTACTCTTTTTGGTCAGGTTTTATTCTCTTCCTCAAAATTCTTATCTAAAACACAAACTTAGAAAACAAACTTACGGTTATCAAAGGTTGGGGGGGGAGGGATAAATTAGGAGGTGGAGATTAACATACCCACACTACTATATATAAAATAGATAATCAACAAGGACCTACTGTGTAGCACAGGGAACTCTACTCAATACTCTGTAATGACCTATATGGGAAAACAATCTGAAAAAGAATAAACATATGTATATGTATAACTGAATCACTTTGCTGTACACCTGAAACTAACACAACATTGTAAATCAGCTATACTTCAGTATAAAATAAAAATTTTTTAAATTAAATAAAATAAAAATGAAAAAATTTTAAAAAATAAAATAAATAAAATAAAAAATTCTTTTTTTAAAAACAGAGTTGCAAGTGGAGAGAGGCAATATAGGGGTAGAGAGTAAGAGGTACAAGCTATTAGGTATAAAATAAGCTACAGGGATATATTGTACAATATGGGGAATATAGCCAATATTTTATGATAACTATAAATGGAGCATAACCTTTAAAAAATTGTGAATCACTATATTATAATCCTGTAACACATAATATTGTACAGCAACTGGGCTTCAATTAAATTTTTTTAAATAATTAATTAATTTAATCTTAAAACCAGAGTTACAAGTAGATAATTGCATCAGACTATTTGAGTTTTCAATCTCCTGCCATTTCTCCTGACCCTCTTTGGTGGAAACCTTGGTGAACAGTGAGATAGGGTCCGAAAGCCAGCAGCCAGGAGAGGGGAAGCAAGGATGACCCACAGACTCTCAAATCATCACAAGTAAGAGGGGTTCCAGCCCGATGCCAGCTTCTCTCCCTCTCTCTGCCCCGGGAACTCCGAGTCCATAGGCATCATCCCTGCCCAGCAGAGACTTGGGGGGTTTCAGGTTCTCACCAAGTCCAATGAGGGGGCTCTGGACCTGGCCCAGGACCCTGTGTGTGGAGAGGGAAACTGTAGTGCTTGAGGGTGACAAGGACTCTTTGTCTGACCAAACTTTAGTCAGGCTCCCGAAGCTTCTCCTAGGCTCGTCTGTGCACCTCCTCGTAGAATCCAGTTTTAGCAAAAACCCTGCTAAGTCAGTTTAGCAGGAATCCCCCCCTCAAATGTCTGACCAGGTTCTTCATCCTTCACCATCCCCAGGTGATGTCCGGTCACCCTGGCCTGTCTCAGCAAGAATCTTGTTAGCTTCGTTTAGCCAGAATCCCCCTTCCCCCTGATGTAATATTAGTAATTACCTCTTAGTAATTTTCCATCCACTGACTCCTACCCTGCTCCTTGGCTATAATTTCCCCCCTGCCCATGCTGTATTTGGAGTTGAGACCAATCTCTCTCCCTCCCCTGCAAAATTCGATCCTAGTGGTCCTTATTTCTATCAAGATGATGGTCTTGAATAAAGTCGGCATTACCATCTTTAACAAGTGTCGTGAATAATTTTTTTTCTTTAACACAGAGGCCGTTCAGAGAGGAGAGGACCTCGGGGGTCTGCCCACGGCTGTGTACTGTTCAGGGGCCTCCGGACTCAGGCCATCACCCCAGACACTTAAGGGAAATGGACAAAGAGCTAGTACTGTGTTTGGAGTTGCAGGGACAGAGGGGACAGACAGAGGTGGCCAGATGCCCAGTGGGTTTTTCACTTGTACCAAGTTCTTTGGCACCTGGCCCCTCATGGTGCTAGGATCACCGTGTGCCCCCCTTGCTGATCCAGACCCTCTCCCACCCCACTGTCTGAAGCTTTGTAGCAGGCCCTGAGTGCCGCTTTGGTTGTGCATCAGGCCCTACAACAAGGCTTGGCAGACAGGGGGCAGCAACCCTCACCCCCACCCCTCTGTTGGGAGATCCAGCCATGATCTCATCAGACTGCTAATAAAAACCCTTGGGACGCAACATACTGGGCTTTTACTACAAAATCGTTTCACGGCCTCTGACCAATAATGCACTTCACGTAGACCCATGCTAAACCCTCTTGTGAGACTTAGCTCTCTTACACATCTACTTAGAAACCAACGGAGACAGTACAATCCAGGGGGAGGAAGGAGTATGCATGCTGGGCCAGGCACTTTTCTAACTGCTCTGTGCATATAACCTTAGTCGTTTCCCCAATAATCCATTCTTCATGTGCCTTTTCTCCCATTTTACAGGTGGGGAAACTGAGGCTCTGAGAATGTAGATGACCAGCCCAAGGACCCACAGCTTGTATGTGGTGGGGAGGGGTCTGCCCACACCTCCAAACCCCATGCAGTTCCCACCACCACTCTGTGGCTCCCAGCACTCCCTTCTAGATGATGGGAAAGCCAGAGCCCTCTTCCTCTGCTTCCCTGCCCTCTTTCATCCACCTGGGAGCATCTAGGAATCAAGGTGTTCCCTCGCACAAACCCCAAAGGGACCGAGTCTTGAGATGACAACCTGGTCCTCAGACAACCAATCTGGGGACAAAACAGATAGATGTTCCCTGGCTCTTCTGGAGCCTGCCATCTGGTCAGTGTGCCCTCCCTCCTGCCCTTTCTCGGCACGCTCGCCTCAGAAGTTTAGGATTTCTGAACCCACAAGGCTCCTCATGAGCCCCAGACACTCTCTGGCCCTGTCCCCACTCCCAGCATAAGTCTCATGGGAGACATTCTGGCCTTCCGACCTGACTCATCCAGAGGTGTTTCAGGGGCACCTAACATCAGTTCAGCACTGTCCCGGGCACTGGGAACACAGCAGTGAACCAAACAGCAAAACTCCTGACCCCCATGGGGCTCTGATTTAGAGGCGACAGACGATAAGCAAAATAAGTGATTCATTATGTAGGCATTTGGTATGATGTTAATTAACTACATAGTTTGGTTGAAGTGCTATAAAGAGTAGGGAATGGGGCTTCCCTGGCGGCGCAGTGGTTGAGAGTCCAACTGCCGATGCAGGGGACACGGGTTCGTGCCCCGGTCTGGGAAGATCCCACATGCCGCAGAGCGGCTGGGCCCGTGAGCCATGGCCGCTGAGCCTGCGCGTCCGGAGCCTGTGCTCGGCAACGGGAGAGGCCACAACGGTGAGAGGCCCGCGTACCGCGAAAAAAAAAAAGAGTAGGGAAGGAGGATAGGGTGGAGATGACACTCTGAAACAGGACGGTCAGAGAGGCCTGGAGCAAACGCTGAAGGTGACGGCTGTGGAGGGAAAACCCAATGCAAAGGTCCCAGGGTGGCAGTGTGCCTGGTGGGTTGCAGGAACCCCAAGGCCAGTGTGTGAAGCAGGGGAAGCAGTAGGAAAACAGGCCAGGGAGGTAATGGGCCCAGATGAGTTAGTAGACACAGCGTAATGACTTTGGCTTTTCTTGGGGGCCCAAGCCCTGGAAGGCTTTGCTCAGAGGAAGGACTTTGTAACCATAGCTGATAGTGAGTTCTTTTCTGTGCTGAGTTCTGCATTCAGTGCTTTCTTTCTTTTTTTTTCCAGTCACGCTGCCGCATAATGCAGTCTTTTTTTTTTTTTTTTTTAATATATTTTATTTATTTATTTATTTTGGCTGCGTTGAGTCTTCGTTGCGGTGCGTGGCTTTCTCTAGTTGAGACAAGCAGGGGCTACTCTTTATTGCGGTGCGCGGGCTTCTCATTGCCGTGGCTTCTCTTGTTGCGGAGCATGGGCTCTAGGTGCGCGGGCTTCAGTAGTTGTGGCGCATGGGCTTAGTGACTCTGCAGCATGTGGCATCTTCCTGGACCAGGGCTCAAACCCGTGTTCCCTGAACTGGCAGGCAGATTCTTAACCACTGCGCCACCAGGGGAGTCCCCAGCATGCAGAGTCTTAACCACTGGACTGCCAGGGAAGTCTTAATGCTTTCTACAGTTTATCTCACTTCACTCTCATAGCCGCCCTATGTGGTAAGTACAATCACCGTGACCATTTATTTTATTTAAGGAGTGAAATTCACAGAATACAAAACTAACCATTTCCAAGTGTACAATACAGTGCATTTAGTACGTATACAGTGTTGTGCAACTATCGCTTCTAGTTCCAAACGATTTCATCACCCTCAGGGAAGACGCCGTGTCCACTAAGGAGTTACTACTCCTTCTCGCCTCTCCCAGCCTCTGGTAACAACCAATCTACTTCCTTTCTCTCTGCATTTGCTTATTCTGGATATTGTATAAAAACAGAATCATCCCCTGTGTGATCTTTCACGTCTGGTTTCTTTCACTTAAGTGAAATATTTTAAAGTTCATCTAATGCTGTGGCATGTATCAGCACTTCATTCCTTTCTCACGGCTGGAAAGTATCCCATTGTATGGTTGTCACCAGTTATTTTATAGATAAAGAAACTGTGGCTTGGACTTCCCTGGTGGCCCAGTGGTTAAGAATCCACCTGCCAATGCAGGGGACACGGGTTCAAGCCCTGGTCCAGGAAGATCCCACATGCCACGGAACAAGTAAGCCCGTGCACCACAACTACTGAGCCTGCGCTCTAGAGCCTGTGCGCCACACCTACTGAGCCCGTGCACTTAGAGACCCTGCTTCGCACAAGAGAAGGCACCGCAATGAGAAGCCAGTGCACCGCAGCAAAGAGTAGCCCCTGCTCGCCACAACTGGAGAAAGCCTGTGCACAGCAACGAAGACCCAACGCAGCCCCCCAAAATTAATTAATTAATTAAAAAAAGAAAAAAAGAAACTGTGGCTTTGGGCACAGGACTCAAGACCTCCTTATCCAAGCTGCTTAGTGGCCCAGCCTGGACCCAAGCCCAGGTCTGCCAGACACCACAGTCTAAGCTCCTCACCATGACAAGCCTCCATCCCTCCCTTCTCTCAACTCAGGCACATTTATAATCTCCCAGCATAGCGATACACGGTCTCCTGTCTTTTTTTTTTTTCTTTTTTTAAATTTTTTTGGTCGAGCCGCATGTGGGATCTTAGTTCCCCGACCAGGGATCAAACCTGTGCCCCCTACATTGGGAGCGCGGAGTCTTAACCACTGGACCACCAGGCAAGTCCCTCCTGTCATTCTTGATCTGTGTTTGCAGACGTTTGGTTTCCGGAGGACAGGAGCCGAGACGCACACTTCTGCCCTCCCCTCAGCAAGTGCTGCACACAGAAGGAAATACAGGCTGGTTGGTAACCTGACTCTTCTACAGTTGATTCGATTACAAACCAGCACCAGCAGACGATTGGCTGCATAAATTATGGTACATTCATAAGATATAACGTGATGCAAGCATTGAAAACTGTGATGCGAACTAACATTCATTGTCATGAGAAAATGAAATATTGCCCCCTTCCACAGAGGGTGAAAAGCAAGCTACATGACAAACAATATGAAAAATATACCATTTTCTAAAAATAAAAAAATACCCAAACATATATTCACAGAAAAGCTTCTCGAGGGGCATTTTCAAAAATATTAACTCTGCTTATTTTTAGTTAATGAGATCATAGGTTGTACTCACTTCCTAAATTTTGGGGGGAAATACTCCAAGAAATCCGTTATTTTAAAAATCCTTCAGACAGATGGATTCACTCCCCAAAGAAGCCACATCAAAGGCCACTTGCTGCCCTGACCCCCAGTTCTCCGTGAGGCACAAGAGGAGGCCCCTCTCAGCGGTTTTCAAAGGTGCTCCCAGACCAGGAGGCTGGATGGTGGAGTGTGAGGCAGGGAGGGCCTGATACCATAGGGTGGGCTGGTGTGTCAGCTGGGCTGGGGGACTTTGGGTCAAGTATGGGATCTTCCACCAGCTGGCGGTGACTTGGGTCAACACAACCCTTCAGGTTTCTCATCCATACAGTGTGGGTACTGGACTCTTAGGTCCCTTGCTTTTCCAGGACTCAAATCCTTCCCCGGCCTGCAGTGGGAGAAGGGATAATGACACAGCACAGCCACCTTCTGGAATGCGGCCCCTCTGCACTTCCCCAGGTGAGCCTGAGAGACTGCATGGGTGACTGCCTCTTGTCTGGTTTCCTGTGCCCTCCACCCTGCTTAAATAAACTGGGGTATGTTGGTTCAAAGGAGATCTAGACCCAAGCAGAAAGAATTTGTAGCTCTAAATGTACTATCTGGAAAGAGGTCCCCAAGATATTGTGAAATGAAAAAAGCAAATTGCCAAACAAGTTGTTCCTCTAAGCACACGTGTATGTTTTTAAAGAAGCTCTGTACTGTATTTACATGTATATATTTGCATATGCATAGAAAAAATTTCAGGGAAGGATACTTGAGAAACTCTGACCTCTAGGAAGTGGGACTGCGGAGTTTAGGAGAGGGGCAGGGGAATTTAACTTTTCACTTTATACCCTGCAGTGCTGTGTGAATATTTTTCACCACAAATCTGTGTCATTTTGTGATTAATTTAAAAGTAAATATAGTAGAAAGAAGTCAATAGGAATAAAGAATATTCCTTTATTAAGAATGAATTATTATTGGTATTTATATAATTATATTAATGATTATATTATAACAATATGATATATTTATCTTTTATATTTAAAACATACACCATATATTGAAGGTTATAAATTATAATTAATGTTAGTAAGGATTAGTACATAAAATTCAGAAGGAGTAAAAATAATAAGAAGAAAATATTGCTTGGTCCCACTACCTTTTGACTATTGAAATGTTCTCTGGGCCTCTCACCCTGTTACACACCCTGACACAAGAGCTGCCATAGCCCTGCTTTCCAGGCAGCTTTTTAAAAGTTTGCTTTTTTCTTTTCTTTTCTTTTCTTGTTTTTTTTACCTTTGGCCATGCCATGTGGCCTGCTGGACCCCAGCATCCCAACCAGGGATTGAACCTGGGCATGGCAGTGAAAACACGGAGTCCTAACCACTGGACCTCCAGGGAATCCCCCAAAAGTTTGCTTTTTAAAAAATAAGTAGATACAGCCTTGCACACAGCCCTGTGCCATGGGGGAGGGTGCAGCTGGCACACTCTTGGTACTTATTTTAAGGCCCTTTATAATGGGGGTTTTATTTGATTATCACCTTTATATCTGTCTCAGCCGGAATCCTGCTGTCTGGCACCTGGAAAGCCGACACCCTAGTCCCTGTTCTGGGGCTTGCACACCACATTTTTCCTGGGTGTCAGGACTTCCTGTTGTTTGAAGATATGCAGTGTGATTGGGCTGCTTCTGACTCTTCAGTTTCTGCCTCTGAAGCCTCCCGTGGCAGCCTCTGGACCTGGAATTCTTAGTATCTCCCCTCGAGCATTTCTGCTTTTCTCACCCATGGGGGCGATGAACCTGGCAATCCGTGAGCAGGGCAGGGACACTCGATGTCCTGCCACTCACGGGTCAGGTTACCCAACTCCCACGTCCCGCTGGATGGTCATAGAGACAAAAAGCCAGTCTGTAATTATCCAAGCACAGAACCTGAATTTTACAAAGAAACACAGTGAGTTTTTGCACTAAAATTTCCAGGGAAGTATCTATGTATGAACTAATTTTCTTTCTCAAGAGTTGTTCACAATTTCAAAAAGCACATTACCAACAGCAACAGCATTATCCATCTGCATTTATAGCAGATGTTTTCAAGGTGGTTCCATGTATGCATGCAAGCATCTGACCACTTCATTATTGCCCTAGAAGTCATGCTCAAACAGCCACAGTTTTGTTATTAATTGCTTTTCCTGCATTTCTCCTTTATATTATATTTAGGACATAAAAAATGACTGTGTACATAAGATGTTTTATCTGTGGATTTCTTTTAGATAGGAAGAGGGATACTAAAAGTGATCTGTTTTATGAAGAGGCTCGAGGTCTGATAGGGTTGAGATCCATGGCCCTTGGACCTCTAGGTCCCTTAGAGCAGGGATCACATCTGTTTGCCCCTCCACCTGGAATACATGATAGGTGATCAATAAATATTTGTTGACTTAATAACTAGTTAGCTATGAAAATAATTTGGGGAAGTTAACACCAGCCCCTTGCTCTGCCTTGTGCATATAGTAAGTGAGCAATAAATATTTCCTGATTGAATGTGTGAAAATGTTTGAGCTTTTGGGTAGAAGAGGAAGGCTGCAAAGGTTACATTTAAGGTAACCTGCTCTTCAGAGATTGTGGGAGGACTTCAGGGGCTGAGCTCTGTGAGTACAGTGAATTGCCTCCAACAGATTCACCAAATTTATTCATCCACTGAATAATTTATTCAGTATCTATTATGTGCCAGGCATGAGGATGGTTGGCAGTCCTGGTGGCCATAACGGGTGCCACCTCAAAAATTCCTAAATTAGGCTTTGAAAAAAGGTTAATTTTTTAAAATTTATTTTATTGAAGCATAGTTGACTTAACAATGTTGTGTTAACTTCTGCTGTACAGCAAAGTGATTCAGTGATACATATATATAAAAGGTTAATTTTAAAAATACAAAAATAGGGAATTCCCTGGCGGTCCAGTGGTTAGGGCTCCGCTGCTGGGGGCCCAGGTTCGATCCCTGGTTGGGGAACTAAGATCCCACAAGCTGGAAAGCGTGGCCAAAAAAAAAGAGTATTTGTAATACAGGAATAGAAGATTCATGTGTTTTTTTAATATAAGAATACACAATGAAAAGATTTTAAAAATTAGCTGTAACCCTTCCTTCCCAGATAATCCTCAGTGACATTTTTTTTTTTTTTTTGGCTGTGGGGCTTGTGGGATCTTAGTACCCGGACCAGGAATAGAACCCATGTCCCCTGCAGTGGAAGCGTGGAGTCCTAACCACTGGACTGCCAGGGAATTCACTGTGATATTTTAAAATAATGCCCATATAAGATTAGAACATTCAAACAGTACAGAAAGGTAGAAAATGAAAGGTTAAAACCTCTCTCATATATCCCATATATATTGATTTCTTTAGCTATATAAATATTTTAACCTAAAAGAACCATACTATAAATGTGGCTCTGTAACATAGTAACATTTTTTTTTTTTTTTTTTTGCGGTACACGGGCCTCTCACTGCTGTGGCCTCTCCCATTGCGGAGCACAGGCTCCGGACGTGCAGGCTCAGTGGCCAAGGCTCACGGGCCCAGCTGCTCCGTGGCACGTGGGATCCTCCCGGACCGGGGAACGAACCCGTGTCCCCTGCATCGGCAGGCGGACTCTCAACCACTGCGCCACCAGGGAAGCCCCATAGTAACACATTTTTGAGATCTTTCCATTTTGGGGCATTTTAAAAAAATAGCTACTAGAACTCCCTCGAATGGACGCACCATTATGTATGTTGCTTGCCTCTTACTGCTGGGCACTTTGGTTGCTACTAATTTTTTCTTCTATTATAAATGCTGTTGTAATAAACATTCCTGTGCCTATGTCTTAGTACCCTTTTGAGGGGCTCTGTGTCTCTTATCAAGAGGCCAGGCTCAGCCTACAGCCATACCACCCTGGGCATACCTCATCTCTTCTGATATTGGAAGGTAAGTAAGCAGGGTCGGACCTCATTAGTACCTGGATGGGAGGCCACGTTCAAATCTTGTCTCACCTGCCCTGCCCCAGGCAAAACAAGGGGACTGCAAAGGAGATTTTGTCTCTCAAATAGCAGCCTCTGCTGGGCTGGGTCAGGAGAGCCTGCCATTAGGAGATAATGCTAATACGGTTAATAGAACTTGTGTAATAGTGGTTCTCTGGGTGGCAGAATTTTGCCTGATTATTTCTTTATATTATTATATGTTGACAGAATTTTCTATAACAAACATGTACTTCTAAAGTTAAAAAAAAAAAAAAGCAACCTCGACTGTATCTTAAATAGTTTTATGGCCCGTCCTGGAGGGATGTAGCAGTATCTTTGCTGCTTCTTTTTCAAATTTTTAAATTTATTTTGGTAGAGGTGTAGGTGGTTTACAATATTATTTTAGTTTCAAGTGTACAACACAGTGATTCAAAATGTTTGTAGATTATACTCCATTGAAAGTCATTATAAAATACAGCTGTATTCCCTGTGCTGTACAAAATATCCTTGCAGCTTATTTCTTTTATACATAGTAGTTTGTATCCCATAATCCCCTACACTTATCTTGCCCCTTCCCCCTTTCCTCTCCCCACTGGTAACCACCAGTTTGTGCTCTACGTTTTTTTTTTTGTTTGGTTGGTTTTTTTTAGATTCCATATATAAGTGATAACATACAGCATTTTTCTCTGACTTATTTCACTAAGCATTATATCCTCTAGATCCATCCATTTTGTTGCAAAATGGCAAATTTTCATTCTTTTTTTTGGCTGAGCAGTATTCTAGTGTGTGAGTGTGTGTGTGTGTGCATCTTCTTTATCCATTCATCTGTTGATGGACATTTAGGTTGCATCCATATCTTGGCTATTGTAAATAATACTGTTATGAACATTGGGGTGCATGTATTTTTCCGAATTAATGTTTTCACTTTCTTCGGATATACACCCAGGAGTGGAATTGCTGGATCATATGATAGTTCTATTTTTAGTTTTTTGAGGAACCTCCATACTGTTTTCTGTAGTGGCTGCACCAATTTACATTTCCATCAATAGTGCAAAAGTGTTCTCTTTTCTCCACATCCCCGCCAACATGTTATTTCTTCTTCTTTTTTGGGGGGGTGGGGGTGGTGCTGTGCCGCACGGCCTGTGTGATCCCAGTTTCCCCACTAGGGATTGAACCCGGGTCATTGCAGTGAAAGCATCAAATCCTAACCACTAGACCGCCAGGGAACCCCCAACATTTGTTATTTCTTGCCTTTTTGGTAATAGCCACTCTGACAGGTGTGAGGCGGTATCTCCTTGTGGTTTTGATTTGCAAAACCCTGATAATTAGCGATGTTGAGCACCTTTTCCTGTACCTGTTGGCAGATCTTACCAGGCAGGGCCTCCTCAGGGGAAAGGCTGTGCATATTCTGCATATGAAATGCAAGGGCCTCACGGGTCAGCAAGATGCTTGAAGCACTGGCAAACCTTCAGGGTACAGGTCAGCTGTGGCTTTGGGGTCAGACAGACCTGTCTGCAAGTCAAGCCTCCTCCACTGGCTCTGAACGAGGGTTTGTGACTCTGTGCACGTAGCTTAACCTCTGTAACTCAGTATCCTCATTTTTAAAATGTGGACGATGATGCTTATTTCAAGCAGCTACTGTAAGGCTTAAATGAGAAATGTATATAAAGAGTTTAGCCTAGTCCGTGACACATACAACATGTTCAATAGCTATTATTGGTGTCCTTCAATCATAAGTTCTAATTTTTAGAAAGTTTTTCCTCTTATTGAGCGAAAATTTGTTCCTGTAACTTCCTTGCATTGCTATGAAATCTGCATGCTCTTTTTTTTTTAATTTCTTTATAATGTTCTTTATTTTTGCATGCTCTTTCATTCATTCAACAAACATGAATTGGTTGTTTCCCTCGTGCCAGGGGCTGGGCCAGGCCTGTGAGCACAACTGAGAATAAAGACCAATCCCTGTATGTGGGAGAAGTACCCCTCCTCCACCTGAGAGTCATTGGGATATGTAAGAACAATCACTGCTTCCTTGACATACTTCTTTCCCAGGCTTAGCCTGCCTCTCCCACATCCATTTAGCTGTACTTCTTGCTCTTGTTGCTTGTTGATTTTAATCAAGGCTCAAAATTATCCCTTCTCCAGGAAGTCTTCCCAAACCGCACTAAGCAACTGTGTCCCCCTGCCCCAGTTATCTTGTCAGCCCTTGGGGACCCAGTTTCCATTCTTCCTATTTGTTTGCACTTGACAATCTTTTGGTGTGTTCCCACTTTTTTGGAGAACAACCCAAGGTTTCCAGGCACTGTGCAAGGAAATGGAAGACAGCAGTCCCGAACCACAGCCAGTGTCCCTCAGGAAACCTCAGTCAGTCTTTTGCTTGGCCACCAGGGAGCTAAAGCGCACGTGCAGGTAAAGGAAGGTTGCGCTGCACGAGTGTGTGCTGGAGCTGGAAGGAGGCTCAGGCTGCATCCGAGACACAGGACCACAAGTGACCAAGCCAACCCGGAAGTCTGGTCTCCCGGCTTTAGTTCTATGCTCTTTGGAGAGCAGTCCTCCAGTACACCCAAGCAAGGGCACATCCAGGCCTGAAGCTTGTTCAGTTATGGGGGGAAAGGGAGCTCTTAAAGAAAAAGGATAAAAAAATTAGGTACAAAAACAAATGCTTAATCATAATGAGAAATGAAACCACAATGAAGCACAAATGCTAAAAGAGCTGATTAGTATGACAAAATTGAAATGACACAGTCGTAACAACAGCTATTACTGTTATTTGATTCCCCGATACATCTCTATGCTTATTTTTCTTCCTACATTTTTCTTGGCTGCATACTTTTTGTTCGCCATATGATACCAATTGCATAACTTAGTTTTCTACTGAGAGAATGGAAAGATAATTCATTCTTTCCTCTAGCATGGCTGATCAAAATTTGGTTTTTATATTCATTTCAAAAACTTTCCTCATCTGGGCAAACCTGCCCAAACCCCCAGGCTTCATCCTGGCTCACCAGCTCCCAGGCGGGGCCCCAGCAGCTTCTCGTCTCACTGCCCGCATCCCTCTCCCCCGACCCAGGAGATGGCTACAGGGCCGTGGGTGCAGCGGTGAGCCTGGCAGTCCCAGGAGCACCCCGCGTGGAGAGTGAGCCCGGCTGGGGCAGCGCTACCGCCTCCAGCCAGCAGGTGGGGCTGAAAAGCCCCTGAAGCAGAAGCCTTAGTCTCAGAGCATCTTTTGAATAGATCCTTGGAATCAGGGGCCTCCATTCCTAAACATTTAACTTCTTCTTACTGTAAGTGGAGGATATTACTTTATAATCATCATCATCGTTATTATTATATGAATATTATTATTTGCAATACAAATGAAAATTGTCTTTCATTGCTAATGTTGATTAGATCTCAGTAATGGGATTACAGAAGCATTGTTTTTTTAGATACAAATGTCTATGTCTTTGTGTGTGTGTGTGTGTGTTGGGTTTTTGTGTGTGTGTGTGTGTGTGTGTGTCTATGTCTTTGACTTTTTTTTTTTTACTATAATAAAGGGAGAATGCTCTTTTATTAATCTGATGTCCATTAAATATCTTTGCAGCTGTTACATGAATGTTAGGTGTCTGGTGCATAAATGTATACACACTACCACAGTTGATAGATTTACACTGTACACTAGTCATCCCTGTCTGACTTCTTTTATTAGACTCACTTTTACTTTTGAACCTGAAGAAATATATATCATTTCATAATGGAAAGTGGCCCTTAAGAGTGTTTTGGATGTGAAGGCCTGAGAGGAATGATAACAGCAGCTATACTGATCATATCTTATCTGTTCAGGGATTTTACAGTTTCTAAAGCACTTTCACAGATATAAGTTAATTTAGGCCTTTCAACATCTTGTGACGGAACCAAGGCAGAAATAATTTCTACCTTTTATAGATAAATAGATAGAGGTCCAGAAAATGGTCCTAAGGTCACAACACCTAAAAAGTGACAGGTTCAGTCTCTTGCCCTTACCTACTCTGGCTGGCTCTGTTGCACATCTCTTTGGAATCCATCTCTTCCTTGTCATCTCCCTATGCAGCTCCTCTTCAGGATCACATGGTCTTCTCCTGGGCTAACAACAACTTCTTTCTGAGCTCCCTACTGCCAGCCTCCCCTCCAGATTCTCCTTCCACCACCACCCAAGTTATTTGTGAAACTCCCTTGCATAAAATTCTTCAATGGCTCCCCATCACCTTCAGGACTATCTCTGGCCTACCCTTCTAGGCTCTGCACATCTGACCCCTCCTACCTCTTCAGGCTCATCTCCTGTCACTTCTCCAAGGCTAACCAAACATGCTGGTCTCTCTTAACCCTCAGGAAGTTAGCAAATGGTATTCCCTCTGCCTAGAATTCTACTTTCTTCAAATGTAAACATGCACAATGATCATACTTATCTCCTCTCTGAAGCCATCTCTAAACCCTCCTGGCAATATGCTATTCTCTTTCTTCTGCATTAGGGAGTTCCAAACACAAATGCCTACAGTGGCCAGGCAGGTAACAATATAAATAGAGTTGGTGTAAAATGATCACTAGCACCAGCTACAGGCCCATGATAAACATCAAGGACAGTGTCTATCACAATGGGCTGGGGGGATTCTCGCAAACTCGAGAGCACGTGTCCCTTCTTAAGAAGGCAGCCTCTACATAATTCCAGCTCATGGATGTCTAGCATCAATGCCAGGCCCAGTGTCACCAAATTTCTTAATTTTTAAAGGTAACTCAGAAATCTGGACTTTTACATTAAAATTCCAGATTTGGGGGGAACTCCCTGGAGGTCCAGTGGTTAGGACTCGGCGCTTTCACTGCCATGGGCCTGGGTTCCATCCCTGGTCAGAGAACTAAGATCCCATAAGCCGTGCAGCAAGGTCAAAAAATAAACAAATAAAATAAAGTAATAATTCTGTTAAAAAATATTCCATATTTTGAAATGCTAGCAACCCATTCAGATTTAAAGCACTACAGGGGCCAACTCTTGCAAGCCAAGTAAAAGACATTAGTGGGCAAGTTCATCCAGTGGGCCTCCAGTGTGCAATCTTTCTTCTACAACGTTTTGGCTGCGTGGCTTGCAGGATCTTACTTCCCCGACCAGGGTTTGAACCTGAGCCCTTGGTAGTGAAAGTATGGAGCTGTAACCACGGGACCGCCAGGGAATTCCCTCTCGTCTACATTTTAATGGAACATTGTACATAACAGTGGCCAAAATGTATTAAACACTCACTAAGTGCCTGGCAGGTCCTTTTCTAAGTGCTTTACGTGTATTCATGCATCCAGTCTTCCCAACAGCCTGAGAGGTGGTTACTATTATTATCCCCATTTTACAAAGGAGGAAGCAGAAGTTAAGTAACCTGCTCAAGGTCACTGAGTTGGTGAGTGCATTCCAGTACTGGCAGCCCGCCTGTAATATAAATGCTTCTCTTGTGATCTCACATACTGGACCATGATTCCTTTGTGGTCCACAGCCTCTCATCTGTGTATTTCCTACAATGTCTAGTATAGGGGGCACTCCCTAAATGTACGTTGAGCTGAACTGATATTGCATGTAATAGATGTAATTATACCTTCATTCATTCACTCAGTAAGACATTTGGAGTGCCTACCATGTTTCCTGTCCTGTGTTAGGGACTGTGGGAGTCCAGGGACATAGCCTTTGGTCTCCAGGTGCTTCCAGTCAAGGAGCACAAAATAATTATCATTACCAAAGGGCAGTAATTATCATTACTAAATTAGACTCACTGCAAAATTTTACCAAGGACCGAATATGAATTCACAAGATAAAGCAGGGATCGTATAATTCAACCCAGTCTCTGTCTGGTGATCTAACCGTATCTCAGAGATGAAAATATGTGGAGGGAACAAAGGGAAAGATTGATTTTAGGGAAGAAACTTCAAAAGCATTTCAGCAATGGTAATACTTCATCTGGCAAATGACTGAAAGGGATGGAGCTTAACTGAAATTCACACAACAAAGTTGGTAGATTGAAAAGCACTCTCTTTTCTATAGGAACAGACTTGGGGAAGATATTTGAAAGGTTTCAGAAAATATACATTTTTGCTGACTCTGTGTCTCCTCACATAAAAGACAGGAGTGGGGAAATAGAGGTAGCTTCTCTGAACTGTTTGTAGAAATCAAATTCTACTGTGACAAACACATTCTAACTAATACCTATTGAGATGGCTTGAGGGAGGGAGGCATTACAGAAAGGGTGAAGGACATGTCATCTTGATTGTCTGACAGGTCTGACAGGTATACGTGTATGTTAAAACTCATCAAATTGTAAACTTCGAGTACTTGCAGTTTATTTGACGTCAGTCATACCTCCATAAAGCTGTGGAAGAAGTTTCCTAGACTCTTGCTGTTCAAAATGTGGTCTGTGGACAGCAGTATCAGCCCAGAAAGCTTATTAGAAATGCAGACTCTTAGGCCTCCCTCCTGAGTCAGAATCTGCAGTTTAACGATACCCTTGTGTGGTTCTCATACACATTAAATTTGACCTCTTATAGTGAATGTCTGGAACTCATTTCCTACCATGAGTTGTTAAAGAAAAATTATATTTCCTAATCTGTTTTAGGTCACTAAGAGCAACTACCTACAGGGCATTCTTTGATAGTTACGTTAGGAAGAGGTTTATGTGTTTGATCTAGAGGACGTGCAGATTTTTCAAGAATATTCAATATGTTAAACTCTAAAACAATAAAATGTCAATAATTACCACTGTATCATATTTTACCTGTCCATCTTCCTAGGTGTGTTCTGTAGGTTTTAATATTTACACTAAGCTAAAAAATTTTTTTTTCTGATTACAAAAGAAATGCTTATTGTAGAAAACTTGGAAAACAGAATCTATAATTCCAGGAAGTAGAGTTATATTTACCCATCTCATTATCACCCTCAAAAGTTATTGAGTACTAAAGATAGAATACAAACATGTAGGGTATTTATGACTTCTTGGAGGTTAGGCCTTGTGATATGCATATCTTTAAAGTAATTAGCGCTTCTCTGGTGGCGCAGTGGTTAAGAATCCGCCTGCCAATGCAGGGGACACGGGTTCAAACCCTGGTCCGGGAAGATCCCACATGCCGCGGGGCAGCTAAGCCTGTGCACCACAACTACTGAGCCTGCGCTCTAGAGACCGTGCTTCACAACAAGAGAAGCCACCGCGGTGAAAAATAAAGTAATTAAAGTTAAATCTAAAGATCCAAGCTAAGTGAAAAAAAATCACTGGGCTTAGAGTACTAGAGTTTGTTTCGAGATGTGGGTTTACCATAGATCAATGAAGCTTAAGCTTCAGGGCCCCTCACTTGCACAGGCCACTTCCAAGGCCCTGGCAATATATTTACCAGATCAAATGTTTCTGTAAAAGTTTCTAAAGTAAGATATTTAAGACCACTGTCACATTGTATTCAGACTTCCATCACTTCTCTTCTGCATTAAGTGGTACAGGAATGGCCACTGGCTTTTTTGAGACCTGGCTAAGGGAACAATGATTGAATTAGGGATACATTTCATTTGGGTTTACTGGCGTGCATTTATGGTTTGCAGTCATTTCCGGCTACTGTTAAATGATTACTCACCGTGGGTGTAGGAATGGCTTTCTGGAATACACCTACTGCCCATTATGCCGGCTCAGCCAGCACCATGTCACAGAGGTGCAGGACTAGAGGGCAAAAGAACTCTGTGATGCCTGGCACAGGAATGTGATGCCATGGGCAGCAGAGGAGAAACAAGATTTGAAAGAAAAGGAGAAACTAGCCCATAGAAAATCCTTCCGACTATCAGAAGTAAAAAATCCTTCCGACTCTAAGTAGGGGATCAAATCTCTCAATGCCTAACCTAAAATGGAGGTTTTCACTCATCAGGAATCTAAGTAATGTCATATATACAATTATAAGTGCACCATACTTATTTTTGTTTGTATGGAATCGAATGGAATATATTAGAATTCTTGCATTTGTGGGACACAAACTTGCAGTTGTACTGTAGTGAGTCTTTATGTAAAGTCACATGTTTTGTTCATCTTAACGGAGGAGATTCTGTCTTAACATAGCAGATAAATCTTGTCCTGAAAATCGCTGGAGATCCAGTAAAAACCAGGCAAAAAATTGCCATTGAAGCAGCCAGACAGTCCTGAAATATTATAGCTCATAAGTGAGAGAAAATTGACACGTCTTCCCAAATTTGACAATAACCCTAAAAAAATACACAGTAATTCAGTAATAAGTTGTGAAGCTAAAATTTATAAGCAATTAATAATAAAAAAAGAAAGGATCACCATGCTAAAGACTGATTTTTCTATTTTCCTTATAGAAAACATTACAAAGTAATTATCACAGGAAAAGCTGATCAAAAGTATACAGCCAAAAAGTGTGGGGAAAATTATCATAAATGTTGCCCATAAAGTCTAGGAACACAGATAAATATACATAATGTTGTCAAGAGCTTTTTCAATCTTTAAAAAATAAATAAAATAATTATGTTCTGGATTTCTGGACGCCCTGTAGAAGTGTGTCAGGCAGTTAATAAAAATTTTATGGTTATCTGTGTGATGTTTGTGAGTTTTGTTAACTTTTCAAAATGTCACTTGTGAGTTCTTTCTCATTCTAAATATATATTCACTTTCCTACCTCTCTGATCGTAATTTTTGTGTTTTTTACTTAATGAGGGCCCCACAAATAGTAGGAGCTTCAGTTCCCGAAAAAACCAGGCTGTGCCCTTCCACGACAGTCTCAGAAGCCACGGAATTTCTCTGCAGCCTCAGTTTCTTCTTTAAAAAAAAAAAAAAAAAAAAAAAAAGGCATTTGCTCGGCATTTCCTTAGAATTGCCAGAGTTCTGCCAACCATACAACTCTCTACAAATGCGGAGGGTCTGACCGGAGGGGTAGGGCGCTCACCAGCAGTCACCCTCCCGTCACAGACCTTACTCGGGGTCCCTCTGACCCCGTCACCCTCCCGTCACAGACCTTACTTGGGGTCCCTCTGACCCCGCCCGACCCTCCCCTGCCGGACACCGCGAGCCGCAGGAAAGAACGGCGGGGCGGGGGCCGCTGGGCCGTAGTACCCTCCCTCCGGGAGGAAACAGGACCGGAGGGGGACCGGGTGAAGGTGGGCGCGGGGCGCTCGGGACCCGCGGGGCTAGGGGTCGGGGCGAGTGGTGGCAGAGGGGGACCGACCGACCGATGGGGGATGGGGGGGCGGGGCACCATGCCCGGGAGCGCTAGATTCTACTCAGCGGCGGAAGTTCCGGTGTCGGTAGGCGGAGGTCAGAGGTCAGCAGGAAGTCGATACGTGGCCGCCGCCTGTCCCCGCCGAGGAGGCGCAGCAGGCGGAGATGGCGGCGGTGCTGAACGCAGAGCGACTCGAGGTGTCCGTCGACGGGCTCACGCTAAGCCCGGACCCCGAGGAGCGGCCCGGCGCGGAGGGCGCCCCGCTGCTGCCGCCGCCGCTGCCGCCGCCCTCGCCTCCCGGGTCCGGCCGGGGCCCGGGCGCCGCAGGGGAACAGCCGGAGCCCGGGGAGGCGGCGGCTGGGGGCGCGGCGGAGGAGGCGCGGCGGCTGGAGCAGCGCTGGGGCTTCGGCCTGGAGGAGCTGTATGGCCTGGCGCTGCGCTTCTTCAAAGGTGAGCCGAGCAGGCCCCACCCCCGCCGCCTCTGCCCGGCCCCGGGGAGACTGGACCCGTCTCGTCCTCACCCACCCGTGCGGGACCGCGGTGACCGGAGCTGGGCTCTGTCCTTGGGGTTACCCGAAGTTTGTCACTACCCGCTTGGCCACTAGGTCCCACCCGTAGGGGCCTGGAACCTTGGTTTAGCAGTCCGGGTCCCGCCTCCCTGAGGTTACCGGGGCATCTTACCTGATTTAGCTTCTCGGTTTTCCAGGAGACTGGGTGGAAGAATGAGACCTCTCTCTCTTTCCCAGAGGTTCCCGTTCTGGGTTTTTTTTTTTTTTAACTGTCGCATTCCTTTTCCTGTTTCTTATGGCTTGGCACGTCAGAACCACCGATTTTTGCCCTTTTCCACAGTGGAAGAAATCTTCCCATGGGTTTCATACATATATTTTCCATTCATTCTGGAGAGCCTAGGACTTGATCATCTGGCAGTATTGAGGTGGCAGAGAGAAAGAAGTAAAGTATTAATCCCCCTTGGCTTGTCAAACTCTGAAGAGGAGGGATGCTCACTGTGTAACTAGTAACTTCTAGATGGTTAAAATTTTACCTTATAAGCAATGTCCAAGAGTGAATTCTCAGATTAAGGCCTAAAAGTACTCTCTGTACTTCTCACAGAATTAATTGTAATACATCTTGTCCTAGAGCTAGATTGTGGTGTGTGGGTTTTTTAAATTGGTTGATTCACGTAGTCAGATGGTGGTGGTACCAGTCACATGACCTTGTCAGTGGGAAAAACTGATGAGAAGAGATGCCTAATAGATCTTGTGGGGTAGTTGAGCAAGGAGAAACATCGGCAAATGAAACTTTAGACGTGGTTGCTAGTTTCCGTATACATTCCAGAACAGCGTATTTATGACACTTTTCCCAGAGGGAGTACCTTTTGGAGTACATATTTTACTAGCTGAAGTTGAGTCGTTGAAAGTAGTGATACATTTGAAAGTTATTTGTTTTCTCTGAAAATGACTCTGTGCAAACTAATGAAAGTCTTTTATAAATTTTCCAGAATATTTGGTCATTCCCCTTCATTGCATTTTTTATTGAAAAGTTTACCCTTGAAATATTCATCGTCATTGCACGGTGAGTTCAGCTCTCCGTGCCAGCTTGGGGAATTGGTAATGGCTAATGGGTTTTGGATCACTTGACCCTTAGGTCACTGGCTTGAATTTAGAGTTTCCTGAGGTGATGATATACTACCACTTATGTAAAAATCTGGTGGTTTCTGTACAATTCATATAACTACATTTTACTTAAAATTTTTATTCTTGGAACTTACTTTTCCGGTGTACAATAAGATTAAAGTATATTATAGCAGAATAACGTGTAAGAATAGAAAAGAATGAACTTCTAACTTTCGCCATATACTAACAAAAAATAAATGGATAATTTTATCTTCTGAGCCTGTCTTATTTGAAAATGGTAGTAATGTCTTCTTTGAAAGATTAAAACACTCTTAATGTGCAGTAAATTTAGCATTGCTTGGGAGTCAGGAAGCTCTGGATTCTTTTTTGGGGGGCTGTGCCGCGCAGCCTGCGTGATCCCAGTTCCCCGACCAGGGATTGAACCCGGGCCACGGCAGTGAAAGCGCCAGGTCCTAACCACTGGACCTCCAGGGAATCCCTCTGGATTCTATTTACCATGTACTCCTAGACAATTAACTTTTCCAGACTCAGTTTGTTTATATAGAGAGATATAATATGGCTGGATTAAATGAAATTTGACATCTCAGATTTAAGGTTTAGTGCTCTAAACCTAACATTTTAACATGTTTGTTGAGTGGCAGGACTCCTAGGGGAACCTGTCATTTGGGACCTAGTTATCAGTCACCTTAAAGAAAAAAGCTACATTGATACTTATGATTTACTCAGTTCCTAAGTTAAGCTCTCAAAGCAATATCCAAGTACTTAAAAGGAGAAATAACAGTCTAGCAATCAAAAGCTCCCTTTCTGCATGGATCATTACATGTTAGCAATGAAGAAGCTATTAGTATATGAGGTTCCTGAGTTGGGGTGGGGGGGAAGGATCTAAAGACAGAAGAATTATGGAAGGTAGGGTGAGTCAAGTGTTGGCTGCCTTTGTTTTAATGTGTGAATTTTTCCAGCATAATACTTGGCATTTTTATCAGTCTTGCAAGGACTTTAATAAATCACTGTTTTGTGGTTTTGTATCTCACATGAATTAGAAATAACATTACACTTTATCTTTTGCTGTGGAATAAATACGAATCTTGAAAGCATGGCTATCTTTTTCCATTGAAAATAACTTGGATTGGGAATTAGGAACCCTGTTTCTCATTCTGTCCCTGTCACAGTGATCACAGGCCAGTGACTGAACCCATTGTGTCAATTACCTAACCTTCTTAGTTTTTGAAGGTAAAAGTAAAATAAAAAAATAGATGAAAATACTGGAAAATGTAAGTTAGCATTCTACCATCTAAGCTCCAGACATTGTTGAATCCTTATTATGGGTCAAGTTTTATATAAGGTTACCACTGTAAATGAATAGTATATTCCCTTTTGCTATTATGGAACTTAGAATCCAAAAGAGGAGTTAAAGACCCGGTGGCAACTGCAATACAATGTGGAGGATCCAGAGAGCAAATGCCATTCCAGAGAAGGGGGAAGGCCAGGAGCCATGAAAGGGCAAGGCATGTGTGTCGGGGAAATGGCAAATAGGAAGTAGGTACTGTAGTTTGATGGAGAGAGCTGGGAAGGTAAGTTGGTGTCAGATCCGTGGAAGGACTGGAATGCTATTGTAAATAGCCTTTTTGACAGCAGACAGTGAGGAACCATTGAAGGTTTTTAAAAGGAGGAGCAAAGTTGCCCAGTTCTACTTTAGGAAGATTAAGCTGGTTTTCTTATCTCTTTGAGTTAAGGAATGAATCAGCTGGCTTTATTGTAGCCTTTATACTTCTTGGATAGAGTTAACCTGGGGAGTTGTGTTTTGGTTTTTAGAGTTCTTGGGGGGTGAGTTTTTCCTTCTCTAATACTTTGTTGCCTCACTCCATTAAGCTGGTAGATGGTTGCATTAATTTAAAATTCCAGAGTGATAATTGCCACCAGTTATTGAGCAGATGGTCACTAAATATCAGGTACTATTTTGAGAGCTGTATATATACTGTTTTGTCTAATCCTCTACAAGCCCTTCAGTGGGGGTGTTATCCTGGTTTCTTAGTTGAGAAACTTGCCCTATAGGCCGGTGAGTTATCAGTAGTAAGAGGCAGAGCGGGTCCTGGGTCTGTCTGATTCCAAAGGCAGTTCTTCCCGCTCTAGGAGATGAAAAGCAAATAGGAGCCTTGCTTTTTGATGGTGTTCCTAGGAAGATATTCAAAACTACCTACCTTGTTGCCTTATCACATTTTAGAACTTCTTTAATATATTTGCTTGAAAATATTAAGAGCTAATGGGAAGAGATTGTTTTTCTGCTCATGGTCACTTGATCGAGAATCTCTTCAGAAGTCTGGAAAGGTAAAGTGTGGGAGAATCATCTGCTCTAAGTTCCCACATAACATTGTTACCCGGTTTCCAATTTTGGTGGTTATGAAAAAATCCCCTCCAAAGGACTGAAGTAAATGTGCCCATCAAAAATATTGATAAATGCTAAGTCTCGTTGCTACTAATACATTATTAGACCTTTTGAGAGGCCTGCATTTAGCCAACATAATGATTGTGTTTTACTCTTGGTAAATTGAAAATGGATGTGTGATTCATTAGCAGTTGAAAAATGGTAATATTCTAATTGTCTTTCCTTCACTGTAATACTTTTCCTCACATGCTATTTGGTTTGGGGTACAGCTTAAATAAGAAAGAAAAGATAAATGCTTCTTTCCCATTATTAGGTTTCAAAATAATGAGTTGTTTCCCTTAGCAGCCTCAAAAGGTGACAGTTTTCAAAATGTTATATACTCATGCATGTAAACCTTTTTTTTTTTTTTTTTTTTTTACTTAGGCTCTTATTATTGATGCTCAAATTGTACAATCTTTAGCAAGTGGTGGCCTCTTAAGATTGGCTCCTAAGTTCCTTTGACATGACTAAGTAGTCTTTTATAGCTTCCTTGGTATCTGGTATGATGAGATGTTCCAGATTCATCTTATACATTTCCTGCCTCCATAGGAATCAGCCATTTCTCCAAAGAGACATGGTTCCTGTAGTGGGAAGTGGCATTTGAAGAGCCGTAATCTGGGTGTTAGCAGTGGACGCTCATTGCTACTGGATTGGTCGTTATTTCAGTAGACAGATCTAGGGTGTGTGTGTGTGAGGGGAGTGATAAGTTTTTGAGGCTGCGATATGTGAAAGGAAGCTGTAGTTGAATTTGGAGGAACTTAAGTCTAGGACTCGGTGTCTCTGTGGAATTGTTAATGCATTTCCACTAGCGTTGCTGTCGATGACACTGTGTTGCATTGCTGATAGCAGAGAAGCAATCATATGGACACACTGAATAGTTCCATTTCCTTCTGTCCTCTTGAAACATATGCATCTCCAAGAACTTTTATAAATGGCTCCATTAATGTTTTAAAATACCGTACAACTGTAATTTATTCTTTGGTAACATAATAATTAGTGTGTGCCTCCTGGACTTAAGTGGACTAGCTTCAGATAATTTCAAGTTTAATTGTTACTATTGAATATCTATTAAATGTTGAGCTTATTTTTCCCTTCTTTCTTTATTTTCTTTATCTTTAGGTATACATGTATAGCGTAGGAGGATGTAATAGACCTAAGAGACACTTATAAGAAAGAAAATGATAGCCGCCAAGAATAGTAATGCCTTTTAAACATCTGCTTTTTTTATTTGCTATTTCATATTAGATTTGAGCTGAACTGAAATTTTCCTTTGATACTGGATTCAAGGATATGTTTATATATGTGTTTGTATATGTGTATTTTTTGTATATATTTTGTATATGCGTATATTTTAGTGTAACTGATTTTAACATTTGCCTGAGGCCTCTCTTATTTACTGCACATGCAGAAAAGTACACAAATCATAAATGACGCTTGATGAATTTTTACAAAGTGAGTACACTTTGGTAACCAACAACCAGAAGGAGGTAATGTTTACTTTTATCAGTTAGCTAAAACGAGAGCTACTCTGGCTCAGTATTTAAGGAAGTTGAGTTCTGGAGTGAACACTACCTGGGGTACTTTTTCCTAGTTTTGCCACTCAGTTGTTTAAAATCTGCCTTCCTTTACTCAAATTGTTGTAAGAATTATAAGAATTGTGTGTGTATATATATATATATATATATGTATATAAACTCTTAGCACAGTACCTAGCAATTGGTATTCTGTGACTGCTTATGTTGTTGAAGAGGAGAGATTACCAAGAATTTATTAGAGAGTGTGTTGAATTAATGGGGGGGAAGATCAACTTTCATTAAGCACTTTGTACATGCTGGACAGTTTCCAGAGTTTCATACTCATTAACTCAGAAATACTGCATTTATTATACTTTCTTATAAGTAGTATAAGAATGTATCAGTCAGTTTTTTTTCTCAATTGAACATGGACAAGATGTGGTTTTAATATTAATATTTCTAAAAGATGGATTTTATTCAAAGTGTATTCTCTGCCAGGCAACAGTGATAGGGCCATGAAAGAAAACAGATTTGAGCTTAGGCTGCTTTGGGGGAAATTCTGTATCTGGCATGAGAGAAGGGGGAGGTGGTCCTGCTATCTTCCACACAGTTCAGACAATCCCTGGATACTGCTTTCAGTTTGAGGCATCATTCTTTAGGGTTGAAGACAAAATGGAGCTCATTCAGAAGAGAGCAACTTGTATAGTGTGGGAATTCGAATCCCTGCCATCATTATCATAATAGCTGCTGTTTAGTGAGTGTCTGCTCTACTCAGGCACTGTATCAAGACTTTGGAACACATTATTTCTAACCCTCACAAGAAATGTGAGAAGTTATTATCTCCATTTTATTGATGGCAAAACTGAGGCTAAGAAAGGTTATCTGTGTCTGTGTTATATACTTAGTAAATAGCAGAGCTGGGTCTTTAGGAGGTATGTATGAGTGAATAAGCTGGGAATATTTAGCCTAAAGAATAGAGAACTCAGGGCAAATATGATGTACAGTATTTTGTGGCTTTTTTTGAGGTCTGATCTGTTAGATGTGTTTTATTTAATGCCGAGGACTAGAAATAGACCCTGTGGATAAAATTGAGACAGATCTACTCAGAATAAAGAGCTAAAATAAAAGTCACAGCTATCCAAACATGGAATAGGCTGTTTGAGACAATGAATTCCCATCACCAGGAAGAGTTCAAGCATACGTTAGCAGTAACTAGGTGGGTATGCTTTGATTTCTTTATCTTAATCTTTTATGTATCTACTTCAGGTTTTTTCTTCGTTGTTACTGTGAGGCTTATATAATATAGTTAAACTATAAAATACTATACTGTAGTATAAAAATATAGGTTAAGCTGATAACTTCCATAGCATACAGTAACTCTATTCTTTCACTTCTCCCTCCCTCACATTTTAGATTATTGATGTTACAATATACATCTTTTTATATAGTGTGTCCAGTAACAAATTATTGTAGAGCAAGTGGTTATGTAGAGAGGATTTGAACTTTGGTTGTGCATTTCAGTCGTCTATCTTTAATATCCTTTCCAACCCATAGATTTTATTGGCTTTCATTTAATCAAATAAAGGCTAGAAGGAACATTGAAATAATTTGCTACCTTCCTCTATCTTAACCTCCAGAGAGAAGAGAAAAATATTTCTCAGTAAACTTACTCTGACAGTTGACATGTGAGACTAATAACCTTTTGTTTAATTAATTTCAGATGGAAGGGTAATCTTTCAGAGCTTTGGGCTTGGTAACTGTGATTATAATGCTATTATCAAATTATTTATGCTGTCTTACTAGAACTGTAAAGTTAGATACTTATGAATTTAATAGAAATGTAATCTAGAAGCCATTTCTCTCTTTATTGAGAAAATGTGTTACCACAAATTTAGTGACTTAAAGCAACACATACTGTTTTATAGTTCTGGAGGTTAGAAGCTCAAAATGGGTCTCACGGGGTTAGAATCCAGGTGTCAGCAGAGCTCTGTTCCTTCTGGAGGCTCTAGGGGAGAATCTGTTGCCTTTTCCAGCTTCGGGAGGCCAGCTGCATGCTTTGGCTTGTGGCCCCTTCCTCCATCTTCAAATCTAGCAGCATAACGTCTTCAAATCTCCGTCTGACTCTTCTTGCTCTCCCTCCATTTATAAGGACTCTTGTGATTACTTTGGGCCCACGTGGGTAGTCCAGGATAAGGTCAGCTGCAATCTTAATTCCCCTTTTTCATGTAACCTGACATATTGACTGGGATGTAGATTCTGAGGATTAGATGTGGATATCTTTGGGGGGGGGGGTGGTATTACTATACCTACCACATGTTATAATGTCTTAAGAGCTGGTTACTGAAATTGAGCATATGAGTTTACTCCTTTTACCTTTTTATCAAAGTGAAAACCAAGGCAATTTAAAAGGTCAAGTTGTACTATAAAATTTATAAGGAAAAATAGCTAACCCCATCTCTCTTTTTTCCCATCTCCAAGACCTTCTCCCCCAAGGCAACCACTTTCCATTATTTTAACTATTTCTTCTGGTATTTGTCTCCATTTTCCTGCTTCTTTTAATTAATTGATTTATTATTATTATTATTATTTAAATATTTATTTATTTGGCAGCACCAGGTCTTAGTTGTGGCACGAGGGATCTAGTTCCCTGACCAGGGATCAAACCCAGGCTCCCTGCATTGGGAATGTGGAGTCTGGACCACTAGGGATGTCCCTGCTTCTTTAATTTAAAAAAAAAAAGAAAAGAAAAAGAAAAAAGTAACTTATACATGTATGCCTCTCTCTTCCTCCTTCTCAAACTCTTAATTTTATAATATCACATTTGTGATTAAATCAGTGTCAGTTGTTTCTGTTTGTTTTATTCATACCTGAGACAGATCATGCACTTTGATTATATTTTGGTTGCTATGCAAGCTCTTTGTCTTTTGTGTAGTTAGAGGTAATTATCATTTTTTTCTCTGTCCTCAGGTAAACTCTTTTTTTTAAGAGACATCTCTCCTAGATATCCTTAAATTTTTGATTCAGTCTCAGCTTTCTACCTTCTGAGTCTCTGCCCACTGTCATCCTGAAAATTACCTTCACCTCTCTGTGGTGTTGGAATTCCTTCTCCTGGAATTCCGTATTTTCTTTTAGACTTTGTTTTTTCCTGTTGGAAATTTCTTTCAGCCTTTTTTTTTTCCCCATGTTGGGAGCTTTCTCAAATGTCCGGTGATCCTTGGGTATTCATTCTTGTTAAAGGGTGAGGCACTGGAGAGCCAATTGTAACCTCGAGTACAAGCTTTTATTGTAGGTAATGAGGCAGAAGTTTCATTGGGGAACCCTCGACATCAGTATCTTTCACACTAGTATGTGTAGGTCTTTTATTTTGGGCCAGTTTTTCATGAAAATATTCCTGTCTCCTGCCTGGAGTGTATGAACCTAGTTGGCCAGCATTTAGGCACTAGGCAGGAGAAGGGAGGGTGGGTGGAAGTTGTTTACCATTTACTAGCGTAACTTTCATTTCGTTTCTCTTTAGTCCTGCAGTTCACTCTCAGGCTGGTGTTCTCCTACCTGGAGTATCTGTGATTCATGTTCTCTAGGATACACATCCAGACCTCTCTGCTAAGTAGGGGCAAGGTAGCCATCTGCCTGCTTGGGGTTGCCAAACAAAATGGGAGGTAGGGGTACCTGCTTTTTAGATAGTTTTTATTTATATACATATATATATGTGTGTGTTTATTTATTTGTTTGTTTGTTTTACTTCTTGGCCACGCCCCAAGGCATGTGGGATCTTAGTTCCCCAACCAGGAACGAATCCGAGCCCCCTGCATTAGAAGCATGGAGTCTTAGCCACTGGACTGCCAGGGAGGTCCCTAGATAGTTTTTAAACCAAAACCCCTATTTTTATCTAGACTTCAGCTTTTAAAGAACCTGGTACCTTCAATTCCTGAGCCTTTCCAGGGTTCTCTGAATTGGCTTCCTTTTTCCTTTTAGTGGGGTTTCACTGAGGATCAGGTGTAATTGTGTGTGTTCAATTCACCATGTTTAACGGGAAGTTGAATTTTATGTTTTCAATCCTTTTAATTATATTCGAATTTTTAAAATATTTATAAATCATTTGGCTTTTGCATTTATTTCTTCCTTTAGTCCAGGGTCTGTAAACATTTTCAGTAAAGGGGCAGATAGTAAATATTTTAGGCATTAAAGACCGTATATGGTCTGTGTTCATATTCTTTGTTTTTTGTTCATCTATTTCTGCTTGTTGTTGTTTGACAATTCTTAAAAAAGATAAAAACCATTCTTAGCTCACAGGCCTTAAAAAACAACTGTGGGCAGAGTTGGTCTAGTTTGCCAATCCCTGCTTTAGTCTGTCTCCTTTAGGTAAAATAGATTTTTAACCTGACTTTTGGTCTTCAATTTTATAGAAAATAAACTTTTTAATATAATTGTTACTGGACAGATGCCAACAAGTGATCCCTTTTAGTCCATTTGATTGAAAACGACTAGCTTTGTCCTCACGCTTCTCCAGGTAGTAGAGGTGGTCATTTCCTGCTTTTCACTGCTGTGTTTTCACACACTTGAATAGCTCTGCCCCTTCTTTCCAGCATAATTTACGTTTGTCTTTGAGGTTGCCATGGAAAGCGCTTTTCCAAATTGATTGAATTTAATGACTTTGTACTGATTAACTCTGTAAGTGCAGGGACCGAGGTTGATGCCTCTCTTCCTTACCGGCAGGACTGAAAGAGCTTTCCTTTGGGTATATGGTCTTGGCTAAAGATCTTTGAGTTTCAGCAAGGCTTTTCTGTCTATTGCAGTTATGGTAGTTATAACTTCTTTCCTGCTAACTATGTTTAATGCCCTTGGAACCAGAAATAATTTTAGGAGAGGGAATTCCCTGGCTGTTCAGTGGTTGGGACTTGGTGCTTTCACTGCCAGGGCCTGGGTTCGATCCCCGGTCAAGGAACTAAGATCCCACAAGTCGTGGAACAAGGCCAAGTTTAAAAACAATAATAATAATAAATAAAATATATTTTTTAAAAAAGAAATAATTTAGGAGAAAATTATAATCTTCTAACGCAGAAAAACTAAACAAAACACACCTTCATGGTGTGTGAACTAGAGCCATCTGAAGAGTAGGAGAGAAGTAACTTTTTTGGTGATACTATAATAGTCTGCCTAATGATACTGATCGTGAAGGGTTTTCATTTTCTGCTTTCGTTGAAGTTTAGAGTGTCAACATGATGTGGGCTGTCCTGTACTAAAGGTGGTTGGGATTCTTAGTATATCCTTCTGGGTTTTGTATATTCCTCAGGAGAGAATAATTGATCTGTTAATCTCATCCCAAAGGCTTAAAGATAAGTTGCCTTGACTTTTTAAAAACGTTTGTTAAAAAAGAAAAAAGCATATGTGTATTTGATATAAAAGTACATATGCACATTGGAAATCTGAGGAAATAAAAAATGAATAAAGAAAAAATCTGTAATCCAATCTTTCAGAAATAATTATTAGTATTAACATTTTGGTGTGTTTCCTTTTCTTTGGTTTGTGTGTGTGTGTGTGTGTGTGTGTGTGTTTAAGACAGATTTAGTTCCCAGCTAGAATAATGATGAATAATTTGAAGATTCAGTAATACGTATTAAAGGAAGGATTATAGAGCAAGTCTTAAAACTAGCAAATACATAAAAGATTCTATGGAAAGGCCAGTAAAATTCACAAGATTGGATGTACTGTTGTGCTCATTTTCACAGAACTTGACTTGTACAGTCAGTTTCTTCTTTAGAGAGATTTGTTGGGTGTGGTTTTGGTGTGGTGAGTGCCTGTTAACAAAGCGTGTGCTTAGTGCTGGCGTTCATGGTGGTGAACAAATTTATGTGAGTGCTTGACAGAAACTTATACTTAAAAACATACTCCCCTTTTGAAAAATTAATTCCGTCAGGCATAAAAGGGCAGATGTTAAAATGACATCCAAAAATCCTAAAACCCCCCTCCCTCTGTTGATGAGTCACCTTTTAGGGTCAAGGTTAGACTAACACCTTGCTGAATAACGGGTAGTTTCCTTGTTGACTCACCCTCTCCCATGGTCCCCGATTCTAGTTTGAAATAAAGGAGCAAATTTATCACCTCATAAGAAATGGACCCTCCCTCCATTAGAATAACTTTATAGTAGTCATATTTTTAAAATATTTTTTTCATACCCGTTAGCTTCAGAACATCTTCCTAAAGCAAATAAGAATTCTTGTGTGTGTATGTTTGAAAACTGCTGTATTACATGACTACTCAGAAAAGTGTTTGGTCTTCTAGTGAATAAAGTTTCCATCTGATTTTATCTTTATTTGGGTCAAAGTAACCACTTTCATAGAATTTAGACTTTTTTTTTTTTCTTTTTTTTTTTTTGCGGTACATGGGCATCTCACTGTTGTGGCCTCTCCCGTTGTGGAGCACAGGCTCTGGACGTGCAGGCTCAGCGTCCATGGCTCACGGGCCCAGCCGCTCCGCGGCACGTGGGATCCTTACGGACCGGGGCATAAACGCGTGTCCCCTGCATCAGCAGGCAGACTCTCTACCACTGCGCCACCAGGGAAGCCCTAGACTTTTTTTTTTTTTTTTTTAAGGAAAAAACAAAACAAAATCTCAGGGATCCTGATTGAACAAAACAAGGAAGTTATATTCTGCTATGCACTCTACCTCCACTGTTTCCCAGGCTCACTACACCTTTTTTTTTCTTGAATGACCAGCAGCACATTTTTCTTTTATAAGGCTCAAGATAAAATGAATAGTTAGGTTGGTGCCTTTTTGGTTTTAAAAAACAAAACCTTTCTACATAATAATCTTTCAGTTAATAGGCTAAGATCAAGATTGGAGCTGTTTTTCAGATCATCACTTTTGGGGGAAGTAAGAAGAAAGTTGTCTGTGCTAAGTTTCTCTGAGAAACTTAGCATAAGAAATTAGCATAAGAAAACTTTTGGTGATTAATATGTACAAAATTAAGGTAGATGGTAAAGGAAGCTTATGGGCATCTTTAAAATTGGAGAAAGGCTTTTTGGTAAAAAGTTGCCACTATTGTTTCACATTTTTTAGCACCCTAACATCTTAGAATAAAGAGTTCTGGTAAGCTAATTTTGTAAGAAAAATCTTAACTGTAATTTTTAAAAAGAAAAATCTGTATGTGTAATCACCTATTTTTACATAGTTATAAACCTAGTATTTAATTTTTTATTCTAATTATTTAAATTAATACATCATAAATATATTCTCTGAAATGCTGTATAGCCCTTATATTGTTATTTTAATAGCTGTATAATCTATTCAGTGGATTACTATAAGCATTGCGTTATTGTTGAATAAATAGATTTTAAATTTTAAATAATGCAGCAGTGAACAGGTATAACACCGTGTTTCTTGCTAAGATAATTGTTCAAGGCTGTATTTAGAAAAGATTCATTGGGAAGTGAATGAAATAAGGAGCACCTCTTTTAGGCTTGTTGGGTTTTATTTTTTATTTATTTTTTTAAATTAACTTATTTATTTATTCATTCATTCTTTATTTATTTATTCATTCATTCATTCATTCATTCATTTATGGCTGCAATGGGTCTTCATTGCCGCACACAGGCTTTCTCTAGTTGTGTCTAGCAGGGGCTACTCTTTGTTGCAGTGCAAGGGCTTCTCATTGCTGTGGCTTCTCTTGTTGTGGAGCACGGGCTCTAGGCACGTGAGCTTCAGTAGTTGTGGCACACGGGCTTAGTAGTTGTGGCTCACGAGCTCTAGAGCACAGGCTCAGTAGTTGTGGCACACGGGCTTAGTTGCTCTGCAGCATGTGGGATCTTCCTGGACCAGGGCTCGAATCTGTCTCCCCTTCATTGGCAGGCGGCTTCTTATCCACTGCGCCACCAGGGAAGTCCCTAGGCTTGTTGGTTTTTACATGAAAAATAATGTAAAGATGTATTTTGGTTTTGTAAGCTCTCATCTGTTTTGCTTTATTTTGATTAAATAATATGTTGGAATTAAACGTAACTACTGGCCCAACCCTGAAGAGTTGTAACAAGTCATATTACCTCTCTGACATAATTTATTTTTTCCTTAACTCTAAAATAATCATTCCTTTATCTCAATATAATTTTTAATAATTTGTTTGCAGTATATATATACATCTGAAATATGCACCTAAACACAATTATATACTGTATTGCCAAGCTATACATTTT
This sequence comes from Mesoplodon densirostris, assembly GCF_025265405.1. Lineage (NCBI taxonomy): Eukaryota > Metazoa > Chordata > Mammalia > Artiodactyla > Ziphiidae > Mesoplodon > Mesoplodon densirostris. The sequence continues at coordinate 170,329,018 of NC_082662.1, forward strand.
TAACTGAGCTCAGTAGTTTGTAAACTCCAGGAGGGCAATGAATCCTCATGTCTAGCACAATGATTTGCGTACAAGGGCTCAATAAATATTTATTAAGTTGAATGAATGAATGTAAAAAAGGGCTTATAATTTCCATCATTGATTGAAATAGACTTCTAAGAGTTAGATTTTAAAATGAGGATTGCCTTTTAGTTGGTAAATATAGACCTATGGATAATCCTGTTCTAAAAGCTTTAGAGGAAGTTCCTACTCTTCGTGCTAATTGTTTAGTGATAGTGTTTGCTCAGTAGCAAAGACAGATGGAAGGTCCACAGGTTTCTGAGTTGTTTTGATTTTTATTACATAAGTTAAGGTCAGAGTCACAGTTTTGTCTTTTTTCCAAATATTACACGAGTTTGTTCTTGTTGAAAAAAATGCAGATAGAAGTGCGTATGTATAATTCTCTTCAGTTCTCACCCACAGTTTTGGCAATCACTTCCCCAGAGGCAGTACCTCTTAACAGTTTAGTTTGTTCTTCCACATATTTTCCTTTGAAAGATTAAAATGTTTCTAGTTTTGGGACTTACCTGGCGGTCCAGGGGTTAACACTCCACACTCCCAGTGCAGAGGACACAGGTTCGATCCCTGGTCCGGGAGCTGAGATCTCATATGCCGCACAGTGTGGCCTAAAGAAAAAAAAAAAGAACTATAAAATGTTTCCAGTTTTCAATTTTCTGATCGCCACTCCTGATCTTAGCCCCCTCCCACTTTCTCATTCTTATCTTTTTAGTGTGACTCCTTCTAGATATTTTTCTTTGCATTTACATTCATATAAATGTACCTATAGATTATATGTTGACATGATGTATTTCATCAGTTCTAAGACTTACTATTATGTAATTTAAGAAAGAAAAACTGCCAATTATAACTGTAAAATACAATAGATTATAAAAGCGAATCTGATTTTAGAGATGTTAAAGTGCGGGTGCAGAAGTACTTAGAATTGAGGATATATATTTTGTGCTATGATTGTACGTAGTTTTCTGCAGCTTGTTTTTTTCATTTAACAGTGTTCCCTTTATGTGCTTCATTTATACCACAGGCTGAATATGACACATTATTTAGCTGTTCCCTTACTGATGAACTTTTAATTTGGTTACAGTAACAAGAAAAGAGTGCTGCAAGAATATCCCTATATCTACCTCCTTCTGTGTATTTGGGAGTGCTTATCAAGGGTAGATGATGAGAATTGGAATTATTGGACCATAGGGCATCTACATTTATAAATTTGGAATATATTGCCAAATTTCCTTCCAAGATAACTGTAACAGTTTATACTTTCAACATTAGTGTATGAGAATGGGTACCTGTTTGTCCTGTTCTTACCATCTCTTGATGTTACTTAACTTTTTTTAACCTATCTGATGGCAGAGAGCGTCTTAGTATCTAATGGTTTCACTTTCCATTTCCTTGACTAGTGAAATTGAGTATCTTGGCATGCTTATTGGCAACTTCTGGTGTTTTCTTCTCCTCTGAGTTTCCTGTTTATATCCTCTAAACCATATTCTTCTCTCATCATCAGTGATTTTCTTTTGGTGACCTCTGTGTACATGGATAAAATCTGTAGGCAATATATACTACTTTCTACCTCCTTTTTTGTTTGTTTTGAAATTTGGTAATCTCTTATTATCATTAGAATCAACCAGTAATTAATCCTACCATTTATCAAAGAAGTAGAACTATTCTATAAGGACTTCCCATTTACCCAGTTTCATACTACTTTGGAATGTTGTTGGTGGTAGTTAAGTCTCTACAGGTCAAATTGGCTTCTCTCGTAGTTGCACATTGGAAATCTGCCAGAGCCAGCCATAATACGAAGGAAGTAAAAGGATCTAACAGTTATTACCATTAATACTATCCTGTTACCTCTGAAGTATCAGGACTTTTCACTTTATTAGTAAACAGACTAAGAGGTTAAATGGTCCTACAGCTAGGAATTGTCTGAGATGAGATCTAAACCTAGGCTGTCTGATTCCAAATCCCTTTCTACCACATCATAGTGCCTCAGTGGGATGGATACTTTTTTTTTCTTTTTTTTTTTTTGTGGTACGTGGGCCTCTCACTGTGTGGCCTCTCCCGTTGCGGAGCACAGGCTCCGGACACGCAGGCTCAGCGGCCATGGCTCACGGGCCTAGCCACTCCACGGCATGTGGGATCTTCCCGGACCGGGGCACGAACCCGTGTCCCCTACATCGGCAGGCGGACTCTCAACCACTGCGCCACCAGGGAAGCCCCGAATGGATACTTTTTGAATATACCCTTTCAAAGTATATGTAATTCTCATGTTAAAAGTGCTTGATATAAAATTATTTTTTTAACTACTTTAAGAAATGATTGCTTAACATTTTTTTTCCTTTTTTTTTTTGTGGTATGCGGGCCTCTCACTGCTGTGGCCTCTCCCGTTGCGGGGCACAGGCTCCGGATGCGCAGGCTCAGCGGCCATGGCTCACGGGCCCAGCCGCTCCGCGGCATGTGGGATCTTCCCGGACCGGGGCACGAACCCGGGTCCCCTGCATCGGCAGGCGGACTTTCAACCACTGCGCCACCAGGGAAGCCCACATTTTTAACATTTGTAAAATATGTCAAGTGGTACACTAATATGTGTGTCCTTACTGTAGCTTGACAGATTGCTTTTTCTTTAGTAGCGGCTTTTTTTAAAAAATTTAACTGTAGTTGATTTACTCTTTGTAGTAGTTTTAACATAAATATCAGTACTTAAGCTTTATTTTTAAAAAGTTAATTCAGCATAAAGTGTTTCTATCTTGGCTTTGACTATTAAAATTTAGTACTTGAAATTAAAGTCTCCCTATAGTGGTGTTTATATATATCACAGGCAATTTGTGATATACCTTACAGCAAAATTTCAACATATGATGCTGAAAATTATGTATTTTGCCAGTGCTAATTGTTTTCTTTGTATTTATTTTTCTTAAAGAAAAAGATGGCAAAGCATTTCATCCAACTTATGAAGAAAAACTGAAGCTTGTGGCACTGCCTAAGCAGGTTCTTATGGGTCCATATAATCCAGACACTTGTCCTGAGGTTGGATTCTTTGATGTGTTGGGCAATGACAGGAGGTAACGGTATTTTATTGTATAATGAATTTAATGAGAGTAATGTTGAAAAGGGTACAAAGTAAATTGATTAAGATGTGAATAGCTGGCTCATTAGCTTTAGAATAAGAACTAAACAAACATTTTTGCTTGCAGCTTTTGGAGTCTTCAGATGTTTATCTGTTTTTGGCTCGGAGATGTTTATGGCTAAATATTGTGGAAGAAGTTTACTCATCTGTTTATGAACATACGACAAGTACAGCTTCATTTGATTCTTCCTAAATAATATTTAAAAAGCCATTTACAGTATAGTAATTGATTCCCTTATTGGGACATACAGAGTTGTGACAAGAAAGAATATATTAATTATTTTATTCAGTTAAGGCTAACCTATGATATAAGAAAAATAAACCTTTGATACCTTTTACTGGTATGGAAACTATCAGCAGTGCAGTTAAACTGTGGTTTACGACAGTAAGTTTGGTTTGTATGTGGCATATCTAATTTAGTAAATCAGTACATGCTTGTTGAAGTTTTGAACCTTTTGTTTATAGTAGAATCATTCTTCATTTTATTTATAATTGAGACTTGTTCATATTTAGGTTTAAATTAAATCAAATTCTCATTCTATTAAGAAGAGGAAGTAACTTTTCTTGTTATTCTTTACAGGAGAGAATGGGCAGCCCTGGGAAACATGTCCAAAGAGGATGCCATGGTAGAGTTTGTCAAGCTCCTGAATAGGTGTTGCCATCTCTTTTCAACGTATGTTGCATCCCACAAGATAGAGAAGGAAGAGCAAGAAAAAAAAAGGTGAAGTTTGAGGGCACAGAATACTTTACCCTTGAGCAGCCTACTGCATAGTATACTGATGCTTTTGCTTTATGGAATGTCTGTTTTAAATCAGGTGTCTTACTTCCATTGGATCCCCACTTCTTATGGCAATTGCTCCAACTTTCCGATGGGAGCAGGTGTTTTTCTTATGAGTTTTGAGGGGAGAGGGTTTACTCCTTCCGTCGGGCTATACCTTTACAAGTAACCACCCATCCATCATGGCAGCATCCCTTTTGTGTTACTGCACTAGGTTTCTGCGCAAGCACAGTAAGCTCAGCCACCCCCCTCCTCCTCACCCTCTGGCCTGATATCCCCTTTGCCGCTGCCCCCCTTGGGTTTCTAGAATATTCATACTCCATAGCATGGTTCTCAGCTGTGCTACACGGTAGACCTTATATAGGCGTTTCACATGGGCTGTGGCTTCCAGGTGGTTGATTATTTCCTGAGGTTGCATGGGGAGCTGTTGAATGTGCTGTTTCTATGTTTATGGGATTCTCTGTCATGGTTGTGAACTCAACAGAATTACAGTGAGCCCTTTATTTATTTATTTATTTTAATATTTGTTTATTTGGTTGCACCAGGTCTTAGTTGCAGCAGGTGGGCTCCTTAGGTGTGGCATGCAAACTCTTGGTTGCAGCATGCATGTGGGATCTAGTTCCTTGACCAGGGATCAAACCCGGGCCCCCTGCGTTGGGAGCATGGAGTCTCAGCCACTGTGTCACCAGGGAAGTCCCCCAGCACTTTATTTATCTAGAGGTTATATTTTCAAGAACTTCGACAGTCCAAAATTTCTAGGTAATGAAAATAATTCTGTAACACCAATTTTCCCTCAGATTATATTATACTTACTTTAGAAACAGTTGGTTCTCTGGTTTCCCACCTTAACCTGGAATGGAAATAACATTAGAAGAGAAAATAGCCTAACAGTGAGGGAGGAGACAGAAACCATGAAAAATAGATGCAAGAATAATAAAAGTGTGGCAGTCAGGGCTAATGTGAAAGTAAACTCTCCATCACTGTATTACGACATGTACAATTTTTATGCTTGCAGTTATAACTCCTGAGTTACTAAGAGACAGAGTATTGGGTATAATTTATTTCTCTTTAAGAGAATAGAAAATATCTTAATACATTTCCAGAAGATACTTATCCAAAGGAAGATAGTTTTTAGCCAGAGAAAAAGTTTTGATTCTTATGAGAATGGAATGAGGTTCCTTTACTGGAATTGATGTATGTGCTGCAGTCCATTGTGTAGTGATATTGGATCATTGAGGTGTAGCTGTGTCTTTGGAAGTAGTATATATTGCTTTTTAAGGTCTTTTTTAAAAAAAATTATTTATTTATTTATTTGGCTGCTCCGGGTCTTAGTTGCAGCATGCGGGCTCTTTTAGTTGCGGCATGCAAGGTCTAGTTCCCTGCAGGGATTGAACCCGGGCCCCCTGCATTGGCAGCACAGAGTCTTAACCACTGCACTGCCAGTGAAGTCCCTTAAGTTCTTTTTTAATGATAAATTGAATATTTAAGTTACTGCTCAACATGTAAAACTATATTTTTCCTTTTAAAAATATACCTTTGTCATGAGATGAGGTCCATGTAGAATTCTTTTAAAGCGTTTAAGACTAGACTTCCTCTATCCTGAAGCTTAAGCTCTGGTTTATGGAACATCTTGCCCTGTGTACTATCTGTGACATATAAAAAGTAGGTCATGTTATTGCTGTAGTTTGAGACTTGATTGTGGCTCTGGTGTGTTAATCACTTATAGAAGTTTGGGGAGAAAAGTGGGGTAACCCAGACACTTCTCATGGAGGGCCATGAAATGGGGTCTTCTCTGAGACCCCTCAGAAGTCTTCTCTTTCATCCCATCTTCAACCTCCCTGCACTCCTCACAACTCTCAGCCCATATGGCATCCATTCCTAGTGCAACAGAGTCTTCTCTCCCTCGGGAGAGGGGCTGTGGTGGTGAGCAAGAGCTGGGTAAGGGCTGCACCTAGATCCCCAACTGTTCTTTTCTTTTTTTTAATTAAAAGCTTTAATTTTTTTTTAATTTCAGAAATTATACACGAATATAAGCAATATAAATGATTTTCCATTTATGGCAGTATATGAAGCACAAACTGAAAACCTTCCTTCCCACCTTACTTTTAGTCTCACTCTTCTCTCCGTAGATAATAGCGGACAGATTTCAGGTATATCTTTCCAGGCCTTCTTCTATTTATTTACCTGCTTTTTCCATTAAACATACATATTAAATGTCTTTACATATTGTGCCATGTAGTCCTATTCTTTTTTTATGGCTACATGGCATTTCAGGGTGGATTATTCATTTTTCTACACATGTATCGCGTGCTTATTCTTTCCCACACTGTGGTAAGCCCTGAGGATATAGCAGTGTGAGGTGGGCAGTCTCTGCCCTTATGGAGCATGTACTTTAATGAGTAAGGCAGATGTATTGCTAACTTTATCACACAAATTTAATTTCAACCACAGCAGGTAGTATGAAGGAAAAGCTTGTGGTTGCTGTGAGCATATCTTAGAAGGGAGGTTTCAGGGTGTCGTAATGTTTTAAGTGGTACCTTAACTGATGGACTCCTTTTCCTGTTGCTGTGCAGCAGTCATTGTTTTTGCTGTGATCTGTATATTTTGAGATTGACTCCATATGATAAATTTCTCCTCATGAAGTATATGTATTTCAAATTGTGATAAAATTATCACGATTCTCTAAAAAGCTTGTGTCAGTCTTCACTGGGAAGTAGTCTTAAATTATTTTTAAACGGGATTCTTTGTTTAGGGTTCATTCTCCCTGTCCTTTACCTTGTAGGAAGGAGGAGGAAGAGCGAAGGCGGCGTGAAGAGGAAGAAAGAGAACGTCTGCAAAAGGAGGAAGAGAAACGTAGGCAAGAAGAGGAAGAAAGGCTTAGACGGGAGGAAGAAGAGAGGAGGCGGATAGAAGAAGAGAGGCTTCGGCTGGAGCAGCAGAAGTACGCGTATTGTGTGGCTTGTGTTTCACGACGAGCAGTGGATTGCCACACTGTTGTGCCTGACCGTTTACCATTGTGTGCCTTGGAATAGTTCTCTGATTTGTTTGACTGGGAAGGCGACCAGCATTAGCTCCTTGCCATTTGTACCAATGATGTGTTACCAAGGAAGGCCTCATCTTAAGCATCATTTGGTTGCGAATGAAGAATGTATTAGAAGGATTTGGGATTTGCTCCCAGAACCCAGGCACTAGAATAGGAACTGAGGTTGCTTGCTTGCTCTCTGTCTTTGGGTCCACACAATCTCTTGTCTTTGCTTCTCTCAGCTATGTCTCTGTTTCATTCTTCCTGTTCTCTGCAAATTGTCACTCTGCTTTGGCATATGCAAGGCTATCCTAGCCAAGATTTATGTGGTCTTTGTTTTCATGCATCTGACAGAGACTGGCTGGCCTATGAGAGACCCAGTTACAAATTCCCAGGCCAAAGGATCTAGTTGGTTCAGCCTGTGTCGGGTGTCTGTTCCTAGTCTCCTAGTACAGAACTTGGGAGCTGAAGCCGTTTCTTATTCAGTAAGGGCTGTGAGAGCAGCTGTCTCAGAAGGGACTGGTTCTTCCAGAGGGAGCTGTGGGAATAAGGAGGAAGGGATTAACGCCCATAAAACACTGTGGGAAGAAGGCCTAGGGTTCTAGAGGTGGCATGGCATGTAGATTAAACCAGAGGACACGCGGGTCCATTGTTTTCTCCCCATTATTTCTGAGTAGTTTCTCAGAAAAGCTTCAAAGTGACCCAGGGCCTCAGTCTACCTTGGAGAGAGACTATGACTGCTACTCTTTTTGAGGGGAGAGGGGTGCCCTAGATGGACCCAGTGTCATGTTCTATTCAGGAGTTTGAGATTCTGCTTTGTTATTATCTGTTAACAGATGGCTTTGAGGTGTTTATGTTTGGTCACATGACTGAGTTAAGCATGTGGTTCCTCTGGAAAAAAAAAAAAGAAGAGTAATAGTTTACAGAAATCAGTATCTCTAAACCAAGTGTGCCCAGATATTATCTTCAGTATCCCTCTTTAAGGCAGGCTTTACATTAAATGCCAAGGGCACTCAGATTTTCACTGGCTTTCTTTATACTTACCAGAGCCATCTGTAACATCTTTTAGCTCTTCTGCCTTTTCATGTATTTAGGTAGAGAAACCATGGCCAACAGTTAAATATCTCATCTCTGCCATAGATGACAACCCATCCTCTTACAACACCATGTTTAAAGAGTATAGGCTGGAGCCAGACTGCCTAGACTTGAATCCTGGCTCTGGCATCTACTAGCAGTGTAATCTCGGGCAAGTTACTGAACTCCTCCATTTCCTGCTTTGTGAAACCCTACCTCAGAGGGTGGTTGTGAGAACTAAGTGGGTTAGTACATGGAAGTGCTCTGAACACTGCATGGCACATAGTAAGGGCACAATAAATGTTAGCAGTTATGATGGTGATGATAATGATGCTGATGATGATATGCTTATTACTCTCCCTCTTCATCCCAAATTTTCCTTGAAAAACCTATGTGAAAAATTAGGGGCCAAGTTTATTTTCTTATTTTTTTTCTGGACCTAGGACACATGTTGATTGGTATACATTAGTACCTTAGTCATTTTTAAGAGTCATGCATTATAAAAATCAATAACAAGGACATTTTATTTTGTCATGAACAATCAATCTCCTGTAGTCAGACTAGTGTATATTTTTTAATGTTTTTAGGCAGCAGATAATGGCAGCTTTAAACTCGCAGACTGCCGTGCAGTTCCAGCAGTATGCAGCCCAACAGTATCCAGGGAACTACGAACAGCAGCAAATTCTCATCCGCCAGTTGCAGGAGCAACACTATCAGCAATATATGCAGCAGTTGTATCAAGTCCAGCTTGCACAGCAACAGGTACGATAGATAACCCCCGAATTCAGCCATAGAGAGGGTTTTTAGTTTCATTGGAACGCAAGTTCTTTTTTAACAGTTGCTGATGAATTTTGCATTAGTTAGCCTCTCAGGTATAACGTAACTTTTAGATGACCTTTATTAAGGGAGATTTTAACATTGCACTGGCAATTATGAAAGGAAGCATATGATATCGAAGCAACAAATGATGTGGCCACTATTATATTGTCATAACTCTATTTGGGATTTGTATGGACCTAGTGTTATTCCAGTGAGTTTGACGTAGATTCTAATAGTGATCCTGGAACCATGAGGACTTGGGTGATTAGTGCCCCCACAGGCTGTGGTTCCACATAGGAATATGTGGTTTAGGGGAAGGACATGCGACTGGAGGTCACACACTACTTGGATTCTGTCCTGGCTTCGCCATTATCTTGTTTGATCTCAGGCAAGTTGCCTATTGCTCTGATTTTTCCGCCTTTTCTCCCAGTCAGTAAGAATGGGCTATAAAATCCTGGTACTTGTTAACCTCATAGGACTATCAGAGGAATAAAATGAGAAAATAGTTACTCTGTGAAAGTATTTGGTACATAGGGAAGATAACTGATTTTACATTCATTTTTTTACATCTTGCAGAGGCATAAAATGCCTCCTTAAAAGTTAACCTAGCTAAGTTTACGTATTTAATTAATTTTCACTTATAAAGTAGTTACTACCTGTCCAAATACCTGAGTGAAGTAAAGTGTTGCAGGGAATTGCCTGGCGGTCCAGTGGTTAGGACTCGGCACTTTCACTGCCAGGGGCCCAGGTTCAATCTCTGGTCGGGGAACAGAGATCCCGCAAGCCACAGGGCATGGCCAAAATAAACAAAAAAAAAAACACAAACTATGTTTCTCTGTAAATTTAATAAAATATTTGTTTTTAAAAAAAGGAAGAGAAGTGTTACATTATAGTTGCTCCATATTTCTTGTTAGGTGAAGTAATCTTTGTTGTTTTGCCAAGCTCTTTAAATTCCTTGAAAATTAATATCCTCACCTAAAATACGTTTTCCCCTGAGTCTTTAGCACTTAGTGAGCAGCTAAAAGGCACTGCAGGTTTTGTATAATCCATGAGAAGAGGAAAAGGATGTCAAACTAGAGTTACAAGATAATAAGTGGTATTTTGGAGGGATTTCTTTTCTGTCCTCTAAAGCCTGTTTCTACTTTAGCATATCACTCCCTGTTTCCTGCTTCTTTGATGGGCATTGAGATAATTTTTTAATAGGCTAGCTCATTACACACTGTCCTGCTTATAGGTTGCTATCACTTAGTCATAACAAAGTCAGGCATATAGGGGAAAACCAAAAACCTTTGAAACAGAATTGGAAAGCCATATTTTAGATTGCAGTGAACAAACTCAAGTTTATCAAATTGATTGGTTGTCTCTGGAAAGAGAGAAGGAGAGGGACTGGGGAAGGAGCAAAGGGAACTTCAGTCCCATAAAGTATTAATTTTTATATAAATACTGAGCAAAATAACAAAATGGGAACACTTGTTAATTTGGGGGTGTGGTTACATGGGTGTTCGTTACATTGTTCCTGTGCCTTTCTGTTCTTTTAAAAACTTCCTGGAATCTAGGAATAAACCTACCTAAGGAGACAAAAGACCTGTATGCAGAAAATTATAAGACACTGATGAAAGAAATTAAAGATGATACAAATAGATGGAGAGATACACCATGCTCCTGGATTGGAAGAATCAATATTGTGAAAATGACTCTACTACCCAAAGCAATCTACAGATTCAATGCAATCCCTATCAAACTACCACTGGCATTTTTCACAGAACTAGAACAAAAAATTTCAAAATTTGTTTGGAAAAACAAAAGACCCCGAATAGCCAAAGCAATCTTGAGAACGAAAAACGGAGCTGGAGGAATCAGGCTCCCTGACTTCAGACTATACTACAAAGCTACAGTAATCAAGACAGTGTGGTACTGGCATAAAAACAGAAAGATAGATCAATGGAACAGGATAGAAAGCCCAGAGATAAACCCACGCACATATGGTCAACTTATCTTTGATAAAGGAGGCAGGAATGTACAGTGGAGAAAGGACAGCCTCTTCAATAAGTGGTGCTGGGAAAACTGGACAGGGACATGTAAAAGTATGAGATTAGATCATTCCCTAACACCATACACAAAAATAAGCTCAAAATGGATTAAAGACCTAAATGTAAGGCCAGAAACTATCAAACTCTTAGAGGAAAACATAGGCAGAACACTCTATGACATAAATCACAGCAAGATCCTTTTGAACCCACCTCCTAGAGAAATGGAAATAAAAACAAAGATAAACAAATGGGACCTAATGAAACTTCAAAGCTTTTGCACAGCAAAGGAAACCATAAACAAGACCAAAAGAGAACCCTCAGAATGGGAGAAAATATTTGCAAATGAAGCAACTGACAAAGGATTAATCTCCAAAATTTATAAACAGCTCATGCAGCTCAATAGCAAAAAAACAAACAACCCAATCCAAAAATGGGCAGAAGACTTAAATAGGCATTTCTCTAAAGAAGATATACAGACTGCCAACAAACACATGAAAGAATGCTCAACATCATTAATCATTAGACAAATGCAAATCAAAACTACAATGAGATATCATCTCACACCAGTCAGAATGGCCATCATCAAGAAATCCAGAAACAATAAATGCTGGAGAGGGTGTGGAGAAAAGGGAACACTCTTGCACTGCTGGTGGGAATGTGAATTGGTACAGCCACTATGGAGAACAGTATGGAGGTTCCTTAAAAAACTAAAAATAGAACTACCATATGACCCAGCAATCCCACTACTGGGCATATACCCTGAGAAAACCATAATTCAAAAAGAGACATGTGCCAAAATGTTCATTGCAGCTCTATTCACAATAGCCCGGAGCTGGAAACAACCTAAATGTCCATCATCGGATGAATGGATAAAGAAGATGTGGCACATATATACAATGGAATATTACTCAGCCATAAAAAGAAACGAAACTGAGCTATTTGTAATGAGGTGGATGGACCTAGAGTCTGTCATACAGAGTGAAGTAAGTCAGAAAGAGAAAGACAAATACCATATGCTAACACATATATATGGAATTAAAAAAAAAATGTCATGAAGAACCTAGGGGTAAAACGGGAATAAAGACACAGACCTACTTGAGAATGGACTTGAGGATATGGGGAGGGGGAAGTGTAAGCTGTGACAAAGCGAAAGAGAGGCATGGACATGTATACACTACCAAACGTGAGGTAGATAGATAGTGGGAAGCAGCCTCAGAGCACGGGGAGATCAGCTCGGTGCTTTGTGACCGCCTGGAGGGGTGGGATGGGGAGGGTGGGAGGGAGGGAGACGCATGAGGGAAGGGATGTGGGAACGGATGTATATGTATGACTGATTCACTTTGTTATAAAGCAGAAACTAATAAAAAAAATTTTTTTTTAATAATAAATAAATTAAAAAAATAAAAAAATAAAAACTTCCTGGAGTATAGAAGAGAGATTATGTAAATACATAATTACAATCTATTATATGTAATAGATGTATATTCATAGGCAGTGGGATCCCGGGGTAGGGAGTTGTTCATTCTGCTAGAGAGTTTCCAGAAAGGCTTGAAATGGAGAGGGACCATTTGAGCTGACCAATTAATCATCCACAGAAATGCTTTTTTTGCTTTCCTGTCATGCAGTGAATGTTCTGAGTGTGCTGACTTGTTTTGGTTGTATGCCCTTTTTCTTGAAGCTGGTACTCTTTTAGAAAACTGATGTGGAAATTACTGAGAATCTAGGCCTTGGAAGAAGGTATTTTAAACTCTTAAGTGTTTTGCCAACCTGCACTAGCAGCGGAGAGAGGCGTTGCTGTTTAAGTAACTGGTTTGTAAATGATATGCCAAAATATATCATTATCCCTAAACCATGAAACTATATCATAAAGGCTTTTTTTCCTATGTTTTCTTTCTTTTCTTTTTTAACTGTTGTAAATGTATGCTTACTTATTATAACTTAGTGTTTTAGTTTAAAAAGTTACTGAAATGCCCCAACACTCAACAGTAGATTGGATAAATAAATTTTGTATTTTCACAGTGGCATATCCTGTCACAATGCAAACAAACAAAATACAGTTATAATTACTTGTGACTTAATAGATGAACCTCACAAACAAATGTTGAGTAAAAGAAGCCAGACACAAAAAAGAGCATATATTATACAATTTCCTGTATGTAAAGTTCAAAAACAGGCAAAGCCAAATCTGTAATATTACAAGTTAGAATAGTTGTTACCCTTGGGGGACTTTCTGGAAAGGGGTACCAGGAAGGGTTCTGACATGCAGATAATATCTTATTTTATTTTATTTATTTTTTGGCTGAGTTTGGTCTTTGTTGCTGCGCGCGGGCTTTCTCTAGTTGCAGCGAGAGGGGGCTGTTCTTCTTTGTGGTGTGCGGGCTTCTCATTGCAGTGGCTTCTCTTGTTGCGGAGCATGGGCTGTAGGTGCGCAGGCTTCAGTAGTTGCAGCAGGCAGGCTCAGTAGTTGTGGTTTGCGGGCTTAGTTGCTCCGCGGCATGTGGGGTCTTCCTGGACCAGGGATCGAACCCATGTCCCTTGCATTGGCAGGCGGATTCTTAACCACTGCGCCACCAGGGAAGACCCACAGGTAATGTCTTGATCTGGGCGTTGGTTACATGTGTATGTTTGGCTAATGAAAATTGATTAAGCTGTACATTTATGATTTGTATACTTTTCTGTATGTACATTATAATTCACAGTTCCCCCAAAAGTTACTCAAGTAATACTTAGGCATTTCTAGTAGTATTAATATTTATTCATCTTGATAGGAGAGGGATGTCCTAAAGTAGTTGTCCTTTAGATTTAAGATGTTTTTATTCTCCATTTTGACTCAGAGGACATTTTGATTTCATGTTTATGAGTATACATGTTTTAATCATAATTATGTAAACAGTGATGAATTTTCATTAAGAAAGTCTTTTGACCTCAAACTCCATTTTATAAGCCTATTTAATTTTTAGGTCAATACTTTTTACATGATTAACAGTTTTTAGTTTAATCGTGATAAGAATTTTTCTGTATATAGTTTAGAGTGAAGATTTAAGTTATTGATTATTTTTGTCCATATTTGTTGCTTTGGGGGCCCTTATCAGGTTTCACCAGTTATAGCTTCTGCCTGTATGAATTTTCTTCTGTGACCATTTATTTCTACCAAGTTTAATTTTTCTGATTCAAATTTTATGTATCTGAATTTTATCAAGATTTTCTTTTATCAAATTTAAGAACAGATATTACTGTGTTCAGTTTTTACCTATAATAATTTTATTTTGGGTTGATTATTTCTACCTACTTTAATTTTTCCTGGTTAGTTTTTCTAGTGATCCTCAGGTCACAAAAATGTGATCCTCAGTTACAGTTTTTTTGTCCATGTTAATATTTTGACATTTTTAGCTATCAGTTTGATATTGTGATACTAATATTCATTATAGATAGGATAAAAACTGATAAAGTTTATTAGTAATTTCTTGGAGCTTCTTGATGGGGCAAAAACATAGGGTCAGAATGCATTTCAGGGTAAATGTCCGGTTTATTAACCTTCCTGGTCAGTGTATCTTCACTTTTTCTTGACTTATAGGCAGCATTACAGAAACAACAGGAAGTAGCAGTAGCTGGGGCTTCTTTGCCTACATCATCAAAGGTGAATACAACTACGCCAAGTGATATGATGTCAGTGAATGGACAGGCCAAAACCCATACTGACAACTCTGAAAAAGAGCTTGAATCAGAAGCTGCAGAAGAAGCCCTGGAGAATGGACCAAAAGGTATGGTTTGGCATATGTGCTCTTCCATCCACATGCTGTAATTCAGACTTCATGAAAAGCAAAAGTCAGGAAGTCAGGTTAATTAGCTTTTGAGAGCAATTACATATTTGTGAGAGTTGAATGCTTTTTCACTCTTTAGTCTGAATCTGGTGCTTCTGGTGACTCTTTGAATAGTTTAGAAGAGCAAATCAGATGTCCTTTGGACACTTTGGTTTGTCTTGTTGTATATATTGGTTATCTGTTGCTGTGTGACACGCTGTACCTGAATTTAGCAGCTTAAAATAATAAACATTTATTATCTCTCACAGTTTCTGTGGGTCAGAAATTTGAGAGCTGCTTAAAACTGAGTGGCGGTGGCTCTGGTCTCTGACGAGGTTGTAGTCAAGATGTCGGCTGGGACTGCAGTCCTGTGAAGGCTTGACTGGGACTAGAGGCTCTGCTTCCAAAGTGGTTCCCTCCCCTGACTGGCAAGTTCGTGCTGGCCGTTGGCAGGAGGGCCTCAATTCCTTGCCCCATGAAGCCTCTCCAAATGGCTGCTTGAGTGACCTCAACACAGTGGCTGGCTTCCCCCAGAGCACATGATGCAAAGGAAAACAAGGCAGAAGCGTCAGTGTCTTTTATGCCCTAGCTTTGGAAGTAATACATCCACACTTCTGCCATATTCTGTTGGTCCTGATGCATTTTGGGTGGTAACCTTACAAGTACATGAATACCCACAGGAGAGGATCACTGGGGTCCATCTTGTACACTGGCTGCCATATATTTACAATATATTTTTGAGACAAAAGTACCATGTTACCAATAAGAATTTAGGTTTTCAAAGGTCTGCTCACCTTTTCATGGGCAGCTCATTCATTCATTCAGCAATTGGTTGAAGATTTTCTGAGTGTTGGGCTACAGTGGTGAAGCAAAATTACACACATAGAATGAAAATTGTGGCTATGGTAGGTACTGTGCTGGAGAGAAAGGTCTCTTATGATGTGAGAGCACATAATATGGGGGATGTGACCTAGTTAGAGAGGTCACCAGAGGTTTTCCTGGGGGAAGAGACACTTGAGCTGAGAGGTCTGAAGCAAGAGTAAGAGTTCACTAAGTAAAAAGGAAGAAGAGAACATTTCAGTGACGGTGATCGGAGACGGTGGTGTGGTTCATAAGAAAGTTGATTTCAGAGTTCTTCCGTGTTCTTTTTAGAACAAGTAACAGAAAATAGTTTCAGAAAAGGCCGTGAAATACCTTGGTTCACACAGCACCCCCCCTTTTTTTCCTATTAAGAGTTTACCAGTATTTTCAAATGAATCTTTTGTCAAAGGCTCTGTGAATAACTGGAAAACCTGTTGAGTACGCATAGATACTGCTCAGTTACAAGACTTTACCCATTTTTACTCAGTCGCTAGCGGTTCCATTCCTATCCACGTTTTTCTCTTTCTTTGAGTTCTTTTAGAATAGCCCCTCCCCTAGAACTTTGGTTTACTCTGAGGTCAAGACTTTTTTCTGACAGAGAGACTGAAGTCAAAGCCCAGCTTTCTTTGTTCACAACCAAAAATGTATTTATTTCAAGTCCAGATCTCTCTTCTTTGTTAGAATGTTTCCCTGTCTCCAGCTAGGAAGTTTCCAAGGTCATTCTTCAATGCCCATAAGCAATTAGAGTGTTGGAAAATATCCTTCTTAAGACTATGGATTGCATTCGTTACTTAAAGTGGTATGATGACCTCTGAATACCTGTGGCGTTGTTAAATGTAGTAATTTGGGGGGAGACTTCCATGGGGAGGCTTTTAAAGTCCTCAGTCTAAGGTAGACCAGATTGCAGTTGGTGCCTTCATGTGGCTGAGCAGGTCGTCCTATGCAAATGTTGCTGCCTACTAGTGAAGGCTCATCCTCTTTAGCCTTTGTAATTCCTGTTGCCTTTAGAATCTCTTCCAGTAATAGCAGCTCCATCCATGTGGACACGACCCCAGATCAAAGACTTTAAAGAGAAGATTCGGCAGGATGCGGATTCTGTGATTACAGTGGGCCGAGGAGAAGTGGTCACTGTTCGAGTACCCACCCATGAAGAAGGATCATATCTCTTTTGGGAATTTGCTACAGACAATTATGACATTGGGTTTGGGGTGTATTTTGAATGGACAGACTCTCCAAACACTGCTGTCAGCGTGCATGTCAGTGAGTCCAGCGATGACGACGAGGAGGAAGAAGGTAGAGCCATTGGTCCATATTCAGTAGCTGGGTTGTGTGTTGGCAAAAATGCTAGCAGTTCAGATGTCAGCCAGCCGTATGCTTCCTAATTAACACTTCCTGGACGGGAATCAGTAGCTTTGTTATTGGGACCTTGGGCTGAAAAGATTGTGAGAGAAGCTAGCCTCTTAAGGGACTGGGGCCTGAACGTGAATTTTTTTTAACACCAGGAAGGTCTGTTTGACAGTTTATTTTACCGCTTTCTGAATGCTGTTTTACTTCCAGCCTTGTGTGTTGAAAAGCCAAATGTGCAAGGCCATTTTGAAAAATTTTAAAAGAGCAAGCAACAAATTCTGCCAACTCTGAAATTTATTTAAATTTATATTTCTGATATCAGCTTTTTAGGTTGTTATTCTAAGATTTATTTTCTCTAACTAGACAAAATAGAGTGTTTCCAGTGACCATCTAAACTATCTTGGTCTAGGAAGTAGGTTGTGAAATGTACTGCTTACTAATTGAGAAGATAGTCTCTTCAGTTTTGTTACTATCCAGAAAAGTTAGAATGCAGGGCTTTTGTACACACCTAGTAAGCACTTAAGTATTTGTTGACTTGACTGAGAGTAATATGGAAAGAGTGCCCTGACTGGGAGAATGGAAAAGCACCTTCAATTCTTGGCCCTAACTAACCTTTCAGGTGACTTGTAAACAAACTGCTTATTCTTGAAGAGTGTTGGTAATCACAGAGACTCCATTGGGATACGTTTAAAGAGGTAGTTGTTGGAAGGTGCATGGAGGGGGGCTAAAAGTTCAATCAGCTTTTTTTTTTTTTTTTTTTTTTTGCTGTACGCGGGCCTCTCACTGCTGTGGCCTCTCCCGTTGCGGAGCACAGGCTCCGGACGCACAGGCTCCGCGGCCATGGCTCGCGGGCCCAGCCGCTCCGTGGCATGTGGGATCTTCCGGGATCGGGGCACGAACCCGTGTCCCCTGCATCGGCAGGCGGACTCTCAACCACTGCGCCACCAGGGAAGCCCTCAATCAGCTTTTGATATACAAGTTCAGTTACATCACCAAGACAGTCTAGGCCCTTTAGGGTCGTGTATGGCAACACACACACATGGGCCAGTGTCATTTAGGAGCTACTTTGTCTTACATGGCATTTTGTTTTCAGCAAATCTTTATTTCTAAGTACCACCAGCAAGGTAAAGCATTGCCCATAAATACTACTAACGGAACCAGAAAGAAAAAAATTGTAAGAATGGGGGAAAAAAAAAGCAGAGGTGAGAGAGAGACCTGAGATTGCAGGGCAGGTGCCACTACCATTGTCTTAAGTGCCCCTCAGCAACATCGGGACCAGTAACTAAGCCATTTACTAGCCTTTCTGATGCACATGGGGACTCACTAAAATCAGATGGTTTGCAAATGTTTGGGAAGGGAAGTTTTTTTTTTCTTTTTCTTTTTAAATTTATTTTTTATACAGCAGGCTCTTATTATCTATTTTATACATATTAGTGTATACCTGTCAAGGGAAGGGAAGTTTTTGTTGCATGTGCAAATTACTGTACTTTGTGAATAGTAAGAAGAATTCTCTGTTAAGAAATGGGTTGAGGTAGTATATTTCTCCTGGCTTGTAAGCTATAGGTAGCTTTTAAAGGAGATTACTTCCTAGTCTGAGCCCTCAGCTGATTATCATTTTGGGGTTATTGCTGTTGGGAAGAGCACTGGCAAAAATGGCTGGAGTCCAGTGCCTGACTAGAGGTAACACATCCTTGACCTTTGCTCTAATGTATGATAGCCCTCAAATGGAAAATGGCATTACCTATCCTTGTGCTGTTCCTAATCATAAAATGACTTGCAACTAAAACTAACCCATTAAAACCTCTACATTAACAGTAACGACAGTGAGGGGAGTTCCCTGGTGGCCTAGTGGTTAGGATTCCGGGCTCTTACTACCATGGCCCGGGTTCAGTCCCTGGTCAGAGAACTGAGATCCTGCAAGCTGTGTGGTGTGGCCAAAAAAAAAAAACAGAAAAAAAAGCACAACACTGAGGATTTATTGCTCCCCAGAATTGTTTCCTAAGAGTGAGCCTGTCTCCTTTTGGAAGATTTATCTCACAAATGGCTTTTAGCCATATGCCTCCTTATGGAGGCTACTGTGCCACCATGTCTTATCCACATTGTGTATTTTATTTTATGGGGGGTCCTTTTAGCTTGGTTTAAGATGGAAGAGGAGTCCAGTTTTTATGTTTGTTGCTTTAGTTTTTCTCCGTTAGGTCTTGATTGAAAGATGGAGGAGTTTGTTTTCTCTGAAGAAAACATAATGGTAATCCATCCTCCTGCTGTAATTCTTCACTTGATTGTTTCCAGGTCTCAAGTCTTTGCTTAGATTGATGAAAGATGCATTGTTCGTCTATCCCAGTAACCTTTAGTTTTATAGATTTTGAACAAAATTTGGATCTTGAATTAGTGGGGCCTGATAATCTGTTTCATGGATATTCTTATGGGCAGTAGTGTATAATTTGAATGGCTTGTATTTCTCATTTGCAAATGGAGGACATTTAATTTTCAAGTAGTATTGCTGTGATAAAGCAAATCTAATTTGGGCCCGTTTATAAGTGTCATCTACTTTTTCTTTTTTTTTTTGCGGTACACGGGCCTCTCACTGTTGTGGCCTCTCCCGTTGCGGAGCACAGGCTCCGGATGCGCAGGCTCAGCGCCCATGGCTCACGGGCCCAGCCTCTCCGCGGCATGTGGGATCTTCCCGGACCGGGGCACGAACCCGTGTCCCCTGCATCAGCAAGCGGACTCTCAACCACTGCGCCACCAGGGAAGCCCTCATCTACTTTTTTTAAATCAACTTTTCATTTTAGAATAGGTTCAGATTTACAGAAATATTGTAAAGATAATACAAAGAGTTCCTATATACCTGACAACCCAGTTTCCCCTATTATTAACATCTTGCATTGTACTGTGGTATGTTCATCGTAGCTCATGGACCAATATTGATACATGATTAACTAAAGTCCATATTTATTCAGATTTCCTTAATTTTTCCTAATGTTCCAGGATCCCATCCAGGATGCCACATTACAGTCACCACGTCTCCTTAAGCTCCTCTAGACTGTGAGAGTTTCTTAGACCTTCCTGGTTTAAATTCCTAATAGTGGCCCATTGACAGTCGTCACATAATTGACTCATGTCTCTGTAATTCATTCTGCCATGTTATAAACCTGAAAGTCTTTTAAAATCTATGCTGAGTATTCCCTTGATCTATTTTCCTTGAGGCTGTTTATATTTAATATGTGTAACTGAGACTTTTAAACTGGTTCATAGTTCTCATTCCTATAGGTTTCTACAGGTTTTTTGTTTTTTTTCCTAACCTCATATCATTACAGTTCAGAAAACTATTAATTGGGGCAAACCTAGAATCAGAGCTTGTTTTTTGCCACTGAGATCATCCCTGGGTTTCACAGGCCTAGTGAAAATAATTGAATTTTCAGAGTGTCTGTGAATGTCTACCTCTCTAGTGTGGCTTTTTCATTTTACTCTTTATATTTCAGATAAACAGAAAATAATAGTCCTCATAAGCTCCCTTCCCACCTTCCTAAAACAAGAGAGGACTTTCATATTGTTGAGAAGAGGAGGATCCGAGTAACATTTTCCCTGGTCTCACTCAGATCAGTGAGATTCCACCTGTTGGGAGGAATTAGGAATTGAGTGGATGTGGAAGGGAAAAAGTGGGGCTCAGAAATGGGAGCAGTGGTCAGAGTACAGAGAGGGAGAGAGGATGCTGACTGTTGCCACCAGCAGATGTTTGCCACTGGGCTTCCAGGGCCCAGACAATGCTTGGTACATAGCCGCTGCTCAGGTATAGAAGAAATCAGCATGTCTGCCTGCAGAAAGTTGTAGAATGGATTGAGAGAATTCCTAATGAGCAAGTTCTCAAAGAAAGGATGGAGTTTAAGATGCCTGAGGCAAATGTGGTTTTCCTGGATCTGTTCACACTGACATGTCTCCATTCTTTCTCATAGAAAACATCAGTTCTGAAGAGAAAGCCAAAAAGAATGCCAACAAGCCTCTACTGGACGAGATTGTGCCTGTGTACCGACGGGACTGTCATGAAGAGGTGTATGCTGGCAGCCACCAATATCCAGGGAGAGGAGTCTACCTCCTAAAGTTTGACAACTCCTACTCTTTGTGGAGGTCAAAATCGGTCTACTACAGAGTCTATTATACTAGATAAAGATGTTACAGAGTCTGGAGTCTAGGGTTGGGCAGAAGATGGCATTTAATTTGGAAATATCTTTTGACTTCTGTGGAGCATTGCAGTCTGTGTTTACCCTATTGATTTCGGTCTGATGGTTTGTGACTCTTCTTGGGAATCAGGATTTCCTTGAAACTCTTGAGCATTAGTACTTTGGGGTTAAAGGGACTCCTCAGACTCATCCAGCCCTTTGGTGCTGACCAGCAGAGTCACAAGTGGATGCTGACGTTACATGAGCTACATGTTAAATTTTTAAAGTCTCCGAAATAAAACAGCTCAACATTGACCCCACCTGCCTGCTCTGTATTTTATGAGAGCACTTAGTTCCTTTACAGTGCCCTCTGAGTTGAAATCCTTTGTTAGTAGTCTACATGAGGTACATCTGACTTTGCTCGAAGGTCACCACTTTTAAAACTTAAAAACTTAAGACCTCACGGATTATAATAGAAAAAGAAATTGCCTCAACTTGACCTTGTTCTGAATGACCCAGATTGTTTTTGCTTTGGGTGCAGCTGTTCAGTTCGGAGTTATGTTACAGATAATTATTTTCTGAATAATCTTAATATAGAATGTTCAAACCTGATTGATAATTGAAGTATCAAGATACATAGAACCCTTCAAACATCCATCTTAGCAAGTCTCCACAAACTCTTGGCCATTTTCTCTTCATCTGGTATTCATAACTACCAGTAGCAATGCAAAATTAATTCATTTTTGCCTTGATTTGGCTTTATAGAGCATCTCAAATTGAAACTGTTTTCTACACAAGCATATAGTTAGGGATTTTGTAAACTTAAAATGACACCTACTGAAATAAAATATATAAAGTCATTTAAATATAACTCAGTGTATGGGGAATAACATTGCACTAATATGGAAATCACTGCCAGAGACAGTCCATTTTCTTTTCATTTGATACTACTTAGGCATACACCCTACATGATTCCAGTTGGGAATTACGAGAAAGAGTTGGAAATGCGTATGCCTGTACTTAAATTTTTTTATAGCTTTAATCTGTATTATGTTTTCATTGATGGGAAGAAGTACATCTTTGTTTTCCTTACTGAAAACAAATATGGATTAATTGCCTCAAATTTGTATAAGTGATTGACTCATCGTCTGGAGATTCTTGTTTTCAGAAGGGAGGGTGGTATAGATAGAAAAATCACAAAGATGGCAATATACACATAATGCTGTTATTATATGTTGTTACTGAAATACTTAGATTTTTAAAATTTCAAATCACTTCTTGTAGGAGGGTTTCCATTGATTAGCTGCAGTGTATACAATTCACTACATATGGGGCTGTTTGTTTTTTGTGTGCTGCATTTCTTTCTGTTTATCAATACCTGGTTTTGTACATATCTAACTCTACTCTTTTGGTTGTTCAGAAACTGGATTATTTTCTCCTAAGCGATGTTTAATGTGTGTTTTTTAATTTTGATTTCAGTAGTCCTAGCTTATGGATGTCCGTACTGTTACACCAGAAGGTTTGTCAAGCTGTCCCTCAGCTCTCATGTGTACATGGTTTAGAAACCTTGGGGTTAGGCACTTCCTGGCTTTTTTTTTTTAATGAGAAAACACTGTATTTAAAATGTAAAATAAACTTTTAAAAAGCAGGCACTAATATATATTTCTTCCAGCCTTTGATTACAGATTTTTCCTTGCACATGTTAAGATGAATTATCCTCCAAAAATATTGTTCTTGGGAGCGCAGTGTATGTTACTTGACATAGCGGCAATTCCTGTCACATGTTCATGTCAGAATATTTTTGGTTTTAAACTTTTTTATTGCCTTTGGCTGTTGATTAGTATATTACAAGTGCGATTTCAAAAAGATCTTGAAAATAATATATTTAATCAATTAAAATGTTTATCTGTATCTTGTTGATGTTTCATTAATATAGTTACTCTTTGAAGCATTAGTTCTGTATTTCATCATTTGGGTAGGACAAGAAATGTTTTAAATGATCTTTTCTGTTTTAGAAAGTTAAACAGCAAAAAACTATATCTGGCTAATTATTTCGTTTCTGCTGTGAATTACCCTAGTTTGTTAAAATAGGTTAACAGTTTTTCAGACTTCTTGATTGAAGGGAAAACGCAGACTTTTCTTATTGACAGTAACGTTATAAAAGTATTTCCCCTTCCAAACTATTTGTGTACCATGTTCCTTGAAGATGGAATATGCTCCTTTAAAATATCTCCTAAGGGGCTTCCCTGGTGGCGCAGTGGTTGAGAGTCCGCCTGCCGATGCAGGGGACACAGGTTCGTGCCCCGGTCCGGGAAGATCCCACATGCCGCGGAGCGGCTGGGCCCGTGAGCCATGGCCGCTGAGCCTGCGTGGCCGGAGCCTGTGCTCCGCAACGGGAGAGGCCACAACAGTGAGAGGCCCGCGTACTGCAAAAATATATATATATATATCTCCTGAGGTGTGGCACCTGGGAAGCAGCAATGAGAGGCATGCCCCAGTCAGTGTGATGTGGAGTGCCACAAAGTATTCTAAAAATGACCCCACTGAAATGCACGGTCACTTGGACATTAATTTTTTTTTCCCCTTTGGAAATTTGGAGAGGCTAGATGAGGTTACCATCTTTTTTTTTTTTTTTTCCTCTCTCTGTAGTTTGTTGCTACGATGAAGGCAGATCATGGAACAGTTAAGGAGAGTTGTTGATGTGTGAGCACATCTTAGAAACCATGCTACCGAGTCTTGACCATCTGCTTTATGGAAGAGAAGAAACAATTAGTTCAAAATAGCAAATGATTGTTAATAATTCCTTGGGACTTAGAGTGCAGTAGTCTATAGCCAAAGCCATCTTTGTTTGTGTCCCCAGCTCCTTCTCAGTTCAGCACTTCTGTCAGCAACCTAAAAATGTATGCATGTATTCCTGGGGTAGCACAAATCCTAAGTTCATTTCCATTCACTAACTTTTCAAAATGTGTATGAATAAATATTGGACTTTAATCTCCATACATTTGCCTAGGGTTCCTCAACTTTCTTATTGAAAGTTTTTTAAGACCAAGTTGATTATTGTCCTTTCAACACCCTTATTTTGAGTTTATTACATTTTTTCAGTTGCTTATTATATTGCTTGATTTGTTTT
Organism: Mesoplodon densirostris; assembly: GCF_025265405.1. NCBI lineage: Eukaryota > Metazoa > Chordata > Mammalia > Artiodactyla > Ziphiidae > Mesoplodon > Mesoplodon densirostris. The sequence continues at coordinate 170,353,217 of NC_082662.1, forward strand.
GTAATTAGAGATGTAAGCACTAGCTCTGTTTTTATTAGTTGACATGTCACTTGTAAGTTGCAAATTGATTAGGGTACTTAATTTAGTACAGAAAACTAAGTGGCTGACTTTTTCAGAACTGACATTGGCATTTGGACTCAGGCAGTCCAAACATGGGGTAAACCTGTAAACTGAGCAGTTAACTCATCTGTGTTGAAGGCTTGTGTGTGGTTGCTTAGTTCAACCCTACGGTGAACTGGTGATTTGCAAGTCTGTTTCTGAAAAGAGCAAGTACAAATTTGATTACAAATGCCAATTTTTTTAACCTTTCTTTATGGCATATCTGTACAATTATAACAATTTTTACCCTTTTCTAAGATCATTAATTTAAATATATCCAGTATGAAGATAACATAACTTTGGGGGGGGCATGGCAAAATGCAGAAATATAAACATGTTTTTCAAAAGGTCTACATTTTGGAACTTAAAATTTCAGGTTGCGTTTTGGAGAACATTTCCTGTTAGTAGGTGTGGGTCTACTGTGTTCTTTCAGTCTGCTCTATGTTCTTCTGTGGAGTGGCTCTTTGACTGTTTTTTGTTAGTGAACATTTTTGGTTACTTCTGATTTTTTTCTTATAAATGGTGTTACAGTGAACACTCTTTTATATGTCTCTGCATATGTGCATGACTTTTTCAAGAGTCATACCAAGTAGTGGAATAGTGGAATTGCTGGATAAGTTCTGTGCTTTTTTTTTTTTGGCCGCATCGCGTGGCATATGGGATCTCAGTTCCTCGATTGAACCTGCGCCCCCTGTATTGGAAGCACAGAGTCTTAACCACTGGACTGCCAGGGAAGTCCAGTTCTGTGCATTTTTTATTTTAATTGTCCTCCAAAGTGGCTGAACTAATTTTCCCTCTAATACACTATGGTGGGTAGCATCTGAGAATACTGTTTTTTCTAACACTTGATATTATCAGACTTAAGTTTTGGTTAATCTGATGGGTGAAAAATGGAATTTCATTTTGTGTGTTTCCCTGATTTGACCACGTATGTGCTAATACTACACTGTGAATACCTGTAGGTTTAAAATATATTTTGATACAAGGTGAATCTCCTCTGTTCTTTTGATACTTTTTCTTGGCTATTTTTGTACCTTTCTTCCATATGAATTTAATCATTAGGGTGTCATATCGATATTTCATGAAAAATCTTGTTGGGATTTACATTACAATACTGTGTTGAATTTCTAGATTAATTGGCAGAGATTCAGCCACTGATTTTTAGTGTAGTTTAGATTGCCTTTCTAAAGAAAGGTGGATAGTTCTTTGTTCTTTTTTTACTTATTTTTTTATTTATTTTTTGCGGTATGCGGGCCTCTCACTGTTGTGGCCTCTCCCATTGCGGAGCACAGGCTCCGGACACACAGGCCCAGGGGCCATGGCTCACGGGCCCAGCCGCTCCGCGGCATGTGGGATCTTCCCAGACCGGGGCACGAACCCATGTCCCCTGCATCGGCAGGCAGACTCTCAACCACTGCGCCACTGGGGAAGCCCCAGTTCTTTGTTCTTAAATGGTAATTTCAGTAGAAGAAATGGAAAATACAACCCTTAAGTGGTCTTTCCTGCCATAATTAATTAGAATACTGGCTAATCTGGGACAACACTCAAAAATAAAGTAGTTCAGATAAGATAGTTGCTGGTCTCATACAGGCCAAAGGAGGCAAGTGTTGCAGGGCAGGTGGGCTGCAGTATTTGATGAAGTGATTGAGAGCCCCAAATTCCTAAAAGGTTACTGCTCCACCATCCTGGGGAATACTGTTTCTGTGTGCATGGTTAGACTCAGGCTTGCTGGGATTACATTCCCGATTCAGCTAGGGTGGGGGGAGGGGTTCATGACTAGTTTTAAAGAGAAAACCCCTATTTCTTTTCATTTTCCATTAGCAAGTACTTAAGTTACACGGCCGTCTCTAGCTGGGCGGTCTTGTGCACAGCCAAAACTTGGAACTTGGAGAGGGGTGAGTGTGTTTATTATGAAAAGGAAATGGATTCTAGTGGACAGTGAGCAGACTTGGGTTTATCAAGTGAGTTTTTTTTTTAACAGTATTTTATTTTATGTTTTTAAATTATTTTATTTTGGCTACATTGGGTCTTTGTTGCTGCGTGAGGGCTTTCTCTAGTTGCGGCGAGCAGGGGCTACTCTTCATTGCGGTGCGCGGGCTTCTCACTGCAGTGGCTTCTCTCGTTGCGGAGCACGGGCTCTAGGCACAAGGGCTTCAGTAGTTGTGTTGTGCGGGCTCAGTAGATGTGGCGCACGGGCTTAGTTGCTCTGCGGCATGTGGGATCTTCCTGGAGCAGGGATCAAACCCGTGTCCCCTGCGTTGGCAGGTGGATTCTTAACCAGTGCGCCACCAGGGAAGTCCCCAAGTGAGTTTTAAAATATATAACTTTCATTGATTTTTTTTCCATTATAAAAGCCATACCCATTTACTATAGAAGATTTAGACAGTATACATAGGTGAAGAGAATAAAATTATAAACCTACCACTAGGAGATAATAGTTATCATTTGGGAATTTTCCTTCTGATCTTTTTTTCTAATTTTCAATTACGATATAATTCTAGTGTACATTAAAGTATAGAGCATAACATGACTACTCATGTACCCAGCACCCCCTTTGGTCATATTTGCCATTTTGCCTTATTTGCTTCAGATCTTGTCTAATTAACTAAAACATTAATGAAAAAGTTTGAGCCTTGTGTACCTTTCCCTGATTACCAATCCTCTTTCTTCCTCCCAAAGATAATCATTATTCTGATTTTTATGTTTATCATTCCATATGCCTTTTTTTTAAATAAATAAATTTATTTATTTATTTTTGGCTGCATTGGGCCTTCGTTGCTGCGCGCGGGCTTTCTCTAGTTGCGGCGAGCAGGGGCTGCTCTTCATTGTGGCGCATAGGCTTCTCATTGTGGTGGCTTCTCTTGTTGTGGAGCATGGTCTCTAGGCATGCGGGCTTCAGTAGTTGTGGCTTGCGGGCTCTAGAGCACAGGCTCAGTAGTTGTGGCTCACGGGCTTAGTTGCTCCGCGGCATGTGAGATCTTCCCAGACCAGGGCTTGAACCTGTGTCCCCTGCATTGGCAGGCCACTGTGCCACGAGGGAAATCCCCTGTATGCCTTTTATAATAATGTGTGTTGCCAGAAAAGTTTGATTGCCAGAATAGTACGGTTTTACAGAATCCTTTTTGAATTTTATATAAAATGATATCATTTGATGTTTTTTCTGATCTGCATTGTTTTTAGTGATTACCTTCATATAGCTCTACGCTTAGAGTAATCCATCATGTGGATACTATATAACGCCATGTAGTCATTCTCCTGCTGTTGGATGTTTAGGGTTTTTTCAGGTTTCCACTATTATAAATATTCTTGTAGATGTCTACTTATGCTCATGTGCAAGAGTTTCTCTAGTGTATATATTAAGAAATAGAATTAAGTCATAAGCTACATGGATCTTCAACTATTCTGGATAATGCAGAATTACTCTTCAAATGATTGTGCCAATTTAAACTCCCAAAAGCAATATACAGGGGTGCCTGTGTTCCACATCTTTACTGACAGTTGTCAGATTTTGTATTTACCATTTGGATGGATATAAAACAAAATCTCATGTGTGGTTTAATTGCACGTCCTTAATAACCAGTGAGGATAAGCATTTCTTCATGTTACTGGCCTTTTGTGAAGTGCATATTTATATCCTTTATCCATTCTCTTGTGTTTTTTCTTGATTTGTGAGAGTACTTTAAATATTCTGGATCCTACAATTTATTTTTGGTCACGTGCATCACAAATAACGTGTCACACTTCAGGTTGTCTTTTTACTTTATTTATAATGTCTTTTACTATTTAGAAGTCTTTACTTTAAATTTATTAAACTTTCATGGTTTGTGTTTTCCATATCTACTTTAAGAAGTTTTCCTCAGCCCTGAGGATATAAAGATTCTCCTCTGTACTTTAAAATGTACTTTAAAATGTGTTTTGCATTTAGGTCTCAAGTACACGTTAAATTTATTTTTGATGTGAAGTAGGAGTTTTTTTTGTTTTTGTTTTTGTTTTTTGAGGTATGCAGGCCTCTCACTGCTGGGGCCTTTCCCGTTGCGGAGCACAGGCTCCGGACGCGCAGGCCCAGCGGCCATGGCTCACGGGCCTAGCTGCTCCGCAGCATGTGGGATCTTCCCGGACCGGGGCACGAACCCGTGTCCCCTGCATTGGCAGGCGGACTCTCAACCACTGCGCCACCAGGGAAGCCCCAGGAGTTATTAATTTATTTTTCTATAGGGATAACTAAAATTATTCCACTATCATTCATAAACTAGTTACCTGTGTGTATTTTTATATTTATTATTTATATGAGTCTGATATATACAGAAAATATATATATATTCATACTATATATGTACAACAGCTTATATAAAAATTAGCTTCTCACCCTGTCCCCAGCCACCCAAGGATTCACACTTTGCTCCCTGAAGGCAACCAGTATTACCAGTTTCATGTGTATTATGCATGTCCAAGTAAATAAGTACATATTTATAAATTCTCCCCTACTGTATATACTCTACAACTTTTTCCAACTTAAAAACTCACTTTTGTAATCTTATATCAATACATACTAGCTTCATTCTTTTTTTTTAAGACTCAGAATACTTATCTTGCCTATTATTATTATTTTTTATTTGTTTATTTTTGGCTGCATTGGGTCTTCGTTGCTGTGCACGGACTTTCTCTAGTTGCGGCAGGCAGGGGCTACTCTTTGTTGCGGTGCACGGGCTTCTCATTGCAGTGGCTTCTCTTGTTGCAGAGCACAGGCTCTAGGTGCGTGGGCTTCAGTAGTTGTGGCATGCGCGCTCAGCAGTTGTGGCTCACGGGCTCTACAGCGCAGGCGCAGCAGTTGTGCATGGGCTTAGTGGCTCCGCAGTATGTGGGATCTTCCCGGACCAGGAATCGAACCCTTGTCCCCTGCATTGGCAGGTGGATTCTTAACCACTATGCCACCAGGGAAGCCCCCATTCTTTTTTATAAATATATATGTCGTTAGAGAGACCAGTGCATCTTTTTCTCTTTTTATTAGATGAAAATCACATAACATACAACTAATCATTATAAAGTGTACAATTCAGTAACATTTAGTGCATTCACAGTATGCAACCACTGCCTTTAAAATTTTTTCATCTGCCCAGCAGAACACCCATACCTGTTAAAATCACACCATTTCCTGCTCCTCCCATCCCTTGGTAACCGCTAATCTGTCTTCTGTCTCTATGGATTTGCCTATTCTGGATATTTCATATATAAGGAATCATATAATACGTGACGGTTTGGGTTTTTCTTCTTTCGCTTAGCATAGTGTTTCCAAGGTTCATCCAAGTTGTTGCATGTATCAGTACTTCACTGCTTTTTATGGCTGAATGCTAATCCATTCTTTGGCTAGACCACAGTTTATCTGTTCATTTGTTGCTGATGGACATTTGGGTTGTTTCTACATTTTGGCTGTTTGTGAATAGTGTTGTTATGAACATTTGTGAACAAGTATTTGTTTGCTTGTTTTTGGTTCTTTTGGGTGTATATCTAGGAGTAGAATGGCTGTGTCATATGATAATTCTATGTTTAACTTCCCGAGGAACTGCCAAATTGTTCTCTGCAGCGGCTGCACCATTTTACATTCCCATTGACCACAAATGAGTGTTCCTATTTCTCCACACCCTCTCCAACACTTGTTTTCTGTTTGGGGATTTTTTTTATGGCCTCATAGTGGATGTGAAGTGGTATCTCACTGTGGTTTAGATTTGCATTCCCTTAACAACCCATGATGTTGGTTATCTCTTCACGTGCTTGTTGGCCATTTCTGTATCTTCTTTGGAGAGATGTCTATTCAAGTCCGTCGCCCATTTTTAAATTGGGTCATTTGTCTTTTTGTTGTTGAGTTGTAAGAGTTTGTTATTATTATGAATATTAAACCCTTATTAGATTTGTAAATATTTTTTCCCACTCTCTAAATTGTCTTTTCACATTGTTGATAATGTCCCTTGGATACACAAAAGTCTTTCATTTTTATGAAGTCCAGTTTATCTTATTTTTTCTTTTGTTGCTTGTGCTTTTGGTGTCAAATCTAAGAATCTACTACCAAATCTGAGGTCATGAAGATTTACCTCTATGTTTGCTTCTAATAGTTTCATAGTTTTAGTTCTTACATTTGGGTTATTGATCCATTTTGAGTTAATTTTTGTATACGAAGTGAGGTGGGGTTCCAGCTTCATTCTTTGGCACGTGGTTATCCAGTTGTCCCAGCACCGTTTGTTGAAGAGACTGTTCTTCATTGAATAGTCTTGGAATCCTTCTTGAAACTCAGTTGGAATCCTTGTTGAAAATCCTTGTTGAAACCATAGATGTTTCAGTTTATTTTTGGCCTCTCAATAAGCGGATTGTACAACTTCAGTAATAAAGGATATTTAGGTTTCCAATCTTTGCCATTAGAATTTTGCAGTAAATGATCATGTACCTATATCATTTTGCATATGTATCTCAGGGTAATTTCATTTGTTTCTTTAGTAAATCTTTAAATCTCGGATACTTTTTTGGTGCTATTGTAGATTATCTTTTTTTATCTTTGTCATTTTTTAAATATCAAGTTTATATTGAGGTTTATTGAGGTATAAATTAAAGGCACTAAAATGCACCCTTTTGAGTTGCACTGTTAGGTGTTATGATGCCAAATTTTTTTACCTTGTCCCATTGGAGTCAGTCCCCTTTCGCTGCCTCCTGGCAACCACTGGTCTGATTTCTGACCCTGTAGATTTGCCTTTGCCAGAATGTCATATAAGTGTAAACAAGTGGAGCTTTTTGTGTCTGGATGTTTTTATTAAACATAATGCATTTGAGACTCATCCTTGTAGATATACAAGTAGTCTATTTCATTGCTGAGAAGTATTCTCTTGTATACCATAGAAGTATTCTATTGTTTATCCATTCATCTGTTAGTGATATTTGGGTTTTTCTAATTTTTGGTAATTAGGAATAAAGCTGCTGTAAACATTCATGTAGAGGTATCTGTGGATATATGTTCTCATTATTCATGGGTTAATATCTAGGTGTGGGTTTGCTAAGTTGTTTAGTAAGTATATGTTTAATTTTTTTTTTTAAACAAACTGCCAAACTGCTTTTCAAAGTAGCTCTGCCATTTTGCATTCCCACCAACACAGTTCTGTCTAGTTGCTTCATATCCTCACCAGCACTTTGTATGTCATTTAAAAAATTTTAGCCATTTAATAGGTAGTATCTCATTGTGATTTTCATTTGTAGTTCACTAAGGACTAGACGTTGAGCATCTGTTCATGTGCTTATTTGCCATCCATATCTATCATTTGATGAATTATCAGTTCAGATCTTTTGCTCTTTTTTGACTGGGCTATTTTCTTACTATTTACTTGTAAGAGTTCCCTATATTTCAGGATACAAACCCTTTACAGGAATGTGTTTTGCAAATATTTTCTCTCATATTTTGGCTTGTCTTTTCATTTTCTTAACAGTACCTTTAGATGAGCAGACATTCTAATGTAATGAAGTTTAGTTATCAGCTTTTTTCTTGTATGATTTGTGGTTTCTGTGTCCTAAGAAATCTTGGCCTAACTCAAGGTTTTCTGCTATATTTTCTTCCAGAAGTTTTATAGCTTAGTTTTACATTTTAGTTTTATGGTCCATTTCAAGTTGATTTTTGTCTATAACGTGAGGTAACAGTTTTTTTGTCTTTGTACATAAATGTCCACTTATTCTACCACCATTTATTAAAAAGACTCTTTCCTCTTTTGAACTGCCTTGGCACCTTTGTCAAAAATTAGTTGACCATACACAGGTTTCCCCCACTGAAAGTAGAGCATTCCTGTGAAACCTTTCATAAGCCAAAGTGGTATAAAGTGAAAAAGCAGTTATGTTAGGACATACCTTGCTCACATGTACAAAACAAATCGAGGTAAAGTGCAGATGTTCACAGACACAGTTCACAGCTCTGGTGGCTTGATGCTGAGTGTAGTCCCCAAGGAAGGAGCTTGGCAGTGCCACTCTCACTGCTCGGGGTGCACACTGCCTCTATAACAGCTCAGCTCCCTGCAAAACACTCCTTTTAAAAGGAGTAATGGGCTTCCCTGGTGGCGCAGTGGTTGAGAGTCTGCCTGCCAATGCAGGGGACACGGGTTCGCGCCCCGGTCTGGGAAGATCCTGCATGCCGCAGAGCGGCTAGGCCCGTGAGCCATGGCCGCTGAGCCTGCGCGTCCGGAGCCTGTGCTCTGCAATGGGAGAGGCCACAAGAGTGAGAGGCCCGCGTACCGCAAAAAAAAAAAAAAAAAAAAAAAAGGAGTAATAAGAGTAGACATCCTTGCTTTAGTCCATCTTAAAGAGAAGACATTTAGTCTTAACCATTAAGGATGATGATAGCTATCGGTTTTTCTTTATCAAGTTGAGAAAGTCCCCTTCTGTTGGTTTGCTGAGAGTTTTTTGTTTGTTTGTTTGTTTTAATTTATTTTTGGCTGCATTGGGTCTTCGTTGCTGCGCTGGGCTTTCTCTAGTTGCTGTGAGCAGGGGCTACTCTTCATTGCGGTGCAACGGGCTTCTCATTGCGGTGGCTTCTCTTGTTGTGGAGCACGGGCTCTAGGCGCCCAGGCTTCTGTAGTTGTGGCACATGGGCTCAGTAGTTGTGGCTCGCGGGCTCTAGAGCGCAGGCTCAGTAGTTGTGACACATGGGCTTAGTTGCTCCACGGCATGTGGGATCTTCCAGGGCCAGGGCTCGAACCCGTGTCCCCTGCATTGGCAGGCGGATTCGTAACCACTGCACCACCAGGGAAGTCCGAGAGCTTTTATTATATGTTGAATATTGCCAAATGCTTTTTCTTTGTCTATGGAGATGAGATATACATGACTTTCCTTTATTGGCCTATTGATATATTGAATTATATTGATTGCTTTTCGAATGTTGAGCCAACTTTGCATTTCTGGGATAAACCCTACTTGGTAATGATCCTTTTTATATATCACTGGATTCAATTTTTAATATTATGTCTGTGTTCATGAGGGATGTTGATAAGTAGTTTTGTTTTCTGATAATATTGTTGTCTTGGTTTGGTTTCAGAGTAATGGAGGCCTCATAAAATGAGTTGGGAAGTATACTCTCATCTGTTTTCTGGAAGAGCATGTGTAGGCTTGTTATTATTTCTTCCTTAAACGGTGGTGGAATTCTCCAGAGAAGCTATCTCAGTCTGAAATTTTCTTTCTTTTTAACTGTGAATTTACTTTTTTGATACATACGTAGAGCTATTCAGGTTATCTATTTCTTCTTGAGTGAGCTTTGGTAGTTTGTCACTTTCAAGGAGTGTGTCCGTTTTACCAAACTATCATTTACTGGTATAAATTTATTCATAATATTTCCTATTGTTCACTTAATGTCTGAGGATCTGTTTAGAGTTGTCTCCTCTTTCATTCCAGTTGGTATCTTCTCTCTCTTGATCTGATTGGCTAGTGATTTATTTATATTTTTAGAGAATCAGCTGTTGGTTTCATTGATTTTTTTTTTTTAACATAATCGATTTTACCTCTTACTATTACTTATTTCCTTTTGCTTGTTTTGGGTTTAATTTGCTCCCACCTCTCCACCCCCAGTTTCTTAAGGTAGCTTATTAGGTTATTAATTGGAGATCTTTCTTTGTCTAATCATTTGAAGCTATGAGTTTCCCTCTAAATGCTGCTTTATTTACATCCCATAAATTTGGTATACTGGTAAATTTGGTATTTTTGCACTTATTTAAAATATTTTCTTATTTTCTTTGTGATTTCTTCTTTGATATATAAGCTATTTAGAAGTGCATTGTTTCATTTCCAAATATTTGGAAATTTCCCAAATGTTTTCTGTTGTTGATTTCTAATTTAATTCCATGTGGCCAAAGAACATATTTTATATGATTTCAATCCTTTTTAATTTATTGAGACTTGTTTTAGATCCAGAATAGTCTATCTTAGTAGATGTTCCACGTTCACTTAAATAGAATGTGTTATCTGCTCTTGGTGGTTAGAAAGTTTTGTAAATGTCAAGCAGGTTAAGTTGGTTGATGGTAGTATTAAAGTATTCTATATCCTCACTGATTTTATGTATGCCCTATCAATTACCAACAAAGGAGTGTTAAAGTCTTCAACTAAATTCTGAGTTTGTCTATTTTGAATCCTTTTTTTTGGTCGATTTTTGAATTATGTATTTTGAAGCTCTATTATTGGGTGTCTGCATTTATGATTGTTATGTCTTGATGGATTGACCTCTTTTTTATTATGTAATGTATCTCTTCACTCCTAAGTTTTATTCCTTGTCCTAAAGTCTGTTTCATCTTGTATTAATATTGCCACTTAAGCTTTCTTTTGATTAAAATTTACAGGGTATATCTTATTCCATGTTTTTACTTTTAACCTGTCCATGTCTTTATATCTAAAGTGGGTTTCTTGTTGATAGCATATAGTCGGATTTTTTTAAAAAAATCATTTGCTCTTAATGGGAGTGTTTAGACAATTTACATTTAATGTAATTGTTGGTAGATATGCATTTAAATCTATTATACTCTTGCTGTTTTCTCTTTGTTGCATCTGTTCTTTGGATGGTTTTTCCCCTCTTTTACTGCCTTCTTTTGGAATTCTCCTACTGACTTATTCTTTTGTTTTTACTTTTTTTGGTTTACTTAGTGTTTGTGCTAGAGTTCATAATACATGTCTTTAATGTGTCACAGTCTACCTTCAAATATATTATACCACTTCATGTACAGTATAAAAACATTACAGCAGCATACTTCATGTCCTCCCTAGTGGCTTTAGAATAGATTTTTGCCTGGGCTATGGAGGAGAGAAGGATTCCTGGGAAGGAGGTGGGTTTTCACATCTGTTCCCCCAGAGCAGCCTATCACTCCTGCATGCATGTTCCGCCAAGGGTGGCTCTCTCCATCCTCCTGGTCTGTACCATTGGAGGCCCAACCCAGAAAAGAGCTTGCAAGTGAGTGTGAGTTCTCCTTTTCTGGTCCTCTCTGCTGTCAAAATTGACACACTAGCCCACACTTGGCCTTTAAAAACTTGTTAAAATTTTAGTTCATTTCTTCTTCTTTATCTCCAATGGCACCCACCTTTTTCTTCCATGATCAGCATAATATGACATGCTCAGTGCAATCCCTTTCTCTGCTTGGATGTATTTATTACCCTTTGGAATTCAGTTTATTTGGTTCCTTTGTAATAGCTCTGAGATGGGCCCAAGGAAAGTTATGATTTTTGAATATTATTCGGTTTTTCTTCCATTGTTAATGTATTTCTACATCTTAAGAATGGTGAACCTAGAAAATATATTTTTAAAATACCTTTTTTCGTGATTTGTTGCTAATTGTTTTGCATATTGATCTTGTACCCAGGAGTCTTTTTTTAAAATATTTATTTATTTATTTATTTGGTTGCACTGGGTCTTTGTTGCGGCATGCGAACTCTTAGTTGCGGCACACATGTGGGATCTAGTTCCCTGACCAGGGATCAAACCTGGGTCCTGTGCATTGGGAGCACAGAGTCTTAACCACTGTGCCACCAGGGAAGTCCCCAGGAGTCTTTTAGAATAAGCTATTCTATCTTGAAAAGATTTCACATTTTTTCTCTCCAGCCTTAGAACAAGATTATTTGATACTGGTATTGAGAGATGACAGTTGTACCAATCTGGTGACAGATTGATTTTTTATTTAGTTTATTTTTATTTTAGTAAAATATATATAACAAAATATTTACCATATTAACCATTTTTAAGTGTACATTTCAGTGGCATTAAGTATATTCATGTGTTGTGCAAACATCACCAATAGCTCTAGAAATTTTTCATTATCCCAAATTGAAACTCTGTCCCCATTAAACAGTAACTCTCCCTTACCCTCTGCCCCAGCCCCTGGTAATCACTAGTCTACCTTTCTATCTCTATGACTTTGACTCCTCTGTATACTTCATATAATTGAAATCATGCAATATTTGTTCTCTTTGTTTCTGGTTTATTTCAGTGAGCATAATGTCTTCAAGGTTTACCCATGTTTGGCATATGTCAGAATTTCATTCCTTTTTAAAGCTGAATCTTATTCCATTGTATATCTGTGTATACCACATTTTGTTTATCCATTCATCCAATGATGGACATTTGGGTTGTTTCCACATCTTGGCTGTTGTGAACAATGCTATGAACATGGGTGTGCAAATATCTCTTGAGGACCCTACTTTGCAACTCTTTGGGGTATATACCCAGAAGTGGAATAGCTGGATCTATTTTTCACTTTTTGAGGAACATCTGTACTGTTTTCTGCAGTGTCACCATTTTACTTTTCCACCAGAATGCAGTGTACAAGAGTTCCAGTTTCTCTCCAGTGCCTGTTTTATATATTTATGAAACAGCCATCCCAATTGGTGTGAAGTGGTATCTCACTGTGGTTTTCATTTGTATTTCCCTAATGATTAGTGATGTTGAGCATCTTTTCACATGCCTGTTAGCTACTTTTATGTCTTCTTTGGAGAAATGTCTATTCAAGTCCTTTGCCCATTTTTTAACTGGGTGGTTTGGTTTTTTGTTGTTGAGTTGTAGACGTTCTTTATATATTCTGGGTATCAATCCTTTAACAGATAAATGGTTTGCAAATACTTTGTCCAGTTCTTTGGGTTGGACATACTGATTTTTTGAAGGCTTTTGCTTTCTTACCTGTGGCATAAGCAAGATTGCTGAAACTTTTTTTTTTTTTTTTTTTTTTTTTTTGCTGTACGCGGGCCTCTCACTGCTGTGGCCTCTCCCGTTGCGGAGCACAGGCCCCGGATGCGCAGGCTCAGCGGCCATGGCTCACAGGCCCAGCCGCTCCGCGGCATGTGGGATCTTCCCGGACAGGGGCACAAACCCGTGTCCCCTGCATCGGCAGGCGGACTCTCAACCACTGCACCACCAGGGAAGCCCGAATCTTTTAAACAGTAAGTGCAGAGGGGATAGAAAACAGATAACACTCTCCACATCCATCCACTGGGCTTCAGGATTATATTGAGAACTAGCTTCAGAGTCCAAGGTCTGATGAGGACAGCTCTGTCACAGCCAACTGGTGATTATACTTTGAGCTGTGCATGCAGTAAGCCTCTCCTCTGTGGTCTCAAAGACCTTTATTTGACTACTCTTCTGGAGTCTTTTGTCTGCCTTTTTTTGGTTTGTTTTAAAGGCCCTTTTCTCAGCGATCTGTGAGGAGACTGAGAGGTTTCTGCCTGTATCGTCCCCCCACAGTGATTGTCAGGAACTCCTCCGACTTAAGCCGTTTCCAAATAAGGCAACCAGCAACAGCCTGGAGCCTCAATTAATTGTCTCTGGGGACAGCTGCCTGTCCCCAGAAACCTTTTGCCATGAACTGGCTGTGAAAGGGGAACAGAATCTTTCCTGGAACAGATTCATTTAGCTCTTTAATATAATTAAATCCCTTAAAGAATTAAAACTTCTGTGGCCAACACTGTCTTTATGTTCCATTTATTAATATCCTGTGAATACTATTTCTGCCTAAGGGATTGTATACCTGTGTAGCATCTTGGGGAAGTCTTTATATTACACAACAAAGCACTGAGTACACAGGCAATCCATGGGGATCACAGAAAATTAAAGTGAAGATTTTTGTTTCTTCTGGCCCAAAAACGGGTGTACCACAGAATCTCTGTAATGCTTTCTGGCTTCACGTACTAACTGCCAGTATCTGAACAGGCTGCCTCCCTCTTTGCTCAGTTTCCCTGTCTTTCCAAGACAGCCCTACCCGCCTACCCTGCCCCCAGTGTGTAGGGCACACACGTGCTGCCACCAACTGTGAGGTTAACAGAGACACAGCTTTTCTGGACTGACTTGTATTTCTTATCTCTGAAATGGGAGGTTTGGACCAGATGAACTGATCTCTGAGATGTTTTGTGACAGAACTTCCCTCCTGGGCAATTCTTTCATGCTGGGAACAGACATATTTCCTCCTGGTATCCCTACTACGAAGGTCTCCATCCTGGCCAGAAAGAGCCCCAAATTCTGGAGACAAATTTAAAGGAAGCATGAGTGGCTAAAGCCAAGCTCCAGACTTAACAACAGTCCCCAGAGAGGGAGTGGGTACTGCTGGTGGAGTCCTGCTGCCAGGTCAGGGCAGCATGATTGGGGTCGGAGCCGCCAGACTGCGTCCCTGCGGCTGTCCCGAGGGTTGCTGACTCACGGAAATTTCTCAGGCTCAAAGCCTCAGAGCCCAGGGCGTCTGCACTTTTATTTCACCACTCCCCTTTAACAATAAGTTAAAAAAAAAAAAAGAAACGGCGCACCTTCATAAAAGCATATAATCATTTGCAGCAGAACCAAAACTAGATTTGGAGCTACCCAGTCATCTTACTTGGAAACTGATTTTTAATACTCTTGGTTTCTCCAGTCATTTTGCGAGAGGCCTTGGTACGTATGCTTCAGAGGGACTGTACGATTTTATTTCACCTGTAAATGTAGACCCATGACACTCTCCCCGCTTTCTTTTGGATAGTTTTTTGCGTGGCTTTTATGGAAGAAGTTTCTTCTGTCCAGTGGGTGTTACTGTTAAAGCCAGCTCTCGTGGAGCCATGCTGCTAACCAAAGTTAATGACAAGACCTGCCTCCATAAAATGAGGGTTTGGAGGAGGAGGAAAGCAAAACCCTCGAATCTGTTCCTAGACTTGGGCTGACAAGTGCTTCTGGAGAGAAAGTCTCCTCCCTCTCGAGGGTGTTGGTCCAGGTCACGTGGCCTCAGGGCCCCTCCACTTCTTTGCACGACCGGCCCTCGCTCCCCTACAGCAACAATGACGGGCCTGCCGTTGCCCCTCGACCCCCAACTCCAGCAAGTGAGCTCGCTTCCTGCCAACAAGTGAGAAGCCCCTTCATCTCCGCTCTGCATCACCTCACGTTGCTGCCTTGCTTCCCACCGATCCCGTTCCATCCCCTGTCCCCCAGGGCCTCCCTGCATCATTTAGGTTCTCTTCTGGCCTGGCCGCCTTTCTCTTCCCATGTAGGCATGCTCACATTCCATCTCAAAAGGAAAAAGGCTGATGTCCCCTGAGCACTATGAGCTTTTGCCCAGTCTCCCTTCCATCACAGGCACAAGCACAGGCTCAGTAGTTGTGGCTCGCAGGCTGTAGAGTGCAGGCCTAGTAGTTGTGGCTCGCGGGCTCTAGAGCGCAGGCTCAGTAGTTGTGGCGCACGGGCCTAGTTGCTCCGCGGCATGTGGGATCTTCCCGGACCAGGGCTCAAACCTGTGTCCCCTGCATTGGCAGGCGGATTCTTAACCCCTGCGCCACCAGGGAAGCCCCACCCTTTAAACTGAGTAGGTCTGGGGTCTTAGTCACATGGGAGAAGGAAGGGGGAGGAGGGTTGAGTGACACTTAGAAACAATGGGCCTGCTACTCCTACTCAAGGTGGTAAAGGGAGACGCCGCAGTTACACGATGCTATCCACGTACCTTCTGGATTCTCCTGTGGATGTGTCGGAAACCTTCCCCTAATCTGCCCTCCTCCTCAATCCCCCACGTCAGCAAACTGTGTCCTCTTTAGAGTCTCCCCTCATCAGCCCCCAAGTCCTGTTGGTTCCCACGCCAACGCTCTCCTCCCAGGGCCGGCACCTGTTCTCCCTCCACCCTTCTCCCGGCCTCCCCATCCACCCATCCATTCTCTGCAGCACAGCCAGAGAGCTTTCCAAAAGGCAGATCTAATCATGTCCCTCAGCTTACAACCCTTCGGATCCCCAGAGGATTCTAGATAAAAGCCAAACTATGAAAGCCGGCTAATTACAAAGCTCAGCAGCATCGGCTCCACCTCCCCACTTCTCCCCACTTGCCTCCAGGACACACCCCCAGAATTCATCCCAGTTACCCTGAAGGGCCTTTCCTCTGGGGACACTTCTACTTCCCCTGGCCAACTCCTGGTGACCTTCAGGACTCTGGAGCCCCCTCTGCTGCCCCTGTCCTTGCATAGCCTCCTACCATAGCCCAGGCACTGAGACCAAATCGGCTCTTACCCCGCCTCCTCTGCAGACCGGAACCGAGAATCCTAGAGCGCCTTTTATCTGTGTGTCTCACGGTTCCAGCACAGCATCAGGCATCCATCACGGGATGAAGGTCATCCCTTCCCAGGAGGGCAGGAGGCAGGATGGCAATAAGAGAAGAGAGCAAGTCTTTTCAGAAGACTTGACAGACTTGGGACGTCATGATGGGCTTGTTGGGTGACACTGGGTGGCATGGCTGAAGGGGAGTAGCGCCCAGCAGGAGCCACCTGGCAGAGCTCACTGCCACCAGCACTCCAGTGCACATGCAGTCACTGGTCCCCAGCCTGTGCCCACAGGCTTCTTTATGGGCATGAATTGGGGCGGGGGACGGTGTTGGCGGACGAAGGGCAGAGGTGGTCCCTCCATCCCCTCAAGCCAGGTTGGTGGCCCAGCCTGCCCTGTGCTCCTGGATCCCCACTCCCACCTACAAGGCCCCTGGGATCGCCCTGGTGGCGCCTGGCGGTGGGCAGGGGAGAAGACCCGCGGGTTAGTCGGTGTGTCCACTCTGGTAGGTCTCCTTGTGAGTCGGTGCTGCAGCCAGGGAAGCAAACAGGATCAAGCTCGGCAAGCTTGCTCGCTTGGGGCCCTGAGGCCTCCCCTAGCCGGGTGCTTCCTGCCCCAGGGCTACGCTCTCCCCGCCTGGCTCACCTCCTTTTCATCTCCCCACACCCGCCCCAGTCTCTCCCCAGCATCCCATAGCTCTTCCTGGATTTTCTGAGCTTCACTGCATGAGGGTTGGGTGGGGAATAGGTACAATCCCATGAGAGGCAAGGGGTCCCTTGCCTCTGTGAGGGAGGATGGTTATAGAAGCCAGTAAAAAAGGAAGTGGAGGGAAAGGTTAGGGGGAGACCGTCCCTGAGTGGAAGCTACCATCTGAAGTTCAAGTGCACCTGACAGAAGAAGAATAATGGCTAATGCTGAGTGTTCATTTGCTTCGTAGCAACTATGGTGCTAAGTGCTTTAAGCATGCGCTCATCTACTATCCCCATTTTACAGGGGTGAACACTGAGACTAAAGAGGTGAAGTAATTTTCCCAGTATAGACAGCAAATACTTGGCAGAGCTGAGATTCAAATTCAGCTGAATGTCATTAAGACTGTGGTTTCCAGAGTCAGACACTGCCTGAGGTCAAACCCCAACTCCGACCCCTCGCTCTGTGGAAACTTGGGCAAGTTACTTAAGTCTCTGTACTTCTGTTCCCTCATTTGTAAAATGGTGATTAGAACCTACCTCAGGTCCCCACTGAGGAGTGAAGTTAATACCTGAAAAGTGCTTGGCAAAGGGCCTGGCACGTGATAAATAATCCACAAATATGGTTATTATGACTCATCGCCATTATCAGGCTGCAGCCCTGGAAGTGGCCAGCTACTGTTCTGCTTGGCTAAGTGGACCTTAGCTTAGTCACCCTAGTCCAGACACAGAGGGGAACGCCCTGCTAGATTTGCCTTCTTCCTGGAGCCAGAAGGTGACACATGAGTGTTCTTCTTATCCAGTTACTTGTTGGGAGACTGAGTGGACATCACTAGATCCTCAGCCCCGGGACCGAGACCTCCCACACTCCTGGTGGGCTCTCGTATTGCTATCAGGACCAGTGTTACTGATTTTCCCTTTTGCTTCAGGCTCCAGTACACTTCAAACCATACTGAGCCTGTCTTTATTTAATATTTTGTTCATGATGGATTTTTTTGCATGAATTTTCATTTTTAAAATATTTCTTTAAAATGTCTATCTTGATAACTGGCTTTATTGGCAACCCCTTAAATTCTGAGCCTGAGGCAAGTGCCTCACTCACCCTCATCCCAGCCCTGGCCCAAGGGGCTGATTGAGTGCCTCACAGTATGGCAGCTGGCTCCCCCGGAGCCAGTGACCCAAGAGTGAGCAAGGAAGAAGCTGCAATACTTCTTCTTTTTTTTTTTTTTTTTTTTTTTTTTTTTTGCGGTACACGCGCCTCTCACCTCTGTGGCCTCTCCTGTTGCGGAGCACAGGCTCCGGCCGCGCAGGCTCAGCGGCCATGGCTCACGGGCCCAGCCGCTCCGTGGCGTGTGGGATCTTCCCGGACCGGGGCACGAACACGCGTCCCCTGCATTGGCAGGCGGACTCTCAACCACTGCGCCACCAGGGAAGCCCTGCAATACTTCTTAAAGCACAACCTTGGAAGACACTTCATCACTTCTGCAATATCCTATTCATCACACAGGTCAGCCCTGTTCAATATAGGAGGGAGTACATAGGTACGTGAATACCAGGAGATAAGAATCATGGCACCGTCCTGGAGGCTGGCTGCCGTACCAGGTCTCCTCCCCAGGGTCTCAGTGGCTGGGAGAGGCCTCCACAGACTGGAGCCACGTCCTCCCTTCTTTACCACATTTCCCTCTCTCAGGCCCTGTGCAGTACTGACCAGGCTGGGCTACTGGGGCCTGCGTAGGATCCTTCTCGCTGGTCCAGGGAGAAGCACCTGACCCAATCAGCCCTCCCCCAGAGTTTCTTAATTTGGGAGAGTGAGTTGATCCCCTGGTGGAAGATATGACCTGTGGGTAATTATGTCCAGCTGGATGGAAAAATGAGCCATGAGAATCGAGAGAATCCCAGGCCTCAGCTCCCACTGTCCATGAGGCCAAATGACATCCTTGCTCTGCTTTGTCCATTGTCTGGGTTTTAGAACCAATAATAAATTCCGGCTTCCTCCCAAGTGTATTTGAGTCAGGTTTCTGTCACTTCATCACCTCTTTGTCAGTGGCCTTCCGTGGAAGATGATGCTAGGGGGTTGCTTCTCAGAGTCTGGCCAACGCTACCTGCATCCAAATCACGTAGGGCTCTTGTCGAAAATGTCGGCGCCTGGGCCCCATCACAGACTCTCGGGGGTGGGTCCAGGAATCTGCAGTCTTCACACTGAAGCTTGGGGCCCTGCAGTAAGGCAGCAGCCGCTTTCTAGCTTTCCTCTGCCCGGGCCTGCAGCTCCTGGTGGCTGGTGCTGATGTGGACTGAGACGCTCAAAATGTGGAGGGCCCATGAGGGGGATGTGGGTTCACAGCGTAGGACCAAGTCGGGTGAGGAGATGTAGGCATCCAGGCTGAGCTGGGGCCAGAGCCTGAGGTAGGAGGGAGCACTACCCAGGAAGGTGGCTGGGAGGGGAGAAGCTTCTCGTTCTCGACGGGTGGTCTTGACAAGTCATGTCAACACACAACCTGCTTCCCTGCTCCCCCCACCCCGCCCAGTTAAAAGAGGAGGTTGGCCCAATGATGGCAAAGGTCCCCTCTAGCTACAAAACTCAAGGCCCTGGGAGATGGGTGGTTTCCCTTGCAGAGGCTTGTCCTCAGGGTTGCTTCCTGAGGGGTGGGGACCTGCAGGCTCCCTCCCTGGCCGAGGGCTGATCTCTGCTGTTTGTTTGTTCACTTCGCTCCTCCCCAGGGGCTGAGGCTCCCTCTGGGAAGCAGGTGCCAAGGAGCCTGGGCACTTCTGGGCCTAGCCTTGTTTCCATAGCACCCAGCCACCCTGCCAGGAAGATGTGGGTTTCTCCTGGTTGACACCCAGAGGACCCTGGTCTCCTCCATTTCCTGCCACACTGCTGGATCGCACAGAGGATGAAGTAGTGGGACATGCAGTAAACTGGGATTTGCAGGTCCCGAACTCAGCCTTTCATTCAGGCCAGTCCTTCTGGAAGTATGGGCTCCAACCAGCAACAGGGAACAGGGAACTTGTTAGAAATGCAAATTATTGGACCCAACTCTAGACCCACTAAATTCTAGGGGTAGGGCCCAGCCATCTGTGTTTTAATAAATCCCTAGGTGTTTCTGATGCACATGAAAGTTTGAGAACCACTGCTTTATCCGTGTGCCTTGGACTCTGCCAATGTCAGCACTGAATGTCTTGAGTCCCAGAAACCTTTCAGTTCCCGGCAAACCGGGATGGTTGGTCACCCCAGCTTTAGGTCTTGTGTTTCATTTTCTGTTGCTGTGAAACAATACCACCCCCAGAATAGAGTGACCCAAAACAATATTATTTTGTTAATGAATCTGCAACTTGGGCAGGGCCAGCCCATCTCTGCTCCACTCTGTGTTAGCTGGGCCGCTCAACGTCTGGGGTTTGCTGCGTCATCAGAAGGTCTGGCTCCTGGGACTTCCCTGGCAGTCCAGTGGTTAAGACTCTGTGCTTCCACTGCAAGGGGGCATAGGTTCGATCCCTGGTCAGGGAACTAAGATCCCACATGCTGCACGGTGCAGCCATAGAAGGAAAAGAAAAAACAAAAAAGTAAAAAGGTCTGGCTCCTGTGCTGAGACTGGAATAGTGAGGCCCCTGGCATCTCTGGCTACACATGGTCCCTCCAGCCTGGTGGCTTCAGGGTAGATGGCCTTTTACCTGCCGATCAGGGATCCCAGAGGGCATGTCCCAAAAGAGAGAATACAAATGGGAAGCCTGTTGGGCTTCCCTGGTGGCACAGTGGTTAAGAATCCGCCTGCCAATGCAGAGGACACGGGTTCAAGCCCTGCTCTGGGAAGATCCCACATGCCACAGAGCAACTAAGCCCGTGCGCCACAACTACTGAGCCTGCGCTCTAGAGCCCGCGAGCCACAACTACTGAAGCCCACGTGCCACAACTACTGAAGCCCACGCACCTACAGCCCGTGGTCCACGGCAAGAGAAGCCACCGCAATGAGAAGCCCGCACACCGCAACGAAGAGTAGCCCCCGCTCGCCGCAACTAGAGAAAGCCCACGCACAGCAACAGAGACCCAACTCAACCAATAAATAAATAATTAAAAATTAAAACTACCCCAAAAAACCAAATGGGAAGTCTGTCATCAAACATCACTTTCAAAGCAGTCACAGGCTCCCCAGATTCCAGAGGAGGAAACAGACCCCATGCTCCACGGAGGGTGTGACGTCACCCCTGTGTGGCGGGAGATGCTCGTCCACAGTCAGGAAACCCACTTAGCCACACCTTGTCTCCTGCCCCAGCACAGAAAGTTAAGGGAAGGGAACTCTGATCAGCCAGAGTCCATTCTTCCTCCCTGCTTCCTTCTTCCGACTCTACAAAGTCCATCGCGCACCTACAGTATGCTAGGAACTGGGGCTGGAGGCTAATGTTTCTCTGCAAATTCATTTACTATTTAAAGAGTCAGGCCTGAGCTCCAGTCCTGGGAGCCTGGGGCAGCTTCAGATGCTGGGAGTGGAGAGCCTGGACACTGCTAGGGGGGCTGAGCAGCAGGGTGGGCTCTGAACTTAGGGACAGTGAGGGGGTGGGAGAGAGAAGAGGGAGGGAAGGAAGGAGGGAGAGAGATTCTGCTATTGCTGCTGCTGCTGCTGCTTTGAAGCTTTTCTAGACAAATGGCGAATTATCCCACGCGGATGAGGGCTTTAGGTGTTTCAAAGCACCTTCCCTCACATCATCCTATTTGATTCCAAATGGACCATTAGAGCAGTGCCATAACAAATTGCAATTTGTCCAGTGTCTATTTCCTACCTGATGGTGAGCTCCTTCGTGGGGCAGGACCGTCTACAGCCATCTCGAACCTTCAGTGGCCAACAGAGAGAATCCTTGTGCCATCCGATCCCATATTTTCTCCAGGAGCTGGGTTCCTCTGCAGGTACTAGCAATATGGAACACGGGGCTGTATTACTGGAACTCCCGCCCCACCCTGCCCCGCCCCCGGCCACTGCAAGCGCTGTCTAAACTTGTATGAATGAGAAGAAAGCAGCCCCTCCCCTGGGCTGTCACGGCCAGTCCCACAGCCTGAATTTCAGCCCCTGTGTTGGCCAGAGCCCCCGGGCAGGGCTTAAGCTGTGGAACCATTCACGGCTGCCCCGCCCCCCACCGCGCGACCTCCAAGGTGTTTAAGTGAGGCAGCTGGTGCCTTAGGAAAATCTTCACCTGTGTTCTAGGGGCGAAGGGGTCAGACGCTGGAACCACTTCCCCTGCAGCGACTGGGGCTTCCGAAGCCCAGGCCTCGTCTTACTGGCTTTGGCGCCATCTAGTGGACATGTCTGGGTCCCCCTGGCCCACAGACCTTTCTGTAGCCCAGAAGCAAAACCAGCGACCTACCTGGCCACACGGGTGCCTCTGGACTTTTTGAGTCCCAAATCCACAGGCCAGCCGCTCTCCCACGTGGCTTAGCGTGCAGTGGGGTGCCTGCTGGATGCCAAGTCAACACTTCTTCCCCTGAGATAGGCAGGGATTCACACGGAGACTCTCCCCTTCAAATCCCAGCCCTGCACTCAAACGTGTGCACAAAAGTGCTCATAACTAGGGGCTTCCCTGGTGGCGCAGTGGTTGGGAGTCCACCTGCCGATGCAGGGGACACGGGTTCGTGCCCCGGTCCGGGAGGATCCCACATGCCGCGGGGCGGCTGGGCCCGTGAGCCATGGCCGCTGAGCCTGCGCGCCCGTGAGCCTGCGCGCCCGTGAGCCATGGCCGCTGAGCCTGCGCGTCCGGAGCCTGCGCGTTCGGAGCCTGTGCTCCTTAAGGGGAGAAGCCACAACGGTGAGAGGCCCGCGTATCAAAAAAAAAAAAAAAGTGCTCATAACTAGAGCAGAATGAAACAACCCCAATGTCCATCGAGGCAGTGAACACTGTAGGAAAAAGAAATATGAGGGGCAGAGGGAAAGGTTAGCAGCTGGCAAGAATCCTGTCAATCAAGGCTCACCTTCTCCTGCTCCAGAAATTGCCTCATGGAGAGAAAAGTAAAATAGGAAGAAAAATAACTTTCTTTTCAAAATAGAAAGGGGAGGGAATTCACCAGCGGTCCAGTGGTTAGGACTCGGCACTTTCACTGCCATGGGCCAGGGTTCAATCCCTGGTCGGGGAACTAAGATCCCGTAAGCCACGTGGTGCAGCCAAAAAAAAAAAAAAAAAAAAAAAAAAACCAAAAACAAAACAAGTAAAATAGGAAGGGAAAATATTTTGAATGAGATTAGCACAAGTAAGATGCCTGCAATGGGAAATGCTGAAATGAGAAACCAATCAGGTGCTCCTTTCATCCAACAGCCATCAGGAATTTACTGTTGCAGCTGCAGTAATGGGAAGTTCACAGATTTTTTTAAAAATTTAATTTATTTATCTATTTTTGGCTGAGTTGGGTTTTTTGTTGCTGTGTGCTGGCTTTCTCTAGTTGCGGCGAGTGGGGGCTACTCTTCATTGTGGTATGTGGGCTTCTCATTGCGGTGGCTTCTCTTGTTGTGGAGCACGGGCTCTAGGCGCGTGGGCTTCAGTCATTGTGGCACGTGGGCTCAGTAGTTGTAGCTCGTGGGCTCTACAGCGCAGGCTCAGTAGTTGTGGCGGACGGGCTTAGTTGCTCCGCGGCATGTGGGATCTTCCCAGAGCGGGGCTCGAACCCGTGTCCCCTGCACTGGCAGGCAGATTCTTAACCACTGCGGCACCAGGGAAGCCCCCAGTTCACAGATTTTTAATTTCCTTCTTAGGGAGTGATAGAAAAACCGAATGAGAATGCTCATAACTTTCTCAATCATAACTTCCCACTTTCATCTCCTTCTCCCTTTCTAGCTTCCCATCCAATTGTGTTTAATGTTTAGAAGAAAACGTAACCACCTTTCGAAGACATCCATGCAGGTACACTCAGGATTGGAGAAGTGTGCTGCCAGCTGGCGGGTGGTCCAGCAGGTGCTGGAGGACGTTCCCAAATGCTTTTGGAAAAGCCAATGAACCCTTTTGATCAAGACCTTGTTTGTTTTTGCTTTGGTTTTTGGTTTGGGTTTTAACCCCACCTCGTGGCTTCTGGGACCTCAGTTCCCTGACCAGGGATGGAACCCAGACCATGGCAGTGAAAGCGCTGAATCCTAACCACTAGACCACCAGGGAACTCCCAATCAAGACTTTGTTTTAATTTTAAAACAAAAACACCGATATTTCATCCTCCCAACTCACGGGGATTTTATGGGGATTCAACCTGAGAGGGATCGAAGCATTTTCAAAGGTGGGGGAATTCCCTGGCAGTCCAGTGGTTAGGACTCTTCACTCTCACTTCTGAGGGCCCGGGTTCGATCCCTGGCTGGGGAACTAAAATCCCATAAGCTGCATGGTGCAGCCAAAAGCAAAACAAAAAAACATTTTCAAAGGTGGGACAGAACTGCAAGAAATAAATGACCCAAACAGGGAAGGAGGAAAGTCACTCCTCCCAGAGCGTGCCATCCTAGGATGGCTGTCAAGGGGGTAGAATTAGAGAAAGCATCAAGGTAGTGTGAGGACTGGGGCATGGGTCTGGATCTTCTGGTGACTCTCAGTGGCGTCTTTTTTTTTTTTTTTTTTCAGTGGCGTCTTAAGCAAGGCACTTTCAATTCACTGGCTATGTTTTCCGTAACTTTCAATAAAATCATCTGGTTATAATAGGAAAAAAAAGATGGTAAACACTGATTCTATGGAATGTTATGTAGTGGCTAAAAGGAGTATGCAGGACTGGAAACATCTTCAACAAGCATATCACAGATCAACATACACAGCACAATTCCAGTTACTAAAAGAGACCAACCCAAACCTGACCTACGGTTTACACATCAGTTTGAAAATGTATAGGAGGACGGGTCAGGACACACGGCCTGGTGAGGGGGGGATGGGGGAGTGTGAAGGAGGCCTTTCGTTTTACAAACCTTTACTGTACATCTTTTTCCGTTTTTAAGAGGTAAATAAAAAAACAAACAAAAACCTTCTGTTGCCAGTATCTGAGTCCCTGCTGCTTTTGCAAAAGGAACAGCCGGCTCCCCAGTGGCTCCGCCCCCCTCCCATCAGCATGTCCTTCTCAGCCTCACACCTGGCAATTGGAACCGCGCTCTGGCTGTGGCTGCCAGCCCCTCCCCACGACATCATCCCCAGCCAGGGGGTAACTTCAGAAGCTTATGTGGTCCGGCTGCTCCTGTTGAAGACCCTGCACAGCTCTCAGCAGCTGTGAGCACTTGGTGGGCTGTCAGCGTCCACACCGCCTTCCCACTGGGGGCAATCTGCATTGTGCAGGGCCTTCCCTCCCACTTCAGAGGCTGAAGGGCTCCAGCTCTCACCTCCCCCTCTCCTGGGCAGTGGGAGCTCCCCCAGGAGCAGAGCCTACAGCTGAGTAACGGCAGCAGGGGCTGAGTCCCAGCAGCGCTGCAGCCCAGTGGTGGCGTCGGCTAACTAGGCTCCCTTGGCCCCTCTTTGTTTTCTGAGCCCCGGTCCCCTGACTCCCAGGCAGCTCCTCGAGCTCCTAGTTCCCGCCCAGTAGCTCCTTTTGGGAGTCCCTTTCAAGTGTCACAGGTACATAAGTGTGATAACCTGTGGTCCATGCAGCTGGTGCAGCAAGAAGTTGCGTCAGGACCCAGATGTTTAGAGTCAGCAAATGTGCCATTCTAAAGGCAGTTTCTACAACCACAGGAGATGACTTTGCTGGGTTTTCAAGGTATATATGGGGACATGAAGGGCTTGGTGAGCTCCCACTTGGGCCTTTCCTGGCTTGGCAGGGCCTCACCTGGAAAGGCCGACCATGGCCACCACCACTGAGCACCCCTCAGGGAGGAGCTGGAGAGATGAGCAGCCGGATTGGGCAAACATTTGCTGGTGACGTGTCCTCTGTGGGTATTGCCAAGTCAACTGTCACTTTTACAAGCAGTAAGCTCCAGCACTCAGAGGGGCCACTTCCCGGGTGCTCTCATCACCCTCAGAGACCCTCTGCCAGCCCTCAGACCCTCCTCAAACTCATCCCCCGCCCGGCCAACCTTCTCCAACCCAAACACAACCTGGAGCCCCTCTCCTCCAGGCGGCTCCTGACTGCTCCGCAAAGCCCCTGGGCTGCCAGGCTCAACAGTCCCCTCAGATCTTTCCAGTCCTCTCTGCTCAGCCGGAGTTCACGCAGCTCAAGTCCCACCTCCACCCTGCAGCAGACACTTAGACATTTATTTATTGAGCCCCTACCATGTGCCAGGTTCTGGAGCGTGCCTAACTCGTCCCCCATCTCGCCCCGCTCTGAATCTTCCAGCAGCGCCCGGCTTCTGCACCAACTTCCGCAGCTCCCCGGGAGAGCCCTGTCTATTCAGCGTCGGTCCCCGGACTGGAAGGCAAGGCCCGACCGCTGCACTCGCTGAATCCTCCCCTCCCCTGCCTGGGCTGCAGCCGCCCCTCAAGTAAGTGCTTGTCT
Organism: Mesoplodon densirostris; assembly: GCF_025265405.1. NCBI lineage: Eukaryota > Metazoa > Chordata > Mammalia > Artiodactyla > Ziphiidae > Mesoplodon > Mesoplodon densirostris. The sequence continues at coordinate 170,379,444 of NC_082662.1, forward strand.
TCTCAAGGCAGCACCTAGGAGCTGGGACCAAATCCCCAGAAGCAGCAGCAGCAGCAAATCACATTCTCCCAGCTCTGATTTCACAGTCCAGGAAGCGGCGCCTCTGACTGGGCTCTGCAAATAAAGGCGATTTTTAAAAACCAGAGGGTGCTGGGGATTTAGCCAGCAAACTGCCTCCCGCACAGCGACTGGGACGGCCCTTCCCCGCCTCCGGGCCTGGACCCCCCAGGGACAGGGAGCGGGGGCGGGAGGGGTGCGGCTCCCACGTCTGCGGGAGGCTCACGCTGGCCCCGCAGACCTGGGTTCGGGTCCTGGCCGTGCCGTGTGACGAGCAACCAGTCACCTCCCCTCCTAGGGGAGGTTTTCTCGGCGGCCGAGACGGGCGATCACACTCCCCTGCTTTTCTCACCCGCGAGGGCCGAGGCGGGGGAGGCGGCGGGCACCGGGCGGGCGGAGTCGCAGGGGCGGAGGGGCGGGGCTCGGCGGCGGACAAAGGGCGGCTGACGCGGCGGGCCAGCCTAGCCGGCTGGGCCCGGACCGGAATGGGGGTGGGGTGGGGGAGTGTCCTTCTCGCCCCCCACCCTGCCCAGGGGCCCCGCGGCCGCGCCCCTCAGCGGGTGGCCCAAGCGGAACCGCGCGCCGCCGCGACAATAGCTACCATTTCCGCTCGGCGCGGCTTCCCCTGGCTTCTGCCCACGGGTCCCGAGCGCCTGGGCGCCTCTCTCTCGTTTTATAGACCGGGTGTCCCTGTCGATTTCATTGATTTTACAGAAGTTCGGTTTTACCCCAAACGTGCTTCCTTTTTGTGGAAAAGGGGAAGCGAGCGCGAGGCCCGGACGCCGCTTCACGCGGGGGGTCCTCGGCCTCTGTCGCCCCCGCCCGGAGGCGGCGGCGCAGGGGACCAGCGCTCCCGCTTCCGCCCGCGGCGGCCACCAGAGGGCGCGTGGCGCCGTCCCCTGGTCCTCCCGCGTCCCGGCCGCCGAGACCCGGCAGAGCGCGCGACCCAGGCTCGGGCCGGGGGACTCCGAGGTCCGTGGCGGGCGGGCCACCCCGCTCCTGCGCAGGGCAGCGGGGACGTGCTGGCGGGGGGCGACCGGCCTGGTCTGGCGGGGAAGGGCCTGGAGGGGGTGTGTGTGCCTTGGGGGATAATCGCGCAGACCCTGTCCCGGCCCGAACCTCCTGAGGCCACCAGAGAACCAAGCTCGGTCGCCGTGTGACCTCGGGGCAGGTGTTGGCCCTCCTGGGGACTCGGTTTTCCGCCTGTGGACGGGGAATGAGCACTGCCCCTCTGCGTGCGGGGCGCGGTTGCGAGGCACCCTGAGGCCACCCGGGAGGGGCCCGGCTGGTGGGCTTTCCCAGAGCGGCACCGACGAAGTGGTACAAACTGCCTCGTTATTGTATTTAAAATCGAAAGTGGGTGAGAGTGGGAGCCAGATCCTCTCATTCCCAGGTGCACCTACCCCCCGGCGCTGTGATGCTGTCGCTACCCACCACCAGCCTGGGCCGTCCCGAGCAGCCCTTCCTTTGAGCACACTCCGTACAGGGAAATCTGGCATCAGCTTAACAAAGGGATTCCTCCCCTTACAAAATCACTTGCAGTGGGATTTCTCTCAATGAATAAGTTGTAGGAAAGTGTCCCTTGTAAATAGAATATCTATAACAGCCCAGGGGACTTGAAAATCAATCCTTTTGTAAAATAAATACTTCCCTGGTAATAACAGATACAGGGCCAAGGGCGGGCATGTGATGGGGGAGCTGACTCAGGGCTCAACTGATAGGTGCCCTGACCTGCTGCTTAGGGTTAGTTCTTTCCCACTAGCTCTGTAGACGGGCTTCTGCCTCACCTGGCCTGGGGATACTAAAGCTGGGCCCCTTCCTGCCTCAGTTTCCCCTCCTGACCCCACCTCCTCCTCCCTCACCCCCAGGACAGATTATCTGGCTGCTCCATGTGCCTCTGCGGGAAGAGACCTAGAGCCAGCTTCACTGGCCAGCCAACCCATGTATGCTGACCAGGGCCTCCCACCCTGCCTGGGTGCTCCTCTTGGAGACTTTGGCTTGGGGACACCCACCCATTCCCTACTCCCACTCACAGAATTCCTGAACTCAGTGGGGCATCTCTCTGGATGCTGGTGGATGGAGGAGATGGCATCCAGGACTTCATGTGAAGTGTGGACCATCTCTTGGTCCACCAGCCCCAGGCCACCCTGCTGCAAGGAAAGACCCAGCCACCCAGCGTTGGGCAAGGAGGTGACACAAGCCTTCTTCTTCCCTGGGCCATTTGGTGCTGGGCAGAGACCGACCATAGCAGATAGCACTGCTCACTCGCTGCTTTTAAATCCTCTGACCTTTGTGAATTTTTCGTCAAGTCCAAAGAGCCAGGCGAACACACAGGCGCTCACCTCCCTTGGCTGATGAGAGTCAGAGCCAATGAATGTCAGGGTTTCCCATTTAGGGAAACCACCCACCACCCCAGCAGCGCTGGGCCTCCCTGGCCAGAGGGCAAGGGCCAAGTCTGGGAAGCCTGTGGGGAGGGGCACACGACCTGGGGCTTCAGGGAGGAACCACCCGACTGCCTTCACCATGGCGGCCCCCTCCCCTCCTCCGCAACTGGGGTGGGCTTGGAGCCTATTCAGCAGCGATGGGCTCCATCCCCTGGGCAGCATGTGCAGAAGGCACCTCAGGAAGCAGATTTCAGTCATTGTTTTCTATTTATTCTTCACTTATTTGTTCTACACACAGTTCCTGACACCTTTTTTTAAAAAGTTATTTTTTTTTTACTTCTTTATTGTTGACACCTATTTTGAATTAGGCTCTCCAGTAGAGGTGGGGGTGGAGACCTAAAACGTATCTCTTTTTTTTTTTTAATAAATTTATTTATTTATTTTTGGCTGTGTTGGGACTTTGTTGCTGTGTGTGAGCTTTCTCTAGTTGCGGCGAGCGGGGGCTACTCTTCGTTGCAGTGCGCGGACTTATTGCAGTGGCTTCTCTTTTTGTGGATCATGGGCTCTAGGCGTGCAGGGTTCAGTAGTTGTGGCACGTGAGCTCAGCAGTTGTGGCTCGTGGGCTCTAGAGCGCAAGCTCAGTAGTTGTGGCTCACGGGCTTAGTTGCTCCGTGGCATGTGGGATCTTCCTGGACCAGGGCTCGAACCCGTGTCCCCTTAATTGGCAGGCAGATTCTTAACCACGGTGCCACCAGGGAAGTCCAAACATATTTCTTAAAATATGTATTATTTATTTATTTTCCTTATTTTTTTGGCTTCGTCGTGTCTTAGCTGCAGCACACGGGATCTTTGCTGAGGCGTGCGGGGCTTTTTTGTTACGGCACGCGGTCCCTTTGTTGAGGCGCTCAGGCTTCTCTCTAGCTGTGGTTTGTGGGTGTACTTTTCTCTAGTTGTGGCACCTGGGCTCCAGGGCGCGTGGGATCTGTAGCTTGCGTCACGCAGGCTCTCTAGTTGAGGCACGTGAGCTCAGTAGTTGTAGTGCGTGGGCTTAGTTGCCCCGCAGCATGTGCGATCTTAGCTCCCCGACCAGGGATCGAACCCGCATACCCCACGTTGGAAAGCAGATTTTTTACCACTGAACCACTAGGGAAGTCCCCCTAAAACATATTTTTATAGGATTAATGGAGAGTGCTTCTTACTTCCTGATAGTGAGGCGAAGAACTCTGACTTCACCACTTATCAGCTGTGTGACCTGGGGCAAGTCACTCAACCTCTCTGAGACTCCGTTTCTTCATCTGAAGAGTGAGACCAAGGGCACCTTGGTCGGATACCTCCACTATGAGTCTTGGCCATAAAGCTGTGAGAGGTCCCTGTAGAACTTTCTCTGGCCACAGGAGAAAGACAGCCTGAGGCTCTGGGGGTGCAGATTAGCTCAGACCCTCCTCCCTGAAGGCCCTTGGTCTCCCTCCATCTTCCCTCCCCCGCCAGGGCTCCTCCAGCCCACCAGGCCTCCTCATCAGTCTCTTCCCTATTGTCTGGAGACATGCAAGCGTGTGCTGCCCGCGTGATTGGTAATTGATTGACTGAATGCCAAGGACCACCGAGGACTCCTGACCAGGACAGGGGCAGGTACCCCACGACAAAAGAAAGGGGTCCTCCAGCTCCCCCCAAGTCAGGAGGCCCCCCCCACATCCCAGCTCTGCCTCTGGTGGCTGTGTGTCCTCCTTTCAGGGCCTTACCCCATCCCATGAGGGTCCGCTCCTCACACCTCCCTGTAATCAGTCATCAGCCAGGAGAATTCATCTGGACCCTTCATCTCCTTCCTTAGAAATACACCCCCCCAACCCAGGAAAATTCCCTATCACAGCGGGAAGGGCTACCCATCCTCCTCCCAGCTTCCTCCCCACCAGAGTAGCCCAGCCGGCAGCCAGGGCTCCGGCCTTTAAGGAAAAGCCGATGTCTCCCCTGCCCTGCCGCTCCCTTTCCTCCCTCTCCTCTTCTCCCTTCCTCCATGCAGTGGGCAGCAGCCCAAGGTCAGAGGGGAGACAGACGCCACAGGCCTGCTGTCCCCCACAGCAATTCTAATCACCTTGATGAGCCTAGACAGAGGCCGCCAGAGGCGAGGAGACTTGCGTGGGGCTGGCACCATCGAGAAGACACACGGTTCAGCTCACCCACATTCATCATCATTATTCTTCACCTCCTCTCTGGTATTGTCAGGGGCTTCTTTAATGAACCTTCTAGCAGACAGTTGGTGCTACTCCTCCAAGAAGCGACATTCCCCTGCTGAAATGCCCATCTGATGAGGGAGAATTCTCTCCTCCCCCCACTTCTGACCTAGTTCTGCAAACACTAAAAGTCATCTGGAATACAGCTGGCATTTGCCCCCCACCCAAAGGGCAAGAGAGGAGCCCTCCCCTCCAGGGACAGGGTTCTGTCCTCAGGAGCTACATGGTGGACGGGGTCAGGTGGACCCAGTGTGGAGAGATTTCCCAATACTTGGGGTCCCTGACCAGCTGGAGCGGAAGGGGAGAGGGCTTTGGGACACACCAGAAGGATGAGTCGATGCCCTGCCAGGCCCAAGAAAGGGAGGGCATCTGTGCTTCCAGGGAGATGAGATGTGTGTAAGGCTACCAGCACCTCTCCTCACTGGGGCAGCCAGAGCCATGGGACCCAGAGGAAATGGGAAAGGGGGACACCATCCTGTCTGGGCCCAAGACAGGCCTCAAGCAGCACACTAGTGCCTTGAGAAAGTCAGGAGGAGCTTGATGGTGGGATCCAGGCAGCTGCAGGTCATGCTGTTCCAACAAGAGGGACATCCCCAGCCCTGGGTCGGCAGTGACCAGTGTCACAGCTTTCCACTCCCTCGCACCTGCTCAGGGCTCTCCCCCGTCTCAGTGGCCCTCTCCACTAGCCCCCAGGCCTCTATTCCGCCTCGGTCCCTCCCGGTTCATTCTCCCCTGTGCTCCCTCCAAGCCAACTTGTCAAGGCCCAGCCTCCTGTTGCTGGTTCCTCCCAGCCTCTCCCAGGCCCTCAGACCCACTCTGGCCCTGCCCTCCACTGGCCTTGGCTGTAACTGCTATCCACACCCAAGAAGCTAGCGCTCATGTTGCCTTGTGGGGTGTTGTCCTTATGACACATCCAGATGGGGGCATCCTGAGGGCAAAGACTTTACATTCTGAGAGCTTCCCATTCTGAGAGCTTAGCTTCACGGACCTCCAGTGAAAAAAATGGGCTTTGGGGACTACAGTTACAATTCTGGATGAGCCCTGTGATGGTTTTAAAATGTGTTCACAAGTGCTTTGGCATATCTCCCTTCCAAAGATGGAGCAAAATCCCCTCCCCTTGAGTGTGAGCTGGACTTGACCTAATAACTTGCTTATAATGAATTGGATGTGGTGGAGGTGACATGTGACTTCTGAGACAAGGTCATAAAGGGCATTGCAGCTTCCCCGTGACACCCCGCCCCCCGCCCAGATCACTGGCTCTAGGGGAGGCCAGCCAGCATGTTGTGAGGCCACTGAAGCATCTTCGGAGAGGCCCGTGTGTGGGTAGCTGAGGCCTCCCAACAGCAGCAGCACTAACTTGCCAGCCACGTGAGTCAGCAGCCTTGGAAGCAAACTCGCCAGCCCCACTCGAGCCTTCAGATGACTGCAGCCCTGGCTGACATCTTGACTCTAATTTCATAAGAGATCCTGAGCCAGAATGAAGCTACTCCTGAATTTCTGAGCCACATAAAATGTGAGTAATAATAAATGTGCATTGTTTCAAAGCCACTGAGCTTTAGGGTAATTTATTATCCAGCAGTATAAAACCAATAAAGCCACTTATAAGCTGAGTGTGCTTGAGTGTTCTGAGCCTCAGTTCCCTTATCTGTAAAATACAGATCATAGATGTACCTCACAGAGTTTTGAAAGGATTAGAAATAAGACATGTTAACACTATGCAGCAGGCCCCTAAAATATGTGGTAGCTGAATATTAAATAATGTTGAACCCCTGTCTGCCCATCCCTTCCACAAACATGCACTGGTTTCTTGATAGACAAGGCATCAAGTCCTGCTACAGTCAAGAGAGTACTGCCTCCAGGGCTGGGACTGGAGGTGCTCCTGACAGGTGGACCCATAGTCCCACTGGCAGGGAAATGTTTGTCATGTAGCTCGGAGCTGAAACCTTTCAGCTGGAACACAGAGCTGAGTCTGCCTTTACAGACAGGAGCAGGGTTGCTGGGGCCTGGGAATAGGGGGAGTTTGTCCCTGAATACCTTTTTTGTGCCTTTTGAATTTTGAACTATGTGAATGTATCATCTACCTGACAAGTAAATAAGTCAAATACTTATAAAAAGTGAGGCATAGGGACTTCCCTGGTGGTCCAGTGTAAAGAATCCGCCTTCCAATGCAGGGGACGCAGGTTTGATCCCTGGTCAGGTAACTAAGATTCCACATGCCGCGGGGCAACTAAGCCTGTGGGGCAACTAAGCCCACGTGCCACAACTACTGAGCTGGTGCGCACCTCAACTAGAGCCCATGTGCCACAAAGTACAGGGCCCATGCGCTCTGGAACCTGCGAGCCACAACTACAGAGCCCACGCACCCTGGAGCCTGTGCGCCACAACTAGAGAAGAGAAAACCCGCATGCCACAAGTAGAGGGCCCGCGCACCATGACAAAGAGCCCGCGCGCCTCAACGAAAGATCCCGCATGCCTCAATGAAGATCCCGCGTGCCACAACTAAGACCCGATGCAGCCAAAAAAAAAAAAAAAAAAAAAAGTAAGGCATAACAAAAACAAAAAATAAATAAATCACAACAGAGTAACATATTGTGAAAAAAAGTAAGGCAACAGCCCCACATGGAGTTACTTATGCTGGGCCCGATGTCACCAATCCGAGACTTCATTACAGTTTCAGTTCTCCCAGAGATGGAATCTTAGACCAGTCCATCAGGAAACACCCAGTCGGCACTAGTGAGGTCATCTGCCTGGCAGAGCCCTGCCATTCCCTAGAAGTGACCTTGCCATAGCCAACCTGCTTTTTGGCCTCGTTTAACTGTTCCTGCTCCCTTCTATAAAAGTCTTCCCTTTTGTACAGCTCCTCTGCTAGACTGGATGCTGCCCAATTTGAATTGATTTTTGCTCAAATAACTTAAAATGTTTAATGTGTCTCAGTTTATCTTTTAACAATACAAATCTTAGAAAATCCACCAATGAAAGGACCAAAGTGTGATGATCCAGGCAGGGTTCAGTGGTGGTGGATGGAATGCGGGGGGCATACAGAGAGCAGGGGGAGCGAGAGGGGGAGACAGAAGCAGTGGAAGCCAGGCGCCCCCTCAGCCTTCGGGGCCCAGTGTCCCCCACCCACACTCCCAGCCCGCTCCCCCTGTGCTCCCAATCAACCTCCTGCCCCCCTCGGTTAGGACACCCAGGGGACTGTCCTAGAGCTAGTCACTTAGCCGGCTCCCTTCCCCACCTGAGCCCTGAGTTTCTGGTACCTGAGAATCGTATCTTGTGGTCTCTTTTCCCCAGGCCTGACCCGCTTACCGGTGAAGGAGAGGAGAAGAGAGAAGGCCGTGCAGAACTGGCTTGGAGCAGAAGTCTTCACTGTTCTGTGAGGGCAGGCAGACCCCAGCTGTCCCCGCAGTGCCTCAGCAGTGGAGCTCAGGCCTCTGGGCTGTGCCTGTGGTCCGAACACAGGCATCCTTCTTGGTCGTGGCAATAAGGGACCTAACACTGGTGACTAGTGCACTCCAGCCCCTGGAGGAGAGAACAAGGAGGGCTCTTTTCACCAGCGTGTAGTCTTCCTCACATCCTTCGTGGTCTGGAGGCTGCCTGCAGGCCCAAGGCTGCACCACTCCAGAGAGACCCAAGACAGCCCTGGCTCTCCACAAACCCTTGGCTGAATGCACGCCTTGCACGCATGTGGAAGAGACACAAAAGGGCCTGGCAGAAAGTAAGGGTGGGGCCAAACTTGCACAACTGCCTGAACTTTGAATGCATTCCCCTGACCTACACACAGATCCATCAGCGAAGGGTAGAAGCCTTACTGGTCAAAAAGTGTGGGCATAACCTCTGACCAATCACTGGCTCACAGGGACAGCCTCTAGACAGGCCAGATTAAACATCAAAACAATCTAGGGGCAGGACAGGAATAAGGACGCAGATGTAGAGAATGGACTTGAGGACATGCGGAGGGGGAAGGGTAAGCTGGGACGAAGTGAGAGAGTGGCATGGACATATATACACTACCAAGTGTAAAATAGATAGCTAGTGGGAAGCAGCCGCATAGCACAGGGAGATCAGCTCGGTGCTTTGTGACCACCTGGAGGGGTGGGATAGGGAGGGTGGGAGGGAGACGCAAGAGGGAGGAGATATGGGGATATATGTATATGTATAGCTGATTCACTTTGTTATAAAGCAGGAACCAACACACCATTGTAAAGCAATTATACTCCAATAGAGATGTTAAAAAAGTTTTTTTAATTAAAAAAAACAAAACATCAAAACAAGAAGGAAAAACGGAGTAGACGGAGCAGTAGCTGCACACTTCGGGGAGACAGACTCCACAGAATTGGCCTGAGCAAGCCCATAAACAAACACACCCAGCAGTAACAAGGGCAGGCAGCAGGGGTGGGGTGGGGTCCAAGTCCAGAGCCACTACAACATATGACCTCCAATAGCCACTTGTCAATTAAAAAAAAAAAAATACAGGATATGCAAAGAAACAGAAAAGTGTGCCCTGTCATCTGAATAAAAGGAGTCCCTAGAAATTCACTGAGGGGGCCCAGATGTTGGGCTTCGTCTCTCTCCTTCCCTCCCTTTCTCTCTGTTCCAATTTCCAGGGAAGAGCCTGATCGGGCCAGGTGTCCACCCCAATCCTATCACCTGTGAGAGAGGTGCAGGGGTTGGGGGGGGCGGGTAGAGAAAATTTGTAACATCATAGCAGGTAGGAACTACCTCCTTGAGCCCACAGGGATGAGGATCAGTTCCCAGAGAAAAGAGGGGTCATTGATTCCAATCCAGGCAGTGTTAAAAAATCAATTGAGACATATTGAAAATTGTAAGTTTGTTTGAGCAAAAACCCATTTGAACGGGGCAGGGTTAAACTGGAAGTGGTTAGGAGCACTCCTCCAGGAGCTGGGGAAAGACAGAAAGACAGACTTATTTGTGGAAGTGAAAAAAGGAAATCATTTGGTTGGCTGTAGCTTACAGCCTAGTTGGCTGTTTGTGATGAGTTGTCTTTATAGTTCTGATTTCATAACCTTGAAGCATTTACAGGCTTAGATTTTGGTCTGCCTAGGTAGCCCCCAAAGCATTAGAGCCACAGTCAGTCTAATGGCCTCCTCGTTTAAGTAATTTAACAGTAGACACCCACAAAGGTGTCTGCCATCCTTGTTTCCCTTCTGAAAAGGTAAGCAGTGATGCCCACGGGAGCCCAAAGGCACTCGAATTTGTTTCCTCCCATCAGAGGAGAGCAGCACCCGGTAGCCATTTCTCAGGCAGGTGCTTTGCAAACGTCCATTCCCCCCACTGTGGGGCTGCGTGGGAGTTGGATGGGAGATGGGCAGTGGGAAGAGGGCTCATCACCCCTAAGCTCCTTTGTGGTTATCATGCCTCAGAAATCATGCCATCATTTTATTTAATAATATAAATTGCACTCAAAGAAATGGCCGTTGAGTCTTCTTCCTTTTCTTCCCTCTATTCCCTCTGACTCTTCCTGCCAATGATCAAGATTGGGCTGTACGTCCACAGGACATGGGTGGGGGGAGCCCTGACGACACTCAGGGTTGGCCCTGTGTGAAACGCAGCTCCCAAGTTTGCAAGGGAGGACAAAAGAACTAGGTCCAAGAAAAATAAAAGGTATTAAAATAGGCTTAGCTACTTTGGGGCTTTCCTTTGTATGTATTTTTAGCAAGGATTGTGTGCCTAACTCTGCATTAAAATAGCTGATGCTACCAGTCATTGTTTCAGGCCCTTGCACACTGCAGCCTGGCAGGCTTTCTGCAGCCAAAAGTGAAGGCAGCTGGCAGGGCTAGCCCACCCAAGCGGGGGAGAGGGCATCTGTTTCACCGACAGCGCCCCCCTCCCTCACGAAAACCTCAGCGGTGGGAATGCAAACAGAAGCAGGGTGCTTTGGGTATGGCCCAGGGCTGGGAGAGAAAGCTCACAGGAGGCAGCCATGCTTGAGGACTTAAGCCTCCAAAAAGCACGCCCTGCTGACTGTAGCCAGCAGAGGCTGGAATTCCTCCATTGGATCACCAAGGCTGGCATTCCAGCAAGACAGATGTGGCAGCCAGCTCTCCACACGCTCCACCAGGGGGTTTCCTATGAGTACTTGTCCCGGGAGGTGTGGTCAGGGAAGGCTTTCTAGTCAGCAAGTCCTACCTTAAGATGCCTGAACCTGTCACATCCTCCCCTCTGGTCCAAGGCCGGTGGGGCTCTGGCCACCTGGGAGAAACACATGTAGCTGGGGAGGGGGTGAGAGGGTGGAAGGGGGAGGGGATCCTGGAGACTAGAGTGAGAAGGTGCCTGAGACAAACTTCCCCTTGCCCAAGGGTTTCCAAGTCTTGGCCCTGGAATGAATGACCTCCATGCCGGGCTGGGCAGAGTGCCTCAGCAGAGCGGGGCTGAAAATACTGAGAAGGAACGCTGCCATAGTGTCTACGACTGACTTTGCAATACTAGGGACAAGGCAGTGCCGTGTTGCTGTGTGTGAGGACTTCAGTTTTTACAGTGGGGATGTTAGCATTTGAAGTAACCTTTTCAGGAGCCACACTTCAGAGGTGGCTATGCCAACCGCTTCATATCTCTTCATCTACATATGCACCTGAGGGATGTTAAAAATAAGTTTTCTTTGGCGAAACGACTGGTGTTCCGGACGTGTGATTGGCTAGGAAGCCTGAGCAGGCACTTCTGTGGTGAAAGGGATTCTGAAAAGCTGGCAAGTCCAGGTGCTGTGGGTCTAGAGTTCTACTCGTTCCCGTGGTTCCCCTTAGGGGACGATCCTGTGGGCGGTACTATAGGAAGAACAGCGTTGCATTTGCTTCCAAGGGACCACTTCTTGCAAGTATGTCAAAAATCGGGGACCTCGCTGTAGGGCAGCAGCACTGCGATCGCGAGGAGGTTATTGAACTTCTCTGAGCTCCGTTTTCTGTAGACTGGGGATAACGATGAACTTGCAGGGGGGTTGCGAGGGGTATCGAGCTTTTAAAGATCAAGTTTCTGCAGCAGCGCCCTCGCACTCTGTGGCTGGACCAAGGTCAGAAAGGGCGTCCCGACCTCTTCAGGGCTCTGGGCCTCACCGTCGCCGGTTCCCCGCGAATGCAGGCGGCGGCCGAGCCGCAGGGACCGGGCGGGCGGCCCCTCGCTTGCGGGGACGCGCCCTCCAAGCCGGGGTGCTCCCAGCGCCGCCTTTCCTTCCTCCCCGCCCGCGTCCGCTCCGCGCCGACATCTGCTGGTTGAGCGGCCCTCCCCGCTCCCTCCACCGCCCCCGCTCTGGGAACCCGGAGCTGGCGTCCCGGCTCAGGTCGCAGACTCGGGGCCCGCCTCTCCCCCCACTGCCCCCAAACGCGACGCTCCCGAGGTCACCCGCCACTGTCGTGCCCGCGCCCCACGGGGGTCCGGGCAGCTCCTGCCTCCGGCGGAGAGGGACGTGTCTCGGAGGCGCGGGGACTGCCCCTCGGCCCCACCGCCGCAGGCCTGCCGAGAACAGTCGGCAGCGCTCAGCAGCTCCCTCTCTCGCGGCTTTGAACTTGGCCCTTCCCCCACCCCACCCCCACCCCCAAGCACTTAAAGCAGCTGCCAGGAACTGAAATATTAATAGGTACAAACTGCCTGGAAAGATTTGCTGCCCCAATATAGAGGACCCCGCCTTCCTCCACCAAAATAAATAAATGAAGGGCAGCTCGGGGCACGCGGCCGGGGAGCCTGGGAGCCTGGAAGCCTGGAGCGGCTCGCGGGCGACCCCTCCCCTTGGTGCCGGGGCCGCGGCTGGCGCGCGGGCGGCGGGGCGCCCGGGAAAGGATCTCCTTTGTGAGCACGGCCCGGGCGCGCGCCGGCAGCGCGGACGTACTGGCGGCGGCGGCGAGCCCGGGCACGCGCCCGCGCCGAGCTGCCCCGGGCTCCGGAGACCTCGCCTCCGGCTCCGAGGGGTGGCTCGGGCCTGCACTGTCCCGGCGGGACCGAGGACTGAGAAGGTTCGCACGCCGCTCTGCGTCCTCGGCTGACCTCCCGGGCCTCACCGCCCACGGCCCGGCGGTCAGCCCCTTTTCGCGGAGCGGCGCACTGGCGGCCACGTGACGCGCGCGCTTCCCGAGCCCGCAGCTCCTCCTCCCGGGACAAAGCCCGGCCAGCCCTCCGCGCTCCTCCGTGGGGTCAGCTGTCATTTAGGATCCTCTACACAAATCCCCAGCTTGAGTTTAATGACACGTTTTGCTTTCTCAGAGTTCTTCGACATTCGGATCTCCCGGGCTTCCCTGGGTCGGGGGGGAGTGGTGACGGAGGAAGCCAACCAGCCTCTGCCTTTCTGCCAGCCTCTCCGGAGGAGATCACAGACCCGCCGCTTTCCCAAGACTCTGAGCTTCCGGCGCCGGCTCCCATCTTGCAGATAGCAAAGTTTCAGTGCCCACCCCCGACCCACCTCAACAGGGGGAGTGGTCTTTCCCACCCCCCGCTGCTCCCCAGTTCCAGCTTCAGGCTTCTCAAGGTAGCAACTGCCTTTGGATTTGCTCCAGCTTTTCTCCCTGACCGGAAGTCATTCATCTAAAATATTTCTTGAGCTCCTGATAGGTTCCAGGTATTATCCTAGGCGCCGGGGTTAGGGCAGCAAAACAAACACATACGAAAGTCCCTGCCCTCCTGGAGTTTATATTATAATAGAAGAGACAGAACGGCATAAGTGAAATATAGAATGTGTTAGTAATTAGGGCTAAAGGCAAAAAGGCAGGGAAAGCGGGTATGAAATGTACATGGAGGAGAACAGCGATTTTTGAGTAAAGGACTGAGTGAGCCAGCCACGCAGATATCTGGTGGCCTACAGTGTTCCAGGAACAGCCAGGAGGCTGGAGCAGAGTAGGGGGAGGCACCTAGGAGAAGCTGGGGATGAAGGGGCCAGGGTGGATGATCCGATGTGGGAGGGCCTTATGGGGCCATTGTAAGGACTTGCGCTTCTCCCCTGGGTGAGGTGGGAGCCCTGCAGGGTTCTGAGCAGAAGAAGGATGTGTCTGACTTCTTTTAAAAGCAGCGTTCTGAATGGGAACAGACTGCAGGGGCAGGACCAGAGCCAGGAGGCCCTTCAGTAATCTAGGAGCCATAAGGGGGCATGTCCAAGGCTGGTGGCAGCTGAAATGACCAGAAGTTGTGGGATTCTGGAAATACTTCGATGGGGAGACTGACCAGATATGAGGTAGGAAAGAGAAAAAGGACAAGGAGAGTACCAAGGCTTTGGCCTGAGCAACAGGAAGAAAGAGTGGTCATTAACCAAGATGGAGAAAACTGGCCTTGCTAGTTTGGTGGATGGGAGTAGACCTCTCTGGAGCACAGTTTTGAACAGGTTAGGTTGGAGGTGCCCATTAGACATCCAGGTGCAGGGTTGAGTAGACACTGGTTAGACAGGTCTGCAGTGCCAGAGGAAATGTACAGGCTGGAGATAAAAATGAGAAGTCATCAGCAAGATCTGCTGGTATTCAGAGCCATAATTTTCTGAGATGATCTAGCTCTGTGCTGTCTGATGCAGTAGCTGCTGGCCGTTTGTGGCTACTGAGCACTTGAAACTAGTGGAAATTGTGCAGCTGAAGAGCTAAATTTTAAATTTTAGTTAAATTTTAAAAACTGATATTTGATTGAATTATTGGAAAATTTTTAATAAGTTTGGAACAACTTGGGTATACAGATCTACTTTTTCAGCTGTAGAGTTTATAAAATCTAAATTCAGATCAAGAACTTCCAGTGGGGCTTCCCTGGTGGCGCACTGGTTGAGAGTCCGCCTGCTGATGCAGGGGACACGGGTTCGTGCCCTGGTCCGGGAAGATCCCACATGCCGCGGAGCGGCTGGACCTGTGAGCCATGGCCGCTGAGCCTGCGCGTCCGGAGCCTGTGCTCCGCAATGGGAGAGGCCACAACAGTGAGAGGCCCGAGTATCGCAAAAAAAAAAAAAAAAAAAAAAAAGACCTTCCAGTGAAAATTTGGTGTCCACATTGAGATATGCTGTGTCAAATATACACTGTTTTGAAGATTTAATACAAAAAGTTAAACGTCTCATTAATAATTTTTATACTGATTACATGTTTAAATGATGCTATTTTGGATATATTGGGTTAATAAGATGTTATTAAAATCAGTTTTACCTGTTTCTTTTTTACTTTTTAAAAAATGGCTTCTAGAAAATTTTTAATTACACATGTGATTGATATTAAACTTCTATTGGATAGTTTCAATCTAGGGAGGGAATGTGGTTAGAGAAGAGAAGGGGTCCATGGATTAACTGAGCCCAGGGGCACTCCATGATGTAAAAGCCAGCAAGATGCGGAGGAACCGGCAGAAAGCCTGGGAAGGAGCAAAGAGACAGGAGGAAAACCAGGCAGGTGAGGTGTCCCAGAAGACCCTAGAAGAGGGTGACACCAGGAGGAGGGAGTGAGCATCTGGCAGAACGTTGCTGCAGGGTCAAGTAATGAGGAGAGAGCGTGGACACTGGGTCCAAACCAGGAGATCACTCACTGGTGGTGCTGGCAAGGGCAGTTTTGGAGAAGCAGTGGGTCCAAAGCCTGATTGGAGCGGCTCCAAGAGAGGAGGGGAGGAGAGGGATGGACAACTCTTAGCAGAGTTTGCCTGTAAAGGGAGAAGGGAGAGGGAGCTGGAGAGGGAGGTGGGACAGAAAGGGTAGATGCTATGGTGTGGAAGAGTCTGGAAGCTTTTATGGATGAGGTGATACCTGAACTAGGCCTGGAAGAATGGGTAGGATTCCAATGAGCAGAGATGAGGCAGAAAGAACATTACAGGAGGAGTAAAGGAAATAAAGCAGATGTCTACAGAGCAGCAGGGAGTGTCGTGTGGCTTGAGAGGGACTCATGGTGAGGGTGGGGGAGTGGAGGGAAATGAGGCAAAAAGCTGGGCTGAGGCCAGACTGGGTAGAGATCACATTCTGCAGGAGGGGGGAGCAGTGGATCTGATGCTACCAGAGCTGTGCTCTAGGAAGCAGGGTGCAGGCAGAGGGTGGAGGCAACTGGGAGGGAGCCCACACCTCCCCCTGCATCCTTTGTCATCCATCTTTCGGTGTCTAGGCAGGAGCCAACCTGCTCTTGACCCTGGCACTCACCAGGCTGAAAAGACACTGGCCACTGAGCGCCTGTGGGCTTTCCACCTTGCCAAAGTCCTGGCTGCTGGCCGATGGGCCGTCACTGGCAGTGATCTGTGTCAGTTCTGGGTCAGAATTCTCTATGCCCTCTCTTCCCATGCCGCTGTGACTGGTGATTGTCCAGATGGTGGTTCTTCTAGCAGCCTGGATCCCTGAGACGCTAAGTGGAGCGGAGCCCTGCCATCGCCCTCTCCCCCTGCACTGGGCATATAACGTGACTGAGCAAGAAACTTTTACTGTGAAGTCATTGGAGTTTGGGGGCTGATTTACTGCAGTAGAACCGAGCCTAACCTGACTAATATCCCAGCTCTGAGGGGACCTTCCCTCTCAGCAGCACAGAGGTGGGCTTGGCATGGATAGAGCAAGGGAGACATCAGGAGTTAGTGCCCTGGGGAGGATTTGGCGGGGATGTCTCCAAGCACAGGGCTCACTACCGCTGCGGGGCCACTGCTGGGCTGAGCCTGCATTGCCTGGGCACAGACACCAGCGCTGTGGTGGGCAGGAGGCACCTGGAGAGGATGCGGGGATCCCGCCTGTAGAGGGTCAGCCAAAGGCGGCAAAAGAAGGGGGAGTGTCCGATTCACCAGCTGCTCAGCCCAGCAAGGACCCTGTCCCAGGAAGGAGTGAGGCTGGAGACCAGACTCCACTCTCAAGGGAACAGCCTCCTCCTGCAGCCCTAGGCTGGGAGCTCTGAGCAAGGCAAACTTGACCATATTACTTCCCCACTTCAAAACCAAGGGAAGGTCCAAGTACCCTAGTGGAGATGTCAAGGTCATTTACAACCCGGCCCCTTCCTTTTGCTTATCCAGCCACTCCCTAGACTGTCTCCTCCAAACTCCTTGAGAGAATGCCTAGAATGCCCCGCGCCCACCCCTCCGTGGCCCCGACCTGCTCCGGCTCTTGCCACGCCACCACCGTCTGCAGTCTCTGCCTTTGATTCATGCTGACCTGCACTCCTCTCTCTGCTGGAAGCAGGGCCCTGTCGTTATGGCCTGGAGGCCCCCGTCCACAGTCTCTGTCACCTGTCTGAGTTGCAGACAGGGAATGGTTCCCTCCACAAACTCTGTGCCAGGCATGGTGCTGGGTGCTGGTTCAGAAGTGAGCAAAATAAACGTGGCCTTGCCCTCTTGGAACTGACCGTCTTGGGGGCGGATGGATGTTAAACGCATAATCAGACAAATACACCTATAGATTCGACCTGAAAGGGAAAAACAAGGTGGGAGGGATCTCTTTTCTTGTGGATTGGGGATTTCGAGGGAAGGTCTCTTGGAGGAGGTGTTTTTTAAACTGAGGCTGAGGCTGAGGGGTGAGGAGGCCTCAGCAGGCAGGGGCAGGGAGGGTGCAGCTGGCAAGGGGAGAGCGCAGGGTGGGTAATGAGCAATGCCAGGAAAGCCTAAACTGCAGGCCCTGCAAAACCCAAGGTGTTCTTGTTTCCCCTGGCACTTCCCTCTCTTGCTTTTCTTTTTTTCTCTGTCTCTCCCTTTTTTTAAAATATTTACTTCGTTATTTGGCTGCCCTGGGTCTTAGTTGTGGCACGTGGGATCTTCGTTGCTGCATATGGGATCTTTAGTTGTAGCATGTGAACTTTTTAGTTGCAGCATGTGGGATCTAGTTCCCTGACCAGGGATCGAACCCAGGCCCCCTGCATTGGGAGCACAGAGACTTATCCGCTGGACCACCAGGGAAGCAGGGAAGCCCCTCTCTTGCTTTTCTTTCTCTCCTCCTTGCTGTTCTCCCACCAGCCCCATCTCCTCTGCCTGGACTGTAATAGGTACTGCAGGTGCGCCAGGCGCTGTGCCCAGGCCTCTGCACACACTCATCCTCCAACAACCCTGGGAGACAGGTGCAATGGTGCCCATTTTACAGACAAAGTAACTGAGGCTCAGAGAAGTTAAGAGACCTGCCCAGGTCACTGACCAGCAAGTGCTGAAGCGCATATTCAAATCCAGGCCGGGTGTTTGTGCTGCCTTCTCTGGCCCGCAGGGCTCTGGAGCTTGGCTTGTGCCCCAGGGCACTGCCTGGCAGGGGTGAAATGCCCTCCTGCCCTCCCTGTACCCTGGGGGGTTGTGGGAGTAGAGGAGGCTGTGACCCCAGGGCCAGGCTGCCCTCTGAGGCCCTGCACCCCACACATTGGTGATGCAAGGCCCTGAAGGTGCAGGCTGTGTCTGGCTAAATGGTCACAGCCCCAAACCACTCAACGGCCACTGTTTTTGCTGCCAGGCCCAATTGTGTCTACCAGCATCTCAAAGAAAGTAAAAGTGTCGCCATAAATCAAGGGGGCAGGCCCCCATTCAGGCCTGATGACTTGCTGACATCATTTCTGGGATTAAAATGGAGCCCAGGTGAAGGCAAAACAGCCAGGTCCAATCGCATGAATGGAACGTCGGGGGTGGCAGCAGCTGGATGGGAGGGCAGGGGCTGGGCCTGCCGGAGCCCTGCCGGAGCCCTGCCGGAGCCCTGCCGGAGCCCTGCCATCCAGGTGCTGCCACCCGCGACGTTCCATTCATCCGCAACAGTCCCTGGAGAGGTAGGGGCGAGGGAAGCTCCGTTTCTACAGCAGAGACACTGTGGTTCCTGAAGTCACACGGCCCGCACATGCCGAGCTGGGGTTGGAACACTGGGCTCTCTGACCCGAAGCCCACATTTCTTTCCAGAGGGCCTGGCAGCGGCCGGGAAAGGGAGCCAAGGCCCCGTGTGGCCACCTGTGGGAGCTGAGTCCAAGCCCCATGCTGGAGGCCTTCTTAGAAGCTTCTTTCCGGGTCGAACGTTTTTGCCAGTGTCTGGGCATCTCGATACGCCGAGTGTCACTACGCTGATGGTCGGGTCTCGAGGTTGGTGACCTCCAGAGGATGAGGAGGGAAGAGGACAAGTGTAGGGCTGCATAGAGGAGACTCCTGGGGATGAAACCAGCTTTCCAGGAAGTGAAAGCAGCCTCACTTTATGTTTCTGAGATCGTTTACTGCCTCCAGGACCAGTCTAGGAGACTGTTGGTCACTAACCTCTTAGTTTGTGTGTGTAATGGTAGCGGTGGGTGGAGGGGTGGGCGGGTTTGACCAGTCTCCTGAAGTCCTGTCAGTCTGCTCTCTATAGACAAGGACCCTCTCCTGCTGCATCCTGCTGGACCCTGCACAGCTTAACTGACCAGAGTAGTTTCTAGAAGCAGTGCTTCCTAGGTACCATAAAAAAAGAGAGCACTGACCCTTCTGGTTCCCCAAGAAGGGGTAGCTTTATGAATTTAGGTACCTGAGCCCGAAGCAGAGCTGAGAAGAGTCACTGTTTCTTTTTTTTTTTTTTTTTTCAACTGAGGTATAGTTGACGTACAATATTATATAAGTTTCAGGTGTACAACATAGTGATTCACAGTTTGTAAACATTATGTTCCATTTATAGTTATAGTAAAATATTGGCTATATTCCCTGTGTTGTAAAGAGAGTCACCATTTCTTAAGCAACCACCATGTTGAGAAACTATTCTAGACATTTCATCTTTTTAAAATAACTTTGTTGAGTCCTATTTTACATATCGTATAATTCACACATTTTGAGTGTCCAATTCAATGAATTTTTTAGTAAATTTATCAAGATGTGCAACCATCAGCATAAATCAGTTGTAGAACACTTCCATCACCCCAATAAGATCCCTCACACCCATTCACTGTTAATTCCTGTTTTCTCTCTGCCCTGGGCAACCACTATTTTCTGTCTCTATATAGATTTGTCTTTTCTGGACATTTTTTCAAAATTGAAGCATAGATGATTTACAATATTGTGTTAGTTTCAGGTGTACAGCAAAGTGATTCAGTTTTATGTATAGATACACATTTTCAGATTCTTTTCCATTATAGATATTACAAGATATTGAATATAGTTCTCTGTGCTATACAGTAAATCCTGTTGCTTATCTATTTTACATATAGTAGTGTATACCTGTTAATCCCATACTCCTAATTTATCCCTGTCTTCCTCCCTTTCCCGTCTGGTGACCAGAAGTTTGTTTTCTATGTCTGTGAGTCTGTTTCTGTTTTGTATAATAAATTTGTTTGTATTCTTTTTTAGATTCCACATATAAGTGATATCATATATTATTTGTCTTTTCTGGACATTTCTTATAAATGGAATCATACAATATGCAGTCTCTCGTGTCTGGCTTCTTTCACTTTGCAGAATGTTTTCAAAGCTCATCCATGGTATAGCATGTATCAGCACTTCATTCCTTTTTAGTGCTGAATAGTATTCCATCATTTGGATATACCACAGTTTGCCTATGCATTCACTGGTTGATGGGCACTGAGGTTGTTTTCAGTTTTGGGCTATTATGAATAACGCTGCTAAGAACATTTGTGTTCTTTATGTTAAGTTTGTGTTCTGATACTTTAAATCTGTTATTACTAATCCTCCCAATCCTGTGAGGTGGGTATTATCATCCTCGCCTTATAGATGAGGATACTGAGGATAATAGATATTAAGTAACTCATCCAAGGGCACACAAGTACCATATTTCATCACTTCTAGAAAGTACTTTTTCATATTTTCATATTTCTGAAACCAGGATGCATCTAATGAATGGCTCATCATAGCTCATTCAGCAGCATTTCCCCTTTTCTCAGTGGTATGTAAAATATATTTTACAATCAAAGGCATCTTAAATTTGATGAGCTATGGTATTAAGTGGCTGATCCTAGTAGCCTCCCTTATATATAGTTCACCCTTGTGTCAGGACTCTTGGGTGCAAGTGACAGAAATCCAGCTCAAAGGGGAACTTACCCTCAATAATTAGGAAGGATCCTAGGAACAAGTCATTGGACTGAAGGAAGAGCTGCAGAGACACTGAAAGTAGGACTCAGCACTGTTAGATCTCTGTCCATATTTCATCTCTGCTCATCTTTGCCTATGGGTTCTCCTCCTCCATGGGGGAAACCCCAGCTTAATAGTCCTGAAAGTAAAATAACTCCCAATCCCTCTCTACCTACCTCTGTGCATTAATCCTAAGGAAGAACTCTGATTGGCCCTACTTAGTCACATATCCATCACTGGTCTAATCACTGAGGCCTGGGGAATGGTGTACTACAATGGCCCAGGCCTGGCTGACATGCCTTTCTTCTGGCCAGAAAGTCTGTTACCAGAAGAAGGGGAGTAGGAGTAAGCGAGCTGGGTACCACCACCCTCACTCCCTTAGGCCAGTTTCACACAGCATCACTCAGTATCACTGCAGACGTTACAGACTAAGAGGTATTTAGAAAGAACATCTGAAGTTGATGATTCATTCATTCTCTTGTGAGGTAATGTTCTAAAGAGTTTAATTATACTTCCAACAACTGTGTTGTCTGAAGGATTTAAGAAGGCAATGAAATATGCATGTAATATACTAGACGTAATTATGTTTAAACTTCTCATCAAGTAAAGATTTGTTTGCAGACAGTTCTCTAATAGAAACAGGAAAGCATCTCTTAGGATACTAAACCTGTGAATTTGCCATGTTGAATTTAAGCCCCAAAGTACCGGCTTATATTTAGCTCTACTTTTAAACTGCGTACTAGCTCTTCTGCATCTCTCCCAGAAAGATCTGTCATCTTCCTGTCTCCAACTTTTGGCTCACTTTCCCTTTATCTGAACTTCCCATACCCCATTTCCATCTACCCAAATTCTACCTTCAATTTAATGCCACTGTCTCTGCAGGAGTCTTCCCTAATAGTTCCATCTGAAGGCAATTTCTCCTTCTTCTAGGTTCCCATAGCTCCCTTGCTGGGACCAGTTATAGGGCACTCATCAGAAGAGACCTTAGAGCAGGATAATTTCCTCAGCATTGGTTGCGATTTTCCTCCCTGGGTTTTAATTCCCATTTTAGGAAAGTAGCCAAGCCCTTCTGTGCCTTTGTCTCAGGGAAGGTTAGGTCACAGGGCTTCAGACACTTCTAGTAGTATTTGGGTAGAGACTAAGCTGCTATAACAAAGAGACCCCAAAGTATAGTCATTCAAACAGGATATAAGTTTACTTCTCTTTCATGTGCCAACGTAGAGGAGGCCAGCTGAGGCTCAAGAAGGATAAACTGCGCTGCTCCACAGGATTATTCAGGGCCCCAGGCTTCCTCTAAGCTGTTGTTCCTCCATCTCCTAGGCTGTTATCCTCATCTGCATGGTTGCAGCTGGGACATCATCCCATCTATGATCCAACCCATTGAAAGGGGTTTAGAAAAGCACATGCCCAAGGCTTAGCAGTAGCACACATCACCCACTCACATTCCATTGTCTGGAATTAAATCAAGTGGATACATCCAGCTGCAAGGAATGCTCAGAAATGGCATCTCTAGCTGGAGCAACGTGTGCTAACCTAACTCGATTACTCTAGAGGAAGGGGAGAAGATATTCTGAGGCATAACTAGCAAGTGACCGCATTCTCCTTTCTGGCTTTAGTTTTCCCAAAGCTGGTGAGGTTGAAGAGATTATGCTGGGTGCTCCAGGGGGTGGGGAGAGGTGACAAGCAGTAAGACCCAGAGAAGAGAGTCTGGGGAAAGAAGTTATCTGCTGTTCCAGTTATCTGTTGCTGCATAATATAATACCCCAAAACTTAGCATTACACAATGACACCATTTATTTTGCTCACAAATCTGCTACTCGGGCAGTGTTTGGTGGGGACCGCTTGTCTCTGTTCTGCTCGTCATCAGCTTGGACCTGGACTCAAAGGCTGGGGCCTGGAATCACTGAGGCCTCAGTCACATGTCTGGTTGATGCTGGCTGTTGGCTGGGACCTCACTTGGACCTGTAGGCGAAACACCTGCACGTGGCCTTTCCATGTGGCTGTTGGGATTTCTCACAGCATGGGGCTTGGGTTCCAAGAGCAAGCATCCTGGGAGAGAGCCACAAGGAAGCATATTGCCTCTTCTAATCTAGCCCCAGAAGCCACGCGGCATCAATTCTGCCACATTCTATTCACTAGAAGCGAGTTGCCAAGGATGGCCCAGGTTCAAGTAGAGGGGAATTAGATCCTACTCTTTGATGGGAAGAGTGTCAAAGAATGTGTGGACCATGTTTGGAAATTGCCACAGGTTCCGTGGAGCCTACTTGCTGTCAGCTGCAGTGAAGGGGGTAGTGTTTCAGAGAGCTGGCTGCTTGTAACACCAGGGAAGGCAGATCCTAGATGTGGGAGGCCCAGCCTCACCCAAGAACCCCAACTTCATAAGAGGCATGGAAGCAACAGCACCTTCAGACCCATAGGGACCTTGTGAGCTGGGGTCATGGGAGTCACTGCTGATACCACCAGGGACCTATGACCAAAGATTGGAGACCATGTGGTGCCTGGGCACTGCACATGACCCTGTGATCCTGGGACGTGTACTTACTAGGATGATTTCCATCTTCAGTAACAGCGAGTCCAATTTAAACTGAGGGCCGGGACTTCCCTGGTGGTCCAGTGGTTAAGACTCCATGCTTTCACTGCTGAGGGCACAGGTTCCATCCCTGGTCAGGGAACAAAGATCCCGCAAGTCACATCACACAGCCAACGAAAAAGAAAAAAGAGTTAATAAACTGACCTGAAAAATAAAGCGACCCACTCCTAGGTATTTACTTTAGAGAAATGAAAACTTATATTCACCCCAAAACGTCTATACAAATGTTTATAGTAACTTTAATAAGTCATCAATCTAGAAACAAATGTTCTTCAGTGAGCAAATACATAAACAAATGGTTCATCCACACCATGAAACACCGCTCAGCAAAAGGAACAAACTATGATACAGGAAATGACATGGATGAATCTCAAAGTCATTGTGCTGAGTGAAAGAAGCTAGCGTTGGAAGTTTACATATTGTTCAAGTCAATTTATATGGCATTGTGGAAAAGGCAAATCTATAGGGATGGAGAACAGATCAGTCACTGTCAGGGGCAAGTGGTTGGGTAGACAGTTCAACTACAAAGGGCGAGCATGAGGGAATCTTGCAGAGTGATGGAGCTGTTCTGTACCTTGATTGTGGTGATGGTTACATGAATCTATATATAAGTTAAAACTCAGAAGTGTACACACACACCCTGTGAAAAAGGTCAATTTTTACTGTATGTAAATTCAAAAAATAAAATTATGCTTTTCAACAAATGGTGCTGAAACAACAGGACATCCACATGCAAAAAAGTGAATGTGAGATGTGGCACATATATACAATGGAATATCACTCAGCCATAAAAAGAAACGAAACTGAGTTATTTGTAGTGAGGTGGATGGACCTAGAGTCTGTCATACAGACTGAAGTAAGTCAGAAAGAGAAAAACAAATACAGTATGCTAATGCATATATATGGAATCTAAAAAAAAAAAAAAATAATGGTACTGATGAACCTAGTTGCAGGGCAGGAATAAAGAGGTAGATGTAGAGAACGGACTTGATGACACAGGGTGGGAGGGCGAAGCTGGGGCGAAGTGAGAATAACATCGACATATATACACTACGGAATGTAAAATAGTTGTCTGGTGGGAAGCAGAAGCATAGCACAGGGAGATCAGCTCGGTGTTTGTGATAACCTAGAGGGGTGGGATAGGGAGGGTGGGAGGGAGGTGGAAGAGGGAGGGGATATGGGGACATGTGTATGCATACGGCTGATTCACTTTGTTGTGCAACAGAAACTTACACGGTATTGTGAAGCAATTATATTCCAATAAAAATCTATTTTTAAAAAAAGGGAATATGGATACAAGTGGACAGCCGTAACCCTACAGTTCCACGCCAGGGTGGCTCTGAAGGACAATGAAAGAAAATCCTCCTAGTGGGCAGGACTTCAAGAGGCACTTTGCCCACTTTGTCTGGGCTGAGAGACGGCCGGAAGTATGGGTCTATATGGATTCATTGGCAGGGATGTGGAAGGAATATGATTGGAAGGTTGGTGACAAGGAGGTCTGGGGAAGAAGTATGTGGATGTGTCTCTCCAAACGGGCATGGAATGCCAGGATATTTGTGCCCCATGTAACTGCTCACTAAAGGGTATTCACTGCAAAGCAGGCTCTTGCCAATCAGGTGAACAAAGCACGTTCTAAGGATGTCAGTCAGCCTCTTTGCACAGCTACCCCAGTGCTTGCTCAATGGGCCCATGGCACCAAGTGGCCATGGCGGCAGGGTTTGAGTCCAAGTCTATGCACGGGCTTCCCCTCACCAATGCTGACTTGACTGACTACCATCTCATCAGCCAGAAGCAGATACCAACACTGAGCCATACTGGGGGGCCCAGCCAGCCACCTCGTGGCAGGTTGATTACATTGGACCCTTTCCATGATGGAAGAGGCAGAGATTTGTGCCCAATGGACTATACACACATTGTGGATATGGACGTGCCTTTCCTGCTCACAGTGTTTCTGCAGGCAACCCCGTGCATGGAGCTGCGGAGTGCCTCGCTCACGGCCCTGCTGCTTCACACAACACTGCTTTGGATCAAAGAAGTCACCTCACGTCAGAAGAAGAGCAGCAAAGGGCTGATGCCCGTGGAATTAACCAGTTTAATCACATACCCTATCACTCAGAAGCAGCTGACCTAATAGAAAGGTGGGATGACCGACTGATGACCTAGTTATGGTGCCTGTTGGGAGTCACCACTCTGAAGGGATGGGGTTCTGTCTCACAGGCTACAGTGGATGCTTTGAGTCAGAGACCATCACGAGGCGCTGTTTGTCCCACAGCCACGATAGCCGGGCCTGGGAATCAGGGCAAGAGTGGCTGCTCTTGCTTTTTTTTTTTTTTTTTTTTTGCGGTACGCGGGCCTCTCAGTGTTGTGGCCTCTCCCGCTGCGGAGCACAGGCTCCGGACGTGCAGGTTCAGCGGACATGGCTCACGGGCCCAGCCGCTCCGCGGCATGTGGGATCTTCCCGGACCGGGGCACGAACCCATGTCCCCTGCATCGGCAGGCGGACTCTCAACCACTGTGCCACCAGGGAATCCCCCTGCCTTATAATTCTGATTCTGCCCCTCAATAGCTGTGTGATTGGTGCCCGTCATTTCATAACTCTGAGCTTCAGTTTCCATATCTCTAAAATAGGGAAAACAATATTTATTCCTCAGGGTTGCTCTGACGACATGAGAATGAAAGCTTAGCATGGTGCTTGGTCATGGTGAAGAAGATATTCAAGAACATCTCTTCATCCTGAATATGAAGCCAAATATCTCCCTTTAAATTGTTTGTCAACCATTTTCAACATTAAGTTCCAGGGTCCTAGAACTCTTGGGTTAATTCATCGTTCTTTATTTCCCAAGAGCAGGCTACTGGGAGACTTCCACAGTGTCCCCACCACTCAACCAGCAGATGGAAGGGAGGGAGGCTCTGGGGAGATCCCAGGTGGCACCTACCTGAAATCCCCAGGAGCGGAGGTGGCATCCTCTCTCTGGGTGTGCCCTTTCCTTAGAAAATTATTCCCCTGCTGTGCTGAGGACTGTTTTATTTTATTTTATTTTTATGTATTTATTTTTGGCTGTGTTGGGTCTTCGTTTCTGTGAGAGGGTTTTCTCTAGTTGCGGCGAGCGGGGGCCACTCCTCATCGCGGTGCGCGGGCCTCTCACTGTCGCGGCCTCTCGTTGCGGAGCACGGGCTCCAGACACGCAGGCTCAGTAGTTGTGGCTCACAGGCCTAGTTGCTCCGCGGCACGTGAGATCTTCCCAGACCAGGGCTCGAACCCATGTCTCCTGCATTGGCAGGCAGATTCTCAACCACTGCGCCACCAGGGAAGCCCCTGAGGACAGTTCTGACCTGCTCTTTCTCTCAGACTCATTGCCAAGTGCTTGATTCTGTGAGGAGGGAGGAAATGGTCCTGTTAAAACCTCTGGGCAGGGGCTGGGGTGGTACAGAGGCAAAGCTCTGTTGAAGGTGGTATTCGTGCTGGGGTCCCCTCCCCAGGTCGCCCCAGGCCTCCTCCCCAGCAAGTGGGAGAAGCTGAGCTGGGCCGTTAAGGCACCCTTGGGAGACAGCCCCCATCTCAGGACCCTTCTACATTTGGTGTCCCCAAGATGACTCCTCCAGGACTTAGGATTCCCTCTCCCCCAGGGGCAGCTCCTCAGGCCTTGCCCCGACCTCATAACTGATCACTTTGCGACAATCCCACATGACTGATTCCTAAGTAAAATCCCATCCTAAAGCCTAACCGGTCGCCTCTCCTGACCTGTATAAATCTTGCTCATCCTCGAGGGCACGAGGAACGCTAACCTGGACGACCGCCCCCCGCCGCTTCCCTCAGCACTGGCTCCCCTCTCCTGAGTGTCCCCTAAGGACTCGCTTTCTCCGGACTGGGAACCGACTGGTCATCCTTTCTCCTAGCTCCCAGCGGGGCGGCTGAATCAAAGACCGAAGCTCCGGGTAAAAAAAACCTTAATCCGGAGCACTGGGAATCGGGCCGGTCCGGGCGAGCCAGGGAAGCGGTCTCCTCCGCCACAGGGGAGGCTGGGGCGCAGTGACTGCGCCTCGGAAGCCTGCGGCGTCCTGGCGTTTTCTCCGACAGCCCTGCTTCCTGATCAGTTTCAGCCACGTCCAGGTGGGTTAAAGGCTGAAGCCCACCTTCGAGGGGCAGAAGGAGGCGGCTGCCGGAGACGACCGCGGGCGCGGCGGGACCAGCAACTCCTGCTCCCCGGGAGCCGCGGCAAGAATAAACGCAGTTTACATGCTCATGGCTTCTCCGTTCATAAATGTTACATTTTCATCCACAGTTTTCATCTGAGGCAGCTGAGCACTAACCAGCTTTGTTTTTCCAAAACGCCAAGTGTAACCCCTCGGCGGGACGTGCGGCGTCTTCGGGGCCGCAGCTGCAGCTCGCGGGCCTCCAGATGGCCACGGGGGCGGGCCGTGGGCGGGGAGGCCCTGAGCTCGGAGCCGTGCGGGCCGCCGGCCCCTCGTCGAGGGAAGGGGCCCCAAACCTGAGGGCCGGGAGAAGCTGCGGGGACAGCGAGCCCGGGCCCTGACCCCCGGGGAGGCTGAGGTCTGGGAAGCAGGCCTCATTGTGGGCGCGTGTGGCCCTCGCAGGGACGACGGGGGGCGTCCAGGATCTTCCCTCCTGGGGGTGCGGGCGGGGAGTGCGCTGCAAAGCCGGGACTCCGAGCGCTAGCTCACCTTCCCGAGCTCCAGAAGAGTAGCAGGCCCGGAGGGGCGTGGTCTCGGAGGTGCGTGTCGGGATTCCTAGGGGCGTGGTCTGGGCGGGGCGGCCTCCAGTGACAGCGGACGAAGGCGGTGGTGCTGCCCGCCGGCCTGGCGTTAGGTTGGAAAGGGCTGGAAAGATCAGCTTGGCGTCGTAGGAAGGTCCCTCAGGCGCTGGACAGTGGGTGGGGAGGGAGAGATCGCAGGGAGAGATTCCAGGTCAGGAGGCGATTTCAGAAAAGTGCGGAAAAGGAAAAGCCCTCAGTAGAGCAACAACAGGGGCAAGGAGCGAAAGGAGTGGGCTCGAGAGGCGAAAGGCGTGGAGGACTGGCCTCCCAACCTGAGGTAGACGGGGTGTGGGCGGCGAGAGGCAGGGAGGAGTCTGAGCGCTCGGTTCTCGAGGCCCCGTCCGTGCCCCGTCACCCGCTGGCTGCTCCCGAGGGCGGGCTGGCAGCGGCAGCTTTTCCCACACCCGATTTCCCGAGACTGGGCAGCGCTCCTCCGGAATCCGTCCTTGGCAGCCGCCGCTTCGGGCGCGGAGCCGCGAATCGCGCAGGAAGTGCAGGAAGGACCCTATGCGCGGCCCTCTGCTGACCAGTCTGGAGCCAGCGCGGTCGCCTCGGCTCAGCTGGCCGTGAGGCCACCGAGTTCCCCAACACGCTGTCGGGGCCCACTGGGGCTAAGCCCGGGCCTGGGACGTCTTGAGGGTGCCCGAGGCTGGTGACAGAAGTCCTGGCCACCTCTCTCTGTCCCCACTCCGTCTCGCTCCCCTACACTTGGAATCAGAACTGCTTATTTCAAGTCCAAATGTGATGATGATAACCAATTAAATCTGTGCATTGATCACTCACTGTGTGTGCGTTCTGGCTCTGTGCTAAGCATTTTTTCATGCTTTTTCTCATAAATTCCCCTCCTCTCCTACCCCTTTCGTCATGTTGGCCAGCACCACCTGTACTATTATTTACTTATTATAATTTTTAATCCACTCAAAATGTAAAGAGGTGCTATCTGAAATCCCAGGTTTGATGTACAATGTTTATTTTACTAGTTCATAAACTATCTATCTATCTATCTGTCTCTATATATTTTTTTTAAATGTTCACTCATGGGAGTTCCCCAGCGGTCCAGTGGTTAAGACTGCACTAAGAACTGCACGGGGTGGAAGTTCGATCCCTGGTCTGGGAAATAAGATCCCACATGCCCTGCGGCGCGGCCAAAAAAAAAAAAAAAAATCACTCATAAGCCACATGAAATCACCTCATGTCCCACCAGTGGTCCCTGTTTTTTGGACTGGTAAACTGAGGCTCATGGAGGTTAAGTGCCCCGCCCACGGTTGTGGCATTGGCCAAGCTACTGCTCTACTTAACTCCTGAAACTGCCCGCAAACCAGACACAGGCGACTACAAAAGGATACAACCTGGAGCGGTCCAAACAGAAGGATTCTCACAAAGGGGAACCACAAACACAGGGATGTGTCCAAGACACTAGGGCTGGGCAGGGATGGGAAGCTGGGGATACTCAGCCTCACTTCTCCCATCTCTGAAATGGAGGTAGTAACAGTCTCCTTCCTGAGGTCCTTGTGAGAACTGAGATAAAGCAGAGTGTTTAGTACAGTGCTTGGCTTGGCACATAGCAAGTCCTCAATAAATCCCTCCTGTTGCTATAAAAAGTTGGGTAAGGAGCTCTGAAGCCATGCTAGTGAGTGAGTGGCTCCTCTTCCAGAATATCTAAGATTCCACAAACTCTGCTCCCCTTAGGCCACCACTGTTAGCGGTTTGGTGCATATCTTTCCAGACCTTTCCTATGCATATGCATGTAGTCTCTGTGTATATATGATGTGTACATACACACACGATTTACAAGTGATTTGCGGTTTTGTTGCTGTTTTTTTTAGTAGACTCATAATGGAAAGTAAAATGCTACGCTTGCTGCACAGCTTTCTTTTTTATTTAACAATACAGCTTGGAAACCTTTCCACATCAGCATGTATAGTCTCTCTGCCTCATTCTTTTCAGTGGCTATATAGTATTTATTTCTTTCTTTTTAAAAAATATTTGTTTATTTATGTGGTTGCACCAGGTCTTAGTTGCAGCAGACAGGCTCCTTAGTTGTGGCATGTGAATTTTTTTAGTTGCGACATGCATGTGGGATCTAGTTCCCTGACCAGGGATCGAACCTGGGCCCCCTGCATTGGGAGAACAGAGTATTATCCACTGCACCACCAGGGAAGTCCTGGCTACACCAGTATTTCTTTTTTTTTTTTTTTTTTTTGCGGTACGCGGGCCTCTCACTCTTGTGGCCTTTCCCGTTGTGGAGCACAGGCTCTGGACACACAGGCTCAGTGGCCATGGCTCACGGGCCTAGCCGCTCCCGCGGCATGTGGGATCTTCCTGGACCGGGGCACGAACCTGTGTCCCCTGCATCGGCAGGTGGACTCTCAACCACTGCGCCACCAGGGAAGCCCTCATTATAAATTTTAACTAATTATTAATGTATAGAAATTATATTGACTTTTTAAAAACTGCAGTATAATTGACTTACCACATTACATTAGTTTCAGGTGTACAACATAGTGACTCAATGTTTTATACATTACAAAATGATCACCACTATTTACTTTTGTATATTTTATTACCTACCATCTTATTGAGATCTCATTAAAACCAATAATTTTGTAATTGAGACTCTTGGGTTTCCAAGATAAATATTATTTGTTAATAATAACAATTTTATAATAAACATATCAGTGAATATTTATTGAGCATTTACTATGTGCCAGGAACGTTCCAAGCAGCTGACGTGTTTTAATTCATATAATCCTCACAACCTCAATAGCACAAACATACAAAACACACAACAGCAAACAAATATTCTATCTCTCCCATCTTACAGGGAACAAAAACAAAAACACTGAGCTCCACTTTCCTCTTCATTTACTTTCCATTTCTCTTTATTTTAAGCAAAACTCCTGGAGTTACCAATTCATTTCTTCTAATTCTTTTTAAAAACATTTCCAACTGATTGTTTTGAAAATTTTAAGCCTATAAGAAAAGTTGAAAGAATGGCACAATGTAAATTTACCAATTGTTATTTTACCATATTTGTTTTATCTTTTTCTCTATATATGTTTTCTTTTTTTAATTGAAGTATAGTTGATTTACAATGTTGTGTTAATTTCTGCTGTACAGCAGACTCAGTTATACATATATATACTTTTTTTTTTTTTTTTTGCGGTACGCGGGCCTCTCACTGTTGTGGCCACTCCCGTTGCGGAGCACAGGCTCCGGACGCGCAGACTCAGCGGCCATGGCTCACGGGCCTAGCCGCTCCGCGGCATGTGGGATCTTCCCAGACCAGGGCACGAACCCATGTCCCCTGCATCGGCAGGCGGACTCTCAACCACTGCACCACCAGGGAAGCCCCATATATATACTTTTAAAATATTCTTTTCCATTATGGTTTATCCCACGACATCAAATATAGTTCCCTGTGCTATACAGTAGGACATCATTGTCCATCCATTCTATATGTAATAGTTTGCATCTACTAACCCCAAACTCCCAGTCTATCCCTCCCCCACCTTCCCCTCTATATATTTTGGATTAAGCTGCAGCTATTACGACTCTTCACTCCTTCAGCATGAGTGAAGAACAAGTACATTCTCCTCTATAACCTTAACACCATTATCATACACCAAAGAAATTTGAAATTGATATATTATTTAACATATATTCCATACTGAAATTTGCCCAACTGTCCCCAAAGTTTCTTTTTAACTTTTTTTTTAATCCAGGATCCAATGAAGGATTGATTAACATGCAATTAATTGTCATGTCTCTTAAGTCACCTTTAATCTGAAACAGTTCCCGGCCTTGTTTTGGTTTGTGAAATGGACATTTTTTAAGAGTCTAGGCCAGTTGTTTTGTAGTATGTCTCACGCTTTGGATTTAGCTGGTTGTTTCCTCATGATTATATACAGATTAAACATTTGGGGTAAACGTTTGGGTAACGTTGTGTCCTTAGGGTTTTACATCAGGGATTTATAATGTCAGTTCGTCTCATTATTGACAATGTGAAGTGTGATCATTTTGCTTAAAGCCCCAGTCGCTCTTGAATCCACTCTAATCAGGTTTTGTTCCCTCGATTTCACCAACATGGTTCTTATCAAGATCACCAATTACCTCCACGTTGCCAAATCCAATGGTCAACTCTCAGACCTCCCTCTTCCTGACACAGCAGCAGTATTTGTCACAGAGACCACTCGTCTTCCTTGGAGTACTTGCTGCTTCGGGCTTACAGACATCACAGACGCCTGGCTTTCTTCCTGTCAGCCCACTCGTCTCAGTCTCCTTCGGAGTGCTCCCTCGCTCCCTAAACTCTGAATGCTGAGTCCCTGAGTGCTTGGACCTCTTCTCTAATTTCTATCTACACCCACTCCCTTGGTGATCTCATCCAGCTTCTTGGCTTTTAGACCATACATTTACTGATGACTTCTGAATTTCTGTCTCCAGCCCAAACCTCTCTCTTAAACCCCAGGCTCGTATCCAACAATCTACTTGAAATCTCCACTAAAGTCTAATAAGCGTCTCAATCTTAACATGTCCATAACTAAGGTCCTTATATTCCCCTCCAACCTGCCCCGTCAGGTTCCCTTGTCTCAAGCAGTAGCAACTTCATTCTTGCAGTTGCTCAGGCCAAAAACCTTGGCACCATTAACTCCTCTCTTTCTCATGCCCACACCCATTAGCAAGTCCCAGCAATCCTACCTTTCAAAAATAGCCAGCATGCCACTTCTCACCACCTCCACTGCCAACACTCAAGTCCAAGCCACAATAACATGTCACATTTAGGTTACTGCCAGTAGCTTCCTAAGGGGTTTTCCTTCTTGCTCTACCTTTATTCTACTCATTTTAAAACTTAAGTTTAAAACTTAAGTCACACCATATTATTCTTCTGCTTAAAACTTTCCCGAGGCATCTCCTCTCACTCAGCGTCCTTACTAGGACCTCTAAGTCCTGCAGGATCTGGTCCCCATTGCATCTCTGATTTCTCTCCTACTCTGCTCACTTCTTCCACTGCACCCATTCCTGTCTCCCTGTGGTTCCTGAACACACCAGGCTTGCCCCCAGCAGGACCCCCAGTAGGGCCTGGAATATTCTTCTCTCACATCTGTGTGGCTTGCTCTCTCATTTTCTTTAGGGCTTTACTCCAAAGACAC
Organism: Mesoplodon densirostris; assembly: GCF_025265405.1. Taxonomy (NCBI): domain Eukaryota; kingdom Metazoa; phylum Chordata; class Mammalia; order Artiodactyla; family Ziphiidae; genus Mesoplodon; species Mesoplodon densirostris. The sequence continues at coordinate 170,412,534 of NC_082662.1, forward strand.
CTCAGTGATGCCTTCCTGGCCTAACTCCCAACACCCACCTCCCTTGTATCACAACACTTTTCACCCATGTTACTTTTTCTCTTTGGCACCTACTGTTATCTAATAAACGATGTGCAGTCGTCCCTCCGTGTCTGTGGGGGATTGGTTCCGGGACCCGTCTCACACACCAAAATCTGCTGATGCTCAAGTCCCATAGTGGGCGCTCTGTATTTGAAGATGCGGAACCCGGGGTAATCGAGGGCTCACTGCATATTTATTGAAAAAAAAATCCACCTATAAGTGGACCTGCACAGTTCAAGCCTCCGTTGTTCAAGGGCACGAGTTTGAACTCTGTGGGTCCAAGGATACGCAGATTTTTTTCACTAAATACATCCTACAGTACCACACGATCAGTGGTGGTTGATTCCCTGGATATGGAACCATGGCCGTGGAGGGGCCAACTATGGCTCTTGAGCATCCGAGATTTTGGTATCTGCGGTGGGTCCTGGATCCAATCCCAGGGGATTCGGGGGAACAACTGTATTTTCCTTCTTTATCTTTAAGGATTATCCTTGTCTATTTCCCTCACTAGAATGTAGCTCCATGAGGACAGAGAATTTTAACTTCGTTTTGGTCACTTCAGTATTCCTTCAACAGTGCCTGGCACATGGAAGGTGCTCCATAAATACTGAATGAACAAGGCATCAGGTGGACCTGGACTCCCCCCGCACTGCTGGTCTTGCGGGGTCTTATTTCACCGACCAGGGATCAAACCAAGGCCACGGCAGTGAAAGCCCGGAGTCCTAACCACTGGACAGCCAGGAAACTCCCAGAGCCGGAACTCAGCTATGAAGCTATACTGCAAATAATTATTTCCTTTAAAAAAATACATTTTCTCATTGACTAGAACTTTCCAAAGAATGTTTAGCGATAGTGGTGAAAAAAGTACTCATAATGACTTTAAGAGAATGCCTCTTACCTATGGTTTCACCACTAGTTATGTACTTACCGATTCAACTGACTTTGTCGTGATAAGGGTGTTACCTAAATCCTATTTCACTTAGACACCTATGCTTAATGGCATAAGAATGATAACTATTCAGCAGGGTTTTAATAGAAAATGCGTACTACTTAGAAAGATAGGAAGTTGGAGGCATTTTTCTCTACAACTTTGCAAGAAACAATATGTATGCTGACTTGCTTTACCGGAATTTAAAATTCTAGCCCAGCATTTATTGAATATTATGTGCCAAGCCTCACGTTTTCACGTTTTCACTTAATCTTCAAAACAATAAATCAGTTACTATATTTTAAGGTTATACAAGCTTAATGTTAAAATCTGAAGGACAGCAAGAACGTTCATTCTAGCATGAATGCAACTGATTTTTATTTAGGTTTACTATGTACCAGCACTGGGGCTACAATGGAGAAGACAATGAACCCCTGTTTTGTAGCACATTCTAGTAGGGGTAGAGTCAGGAAAAATGCAATGTAATTTCAGATTTTGATAAATAAGGAAATAAAGCCAAGGGATGTGACAAAGGATATGTGGGCAGAGGGTTTGGCTACAGCTTAATAAGCAAGTGGTGGAAAGAGAAGATTGACAGGGCCAGATCCTGCAGGCCTGCCTCATGAGCCAGTTTAGACGTTACTCTGTGAGCAATGGGAAGTCACTAGATATCTTTAAGTGCGGGAATGATCTGAAATGATTTATGTTTTAGAAACATTCTCTGGGGGCTATGTGAAGAGGCCGGAGGGAATGAGTGGATGAATGCAGACTGATTTAAGTTATGGCAATAGTCCATAACTTAGCTGCTGATAGCAGCTCGGACTAGGATGGTAGAAGGAGGAAGTGGAAAGTTTTGGATGCACTTTTGGAGAAAGTCAACAGGATTTAATGGAGGTGAGGAAGAGGGAGGAATTAAGGGGGTAGCTCAAGACTGAGCAGGTGGTGAGCAGCATGTTTTCAAATGAAGAGTTTTCTTGTAATTTCTATAATCTGTCCCTCTCATTCCCAATTTTGTCTCCTCCGGCCCCCATTTGTTTCTGCTGTCAAGACTTGCCTTAACTTCTTCTAGTGTCCCCGACAAATTAACTGCTCTTATTTGTATGTCTCACACGTAGAGCATGGGAATTAGAGAGGAAGGCCTTGGATTTAGTCTACCGGGAAACAAATTCCATCCCCTCTATTTATTGTGTGATCTTGGGCAAGTTTCACCTGTAAAATAGGGTATATAATAGTACCCACCTTACAGAGTTGTTGAGAATTTAGATTGGAGCAGCTTTACACCTTTACATACTCAGCATCCAGCAGATCCTCGATATATTCAAATATGCAAAGTTGATTTCCTCTCAGATTCTAGGCTGTCAAGATGAGAAGGGCAAGAGCTTGGACATTGTTCAAGCACTAACCCACCTGACAGTATTTAACCAAGAGAAGATTTCCTCCCCTCATTTGCCTAAGAGAATGACATTTCCAAATTCCTTCCTAGAAGTTCTTCCAGCATTCCCTGATTTCCCTAAAACCTTATCTAAAGTTTTTATCTTACCACATGATTTCATAGGGTTTTTCATCTGTAAATGTGTCTTAGATTTTAGGAATATTTTCTGGAAACTTTTACATATTAATCAGCTATTTTCATAAGATACTTCATATTCAAAAGCTGGTTACCACCTTGTTACAGATGCTAAAAACTGAATGATAACGAGTGGTGAGTTTAGCTATGGTCCCCACATATCACTTTGGGCCCAACTCTAATTCACTATAGATTTTTCCTAGGTAAATTCTCATGTAGCCAACTCCAAAGTATAGCAGGTAAGAGGATTTTCAGCCCAGGTTAATAAGCATCAATGGGAGTGGCAGATCACACTCATATCTAAGTCAAAGAATAACCCTGACCTCAAAATTATGAATATTGTTTAGACCCTAGTCAAATAAGAATAATCCTCCCAAATTTCATTGCCTCTTTAGTTAAGTAGGAAAGAGTTACCTACCTTATAGGAATAAGAGAATACATGTCAAGTATTAACAGCCCATGGTATACTGAGACAAGCTCAGTACATTGACCAGACATCCGTGTACCTGCTTTGAGTGCCAAGTTCATCTATTCTGTATCAAACATACTTCAATTGGCTCTTAGTAGCTTATACTGCAGTGAACATATGCTCCTGCCAATACTCCAAGTAATACTAGTGCCTGCCTGTAGAAGCCTATACAAACGATCACACTAAAACTAGGATACCATGTCAACAAATTAGAAACAGGCTCTCAAAAAATCTCATATTTCTCACATTGATTTTATGACCTAAAATCTAAAAATAAAGTTACTGCTAAAAAGGAGCTTAACACCAATGTTTATGTTTATAAGCCCAATGTTATATCTTATTGACATGAATCTGTTCTTAGCCCATTGATTAGTTCATCTCAGTTCACTTCCAGAGCAGCTTCACTCATATGCTACAACTCATGTCACAGTTTCCTGTGCTATACTGTATGTTCTCATTATCTATTTTATACAGAGTATCAATAGTGTATATATGTCAATCCCAATCTCCCAATTCATCCCACCCCCATTCCCCCTGGTATCCATACATTTGTTCTCTACATCTGTGTCTCTATTTCTGCTTTGTAAATAAGATCGTCTATACCAATTTTTTCAGGTTCCACATATATGTGTTAATATACGGTATTTGTTTTTCTCTTTCTGACTTACTTCACTCTGTATGACAGTCTCTAGGTCCATCCACATCTCTACAAATGACCCAATTTCGTTCCTTTTTATGGCTGAGTAATATGCCATTGAATATATGTGCCATATCTGCTTTATCCATTCCTCTGTTGGTGGACATTTAGGTTGTTTTCATGTCCTGGCTGTTGTAAACGGTGCTGCAAGGAACACTGGGGGAGCATGTGTCTTTCTGTTCGTTTTGAATTTTTTTTTTAATTAATAAATTTTTGGCTGCGTTGGGTCTTCGTTGCTACGCATGGGCTTTTCTCTATTTGCAGCAAGCAGGGACTACTCTTTATTGCGGTGCGTGGGCTTCTCATTGCAGCGGCTCCTTTTGTGGAGCATGGGCTCTAGGCACACAGGCTTCAGTAGTTGTAGCACACAGACTCTAGAGCACAGGCTTAGTAGTGGCGCACCGGCTTTGTTGCTCCGCGGCATATGGGATCTTCCCCAACCAGGGCTCGAACCCATGTTCCAATCAGGCGGCTTCTTAGCCACTGCGCCACAAGGGAAGCCCCCTTGTTTTGAATTTTATTTTTTACACAGCAGGTTCTTGTTAGTTATCCATTTTATACCTATTAGTGTATATATGTCAATCCCAATCTCCCATTCATCACACCACCACCCCTCCCCCCGCTTTCCCCCCTTGGTGTCCATACGTTTGTTCTCTACATGTGTCTCTATTTCTACCTTGCAAACCTGTTCATCTGTACCATTTTTCTAGATTCCACGTATATGCGTTAATATATGGTTTTCCTCTTTCTGACTTACTCTGTATGACAGTCTCTAGGTCCATCCATGTCTCTACAAATGACCCAATTTCGTTCCTTTTTGTGGCTAATGTTCTGTTGTGCATATGTACATCTTCTTTATCCATTCATCTGTCCATGGGCATTTAGGTTGCTTCCATGATGTGGCTATTGTAAACAGTGCTGCAATGAACATTGTGGTACATGACTCTTTTTGAATTAGTTTTCTCAGGGTATGTGTCCAGTAGTGGGATTGCTGGGTTGTATGGTAATTCTTTTAGTTTTTTAAGGCAGCTCCACAGTGTTCTCCATAGTGGCTGTATCAATTTACATTCCCACCAACAGTGCTAGAGGGTTCCCTTCTCTCCACACCCTCTCCAGCATTTGTTTGTAGACAATTTTTTAATGATGGCCATTCTGACTGGGGTGAGACACCTCACTGTAGTTCTGAGTTGCATTTCTCTAATAAGAAATGTTAAGTCTTAAAAGGTTCACCATCCTCATTTCACATTCATCACCCCAATGCTAAATAAAACAGTGCTAAGAATGAACTATAGGTGCTTGATTAATAACTTCAGGATTAATATACAATATCTTAAAATAGCCAGCTCTCTGATGCACTAATTTTTGAGCTGAAGACTGTTACAATTGCAGTTAAATTACCGTTAAATATTCAAAGTTTAATAACAGAGATTATGTTTATAAATGTACTTCCACTACTTATACAGATTTAACTATTTTCGTGTGATTCTGCTGGCCAGCTAGGTTTGGGAATTGCTGGTTAAAAGTACACATATCCATAGTCAAACTCTGGTTTTGGAAAATAGATATACCGTCTTCAAATTTTTTTTTTTTTTTTTTTTTTTTGCGGCACGTGGGCCTCTCACTGTTGTGGCCTCTCCCGTTGCGGAGCCTGTCCGGACGCGCAGGCTCAGCGGCCATGGCTCACGGGCCCAGCCGCTCCACGGCATGTGGGATCTTCCCGGACCAAGGCACGAACCCGCGTCCCCTGCATCGCCAGGCGGACTCTCAACCACTGCGCCACCAGGGAAGCCCACCATCTTCAAATTTTTAAAAATTTGGAGGAAAGCCAGTAGCTCCAGTTTCCTTCCCATACGAAGCTTATACTTTCCTCCTCTCTCAACAGTTTCAGATAAAAAGTGACAAAACACTTGATACTAAAATTATTCTGAATATGTAAATTTCAAGTAAGTTAATTGTACAGATAAGGTTTATAGTAAAGACCAAAAGCAGGTATAGTTTAATGTATTTTAATAGCAAACTTACAGGAACAGCACAGAAGACAGACAACATTAAAAACATGTACTTGCATATAGGACAACTCAGTTAGAAAAGTATAGTGAATGGATGGAATCTACTGTATGATAAAAATGCTACAAACACCATTTAGTTGCAGTCAATAAGAAATTTACTTGTTTTAAAAAAATCCAAATGCTGGCATTGTCCAGAAAAATTTAACAGGTTTATTTATAATTGTTATAAAGTTGAACTGCTGAAACTTGTTCACTGAAACATTTTGACTTGCATTAATGCTTTATGTCCCCGCATTTATATTAAAAATTCACACACAAATGAAAATGGGAAAACTGCCAATACCTGATTTCTGTCCCCCATTTTTCCACCTGCAATCATATACTTAGGTACCTTTTGACCCCACGGGAAAAAAAAAAAAAAAAAAAAAAAAAATCTAACGTTCAGAACTACCAATAACAGGAAGAGAATTTTTTTTTTTTTTTTTAAAGAATGAAATGTTTCCCATCATAGTGGATTCTTAAGCACGTTCTCCACGTATGCGGCGTGCTAGCTGGATGTCTTTTGGCATAATCGTTACACGTTTGGCATGGATAGCACACAGGTTGGTGTCTTCAAAAAGGCCAACCAGATAGGCCTCACTTGCCTCCTACAACAGGAATAAAGAAAAAAATATTAATATTATCAATAGTTAAGTTACATCTGTATCAGTTAAAAAGATGAGGTTTTTGAGCCCTTTAAAAACCTATTTCAGAAGATGTTGACTATTTTACCAAATGCTTACATTTTAAAATCTGTGCAACAAGGCTGAAAGGCAGCTTATGAAAGTGAAAACTCAAGTCTTTATCAAATAATACAAGTCAAATAATTTCACTACTAAAAAAGTTTAATTTTTTAAATGTTATATGTGATTTTTAGTAAACTGAAATGTGTCTTGAGTAAAGCAAAAAATCCAACTTAAATTCTAACATTCATTCTCATCCTCAGAAAGATAAATGGAATCATGTATCTAATCCAAAGTAATATACTCTCCTACCCTGTTGTGTCCTCCTTTTTCTGAATCTTACTCACACTTCATTATATCTGTTTGACCACTGGTTTCCATCATATGGTCCTCATCTACCTTTCCTTTAACACCTCAGTTTTACCATTAGATTGCTATTGGGTCCCAGAACACACCAGATTTGTGTCTTACTTACATACATTGACCTATTTTGCTGAGATATGCCCCTATGCCCCCCACTAACTGTACCTTCCTCTATGCACCCCTATCTGTAATGGCATTTTTGCTACCTCCCAGCATTAACATTGATCCCTCTAGTTTTTCTCATTATACTCTTAAGACTTTTCTGAAGGCATCTTCTTATCCCTACTTTCACTCAAAAACTGGTAGCTACATGAATCATTCACCAACACTTGGCATGTAAAGAGGAAAAAAGGGGAGCTTCTACTTATAATTAACTCTTAAATTGATAGTACATCTTACAGCTGTCTGAAAAGCTGAAGAATCCTTTAGTCTAGGTTAAAACATCTGCTTACTCATTTTGAAATGAACCTACTGTTTTACCAGTCATCAGCCCAACTGTTTTAGTGGATTAGGAACACACTAAATGAAAGACGTTATTTGGCTTCTCTATTAGCAAGTTATTTCTCTGTTCAAGATATATTTAGGGGAAAAAAACAGATTTTTGTAATTGCTATTTTTGTCCTAATTTAAAAAATTATTTCCATTTTGGAAACTCTAGGTAATAAAACTAAAAGAGAAATACACAGAATACTTGAGCAATTCAAGCCCCACAATACTACATAACACACAAGATACAGAGATGGGAAGAACCAGTTTTGCTTTTTACAAACATTTTGACTTTGCCAATAAAACTTGAGGTTCTGCTTTTAAAAGCACTAACACAGCAATAATTCATCAAAATGGTTTACGTTGTTATTCCATCTTATGAAAAAAATTATTTCCTACATTTGTATCTTCATTCTTTTTAGCCTCATCTCTCTCTTCTATAAAAATCTGTTTCACCCAAAGTTTACTGTCCCTACATGTCTTTCCGCATCATTTGTTATCAAGAGCTAAGTCTTATTTACCTACTCTTTATGGACTACCTAAGATTATTCCATGAAGGAGAAAGCAAACACTCCTCCTGCCTCTGGTTCCCAGGTGCAGGTAACTTTGAACTCCTCTAATTCCTTGGCAATCACATTGGCCTTGTACACTAGTCATCTTTTAATGCCCTTAAATTACTTAACAGAGATCTCTAACCCTAACTGAAATTTGCATGTTTTCCTTTTTTTTTTCTTGGCCGGGATATGTGGCTTGCGGGACAGTTCCCTGACCAGGGATTGAATGCGGCTCCTCAGCTGTGAAAGCGCGGAGTCCTAACCGCTGGACCACAAGGGAATTCCCGAAATTTGCATCTTTTCTATGCAATTAGTTCCGTGTATCTTACCTATTCCAAAAAATATATTAAAAGCAGAAGTCCTTAATGTTCAGGGATTAATTCTTGGGATACTCTAGAAATGGGTAAAAAATTTAGGAAACACAGCATACTGTAGCCTACCTACTCTTACAGGTTCACAACACACATCAGATACTAGGACTGAAGTTCCTCAAGAAAGAAACTAGTTTCTCTTTTGTTTCACCCAGCGTATCTCAGGATTATGCAAATCTAGAAGGCTTCTGCAAAACACAGCACTATGAGCTGCTATATAGACAAGCCAACAGGTCCTGCAATTCTGAGACCATTTAAGAGTGGAATAATGATCTACTGGCTCCCCTAGTGCTACTCAAATGTGGCATGTGGCAGCTGGGCCTCTCACTGCCATCTTACAACCTGGCTATAGGTTTTATAGGGGTGTGTCTGGTCAGCTCTGGGAGAGCAGTCAATACTCAGGGAATATAACCATGACTCATATATTTCTAACTCTATTGCCAGTGTCCCAAAGTCTCCTAAACATTAAGGCCATGATGGGAATTAAAGACTGACACATTAATTTATAGCCCAATGAACGTAATTTTGAGATAACAGCAAAATAAAAAATATCTTATAACTGGAAGGAAATGTTAATGTACAACATTTTGAGTATATTCAATATCTGACTCTTCCACCACTTCAAACCACCAATGTCCATTTTTAACACGATACCTTAGTTCAAACTCTCAGATATTAGGGGCAAAGGCTAAATTTCAAGTTAGCTAATTCTTGATTATCTATGGCAAACCTAGACTAAATTCTCTCCCATCCTCACTGGACTTCCTCCCCTCCTCATTTAGTTGTATTAGAAAAGTTGTAAACTGTAATTCTAAAGGCAAAAATAGTGATTTTTGGAATTCTATTTCAACTGCTCTCTTCTATTGCCCTATTTCCATTAGCAAATTCTCCATCTCTGTATCTTTAAGAGAACTTATGTATTAAAAAAAGCAAAACAAAATAAACTTCTAACAAAGATTACTCTTCCAATAAAGTTACCTAATGCAAGAGTACTACAGGCAGCAGAATTGAACATTTTGCTCAAAACCAATACAACCACACTTACTGACAAATATAAAACACACACCTTAATAACAGCAATGTGGAAGTTTACACACGAATTTTAAAAAGACAATAGTCTTTTACTCAGACTATTTAGTAATCAATTTACAAAGCTCTATCATTGACACTTAAGCTCAACAATGTTGGACTTTCAAGTATAGTGTGTTCTTCAAGCATAGCCCTGCTAACTCTAACTACAAAACAAAATTGGCAGATTTAGATCAATGCTTGAGAATATCAATATTTCTATATTTAATATTAGTGGGGAAAATGTGATTAGCAATTATAGTAATAAACCAAATGGAATCTAAAGATAGTCAATGATCAAAACAGAAAATAAAGGTTTTAAATAACAGCACTGGAAGATTTTAGTAGTTTGAAATTTCAGTTATTTCAATTCATTGAGAATTTAATGGATGCCAACTCCTGGAATTCACCAATCAAATGAAGTTCAGACTAACCATAGAAACAGCTCAACCAATTACACTTCAGGGTAGAATCCACCTATCAAATCTTCCTTACACATAAAGGAAAAGCTTGGCAACAGCAGCCTTGAAAAATCCTCCAATGGAGTGTATGTAGATTCTGGACCCTCCCCCAAAAGAGATTCCGATTCAGGTCTGTGGAGGTGCCCAGCAATCTGCAATTTTAATCGCCTCTAACCCCACGCTCTGAAGGAGGTGGCAGTCTTACCATACTTTGAGTTACAATGATCTAACGAACGCCAAACTCGTTAACATTATAGGTTACTTAAGTGATCGATGTTAATTATACCTACATACCTAATCAAATATCTTACTTGTGGGCATTTCAAGTTTTAATCTTGGCACAAACCACCAGTATTTCAAATATATAACCACAGCTAAAACAGTACTTCTCAAAGTTCTGACACACTGGAGCTAAGATTAAATTCACTATGTTTCCCATTTAAGTGGAAATCCATACATAACCCCCTTTAGCAAACTACAGGTCTTCCAGTTTCTCTTTACAAGCCTAGTGTCTTTTCCTCCTTATGGCCAACCTAATCCTAACTACCACTCATGCTTCTTTACCTCAATGTACAATTCTTTTATGCTGCCTGTTCCCATCCCAGATATTAGGTTCTCTCCACTTGCAACTGCCTCTTCAGGCCCAGGAAGCCATTTATTCTAATATTCCTTTTATATCAGTCACTGTTTGAAACTAATTACCAATACAGACCTTTAGCCCCATGACTTCTTGATGTCCTGCAGCGACTGTAAGCCAAACCAGAAGGTTCTTTTTCCCTTTAAACACTGCAACGTCTAAAATTTTAAAATCCTATGCCTGCTTGTATGACCTCGAGCAACTTAACCTTTCTGACATCTTAACAGTGAAATAGATAAGACCTACCTCATCCGCTTGTGATGATTAAATTTAACAAGCATATGCAAAGATTTAGAATTGTTCTTGGTACAAAGCAGGAACCGCCAACTCTTAGAGCCTTTCCCACCTGCCACTTTACCTGCAAAGCACCAATAGCTGCACTCTGGAAGCGCAGATCTGTTTTGAAGTCCTGAGCAATTTCCCGCACCAGACGCTGGAAGGGAAGTTTGCGAATCAGAAGTTCAGTGGACTTCTGGTAACGTCTAATTTCACGGAGCGCCACGGTACCAGGCCTTTAAAACAAAACACAATAAAGACATGGTTACCAAATACATAAAAAACATAAAAGAGTGGTCATCAGCTTTAAAAAGACACAGTCACTTTTCAAAAAATAAATCACCCAACTATTCTTCAGCTTCTGTATCAAATTTCACTTATTAATTTATGACCTGAATATTCAAGTCTGTTAAGAGTAACACAACAATACCTTTAAAGCAAAAAGCATGATATTAAAGTAGATTCCTGGCAGGGGGGTTTAATCAAAGTCCCCTTTATTTTCTTCCTCTTTAACATATATCACTAACTTGTTATAATTACAACTTGGGAAAGTACTAGGCCACAAATAAAGAGTTTGTCAAAATTGTTCACTCTTCTCAATTTGGCAGCACTCTCCTTCTTCCCACTGGCACCCCCAATTCTTCTAAAAGACCTACCAGCACAACTCAATAAGTTTCCTTTAAAAAATACATTTATGGCATTTAAGTTTGATTTCCCAGAATACCTTTGAATACTGCACATCCCTCATGAATGATCAAATGTGAATACTCTTTTATGGTGTATCTTCCATATGGAAGTTTTCTTTCTTTCTTTCTTTCTTTTTAAAACGAATTTTAGGCAAGAAATTTACCTCAATTCTGACTTATTTCTTCCACTTTTATTTTAGGCTAACTGTAAAATCATTTGCAGAGCGCACCTAAATACAGACAACTTCTGCCCTCTAATGGCAGATGCCCTTAACAACACTGCTCAGGGTAGGTAGTTCAAAACTGTGCTAACAGAAGGAAATAAACGAATTCAAGTAAATGAAGGTCTTAGCTAAAACAAAATGACCCCCAATCTTGATCAAATTACTTTACCAAGAGAAAGAGTATCCTCCAAAATGTATTTAAAAACAACACTATACTATTTAAAAAATATACATTACACCTAACAGCTAAATAAAATGTTACCCTATCCCATTAACGTTATTAGTGATACAACCTCTCCTTTGGGCTATGGGCAAGATCATGGCTTCAAAATTAAACATGTTCCCAATAAAACCTAACACTAAATTTAATATATATATATATATATTAAAGTATTAGTAAATATTCAAAAGGAAAAATCAGTTTCTCTAAAGCAAAAAGTATGATTAGACATCTTTTTATTAAATTATATAGATACTGCTTCGGGAGATAGGCTTTGTCCCATTTTTTTCCCTCCTCTTGTTTTAATACCTGTAACGATGAGGTTTCTTCACCCCTCCAGTAGAGGGCGCACTCTTGCGAGCGGCTTTTGTAGCCAGTTGTTTCCTCGGTGCTTTACCACCGGTCGATTTGCGGGCAGTCTGCTTTGTACGAGCCATGGTATAAAGACCTCCTTACTTACCTACCAGCATCAAAACACAAAAATCACCATACGCAACAACCAAACATACAAGTTTTCCTGCCACTACCACCGCCCCCCCCAAATCTGGAAATTATGATCAGTATAAAAAAATGTCTGTAATGTTACATAATTTGAAAGTGTGCAGATTACGTCTACCACCCAAATATGACTTCCTGAAACAAACTGTAGTACTAGAAAATTGTTAGCATTAACACCAATCATCTCTCAAAAAAGCCAAATCTGAGCGATAAACGGCAAAACAAAAAGACCCCTGACAGCCTTCGCTTCAGTTTCTTTAATTAAAGTAGAAATTAGAAATGTCTGCAAATATTCGATCCACTAACAAGTCAAAAGAACGAAGCCTCAAACCACAGAAAGGTCGAGTCAAATTACAGCAAAAAAGGTTTTGGTCACCCCCCCGCCGCCCCCCCCTTTACGTCTGGCAGTCGATAGACTGCTGTAAATATCTGAAAACATTCTTGCTTTTGCATCTCTACAGTTCTGTTGACAAAAAGGCGTCTCAAAAAACAAGAGAGGAACAACAGCTACCACCAGCGAGCATTCTACAAAGCACCGTCCTGGCGTCCAGTCCTCAGAAGCTTCGCAGTGAAATTAAAAAAAAAGTGCCCCGCACCCAGGCTTTAATTAACGCACGGGACCGGCCGACCAGTCCACCCCAAGCACCACATAAACTTTTGGTTTCGCCTCCTCCGGCCCCTCGGCACAGGGTCCCCCAGCCTGCCCGCCTCGCTCCCAGCGTCTCGCGCAGGCACAAACTCGGCTCCCAGACCAGAACAAAATGGAAACAATCGCAAAACGTATCCGATTCCCTACCAAAGAGACAAAACACCAAATTGCTCGAAAATAGCCCGATCCCCTGCCACGTGCCGCCCTCCAAAATGCAAAAGTTTTTTTGTGCATTTCAAATGCATCAAGTTTCCGCTTCTCTAAAAAAGGAGAAAAAAATGTTTCTCTTTAAAATTTTTTCCTCCTTTTTTGAAATGGGGAAGAGAGAAACGGGGGAAAAAATATGGTCGGTGACCAGAGAAGAGAGACAAGATGGTGAAGCTTAGCAACAACTGTGGGGAGGCAGCAAAAAGCGAGTTACCCCAGGGTGGGAAGCAGAGGCGATTTCCACCCTTTTCCCGCTCGAAAACTGGGGTCCGGGGTCCGGGGGCGGTAGTTAAGAGGCCCGCGCGGGTCGTGGTGAAGGTCTGGGGTCCCGGGAAGGGGCGGCGGGCGGGATTTCACCGAAGAAAGAGGAGCCAGGGGCGCGGGGAGGGAGAGCAGGCTCGGCGACGCGGCGGTTGCTGCTGTTGGGCTGAGGCGGCGAGAGACTGGGGAGCCGCCGGAGCCGCCGCCGCCTGAGGGGTGCGGGAAACTCGCTCCTCACCTCCATTTCTGGGCCAAAAAGTTTGTGGGCCAAGCCGGAGGGACCGTGGGTCCCCTCACCGCACCGCCGGGGCCCGGCCCGGGGTTGACGGCAAGCGGGGCTCGGTTCCGGGGAAGCGGGCAGACGGGGAAACTTACCCCCCTTCTCCTTCGGCTGGAGCTCAGCGAGCTAGAGGCGGCGCTGGCGTCGGAGAGCGACAGCGGCGCGGCGGCGGCAGCGAACACAATTGAAAGATGGCTGACACCGAGGCTATCCCCCAACACACGCCGCCCCGCCCCCGCGCCGCGCGCCAACCAATCACACACAATGGAGGGAAGGCTCGGCCCCGCCCCCGCCCCCTCGCTCGCGTCCCGCCTCCGCCCCTCCCCCCGCGCGCCCGTTCGCTGGCGCGCGCTCGCCCCTCCCCCGCGCGCCGCTTGCTCCCTCCTCCCGGCCACCTCGCGCCGTGTGTGTACAAACACAAAAGACACGCCGAAGGGCCGCCGGCTCCGGCCGAGACGGCCGTCAGCCCGCCCCTGTTTTAACGCCGGCTCTCCGGCCCCGCACTCCCACCCTCCTCCGTGCGCACACGTCTTGGAACTCGGGAAGCCCGGGTTTGGGGCGCCGAGGGGGAAGTGAGGGGGGGAGGGGCGAGCGGGAGGAGGCGCGGTCGGTGAACACCCGGCCTGCGGGCGTCTCGGGCCGCGGCGGGGAGAGCGAGGGAGGGGGCGCCCCGCTCCGGCGCGGGCCCAGGCGCGCGTCCCCGAGGCGCCCCGGGCGGCGTGGGGGCGGGGAGGAGGGCACCGCCGGCCGGGTCGGTGCACCCCAGTTGAAAACACTACCCAACAGGAAGCTTGCAAATAACAGCCTAGCGTCCCGCGTCCACTTTCGGATGGGGCTGCTCTAGCCGCTGGCAGGGCTGCCGGACTGCAGCCTTCACGCTCTCTCTCCGGGCCAGGTGGCCCGCCCGTAGACAACTTTAGTCACTCAACACACCGGCCCGGGCCATGGCGGGCCCCGCGGTGCGGGCTGTAGGCAGTCCGCAAGGGCTCTGCCACCTAGGACGCCCGGCCCCGCGCAGGTGGCATCTCCAGGGCCGAGCGGCCGGGGCTCGCCTTCTTCCTGGGCCGGGATGCCTGATGCAAGATGGCTGTATTTTGTAAGCCTCTAAAACAATGTGTGGAATACACAGCTAACTGCACCAGAGCCTGACTACCGGTCCTGGCAGCTTGTCCTACTAGCAAGTTCGGCCTTTTAACCTTTTCAGTATTCGGTAGAATTGCCAAATACTGGATAGTCAAGTGTTGTCAGCAGCTTTTGCATAGTTTAGATGCGGCAGAAAACGGCAGAAATAAGGAAAACGTGGTTTGGGGGTTATCACATTTATCCAGTTAACAATTCTCAGTAGCATAGGAAACAGACTTCAGGTTCAAGTCATCCACGTTGTCAGCTCATTGGCCTTAGAATATCTGTACCGTCCCTAGATGGTTTTGACAGCACTCGCAACTCTGTGTGAAGGTTTTCAATAGAAGTGTCATGAAGACATCCCATAGGATAGTGAAGGAGATAAATTTCACAGATGGAGGGCATAACTACTATTGGTAGTCTGAAGATCTCATAAAGCATCTTAGTCATAAACATTATCCTGAAACGGCTATATGGAAATCAGATACGAGAGATTATCCTGAAACGGATATATGGAAATCAGATATTGAGAGAGGGAGTAGATTTGTCCAAGGACACTTGAGTGATGAACAGACCCAGGAGAAACCAAAAAAAATCCAGACCTCCTGTTTCATTATTATTTAATGAATGTTAAGTGTCTGTGGTTGATCTGCAGAATACACGCAATCTGCAAGCCTATCCTAAAAGCACGTATGCAAAAAAGCTTAGGCTGAGCTGCCAGCGAAGACTTCCTATAATTCGGGCCAAGAAGAGGTTTCTTTGCTTGTTTTTGTTTTGTTTTGATGAAACCAAAATATTTGTTGGTTTCTTTTCTGGGAGTTTTCCAGGAAGGCTGTTATACATCAGTTAAATTCATCATATCTTCAAGAAATGTTAAATGACACTGGTAACGTTCTCTTTATATGCTAGATTTTTCCATAGCTTCTATTTTTTGTCTTCAAAATATTTCTAAGGACAGGAAAGACTATTTTAGGTGAAATAGTTCTGATCATGGATTATCTGAACCTACTCAGCTGTCCATCTGTAAAATAGGAGCGATATTTATCTGTGTGAAGATAGGCCACAAGTTTTTTCTAGTTGTAGGATCAAGTACGTTTAGCACCTAGGTAGGTGCCTGGTTACCTACCTAGTGGCTTCTGGAAGTTTTCTCACTGAGTGAATATTTATTGGGTGCTAACTGTGCTTGGCACAG
This sequence comes from Mesoplodon densirostris, assembly GCF_025265405.1. Classification (NCBI taxonomy): domain Eukaryota; kingdom Metazoa; phylum Chordata; class Mammalia; order Artiodactyla; family Ziphiidae; genus Mesoplodon; species Mesoplodon densirostris. The sequence continues at coordinate 170,428,541 of NC_082662.1, forward strand.
TTCTGGGGGCTGGAAGACAGCAGTGAACAACACAAGGCCTCATGGGGCTTATGATCTCTGGAAGCATTGCTTTGCACAGGGAAGCAGCACTTGGAAGAGGGAAGGAAAGAGGTCCTTTGGAGTCCTAAGAGTGGCAAAAACTGTAGCTGAGGGGGGAAGAGGACTTTAGAGTCAGATGATGGGGGAAGAAAAGCTGTCAGGGCAAAAAGGGATTCTAAAGGGGGTACCAGGGTCAGTCCTGAATTGGCTCTACTTCTAGAACTCTTGGGCTAATAATGGCTTCAAAATTTGGAGTTTAAAAAACAATGGAGAGGGCTTCCCTGGTGGCGCAGTGGTTGAGAGTCCGCCTGCCGATGCAGGGGACACGGGTTCGTGCCCCGGTCCAGGAAGATCCCACATGCCGCGGAGCGGCTAGATCCGTGAGCCATGGCCGCTGGGCCTGTGCATCCGGAGCCTGTGCTCTGCAACAGGAGAGACCACAACAGTGAGAGGCCCACGTACCGCAAAAAAATAAAAAATAATAAAAAAATTAAAAAAAAAAAAAAAAAAAAAAAACAATGGAGGGACTTCCCTGGTGGTCCAGTCGTTAAGGCTCCATGCTCCCAATGCAGGGGGCCCGGGGTTCGATCCCTGGTCAGGGAACTAGATCCCGCAAGCTGCAACTAAGACCCAGTGCAGCCAAATGAATTTTTTTAAAAAAGAGGAAAGGGCTTCCCTGGTGGCGCAGTGGTTGAGAATCTGACTGCCAATGCGGGGGACACGGGTTCAGGCCCTGGTCTGGGAGGGTCCCACGTGCCGCGGAGCAACTGGGCCCGTGCGCCACAATTACTGAGCCTGCGCGTCTGGAGCCTGTGCTCCGCAACAAGAGAGGCCGCGACAGTGAGAGGCCCGCGCACCGCGATGAAGGGTGGCCCCCGCTTGCCACAACTGGAGAAGGCCCTCGCACAGAAACGAAGACCCAACACAGCCATAAATAAATAAATAAATAAATAAATAAAAAAGAGGGAAAAAAAAAAAAAAAACAGTGGAGAGGAGGGGAGCAAAAGCTTTTAAGGTAAAACATTTCCCTAGAGTAGAAAGCTTATGATCACTAATTCAGATTTGTCTATGAGTAAAAGTTTTAAAAGTAGAATGGAAAGGACTTTAAAAACACCACTACTGATATCTGTTTAGCTCGTGAGTCAGTCCAATGCAAAGATGACTGCCTCAAGGAGCTGTTGCTTCTGGCCACTCAGTTGCTGTACCCACGCACACTTTATCACACTTCCTCTTTATCACATTGATTTAAATCTGTCATATTTGTTTACTTGCTTGTTATCTGTCTCTTCCCCAGAGGATGTCAACTCTAGGACAGCAGTGGTCTTATCTCTTTCTTTCCACTGCACAAACACTGCCACCTCTACGCCACTCCACCCCCAGTGTGGGGCTGTCCCCATTTGTTGAATATTAGGTGATCTCATCCAGTCCCATGGAATTGTCAGATATACACAAAAGGAGAGCAGTATGATGACCCTCTAGGTGCCCATCAGCTAGCTTCAGAAATGATCTACTCATGACCAATCTTGTGTTTCATCTACACCAGTACTCATTCTTCCTACCTCCCGCCACTCAAAGGATTTTGAAGCAAATTGCAGGCTTTACATCATTTTACCTGTAGATATTTCAATATGTATTGTAATCATTGATGAATGATTCATATGCCCATTAAATCTCTTATCATGTATGACTCTATTTGCCCTTTGTTGAAAACTATGTCCTGAGACTTTGGATCCCAGTCCTCTTCCCATAACTATCCCTCTTTCAGTGTTGCCCAGGAAATGGCATTATGAGTTACTTAACTGCTCAAACCAAAAAGTGTAGGCATCCTACTTAAACCTCCCTTTCTTTCACTCCCATAGTCCTATTGGTCCTACCTCTGAAAAGCTTCTCAGAATGGCCTACTCCTTTCCTCCTCTCCTCACCTCTCACCTGGCCCCCAGTTACTTCCTATATGACCTTTCTCTTTCCACTCTTGCACCTCTGTATTCCATTCTCTACACTGCATGCAGAGATTAGATTTATAGAATGTAAATCAGATGAAGTTGCACCCTTGTGTAAATGCATTCAGAGGCCTCCCACTGCTTTTGGTTAAATGCAGGGCCTAGGGTCACTTCTGCCCTCTCTAGTGGTATTCTGCTCCAGCCCTGCTACCTTACCTTTCAAGCTCTTCCCTCCTGAGGGTCATTTCACTGTGTTTCGCAGCTTGAATGCTCTCCCCAAGCTTTTCACAAGGCTGGCTCCCTCACCTTCTAAGGCAACTTTTCCACTTTTCCATGTCTCTTAGAGAAAGATCCTCTTTGTACGGTACACTGAGGAAAAGCGAAGGGGATGTGGAGCGATTCAAATAGAACTGGATCAAAACTTTCATTATGCATTTTTATATTCCATAAGCACTATGAAAGAAAATAATTACATTTTAAAGAAGGTAATAAATATCAAACTTGTGTAAAACTCCCAAATAAAATGTTTTCAAAGTTTTTAATGGGAAATGTTGAGCTTACATCCATGAGCATAATTTTTTATATCAGGTTTTCTACTTGAAATGGCCACATGCCATTCCTGATCAAGATTTTAGGATGAAGAGCTCTTCAAATTCTTGATGGTCTTACTGAAAAACTTCAAAATAATTGTTTTCAGTCATTCAAAACAGTGTAACTGTTGAAGTTATCTATTTAAAACTCTTGCCTTTCTTTCATTGACAAATGTAAACTTGGAATTTCTTGTGAATGGATTTTGAATCTAATTAAACTTTTTAAAGGTCAAGTATTTTAAAATTATGATACAGCTCAAATTTGTAAAATGCACATGTTGATAAGCAGTCACCCTGTAGGTGCCTTGGTCACCACCAAAAAGAGTCTAAAATAGTGAGATGTACCTGGTAGGAGGACAGAAGTTCAAATCTGTACCAGCAGCCCTGTTCAGCCTCCTTGTCCCCAGCCCCGACTGGCTGCATTTTGGGCTACACCAACGCTCCTTGGGCATCTGGCATGGTCTTCCTCTGTCTCCTTGTCCATTATGGGCAGTGTTCCCTGCTGCAGAACTAAAGCAAGGATGAGGGGCTAGAGCCCGTCCTGGGCTGTGCTCAGCCTATCACATGGAACAGTGGGTCGTGGGCACCGCTTATCTGCTCAGCTCTGTGCCAACCATGGGGCACAGGTCAGACCCATGCCTCTCAGGCTGCCCTCCAAGGAGCCTCGGAAGGGGCTGCTCACAGCCAGGAGCCCTGGGCCATAGGGCCGAGAGGACCTATCTCCTGGTACCTACATAGCCCAGAGTGAAGACCCCTGGATGGCTCTGAGGTCTCAGTTCCAATGTCACCCCTCAGAGAGCCACCCTGTCTTCCTTGAGTCCCTGTCTTCCTTGCCCCCCACCCCTCATGTTATACTCGGTCACATTTCCATGCTTATTTCCATCAGCAGTTCTCACAACCTGATGTTTTGGTTCATTTGCTGATTAGTGGTCTCCCCAACTAGACTGTAAACTTGATGAGAGCAAGGACCTTGATATTTTATACACTTTTCCGTCCCTGTCAACTTGCATAGTACCCAGTCCATGCTGGACACCTAATAACTATTTGATAGATAAATAAACAAAAAGTGACCATAGTTTATAGAGTTTTATAACCAATTTTTAAATATATTTTGTTTGCAGGATATTCACATCTGAAAAAATGTACCTCTTAGAGTTAATGAGCTATGATAACTTTCTCAGTATTCTCATCAGAATAAGGAAGGTAAATATTTTTCTCATGGTAAAGTTGTGAGGATGAATTGTGCTTTTGACCAGGGCTAACTGTCACTATTAATGTTTTATAAATTTTGAGCACTCATTAAATGACTAATGGCATCTATTCTTATGATTATTTTCTCCTCACCAAGCAGCCTTGGGATTGCAGTTGGGCTCCTTATGTAGATTGGAGGTGCCCTCCCCAGTATCCTGGAGATTGTCACATTTCTTTGTAAATGAATAAATGGGTGTCCCAGTTCTACATCAGTCTTGGTGTAGTGAGTTGGTGTAGGTCTGCCCTGAAGAAGGACGGCCAAGAGGTTAAGTGGTTTCTAAGACCACAAGGCCCAGAGCCAGGCCTTTGAACCATTTTGAATTCATACATATAAATGGCACCTGGTGAAGCTTTTTGGACATTAGACAGCCTTTGAGACACTCCCCAACCCCTTCCTTCAAACTCCAACATTCTAATATAATGATCTTGACACTTGCTAAGTATTAATAAACAGGTGAGAAAATTCTATTTAATAAAAAAAGCCTTTAAAAGAAAAGAGGATTCTCTCTTTTTTAAAAATCCCCCCTTTTCCAAGAACTGGATTAATTGTCCAAGTTCAAAGAAAAGTAAGGTTCAAGAAGTATACTGCCTTTGGGACTTCCCCGGTGACGCAGTGGTTAAAAATCCGCCTGCCAATACAGGGGACACAGGTTTGATCCCTGGTCCGGGAAGATCCCACATGCTGGGGAGCAACTAAGCCTGTGAGCCACAACTCCTGAAGCCCGCGCACCTAGAGCCCATGCTCCGCAACAAGAGAAGCCACCGCAGTGAGAAGCCTGTGCATCACAATGAAGAGTAGCCCCTGCTCACTGCAACTAGAGAAAGCCCATGTGCAGCAACAAAGACCCAACACAGCCAAAAAAAAAAAAAAAATACTACCTTCTCCTCTGGGAAAAAGAGGAGTTTTGCTTCCTTTGACAGACAGAATATTCTACTCTGCAGAGCTTGCCTGTCAGAAGAACAAGGACTTGAATTACCAGGGAGCCCTGAACTGCCTGGTACCATTTTTTAATGGTTCAAGCAGTGGTGTTCCCCTTTTCTAGTATCAAAAAAAGAGTAAATTCTTTCTTCTATAATCCCCTTTCTCACTCCTAGCATTTATAAGAATACCTCAAATACCAGACAAGTTAACTTATCCCTAGTATATTAAGATTTTTTCTTTTTAATAGACTATTTTTTCCCAATTATATTAAGAATTTAAATTATGGAACACATGGGGACTTCCCTGGTGATCCAGTGGCTAAGACTTCACGCTCCCAATGCAGGGGGTTCGGCTTCGATCCCTGGTCAGGGAACTAGATCCCACATGCCGCAACTAAGTGCACGCTGCAACTAAAGATCCTGCGTGCCACGACTAAAAAGATCCTACACGTGGCAACGAAGATCCCACATGGCACAACTAAGACCCGACACGGCCAAATAAATAAAGAAATATTTTTAAAAATTATGGAACACATGTTATCAAACCTTAAGTATGAAGTCTTTACCTGGAAAGGAAAATTTCTAAGTCACCTCAGTCTAAAAATCCATGCACCTCTGCTGTATTCTTAGATGCCTTGTCCTACCCTAGGCTGGAATGAGAGAGCTTAGGGGGTTCATATGGCTCCCTGTTGAGACAGTAAGTTTCCCTAACACCACTTCCAACACTGACATCCACCAACAGCAAGACCCATCCTGGGCACACTGTCCCCTCATAGAGGGAACTCTTTCTACTCAAGCTCAGCTCGGCTAGGGTTTCCAGAAAAAATGGTGCCTGGGACATATTTCTACTCAACAATATTTTGTTGTTTTTCTGAACTTCAAATTTAACTGGGCATCCTGTATTTTTATTTCCTAAGTCTAACAGCCCTTACCCATGCTAGGGGGATATTCCTCTCAACTTTCCATGACCCCAGCTCCCATTGCTCAAGCTTCTCTAAGCTTCTTTAGCAACTGAATCTGGCTTCCTTTCCTGGGCCGCCAGGGCTGGTGTCTGCTGGCACTCTTGCCACACCCATATTACCCTTTCTAGAAAGCAAAGTGTTCCGTGTAAGATCTCCACACTTGAGGCGTTTCCAGGCCCTCTCAGGTCTCTTCTGGGGCCTTTAGAACCCTCCACCATCATGGCGAAGTGCCGTAACAGCTGAGGTTATTACTCTGTTCTCCCTCCTAAATATTCTGCCGAGAAACTACCCCAGGAAGCAGTCTGGAGTCCTTGTCACATCCTGCCAGTGCTGTAAGGTTTGACAGTGCTATCTGAGTTCAATTCCTACTTAGTCCTTCCCCCAGCAGAACCTACCCAATGATGACTGACACGCAAGGCACAGCCAGGATCAAAGGAGACCAAGTAGGAAGGGAGGAGACTTCGGAGTCAAACAGGACTGAGTTTGAATCCGAGCTCTGCCACTAACCAACAGAGCGTTAACCTTTCTGGGTCTTAGTTTCCTCGTCTGTAAAATGAGCAAAATTACCTTAAAGTGTAATAATAATCCTACCTTGCCAGGTCACTAAGGGTCAGAAAGAATAAATACAGAGCACCTGACCCAGAGTACGGGCTCCACAAATGACCATCGTTGTGTCAAACCTGTCTTTACTGCTTTCAAAAGGTATGATCTACTATGTATCATTGCAATTTAAAGTAGCCGTGTTAATAGTTCCCAAACACGTGGGCAAACTGTAAGCTTTTTTTTTTTTTTTTTTTGCTGTACGCGGGCCTCACACTGCTGTGGCCTCTCCCGTTGCGGAGCACAGGCTCCGGACGCGCAGGCCCAGCGGCCATGGCTCACGGGCCCAGCCGCTCCGCGGCATATGGGATCCTCCCAGACCGGGGCACGAACCCGTGTCCCCCGCATCGGCAGGCGGACTCCCAACCACTGCGCCACCAGGGAAGCCCTGTAACCTTTTTTGAAGCATGAAGGTGCAGGTTAGCTTTAGAGAATTTGGCATGCTTTGTTTAGCTTCAGTCCCCTGATAGGTAGCTAGTCAGTGTGCCCCCAGGACATAGTATGGGCCCAGTACTTCTACATAAGGTTTAGGAAGAAGCTTAATTAAGCAATAACCACATTATTAGAAGCCCCACAATGTCCCCCAGTCTCTGAGGTGGAACAGTAATTGCAGAATCAGGAGGGAGGAAGATCTTTCTAGGCTGGATCTATAGGAGTGTTAGCATCTCAGAGAGAGACTGACTCTGCCTAGGTGATGTTTTGGCCTGTGAGTAGTGTCCTTCCCTGGATATTCTCTCTGATGACCCTTGGGGGTCAACAAGGACACCCTGCTGCTATTCCCCTAATTCTATGGAGGAGGCTCTCCCTGACTCTATATATGACTCAGTTATCTTGGAATGATATGTTTATGTTTCCTCCAAGAGTGATCAGCTTTTCCTTGCCTCTGGGTTATCTTGAACACCAAAAGTAACTTCTTCACACCTAGTTACCAGGATTCACTGATGAGAGATCCGTTGTCATTTCAGAGGCAAAGTTTCTCTCCCTAGGTGCCTTAAACTTATTAGGAGATGAAGAAACCCCGACACATTAAACATGGTTTATACAAAGATTATTAAAAATCTTTTTGTGTGTGTGTGTGTGTGGTAAGCGGACCTCTCACTGTTGTGGCCTCTCCCGTTGCAGAGCACAGGCTCCGGACGCGCAGGCTCAGCGGCCGTGGCTCACGGGCCCAGCCGCTCCACTGCATGTGGGACCTTCCCGGACCGGGGCACGAACCCGTGTCCCCTGCACTGGCAGGCGGACTCTCAACCACTGCGCCACCAGGGAAGCCCTATACAAAGGTTATTAAAAATCTTTTATATGCACTATTGCCCCCTACAAATTTTCACACGTGGGCATAGACTCCCTCCATTTCCTAATCAGACCAGTGCTGGGAAAATGTAGAAGTTAATATATGTGCCAGGAAATGGGAAAAGAAAATTGAAAAACATTGATTTAAATAATTCTGGTTAAAAAATAGTAGGTATTTGGACTGAATTGATCTTTTTTTTTTCTTACTTTATTGCAGTATATGCTTTCCAAATTTTTATTTTTATAGTGAGACTGTATTACTTCTATAGTTAGAAAAAATGGAAGTGCAAAAACTGGGAAAAGGCACCCACGGCTCCTGACAGAGTGACTGGGAATGGCAGACACAGAAAAATGGCTCTGCTCTGGGGTTTGCTTCTGACAAATGTGTGGCCAGGATCTGCCCACAGAGCTGAACAGGACCTGCTAGCTGCTCACTAGGTGTGAACAAGGGCAATTCGGGTCGGTTCAACAAGCATCTATTGAGTGCCCACTGTGTGCCTGGCACTATGCTAGGCACGTGCTACAAAGGCAAAACGATAGCCCTTGTCCTATTGAGAAAGGGATAATCTCAATATGGTGTGACGTGTTCTCCATTCGAGGCATTTCAGGAGTTCTGTGGGAGCACCAAGGAAACCTCGGGGTCAGGGAGCATTTGGGAAGTGGTGACGCCTAAACTTTTTAAAAAATATTTTCAACATTTTAAAATATTTTCTTATAAGGAAGAAAATTATTACAGATAACTACTTCTAACAGTTTGTATTTTCAAATATTTTGACTTCTTTCTATACATCAACATGCATAAACATGATATTCATATGCAAACTTTTCTTTTGGCACTTTTTACAAAAAATAGGAATTAGCCCTGAAGAATGAGTAGGAATAGAGCAGGTGAAGAAGAGACGGAAGGGTGTTCCAAGTAGAGGGAATAGCATGAGTAAAGGTAGTGAGGCAAGCATTTTCATAAAACCAGGACACATATATCAAGACAGGAAGTCTCAGGAGAGGAGGCTGGAAAATGACCAGAGACTTGGTGCTAGATGGCCTTGTCTGTCAACCTAAGACACTTGGGCTGTGGGGAGGGTTAGGGAAGAGACATGATCAGGTTTTCTTGTATGCATATCACGTTGGCAGCAGGGTGAGTGGTGAGTTTGAGAGGGTTAAGACTGAAGGCAAAGAATTTGCAACAATATGGATGGACTTTGAGGGTGTTATGCTAAGTGAGGTAAATCAGAGGAAAACAAATACTGTATGATCTCACATATGTGGAATCTAAAAAGAAAACCTCCAAACCCCAAACCCCCAAACCAAGCTCCTATGTACAGAGGACAGACTGCTGGTTGTCAGAGGTGAGGCATGGGTTGTTGGAGGCATGGTGTGTGTGTGGGGTGGGTGAAATGGGTGAAGGGGGTCACGACTTCCAGTTATAAAATAAATAAGTTATGGGGACATAATGTATAACATGGTGACTGTAGTTAAACGTACTGTACTGCACATTTGAAGTTGCTAAGAGAGTACATCTTGAAAGCTCTCATCACGAGAAACAAAGTTTTGTAACTATGTGTGGTGACAGGTATTAAGTAGACTTATTGTGGTGATCAATTTGCAATATGCAGCTTCCCCTTGAATTACACGGGGTTGGACTGCGCGGGTTTACATATAGGCGAATTTTTTTCAATAGTAAATACTACAGTACTAAAACAACCATGGTTGGTTGAATCCGTGAATGTGCAATTGTGGATACGGAGGGCCGATTGTAAAGTTCTACACCGATCTTTGAATGCCGGGGTGTGTTACCCCTAACCCCTGAGTTGTTCAAGGATTAACAGGATATAAATATTGAATCATTATGTTATACACCTAAAAGTAATACAACATAATATGTCAATTATACACCAATTAAAAAAATTTATCTCTACTCAACAAGTATAATTGAGCATCTAAGAAGTACCAGACACTTAAAAAAAAAAAAAGACTGAAGGTAAAGAAACACACGAGGAGACCTCAGGAATGCATATTTATTATTATTATTATCATCTTTGGCCATGCTGCATGGCTCGCAGGATCTTAGTTCCCCAACCCGGGATTGAACCCGAGTCCTTGGCAGTGAAAGTGTGGAGTCCTAACCACTGGATTGCCAGGAAATTCCCAGGAATGCATATTTTTTATACTTAAGGATATAGTCAATTTCACCTCCCTAATCAAGAGGAATTTAGCTTTTTAGCAAAAATAGTTTAATGATTTGATTGTATCAAAGTCTAAGGGATTAAACATCCCTGCTTATCCTGTGCTTTCATCTGATGGGCTCCATCATCATCATCATCATGTAAAACAATAATAATAAACATAGATAATATTTATTGAGCATTTATGGTATGTCAGGCACTGTGCTGAGTACATTAGATATGTTTTCTCAAATAATAATAAGTATATACTATTCTGCCCCATTTACAGATGAGGAAACAGGCTAAGGAAGGCAGGACTAGCAAGTTGCAGATCTGGGAGCCCATGCTCTCCTGCCCACATGATTTGCAAACGTTTATTTGACTAAGATTAGTCACAGTTATTGGAAATTCACCTTGAACATCTTTCAAATGGCCACATTTCATAATATTTTTACCTACTAAGAACTGGTCAGTTTTTCTAGGGTGTCATGCAGATATACTAAGAACCTCACAATAAGTTGCTAAAATCCAGAATGTAAACCATAATGCTTACTATTAAAAGCTGCAGTAATTTTCAGAGAGATTAGCATCTAAATGCAAGAGTCATCCAGTAAAGAGGGTGAATATCAACCATTGGCCATGTATCGGCAGCCTATTAGCCTAGTACTTAGTAAATACCCTTCTATCATTTTAGAGGTACAGTGCCTGAGCCTGGGGAGCCCCAGCCAAGAAGCCCCAGCTCACTCTGCACCCCTGGAATATGGTTTTCAGAGCTGCCAAGTGAGGCTGAAGGGCCAGCACATTGGATCCAAGCCCATTAAATGGACAAAACCAATGTGAAGGGCCTGGCTCTTTGTAGGTACCCTGTAAATACTATTTTCCCCTTCCTTTGTCAATGAATTGCTGTTTAGTTGTATCTAGCCACTATTTATTGTTGTATTAGAAAATAATAGAGTCGTTCCCATATATTACATCCATAAGTAGCGTTGAAAAGACCAGTGTGTGGCAACAATGCTTTCCAAGGTATTTACATAGAAATCAGACCTTTCGTATGAGGCAGTGTGCCTGGAGCTGTCTGGAGTTTGGCTTCAGAGTCAAATCCACCAAAAGACTTTTCTTCTGAAAAAGTTCTCCTAATTGGGATTGCTGCATGACGTTTATTTGCCTGCCATAGTTTTATTTCCTAGCAGTCCTCAGACACATCATTGGAAATTGTGGTTTAGAGCATCATTTAAGTGCTTTTTATTTTTTCCTACTCATCTGGCTTAAAAGATAACCTTTGTCAGTTTACCATCGTCAGTATATCATCTGTTTATCATCCATTTTGTACCTGTACTTTCCCTTCTAAAACAGGGGGCCGTTACTCAATGAAACTGTCATGAGAATCGTTCCAAAACTTCACCTCAACACATCAGTTTGTTGGTGGTGATGACGTGGAACAGACACCCTCATGCATTGCTGATGGTTGTGTATGTTAGCTCAACTCTTTTGGGAAGCAATTTGCAATATGTATTGAGAGTCATTAGCATATTCATACTCTGAGCCTGGAATTCAACTTGTAAAAACTAAACTAAAGAAAAAATAAAAATATAGAAAATCTATTACAATGGTATATATTGTGGATTTATTAACATTAGTGAAAATTATAAACAAATATAAATATGATTAATGTATTTTAGCAATCTTCTGAATGAAATATTACCCTTTCATTAAAATGCATGCTTTAAAAATGTTTATTAGCAATGTTTTTTAAAAAAATGTAATGTTGATTGGAGAAATCAGAATATAAAATTGTGTATTTATTTTGGTAATATGCTGGGAAATTATACACTGGTATATATAACTATACAGCAGGATGGTGGTATTATGGGTGCTATGTTTTTCTTCCTAGTTTTGCAGAATTTTAATAATATGATTATATTATTTTTATAGTGGAAAGATTTTTGATAAAAAACTCTTATAAGTACAGTTAGAACCATATGACATTATGATGAGAATTTTTAGAACTAAAAACCCCAGGATACATGGACTGACTTACGGTCTGGCAACAGGACACAGGATTTGAAACTGGAATATTCCCGCAGATCCAGGACATGTATGTACATGTAAACTGGCAGTGATGGCTGTAAGCCAAAAGTGAATCAGGTGACAGGGCTTTTGGAGGGAAGCCCTCCTGGCACTGTATTGTCAGTGACTCAAGGCCACCCACGGTGCCTTAGTCCCAGGGTGGTGCAAGCTGTCAGGGGACCAAATAAAATCGATACCCTCCTGTGGCTAAAAACAATGAATCTTTTGAGCACTTGTCCTGTTCCAGAAACTTCTCTGTTGGTGGTGTCATCATTCTATACAAAGGCAAGTCCTAACTAACATAAACACTGGTACGGAAGCATTACAATGCCTTACCCATAATTTAGAAGCTTTTTGGTGGAATTCAGATAATGACATTCTGCTACTTTTCCCCTCTCCCAGCGCATTCACCGAGTTTGTCCTGGAAAAGAGCCTTCCTCCTAGCCCCTGCGTTAGCGCATCCAGGATGGTGCCTGGAGACCACACCAGATGCTCATTGCTGTTGTTGCTCTCTGCTCTCCCCCGCCCCACCCCTCTCTTTCTCTCTTTCTCTCTCTCGCTCTCTCTCTCTCTCACTACTGTTACATACACTCCAAATTAAGTTTTCATAAAAAGGGCTTGCTGAATGTCCTGAAGACTGATTCAGTCATTTGTTCATTTATTAAAGGATTAATTTAAACGGGCATAATTTATTACATACTGGAACTAAAGACCACAGAAAAACATCCCTTCCCCTCCCCCTCAGTTTATAGGTTAAATCAGAGTCACAGAAACTGCTGGGGAAAGAAAGGGGGGCAGGGTAGGGGTGTCTGTGTGCTTAGAACCCTGATCCCATGAGCCCATGTAGAAAGGGCTCAGACGGGGAACTGCCTGCAGAGAGTGGGCGAGGAAGGCCTGAGGAAGGCTGGTGACTTACTCTTCGTGCTGAGATTAGCTGGAAATTTAGAGGGAGATTCAGAAAGGGGAAGGAGAAGACACTGAGGACAAATGTCACATACTAGACAATATTGTTTGCTACGTGAGGGAACAGTGGGACTTTCACTTTTTCTTCCTTGATCTGCCTCTGGATTTCTCCTTAGGGTGGTTCTGCTAATAGAAAAGTGTTCATGGCCACCTGCCTAGGAGGCTTTCTAGGAATTTATTGACCAGAGTTCTTTGATGCCTGAGATTTGATGCTTACCAAGAGTCAGTCTGAACAAATTCCTAAATATTAGACCTGAAGACAACATTCACAGGGGCAGTAGATGATGCTAATCGCTTCTTTCCCTACCAGAGACTGGCAATAACACAGGCTACCTCTAGCTTGTGGGACCCTAGCTCCCCGACCAGCGATCGAACCCACCTCCCCTGCATTGGAAGGCGGATTCTTAACCACTGGACCACCAGGGAAGTCTCTAAAAAAATTTTAAATGAAAAATATTAATTACAAAGCAGTCCTACATTAGAAAAACATTTGGAAAAGAAAGAATAGATCAAGAAAAGAAAAATCCACCCATAATTCCATCACTCTATTATGATCTCTCTTAGCATTCCCAAAACTTTTAGTTATTAGTTCAGCTTAGTGCTCTAGTGGGTACATAGGGTCAACATGAAGGTACCCACAGAGTCTAAACTTAAAAAAAAGACTAGTTTTTGAGAATAAAATTGGAGAAATTGTTGAGATTAGCCCTCCATAGAAATGGCCCAATTCATCACACTGTCTGAAGTAAGTTTGCTGAGAAATTTCAGCTTTCTCATCGGTAAAATGATACTTGAATTCCATTCCTTTTAGAGTTGTTGTGTGATTAAAATGAAATAGTTTCCTAAGCTTCATCCCTTCATGTACAACTGGATGGCCCTCAGGCTTCTCCCATCAGAGATCAGGGTCAAATCACTTTGTTATGGGCTGAATTGTGTTCAGCCCAAAATCTACATGCTGAATGAAGTCCTTACCCCCAGTACCCTGGAGTGTGACTTTATTTGGAGATAGGGTGGCTGCAGATGTAATTAGTTAAAATGAGGTCATACTGGAGTAGGGTGAGTCCCTGATCTCATAGGATTGGTGTCCTTATCAAAGCGGGAAATTTGGAGACAGACACACATACAGAGAAGAGGATGTGAAGAGACAAAGGGAGAAGACGGCCATCTACAAGGCAAGGGAGAAAGGCCTGGGAGAGATCCTCCCCTGACAGCCCACAGAAGGATCCAGTTGTGCCCACACCTTGATTTCAGACTCTGGCCTCCAGAATTGTAAAACAATATCTCCTTCTTATAGGAGGCACATTTACTCACTCATGATTGGTTCCAGGGAGGAACTTCCTGGAGAAGCTGGGCAAGTCAGTGAGAACTCAGCCTCTGTCATGCGGCAGTTGGTTTCCAGGCTGCCAAGGCCCACCCAACACCCAAGAAGTTTGGTGATATCCATGTGAGGCCTGTGAGTTTTGGAACACGGTTTCCCGCCATCTCTGGCACAGTCTGATCCTAGCCTAGAATAACCCACATTACCCTCCCTCTCTTGACCTAGACTTGACCACCATTCCTGAGACAACACACATAAGCGTCATACCTTCTTGAGATTTTGCTTCATCAGAACTTCCTCTGGCCAGAGGCAAGCCAGCTGTGAACCACTGATTATGCAAACCTGCAAACTAGAAACTCTACAGAGTGTGACAAAGGATGCAGAATGTGGACAGAGCTCCAAAGAAATGGCCTGACTTTTCCTTTCCCAAGGCAGAACATTAGGAGATACAGATAGGACATCTTATCCCAGAATCCTCTGGCACCTTCTTGTGGTTAACTTAACCTTCCTTGGTTTCTACCAAGATAATTTTCACTATGAAGAAGAGGGCAGCTGCGTTAAGCAACAGAATGTAGTTTGGAGGTGGGAAGAGTTAGGAGTATAGAGTCAAACAGCTAGGGCAGACAATTGGGGCAACCTAAATATGAACAATATATTACATGATATGGAATTGCTGTTAATTTTACTGGGTGCAGTAATGGTATTGGAGTTATGTAGGAGATTGTTTTTATTGTCTACAAGGAGAGGGAGAAAGGGAGAGGACAGAGAGAGAAGAAAGCAAATATGGCAGAGATGAATTGTTGAATCAAGGTGTAACTTTTCTGTTTGTTGAAATTTTTCACCAAAATGTTAGGGGTGGGGAAGAAAAAAGGAAAGAAAAAAAAAAATCCAGGGCAGAGACACGAGAGTAACCAGGAGAGAATTCAGAAGAATGACATAATTTTGAAACAGAGGTGGACAAAGGCTCTGGAAAGAGGGAGAACTTGGCAGTTGGAGAAAGTGGACGGAAAAGCGTGGGCCACTGTTTTCATCTTTCATTCAGTTCCTCTGTGTCCAGAGGAAATTCTGATGAAGCACAAGGAACCTCAACAAAATCACCTCAAATTTCTGTTTTTACTTTGACACTGCAACATAAGAATGAAAATGCAAACTTACTTTGTACAGGAATACTAACTGTACAGGAATACTAACTGCATAATGAGATTGCTGAGATGAAAGGACAGCCTGCCCACTGCTGATGGACCGGGTTGGGTATCTAACCGCGAGGTCACCCGCTATGCTGTGAATCAGCTGCAATCATTTTGTAGGTAAGAGTGGCCGTTAGAGAGAAGATTAAGCAGAAGACACTGGTCAAGAGAGAGGTGAGCGGTCCAGCCAGGAGAGGCGGAGCTGAAGAAACCAGAAGCCCTGGGAGAGCAGAGCGGCCTCCCTTGGGGTCCATCCGGTCCCCTAAGGCTCCTGCTGCTGCACCCTGTTTCCTGCTCTTGAATCTAAGAACCTGCAGTTGCCGGCTGTGTCCCCATGACCCCTCCCGCCTGCCCACCCTCTTTGGGCCGAGCGAACTCCAGCAGGTACCGGTCTCTCGTGACCCAAATCACCTGGCCTGGAGCAGCATGCCGTCCTCACTTGTGGAGCTACCCAGCCGCCCCTTCCCTGGGCTGCCAGAAGACTGGACCCAGTCGCACTTTCATAACCCCATCTGCGTGGATGGAAACGGTGTGGTTCACGGCTGTGGTGCTAGCTCCTAGCAATCCCCAGCAGATGGTAAACACGCGAGGACAGTCTTCGAACGAATGAGAGGCACCTCAGCTAGGATCTTTCTTTTTCTCAGCATTTTTCACCTACCTCGGGGCTTCCTTCCTCGCCCGGGCTATTCTAATAATTTCTGCAGTCACTCACCCTCCCTGCCTCTCCTGGCAGTAAGAATAGATGACGTGTACTGAGTGCACATGATATGGCCAGGCACTATGCTGAGTGCTTTCCATGTGTTAAGTCCTTTAATCCTCCTGAAACCTAGGAGGCGAATCCTGTTATTAGCATCCCCATTTTACAGATGAGAAAGCTAAGGCACGGAGACTAATTTACTTGTCCAATGTCACAGAAGAGTGATAATGAGGGTTCAAACTAGGCAGCCTGGTTCCAGAGTCGAGGTCCTTAACCCCTTATCAGTTTTGTGATAATAAAACCCAGCTGTGCTTAGCAGCCTAAATAAAGAGCAGAGAAAATGCTTTATCCTTCAGAAAAGGACAAGACTAATTTTTTCTGGAAGCATGGTTGTGAGAAGGAGTGATCCGTCTCTAGCTCTAGTGCCTGCACAGTCACTGCTTCCTAGTTGACCAAGAAAACTGAGGGAATTGGGTGTGACTTCCACGGGCTCCCACCTGCAGACATCTCCATTGGACCTCCCTCACCTGCCTCCTCGGGCTCAGAGAACTGGGTGTCCCCTCGCTTTAGCGGATCTGGGTCCCTCTGGCATGCTCCGGCGGCTGGCCTCATCGGATGCGTGAGCCAGGGTCCTGGCAGAGGGAGCTGACCCCTGAGCACCACTAGGGCTTGATGGAGAGACCCTCCCCAGGGATGCGGGCAGGGGAGGAGGGGGCACCTGGGCACAAGCAACAGCAGGGAGCCGCGGCTTACTCTAGGCTGAGGGGTGAGGGGCGTGGGGAGAGGTGACACCGTGAGGAGGGGCTGCCTGAGAGAAGGGGGGCCTTAAAGTCAGGCAGAGCAGAGCTGTGTTTGGGGACACAGAGGTCAGAGGAGGGAGGGTCTTGGATAAATGGAGGAGATATTCCTTCACTCCTGTATTATCAGCCTCTCCCCTTTCTTTTTTTTTTTTTTTTTAAATTTATTTTTGGTTGTGTTGGGTCTTCGTTGCCGCGCTGGCGATTTTTCTAGTTGCAGTGAGCGGGGGCTACTCTTCGTGGCGGTGCGCGGGCTTCTCATGGCGATGGCTTCTCTTGTTGCGGAGCACGGGCTCTAGGGTGGCACAGCCTCTCCCCTTTCCATTGGTTTCTTTCATCAACTATATTAAAGAGAAAGTTCCCTCAACACTATTTTCCCCTCTACTGCCCACCTGTCCCCTTCCTTGCATGGACAAACTCCTCTATAGAAGAGTTTATAGTACTTGTCTTCATTGTCTTACTACCTGTTAACTCTTTAAAAAAAATCCCTATTGAGTTTTAGATTCCAAACACATATTACGTTATGCAAAATTTGAACACTACAAAAATATGTAACATAGACAGTAAAAGTCCTCCTTAATATTAGCACCCCGCCCTGCACATACACACCAGAAATAACCATTGTTAAAAGTTTTGGTGCATATTTGTCTAACTTTTAAAAAATACATGCATAATCAGAATGGCTAAAATAAAAAATTGTGACAACACTAAATGCTGGCGAGGATACAGAGAAATTGGATCTTTGGACTTTGCTGGACTTTGTAAAATGGTACAGCCACTCTAGAAGAGAGTATGGCTGTTTCTTAAATTATTAAATATGCACTTACTGTATGACTCAGCAATTGCACTCCTGGACATCTAGCTTAGAGAAATGAAAACTTATGTTTACACAAAACCTGTGCATGAATGTTCATAATACCTTTATTTGTAGTTGCCAAAAACTGGAAACAACCCAAACATCCAGACAGCTGAAAGGTTAAATAAACTGTGGTACAATCCGTACCATAGAATACTACTCAGCAACAAAAAGGAAGGAACTATTTATACACACAACAACCTGGATGGATCTCCAGAGAATTCTGCTGAGTGAAAAAAAATCTCAAAAGTTTACATAGTGTGTGATTCCATTTATATAACATTCTTGAAATGACAAAATTATAGAGATGTAAAACAGATTAGCAGTTGCCAGGGGTCAGGTAGATGGGAGGAGGGGGGTATGACTGTGGCCATAAAGGGGTGGCACAAGGGGTGTGTGTGATGCAACTGGTTTTTGTTTTTTTTTTTTTACTTTTGGCTGTGTTGGTTCTTTGTTGCTGCGCGCGGGCTTTCTCTAGTTGCGGTGACCGGGGGCTACTCTTCATTGTGGTGTGTGTGCTTCTCATTGCGGTGGCTTCTCTTGTTGCGGAGCACGGGCTCTAGGTGCGTGGGCTTCAGTAGTTGCAGCACACAGGCTCAGTAGTTGTGGCACACGGACTTAGTTGTTTCGCAGCATGTGGGATCTTCCTGGACCAGGGATTGAACCCGTTTCCCCTGCATTGGCAGGCGGATTCTTAACCACTGCGCCACCAGGGAGTTCCCTCATATGAGTTTTTGTGTTTGCAGTTCTTTTAGGTACATACCTAAGGAGTGGAATTGCTGAGTCATATGGTAACTCTACGTTTGACTTTCTGAGGAACTGCCAAGCTGTTTTTCAAAGGGTCCGCTCCATTTTACATTCTCACCGCCATATGAAGCTTCTGATTTCATCACATCCTTACCAACATTTGCTAGTGTTCATCTTTTTTATTATGACCATCCCGAGTGTGAAGTGGTATCTCATTGTGGTTCTGTATTATCTGGCCTTCTATCTTCCACTGTCATTCTTTTCCCCAGCCCCCATCTCCTGTCCTTTGGCCCCCATAGTCCCATGTGCATGTAGGCAGCTATTAGAGCACTCAGGACACCGTGTGTCACCTGTGCACGCACTGGACTCCCCTACTAGGTCCAAGCTCCTGGAGCATAGGCTGCCTCTTGCCCACGTGCTCGGTCATCCATCACATCGCTCAGCACACAGCAGTCACTTTAGGAAAGTTTGTTAGATGAATGCATGGGCAAACCTCCCCAGAAAGGAACACCAGTGGGATAGGAAGATAAGGAGGCTCACCTAATGGCAGGTGGCCTCATGGAGGCTACATGGAGGTGGAATGGAAAGTGATTTGTGAGCGGCAGAAAGAGGGACAGTTGGAAAGGAAGAGGGAAGAGAGGAAATGCCTTGGGGCTACCACCTGGGGACTGAGAGCCTCAGAGCCTGCAGGAGAGAGTCTTCCTCCACTGCTGTCCTGGGTGAAGAAGGAAGAAAGTGGAAAAGTAAGGGAAGATACGGAGAACTCAAGTCTGCCTCTGAGTTCCTCCTTTGCTAAACTCAGCACCTAAATTCTAAATTTGGAAGCCCTTTATTTACTGAAAAGATGTTCAGGAAGAATGGCCTCAAACACTTGGCACTTCTTTTCTCCTTGGGTGGAAGGAGAATCCCTCTGAGCAAAGGTTGGACAATGGCTTTGCTGTGTCCATGGAAACCTTTCCCTCTGGGAATAATGTGTCTTCCCGATTACATGGGTATTTTGAGTGTTCTCCTTTTCGGAAAAGTTTAAGAACAATTCATATAAATGCAGTCTTTTCTAATTATAAATTTATATTTGGGTAAAAGTTCATTCATAGCAGGGCTGGAAAAGAATAAATTATAGGACTCAAAGACAGAGAAAACTCCCTGGAAGAAAGTTTGAACTTACTTAAAAATAGTTGAGTGAGGGGGCTTCCCTGGCAGCGCAGTGGTTAAGAATCTGCCTGCCAGTGCAGGGGACACGGGTTCGATCCCTGGTCCAGAAAGATCCCACATGCCACAGAGCAACTAAGCCCGTGCACCACAACTACTGAGCCTGTGCTCTAGAGCCCGCGAGCCACAACTACTGAGCCCGTGTGCCACAAATACCAATCCCATGTGCCACAAGTACCGAAGCTCGCGCGCCTAGAGCCCATGCTCCACAACAAGAGAAGCCACCGCAATGAGAAGCCCGTGCACCGCAACAAAGAGTAGCCCCCACTCGCCGCAACTAGAGAAAGCCCGTGCGCAGCAACAAAGACCCAATGCAGCCAAAAATAAATAAACTAATTAAAAAAAAAATAGTTGAGTGAAATTCATTAGCTTTCTTTTTGCTTATATCTATTTTATAAATGTGTTAGAATGAACATGTCTTATTTTTGTAATAATAAGAAAAAAAAACAGTACTTTTTTTTAACTAAAACAATTACTGATCAGTGAACAAGGAGTAAAGATTATGAGTAAAGAAGAGCTGAGGCCACCTTACCCAGATTGGGGGCTTATAGGACAAGGGAGAGTATGTTTTCTTTCTTTTTTTTTTTTTTTTGTGGTACGTGGGCCTCTCACTGTTGTGGCCTCTCCCGTTGCAGAGCACAGGCTCCAGACGCGCAGGCTCAGCGGCCATGGCTCACGGGCCCAGCCGCTCCGTGGCATGTGGAATCTTCCCGGACTGGGGCACGAACCCGTGTCCCCTGCATCGGCAGGCGGACTCTCAACCACTGCGTCACCAGGGAAGCCCGGGAGTGTGTGTTTTCTATGCTGCATAACAAATGACCACAAACTTATAGTGGCTTAAAACAACTCCCATTTATTATCTCACATCCTGTGGGTTAGGAGTCTGGGTGGGCACGGTATAGACTAGACCCCCTGCAAGGCTGTCATCATGGTGCCAGCCAGGCGTCGGTTCCTCTGGAGGATTAACTGGCAATGAATCTACTTTCAAGCTCACTCACCATTAGCAGAATTTAGCTCCTTGTTGCTGTAACCCTGAGGACCCAGCTTTTTGCTGACTGTAGGCTGGAGGCCATGCAACAGGGTGGGTCATGATATGGAATACTAACAGAAGCAGGTGAGAATTCCCTGGTGCTCCAGTGGTTAGGATTCTGCGCTCTCAGGGCCAAGGGCTGGGGTTCGGTCCCTGGTCGAGGAACTGGAATTCCACAAGCCAAAAAAAAGCAAGTGTAGCAAGGAGAATCATGGATTTGGTTGGGGACATATTGATGTTGAGGTATCTTTAAGACTTGCAAGGAAAATCAGAGTACAGTTAACAAGGAAGTGGCCCTACTTTTTTTTTTTTTTTTTTTTGCGGTACACGGGCCTCTCACTGTTGTGGCCTCTCCCGTTGCGGAGCACAGGCTCCGGACGCACAGGCTCAGTGGCCATGGCTCACGGGCCCAGCCGCTCCGAGGCATGTGGGATCTTCCCGGACTGGGGCACAAACCCGTGTCCCCTGCATCGGCAGGCGGACTCTCAACCACTGCGCCACCAGGGAAGCCCAGAAGTGGCCATATTTTGCTAATTGTCAGAGGACCAAAACCTGGCTGTCTCTTCTGTGCCCTTCGTCTGTGATGTGTCCAGATTGCCCCATTCAGGGGCAGCGGTTTAGGGTGCAAAAACCTGCTTTATTACACTGTGATGAATCTTAGAATATTTTCTGCCTCTAGATGGGAAAGGTAACCATGCCCAGCTTAGTTACGTTTGCACTAAATAACTTATTGAGGATTGTGTCCGATTTTTCAGTTTCCTCCTTTTCACTCCCAGGCCCGCTAGGCTCTTTCTCCAATTCCAAGTCCTTGCTGATTTCAGGTCCCTTTTGTTGGACTCTGCGGTGGTCTGAATGTTTGTGTCCCTCTCCACAAATTCACATGTTCACGCCCAACGCCCAAGGTGATGGTATTAGGAGGTGGGCCCTTTGGGAGGTCATTAGGTTGTGAAGATGGAGTCCTTATGAATGGGATTAGTTTTCTTATAAAAGAGACTCCAGGGGGCAAGCTCACCCCTTCCACCCTGTAAGGACGCAGCGAGAAGTCAGCAATCTGCAACCCAGAAGTGGGTCTCCACCAGATACCAAAACTCTGCACACCATGATCTTGGACTTCCTGGCCTCCAGAACTGTGAGAGATAAATTTCTGTTGTTTATAAGCTACCCCGCCTGTGGTATTTTGTTACAGCCGTCCAAATGGACTACGACACACTCCAGGTATAATACTAAATTCAACTTGTAACTGATTTTTTTCCTCTGCCACCCAGTCTAGTATTGACTCCCACTGTCTTGGGTTGGGTTGTCCCAGAATGGGACACTGACACAGGATTTGAGTGCAACTAGTTTACTTAAGAGGTGATCTGGGGCTTCCCTGGTGGCGCAGTAGTTGAGAGTCCGCCTGCCGATGCAGGGGACATGGGTTCTTGCCCCGGTCCTGGAAGATCCCACATGCCGCAGAGTGGCTGGGCCCGTGAGCCATGGCCGCTGAGCCTGTGCGTCCGGAGCCTGTGCTCCACAACGGGAGAGGCCACAACAGTGAGAGGCCCGTGTACCGCAAAAAAAAAAAAAAAAAAAAAAAAAAAAGAGGTGATCTGAGGAAGACTGGGAGTGGGGAAGGGAGGCAGGGAAGAGAGGGAAACCAAGGAAAGAACATTATCAAGCATGTTAGCTCTGTGGCGACTGGAACTGGGGCTCAGTCCTGCCAGGGACTCTGGGAGACAATACTGAACATGCCTCTGAGTTTTCCTACCCAAGGGGTTAAGAAGCAGGGGAGCCTCCACTTCCCATCCGTCACTGGCTGAGGCTGGCTTCTAGTGACACTAATTCCCCAGGACGTCTGTCGGTGGTATGAAAGGAAAGTTGCCAGGTGGAGAATCATGGGTGCTTGCAGTAGCAGCCTTTGGAATGTACCAGAATGCTGAGTGACAAGGGGATGTGTTTCCCACAAAAATTTTTGAGCTTTTTTTTTTTTTTTTTCCCATTGCGGAGCACAGGCTCCGGACGCACAGGCCCAGCGGCCATGGCTCACGGGCCCAGCCTCTCCGCGGCATGTGGGATCTTCCCAGACCGGGGCACGAACCCGTATCCCCTGCATCGGCAGGCGGACTCTCAACCACTGCGCCACCAGGGAAGCCCAATTTTTGAGCTTTGTGTAGCAGACTCTGAGATCATCCCCATGATTCCCACTCCCTGGTACAATCCCTTTTCCTGAGCGGGATGCTTCTAACCACTAGAATATGATGGTGATGGGATGTTAGTCTGTGATCAGGTTATGTTATGTAAGATTCCATTCTTGCTAGCCGTTTCCCTTCCTGGCTTTGCAGATGTGAGCTGCCATGTTGTAAGAGGCCCTGTGGAGAGGCCCACGTGGCAAGGAGCTGTGAGCAGGTTTTTGCACCCTAAACTGCTGCCCCTGAATGGGGCAATCTGGACACATCACAGACGAAGGGCACAGAAGAGACAGCCAGGTTTTGGTCCTCTGACAATTAGCAAAGTATGGCCACTTCTGGGCTTCCCTGGTGGCACAGTGGTTGAGAGTCCGCCTGCCAATGCAGGGGACACGGGTTCGTGCCCCGGTCCAGGAAGATCCCACATGCCGCGGAGCGGCTGGGCCCGTGAGCCATGGCCGCTGAGCCTGTGCGTCCGGAGCCTGTGCTCCGCAACGGGAGAGGCCACAACAGTGAGAGGCCCGTGTACCGCAAAAAAAAAAAAAAAAAAAAAAAAAAAGTATGGCCACTTCCTTGTTAACTGTACTCTGATTTTCCTTGCAAGTCTTAAAGATACCTCAACATCAACATGTCCCCAACCAAATCCATGATTCTCCTTGCTACACTTGCTTTTTTTTGGCTTGTGGAATTCCAGTTCCTCGACCAGGGACCGAACCCCAGCCCTTGGCCCTGAGAGCGCAGAATCCTAACCACTGGAGCACCAGGGAATTCTCACCTGCTTCTATTAGTATTCCATATCACGACCCACCCTGTTGCGTGGGCTAAGCACTCAGGCATCGGTCTGGTTTCCTCTTCTCAGAATCCATCACCAAATCCTGCTCTTCTACCTTCTCAGTTTCTGTTGAGTCCGTCCATTTCTCTCCGTGCCCACCACTCCGACTGCCTTAGTCCAGCCCTGCCATCTCTGGACTCCCAAACTGTGTCACTTGCTAATGGGCGATCCCTCTGGGAGGAAGGCCCCTCCTGCAGCCTCAGCTCCCCTCCTTAGGCCCCCATTCCACGCACCCAACCCCGAGATGCACACACTCTCCCAGTCCCACAGACCATGTTAACTTTCTGGCATGCTTATTTCAAATCTTTTCCTTCCCCTTTAAAATAAATCAAACAGAAGACAGATGTGGTTGAAATTCTTTTGAACTTTTCCCCTCCCCCTCACCCCTATTCTCTTCCCCTTGTCAGAGCCACTACTATCAAGAATTTCATTGTGTTTCTTTCCCATTCATGATTTTATGCTTTTAATATGTAATGTGTGTTTTAAAAATCAGTGGTTATGT
The DNA here is from genome assembly GCF_025265405.1 of Mesoplodon densirostris. NCBI lineage: Eukaryota > Metazoa > Chordata > Mammalia > Artiodactyla > Ziphiidae > Mesoplodon > Mesoplodon densirostris. The sequence continues at coordinate 170,452,663 of NC_082662.1, forward strand.
TCCTTTTGTTTTTTGAAATTATGTAAGTGACACTGTATTGAGGCTAGAGGCAGGAGAACACGTGAAGCTTTGGGGGCAGAAGACCAACATGTCCCTGAGTTGTTACCACAGAGGTAACTGGGTGCCCAAATGCCTGAGGCCTTCTCTGGGACATTTCCCCCCCTTCCACCTTCAGCCTGTTATAGAGGAGAGGATATGGCTAAATCAACCTCAGATTTGTTGCCTCTAGATACTGAGGGAGGGCATAAGAAGGGCGCAAACTCTCTTCCAGGTGGTAATGCCAGCCAATCTATACACTCCAGGTTGAGAATTATACCTTGCCATGATAAAGGGTCCAAAGAACATTGTCAACTCAGTGTCTTTGGCCAAGAGTGAAGTTACTGAATCTTAAGGGACAAGGGACCTTATGGCCTCATGTTGTCAACATACTTGTCACCTCTACCTAGAACTGATCTGGTCCAATGAGCTCCATCACAGTGAAATTTAGAACCTGCTAACACCACAGTGGGATGGACAACATAGAATTGTTGTTTGTTTATCTATAGAATCTATACTTTTGGGGGGTGAGGGAGGGGTGGAAAATGAGGAAGTGGAAAGGGCGTGACCTTTGAAGTCAGACAGACCTGGGTTCCCCTCCTGGTGTCGCCTCTTCCTGTGTGCTGCTTAAGCTTCAGTTTTCTCTTCCATAGCCCAAGGAGGAAAATCCCATTACACAAAGCAGTAGAGAGAATTCAGTGAAAGCACTGAGCGCTCTGGGACATGATCCGATCTCCTTTATCTGAATTTGGAGAGAGTGAAAGTTCTGGTTCTGGGTTGTGCCTGCGAAGGGCCACATACAATGTGAAGATCAAATTTGGGCGACCATTCATCAACATGGTCAGCTGGCCTCCGCCACCATCTCACAGCCTGCCAACCGAGGGAGCTGGCTTTGTTTGGATCCTATGGAGTAACCACAATGATGGTTCAGTGTTTGCAAGTGGCCTCCTCTAGTCCTTCACTGTATCACCTTACCAATCCGAGGCCCACAGGCCATCATTCACATGCGGAAGGAGGGCAGTTTTCTGTTTTCAGAGAATCATGAATGCTATAGCCTCCAGGTGACTCTTCAGCTCCCAAGTGTCTAAGGTAGCCTGTTAAACCCTGTCCTGAGTGAAAGAGGCTTCAGACACTGCTATCAGACGTGTCAGGGATCTCTTTCTCCGCGGGAACTAGATTGGAGAATCAGAATCTCTTCTCCTTCTCCACAGCTGAAAGAGCAGTTCTGTCTACTGGCCTCCAGAGCCTGTCATCAGGCTACAATTTGGCCTTTCATCTTAGGAAGGTCAGAATGGGTAGAACAGCTGGGTTCTGTAATTCCACCCCCTGCTCCATCTTCACTCATGCGTAACTTTAGGCTGGATAAACATTGCCAAAGGAAACATACATTATTCAGGGAATGTGAGCTTGTAGGTCTCACGCCCACAGCGTGTATCCGTATCACACACTCACCGAAGAGGTGTGTTGCTGATGGTGAGTCAGCCATCTTGCTTCAAACAGTAAGAAGCTAACAATAATTGGAGGAAGATGCCCAAGTCAATTCTGTGGATTATTCTCCTCCTAGGAAAACACAAAGACATTTTGGTGGACAGAGTTCAAGGTGATCACTTCTCCACCTAACCGATTCTTTAAGTCCTTTCAAGCTGGTTTCAGAAGGCCTTCAGTAAGTCACCCAGTTGTGGGTGGGACCTTATCTCCTGGGAACTACTCCCAGGTACCTGAAATACCATTTGAGAGCTAGCAAGACATGTTCCCAAGCCCCAAGGGCTCCTTTGAGGCTACAGTTACACTTCACTATGTGCCGATCACACATGGATTTTGGGTTTGACATACAAACCTTAGCAGGTTGTTGGTTAGTGATTCAAAAATGTGACATCATAAACTGTACGATATTTATCTTTTCCTTTTTGGTTATAGCACTGTTGCCCTGGAGCTAAGGTGGCAGATATCAGAAATGTTTTACATATAGTACATGTCTTGTATTGTGTGCTCATTCTCAGATTCGGGCTTTGGCACAGATTTGCTAAACACACAGATGCCAATTAGGAAACTAAAATCCAGTCATTACTCAGAGATTAAATATTTCAACAGTGCCTCAAACTATAATTAAAGGCAGTGTGCTTCGTTATTGGGAGAACAAAAACACAGAGAGGCAGACAACTATTTTTGGAATTTGTCTTATCTTCAATACAATTGACATTTTTATCAACTTGTTTACAGTATTTCCAACCTTACAAATCAGTCTGAATAAAGTGCCATAAAATGACACATTTGTGAAATGGCCTAGGGAGAAGCAGGGAAGAAGCAGGCAGAAGAAGAGGTGATGAGAACAAGACAGAGGGATAGAATTCGCCCCCAAAAAAAGGTTAAGAAAGAAAATGAAATAATTAAAATCTGTCATCTGTGTTGAATTTTAAGGGGTGGTACAATTCAATTTTGACCCAGATTTACTCTTTGTATTTTGTTGCATCATCCAGTTTATTATTTTTTATTTATTTTATTTTATTTTTTAAAAAACTTTTTTTGGAGTATAGTTGCTTTACAATGTTGTGTTAGTTTCTACTGTACAGCAAAGTGAATCAGCTATATGGATACATATGTCCCCTCTTTTTTGGATTTCCTTCCCATTTAGGTCACCACAGGGCACTGAGTAAAGTTCTCTGTGTCGTACAGTAGGTTCTCATTAGTTATCTATTTTATACAGAATATCAATAGTTTTTATATGTCAATACCAATCTCCCAATTCATTCTACCCCTCCCTTTCCCTCTTGGTATCCATATGTTTGTTCTCTACGTCTTTGTCTCTATTGCATCATCCAATTTAAATTATAGTTGTAAGAGTATAAAGTACACATACAGTATGTGTATGTCTTGAGCATATGCTAATTAAATTAATTACTTTATAAATATCAAGATTTTATAAATGATGGGCCATATATAACAGAATATATATATAATCAGAAAAAAATGACAAGAGAATTAAAGTTAAAAATTCCATTTCTCATTACCTAAACATTTGGTCAACTGTCTTCTTAGGATTTCATTTGTCTCCTTTGTATCCTGTTGTTTTGGCATCATTTGAGCACTTCCTTAATGGCTTTTTTAAAAAATTAAGAGTTAATATAGGTAAAGTGCTTAAAAGCACTGTGTAAGTGTGCACAATTATTATTACTTCTAACTCTAGAAATTAAGAGAACTAAGAATATTTTGAAGGTACTGAGACTATTTTACTATATATTTTAATACTCATACAGCACAGGTATTTCCAAAGCAGTGTCAGGAAACACCACACATTTCAATAACATTTCATACTTCTGACTCTACAGAGAGTGGAGCAGATAGATGTATGGCAGGAAACTGTACTTAAGCCAACTAAGATTCATCTTGGTTAATTACATTTTCTGACAACTAGTGTGATGTCATAGCATCCAAAATGGAAACTCATTTCACAGGTACTGTAATAATATCCAATCCACAGATACTAAGGAACTCTCCTCTAGTACTTACAAACATCTGTATCTAAAAGAAATATGCATTCTTAGAGATATTTTACAAAGAAAGGTGTCTAAAGTATTTTCCCTCTTAGTCAGTTTCCCTCTAAAGTTTATTGTGGTAGGTGAGTATCATAATACAGAAGATAGCCAGTTACAACAGAATTAAATAGACTCTATTTCAACAACCAGAGAATTCTGATTATAGTCTGGGTGTTAGGAGAAACCAAAGAAGTACTCTTCTTTCTGTTAGGGGTCATACTGACATTATGGTCATGTGAGAACATACATATATTTAAGAGAGGCACACTGACATATGTAGCAGTGAGTTGAAATAATTTCTAGGATTAAAAAAATAATTCAGAGAAAAAGAGAGAAGGGATAGTTCAGCAAAATCTTGCTAATTGTTGAATCTGAGGGATGGAAATATGAAGGTTTATTGTTCTACTCTGTCCACTTTTGTGTGAGTTAAAAAGTTTACATAATAAAACTTATTTTAAAGAACATTAAAATATTTGGTTTAACAGTTTATTTTTTGCATATGCAGAGCATGAATTAGATGGAGAGAGTTCTGCCATATATGAGACTGTTAAAGGATTTTTTCTAGCTTACTAGCTCTCAAACGAGAATGCATCAGAGTCCCCTGGAAGGCTGGTTACAACTCACGTTGCTGGGTCCCCCCGCCCCAGAGTTTCTGATTCAATAGGTCTTTGCAGGGGCCCAAGAATTTGCATTTCTAAAAAGCTCCCATTTGATACGGATGCTGCTGGTCCACGGACCACACTTTGAGAACCACCACTCTAGCTAAACCATCTCTTCTAAACTATCTTGCTTCTTCTTTTTATTTACATATCTATTTATTTGGCTGCACCGAGTCTTCATTGCGGCACGTGGGATCTTCACTGTGGCATGTGGGATCTAGTTCTCTGCTCCGGGAGCGCAGAGCCTTAGCCACTGGACTGCCAGGGAAGTCCCCTGCTTCATTTTTTCTGTCACCAATTCCATTCCTTTTCTTTTTCATGTCAAGTATGAGCTTTAACTATTCACTTTGGCCAGTTTCTGATCCTATTTAATTTATTGTAGAATATGCTGAGTGTCAAAATCTTAAGAATTTAGTATTAAGATTTTCACTATTTGATCTCAATCTACTTAGCTTTCCAATCTTATCTTTCACTCTTCTCCCGATTCCGAAAATATCAGGCTACCTGACTTCTAAACAAATCAGTCATATTCCTACCTCAGTACCTTTGCCCCATGCTATCATCCCCTTCTGGGATGCACTTGTGCACTTACACACTGAGTTCTGTCCAAATACCTCCTCCTCCATGAAGCTCTCCTGGGCTACCAGCATCCATGTTGATCTCTCCTGCTGAAAACCTCTCATTTTACACTAATCATATCCTGTCTTGTAACAATTTAAAAATTATTATTGGTTATATGCATGCATCTTATCTCCAATAGACAGTAAACTCCATAAGGGCAGGGGCTGTGTTTTATACAGAACTTCTTTTTTTTTTTTTGGCTGTGTTGGGTCTTCCTTGCTGCGCACGAGCTTTCTCTAGTTGTGGCGAGCAGGGGCTACTCTTCTTTGCGGTGCATGGGCTTCTCACTGCGGTGGCTTCTCTTGTTGCAGAGCATGGGCTCTAGGTGTGCGGGCTTTGGTAGTTGCAGCACACGGGCTCAGTAGTTGTGGCGCACAGGCTTAGTTGCTCCGCGGCATGTGGGATCTTCCCGGAACAGGGCTCGAATCCGTGTCCACTGCATTTGCAGGCGGATTCTCAACCACTGCACCACCAGGGAAGTCCCTATACAGAACTTCTTTGTACAGCTTACAGACTTTGGCAAGTTCATTTACCCTAAAAAATGGGGGAAGGGGATACTTACTTTTTTGCTAAAGTAAATAATGGGATGGAACCTGAAGTCTACAGATGTAGATGCACCAGTGAAAGGCAATTGAATTCTAATATCTGTTTACCTCTGAGCAGTGTTATGAGAATAATTAATGTTTACACAGGATTTTGAGATGTTCAGCTGAAAGGGGCTTTAAAAGAGTTGAAATGATGATGATGATCCCTGGGACTCTTTCAAAACCTCGTACCAAATTTCATAGCACCCCTCAGGTTTGCTCAGGCTGGGAAGAGGGTCGAGGGCTACTCCTCTGAGAGCGGCTAAGAGGTGACTTCCCAACAGCGCTTGGGCTTTTCAGGGAACACAAGCTTTAACACTGGATGTGTTGAAAATCTCAACATAACAAACTCTTGGCTTCCTGAGCAAAACTGAAACTGGAATGCTCCTTTTCATCCTCCCGCAGGGATGTTGGACTCTAGAGCTGGTTCTATGCTTCACTTCTGATATCATTCCCTTTGTTGTTATCACTCTCAGTGATAACAGGATTGTGCCTGCAGGTACCTGGATTAGAACCTCCATATTTGTGATATTACAGTTCAAAGGCATTTTTGGTCTGAGTGTATATATATATATATATATATATATATCTGAGTTCTGCTCTTCCGGAAGCATCCTCTCCCTCTCTCTCTCTCTCTCTCTCTCTCTCTCTCTCTCTTATAGAATATCTCAAGAGGCCTCTTGTTTACCAATAGAAAATCTGTTTGTGACCCAAGCTAGAGAATGTTGCATCAACATCTCAACTCAGGTTTTCTCTAGCCCTCATTTTCCTTGATAAGAACTTTCCTCTCTCTTTTTTCTTTGCTTTATTCCTGCATCCTTGTTTAGGCTGACTTAGCTTGGTACCACTTTGGTTTATGGTTAATAATTCATTCACCATAAAAAAATATTTTCTCTGAATCCATAACTATGACTGCCTATTATAGACGAAAAGAAAAAAGCTCCAGTTCTTTTACAGGCCCAGGCAGATGTGGATACAGTTATAATTAAACAGTAAATCAAAACAAGATACTGTCAGAGCATGCCTCAGATGTGTTGGGGAAAGTCAAATGTCCTCACCTGCCAGCAGGAAAGAAAGAAAGAAGGAAAAAAAAAAAAAAGAATAGCCCAGTCAAGCTTGACCAGACAGGGTTTATACCTGGTATGATCATAAAGCCACTCCTGGCCTGTATTTCCAGGAATAAAAAATCCAGTGTACAAAGGGCCAGGGCCATGTCCCACACCAGATGCTTATTCCTTTCTTAGCAGCAAGATCAGGTCAAACCATTTCCTGGTTGGCAAGGGGCAACTTTGGTTAAACTAATGCATGAGATTAGAAGTCCTCAGACTGCTATGACTCGTGTGCCAAGAAAGTCTGCAATTTAATTAAAACAACAATAACAAAAATCACATAAAAAGACTCCACTCCAGACCCTAAATTAGAAGGTGTTGGTTCTGAACCTGGATCTGCCATCAGGTAACCAAGATCTCAGGGCTACTTCCTCTGGCCTCGAAGGCTTTGTTGACATTTGCCCTTGCACAAGGACATCAATGTGGGTGGCCCTTGATTCCTGACTCAGACTTTGGGAAAACAAACAAATAAGCAGTGGAGGAGGCTTGGATTCTCAGTCTCTAGCTGCCCTTTGAGCCCAATTCAGGATATGCTTCTGTGAAAGAAGCATCTCTCTCATGGTCTAATGTAAACGAACGATAACTTAATGATGCTTCCTCCCTACATTACTGTTATAGGAAAATGTTTCCTGAGGTGTACACAACTGGCTTATTAACTTTGGTACACGAATCTCCCAGTAAGTTGATGACTGTCTGTCCTCATCATAGGATCTGATTCTGGAAGAAACCTTACAGATAATATAGTCCAAACTCTAATTTTTCTATGCCTTCTTTTAGACTGCTCCAAGGTAAAGGGATCAAAGGATTTGCCAGTTACAGAGCCACAGTGTGTAACGTGTCCTCTAAGTGTGGCTCCCAACAATCTGGCAGCCACAGCATCGCCTGGGAACTTACTAGAAATGCAAATTCTCAGGCCTCACTCCAGACCTACAGAATGGGAAACCCTAGGGATGGGGCCCAGCACTCTGTTTTAACAACCTGACCTGACGGTGCTAAAGTATGAGAACCACTGGTCTCTAGGAAAAACATATATTTATAGAGGCAGAAAATTGGGGTGGGGAGGGATGCTTTATTGTCCGCCTTGAGAGTGCTTAATATTTGTATAAATAGCCATTTTTCTCCTTTCTTTGCAACCCAGTTTCTTCGTGTGAAAATTTAAGATTACCTTATTTTGCTCTATTAACCAAGAGAGGGCTGACTACGTAATGGAAGAGCATTATCTTTCTACCCGTCTTTCATCTCATGATGGAGCCAAGATTCTGCTCAGAGAGGCACTCCAGCCCAGGAGGCTGCTAGGCAAAGAGCTTTCCTGTATGATTCAGAAGCAGCCCGGGCAAGCTGAGGGAAGAAATCTGCAGGAGGACCACCTGGTTAGGAAACACATGGTAGAGAAGTCCACATATGATCAGAGGGGCTGAGGGCCTGGAGCCTCGCAAAGAAAGGACAAACGTCCCCAGTAACCTTCCATGGGCTGTTATCAGAATAAATGATGGTAAGGTGGGGTGTGCCCAAAGGGCTCTGAGTTGTCAAAGAAAGGCATAGTATAAGGACTATTCATAGTGACCTGTATTTATTTATTACATATGGGCGACATTTTCCTATTTATCTTTCTGCCTTGACAAATCCATCTGAGAATTCTTTTTTTTTTTTTGGCTGCACCACGTGGCTTACAGGATCTTAATTCCCCGACCAGGAATCGAACCCGGGCCCCCAGCAGTGGAAGTGGGAAGTCCTAACCACTGGACTACCAAGGAATTCCCAAACTGGGACTTCTTGAGGAAGTCCATTACTTGGACTTCATAACCCTGCCACCGGGTACCTAGTGAAGTCATTCAACACTGACCGTGTATGGAGACAAGTTAATTGCTTATTGAACTTGCAGCAGTATAGGCTAATGGCTTGGCATGGGAATCAGACTGCTTGTCTTCTGCGTTAACTAGAGAGGCGGAGAGTTGTTTAACCTCTTTGTGGGGGGACTTCCCTGGTGGTCCAGTGGTTAAGAATCCGCCTTCCAATGAAGGGGACGCGGGTTCGATCCCTAGTCGGGGAACTAAGATCCCACATGCCTCGGGACAACTAAGCCCGCGTGCTGCAACTACTGAGCTCACGTGTCACAGCTAGAGAGAAGCCCGCGCGCCGCAACGAAGAGCCTGCGCGCTGCAACAAAAGATCCCGCATGCCGCATCGAAGATGCCGCGTGCCACACCTAAGACCGGATGCAGCCAAATAAATAAATATTAAACAAAACAAAACACTACTTTGTGCCCCAGGATTTCTGCAGGAAAAAAAAATCAGTAATAATAGCATCTACCTAGTGAGACTTAAAAGAGATAATCCGTATAAGTGCCTGGTATGAAAGCATGAGTAAAATCAAAGTCCTCTGCTTGCGCCTGCGTCTTCGGTTCTGCCATTCTGCACTTCGGAGCCTCCCTGGGCCTCGCCCCGATCCGTCGCAGAGGTTGCCTGCGCCGCCTCCTTCTCCAGAGTGCGCCTCAAACGCCGCTCCTCCCAGAGCCCCTCTCGATCCCCCATCAGGCACACAGCACTGTGTTTTTATACTTTTATCGTATTCATCACATTTTCCCTCCGATTTTATAATGTACCAGGGACCTCAGCTTACTTGTTCTGTTTCACTTTCTATATCCCTCTGACGTGCCGAGTCCTAGACTGAGCATATTGGTGTTACGAGGTTTTCCTGTCACAAAGGACTCAAAACCCCAGTTCAGGTTGGCTTACAAAGTAGAAGGACTTTCTTGCTCATGAAACTGAAGATTCCTGAGGAAATATATTCAGGCTTCATGGGTGGTTCCATCAGGGCTCAGGCTCTGTGTCCTGGGATTCCCTCAGCTCTGGTTTCTGAGGTGTCATCTCTGTTCTCAGTACAGCCAGTAGCAACAGGCTGGGCTACAGACTTCTCAGTTCAAGTCTAGGGGGGAGAATGCATTTCCCTAAACAGCAAATGGAAGTCTTTAACTTCATTCTGGCGAGGCCAGTTTACATCAGATACTCATCCCTCAACCCGTAAGGGATAACTGAGGCAAGGGGGTGGGGTCACCCTGGTCAGTCAGAGCCTGGCCGGGAATGAGGGGCCGTCCAACTCCTCCCAAACTCCTGCGGCTTCACAGTGGGGATGCTGAAGACAAGTTTGGGGCTGTTGAAGAAGGGAAGGATGCTGGGCAGGAAAGCCTTTATTACCCACCAGAGTACACAATCCATGCCGATTAAATAAAAGAGTGTGGAATAAATAGCAGTGTAATTTTTTATCACACTCATCTGCTAGTCTTTACAATATCTTTGTCAGGCAGTTTCTGAGTAGCTCTTTAGATTACACTGAGGTGCAACAACAAAAATCTTTGGCCTTGGAACATTTAGAACTCAACACACCTTCTCAAAGCCCATTTCTATACCTTTTATTTATTTAACTTATTTATTCTATTTATTTATTTTTGGCTGCTTTGGGTCTTCGTTGCTGTGCGCGGGCTTTCTCTAGTTGCGGCGAGCGGGGGCTACTCTTCGTTGCGGTGCGCGGGCTTCTCCTTCCGGTGGCTTCTCTTGTTGCGGAGCACGGGCTCTAGGCGCTTGGGCTTCAGTAGTTGCAGCACGTGGGTTCAGTAGTTGTGGCTCCTGGGCTCTAGCGCACAGGCCCAGTAGTTGTGGCGCACGGGCTTAGTGCTCCACGGCATGTGGGATCTTCCCAGACCAGGGCTCGAACCTGTGTCCCCTGCATTGGCAGGCAGATTCTTAACCACTGCACCACCAGGGAAGCTCCTATATCTTTTATTTCATTTCACCTTTTAAACCTCAGAATTGGATTAAACATATCCTCATTATTCAAGCAAGTCTCTCTTTTATTTAGTTATGTTTATTCATGTAATAAGCACCCCTAAACCCACCCCCAAGAGACACATGCCTTCCTGTACCTCAAGGAACCTGTCATCCTGAATCCTGTATTCTCATTTATTTGCTTGTCCTTTCATATCATTTTATTTCATCTCTATGTATTCCTACAAAGTACATTTTTATTCTGGTCTTTTTTGACTATATAAAAAGAGTCTTATAATAAATGTAATTTTTTGGAATTTACTTTTTTCACTTCATATATTGCTAAGATTCAACCATTTTGTTACATGAAGCTGTAGTTCATTTGTTGTAACTGCTGAATTACAGTCCACTGTGGGAATAAAATAGAGCTTATCCATCTATTCTCCTTTTGATTGGCATTTGAGTTGCTATGGAGTTTTTTGTTACAGTGAAGAGCAGATAGGATACTTGTGAAAGAAGATCAGCAAGGAGAAACTTATGCTGTAGATAGCAAAAACTATTGTGAAGCTATAGTAATGAAAGCAGTGTAGTGCTGGCCCAGGGATAGAAAAATTGACCAACGGAATAGAATGGGATGGTATGAAATTTTTCTGTGTCAGGGGTGGCATTTAAGACTAGTGGGGAAAGGAGAGACTACTCAATAAATAGAGTTGGATAAAATTATTATCCATATGAAAAAGGATGAAGTCGAATCCCTACCTCAGACTATAAGTAAAAATTAACATTAAATGGATTAAGATCTTACATATAAAAAACACATAAAAACTCTAATTAGAAAATGCAGGTGAATCTTTTAGAACTTGGAGTTGGAAAAGACTTCTTAAGACACAAAAAGCATTTAACTAAAAAGGAAAAACTGATAAATTTGACTACATTCAAAGTAAGAACATTTGTTTGCCTATAGATTTTAGGCAATCTCCAGGACTAAAGATTATTCTGCTGTTTTAAACCCCACCCCCATGATAAACATTTTATAATTTGAGATTAGATATGAATATAAATAAAATTGCAGCTGACTTCATAGCCTTAAAGAGACCCATTGTTTCCTCCAAATTGCAATAGTCTTACTGTAGCCAAATCACCCTCTTCACTGGATGTGGCTCTACTTAACCAGGTGTTTGCCTCTTGCTTCCTGATTGCTCTCTCACTCCCACTTGGAATATAAACATCAGAGTCTTTACAGGCTGGGAACAGTGTTGGGAGAAAAAGGTTAAAATCTTCTGTATTAAAACAAATGGGATATTGTGCCTACCCCAATGTAAAAATTTGAAATTCCTAAAAATAAAGTTTCCAAAGAAAGTAATAAAAATTAATAAACATTCCTTCCTCAAGAAATTAAAGATGATACAAACAGATGGAGAGATATACCATGTTCTTGGATTGGAAGAATCAACATTGTGAAAATGACTCTACTACCCAAAGCAATCTACAGATTCAATGCAATCCCTATCAAACTACCACTGGCATTTTTCACGGAACAAGAACAAAAAATTTCACAATTTGTATGGAAAGACAAAAGACCCCAAGTAGACAAAGGAATCTTGAGAAAGAAAAATGGAATGGGAGGAATCAGGCTCCCTGACTTCAGACTATACTACAAAGCTACAGTAATCAACACAGTATGGTACTGGCACAAAAACAGAAATATAGATCAATGGAACAAGATAGAAAGCCCAGAGATAAACCCACACACATATGGTCACCTTACCTTTGATAAAGGAGGCAAGAATATACAGTGGAGAAAAGACAGCCTCTTCAATAAGTGGTGCTGGGAAAACTGGACAGCTAAATGTAAAAGAATGAAATTAGAACACTCCCCAACACCATACACAAAAATAAACTCAAAATGGATTAAAGACCTAAATGTAAGGCCAGAAACTATCAAACTCTTAGAGGGAAACATAGGCAGAACACTCTATGACATAAATCACAGCAAGATCTTTTTTGACCCACCTCCTAGAGAACTGGAAATAAAAACTAAAGTAAACAAATGGGACCTAATGAAACTTCAAAGCTTTTGCACAGCAAAGGAAACCATAAACAAGACCAAAAGACAACCCTCAAAATGGGAGAAAATATTTGCAAATGAAGCAACTGACAAAGGATTAATCTCCAAAATTTACAAGCAGCTTATGCAGCTCAATATCAAAAAAACAAACAACCCAATCCAAAAATGGGCAGAAGACCTAAATAGACATTTATCCGAAGAAGATATACAGATTGCCAACAAACACATGAAAGAATGCTCAACATCATTAATCATTAGAGAAATGCAAATCAAAACTACAATGCAATATCATCTCACACCGGTCAGAATGGCCATCATCGAAAAATCTACAAATAATAAATGCTGGAGAGGGTGTGGAGAAAAGGGAACCCTCTTGCACTGTTGGTGGGAATGTAAATTGATACAGCCACTATGGAGAACAGTATGGAGGTTCCTTTAAAAACTAAAAATAGAACTACCATATGACCCGGCAATCCCACTACTGGGCATATACTCTGAGAAAACCATAATTCAAAAAGAGTCATGTACCCCAATGTTCATTGCAGCCGTATTTACAATAGCCAGGACATGGAAGCAACCTAAGTGTCCATCAACAGATGAATGGATAAAGAAGATGTGGCACATATATGCAATGGAATATTACTCACCCATAAAAAGAAAGGAAACTGAGTTATTTGTAGTGAGGTGGATGGACCTAGAATCTGTCATACAGAGTGAAGTAAGTCAGAAAGAGAAAAACAAATACCGTATGCTAACACTTACATATGGAATCTAAAAAACAAACAAACAAAAATGGTCATGAAGAACCTAGGGGCAAGCCGGGAATAAAGACGCGGACCTACTAGAGAATGGGCTTGAGGATATGGGGAGGGGAAAGGGTAAGCTGGGACAAAGTGAGAGAGTGGCATGTTCATATATGCACTACCAAACGTAAAACAGATTGCTAGTGGGAAGCAGCCGCATAGCACAGGGAGATCACCTCCGTGCTTTGTGACCACCTGGAGGGGTGGGATAGGGAGGGTGGGAGGGAGGGAGACTCAGGATGGAGGAGATATGGGGATGTATGTATATGTATAGCTGATTCACTTTGTTATAAAGCAAAAACTAACACACCATTGTAAAACAATTATACTCCAACAAAGATGTTAAAAACAAAAACATTCCTTCCTCAAACATTTGTTGAGCACCAACTATCTGTCAGACACTGTGCTAGAAGCTACAAGTACAAAAATAAATAAGATGCAGCCCTGTTCTTAGGGAGACTACAGTGTGTCGGGGAAGACAAGGAGATGATAGGGCAACGAGAGTCCTTGGCGCTGTTAGAATTGTCGTAGGGTCCAGTAGGGCACCAGGGAAGAGATGGTTCATCCCACCAGAAAAGGCAGGGAATGTTGAGGAAAGGTAGGCATAGGAGAAGCTTGAAAGATGCAATTGAACAAAAATGTGTAGGTGTGGAGGCTTCCCTGGTGGCGCAGTGGTTGAGAGTCCGCCTGCCGATGCGGGGGACGCGGGTTCGTGCCCCGGTCCGAGAGGATCCTGCATGCCGCGGAGCGGCTGGGCCCGTGGGCCGTGGCCGCTGAGCCTGCGCGTCTGGAGCCTGTGCTCCGCAGCGGGAGGGGCTGCAGCGGTGAGAGGCCCGCGTACTGCAAAAAAGACAAAAACAAAAAACGTGTAGGTGTGAATAATAAGGTAAGTATAGAGAAACATAAGTAGCCAGCATAGCTGAAGCATAGAGTCCAATGGGGAAGGTTAGATGAGATCATGATGCAGCATTAGGCAGAGACCAGTGGGTGCTTGAACTTTTGCCCAGAAGCCCCAGGGTGCCACTGAAGAGTTTTGAACAGGGAGTGACATCATTAAATTTGGTTTCAGGGAGATCACTCTGGAGTGTGGGTGGAGGGACTGAGGATGGTGGCTGAGAGCCCACCCAGGCCAGAGACCATGACAGCTGAAACAAGGTGTTAGCATGGTGCGGGGAGGGGGGGGTGGCTGGGAGAGGTGTGAAGGCTTTGGACATTGATTTGATTTCAAAGAAAAGGTAGTGGTATTTCCAGGAAGCCACTTTTACCCTAAAATAAGTCCTAGATAGTGTCAAAATTATAGCACCTCTTGCCTCACGGACAGCAAACAACAATTTCAATGCACAAAGAAGGTATATATCCAACATTACAGCAATCACACAAAGGAGTGTAACTCAGGGTAACAGGTTCAGGCCTAACGTCTTTATCTATATCTGTATTCCATGAATATGCTAGGCATCCAGCCCTTTTCATTGGGATTTTCTACTTACACAGATGTATTCGGTTGGCCAAAAGTTTCCTTCGTTTTTTGTTTATTTATTTATTTTTGGCTGCGTTGGATTCTCGTTGCTGCGCCTGGGCTTTCTCTAGTTGCCGCGAGCGAGGGCTACTCTTCGTTGCGGTGCGCGGGCTTCTCATTGCGGTGGCTTCTCTTGTTGCAGAGCATGGGCTCAGTTTTGGTGCACGGGCTTAGTTGCTCTGCAGCATGTGGGATCTTCCTGGACCAAGGCTTGAACCCGTGTCCTCTGCATTGGCAGGCAGATTCTTAGCCACTGCGCCACCAGGGAAGTGCCTCCTTTGGTTTTTAAGTAAAAATAAAAGACATATTTTCATTTCACCAACAACTTTATTGAACAACGTATTCACCCTTTTGTTCCACTACCTTCTGCCATTTTTCAGGCAACTTCATAATTCCATCTTTCCAAAACTTTTTATCTTTTTGAGCAAAGAACTGTTCCAGGTGCCTTTTACAATCTTCCAGGGAATTGAAATTTTTTCCATTAAGAGAATTCTGTAAAGACTGAAATACATGGAAATCCGAAGGTGCAATGTCTGGTGAATATAGTGGATGAATCAGAACTTCCCAGCCAAGCTGTAACAGTTTTTTCGTGGTCAGCAAAAAAACATGCGGTCTTGCGTTATCCTGATGGAAGATTATGTTTTCTGTTGACTAATTCTGGACGCTTTTTGTCGAGTGCTACTTTCAGTTGGTCTAATTGGGAGAAGTACTTATTGGAATTAATCGATTGGTTTTCCAGAAGAAGCTCATAATAGAGGACTCCCTTCCAATCCCACCATATATACAACATCACTTTCTTTAGATGAAGACCGGCCTTTGGTGTGATTGGTGGTGGTTCATTTCACTTGCCCCACTATCTCTTCCGTTCCGCATTATTGTACAGTATCCACTTTTCATCCCCCATCACAATTTGTTTTAAAAACTGAACGTTTTCATTATGTTTCAGTAGAGAATCACATGCGGAAATATGGTCAAGAAGGTTTTTTTTCCTCTTAACTTATGTGGAACCCAAACATCAAAGCAATAAACATAGCCAAGTGCGTGCAAATGATTTTCAACGGTTGATTTGGATATTTTACATATGTCGGCTATCTCCCGCATGGTATAACATTGATTGTTCTCAGTTTGATCGCTATCAACTTCAACTGGTCTACCTGACCGTGGAGCATTGTCCAGCCAGAAATCTCTAGCACGAAACTTCACAAACCGCTTTTGACACGTTCAATCAGTCACAGTCTCTGTACACTGCACAAATCTTTTTTTGCGTTTCGGTTGCATTTTTGTTCTTGAAATAATAAAGCATAATAAGCCAAAAATGTTGCTTTTTTCCTTCCACCTTCAATATTCACCAATTTTGATAAGTTTTTTTTAATGCAAAGATTGTTTTGAATGAAGTTAAAGACAGCTAACTGCTACTAGAGCCATCTTACAGAAAAAAAAACAAACGAACTTTTCGGCCAACACAATATGATGCAAACACACAAGCATTTTCCAGATTCATGCAGATAATAACAGAATATCATTATGAATTCATAACACAAACATTGAGAGGCTGCACACGGAACCCAGATATGTAAAACGAAAGGCAAAGAAAAGGGATCTGGCAAGAAGTGCATTGAAGGTAAAGACACAACGGAAATGAGTTCCTGAGTTTCCCTGCTCAGCACTCAACAGCCATCTTGAGGCAGGAAGAAGACGTTCACGATTCACCAAATGTCTTCCTGTTTCTTCCCCCATGATAATCTCTCTTCTAGATGGTGGTTTCTCTATGATTTCTCTGTGAGGATGCCACGTCATGGTGAAAAGGCAGGGAACCAGCTAGCCATTCTGCTTCCTCCGTGTCTCCCACCTGTTCTCTTCTTTTCGCTGTCACTGCCTGCAGGCCGCTTTGACCTTGGCCACAGCCTAATGTAGGACCTACTAGTAGGTCTTGATGCTGTGGAATCAGCTATCAGTAGGGAGAGCTACTCAATAAAGTGTGGCTCTTGTGATTGCTTATGCCTCTGATCTCTCCCCAGATTTATTTTTCTGAAATATAGATCTGATCATGTTTCTTCTGTTCGAAATCTCCTGTGGTCTCTCCCTCCTTCCTTGAAGATTGAGGTCTGGATGTCTCAGCCTGGAGTTAAAAGCCCTATCCACCCCTCCAGCCATTCTCTTCTACAGTTTCCACCCTCTTCCCCCACCTTGCATGCTCTTGCAGTAACTCAGACTTCTCGCAGTCCTGAACCCTGTGCTCTCTTCTTCTGTGCCTCTCTATCGTGTGCATGTGCGTGTGTGTGCATGTGTGTGTGTGTGTGTGTTTACCTAACCAGCCTATACATAGCATAGCCATTCAAAACTCAAATTCTTTGCCTTTCTCTCTCTCTTCCCTATATGCCTCTAGGATGTAGTTCGTGTTTGTCTGTTAGAATGCCTATTATAGCATCTATTGGGCTGTGCTGTTTTAAGAACAATTTTTCATTTATTACGGTTTTAGAGCGTCAGGAGAGTGGGACCTTAACTTTTTTTATTTTGGTATCTCTCTGTCCAGTCCCCTCTCTCTCCCTTCTCTTCTCCTGCACTTAAGAGGTAAGAAATCAGCGGTTGTTAAATTGAATTGAACAATTCACTCACACTGCAGGGCTCTAAATCTCCAGTATGAACTATGAAGGTAATGGAGGCTCATCTTGACACAGTAAATTTCTTTGTGTTTATTGACTCTTCATGTGGGCATGAAGAGGACAAGGAATGTCATTGTGTTCACTTATTACCTTATCCCCCAAGAGGCAGAAAGAAGACTTAGCTCACCAGCATAGGTCCTAACAATTTAGAAAAAATATATATGGTAAAGCGGATTTTGATAGTGTGTGGAGGGAAAAAATGTGTTTGTTTTTATGAATTAAAATGAACTGAGCTCTATAATACCCTGAGGAATTGCCTTTGTGGTCAGCGTCTCTGGTTTTTTTTTTTTTTTTTGCGGTCCGCGGGCCTCTCACTGTTGTGGCCTCTCCCGTTGCGGAGCACAGGCTCCGGACGCGCAGGCTCAGCGGCCATGGCTCACGGGCCCAGCCGCTCCGTGGCATGTGGGATCCTCCCGGACTGGGGTACGAACCCATGTCCCCAGCATCGGCAGGCAGGCTCTCAACCACTGTGCCACCAGGGAAGCCCCTCTGTTTTTTTTTTTTTTTTTTAATTTAGAATCCCCATAGGTTAATATCCAAGGACTCATACAACTCAATAGCAAAAAAAAGAAAAAAATCCCAAATAATCTAATTCAGAAATGGGCAAAGGATCTGAACAAACATTTTTCCAAAGAAGATATATGAATGGCCAACAGGTACATGAGAAGGGCTCAACATCACTAATCATAAGGGAAATGCAAATCAAAACCACAATGAGATATCACTTCATACCTGTTAGAAAGGCTATAATCAATAAGACAAGGGAAAACAAATGCGGGTGAAGATGTGGGGAAAAGGGATATTTTGTGCACTGTTGGTGGGATTGTAAATTGGTACAGCCATCATGGAAAAGAGTATGGAGGTTCCTCAAAAAATTAAAAATAGAAGTACCACATGATCCAGCAATTCCACTCCTGGGAATATATCTGAAGGAAATGGAAACACTATGTCGAAGAGATAACTGCATCCCCATGTTCATAGCAGCATTATTTATAATAGCCAAGACATGGGAACAACCTAAATGTCCATCAGCGGATAAATGGATAAAGAAGTTGTGGAATACATACAATGGAATATCATTCAGCCATGAAAGAGAAGGAAATCCTGCCATTTGCAACAACATGGATGGATCTTGAGGGAATTATGCTAAGTGAAATAAGTCAGACAGGGAAAGACAAATACTGTATGATCTCACTTACATGTGGAATCTAAAACACAAAGCAAAAAAGTACTCACAGAAAAAGAGATCAGATTTGTGGTCAGCCGAGGTCAGGGGGTGGGGTGGAAGAAGTAGATGAAGGTGGTCAACTCTTCAAATTTCTACTTATAAGGTAAATGAGCACTAGGGATGTAATGTACAACATGATAGCTGTAGTTAACACTGCTGTGTGTATATTTGAAAGTTGTTAAGAGAGTAGATCCTAACTAAGAGTTCTCATCACAAGGGAAAAAACTTTTTTTTGGTACCTCTATGAGTTGATGCATGTTAACTAAACTTATTGTGGTAATTGTTTCACAATATATGTGAGACAAATCGTCCTGTACACCTTAAACTTATACAGTGCTGTAGGTCAATTATATCTTAATAAAACTGGGGGGAAAAAAGAAACCCCACAGTTAACCATACTTCAGCCTCAGCCTTTTTAAAATACTAATCCTAGGGCAAGCTAGTAGGTGTATCTAGAAAAGTTCCATAGTCAAATAAGTTTGTGAAATATTGGATTAAACAAAGATAACAGAATTTCTCAGGGCTTTTATCATGTTAATGAACTTTGTGAATCTCTAGGAGCCAGCATATGGTCTGTGAGTGTTCCCAAATTTATTTGAAAATGGAATTCTTTATAATAGTGCATTGTAAGAACCTAACGTTTCATGGAACACACTTTGGGAAACACTGCTCTAATTTAACACTAATACCTGAAGACTGTATATGAGTTTTTGCATCTCCTAAGAGCAGCACATAATACGCATTACTCCTCTCCTTCTTCCAAGGTTCAGAGGATTTCAACAGTGATTACAGGAGAAATATGCATGTCATATCCTTTATGAATCCTTTAGCCCAGATACATGGGTTGTAGATTTTTAGTAAGTATTCAAAGGAAAGCCCTCTACTAATTTATGGAAAATGAGAGAATTTTTGTATCATTTCCAACCTTATCTTCTTACCCAGAGTGACACAGATTGTCTTTCAAGGCACTGGGTAATTAAAAGAGAAGTTATGTGTTGAAATCATTGTCATATTATAGTAACAAGGAGAAAGTTGTTTATTTGTACACAAAGCAGTCTGTCTTACCCTCTATTTGAAATATGTTAGAAGACAAAAGTTATTTGTGGGGAGAGCCTAAACAGCTAAGACTTTCACATCTGGAGCTTTCGGGAAACATGCTGTTCTGGATAGCTGAGTTTTCTTTATTGCTGGAGTTTAACCTATATTCTCATGAGTTTTCAAACTTCTACCTTTTGGGTAGCTCTTTTCTAAAATGTGTATCATGCCACCTTGTCATCTGAACTAGGGTACACTCCACATAACTGAGTCTTTCTTTCAAGGCTTTCACTCTGCTGTGATATAGGAAGATCTCTAGGGTCTAGAGTGGTGTGTCACACTGTTTGACCCATCACAAAATCTCCAAATCTTCCCTGGCATTAGTTTTGTCTTTTATATCACTCTGGCCAGCAACTACTACTTCTCATTCTTGTTCCCACACCAGACTCTTGCAGCCCCCATTTCGCTCTTCATTCTTGCCTCCCTGTTTCATAGAATTTACTTCATATTAATTTACTAATTTTGCATAGCAGAACACCACTCTTCTTAGAATCCTTTTTATTTTTATTTTTTAAAATTTTGGTCACGCCACGAGGCTCTCTGGATCTTAATTCCCTGACCAGGGATTGAACCCAGGCCCACAAAAGTGAAAGTGCCGAGTCCTAACCACTGGACCGCCAGGGAATTCCCTTAGAATCCTTTTTAAAACAAAAAGAGTCTAGGGTTCTGTTGTTACAAATTATGCTGAAAATCTCTTCATGTTTATTGACTATTTGGCTTTCTTTTTCTATATCATTTGCTCATTCTTCTGTTGGGTTGTCTGTCTTTTTCTTTTTGATTAGGAAGCGTTTCTATATATTCCAGATACTAATCCTTTTTGGTTATGTGCATTGCAAGTATCTTCTCCTAGCATTGTCATTTTGCTGGTGACATCTTTTGTCCTTTAGAAGCATTTCCATTTTCATGTAATTAAATGTATTATTCTCTGCCTCTATGGTCCCACTAGAATCTAAGTTCTCTGGGATGAAGAATTGTCTATCTTATCCTCTTCTTGTTCTCAGTGCCTAGATCAGTGCCTGGCATCTAGTAGATTCTCAGTAAATATCTGTTAAATGAATGAATAAATTAATTAATAGATAAAAAAAGGAGTCCAGGATTTTATGAGATAAATTCACAGATGTTAGCTGTGTAGAGACTTTTGGGCTTATTCTATTTTTTACTTTTAAAAAATGTGTTCTTAGGTAGGTGAGTTAGGCAGACAGCTGAGTTATTAAAATAAATTTAGTTAATTTACTTAACCTAGAATCCTAATTCAGTTGCCCAATGACCCCTGACATTTTAATTAATAAGGTACAACACCTTTCATTCAAAAAATCTCAAAGGATTTCACCACTTGAAGTTTGACCACACCCTACAGTACAAAGATAAATTCTAACAATAGTTGTAGTGTAGTTCTTCAGCTATTTAGAAACAGATACACAAAGCAGTCAGATGAGTTTCCTGAGTTCACACCGTGAAACCTCTGGGGAGTAAGAAACATCGGATTTTTTCTCAGTCTCTCTATTCACCACATAACATTTCCTCTTCAGGTGCAAAGTAAAATTAAATAGTGAAGGTTATTTCTTTACTAAAGATAACTCCAGTTAGTAGACATGATGGTTAATTTTACTTTATTTTTATTTTTTATTTATTTTTTTAATATCTTAAAAAAATTTTTATTTATTTTATTTTTTATTGTGTTGGGTCTTTGATGCTGCGTGTGGGCTTTTCTCTGGTTGCAGCGAGCAAGGGGCTACTCTTCATTGTGGTGTGCAGGCTTCTCATTGCTGTGGCTTCTCTTGTTGTGGAGCACGGGCTCTAGGTGCGCAGGCTTCAGTAGTTGTGGCACGTGGGCTCAGTAGTTGTGGCTCACAGGCTGTAGAGTGCAGGCTCAGTAGTTGTGGCGCAGGGGCTTATTTGCTCCTGGGAATGTGGGATCCTCCTGGACCAGGGCTCGAACCTGTGTCCCGTGCATTGGCAGGCAGATTCTTAACCACTGTGCCACTAGGGAAGCCCTATTTTTTTAACATCTTTATTGGAGTATAATTGCTTTACAATGGTGTGTTAGTTTCTGCTGTATAACAAAGTGAATCAGCTATACATAAACATATATCCCCATATCTCCTCCCTCTTGCGTCTCCCTCCCAGATGGTTAATTTTATATGTCAACTTGACTGGGTCACGAGGTGCCCAAATATTTTTTCTAACGTTATTCTGGGTGTTTCCGGATGAGATTAACATTTGAACCAGTAGACTGAGCAAAGCAGATTGCCCTCCCTAATGTGGGTGGGCCCCGTCCAATCAGTTGAAGGCCTGAATAGAGCAAAAAGCCCAACCCTCCTCCCAGTAAGGGAGAATTCCTTCTACCCGACTGCTTTCAAATTGGAACATCATCTTTTTCCTGCCTTCAAACTCAAACTGAAACATTGGCTCTTTCTGAGTCTTGAGCCTGCTGACCTTCAGACTAGAACTACACCATCAGCTCTCCTGGGTCTCCAACTTGCCCACTCGCCCTGCAGATCTTGTGACTTGTCATCCTTCATAATTGCACGAGGTGTGAGCCAATTCTTTATAATAAGTCTCTCTCTCTCTCTGTATACACACACACACACACACACACACACACACATATCTTCTATTGACTCTGTTGCTCTGGAGAACACTGACTAATGTAGTGGACATACTCTAATGTCAACTAATTAAAGGAAAAAATACTCCCAAAGACTTATCACTTCTCCAGCAGGAAAATCCCCTTTTGAAAGGCTTAGCTACACAGAATTCATAAAGGATTGTGGATTTCTATTGACTAGAGAGAAATTAAATTTCAGTGTTGAAAAAATTCCAGTGCTGAGATAGTAAATTTCTGGAAGATAGGTGCTTTGCCAGTTTTGTTTTATAGTTCTAGTACACTGAACAGCACAGCACGGCAGAAATTTTTAATGTAATGACATTATTTGGTGGTGATGTAAGAATGATGATACCAAATAAGCCTTTGGAAACAACTGTTGGCATGATGCTGCAAACAAGGTAATATCTAGGGCAATCAGGAGTGACAGAATGTATTGATGTAAGTCCACCCTAAGTGAAGATGCTTTCTTCTTGCTGATACTACAAAGAGGTGGGCTTCTACATTCAGCACTGACTGTGGGTCCAGCTTTTTATCTCTGCTCTGCGCTTCTACCTTACTCTCCTCTTCTGCCCTCTCCAGATCCTTTCCATCATCAGAGCTAAACACAAACCTCTTCTACGTCTCACCTCCATCTCACCCTTGACGGGTCCTGTTTTCTTCCATCCAGTAAAGGAAGGAGGGTGGAGCTGTGCCTTCATTGGCAGCCAAACATCTTGGGTGCTTGCTTCAGGCTCCACCTCCCACACCAACCACCACCCAGTGTGGATTACACAGCTCTTACCCAGAAGCTGTTTTTCCATCCTAGGAGCTGACCTCATTGTTCCTGGGTCGGGAGCCATCTACAAGGTGACACTTACCAACTGGGGAGTCTAGAGCAGTTTTGTGTTTGTGGCGCTGGAGGAGTCATCCTGTTCCATTGTCTTTTGTCGTAAAGACGGCATTAACAACCTCCTTTCGTCTTCTCTGAGCACAGAACATGGCTGAAAACGCAGAAGTGCGACTTGCATGTCACACATGGATATAGTCTGTGAATTCTCTAGTTCAGGAGCCTTGCTGTCATTTATGAAAACTGCCAGAGCTGTACGGCTCTGCTTCCTATTCTTACAGACTCAGCTGAGCCCCTGTCATGGGCTGCCACACAAACGTTGTCTGGTGCTGTCATTTCCTGGCAGTGAACAATATTCCCCACTGCCTCAGGATGTTCTCACAGTGTCCTTCTCGTGGTGGTGGAACCAGTCTTCAAAAAGCAAATGTATAGCTAGAGTCAATCTTTTGGAGAAGATGGGCAGAAACAAGGTCAGTGTGGTTTATTGGAAAGAACACCAAATACAGTTCTAAGAGCACAGCTACACTCTTCTGATAGTAGAGGAACTAGGCCCCCACCCCCTCACCACTTAGTGTCACAACCCTACATGTGTCTTCCTGTCCCCTCCCTACCTAACACCTTGAGGTGGGAAACGTGGCAGCAGTTATCTCTATTTTATCATAACCACTGACCAGCCTGGCCACACAACACCGTCTACTGGACACCACCACACACTCTCAGCCATCCAGCCAGTCAGCTGTGTTTCTAGATTTTTTTCCACTGATGTGCACTCTTTTCTTGGCCACAGCCCTAACTTTAGGTACATCAATTTCCTCATTATTTAAATGTAGTCAGTAATGATAACCCAAGTTGAATCTGCATCCTTAGGAGAGAAAGCGTTCTATTAGAGCAAGCTATGTCTCTTCAGATGTATATTGGGAATAATTACACTTACTACCCTAGTAATTCATCAAATATCCAGCTAATATTGATTTAATGTCTACTTTGTGTGTGTCATAGTGCTAAGTGCTTATTGTAAAGATTTAACAACAGATTATATACTGCTCAGGAGATTTTTGTCTTTGAAAAGTTAATAATAGTTATTTCATATATTATAGGACAAATGCCTTTTCAATACTTGGGATTTTTTTTAACAATAGGAATTTAAATGCAACAAAGGGATAAAGAGTGAACAATTTCATTCAGACTTCAGGTTTTGGAAGGACTAGATATAATGTTAGTTAGTAATAAACAATGTGGACTTCCCTTATGAGAAAGATACATACTTAGTGAGACATTTACTGACTCCAGGGTCACCATGTCACCCTCTTTGCAAAACACTGGTCTCTAGCACCGCATCTTTGTTATTTTGTGTAATTTTTCTTTATTTCCTGGCACCCCCATGGAGGCACTTTCTCATTTTTCCTCCTGTGTAAGTGAAATAAACAGAGTCTATAACTTCAGAGGCCTTGAAATTTTATGGTTGTTCATACCGCCACAGTTAAAATGATTTCTTAATTTTTTTGTTGCTTTCCCTTCAGCAGAGTTTCATTTGCCAAGTACCTGAGCGGCAGAGAATTCGATTCTGTGGGCGGATATATCTGTGTTTAACAGGCGCAGATATCTCCTAAGAACCCTCCTATCTTCACACTCGTCGCCTTTATATTTTTCGGGATTTTAGAAATACCATAATCTCAGCATATTAAATATGAAGGGACTCCTTCGGATTCCCAGAGCCTTAAAGTTAGGCTATGCAAATGTGTGCGAGTGTGTTTCCTTGGTGCGGAATGAAAGTTACGGCAGGGTTTTTCGAAGCAGCATTTCTATAAGCGTCACTCCTGCCACTGCCTTTCACAAGGGCCCACTTGCTGTGAAATATTTTGAAAACAGAGCTGAAGTGAAACTAACGCAGAGCGCAAACAGGCGGAAGTACGAATAAACTGAGCGTGGCTGGCAGAAACCGAGAGGTTGGCAGTTTCCGCAAAGGAAGAGAATGCTTGGTAAACCGGGAGGAAAAAACCGCCCAGGGCTGTTGTTTAGAAACCTCCCGACCTCTGTTTCCCTTGCCCCTAGGGTTGGGGGAGCTCCCCAGAGCCGAGGAAGCAGCCCCCCAAAACCGCTTCCGGTACTGAAGCGTCCCTCCTCACGCCCCCAGGGAGCAGCGCCTTCTCAGGCGACGATTCCCTGCGACCCAAAAATAACTACACAGACTTCAGGAAAAGGGCCAAAGCCTGCGGCACAGGGAGGTGCTTAGTTACCGACTTATCGCTTACAGCCAGAACACTGGAAACCTAACCCAGCGCTAGCCTTTTATAGAGAGTCCCTGGAGCCCCGCCCTAGCAACTTCTCCTAGCAACGCCTCGCCCGGGTGCTCCGCGGTCTTATCTGCTTCTGCCAGGCTCTTCCTGTTCCCCTCCCCCAGGCAGCGGGCTCGGCCGTCCCAAGTCACGTGACTATCCCCAGGGGAGGAACGGGAAGAGCGGAAGATGTGAGGGGCGGAGCGCTGGAGGGCGAGCTCAACGTCATCAAGATAGGCCGAGCTGGTGGTGGCGCTTAGCGCTTCTGGGAGTCTTGAGATTCGGCCACTGGTTGAAATGGCGGAGACTGCGGCCCTGGTGTGGCTTCGGGGCCCCAGCTTCGGGTGCAAGGCGGTGTGGTGTACCTCGGCCCCGCGCTCCGTACGCGATTTTATCCACCGACACTGCCAAGATCAGGTGAGGTTTGTGGTTCCTGGAAGGAATGGGAAAGCAGGACAGGGGCAGGATTAGGTGCGGTGAGGGTCTGTCGGGGGCACGTCTGTTCTTTGGGGTTCTCAGTTTTTGAGGCTGAGGGTTATGGTTTTAAGGTGCTTCAAACTGATGCTGAGGCCTGCCTTTGCTTTTGTTTTGTGGTGGTTTTGTCTCACAGAAGGGAGAAAAATCCCTCCGCTCACGGTGCGTTTAGTCCGGCCCTCAGTCTGGACTAACAGAATACACTTTGGTATTCTCTTCATCCGTAAATGAGGCGGTTGGACCAGATGATTTTTAAGGCTCATTTCCTTACGTTCGCTCTGTGCTTATGTGACGTGCATTTTTTGTCCACTGATAACACAGCCCTCTTAGCTCCAACCTAGAGAAGTATGTCATATCCAAACCCAGGCCAAAGGATGGTTGGGAAGGAAATGGATTTATCTGGTCACTGGTCGGGGCCAAGCACTCACATAGGTCATGTCGAGGGCATGATTCTTAGGGCCTGTCATGTAGATGTTTTCACTAATCATTATGATGCTCTGATTTGCACAGGCATATTTTTGAAAACCTGTCATTGACTTCTAAAGTTACATGTGTGGTTTACTTAATTATCAAGTCAGCAAGCTTTTACCAAGTATAAGATAGTAAACTCATTCAGTTATGTAAAGAATATGCTGGTCCCAATGAATCTAATTTTAATTTTGACATTTGATCTCCTATTAACACGTTAACACTGCAGTCTAAACCAAATCTTTACTTGGATTGGTTCCATGAAGAAGCAAGGTCTGTTTGCAAATAATGTGGTTTTTCAGTTTCCTCATTTTTCTTCCTAGACTTCAGTCCAGTTTAAAAGCTGTCAGAAATGTTTTTACCATCTGAATGGGAAAATATTTTCCAAAATAGTTGGATTTTAATATCTCTGAAAATAACTTGTATCTGATGACCAGTTTTCAGACTTACTGACAGTTGATCCAAAGTGAGACCAGAAAAAAATAAGATCTTAATTATGAGGAGTCTTGGCAAAAATAATTTAAAATAAGCAAGAAATATAAACGAATGGATTCATTCATATACTTAAGACACATGGCCATAACAAATATGAACAAAAACACAAAACTTACAAAAGGGCATTTGATGAGACACTGGAACGAATAAAAATAGCTCAAGTTCATGCTTATGCCTTTTATTTTTTATTTTTTTTTATTATTTATTTATTTATTTTTTTTGCGGTATGCGGGCCTCTCACTGTCGTGGCCTCTCCCGTTGCGGAGCACAGGCTCCGGATGCGCAGGCCCAGTGGCCATGGCTCACGGGCCCAGCCGCTCCGCGGCATATGGGATCCTCCCAGATCGGGGCACGAACCCGTATCCCCTGCATCGGCAGGCGGACTCTCAACCACTGCGCCACCAGGGAGGCCCTTATGCCTTTTAAAACAGAACTATTCTGACACATGATAAAGTTAGTGTTAGCCCTACCTGATAAAGTAAAAATCAGGCTGGGATAATACACAGATAAAGCTAGCTGCAAAGTTAATAGGAAACAGTGTTTCTCCCAAGGACATGGTACAGTGATGAAATGTCATAATGACTTCCTTGAAAGTCTGCTTCTTTTTTAGTCTTTGTGAAACCTTACCTCAAAAATCAGAGATTATAAGAATAAACTGCTGTTGCAAGTTTTATCAGTAAGAAGCATCCCACTC
Organism: Mesoplodon densirostris; assembly: GCF_025265405.1. Lineage (NCBI taxonomy): Eukaryota > Metazoa > Chordata > Mammalia > Artiodactyla > Ziphiidae > Mesoplodon > Mesoplodon densirostris. The sequence goes on from NC_082662.1 coordinate 170,480,181, forward strand.
TTACCTTGAGAATCTAAGTCACTTTGATGTAGAGAAGCACTCTTGATTTCCCAGGTGCAGAGCTTCAGATTAGGGGTTTCTGGACACAACATTCCACATTTATCTTAACTTTGTAGTTTCCGAGGAAAGAGGAGCCTGGATCTCCTTCACAGTCTAGACCTGATGTTGACCCTTAATACACACAGCCCTGCTTTATTGTGAGCCTCTCAAAACATTGTTTCATCTAAATTTTACCTAAATTCCATCCGCCCCAAATCCTATACTAACTATATCTTTTTATTTGTTGGTGAGACACCTCATGATTCCTCTGGTGTGCAGTCCCTCTCTTGTAGTGAGTCAAGAAATTTGAGTTGTTGAACTATATGTTGTTTCTGGTGGCCTTCGGCTGATTGGCCTAAGACACACGTAATACTTTCTGCTTGAAATGCTTTATAATGGTTAAAAACAGTTAAATTGATTGTAAATTTTCTTTGTTATTTTTTTCTACTAGTGATTATTAACTGACAAGAATCTTAACGAGTAGAAAATGCAATTTTGTTCATCAGTTGTCTCATTAAATAAGCAGTTCTGTTTGGAAATGAAGTATGATGCATGATGTATAATCTTTCAGCCTTCATGTTAAAGTCTTTTAAAGTTATTTAGGATTTTAGAAATACCATACCCATTGGATATATAAGATATTAAAAGAAGCTAAAGTAGCTTTTAATTTATAAACATTAAACATATAGGAGGTGAATTACGTGTCTCATTTAATTTTTACAGCTCTTTAAAGTGGACAGCATTTTATAGGCAAGAATAGTCCTTCATGTTAATCACATCATTGCATACAGCCTGAGCTCCTTTGCTCCTGTCTCCTGGTATCATATTTGCCTGGGAAAACTCCAGTCAATTTAAATCCAACTCTCCACCTATTTTACCTGGCATCTGGGCAGTGACTGTGGTAGGGGAACTAATCACGCAAACCAGTCTCACTACAAATTCATAAACACCAAACTTAGTGGTGCTTGACATTTCTACTGTATTTCTCTAACCCAGAGCATGCTTCCACTGGGTTGCAGGACTGCTGAGAATATTGATCTAAGTAGTCCTTGGGCAGCTGGACAGAACCCAGGATCTCAACACATCTTCAGTAGCTTTGCTCATTTTCCCTAGAGTGTCATCCACATATCGTTTGTGTATACCATGGTGTGAAAAGGGTTGAGAGGCACTGCTCAGTTCATCACTCTTTCACTCTCCTAGATTACTTTTTCACATCTTCTCTCTTTAAATCTCCAAGAGTTCTTCCATCCCAAGGACCATACTTTGTACTCAAGCAGTAAAGAGAGAATTTCTGCATCGTCACACCAGTGCCTCTGGTAGGTACCTGCTGTATATTCAGCCTTCTTGTCTGTTACTGTGGATGAACTGTCATTATTTTACAAATAATTTGCAATTATCTTCTACTTTGTACAGTAACCCCTCCCCCTCACCTACTGAAAGACTTATTTTGACATTAGTTCTTTCTCCCCTGTATTTTCCAGTGTTTACCCTTTTTACAGCATCATTCCTACCAGTGCGCAAACGTGCGCCCACATCCCTTCTAGCTATCACCTTATTTTCTCTGATTATCTTTATAAAAAAATATTCTTGAACATAAAAGTTTTCTCCTTTAGAACCCACTCTAGTTAGGCTTTTTTGTTGCCATCACTCCAACAGAACAGCTCTTTGTCATACTGGTCAGTATCTTCTATGTTGCCCTATCCAGTGATCAGTTTGCAGTTTTCATCTTGTTTTGTCTGTCAGTGCCGGTTTGCACAATTGACCATTCCCTGCCGGAGTACACTTTGCTCACTTGTCCAGATACGACTCTCAGTTCTCTTCCACCTCACTGGCCTCTCCTTTCCAGTCTTTTACAGCTTCCTCCTCATCACCCTGAACTCTAATCTTGGAGGGGCCCCTCCCTCATCCCAGTGCTTTCATCCATACTCATGGCTTTAACTATCATCAGTATGCCGACAACTTTCAAATGTAACTCCCCAGTGCAGACCTCTTCCCCAAACTCCAGACTTGTATAGCCACCAGTCTACTCGGCATCTCCATCTGGCTGTGCAATAAACACCTCAAAGTAAAATATCTGAGATGAGACTAATTTTCTCCCTCAAACTTCCTTTTCCCTCTTAATGAATGACAACTCCATTTTCCCATTTATCAAACCAGATTTTTGGAATCATCTCTAATTCCTCTATTGATCTCACTCCCTTCACCCAGAGCATTAGCAAATCCTGTTGCCTTTACCTTCAGAGTATCCTCAGAATCTCACATTTCTCATCATCTCTGCCACTACTGCCCTGGTACAAATAGCCTTCATTTCTTACCTGGATTATCACAATAGCTTCTCAATGATCTCTCTGCTTCTATAGTCTTACTTTCAGTTTAACAGCTAGAGTGATACTTTAAGAGCATGACTCAGATCTCACTTTGTTCAAAACTCTACAATAGTTTTATTCAGAGTAACATCCAGGGTCCTTACAATGGTTTTGAAGGCCTTATCACTCCCCTTTTGTGCACTTCATTCTAGCCTCATTGGCTGTGTTGTTCCTTGAATGCTCTAAGTTCATTCCTGTTGCGTTTGCTCTTGTCTCTGTCTGGAATGCTGTTCCCCCAGATAGTCACATGGCTCATTCTCTCACTTTCTTTAGTTCTCCGCTCAAATGTCACTTGATCAGAGAGGCTTTCCTTGACTATATATATTAAACAGATTACCACCACACCCATCCACATATCTTATCCCCTTTACCCTGCATATCACCACTTGACATGACACATAATTTGTTCATTATTTGTCTTCCCCCACTAGAATGTTAGCTTCATGAGGCAGGATCTATATTCACTGTAGTATTCATGGTAGTATTCCAACACTTGAAAAGTACCTGGCAAATAGTAGGTACTTAATATTTGCTGAATGAATGAATGGGTCCCATTGAAATAGCTGTATGATGTGGTTCAGAATGAATGTTCATAGTTTCCACTTCAGGAAGTTGCCGGCAATGCATTTTTCTTTTCTACTCCTATTTAGATCTCTCTTTTCTTCTTGTTGCAGATTTAATTGTCAACCTCCTAAGTTCCATATAACTTTGGAGAATACTCCTCTCTTGTCTCATTTTATGGCATCAGAAACTTGTTTAGAAAGACTTACAGTTTTTATATTTTCTTTTCATCATTTGATCGGAGAATTTTTTTGAAATACATAGAGTGGGTTTGGGGGAGTATACTTGGGCTTCTGCAGTGATTGGCTGGGACTCAGGGGGATGCTGGCAGAAGAGAGGAGGCACCAACTGCCAGCTGGTCCTAAAGCTGTTAAAGCTTATATAGGTAGTATATTAAAAATCATACTCTTGTCTCCTCCTCTCCTCTCTTCTTATCCCTATCTACACTTTTCAAGATGTCACTTTTAAACTTGGGGCCACTCAGTGTTCAACTTGATACTACCTGTTTTAAAAAGTCAGAGGAAATGGGACCTTCAGAGTTACTAGATCTGAGCACTGAATAGTCTTCTACCTTGACCCCTATTTCCTATTAGAGAAGGAGAATAGGCAGGTTTTTTGTTTCTGGGTTGTTTTTTTTTTTTTTTAACATTTATTTATTTATTTGGCTGTGCCTGTCTTAGCTGCGGCACATGGGATCTTCATTGCTGCATGCGGGCTTTTGCAGCATTCGGGATCTTTTTTTTAAGTTGCATCATGCAGTATCTTTAGTTGTGGCATGCGAACTCTTAGTTGTGGCATGTGGGATCTAGTTCCCTAACCAGAGATCGAACTTGGGCCCCCTGCACTGGGAGTGTGGAGTCTTAAACACTGGACCACCAGGGAAGTCCCGAGAGCAGTTTTAATTTTCACCCAAAAGGCAGAAAGTTCTTCTGTATATCATGATTAAGTATTAGGAAGAAATCGTACCTAGAATACATCATACAAAATGAGTTTTTTCTTTTAGTAGTTTCCATTTTTGCAATTCAACAAATGTTAATTGAACACACAGTATCTCCTTATAACTGGAGTAATAAAAAGATAAGCTAGATCCCTTCATGCAATAAACTTGTATTGTCTCATAAACAGCATTGAAAAAACCCCGAACTTGTCTCTAGGATATTCCAGTGGAATGCTACTTTGTGAAATGCAATGGATCACTCGTTAACACCAGTGACACAGTGCAGCATGGAGCTGTTTACAGTTTGGAACCCAGACTTCGTGGTGGAAAAGGAGGTAGGACATGAATGTTGATGGCTTAGTTGTAACACATCTGTGTTCTGTAGCCATATGTATTAAATTAACAAACTCCTTGGTGTCTGTAATGTACCAGCCTCGATTTGCCTTGTGAAATCCTTTGTTTGCTTGTCTAATTTTGCATATTTTCTCTTTTATTCTTTTTGAGGTAGATACCGTATGATAAAATTCCCACCTTCTCCAGTTGGATCACTCTTAGGCACCCTAGGCTCTCAAGCTCTAGGGAGGATTAGATGAAGAGAGGTGATTGTTACTCTGTCCAGTTTGCAGACGAGTGTCAAAACAATCAAATCTCCTTGTGCTTTTCTCAAGATTTTTGCCTAGTTATTGTAGTTCCAAGGGAGGTGTAAAGTCACTTTATGAAATACAACCATTTACAGATTGAGGTAGATTAAGGTCCTGGTTGTAGTAACTCATCTTAGAAGAGAAAAAAGAAACTACAAGAGCAAAAACTGAATATGAACCGTTCTTGGTATTTCTCCTGATGCACTAACATATAATTCTTAGGCTTTCTCAGAATCTGTGGTGATTCGGTTTGGTTTTCAAAGAGCTAACATTTCAGATTCTAATCATCCTGCTGTTGGAAATTGTGTCAGTAAGAATGAAGCTTGTCGTATCAGCCAGTGACAGCTTAAAATGGCCTCCTTGCAAAATCTCACCATATAATTTTTAAAATTCTTAATCGTGGAATCTTGGGATTTCTGGCACTAGGTAAAGCCCTCTAAAATAGCCCAGTGGTGCAGGTAATTGATACAATATTGCAGAAGTATAAGAGGAAGTGTAAAAAGCATGAGATTGAATCAAGTTTATCAGTACTCTTACCTTTGCTACCTGGGTTAGAATCTTGATGTACACTTCCTTTAAAACTGAAAAGAAAGTAGAGATCACCTGTAGTCTTGTGATATAATACTATTTTCACAAATTTGGCTTTTGTCCATCCTTGAACACTTTTTTAACCTGCTTTCTCCAAACATACTTGCTCAGGTTTTGGGTCTATGCTCCGAGCACTTGGTGCTCAGATTGAGAAGACAACCAATCGAGAAGCTTGCCGGGATCTCAGTGGAAGGAGACTGCGAGATGTCAATCACGAAAAAGCGTAAGATGCCCACCTATTTTTATTTTTTTTTAAGAAACATACTTTTCTATCATTGTACACATGCCATGCATATCAGAAATGTAAACCTGAAATACTTATGCTCTAATTTGTTGTTATCAGATTTAACTTTTCCTGTAATTTAATAATTATCTTTGGGTTTTAGTCAAGTCCATAACAGTATGCTAGTAGTAAGCATGGCACACACTCTGAGGGAATATCACAGTATGAACAAGAGTGCATTAATTTGTCTGGGTGGGGTGTTTTATGTATAAAAACGCATGTGTATAATATAGCCATTCAGTTACATCTCTTCTCTCCCATCCCCAGAATGGCTGAATGGGTAAAACAACAAGCCGAGCGAGAAGCTGAAAGGGAGCAAAAGCGCCTGGAACGACTGCAGCGGAAGCTTGCAGAACCCAGGCACTGCTTCACCAGCCCCGACTACCAGCAGCAGTGCCATGAGATGGCCGAGCGTCTGGAGGATTCCGTCCTCCGAGGTGAGAATGAGGATTCCTTAGTGCCATCAGCAGGCGTCCCTGGAGCCAGCTGTTCTGCACAGAGGGCAGTTCTTAAGCCTTTTTGGGTTACAGACTTCTGAGAAACTGATGAAGCTGTGGAATTTCTCCCCTCAGTAATGAATACAGTATATCTTACAACCCAGGGAAAAAACCCATACACTCACACAACATTTGACATACTTGACCCCTGAACTTTGTGGGCTCCTGGGCCCCAGGTAAGAATACTTTTTGTGCTTCATGGGAATAAGCTAAGTCTTCAGGAGGTGCCTAGACCCCAACATTTTGCATCCAGTTTTAGGTCCCTTTTTTGAAACACGGTTTTTAATGAGAATGATTTTCATTAACTTTTATGTTTTTAGCATCCAAAGCATTATGCTAGGGCTATTGTGCATTCAATTGAATAAGAAGGAGTCTTTTCCATCAAAAGGGTTATGGCATAACAAGGGAAAGACAGTTGTATGCAAATTACAAGCACAAGGGGATGAATCCTTAGGTTTGAGGAGAGATAGGTATGAATCTGTCAGCCTCAAAATTACAAATTGGACATGGTGCTTTAAAAATCCGGTTCAAGGGCTTCCCTGGTGGCACAGTGGTTGAGAGTCTGCCTGCCAATGCAGGGGACGCGGGTTCGTGCCCCGATCTGGGAAGATCCCATATGCCGTGGAGCGGCTGGGCCCGTGAGCCATGGCCGCTGAACCTGCCCATCCGGAGCCTGTGTTCCGCAACTGGGAGAGGCCACAACAGTGAGAGGCCCGCATACAGCAAAAAAAAAAAAAAAAAAAAAATCCGGTTCAAGAGCCAGAGTGCTTATCTTAAATCTGTGTAAATTTGAGATTAGTCTCATTTTAACTGGATTAACTTTTGGTATGTTAAGAAATTTAAATCTAGAGCTTTAGATTGCAGCTGTTTTTGCAATTCAGATTATTTATAAATTCTTTAATTGAACTTAGTCCTGATAGCAGAAACTGAGTTGTTAAAATGTCTGGTTAGGTATGCAGGCTGCCTCCAGCAAGACGGTATCGGCAGAAATCCGTGAGAGTCGGAAACGGCCTAACAAATCAAAAACAGACAAAGCAGCCAGTGCAGAGAAAAGGAAATGCTTTTGGTAAGTATGTTCATTTTCATTTCAAATAGATCTTTGAGAACTGAAGAAAAAATTTTTTTTTCTTTCTGTTTATCCCTCTGGAATATCTTGTTCTGAAACTGACCTACTATATTTTTTTCTTATCTACCTGAAATAAACATACTTTTAAGTAAAGTCTGATGGAAGCTCAGAAATTTTCCAGAGTGCTTCAGTTCAGGTTTCAGTGATTCTCACATTGTATACATTAGTAATGGTTTCTGCCCTAAGTGCCATTCATAGAATCTAAAGGATAATTTTTTTCCTTACAGTGGAAAATCACATAAAAATAGCTTTATACTTGAATTACTGTTAGGTGTTGAAAGAGTTAACTTTCAGAAATTCCAGGTGGAAGCCATGGCTTTACTTTCCAGGTTGTTCTGTTTTCTCTGGTTTTTCGTAGTCATCACTGAGGTCTTTGGTCACTTTGCCAGACCTCTCTTCACCAGTTTTGCACTTGCAGGTGAAAAGCACAACAATACTTTTTCTTATCCATTCTTCTTACAGTTCTCCCACCCTTCCCAGTTGGTCCTCTGGTTACCAGCTCAGTTCCCTTGGGCCGAGTTCTAGAATATGATAAGTGCAAATGGATCTTGGTTTCATTGTTGGCTTCCCCTTTGGGGATAGAAAGATAATTATTAACTAAACACCATGTAACTCTGTGAGTCCAGCATAGAATTTTTTGTGTTCTTTCTGAAATGTGAATTAAATGTTCCTGAGAGAAAAGCTAGTAGTATTTCCTGTGGGCTTCTTTTTTTCAAGCCAGGTTTATTGTGGTATAATTTATATATGGTAAAATTCACCCTTTTTGAACAGTTGTACAAGTTTTTAAAATTTTATAATACACAGTCGTGTAACCATCACCAAAATCAAGCTATGGAATATTTTCATCACCCTAAGAAGTTCCCACGTGTCCCTTTGCAGTTAATTTTCTTCCCCCACCTCCATTCCTGGCAACCCCTGATCACTGGTGTGATGTTTGTTCATATGGTTTTGTCTTTTCCAGAATGTCATTATGTCTGCTTCTTTCACTTACAATAATGCTTTCGAGATCCACAGATGGTATTATATGTATCAGTAGTTTGTTCCTTTCTATTGCCAAGTATTGTTGCCTGGTATAGCTGTACCACAATTTGTTTATCATCCATTCTCTAGCTGTTAGAGGTTTGGGTAGTTTCCAGTTTTGGGCAATTATGAATAAAACAGGATTTTCTTTCCCTTTTTTTGGCCGCGCCATGTGACATGCGGGATCTTAGTTCCTCAACCAAGGATCGAACCTGTGCCCCCTGCAGTGGAAACTTGGAGTCCTAACCACTGGACCGCCAGGGAATTCCCAGGATTTTCTTTTAACTGCTTATTATTTTATCTAATTTCCAACAGTTAAAATTCATACAGTATTGGGCAAAAAAGTTTTAAGCAAAACCAGTTTGTTTTAAGAGAGTCACAGTTTTTAAAAGGAGATCCTGTTGGATCTTTGGCATGTTGCTTCCAGTCTCACTGAAGTTTTTTTTCCTTTTATACCTCTGGAATATCTTGTTCTGAAACTCACCTACTCTCCATCTCAAGTTAGCTGATACCTTTATTCAGAGTCTGTTTCCTGGACAAACTGCAACTCTTTTTTTTTTTTTTTTTTTTAAGTAGAAGCTGTAAATGGTGTTAAACCTTTTTGTTGCTTCTAATAGGTTGGGCATGGAAGGACTAGAGACTGCAGAAGGATCTGGCTCTGAGAGCTCCGATGATGACAGTGCAGAAGCACCTAGTACTTCAGGAATGAGCTTTCACGTTCCCAGAAATGGCAGTGATGGTGTTGAGATGGCAGCCGAATTTCCTAGTAGCTCTCAGCGGGCAAGAGTATTGAGTGCAGACTCTAGATCACGAGAAAAACTACAGACCCCTGTGACGGACTCTGGGAATGGTATTTCAGAAGACTTGTATGCTGCTGAGCTGGGAGAGGCATCTACCCAGGAGTACATGGAAAGGAAGATGGCTATAGAAACAGAGAAAACCCAGGAGAAAAATGAGGCAGAGAGTAAAGAACCCTTAGAAAAGGAAGCAGCTGGAGTTGGACTGAATAAGGAGCAGGACACCAAAGAAATGACTGATGGGGAAAGAGCTGCCAAGGGAGCACCTGGAGGAGACAGGGAAAACATACCTGTTGCCAAGCTGGAGGAAAGCCAGTCAGGAAACACAGTAAGTAAATTTGGGGGGTTGACGTCTGAAGCCAAATCAGTTTAATCTCTGTAGTAAGTCGTTAAAATGAAAAGATGTGCTTTTTCCCATCAGCTGCTTAGTGGAAAGGCTTGTTTAATAATCAGAAGTACAGATGATGGTGAAGCTTGCCATGTTCCCCCGAAAAATCCTTAGTTTTTTTTTTTTTTAAAGCTCTGGAATTGGTATTATTTTGCCACTAGGTGGTGTCCTTGGTTCCATATTTCATCAACTCTAAGTGCACGTTTTTCACGTTTTAATACCTCTGAATTTGGATATATATCATGTTATAGTTTAATTGGTATTGTTATTCTTTCTTAATAACACATGTACTAATAAGGCATATTATGATAGATGGCATTTTTAGCTTTGATAAAATGTGCTTATTTTCCTATCTCTAAATTTCTAGTTACTTAGTTTTTCTTTCTCATGTGAGTTACTGTTGAACACAATTGTCAGTTGGATGTGAAGATCTTTCCTGTAGAAGAGGAGCAGCTCCTTTTTAATTTATCATTAAATCTTAAGCCCCACACTCAACCTTTTAAAAATTTATTTTCATTGTGCATGCTTTTCCTTAACTAGTTATTTGCTGCCTTTAATGGACTTACTTCCAGCAAAAATCTTTAATGTTTACTCTTCAGTCTAATGATTTGCTTTTTAGGATAGATGAAACCTGAACTACTTGGCTTCTTTGGTAAACACAAAGCCTATCATTATTTATTTAACCAGCACCTTCCCTACTGGTGCTGGTTAAATAAACAAAAATGCACATATTGCCCTTTCTAGGGAAGATAGTGAAATTTTTTATGCTAAGGGCTTTAAATTGACCTTTACACCATCTCTGGAGTTACAAGCATGTAGCTTTTATGTTACTCATATATGCTAGGAGTTTATCCTAACCAAAGTCTTGGAAAAATGAAGAAAGGAAAATAGAATAAAACCTGATTTGACTTTCAATCTTTGAGCTTTTAACTGTGGAAATTTTGTTCTTGATGTAGTTGTAGCTGTTGTATTCATAATAATCATGTACAACCATGTGTGATTCTCCAAAGACACATAAGTGGTTTAGGATTTGGCCATATATAAAGAAGCCAAGATTCACTCCAGAAATCTTAACAAAATGGACTTTTTTTTTTTTTTAAAAGATGACCTAGAATGATAGTTTGTCCCTAGAGCTCTTCAATATTTTTAAAAAACAACTTGCTGTGAGAGAAAATTACTGACCTTTGAATATGTTTTTTTAAAAAAAACCCTAGGTGGTGAATGTTTTCATTCTTTGCAGAGCACCTGTCATTACAAGTATTTAATTTTAAAAAAAGTATTTAATTTTGTCTTAAAAGTCTATAAAGGTACTTGGTGGATAGAACAGTTGCAAGTCTTTTGAACAGCATTTAAATTTGTCAAGTTATATAAGTGAGAACTTTGATAATCACAGTTATTTGATTAAAATAGAAAGCTTAGGATTATGGGGTTAGTAGATTCACAGGCATAGGAATCTCATTAAAATGAGGCTTTAGAGGGTGCTGCTCTTTTCTCTGGTCATAGTATGGGCGTAGGTGAGGTACATTTTGCTGTTTGAATTTTTACTGGAAAAATCAAAAAAAGAAAAGTAAAATTAAGAATCTGTTCAGAAATTCTATAACTTGTTACTCTTCTGAATACTTGTTTCTAAGTATATAGATAAAAAAATTAATATTTATTAATTATATGTGTTGACAATGTGTAGAGAATAACATGATTATTACAATTCAGTAGTAAGATATGGCATATTAAATGAAGATTTCTTAAAAAACAGAAGGTCGATGACAATTGAAAAAAGTTTTATTCAGAGGAATGGACCTATTTAAAATTTTTCTTTCTTTTTCTTCTTCTCAGGATATTGGTCAGGAAACTGTAGATTTACTGGCGTTCAGCTCTGTTGCAGAAGTGGAGTTGCTGGGTTTGGAGAAGCTCAAGTGTGAACTCACGGCCCGGGGATTGAAGTGCGGGGGCACTCTCCAGGAGCGGGCAGCGAGGCTGTTCTCTGTCAGAGGACTGGCAAAGGAGCAGATAGATCCAGCTTTATTTGCCAAGCCTTCGAAAGGGAAGAGGAAGTGAACTTCATCGGAGCTGATTTCCTGTGTCTTTATAGGCTAGCGCTTACAACCTGTATAACGTTGACTCTTGGGCATTATTCTTGTTGCTATTAAAGGTGACTTTTTAATAACCAAATTCTAACTATCCTCTTTTTCATTATTAGATTTATAGAATTAATTTGTGAAACCCTCTGGGCCTGAAGTTTTTTTTGTGGGAAGGTTTCTTTCAACTTATTTCTTTAATAAATATAGGGCTATTCAGAGTTTGGGTTTCATCTTGGGTCGTTTAGGTAAATTATAATTTCAAAGAATTTATCCATTTGACCCCAGTTGTCAGATTTGTGGACATAAAGTTATTCATAATAGTCCTTTCTATCCTTTTAACATCTTTTAGGAGCTGTAGTGGTAACTTCTTGTTCATTCTGGTACTGGTAATTTCTGTTTTCTCCTTCTTGATCAGTCTAGCTAGGAGTTTATTGTTTTGTTGGTCTGTTTTCAGAGCCAACTTTTGGCTTTGTTGATTTTTAATTGTTTTTAATTTCATTGATTTCTGCTCTTTATCATTTCGTTTCTTTAGGTTGGGTTTACTTTGCTCTTTTTATCTTCTTAAGGTAAGTCCTAGGTCATTGATTTTAGACTTTTTTTCTAGTATAAATATTTAAAGCTGTAAGTTTTTCTTTAAGCACTGTTTTAGCTGCATCTCAAAAATTTTAATATGTTGTATTTTCATTTTCATTCAGTTCCAAGTATTTTCTAGCTTCCTTGTGAATTCTTTGACCCATGGATTATCTAGAAGTATGTTGTCTAATTAGCAAATGTTAAACTTTCAATTTATTTAAACTTAAAAAAAAGTTCACCCATTTCTCCCACCCTGTACCCCCCTGCCTCTGACAACCACCAATCAGTTCTCTGTATCTATCAGCTTGAGGGTTTTTTTTAATTAAAAAGAATTTTTTTTAATTCCACGTTTAAGAGAGGTCATACAGTATTTGTCTTTATCTGACTTATTTCACTGAGCATAGTGCCCTCAAGTTCCATTCATGTTGTTGCAAATAGCAAGATTTACTTCTTTGTTACAGCTGAATAATATTCCATCATATATATTTACCACATCTTCATTCATCTATCATCCATCGATGGACACTTAGGTTGTTTTCATATCTTGGCTATTATAAATAATGCTGCAGAGAACATGGGGGTGTGTATAGCTTTTCAAGTTAATGTTTTCATTTTCCTCAGATAAATACCTAGAAGTGAAATTGCTATATTGTATAGTAGTTCTAGTTTTAATTTTTTGAGGAACCTCCATACTATTTTCCGTAGTAGCTGCACCAATTCACATGCCCACCAACAGTGCATGAGGGAGGGTTCCCTTCTCTCCACATCCCTGCCAACACTTGTTACTTCTACTCTTTTTGATAACAGCCATTCTAATAAGTATGAGGTGATACCTCACTCTGGTTTTTTTTGGTTTTTTGTTTTTTTTTGCGGTATGCGGGCCTCTCACTGCTGTGGCCTCTTCCGTTGCGGAGCACAGGCTCCGGATGCGCAGGCTCAGCGGCCATGGCTCACGGGCCCAGCCACTCCGCGGTATGTGGGATCTTCCCGGACCGGGGCACGAACCCGCGTACCCTGCATCGGCAGGCGGACACTCAGCCACTGCGCCACCAGGGAAGCCCCCTCACTCTGGTTTTGATTTGTATTTCCCTGATCATTAATGATGTAGAGCAGCTTTTCATGTACCTGTTTGCCATCTGTATGTCTTCTTTGGAAAAAAGTATTCAGATCTTCTGCCCATTTTTATTATCAGATTGTTTTTTTTTTTTTGCTGTTGAGTTATATGAGTTCTTTATGTATTTGGATATTAGCGCCTTATCAGATACATGATTAGCAAATACTTTCTCCCATTCAGTAGACTGCCTTTTCATTTTGTTGATGGTTTCCTTTGCTATGCAGAAGCCTTTTAGTTTGATGTATTCCCATTTGTTTATTTTTGCTTTTGTTGCTTTTAGTGTCAGATTGAAAAAAAATCATTGCCAAGACCTATGTCAAGGAGCTTACCGCTGTGTTTTCTTCTAGGAGTTTTATGGTTTCAGGCCTTAAGTTCAAGTCTTTAATCCATTTGAGTTAATTTTTATGGATGGCATAACATAGAACAAATGTTTGTTTTTTCTCCTAAATATTTTATTGTTACTGGTTTCTGCTTTTAATTCCACTGTGGTCAGAAAATAGCCTGTTTATGATTTCAGTCCTTTTAATTTTATTGAGACTTGTATTATGACACAGTGTATGGTCTGTCTAGATGAATGTTCCACGTAAACTTGAAAAAGCAGCCTTAGAATCCTTGTCTGCTTGTTCTGACACTTGGATCATTTCAGGCTCAGTCTTTGTTGATTCTCTTGAAAATGGATCTCATTTTCCGGATTGTTCGCATGTCAAATAGTTTTAGGTTGTATCTTGGATATGGTGAATGATTTTACAGAGATTCTGGTTTCTGTTATATGCCTTCAAGAGTATTGCTCTTTGTTTGTTTCCTATTAGGCATATAACTCGGCTGGACTCAAACCCTAAACTCTTTTTCTAGGTGGGCAGCACCTCATATCTCAGTTGCTGCTTAGAGTCTGCCCTGTGCCTGTGTGGTTCAGGGGGCAGAGTTAATGTAGACAGAATTTTTGGCTTACCTATTCTGGCTCTGCCTTCCAGGGCCTCCTCCCTCACTTTCCTGCAGCTGTGATTTCCCTGAATTCTTATCAGTGAATTTTTGCAATTTTTCCATCAGAGTTCTAGCTGCCTGGCAAGGTATAGAGTAAGGACTAAAAACTGTAAAAGTGGGAGACTTCCGCAGTGCTATTCCTTTCTTTGAAGTGTGAACTCTGCCTGCTTCTGGTCATTCTCCAGTGTATTCAGTTAGTTGTTTTTTGTATTTTGTCCAGAGTTTATACCTATTAACAACAGAAGGGTTGGTCCAAAAGAAGCTGCTCAGCCATATTAGGAGCAGAACCTCTAGTACTGCATTACAGATGTGTGTGTGTCTATATCTTTATAAACTGAATTGCAAGAGTCCATATATTTTGAGTTATGAAGGGATGATTTTACATGGTGAAATTGTTCATACACACGTATTAATGGTTCCTAACAACTCAGTAGGGTTGTCTGTAAAACTACAAGTAAAATTATAGGCACAATTTTGTGTGTAAGTGCTTTTATTCTGAAGAAAATGAAGCATTTTAGTGTAGTGATGGAGAACTTGGATTTGGAGATATTTGCAGTCCTAGCTCATACACTTCACAAGCTATGTGGCTTTGGAAAAATTATTTAACCTCTCTGGGAATCAGTCTGTTCAGCTGTAAAAGGAATAATGGTAGGGTTGTGAAGATTACATAAGGCATAAATGTAATGGGCTAATCTCTGCACAGCATTTATTAGATGTGCTTAGCTATTGATTTTGTCTGATTTTTCAAACGGTGTTCCTGTAAAGGAGAAAGCCACTGCCATAATTCCCTTCATGGTATTACCGGGGCCTCTCTGTTTATATAGAAGTATGGTTATTACACAGAAAACAGCTGTTCAATGAAATGCCTTGGGCAAAACTGGACAGTAAATAGTTACCTAAGGAATCAAAAAGAAGTGCATTTTTTTCTTTATTCTTTCAGGAATATTTTGGACATTACCTTGTTTCACGATGATAGAAACAACCTTACGGAGACACCACTTTTTCTTGGTTTCCATTAATTGCTATTTTTTTACTGTATCTTCACTCCACTCCCTTCCCTTCCCTTTGTAATGTCTCAGTTTTTATTTGGGCCCAAATTAATGTTCCAGTATCGTACTACATAGTCTGGCCAGTTCTTTAATTATTACTATTTTTTTGGTCTTCTCTGGTATTCTTAATTTCTTTCTTTCTTTTTTTTCTTTAAATAAAGAGTATATGGGTGGTGCACTTTCTGAACCCTCACATAGCTGGCGATGTTTTTCTGTTACCTTTGCATATGTGATACCGTGACTGGATATCAAATCCTTAGCTTACAATCTTCTCCTTTAAAAACAATAGAGGGCTTCCCTGGTGGCACAGTGGTTGGGAGTCTGCCTGCCGATTCAGGGGACACGGGTTCGAGCCCTGGTCTGGGAGGATCCCACATGCCGCGGAGCGACTAGCCCCGTGAGCCACAAATACTGAGCCTGCGCGTCTGGAGCCTGTGCTCCGCAACGAGAGGCCGCGATAGTGAGAGGCCCGCGCACCGCGATGAGGAGTGGCCCCCACTTGCCACAACTAGAGAAAGCCCTCACACAGAAACAAAGAGCCAACACAGCCATAAATAAATGAATAAATAAATAAATAAAAATTTAAGGGCCTCCCTGGTGGCGCAAGTGGTTGAGAGTCCGCCTGCCGATGCAGGGGATACGGGTTCGTGCCCCGGTCTGGGAGGATCCCATATGCCGCGGAGCGGCTGGGCCCGTGAGCCATGGCCGCTGAGCCTGCGCGTCCGGAGCCTGCGCGTCCGGAGCCTGTGCTCCGCAACGGGGGAGGCCACAACAGTGAGAGGCCCGCATACCGCAAAAAAAAAAAAAAAAATTTAAAAAAACAAAACAATAGATATTTGCTTTTGTTTTCTGGGATAGAGTATTGCAGAAGAGAAGCTTTCTGTCTGATTTTGAGCTTCTTTTGTACAATGTGAAATTTTCTCCTTAGATAGATACCTCTATATCTTTTTCTTTATCCTTTAGATTTTAAAATGTCACCATGTTATTTCTAGGTGTGGTCTCTTCCTTAATATTCCTTTTCTTACCCAAAAAGGTTGGGTAACCTTTTTGAGGTCTGAAGACTAGCCTTTTAATTTTAGACCATTATTTTCCTATTACTTGATTCTTGCCTTTATTCTCTGCTCTGTTTCCATGGAACCTGCTATTTTGCCACATCCAGTCTGCTGTTTACCACTCCTCCTGTATTTGTCAACATTAGGTTTTTCCCTTAGAGAATCTTTCTCACTCTCAGATTAGTCCCTCTTCATGCTTACTTGGATTTTTAGATGTGTTCTCTTGAAACTCGGTATGCATATGCTTTAGGGTCTTCTATGTTTACTGTTTCTCTTTCATAAGGGCACCTTTCCTCTAATCCCTCAAATTGATTTCTTTACAATTTTTCGATTTTTTAGTATGTCTGCATGTGCATGCATTTAGGTCTGCTAGGATGGGATTAGATCTACAAGAGATTCATTGGGGGCTGGTGCCAGAGAAGGTAGGGAGAGGCTTCAGATCTAGATTTGACACCCATGGAAGGAGAGGGAAGAAAGAAGATAGGAAGAATCTCGGACTACAGTTCCAAGAAAGATTTGGCCAGGCGGATGGAGACTCAAGCCAAAGTCATCTGTTGGAATCCAGCATCTCGCTGAATGGGCCTGCCTTAGCACCCCACCATGCTCATTGGCTAGAAAGAGTCCCCGGGAAGTGTAGGCTGGGGTGAACTTGGTGGATCCAGGGGGCAGCCGATGGGACCATCAGGCAATGATGCTCTCCAACAGGGGATCTGAAGGGTATTTACACATGGTTGCCACAGTATGTTCTTCTGTTGCTTAGGATTATTTTTCTAGTTCAGGTAGTTGAAATCCGTTTTCTTCAAATTATGTGGGTGCCTATGCACATCTTAAAAAGCACACTCAAAGGGGGAAGGGGAGAGTTTAGATTTAGTGGAGGTTTACTTTGTCAGATTAGAGGTTCTTTCACGTGTGAGAGATTCGGGCAGCCATGTCCAAAGAGTTTTTCTGTTGTGGCATCATGAAGTTGGCTGGGTCAGTGCCCCTTTCCCAAGTGGCATGGTTATGCCCTTCAGTTGCCAGCTCGAGCTGTGCCCTGCTTCACTGAGTGTGGAAGTGTGAGCAGCCTTCACCCTGCTCCCCAAAGCAAAATGACCTTGACTGGCAAAGTAAGAAGGTCATAATTCTGAAATTGCCCCTTGTAGCATTAAAGACCGGAAGTAAGCAGGTTCACAATGAACAGAGACTGACCATCTTGACATCATTATATGTGGCTGTAGTTTGTCCACCTCTCACTGGTCCACGGGTGGGGATGTTAATGAGCTTCTGCTGCGGTCCATTCCAATGGCTCACACTTTTATTTTTCCCGCTTTATTGAGAAATAGTTGACATACATCACTATAAGTTGTAGACGTACAGCATGATGATTTGATTTACATATATTGTGAAATGATTACCACAATAGGTTCAACTAACATCCATCTTCCCAAATATATACAATAAAAGGAAAAGAAAAAAGGAAAAAAAATTCTCCTTGTGATGAGAACTCTTAGGATTTACTTGTAACAACTTTCCTACATGCCATGCAGCAGTATTGGCTATAGTCCTGTCATACGTTACATCCCTAGTACTTAAAAAAAATTTTTTTTTTAATTTTATTGGAACATAGTTGATTTACAATGTTGTATTACTTTCGGGTGTACAGCAAAGTGATTCCGTTATACGTATACATTTATTCATTCTTTTTTAGATTCTTATATAGGTTATCACAGCCTAGTGATAACCTATTTAATCTTATAAATTTGTACCTTTTCACTATCTTCCTCCAATTCCCCCTCTCCCACCCTCCACCTCTGGTAACCACAAGTCTGATCTCTCTCTCTCTCTCTTTTTTTTATGAGCTTGGTTTTTTTTCCTTATATATAAGTCAGATTGTGAATTTGTCTTCCTCTGTCTGACTCATTTCACTTACTTGCTCGCACTTTGATTTGAAGGTAGCAGCCTTTCCCTCTCCTCAGTTTCTAGTACTAATACAGAGTTTTCTTGTTATATTCCTTTGATCACTTAAGTGGGAGTTTGCAAGAAGGAGTTAAGTGTATGTTCTCAGATTACCATCCTGAACCAGCCCCTGTTAGTGGGTTTTCTAAATTAAAAGTGCCTCCCAGAAAGTCCAACATTTTAATAACAGGTGTTAACAAGTCTAGGCTGGCTCTGATCAAAATCGGGAAGGTACCAACTGTTAAACTTCATGACACTCCTTGTGTGTCTGAACTCGAACACGGGGAATCCAGGTGTCACTGTGTCACACAGGCCCTCACTCTAAGCCATCTGTCTGTCGACGTGTTTCTGGGGAGAAATCTGATTCAGGTAAGGAATCAGGACTAGTAAGGAAGAGAGTGAGGAATTAGGAGTGTGGACAAATACTCAATGAAAATGGGCATTCAGTATGGAGAAGGCCCCCAGTGCTGGATGCCTCAGTTTACCAACTAGATCACTTGCTACACTTCGAGGTTTAGCATAGGAATGACGATTAGTCTAGGAAGGCCTGTCATGTCTGCTTGTTGAAGTTCTCATCTTTCAAGACAGCTCACGTGGCCTCCTCCAATGTGGGTCTCAGTGAAAGGAAACAGTGGGCTGATTTTAGAGTTCGTTCTGCAGACCTCTAGTTTCCAGACATTAATTGTGCACGTCTATCAGTAAAACACTTGGGGGTGTTTACCCCAGATCATGTCACTTATCTATTTAGAGCCCCATCTGCCTCTGAATAAAAAGCCCAAGTGCTTGGGCTTCCCTGGTGGCGCAGTGGTTGAGAATCTGCCTCCTAATGCAGGGGACGCGGGTTCGAGCCCTGGTCTGGGAAGATCCCACATGCCGCGGAGCAACTAGGCCCGTGAGCCACAACTACTGAGCCTGCGCGTCTGGAGCTTGTGCTCCGCAGCAAGAGAGGCCACGATCGTGAGAGGCCCGAGCACCGCGATGAAGAGTGGCCCCTGCTCTCTGCAACTAGAGAAAGCCCTCACACAGAACCGAAGACCCAACACAGCTAAAAAAAAAAAAAAAAAGCCAAGCATTTGAAGCCCTTTAAAAAAAAAAAAACTCAAGTGCTTGCTTACAATCCCCGGCAACCCCTTCACAGTCTCTGCCCTCGCCCCTCTCTGACCTCATCTCCTCCCCGCCTCACTCCACCTCAGCCAAGGCAGCCTCCTTGCTGTTTCTTGGACAAACCCAACACACCAAAGACATTCTGCTTACAGAGCTTTGCACTTAACTTCCCTCTGCCCGGAATATTCTATCTCCAGATATCCTCACTTCTCTAATTTAAAAAGGCAACTACCCCTCCCCCATACATATCCATACTTTCTTTCCTGCGTATTCTTTTTTGTACCACCAATTTCATGCTAGCTATTTATTTATTTATTTATTTATTTAATTTTTTTCTTTTGCGGTACGCGGGCCTCTCTCTGTTGTGGCCTCTCCCGTTGTGGAGCACAGGCTCTGGACGCGCAGGCTCAGCGGCCATGGCTCACGGGCCCAGCCGCTCCGCGGCATGTGGGATCCTCCCGGACCGGGATACGAACCCGTGTGCCCTGCATTGGCAGGCGGACTCTCAACCACTGTGCCACCAGGGAAGCCCCATGCTATTTATTTTACCTGTTTATTAAATGTCCCTCTCCCCCCTCCCCCCACAGAAATAAGCTCCATCAGGGCAGAAATATTTGTCTGTTTTCTAGTACCTGGTACATAGAAGCAGCTCAAAAAATATTTATTGAACGAATGAATGTACTACTGCCCTAATATGATGTATTTTATAAAAACAATAAGCATGGGCTTCCCTGGTGGCGCAGTGGTTGAGAATCTGCCTGCTAATGCAGGGGACATGGGTTCAAGCCCTGGTCTGGGAGGATCCCACATGCCGCAGAGCAGCTAGGCCCGTGAGCCACAACTACTGAGCCTGCACGTCTGGAGCCTGTGCTCCGCAACAGGAGAGGCCGCGATAGTGAGAGGCCTGCGCACCGCGATGAAGAGTGGCCCCCGCTTGCCGCAACTAGAGAAAGCCCTCGCACAGAAACGAAGACCCAACACAGCAATAATTAATTAATTAATTAATAAACTCCTACCCCCAACATCTTCTTAAAAAAAAAAAAAAACAATAAGCATGGAATTCAGAATATATTCATCATCCCTCATATGGCATATCCAATGGAGTGCCTTTGAAACCTTTGCTTGTAAACGTAGGTGCCTTTGAAGGTCGTTGTGGAAAATGATTGGAACTTAATATTTTATCAAAATAAAAGCTGGGAGCAATCTCCAGTTGTGCAGGAAGGGCCACCCTACAGAAAGGGATTCTATTGTTCACCACCTGCCAAGCGACAAAACACTGCCGATTTCTGGAGGAAGAAAGACTTTTCTTGTTGCCAGTAGAGGGTGCTGGGCACCAACAAACGTGAACAGGAGCAGGGCACGGTGGGAACCTGCTCCGAGGTGAGGTGACAGACAGAGGGTCGGGGGCAGCTGGCCTGGATTTGACCAGGCTCTATCCGTTCTGATTCTTAGATTCCCGTATTGCATTTCAGCTTTCACTCCTCCAGGTGTTAATAACTCATTTACAGGCTTGCTGAGTATCCCAGAGCTACTTCTTTTTTTTTTTAAATAAATTTATTTATTTTATTTATTTACTTTTGGCTGTGTTGGGTCTTCATTGCTGCGCGCGGGCTTTCTCTAGTTGCGGAGAGCGGGGGCTACTCTTCGTTGCGGTACACGGGCTTCTCACTGCGGTGGCTTCTCTTGTTGCGGAGCACGGGCTCTAGGCACGTGGTCTTCAGTAGTTGTGGCTCACGGCTCTAGAGCACAGGCTGCAGGCTCAGTAGTTGTGGCCCATGGGCTTAGTTGCTCTGCAGCATGTGGGATCTTCCCGGTCCAGGGCTCGAACCCGAGTCCCCTGAATTGGCAGGCAGATTCTTAACCACTGCACCACCAGGGAAGCCCCCAGAGCTACTTCTTAACGAACAACTCTCTCCTAATCATTTGCTGTTGTTTTCTGCCAGAGGAATTGGAGTATCCCTGTGTAACAATTGCTTTATTTTTGTGTTATAAAACAAATTAGGGGAGGCGGGTACAGCTGTATTTTGTACACCTCTGACATTTATTTCTGCCCGGTGTCCTCAGGTCACTTTAGTGGGAACTGTGTGCACTGATGCTCCAGCTCGTACTACGGCCCCTCAGTGCCCTCACTCCAGCTGGCAGAAGAGGCCTCTGACCAGAGCCGGCCTCCTGTCCCGAAACGCAGAGGCACAAGAAAATACCCCGTCTTCTCTTCCTTCTCTCTCATCTCTGCAGAAAGGCTGTTGGAAGGTTCAACCACAGATTTTTATTTTTTAATTAATTTATTTTATTTTTTGTTGCATTGGGTCTTCCTTGCTGCACACGGGCTTTTCTCTAGTTGCAGCGAGCGGGGGGCTACTCTTTGTTGTGGTGCGCGGGCTTCTCATTGCGGTGGCTTCTCTTGTTGCGGAGCACGGGCTCCAGGGACGCAGGCTTCAGTAGTTGTGGCACGCGGGCTCAGTAGTTGTGGTGCACGGGCTTAGTTGCTCTGCGGCACGTGGGATCTTCCCGGACCAGGGCTCAAACCCGTGTCCCCTGCATTGGCAGGCAGATTCCTAACCACTGCACCACCAGGGAAGCCCTCGACCACAGATTGAGTGAGAGGAGACTGCAGGAGAGGGGCAGAAGGGAGAAATCAGTGCCTGGGGGTGGGGAGGACAAAATCCCAGCCTCTGCCCTGGAAAATCAGAGATAAGTGGCTGCTTTTGCTTAAAGGCAATCCCCCAAGTCACCCTATGTGAGTGTTGAGGTAGATGGGGTTCCTCAGAGATGCCTCTTCCTCTCCTCCGTTCACTTGGCGGAATTGGGAGGCTCCTGGAACTGCCTGGAAATCTTGACTGGTCACAGCCTGGCATGGGGAGGGAAACCCATCTGCCAGGCTCCTGGGGAGCTGGCAGGTCTGTCCCCTTCTCTATGGAGCTGCCACAGAATCCCAGGGTGTTCAGGGTGCTGTGATTCTGTGGGTGTGGCTCCTCAGAGCCTGTAATGTAGCCCCAGGCTCCAATTTTGTCTTCATCTAAATAGCCTTAGTGTGCAAATTGACTGATGTTACCACAAGCAAATACCAGGCTTTTTACTAAGAAAATGATTTTATTTGAATAAAGTATTATCTCTTTGTATATTTGAGTTCTATATAAGATTCAATTTATGGGCTTCCCTGGTGGCACAGTGGTTGAAATTCCGCCTGCCGATGCAGGGGACATGGGTTCATGCCCCGGTCCGGGAAGATCCCACATGCCGCGGAGCGGCTGGGCCCGTGAGCCATGGCCACTGAGCCTGCGCGTCCAGAGCCTGTGCTCCACAGCGGGAGAGGCCACAGCAGTGAGAGGCCCGCGTACCGCAAAAAAAAAAAAAAAAAAAAATAGATTCAATTTATAAAAACAGGGTTTATTGATAAAGCAATTTTGAAAGCTTCGAGACATTAATTCTTTATATTGTTATTTTGGAAACATGATTTTTGGAAAAATGGATAATCCAGACCAAAGAGGGAAAAAAGAATGAAAACTGACCTTTAAGAATGAAATATTGGGCTTCCCTGGTGGCGCAGTGGTTGAGAGTCCGCCTGCCGATGCAGGGGACACGGGTTCATGCCCCGGTCTGGGAGGATCCCACGTGCCGCTCGGAGCGGCTGGGCCCGTGAGCCATGGCCGCTGAGCCTGCGCGTCTGGAGCCTGTGCTCCGCAACAGGAGAGGCCACAACAGTGAGAGGCCCGCGTACCGCAAAAAAAAAAAAAAAAAAAAAAAAAAAAAGAATGAAGTATTGTAACAGTTATAATGTTAAAAGCGGCCAGATTTTAAAATTGCATGTATAAATTACAAAATCATTATGTAAAAACAGCACATCTAGGAAAAAATGACTGGAAAGAAATACAGGTTGGGACTGCCCTGGTGGTCCAGCAGTTAAGACTCCACCCTCTCAATGCAGGGGGCCTGGGTTCGATCACTGGTCAGGGAACTAGACCCCACATGCCACAACTAGAGATCCCGCATGCTGCAACTAAAGATCTCGCATGCCAAAACTAAAGATCCTCCACACCGCAACAAAGATCCTGAGTGCCGCAGCTAAGACCCAGTGCAGCCAAATAAATTAAAATAAAATAAATAAATATTTTTAAAAAAGAAATATGGGTTAATGTTTACCAAAATTATCACTGGGGGATGTGAAAATGGATTACTCCCCCTTCTTTCTAATCTCATATATCCCCTAAATATTCTATGATCTATGATCAGGTTACTTTTTTTTTTTTGACAACTACTAATCTGTTCTTTGTATCATCTACAAGTCGTTGTTTTATTTTATTTTAGATTCCATATATGAGGGAGATCATACAGTATTTGTCTGTCTCTGTCTGACTTATTTCACTTAGCATAATGCCCTCATTGTCCATCCATGTTGTCAAAAATGGCAGGATTTCCTTCTTTTTTATGGCTGAATAATATTCCATTATCTATATATGTGTATATGTATTTAATTTTTTAATATAATTTTTAAAATTTTTATTTATCTATTTTTGGCTGTGTTGGGTCTTCGTTGCAGTGCGCAGGCTTCTCATTGCAGTGGCTTGTCTTGTTGTGGAGCACAGGCTCTAGGCGTGCGGGCTTCAGTAATTGTGGCACGTGGGCTCAGTAGTTGCGGCTCCCGGGCTCTAGAGCACAGGCTCAGTCGTTGTGGCACTCGGACTTAGTTGCTCTGCGGCACGTGGGATCTTCCCAGACCAGGGCTCGAACCCATGTCCCCTGCATTGGCAGGCGGATTCTTAACCACTGCGCCACCAGGGAAGTCCCATGTATATAATTTTTATAACAATGAAACATGTTATGGCTCCTTTGCTGGAACGTCACTTTGGTTTATTTCGATTTTATTTAACAAATACTTGTTGAGCACCTGCCCTGTTCTCTACTCTCCCCGGCCCTGGGGATGCCTTTCTCACAGAGCTCAAATCCAGCAGCCAAAGTAGGTGTCTATAACGTGGTTATAATAGTTTTTCATCAATACATAGAAGGTGCAATAATGAAACGTATTCATAGGCGACACAGCACGAAGAAGGAGGACCCATTCCATCTGGTGGAGTGAGGTCAGGTCACTGGGGAGGCAACTGGGGGCCTGGGTTTTAAAAGATCTTTCACCCCAGACAAAAAGATCCTCCACCCCAGACGAAAAGATCCACCCCAGACAAAAAGACAAAAAGATCTTCCCCCCAGTTTCATCTTCCCAAACTGAAACTCTGAACGCTTTGAACGGTAACTCCCTATCCCCACTGCTTCCAGCTCCTGGCAACCACCATCCTACTTTCTGTCTTTATTAACTTGACGACTCTAGGTACCTCGCGTAAGTGGAATCACACAGTAGTGGTCCTTTTGTGACTGGCTTATTTCACTTAGCGTAATATCCTCAAGGTTGTAGCATGTGTCAGAATGTCTACCTTTTTTAAGGCTGAGTAATATCCCATTGTATGTGTATACCACACTTTGTTTATCCATGAGAATTATCTTTTAAAATGCAAATCAGATCATGTCCCTTTTTTGCTTAAGATTCCTCAGTGGCTTCCCATGGCTCTCAGTCAGCACCTTCCCATGGCTGGGATGCCCTCCTCCAGCTTCCGCCCCTCGGCCTCTGTGCTCTGGCCACGCGGGCCGCTTCCTAATCCCGGAACACGCCAAGCCCTTTCCCAGCCCTGCACTCACGTTGCCCTCTGCCTGGAACCATCTTCCCTGCTCCCTTGGCGCTGGTTCATTCTCACTCCAGATGTTGCCTCCTTGGTGAGGCCTCCCCGGTCACTCTCCCTTTCATCACCCTGTTTACTTCCTTCACATTATCTGGCTTCTTTGGTGGCTTGTTTATTGCCTGTCTCCTCTCCTTGGAATGGGAGCTTCACAAGATGCAGGCCTGGCCGTCTGGGTCACTGCCGTGGGCTCGGTAAAGATGCTCTGATGAGCGCCTGGCTGAATGGGCACTGTCGGGCTGTCTGCAGGGGGCGTGACCTGCCATGATTTAGTGTCCCTGCTCACTTGTCCTAAATGCGCTTTTATAAAAGTACTGATATTAGAAGGTGGCTGTGACCTTGCAAGGGGCTGCACTTGACTTTAGGAACCCAGGTTTTCTCTCTCTCTTCCTTGTATCCACAGCCTCCTGATCAGGTAGCTGGACTGAAGGTCTCAGTTTCTCCTTCCATCAAATCAAGGTGGGGCATGCTGACAGCATGTGTCTCCTCCTGACTTCCTAGCACTTTGTGACGCTGTAGGGAGGGAGAGAAACTGAGAATATTGGGTAAAGAGCTTTAAAAAGAAATATATCCAATCTTTTAACTAGAGGAAGAAAGAAACCAAGAACAACATAAAAAAATTATTTGAAAAATTTCCCCAGAGAAAGAGCAGGATTTCCACTCATCTGCATTTAAAAGTTTGTAATGAGGGAAAATCTGTCCAATAAACACAAAAAATAATTTAGTTTCAAATTACACATATCTATAGAAACACTTAAAAATGCATAGTTAGAGAAGGATGAGGAGATCTTAAAAGGAAAAGCCCTTCATTTAACATGCTGGCAAAGAGCTAAGTGATATATGTACCAGCATACTTTTTCTGTGTTGCAAATATCTCCTCCTACTTTCAGCTTGCCTTTTCATTAATGGGGTCTTAAAATAAACATATTATTGAATATAACATACATACATACGTACAGAACAGTGAATACATCATACAGTACAATGTGAATTTTTTACAAATGAACTGTGTGACCAGCATCCAGATTGAGAATCAATATCACCAGCGTCCCCAAAGCCCCTTTATGCCTCCTCTGGTCACCAACCCTCCAAGGTAACCACTATCCTGACTTACGTACATGGGAGATGAGGAAAGTTCTCTTTGGTGTGTGCTTGCGTGTGGGATTCAGTGCATTGATTTGGGCAGTTGTTATTAACTCATGTTTGTCGCATTATTGCAGTCTATTACATGACAGTTTATCCATTCTATGATTGATGGACATTTGGATAGTTTCCAGTGTGGAGGCATTACAAATAGTGCTGCTGTGAACATTCTCGTATGTGCTTTTGATGAGCACAAGGAAACGTTTCTGTTGGGTGTACACCTATGCTGGTCACAGGATGTGTATATCTTCCTCTTTAGGAGACACTGGGAGAAATACCAATGCTTGGTACTTTTTGTCTTTTTCATTACAGTGGGAGGATGCTGGTATTGTATTGTGGTTTAACTTGCATTTCCCTAATGATGAATTGAGCATCTTTTCATATGTTTATTGGCCATTTGGATAGCCTCTTCTGTGACACACCTGTTCTAGTTTTTTGCCCATTTTTCTGTTGGATTGTTGTTCTTGTCTTATTGTCCTTTTCTTACTGACTTTTGGGGAGTCTTTCTATATGCTGAATACAAGTCCTCTGTCAAATATATGACTTGTGAATATCTTCTCCCACTCTCTGGCTTGATTTTTCACTCAGTGGTGGCTTTTGAGGAACGGAAATCTTAAATTTAATATAGTCTAACTTATCAGGTTTTTTTCCTTTATGGTTAACTCTTTTCTGTTTCTGTTTAATTAAAATATCTTTGATAAGTAAACATCTCCAATTTTAATACAGTCAAATTGAGCAATCCTTTCTTTCATGATAGTTCTTCTAGCGTCTGATGTGTCTAAGGAATCTTGCCCTACCCTGCATTCATTGAGATATAAACCCTATGTTCTCTCCTAAAAATTTTTTAGTTGTGCCTCACACATTTAGGTCCATAATCCACCAAGAATTGATCTGGGGGGGTGGATAGGGAGAGGGATGGACTGGGAGTGTGGGGTTAGCAGATGCAAACTATTACATATAGAATGGATAAACAACAAGGTCGTACTGTACAGCACAAGGAACTGTGTTCAATATCCTGAGATAAACCATAATGGAAAAGAATATAAAAAAAGAATGTATGTTTATGTATAACTGAATCACTTTGCTGTACAGCAGAAATTAACACAACATTGTAGATCAACCATACTTCAATTAAAAAAAAGAATTGAGGGACTTCCCTGGTGGCACAGTGGTTAAGAATCCGCCTGCCAATGCAGGGGACACGGGTTCGAGCCCTGGTCCAGGAGGATCCCACATGCCGTGGAGCAACTAAGCCCGTGTGCCACAACTACAGAGCCTGCGCTCTAGAGCCCGTGAAACACAACTACTGAGCCTGCGTGCTGCAACTACTGAAGCCCGTGTGCCTAGAGCCTGTGCTCCACAACAAGAGAAGCCACCGCAACGAGCAGCCTGCGCACCACAACGAAGAAAGCCCGTGCACAACAACAAAGACCCAACACAGCCAAAAATAAATAAATATATTAGGAAAAAAAAAAGAATCCGCCTGCCATTGCAGGGGACACGGGTTCAATCCCCAGCCTGGGAAGATCCCACATGCCGCGGAGCAACTAAGCCCATGCACCACAACAACTGAGCCTGCGCTCTAGAGCCTGGGAACCGCAACTACTGAGCCCATGTGCCACAACTACTGAAGCCCGCACACCTAGAGCCCATGCTCTGCAACAAGAGAAGCCACCACAATGAGAAGCACGTGCCCCGCAATGAAGAGTAGCCCCCCGCATGCCGCAACTACAGAAAGCCCGCCCGTAGCAATGAAGACCCAACACAGCCAAAAATAAATTTTAAAAAAAAACCTTTAAAAAAAATCTGGCTGTTTGGGTGTTTTCAGCTTAAAAGTAAGAGTGGGGAGCAATGAGTCACCAGCCTGGAGCAGGCAGCCTCTCTTTCCACTGCCCTGCCTGGCTAAAGCCTACTCATTCTCCATGTACCATATTAAATGTCAGCTCATCACGGAGACCTAACTCCCTGTCTCCCTAAATTAGACCCCAGATACGCACTTTCATTTTCTCTCCAAGTGCTCTATACGTCACCTTCTTAGCTCTTCTCCCTTCCCTCTAGAACCAGATGGCTTGAGTTTACTTCTCAGCCCCAAGTTACTAACACTTTGCTCACCACTCTGTGCCGCAGGGTCCTCATCTGTGAAGTGGGGGTAATGATAGCACCTTCCCGAGAGGGTCGTGGTGAAGAGCTGTCGAACTGGTGCTTGTAAAATGCAGCGTGTTCTGGGTTCACGGTAAGAACAGCTGTGGACTGAATTGTGTCCCCCCAAAATTCATATGTGCCAGCCTTAACCCTCAGTGTGATGGTATTAGGAGTTGGGGGTATTAGGACTTGGGGGTCTGTTTTTTTTAAAACAGCCTTACTGAGATATCACTGACATAGAAAAATTGTATATAATTAAAGGATACAACCTGATATTTTGATGTACTTATATATTGTGAAATGATCACCACAATGCAGCTAATTAATGTATCTATCACGTCTATGTACTTACCATTTGTATGTGTGTGTGTTGAGAAGATTTAAGCTACATCCTCTTAGCAGATATCAGTTATACAATACAGTTATACAATACAGTTATACAATACAGTTATACAATACAGTATACAATACAGTTATACAATACAGCTATAGTCACCATACAGTACATTAGGTCTCCAGATCCTATTCATCTTGCATAACTGAAACGCTGTACTTTTGACCAACATCACCCCACTTCCCCCTCCCCCCATCCCGGCAATCACCATCCTTCTCTCTGCTTCTAGGAGTTTGACTGTTTTAGCTTCCACATAAAGTGAGATCATGTGGTATTTCTCTTTCTGTGTCTTGCATATTTTGCTTAGCGTAATGTCCTTCAGCTCCATCCCACTTATTCAAATGGCAGGATTTTCTTTTTTGTGGCTGAAAAATATTCCAATGTGTCACACAATTCTTACCAACAACAATCCCCAACCCTTGAACAGCCCTTGACATCTTTTGCCTGCAAGACCGTTTTACGAATGCTCTTTCAATTGAATGCTTGGAAGGAAATTTCTTTGTGTGCGTTAATGAATACAGCTTATGCAGCCAAGAAGCACTTCCTTCTGAATGTTTTTCAAAATTGTAAGGGCAGCAAAGCCAGTCTGTAAACTCTCAAAAGGTCTATTCTGACATCCCAAGGGAGGATGCAACTCTTCCCCAAAGGCATCCCCCCTCTGGCCTAAGGTGTGGTGGACGGAACCGCCAGATGCTGGCTTTACTTCATTTTCTCATCCTCCAGTCTTCATGAAGTAGGTATTCTTTCCCCCATTTTGTGGTGGATCAAACCAAGTTATCAAGAGTGCTTAAATAACTTGCCCAAGCTCCTATGCAGGCAGGTTATCGTCAGAATTTATCTGTTTTAACTACAGAGATTGTGCATTAAAAACAAAGCAAAGCAAAACAAAAATCTCATTTTTCTAATTACTAAAAAAGGCCTTCAGAAATTCTGGAAGATACAGAAGAAATATAAAGATGATACTAAAAATCACCCAGATTTCTTCAACTCAGTAGTAATCATTGTTAACACACTGGTAAATTTTCTTTTTTTTTTTTCTTCTGTGTGCGTTGACTGAAATCATACATTTTATTTTTTCATATTCTTTTCCATTATGGTTTATTACAGGATAGTGAATATAGTTCCCTGTGCTATACAGTAGGGCCTTATTGTTTATCCATTCTATAAATAATAGTTTGCATCTGCTAGTCCCAAACTCCTAACCCAACGCCCTCCCACTTGACAACCATAAGTCTGTTCTCTATGTCTGTGAGTCTGTTTCTGTTTCTGTTTCGTAGATAAGTTCATTTGTGTTATCTTTTAGATTCTACATACAAGTGATATCATATGGTATTTGTCTTTCTCTGTCTGACTTACTTCACTTAGTATGATAATGGCATTATTTCATTCTTTTTTTATGGCTGAGTAATATTCCATTGTATATATGTACCACATCTCCTTTATCCATTCATCTGTTGTTGGACATTTAGGTTGTTTCCACATCTTGGCTATTGTAAATAGTGCTACTATCAACATCGGGGCACATGCATCTTTTCAAATTATAGTTTTGTCTGGATATATGCCCAGAAGAGGGATTGCTGGCTCATATGATAACTCTATTTTTAGTTTTTTAAGGACCCTCCATACTGTTTTCTATAGTGGGTCCACCAATTTACATTCCCATCAAGAGTGTAGGAGGGTTCCCTTTTCTCCACACCCTTTCCAGCATGAAATCATACATTTTAATGATGATACGTATTCCTTTTTAACTGACATTGCATAGTGTGAGCTTTCTTTATGCCATTTAAAATTCTTCTGAACATGGTTTTTAATGACTATTTAACAATTTATTTTGTGTATTTATCTTTCTTTTGTTGGGTATTTTCATTTTCTTAATTTTTTTGGTAATTGTATGAAATGCTGTAGAAAATCTTTGTGTTTCAACTGCTGTCTAAATCTCAAATTATCTCTATGGGACAGATTCATTTAAAAGGAGAGTTACTGGGGCAAGTTTATGAATATTTTTAAGGCCCTTGATACATATGACCAAATTACTGCTGAAAAGGTGGCACCTGTAAATGCACCTGGCACCTTCTCACCGCTCTCTCTGCAACATTGACTATTAACTTCTTAAAAGAAGTCTTTACTAATTTGGTGCCTGAATAATGCTACCTTCCTGTTTTTTTGTTTTTGTTTTTGTTTATTGAAGTTAGTTGATTTACAATGCTGTGTTAGTTTCAGGTATACAGCAAAGTGATTCAGATATATATTCTTTTTCAGATTCTTCTCCATTATAGTTTATTACAAGATATTGAATATAGTTCCCTGTGCTATTCAGTAGGTCCTTGTTGTTTATCTATTTTGTATATAGTAGTTTATATCTGTGAATTACAAACTCCTAATTTATACCCCCACCTTTCCCCTTTGGTAACCATAAGTTTATTTTCTATGTCTGTGAGTCTGTTTCTGTTTTGTAAATAAGTTCATTTGTATCATTTTTTAGATTCCACATGTAAGTGATATCATATGCTATTTGTCTTTCTCTGACTTCCTTCACTTCGTATGATAATCTCTAGGTCTTTCCATGTTACTGCAAATGGCATTATTTCATTCTTATTTATGGCTGAGTAATATTCCATTGTGTGTGTATATATATATATATATATATATATATATATATATACACACACAATGGAATATTATATATGCATATACACTGCATATATATATATATATATATATATATATATATATATATATATATACACCACATCTTCTTTATCCATTCATCTGTTGATGGACATTTAGGTTGCTTCCATGTCTTGGCTATTGTGAATAGTGCTGCTGTGAATATTGGGGTGCATGTATCTTTTCGAATTATAGTTTTCTCTGGATATATACCCAGGAGTGGGATTTCAGGACCATATGGTAGCTCTATTTTTGTTTTTTGAGGAACCTCTATACTGTTTTCTACAGTGGCTGCACCAATTTACATTCCACCAACAGTGCTACCTTCCTGTTGATTAAGCCTGTCCTCTTTTGACTTCTCCATGCTCCATGGATGGGATCCTGGCTGAAAGTAACGGGGCCACTGCCTCTTGGATCCCTTCTTTTATTTTTTTTAAAAAGCCCTTCCATAGTATTTTCCATGTCCTGGGAACTGTTTAAGTGCTTAACAAATACTAATTCAAATAACCGTACAATGAAGGCTCTATTGTCATCCTCCTTATTCAGTAGATGTGGAAACTAAGGCACAGAGAGCAGCTCAAGGCCACCTGACTTGTGACAAGGTAGAGCTGGGCTCGGTCTGGGAGCAGGCACTGGGGCCACTCAGAAGCAGGGAAGGGTTCCTGCTGCACGAAGAAGCCAGCACCTCTGACTTGGGTCTCAGCCACGCATTCCCTGACTCATCACCCTTCTTTCTTTTAGGCCCTGTCTTATTTTTTCAGGTGCCTTGAGCACCGGTTCATGGACACTGTTGCCAAGCCTGGTCACATTAACGGGCCTACAGGCAACCTGGCCAGTGTCCTTGGGGTGTCAAGAATGACACTTGCTTTGTAGTCAAGGCTGTGGCACAGACAGGTCATAAGGAATCACAGCCGTGAGTCACTGTGTCAGGGCCTTTTCCAACCCCAAAGCTCAGTGGATGGCAGGGCTACCTCTGCCAGTCAGCATGGAAGTGTCCCAAACCCCAGAGGAAGGGAAATCTGACATCGACTGCTCACTGGGAAGCTAGCGAGAATCCACATTAGCCTCACGTCAGCCCAGCCACACTTATCACCCCGTGCAGCTGTCTGTTTACTAAGGGTGGACTTCCTACTGCTGGGACCCTGTCTTTGTCTCCCCAGCCCTGAGGTGTCTGGTGATTGTTAGGTGCTCAGTGAATGCTGATTGAATGAATGAACTGCAGATGGGATGAGCTGGCTGACCAGAAGTGGCCCACCTACTGAGATTAAGAGATTGTTTACCCATGAGATGAAGGTGCTTCGGCCGGCCCACCCTGGTCAGGGGGCCTGCGTTCAAATCCCAGTGATGTCCCTGACATTCAGGCTCATGACCTTGAGTGATATTAGTTTGTGTGTTTTGGCCTCAGTTTTCCTTCTCAAAGGCCCCCACTGTTGTGAGGGTAGAAATGGAATGTATGTGATGACAAGGAGACCCAGGTAGATGTAAGCGATGGGCGCTGAGCCTTTGGACGGGGATCTCGTAACCACAGGGTCTGCTGTGTCTCGCTCCTTCAGAGCAAAGGCGGCACCATTAGGGGTCCCAGGGCTGACTTTCCTGCCCTACTCATAAATGCTTTTCCTGAAGGGGGCTCTGCCCTCTTGACAGGGCTTCAGCCTCTGGGAGGCAGGAAGCTGATATGCCAAGACCTCTGGGGTCTGGCTGGACACGTTTCACATCGGCTGAGGCTGGACTCCAGGAAGTTTTTTTTTTTTTTTTTTTTTTTGCTGTACGCGGGCCTCTCACTGCTGTGGCCTCTCCCGTTGCGGAGCACAGGCTCCGGACGCACAGGCTCCGCGGCCATGGCTCGCGGGCCCAGCCGCTCCGCGGCATGTGGGATCTTCCGGGATCGGGGCACGAACCCGTGTCCCCTGCATCGGCAGGCGGACTCTCAACCACTGCGCCACCAGGGAAGCCCTCCAGGAAGTTTTAAACTTCCCTCCCACTGTTAACAAATTAAGAAGCAGGGGCTTCCCTGGTGGCGCAGTGGTTGAGAGTCCGCCTGCCGATGCAGGGGACACGGGTTCGTGCCCCGGTCCGGGAGGATCCCACATGCCGCGGAGCTGCTGGGCCCGTGAGCCATGGCCGCTGAGCCTGCGCGTCCGGAGCCTGTGCTCCGCAACGGGAGAGGCCACAACAGTGAGAGGCCCGCGTACCTCAAAAAGAAAAAAAAAGAAAAAAAGAAGCGGCCACGGTGATGTGGTGAAGGCAGAGGAAGGAATAGGGTACCACGGAAGCAAGGGCCCATCTCGGCTGCATCCTTTGTGAAACTCCTCCCTCCACCCTTCCCCGTTTTCTCTTTCCTGGCATTCTCCGACGTAGGCCCAAAGGGGTGGCAGGGGCTCAGCCTCCCTCACCTCCCTCCTCTGACCTTCCTCAGAGGGAGATGCCTTCTCATTCCAGGACAAGGCGAACAAGTCCTCAGGACTGAGAGACCCTCCTTAGGGCTTTGGCCTCAGGGTCCTGTCCCCAGACCGCCTGGCAGAGGTCATCCCATCCACTCCAGCTGGAGCCTTCCTTCTTGCAAGGACTCTGAAGGCTTTAAAAAAAAAAAAGTATTATTCTGTTTATAGACACCCAGAAACAGGCCATGTTAACATAGGTCCATAGCAACATCTTCCTCTTAGAGGCTTCCCGCTGTAAGTGGTCGCGAGCAGGTTAAGGGGCAAGGGCTGTGCTGTGCTCTTTTGCAAACAGCATGTCAGTTTCAGCTCCGAGTCTCATTCGCAATCTCACTGCCTCTTCAGGCTTCTGTGGGGCACACCGGTTGCTTTCCTTCTGCAGGATTTTGGGCAAAATGTTGGGCTCCTATATCCCAGTCCTTCAGTTTGTCCACCTCAGAGGCTTCTCCAGGCTCTGGGGAAAGTTGGGGAGGGGAACCCTTTTCTTAGAGAAATCTTCCTCAGGAAAGAGTCAAGGGGCTGCACAGTTCTGTGGTTAGTGCCCCTGGGGGAGCCTAGAAGCTGCCCTTGGACAAGGGACTTGGGTGATGTCCAGGGATGTCTCTTTTGCTCACAGAGCGCTGGTCACCCTCCCACTGAAGATGAGGCTGAAATGCATGCATCCTCGTACAAGAAGCACGCTGACCTAAATTCACAATGAGGAGACATGGCCTCAGGTCTTTGCCAAGGAACAAATTTTGATAGTGAAGACCCACAGCCCTACTTTCTCCAAAGTAATAGGTGATTCCTTAGGTTAGTCCCCTTTGAAGGACTGACTCTACAGCAAACAAATATTATTTGGGCACATAAAATGCTCAAAAATTATAATTAGTATTCTCAGAATGATTTTTATTTGAATATATAGTTGATTTCCAATATTGTGATAGTTTCAGGTGTACAGCAAAGTGATTCAGTTATACATATATATATTCTTTCCAGTTCTTTTCCATTATAGGTGATTACAAGGTATTGAATAGAGTTCCCTGTGCTATACAGTAGGTCCTTGTTGTTTATCTATTTTGTATATACTGGTGTGTATCTGTTAATCCCATACTCCTAATTTATCCCTCCCCCAGGCCTTAGGTTGCTTTTCGTTTTGTTTATGATTTCCTTTACTGTTCTAAAATAACATTTTTAGAGAAGTTCCTGAAGGTCCAGTGGTTAGGACTCTGTGCTTTCACTGCTGAGGGTGCCGGTTCAATCCCTGGTCAGGGAACTAAAATCCTGCAAGCCATGTGGTATAAGTAGAAAATAAATAAATAAAATAAAATAAAATATTTATTTAAAATAAGAAACAGCAACAGAAAGCCTAGGCTATAAAGTCATGAATATTTCTGAATGTGAAGCCACGGGCACTGACAATAAATATAAATAAACAAACAAATAAATGAATGAAATGAAATGAGAAATGTAGAGGTTCAACCAGGTCTGCATATAGAGAACAAAGACCACAGAGTGGGGATGGACAGGGCTGGAGGATGAAATTTTATTAAAAGAAAAGAGAAGAGGAAGAGATTTCCTAAAGTTAACTTAAGATGAGAAGGGCTCACAGATCTTGGAGTAAAGAAGGCATTCCTTTCTTTTTTTTTTTTTTTAATTGAAGTATAGTTGATTTACAGTGTTGTGTTAGTTTCAGGTGTACAGCAAAGTGATTCAGTTACACATATACATATATATATATTCTTTTCATATTCTTTTCTATTATGGTTTATCACAGGATATTGAATATAGTTCCCTGTGCTATACAGTAGGACCTTGTTGTTTATCCATTCTATATATAATAGTTTGCATCTGCTCATCTTAAACTCCCAGTCCGACCCTCTCCCACACCCCCTCCCCCCTGGCAACCACAAGTCTGGTCTCTATGTCTGTGAGTCTGTTTCTGTTTCATAGATAAGTTCATTTGTGTCATATTTTAGATTCCACATGTAAGTGATATCATTTGGTATTTGTCCTTCTCTTTCTGACTTACTTCACTTAGAATGAGTGGCCCAGGGTTTATTTTGGACCCATAGCTTTTTTTTTTTTGGCTCTACAATAAAGAATATTTACATAATAATGGTAACATAAATGTCACTTACTTGTTTTCAGCATTTAAAATCAACTTATAAACAAGGGACTAAACAGAATGTTAAGGTTACCAATCTTGACATTGCAAATGTCAAGGTGTAGCTAGTACAGGGCTGGGAGACCAGGTTGGGTGAGGAGGTGCAAGACATGGTCGCTTCATAGTCTAGTTTTACATGATGCAAAAATAAGACACTGTCTGAAGCTCAGGGAGCAAGAAATAGAGGTTTTCATATATTGTTTAAATTTGCAAAAGTGATGAAAATAGGGCTTCCCTGGTGGTGCAGTGGTTGGGAGTCTGCCTGCTAATGCAGGGGACAGGGGTTTGAGCCCTGGTCTGGGAAGATCCCACATGCCGCGGAGCAGCTAGGCCCGTGAGCCACAACTACTGAGCCTGCGCGTCTGGAGCCTGTGCTCCACAACAAGAGAGGCCGAGATAATGAGAGGCCTGCGCACTGCAATGAAGAGTGGGCCCTGCTCGCCGCAACTAGAGAAAACCCTCACACAGAAACGAAGACCCAACACAGCCAAAAATAAATAAATAAATAAAATTTTTAAAAAGTGATGAAAATAACTAAAATCACCAATGCATTTATTAAAAATTTGAGAGGAGGATGGAATCCAGAATGAGGGGGGAAAAGAGCTAAATCCTTGTTTTTCGTAGCAGGGAGTCAACAGATACGTCTAAGGTAAGAAATCAAGCATACTGTTTGTGGTTCAGGAGGTAAACTGTCAGAAGTGACGTTTGAAGATGGGGAAGGATGGAGTGGGAGACTATTACTTTTCATTATAAATCTTCCTTTGCTATGTGATTTAGTACCATAGATACGTCTTTGAACGAACACACACACACACACACACACACACGGCTCTTCAGAAAACTCATCAGCTCCCACCAGGAAACTCTCAGAGCTCCAAGAGCAAGCAGCAGGCCAAATGCTCAAAGGACAGCTTAGAGCTGCATTGCAGAGGAAGCAAAAAGTGTTTCCAGGAGGTGTCGGGGCTGCTTGGTGGCTGGAGTGTCACATTCCCTAATGAACATGCAGGAAGCGGGTAAAACACGCCAGTAGCTTCTCACCAGAGTGGATGGCAAAAGCTCGTTTCCTTTCCATGACAGTTGCAGTGCTGAGCTATTAACAAAATGCTGAAGTAGCTGGGAAAAGGATCTGTCTCAGCAGGACAGAGATAATCCTAGGGATTCTCAAATGACTCCACACTCCTTATTATGTATTTTGTTTACTCAGGCCACCTTGCCAATTACCCGTCAGAATGTGCAAATGCTTCCTCCCTGCTTTATCAGGTATGAGAGGTAGAGAATCAGGTAGAGAATAGGATAATGATATCAGTACCCTAATAATGATTATGATAGTAAATATCAATTAATGATGTCAAATATCAATACCACCGCCCTCCATTAACACCCTCCCCAGGACTGGTTAGAACTCTGGCTCCACTAGGATGAACTTAGTACTGACAGCCTAGAAAATATGATCTGATCCAGGCCTTAACGTATTTTCCATCTACAACAGGTGATCCTAAGGAAAAGGCCAAGGGAGTCCGCCTGTGCCCCTCGGCCTCGCCACCCGTCTCTGACTGTCCCCACTCGTCCACCTGTGCCCAGTCAAGCCGGGCGGCGGGCACGAGTAGGCCTAACAAAAGCCCCTGCTCCTCCTCAAGCCCCTCTGAGGGAACCCTGGCTGCCGCCATCCTGAGGCTGCAAATCCTGAGACTCCAAACTCAGCCACCTCCAGAGAGGCCAGCACCCAGCCTTCATCAACTACGACCAGCCAAGGCTATGTTTTACCAGAAGGCGAAATCATGCCAAATACCTTTTTTTTTTTGGTGGTGGAATTGATGTTAGGATGGATGAAACCGAAATTGTAAGTTTCTTTGCTAGATATGGTTCAGTAAAAGAAGTGAAGATAATCACAGACTGAACTGGTGTGTCCAAAGGCTATGGATTTGTTTCATTTTATAATGACATGGATGTGCAGAAGAGAGTAGAATCACAGATAAATTTCCATGGTAAAAAGCTGAAACTGGGCCCTGCAATCAGGAAACAAAATTTAAGTGCTTATCATGGACAGCCACGTCCTTTGGTTTTTAATCCTCCTCCTCTACCACAGTTTCAGTGTAATCCAAACACTGGAGTAATCCCAACACTGAAACTTACATGCAGCCTCCAACCACGATGAATCAGTATGTTCAGGCTTATCCTCCTTATCCAAATTCACCAGTTCAGGTTATGACCGGATATCAGCTGTGGGTTTATAATTATCAGATGCCACCTCAGTGGCCTCCTGGGGAACAAAGGAGTTACGTTATTCCTCTGGATTATACAGCTGTTAACTACCACTGTAATGAAGCCGACCCAGGAGCTGAAGTTTTGCCAAGTGAATGCTCAATTCATGAAGCTACTCCATCCTCTGGAAATGGCCCATCAAAGAAATCTGTGGGCTGAAGCATACAGACGGTGGAATCGTGTCTATTTAATCCAGAGAACAGACTGAGAAACTCCCTTGTTACTCAAGGTGACTACTTCAAGGATAAGAGTTCATCACTTTAGCAGAAGTTGAGCAGTGCTTAAGTCTGTTTGATCTTCTCTGCTGACTTTCTAGTCTCATAGGAAGTTGCAGGTTTTGAATAGTAAGAAGAGAGACTGAAAGTTTTTCAACTATTATAGAAATTTAAGTCTGAATTTTGATAAATCACACTCAGACTTTTCTATACAAGTTATATTAGATTGCCTAGTTTTATTTTACAGTGAAACTGTTTTTCATTAGACATTTACCTAGAAACTGATTCTGTGTTCAATATATAGTTAAAAGTAAAAAAATAATTGAGACTGAAAGGAATAACTTTAAGATTTATCTGTAAGGATTTTTTTAACTGACATTTGAAGAGTTTAAAAGCAAATGCTGATCTTCAAAAAAATTTGTTTTAGAAAACCTATTTTGAAAGGTCAGCATTTTGATAGTTTAAATACACGCAATTCACTTCTGCAACAAGTACCTGTGAGTAGTACAATATCTATGATGTTGTGCTTTTATGATTTGTCCAGAAATTTACCACAAAAGCAGAGTTTTTAAAACTGCATTTTTAGTCCGTGGAACTCAGTGTATAGTTAGCTTTATTGACGTTTTCCTTATCTAAACCCAGTAAAACAGATTCCAAACAAACAGTCCAATCAGTGGGTCTTACATTTATTAGTTCAAAATATTTTATCTTATCTAGAATCCACACATAGAGATATCCGATTGGGATGGTAATGAAGATAATTAAATTCTGGGCCTAATTTTTTTTAAAGACTCCAAAACAAACTAAACTTTATTAAGTACATAAGCTTCTCGATAAGTTACCATTCTCCTTTTTTTCTTTACTTTTTTTCCCTTGAAATGCTAAACTCAATGGCTGTATCTTAAATTGTGCAAAATATTGTTATTCAAGAAGGCTGAAACTTTTTTTTGTTCTTTTTTAAATTTATTTATTTTTGGCTATGTTGCGTCTTCGTTGCTGTGCTTGGGCTTTCTCTAGTTGAGGTGAGCAGAGGCTACTCTTCGTTGCAGTGCGCGGGCTTCTCATTGTGGTGGCTTCTTCTTGTTGCAGAGCACGGGCTCTAGGCACACGGACTTCAGTAGCTGTGGCTCACAGCCTCAGTAGTTGTGGCGCACGGGCTTAGCTGCTCCGCGGCATGTGGGATCTTCCCGGACCAAGGCTCGAACCCATTTCTCCGGCATTGGCAGGCGGATTCTTAACCACTATGTCACCAGGCAAGCCCTGAAACTTTTTTAATGTCACTTAAAAGTTACTCAGAGCACCTGAAAGGAATTGTTTCTATAAAAACGTTAAAATATTTGTTATTTGTTAAAGAACAGATAGATTTTTAGTTTTGTTTTTTAGCCTATTATATTTCCTTTTTTAAAGTAAAATATGTCCAGGAGAGTCAAGGAAGTTTTGGCATTTCTAAACCAAAAAAGTTGTTTAGCAATAAGCATATCCCCAAAATATACTAGATTTAGAGTTAACAGTCCATTTTTAGATCAGCTAGATTCCTCATTAGACAGTGTAAACCATGACAAATAACTTGAGATCCAGAGCCCCTTTGCTATACCCACAGTCTTGCTTTTCCAGTCTGTAGCACCATTCTTCCAGGCGGTTTGCTCCTAGAACAGGTGATGTGAAGAAGAGAAGTATCAGTATAAACAATTTGAGGGCTAAGCCTTGGAAAGGTAGCAATGGGATAATACCTTTCTAAGGGAAACACTTGTATCAGCATCATTTGACCTGCCATGGACATGAGTTTAAAGTGGCTTCCTGGGTTTTCTTTCATTGGCCAGCCCCTTCACTAAAACATGGAAACTCCATTTTTCCCTAACCTAATGAATCTTCCATCGGCCATATCATCAGTGCCCATTGTCTTACAATTCCTAATAATCTTCATTCTGAATCTGAAGGGAAGAGTCTTTTAACTTAAGGATCCCCAAGAGTGCTTTCTTATGCCTCAGAATTTGAAAGTGCCCTGAAATTGGTTCTTTTTAAAATTCTCTGTACTTTTTTGTGTGTGCTATAACATTTTACATGTATTATTCTATGATTAAATCTCCAGTTTACTCTAAATGATACTTAAATTCTAAAGAGCCAATTCTAATTATCCCAATATGACCTTAAGAAAAGTAAGGGAATAAACTTTTTATTTGTGTGCTCTTTTGTTGGACCGAAGTATTTAAAAAGGTAGAAAGAAGAGCCAAAATTCTGAACCTTTCAAAATGGAAAATTAAACTTAAAAGTGTCTTCCTATTACCTATGTTGATACTGTCTTTGCATAAATGAATAAATAGAAATAAAGAAAAAAAATTTTTTTCAAAAGCATTTTGACCTACTTATGCATGTCATATTATCTAAAAAGATGGTGGGGGTTTGAGTGGGGAGCATGTGACAAGATTTAGATCCCTGAAGTTCAGAAGTGTAAATATTGTTCAGTTTCTTAATGTGGCCAAGTTAGTTTATAAAAGCAAATCTTGACACACTGAAAAAAAAAATAAAGAAAAGGCCAAGGGAATCACGTGAGAGCAGGAGAACCAGGACCCAGCTCTGGCCCTGATGACTCCTGGCTGTGTCTCCAAGGGCAGGGAGGCGGCGGAGGATGTGTGAAAACAGGAGAACATGTTACCACATGGATATTGTCACACACCTGGGCCTGTGCAGGTCCAGACGTTCCGGAAGCTCATACAAGATTTAGTGTTGCTTTGGGGAAGCAGAGGTTAGAGGTGAGCACAGGAGACGCTTCTCATTGTCTGTCCATCTGCCAAGTTGGTCAACTTTAAAGTTGTATGTGTTGGCTATTAGTTTCCTGAATCAATAGTGGCCTTAACCTGGACTAAGATCTCATGTGTCTAATTTCCATCCATCTACTCTTGTCTTTTTCCCCTGTTGCCACCCCCCCGCCTCTCTCTTTTTTCAGCAAGTGCAGTTCGAGCACAAACTATCTGCCGGGTACCATGTTAGAGGGTGTCCGTCCCTCGCTGAGCAGGTGCTCTATCGGGAGAGCTGCACCCCAGCATCTCTTTCCAGAATGCCACAGAGAGCGTCATCCCCCTGTTTTCACGAGGGACCAAGGGCATCCAGAGAACATAGTGATGAACTGGGCAGGGAGAGATGGGAGTGCTCAGAACATTAGGAAGTGAAATTTATGCTGAGACTTGCCAGATGAGGACATTTCAAAGATAAAAGAGAGATGAGGAATGAGCCATGAGATGACCCTCCAGGGGGTGTTCTGTGAGAGGCCTGAATGCTGAGATGGAGGGTGGCTGTGAGGGGCAGGACGCGGGGGTGGGAAAGCGGGCTGGGCCCTGGGGGAGGAACCTCTGTCTGTGCTCCGTGTGGCCACGAGAGAGTGACAAGTTAGGCGTCCCCTGGGCAGAGAGGCACGGTTCAGAATCAGCACCCTGGGCTCCCGTGTCCTATGTAACGGTCCTTGAATGGGAAAATATTCAGAAGTGCTGAAGCTGTGGGGAAAGACACAAAAGGGCTTTTTACCAGAGGGAGAAAAAAAAAATAAAAACCTTTCTGTTCGCCTGCTCTTACTCTCAAATGTTCAGGGAAAGCCCAGAAAAGACCTCAGGGAAAAAATTCTTTTCCCTTATTTTTCTGGTCACTTTATTTCCTCTCATCACAGGCAATCAGGAAGCGGAGGAACCCTCTGGAAAGGGCTGGGTTACGGTTCTCCTTAATGGTAGGATGGGATGCTTTTCTCCCACAGGACTCCTATCGCACAGCCACCCAACCCTGCTCTCCTCCACCCTCATGTGCACGTGCAGAAGCTCTAACATTCAGATTCCTGGCCCCGGACCCCCATCCGAGCCCTTAAGGAGGTCTGGGCTGGGGTCCAGGAATCCATAGTTACACCAGCTCCTCAGATGATTTGCCCCCAAGAGTCTCCTGTGGAAAAACACCCAGACCTGGCGGAAGGTGGGAGGTGCCCGAACAGGGGTTGTAGAGAAGCTGTCTGGGGCTGAGGGGAGGGGAGGCATGGGGGGGGCCACCCCTGACAGGGGCTGCCGGCTTTGTGGCTCCATGATGACCAAGCTGTGCTGGGTGGCCGGGGTGGGTGACGCCAGGTCAGGGAAAGCGGCTGCAGGAGCCGTGGACTCTGGTCTGGGGAAAACAGAGCAAGGCTGCCAGTCTAGGTTATCTAAAGGCCACCGGGGGCGGGGAGGAGACTGGTCGTCAATGTCCCCAGTCCTAACGCATGTGCACGCCCACAACATGCCAACAAAACAGACGGGAGGCGGAGTAATTGCATGCTTGTACAGAATTCACACGATTACACTTAGAGCATTCACAACATACTACCACTGGGGAAAAAAGTCTTCACAAACTTTTCAAACCCCTAACAACACAGGTTCGTGAACAGTATGCACTCCTTCTACCTTAGAAAGGTCTGATTCAGACAGCTTTGTAAGTAGTCTCCCCTCCCACCAGGTCAGTGGAGGCTATTTTACAATTTTTCCACTTTCCAAGCCCAACCTGACCCCACAGACTGCCTGACCAGACTCTCCCCCCAGATCCACAGCTGGAGGGGAGGCCTGGTTCCCAGCTCTGCATGACAAAGGGCAGTTGCCCTTCCTCCCTGCAACTAATAGGTCCCTTGAAAAAAGTCTCCCAATCCACATTCACCACTAGCTAATTGCTCAATTATTTTATTTCCCCAACAAAACTCTTCAGTCCGCCTGGAATCCACATTGCAGGACTAGGACGCTGTGTCCAGAAAGCCTCAGGAGTCTGGGGGACTTGCCCTCTGTCTGTCTGCCTCCCCTGCATCCCCTGCCCAGCCCAGACTCGACCCTGGATTGACTGAGTCCCCAGCTTGCCTGGGGCTTATGGATGCTCCCAGCCAGCTTCAGGGGGTCCTGCAGGACCATGCGCTGGAAATAGTTGGAAGGTGTGGAAAGATCTGGGGCTGGGAATCGGAAGACCTGACGTCCATCATCACCTGTGTGAGCTTGGAGGTGCCGTCACCTCTCTGGGCCTCAGTTTTCTTAGCTCTAAAAACCAGGGGGCAGGAGAATGGATGGGATGGTCCACTTCAGCCTTAAGCCCTCTGATTCTACAAAGTAACCAGGAAACGGCCGGGGATGGGGCACCTTGCTGGACAAATCCTCTGAGGGTGACAAATGCTCCCAGGCTCTCGTGCCTTAAGGGAGATTGGGAAGGATTCTCAGTTTCCAAACCGTGGACCATCTGCCCAGGCACCAGTGGCCCTAGGAGCTCCCTGAGCACCGGACCCCAGAAGCCCATCCACGAAGGCAGGACTGGTCCTGGTCAGTTCCAGTTCCCATGAAGGACTCAGTCTAGAGTCGGCTCCATGCTAGGAGGCCAGCCCAGGAGCCCAGTGAGACACCTGGGAAAGGCAGAAAATCTGGCAGAGGAGGGTGCTTCCACTTTACTTTCTTATCTGAAAAACTAAGTTTCAGTTTCACTGGTCAGTTACCCCAGGTACAGAAGCAGCTTCTGACCGGGGGGACTCCCAGAGGTCCTCAGCCCTGAGGCATCTCCTCGGTGCACCGGCTGGTCAGGGAGCTGCAGCACAGGGGCCCCGCAAGGCCTCATCGTGAGCTTCCAGCCCCGGGGAGCTCCGGGGGGTCTAGATGTTGGGGGCCTGGAGGGGGGCCTCGGCTTGCAAGGGCAGCCTGGGTGTTATATCCTTGGCACCGCCCTGGCCAGTGATAAGCCACATCTCTTCCTCTCACCCAGCAGCGAGGGTGGTGGACTACTGCATATTTATGGAACTACTTCCAGGGACTGAGGGCC
The DNA here is from genome assembly GCF_025265405.1 of Mesoplodon densirostris. NCBI lineage: Eukaryota > Metazoa > Chordata > Mammalia > Artiodactyla > Ziphiidae > Mesoplodon > Mesoplodon densirostris. The sequence goes on from NC_082662.1 coordinate 170,524,233, forward strand.
ACAAGTCCTGGGTCTCCTGTAAATGTGACACTTCTGCACCTTTTGGCCTGACTCAAGGCCCAAATGTTTGCATCAAGTAAGTCCTTTCCTTGCTAATCACTTGCAAAGAAAGGCAACAGCTCTCCTTTTGAAGAAGGCTACACTTTTCGCAGGGAGAGCAGGAGGGCCCCCTCAGGCCGGACCCAGAGGTGGCGCCTTATATTTCAGGGGGTGTCGGAACAACATGATATATGAACTCCAGGATGGGATTTGAATTCTGCCTTGTGAATTACACAAATGCTGAGGAAACAGAGGTGCAAGAGAAGGAAAGGGGAGCAGAGAAGCAGTAAAGGTCATGATTGTGTTGCCCCCTGAGAGGCTCCCAGCTCTCCCCCATCCATTACCCCTCCCACCCCGTTCAACTGTCAGGATTTCTGTATTTCCTCTTACCTTGTCCTGTGAGCGTGTTTGACAGAATCCTTGTTTCCTTCCCTTCAGATAACCCGAGCTCTGCCACCTACTAGCTGTATGACCTTGGGCAAGTCAGGTACCCAGTTTTATGCCTCAGTTTCTTCATCTATAAAATGGGAACACTCATGGCAAATTGTGAGGATGAAGAGTTAATGTATATAAAGCACTCAGAACAGTGTGCAGCCCATAAACAATATTAGCCATTATGATTATTATCAGCATTATTATTATTTCTCCCCTTCCTTGAATTCAAAGCCCTCCCCCACCTTATTACTAAAACCCAAGCAAATGCACACACACAGGTATATGCATATGTGTGTGTGTGTATATATATATATATATATATATATATATATGTACGCACATAGGCGTATGGTAGCAATTTGTGCTCTCCTCCAGGGGGAATTCCGCCCTCAATCACCAGAAGGTTCTCTCTTCCTCTGCCTGGGACATGTGAGGAGCACAGAGGCAGGGGGATGGCATGAGAGACCTGTCAGTGACACAGCATACCCACAGAGGAGGCCAGAGTGCCCCCTGCTGGGAAAGCGCTCAGGGGTGCTCCCTGCGCACTGGGCCCCTCGGCCCCCAACCACCGTCCATCCTCTTCCACCGTCATTGCTCACCTCCCACGTGACAGGACAGGGGGAGGTGAGGCTGTCTCGTTTAGGGAAAGGCTTCCTCCTGTGCGTACTCAAATCCCCTGTGCCAGGAGGGGCGTGGAGGACTCGCTGAGCAAGCGCAGGAAGGTTCCTTCGCCGCGCATGTTCTGACTTCGCATCTGGAAGATCTGCGGATGCTGGCACCTGCCTCCTAGGGCTGTTGTGAATCCACGTTCAGGGCCCAGAACACTGCCTGGCACAGAGCGACACTCAGGAAATGACTGCTCTTCTTGTCGTCGTCATTTTTAGAAAGGTGCCCCCGAGACTGCAAGAGCAGGCAGATGGTAACCAGAGCCAACCCTCTAGGGTGCTCACTACACCAGGCGCTGCACCCAGCGTCTTAACACGTGTAATCCGTTCAATCTTCACACTAGCCTGTGAAGTAGACCTGTCATTGCCCCCTCCTTCAGAGGAGAAACTGAGACACTGAGAAGTTAGGGGACTTGTTAGCAGGTCAAATAGCCAGCGAGCAGCAGGCTCCCTACTTGAGCCCAGCCAGCCTCAAACGTGTGTTCGAGGAGGCACTGGGGGCTCCCACCCACGTGACTCTGGGCAGCTCTGTTGCTCTGAATCCGGGCATGACCTGGGCTCAGACTGCGCTGGTGCTGTGAGCCCGCGGCCGGCTCACCGTGCAGAGGGCTGGCTCTCCAGAAGGATGCTGCGCCTGAGGGCTGCCTCACTGCAGTCCTGTGGTTGCAAAGACATTGGCAGAAATTGCTTCTCCTGGGATTGGCAGAGAGCCAAGCTGCCAGCTTTCCTGTCCTGTTAGTGTCTAGCTTCCTTCTGTCACGGGGAGGACAGGCTCACCTGAGGGACTGTGGAGATGAATGGGAGGGGGCTTGCAGGGACTGGAGAATGGAGGGAGGCGACTCAAGGGGCTTCTGTGAAAGTGCCCTGAACGGGGCCTGGACCGGAACAGGCAGGAGTGCAGAACACTTTCCCTCCTTCCTCTCAGTGAGCAAACCTAGACCCAGACTGGCCTGCAGGGAAGAGATTTAAGCAGCCGGCTAATGGGACACTCGTCTCCACAGAATAGGCTCACTTTTTCATAGACTAGGACTGGGGTGGGGTCAGGGAAATTCAATAGGCACTAAAATTATTATTGAGCTGCCAGACAGCAGCGGTCAGAGGCCCCAGGCCTGTGTGGCATCCAGACAGCCCTTTGTGCCCTTTCTAGACAGCCCCCTCCTCGGGGCTCAGGGACCTGTCTGGCCACTGAACTCCCAGGAGGTCCGAGGGGTGTGACCTCCCTCCCTCCCGGGCTCCCTCCCTCCCACCACCCAGGCCCAGCCCAGGCCTGGCTATAAAGCTGGCCCAGCCTGGCCCTCAGCACACCCAGCTGGGACCCTCCTGGAGCCTCGTCCGGGGACACGTCCGCTCTGCCCCTCCCTCTCCCGAGCAGCACCATGCGGCCCCTCTGGCTCTGCTGGACGCTCTGGGCACTGCCCCTGACCAGCCCCGGGGCCGCCCTGACCGAGGAGCGGGTCCTGGGTAGCCTGCTGCGGCAGCTGCGCCTCAGCGAGGCTCCCGTCCTGGACGAGGCCGATGTGGAGAGGCTGATCATCCCTGCCCACGTGAGGGCCCAGTACGTGGCCCTGCTGCAGCGCAGCCACGAGGCCCGCTCCCGGGGGAAGAGGTTCAGCCAGAACTTCCGAGGTGAGGTCCTCCCTCCCTGCTGCAGCCTGGTCCTCGAGGGGTGTGGTGGGGAGGCTGCTCTGGGGAGGCGGTCTGGGGGCGCAGGCTCCACAGGGCCATGAGGAGGGACCATGGACTGTGAGGAAGGCTGGGCCCGAGTCCCTGGTCTCTGTCTGCACTGAGGGCCCTACCCCTCGGGACCAGGAGGAGCTGGACCAAAGCTAAGGCATCAGAGATGAGGATGGAGAAGAGAAAGCAGAGCCAATGGGAGCGTGTGGGTGTGGCGAGAACCCTGGCGCAGTCTCAGGGAGCGGCGTAGAGTCAGGGCTTCCGGGGTACCGTTTTCACATTGCCACCGGTAGCCTGAGCAAATGGTTTTAGGATCATCTTTTTGCTTCTCTGTTTGTTCCTCCGGAGCACTGGTGTGACTGTAGCTGACCCATCTCCCAGCGCTGTGAATATTAAAGTGCGTTATTGTGGAGGAAAAGGTGTAGGGACAACACTGTAGTGTAACGCCGAGCTATTCAGCTGTCAGGGATGCAGCCATCCTGAGTCCTATTCGGCCTCTTACCTCCCTGGGCTGGACTCACCTCCTCAGTGCCCAGAGCTAGACCCAAGGCCATGTGCCCCCAGGTGAGGATTCTGATCTTCAGCATCTCAGCTGAGGTAGCCCGGTCAGCCCTGCCAGCCTTCCGCTGGGCGGAGATTGTTACAAACAAGGCCCAGACGCATAGGGGGATTTTCCGGTAACTGGGCTTGGCCCAGGGAGACAGAACAGGGGCTGGTCTCTCCCTGCCTGGCCACCGCCTCAGTGGCCCTGCCACCCTCAGAGCTCCCCTGGTGCCCGAAGGGGCCCCGCTGACCCCGCTCGTGTCCCCAGAGGTGGCCGGCAGGTTCCTGGTGTCCGAGGTCTCCTCGCACCTGCTGGTGTTCGACATGGAGCAGCGGCTGCCGCCCCACAGCGAGCTGGTGCAGGCCGTGCTGCGCCTCTTCCAGGAGCCGGTCCCCAAGGCCGCGCTGCGCAGCCACGAGCGGCTCTTCCCGCGCAGCGACCGCGCCCGGGTCACCGTCCAGTGGCTGCACGTCCGCGACGACGGTTCCAACCGCACTTCCCTCATCGACTCCAGGTGGGGAGGTGGCGGCTGCGGTGTGGGGCGGGGGATGAGGAGGGGGCTGGGCCCGGCGCGGGAGGAGGGGCGGCGCGGGCCCGGGCCGGGCCCCTGGGGTGGGGGAGGGGAGAGGGAGGGGAGAAGGGAGGGGGTGGGAGAGGGCCCCCCCGGGGCCACCCCAGCCGTCCCAGTCCCCACCCCTCAGCGCGGACCTGTGTCTCCGTGTGGTGTCGCAGGCTGGTGTCCATCCACGAGAGCGGCTGGAAGGCCTTGGACGTGACGGATGCCGTGAACTTCTGGCAGCAGCTGCGCCGGCCCCGGCAGCCGCTGCTGCTACAGGTGTCGGTGCAGCGGGAGCACCTGGGCCCGCTGGCCTCCAGCGCCCACAGGCTGGTCCGCTTTGCCTCGCAGGGGCCGTCGGGCACCGGGCAGCGGGAGCCCCAGCTGGAGCTGCACACCCTGGACCTCAGGGATTACGGGTAGGTGCAGGGCCAGGACTCTAGTAGACTGGGTGGTCCAGTCCCACGGCGGTGGGGACCAGCTGGGGGGCAGATGCAGATAGCCCCAGGATGCAACTGATTCCCCACTACATGTTAAGAGTTTCTAATGGTAGAAATTTTTATTATTCAAATATTTTATTGAAAATATCTTCAGGGAATTCCCTGGCATCCCAGTGGTTAGAACTCCTCCCTTTCACTGCGGGCGGGGGGTGAGGAGGGGGCAGGTTCAGTCCCTGGTCGGGGAGCTAAGATCCCGCAAGCCAACCGACTGGCAAGAAAAACCCCAAAAAACCAAAAACCGAAAACCAAAACCCAAAAAACTTCAGGTATTTTCAACGAGCTTTATGTTGTCATTGATACATATACATTATTGTAATCATCTGTTTTCACTCTACCCTTTTCCCTGATTAATTCTTTGAAAAATATTAGCATTAGCAGTTACTAAGGTTGAACAGCTTTCCTCTGGCATTAGTGAATTCTTTCTTCTTGGGACAAGTTAGCTATTTGGAGTGGATGGAGCTGTGTAGTAGGGTGATTAATAACAGGGCTTTGGAATCATACAGCCTGGGTCCATGTAGCTTTGCCTTCTACTGCTGCAGGAACTCTGGCATGTCAGTTAACACCTTTGGGTCTCTGTGTCCTCATGTGTAATAGGAATGTTACTGGAACCTCTTCAAGGTTCATCTGAGGATGAAATGCAAGTATCATCTGAGATAATATATGTAAAGTACTTAGTTCAGTGCCTAGCATAATAGGAAACCTTTAGTGAACAGTAACTGATTTATAATTTATGTTTTGGATATGTTTATTCATTCACCACTTATCACAAATAGCCAACATTTTGAACATAACAAGAGATGGACCATACATCTCCCTCCAGATGCCCCACTAAGCCCCGCCCTGGGCCCCCTGACCTCTGCCCTCCCAGCTGACCTCTGACTCTGCCTCTCCTTGCCCCCCCCCCCACAGAGCTCAGGGAAACTGTGATCCTAAGGCACCAGTGACCGAGGGCACCCGCTGCTGCCGCCGGGAGGTGTACATTGACCTGCAGGGGATGAAGTGGGCCGAGAACTGGGTCCTGGAGCCCCCAGGCTTCCTGGCCTATGAGTGTGTGGGCACCTGCCAGCAGCCCCCAGAGCCCCTGACCTTCAAGTGGCCATTTCTGGGGCCTCGACAGTGCATCGCCTCAGAGACGACCTCGCTGCCCATGATTGTCAGCATCCCGGAGGGAGGCAAGCCCAGGCCCCAGGTGGTCAGCTTGCCCAACATGAGGGTACAGAAGTGCAGCTGTGCCTCAGATGGGGCACCTGTACCAAGGAAGCTGGAGCCGTAGGTGTGGGGTGCAGCCATAGAGGCCTCTGACTAGACGCGTGCACAAAACAGGTCTTAACATAGGTCCTAATTTTCTACTTAGCAAATTACCCCTGCCCCAATTGAGTGCCCCTATTTTACCTTTCTTGTGTATTCTTCCATTTCTTGCTCTCCTGTCCGTCACCCTAAGCACTTACGTGAGTAATTAATGCAACCCGATTGCAGAGCTGTAGAAGGAAACCCCAGCCTACTTGTTAAAGGATATAGCTGAGCAGGGACAGATTGTCAGCTAGGAGCTTCTGTTCTCTAGCAGATTCTCAACCGAGTATGGGACAACAGACCCTACAATGAGAAGTGGGAAAATAGACTGATTTACTCTATTATATGATGAATTAAAACAAAACAAAAAATCCCTCTGTTTCCCCTAGGTGGGGAGGAGGTCTAAAAAGAACCCCCATTCACCAAAATGTTCATCCACTCTGGGCTTTTGTACATATACTTGGGTCCCCAGTCCCCTGAGAGAGTGCTAGAAGGGAGGATGAAGGGTTTTAGGCTAGGGGCAATGGACAGGGTATCAGAACACCTGGTTTCTGGATCTAATAGGGCCATAAACTGTGACCTCAAACAAATGCAGAAGCCTTTGGGCCACCATTTCCTTTTAAAAAGGAGGATTTGGGATTCAGCTCTAGGACTTCATTGCCCTGGGGATCAGACAGCCCTAAACTCACCCACTTCTCTGCTCCTCCAGAGACAGCATTGCCTGTGCATATTTAGGTTATTTCCCCCACTGTTTTAGAGAACTTATCACCAGAACCCACATGTATTTACGTGTTCGTTTTTTTTAACTTAGCAAAAAGAAAACAATCGAATGTAGATAATCTGCTGAAATAAAAGTGATGTTTCACTCTGTGTCTATGTATTTAATTTCTAGTGTCCTTGACGTAGGAGGGAGGGAGCAATAATGGGGAATGAGAGCGACATAATGATCTGAAGAATGGGCGTGACCAAGGTCCCCCAACCCCTAGGTGGCGCTGAAGACTGTAATAACGGTTTAGATTCTGCTTTTATTTGTAATATTTATATCCCTCCAACTCTCATTCCAAAAATAGTACTGTAAACAATCACTCACATATGCCATCTCCTTAGAAAGCACTTTAACCTTTGCAATAGTGGTTCTGGGGACAGGGCAGGCAAGCGAATGTTTACTGAGCATTCACTCTGAACCTGGGAGCTATGCTAGGCAACCTCATATACATTATATGACTTAATTCTTGCAACTACTCCTTGAGGTAGGTATTATTATTCCCAGTTTTCAGATGAAGAAATCAAGGCTGAGGCAATGCAAATCTATGGGCTAGAGATCAGCATGCCCCATGCTCTGCTGATGACACAGGCATTAGTTAACATGTCATTTGGAAGTTGCCACATCTGGTAACTCCCCTACATTTACCTTTCCTGCTCAGCAGGGTTTCCTTATGCCCGACTTATTGAAGTTCATGGATTTTCTATTTTGGCATACAAAGCTAATTAATAGCAACTGAATAGCAAAGGGGAAAATGAGCTAGTCTATGGACAGCCAGGACTTGAGGACTTGGCAAGAATATTGTTGGAGATGGGGAGAGAAGATTTGTCTCTGACTTGTAAATGGCTATCTTACCTCTATAAGACATCAAAATGAAGAACTGCCACTTGGCATGTTGTGAGTACCAGGGCATACAGTCGCTTTCTCTACAAGAAGGATATCAAAATCATCTAAAGAATTCTACCAGCTTCTCAGTGATGTATCTGTGGCTCTAAAAGGTCTGTGGACTCCCAACCAGTCACATGCAATCAGTGCCAAGGATGGGCCTGCTCACATAATCCCATGCGAGCTAAAAATACCTAGGAGATCGGCTTCATTTCAAAATGTAAGGATGTGCTCATCAGCACAGGGAAACAATGTGGTAGACAAAATGTTCTCCCCAAATACGTCCATGCCCCCCAATCCTTAGAAACTGTGACTATGTTCTGTCACATGGCAAAGGGACTTCGTAAATGTAATTAAGTTTACAGACCTTAACATAGGGAGATTGGGGCTTTTTGAATCTCCTGTTCATAAACAACCTGACCTGTTTACATACAACATGAGTACGTACCTGTTTTTTAAAATCAAGGTTAAGGGAATTCCCTGGCGGTCCAGTGGTTAGGACTCAGCGCTCTCACTGCCAAGGGCCCCAGGTTCGATCCCTGGTCGGGGAAAAAGCCCGATCCCGCAAGCCGCGTGGCATGGCCAAAAAAAAAAAAAAAAAATCAAGGTTAAGGTGTGCCTTACCGCATATGAAAAAGAGGTGTAGAGTCATATTCCAGAAGGGTCACATTGATTCTCTTTAGGTGGTGGGATTAAAGGCAGTGTTCGTTTGTCCATTTGATCTAATTTCTAATTGTTCTGCAGTAAACATGGATTATTGGTATAAGAACAACAACAAGTCAAATATGCGTGCAAAGTGTGACTCCCTGGAGATTCCTATATCGGGAAGGAGTCAAGGGGACCTGCCATTTGACTGGCTGGGAGCAGCTCAGGATTCGCCCTCATTCCCTGGATCATCTCCATTCTTAGGAAGATGAGCCTGCTATCCAGAGACAGACCAGGAAGGATACCCTGAAGCCTTGAGAGTGAAGACCCTGGACAAGTGAAGGCAGAAATGAAGCGCTGTCCACTTTGTTGGGACAGCTGGAGGTGAAGAGGGGGCAGGACCGTGGGGTGGGGAGTGAGAAGGGAGGAGGGGCAGGAACAGCTCAACCCATCTGACTGGTGGATGCGAGGATCAGAGGAGAGGAGTGAGGTGGGCCGTCCTGGAAGCTTAGTGAACTCCCCGTTTTCCTTCTGGACTTCTCTGTCTGTTCAGATGGAGGAAAGTGATAGAGTAGGCACCCAAGAAGACAGGTGCCAGAGAAGGAGAGTATATGTCCATGGCAGAATGGCAGCACCAGGCTTCCTGAGGGTATGTCCTAAGTGGCTGGGTGGGGAGGACGGGTCTTTTCTCATCTCATCTCATTTCATCCATCCAACACTTGTACCCAAAGGAACATCACAGGCAGCAAACGTAATGGCCATGGGAGCCACAGCAGGGGCCGCTGCGCAGACGAAATGAGCCTTTAGAGTCAGCAAGGTCATTACAAGAAAATGAAATGGGATTGCCTGCAATTAAAAAATATATTTAAAACTTTGTATGCCTAAACTTTAAAATTTGGAGATGAAAAAAAAAAAGATCACAAAGTACCCCAAAAAATAGCCAGTTTCTGGTCAGGAGTTCACATGTTCAAGCTTAGTCAGGAGGACCAAGTGCTTTGGCTGCTCCCTGTCTTACGTGGCCTGCCCTGGCTGGGAATCCAGCCAGCACTGGGGGCCACCAACTCGGCCTCCTTTCCCAGGCTCTCCAGTCCTCCTCATATTTCACCTCCACTCCTGGAAGCTGAGGCAGGAGTTACCAAGGCAACCAGGTAAGGGATGGATGTGTGTAAGGGGACTGACAGGTGTGAGATACTGGTGTCTCCTACCCCTCGCCCCACTCCAACACACACATACTCACGCGCGCACACACACACTCGGCGCACAACCTTTTGTACTGCAGGTCAGAGCCAGACGGCCAGGGGGCCTTGCAGCCTCCCAGTGGACCGTGGGGAACCCGAGCATCCCTCAGAAGCACAGGCACCGTTAGGAAGTTCTGGTTCCAGTCCCCAAGGTCCTCGTAATGTAGGTGTTCCTTCTGGTTAGTGTGCTCCTCAGCACCTTTCCTAAGGGCTGTGTCGTAAGTCCCCCTCTTCCTTCAGCTCGTTTGAGCTGTAGGGTTTCTGGTGTCAGAGCCCATGCTGGTGACAACTAGGCTGGGCTGCAACATGGCCACTATGAGAAGCATTTAAGGCTTCTACACACAGAACCACGAGATCTCACTTTCAGGGATCCAGGCTAAGGAAATAGTCAAAGAGTTAGGTAAAGACTTTCTCACAGTAGTTTGAACAGTAATTTTAAAAATTGATAGAGGTTTTATGAAGGTAAGGACTTTTGTCTGTTTTGTTCGTGGCTGGATCCCCAGAAACTGGCTCAATAAATATATATTGAATGAATGAATAAACCTAATGCTGATCTTTGAGAGCATGGCTAATTAGTACAGTGCATCCATTTAATGGAACGCTAAGTCGTCACTAAAATCTTGTTTTAAATAACTTTTCAGTGACATTGGAAAATATTTATTGTATATCTAGCATAGAAATTTCAAAACCACATGTATATCATTTATTTCCAACGATGGAAAAGCTATGTATGCATACAAAATAGTGTGTAAGGAAACACACAAAAAAGGTCTGCAGAAAATGGTCCTTAGGAAGTATGGCTATGGGTGATTTTGACTTTTCCTTTTTTTGTATTTTCTAAATTTTTTCTCAATATACATGTATTAATTTCCTAATCAGAGAAAGTTATAGAAATGTAATTTTGCTTCATAGTAAATATCTGGTCCTCACTTTTTAAAAATTAATTAATTTTTGGCTGCGTTGGGTCTTCCTTGCTGCCAAAGGAAGGGGGGGGCTACTCTTCATTGAGGTGCACGGGCTTCTCATTGTTGTGGCTTCAGTAGTTGTGACACGCGGGCTCAGTAGTCATGGCCCGCGGGCTCTAGACGCGCAGCTTCAAAAGTTGTGGCGTGCCGGCTAAGTTGCTCCGCGGCATGTGGGCATGTGGGATCTTCCAGGACCAGGGATCCAACCAGTGTCCCCTGCATTGTCAGGCGGATTCTTAACCACTGCAACACCAGGGAAGTCCCTGGTCCTCACTTTTAAGGGTCCAGAAACTCAAGAACCAGGGACTTGTCCTCCTGGACGTGATCAACTAGAGGAACATTGCAGAAAGCAGCCCGCTGCTGGGGGTGGGGTGTGGATTATACGGAAAGGCCTGTAGAAAGACTGAGAGGCGGTGGGGAACCAAGGGCCTCTCCTGCTGTTCTGAGACGCCTCCCTCTTGGGATGCCATCTCCTTCCTCTGTCACCTGTCCCCCCGTAGTACTTAAATTTACTACTGATGAAAACGTAAACATCACGTTTGTGGAGCGTTTTAAAGCAAGTGGCGGTGGTCGGGGTTACTTTAGTCAGGCTCTAAGGAGCCCATCATTTCCTAAACAGAGGAACTAACCCTATTCGCAATCCAGTTAATAAGACCAATCGTGTGAACCACTTAAGTTCAAGTGAGTAACCGCGGCTCCCCCGCCGCCTCCCCGCGCGGGCGGCAGCTGGGGGCCTCCCAGCTCCAACCCGGGCGCACCGAGGCGCCTGGCTCGGAGCCCACAGGTCCCCAAGCTCCTGTCTGAAGCCCCGCCAAGAGTGTCACATCCGTCCCCTCAAATCAGCAACCTGGAGAGGTCCTCTTGCCCTCGAGGTGCGGCTCATGGCCAGCACCAGGAATAACATCAGCCAGACCTCTGCCCGGCCTCAGTCCTCAGCCCCACGCGGCTTCCAATGGCTGGGCTCTCGGGCCCCCAGGACTGGGACCCACACGAGGCGGAAATCCCGGCTTCGCGCGCTGCGTCCGAGATTCCACCCGCCAATCCCGTGCGCCGGAGGCGGGCACACGGCCTCGTCCCGGCCGCGGATTGGTCGCCCTGGAGGGGCGGGGCACTTGGGCCCCTGCGGCGCAGTCGGTGAGTGTGAGTGAGGAGGGGTGGCAGTATCCGGCCCGGAAGCTGCGGGCACCTCCCGGGATTAGGCTCCGGGGTTCTTCGCCCGCTGGGCCCTCCGTTCTCCACTCTTCTTTTAGGGCACCTTTGAGCCGACTTCTGCAGCGGCCCGGCAGACTCAGAGCCTGGAACCATGAGCGTGGGCTTCATCGGCGCTGGCCAGCTGGCCTGTGCCCTGGCGCGGGGCTTCACGGCCGCAGGTAAGCGCCTGGAGGCGGGAGGCGGATGTGCGGACGGTCCCTAGCCTACCCTGTGAACCGCCCTCCACCCCACGAACGTGAATGAATGAAGAAAGGGGAATTTGTGTCTTCTGGGGGAGAGGAAACTCCTCTTAAGCAGCAAGAGAGTCCTGCCCGCATAAGGGATTGAGCGGGGAGAAGGACACTAGCAGCCGTCTCCACAACGGTCAGAACGTCGTGGGGTTTGACTCTGCTTTCCCAGGGAAAGCATGGGAACCGGGTGGGCCATGATTCCCAGTTGAAAAGCCCTGTCTTCTCCAGGCATCCTGTCGGCTCACAAGATAATAGCCAGCTCCCCGGACATGGACCCGCCCACAGTGTCCGCGCTCAGGGTAGGTGGGGCAGGGGGGTAACTGGGGAGGAGGGTGAAGGCCCAGGAGAAGGATGGCCTGATGAGCTGAGCCCCTGTGCTGGTCCATGGTCGGCGCTGACCTACCCACCAGGAGCATCATAATCCTCCACCTTCCATGGGGCAGCTCAGGGTGGTGGGAGCACCCAGGCAGACAGACTTGGGTTCTAATCCAGATACTGGGTTGGTTAGAAGGTTAGTTGAGGTTTTATGTATGGAAAGCACCTGGCGCATAGTAGGCATCCAATAAAATACTCACTTTTCTTCATCCACTGGCTACGTGGCCTTACGGTACTCGGCTACTCTGAGACTCAGTTTCCTCATTTATAAAGTGGAGACCACAATAGCCACTTAGCTGAATTATTCTGAGGCATAAAAGAGCGTGTTGGGAAAGAACCTGGCAGGTTCGTTGTTCCTCTGTCTAAAAAAGGAATATCCCGAGTCTTCACCCCAAACCTGAGCAGTGTGGGAGAGGATGTCTAATGAGGCGGGCGACAGGCAGTGTCTGTGCCTGGGATGGCTGATGTTACCGGCACTGGAGGGCCCTGCTTCTCAGTATGGAGTCTTAGAGAGATGGGTGTCCTCCAGCCCACCCCTGGACCACACAGAGACTGCACTCTGATGAACAAGTGTCTGGAGTTGGGATACGGCCTCGCTTCCGACCATTGGGCACTAGTAGCCTTTCACCTTTCCCTTTGCCACTTTCCAGCCATGGAGACTAATTACCTGGCAGAGGGGTGCCTTGGGGGCCAGAGAAGCGGTGGGCATGGGGGACAGCTATTTCCTGGTTGCCATGGGGAAGCTTGTCGGCGTCCAGCACCTATGCTCACTTGCCCGGTAGCAACATTGGAAAACTTGGTGCCGGTGGCAGAAGGGGCAGACCCTGAGGGGCTGGGGCAGGGAATTCCAGGCTCGTCGGGGGGTTCAGCTGCTCCTTGGGAGGCCCTGGGCCTAGTGAGGCTGCTGCTGCACGGTGGTCTCCTCCCGCAGAAGATGGGTGTGAACCTGACCCGGAGCAATAAGGAGACGGTGAGGCACAGTGACGTCCTGTTCCTAGCCGTGAAGCCACACATCATCCCCTTCATCCTGGACGAGATCGGGGCCGACGTGCAGGCCAGGCACATTGTGGTCTCCTGCGCGGCAGGTGTCACCATCAGCTCTGTCGAGAAGGTGCCCACCTCAGCCCTGGCAGAGTCCTGTGTGAGGGGAGGAGGGGTGGGTGCTAGTGGGACTGGCCACTCACTCGGCCCTCTGCCTTGACCCCAGAAGCTGATGGCATTCCAGCCAGCCCCCAAGGTGATCCGCTGCATGACCAACACGCCCGTGTTGGTGCGAGAGGGCGCGACGGTGTACGCCACGGGCACCCACGCCCTGGTGGAGGATGGGCAGCTCCTGGAGCAGCTCATGAGCAGCGTGGGCTTCTGCACTGAGGTGGAGGAGGACCTGATTGACGCCGTCACAGGGCTCAGCGGCAGCGGGCCTGCCTATGTGAGGCCCTCGTATACTTACGCAGCCTTCCGGGGACCCAGGGGCGCAAGATGGGCTGGCAGGCAGGCCTGGGCTGGGGGTGTCACCCACCTCTTGGGCAAGGCAGGCTGGTGGAGAAGGTCAACCCTTGGAGCTAATTCCAGTCATCAGGAAAAGTAGACCCTAGGGCGTGCCCCCGAGTGCCTGCTGCCCCGGGGCTCAGTGAGTGTCTCCACAGGCGTTCATGGCCTTGGACGCGTTGGCTGACGGTGGGGTGAAGATGGGCCTGCCGAGGCGCCTGGCTGTCCGACTGGGGGCCCAGGCCTTGCTGGTCAGTATCTTCCGCCTGCGTGTTCTGGACCACAGTGTGGGGATGGGGTTCTTAGGGGTCACTGGGCCAGGGCAGGGCTTGGTTGGGAAGCTGGGATAAGGATTGGGGAGGCACAGTGGGTGTGGAGAAGCTCGTCTCAAGGGGCACCAGCAGTTTTCTGCTCTAATGCTTCCTTCCTGCCCTAGGGGGCTGCCAAGATGCTTCTGGACTCAGAGCAGCATCCGGGCCAGCTCAAGGACAATGTCTGCTCCCCTGGGGGGGCCACCATCCACGCCCTGCACGTCCTAGAGAGTGGGGGCTTCCGCTCCCTGCTCATCAACGCAGTTGAGGCCTCCTGCATCCAAACACGGTGGGTCTCTCTCCTTCTCTGCCCAGGCCCTCTCCTCCCAGCCAGCCCCAGTGTGGGCTGCACACCGTCTTGCAGAATCTGCCATCTTTGGTCCCATTACCAGTGCTGGAGTCTGTGCTCTGTTAATAACCACGATTCATTAGACTTTGTTAGCTAAGGGTTTGTAGGCCTTCATTTAATTCTCACACAGTTCTGATAGCTGGGGTTAGCTTGATTTACAGATGAGGAAGTCGAGGCTTCGAGATACAGCTCTCCCAAGGTCAAACAGCTAGTCAGTGATGGAGGCAGGATTCGACCTCAAGTCTTTGACCTCCAGTCCTGTGATTTTTCCACACTCTCTCTCTCCCCATCTGATCACAGATAACACTTAAAGCTCTACATCTATGTAGTAACCCCTACTTAGTTAAATAGCACTTCTAGGAAGCTTAGGGGAGTTTTTGGTTTGGGCTTCTAAGTTGGGCTGGTACCAAGTCAACAAGGGTTGGGGGTTAAGTGGATGGGGAAGCCTCGTGCAGCTCTGGCTCCTCCTTCAACCTGTTGGGGCTTTGTCTGCAGAGAGCTGCAGTCCATGGCCGACCAAGAAAAGATCTCCCCAGCCGCCCTCAAGAAGACCCTCCTGGACAGAGTGAAGCTGGACTCCCGCACAGTGACCTCACTGACCCCCTGCAGCTCAGGGAGGCTCCTCACAAGAAGCCCAGTCCCAGGAGGCAAGAAGGACTAAGACAGCCTCGGTCTGCCCTGCTCTCTGTGACCGGCGCCCTCGGGTGAGGGGCGCTGTGCAGCGCAGGGGTGGGCTCAGTCAGTCTTGGGGGCCTTGGGATAAAACCTCCTTAAGTCTGTTCAGACCACAGCACTAGTTTCCTCTCCTGTCTCGGGTTAGAAGGCACTCTGAAGGGGTGGTGGATGCTGGAAACCAGATGCAGCCCTGCACACCTCACACAGTGACAGGAGAGAGAGGCTGGGGCCCCAGTCAGAGCCCCAGCTCCATAGGGAGGTCTGGAGACCTTCAGCTGATGACCCCTTCAACTGGGGTCCTCCAGCTGGAGCCCAAGGCAGGGTCAGTTTGTTGCCAGGTCAAGGAGGTAAGAGGTACAAAACATGACAAGAGCTTTTCTCTTTGAATTGGTAAATGGAAAAGAAGTGAGTGACTTAGAGTTATCACAGTTACTCAGAAATGCACATATTAGACTGTGTTATATTTAAGTCTTGCTTCAGAGGTATACCATTGAAAGTGTGTTCAGTGCTGCTAAGCTTAGCTGCTTTAATAAAGCTTTATTTTTTATTACCCTGCTTTGCTTATGCTTTATCTTACGTCATCATTCTAGAGAACTCGAGGCCCTCTCCAGGTGCTCCAGCTTCGGGAGAGTACTGCCTAAAGGCAAGAAGTAGGGATGAGAGGAAATAAGGGGCCAGGCCCTGAGAGCTGTAATGACACCCTGCTCCAGCCTGGCCCCTAGGGTCAGGGTCAGGGTCAGGGTCAGGAGATTGTGTTGTAGGATGTGCCAAAGCTCAGGGCAAAGAAGAGCCAAGTGGCCTTGGTGGGGAGCTGGCTGTAGCCCAGACACAAAGGAGGAAGCTGCCTGCTTGTAGTGGGCCACACACTATATCAGATCCAGACAGATGCCCTCCGAGGGAGGAACTATTCTTTTTCTGACTTTATAGAGGATGCTGAGGCCTGAAGGGGATAAGCAGCTTACTCCAGTTGAGTTGTTCATCAGTTGTGGGACCGTCTACACAGCTGGACTGAGACCGCAGTTTCTCCGTGCAGGCCGTGTGCCTGGCGCTTGTGCCCACCAGCTCCTGCCTGTGGCATTGGCTTTAGCATCAGCTCTGAGTTCACATCTTACTTCCCACCGCTTTCAACTAGGCGACCTTGGAGAAGGTACTGAATATCTTGGACCTCAAGGTTTCATCCCTAGAAATATGGAGGTCATGCTTCATCCAAAGGTTCTGGTGGGTATGAAGTGAGATCGTGTGGAATTGCTCAGCAGGACATCCAGAACATGTGGACCCTTGTGCCAGTGGAGCTCATCCTCCACCCTCCCCTGAGGAGGGAGGGCAGCTGGGCTCCAACTCCAAACTGGAGAGCCCATGGGGAAGGCTTATTCCTAGGGGGTCAGAGTGACAACGAGTACGACAATACTAAAAGCTGTCATCTTTCAGCCCTCATTATATGGCAGCCCCTTTGCAAACCCTCTACATAAAGTCTCATGGCCTTAGGAGCTGGGTATAATTAACAGTAAGAGGTTAAGTAAGTGGCCCAAAAAGATGATAGACATTTCACCAAAGAAGATTTACAAATGGCAAATGAGTTGCTCAGCATCATTAGTTATGAGGGAAATGCAAACCAAAACCCAGTGAGATACCACTTCACACCCACTAGTGTGACTTCTAGTTAAAAAGGATAATAATGAATGTTGGCAAGGATGTGGAGAAGTTAGAACCCTTGTGTATTGCTGGTAGGGATGTAAAATGGTGCAACACCTCTGGAAAACAGTCTGGTAGTTCCTCAAAAGATTACATAGAGTTGCCATATGACCAGGCAATTCTACTTGTAGATACCTACCCGAGAGAAATAAGAACAGATGTCCACACAAAAACTTGCTCATGATTGTGGCAGCATTTACTCAAAATAGCCAAGAAGTGAAAACAACCCAAATGTTGAAAAACTGGTGAAGGGATAAAATGTTATACCCACACGATGGATATTATTCAGTAATAAAAAGGAAGTACTGACACATGGTACAACATACGAACTCCAAAAACATCATGTTAAGGAAGTTGCTTGCAGAAGGCCACAGGTTATATGATTTCATTGACATGAAATGTCCAGAAAATGCAACTCTATAGAGATAGATGGGTTGCCTAGGGCTGGGGTGGGAATGGGACGAGGACAGGGTTTCTGTGATGAAGTGATTTAAAATCAGATGATGACAGTGGTTGCATAACTCTGTACATAGTTATTGAATCGTAAACAAAGTGCATGAATTTTACGGTGTGTAAGTTACACTTCCTAAAACTTTAAGAAAAGGAAATAGGCAGTTCCCTTGTGGCCTAGTGGTTAGGATTCTGGGCTTTCACTGCTGCGGCCCGAGCTCGGTCCCTGGCTTAATCAGCTAGGAAGTGGCACCAGGACTCAGACCTAAGCCTGACACCAAGTTCTGTCCTTTCTGCACGCAGCCTGCTGGCGAGCTGTCCTAGGTGACAGGAGACGGTCCTTCATCTCTCCTCCGCCCCCCTGCAAGGCCACCTCCTTCCCAGGCCTAAACTCACCAACATACATTTACTGAGGACCTACTAACTGCCAGGCCCTGGCTCATGCTTTGGTGTGTAGGGTCCACCTGGTTCAGGTGAGTCCTCACCTGCTTAGGACCCCCTGCCCTTTGCTTCTGAGCTTCGACCAGGTATGGTCAGGACTAGATTTCACCCAAGGTGGCTGTGGCTCCAGTCCTCCAGGGCGTAGGCGAAGAGGGCCACCCCTTGGAAATCAGTTCCGGTCGCCTTTCTGCGGGGCCTCAGGCCTGCCCCTCTCAGCTGCCTGCCTCCTCACAGGGCTGACGGGCGCGGGGACTGGAGCTGCAGAAGACACCCTGGACAGAGGGTCTAGAGGCTGGGGCCCGAGCCACCAGGAAAGGCCGTGAATGCCTCCTGATGCCTTGTAGGAGTAAAACCTGGTGTGAGAGGCTGGGGCAGCCTTCCCAAGAAGCACGTGCGCAGCACTCCCTCTGCGCCAAGCACGCTGTGAGGCCTGGGTGTGCCGCAGTCAGGAAGACTTGGTCCTTGTTCTGAGTTGCACAAAGGCCGAGGAAAGATGTGGACACAGGGAGAAGTGGAAAACACGGGAAGGCAGAGGAAAAGGCAGCACGGAGATGGGTAAGAGTGAGGGAGGGCACCAACTAACCCCCTGCCCGCCCTCCCCCACTCTCTGCTCCTGCACCTGGACTCTGGGGGCAGCTGGGCCTAGAGCACAGCCCTCGTTTCATAACTGGCTTCTCTCAGGACCCCCCAAACACTCCCTCATCTATTGCCTCAGTTTTGCTGTCCTGTGAAATGGGGGCACAGACCTCCGGCCCAAAAGTTAGCAATAGTTACTTTGGGGAAGTGGGATTGAGGTTGACGTCTCAGTTGATTTCTTTCTCTGTTTATTTTGCTTTAGATTGTTGCTTGCAATAAGCAGGCATGATCTCCATAGTTAAAAGATTTTAAAATGTTTCCCCTGATCCCCAACGGCAGGCCGCGTGGGGCACAGACACACCCTTCTTCATCTTTGTCCGCGCGTGACCATTACTAAGCAACGCTCTGGGGAGGGACACCAGAGAGCCTGACTGTGCTTCTTCCCTCACTGTTCGCGATGCTGTAGACAGGCCTTTCTGCGTATCTAATCAAATACTTAAAGCCTTGACCTGTGCTCTGCTTTTACCAATAAACCAGAACATAGGCAGAATGGATACCGTGTCTACTTGAAATCAGTAGCGTTTTGAAAATGAAATGCACCTCTTTTCAAGGTCCAAGCCAGTGTGGATAGCTTGCTACCTTTATGTAAGAAAAGGAGGAAATACGAAATTGGATGAAGAAACTCTAGTAGAAGGATACACAAGACACCAAGAAGGGGTACTTGCTGGGGGACAGAGGGAAGGAGGCCGACGGGAACAGGGGCAGGAGTAACATCTCATTACAAACCTTTTTGTAGTGTACTGATTTAGCAGTCATACGAGGGTGTTACCTAGTCACCAGATACATTCTGTAGACCTTTTGGGGGGCTGCCGGGCTGCCCTGGCTGTGCAGTGCTCTAGCAGGATGCATTGCCCCGAGGCGGTCAGTCAGGGCTGGAGCGACCCAAATGCCCTACTCTGGTCTTGCACTGCACCCAGGAACACTCTGGGCATGAGTATGTCCTCCTTGGCAAAGGTGGACAGATGGGTGCTCTGGGCCCACCTTCTGCGTCACTGTGGGCAGGAGCCCAGCTCTGGGCTCCCGTGGAACCTGGTACTCCTCCGCAGTGACACGGAGCACGTCATGTGCTAATCATCTGCTTTCCTGTCTGTTTCCGCCACCAACTTGCGTGCTTCGAGGTGTGGGGAACAGGCTGTGTTGTAGGCCATCCGTCCTGGTCCTAATGCTCGACACCCAGTAAACACAGCTGAATGAATGCATACAGTCATGAATGAATGAATGACAACTCTTCTGCTTAAATGTCAGTTTGGGCTCTTACTTGCTGTGCCTCGAGAAGCTTCTGATTCACTGGGGTGAAAGCCCTGGGCAGCTCCCAGCCTGACCCTCAACTGTTGAGTTCTGACCCTTTTATTCAATCAGCCAGTGTTTGCTGAGCACTTCTGAGATGCTGTGCTCGTGCTAGATTGGCTGGGATGTGGGGAACTCTTAGTGAATTTCTATCCTGGCCACTCTGTCTCGGGGGCACCTCTATTAGTGCACCCTGTCCCTCCCTCAGGGCTGCCTGAGAGCTTTTTCAGCATGTGGACACCTCAAAGCCATCTGTAATTTCAGACAGCTCTGGGGTTCCTTAGGTAAGAGGGAAGCACCTCAGGAATGTTTAGGTAAAATGGGATTGGGATGGAAATCAATTTCATAACAGCTTTCAATTTTAGAAAGGGTTACATGGATAAGTGTTCTCTCTTCCTTGAAGATAAAAACAACCAGGAATGCACTCGGTGGGCTGGAGCAGCAATATATTTGGTTAGACATCAGAGACTTTTCCTGTCAATCAAGAATCGTCGATAGTGGTGACCTGGAGAAGCTGAGAAACCCCAGCGCCTCTCAGTTACTGGTCACCCTGAATTGTAAGACCTGAATATTGAACTGGAATTTCATTTGTTGTATGTTTTCAATTACATCACAGTAAAGATTGTTTTCCTTCTGCCAGCTTGGTTAATGCATTTCTGGTAACAGAAAGAGCAAAGGTCTGGGTTCTAATCTGGGTCACTGGCCAGGTGACCTCGTGCAAGTCATTCATCTGCTTTGGTTTCAATTTATTATTATTACATTAAAATGGAAAAATAATAATAATTGCATTTGCTTCTCCCAGGGTGGTCTTTGCTTTGGGTAAAGGCTTAGTGAAGGCTGAGTCACCGCACAGCCTGGTGGCACCTCGGCAGATGACAGTGTTGCCCGGACACAGTGGTATGTCTCCCGCCCCTCCCCCCTCCCCTCCCCCCGTCTCCCTCCCATCCCCCCCCCCAACCCTTTCTGCAATCCCACACCGCAAGGTTTCCTCTTTTCTGAGATGGGAAGCCTGGCTGACATTCCTTGTCAAGCAGCTTCTCATTTATAACCTAAAGCATAGAAACTTCCTTAATAAACTAACATGTATTTTCTTCCTAAGTGCCAGGCACAGTATTATATATGCAATATACATGATCTCATTGAATCTTTAATTGAGTAATTATGATGTAGTTATTATTTCCCCATTTTACTGATGGGAATACTGAGGCTTGGAGATGTTAGGAACAAAGCCAATGAAGGGAAAAGCCTGGGTGCTAGAAACCAAGACTCTTGTTCTGAAGCACTAAATGTCCTGCCTCAGGCAGGCATGGCCGCCCTCCTCACTGCTCTAACTGAGGGGCCCTCCTGCCGGAACACAAGGAACGACCGGAAAACTAGGCTGAGGGGAGATGCAAACGGGGGGTAATGTGCAGGGGTCCCTGGCGGGTGCCTGGGAAGGAGACCCGGAACACAGGCGGGGTCAGGACTGGCCTCATTACAGCCTTCAGCGGGGGTAGGGACCTTTTTTTGAGGGTACCAAGCCACGGGAAAGCCACTCAGAGAAGTAGATATTTTAATTTTTTCGTTTTAGTATGGAAGCAAATATAACCATCATTTTGAATGAAGAGAAAGGAATGAGAAATGAGTATTTACGCATCTCCTTTTCCAACGCCATTGCCCACATCTCCCCCAAAAGGCTCCCCTTGCCCTACACACATGGGCCTGTCTCTGCTGAACCCCGTGCCCCCCACCGTCTTGCTCACTCCATCCCTCTACTGCCTCCCCTCTCCTCAGCCCTCTGCCCAGCCCTTCACTGGTCCTTAGCATCCTGGACCTCACTCTGTTGGCAATTTTCTTATGAACGCAGGAATTTGCTGGTTAGCGATGCTATTGACCTAGCAAGGTGCTGTCACCCATCACATCCCATAGGATTCTCACAAGGTCTTGGGAAGCAGGTGGGGAGGGTATGAGCATCCCCATCTCGCACAGGAAGAGCTAAAGCAACCGGGGGCCTTAGGTCCCAGCTTTCGGATTCCCGAGGAAAGCTTGTCCTGGCTGCCCGGGCCAGTCAAGCTCCCACGGCTCAGCTGCAGAGGAAAGGCTCCCTCACGCCACTAGAGGGCGCCAGGCGCCAGCCGCTGAGCACCCAGGCCGCCTGATTCCGGTTGCAAAACGCGGAACGGCTGTGCCCTGGGGAGAAACTCGGTCAGAAACACGGATCCAGCTCGGTGCCCCGCGTGCCAGCTGCAGCAGGTGATTTCATGTATTCACATAACAAAGCAGCTTAGTGTTGGTTACAGAGGGAAGCCCTTGAATCATCTTCCTCTTAGCAGCCTTTGCCCTCTTCCCCTCAGCATCATCATCCCTGGTGGGAAAAGCGGGACACCTGACTGCCCATACCGGGGTCCCTCCCCTGGCATCCCGGGCTGAGGGAGAGGAGCCTTCTCGAGGGCCCCTGTGTCCAGGCTTCTCATAGGTCATCTCAGTCAATACACACCAGCCTTGCTCAAGAAGAAGCCTTGAATAAATAAGTACTAGGGATATAACGTACAACGTGATAAAGGTAACAGTGCTGTACGTTATAAATGAAAGTTAAGAGAGACCTAAGAGTTATCGTCCCACGGAAAAAATTTTTTCCTATTTCTTTAATATATTTAATATTTATATGAGGTGATGGATGTTCACTAAGCCTATTGTAGTAATCATTTCATGATGTATGTAAGTCAAATCATTACACTGTACACCTTAAACTTACACAGTGCTATATGCCAGTTATATCTCAATAAAACTGGGGAGAAAAACAAGCGTCCTTGAGAGTCAGATCATTTAGCGGTCCTGTGACCCTGGGCAAGTTACTTACCCTCCAGGCACTTATCTGCTGCATAAGGATGATAACAGTCCCCATCTTGAAGGGTTGAGATGAGGATTAAATGAGATAAAGGGCTGGGCTTGGTGTCTGGCAGGAGGTGAGTGCTAACGACTGGAGGTGCTGTTGTTTTTACTGTAATTGTTCAGGAAGCTGAAGCTCAGAGAAGTCAAGCAGAACAGGTCCAAGAGCCAGGGCCTGGCGGAGCCAGAGTCAGCCTCAGGTCTGGGTGTGCGCGTGGCCCCTGTTCCCTGGGCACCACTGACTCCAGACCTGGTTCTCAAACCAGTTGGTCACCTGCCTTTTTTTTTTTTTTTTTTTTTTTTGCATTACGCGGGCCTCTCACTGTTGTGGCCCCTCCCGCCGCGGAGCACAGGCTCCAGACGCGCAGGCTCAGCGGCCATGGCTCACGGGCCCAGCCGCTCCGTGGCATGTGGGATCCCCCTGGACCGGGGCACGAACCCTTGTCCCTGCATCGGCAGGCGGACTCTCAACCACTGCGCCACCAGGGAAGCCCCCAATTTTATTACTCTTGACTCTCCAAAATCTGGACCCCAGACTTACCCTTACCCATATGCCCTCCACTGCTTTTGCTCATCCCCTTTCCCGCACTGGAAATGCACTTCTCCCTCTTTTCTCTTCTCTAAATGTGACAGATCCTCATCTCCCACTAAAACCTCAGAATCAGAGATTCCAAGCCTCAGCCAGTGTGGGAGCCACTGCCCAGCACTTGACAAATGGTTTTTGAATTGAGCTGATTGTGGCCACAGCCAACATTCCCGGGTATCCATGGAGATAGACCAGGAAAAAAAACGACGACCAGAGAAGAATAACTGCATGATCACCAGTCAACACGTATTCACTTAGAGCTTATTATGGGCACATGAAATGCAAATCATTCAGGTACCAGGACTCTCCATGGTTTGGTGTCAGTATCCTGAGCCATTCAGGGCAGAGAGGGAAGCTGGCTCTCCTGTAAACTTGTACTTCCTCAGCTGTGTGGGGATTAAATGGGAGGAGGTGTAAGGAGCATCTGGCTCAGTCTGACTCGCCTGCCTTTGTCAGTCATTTATTCACTCTGCACATGTGGAGCGCCCCTGTGTGGCGGGCACTGGAACAGCAGATGTAACCAGACCTGATCTCTTCCTCCCCTGTTGGGGTTCCTGATCTAGTGGAGACAACAAATATGAAAGAAATCGCTGCAAGCTCCACACTACAAGGTGATAAATGCTGTGATGGAGACAGTAAAGCCCTGGGAGCCGAGAGGAGGTGTTTGGGAAGATCTGGTGAAGGAAGTGATGTTGGAGCTGGTTCTTGAAAGATAAGGGGAGTTTTTCAGATAGAAAGAGGTGGCTAAGAGCAAAGGTGCGCTAAGGAGTGACACCCAGGTGATGGGCACTGCCTGTGCCCAGGTCTAGAGGTGGACAGAGGCCAGTGTCTCTCACCTGGCAAGAGTGAAGGATGTGGGGCTTCCCTGGTGGTACAGTGGTTAGGGCTCCGCGCTCCCAATGCAGGGGGCCTGGGTTCCCTCCCTGGCCAGGGAACTAGATCCCACATCCATGACACAACTAAGAGTTTGCATGCCACAACTAAGGAGCCGGCGAGCCACAACTAAGGAGCCCACGAGCTGCAACTAAGACCCAGTGCAACCAAATAAATAAATAAATATTTTTAAAAAAGAAAAAAGAGTGAAGGATGTGCTGGAGGAGATAGGCGGGAAGACAGGTAAAGCTGCACCAGGTAGAGGAGGGCCCACTGAAGGCAGGAGCAGCCAGGGAGGATTTTAAGCAGGGAAGGATCCGGTCTATTTTTGCTTAAGAAAGGAAATTCTGGAAGCCTTTGGGAACAGTAACTTGAGTCTTGCAGCCATCTGGGTAAAAGACAAGCCAGCCAAAGAAGGTGATTCACTGGCTTAAGGAGCCCTCCCCCTCTTCCCCCAGCATAACCCCCTCCATAGTAATTGATTGTTTAAAACTCAATTTGTTTATTCATTTGCAGATAAGCTGAAGTTCCTCCCTGCCCACAGGCTTCATTCAGGCCCGGGTGCTCAGCGGAGCACAATGGCTGTTGTTTAGTAGGTGCTGGATGAGGATTGTTGAGTTAATGAAGCAAACACAGGTCAGATCCAGGAGGCGGGGGCAGGTAGGGGGGTGCAGGTGTGGAGGTCCCGCCGAGGCTCCCAGCTTGGTGGCTCCAGGAGCTGACCTGGGAAATACTGGGTCAGGTTTGAGAGAAATAATAAAAATAACAGCTGCCATTCGTTGGGTCCCAAGTAAGGGTCAGACCCAGGGCTGGGCCTTTGCACAATCTTCCCAAATCCTTGCAAGCAACCCTGCTGAGTGGGTGTTTTGATCCCCACTTTCACAAAGAGGAAATTGAGGCTTACCCACTTGCCCTGGGGCTGTGGCAGGCAGCAGTGGAGGCCAGAGCCTGTGCTCACCCCACTATGCTGTCAGGGGTTCCACTTGGGGTGCAGTGAGGGTTAGGTGGAGACCCCTGAGGTGCAGCCTCAGAAGAAGCTTTTAGAGCCAGGTGTGGATTTGTGACCCAGCACCATGCTTTAGAGCTGAGCAGAGTTGGAGCTCTGTGGGCATCTGTGTGAGAAAAGCAGAATAGTAGTTTGCTAGGACCGCTCTAACTAAACACTGCAGACTGGGCGGCTTAGAAACAGACATTTATTGTCCCATAATTTTGGAGGCTGGAAGCCCCAGATCCAGGTGTCTGCGGGGTGGGTTTCTTCCTAGGCTGGTAGATGGCTGGCTGCCTTCTCACTGTGTCCTCACAGGGTCTTCCCTGTGTCTGTGTTCTACTTTCCCTCCTTATAAGGACACCAGTCAGATTGGATTAGGGCTCATGCGAATGGCCCCATTTTTCCTTAATTCCCTGTTTAAAAGCCCTGTCTTGGGACTTCCCTGGTGGCCCAGTGGTTAAGACTCCGCGCCCCCAATGCAGGGGGCCTGGGTTCGATCCCTGGTCAGGGAACTAGATCCCACATGCTGCAGCTGAAAGATCCCACACGCAGCAACTAAAGATCCTGCATGCGGCAGCGAAGATCCCGCATGCTGCAACTAAGACCCGGTGCAGCCAAATAAATAAATAAATATTTTTTAAAAAATAATAAATAAATAAAAGCCCTGTCTCCAAACACAGTCACATTCTGAGGCTCTGGGGGTTAGGGCTTCAACATGTGAATTTGGGGGTACAGTTCAGCCCATAGCAAGCACAGTCTGGGGATCATGAAGGTTCAAAGGCTGAGGGGAGAAGGGCCAGAGAGAGCCTGGGAGGCGGGAGAGGACGTCCTGGGAGTGTGGTGGCAGCTCGTAGGATGGGGTGGAACAGAAGCCCTGAGGCTGGCAAATGACAGAGGTCCCGGGTGATCCAGGGAGAGGGGACCAGGGTGACCGGGGCTCTGTTCCTGAACCCAGAACTTTGAGAAATGGGAGGTTTCTCAGGAGGAGGAGGAAGTGGCTGGAGTGGCCACACCTCCAGCTAAAGCATCAGTCAGACCTGCTTCAGACAAAGGTCAACGCAGTTGTGGAGGCACCTCTGGTCAATTGCCATCGGGGACTGTGGTGTCTTCATCAGTGGGGATGAAGGCCACTCCCCAGAGCTGGGGGCCAGGGGCGCCTGCTGCACTGACCACGCCCCTGCTGGCGTGACCAGCTGCAAAGCCAGGCCACAGGGAAGCAGGCTCTCTCCAGGTGTGTCCACTCCCATCAGCGCGTAGTCTGCTTCAAGCACAGCCCAAGCCTGGGACAAGGGTGGTCCAAGCATCCCTGAGCCGCTGAGCTACTGACTACAGGACCCAGAACGCCAGCCCAACCCAGGTGTGTGAACCATTTCCAAAGGGGCCAGTTTGGTTCCTTTTCTTTTCCCATCCTGTCCATGTCTAGAATCTACCTATAGCTGCTCCCATGTGGAGACCAAGGGACCCTGGCCTTGTTACCAGACGCATTCTGGGGGCCTCAGGGGTACCTGCCAGGAGCAAATGGCCTTCCCACTAAAACACAAACAAAACATTTCCTGGGACCACCATGAGCTCCTCTGTGGTCATCGTGCGGTTACAGAGCCCGAGGTCCTGCCCTTGGTCAGCTTGTAGTCAGGGAGGGGTTTGCACACCCATGCACACACTCACACTCTCACACTCACACACACGTGCACACCCAGAAGATGCTTCTGTTTTACCCAATTGCTGCTGACGCTGAACTAACACATCTCAGAATCTTCTGAAAAACAGCAACAGTAAAAATGGATTGGAAATAAAACAGAGACACATCTTGGATGATTCCTAACTAGAGGAGATCGCCATGGTCAAGAACCAGTCTCTGGAGCGATGTGAAGATTATGCAGGTCAAATCCCTCTTTGTCCAGAGAGGGTCCTGGGCTGCCCAAGATCACACAGCTTGAAGGCTTGTCCTGCATCCACTCTCTCTTTCAGGCCCTCTTGGTTTGAGTTCAAGCCACGAAGGCCAGCCCCAAGTCTACCTTTGTCAATGCTGACCCACAAACAGATGCTGGGGTGCTCCCACCCGGTGCTTTGATTCAAGGTGGGGACTCCAACCTCCCACACAGCCTTCATCCTCTTTCGGGAGGCCCCAGGAGGGAGTTTCCCCTGCAGGAAATGAGAGGCTGGTCACCTGGCAGCCCTGGGGACCTGCTCCCTCCTCACTTTGCATGTTCTTTCATTTTTAATTACAGAGCCAGGCAGCAAAGCCTCTGAGACTGAGTCAGAAATAGTAAGCTTTCTTTTTTTTTTTTTTTTTTTTTTGCGGTATGCGGGCCTCTCACTGTTGTGGCCTCTCCCGTTGCGGAGCACAGGCTCCGGACGCGCAGGCTCAGCGGCCATGGCTCACGGGCCCAGCCGCTCCGCGGCATGTGGGATCTTCCCGGACCGGGGCACGAACCCGTGTCCCCTGCATCGGCAGGCGGACTCTCAACCACTGCGCCACCAGGGAAGCCCAGAAATAGTAAGCTTTCTAATTTGACTTTTGTTCTCCTGATGGAAAGCCTTGCCGGCCCACAGCATGGAACACAGAGTGAGGGGCTCAGTGCGGCCTGGAGCTTGGAGATGCGGGGGATTCTGTGACCCAGACGTTGGACTCCAGTCTGGCTCCGCTTCGGCAGGCCTCGGTTTCCCCATCTGTGAAGTAAGGCATTGGGTCAAAGCTTCCCCTCAGGTCCCTTCCAGCCCTAGAAATTAGTAAATCCTGAACAGGCCTTCACCCCGCACGTGTACAGCTTTGCAGGGCCTCTGACCTGTCTTCCGTTTCTGGGCTTTCCTCTTTCCTGGAAATGGTCCAAGTGTTCTCCTTCCCTCCCTGCCCACGCCTCCAGCACCAGCCTGGGGCTCTCTGGAGTGGGGTGGGGTAGGGGATGTCTCCTGCTTCTCTAACAGCTCCTTTTGTCCCATCAGGCTTCCTCCCTCTCCTCCACCCCCAGCCGCTAGTTATTTCCCAGAGTTTGCCCTTGGCCCCTGCGCTCAGCCCGGCCCTTGTCCTTCTGCGCAGGTGCCTGACCATCTCTCCTGCTCTTACCTCCGGCTGCCAAGGGCCCACGCCTGACCTCCAGCAGGTTCCTGGGTGTGGCTGCCAGACTTGCCCCTGGCTTCTCAGACTGCCTCTGTCCACTCTCTGCCCCCCGATACGCCCCACCTACGTGTCCCTATTCCATCCTTGCCTCAGTTAATGGAGCCACCCCCTGCCTGGTCTGTGCCCTGGGGCCCAGAGGAGTGCAGGAGGATGGGGCCTTGCCACAGGGTGGGAAGGACCCTCCTCCCTGCTCTCCCCACGGGAGCTTGACCCTCCTCCTTTCTCTGTGCCCAGTGCAGCTTTCTTGCTCCAAAAGATGGGAACAGATACTTATTTTTGAAATTCCAGGATATCTATCCCTCAGGCCCAGAGTGCAGAAGAGTCTTCATTATGAGCTGGTGAAGAGTCAGGTCAAAGCCAGGTCTCCAGACTCCTTCCTGCCCCTGGGGTGTCCAGGGCTGCTCCGCATGCCATGTCATGCCCTGTCCCCAGCCCCTCACCACCTCAGGCTCAGGGAGCTCTCTGTGGCTGTAGCACAGACTGATTTTAGCAGGACCTGCCACCCTGGACTGAGGGAGTCCAGGCTCCTGATGTTGTCTCCCTCACCAAGCGAGGCCTCCACAAAAAGCACAGGGTGCTCTCCTGTCAGGAGATGCCTCGGTGGAGGGTGACTCTGGGGGGTCCCGTGTGGCCAGAGTCCTTCCTGGACCCAGGGAGACCGACCACTTAAATGAAGAGCTTATTTTCCTGAGGAGATGAAGTTGAGCCCACCTCCTCACCAGACACATCCTGCAGGCTCTGGGTCAGCCTTACAGTAAGCACAGAGCCAACTGGGGCCACTGTGTGGGGCTGAGCTCCATTCCTTGCTGGAGCTGAGCCCTGGGCAGGTGCAGAAACTTCCCCGTCAGCAGCGGGGCTTGCTGCTCAAGGAAGAGTCCCGCCCGTCGGCACGGGCCTGACATTCAGAGGGCTGCCGGGTAGGAAGCCCACAGCTGGGACATGGTCAGCCCTTCCTGGTCCTGGGGAGACCAGCCTTGGCAGGAGTCTGGCAGCATCTTACACTGGTGGCTGTTTGTCCAGGAAGACGCCCAATCCACCCTTCTTCTCTCTACCAGTGCTGTGGAGCAGGAAGGAAAATCTAGTATATCTCCCTCATTTTACAAAGAAATTGAGATCCAGAGACATTCACAAAGCTTGCACAGGGACTTCCCTGGTGGCGCAGTGGTTAAGAATCTGCCCACCAATGCAGGGGACACGGGTTCCAGCCCTGGTCCAGGAAGATCCCACATGCCGCGAAGCAACTAAGCCCGTGAGCCACAACTACTGAGCCTGCACTCTAGAGCCCGTGCGCCACAACTACTGAGCCCCCAAGCCACAACTACGGAGCCTGCGAGCCACAACTACTGAAGC
The DNA here is from genome assembly GCF_025265405.1 of Mesoplodon densirostris. Lineage (NCBI taxonomy): Eukaryota > Metazoa > Chordata > Mammalia > Artiodactyla > Ziphiidae > Mesoplodon > Mesoplodon densirostris. The sequence continues at coordinate 170,553,361 of NC_082662.1, forward strand.
CCAAGCACCTAGAGCCCATGCTCCGCTACAAGAGAAGCCACCGCAGTGAGAAGCCTGTGCACCACAACGAAGAGTAGCCCCCGCTTGCTGCAACTAATGAAAACCTACGCACAGCAAAGAAGACCCAACATAGTCAAAAATAAAATAAATAAATAAATTTATTAAAAAACAACAAATAAAAAACTAAGCTTGCACAGCTAAAACTCCCACTTTTTTTTTTTTTTTTTTTGTGGTACGCGGGCCTCTCACTGTTGTGGCCTCTCCCGTTGCGGAGCACAGGCTCCAGATGCGCAGCCTCAGCAGCCGTGACTCACGGGCCAAGCCGCTCCGCGGCATGTGGGATCTTCCCAGACCAGGGCTCAAACCTGTGTCCCCTGTACTGGCAGGCAGATTCTTAACCACTGCGCCACGAGGGAAGCCCCTGAATAACAGTCTTTAATTAGATGTGTCTTTGCAAATGTTTTCTCCTAGTCTGTGGCTTGTGTTGCTGTTCTTTCTCTCTTTTTTTAAAACAATATTTATTTATTTTGGCTGCGCCGGGTCTTAGTTGCAGCATGCGGACTCTTAGTTGCGGCATGCATGCCAGATCTAGTTCCCTGGCTAGGGATGGAACCCGGGCCCCCTGCATTGGGAGCGTGGAGTCTCACCCACAGGACCACCAGGGAAGTCCCATGTTACTGTTCTCTTGACAGTGTCTTTTGCAGAGCCAAAGTTTTTAATTTTAATGAAGTCCAGCTTATCAATTCTTTCTTTTACGGATCTTGCCTTTGGTGTTGTGTCCAAAATATCATTGCCAAACCCAAGTTCATCTAGATTTTCTTTTATGTTATCTTCTAGGAGTTTTATAGTTTAGGGCTTTATATTTAGTCCTATGATGCATTTTCAGATAATTTTTGGAGGATTTTAATGGATAGAGTTCATCTGGTTAAAGTTTGCCTAAGATTACTGTTGACTAGGGGGTGGGGAATGGGAGCAGGGAGATGGCAGTGACAGTTGCTCAGGTAAGTGATGGAAGGTCACGAACAAATACAAGATTGATTTTGCAGGGGAGACCAACCGGGCTTCCTGGGAATTGACTCTGAAGGATGTGGGATAGGAATCAAGAATGACCCTGAGGTCGGGAGGTCTAGCTGGGTGTAGGGTGGAGCCATTTACTGAGATGGGAACAGGTCAGGGTGGAAAGGCAGCTGGATATGTGGTTCTGGTACCCAGTGAAGTGGGCAGGCTGAAGGTGTGAGCCTAGAGCCATCAGTGATTGGATGGCGAGGGAAGCCAGGAGACTGGACCACATCACCTCGGAAGAAAGAGCAGCAGGTTCTTTCCATGACCTCAGGTTGTTCGTAATAGCAGGTCAGCCCCGGGGCCCTTCTGGCCCGAGGTCAGAGAGATGGTGAGACACCATTAATATAGGGGACTGATTGAGTGCAGACCTGGCAAGCGGATCAGTAGAAGCAGACAATGAGCAAATCCCCCAGACCTATTATCCCTCTGCAAACACAGGCCCCTTTCCTGAATGTGGATTCCACTTGGGTTCAAGAGTTTTGCTGGGGAAGTAAAATAATTGGGCAATCAGCCAGAAGAAGGTCAGTGTGGATTGGGAGGCTTCTTACAATGGACTGATTAGCCCTCTGGGGTAATCTTTGTCATGCAGAGGGAGGAGGCTGGCTTCCGGCTGTGGGTCTGGGGGAGAGTCTGGCCCTCTGCAGACTGGCTTTGTCCTAAAAGGCCCAGAGGTGGTGAACTCATCCCAAAGCCCGGGAGCCTGAGTCTGGAGGAAGGGGGAAAGCTCAACACCCCTGACTGCGGGCCTGGCCGTGGGCCTGAGCTTGAGAACTGTGGGGAGATGGATGGTGGGAGCCATGACCACCCTCCTGCCCCTGGAGGCCAGGATTTGACTCCAGCTAGAGTCCCGGCTGCCAGCTGAGGCTTCATGAGAAAATATGAGGGTCAGAGGTCATCCCATGGGCTCCATCGGTGGGGATGAGCTGGACCTGGGCCTGGGCTCAGAACCAAAGAGGACCCAGGTCAGTGAAGGCTGGAGCCCAGGAGCAGGTTCCCTTCTAGATTAGAGCCCAGCATCTGGGGGCTCCAGGGGGGTCCTGTTCCCTTTCCAGACAGGGGCAGACACCACTCTGTGAACCCCAGAGACACCCCGAGGCCCAGCCCCGGGTGCCCTGTGCTGCCACAACCCTGCACCCAGACATGGGGGCCCATGTGGCTTTTTGGGGTCTCCAGATACACCCCTGCCCACAAGGTGGGCAGTGGGCCCTCCCTGTCCTCCCAGATAAGCTTGGTCTCAGCATCAGCAGACCAGCCCTTCCCCGGGACTCCCTGGGCTGAAGAGGGTGGGGGGTGGAGGAGGGCCCGCGTTTCCATTCATCCACACCTTCCCAGCGAGGCTGGGTCCTGGGTTCAGTCCTTGCTGGGCGCCTGTGTGGCCTCAGGAGGATCATTGAGCCTCCCTGTGACAGCTGTCTGCTGGTCAGCTGGGTGAGGCAAGGAGAGGCCTGGCTTCTGGAAAGAGGGCCAGGAAGGACACCTTTGCAGCCAGATAACAATAGCTGGTTTGGATTGAGTGTTTACTCTGGGCCTGTACCTCATTGAACTCTCACCCTGAGCTCGTGGAATACATATTATTAGTGCTCCCACCTCACAGATAAGGAAACCAAGGCGCAGGCAAGGTGATGAACTCGCCCAAGGTCATTGGCCAGGATTGGCCCCCCCTCCGTGCTCTCATTAGCCACCTATGACCTTGGACCAGAGTCTTAACTGCTCTGAGCCTCCTTCCTGCAATGTCAACAATGTCTTCCTCCCAAGGGTGTGAGGGGGATTGAGGGGGAAATGGGAGGCGAGTGAGGCAAAGGGAGAGCCCAACCGGGGCAGGGGTGAGGCTGTGGAACCACCAAAGCATGGCATTTAGGGTGCCCTTGGCCCACGGCCTCCAGCCCCACTGAATTCAAGCTTCCTCTTGCATCAGCTGCCCCTTTGTGTTCTCAGCTGCCCCCAGGTTACAGAGAAGAGGCAAAATCATCAATATACATTTGCTTAATTAATTGAAGAGAAAGAGGCCGGAAGAGGAGCATATGGAGACATAGGGCTTCTAGAAGGTCCTTCCTCAGGGCAAGATTTGAGGATAGTCTATGTGGGAGTTTTTCTTTTCGGATTTGTTTGTTTGTTTGTTTGTTTGTTTGTTTGCGGTACACGGGCCTCTCACCGTTGTGGCCTCTCCCACTGCGGAGCACAGGCTCCCGACGCGCAGGCTCAGCAGCCATGGCTCACGGGCCCAGCCGCTCTGCGGCATGTGGGATCTTCCCAGACCGGGGCACAAACCTGCGTCCCCTGCATCTGCAGGCAGACTCTCAACCACTGCGCCACCAGGGAAGCCCGAGGAATACATTTTTTAACACCTTTATTGGAGTATAATTGCTTTAAAGTGTTGCGTTAGTTTCTGCCATATAACAAAGTGAATCAGCTATATGCATGCGTATATCCCCATATCTCCTCCCTCTTGCGTCTCCCTCCCACCCTCCTTATCCCACCACTCTAGGTGGTTGCAAAGCACAGAGCTGATCTCCCTGTGCCATGCAGCTGCTTTCCACTAGCTATCTATTTTACATTTGGTAGTGTGTATATGTCCATGCCACTCTCTCACTTCGTCCCAGCTTACCCTTCCCCCTCCCCGTGTCCTCAAGTCCATTCTCTACGTCTGCATCTTTATTCCTGTCCTGCCCCTAGGTTCATCAGAACCTTTTTTTTTTTAAGATTCCGTATATATGTGTTAGCATACAGTACTTGTTTTTCTCTTTCTGACTTACTTCACTCTGTATGACAGACTCTAGGTCCATCCACCCCACTGCAAATAACTCAGTTTCGTTTCTTTTTATGGCTGAGTAATATTCCATTGTATATATGTGCCACATCTTCTTTATCCATTCATCTGTCGATGGGCACTTAGGTTGCTTCCATGTCTTGGCTATTGTAAATAGAGCTGCAGTGAACATTGTGGTACATGACTCTTTTTGAATTATGGTTTTCTCAGAATATATGCCCAGTAGTGGGAGTGGTGGGTCATATGGTAGTTATATTTTTAGTTTTTTAAGGAACTTCCATGCTGTTCTCCATAGTGGCTGTACCAATTTACATTCCCACCAATACTGCAAGAGGGTTCCCTTTTCTCCACACCCTCTCCAGCATCTATTATTTGTAGATTTTTTTGATGATGACCATTCTGACTGGTGTGAGGTGATACCTCATTGTAGTATTGATTTGCATTTCTCAGAGGAATACAGGTTTAAAAAGAAGAATTCAATTATCATTATTAACAAACATTGAGACTTTTGTACCTAGGGACTTCCCTGGTGGTCCAGTGGTTAAGACTCTGAGCTTCCAATGCAGGGAGTGTGGGTTCGATCCCTGGTTGGGGAACTAAGTTCCCACATGCTGTGGGTGGCATGGACAAAAAAAAAAAAACTGTACTAGAACATATATACAATGGAATATTACTCACCCATAAAAAGGAATGAAATAGTGCCATTTGCAGAAAAGTGGATGGACCTAGAGATGTTCACACACAGTGAAGTAAGTCAGAAAGAGGAAAACAAATATCAAATAATACCGCTTATGTGTGGAATCTAGAAAAATGGTACAGATGAACTTATTTGCAAAGCAGAAATAGAGTCGCAGAGAACAAACTTATGGTTACCAAGGCGGGTGGGGTGGGATGAATTGGGAAATTGGGATTGACATGTATACACTACTATGTATAAAATAGATAACTAATGAGAACCTACTGTATAGCACAGGGAATTCCACTCAATGCTCTGTGGTGACTTAAATGGGAAGGAAATCAAAAAAAGAGTGGAAATATATATATATAACTGATTCACTTTGCTGCACAGCAGAAACTGACACAACATTGTAAAGCAACTATGCTCCAATAAAAATTTTTTTTAAAAAAGGTTTTGTACCTAGACAATGCAAGAGAATCAACTAAGAACTAGTACAAATGATAAGACTATTCAGTATGGAGGCTGGGTTCAAAATTGGTACATAGAAATCAACATTCTTCAATGATACAAACAATAATTGACAGTGCTGTGGAATAAAAGATCCCATTTTCAAAAACAAAAAAATATAAACTATTACTATAAACTACTATAAAAAATATAAACTATCAGTAACTGATTTAACTATCAAAATGAAAACTACACATACACTGTAACTCAGTGTATCAACTTGTAGACATTTATCCAAAAGATACATTCTTATATGTATAAAGTGTCATTTATACTAGGCGATTTATTGCAACATTATTTGTAATAGCAAAGGATTTAAATGGAATTTGCATATTCACTCAAAAGATTCTGGTTATATAAATTATGGTACATCTATATAAAAAATTTATGTAACAGTAAAATAAAATAAAAGAATGTGGCAGTACTATACAGAAGATTCTACAGGTATATTGTTAAATGAAAGAAGAAAACTGTAGGAAATATGTGTAGTATGCTAATCTTTGAGTTAAAAAAGGAAAGAAAGAGATGTATCTGCATATATTTGCATAGAATATCTCTGAAGGATACCTAAGAAATTATGGTATTTCCTCAAACCTAAGAGCTTTTTTTTTTTTTTTTTTGCGGTACGCGGGCCTCTCACTGTTGTGGCCTCTCCCATTGCGGAGCACAGGCTCCGGACGCGCAGGCTCAGCGGCCATGGCTCACGGTCCCAGCCGCTCTGCGGCACGTGGGATCTTCCCAGACCAGGGCACGAACCCGTGTTCCCTGCATCGGCAGGCGGACTCTCAACCACCACGCCACCAGGGAAGCCCTCTAAGGGCCTTTGATGCTGGAGCTTCCTTCATCTGACCAGGGCTGAACTGTGTCAAAAATTCATATGTTGAAGTCCTAACTCCCAGTACCTCAGAGAGTGACTGTAGTTGGAGATGGTGGTGCAGGGGGCTTTAAGGGGTGATTAAATTAAATGAGGCCCTTAGGGTGGGCTCTAAACCAATCTGACTGGTGTCCTAAGAAGACGAAATTTAGACACATGGAGAGACACCAGGGATGTGTGTGCACAGAGGAAAGACCATGTGAGGACACAGCAAGAAGGTGGCCGTCTGCAAGCCAAGGAGAGAGGCCCTAGAAGAAACCAAATTTGCTGGCACCTTGATCTTGGACTTCCAGCCTCCACACTGTGAGGAAATAAACTTCTGCTGTTTAAGACCGCCCTCTCCCCTCTCCCCACTACCATTTTGTTATGGCCGCCAGAGCAGCCTGAGACACCAAATGTCATCAGAAGGTTGTTGCACAAGAGCGTCCTAACTGCCACCTGCCCGTCAGTGATTATGAGACAATTTCTGATTTCAAAGAGGCAGCGTGTCAGAGAGAACAATAAACCCCTTTGAATCAATTGAACTAAACCCCTTTCAATAAACCCCTTTGAATCAATTGAACACTGGTGTCTATGGGGTGGGGGTGGGGGTGGATAGAGAGACTGGGGCCAGGGATGGGAGAGACTTTTTACTGTACCATTTACAGAATAAAATTATAATTTTGAAAAGGGGGTATGGATCACGATGATAGATTAGTAAGATTCGTACGGTGGGAAAAATATCTGAGTTTCTTTGTAAGCAGACTGTCTCTGAGGAGGGGAAGTGGGAGATGAGCAGCAAAGGCAGGGAGGCTGACTTTAAAATATATATATATATATATATATATATTTATTTATTTATTTATTTATTTATTTAGGCTGCACTGGGTCTTAGTTGTGGCATGTGGGATCTTTTAGTTGCAGCATGTGGACTTCTTAGTTGTGGCATGCATGCAGGATCTAGTTCTCGGACCGGGGCTCAAACCCGGGCCCTCTGCATTGGGAGCATGGAATCTTACCCACTGGACCACCAGGGAACTCCCGAGGCTGCTATTTTTCATGAACACCTTTTGACTTTTGTACTATGTGTATTAACTAGAAAATAATTAAGAAACATTGTTAACTTAAAAATTAAAAAAGTTAAACATGGTAAGTTAGTATCAGTTGAAAGACCCCTACCATTTATTGAGCACCTATTGTGTGTGTGTTGGGGGGGGAGTTTGTGAGAGGCACTTTGCTGACATCTCCACCAATACTGACAAGTTCTTTGCAAAAAAAGTACATTATCCCCATTTTGTAGGAGGAGACTTACATTGAAGGGGATAGAAAACCCATCTAAGGCCACACAGCCGATTAGTGGCACAGCAAGCACTGAACCCAGGGCTCCCCCTTGCCCGAAAGGTGTGGATAAACGGAAACATGGGTCCTTAGTCCTCTCCTGTTCCCCACCCTTCTCAGCCCAGGAAGCCCCAGGGAAGGGTTGGCCCTGCTAATGCGGAGGCCAAGCTGCTCTGGGAGGACAGGGAGGGCCCACTGCCCACCCAGAGGTGTGTCTGGAGACCCCAAGGAGCCACATGGGCCCCCAGGTCTGGGGTCGGGAGGATAATGGGTGCAGGGCTGGGGCAGCCCAGGGCACCTGGGGCTGGGCCTCGGGGAATTTCAGAAGCACCACAGCAGTGCCTGCCCTGCTCAGGAAGGGGACAGGAGCCCCTATCCCTGCAAAGACCCCCAGATGCTCTAATCCACAGGTGAACTGGCTCCCGGCCTCCAGTCTTCACCAACCTCACAGCTCACTTTAGTTCCAAGCCCAGGGTCTGGTCCAGTTTGTCCCCATCTGCAGAGTCCGCAGGATGACCTCTGACCTCACGTTTTCTCACGGCCCTCAGCTGGCAGTCGGGACTCTGGCTGGGGTCAAATACCACCCTATTAGGGGCAGGAGGATGGTGGTGGGCACCTGGTCCCGCTCCTCACCTGCCTCAGTCCCTATCATCCATCTCTCCTGGACCCTCTGGGGGCCAGGTCTGCTGCCCACACCCCAAGACGGCCAGCCCACTGCCCTCTGGGGTACCCTCGGCTGTGGGCCAGGTCCAGATTGGCCCGTAGTCAGGGGTAGTGATGCCCTGTTCCCTTGGCCCCTCTCCTCCCTTCAAGATCTGGCTCAGGGGCCACTTAACCATCTCCAGCCGACCTGACCTGGCAGGGTGTTAGGCCAGACACAGGTTGGGGTGGAAGTGGGGGAGGCCTGGTTCCTTCTTCTGCATGACAAAGGATGGGGGCTGCCCTCCCGCCCGCTAATCAGCCCATTGTCAAAAGTCTCCCAATCCACATTCGATTTCTTCTTTTGGCCTCTGGCTAGGGTTGCCAGATTTAGCAACTAAAAATACAGGACTCCCAGTGAGAGATGAAATTTCAATTTCAGATAAACAACAAATAATTTGTTAAAGTACATCCCAAATTGTGTTGGGTATTTCATCTGGCAGCCTGATCCCTGGCTGATTGCCCAACTGTTTTATTTCCCCAGTGAAACTCTTCAACCAGGCAAATCCACATTCACATGGGGAAGTCTCAGGAAACTGGCGGACATGACCCCTGCCCCTGCCCAGCCCTGATCACCTGGATTGAGTCCACTTGGTTAGCTTTAGGGGGTTGAGCAGGACTCTGGCTGCAAATAGCTGAGGCTGTGGAAAGAATTCTGGGCTGGGAATCAGAAGACCTGACTTTACGCAGGCGTCCATGGAGAACGGCTGTGAGCCTGGGGATGTTTTCCTCTCTGAGCCTTGGTTTTCTTGACTCAAAAACTGGAGGAGGGGATGGACTGGATGGTCTTTTTGACTCTGACCTCTGAATCCATGAACAGCCAGGAAGAGGGAGAGGATGGGCTTCCTTATTGGACAAAACCCCATTGGAACTAAATTATCCCAGGCTCCCTTGCCTAGGAAGACCCCCCAGAACACCAGGGAAAATAATGGGTTTTCCAACCGTGGACAGCCCAGGAGCACAACAGCTCCCAGGAGCCCTTTGAGCACCAGGCTCAGACGCTCATCCCAGCAGGCAGGATCGGTCCTTAGGCAGAGAGCCCTGGTGCTGAATTGGCAGTTCAGCTGCAGCAAGGAACAGGACTCTACGTCCACACTCCAGGGACGGGAGTTTGCTCTTTGACTTGCGGACAGGGGATCTAGCACAGAATGAGATCCCTGCCTCTTCTTCAGGAAACAAGCTTTTAAATTTAACTGGTCAGGGACCCCAAGCCAAGGTAGAGGCTTCTGACCCACAACAATAGCCAACGGTCCACAGTCCAGACAGCCCCCTCCTCGGGGCTCAGGGACCTGTCTGGCCACTGAACTCCCAGGAGGTCCGAGGGGTGTGACCTCCCTCCCTCCCGGGCTCCCTCCCTCCCACCGCCCAGGCCCAGCCCAGGCCTGGCTATAAAGCTGGCCCAGCCTGGCCCTCAGCACACCCAGCTGGGACCCTCCTGGAGCCTCGTCCGGGGACACGTCCGCTCTGCCCCTCCCTCTCCTGAGCAGCACCATGCGGCCCCTCTGGCTCTGCTGGGTGTTCTGGGCGCTGCCCCTGGCCGGCCCCGCGGTGGCCCTGACCGAGGAGCGGGTCCTGGGTAGCCTGCTGCGGCAGCTGCACCTCAGCGAGGCTCCCGTCCTGGACAAAGCCGACGTGGAGAGGCTGATCATCCCTGCCCACGTGAGGGCCCAGTACGTGGCCCTGCTGCAGCGCAGCCACGAGGCCCGCTCCCGGGGGAAGAGGTTCAGCCAGAACTTCCAAGGTGAGGCCCTCCCTCCCTGCTGCAGCCTGGTCCTCGCGGGGGTTTGGGGGGAGGGCCTGCTCTGGGGAGGCAGTCTGGGGGTTCAGGGTCCACAGGGCGATGAGGAGGGACCATGGACTGTGAGGAAGGCTGGGCCCGGGTCCCTGGTCTCTGTCTGCACTGAGGGCCCCACCCCTCGGGGCCAGCAGGAGCTGGGCCAGGCTGGACCCGCTGCCAAGGCCAAGGCAAGACCAGATATCACGGGGTGGGGAAGCAAAGTGAATAGAGGGGAGAATAGAGAAGAGAAGACAGACTGTCAAGGGGACTTTGTGCTGGTGGACAAAAAGGCTGGCCTCAGCAGAGGTTACCTCAGAGAGTAAGGACCTCTGAGTTCAGTTCTCAGTTCTGATATTTGTTTTACTTTGTACAAGTCACCGAACAACTCTAGCCTATTTGTGTTTCTGGAAGTGAGATTAAAGTAGCTCTGACTACTTCCCAGAAGTGTGGGCGTTCTATGAGATGGGAGGTACCAGGTCTGAATCCTGTTGCAGCCTGTCACCTCCCTGGGGCTGGGGCTCACCTCCTCCGTGCCCAGAGACAGACCAGGCCAGGTGTCTGGGGAGATAAGGAGACCTGGACACTTGGAGGGGGTGACTGCTTGTGGCCACGTGGCTGGCTGGTCAGGTGATCATGCTGTCCACCTGGAGCCTCAGGTGTTGGGGACATGTTGCTGGTGCCTCTGAGGAGGGTGCTGTACCAATCCTCACCATTTCCCTCAGGGCTCAGTAGTCCCACAAAAGTTGTTTACAGGCCCCTGGCTGCTCTTCCTCCTTTGGGGGACATTTCACTGGGTATGAGCAGGGAAATGAAAGTAAATTCTGGGCTCTTCCTCTGGCTCTTAGGAAAAGCCAGTTTCAGCCGGTGACCATAGATTTTCACTAGCTGGGTCTTCTGCCTCCCGCCCTCCATTCCCCCTCCTGCCCCTTTGCCTAAAGAAGGCTGTGGGTTTGTAGTCCTCACTGGAACCACCAGTCTTTGCAGAGCATCTCAAAGCTGCCCTACCAGGTGAGGGCAGACGCCACTAGTAAACAAGCCCCAACCTCAGATGATGGGGGAGAGACGGCTTGGCCCTAGCAGTTTTCCTAGGAGTGGAGGTGCTGCTCTCTTTCTGGCCTGGCCCATTAGTTTCCCAGCCCCCAAACTCTCCCTAGGGATTACTGGGGAAACCCTGGTCACTGGCCCTGGACCCTGCCACCCTCAGAGCTCTCCTGGTGCCCGGAGGGGCCCCGCTGACCCCGCTCGTGTCCCCAGAGGTGGCCGGCAGGTTCCTGGTGTCCGAGGTCTCCTCGCACCTGCTGGTGTTCGACATGGAGCAGCGGCTGCCGCCCCACAGCGAGCTGGTGCAGGCCGTGCTGCGCCTCTTCCAGGAGCCGGTCCCCAAGGCCGCGCTCCGCAGCCACGAGCGGCTCTTCCCGCGCAGCGACCGCGCCCGGGTCACCGTCCAGTGGCTGCACGTCCGCGACGACGGTTCCAACCGCACCTCCCTCATCGACTCCAGGTGGGGAGGTGGAGGCTGTGGTGTGGGGCGGGGGATGAGGAGGGGGCTGGGCCCGGTGCAGGAGGAGGGGCGGCCTGGGGGAGGAGGGGCGGCGCGGTCGGGGCCAGGCCCCTGGGGGGGGGAGGGGAGAGGGAGGGGAGAAGGGAGGGGGTGGGAGAGGGCCCCCCCGGGGCCACCCCAGCTGTCCCAGTCCCCACCCCTCAGCGCGGACCTGTGTCTCCGTGTGGTGTCGCAGGCTGGTGTCCATCCACGAGAGCGGCTGGAAGGCCTTGGACGTGACGGATGCCGTGAACTTCTGGCAGCAGCTGCGCCGGCCCCGGCAGCCGCTGCTGCTGCAGGTGTTGGTGCAGCGGGAGCACCTGGGCCCGCTGGCCTCCAGCGCCCACAGGCTGGTCCGCTTTGCCTCGCAGGGGCCGTCGGGCGCCAGGCAGCGGGAGCCCCAGCTGGAGCTGCACACCCTGGACCTCAGGGATTACGGGTAGGTGCTGTGGGTCAGATGGGTGAACCCGAATAATGAGGCAAATGGCGGAATTAAACTTATTTTGAAATGGGCAACTTTACAGGGTGCTATGGGAATGGATGAATATATAAAATTTCTCCTAACGCTCTTAGGAGTAGTATCAGGTCTAATTATTTATTTGGGGGTTATTTCTAGTTATCCATCCTTATCACAAATATCCAGCATTTTGAACATAACAAGAGATGGACCATACATCTCCCTCCAGATGCCCCACTAAGCCCCGCCCTGGGCCCCCTGACCTCTGCCCTCCCAGCTGACCTCTGACTCTGCCTCTCCTTGCCCCCCACAGAGCTCAGGGAAACTGTGATCCTAAGGCACCAGTGACCGAGGGCACCCGCTGCTGCCGCCGGGAGGTGTACATTGACCTGCAGGGGATGAAGTGGGCCGAGAACTGGGTCCTGGAGCCCCCAGGCTTCCTGGCCTATGAGTGTGTGGGCACCTGCCAGCAGCCCCCAGAGCCCCTGACCTTCAAGTGGCCATTTCTGGGGCCTCGACAGTGCATCGCCTCAGAGACGACCTCACTGCCCATGATTGTCAGCATCCCGGAGGGAGGCAAGCCCAGGCCCCAGGTGGTCAGTTTGCCCAACATGAGGGTACAGAAGTGCAGCTGTGCCTGGGACGGGGCACCTGTACCAAGGAAGCTGGAGCCGTAGGCACAGGGTGTAGCCATCGAGGGACTTGGCTTGTGTGTGTGTCATGGTGTTCCAGGGCACAAGGAGGGATGGGGATTACTGAACCGTGGATGGCACACGCTCTGTGCTCTCTCCTGAGTTCTGCTGACCAGTCAGCTCACCTTCTGATTTTTGTTTCCCAGGAACAAGACTCCCTGGCCACTGGGTAACCCCTGCCCAGTCTACCTTTTCTTGACATTATTCACTGCACTGTATCCTAAGCACTTATCTGTGTAGATTTTGTAACCTAAGAGGAGAAACCACAATTTGTCATTGTTTCCTTGTCCTGTCACTGGATCTGGGCTGAGCTCTGTGGTATGGGTGGGAGATGCAGCTGCCACTCTGGGCTTAAAACCTAGGGTCAAGTATGGGTTGTGCATTCCCAACTCAGATAATAAGGGTATTCTGTAAGAAACAAATAAAACAGATTTTATTTGGTATTGCTATGTTTTAATCAGAATCCTGCAAATTGTGAGGGAACAGAAAGTTCTATAGGGATTGGGTCAACCAGATTAGAAAACTAAGGGAAAAGCTTAAAAAGACTTGTTCAAGGTCTCAGTTAAGTGATACAGGTTGCTAGGATCAAAAGGCATTGACTCTCAGGTGCCTGTCCTCTTAGGATTAAGGCAGAATTTATTTTGGTCATTGTTGTTGACATTTTAACTTTTCTGGGCACAGGGAGTGGGCTTTATTTCAATTCTACTTGATACAAAATTTTTAAAAATCTGCGATCAAAATCATCATCAATATTACAAGAATGTGGGTCACTCCTTTAGATTTGGGGGCAGATAAAGGGAGCAAATGATAAAATGGTGAATATAAGACTTTCAAATGCCAAGATTACACTGGCTTTTAAACTGAGTTTGATGTAGGATCTGGGCCTGGGGCGTGGATGTCTTGGATTCCTTGCCAGCCAGGCTGCACAGCTCTTATTAGCTATAAATTCTATATCCTCTAAATTTTCATTTTCTTGTCTATCAGATAGGAACAATCCCTGACTTCTGTACTTTTACTGGAGATTTAAGGAAATAGTGGGGTTTTTTGTTTGTTTTTTTAATATTTATTTATTTGGTTGTGCCAGGTCTTAGTTGCAGCAGGTGGGCTCCTTAGTTGTAGCATGCCTGTGGGATCTAGTTCCCTGACCAGGGATCGAACCCGGGCCTCCTACATTGGGAGCATAGAGTCTTAACCACTGTGCTGCCAGGGAAGTCCCGGAAATAGTGTTTTTATAAGCACTCTACGTACTGCCTGACACGTAATGGGGGCTATAGTTATCTCAACTCACATTTTGATCTATCTTGGCCTTCTCTTGATTTTGAAATAACCAACTGAAAGTCAAATTTAGAAATCCCTTCCCTCTCTGAAATCAAGGATCCTAACTTTTCTCTTTGTCAGTGGCTCCACCAGGGTAGGGGTTAGAACTTTGCACTTCCCTGGGCCCCAGGACACAGACCAGGCAGGGGGTGGCTCCATTAACTGAGGCAGGGACGGAATAGGGACACGTAGGTGGGGCGTATGGGGGGTCAGAGAGTGGACAGAGGCAGTCTGAGAAGCCAGGGGCAAGTCTGGCAGCCACACCCAGGAACCTGCTGGAGGTCAGGCGTGGGCCCTTGGCAACGGGAGGTAAGAGCAGGAGAGATGGTCAGGCACCTGCGCAGAAGGACAAGGGCCGGGCTGAGCGCAGGGGCCAAGGGCAAACTCTGGGAAATAACTAGCGGCTGGGGGTGGAGGAGAGGGAGGAAGCCAGATGGGACAAAAGGAGCTGTTAGAGAAGCAGGAGACATCCCCTACCCCACCCCACTCCAGAGAGCCCCAGGCTGGTGCTGGAGGCGTGGGCAGGGAGGGAAGGAGAACACTTGGACCATTTCCAGGAAAGAGGAAAGCCCAGAAATGGAAGACAGGTCAGAGGCCCTGCAAAGCTGTACTCGTTCGGAGTGAAGGCCTGTTCAGGATTTACTAATTTCTAGTGCCGGAAGGGACCTGAGGGGAAGCTTCCGGTCCCACCCCCTCGTGTTGCAGACGCGGAAACCGAGGCCTGCGGAAGAGCGCAGTTTGGTGCCGCAGGCAGGCGGTGGTCTTCGGTTTCACAGGCGGCGCAGTCCTCACTGAACCCCGTCCTGCGTGTGGCCCAGCGCACACCCCGGCGCCCCCGGGGAGCTTACAATCCAGTTGCGGAGGCCGCTGGCTCATAGGAAACACCCTGGGACCCAGCCCGGGGAAACAAGGCACGCTTAGTGAGCTGGGCTAGATGGGTGCCCCCGGCGGCCTGGTCCTGGCAGTACCCGCTTTGGCTCTAGGGGACCGATGAAAATACTGCGACCTCCGTTTGGGGCCAAACGTAGGACGCACCCACCCACCCTCCACAGGGCGTTCCCTGTCCGGCTGCCCAGAGCGGTGGGGGAGCCGCGGCCTTTCACACTGGGAGCCGGGTGACCGCGGACTGCGTGGAGCCGAGGTGTGGGCTGAGCCCACCCGAGCTTCCCATCCTCCCACTCCCCTGGGCGGGCCTAAGAGCCGGTCGCGGAAATTCAGTGCAATACAGGACAATCAAGAACGTTTGCCAATGCTCTCCCCGCGCATCCCCCGGACGCGACCACCCTGTGCTAGGCCCGGGGCTCCCCGAGGTGCCGGGGGAAAGGGGACGCGCCGGGGGCTGGGGAGAGGAATTAGACGTGGCGGCGCCCTCCTCGGTCCCAGGACACGAGCCGGCCCGACCGGGGCCTGCAGAACGTTAGGAGGAGCTGCGCGGGCTGAGCAGCCGCCCCGGGGCCAGGCCAGGGCAGAGGATCAATGAGGGGCGCACGGTCCGGGGCGCGGGAGCCGGCAGCAGCGCGGACGCCTGCCCCGCCGAAGCTGCAAATTGAGCAAGCTGTGGATGCGGGTCTGCGCATGTGCACGAGCGCCGGAGTTTCACTTTGTAACTTTTAAGTAGTCGGGACTCCGCCCCGCCCGGCCAGGTGGAGCCAGACAACCTCCCCGGGCCGCGCCGGGCCGCAGCGCCGCCGCCGCAGGTAAAAGGGAAGAAGCGTTGGGAGGGGGGAATGTCGCCCTCCGCCTTCCCCGGGACGTGCAGGACCTGGGGTCTACGTCAGGGTGCCATGTCTAGTGTCCGGTTCCGGGGTGCGGCCCTCCGGCCTCCGACTCCAGAGCAGGGGTGACCGGGTGGGTGGGAGGAGAAGGTCCGTCCCTGGGCCGCGCAGACCCCGCGCCCCTCTTCCAGCGCCGCGCCTCTCCAGCTTTCCTAACGGCTTTTCGGGACTTCCCCTTCCAAGGCTCCAGCTTTTCGCCTTCATGGCTGATCCCTTTCTCTTCCCACCCCTCTCTTTGGGGATTTGTCAGCTGGAGTCGACCTCCCAGCCTAATCCGGAGCGCAGCCTGGGGGCCTTTCCTTCGACTCTGCGAGGTGGGCCTGGGAAGGGGCCAGGCATCTGAGTCACCTGCTGGGAAGGTAGAAAGCACCTTGGGGCTGCTCCCCCGTGACCGCTCCCTGCAGCCCTGGTGGAGTCCTGAGGAGGGAAGCTGGGGGTTTGGGGAGGGTGGGGAGGGTGAGGAGAGCTCTGCCAGGAAACCCAAAACGCAGAGGTGCTCGTACCTGATAAGCCCGGCCACCTGAGACTCTGGCGTGGCCTCTGTCTTTCAGCTCAGGCGGTGTCCTGAAGAGCAGCAGGCCACAGCTGTACACAGAATGACCCGCCAGCTTCCTTCCACGCTGAAGTGGTGTGGCTGTGTCCCAGCCCCACAGTGTGCAGGGTTTGAGGTTAAGCCAGTGGATTGTGCTCACCAGTCCAGGCCCAGTGCGTACAAGGTGGCATCCTGGGGTCTTTCTCAGGCCCTGGCTCCTGCAGGGCTGTGGACGGTCGTTGGGGAGAAGGAAAGACTCCAGGTCATCGCTTATTGGAGAAACGACCTATATTTCCCTTCTGCCTTCTGTGCACCCACTGTCTTTCTACCTTCTCCCCTCCTCTGACACCTGTCAGGTAGTCCTGAGTCTGCTTCTGCATTGAGGTGGATGTGTACAGAGGCAGAGGCCTCCTTTTGCCTTCATACACCTCTTGTTTGTTTAGTTTGGGGGCAAAGGTCTCCCTTGGCTGTTCACTGGGCTGTAACAGGAAAAATATCAGATGGGGTCCTGCTATTCCTAATATTTATTGTCTTTCGCATTGTCTGGAGAGGTGACAAAATAAGAGCAGATTTTGAGTGCCCACGAGGGCTCAGTGCTTTATGGGCATTGCCTCTCACCAGCCCTGCAGGAGAGACGTCCTTGTGCCCATTTTATGGAGAAGGAAGCCAAAGCACAGAGTGGTTAAGCCACTTGTCTAAAGGCATGTGGTGCTGAGACCCTAACTCCAGAGCCTGCTCAGGTGACTGCCGGCAGCCCCGCCTCCCACTGCAGCCAGACTCTGTGCTGTGCCTTGGCGCTCCAGGGCTTGTGTCTGTGGAGGTAAATGGTTGTCCAGGTTCCTGGGCCCTGTTTGGTGGGGCTTTAAGGAGAAGTTTGCAACCTGTCATCTAGAACATCAGAGTCACCTCCTGTGGCAGAAGGCCTGGAGCTGCTTGTCATCCTAACAAAGTCGGAAAATTTGGTGATGATAAAAATACCCTGAATTTGCAAGAGCTGACGATGCTCACACACTTCCTGCAGCGTTCTGTTTCCACTCCTGGCAGGGGAGGCGTAGAGATCTTCCGGTGTGCTACAGGGGCCAGCGGGTACCAGCTCAGGTGGGCAGGGGGTTAGCATTGGTGGCTGACTTCTCTGGCAATTTTGGGACCAGCCATGGCATTGAGCTCTCTGTCTCACTGGCCACAACCAGACTGTAGGGTGTATGTGGGCTGAACTTGGCGTTGGGGCCTGAGTCACCTGCTGCTCACCTGGCGCCTGGGCCTCAGCAGTATATCTTGCCTTTCCTGAATGAGGTGATGAGCAGAGAGCTCTCTGGAAGGCATGGATAAGACTAAGCATTCACACATGCATATATGACAAATATGGGATGAGTGAACATTGCCAGGCAGGGCTCCTTTGGCCACAGGGCCTACCTGCTGGTTTGGCCCCCGCCCAGCACTACCAGTCTTTTGCCCACTGAGCTAGCTCTCTCCCGGTCACCACCAGCTCAGTTCCCTTCTCTCCCGGTCCCGTTCCTTCTGAGCCTGGCGGGGCCACCCTGTCTGTGGTGCGTGTGTTTCCAGCTGCCCTCTCAGAGCGTGCCCGTTTGGGAGGATGCAGGGGGCTGGCCCTGGAGGGACCGTGATGGTTCAGCAGGATCTGGACTTTGCATGTGTAACAGACTACAACTAAGCAGAAAGTTCTGAGAGAGAATGCGGGCCCCCAAAGCTGTGCCCTCACCTGGAGGGGGCAGGCAAGACAGGCCACCTCTGGGGAGCCCTGAGGTTCCATCCCAGGCTGAGTCCTTCTTATCAAACCTTGTAAAACCACCCAGGGGAGCCTGTTTGACTTAGAGGCGTGACTGGGGCTGAAGGGGGAAGAGGAGCTTCGGGACCTGCTTCCCACGGGGCCTCTGCGCTCCCAAAGCTCAGCACAAAGCAGCACTGGTGAGGCTCAGCCTGCCCCAGCACCACCACAGTAGCTGCCCCTTTCCAGGGACAATGCTCCCTCTGTGACCATGTTATGGGGATGGTTTTTTTTTTTCCACTTCACTTTTGAAGCCTTCCTTGTTTGTTCTGCTGCATTCCTTTTTCCTGATTCTAACCTTTGGGGGCCCTGGGGAAGCCTCTTGGGGCCCGTATGAGGTCCTGGACTCAGTCTTCCTGGAGCCTACAGCTGCCAGTGCTTCTGTAGGGGGGAGGTCCACTGCCCTGGCTTCAGTAGGGCCTTGAGCCGTTGGACAAGACGGGGGAGGCTGGACCCTCAGGTGATGCTGGGAAAGAGAGAGGAGAGAGGAGCAAGGCAGCACAGAGGAGTGTGGACCCTCCGTAGTGCTAGGAGTCTGGGGAGAGAGCCAGGGCAGGAGGGAGCGCCTTGGGAAGAACCACAGGCTCCGTACGAGCGTTTGAGTTCCGACACGTTGGGGCACGTGTGAGTGCAGGGGAAGTGGGCTGCAGGGTTTCAGGCCAGAAGCCCTGAACTGGAACAGGGCAGCTCCCACGTGACTCTGACTGTCTGTGTTTCTTCAGGGAAGTCTCTAAAGGCTGGCGCCCCATGACCCCAGTCAGGAAAGCCCTGCGGGAAATGAGTGGCGGACCCGAGGCAGCTGGGGAGGTGGCCAGGCCCGCCACTGCCTTTGCTAGAGCCTGCGTCAACTGAGGTCCTCTCCAAGGCATTCATCCACACTTCCTTCCCCTGGCATCTGGTAAGTGCGGGGACAGGAAGGAGGGGCAGGCCTTTGCCCATCAGTGTCAGGCTGGGCGTTCCGCTGGGGCGGTGCCCGGGGGGTGGGGTTTAAAGGAGGGAAGCTAAGACCATCTGTCTGCCAGAGGCAGCTTTTGTGGCTCTGCCATCCCACCCTGCGGCCATTGCCCAGTCTCTTACAGGGCTGAGAGAGTGGCTTGGCCTTCTGGGGAGTCCTCCCATGCCCTTGACCTGCCACCTCCCCCCACCCACCCTGCACTTGCTGTCGTGTGTGTGTGAGACTGTCCCCAACCCAGCTGTCCCAGGGGCCAGAATTGGGAATCACCTTCCCCCAACACACACCCTGCCAGTATTACCAGGTAGTCCAAATATCTGTCTGTTCTCTGTACCTCCTCTTCTTGTCCCCAAGATTTTTGTCCCTCTAACAGGTAGAAAGACCAGACTTAGCCGCAGTCCCCTGGGAATCTAGGTTAACCAGATTTAAGGAGGTGGGACCTTGAGAGGAAGGTGTTGCTGAGCATTTCTCCAGGCTCTTCAGCCACAGACAGTGTGAAAAGCAGGCCAGAACTTGGCCACTAACTCTGGGGCCTTTGGTGTTTGGAGATTTCCATTAGTTTCACCTGGGTTACCAGGAGCCTCAAAGGAAAAATCAACAACCAGCCTGGAGTGATATTTGCTTTGGAAATGCCAGACCTTCCGGTAAGGCTAGGGGTGTAGGAATGAGAGGGCAGAGCCTGGGGAGTGCTCCAGCGATGCACGGTGGGTGACTCTGGGGTCCCTGAGGAGGCCTGGGACCCCATCCTCCTCACCCTAGACTACCCCCTTTTGCCTTCTGTCTCTTCTCCGCTGCCCCTTTCCTGGCTTTTAATCTCTCACTAAACTAACCCATGTGTGTAGCCGGCTGCAGAGGGAGTGTGGCGTAGTAGAAAGAGAGCTGGCGTCTGGGACCCAGGAGGCTGGGTCTGAGACCCAGTTCTGCCCCGAGCAGCTCCTTAATCTTAATGGAAATCTCAAGCCTCTGAGCCTCGGTTTCCAAGTGTATGCAGTGGGCCTGTCTCTGAGGCCCCGACCTGACATCCCATGAACTCTTGTCTGTGGCTCAGATGATCAAGGGTTGTTGCACTTGGACTCTCTTCCTCCTCCTCTGTTGATTCCTGTGCCCTGCCTGGCCTCCCCTGCCTGCCCTCCGGACCTCCCGGGGTCCCCCTGCAGGAATGACTTCCCGGCAGTCGTCCCTGAGGCTGGAGGAACTTGGCACCCCTTAGGCAGGCAGCACAGCAGCTCCTGTCCTTCCCTGTCCTCCTGTTCACCCCCCGCTGGGGGAGGCGGCCAGCTGTGTCCTGGGTGAGCCATCCGCCTGGTCCATCTGACCCTCCGGGCTGTTCCCACAATGGAGCTATTTTCTGTAGACTCTGCCGGGCACTCGGGACCAGTGTCTGCCTCTCCCCGATCCCTGTGCCCCACCAGCCCCTGGAGGAGACACCCGCCCTTGGCTCTGCCAGCGCTGGCTGGGGAAACCACGGGAAAGTTGGAGCCCTGACCCTCCGCCGGGTCCCGTTCTCCAGGGAGGACCAGCATGATGACTGACTCCCCATTCCTGGAGCTGTGGCAATCCAGGGCGGTGGCCATCCGCCAGCAGCTGGGCATCGGGGACCAGCCCAATGACTCCTACTGCTACAACTCGGCCAAAAACAGCACCGTGCTCCAGGGGGTCACCTTCGGTGGCATCCCCACTGTCCTGTTCATAGACGTCACCTGCTTCCTGGTGAGACTCCTTGGGGATCGTGTCAGTTATTTGTTTGTTTAACCTCCATCCCCCAACTCCCCGCCACCCCAGGGCTTTCTGGGAAACTCAGGTGGGGAGCCAGCAGACATCCCTGGGTTGAAGCCCTAGCTCCGCGACTTCGCAGCTCTGTAACCTTGGGCGTGTTACGTAGCTTGTTTAGGCCTCAGGTGTTTGCTCTGTAAATGGAGGTAATAATTTTTACCTCGGAGATTCTGGGACAAGATTAAATAAGGCAATGTATGTAAAGAATACACATTACGATTCTTTTGATTATTACCATTGTTACCGAGTTATCAGCCCGTCATGTGTCTAAGACCCTTGGGAAGGGTCAGTCCACAGGGATGAGAGATGTGAATGAGCATTAGAGCAGCTGCAATTCCCAGTTTATAAATGTCACCCCCCTGTTCCCCACTGGGGTCCCTGGGCCTTTAGAGGATCAGACGAGAAAAGGAGAAAACTGGGGAAAGGCGAGTATACCTTATCAGGGCCGACCCTCATAGGTGGCCTTTCTTTTTTTTTTGCAGTACATGGGCCTCTCACTGTTGTGGCCTCTCCCGTTGCGGAGCACAGGCTCCAGACGGAGCACAGGCTCCGGACGCGCAGGCCCAGCGGCCATAGCTCACGGGCCCAGCCACTCCACGGCATGTGGGATCTTCCCAGACCGGGGCACGAACCCGTGTTCCCTGCATCGGCAGGCAGACTCTCAACCACTGCGCCACCAGGGAAGCCCCAGGTGGCCTTTCTTTAGTTCAGATCTCCTTGTTCCCATAGACCGCCCCCCCAACCCAATTTGAAATATGCCGTATTCTCCCCTAGACTGGCTCAGACATGCTAGGTGAGATTTACTGGGGCTCAGGGGCACCTTCTTTTGACAAGTGCCCATGGGGTGGTTGGTCCCTCTTGTCACCTTCTCCTCCCATATAGTAGAGACCATCTGATTAAACAGGGTAAGAGGGGGCGGAGGGAGTAGACCCCTTGGACTGCTTTGGGCCAGAGGTTAGGTGGGGGCCTGGGGGAGGGGGGTTAGGGTAGCCCAAGGACCCCCATCCCTGAAGGAGGCGGGTATCCAACCCAAGTTTGCTTGGGGGGAAAATGTTCATAGGAAGAGGGAAAGGGAGTCCTAACTCCTCTTTGCGTTTTCCTCCCTAGGATTAAAGTCTAAATTGTTGCCTTAGACTTTTGCTACGTTGTTGGTCCTCTAGGGGCAGATGTGGGAACCCATGTGCTACTCATGTTGCTTTTACGAAAAAGGGCTCTTTAAGTGCCGAATAACCTACGTCTTGGAGCCAAAACCCATTTGTAGGTTGGGAACAGTCATATCTACCAGCCTTGGTTGGGAGGAGGGAGTAGGCAGGAGCTTGGTGATGGATTTGAGGGTTGGTGGGATTCATGGAGGAGGGTGGCCCTAGAGCTGTGATCCAGCGTCTCCAGGGAGGGGAGGGTCTGGGCCAAGGAGAGAAGTCCGGAGAGGCAGGCTGGGCTGGGTATGTCTTAGCTGAGAAGAGAGAGTAGCTCTCCAGTGGAGTGTGCTGGTGGGGGTGGATTTGTATTGCAGGAAGTTACGGGGATTGGGGGTGGGGTGGAGGAAGGGACCCACCGAAGAGCCCGAGGGGCCTGGAGGAGAGAGATGCGTGGGAAATGTCCACACCGCTCGAGCCAAGGGAGCAGCAGCCAGGGCAGAGGGCAGGCAATTGCCGAGCCGCCTTCATGTTTATCCGACAGCAGGACTCACCTGCCTTTGAAAATATATCACCAACTTCCAGATTCACCTTGAGAAAATGCTGCTGGAACTCAGCCCCTCTGGGGTCCAAAACCCACATTTTTTTTTTTAATATCTTGAGAAACAGAGCAATTTTATTTGTGCTTAAGCATGAAGGAATACCAGAAAGAGTATCGTGACGTGAATAAAGGGAATGTCCAACACGGACAAATAGGAAGGATTTCTTGCTTTCTTTTTATTTTTAAAATATACAATGTTCTTTATTATAAATTCCATTTAGCCAATTCATTCATTAATTTTTTTAACATCTTTATTGGAGTATAATTGCTTTACAATGGTGTGTTAGTTTCTGCTTTATAACAAAGTGAATCAGTTATGCATATACATATATCCCCATATCTCCTCCCTCTTGCGTCTCCCTCCCACCCTCCCTATCCCACCCCTCTAGGTGGTCACAAACCACCTAGCTGATCTCCCTGTGCTATGTGGCTGCTTCCCACTAGCCATCTATTTTACACAAAACCCACATTTAAAACCACAGTTCCTGACTAGGGCAGGCAGGGATATACTGATTAAAACGCTGAGCCCTGAAGGGAGGGAGCCTGTCCAGGGAGGGGAGACAGGCAGGAGCAAGGCAGAGGACCTGCGAAGGTGGACACGGAGGGAGGGAGGAGACAGTCTAGAATCGACAGACTTTTAGAGCGGAAAGGGGGTTAGAGTTGAGTCCAGCGCCTCGCGTTGCCGTTGGGCACACAGGCCTGCCAAGGGCCCCTGCTTGTGGAGGCCGAGCCACACTGAGCACCAGGCCCTCAGTGGGCGTTGCCCTTGCATGCTCTGCGTCAGGCGTCCCCAGGACTTGCCTCCAGGAGAACCAAACTCAAGATAAAGATCTGAGCACTTCTGGCTCAGCATCTGGGAGCTCCGCTACCTCTGTTCTGTAATGAAAAATGCAGCTCTCTGTAAAGTGAAGGAGGGAGCTGGTCCCCAGGGCTGCTGTGAGGGCCTTGCTGCTCAGGAGACCCTGCAGGCAAACCAGGGCTGAGGAAGGCTGTGGCTGTCAGGGCTGCCTAGAGAGTACAGAGCAGGACCTGAGTGCTTGACGAGGGGGCTGCCAGGGCAAGCTCCGGGTCAGCGTGGACAGCCCTTGTGGCTTGGGCACAGGGGACGGGAGCGGGTGAAGGGGGTGAGCACAGCATTGAGCCCTTGAGCTGTGTGGCCTTGGGCAGCTCCGTGCCTTCTCTGGCCCTTTTAGCCCTCCTGAGCTGGTTGGGGGGTGGGTTGGGGAGGGGTGGGCTTTGCCCCTAAGACAATTGCCCCTAATTAGAAGCCATCCAATATGCTTTTACAAGACTTGATTTCTTTTCTACTTTTAGTTTTTAGTATTGGTATTTTCCATCATTAGAAGAAAATTCTGGGATTATGGCCGCATTGCCCTGGTGTCAGAAGCAGACAGGTAAAAAAGACTCATTACGTCAAGTATCTATGTGTGTGTGTGTGTGTGTGAGAGAGAGAGAGACAGAGAGACAGAGACGGAGACAGAGGCTGGGATGGGGCTGGGGGCTTGGGAAGCCCACCAGGCACAGCCCACACATGACGCTCGTATTAGATTGTGTTCATTAGTGTGTCTGCCAGGCCTGTACCAGAAACTGTTCTCTCTACTCTTCACCACAGACCTGTGAGATTAGCCTTGGTACCTTCTTTGTGGTGGTAGGAAAACCATTGCCCACACACCCAGCTTTCCCCCGGGGCTTGGAGCTGGTGGCTGACTGTGAACCAGCTGCTTCAGGCTACGGAAGAAATCTAGTTGCCTTAGATACTTAAGGCTTTCATCATCAGCCGAGGAGGATGCCAGCTTTCTTTCTCGCCTTGGACATTTTCAAGTGTATCTTCTTTGAGATTAATTAGTTCGGGGCTGGGGATGAGGCGAGCTGGATTGAGAAGGGCCGTAGGTGAGCTGCCCCTCTCCTCTGGGTCAGGGTCAGCCAGCGGCCCTAATCCGCCAGCTTCGGACGCTCCGTCACAGAGCACAGACTGCCGTGGCCAGGACTCACGTCCTCTACCCTGGGCTCTCTACGCATGTCACCTGAAGGGGGAGAATGAGTTCCAGGTCTGCACAACTGGAATTTCCAGCTCCAACTAGCTGTCCCTCACCCCAGGATCTTGTGTCAGATGCAGCAATAGGAAGCGACTGGGGAAACAGAGACTGTCCCGGGCTGCCCCGCCCAAGCCTCCCCGGGGGTTCCGCAGGCAGACCCCCACTCTTGCTTCACAGGGGGCTCCCGTGTTGAAATGCGGTCTGTGCAGGAGGGCGATGGCGGTGTCTGTAAATGCACCTTCTTTCCCCACAGTCTCCACCCTGGTGTTTGCAGAATCCCAAGGGTATTAACCTTGGGGTGAGGTGCTGGGGCCTCTGCTTCAGCTGTGTGCCAGCCTTGGACTGTTTGGGGGGAAACCTTTGAAACACCTGGTGCATTTTTGGCACCTTCACTCCTAGGAGGGCTGAGTACCACAACAGACGAGAGCACCTGGAAATCAGGAGCCTCCGCACTTCGTGGCTGTATCATCTTGGTCAGAACCCTGAGCTCGTTGGGTTGTTCCCTCTTGCCTTTTCTTGCCCATGGGGTTACCATGAAGGTCAAATGAGGCGGTTCTCTGGAAAGGCTTTGAAAGTTGAGCTTCACCAGGCCTTACGCCGTTAGAAGTGGGATGGTGAAGCCAGGAGTAGGAAAACAGAGAGAAAAGCAAAACTTAGCACATTGCAAACGCCTCAGATTCAAAGCGCACGGGGTGTTTTTATGGGTCACTCAGAAGAAAGGATCTGCCCCAATGAGCAATGTAAAATGCCCCAGCTCATCAAGTCTAAGATGCGCATTTTGGGCATTTTCTCATCTATGAAATTGGGTGCAACTTATTATCAATGGTGATCATAGTTCATTGACAGCATCCTTTACTTCTTAGTGGTTCAAAAAATAATTGTGCCCTTTACAGCCAGTGGTGTCTTCGATTTGATAAGATACAGTATTTATTCCAAGTTTTATTTGCTATATTGGGAAATATATTGTAAACAGGCAACACTTTGAAGTCACTTTACGTAGACCCGTCACAGGGCTGAGGTTCAAGGGTGTGGAGCACAGGATGGTCCACTGATGCCCTGACCCCCTGTTATTCATCCCACGTAACATAGAGTTTGACGTCTCACCAAACCTTGGAATGGTCGATGCCCTTGCCTATATTTTTCACAGGGTGAGTTATATTTTGTCCCAGCCACTGAGCACTAGTAGCCTTGGTCCTGAGTTCTAAGAGGCAGCGAGATACTAAACATAAGTTTTTAGACCTTTTAAAAGGATTATCTGCCATTTTTCCCTTTTGTGTTTCTAGTGAGTCCAGATTCCAGAGACTGTCATCTTCCTCCTCAGGGCAGCAGGACTTTGAAAACGAGCTGGTTGGTATTTAAGGGGCAGGTATGGTTGTGGCTGCGGGATGGGGGCTTGCAAGGATGGGCAGTAATGAATTGGCAGGGAGAGGGCAGTTGTACTCCTGCTGAGCCGCTAACTCAATACCCTTGACCTTGAGTGGCACATGCTGGTGAGAGCTCTTCTCTGCTTTGACAAAGACACCTGAACTTGGGAAATGCCACAGCAAAGATGGCAGCTGGGTGATCCAGGATCGTGAGACTTGATTAATTCTCAGGCACCTGGCTACAGCTCTTGTCTGTGTTATCATACTTAACGGCTTTGTGTGACAGTTAATTATTGACTTGCTCACTAGCTTATGAGCCAGCTGTGGGCAGGAAACCAAATCTTATCCAGTCCCGTTCCCCACCTCCTGACACCCAGTAGGTAGGTGCTAAGTAACTGTCAAATGAATGACGAGCAAATATTTGTCTTTCCCAGCTGGGTGATAGTCCAGCTTTACGGGGTATCAAGTTTAAGAGATACGATGGACACTAAAACCCATGAAACCCTTTCCCTCTCTAAACCCCGCCCCAGGGAACTGTCCAGTTGAGTGGGCTTGGTTCCTTGCTTTTGTCTTGCATCTCATTCAGTCATTTTGAAACAAACAGAAGCCCCCATCAGCTTCTCCAGAGCAGCCTTGAACTTTCATCAGCTCTCTCAAGTTGCACCATTTGACCCAGGAGCCTGTATAATTCCACAAATTGTCAAAACTTGAGAGGCGTTCACAAGATCTCCAGGCACAAGATGCATGTTACAGAGGACTGGGAACACCGACTCTGTCGCATTTGGACAAGAGGGTTGCTTGCTGAATTGGGGACAAAAGCACTGCTTTTTATAAAACGGGAGGTTAGATGGTTGTTTAAAGTCAAAGATGATGATGATATCTGCCTCCGAAAAACAGAGATTGTTGGAAGCTAATCCCTGTTCTCCGTTTCCAGGGATGCTGCCCGTGGCTGACTGCAATCTTCCGCCTGCAGTGAGTACAGCGCGGGTGGCTGGAGGTGTCTTTGTCTGGGTGGGTTTGTTTGGTTGTTCAGCCAGTCAGCAGGAGAGAGCCAAGGTGCCTGATCCTGAGCTGGAGTCTCTCAGATACTTTTCGGTTCGGACCCAAAGCTATACTTGGGGGCTGAGAATAAAGGTGGCCCAGGGAGCCCCTGTGCAAGCTAATTAAAGCTCATTTTTTGCTTTAGTCAGGAATTATATCTACGTACTATTTAACACGGATATATTTGGGTGGAAGCTCTTCGAGGCAGTGTCATGTCTTTGAATTAGTGAAAAGTGGAGAAATAATGATTGCTTAATATATTCAGCTCATTTGGTTAAAAGTTTTCTTTTTTTTCTTAAAACCTGGGCCCTTTGGAGAGAAATCCTGAAAGAGGTGCTTGGTGATTATAAGCCAGTTAGTCCCCTTGCATGTGGTGGCAGAGCCAGGCTGCGAGTCTCAGCTCTGCTGCCTGCGGCCGTATTGCATCCTATCTGAGAAACCACCGTTGTAAGACGCACAGCACCAAGAATGAGGAAATGCTTCCTATTATGCTGTGATTGGCTATGATCCCAGGGTGCTCCCCATTTCAGAGGTGTTGAAATATGGAAATGGCATGTTAGAAGTGATGAAATGTGATAGTTCTAGGACATTGGGTAAGTCCCTCTCTCTGGGCTTCAGTTTCCCCAACTATAAAAGCAGGCTGAGCATAACACCTGCTCTGTCTAGTTCAAATGCATTCACACGTGTGAGCGTGTTGTAAACAGTCCAGGCTGGTGAGAGTTGTTCCCAGGGGAACTGGCAGGAGGCAGTTTGTGCAGAAGAAACCAGTGAACTCTGGTCTGGAGTAGGAGGGGAGGTTTCTGGGAGGGACAAGGGGACAGAGGTGGGAGAGGTAGGTTTGCCAGCCTCGCCCTTCCCTGCCCACTCCAAAGTCATGTCAGCGTTTCCTCCGGGTGTTGGAAGTCATGCATACTCTGTGCAAAAATCCATCACGTACAGAACAGAATTCATAGGAATAAATTTTAAGTCACCCCTACCCCTACCTCTGAAAGATGCCCTCGGCATGTTTCCCTCTGCTTAGCTACTCTCCGTGGCACCGCTGGTTGGGACTCAGGCCATTCCCCTACCCTGGGCTGTGCCCCCCACTCTCTGCCTCGATCGGGTGGGGCAAAGCCAGAAACTTTGACTCGTCATCTTCACGTTAACTAGCAAAGGCTGCTGACGGTTTGCACTGCCGTCCATACCCACTGTTTCTGTCACTCCATGTCCCCTTCCAGCCCTCTCTGCGTGGACCTCACCTCTCATTGAGTGAGGCCATACCCATACAGCTGTGTATTCTGCTTTGTCATTTTAATGCTGTATCAGACACATTTTTCCATTTCAACTCCCACTGTTCTTTCTCTTCTGTTCCTGCCACAGAAAGGACTACCCTTTGACTTTTTTTTAAGGCTGCAATTAAATTTTAACAGCTGCTCACGCCCGGCGTTACAACTGACATTTAAAGAGGCCTCTCAGTTTCCTTCCAAATTGCCTTTCCCAGCAAGATAGAGAAATTAGAGGTGTATCGCAAGAAAAAATTGTTGATGAAAATTGCTCACTTATTGGTTTTATTTTTTTTAAATATTTATTTATTTATTTATTTCAGCGGCACCGGGTCTTAGTTGCGGCATGCGGGATCTTTTTAGTTGCGGCATGCACGTGGGATCTAGTTCCCCGACTGGGGATCAAACCCGGGCCCCCTGCATTGGGAACGTGGAGTCTTACCCACTGGCCCACCAAGGAAGTCCCACTTACGGGTTGTAATCTTCACCAATGTTTGTTTAGTAAGCACGTATTGTGGCAAAGTATATGCATTTTGGTAGTTTATTTAGAAGTGAAAACAGTGTAGTCAGTGGTAGAGCTTTGTCCTCCAGGTAAGCAGTAAAAAGGAGTAACATTAGCAAGCGTACTGCGAGCGTCCACCCGGCACCAGGCACGGCGTTGGGCCTGGATTCTCACTGCCTCCTGTGCACCTGCTGAGTGACCAGCTAGCTAGCGGGTAGTAGCCTCCCTGCTTTAGGTCCCAGCCTCAGGTGGGTGCTGTGACCCTCTCTGGAGGCAGCTGAGCTGGAGTCCACTGTGGTCTGTCTGGCTGGCTGCAGAGCCCTCGCGCCACGCCTTTCACACCTGCCTTTTTATGCTGTGGCCCTTGCTTCCCTGAGCTCTTTCTTCCCAGTGCAGGGCTTTCCCTGCCTTCTGGAAGCAGGATCCTCAGGGTAGCTCCCTGTCAGGAGAGTGGGAAAGCAGGAGACACCCCCCTCCCCTTCTCCCTCTGTAGCATGGAAGTCTGGCTGTCAGAACCCAGAATTTTCTGGGTCCCCAAATGACCTGGAGCCTCCAAATACAGCACTGAGGGCGGGAAAGGGTGGAGCAGGTCGCCCCCCA
Organism: Mesoplodon densirostris; assembly: GCF_025265405.1. Classification (NCBI taxonomy): domain Eukaryota; kingdom Metazoa; phylum Chordata; class Mammalia; order Artiodactyla; family Ziphiidae; genus Mesoplodon; species Mesoplodon densirostris. The sequence goes on from NC_082662.1 coordinate 170,582,409, forward strand.
GCTCTGGGGCCACAGCAGGGACACAGGGAAGGGGCAGGGCCAGCAGGATGGACTGAGCCTTAGAATGTTTAAAGCAGTAGCTCCAGGGACTTCCCTGGTGGCCCAGTGGTTGAAACTCTGCGCTCCCAATGCAGGGGGCCCGGGTTCAATCCCTGGTCAGGGAACTAGATCCCGCGTGCCACAACTAAAAGATCCCACACGTGGCAACTAAAGATCCCGCATGCCGCAATGAAGATCTGCACGTGGTAACGAAGATCCCACACGCCTCAACGAAGACCAGCACAGCCAAATAAATAAATAAATATTAAAAGGTACATAAAATACAGCAGGGGCTCCACCTCTGTCTCCCAGTTTCCCTGAGGAGGAGATGGGAGAAAGGGTGGGAGCCACGAGCCTGGACACACACAGCTCCGCTCAGGAGATTCTCAGCAGCGCTCTTGTCAGTGGCTTTGCTTGTCCATAGGTGCAGGAAAGGGCTGAGGGATAATTGTATTTACACACAAACGTAGGCACGAATGTTTCTAGAGACCTAAAGTGGAACAGTGGCACGTTCCTTCGTCCAGGAGTGTGGGGTGAAGCCTGAGAGGCAGGCTCTGGAGTTCACGTCATAGCTCTGCTGTTACAGGGTGGATGATTGTAAAAGTTAACGTGCTCTTTCTGTACCTGTTTCCTCATATTTAAAAAAATGGAGATCAAATTGGGACCTACCTCTCGGACGGTCATGAGGGTTAAATGAGATCATCCATGCAAGGCCCAAAGGGCCCAGCCTGTTACCACTACTCATTAGGATTCCATGTGTGTCTTGGCCAGAGATGACCAGATCCTGGAGTGGTGTGGGGAGGACGCCATCCACTACCTGTCGTTCCAGAGACACATCATCTTCCTGCTGGTGGTGGTCAGCTTCTTGTCTCTGTGTGTCATCCTGCCTGTCAACCTCTCGGGGAGCTTGCTGGGTAAGGAGTCCTCATCTTGCCTGAGCTGGGCCCAGGCAGAGCAGCAGCCCTGGGGCAAGGGCCTCGTGGTGGTGGATCAGAACCCCAGGATTCATGCTCAAATTCAGATGTGAGAAAGTCTCAGGGTGACTTTTTGAACTTTTCCATTTGCTTAAAGATCTGGAGAAGAATCCACCCCAAACCTGGGCCAAGAGCTGGGGCCCCTAATATCTAAGTAGGAGGAAGACCCCAAGACTGATCAGGGGATTTCAGAGTGTGTTTTATAGTTTCCTGCCCCCACCCAAATCAGGAGGCCACAAGTAGTGGATCCAGAAGATGTTTGTGATGCTCAAAGTGAAAATCAAGAGTGTGGCATTCTATTTCCAAGCACCCACAGGAATCCAGCGTCACCATCACGAATCCACTTCTTAACGCCCAGTGATTCCCAGCCTTGGTTTTGGGAACAGCTTAGGGTGTTTCTAGATTTCTCAAGGAATGCCACAAGACTCTCAAAGCAAGATGAATTCAGATTTTGACTTTACCCACCTGGTAGGTTGAGAAGAAGTTGCCAGGAGCATCTTGGAGTAAAGCAGAGGCCTCGGTTGGTGTAGCTCTGAAAAGACCGGACAGTTGCCACAGTCCTCTGACTTCTCGGACATCTTATACTGCTCCTTCTTAGAGCTCCACAAACCAAGGCTGTGCTGCCCCCCTCCCACTTCCCTAGTGTGACCCTGCAACTGAGTATCTGTGCTTCTCTGCAGACAAAGACCCTTACAGCTTTGGGAGGACGACCATCGCAAACCTACAGACTGAGTGAGTTCGAGGTGGGAGGGCCTGAGGGTGCTGATGGGTGAGACCAAGGAGAGGGCAGATTCTGGAGCCCGGGATAGGCCAGAGGTCGTCCAAAGTGAGCGAGTTAATGTCTGAAAGCCTCTTTGCCGCTAGTGCCCGCTGCTGGGCTATGGGCATGGACACGCCCCAGGCCGCTGTTGTTTTGCAGTGGGTTTTAGGAAACAGAGGGCCCCGTGGAGCTGGGGTTCATTTGTCAGGACAGTGCCCTCTCTAAAGGGCACTGGCCGCTCAACCTCTGTTGGAGGAATCTGTTGTGAGGAAGGCTTTGGCCCTCAGCTCAGTGCCATGAGGGTGACCAAGCCCAGCCCTGATGGCAGGTGGTGTCCCTCCCCTCCCTGCCCCCCAGCAACGACCTCCTTTGGCTACACACCATCTTCGCCATCCTTTACCTCATCCTCACTGTGGGCTTCATGCGGCACCACACCCAGTCCATCAAGTACAAAGAGGAGAACCTGGTGAGTGAGGGGTGGTGGGGGGCTGGGCATGTGCTGGGGAGGGTCTCAGGTGGAGCTGGGGAGGAGTGGCACCAGGCTTATTCCCCAGCACCACGATGGCAGTGAGGGGAAGGAGAGGCCTCAGGCTTGCACATGTGTGCTCAGAATCGGCATTAAGCACTTTTTTTCTGGTAGATTGTTTTAGGATTTGGCTATTTCCCCCCGTTTTGCCAACTAGCCTTTAGATTTGTGGGGTTTGGGCTTGTAGTTACTGATTCTAAATAACTTCCAAGAAGTTTGAATTGAGAGCAGCTCCCTCTCTCATTGCGGCCCATAACTTGATGGGGGGACAGGGAGTTTCTATTACTTGGTTCCAGGCCTGGGTCCTCCTCTGATCTGCTGTGTGGCCTCATTTGAGTCACTTCCCCTTTCTGGGTTCTTTCTCAGTCTCTTGTGATGCAAAGGAGGCTCATCGAAATTGCTTTGGAAATGTATTTTTTTTTTTTTTTTGGCCACACTGCGTGGCATGCGGGATCTTAGTTCCCTGACCAGGGATCGAACCCGTGCCCCGTGCAGTGGAAGCGCAGAGCCCTAACCACTGGACTGCCAGGGAATTCCCTGGAAATTTATTCTTTTTTTTTTTTTAATTTATTTATTTTTGCTGTGTTGGGTCTTCGTTTCTGTGCGAGGGCTTTCTCTAGTTGTGGCAAGCGGGGGCCACTCTTCATCGCGGTGCGTGGGCCTCTCTTGTTGCGGAGCACAGGCTCCAGACGCGCAGGCTCAGTAGTTGTGGCTCACGGGCCCAGCCGCTCCGCGGCATGCGGGATCCTCCCAGACCAGGGCTCGAACCCGTGTCCCCTGCACTAGCAGGCAGACTCCCAACCACCGCGCCACCAGGGAAGCCCCTGGAAATTTATTCTTGACTGCCTAGAAGAAGATGCTATGTAAAGAAGAGACTTCAAGGCTCTGTCAGGCCAGGAAGTCGAGCACCTGAGCCTCTGAGTCCCCATTGTTCTCCTTGGGGAGGCTTGAACAGGGTGTCCCCCTGGCAGACTGGCTTGCCCTGGTGACTTTTCTCCCTGGTGTGTTTCTCCGGCAGGTGAGGCGGACCCTGTTCATCACAGGACTCCCCAGAAACGCAAAGAAGGAGACCGTGGAGAGCCACTTCCGGTGAGCAGGGCCGCTTCCACTGGGAGGGAAGGGGAGGGAGACCCTAGGAGGACGTGGCCCAGCCACAGAGCCGCGGATGCTGCCCTGGGCAGGCTCTGCTGGGGCTCTGAGGGCCTGGGCTGGGGCGGCACGTCCTCTGCCAGCAGCCGCGGCTGCCCACGTGACCGCAGTAGCCAGAATACAGGCCAGGGTGTGGGGCAGGTAAACATCTTGAGAGCTCAGGGGCAGAGAAAAAGATTTATAGAAACAACACGCCCACACATCCCCCACAAAAAAAAAAAGAAAAGAAAAGGATTCACCCTGGGCTTCTCAGCATCAGCTCTGCAGAGTAAGAGAGACCCGAGAGATAGCAGTCTTGGCGGCGGGGAGGGACCTGGGCCCCGCTCTGCGTTTCGTGGTTCATCCTTCTGCTCAGCACGTGTCTCTCGAGTCAGCACCCCGGGTCCGGAGCCCTGTCCTCACAGAGCTCGCTCATGGCTGTCCCAGCAGAACCTCCTTTCCAGCAGCCTCCTCTGAGCACCTGCACCGGGGATACCTGCAGGTGGAGGCTAGAGGAAGGGCCTTCCTGTGAGAAGGAAATTGTGTGTACGGTGCGATGAACACAGGGCATCTCATGGAGCTTCAGGAAAGGGGGTGCTCGGGGGAGAGGCAGGCCGGGAGGGCTCCCAGGACCCTGGGCTGGAGGACTTGAACCTGGGCTAGGGAGCTGAGGCTTCAGTCTGTATTCATTCCTCATCAGCAGTCATTAATTTGTAGTATGGATTAGGGGTTGGCTGTGGCTTGGCTTTGCACTATTTATGAAGAACACTTGCTAAGCAAATTATTAGTGTAAACAGAATTGTAAAATGAATGTTTAAAATTTATTGACCTCTCTTTTAGAAACTCTAAGTATTTTAGAAATATTTTTCTATATGTAAACATTGGGTACTGGAATCATTTTTCTCTGTTCCTTGAAACAGCTCCCCAAAGTTGCCTGTTAGGCAACATTTGGAAACAGTAGCTCCACTTAATATATTACCTTAAAGAGAAAAAAAAGTCCTCTCATTCCCATTACAAACACTGAATCACACTTCCTCCTATTTCAGGCAGCCCTTTTAGTGAACACTGCTGCAATCCATGGGGATTGATGTGTGAATTTGCCTTGTAGCAGGGATGCATACACCATTGTTCTCTTCCGCAAAGCTCATAATGGGACCTGAAATTGTCTACCTGACATGTCTATGGGCTGTGTCTCTCTCTCTCACTAAAATGTAAACTTATCCAGGCTCCATCCCAGTGCCTAGCAAGTAGTAGGTGGGGATTTACACGGTTCAGGAATGCCCAGGAGTTGCACGTAGGATTTTGCGTATATGGTGAGGGAGCATCGTACGCTGGGTACAGGCATGGGCCCTGGAGCTGGGCCGCCTGGATTCACTTCCTGGCTCAGACACTCACTAGCTGTGTGATCTTGGGCACAAGTCATTTTACCTCTCCGACGCTTATTGTCCTCATCTGTAAAATGGGGACAAAAACCTCACGGGTTATGGTGAGGATCAAATAAGTTAATGCTCTAACAGTACCTGGCCAAGAATAAGTATACATACGGCATACTTACAGTATTTTACTATGATTGTTAATGCATGTGTAGACATTTACTGGGCTGAGGGTCCTTTGCTTTCATGAGACCAAAAAGGTCTGTGATTTTCAAAAGGGTCACAAACTGAATAGGATTTCAGTGATGGTCCAGAGTAGAAATGACCTAGAGCAAACAATAAATTGACTCCTTTGCATGGGTGGAGGAGGTAATGAATAGTGTTATTTTTTTTCTTCAGGAGAAGTACTGACTGATTTAAAGCCAAGTGGGTATAAATTTGTCAGTTTCAGGCAGTTACTTTCATGCTATTTAAAAGGACCTCTTTGTATTACATTTCAAACTTTCCCCCTTTGGTAAAAGGCAAAGAGGAAAGAGGTCTCCCCTGGCACAGAAATGAGCAGTGTAATTTCTCTGACACCCCTGGAGTCTTGGGGGTCTCTCCTGCCTGGGGGGGTTCTCTTTTCCAATGGCTGTCTTTTGCTTCTGATCTGCCCTGGGCACAGAGACGCGTATCCCACGTGTGAAGTGGTGGAGGTCCAGCTGTGCTACAACGTGGCCAAGCTGATCTACCTGTGCAGGGAGAGGTAAGGGAGGGCCGGCAGGGTGGGCGGGCGTGGGCTGAGCTGGCTGCATCTTTCTGACTCCTTCCCTCTGAGGTGCCATCCTCCTTCCTTGCTGGCCCCGGATCCCTTAGCGAGGAAAGGAGCGGAGTGGCTCTGTGAGTCCCACCACAGGATCGTGAGTCTGAAGTGTGTCCCTCCCACTGCAGAAAAAAGACAGAGAAGAGCCTGACCTATTACACAAACCTGCAGGTGAAGACAGGCCAGCGGACCCTCATCAACCCCAAGCCCTGCGGCCAGTTCTGCTGCTGTGAAGTGAAGGGGTGTGAGTGGGTGAGGGCCCACAACCCCGGGAACGTGGGCGCTGGGTCCCCCGAGACCTGCACAGGGCCACGTCATCACAAGGGCATGTGTCCTCTGGTAGGAGGACGCCATCTCCTACTACACACGCATGAAGGACAGGCTGATGGAGAGGATCACAGAGGAGGAATGCAGGGTCCAGGACCAGTCCCTGGGAATGGCCTTCATCACCTTCCAGGAAAAGTCCATGGCCACCTAGTGAGTGTGGGCATGTTCCTTGTCTGCCTCTGTCCAAATTGCTGTCCCTCTTGGACAGAGACGGTACTGCTGAACCGCCACTGCTGGGATTTGTTTGTAGCATTTCCATCTCCTGCGGGCGTGGCTGGGATTGGGGGCAGCCATCCACACCCACTACCTTGGTGAGCCTGGCCAATGTTTGTGTGACAGCTGGGTATGGGTGATTCCAGCTGAGCCCCTCTTGGGTGGATATGGCCTTACCCCACTGCCGGGCTCTCACCAGCTGCCCCAGGGATCTCATTGCCTCTATGACCCAGCATTTCACCAGGTGGGGTGGATGCCACCCTCTTTCATGTACCCACTCTGGAGCCACAGATCTTCCTTCTGTGCGTGGCCTTCCCATCTCCCTACAAATGCACTGCTGTGGGGGAATACCTCTGGGCACTCCAGGATGCTCACTGCTGCTGAGAGCCTGGCCCAAGGGAGTGGGTTTTCATAGTGCACCTTGGCATGAGCTCTAGCTCCTAAAATGCTCTCATGCCTGGGATCTCCATCTCGTCTTGCCTCGGGAGCAGCAGGGGATGGGGTCGGTAGAGGGAGACGGAAAGGAGTTGGCCCAGCAAATGCTCCTTCCCCGTGCCTTCCGTGCTTCGGGCATCGTGAACCCTGGGAACAGACTCCTGGCTGTGCCTTGCAGACTCTCAAGTGAGGCTGGGGTGGGGACGAGGCCAGTGGAAAGAGGAAGAGTGTTCTGAGACAGGAGTAGGGGCGCTGGTGGGTTCTTTGTGGGAGACTAAAGGGGGAAGGAGTGGAGAGGGCGGGGCTGGGAGTCCTAGGGAGGGGCATCTTGGAGTCGTAGGTGATGAAGCCTAATGCTGCTATGGGGCCTGGGAAGAGGTGAGGGAGTGGAAAAGTGAGGCCCCGGGCCTGGCAGCAGGATGTCCAACTTCATGGACAGGGCAGAGGGGGCCGCAAGGAGGAGCCCTATGTTGGGGCAATGCCAACAGCATGGGAGCTGGGGTCAGACAGGGTGCAAAACCTAACTCTGAGAGCCTCAGTTTCCTCATCTGTAAAATAGGAATGGTAATCCCTGGCTTAGAGGGTTGTCCTGAGGATTAAGCAAAATTCTGCACATAATGTGCTAAGAATGGCATCTCTTTCATAGCACTAATTATAGCATGAGTACAATAAACTAATAATAAAGCAAAGGTCCTGTGCCATGGGGCTCCCACTCTCACACAGTCCTTTCTGCTGTATGGGTACATGGTACCCCGAGGGGTCTGAACCCTGGCCATTTCTACATTTCCTGGCAGCATCCTGAAGGACTTCAACGCCTGCAAGTGTCAGGGCCTTCAGTGCAAAAGTGGCCCGCAGCCATCCTCCCACAGCACAGAGCTCTGCACCTCCAAGTGGACGGTCAGCTTCGCTGCTTACCCCGAAGACATCTGCTGGTGAGCCCCCAGGCTGGCAAGGGGCGGGAATGGGGCCTGGGAGCCCTGCAGGGCTGCCCAAGTCACCTGGAAGCACAGGTGTGACCTGGCACTCAGAGAGACACTCATACTCTCCTGCACCCCTTTGGGCAGGGGGTGGGAGGCGTGATGGGGGTGGGTGGTGTGTCCACACCCACGACTTCACTCCAGTGTTTCTCCCCAGTATCAGCAGCGTCTGGTAGGATTATAATGGCAGCAATGTATGTAATTTTAAGTTTCCTTTTAGCCACATTAAAAAAAGTAAAAGAAACTGGGGAGTTCCCTGGTGGCCTAGTGGTTAGGATTTCAGGCTTTCACGGCCATGGCCCAGGTTCAATCCCTGGTCAGGGAACTGAGATCCTGCAAGCTGCACGGCGAGGCCAAAAAACACCAAAAAAACCACAACAAAAAAACAGGTCTTAGGGCTTCCCTGGTGGTGCAGTGGTTGAGAGTCCGCCTGCCGATGCAGGGGACACGGGTTCGTGCCCCTGGTCCGGGAAGATCCCACGTGCCGCGGAGCGGCTGGGCCCGTGAGCCATGGCCACTGAGCCTGCGCGTCCGGAGCCCGTGCTCCGCAACGGGAGAGGCCACAACAGTGAGAGGCCCGCGTACCGCAAAAAAAAAAAACAGGTCTTAAAAAAAAGAAAAAAAGTAAAAGAAACTGTTAAAATTAACTTTAATAAGAGTTCTCCCTCTATATCTAAAATATTATCATTTCAATATGTAATCAATTTTTTTAAATTGAGATGTTTTACAGTCTCCTTTTCATACGTAGTGTCTTTGAGATCCAGCATGTATGTGCCACTTCTGGCCCATCTCTGTTTGGACCAGCCACATTTCAACACGCAGTAGCCTGCTGTGGCTCGAGGCTGCTGTATCAGACAGTGCGGCCCTGGGTTAGGTGCCAGCTGCCTCTCTAGCCTGGGGCACAAGCTGGTGAGCTGAGCTGTGTCCACAGGAGCCTTAAGCACGATGCCGAGGGTGAGGACGGCCCGGCAGAGGCCCCAGCATGGCTCGCCATCCAGCCTGGCCTCAGTTCCTGGTCCAGAGCAGGGTTTGGGCGCTCATCTCCACCGGCTGTACTTCAGCCCCTGGCAGTCCTGCTCTTTGGTTCACTGAGCTTTCTAAACTTGGGACTGGTTTGTCGGTCTGCTCTTGGTGGGGTGAGAAGCCAGGGCGGGTTCCAGGCCTTTTGCTTTTGTCCCCCGCCTCCCTCCAGCTCACACCACAGCTCACGGCCCTGTGGGGAGTCACGTGTCTTTAGTGCGTCTGAAAAACGCCATGTTGGAGCCTTGTTTGGTCTGCTAGGGGGCTCATGGCATCTCTTCGAGTAGGTTCTGGCTCCTAGACTCTAGCTGCAAATAACCTGTTTTCCCTCTGAGCTCATAGGGACCCCAAATTCGACCTTCCTATAGCTGAAGGTCAGTGCAGGACACTTGCCTGTGCTCCCAAGGTCCAGATGGACCCTCAGCCAGAGCCCTCAGTCTAGTCTCTTGCCTTGCCTAAATTTGACCTTCTGACTCACCCAAGCCGTGGGCACTGTAGGTGTCATAGGTGGCCAGAGCCTGAGAGATAAACCTCCAAGGCCTGTGTCCTCCCCTCTGCAGGAAGAACCTCTCTATCCAGGGCCTCCGCTGGTGGTTCCAATGGCTGGGCATCAACTTCACTCTCTTCTTGGGGCTGTTTTTCCTGACCACGCCCTCCATCATCCTGTCCACCATGGACAAGTTCAACGTCACCAAACCCATCCATGCGCTAAATGTGAGTGACCGTTCTGCAGGACCTCTCCCAAGAGGGCATGGCGGGTGGGGGAGGAATGGGACCAAGAGCCGTGGGGGCCACTGAACCAGGAGGCCGTGTCACTCGGCTCATGTGCTTTTAAGCCCTGAGCAGGCATGGCCACATTTATTACAGTGTCTTTATAGTAACATTATGTAGATATACATATGTGTATATACTTTATGTATACATGTGTGTGTATATGTGTTACTATAGAGACATAGATACAGTGGAATCAATCTAAATGTTCAACAGTAGGGGTAATTTGTGTTGAATGAGGTATATTCAGTCTGACAGACTGTTAAGCATCCATTAAAAAATTGTATAGGGCTTCCCTGATGGCTCAGTGGTTGGGCATCCGCCTGCCGGTGCAGGGGACGTGGGTTCGTGCCCCGGTCCGGGGGGATCCCACGTGCCGCGGAGCGGCTGGGCCCATGAACCGTGGCCGCTGGACCTGGGCGTCCGGAGCCTGTGCTCCGCGGTGGAAGAGGTCACAACAGTGAGAGGCCCGCGTACCGCAAAAAAAAAAAAAAAAAAAAATTGTATAGACTTTGTGGCAGACATGGGGTTTTACGATAAAAGCAGAATATAAAATTATCTCTCAGCAATGGTTATAGTGATGTGCCAGTGATGTGTGTGCAGGATGGCTGCTACGGGGAGTGGGTAGCAAAGAATGCAAAGCGCTTCTCTGATTGGCGTGGCAGGGTCATGAATCCAGTTTTCTTTTTATATGTCAGTTTCTGATAATCCTGTTGTAAAGTTACTTATTCTAGATAGGTAATGAATGATTTTTAAGGATCTTAGATGAATTGATAACAGCTGGACACTCCCTAAAAATGGCATCTACTTGGTTTCCCATAATCAGCTTTGCTGAAATATCACTCCACATCCTTTTCGTGTTTTCAGTTCCACTTGGCATTTGGTTAATCACACTCTGGGAAAGCACAGTGGGCTGGAGGGCCTGAGGGCCTGGTCCTTGCCCTGCCATTCCCTAGCTGATGAATTCTGAGCCTTTGTTTTTCCTCTAAAAACTGGCTTTGTCCTCTGTAACACTCTGCTATGTTATACTCATGGGGCCGTTGTGATGATCAAATGACTCAACAAAAAATATGTAAGTTTTGTTTAGATCTAAAGCATCTACATGTTTATTCCTTTGCCAGTCTTTTGATGTATGGTCAAGGCCTGTTCTTTTGAGGAAGGATCTGCTGATTAGATTTCCCCTTTGTGTATTTTATATAAAACACACGCTTATTTCATTGTTTGTGATTCTAGTTTTGGTTTCTTACAGTCAAGCAAGAACTTAAAGATACTTGCAAAGCTGTTCAAAGTATAGAACCCTCCTAGATTTCGTTTCCCTTGGTCTTTTACAGTTAATTCACTCTCATCTAATTCAGCAGCATTTTTGAGAAATTGGCCTTTATCAAGTCTTTCCAATGTATCCAACTTAGTTTTCAAAGAAATCTCTCTGTTGCTATGCTCCTTTTATCAGAGAAGGGAATAAGTTAATCGAACCATGTAATTGCAATAACAAGTACAACAGGCATAGATGAGATTGGGAACAAACACGAAGCAGTTCTGGGAAGCTACGACTGGGCCAGTGGGAGCTGAGTGGGCAGGCGGCTGGGGAAGGGCTCTGGCCGTCAGTGCTCTGTCTGTCTTTGGCGCCTGTCGTTGGCTTTCTATACGGAATGGAGGAGGTTATCTCTCTGGTCAGTAAGACAAGTGGAGTTCAGTTGTATGTGAAGTTGCATTCTTCGCTCTAAAGAGCTATACAGGGACTTCCCTGGCGGTCCCGTGGTTAAGACTCTGTGCTTCCACCGCAGGGGGTACAGGTTCGATCCCTGGTGGGGGAACTAAGATCCCACGTGTCACGTAGCATGGCCAAAAAATTTTTTTAAATAAAAATAAGAAAAATAAAGCACTGGGGCTTCCCTGGTGGCGCAGTGGTTGAGAGTCCGCCTGCCGATGCAGGGGACACGGGTTCGTGCCCCGGTCCGGGAGGATCCCACATGCCGCGGAGCGGCTGGGCTCGTGAGCCATGGCCGCTGAGCCTGCGCGTCCGGAGCCTGTGCTCCGCAACGGGAGAGGCCACAACAGTGAGAGGCCCGCGTATCACAAAAGAAAAAAAAAAAGAAAAAGAAAAAGAAAGCACTGTACAAATGTCAGGTGCTGTTATTGTCTGTTCAGCCAACATTATCTACCCTGTACCAGGTACAGTGTTGGTTCTGGGGGACAAAAGTGACCCAAATCCCAGAGGTCACTGAGTCACCATGCCAACAGGTCACGGCCCAAAGCCCCCAGGGCTCACAGCGCTCTCTGCTATGGACTGTTTTCTAGGACCCCATCATCAGCCAGTTCTTCCCGACCCTCCTCCTGTGGTCCTTCTCGGCCCTGCTGCCCACCGTCGTCTACTATTCCACGCTGCTAGAGTCCCACTGGACCAAGTGAGTTCCCTGGGGCTCGCCCCTGAGCTGGGTGTCTCTGATGCCCCCTCCCCACCAGCGCGATGGGCATACAGCAGGGGCCTTACTGGGGACGCCCGGTGCATCTGAGGGACTGTGAGGGCTCCCCTCTGACTTCCTGCAGGTCAGGGGAAAACCGAATCATGATGACCAAGGTCTACATATTCTTGATCTTCATGGTGCTGATTCTGCCCTCCCTGGGCCTCACCAGGTACCTATTACCACCTCCTGCTCTAAATTCAGAACCAGGGTCACAACAGAGAACACTGTCCTCAAGAAAATGCAGATGCTTTGGGAGTGGTTGCAAATTCCTGACAACATTTAAACCTGTCACACTCACTTGGCATGCAGCTGTGCTGGCCCACTGATTCTTCCAGAGATATGATCTTTCTGCCTTAAAAAAAAAAAGCTTGAAAATGAAACTTAACATGGACCTTCCACTTAGGGAGAGGGTCTAATCATGGCTTTGGTTATTTTGAGGAAGGAAGTTTCTGTTAAAGCAGGCCCTGATGAGTTACGGTATAATAAGTAGCATCTTAGAGAACCAGGGTAGATCTTGAGATCTGGCCTTTTTAAAAAAAAAAAAAAAAAAAGCAGAAAGCAGAAGAAAATGAAAACATATGCGGTGATCACATGGACTGTTGGAAATAAGTTTTTACGGGATTCATCTTTCTTTCAGTTTGGATTTTTTCTTCCGGTGGCTCTTTGATAAAACTTCCTCGGAGGCCTCTGTCAGGTTGGAGTAAGTATCAGCCACACTGAGTTTTGGAGCCACGTCCCCCAGGGACTTGGGCTGGGGCTGCAGTGGGGGGAGGGTTGTCTGTCCTTCAGGGCCTGTGGACTCCCCGCACCACTACAGGTTCCTGGCGGGGCTGCATCAGGGGAACTGACCCACTTTGTGCTACAAGTTCAGAAGTGTGGTTAATCTTTTAGGTTGAAACTCAATTAGTGGCGTTCTCATTCATTCTTTGAAACTTACTTACTGAGAACAGAACCTCCTGGGGAGAAGGAACTGCTGGGTCTCAGTGGTGCCAGGGAAGGGGGAAGGAGAATAATAATTAACGCAGCAACCAGAATGACTGTCTGGTCCAGGATTAGTTTTGCTAGGAGAGAGGAGTTGAACTTATTTCTAATGTGTGTCCTCGTTAGTATTTTCAACTTGTACCGAACCCACTTAATAGTAATAGCTGTTATTTAAGAAGATGCTATGCTAAATGCTTGATTCTTTTTTTCATTTAATCTTTAAACAAGCTATGAGTCAGAAATTTGACTATTTCCATTTTACAGATGAGGAGACTGAGGCCCAGACATGCTGAAGAAAAAAAGGCTACCCAGCTAGTTAAGAGACAGAGCTGGGATTCATCCCCAGCCCCTACTGTACTAAACTTTAAGTCCTAATGTAGGCCCGAATGTCCAAGATAGACTTTTCCAAAGGACTGTTCACAGAGAAGCCTGGCCGTGCCTATCTGAAAGGATAGAGTGAATTTTCTTAAATGGGTTCTCGCTGGGTAAACTGAGGACTTGGGAGCTGGCAGCCACAGACAGACACACCCATACCCAACCAGCTCGGGTCTAGGTTGACAGTGACTTCCAGATGGCCAAATCCGTGGTCAGTTCTGAGTCCCGTCTCTGCTCAGTCACGGGCCCCTCTCCCTCTCGGGGCGCTCAGCTCGCACACCCGGTGGTTCCCCAGGTGCGTCTTCCTGCCCGACCAGGGCGCCTTCTTTGTGAACTATGTCATCGCCTCGGCCTTCATTGGCAACGGCATGGAGCTGCTGCGGCTGCCCGGCCTCATCCTGTACACCTTCCGCATGGTCATGGCCAAGACTGCAGCCGACCGCAGGAACATCAAGCAGGTACAGAGGGTGGGGGTGGGCGCCGCCTTAAAGTCCCAGAGCCTCCCCGCCGCCCGCGTTTACCCAGCTGCCTGCTAAGTGCCGGGCAGTCTGCTCAGGACCTCTCAACTGGGCCCAGGGCTGTGGGGGGAGGAGGTGTAAGGAGCCTGGGTGAGGGCCTGGCTAGGTCATCCTCCATGCTGACTCGGGCTGGAGGAGAGAGTGGGGATTCTTGCATTTTAACTGGGCTGATCACACACACACACACACACATACATACATTTCTTTCCCATGGACCTTCATTTGCATAAATTCTTAGATTACTACAGAGGTCAAAGCATTTTGGACTGGTGGCATTTGTTCCAGGACTCTCTAAATTGGGTGTGTGGGGTTCTCTTTTATTCTCCTTCGCCACTGTGGGAACCATAAGAGGAGAAGCCCTGCATCCTGTCATTTAATCCTCAGAGCCCGCTGTGAGATGGGCGCTACTGGAGCTTGCTTTGCAGACGCACAGACTAAGCCACTGGGAGGTCAAGTGCTTGGCCCAGGACACACGGCTAGAAGGGGCGGAGTGATGTTGGGTCTGACAGAGTCTGTGGAGGATCATTCTACAGTCAGATGTACCCCCTGTGCCCTCTGGGGGCTCACAGGCCTGTTGTGTAGACAGGATTAGAACACGAGAAACACTACGAAAACACGAGTCACTGTGCCTTTCGAGGTCTGGGTGTGAGCCAGGTGAAGCTGGAGGAGGTTTGTGGAGGGATAGAAGGGGCCTTGAGAGGTGAGGGGCGCGGTGAGGCTCCCACTTCCAAAGTCCTCCCGACCACTTGGAGTGCACGGAGGCGGGCTGGTGTGGACCAAACCCCTAAGCCCCTCACCACCTCCCCCTTCCAGAACCAGGCCTTCGAGTACGAGTTTGGAGCCATGTATGCGTGGATGCTGTGTGTCTTCACCGTCATCATGGCCTACAGCATCACCTGCCCCATCATCGTGCCGTTCGGTGAGTGGCCCTGGGGCCGGTCCCAGGGTGGGTGGATGGCTAATTCTGCCGAGCACCCCAGGACAGCCATCAGCAGGGCGTCATGGAGCCCCACAAGCAGAGGGCCTCTTGTAGCCACAGGAACCGTAAGCTGCCAAGGAGCCACAGGGGACACCAGATTTAATTTCACTTCTCGTGGATTCCTTCCACCGGCCTTCCAGACTGTGAGCTCTCTTAGTACCCCTCCTGGTCTGAAGGCCTCTGCCGGCTGACGGCTTCATTCTTGGTTGATCCTCCGGCAGCAGCTGGGACTGCGCCAGCAGCACTGGTGGAGGCTCTGGTGTTTGTGCTCTGGCAGCCACTGTCGCTCTCCACGCGGGTTGTCACACTTAATTCTCTCACGATCCTTCCTTCGAGGCAGGTCTTGCTTCTGTCCCCTTTTCACAGATGAAGCACTTAACGCTTTGTTAAGTGAGGATTAGAGCCCAGATGTGAACTCAGGACTGTTTGACTTAGAAGGTCAAGGTCTTGCAGTTAAAATACACCCTCAGGGGCCGGCAGACAAATGGAAGCGTCTGGAAGGAAACAGAACACCCAGGAGATGGGTGGCGGTGACAGCTGTAGTTTAGGGAAAGGAGGAAGTGTGCGCTTCCCCTGTGCACGCTCTCGTGCTGTTCTAAAGATCTACAGCAGTGTGACTGTTTCAGAACAACAACGAAAAATGTTTTTGAAGAACCTGACGTAATAGAAAAGGCAGCACCCACCCACCTCCTGTGCCATCCCTGGGTTTAGACCCTTGGGCATCTGTTGGCAGTGACGGTACAGGGGGTCAGCTTGGGTGGGAGAAGGAAGGGAGCGTGGGAGCCCTGAGGGATAAGGGGTGGGGGCTCAGCGTGGGAGGAAGTTGAGGCCAGGCCTCTGGTGTAAAGTTGCCTCTTTCCCCAAAACGGTCCTAGCATGTCAGCGTTCCGTGGGGACAGCAGCACAGACGCCCCTACTCGTGGGTCAGAAAGCGGCTGGGAGGGGGCAGGGGGGGTGGGGAGAGGAGAGGTGGGGAGAGAAGGAGAAGGAGAAGAAACAGGAGGAGCCAGGACGTGCACGTGTGCACGTGTGCACGTAGCCCAGCCGCGGCCCCAGCCCAGCTCCCCGCACAGACAGCCACCTCCAGGAGGAAGGGCGGAGAGTGGCCCCCGTGGCCCAGCCACTGTCCAGCTCACGGCCCCGGCTCTGCAGGCCTCATCTACATCCTGCTCAAGCACATGGTCGACCGGCACAACCTCTACTTCGCCTACCTGCCGGCAAAGCTGCAGAAGAGAATCCACCTGGCAGCCGTGAACCAGGCCTTGGCTGCTCCCATCCTGTGCCTCTTCTGGCTCTACTTCTTTTCCTTCCTGCGCCTGGGTGAGCGGCCCTTCTGACTGGGGTGGGGGTGGAGGGCATGGAGGCAACACTCGGCCTCCTATTCCCGCATCCACACCAGCCAGTCAAATCCCTTCCTGTTTTTTTTTTTTTTTTTTTTTTTGTGGTACGCGGGCCTCTCACTGTTGTGGCCTCTCCCGCTGCGGAGCACAGGCTCCGGATGCACAAGCTCAGCGGCCATGGCTCACGGGCCCAGCCGCTCTGCGGCATGTGGGATCCTCCCGGACCGGGGCACGAACCCGTGTCCCCTGCATCGGCAGGCGGACTCCCAACCACTGCGCCACCAGCGAAGCCCCCTCCCTTCCTGTTTTAAGCGCATCAACTTGGTGTCCAACCAGAAGGTGGTACCCAAGGGTGGGGGCTGCTTGAGCAGCACTGACAACCCAGGTCTAAGCTGCCCTGAGGTCAGGTGTGACCGGTGAAGGCCGGGTCGATCCCCCAGACAGCCTTACAGGGACAACGGTCCCTTTACCAGCTGTGGAGGGGCTGAACCAGACAGGGGGAAGCTAGTCCGCGATGCTCTCTGCGGGTGTGGATGGGCCCAGGTCCTCACACGTCACAGTGTGGAGGCGGTGAGGACACGCAGGAGGGAGAACTGCCACTCTTGAGGAGGAGGAGGAGGCAGGAGAGATGTGTGACTCTGCCGGGGGCACTGGAGACGGGAGGGAACCGACCCAGCAAGGAAGCTGGCAACTGGCCTTGGACTCGGTGCCCCAGCACCTGAAATCTGACCAGGGATAATGCCAGCTGCTCAGTGGGTCACTGTGACCCTGCCTGTGAAGATACCATCCCAGCTGCTGGAGATGGTGGGAAGGGGGTGGGTGATGCCTTCTCTTCATCTTCGGCCTGAGAGAGAAGCCACACACAGTTCCTGCACCAGGTGTGACTTCCCCCCCACGCCAAGGCTGGCATCCCTTTGTCCCCAGGTCTGAAGGCTCCCCTCACCCTGTTCACCTTCCTGGTGCTTCTGCTCACTATCCTGGTCTGCCTGGCCTACACCTGCTTTGGATGCTTCAAGCACCTCAGCCCTCTGAACTACAAGGTAAAGGGCCCCTCCCCCACTGTTGCCCAGCCAGGGTCTGGGAGGAGGAGATGGTGGCTTCATTCTCCATCCCTCCTCCACCTCTTCCCAGATCAACAGATCAACAGCCCTCTCCAGATTTTATTTATCCACGGGGAAGGCGTGGGTAGTTGGGTGTGATGTGTAGCTTCCCTCCCTGCCCCCTTCCCTGCTCCCTGCACTGCCCACACCATCCTCTCTTGGGCTGCCGCTGGGAGCTTTGTGCCAGCTGGTACTATTATTCTGGGTGTTAATAGTCTGTTTGTTTAGAGGGTGTTAGTTCAGGAAGATCGGTTTTGTTTATCATTGCAAGTTTTTGCTGTTGTCTGCAGACGGAAGAATCAGCAAATGACAAAGGAAGTGAGGCGGAGGCCCCCGTGGCTTTACCATTCACAGTAAGTGCGGTTCTTAGCCGAGCATGAGCACCTGCAACGGCCCCGACCAGGTGGGCCCTGCAAACCTGCTTGGATCCTCTCTCGTTAAGACAGAAGTCCTTTGATCACGTGCCAGGCGGGTTTCTGAATTAACATCATTGGAGAAGGAATCCCTGGTCCCTCTGGATGTTTTCTCTTGCATGTGTGAAGCCACATCCATCACCAGAAGATAATTCGTTTTGCCATGATGTATACCCGTCTCCCTCGGTTTCAGTTGCCTGCTCACTTTCCTTCTCTGCATATTTAATGCTTGGTGAGCCTGGGCCTTTAGTGAAGCCATATCGCAAGGCCCTGCGGTTTGATGAAGCTTTCTCAGAGCATTTTGCCAGCACCTGCCTGTGTGAGGTCCTTTACTATAGGCACCAAGAGGGTGTCACACTAACTCCCCAATGAATTCAACAAAGGAACATTTTACCTGCTATGGAGGGGGGCACAGTGTTAGAAAGACACCAGGACTCCTTTCCTTCCTGGTTCTCCCTGCTTCCGGCCTCCAGGGTCCTGCTCCTAGGGTGGGGTTGGGAAAGGAAGGTGGAGCCACAGACTCCCCGAGCTGTGACCGCCCCGGCCTGACAGGGCTGGGACAGCGCTGATCTAGATCAGCAGCAGCGTTCTTTCCAGTGGCTCCCTCTAAGGTGTCGGGCACTCTTACCAGTGTCTGTCTTTGGACCAGCCCCAGAGAAGGTTTCAGGAAGATTCATTACCCAGAGGCACACCTGTGACTGTGCCTGCCAGACAGGGCAGGTGGATGATGCAGATCCCTCATTCTCAGCCTGGCTCAGGTCGGCAGCTGGAGTCTGGGATTGAGAGGAAACAGAACCTACACAGAGTCGGTCCGCTGCTCAGAAGTCCCACTGACAGCATTCTAAGCCTGCCCTGTGTAGATAGACCTGTTTCCTACATAAAGTGAGAAATTCTTCTAGAATCCAGTGCCAGGAAAAGTTTTGCTTCCTCTGAGAAATTGGTGTGTGTGTGCTTTCTTCTCTATGACCACGAGAACTCTGCGACTGTGTGTTCTGATTTGCTCTGGCTGTTAGGAAAACCTGCAGTTGGCATGTTTTAGGTCCTGATGTCCTAGGTTGATGTTATTTCTTTATGTGTCCTGCATGAGCATTCTGTGTGTCTTCCGGCTGGAGGGAGGCGGGGCGGTAAGGGAGGAACGGGACAGGGACTCTCACGCCCACGCCACCCAAGCACTAACACCCCCATTTGTTGGCAGTCCTACGTGCCCCGGATTCTGAACAGCTTGTCCTCGGAGAAAATAGCCCTGTCCCCGCAGCAGCAGCAGACCTACGGTGCCATCCACAACATCAGTGGGACCGTCCCGGGGCAATGCCTGGATCAGAACCCTGCGGACAGCGTGGCAGCCGCCAGCCAGGAGGCCTGAGGGCCGGGGAGCTGCCGGACTGGTCCAGACCCGGGGAGTTGGGAGGGGAAGAGACACAGGTGGAGAAGTGGCTTGACTCCAACCTCAACCAAGTCAGTACTTCTTTCCGCCTGTTTTAAGCACAACAGCTCTAAAAACATGGGAGCAGAGAGGGGCTCTGGCCCTTGGCTGAGGCGGAAGTGCGGGACTGCCATCAGCTGGTGGTCTTGTCTAGTCCTAGCACTGGTAAGGGGAGGATGTGCAGCTCTGGACTCTCCCTTGCTTGCCCGAGGCTCTGTTTATTTCCAAGTACCCCTTCTGCCTAAGTGCCCAGCTCTGTGGCCGGGATGATGCCCCGATGATTTTCAGCAGGATCATGTGTTGGCACTGTGTCCCTTCAACCCATCAGTGTGGTGACTGTATCAAGTAAGAGAGGGAGGTACTGTGTGGAAGACCTTCTCCTTCTGAGCATCCAGACACTGCCCCCCACCCTCCGGGCACACACGCAACTGATAACCAAAGAGTCCGCAGCAACCGCAGGCCTGAGATGGGTGCCAGGTGATGGTCCAGGTCCATCCCAGCTTCCCCTTCTGGCTATCAGGCCCTTCACACCCCTGCTCCCCGCCCCCCCAGGAGTGAGCTGCAGGGCGCAGGACGGGAGCGGGCCGGTGCTGGGCCGCCCCAGTCTCCTCTACATCCCTGCCATGGTTCTGTGTTTTTCTGCCAGTGACACTGTGGCTGGGTCAGGGTCCCCTACAGCTGGCAGGGACAATGAGGACCACTAATAAAATGCCCATTCAGCCAGACTGGTGAGATGCCACCTCTTCGGGGCCCAGTGCGTGGGGCTCAGCCTCTAGCCCTTGATTCCATCTGTCTGTTCCCTCCAAAGGGAGCAGTGCTCAGGGCCTCCTGGAAGCCAAGGGAGAACTATGGCCACAGAAGGAGGGGCGCAGCCTCTTGCTTTTTCTCTCCCCATGGGATCCCGCGGCTGGGACGCACCTTTGGGCACTTGCCAGAGAAGCTGCCTCCCTACTGCCAGAGGCACAAGCCGGTGTGATGGGTGCCGGCGGGCAGAGCGGGGAGGCCGCTTCCATCCCCGCTGAGGCGAGGCGGGCAGGTCCCCGGCAGGCCCTCGGCCTCACTGCCTCAGGCGGGCACGTGGGAGGACAGAGTGGCCTCCCTCCGGCCCCAGTGGCCCGTCCTGCCTCTCCCAGCCGGGCTGGAGCAAGAGCCCCAGTGCAGACCTGGCAGCTCTGCTGGAAGGGGCACCCCACGTGGGGTTGGGGCTCGACATGTCACTTGTTCCAGCCGCCCTTAGAAGGAAGATCATTTATCATCAAAGCCATGTTGCTTAACACAGTGTGTGGGGAGCGTGTGGAAGGGTAAGCATGGGGTCCCAGCGTGGGCAGGGGACGGAAGCTAGCACATTCCTGGGGAAAGGGGCAACTCCACCAACAGAGGACTGGGAGGGGGCCTCCCTGCCAGCCTCACTTCTACTGGGAGCTGGGCTGGGAGACCGGGGGCTTCCGGGGAAAACGGCGGGTGTCAGGAGGAAGCCTGCCATGCCCGGGCAGGGGCTGCCTGCGAGGTGACAGCCGCTCCCCGCCAGGGTCACTGCTGCTCCAGCAGCCCCATGAACTTGTGGATGTCCTGGGCAAGCAGCTCTGGCTCCTCAAAGGCAGCAAAGTGGCCCCCACGGGGCATGTAGGAATAAGAGATGAGTTTCGGGTACTTGGACTTCACCCACTTTTCTGGGACGTGTATTAACTCACAAGGGAAGGCAGCAAAGCCCGTGGGCACGTGGACCTTTATCCTGGAAGAGACAGAGATCCCACTGAGGGGGAAGCTGTGGCCTGGCCCCCGTCTCCCCCAAAGCAGGGGTTCAGGGGGCTGGGGGTTCAGTTCGCCCACCCACGTGGAGCCATAGAAGGATAGACCCAGGGTTTTAACCGCCCACCTCAATTCCAGCCCTCTCTGGGGCCCTCTTTTCTGGAAGGGCTGCCCCAGCTGGACAGCGTCACCAAGGTGGGGTGGGACAACCTCTAACTCCCACCTTTGTCGCCCTTCCCTTTGCTGCTGCCCGAGAGTCTCCCTGTGAGATCAGGAAAGGGTTCCAGGGAAGTCCCAGAGCCATCACCGCCACCCTAGGACGGCCTCCAGGCCCTGGGGGAGCCCCTCGGGATGTCTGGGGGCCAGGCCTGGTGGTCCCTCCGTGAGCTACTTCTAATGACAGGAATCTCTCCCAATACCCCTGACCTTTATTTATTTATTTTTTTTGCGGTACGCGGGCCTCTCACTGTTGTGGCCTCTCCCGTTGCGGAGCACAGGCTCCGGACGCGCAGGCTCAGCGGCCATGGCCCACGGGACCAGCCGCTCTGCGGCATGTGGGATCCTCCCGGACCGGGGCACGAACCCACGTCCCCTGCATCGGCAGGTGGACGCTCAACCACTGCGCCACCAGGGAAGCCCATCCCCTGACCTTTAAATTGTGTTCTCATCTTACACTCCCGGTACGCACCCAAGGCTAGGCTGTCCTTTACCGCATCCAACGTCCTCCCTTGAGTCCAAGGCCGGGCCATCCCCCTGCTCCCTGCCTCGGAGGCACCCTCCTCAGAAGCCCCGCTCCGGGCTCAGCCGGACTTACCCCTCATGCTTATTGTCCAGTCTCATGTTCTCTTTGTAGAAGCGCTGGGAGGAGGTGATGGTGCCTGTCGTCCAGTAGAGCATCACACCCGTCAGCAGATCGTCCAGGGAGAACTTCCTGGGAAAGCAGACCGGAAGGCCCCTCTCAGTGCTAGGGGCAGTTGTATCACAAATAAGAGCCGCCACTTTCAAGCTGTACGCCAGGCGCTATGCCCTCCTGGCTTCCCTCCTCAGGCCTCACTGCCAGCTTGGTGATCTTATCCTCGTGCCACAGGCAGGCCCAGCCTGGGGTCACCAGAACCGTGATGACAGGTAATGCAGAGTGATGACCATGTACGAGGCAGGCTGTCATCTTGGGTGGTGTCAGCCAACCCCCTCCCTGACCTGCCTAACGGTTCAGGCCAGAAGGGATGAAGCAGGTGAGGTCAACTGAATCCAGAGGCTTTGGCTGGTCACTGCTGGGTAGCCAGGAGGTCCGTGGGTAGGATGCTGCAAACCCTGCTCAGAGGTGGTGCCCACTCCTGGGACCTCAGTGCAGGCCACCTTCAGACCATCCTCAGGGGGGCCCACCCCTGCCAGGCCCTGAGCAAAACCTGATCTCCAGGCAGGCTTTAGGAGCCCTGATCCTGCCCTGACCGGGCACCAAGAGAAGCAGGGCAGGGTCAGCAGCTCCTGGGGCATTTTTATTCACTAGCCCCCAGCTTGCCTCCCCTCCAAACCTGGGTCACCCCAGGAGGGAGCCACGGGGTCCTGCAGAGACCCGCCACACCCGCTCAGCATGGGACACCCCTTTTCTTCTCCAGCCTGGGAACTGCTGAGCAGGTGAACCCCACCCAGACTGCAGAGCCCCACACTCTGGAAGGAAATCATCATTTGGTACCTAATGTTGGAGCACGTGGCCTGTGGACTCTGGAAAGCCCCGCTTCCTCCTGGGCCCACCCGGCCCTCTCCCTCTCCTGCTGCTGGGCTCCCTCAGCCCGGCCTGCGTCCAGAGCCCCCGGAGCCCTCCATGGCCTCTCCTCTGCCCACTTCAGCTGCTGCTTTCCACTGGCTGGGCCTCCTGGGCCTCCGTGTCCCCACTGTTCCCCAACTCGTCCTCCACTCCCCAGCACGTGCCCTTCTTCCCCGGAATAACTGCCCACCGCACCCCAGACCCTCTCGCTCCCCTGACATCACTCACCCGACGGTCCACAGACGTGAGGGGACTCCAGCACGACTGACGCCACGCTCTCCAACTCAGCTGCCACCTCCTCAGAAGGTCCTGACAGCCGTGTGCTCACCCACAGCCCCCCGCCTGCCCTGCCTGCCTCTTTGAGGAAATCCAAGTTCATGGGCCAGCAGCTCCCACCCCCCCCACCCTTCCCTGCTTGAGTCCAGATCTGGGGCTTAGGAGAGCTGTCGCCCCTTGTCCTGGGCCCCCAATGCCTCCATCTGCCTCTTCAAGCCCAAAGGTCAGTCACCTGCCCCCCAACCCCGAATGCCCTCAGGCCTTCCCCTGTCCCCTCTCTCCCGCCCCTGCCAACTCGCCCATACCTCCTCACCCTGCACACCGGAACTGTCCCTGCCGCCCAGGCCTCGCGGGTAGGGCTCTCTCACTAGGTCTGGCCTCCCAGACTCTCTCACTTCTGGTCCTTCTGCAGCCAGTAAGGCTCCTCCCAGCATCCCTGGACGCTGCCCTGCTGCACTCTGTCTGAGGAGATCTACCCTGTGGCTCCAGCTACTAATTTACCAAGAGAACAGTGGAAATAACTCCTTCCAATTCGACCCCTCACCTGAGCCCCAGATCTGTGAGCCCAGTTACCAAGTGGGCACCTCTGCCCGGGCATCCTGCCAGCATCTCCCACTCGGCATGTCTGTGACGAAAATGAGCTCAGCCTGTCTGTGTCCCCGCCAAGCCCTGCTGCCCTCACTCCTGCATTCCCACCCCATCCTTGCTGCCTGGATTAAAGAACATTTGCGGGCTTCCCTGGTGGCGCAGTGGTTGAGAGTCCGCCTGCTGATGCAGGGGATGCGGGTTCGTGCCCTGGTCCGGGAGGATCCCACATGCCGCGGAGTGGCTGGGCCCGTGAGCCATGGCCGCTGAGCCTGCGCGTCCGGAGCCTGTGCTCCGCAACAGGAGAGGCCACAACAGTGAGAGGCCTGCGTACCACACACAAAAAAATAAAAAAGGACATTTGCTGCTCCGCCTGCCAGGCTCCTCAGCTGTATGCAATTAGCTTCGTTGATTCATCAGAAGCCAATTGGCCCAAAATGGTCAGTTTGCCTAATTGTTTGCTTCAGCTATTTAGATGCAGTTGGTCAATTATCTTTTTATCCTTAGAACCACATTTTGTGCCACCAGGGAAGTCCTGAACATCTTTTTAAATGCAATTTTGATAACAAAATGAAAACCAGTCAATGGAAACTGAACAGTTAAAAGAAGCATTTAAACTTGTGAACTGGGACTTCCCTGGTGGCACAGTGGTTAAGAATCCGCCTGCCAGTGCAGGGGACACGGGTTCGAGCCCTGGTCCGGGAAGATCCCACATGCCGCGGAGCAACTAAGCCCGTGCGCCACAACTACTGAGCCTGCGCTCTAGAGCCCACGAGCCACAACTACTGCAGCCTGCGTGCTTAGGGCCCGTGCTCGGCAACAAAGGAAGCCACCGCGATGAGAAGCCTGCGCACTGCAACGAAGAGTAGCCCCCACTCGCCGCAACTAGAGAAAGCCCACGCGCAGCAATGAAGACCCAGTGCAGCCAAAAATAAATACATAAATTAAAAAAAAACAAACAACTGGTGAACTGGCTTTTGGCAAGTTGGCCAAGTGCTTCCACCTCCCCTACAGCTATGACCACAGCTTGAAAACTACCACAGCACCCACTTCCACCCTCCTGCAAGAAGATCCGTGTCCCTTACAGAACACAGCTCTGATCACATCTGTCCCCTGCTCAAAGCTTTGGTGCTCCTGGTAGGCAGCCAAGCAGGAGCTGAAGGGGGAAGCCCGTGGGCGGTCTGGCCCGCCTCACATCTGGCTCCAGGTACTTGTGTGCAAGGAGCAGGGCCGGACCCCTCGCCAGGGTGCTCCCGGTGGCACTCCATTGACCTCTGGGTGCTGCCCAGTGTGGGGCGGGGGAGACAGATCCCAGGGTGAGGCTCTAGGAGGAGCCGCCTATAGGGATGAGTTCTTGGTCTGGCTCCGCTGTCCCTGCTCCAGCCTCGGGACAAGGGACCCCTTCCAAGCACACCGTGCATGTTAATCGCTCCAACCTTGGCTTCTGCTCTGCTCTTTGCCTAAATTCCCTTCTCCGCCCTTTCCACCTGGCGAACTCCTACTCATCCTTTAAGGCCCAGATCAAATAGATTCTCCCAGTCATTTCCCCTCCCTGTCCCTTAAACAAAGTGAATCCTCCTTTCTCTGTGCCCCCCAGTCCTTGGCATGCATCTTTTTTTTTTTTTTTTTTTTTTTTTCTTTTTGCGGTATGCGGGCCTCTCACTGCTGTGGCCTCTCCCATTGCGGAGCACAGGCTCCGGATGCGCAGGCCCAGCGGCCATGGCTCACGGGCCCAGCCGCTCCGCGGCATGTGGGATCCTCCCAGACCGGGGCACGAACCCATATCCCCTGCATCGGCAGGTGGACTCTCAACCACTGCGCCACCAGGGAGGCCCGGCATGCATCTTGAGAGCTCATTTCATCACACAAATATTTATGGAGCACCAACTATATGCCCAGTGCTGTTCCAGGTGCTGGGGCTAGGGCATGGCTTAGACAAAGTCCCTACTTCCAGGGGCAGATCCATTCACTCTTTTCCACATCTTAGCACTGTATCGGGCACTCTCTGTGTCTCTGAAGGAATAACAAAAGGGATGGGCCCTGGAGAAGGTGGGTCAAGACCAACCTTGATGAAGCTTAAGTCAGACCAGGGACCCAGGAGTCTGGCAGCGTCGAGGCCGCAGCCTCCAAGGCTTCGGGAGGCAGGACGGCCTCCCCACTCTTCCTGCAGCCATCCTGCAGGACCGGCTTCCACAGAGCATGCATTCCTACAGCCGTGAGGCCCGGCTCTTCCGAGGTTCAGGGGGGAGGGGCCGTGGGCTGCTCCTACGTCCTGGCCAAAAAGAGGCTCTTGCTGCTCTCTGGACGCCCCGGTCCCAGGAGGAGGCTGTTTAGCAAGCGGAACAGTCTTGAGCCCTGCATCCTATCCTCGACCCCTCCACTGTGAGGCTAGACCTTTCTGGGCCTCAGCTTCCTCCTCCAAAAATCAGGGTTAGGTTGGCCACAGGGTGAGGATTTGTGGGACATCCAGCAACAGATGGAACTTGCTGACCATCCCACCCAGATTAAGCAAGCAGAGATGAAGATGGCGAGAAGGGAGGTGAGTAAGGAAGGTGGTGCCAGCAGCAGGGGTGGATGGGGTCTCACCTCTCCAGGCCTCCATCCTCCAGGTCTCGGAACTCTGGATTGGTCCAGGTAGAAAACTTCTCTAGAATATAGGCAGCCAGTCCCACGGGAGAGTCATTTAGAGCACAGCCTGACAATGGAAGAAGCGAGCGACTCAGGCCTGGGGCCAGGGAGCTGGCCAGCAGGACAGAGGTGTGGTGCTGGCCCCACAGAGCGGCACCGTGGGCAGGAAGCCCGCGTCAGAGCACAGCCCTGCCCTAACTCTAGGAGCACCTCACTTCCTTGACCCTTGGCCTTGGAATCCTTAATGGCAAAGGGGTAACACCTCTCCCACTACCTCTTAGGGATCCATACGCTACATGGGCAACTTCCTTCACACTGAAGAGTCTACGACTCCAGGTTTTGTAGGATCCAAATGAGAAATACATATGAATGCTGTTTTTTAAAAGCGGGCTTTTTTAGGTTTCTATTCTATGATTAGTGAAAAATTAGAAACAACCTAAAAGTCCGAAATAGGGAATCAGTTACAGATCATGTTGATCTACTCATAAGCTCAAAGACTGAGCAAGCATTAAAAATGGCATGGATGGATCTCACAAACAAAATATTCAGCAAAAGAAGCCAGACTCAAAAGAGCACCTATTTGAGGATTCCAATGCATATAAAGTATAAAAACAGGCAAAAGCAATCTATCTGTCAGAGGTCAGGAGGGTGGCTGCCCTGGGCGTGGTGGGTAGTGCCCAGAAGAGGGTGCAGGTGGCTTCTGGGCTGGTGGGTCATGCTTTGTTTCTTGAGTGTGTGCTGGTTATATGGACAGATCCCATTTGCGAAAATTCATCAACCAAAATGTTAGCAAGTTCTTCTGCAGGTCTGGGAGGGGAGAGGTAGGGAAGGACGAGAGGTTTCAGGCGGTTGTCTTTTCTGTTTTGTGCTTTTTTGCATCTTTCAATTTTTTGACAGTGAACATGGATTACTTTTATAATCAGAGGAAAAAAAATTGGTTTTAGAAAACACTGTTATTATCATGAGCTGCCTAACGTGTGTGAGCATGAGACTTGTCACGGAAACTCTAAAAGACTTGGAAATGGGCAAAACAATTTCTGGGTATCCTCTGAGTGGAATTCGGAGAGTTTCTAGTGGACCTTTCTGGAGTCATGTGATTGTCAAGGGGACCCCTCTTCCCTTGTCTTAGAGCTATTTTACAGCTCTGTAAATTGTTGAAAACTGACAGGAATGCAAATGATTCTTGTTCACAGAGAAGCAAAGTAGATCCTAAAGGTTCTCATCACATAGTAAAAAACATTTTTTTTCTCTTTTTTTTTGTATCTATGAGATGTTGGATGTTAACTAAACTTATCGTGCGAATCATTTTGCAACAGATGTAAGTCAAGTCATTATGCTGTACACCTTACATGTATACAGTGCTGTATGTCAGTTATATCTCAAAAAAACTACAAGAAAAATAAATTTGTCCAGTGGAGATTTACTTGAGTTTTACCCTGTAGATTTTGACAAGTTTTGCATCTATTAGCAAATTTACTTTAGTGTTCCCAATTGCCTTCGAACTGTTCTGTTTTACATTTTACTAGTTCCTTTATTAATTAATGAGTTAAGTAAAATCTTTTACACGTGTTCATTTTTTATTTGTATGATTTTATCTTTTTAAATATTTGGGAGGTTTTTATTTACATTTGTAACTTACTTTATTGACAAAATATATAGTATACCCCCCCCACACACACAAAGTATAGCTGTGTGATTAATATCTTTAAAAAAAATATTATTCTTTAACAGGGCCCTGATGGCAGAAACAGTTGCTGGGCCCTCCTCAGTGTCTTGGAGACACTGCCCCCAGGCCCTGGGGCACCCTCCTGCCCCCAAAGCCCCAGGCCTAAAGAGCCCTAGGCTTCGTCCTCCCCCCATCCCTGTCCATCCCTCTGCTTCTCACTGTAGGACTTGGGCTCAGGGGTGAAGGCACCAGGGGTCAAAGCCAACAGGAACACTGATGCCGCTCAGTGGAGTTGTTTGGGAATTTTATGACCATGCATCACTCACGTCTGTGGAGAAATGCCATGTAAGGGTGGAAGGAGCTCTGAGTCTCTCACAAGAGGTTTTCACCCCGTGAACCGTGTTTCTGGGGTGGGTGAGGCTTCCCCCCGGTTGGGAGCCTTGCTGAATGGAATGGATGTAAGCCTACCCGACCCGAACCACTGAGCCAGGCTTTCTTCCGCCTGCCCACTCACCTACGGTGTCCGGCTTGGTGCTCTGGATGTGCAGGTAGCCGCTCTCCCTCATTAATTTGAAGAAGACCTTCTTGAAGGGGTACATCAGCTCCATATCCCTCTTGGTGTAGCCAAAAAGCCTCCCAAAACGCCATCCCAGGAGTAGGATCAGGGTGTAGAAATTTCTTATAATGATTGCCATGTTCAAGTGCAGGCCTTTCACGTGGCTGAGGGCAGAGAAGGGCCAGGGGAGGCTGGGTGACATCAAGGATGGGGAAGCGATGGGGGCGGAGATGGAGGAGAAAGAGGCCACAGGGCTGGAGAGCACAGGGCCAGCCCTCTTCGGCATCTGCCCCTGGGGTGACCACATGGTGGAAAAGCAGGTCCCGGTCAGGCCTCTCCCAGGACTTGGTCCATCAGAACGGTCTACTCCCTGACTTTCCCCTCCTCTAACTGGCCCTCTCTGCCTGGGAACCTGGCCCAGAGTCACCAATCCTGTGTGACACCAAGTGGAGGGAAGATCCACATCGAAGCGCCCCAGACAGAGCTGAATGACGAGGACCCTCCCTTGTCTCCCCTGGGCCCACACATATCCTGCCTGTGTGGCCCCTGCTCCAAGGCTCAGACACTACGCCCAGGCAGGGCCTGGCGTGCATAATCCGCCTCCCTGCACATCCACCTCACATGGGCTGTGCACACACACCTGCACACGTACACACACGCCTGACAGCCACCCTCACCTGGGCACCAGCTGGGCCATGTTGGTGCAGATCAGGGCTCCCCAGTCTCCGCCTTGAACATAGAATTGCTGGAAGCCCAGCCGCAGCATCAGCTTATAAAAGATCCTGGCAGTGGCCACTGAGTTGAAGCCTGGTTGTAAAGGGGAAAGAAGAACCGTGCGGGGGTCACGCCATGGGTCCTCCCGGGCCCTCTGAGATTCCTCATCCCCCCCGCCCCAGGCTGAGGGGAGAGCAGCTCACAGGGGGTGAGAAGGAATCCTGGAGCCCAAAGGTGGGGTGCCCAGTGCCCAGAAGGCAGTGCCCCTGGTGCTGGCCTTGGTGCAGGAGACAGTGAGGGTGTGTGATGGGCTCAGGCCGGTCCGGCTGGGCGTCCGTGGGCCCACGCTGCTTGCGGGGCTTAGTCGACCTCGCTGGCCCGGAACAGTGCAGGGCCCACACATGGACCTGCCCTGAGTGGGCAGCTCCTGAGGACACGAGAGTCCAGGCCCTGAGCCAGCTCTGGACAGTCGTGACACCTGCCACGTCCCTCACAACCTGAGAAGATGCACTGGCCCTTTGGCAATAAAATCGCCCCCATTGCTTCTCTTCCCTCTGGTCTCAGACCCCTCCTTCCTCAGCCTCCTTAGGCTCTGAAGGAAGCTGTCCCAGCTGACTCCCCACCCCTGGGGCAGTGACACAGCCCGCAGCAGCCTGTACCCTTCTTGGAGGATGCCTCTGAGAAGGCATAGCCAGGAATGGATGGACAGATGACTTCAAAAACATGCTCATCGCTCAGGCCATGGTTCTGAGGGTCAGTCAGGAACGGGATGATCTTATAAAACTCGAAGAAGGAGCCAGGCCAGCCATGCACCATCAGCAAGGGCTTTGGGGTCTGGCCGGAGGGCAGCTGGGGGGGCTTCACGTGGATGAAGTGGATGTCCAGGCCTGGGGAGACAGAACACGGTCAGGGTCAGGGGGAGAGGGCCCTGAGGCTGTGGAGGCCACAGTCCCAGCTCTCAGGGCAGCCCATCAGGCTCTGCACCACCAGAGCGGGGCTGCCACCCTCAGCGCCCCCATGGTATTGACTACAGTCACCACCGCTAGTGCTGGCTGCGCGCTTACACGGAGCTCCAGATACCCAGGTGCTTGCTCAGCCCCATGGCCAGCTGCAGCGTGCCCCTGTCACGTGAGAACGTGAGCTCTGTCTGTAAGGCCGGGGCCAGGCTGCTCACACACGGCTTGATTCCCAGAGGCCAGAACAGGTCCTGGCTCGTGGCAGCGCTCAATGAATACTTGTTTAGTAATTTACAAATTGCGGGGGAAAAGCCCTATATATCCAGCGGTAGAGAATGAAATAGATTATAGTTTAACAGTATACTGAAATAGAACACAGTCATCTAAAATGACTTCCCTTGCGGTCAGGACTCCCCGGGCGGTCCAGTGCTTAGGACTCTGCGCTTCCACTGCAGGGGGCACAAGTTCAATCCCTGGTCAGGGAACTAAGATTCCACATGCTGGGCGGTGGAGCCAAAAAGTAAATAAATAAAATAAAATGACAGTGTCGACGTGTATTGAATATGGAAATCAGTTCCATATACATTGCTAAGTGATAAAAGCAAACTACCAAGCCATATCCATCGTATGACCCAATTTTCATAAACAGTCATATGTATGCATATGTTTTCATGGTGTGCATAGGAATTTTCAAGTCTGAAGAGATAAACTACAAGAATATAAGAAGTAGTCCTCTCTGAGCAATAGAATTTCAAGTAAATTATTGTCTTTTTTGTGTTATATGAACTTCTAAATTTTTCTACAATGGACATATGCATAACTTTTTTTTTTTTTTAAGTGGAGAAAATTTTTCTAAGGTAGAGTGCTGGGCACTGGAACACCATCCTGGCCAAGGGCAGGTGAATGGATTCCAGGCCCCACTAGAGTCCCTTTGACAGCAGCCCCTTCCCAGGCAAGTGGCCTGGATTGCGCCTGGATGTTCAAGGCAAACACAGCCAGGGCTGCTGGAACACCTGGAGCCCTCCACCATGAGGGCTGGCACCGATAGCAAGGTCTGTTGTTTATTCATTATACAAATAATCCATGTTTTCTATAGAAAACAGGAAACAAAGGTAAATCAAAAGCGGGGGGGAAAACCACATTGTAATCCCATGATCTGAAGAGAACATTGTGTTGTCTGTCCAACTTTTTGCAACAAATTTTTGAGGGAACAATTTTATATGTATAGAAAAATAGTGACGCTTGTACAGGAAGTTCCCGTATACCACTACTCAGTTTCCCCTACTATTAATCATCTCATGTTAGGATGGTACATTTGTTACAATGCATGAACCAGTACCGATATATTAATAACTAAAGTCCCTACTTTAAGTATGCAGATTTCCTTAGTTTTTTTTTTAAGTTTTAATGTTTTAAATTTTATGGTGGTAAGAACATCTAACACGAGACTTACTGTCTTCACAAAGTTTTAAGTGTATAGTACAGTATCATTATCTACAGGCGCAATGTCCTTCAGCGGATCCTTAGAACTTACTCATCTGTAACTGAAACTTTGTACCCAGTAATTAGCAACTCTCCAGTTCGCCCACCTCCCAGCCCCTGGCAACCACCATTCTACTCTCTTTGACAATTTTAGACACCTCCTATGAGTGGAATCATGCAGTATTTGTCCTTCGGTGATTGGCTTATAACACTTGGCATAATGTTCTCAAACTTCATCCACGTTGTCACGTATCACAGGATTTCCTTCTTTTTAAAGGCTGAATAATATTGGTACCTACAAACAATGGAATATTACTCCGATTTCCCTAGTTTTTACCCAATGTCCTTTTCCTATTCCAGGGTCCCATCCAGGACACAGTACATTTATCTGTCATGTCTCCTTAGTCTCCTCTTTGGCTGTTCAGACAGTTCAGACTTTTTTAAAAAGAGAGAACATAACTTTCTTTTAACAAAAATAGAACCCTACATACATTCTATTTTGGAACCTCGTTTTCTTCACTTAACAATATATCCTGGGTGTCCTTCTATGCCGCTAAATTTACTCCTAAAGTTTATTTTAGTAGGTAATTTTATCTCCTTTGGAACACAGAGCATGATGTGAGATTATTTTTTATTCGAATTCTATCAATCACATTATCATTTGAGTTTAAAGTTAGAAAAAACATACATATACATCCATTCTTGTGTATGCATGGGCTATCCCTGGAAGCGTATGGTTTTGTTTTTTTTAAAATAATTTTATTTATTTATTCATTATTTATTTTTGGCTGCGTTGGGTCTTTGTTGCTGCGTCTAGGCTTTCTCTAGTCACGGTGAGCGGGGGCTACTCTTCATTACAGTGCAGGGGCTTTCACTGCGGTGGCTTCTCTTGTTGCGGAGCACGGGCTCTATGCGTGCGGGATTCAGTAGTTGTGGCACGTGGGCTCAGTAGTTGTGGCTCGCGGGCTCTAGAGGGCAGGCTCGGTAGTTGTGGTGCACGGGCTTAGTTGCTCTGCGGCACGTGGGATCTTCCCTGACCAGGGCTCGAACCTGTGTCCCCTGCAGTGGCAGGTGGATGCTTAACCACTGTGCCACCAGGGAAACCCCTGGAAGCGTATGTTTAACAGAAGCAGACACTGTCCCTGGGGAGGGACAAGGGGGAGCCTTCCTTTTCACTCTGTCTCCTTCTGTACTTTTTGAATTTTAAATACGTAAATTTTTAAAATTAAAAAAAAATGTTAAAATATGCCCTATGGGCCCCCCTTCCCTTTGGGGAGGAAACGCTCTCTCGGTTGCCCTACGTGGTACCGGTAGGTTTTCTGTGCCCAGGCTGCTGGGTCAGAATCAAGAAGACAAACTGGGCTCAGAGGGCAGCACTGAGCCTGGCCAGGGGGTGAGGGGAGGCGGTGGTCACAGCCTAGGACCCGAGCTGAAACCGTGGCCACAGGTGAAGGAAGAACAGACAGGCTGGGAGGCTGGAGAGCTGGGTTCTGGCCCTGAACCTTCACTTCCCTGTGACTCGGGCGACTCCCCCCTCCCGTCTGGAGGTGATGGGCTGGTTTCCCCGGAGGCCTCTGAAGCCCCTGA
Organism: Mesoplodon densirostris; assembly: GCF_025265405.1. NCBI lineage: Eukaryota > Metazoa > Chordata > Mammalia > Artiodactyla > Ziphiidae > Mesoplodon > Mesoplodon densirostris. Next base: position 170,615,312 of record NC_082662.1, read on the forward strand.
ATGTCTCAGACTCTCTGAGAACAGAGACTGATCTGTGGCAGGAGGCCCAGGACATGGGCTGGAGCCAGAAGCTCATCACAGAACAAGGAAGTGGCAGGAACAGGGAGGCCGAATAAGGAGGCTAGTGGGGATGAGGAGAGAGCATCGGGGAGGGGGGGTCAGAGGTTGAGCCTTGAGCAGCCTGGAGCACAGGGGTCAGTGCAGAGACAGAAAGGACCCCGAAAAGGTCCAAAAGTGAGGGAGGAGGATAGCAGCAGAGAGAGTGACGAGGGAGCCTTCTTGGGCCAAGAAGGCTTTTCCTTGGACTGGGGAGCCAGGAAAAGAGACACGTTGAAGGCGTGCTGGGCCCAGGGCTGGGAGGTGGCCAGCTCAGCACTGTGGCGGCGGGGGGGCAGGCGGCACGTGAAGCCGGGTCCAGCAGGAGGACCCACACTGCAGGGCCCAGGGCCAAGGCCAAGCTGCAGGCTTAGGGAAGTGACTGAACTGCACACAGGTTCAGTCACAGTGGGCTGCTTCCGTGATAAACTCCACGCAAGAAACTACCCCCTTTGGAGCACTTGTACCCTGAGAAGGTTTTGTGCTATAAACACTTGATATCCTGTGATGTCGTGAGGAACCCTGAGACGGTCCAGCAGGGTAAGGCTTTCTCAAGCTTGCAAGCCTCCAGGAAGGAAACAGCCCTTTAGTGCCTCTTGCCTCTGGGTTTTGGAACATGCTGTTCCCTCCTCTGGACAACCTTCCCCACACACCTGGCAAACTCCCATCCATCCTTTAAGTTTCAGCCTAGATGCCTCCTCCTCCAGGAAGCCTTCCCTTATACTCCCAGGTGGCATGTGGGGCTCAAAAAGTTCCTGGAGCCTCTTCCCTCATAGCACCCCTTACCACATGCTATAACCATCCCCGAGAGCCTGTGAGCTGGGAAGGCAGGGACCTTGTCTTCTCTGTGTGTCACAAGCAGAATGCTTGGGTACAGGAGGTGCCCTGTCAATATCTGCCGGATGGACATTGAAGAGCTGGGGTAACAGAAGGAGCTGAGTCAAACCCAAGGGAGCCAGGCATCTGGCACCAGGGATCCAAAAGGCAACCTTCGGGGCTTCCCTGGTGGTGCAGTGGTTGAGAGTCCACCTGCCGATGCAGGGGACGCAGGTTCGTGCCCCAGTCCAGGAAGATCCCACATGCCGTGGAGCGGCTGGGCCCGCGAGCCATGGCCGCTGAGCCTGTGCGTCCAGAGCCTGTGCTCCGCAACGGCAGAGGCCACAAAAGTGAGAGGCCCGCGTACCAAACACACACACACACAAAGGCAACCTTCGTAAATTACATACAAAGACCTGTAGGTACTTTGGTTTAGATAAAATGGTTTAGATCCTCGTGTTAGGCTCATGACAGAAGGTATCAAAGTCCTCTAAAGTGCACAGCAACAACTGGTTTATATTTAGAATTATTCTCCTACTTATTGAAGTTACAGATTTAAAAATTATTCTTCAACTTACTGAAGTTACAAATTTTAAGCTCTTCATTAAGCATTTGAGTTCAACTTACAAATATTATTCTATATATTTCTTAATCTAGCAAATGTTGACAGTCATTCTCCAGGAACCTTTGATTAATGGGGCTGCACGTCTATACTTGCTTTATGACACTCCCTTAAACACTGTATAATTTCAATTTCCTTTATAAGAACTTTACTTGATTTGACTAACCAGTATATCTTCCACAAACTTTAAGTAACTCTTACATTTTAATAAATTAAATTTATAAATATGGTGAGGCTTAAATCTTCCAATATTGCATATAAACTCAGGAAGATTTTCATATAAAATCACAGGTCTAAATCCATGACTCAACTACCCACTTTAAATTAGTACTGAAAAGTCGTATCTGTTATTTGCAAAGGCCAAATTCTCTTAAACATTACAAATACCTAAAATTCCAAACACGTGCAATTTCTTCAACATGAAAAATTATTGGTAGAGCAACCCACCGAATGGGAGAAAATGTTTTCAAATCACATTATCTCATAGGGGATGAATATCCAGAATATATAGAGAACTCCTAAAACTCAACAACAACAACAAAAAACAAACAACTCGATTCAAAAATGAACAAAGGACTTGAGTAGACATTTCTCCAAAGAAGAAAAACAAATGGCCAACAAGCACATGAAAACGTGCTCAACGTCATTAATCATTAGAGAAATGTAAATCAAACCCACAATGAGATACTACCACTTCACACCCATTAGGATGGCTATTACAAAAACAAAAACAGAAAATAACAAATATTGGCAAGAATATGGAGAAACTGAGAATCTTGTACACTTCAAAAAATATTTACTCATTTTATTATTTTTCATCCCCAAATACATATAAATGAGAACCTACTCTTCAAATGCAGGGAGGCCCTTGCCTATAATGTAGTATTTATTACATTTACATTACAAAACATTCTCATATGAAAATCAGTATGCAGCTCTTTCACACGCAGTTTTATATATACTCACACACGATATATGTAAGCAGTTAGGACTTTTCTACTTACATGTTCCTCTGGTGGAAAATTAGGAAACTGGACGATTCCCACACTTTTCAGCCTTGGGAAGGTAAATACAACCTCTCTGAACATTTTTTAAGAAGATGAATTTAAAATGGTACAACTGCTAGGAAAAACAGTATTATAGTTCCCCAAAAAAATCAGCATAGAATTACTATTTGACTCAGCAATTTCACTTCTGGGTATATACCCAAAGAACAGAAAGCAGGAACATAAACAGATATTTGTACACTCATAATCATAGCAATATTTTTCACAATAGCTAAAAGGCAGAAGCAACCCAAGTGTCCACTGACGGATGAATGGATAAGCAAAATGTGCCATATCTATACCATGGGATATTATTCAGCCTTAGAAAGGAAATTCTGACACATGTTACAACATGGATGAACCTTGAGGACATTATGCTAAGTGCAATAAGCCAGTCAAAAGGACAAATACTGTATGATTTCATTCATATGAGATACTTAGATTCAGAATCATATTTAAATTCATAGAGACAGAAAAGAGAATGGTGGTTTCCAGAGGCTAGGGAGAGGGAGGGAATGAGGAGTTATTGCTTAATGAGTACAGAGTTTCAGTTTATTTATTAATTAATTAATTATTTATTTACTTTTGGCTATGTTGGCCCTTCATTGCTGTGCTCGGGCTTTCTCTAGTTGCGGCGAGTGAGGGCTACTCTTCGTTGCCGTGCGCAGGCTTCTCACTGCAGAGGCTTCTCTTGTTGCGGAGCACAGGCTCTAGGCACGCAGGCTTCAGTAGTTGTGGCATGCAGGCTCAGTAGTTGTGGCTTGCGGGCTCTAGAGTGCAGGTTTAGTAGTTGTGGCACCCGGGCTTAGTTGCCCTGCGGCATGTGGGATCTTCCTGGACCAGGGTTCGAACTCGTGTCCCCTGCACTGGCAGGCAGATTCTTAACCACTCTGCCACCAGGGAAGTCCCCAGAGTTTCAGTTTTGTAAAATAAAAAAAGTTCTGAAGATAGACGGCTGTGCTGGCTGATAACAATGTAAAAGTACTAGGAGGTCTAGAGCTGCAGAGACAGGACAGTTTTTATTCGGACCTTGACTGACAGGCTGAGCACCCTTGAACAGTCACAGCATCATGGACTCCAAAGCTTCAAGGAGGGGCTGATTGACCCGAGGCCACGCCCAGATCTAAATCTTATCTCCATCCTCTCAGAGATTGTTCCATCACTGAAGTGGATTGTGCATTTCTTTGGTTTTTAATTTATTTATATGTTTTCCTGTTTAGTTCTAAAGACCATTGGATTTGTTGGGATTCTGCATTATTTTTGCATCCTTGTGGCGTTATACCTTCCAAATACATCTCAGTGGCCAATAATTGAATTCTGGGTCTCCTGGCTTTATCTAAGTCATGTCCAGTATCTAAGGAAGGTTGTTTTTTTTTTTCTGCCGCACTGGGAGGCATGCGGGATCTTAGTTCCCTGACTACGGATCGAACCCATGCCCCTGTGGTGGAAGCGCAGAGTCTTAACCACTGGACCACCAGGGAATTCCCTAAGTCACGTCCAGTACCTAAGAAGGCCGTTCCTGTGATATACATCCCCCTCCAGCTGGTGTTCTGGAAACATACCTTCAATCTTAGTCTTGAAGTGAGGGTATCTGTTGAGACTCTCCACCTGCTTCCTCCAGTCAAATTCATTCCGCCAGTAGGAGATGATTTTCTTCAGATAGTTGGAGTTGAAACCGTAGTGGAAGCGGCTGTCCTCCAAAGGTGGGGTTAAACGGACCTTGTCAATCCTCTGGTGTAAATCCTGGAGCAAAATGCGGGACCCCAAGTAGAGAAGGTGAATGAGGCACAGCACAAGAGAAAGTTTGTTTCCAGAAGACAGTTCCCTGCAGCCACAAGACCCCAATATTATATATTTTATAACATTATTATATTACATAAAATGTATAATATATTATCTATTTTATATTATTATATCCTATATATTATATGTAATATATATTATATATTAATATAGTTAATATATATGATATGTATTATATATTTTAATTATATTAACATATATTATATATAATATGTATAGCAGAGGTAAAGCAAAGTTTCACCAGACAAGGTGAGGAGACTCCTGGTCTGCACACTTGCACCCTGGGTTGTTAGGTTTATCCCAGAAGAAACCTCCTGGCTTCCCACAGCAGTGGCTGTTCCCCAAACATATGTTCTTCACTTTCGACTTCAGGTTTACTTCTCATCTTTCAGTTTTTAAATGTATGAACAATACAGATCTTTAATTTATCGAGGCTTATATACAGCAAGGGTTGGCAAACTTTTTTGTAAAGGGCCAGATCATAAATATCTTAGGCTTTTTGAGCTGCAGCCACTCCACTCTACCCTGTAGTGTGGAAACAGCCGTGGATGGTACATGGACAAATGGGCATGGCTGTGTTCCAAAAAAACTTTATTTATGGACACTGAAATTTGATGTCATGTAATTTCCACATGTCGCAAAGTATTATTCTTCTTTTGATTTTTTTCCAACCATTTAAAGATGTAAATACGATTCTTAGCATGGGAGCTGTACAAAAGCAGGTGGCAGGCTACATATAAAACAGATAATCAACAAGGACCTACTGTATAGCACAGGGAACTCTACTCAATATTCTGCAATAAATATATGGGAAAAAATCTGAAAAAAAAAATGGATATATGTCTATGCATAACTGCATCACTTTGCTGGACACCTGAAACTAACACAACCTTGTAAATCAACTCTACTCAGATATAAAATAAAAATTAAATTTAAAAAAAACAACAGGTGGCAGGATGGATTTGCTGACTCTGATACGCAGCACTGAACGATACAGTATATCCTAACTCAGTTAGGATAAAAATGACAGACCTGGAGAGAGGGTACAAGTCTCACGGGAAGGCGTGCATCAAGCTGAAAGAGCAGCCCCAGCTGGGGAAGTTCAAGTTGGTCCACAGAGCCTCTCAAGTGTTACCCTTCCCAGAGTGTCCTCCCAAGCACGGCAGTAACCTCCACACAGATTTTAGGAATGTCAGACGCTGAGCCTAGGAACCCACTAAAGGAGGTATCGACAGGGCTCAGCCTCTGTCCTCGATAGCGACACCTCATCAACTGCTACCAAGGGAGCCTCAGTCTGGCTTCTCTTGGGTACAGCTGTCTCCGCTCTTTTTTTTTTTTTTTTTTTTTGCGGTACACGGGCCTCTCACCGCTGTGACCTCTCCCGTTGTGGAGCGCAGGCTCCGGACGCACAGGCTCAGCGGCCATGGCTCACGGGCCCAGCTGCTCCGCGGCATGTGGGATCTTCCTGGACCGGGGCACGAACCCGTGTCCCCTGCATTGGCAGGTGGACTCTCAACCACTGTGCCACCAGGGAAGCCCTGTCTCCGCTCTTTAATCCCGTCCTCCTCAGCGCTCCCATGACTTTTTATCGGCACTTCTTACCACATTTATCTCTATTAATCATTAAAGTTTCTCTGTCCACATTTCTCAACTGCTGGACTAGGAGCTCTTTGAGGGAAGGCTCTCCCTCTTCTTCCAAGCACCCAGCACAGGGCCTGCACACAGTAGGTGCTCCCACACCCACAAAATGAAAAGAGGATGAGTAGGGACATCCCAGGTCCCACCCACCCTCCTGGCCCTGCTCAAGCCTCGCTCTCAGATCAGCCCACCCCACGATCATGTCCATCCATCCTGATTCCAGCCCCGTGCAGAGGACGGGCCTAGGCTTTGGAGTTAGACAGATCTGAGTTTAAACCCTCTGCTTATTATCTCGGTCACCTTGGGTCAGTTGCTTTGCCTCTCTGAGCTTCACTTTCTGCATGACCGCAGGGACTGCATGTGACTACAAGGGGGCTGACACACAGTAGGTGCCTGGCCACGGCTGGCCCTGTGCAGCAGCATTTATGTCACCACGGCCTTGCTTTTCACTCACGATCTCCACCCAGGCCCTGAGCCGACAAGCTCACCCCCAGGGCTTCAGGTGGGGCACCAAGGAGGCAAAAACAGCTGCTTTCTGTGACCCTTGGGTCTGGCTGGCACCCACTCGCCGGCCTGGGTACTGCTGGGCCTTGGGAAGGGGAAGGCGGAAACAGGGGAGGGAAGGACCAGAAGGGACGGGTGGGCAGAGCGGGAGAGCCCAGTGGGAGAAGAGTAGGCGAAACACACCCCCCCAGAGGAGCACTTCCCAAGCCCCCCCCCCCATCCCAGCCCCAGCCTGAGGCCCAGCCCCAGAAGGGGCCTCCCCACCCTCCCTCTGCTCCCTCGCCTGGAAAGAGGTGCCTTACATTGATCTCCTCATCTGACGTTTCCACCTTGAACGGGCGGATGCTCTCGTCCTCCCCAGTTGTGGGCCTCATCCCGGGCCCCCACCATCCATCTTCAAGTGGCAAAGTTTCCTCCTTGTCCTTGGAGACAAACCAGTAGATGACAAAGCCCAGCACTGAGGCGAGGATTATTTCCAACCACATGACTCCTGCAAAGGGGATAGAATCCACCTTGACCTCTGGCCGGAAACGCCAGATCCCCGACTTCTTTCCCACCCAACCCTCGACTTTAGGTACTTTTTTTTTTTTTTTTTTTTTTTTTTTTTTTTTTTTTTTTTACTGTACGCGGGCCTCTCACTGCTGTGGCCTCTCCCGTTGCGGAGCACAGGCTCCGGACACACAGGCTCCGCGGCCACGGCTCGCGGGCCCAGCCGCTCCGCGGCATGTGGGATCTTCCGGGATCGGGGCACGAACCCGTGTCCCCTGCATCGGCAGGCGGACTCTCAACCACTGCGCCACCAGGGAAGCCCGACTTTAGGTACTTTTGACCTGAGAAAAATAATATAAGCATAGTATGGAAAAATTGGAAAACAACAGAAAAAGACACAAAAATTACCCATAATCCTACTGAGCTATGAAATTCATGAATCAAATTTGGAAAAGGTGAAGCTGCGTTGGCTTCTGCACAGCCCTGGGCGGTGGGCCTGCATTTCTGAGGCCTCATGGTTCTCTGAGGGGCCTCTGGCTCCAGACGCTTTGGAGAAGCTTTTCTCCACCCTCGTGACACCCCACCCCGCAACGGGAGGCGCAGGGACTTCTCTGAGTGGTGGGCTCAGGAGAGGAGACAGAGCCATGCTTTCCCCTTGCTGTCTCTCTCTGAGGAGGGCCTGTCCTCAGGGTACACATAAGGGGTAAGAGGGGAGGTCTGAAGAGCTGGGAGGTTAAGTTCATTCGGGGTGGGCGAGTGTTCAGTGGCCCAAACATGGCTACATATCTCAGTTGGTTGTCAATAGCTTTATTGAGATATAATTCATATACCATGTAATTCACTTATTGAAGGTGTACAACCCGGTGGTTTTTAGTATATTCACAGATATGTGCAACCATGACCACAATTTTAGAACATTTTCATCACCACAAAGAGGAACCCTGTACCCTTTAGCTATCACCCCACTTTGTCCCTCACACCACCCCAGGCCCCAAGCAAGCACTGATCTAACTTCTGTCTCTATAGACTTGCCTATTACATTTCATATCAACTCAGCCCTTTTAACCCTCATTAGTCTGATTCCCCTGCTTTTTTCTCAGAAGGGGAAGAAAGAACTTTAGTTCCTGCAAACCAGTACCAGGCTGACACTGGCCCAGCATTATTATCTAGCTCCTCATCTTGCACATTCCCAGGGGAAGTAACCCCCCGAAGGTTCACCTTCAGAGAAATGTGCCTGAATACGGGCACCGTCCTCGGGCCTGAGCCGGCAGAGGGTCTCCTGGATGCAGGGCCGTCAGGACCCAACCGGAGGAGAAAGCATGGATCTCAGGTGAGGCCTCAGAAGATCCGCTTCCCAGGCCCATCCGGACTCTCCCTTGGGAAACTGGGGCAGGAGGAGGACGCTGCTAGCAAACCCACCCTAAGGTGCCCTCTATCTGCCACAGGACTCTGCTGGGGGCTTGCTGAGGCTCTGGGGTTTGCTCCTGCCAAGAAAAGAAAACACGCACAGGCTTCTCCCGCCTCCCCCAGAGAGATGCTCTTTCCCTGCCAGGAAATCCTACCTTTTGAGAAGATGGAGAAAAGCCAGCTGCTAGTCTCTGTGGTATTCGAAGGCAGGACTAGGCTTAGGGATTGTGGGGCACTGGGGAGCACACGGGAAAAGGCAGAAGGCAGAGAGCAGAGCTGCCCCCAGCAGCAGGAGCAGATGGACACAGTTCACCCAGTGGGAGGGTCACGACACGATAGTCTGGAGCTGGGAAGGCAAGGACTGTGTCTATCCTGGTCCCTGCCCTGACCCCAGTGCCCAGCATAATGCCTGCCCAGAAAGGCACTTTGCCAATATCTGTGAAATCAGCATACACGGTAGAAGCAAATACGATACATTTTGCAGGATGTTGTCAAGCGCAGAGAGGCCAAGAGCACGGTTGTCACTTCCTGCTGGGATATAAATGCCCAACTTTCCCTTTTCTGCATAGAATTATCCCAGTGCTTTCATTTGTCCACATGAGCTCTGAGTTCTCACCCTTTGATCAGCTCCTTGGGAAGCAGCCAGGGAAGCAGAGCTGTGGAGTTCTGCACCTAGACACCTGCTAGGGGCCTGCAGGAGAGGTGGGGCGGCTGTAGGCACCACCCTCACTCCCCACTGCCTTTTTTTTTTTAATTTATGTGTTTTTTAGTTTTTTTTTTTTTTGGCTGCATTGGATCTTCGTTGCTGCACGTGGGCTTTCTCTAGTTGCGGCGAGCAGGGGCTACACTTTGTTGTGGTGCATGGGCTTCTCATTGAGGTGGCTTCTCTTGCTGCGGAGCACGGGCTCTAGGCGTGTGGGCTTCAGTAGTTGTGGCATGTGGGCTCAGTAGTTGTGGCACGCAGGTTCAGTAGTTGTGGCACCTGCGCTTAGTTGCTCCGCGGCATGTGGGATCTTCCCAGACCAGGGATTGAACCCGTGTTCCCTGCATTGGCAGGCAGATTCTTAACCACTGCACCACCAGGGAAGCCCCCCCACTGCCTTTTAACAATTGCTGGGTCCTACCAACTTAGCAGATCTGATGTGTGTGCAGCGTAGTTATGTCCCCGGACTTCAACAGCAAACAGAACCACGAGAGAGAATGTTGAAATGATCAGTGTTCAAGCACTGCATCTAAACTCAGGGAACCAGGACAAGGGGCACCATGATAGGCCACGACCCAGGGAAAAATAACAGATTCAAGGAGAAAGCTTAAAGCCCTCTCTCTTGCATCCTAATTAAGATAATAAGAATATTAGTCCTTGGCTCAAGGAGGGCGCTTTAGAGCCTCTGATCTCAGATTACAAAGCAAGCTTTATTGCAGTGTGTTAATTTGCCACCTATTAACCGCCCTTTATTTAATAGCGGGTACTAAATGCACACGAAGTAAGGCGCTCTAGGTTAGCCAGGTGTTAACAGGCATTGACTATCTGCAGGTGGGTTTTCCAGGGATGTGATAAACCATGGCCCATGCAAATCCACCCACTAAGGAGTCAAAATTCATTGAACTTGACTTTCCTTTTCACTTAAGGTAAGAATCAGAGCAGGCAAGGGACTTGCCCCGAATCGCATCGCACTTGTGAGGATTAGAATTTGTAGTCAAAGCATTCATTCCCTGTCATTGGGCATGTTGCTCCTGCCAACCCCGCCCCCATCCCATCTTGTCTCCCTTCAGCATGTTTTCAGCCTCAAGCCTACATACCTGCTCTTTGGGACCCTCAGGGCACAGGAGAGCCACGACTGCACGCGGGCCGCAGCCGTCTACCCGAGTGGGTCTCTCAGGCCTGCACATTTTTTTTCCGAAAAATTAAATAACAATAAACAAGACATTCCCCTTCCCGGTGCACAGGAGCTGCGGGTCCATGAGGAAGGAGGTCAGCGAGCTCCGAGAAGAGGCGGGGCCTCAGAGTCCGACCAATCAGAGTTCAGGGCCCCCCCCTGCGTCCTTAGGTTTAACCCCGCCCCCACGCTCCCTGGTAGGGAGGGAGAGCCGAGACGCCCACCCCCGGGGCGTGGAGAGTCTGGGCGTGCCGGGCGCCGGCGGGACGGCTACCAGGGAGCCGCGGCTGCCCTCAGGCCTCCGGCCCTCCCTGCTGGTTTACTTAGAGTATGAGGAAAGTGGAAGTTTGAGGCTCAGGGGAGAAGGCGCCGCTCTGCCTGCCCAGGTCCCTGCCCAGTTCAGGCGAGGGCGTGGAGCCAGCTGGTGACTCTCCTCCCCAGGGCGGGCTCCTTGGGGTTGGGCTCCCCATCTCCCCCAATGGGGAGAAGCACTGTTCACCGGGAAACCCAAGGCCAGCTGGACTCTAGCTGCTGGAGCCTGGGTTGGGAAGGCGGTAGCACTAGGCAGATGACACAGCCCTTACCTGCCTCCCTTCCCACAATGCCTCTCTAGGCCCGTTGACACCTGAGACGAAGAGTAGGGCTGCATCAGCCCAACCTCCCTGGGTCGGCCAGTTGCTAGGTTGGAACCACTGAACCTCCAAGCTAAAGAGGAACTCAGCAACGTGAGTTCACCCCCCTCACTTCATAGCTGGGGAAACTGAGGCCGGGGGTGGCCGTGACTCACCCCAGGTCATGTGGCCAGGGAGCAACACACCTGGAACAAAGGGAGAAAAGGACCACTGCCCTCGCTGCCCTCTACTGTAACTGCTCTAGGGCAGGGCTTCTCAACCTCAGCACAACTGACATTTTGGACCAGATAGTTCCTTGTTATGAGGCCTGTCCTGTGCATTGTAGGGTGTTTAACAGCATCCCTGGCCTCTACCCAGTAATACCAGCTCCACCTCCTCCCCTACCCCCCACCCCCACCCCACCACGCCCCGTGTGACAACCAAACATATCTCCAGATATGGCCGAATGTTCCCTCGGAGGGAAACTGCCCTCAGTGCAGAACCCATACTGCAGATCAGCGGTTCCAACTTCAGGATGTGTTAGAATCACCTGAGAAGCTGTTAAACGATTCAAGGGATCTGGAGTATGGCCGGAGAATCTGCATTTCTAACTAGTTCCCAGGTAATGCTGCTGCTGGTGGTCCAGGGACCACACTTTGAGAACCCTTGCTCTAGACTGGATTATAAACTCTAAGAAGGCTGGCTATCTGTCTTGCTCCCCAAGGTATCCCAGTGAGCAGCGAGCCCAGTTCTGGCAGATGCAGGAATCTCACCAACAGTTGTTGAATAAACACTTGGGCCTGACTGAGGTGGGAGGGACTGTGGCCCTTCTATAGGATCAAGAAGCAAAGAGAGGGGCTTCCCTGGTGGCGCAGCGGTTGAGAGTCCGCCTGCCGATTCAGGGGACACGGGTTCGTGCCCCGGTCCAGGAGGATCCCACACGCCGCGGAGCGGCTGGGCCCGTGAGCCATGGCCGCTGAGCCTGCGCGTCCGGAGCCTGTGCTCCACAACGGGAGAGGCCACAACAGTGAGAGGCCCGCGTACCGCTAAATAAATAAATAAATAAATAAATAGCAAAGAGAAAATGCCATCTCCAAGATAACAGGTGAGCAGACAATCCCAGAGCCTCTCTCAGCGCACAGACTGGTAAGTTGGTCCTGTGCAGAAAGCTGGATTCCCCAAGCTGCCCTCCTGGTTGTAACCCTCAGGGGGAAGGGTGGACCCATGACTCCACATCCATGGTGTCCAAGATCCCAGTAGAAATTTGAAGAAAATGCTACAGTTCCAGGGGGGCTTGCTGCCCCCGCAGCCAGGCCTGTGAAAGTCTCAGCAGCCCAACTCTCACATTTTACCAGCCCTCTTTTCCTTGGGAGGAGAAATTCCATAATCTGTCCTCACCGCCTGCAAGCTACAGGCTAAACTCCTAGCCAGCCCCAGGAGGCACCCCGACTCTGGAGCCTGAAGCCATACAAGGCAGTTTCTCTGTCCCCCACAAACAGACCTCCAGATCCTGGGACAACCCTCCATTTCCCCCATCAGAACCCTGCTCTTCCTCCCTCAGGAGCCCGCAAAACCTCTTGTCTGTGAGCCGCCCTTGACCCCATGGCAGTGTGTATTTATGCTCGTCCTGAACTCTCACCCCAGTGGGCTCAAGGTCTGAGGGTAGCAGGCGTCTTAGGGAGGGCTTCCTCGGACACTGCTGTGAGCACTTTGTATCATTTGACCCATTGATCCTCACAACAGTCCCACTTTACAGATGAGAAAACCAAGGTTGTGTAACTTGTCTGAGATCACAGCCAGTAAAGGAGGTGGGGTTGGAGGGGAAATGTGGCAGGACTCTAATGCAGACAGACAGACCCACAACCCACCCTTCCCCAGACCACCTCTATTCCTTATGCTTTGTTACTTGGGGAGAATTTTTCTGTACGATGAAACTGTGTGCTTCTCAAAGGCAGGGATTCTGTCCTGTTCAGCCCCAAATCCCCACCATGCCTTGTGTGTAACAGGTGGCCGATAAACCACAGAACTGAATACTGTAATAGCCAAGCCCGACGTGACAAAGAGAGCGGGCGGAGGCTCAGGGAGACCACATGGCTCTGCTCAAGGTCACCAGGGGTTATGAGCTAGCCCAGGCCTGCCTGAGGCAGGGGGACTGCTGAGAGCTTGGAAGGAAGCTGGGGAGACGCCATCTAAGTCACCTTCCTTGCAGGTGTCTTTCCTATCTTCCCCCAACCCCTCGGCCCCCTCCAGCTAGAATGCGATCTTCTGTTTCTTCTGTCTTCCCCGTGGCTCCAAGCACGGGGCTCTGCCCACGGAGGCGCTCAGTGTCAGTGCAGGCACACACTTGAAGCTGCAGGGCTGGGGTTTCAGGCCCGCCTCTGGCTGGTGGGCCTCAGTCCTACCGCTGGACTCAGGTAAGACGTTGACCTTTAAGATGGAAGGGTCTGTGGAGGGTCCCCTCAAAATTGGAATTGAGGTAACAGTGCTAGAGAGAAACTAGGATGAATCAAAATGTAACAGGAGACTTTGATACAACCCCTCTGGAAGACTGTCTGGCAGAACCTCCTCAAACTGGGCAGATACAAACGCTATGACTCAGCAATTCATTCCTAGGTATAGATCCAACCAAGGTGTGTCCCCGTGTTTACCAAAAGTCACAAACAAGAATGTCCGTAACAGCACGATCTGATCCGATCTGTAGAAGCCAAAAACTAGAAACAATCCAGATGTCCTTCCACCACAGATGATGGTCTCTTGACACAAGGGAACACCATACAAAGAGAACAGACAATCTGTAACTACACACAGTGACAGGGATCAGTCCCACAAACAGTGCTGGGCCAAAGATGCCAGACACAAAAGAGCACACACTGCATGACTCCACTTATATAAAGGACAAAGACAAGCGAGACGAATCTGTAGTAAGAGACTTGAGAACAGCGCTTTCCTTTGGTATGGGGGCTGGAGCCCAAGCGCTATTTTTTAAACTCCCCAGTGAATACAGTGTGCAGACAGGGGACAGGTCCGTATGTAGCCCAGGAAAGAGAGGCCTCAAGAGCAAGACTGGGGCATGTGCCTTAACAATGCAGGGGTGCGCTGAGCAGTCACGAGTGTGGGGTGACCACGGTCGCAGGCCTCCCTATAAGCCTGTATGGTGGCACACCACCCGGGCTCTGATTCTCTACTCAGTGAGAACTACTGACTCAGAAGTCAGCCGCAGGTAAGCCTGATCCCTGGAGGAGGGTGGGACATTAAGAGGGCAGACCTAGTCACTGGGTCCCTGGGAACAAGGTGTCACCCCGTCCTGCCCTACATCAAGGAAATGCAAACACCCTGTGAGTTTGGGGAAGCCTGGTGACCCACTTGGGTGTTCCCATCTGAAGAGCCAGCCTGGCTTTCCTGGAGAACCTCCGTTCCATGAGACATCACCCCACCAACAGCAACTCGGACTACCTTTGACTTTAAGAACCGGGAACATTCTGGAGTTTACAGTAAAGGATCTTCTAGCCTGCTTCCCTGTTTGAGTAGTTCAAAGCCCAGCTCTGCTGTTTACCAGCTGAGGGGCTTTGGACAAGTTACCAAACTGCTCTGAGCACCTGTGGCCTCCTCTGTAAATGGGGATAACGCCGACCTCACAGGCTCAAAACAGGTACTCTACCAATGTGTGTTCCTTCCCCTTCCCCCAGAGCCCTTATTACTGTGCCGAATCTTCATGCAGGAAGAGACCCCAGAGGACCCCTATCCCTATTAGATGACGTAGGGATAAGCAGGCTGGGAGCAGGAAAGTGTATGGCATGGGCATCTGCTGGCCTCCCCATGTGCCCTCACCAAGGACGGACTTGAAGGATAAGAAGAGCACAAGGCCACGTACGTCTTGGCTACCGGTGTTTTGCAGTCCGTGTACCTGGGTAGTCCCCACTCTTCTGAGAAGTTACATTCTCAGTGTAAGGGAGCAGAATTCTGTTTACTAAGCCTCCCCGTTTCCAAGGAAAGCTATATTTATCTCTTCTGCGTGGTCAGCTCCTGCTGATGTAGAAAATATTCTACTTCAAAACATCAACACTTAGGAGACACCATGACAAATTCAGAAGTAATACAATGCAAAACGAGAGTGCCCGCTTTGTTATGCTGGCACCCGCAACTGGAGGTTAATTCATCTGCTCCAAAAGTTCAGAAAATATATTTTATCTGATTAAGTTGTTGTTTTGTTTGTAATGCACGTTTCCAGAATACTGGCAAAATACTTTGCTGAGAGAATTGGAGAGGGGGGGGTAGCCTTTCAGAATGAAAGCATTTTTTTCTTGGAGCCACAGTACCCTTCCTTTAAAAATGATTAGTCTGTCTAGTAAGGAAAATGCAGTTTTTGTTGTAAACTAGCCTAATTTTTTTTAAAGACACAGTAACTGGAGGACAGTGGTCATTTAGTTCTAAAATGTTGAGCTTAGAGGTAAATCTGAGCAGCAGTTGACTACCCTGATAAGAAATGGGATTATATGAAGTTTAAGTCCCCACATTCTATACTGAAGCTTTGAGCATGTGCTTCTGAAACTTGGGAAAAAATTAGGAATTAGTTCAAGCTGAAGAAGTCAGTTGTGCAATTATGGTGAACTTTACCCTTAAAAGATGCAAATAGAGCAATTTATTATTTTACTTTTCTTTTGTCTTTCTGGGTCTTACTCGAAAAGGACAATTTTAACTATAGATCAAGTAAAAGGGGTGCTTAGTTCTCTAGAATTGCTAAAAGGAAACCCAGTCTAATAATTTCACTGAATGTATAGTATTTCTGTTATGCTTGGGGCAAAAACACAAGTTTTAAAGCGTACGATTGGGACTTCCCTGGTGGCACAGTGGTTAAGAATCCACCTGCCAATGCAGGGGACATGGGTTCGAGCCCTGGTCCAAGCCCGTGCACCACAACTACTGAGCCTGTGCTCTAGAGCCCACGAGCCACAACTACTGAGCCCACATGCCACAACTACTGAAGCCCACACACCTAGAGCCCATGCTCCACAACAATAGAAGCCACAGCAGTGAGAAGCCTGCACACCGCAACAAAGAGTAGTCCCCGCTCGCCACGACTAGAGGAAGCCCGCCTACAGCAACGAAGACCCAACGCAGCCAAAAATAATAAATTAAATAAATAAATAAAAATACCGATGGAATTAAAAAGAAAAACATACAATTCACTTTTTTTCTTTAATTTATTTATCTTATTTTATTTATTTTTGGCTGTGTTGGGTCTTCGTTGCTGTGCACGGGCTTTCTCTAGTTGCGGCGAGCAGGGGCCACTCTAGTTGTGGAGCACGGGCTCTAGGCGTACGGGCTCAATAGCTGTGGCACGTGGGCTCTAGAGCGGAGGCTCAGTAGTTGTGGCGCACGGGCTTAGCTGCTCTGCGGCATGTGGGATCTTCCCGGACCAGGGCTCGAACCTGTGTCCCCTGCATTGGCAGGCGGATTCTTAACCACTGCACCACCAGGGAAACCCACAATTCACTTTTAGATTGATACTGAAAGTTCAAGTGAAAACTATTTTCTCGTAATTTGAATATGTAAAGTATCAAGAAGTCATTTTGTTCTTTTAAAGTAAATCAGAGATGATGGAAGGATCTTGCATTCACCATGGAGCCACCAGCCCAGGCCTGGACTGCTTACTCCCAAACTTCCCTTGTATGACAGGAAAATAAACTTCTATATTGTTTAATCCACTGTTATTTTGAGTTTTCTATTATATAAAGCCTAACATAATCCCAACTAATTGAGAAAGTCAGGGGGGAAAGAAAATATATCAAGTTCCCCCAGGGTACACACTCTTAAGAACAAATGCCCAGTCTTCAAAATTTTCAATGTTCTATTACTGTTCTGTCTCTGGAACATTTATATGATAAACAAACATTTTCCTGCTTCCCCAATCGCATAAAGGTATGTTCTCAAAAGATAGCAAAGAGGAAACAAACTTTCACTGAATATGCTTTTGCATGTTGAAAAAAATTTTTTTTACCAAATGCATGTACTATCTACCCCAAAACAAAATAATCATACATTTTAAAAATATGGAAACCACAAGAGTGAGTCTTCCCTGTGATCCAGTTCTAACAGTGAGTCAGACACCTCGCAGCACCAGAACTGCGCAAACGCACTCAGCAGCTGAGGTGTGACTTCCCAGTGGCCAAGAAACCCTGGAGACAAAGGTGAATCTGGAAACTCAGAAACCCATGGGCATCTGAGGGCCGGGGGCCTGGCGAACCTATGACACAGGGTAAAGAAAGCTGGCTGGGCTGTGGGAGAAACACTGGCTGCCGAAGAACTGGTGTCCAAACGGGGCTGTCCTTTCTGTGCACATGGCTCCCACTGCCATCTCTGGACAGATGACAGACATGAGCATCTCTAACCCAGACCTCCTCTGAGCTCCAGACCCAGGCACCCACCTGCCAAGTCGATAGTTCCTCAATGTCTCAAAACCTCCTCCAGGGCATCCGAAGTCGCACTTGTCTCCCTAAACTTTGTCTTCCTCCGGGGTTCCCTCTCACTGTAGCTGGCACTAGCCACCTTCCATCTGCCAAGCCAAAAACCCAGGCGATGTCCCTGAAAGCCCCCTCCTCCATTTCACCCGCATCCAATCTCTCGGCAAGTTCCAGCAGCTCTACCTCCCAGTTTATATCCCTAATCCTGCTCCACCACCACCACCCCGCCCAGGTGCCCAGGTGCCCAGGTCCCCATCTCTCCCCGGACTACAGCCAGTCCACTCACCCCTGCTCTGCACCCCTCAATACACTCTGCAGCCAGAGCCATCTTTTGGCAATGCAAATCTGACCCTGTTGCGTTCCCTGCTAAAACTCTTAACTAGCTTCCTGCTACTTTGGTTAAGGTGCCCTTCAAGGCCTGTGTGGTCTGACCTGCCCACACCCCTCCCAGGCTTCAGCCCCGACCCCCATATCCTTTCAGGCATGTGCGCTCGCCTGTTCCCTCCGGCTGCAGGGCTTCGCGGAAATGCTGGTTCCCTCTGTCTGCAACGCTCTTCCTGTCCCTTCTCAGCTCCTTAACTTGTGTTCACCCTTCCGATTTCAGATCGTGTCCCTCCTCCAAGCCTATTTCAGCACCACGCACCTCTCCTTCCTACCCCTCGTCACTGTCACGTTTGTCCACGAGGTTATGTGACTGGTGGGGTCTCCCCCACTGGAAGGAAGCTCTTTGAGGGTAGAGACTAGGGCTGCTTTGGCTCCCCTGTCTCCCCAGTGCCTGGCACTTATTGGATGCTCGGTAAATATTTGTTGAATGGACTTTTCCCCCGGGCTGGCAGCTCGGAGGCTGCTCAATGCCTGGAGTTACTGTAAAAGACGTGAGCCAGCGGGAGTTCGTCAAAGCCCTGGCAGCCTTCCTCAGAAAGTCCAGGAAGTTGAAAGCCCCTGAATGGGTGGACACTGTCAAGCCGGCCAAGCATAAAGAGCTCACTCCCTAAGATAAGAACGGGTTCTACACACGAGCTGCTTCCATAGCACGGCACCTGTACCTCCGGGGCAGCGCAGGGTTGGCGGGGGTGGGGGGGTGTGCTCTGTGACCAAGATCTATGGTGGGTGTCAGGGAAACGGTGTCACGCCCAGCCACTTCGGCAGAGGCTCCAAAAGCATGGCCCGTCGGGTTCTCCAAGCCCTGGAGGGGCTGAAAAAGGTGGGAAAGGACCAAGATGGGGGCCACAAACTGACACCTCAGGGACAGAGAGATCTGGACAGAATCGCTGGACAGGTGGCAGCTGCCAACAAGAAGCATTCGAACAAAATAAAGTGCTGTTGACAACTTGTGATAAAAAATTTGTTGAATGAATGAATTTAAAAGTTCTTTGAATGACAACATTGAAAATGATCAGACCTTTTGAGCAAGAAGATGGCTGAATTCTCCTTGAGGAATTATAGACGACCTACTTCTGAGCCTAGTTTGTAGAGATGGGCCAGTATCCCAGGCGCACGGTAAATGTCAGGGTTTGGGATCTAGAAAGATGAGGATCAGCCTCAGGATCCTGCTGAATACGATGGGGGAGGGGTGGGTCGGCCAGCCTGCCCTCAAAGAGTCTCCTCCCTCGGACCCAGGCAGGTGGTGAGAACCCCACAATCTGAAAATGCTCCCCAAATCACAGAAAGCTACTAGCTAACTCCAACTCTTACCATGTACCTGGCCTTGGGCTGGATGCCCAAATGTCCTTCAAGAGAAGAGGTCGAGGGCTTCCCTGGTGGCGCAGTGGTTGAGAGTCCACCTGCCGATGCAGGGGACACAGGTTCGTGCCCCGGTCCGGGAGGATCCCACATGCCGCGGAGCGGCTGGGCCCGTGAGCCATGGCTGCTGAGCCTGCGCATCCGGAGCCTGTGCTCCGCAATGGGAGAGGCCACAACAGTGAGAGGCCCAAAAAAAAGAGAAGAGGCCGAGAGGGTGGACACAGACCTGAGCCCGAGGAGAAGGCCCAGCTGTGGCCTGCACGGGGGATTCCTCCCTCCAGCCTGTTGTCTGATGTCTTCCTGACAGGGATTCAGACTCAGGAGCTCGATAACCTCGTGTTCCTTCTGGGGAAGTAGTCGGGCAGCGGTCCACAACCGCGGGGCAGAGGGGTACACTGTGTGCCCCCAGACTCCAGGCCAGAGAAAGGTGGGGCTGGGGGTCTGTGTGCTTCCTCGGCCTCGGCCCCTCGCCGCCCTACCCAGCCTTGCTGCTCCTCCCTGGGGAGAGGCATATCCAGCAGAAAGGGGAAAACAGATGGCTTCCCTTCTGCTCCAGGGGGGCATGCCAAGGAAGGCCACCCAGACCAGGAACGTCCCTCCAGCAACATGCACCGAAGGCTGGCCAAAGCCTGGGGCTCCCAGGGGCCCCCCAACAGCGATGCCCAAAACTCCCAGGCAAGCTCACTGTAGCGGAGACCGCTCTGGCCCAGGATAGATGGGGGAATACACTGGGTGAAGGGCCTCCCCAACTCTGCACAGCCCAGCACGTGACCAGCCTCTCCACCCACAGGCTTTTCCCGGAACCCCAGTGGCCAGCGGTGCTGGGGTGGGCCAGGCCCATGGGCAAGGTCAGCTGGGCTGGACAGATTAGAATGCTCTGCACTTGGGACAAGGGCCATGTTTATCTCCATGAAAGATCTGGAACCAAGCCCCGGGAGAGCAGCCTGGCAGGAAAAGAAACACGTCGTTTGTAGGCAAAAACAAAGGGAAGTAAAAAAGTAAAAAGAGTGTGGGGGGCAGCCTTCTTATGGGGAACGCTGTTCTGGGGCCAGAGTGAAGGCACATCACTGTATGCCCTGGAGGGTCACCCCCGCCCCCTGCCCCCATCCCCATGCCCCCAATGAGATATATATATATATATATATACACACACACACATACACACACCTGTATAGACAGACAGAAAGAATACAATTACTGACTGCTGATCTGATCTGATGAAAATCTTCATGGACTCAGGAGCCAGCTCGGCTGGTGGTCAAGCACTCATGGTCTGCTTTGAATCCTGGCCCTATCCCTTACCAGCCATAGCCTAGGTAAACTTCATTGACATTTAGCCAGTGTCTTCATTTCTCCAAGCCTCAGTCTCCACACTTGCAAAATGGGTGGAATAAAGTACATCCCTGGGCTTCCCTGGTGGCGCAGTGGTTGAGAGTCTGCCTGCCGATGCAGGGGACGTGGGTTCGTGCCCCGGTCCGGGAAGATCCCACATGCCACGGAGCGGCTAGGCCCGTGAGCCATGGCCGCTGAGCCTGCGCGTCCGGAGCCTGTGCTCCGCAACGGGAGAGGCCACAACAGTGAGAGGCCCGCGTACCGCAAAAAAAAAAAAAAAAAAAAAAGTACATCCCTTACTGAATGAACTCAGGGAAAGTGGCCACACAGGGAACAGCTGTCACAGGCATTCACTTTTTGTTTTTAAATCCTGAGGACACTAAAGGTCGGGGAGAGAGGCCTACCCTGAAGCTGAGGGAACCTTCCCTGAGGAAGTGTTACCTGAACCAAGAAGGGAAGTTAGGAGCGATCCTTGAAAGAGGGAGGGCAGAGGGTTCCAGGGCGGATAGGATGCCTGAAGGCCGGTGTGGCTGGAAGGCAGAAAGTGAGGGAAGCACGGCCTAGGATAAGGAGGGGGCTCTCGGCTCTGGGGCCTGAGTGAAGGCAGCCTCAGCACCTGCCTGCAGGGTCTGCATGGGTGAAAGGGGGGAATCCTATGGGTGGGCTGCCTGGTCCAGAGCACCTTCAGAGAGGGGATGCTGACCTCCACAGATTTTAAATGCCCCTGAGCTGGGGGAGCAGGGGCCACCACAAACTCATTTACACAAGCTGCCATGCAGACTTTTAGTTAAACGGCACAAGCGGGGAGCAGGCTCTCTCCACCCTGCAGGGTTCACACGCGCATGCTCTGGGAGTTTCATTTGAATCCTTTCCATCTCGCATTCTGTCAAGTTGTCCACTGGTTCTAAGTTACCAGAGAAAACACCCAAGTGGAACACAGTTCACTGCCTATGAGGAAAAAATATTCCCTTCCTGGAATTTCAATACGTGACATTCTCTATTTGAGGAGAGAAAGACTCCTATTTCAGGAGATAATAGGCGTGGGCCGTATAATACACCTATTTGATTTCCTTTCCACCATTAAGCACACTCTCTCTCCTCCCTCCCCTCCCCAAGTCTGCTTTTCCTCAGCGATGTGCTCCCGGTCTGGAAGCTTCCTCAATAGTGTGTAACAGGATAGCACTGCGAGCTGGGCCACAGCACAGTCACCTGAGCTGGCTTTATTGTCTGAAACGCACTGAAAGGGTCCCTGTGCTTCACATACTGAAGCCCTAAGGACTAGAGTCTGAGTTCGGAGGAATATTCTGGGTTGCTGGTGTCTTGGTGGGGTCAGTTTGCTTGTGGAAATGTCTAGCCTGCAAAAAGAAATAAAAAATCAAAAAAGGCTAAAAATACTTCTGAAGTTCAACCAAAGGTCCAGGGGGCAACTCTGAAATTAAGGTGTTCCATCTTGACAGTATCACTGTGACCCTGAGACCCACCTGTGGGAAGGGGGCACAGACCTGGCCGAGGGCAGGGGGCCGCCTTCCCCCACCTGGTGGCCAGCCTGCCAGCTCCTGCCTCCTCACAGCGACAACTTGGTTCACAGGCAGAAAACTTGGAAAGCAGGAAAATATATCCACTTTCTCCCAAAGAGTTGGTAAGAGCGTCAGATTTCCCTGAGCCCTTGGCACTCAGGGGTTAACCATGGAGCTTGGTGCTGGAATCAGTGTTTCTCTTACTTTCCAAAAGGTCCAAGTCTCGCCAGTTCGAACGAGAAGGGTAGTACAATCGGAAAGTTGCACCCAGTATCGCAAAGGTCACGCATGCTACCTGGAAAGCCAAGTCGCAGGCTGAGCCGCCGAGGAACACCCTGAGGTGGAGGTCCTCGGAGAAGACCCACACCCAGCCACTGAGAAGCACCGCACGGGTTTCTAACTCAGAGGCACCTGGCCTCCCACTCCTGGTTATTGGCTTCCTGCAGCCCTCACGGCTCACAGCACAGGCCACAGTCTGGCTAGAGCCAGCCCGATAGGCCCACGGCGGGGACGCTCAGAACCCTTCCAGAACATGAGGACGCGTCTGGGCAGCACCACCTCCTCTGAGGAAGCCCAAAGAAGCCTTGGACTGGGACATGGTAGTGTCCCAGCATCTCCTGTGCTACGGTAACCCTAAGAAGTAAGGTGCAGTTGTTTTCTGTTTTAAAGAGATCTAAAAATGAAGCTCCAAGAGGCTAAACAGTTTGCCCAAGTTAACCCAGCTTGCAAGTGCCAAGAAGATATATATATATATATATATATATATATATATATTTTTTTTTTTTTTTTTTTTTTTTTTTTTGCGGTACGCGGGCCTCTCACTGTTGGGGCCTCTCCCATTGCGGAGCACAGGCTCCGGACACGCAGGCTCAGCGGCCATGGCTCACGGGCCCAGCCGCTCCGCGGCATGTGGGATCTTCCCGGACCAGGGCATGAACCCGTGTCCCCTGCATCGGCAGGAGGACTCTCAACCACTGCGCCACCAGGGAAGCCCCCAAGAAGATATTTTAATTCAGTCTGTTTATCAATCTTCCCAAACACTAAAGGTAGTAAAAACTCCTGCTCTTGACTCAGGACAACACCCATGGTTCCCATTTGTGGGTTAGCTATAGATTCCTCCAGAAAGTCCTTGAAATCCCCAAAGAGAAGAGCTTTTTTTTTTTTCCTACTGCAAGCACTTTCAGTTGAGCCTAACAGGTGTGGCTTTGCAGTAGTCGGACCGTGCACTCAAATGGCTCCTCATGAGAACGGTGCCCGCTGCCCGACAGCAAAGCCAAGACAGACAACGGGGTCCAGTGGACAGAAGACTCCACTCCAGGTCCTTGAGCCTGTCTAAAGGAATGTTCACAGGCTAGACTTGAGACAGTGAAAAGAGCTGCTCTCTGGTGACAAAGGATGAACGAGGACCTCCCTCAGGAAGTAAACATAGAGTCATTCCTCAGTATCCGTGGGGGATTGGTCCCAGCACCCTCCGGATACCAAAATCGGTGGATGCTCAGGTCCCTCATATAAAGTGGCAGAGGACAGTCTGCCCTCCGTATGGCTGGGTTCCACATCCACGGCCTCAAAGCCTAGGCATACGGAGGGCCAACTGTAACCTTGATGGCAGAAGAGGCAGTTTCGGTTTGAACCTGGTTTGCACAATGGCGTGTTCACTTAGGCAACCAAGGTCAGGCTCGTACCGTTCTCTCCTTGACAAGAGAGCGTCCAGCACTCCCTCCTCAGGGAAGGGGGTGGGGGGTGGGGGCTGGATCCTTGGTGAAGCTTTGGTTCCCTCTTGGGGGAACTGCTGGGGTGCCACCTCCCTGCTGCAACCTCCCCACCTGGCCATACGGCCCCTGGAGCCTCTGCTCCTAAACCGCTGGGCTCGGGCCAAGAACCACCCACCAGCAGCCCACAGGTGACCCATGGGGCCAGCTGGCCTGGGTAGTGACGCTTCTGCCTCCACCCTGGGCCCTCGACCTCTGCCTGGGGTCTTGCCCCCTACACCCTGGCCAGGCCCTTCACTCTATTTGACGCTGCCCGCAGCGAACCCGGCATAGGCCGCAGGACCACCTAGGCCCCATCAAAACTGACAGCTTCCCACTAACCTCTTTCCTTTTCTGAAGATCCCTTTGGATTCTTAACCACGGGATCATCACATATTAGATCTGTAAGAAGCCTTGCAGATTATATAGCTCAACCTCATTTCATGGACGAGGTCCCCAGAGGGGACCTTCCTGGCAGAGCTGGGACACCAGCCAGATATTCTTCCTATGCCAATTCTCTTTCCATATCACTGTATCACCTCTCAAAGGAATGAATCACTCTGATGGGATGTAGGGTCCTGTCAGAGGTGGGTTTTGAGCATGGGATCCTAGAGACCCCTCAAGTTACCACAGGCCTGCTGTGTCTGTGTCCACTCCAGCCTGAGTGGGTATGCTCTGGGCTCCTTCTTCAGCAGTAGTGAGCAGCTCACACTGAGCCCTGCCTTATTTTGTAAGCCCAGCTGGGTTCCATGTCTTTGAGTATCTCAGCTCAAGGATGGAGAATTGGAATCTGGGCAGCCCCTGCCTTCCCGTGTCTGGGCTAGGCCAGGATGCTGCAAGGAAAGTCAAGGTGCAAGCCAGCAATCACTAAGCCTGGGCATGTCGGGTTATGTCGATGGGAGGGTCACCGTGTATTGATAACATGGGGCCCCCTGTGCCCTCCAGCTGGTGCTGGATTTAGACCTCAGACATGAATGAGGACACCACAGGAGGGGGCTGGGGGAGGCACTCCACTTCCTCCAGTGATCTGATGCCCTTTCTCTAAAGGTCCCTCTGCCCAAAGAGGCCCCATTCAGTCTCTTACCACGGACATCCCACTCCCATAAGTCTGTACCAGCCCATGCACTTAAGGGATAGCCGGGAGGCAGGCGGGATCACACAGGGAGCACGTGGGTTGGAGCAGGTGGTGTTGAAGTTCACCCTGGCGGCCTTGCTGAGCAGTTATTTCCCATGGAAGACTTTCCTTTCCTGGAACTGGAGGTGGGGGGAGCCTCTTGTTCTCAGGCTGAGCCAGTCAAGTTTATCCAGTAGCTCACTCACACCAAAGGACTCTGGTGGCAGCTTGGCCCACACTCAGCAAACACAGATATAAAGTTCATCCATGCCAGCCACATGCCTGCCATGGGGCATTTGCACTTGCTTGACCTGTGAACCATCACTCCAGATAGCAGTCTGCCACCCCCTTACTCCTCAGTATTATTCAAATATCCCCTCTCAGGGGGGCCTTCTTTTACCCACCCCCCACTTCTCTTTTCAGTGCTGTATTTTGCTCCCACATCGCTTTCTGACATAGTTTATATTTGACAAATCTATTGTGCGTATCGTCCATCTTTCCCCCAGCAGAACGGTAGACTCCGTGAAGGCATGCTCCCTGCTGAGCCCCCTGCGGGGGCAGAGCCTGCACCCAGTGGTCAGTCCGCTCGCACTGCCCACGCCTAGGTGTGGACATGTGGGAAGGAAAAACTGATTTTTGCTAAATCAGACCTGCTGGGGCTAGTAAAAGGCTCCTACAACGTCCCCAAGCCCCCACTCCCTGAAGGAAGCAACCACCATCCCAGAAGACAAGGCTACTTTCCGGAGCGGTGCCGCTTCTTGCCAAAGTTTATTTTTAATGCTGAATTCAGAGGAGTCTGCAGAGCGGCACCGAGACAGGCATAAATCCCAATGCTCTCAGCAATTTCCCGCAACAGCTCGTAAATCCGATGTACTGGGTGCTGAGGTGCCGAATGCAGAGGTCCCCCCGCTACTCCACGGCGGATCCGGCACGGAGCTGCAGCGCGGGGATGGGGGCAGGGCAGAGGAAAGGCTGTCTGCGCATCTGGGCGCCAGGGGCCCACCCAGGCTTTGTGGAGCCTGAAGTTTATATAGTGGAGGAGAGTGAAGGGGGTGGGGGACGAAGCTTCATAAGAAGTCAAAACTAGGATCACAACATTGCTAGAGTCGCTGACCGCGCCTCCACCCCGAAGGCGTCAGAAGGGCCGGGCAAGTGAGGGGCCGGAGGCTTAAATTCCCCAGCCTCCTGCGGGGAGGGAGGCTAAAGGAGTCTCGGGTCTCTGCTGCGCTTACACTGATCACATCCCTGGGCTCCTGCTACATGGTGGACTCTTAACCCCGGGCCCAGGTTTCCTCTCCTGTGCGCTGAGCTGAGGAGGTTGGCCTTCTCTCCCGAGAGAAGAGCAATGGGAGGGAGAGAAAACCTGGGGCGGCGCACAGAGATGGCGAGACAGCTCGTCTCAGCTAAGAGACCTGAGATCGGTTTTAGGACTCCGGTGACAAACAAGTGCAGTTGCACTGCGTGAGCCAGACGCACCCTGAAAGCGGTACTCTCCAGGAGAGCCAGGCAACGGGGCCCCGCTGCTCTCCCCCGCAGGCCCGAGCCCGCTCGCAGGGCTCACGCCGGCCTCTCCCGGAGCCCGGAGCGCTAGCGGGCCAGAGGGGGCGGGGGCCGAGCGGCGCGCTCGGAGCCTAGGTCTGGACGGAGCTGCGGGCTGCGGGGAAGCGGGCGGGAGCGGAGGCCTGTCTGGAAGTCTCCCTGGAGCCCTGGCCGGACGGCGCCGGCCGACAGCGTCCCCCAGCCCGCGGGATCGCGATCCGCCCCTGCACCCCGGGAGCGCGGTCAGGGCCGCCCGGGCCCCGGAAACTGCGCACGACGCCCCCGGGCGCTTACGGTCGTCTGCTCCTGGCTCCCGGGCTCGGCGGCAGCAGGTACGCGGTCCCTCCGGCTCTGGCTCCCCGGGTTCCCCGGCTCCCTATCCGCGCGTCCCCTGCCAACCCTGCGCTGACCCCGCCCCGGCTCGGCCTCCCAGAGGGGCGGGCCGGGGCCGGGCCCAGGGCGGCGGGGCGACCCGGGTTCAGTCGCGCTCCGCCCCTGTTACCTGAGCGACCCGGGCGAATCTCTGCACCTGCCTAAGCTCCGCCTCTGCTTTGGAAGAGGGCTCTCAAAGCGCTGCCCGCGGACCCGAGGACAGAAACGAAGCCGAAGCGTTTAGTAACTCAGGCAGTAACTTTGTCCCCTGAATCAAAAAACAAACAAACCCCAAGGTTGCACGTTGTATGACTTGTTTCATGTTTCTAGTCGTTCGTTCCTATTGTATTTTACACGTGTATTGGTCCAGGACAGATTGGGAAATTTAAACACAAACACATTTGTCTTTCAACACAGAGTCTGAGAAGCAGTAGTCTGGGTGAAAGTACGACCCATTTAAAGAGGTCTTCATCGCACTCGTAGAGAACGGACGTGAGGGCACGGATGGGGCGAAGGTTAAGCTGGGACGAAGTGAGAGAGTAGCATGGACATATATTCACTACCAAATGTAAAACAGATAGCTAGTGGGAAGGAGCCGCATAGCACAGGGAGATCAGCTCGGTACTTTGTGACCACCTAGAGGGGTGGGATAGGGACGGTGGGCGGGAGGTTCAAGAGGGAGGGGATATGGGGATACATGTATACATATAGCTGATTCACTTTGTTGTGCAGCAGAAACTGACACAACATTGTAAAGTCATTATACTCCAATAAAGATGTAAAAACAAAAACAAAACCAAACAAACAAACAAAACCCAAAGAGGTCTTCATGGTGAGGGTGAGGTCTACAACGGGTAGTTCAAGCCCTGGACAGTAGCACTTAATCAATCCGCTTCTGTTCAGCAGAAGCTGGGCGCTCAGGCCAGTGGATGCTTGGCTCTTGACTTCTGCAACAAGCGATAATCCCCAGACCTTCATCCTTAGAAAACCTACCCTATCACCTCTGTCATCGCTCCTCGTCACCGCCTCACAACTCCTACGACACCGCTTTTATGTGCTCACAGATGAAGTTTCAACCCCCGGCATCCTCAGGATCACAGCCAGCAGACCAGAACCAGGGCCTGTTACAGGGATATTAAACTTCTGACTGTCACCCTGCATACAACTTCAGGATAAAGTTCACCCCCTTGGCCTCCAACCTTACTGCTCACCCTGGCCCAAGAACTCTCCATTTCAATGAAGAGAGGCTGTTCCTGGCTAACAAACACACTCAATTCAATCAATCTCCAAACTTTGCTCGTGCAGCGTGCCTGGAAAGGATGCTCTCCTGCATCCAAACATGAAATCCTACTGTTCTTTAATTCCACACCCTCCTACAAAAGCCTCCTCTCATCCCTGCAGTCTCTGGCATCTCTGTGCTCCTTGAAAACGTGCAGCCTGTGAGATCCCTCCATCCCTCCCCCACATCTTTCAGACAGAAGCTGCTCTCCCTCTGGCCATTTTACCAAGGGACTCAAATTTGTTACTCTTCAAACTGCAGTGATGATGAAAACATTCTAAAATTAGCTATTGGTGATGGTGTATCACCATAACTCTGTTAATATACTAAAAACTACTGAATTGTACACTTTAATGTTTTATATAAATTTTAAATTTTATTTTTGGCTGTGTTGGGTCTTCGTTGCTGCGCGTGGGCTTTCTCTAGTTGTGGAGAGCAGGGGCTACTCTTCCTTGCGGGGCGCGGGCTTCTCTTGTTGCGGAGCACGGGCTCTAGGTGGGCGGACTTCAGTAGTTGTGGCTCGCGGGCTCATGGGTTTAGTTGCTCCGTGGCATGTGGGATCTTCCCAGGCTCGAACCCGTGTCCCCTTCATTGGCAGGCAGATTCTTAACCACACCGCCACCGGGGAAGCCCTGAACTGTTCACTTTAAAAGGATGAATTTTATGGTATGTGAATTATATCTCAAGAAAACTGTTACTTTTATACAAAAAAACTGCACTGAGGTTGTAACCTCACTCCTCACTCCTGTATCCCAATATCCTCCTCCTTGGTTATATTCATCGAGTATTAGAATATGAAATCCAGGACAGTGAAAGATATTTCGAAGTACAGTCTATATATACACAGTCAGCAAATAAATAAGGCACTGAGTCCAACTCAGCAGGGCAAAATTTAGACAATCAGATTTCAGCTTTTGGTCAAAAGCTGTTGAAAGGTTTATGGAGTGAAAGAATGGGTATAAAGTGATCTCTAGAATAAATTATGTATTTTAAAAACTCAGAACAAAGGCTGTTCTTCTGTACAAACTTCTGGAGAGTTTCCAGGTACATCAGGGAGAATGAAGAATAATGTGTTGGGGGGAACAATCTTGGCTAAAAATTGTAGATCAATTCCTGATTCACTGGAAGGAAACAACATCTTTTATGCCAAAAATGCATTATATAAACCTAATCATAAGGAAACATCAGGAAAAAAAAAACCCAGATTAAGTAACATTCTACAAAATAACTGGCCTGTACTTTTCAAAGATGTCAATGTCAGAAAAGTCAATGTCATGAAAGGAAAGGAAAGGCAGATAAAAACGTTCATGATGAAAGGAGACTAAAGAGTCATAAAAACAAATCGCAACGCTCTATCCTAGACTGGATCCTGGACCAGAAACCATTTCTATGAAAAATATTATTGGGACTACTGGGGACATTTGAAGAAAGTCTATAAATTAAATAATAGTATTATATTAATGTTAAATATCTTGATTTTGAGAATGAATTCTTTCTAAGTGAATATCCTTGATCTCAGAAAAGACACACTGAATTATTTAAGGAGTCATGGCTGAAATGTCCTTCCATTTCATACACTGTATATACTCTCCATATATATATATGGAGAGAGAGAATTACAAAGCAAATGCAACAAAATGTTATCAATTAGTAACTCTGGGTAAAGCATATATGGGAATTCCTTATACTATTCTTGCAACAACTTTGCTATAAGTTTGAAATTATTGTGAAATTAAAAGTTTTTAAAAATGTGGGTTAAATAAACATGTACATTTATCTCAGTTCCCTACTGAAAACGCCGTGGAAATAACTACAGGGGGGTAGAAAAGCTATAAATCCCACCAGGAGAAAGTGATTGGGAGAAAAGATAACAGCAGAGGAGAAATGTCAACAGATTTTTGTAAGATGAAAAGTCAGATGATTGACTTAGCAGAACAGATAAAGCTAAAAAGCTTTCTACAACCAGAAGCAAGCAGATTCTTGCCCTAGTCTTGCAGAGATCATTCAGCTATAGCCCATGGGCCACATCGGACCCACAACTTATTTTTGTAAATTGTTTTTGTAAATAAAGTTTTACTGGAGTACAGTCATACTCATTTGTTTGCATATTGTCTATGGCTGATTTCATACAATAGCAGAGTTGAGTAGTTACCGGTAAAGCCTAAAATATTTATTATCTGACCCTTATACAGAAAACATTTGCCAATCCCTGCCTTAGAGCCCTGCAAAGTCTTAGGAGCTAGAGGTATGGGGAGTCTCTGAAGGCAGGGGTGTGGTGGTGTGGGAAATGGTCATCTGCCATAGACCTCGAGTGTCCCTGCATGTTCCTGCTGGGTGTGCCAAGAACACAAGGCAAAGACTCAATGATGGAGCATTGCTGTTTAATGGGTATAGAAGTTCAGTTCTGCAAGATGAAAAGAGTTCTGGAAATGGGTAGTGGTGATGGTTGCATGACAATATAAATGAATGTACTTAATGCTACTTAACTGTACACTTAAAAATGGTTAAGGGGCTTCCCTGGTGGCGCAGTGGTTGAGCGTCCGCCTGCCGATGCAGGGGACACGGGTTCGTGCCCCGGCCCGGGAGGATCTCATATGCCACGGAGCGGCTGGGCCCGTGAGCCATGGTCGCTGAGCCTGCGCGTCCGGAACCTGTGCTCCACAACGGGAGAGGCCACAACAGTGAGAGGTCCGCATACCGCAAAAAAAAAAAAAAAAAGGTTAAGATGATAAATTTTATATTATGTGTATTTTACCACACACACAAACACACACACACACACACACACACACACACACACACACACACACATTGGGGGGGGGGAAACTCTAAGAGGATTAATTTAAAGTTTGTATAAGGAGAATTTATATCTCCTGTCCCTTGTTCATAGTCTAAGCCAGTGACCAGTCCTCCTTCACTGTGGCTGACCAGGGGTTTATTTTCTGGAAACTGAACTGAAAGGCTTCCACCCCAGGGGCACTAGGCCCAACTAGAACAGGGATGAGGCACCCGACTGAAAACAGTAGAACCAAGTGAAAGTCTTCCCATTAACCTGTGAGGCCCTCCTCGCCCCCTTCCCACTTGAGCTCACAGGACACTGTCTCCAAGTAATAATCCCGAGGCAGGAAGCAGAGGACCTGCCTCTGAACTAAATGAGCCGTCCCGTCCCGGAGAAAAGAGCCGCAGATAGAAAGAGCGGCACCTAATGAAACTCCAAAGGTTTTGCACAGCAAAGGAAACCATAAACAAGACCAAAAGACAACCCTCAGAATGGGAGAAAATATTTGCAAATGAAGCAACTGACAAACGATTAATCTCCAAAATTTATAAGCAGCTCGTGCAGCTCAATAACAAAAAAACAAACAACCCAATCCAAAAATGGGCAGAAGACCTAAATAGACATTTCTCCAAAGAAGATATACAGACTGCCAACAAACACAGGAAAGGAGGCTCAACATCGCTAATCATTAGAGAAATGCAAATCAAAACTACAATGAGATATCATCTCACACCAGTCAGAATGGCCATCATCAAAAAATCTAGAAACAATAAATGCTGGAGAGGGTGTGGAGAAAAGGGAACACTCTTGCACTGCTGGTGGGAATGTGAATTGGTACAGCCACTATGGAGAACGGTATGGAGGTTCCTTTAAAAACTACAAAAAGAACTACCATATGACCCAGCAATCCCACTACTGGGCATATACCCTGAGAAAACCATAATTCAAAAAGAGTCATGTACCAAAATGTTCATTGCAGCTCTATTTACAATAGCCCAGAGATGGAAACAACCTAAGTGTCCATCATCGGATGAATGGATAAAGAAGATGTGGCACAGATATACAATGGAATATTACTCAGCCATAAAAAGAAACGAAATTGAGCTATTTGTAATGAGGTGGATAGACCTAGAGTCTGTCATACATAGTGAAGTAAGTCAGAAAGAGAAAGAAAAATACCATATGCTAACACATATATATGGAATTTAAGGAAAAAAATGTCATGAAGAACCTAGGGGTAAAACAGGAATAAAGGCACAGACCTACTTGAGAATGGACTTGAGGATATGGGGAGGGGGAAGGGTAAGCTGTGACAAAGCGAGAGAGAGGCATGGACATATATACACTACCAAACGTAAGGTAGATAGCGTGGGAAGCAGCCGCATAGCACAGGGAGATCAGCTCGGTGCTTTGTGACCGCCTGGAGGGGTGGGATAGGGAGGGTGGGAGGGAGGGAGACGCAAGAGGGAAGGGATATGGGAACAGATGTATATGTATAACTGATTCACTTTGTTATAAAGCAGAAACTAATACACCATTGTGAAGCAATTATACTCCAATAAAGTTGTAAAAAAAAAAAAAGAGCCACAGATAGTGACATCTGGGGGCCTCATAACAAAACAGCTGGCTCCCCATCTGACCACCCTCCACTGAGGTCAATCAGGCTACTGCCCCCCACGCACACAGAACTTCCAAATGGTGTTTTAGTGCCTCACTCCTAAATATTAAAAGATCACCAGACACTGGCAAAAGTCTCCCACATAAAAGGCAGAGTCCAAACTAGAGAGAGAAAGTGCTCACAGGTAACAGAGAAACTATAATATCCTCAAAGAGGTAAAAAATGAATTGAAGCAGGAACAAGACACAATTAAAAAAGAAGCATTCAGAGAATTAGAATGCACTTTTTGAAATTAAAAATTTAAGAGAAAGGTCAGAAGATAGAGTTGAGGAATTCTCTCAGAAAAATAGAACACAAATCAAAGAGATAGACAGTGGAAGAAAAAAAAAAAGGAAAAGAAAAATCAGAAGATCGATCCAAGAAGTCACCAGACTAATAAGAGCTCCATAAGAGAGAAAAGAGAATATAGACAGAGGGAAATTATTAAAGAAAGAATCCAAGAATATTTCCCAAACCAAAGCACAGGAGTCTCCAGATGAAAAAGACACAATAAAAAGTCAGAAGAACACACCAATGCAAGTCATTGTGAAATTTCAGAATACTAAAGAAAAAGAGAAGATCTTAAAAGCTTTGGTTGGGGGGGGGACCCAAAAAACAAAAATAGTCAACACAAAGACTCAATAATCAGAATATCCTCAGACTTCTTAGCAATAACACCAGATGCCATAAAATAGTGAAGCCAGGCCTTCAAAAGTTGTGGGAAAATTATTTCCAAAGAAGAATTATATAATAAAGTGTGAGGGCAAATTAAGGACATTCTCATACGTATAAGGACTAAATATATTTTTACTTCTCATGCACCCGGTTCTAGGGACATTACTAGAGGATGTGCTCCAGCAAAACAAGGGGGTAAAATATGAAAGGGGAAGACATGGTATTTGGGAAACAGGGGATATAATAAAGGAGCAGCAATAGGAGTCCTAGGCTGACAACTGTGCAGCAGGCTTAGAAAGCAACCTGTCCAAATTGAAAGAGGAAGACAAATGGCTGGGAGGCAGGTCTCCAGGGAAGAAATGAAATTATATATTAACTGAGTTAACTTTTTGGGAAATAGCATGAACAGATATTTGTCAGATCTGATGGCTTATTTAGGGGGAAAAAAACTATGGAAAGGAAGATGGAAAAATAAGTGAAGGAGGAAAATGATTAACAACAGGAAAAACAGAAAGTTGTTCAAGAAAGCAAATCTAATCATGGTACACTGCTTGGCTGCGTAGTGAGCATATTTACATAGTCATCATTAGGTAACCACTATTGATTTAACACAAAGTTATTGTTACTATCTTGGGAGGATGCAGTGGGAGCAGTAGGGGCAGGTGTATAATACTTAAGTCTTTATTATAAGAAAAAATCAATAGGTCATGTCTAAAATTGACAAACCAAGAAATATGCATTATAGGCATATTATTTAGATATTCAGAGGTAAATGCCAAAAGACTTGAAAGTAGAATGAGAAAAATGAGGGAAGGGGATCGTTAAATTTTATTCTAAGCCTTGATTATTTGATTTCTCAATAACCATGTACAGATAAAAATAGAAATTCATTTAAAAATATTATTTTCTAAGGCCATCGGACATTCCAGATTTGTTGCATTTCTCCCTAGATTTCTAAAGCATGGCTTGCACTCTTCCCAATTCCAGGCTCATATCAGTTCCAATAAACTACTGTTTACTTCTGCTTCCACGCAAACTTTTCCTTCACGTTTATTCCCCATGGGGCTCCTGCCTTGCACTCTCTGCTCTCTGGATGCTTATCAGTAAGTTCCTTTTCAGATGCCAATTGAAAGATTATTGATTGCATCAGACCCTGTATGTACTTTATTAGAGTTAGATTCTCATATCACCTGCTACTCATCACAAAAGTGTTATCTACCTCAAAGTGAACAGATTACAGATCCCCTGGGGCTTTAGAGTGGAGGTGAGGATACCAAATGGCTATTTTACAAAATGCCCTAAGGAGAGAGCATTTTGTAAGAAAATCAATTACACAGAATTATTTCATATCTGTATCTCTCATCATTTTTATAATCAAGTATATTTAACAGTCATCTGTTAGCATATGTGCTACCCCAACTAATGGAAGAGATTTTCACATAGTGAGGTATAAGAACTTATTCTGGCTTATACATGATTTAACTTGAACTTTAGGCTAACAAGAACAGCTTGTTTGTGGCCTATTAATGTACATCTGCTTTAACCATTAACACAAAGAACGCATTTTAAAAAATCAAAATGGAGTAACTGTGGTTCAAGCCTTCAAAATGGAGCTGAGTAGCCATTTTGGACACTGTTTCAGACACATTCCTGGATTACTAAGAATTACATTTTCTGAACTGTATCAGACTCAAGGACACAACCATCCGTTCTCAAAACAATATCTGATAGCTGCCAGCTGCAACCTCACGGTCTCAAGGTCTCCCCTTGTAACTATGCAACCATTTGGGACTACAACCAATCCTCCCTTGGCAGGCAACCTTACTTCTTGCCAGCTCCAATTATAATTCTTGACAAACAGCTCCTGTAATTTTGCAGTCTTTGCCTTTATAAGCCTCCTCCATTTTGTAGTCTGGCAGAACACAATTCAAGTGCTACTTGAATCTGTGTCTCCTGGGCTGTAATCTTCAGTTTGGCTCAAATAAAACTCTTTTCTACTCCTATTGTAGATTGGTTTATTGATTTTTTCCAACAACTGTACAATAGACAAGATAATTTACAAAGATATCTTTTGGGAGGTTATCAAGAATGACAAAATAAAGTAATATGTCCTGAGTCACCACAAATAGAAAATAATTTTAGGGTTTTTTTTTTTTTTGCGGTACACGGGCCTCTCACTGTCGTGGCCTCTCCCGTTGCGGAGCACAGGCTTCGGACACGCAGGCTCAGCGGCCATGGCTCAGGGGCCCAGCCGCTCCGCGGCATGTGGGATCTTCCCGGACTGGGGCACAAACCCGTGTCCCCTGCATCGGCAGGCGGACTCTCAACCACTGCGCCACCAGGGAAGCCCAAATTCTAGGCTTTAAATAGATTTCATAGTTTTACAAAAAGATGCAAACGAAGAGGAAAGATGCAAAATGTTGGATTTTTTAAAGCACTTTTCCTATGTCCACAGAAAGGCAGAAGGATATATTCTTACTCAACAATCCTGAAATTTCTTTTAAATTAGTTCACACTGACCACTTTCTCCCACGTTTCTTGAGATCACTGACTATACTATATTCCCAGGACTTCAAGGTCAACAATATTATCTCATGAAGATCAAAAGTCAACAGAAGAATTTAGTAAAGAAGCCCGTTGTAAACACAGTTTATACACAAAGTTCAAAGGAAGTCAAGGCCCTCTTGAGCCCTCTATGGGCCTGCATTGGACACTGCATTATGACGATGCCCTATTTGAGTAGGAGAATCATTTCATTCTTGTTTTGCCCAGGATGAGGAGATTGTTATTTAAACTCAGTATTTTAATCAGAGTCAATCATTTGAAGCCTCAGTTGGCTCTACATGGTTTTAAGACAACAGCAGTTTCAGCCCTTTTCCCCCACCTCCATCCCGTTCTCCTTGAAGAGCAAAAACCAGGTTTAACCCTTTTAACTGATTCTTTTTATATTTGTATACTTACGTGTCTTTTTGTTTGTTTTTGCGGTACGCGGGCCTCTCTCACTGTTGTGGCCTCTCCCATTGCGGAGCACAGGCTCCGGACGCACAGGCTCAGCGGCCATGGCTCACGGGCCCAGCCGCTCCGCGGCACGTGGG
The DNA here is from genome assembly GCF_025265405.1 of Mesoplodon densirostris. Classification (NCBI taxonomy): domain Eukaryota; kingdom Metazoa; phylum Chordata; class Mammalia; order Artiodactyla; family Ziphiidae; genus Mesoplodon; species Mesoplodon densirostris. The sequence goes on from NC_082662.1 coordinate 170,651,532, forward strand.
ATCCTCCCGGACCGGGGCACGAACCCGTGTCCCCTACATCGGCAGGCGGACTCCCAGCCACTGCGCCACCAGGGAAGCCCAAGTCTTTTTCTTTTTTAACCTCATCTTAGGCACTACCTGTTGAAGACTTCAACAGATAAGGAAATTAGCTCAACTGACTTCATTAAGGAACTTCCATCCGCCCCGTATTCCTTCCCCCCAATTTTACTTACATTTTAATATTCAGTGTTTTCATTATTTGAAGGCAACTCAGGGCCAAGCTATTATCACTATGATTTTCTTTTCCTGTGTAACATGATGTTTTCCCTAGAATTAATATTTTAAAAATTTGCTTGGTTTTCTCTGTACCGATCACTACTTCACCACTGACCTATCAGTTATATACATCCCTTCGTAGTAAATTCATTCACATCAGATTTTTTTCCTTTTCTTAAAGAAGTGCCTCAGGAGCTCCCTGACCTGCCTCTGATCCGGTCTGGTGGCTCCATCCCTGCAGCACAGCTGTCATCTGAGTTCCTGCTTCTCCACCATCCTGGGGATTCCTTCCTACTATCTCCTATGTTAGGTATCCACTTCCTACATCCCATGTCTTCATCTCTCTTGATTCATTCCATTTTAGAGGAACACCCCCTTGAGTGACTTCCTGAAAAAGGGTATGTGGCAGGTAAATTTCTGAGACATTGTGGAGTAGATTACTGCCCCCCGCGATTTTAAATTTCTGAGACATTGTGGAGTAGATTACTGCCCCCCGCGATTTGCTGAGGAGCTACAACTGTCTGTCATTTGAGCAAAAAATAAACTTTTTTCAAGATACTGAGATTGGAGGGTTACCTCAGTAAAACCTAATCTAAATGTGTCTGGGAAATGTCTTTATTCAATATTTCCCTTTAACTGTTTGGATGAATACAAAAGTCCAGGATGGAAACAGTTCTCCTTCAGAATTTTGAAGGCATTGCTCCACCATATTCTAGTCTCTAGTATTGCCCTTGAGAAGCCCAAAGCCACTCTGATGCCTTTTAAAGGTATCTGATCCTTTTAAAGGTTCTGATCCTTTTAAAGAACCACCCCCCACCCCCAGAACTTCCCTGGTGGTGCAGTGGTTAAGAATCCACCTGCCGATGCAGGGGACAGGGGTTCAAGCTCTGGTCCGCGAAGATCCCACATGCCGCGGAGCAACTAAGCCCGTGCACCACAACTACTGAGCCCGTGAGCCACAACTACTGAAGCCCGTGTGCCTAGAGCCTCTGTTCCACGACAACAGAAGCCACCGCATTGAGAAGCCCACACACCGCAACGAAGAGTAGCAGCCAAAAATACATAAATTAATTAATTTAAAAAAAAAGACCTCTCCCCCCTTTTCCTCTGGAAGCTTATAGGAGCTTCTCTTTAACACCATTATACTGAAATTCTGAGATCATAGGTCCTGATATTTGGTCTACTCTCACCCTCATGCAAGGCACTAGGCAGGCCCTTTCAGTCTGGAAATTCATGTCCTTTAATTTTGCAAAAATTTCTTAAATAATCTTGTTGATGGTTTCTTCCACTCCATGTTCTTTTTTAGGGAATTCCTATATCCAAATCTTGAACTGTTTTTCCTATCTACTCTTGCCTTTTTTTCTGCCTCTTTTTTCTTTTTGGCTCCATTTTCTGAGGTATTTCTGCAATTTTTTCTTTTCCCACTTCTACTTTTTCACTTCGGCTGTCATGTTTTTAATTTCCAGGAGTATTTTCTGTTCTTTTCATCTAGGTTCCCCTGAAAACAGAGCCTGAGACAAAGGCTTACTTATAGTAGCTTATGTGGGAAGTCATCCCAGGGATAGGAGTGAGGGCTGGGAGGTGAAAATGTAAAGGAGGAAAAGACAATACGAGGATGTGTTTTCAACTACACCACTGCTCTGGGTAACTGGTGCTTGATTCTATGGGACCTTCTGAGAAGATTTATAAAATGATTCTCAGGACTGTCCACACAGGGAGCAAAAAGTAGGAGTATTAGCACCATCCCTCACTGGTCAAGGGTGAACCTCACAGGCTTAGAATTCCCTGCTTTTCTGGGTTTCATGTACATGAATGCCAAGAAAAGTGGTGTCAGACTGAAACCATAAAGGAACGGACTAAGAGAGTAAGTGACTATATCAAAATCTGAAACTTTTGCATGGCAAAAGGTATCTGTGGTAGGCTGAACAATGGTTCCCCCAAAGACATCCCTGAGCTAACCCCCAGAACCTGTGACAGTTACCTTAGACGGCAAAAGGGACTTTGCAGATGTCATTAAAATGTGAAGATTATCCTGGGTTATCTGGGTGGGAACTAAATGTAATCACCAGGGTCCTTATAAGAGGGAGTCAAGAAGGTCAAAGGAAGAAGGAGATGTGACAGAGTATGGGTAGGAAAGGAGATGCAGCGTGGAGCCATAAGCCAAGGAATGAGAACAGCCTCGGGAGGCTGGGAAAGGCAAAAAATGGGTTCTCCACTGGAGCCCTCAGATGGAATGAATTCTGATTGATTTTAGCCCTTTTCCAGTCACTTCAGACTTCCGTTCCTGTAAGAGAATAAATGTGTGCGATTTTTAAGCCACTAAATTTGTGATAATCTGTTATGGCAGCAATAACAAATTAGTTTCCAAGGGATCAAAACAGTATCCATACACAAAGATAAAATATGAATGACAGAATGGGCAAAATGCTTGGGAAATATTTAACAAAAGACATTCTGAAAACATAGAGGATTCCTGTTTTTTAATTTAATAAACACATAGAAATTACTATGTCCCAGGCCCTAAGTGCTTTACAAATGCTAATTCATTTAACCTTCATAATAACTCTATGAGGTTCTTATTATCTACCATTTTACATCCGGGGAAACTGAGGCACAGAGGTTAAAGAACTTGTCCAAGGTTCCAAGAAACCTTAAAGAAATGACAACAACCCAACAGAACATTAGCAAAAACACGTTTGAAGATACCATTATCAACTCAAGTCCTCTGGAAAGCACATACCAAGATGGAGTAAGTGTAGAGGTCTATTGGCAGAAATGGCTGTGAACAGGGCTTCCCTGGTGACACAGTGGTTGAGAATCTGCCTGCTAATGCAGGGGACACGGGTTCGAGCCCTGGTCTGGGAGGATCCCACATGCCGCGGAGCAACCAGGCCCGTGAGCCACAACTACTGAGCCTGCACGTCTGGAGCCTGTGCTCCGCAACAAGAGAGGCAGTGATAGTGAGAGGCCCGCGCACCGTGATGAAGAGTGGCCCCCGCTTGCCACAACTAGAGAAAGCCCTCGCACAGAAACGAAGACCCAACACAGCAAAAATAAATAAATAAATAAATAAATAAATAAATTCCTACCCCCCAACATCTTCTTTAAAAAAAAAGAAATGCCTGTGAACAGAAGAGGAAGCAGGAGAGGGAAAGAGCCTCAGACCACAGTGCGGGTCTGACACCTGTGAAGGGAGAGCAGGGAGGAAGGAAGATGGGTAGGAAGAGCCTCAGCCTGCAGTGCAGCTCTCTGTCTTGGCCAGGCTATACGGGACAGGACTGGCCCAGTGCTAGTATCCCTGCCATGGTCAGTTATTGGCTGGGAACAGCCCAGGAAGAGTGACATATCAGTGTGAACCTGCAGCAAATCTCACAGGTGTGGCAATTGGAGGCTGCCAGCTAACTGCAGTGTTTTTCACGAGGTTCTCTCCTTTTCTTCAAAACACCATACTGAGGTGTAACTGGCATACAATAAACTGCAAATATTCAGAATATACAATTTTGCAAATGTTTATATATGTGTACACCCATGAAACTGTCACTATAATTAACATAGTGAAGATATCCATCACCTCCAAAGGTTCCTCATGTCTCATTATAATCCCTTCCATCCACATCTCCCCTCTTCCCCAAGGAAACCACTGATCTGCAGTCATTATACACTCGTTTGCACTTTTTAGAATTTCATGTAAGTTATTTAGTATGTACTCCTTCATGTCTGGCTTCTTTGACTCAGCATAATTATTTTGAGATTCATCTACCTTGTCATGTGTATAAACAGTTCATTCCTTTTCATTGCTGAATAGTATTGCTATGTATGGATGTGTCACAATTTGTCTATCCAAAAACCTGTTGATGGACTTCAGTTGTGTCTATTGATAGTGTTTTGGCTATTAAAAAATAAAGCTGCTATGAACATTCAGGTACAAGTCTTTGAATGGATGATTAGACGTATGTATAACTTTTAAAGAAACTGCCTGTTTCCCAATGGTTGTAACAGTTGTACATTCCTACCAGCAGTATGAGATTTGGTTGTCCCACATCCTTGTCAGCACTTGGTATGGTCAGTCTTTTTAATTTTAGCCATCATAATAGATCTATAGTGATATTTTGTGATTTTAATTTTCATTTCCTTAAAAACTGAAGATGTTAAACATCTTTTCTTGTGCTTATTTGCCATCTTTCCAACTTCAGTTAAGTGTCTGTTCAAATCTTTTGTGTACTTTTTTTGTGGGGCAAGGGGAGTTTTGACAGTTTTACTCTTTGTTTTTTTAAGTTTTATTTATTTTTGGCGGTGTTAGGTCTTTGTTGCTGTGCACGGGCTTTCTCTAGTTGCGGTGAGTGGGGGCTACTCTTCGTTGTGGTGCGCTGGCTTCTTGTTGCGGTGGCTTCTCTTGTTGCGGAGCAGGGGCTCTAGGCACATGGGCTTCAGTAGTTGTGCTATGCGGGCTCAGTAGTTGTGGCTCGCGGGCTCTAGAGCACAGGTTCAGTAGTTGTGGTGCATGGGCTTAGCTGCTGTGCAGCATGTGGGATCTTCCTGGACCAGGGCTTGAACCCGTGTGCCCTGCACTGGCAAGCGGATTTTTTTTTTTTTTTTTTGCAGTATGCGGGCCTCTCACTGTTGTGGCCTCTCCCATTGCAGAGCACAGGCTCCAGACGCGCAGGCTCAGCAGCCATGGCTCATGGGCCCAGCCACCCGGCGGCATGTGGGATCTTCCCAGACTGGGGCACGAACCCGTGTCCCCTGCATCAGCAGGCAGACTCTCAACCACTGTGCCACCCAGGAAGCCTGATAATTACCATTTCTATTGCTCTTCCTTTATTCCTGAATGTTTCAGTTTCCCTTATGGTATCATTTCCCTTCTAACTGAAGAACTTCTTTTAGTAATTCTTTTTCACACCAAGTCTGCTGGCAATGGATTCTCTTCCTTTTCCTTCATCCAAGAATGGCTTTATATCACTTTTATTCCTGAAGGATATTTTCTGTGGATATAGAATTCTGGTTGACAATTCTTTCCTTTCAGCAATTTAGAAATATTGTGCCACTTCCTGCTGGCCTCCATAATTTCTGATGAGAAATCCAGTCATTCAAATAATTGTTTCCCTATAGATAATGCTTTTCACTGGCTGCTTTCAAGATCATTGTCCAGTTTCGTTGATTGTGATTGGATTTCCATTATGATATGGATTTCTTTGGCCTTCTTGAATCTATAGGTTTTAAGTTTTTCACCAAATTTGGAGAGTTTTCTATGCCAGGAAATTTTTGATGTATCCTTGACATTTTGAATATTGTTACCAACTCTGGGCCTTGTTTAAATCCTATGGAGAATACAGAGTTTTTGTTTGTTTCAGCAGGTAGTCAACCTGGTAAGGTTTCAGGCAAAGGCTTTTTGTTTTTTGTTTCTTTGGGTTACTTTCAGGTGTTCAACACCAGGTAGTTTCTGAAAGGTGAACTGACACTGGAATCATAGCCTACAGAAGACAGGTGCAGCTTTCAAAATTTTTGCAGTGATTTTGGACCTACTGCGTGTGAATGCCTCCCAACTGCTGGTCTGGGATTTGGGTGGTGGTCTACCTGTTCAGTTTCTAAGTCTTTAACATGCTGACAAGAATCAGATCCATACACATTAGCAGATTGGGGGCAGACTCAGAACTACACAAACAGCTTTATAAGGTCACTTTTTTGAGTTCCTTCCTTTCTATGATCTCCCTGGTACTTTCTGATTCTTTCTATTGGTTCTCGGGCCAAAAGAAATCTGGCTTTAGTTACCCTGCGCACTTCTGCCACCGTCTTTTGCATCCAGGGCCAAGAAGACAGAGAACGAAGAGAAAAAAATGAAGGTTGGTGCCACCCTCTTGGAAACACAGCCGTAATGGAAAGGCAGGGCTATCTCCCTGAGTTTGGGCTCCTGGAGGCTCCCATTGCCAGCAGCTGACACTGTCACCACCATGGGATTGCTTGGGGGTGGGCTGTAAGAGAACACAGAAAACGGGGCGGGGAGTAGAAAAAGAAAAAGGATTTCTGCACTCTCTCCAAATATTAGAAGTTACCCTTCTAGTTCTTGGGTCAGACCCGAAGGCTTCTGGCACTCCTGGTCTGCACCCCAGTACTCACTTCTAGGTTTCCAATGTGTTGAATTCAGGCTGGGGGATACCAGAGGGAGGAAAATGATAAGACTTATTCATCACTGGTTCAATGGTACTTCAAATTCTAGTCTTCTTGCCCAACCCACCTGCTATTTTCTTTTCAGAGTCCTCAAACAGCTGCTCTGTGCACTCATAGCTGTATTCAGTGCAAGCACCATGGTGGAGTGTGCTTCTTCATCTTTATCTGGAACCAGCCCAATCACTACTTTTAATGTAAAAAAGAAGAATTAAATATTTTGACTTTCTTCTCATGCTATCATAAATTTTAACTGTAGAGCGAGAGGAATATTTTCTGTTTTAAAAAGAAATAATACTAAATACTATGATATTGCCATTACCACAACAAGGTATTTTTTACTAAAAGGGGAACAATAAATATTAACTAGGGATTTGGTTTTGTTTCATTTTTAGCAGGCAGAAAGGAGTACCTCTTACTGTCCTTGGGCAATTAATTTCACATTTCACTCATTTTGGATTAGTTTTAGAATACAGCTTACCCTTGAACAATGCAGGGGTTAGGAGTGCTGATGCTCTATGCAGTAGAAAATCCGCATTTAACTTTACAGCCGGCCCTCCATAACTGTAATTCCAACCAATTGCAGATTGTGTATTACTGTATTATGCATTTTTTTAAAAAACTGGCATATAAGTGGATCTGTGCAGCTCAAATCCATGTTGTTCAAGGGTCAACAGTCCTTTCAAGACTATTACCATCATACTGTTGTTAGATTTTTCTAAGGGTAACAGAAGATATCGACTATAAAATGCTGCCAACACTGCCTCTAATCACTGACTTAGAGCTGTGACTAAGAAATTTTATATTTTTAAGACACAAAGTTGGCAGGCTAGGGAGAAAGAAGCCAGCCCTTTCAACAGAGAACATATGTAGCCAACAACGCTTAATGGGCTCTGTGCTCCAAGGAGAGTGGGTCTTTCCAAGAGAAGAACAAAACCGCTAACTGTACATAGAACCTTAATTACTATGATGACTTCATTTGGATTACCTTAGGGTCAGCAGCATTCGATCAAATACATCACAAAACAGTTTGCTAAAAATTAGTTCATGGGGAATTCCGTGGCGGTCCAGTGGTTCGGACTTGGGGCTCTCACTGCCGGGGCCCGGGGTTCGATCCCTGGTTGGGGCACTAAGATCTTCCAAGTTACACAAGCAGCCCCCCGACCAAAAAAAGTCCATGAAAGTGTGATTATAGTATCTAGAAATACTTCCTAATAAAAGAAAAAAATCAGAGTATACAGCATTGTGATTTTCAGAATACATAATTTGGTGTTTTATTATTTATATGGTCTTTAAGAGATTCAATACTTTCACCACCAATTAGTTCTCTTAGTAATTTAATTTTGTGGAGGTACAAATAAACATGTTTTAGATTTAAGGATTTCAGTTTCCCCCACCACATAAGAACACTCCCCATGGGGACAATCTTGTTTCACTTCACCTGCCAAAAATGGCATTTGATAATAGACATAGCTCGGTAGAAAAGGCAAACGTTATTTATAAGTAACTATTCAATTACAATTATGAGAAAACTTAAGAGCTGGCTACTTATACCCAGTCCCCTGAAAAATAACAATCATAACAATAATAGTAATAATAGCTACCATTTATTGAGCTTTACTGTGTTCCAGGTACTGTGCTAAGGGCTTAAAGGGGATTATGCCATTTAATCCTCAAAGCCCTATGAATACTACTGTCAGCCCAATTCCCAGAGAAGAAAATGGAGGCTTAGAGAAGTACTGTCTCAAAAGCCACAGAATCGGGGAACACCAGAGCCAAGATTGCAACGCAGGCAGTCTGCCTTGGAACCCCTGCTCTTAATCACTGCTGCAAGCTACAAGGACTCAAAGTACTCAAATAGAAGTCTCCCCCATTCCCGGTTATCTTCATAAAGTAGCGTTAAAAAGTGAAAGATGTAAATGAAAAAGAAAAAGGCCAAAAAAACCTCTGGTTATCCTACTATAGGCGGAAAACACCAAAACCCAAAAAACCCTATACTATTTGATGTTACTTTTCTTAATCAAGAAAACAAAATGCCATAGCATACAGCTCAGAGAAAGTCATATAATAAAAGTACCAAGAAGCAAAATAAATAAAAATGTATATATAGCATCATTAGGCTCACTTTAGTCTAAATATAGAATATCCCAGTCAAGAAATAAGTAATTCTTGAGAAGTTAAAAACTTAAAGAGAAACAATATATATTCATGTAATATTTTATTTACTGATCTCTCTGAAACATGCCAAAATTCATATGGCTAATGGAACTTTCCATGTTAAAACGCTGATCAACACAACAAATTCCTAACAAAAAATATTTTAATGTAAGAATCAACATTATATTTAGGTGGTAAAACTCAGGTTACAAATATAAGATAAATATCAAATAATATCATACTTCTGATTTAATGGAGAACAGTTGTGAGAGTCATGCTTAACACCTTGGTTAAGTAATGAGAGAAATGGTTGAGGTGTCATAGAGGTATGCAAAAATTTAACAGTTCAAATAATCCTTAGCCCTTCTGAGAAAATATAGATGGCAAATATTTCTGTAATATGGTGGTTTCGATCCATTAGTGAGCATTCTGTTCATGCATTTAAAGTAACAGATGTTTCTGAGCACTGAAAATTAGATTCAAAGTTAGTCTTTGCTCAACAAGTTAATGATACTATGAATCCCTTATATTTAAAAATATAGTTTAAATTTGTAAAGTTTAAGGTAAAGCATACTTGTTTTCATAGCTATTTTTAGATATAATTGAGACTACACTACCATATATAATCAGCTATACTGCTGTGCACAGTTAATTCCCGTTACCGTATTTTATATTTTCTGGTCATCAACAGCACAAAATTTATGCTCCAAAAGAAATATATGAATCCAGCAAAATGGTCCCATTTAATTTTTCTTTTAAAGACAGATTAACTAAATTTAAGGAAGAACTGGCTTTTCTGATATCTCATTTTCAAATTACCGATACAAACTTACCAGAGAGTAATTATTTATTTCGCCTAACATCAAACAATCTGCAAAAAGTTTCCAAGATAGAGCCATTCCTTGTTCCATTTCCAAAAATAAATAAAGGCTTTCTAACTGAAAGCATTTACAGTCCTAGCTCTCTAAAGTAAACATTAAAAAACAAAGTACAAAAAATGATCTCTTGGCTTCTGAATAGCCCACTTAGTTAAAGTATTTTCTGTCCCAACACTTCCTCAAATTCAAAAGATATTTACTTCCTAAGAACATGACAGTCTTCATTTCAAACCATTCAGTCTGTTTCCATGGCAACACTGCGGGATTCCTTGGCCACCATAAGCCGCATTAGTTGACTGTGGAATTTCTCAATCTTCTTTACATCTTGAGCTTGGTCTGTTCTATACACCAAACACTGTCAGAAATTTTAAAAGCACACATTAACTATGTAAAACTGGATTATCAATGACGTAGCAAACATAGGCTTGGATAAAATTTTGAGTCTTTTCCTACCACTGTTTCGCTCTACTTCCTCTGGAGGTCATACTAAAGGAATTACATGCAAGTTTCCAAGTCCCCAACAATTACATTCCTTAAGTTCAGTATTTTATAATATTTCAAATGCCACTGCTGTGGTTAAAAAAACAAACTGATCTCTATTAGAAGCTTCTCAAAAATGACCAGTTGAATAATGTCTTCAAATTCTGCCATGGTCTGATGAGAAGACTTCAAGATTGGAATCAGATATTTTCTCCCTGGGATCTGGTCATAAATGACTGAGTTACAGTGGGAAAAGCATATAAATCCTAGGATCCCTTTCTCTATTTGTGAAGTGGGAGGGGGGAGGGATTAATGATAATTAATGATTAATGATAATTAATTAATTAATTAATTAAGGGAATTAATGATAATTTTTTTAAAATCTGGAATCCCTTGCTTACTGCTGGTCACTACCTAAATCAAACGAGATAAATCTATTCAACCTTGATTTTCTGACATTACTTATAATTTTTAAACCAAACCAAATTCTTCCTTGCTATAAATTCAATTCTTCATTAGACAGATACTTAAGATCTGTTTATCATTGGCCATAAAACCATTTGTTCTAGAATCTTCAAAATTATCAAATTTAAGCTGGCAGTCTTTTTTTCATCTTGTAACACTGATCCATTTTTCTTTAGCCCATCTTAGATTCATGTGAGTTTTAAACAATGGGAACTTCATGATCCTACAGTAATATTCATCAACTTAAGTACTTTGGAGTTCAACCCCATCATGCCCAACTGATCTGAATTCATACAGCTTTTAAATCACTTACTTAAAAAAATTTTATCTACGCATTGTACAAATTTGTCTAACAATTTTGTAAAGCGGCCATAATCATCTCCACCATTTCAATTTTAGTATATGTTCTGTAGAAAAACAAATACCTTCTCACTACAGTTTAGTGAGAAGAACAAACACCTTCTCACTAAAATACACAGAAAGATTTTAGGTCCACAGAAGACAATATTATAAATCAGTCATGGCGTTGGAAAAAAATGATGCATAAATGCAACTATAAAAAAGACAAAGCTCCAAGATGATAATAATGAAGTCTAAGACGAGTTTTGTGAAGGAATTATTAGCCATTAAAATGAATTACTGAAGTATACAAACTTTTCTTTAAGAGTCATTAGAAAACAAATTTTTATGTTGGAGTTGATTCATACATTTACTGTTTAGGAGGATGGGTTTGATTGTATCTTTGGTCCCTTCTAGACATGGACTAGTTCTCAGCAGTTTTAAGAAAGGGAACAAAAAGTATTTTTCATATTTAGATCTTGCCACAGGAATCATCAATTTTAAATAAAGTTCTTTCCAATACTGCTTACCATGAATCCTTAACTATATTTAATCATTACCAGAGGCAAAAAGTTATCATCTGGAGATAAAGCCTCCTGTACTGAATTCAATTCTGCATTTTCCTCTATTTTTAAAGCAGGATATACCAATTTCTCTTCAGTAGATATATCTATTCACTCTGCGACAATCATAAGTAAAATTTTTCTCAATGTGAATGCTCGAGATTCAAGTATACATTTACTGAATCTACTAAGTGCAGGCACTAGTGCTAGGCACTTCCACATATTTCATTTACACTCCACAACAACCCAACTGGGTAAGCAGACTATCACTGTGGCACTTCATAGACAAGAAAATTAAGGCCCCAAAAGCCAAAATTTTTGGCCTGAACTTTCCCCAGGATGAAATGCTGGTAGATGGCTAAGCTAGGATTCAGATCTTTTGAATCTAGGTTTAGCACAATACAGCTCAATTTATTCTTCCTTTTCCACATTTTCACAGTTACTTCACCAAACTCAACTGGTTCTTGCAAGACATGGTAATCATTAAAAGATCTGACTTCACACCACCTCACAATGGAAACCTGAACACAAATATAGTAAAATATATGACCAAAAAGTCATTTTTTAAAGTCACTATTAAATTTTTAAAAGAATTAATCCATTAAAAAAAAAAGTGTTGGGCTTCCCTGGTGGCGCAGTGGTTGAGAGTCCGCCTGCCGATGCAGGGGACATAGGTTCGTGCCCCGGTCCGGGAAGATCCCACATGCCGCGGAACGGCTGGGCCCGTGAGCCATGGCCACTGAGCCATGGCCACTGAGCCTGCGCGTCCGGAGCCTGTGCTCCGCAACGGGAGAGGCCACAACAGTAAGAGGCCCGCGTACCGCAAAAAAATAAAATAAAATAAAATAAAAATAAAAATAAAGTGTTTGCTAAGTACCCTCTGGGTCAGGACACCATGCTAGTCACTACAAATACTGGTAAGAATATTACTGATCTATCTCTATTTTGAAGCTCACAATCTATTAAAAGTCGAATGTGATAAGACAATTGTGAAACAGCACAAAAAGAGGCAGAAATAAAAGTAAGAGATGAAGCAATCCTTTTGAGCTGGGTTTTGAAAGATAAGCAGCAGGCTTGTCACACTGGGGCAGGGGTGGGATTCAATATTGCAGAGATGGAAACAGACTGTTCAAAAGCTCAGAGGCCTAAGACAGCATGGCATATAAAAGGAGCCCTTAAGTAACATTGAAAAGACGAAGATTAGACAGGATATGAGGGTGGAATTTACATTATGATTGATAAGAAGCCACTAAAGTTTTTTTTTTGGCCACTAAAGATTTTTAAGCAGGGTCGTAACAACCAAATTTGCATTTTTAGAAATCACTCCGGCAGGGCACCACAGGACGACTAAAGGATGAACTGGAAGCAGGGACACAGTTAGAGCCTATTCTACTAGTCCAGGCGAGTGACGTTGAGCCCTTAAAGTTAAGAGGTTAGCAGTCAAGATGGAGAGTTCATGGCAGAAAATGAGACGAGGGAGCTTGAATCAATAATTCACAAATGCCCAGCAAAATGTATGGAACTTATCGGAGGATCAAAATACAAGTTTTTCAAATGAAGGAATAATTAACGTGAGAATGAGGGCAAGGAAGGGACCAAAGATGATCCCCAGGTTTCTGAGCAGGTAGACGACGGCGCAACTAACAGAGAAAAAACAGGAAGAGCCAGTTTGATAAGAGATGATGAGTTCCATTCTAGACAGGCTAATGTTAACGAGTAGAGGAGGCAGGATGCTCAACTTAGAGCTAGTCAGGAAGCCGGAAGAAAAATATGAGCTAAAGGTACAAAACTGGAAACAGACAGATACAGGCCGTACTGGACTTAATGGGTTGGTCCAGAAGTGGTATGAAAAGATCAAGAACAGAATCCTGGAGAAACCAATATTTATGGGGGCATATCAGTGAAATAATTAGCAAAGAAGAATGAAACAGAAAATGAAAAACAAGATAAAATGGAGCACAGATGCCAAAATAATAATTTCTAAAAGAAGTGGTTTTCTCAGAAGCAGCCAGGAGGTCACATAAAATATGAACTGCTGAGACTACTGGGTTTGACATAAAGGGCTGCTGCTGAGCTCTCACCAAGAGCAGTCTGAGTGGAAGACTTCATGCAGAAACCAGATGGCAGGGGGGTAAGGAATGAATGGGGTGTGAGGAACAGACAAGAGTGAGCAGACAGGGAAGGTCAGAAATATAATTATAGAGCCTATAACTTGTGTTCAAATACCATTATTTGCTTCTCACACACGTATAAAGAAACCTTTACCCCTCATAGCCACTTTTGGTCTCTACGTTCCTCTTGCTTAGGGTCCCAAGAGAGCAGTTATTAAAATACACTTAACATACTGCATTAATGAAGCAAGTTGAATTATCTTTCCAAGTGCCTACAAAAATAGCTTCCAGACCAAGGTTCTTGACTTGGGAATGAAACGTGAAATAAGCATCCTAATGGGTGACCTGCATAAATTCTATGTAAATAACTTCAAACAAATGATTAACTCAAACAAATCTGAAAGTATGCAACAAATAAAAATGTATACTTACAACTAAATCATCTGTTACTTTAATACATAAACTCCCATCAGAATGCCTATATTTGAGAACCACACGTGCCTGAAATAAAAATACATATTTAGAAACAGTGAAGTCAGAAGACATTTCTCATAAATAATTTAGTCTTCAGGTGGGTTAAAATGGATCCTTTTAGAATTAATAGCCAAAACATCTAAAGGCACCTTTACTGTAAACTTATTATTGAAATGCGGGAAAACAGCATTTTGTTCATTTCTATTGCTGCAATTTTTTAAGACTTAAAACAGTCAGGTAGGGCTTCCCTGGTGGCGCAGTGATTGGGAGTCCGCCTGCCGATGCAGGGGACGCGAGTTCGTGCCCCGGTCCGGGAGGATCCCACGTGCCACGGAGCGGCTGGGCCTGTGAGCCATGGCCGCTGAGCCTGCGCGTGCGGAGCCTGTGCTCCGCAACGGGAGAGGCCACAGCAGTGAGAGGCCCACGTACCAAAAAAAAAAAAGTCAGGTATTTTATTTTCAGCCACTTTGAAGAGATGTACTGAAAATTCCCAAGACACATCCATATTCAGAGAGTCTGTGAGACTCTTAAGGTGGTTTGGCATATCTTGCCAGTAAGAATAACATACTGAGGGGTATTCACAGCTTGCCATCTCAAAGTATACCACTTAGGCATAAGGAATGTTTTGAGCTGAAGGCGATTAGCTCTCTGCCCTTTCTGGCCAAAAGCAGGACATAAATTAACCTTTGTAAAGGTGACATAAGTTTCCAATTATAAAGGTGTTTCCCTCTCCCTGGGAAAAGAGAACAAGGTTTGTTCCCTAACAAACCTTACTAAACAACTCTTATTTCCCATACATTTCCTAGTCACCTTCTCACAACTTACCCCCTCCCAGAAGCTCCAAACCTCTTTTCCTTTGTCCAGCCTCTTTCCCACCCTTTGTTAAGATGGCATATAGGCCCCAAATTCCTCAGGTCACATTTCTTTGTGAACTTCTGTGCGATGTATGTTTCTACCTGTTAATTTGCAGAGCCCCAGTCATAACACCTAAGAGAGTAAAGAAGAAAGTTTTTTGTCCCCTACAATACCAACACACCTAGCCACAGAGGAATGACAGGAAAAGAAGGGGGAAAAAATAGCAGAAATGGCTAGTTCAGTTCAAATCCATTCCCCAGGAAAAGAGCCCTGCAGTCACAGTTCATACTTTCCATGTTCCCATGGCTCTCAGGAGGTGGACTCAGGCTAAGTTACTCAGCAAAATCACATCTTTATCATGATGGCACAACATGATGTCTCCATCAACAACCTTCTAAATCCAGAATAACTCCTATATTGAGTGCCATGCTACACAGCACTTTTTGTTGTTTGGTATTCTACAGTTAGGAAGTCAAGAAAATGATTTAGGTATTACGATATTCCAATAAAAGAAGACATCTCCCAATAGAGTTTACAACTTCCATGAACATTATTTTTACTACTTTAAATGATGGATTCACAAGTGTACTGCAGCAGAGTCAAGTTTCTTGTTAACCAAAATAAATAACTATTGTTTAATTTTAGCTAGCTGTTTTAAAAAGTGCTAAGTATCTATAAGCCAAAACAGGAACATAATTTTAAAATGGTTACAATGTAGCATAGGACCCTCAAGACAATTCTGGAAACTAGATAAAAAGGGCTATTAGAGCTTTTCCTACAGCTTTTCCCATTATGCTCTCTGCTCTCCTGGGATTGCAAAAAAAAAGTCATACCACCCTGAGATTTGTCTTGGTGAGGGAGGAAAGGGAACGCACCAAGCACTTAGAGTAGGTATAATGACAACTAGGTTAGGTACCTTTAGACTAACTGATTCTATTTATTGAGCTATTAAATTCAGTTTTACGTATTTAAAAAAATTCAGTCCTCCAGAAACAAAAGGAAACTGAACCTAAAAAATATTCTAAGCATGACAACTACGTAAAGTTTTAGCTCTCGCTTAAAAGAATTCTCACTGGGGCTTCCCTGGTGGCGCAGTGGTTGAGAGTCCGCCTGCCGATGCAGGGGACACGGGTTCATGCCCCAGTCCAGGAAGATCCCACATGCCGCGGAGCGGCTGGGCCCGTGAGCCATGGCCGCTGAGCCTGCGTGTCCGGAGCCTGTGTTCCGCAAGGGGAGAGGCCACAAAGTGAGAGGCCCACGTACCGCAAAAAAAAAAAAAAAAAAAAAAGAATACTCACTGGCGAGTAGGAGAAATGAGAGTTAAAAGGTCTGTGGTACTATAAGAGAGTCCATTTTGTAACTTAGGGAGCGCCTAAGTTACCATGTCAGATGCCACTAAGAGAGAAAAAGAAATCAAGGTTCTTGCTTTCTTAGGAACTCTGAATTCAACCAAGCAAAATAATCAAAACATAAGACAACATAAATTAAGCCCTATAAAGGCATATACAGGTAAAATGTTAAAAGAGAACACAAGTAATTTAGATTGGGAGAAGGGGAAGTGTAAAAAGGTTTTATGAAGATGGCTTCAGAAATGCTTTTTTTTTTCTTTTAGGGAAGAAGTTAGGAGAAAAGCTGAAGTGGCAGTCTAAAAATATGATGCATTATGTAGCTTCATGAGACTAGGGCTGAGGATAGTGGAAATGGTGGAAGACAAAGCCACCAAGATTGGAGAGAGGGTCAGAATGGGGACTGGGAGTCCAGATGTCTACCAGCAGTCAATGAAGAACCAGTTTTAAAGCAGGGAACTGAGAATTCAATTTTTGTGTTTTAGAGAGCTGTGGTATGAGAGTGAAGAAGGGATTTTAAAAACAGGCAGACTGTGCATTACATGGTCCAGAAATAATGCCATCTTCAGTTAGAGCGGATGCAACAGAGAATGGTAAAAGGTGATGGATGTAATCAACAGGGAGAGAAGACAGAATTCCGTAAAACAGATCCCAAAGAGTTCTGACAAAATTTCTTTTCTTTTTTTAGTCCCAGCAGTATGGACCGGTAGAAATAGCATGAACATGGGGTTTAGAGATGTGGGTTCAAATTTTAGCCTCATTTCTTAGAGACTAAGCAAATCATTTAACGTATCTAAGATTGTTTATTCATCTACCTCAAGGGGCTGTCTTAATTGTCCACATAAATTACACAAATAAATATATATATAAAATGTCTGTCACATACAAGGTACTCAATATAACTGTCAGTCTCTCCCCACTCATCCCCTCACCTTCCAATCAAAAAAATCACTAGTTTTTAACTAGTGCAAGGCTATCATAAGAAGGCACAAGTTTTTAGGCCACTGGAATTTTCTGATTGGGGAAAGAGCTCAAAGATTCTCGCTCTCTTGCCTATACTAGACATGCCTTGTTCACAGCAATGCTCTATAATTACCATTTTATTTTCATTTTCCCTAAGAATGACCACATTCTTAAAATATGATTACTCTTGATGTGAATTTGTATATTCTTTACTATCTTTTCAAATATTTTTAGTTTACACTGTGGGTACTTCTGGACAAAAATCCTGTATTGTCCGCATGGTGTAACTGCTTAAAGAAACAGATGGCCCTACAAACAAAATCTACCAAATGGAGGAGCCAGAAATTGTGTCATAAACAAAGTACTCAATTTCAAAAATATCTAACACGTTTCATAATTTGTTATTATTACATCTTTGTATTGCAAAGAATGAAACTAAGAATGTTTTACAGTTTCTTGTTACTTATCTAGTAGATATCTTGTTACTTATCTACTATCTAAAAAGCTAGCAGGATTTTTTTTTTTTTTCTGGCTGCATTGGGTCTTCATTGCGGTGTGTGGGCTTCTCATTGCGGTGGCTTCTCATGTTGCGAAGCAGGGCTCTGGGCACGCGGGCTTCAGTAGTTGCAGTACGTGGGCTCAGTAGTTGTGGCTCAGGGGCTTAGTTGCTCCTCAGCATGTGGGATCTTCCCGGACCAGGGATGGAACCCATGTCCCCTTCATTGGCAGGCAGATTCTTAATCACTGTGCCACCGGGGAAGTCCCGCTAGCAAAATTTCTAATTAACAGGGAGCTGCTTCAAATATTATTTAGATGACAGTAAAATAAATAAAAACCTGAAAGGAAGAAAAGTCAAGAACCAAATGCTATATTCTCATCCTTGCGACTTCTTTGCTTTTTAATAATAAGCTAACCTCTGACACTCATTTATTATAATTTTTGTGGGGGCCATGAATGAATTACAGGGATCCATGGGCCCTCTAAAATTGTTTACAAACTTCTACGTACAAGTGGATTTTTCTGAGAAAAGGATGCAAGCATCTCACGTTCTCAAAAAGGCACTGACCTCCAAAAGATTAAGAACCTCTACGCTAATGGCTGTAGATGCCTCCAAACTGGGGTCTTTCCAAAATTTCTCTGCGGTGGCAGAAAAACATAACCGTTTTATCTTACACGAGGTAGTACGGGACAAGGGCACCAAAACAGCTGAGGGACAGAGACCGAAACTGCAGCGGGAGGAGCCCTGCCCTTAGAGACACGTAAACCAATGACAGCCATAAGGGATGTTCAGGGATTGGGGGCGGGGGAAGGCTACCTAAGGGCCCTGAAATGACCCCGATCTTGCCCGCTTCAGGGCTTCACTGGGCCGTTAATAAGGGAGGAACAAGCGGACTTGGCGGGGTCCGTCTCTCCTCACTCACAGAACCTACTAGGATGCTGGAGAAGCTTCTGAGGCCGAGCGGACGGCAGAGAAGTTATCCTGACCGGGGGCTGGGACAGAGGAACTGGCCCCTCCAGTGATTTACCTTCATAGGGTCTGCGAGGTAGAGCTTCTCCGCTGCGCGACTGAACTCCTCCCAGGTCTGGTACTGCGGCATCGTGGGCCCACGGCAGGACAGGAGAGGGAGGCAAAGCTACGGACCTGAGGCGACGCGACGCAGCCCACCTACTTCTCGCAGCCACGTCCTGCAGCAGAGACCCAGCCGCTCAACGATGGTGGCGCCTCTTCGCACCAACGCCTCGTTCCATTGGACGGCCCGGACGGCCCTCGCCCAATGGGAAGGAGGGATGTTGCCAAGTAGGAGGTGGAGCCCCGAGCGTGTGGCTCTGGGAGCTGGTCCAGAGAAGTGGAGAGCGGGGAAACGATGGAGGTTGCCACAGCGCCCCCTATAGGACTGGAGGAGGATCTGTCCCTCTGTTCTTTGGGCTGGACTCCAATGGTAAAGCCCAGGTTTCTTCAACAAACATTGAGCGGCTTAGTGATAAGTGCTGGAGCTACAAGAATGGAGACATTAGGGTCCAGCTGTTACACCTACAGTTTAGTAAAAGAGAGAGGAGACATAAACACAAGAATGCAACCGAGAGCTTCCCTGGTGGCGCAGTGGTTGAGAGTCCGCCTGCCGTTGCAGGGGACGTGGGTTCGTGCCCTAGTCCGGGAAGATCCCACATGCCGCGGAGCGGCTGGGCCCGTGAGCCATGGCCGCTGAGCCTGTGCATCTGGAGCCTGTGCTCCACAACGGGAGAGGCCACAACAGTGAGAGGCCCGTGTAGAGCAAAAAAAAAAAAAAAAAAAGATTTCAGGGAAGGGCTTCCCTGGTGGCGCAATGGTTGAGAGTCCACCTGCCAATGCAGGGGACGTGGGTTCATGCCCCGGTCCGGGAGGATCCCATGTGCCGCGGAGTGGCTGGGCCCGTGAGCCATGGCCGCTGGGCCTGCGTGTCCAGAGCCTGTGCTCCGCAGCGGGAGAGGCCCGCGTACCGAAAAAAAAAAAAAAGATTTCAGGGGAAACGTGAAGGGGAGGACTAAAGGCACAGATGTATGAAAACAGGAGAAGATTCACCATTGCCTTTGAGGTGGTGGGGAAGGAGGGTAAGGTGGGTAAGGATATAGGTGAATATGTAGATACAAGGACAAGAAGGTAAACTTTCTTTGCCACCTGAGAGGCAAGGCCATCTTCTAAGATAGGAGGGCAAGAGTGGGTTTGGAGCCTTGAGAAGATTTAGAAAAGCCCTTGTGCGAAATGAGTAAGGAAGCACACCAGAAACTTTAAAAGAAATATGTCAAACAGAGTTGAAGGCCCAGCTGAAACTGTAGATCATACCCTGGGAATTGCCCCAATCTGCACATCTGCCCCAGTCTGGATGGTCTCCAGCACCATCCAGAAGCTTGGGTCTTAGAATGGAAAAGGCAGATAGTAGGGACTTGCAGGGTATGCAAGGCAGAAGGACAAGGGGACAAAAATGTTGAAGGTACAGGCAAGAGAGCAGTTGAAGTGATAAATCATGGGATAATTAACTGGGTCAAAAGAGAGCGTTTAAGGGACCAGGTCTCTAGGAAATCTGCAGGTAATATAATAGGAAAGAGGAACTGAAGTTATGGTCAGATGAGATATTGGGGTTTAACATTTTGGAGGAGAATGGTTCCTGGGTTGTCCATACTAGGATCAAAGTCACACATGAGTGAGAAAGGGGATAGGATGAAGGAGAAGGCTGTGAGCCAGCGGCCCAAATCCTCAGTTAATGAAAACGGGGTTGGGGGAGCCATATAGAACGAGGCAGAGAGGGCAGAGTCAGAAATAATGACCCTCTGGGAGGAGGGGTTTTTGCCTGAAGGCGAAAACAAGGGGAGTGAAGACAGTGCCAACTTTGCCTTCATCACAATGAGGAACATAAGAGATCAATTCAATTCAGCAAAACATATATCAAGTGCCCAGCCTGGGCAAGCACCAGGAGCTGTGCTAGGCACTGGAGACCCGGCAGTGAACAAGAAAGACCTCGTCCCTGCCTCATCGAGATCACAGCTTAGAAGGCAGGGTGACAGTAAAGAAGTGATTTCCATTGTCAGGGTTCCCATGATGACTTGCAGTACCCCCCGAGCTCAGCCCAGCCCAGCCCCTAAAGAGAGAGAGAAATCAAGATGAGGAAGAAGGTAGAGGCCCTTCTTCATTCAAATGTTCCCACAGCCACACTTGGGTGCGTTCTTTAAAGGAGGTTATTCCTTCCAGCTGTGGAGAAATAGCTTCCGAAGGGCTATCAATGGGTGTCCTTTATAAATTGCTCACCCTTGCACGTCAGAAAAGAAAAATTCCTTTCATTCCCACTCAGGAAGAGCAGGGCCTCTGCACCCTTTGTGGTTATCCTTTTGGCTTCATCTTCACACACGTATCTCATTTGAGCACTGAAACAACCCTGTGAGGGTGGTCCACGAGCCCTTAACATAATTCTGAAAATCGGAAAAGCTCTGAAACACAGAAGTATCTTGATATCTTGGTGGAAAACTTGACCTGACCTCTCATAAGGCTATTTGTAGTCTTTATTTGTCCAAGTTGGTGTATTTGATTATAGGGTGGAGCCTAGGCTCTGCTGTAGGTGTTATGTAATATATGGCACGTGTACCATAGTACCTTTCTAGAATCCAGCAAGCTGTGAATTCTGAAAGATACGTGGCTCCAAGGATTTTAGATAAGGGATTATGGACCTATGCGACGCTCCTTTACAAGTGATGAAGAAACCAAGTCTGAGAAATAAATTATACTAAACAGATTGGCACTGGACTTTGCTCTCCGTTGTTCAGCAGCTGGCAAGCTAGCAGATGTTAATAACAACGGGAAGCGGTATGATTAATTTTGATTTTTAGAACATGTCACTAGCGGCAGTAGGGAAGCTCGATGGGTGGAGCCCAGCCTGGGTGCAAGGTCAAAACCAAAAGCCTTTGTTCTTTTGCCTGCGTTGGTTGCCTCCTGTGATTGTTTTCTTGTCCTTGCCTCCCATTCAATTCCATTCCCACTACAGTGTCTTCCACTCTGTCCCCACCACACCCCTCAACTGAAGTTGCTTTCACGAGGTCACCAACTGCTCTCAGGGTCACTAGTGACGTTCATATTTCCCAATCCAGCAGACAGCTCTCACTCTTTTCTTTTTTTTTTTTTTTCTTTTTTTGCAGTACGCGGGCCTCTCACTGCTGTGGTCTCTCCCGTTGCGGAGCACAGGCTCCAGATGCACAGGCTCAGCGGCCATGGCTCACGGGCCCAGCTGCTCCGCGGCATGTGGGATCTTCCCGGACCGGGGCACGAACCCGTGTCCCCTGCATCGGCAGGCGGACTCTCAACCACTGTGCCACCAGGGAAGCCCCTGCTTGGCTTTTTTGACTCCATCCTTCCTTGCTCCTCCTTCGACGTTTCTGGCTTTTCCCACTCTGGCTCTGTCTTAGCCTCCTGTGCCCTTTTGGCCCTTCAGCACTTCAGCACTGGGCCCCAAGATACCAGACTTTGATTGCACTCTCTGTAGTTCTTTCTGTAGTTCTTTGGGTTTTCACTTCCACCTCCATGCTGCTCAGTCCAGACTTCTTCCCTGAGCTTCAGATTCATATATCCAAAAGCCTGCCAGACCCCGGGGCTAACCCCGGAGTTTAATTTTGGGAGATGAAAACAATTTTTCAGCAAATTGAAGCAATTTATAAGCCATAAATGTGATGCCTCCTTTTAAACTTATTTTACTATTGCCATTTGGCAAATTATTAGCCATTCATATACTATATTTGACTGCCAGGAATTCAATACCTATGTATTGCAGAACTTTCAAGGGCCAGTGATTGTGTTGGGCAAAATATTTATAAGCTAGTGAGGTCAGGGGCAGAGATAATAAGGCAAATTCACAAATACCTACAATTAAAGACAGAAAATGTGTCACGGTACAGCAGAGAGCAGTCCATTCCACAAGATTCGGCGATACTTGTGTTTACTCTCCTGTTCCTCTCTCTTTCCCCTAAGGAGGAAGATCTGTTGTTGTTTTTAAGTTAGAAATGACTGATTGTTTTCAAATTCTGTCCTTGGAGCTTTTTGTTCTCCTCGGTTGTCTTCTAAAAACTGTCAGCACCATAGTGGTTGTAGACTACGAATAGAAGTAGGGTCTTAAGTGGCTTCTTATTTAACAATCATAATGACAGTCCACAGTGCTGCTGGCATGCCAGGAACTGCGCGTTACTATGTTGATTTTCATGCAATAAGCATTTTTGGAACCCACGATACACCAGAGCCAAAGAAGCCACTGTTCCTCTTGTGCCTTCCCAGGTCTCATGGATTCAAGGCAGAGCAGTCAGAGTGTAACAAACCTGGTAAGAGAAGGCAACTGAGAAACCGGTTTGCCCAGGAGTTGCATCCAGAATGGGGAGGGAAGGAAACCTGAGGACATCCTGACGCAGCTGCAGGTCGGGGGCAGCTTCGGCCCAGTGTCCGGCGGAGGGCAGTGGTGTGCAGGCGGTCACGCGGAGACGGGTCCCTGACTGCTGACTTCAGC
The DNA here is from genome assembly GCF_025265405.1 of Mesoplodon densirostris. Classification (NCBI taxonomy): domain Eukaryota; kingdom Metazoa; phylum Chordata; class Mammalia; order Artiodactyla; family Ziphiidae; genus Mesoplodon; species Mesoplodon densirostris. The sequence goes on from NC_082662.1 coordinate 170,674,594, forward strand.
CTTTTCATGGTCCCCATGCAGCACATACCCCTAGTTGAGCTGAGGAGGTTATTGGTGCGCTTTGTTACCTTTTGCTCAATCTCAACTTTTCCTTTCCAGAGAAAGCCTCAGCTCTTACTTAATTGCCAGGAACTTCCAACCCAGTTTAATTCATTCATTACATATTGAGCACCTCTTCCCTGTCAGTCACCCTACCAGGTGTTCTACACTGAAAACAAAGATGTACGTGAACAGCTTACACGCTAATGAGAGCAGAGCGGGCTGCAGGGATAAGGCAAGTTTATAAATAATCAAAACCGGAGGCAGAAACAAATACTGATGGGGATTCAAGCAGGTCTAAGCATCCCCTGCCCTCCCAGGTGTTTGGGGGGGAGGGGTGGTCAGGAGGTAAAGACAAGAGAGTGACTGTGTGAAGCCCAGAGCTGACCTCCAGGACCCACATCCAGCACTCCCAGATTCTGTGATCAGAAGCCCCCTGGAGCTGCATAGGAACAGTAAGCATCACCTTGAGGCTGGGGGTTCGGGGTGGGAAAGGGAGGGATGGAGGGAGGGACACAGGCCGAGATAGAAGTCACCCTAAGAAACAAAGCCCCTTCCCAGAGCCATGCTCAAAGGGGCTTAGAGACCAAAGGTTGTGCTAGCACCCTCATGCCACCCTCACCGACAAAGCCGTCCCCCGGGCATGTGGCAGAGTTCCTGGAGGCTGTCTCTAGCTGCCCCAGTTGAACCCCATGCCAAGGATGCTAACATTGCCATACTTTGGGTAGGTAATTCTCCCTTTAAGGTGAAACAGATTTCAAGCAGAATGAACACACCTCAAAAAACAAGGGGGGAAAAGCCTTGTTTTGTCCAAGGGTGTTGAGAGAGAACAGGCTCCCATTGAGCCTTGGGGATCAGAAAGGCCACCCTCAGTGTTGCCTCCTCTGGGGGAAGGTGGGTCAGGCCAGGTCAGATGCTGCCCAACCCTGGCCGCTGTGCTCTGGAGACCGGAGGCCAATGGCAGGGGGCACTGAGATTCCCGAGGTTCCTGCCTTGTCAGTTTCCTCTGAAACTGATTAAAATGAAATGCAAACCCAAGTCGCTGGGGGAGAAAGGTCAGAATTTTACCCCCGCCTGCTCCCCTCCCTCCTCAGCACACTGTGCTCTGGCCTGGGTCCCATCACTGCTCAGATTTCCCCTTCACCCGGGCAGCCCCGCACTGCCCAGAAACCCCAGAGAATGGCCCCATTGTAGATGAGACAAACCAAAATAGCAGCATCTTCTGTTCTCGGCCTTAGGGAGATTCACTTAAAACCCCAAAGTCCCAGATGTGGACGACAATGGAAGTCATTGTTGCAAATTAGTGATCCTGGAACAGATGAGAGGCAGGTAGTCAGCAGCCAGCGTGGTGGGCTGGGCTGCAGGGAGAGGACAATTACGCAGTCACTGCATTAACCCAATTAGCCATCACTGGCAGGAATTCTGTTCATCACCAAAGAAGCAAGGTGGGGAAGGTGGGAAAAGGGGACAACTAACTGGTAGGGGGTTATGGGGGCTGCGGTTGGGGAGGGCGGGGATCACTGCTGGAACAAAAGGTCTAGAAATAAAACTTCAGTTATTCCTAGGCTGGTAAATGTTATTTTTATCATGTTTTAAAAATGTTCTGGATTTCTTTTTAGACTGTGCCCTAGAGCATTTAGATGAACAGTGTTTGTGTTAATTAATAACTCAACATATAATTAATAATAAATTGACATATATACACTAATATGTATAAAATGGGTAACTAATAAGAAAAAAAGAAAACCCCTTTGGATTTGAAAGATAATAAGAAAATTAGAGAATAGTCTTAAGTATATAAACTCAGTAAAATTATGAAGTGGAAAACAAATCTCAGGACACTCACATACATATTACTTAAGAAATTTTGCAATAAAATAAATCCAAGACAGTTAGGTGATCAAAGTTTTGTTTTGTTTTGTTCTTAAGATAGAGAATTGTGCCTTTTTAAAAACATTTTTGTTTGTTTGTTTGTTTGTTTTGTTTTTTGTTGTGTTTGGGCCTCTCACTGTTGTGGCTTTCTCCCGTTGCGGAGCACAGGCTCCGGACGCACAGGCTCAGCGGCCATGGCTCACGGGCCCAGCCGCTCCAGGCATGTGGGATCTTCCCGGACCAGGGCATGAACCCGTGTCCCCTGCATCAGCAGGCGGACTCTAAGCCACTGCGCCACCAGGAAAACCCCTAAAAACATTTTTATTGGAGTATAATTGCTTTACAATGGTGTGTTAGTTTCTGCTTTATAACGAAGTGAATCAGTTATACATATACATAGATCCCCATATCTTTTCCCTCTTGCGTCTCCCTCCCTCCCACCCTCCCTACGTGCCTTCTTAAGGAAGAGGAAAGTAAGTCAGTTTGGCAGAGGGAAGGGAGGTGCAGTTGCCAAAGAAAGCAGAATACTTGATCAAGGATGCTCTGTGAAATGACAAGAAAAGAATATCGATAATACTAACAATAAAATTAACACTAGTAACTGCATCAATCAATCAATCAGTCGGAGGACATCTCCACTCAGCAGCAGGCTCTGCTGTGGAAACTGTCCGGGTGGCCTGGGAAATGGTGACTGTGGACTCTTTTTTTTTTTTTTTTTTTTTGCGGTACGCGAGGCTCTCACTGCTGTGGCCTCTCCCGTTGCGGAGCACAGGCTCCGGACGCGCAGGCCCAGCGGCCATGGCTCACGGGCCCAGCCGCTCCGCGGCATATGGGATCCTCCCAGACCGGGGCACGAACCCGCGTCCCCTGCATCGGCAGGCGGACTCTCAACCACTTGCGCCACCAGGGAGGCCCGACTGTGGACTCTTGATTGATCACAGCTGTCATGTGCTCAGTCATTCAGTCCAACAAGTCACTCAACATGTCCTTAAATGTCTACCTGGCACTCGCTGGAGTTTTGTGAGGGAGGATGGACACGGCATGAAGAAGGCTACAGCTGTAAGGCTGTTTACATTCAAGTCACACAATTCTGAGCAGAGAAGGGACGGCTTACTTGGGAATGGGAATCAGGAAACGCTGCACAGAGGAGCTGGATTTTAAAAATAAAGGTCAGATTACGACAGATGGAATGGGCAGGCTTCAGGATACAGAGAAGGTGTAAGCGAAGGCACAGAGACACACTTTTAAGGAGCGGGTGCAGCGCTTCTCCAGGGGGAGGCTGGGGTACTCAGAATATGGTGTCCTTAGTGGCAGAGGTGACCAGTTGGGAAAGAGGGCATTGGAGTGGCCACTGATGACTGGAAACGCGGTGAGGAAGGTCTTCCCACCCCCTCTGCCTGGATTTTATCTTTTTTAGAGGCCACAGGGTGAGGGACTGACCTGGGATCTTCGTGTGGCCGCCTGGGGCTGCAGGAACCAGGACATTGATAACTACAGCCTTCATCACAGTAAGTAAAGGGAGAAAGGGAAACCTACCAAGTCCGGAGCACTGGCTGACTGTGGGAGGACAGATGGAGAAGATAAGCCCAGCCCCAGGGGAAACAATGACTGATTAGGTGTCTGTCTGTCTCCTTCCCCACTCAGACCTGGGAGCCGCCCTCCCACAGCTCCCTCCCCGAGGCCCACTACCTCTCACTCTATTATCACTCTCTCCACACGCCATTGTGCTCTCACCCAATTTCTCTCCTGCTCTTATTCCCTTCTCACCTTTCCCAGCCTTCCAGCCACTGTGAAAGAGAAAAATGGTAAAACATGCAAAGCTTTGACTTCAGCACAGAGATGAGGTGTTCTGTGTCTCCTGCGTTTGACCAGTTGCAAGCCAGCTGTGTCTGGTTGCTCAAGATCCAGCTAAGCTTTGCTGCCCTTTACAGCCTGTCTTCAGGATGCAGGGGCTGGGAGGGCCCGCACTGACCTTTGACCACACAGACAGGAATGATTTGCTGATGGCCAGCATGATGACATGTGGAGAAACTAATCCCCACCAAAGGATTTTAGGAAAACATTCTTTGATCACTGACCGATGGAATTGCCGTATCCGCAGGGGTGTCTCAGGCACAGGTTCTGAGATCTATGGAATTGTTGTGTGCATTGGGGTGAGGGCTGGGAAGCATGTCCGTTTTGGCGTCTGGGCCTGCTTTCTTCTGGGTGTGGGTCACCACCCTCCTCATGGACACAGCCGTCCTTCTTCCATTCTGGTTGGAGATCACCCAGGCTCCTGGAAGGCCCTTGCTCCCTCCCCGCTCAAGGCCGGGATGGTGTTTGTATGTGAACTGATGGGTATTCTATCCCCGCTCTGTACCCAACCACACAATACCTGCCTGTTCTCAAAGCACCAGCCCAAAGGCACTCCAGCTTCTTCTCAGGTGTCGTGAACTGCACCTGGTCCTTCTTCCCCTGAGGCTGCAGCGTTGGAGGCTGAGTAGATGGCCTCCTGGTGGCTCCCACAAGGCCAGGCCCCCGAGGCGACCGGGGTTTTAGAGGCTGGCTCACTATGGCAAGAGTCAAAGAGAGCCTCGAAGCTCAGGGCATGCTTCAGTAGTGAGCTACCTCTGGCTCCAAGCAGGAGGAGACTAACAGGTCTCAGGCTTGGCAGACACAGGACAGCTACTTTGGAAGTGCAAGGAGGTGCGCACGGGCACTGGCGTGGTGCCTGGAGGGCTTCCCAGTGTCCCCTTGAGAGCCCCTGGCCCACCTCCCAGCTAAGCTCATCTGGGGGGCTCGGGCTCAGCTCTAAGCAAGCCTGGACAGAAATGGCCGTGAAGCTCACCCTTACCTGGCAGCTCCCACTACCAGCACAAACAAGCCTTTAAACAGCCTCCTCACTTCCCGGGGTGGGTGGGCAGTCAGGGCAAGTGGCTGCTGGTGGCCACTGCATCATTTTCTGGTGCAGTTCCAGGTGGCCGGTGCCACTACTTCTTTTCTGTCCACATGCGGAGGCCAAGGGGTCTCCTGGGAGAGAGCTGCTTTGAAGCTCCTGCGCTAAACTCCCACACCCTGTCTTGGTGTTGGGAAGCCTTACAGCTGCTCTGCGCTGGCAAAGCCTTCTCTCGCTAACTTGGGGCTTTTTGGATCAGGGTGTTGGTGAAGCAGAGTTTTGGCAAGAACCTTGGCAGCTGCTGCCAAGAGGAGAAAGAAGGGAGATAATTAGACCTGGTAATTGGTTTGCTTTTTACTTTTTTTTACAGGCAACAGTGACTATGGCTGGGAGAAGACACAGAAGAAAGTTGTCCTCCAGGATCAAGGCTAAGCTGTCTTGATTTTAGGGGAAAATGCTGGTCCCCGGCCAGTCCAGTACTTCCTGTCACGTCTTGCCTGGCACATCTGTCTGGCTGTGAAATGATTCTCTGCACCCCATGCTGTCCCCAACACAGCAATGCAGGTTTAGGGTACCCAGGTCCATGCTGAGCCCAGGACCAGGCATCTTAGAACCTTGAATCCAAAGGTAACCTTTAGATGGAGTTGCCCAACTCTGACGCCTCCGAGAAGAGATGCTGTGGGGCCTATTGCAAAGGGCTTTATGGAAGCCTTTTGTTTCTGGGCAGAGCTGACTCATCATTTCCCCCAGATAAGTTTGCTCCCTGGGAGGTTTCCAGGCCCCCATCCCTCCAGTTGGCCGTTTCTCCAGACCAGATGGCTCATGTTAGATCTCAATTTGCAACGTGCTACCCTTCACGGGCACATGTTCTGGATTCGTCCCAAACTGAGCAGCTGATTCACTGGGACGTTCTGGGAAGTCCTCGCCATTTGATTCCAACTCAGCACATCAGCATAGAACCTGCGAGTAGGATTTCCAGTTTTTGTGGGGAGCCTATTGATTCTAAGCCCAGACCCAGAAGTGCAGTCCTGGGAGACTGAAGTCGGACCTCAGGCAGGGTGCCCCGGGAGATCTGCATCCGGTCCTTGGGTTCTGGTGTTGCCCCTGGGAGGGCTGCTTCCTCAAAGTTCATCAGAAGTGGACTCATTGGGGTCAATGACCTGTTTTTGTGGCCATTTAATATCTTGGATAAAAGCAGAGGAAAGAATTCATGGCCAATTTGAGCTCTGAGAGTTTAGGTTTAAACAGGATGGCCTTTCTCCAGCTTCCCTCCTTCCCAGTTACCGACCGTTTATACAGTAGACACTTATTGAGCAAGTACTGTGTGCCAGACATTGTTCTTAGGGCTCGGGGATAAGGATAAAAAGATGATCCTTGGGCTTCCCTGGTGGCTCAGTGGTTGAGAGTCCGCCTGCCGATGCAGGGGACACGGGTTCGTGCCCCACTTTGGGAAGATCCCACATGCCGCGGAGCGGCTAGGCCCGTGAGCCATGGCCGCTGAGCCTGCGCGTCCGGAGCCTGTGCTCCGCGACAGGAGAGGCCACAACAGTGAGAGGCCTGCATACCGCAAAAAAAAAAAAAAGATGATCCTTGCCTTCAAGGGACTTAATGAGTGAGAGCTGATGTGACGCAGCGGTCAAGAGCCCAGACTCAGGAGCCAGACCACCTGGCTCAGGTTCCTGCTCTGCCACTTAGAAGCCCGTGACTTTGGACAAATGACTTCACCACTATGTGCACCAGTTTCCTCATCAGTAGAATGAGAATAATAACGATACCTACTTTAGTGTTTTATGAGGATAAATTAGTTACTAGATTTAAAGTGCTTAGAACTGTGCCAGGAATAGTGAGGGTGGTACACATCTGAGATAGGTTAAAGCTGTAGCATCAAGAGGACTAATTGGATGAAGGACGTAAGAGGAAGGAAGAGGTAAGGTATATACCCCAGAATTCTGGGATCTGGACATGTGCAGCCAGGAAAGCTCTTTTGAGTCTAGGGGCCACTACCATATATATATATACCTTATTTTAAATGTAAGTGTAGTTGATTCATAATATTGTGTTAGTTTCAGGTGTACAGCAAAACAATTCAGTTATACATACCTATATGTATATATATATTCTTTTTTCCCTTGATTTTTTTCCATTATATTTTCTTACAAGATATTGACTATAGTTCCCTGTGCTATACAGTAAATCCTTGTTGTTTATCTATTTTATATATGCTCATGTGCATCTTTTAATCCCATACTCCCAGTTTATCCCTCCCCCGCTTCCCATTTGATAACCATAAGTTCGTTTTCTCATTGTGAGTCTGTTTCTGTTTTGTAAAAAAGTTCATTTGACTATTTTTTAGATTCCACATATAAGTGCTATCATATATTTGTCTTTCTCTGTCTGACTTACTTCACTTAGTGTGATATTATCTAGGTCCATCCACGTTGCTGCAAGTGGCATTATTTCATTCTTTTTTGTGGCTGAGTAATATTCCACTGTGTGTGTGTGTGTGTGTGTGTGTGTGTGTGTGTGTATAGCACACCTTCTTTATCCATTCATCTGTCAGTGGACAGTTAGGTTGCTTCCATGTCTTGGCTATTGTAAATAGTGCTGCTATGAACATTGGGGTACATGTGTCTTTTCGAAATAGACCTTTTGTCTTTTCTGCGTATATGCCCAGGAGTGGGATTGCATGATCATATGGTAACTCTATTTTTAGTTTTTTAAGGAACCTCCAGGCTGTTTTCCACAGTGGCTGCACCAGTTTACATTCCCATCAGCAGTGTAGGAGGGTTCCCTTCTCTCCACACCCTCTCCAGCATTTATTATGTGTAGACTTTTTGATGATGACCATTCTGACCAGTGCAAGGTGATACCTCATTGTAGTTTTGATTTGCTTTTCTCTAATAATTAGCGATGTTAATCATCTTTTCATGTGCCTGTTGGCCATCTGTATGTCTTCTTTGGAGAAATGTCTATTTAGATCTTCTGCCCATTTTTTGGTTGGGCTTTTTGTTCTTCTGTTATTGAATTGTATGAGCTGTTTATATATTTTGGAAATTAAGCCCAAATTGTCAGTCACATCATTTGCAAATATCTTCTCCTAGTAGTAGGTTGTCTTTCTGTTTTTGTGTATGGTTTCCTTTGCTGTGTAAAATGTTTTAAGTTCGATTAGGTTCCATTTGTTTCTTTTTGCTTTTATTTCTATTGCCTTGGGAGACTGACCTAAGAAAATACTGCTACAATTTGTGTCAGAGAATGTTTTGCCTATGTTCTCATCTAGGAGTTTTATGGTGTCATGTCATATTTAAGTCTTTAAGCCATTTTGAGTTTATTTTTATCTATGGTGTGAGGGAGTGTTCTAAATTCATTGATTTACATGCAGTTGTCCAGCTTTCCCAACACCCGTTGCTGAAGAGACTGTCTTTTCTCCATTTTATTTTATTTTATTTTATTTTATTTATTTATTTATTTATTTTTTTGTGGTACGTGGGCCTCTCACTGTTGTGGCCTCTCCCGCTGCGGGGCACAGGCTCCAGACACGCAGGCTCAGCGGCCATGGCTGACGGACCCAGCCGCTCCGCGACACGTGGGATCTTCCCCAACCGGGGGACAAACCCATGTCCCCTGCATCGGCAGGCGGACTCTCAACCACTGCGCCACCAGGGAAGCCCTTTTCTCCATTTTATATTCTTGCCTCCTTTGTCAAAGATTAATTGACCCTAGGTATGTGGGTTTATTTCTGGGCTCTTTATTCTGTTCCATTGATCTATATGTCTGTTTCTGTGCCAACACTACAGTGTTTTGATTACTGTAGCTTTGTAGTATTGTCTGAAGTCTGGAAGGGTTATGCCTCCAGCTTTGTTCTTTTTCCTCAGGATTGCTGTGGCAATTCTGGGTCTTTTGTGCTTCCATAGAGATTTTAGGATTATTTATTCTAGTCTGTGGAAAATGTCATAGGTAATTTGATAGGGATCACATTAAATCTGTAGATTGCTTTGGGTAGTATGGCCATTTTAACTATATTAATTCATCCAATCCAAGAGCATGGGATTTTCCTTGAATCATCTTCAGTTTCCTTTATCAATATTTTATAGTTCTCAGCATGTAAGTCTTTCACCTCCTTGGTTAGATTTATTCCTAATGAAGGAATTTTTTTATGTGATCTTAAACATGATTTTTTTTTTTACTTTCTCTTCCTGATATTTCATTGTTAGTGTAATATATATATATATATATATATATATATATAATCTTGAGTAATTATGGCCTTGGTTTGTTTCTTTGTAGAGTGGGGATAATCATATCTTCCCTTCCAACCTCAGAAAAACCAACATTTGAATCTACTATGTACCAGACAGTTTCATTAGAAGATTGAGATAAATAACATATTCTAAATGTGTTTATTTTAAAAATTGTGCTTTTCTCTCTACCACCGCCTCCCCGACCTCATACCCACCAATAGCCTGGGTAACTGAAAGACAACCAAGCAGGCAGCACTTTGGTCTGACTTTGATAACAGCAGGTAGGTACTGCTGTGGTCCTGTTTTGCCTCCATGCGATTCATCACATTTCCATGCTGTTTAGTTCCTGGTTACTGAAGTCTTGTGACTCCATGGGAGGCTGGTGATTTCTTCAGAAGGAGGGTCTGGGAGCAGTAAGAAGCCTCGTGAGAAGAGCTGGGCTGATCAGAGGTGAAGTTTGCTGGATGATATGATGAGATGGGTTGAGGACACACATTCCCCTGTGCAGACTGGTCCGTCCGGGTCCTGGAGGAGCTTCAAGCTCCTAGGGGCTTGTCTGTGCCGCAGGGCTTCTGTAAGGCAGGCTCTGCACAAAGCACGAGCTTGTGAATGGAGGTGGGTGGGGAGCATTCACATCCTTTGACTGAGGGGGAAGGCCGGACTGGGGGGTGGTAGTGCTGGGAGCACAGCAGCCTCACTGCTCATTACCGTGAGCTGCCGTCAAGTGTCCTGGAGAGACTTCTTGGCGAGGTTTCAGAGCTTGCCACCAAGATTATGGCCCCGGCTGGCCTGGCAGCCGTGTGAGGGAGGAGGAAGTCTGCAACAGATGGAGCAGGATTCCCGCCTGTTTGGGAGACTGGCCAACTCTAATGGGATTACCATCCGCTGCCCTGGTATCCGCCAGCAAGCTGTGAAATGAAATCTCAAGGACCCTACCACAGAGAGTGTGTGGGATGACTTGGCTGAAGCAAGAATCCTTGGGGAAATCGGTCCACTTCCCTGGAACTCCATTAGTCTCTTTCCAGAACAGAAGTTCTGCCTCAGAGCCCAGCACTGGGCAGCTGGTCTGTTCTCTGCATGGCAGCCTGTGGCCTTGGGTGGGGACGAGAGAGATGGTACCCTGGCAGGATGCTGGGGGGTGATGCGGTGACATGAAGGAATGCCTGGGCTGACCCCCAGGCACCGGGAAATGATCCCTTGCTCTCTTCTAAGCCTCTCCCAGGCCTCTGACAACCCCACACTGTAAGGTCAACAGGGACTGCCTAGGAGACGGTTATCCAACCCTCTCGGTGGATGGAGGAAAGCACCCCTGTGCTTGGTGTCCACATTCTGGGTTGCAGGTTCTGCCCAGTCACTTAACCTATCCCTTAACCTATGGGGCCTCATTGTAAACTGCTTATCTTGTGAGGAGCAATGAGGAAATTCTTTGTAAACTGTAAAGAGCTTTAAATGGAAGGAATTGCTCCAGGCACAAAATTCTCTGGGAATTGCACCCAGGAGGTCAGAGGAGCTGCGTGGAGCCTTTTGGGCCTGACTAGGTCTTCTCCTGAAGACAAAGAGAAAGGACCTTTCACATGGCCCTTCTTTCTGGCTTCATCTGATATGGGTATCCCTGCTCTCACTGGTGGTCTGGGGTCCTAGCAAATAAGAGTTTCTGTGCCAAGATCACAGAGCTGACTGGTTTTCTTGTGACGACAGGTTTACCTGTGATGCCAAGGTCACTGGTCTTCGGGGCAGCCTAGGGGATCCCCAGCCCAGGAACCAACAGGGGCCCTGTTTTCAGCAGGGTTTGTGTTTATGCACGACAGTGTCTTTACCTTTTATCTAGCAAGAGTGAGTAATCTATTTGGGATATTTATCAAAAACCAGACATTACCTCACTGGTGTCTTATCCAGAGCTGCTCCAGTCTTCCCATTAATTCCAGTAACTCAGGGTCTTTTGCCATGTTGAGCAGTATAGAGAGAAATCCATACTCCTTTTTTCTGAGTAAAGGGATTCACAGAACACACTGTTCTAGTATTTGTATTCAAGCTCTTTCTTTTCCCAGTAAACGTCTGTTTTCTTTTTTTTTTAATTAATTAATTAATTTATTTATTTATTTTTGGCTGCGTTGGATCTTTGTTGCTGCGCGCAGTCTTTCTCTAGTTGCGGCGAGTGGGGGCTACTCTTCGTTGTGGTGTGCGGGCTTCTCATTGCAGTGGCCTCTCTTGTTGTGCAGCACGGGCTCTAGGCGTGTGGGCTTCAGTAGTTGTGGTGCACGGGCATAGCTGCTCCGCGGCATGTGGGATCTTCCCGGACCAGGGCTCGAACCCGTGTCCCCTGCATTGGCAGGCAGATTCTTAACCACTGCGCCACCAGGGAAGTCCATCTGTTTTCTTTATTCTGAGAACATGGCAGAGGAATTAACCCAGCTCATTCCCCAAACCATCCTGACTCTGGTTGGGTTTCTCTGACTCCCCTCTTCCCTCAGGGATATGAAGAATTTATGTGTGAACTCGCACTGGCCTCACAAGGAAGCACCAGGAAATACTAGCAGCAGGGAGACCACCTTCTCTGAGGCTGATGGCTGTTTTCTAACAGAAATGTCAGAGATAGTGGTTCAAGTCATCATAGGCTTTGTGAGCAGCTGTCAGAGTGCAGACTGACAGCATCTCATGTCTCGCCAAGGTGTGCAAAGGCCTGCCTGCTTCCTGAAGAAGGACCTGCCATCGGTCATCATGGAACACCCCGTGGGTCGTCCTCACATAGGAAGTACAGCCATCATAACCCCAGGCCAGGCAAAGTTACATCCGTGTTTTGCACTAGAAAAATTGAGGCCCAGGGACTTCCCTGGTGGTCCAGTGGTTAAGAATCCGCCTGCCAATGCAGGGGACACAGGTTCGAGCCCTGGTCTGGGAAGATCCCACATGCCACGGAGCATCTAAGCCCGTGTGCCACTGCTGCTGAGCCTGTGCTCTAGAGCCTGTGAGCCACAACTACTGAGCCCGCGTGCCACAACTACTGAAGCCTGCATGCCTAGAGCCCGTGCTCCCCAACAAGAGAAGCCACGGCAATGAGAAGCCTGCCCACCGCAACGAAGAGTAGCCCCTGCTCGCCGCAACTAGAGAAAGCCCGTGCACAGCAACGAAAACCCAGCACAGCCAAAAATTAAAAACTAGACAAATTTTTAAAAAAATGAGGCCCAATTAACAACTTCCATGTATCCAAATTCATCATATATTAGGTGATATGAAGGAATAATTGCTAATTTTGATAGGTATCATCATGGCATGACGACAACGTAAGAAAATGTCCATAGTGTTGTAAATGCTTACTGAAAGACATAGCAGTGAAACGACATACCATCTGGGATTTGCTATAAAATATGTTAGCAGAAATATAAGAAAGAAAAAAGAGATAAGATGAGTGACACAAAGCATTGTTAATGGTTGAGTCTGTTCTTTCAGCTTTTGTGGATGATTGGATGTTTTCATAATAAAAAAAATAAAATAAAGGCACTGTGAATAGTGTTAAAAGACAAGACCTACACTGGAGAAGATATTTAGAACACATGCATCTGACAAATGATTCCTATCCAAAATATATAAAGAATTACAAATCAGTTTTAAAACAATCATCAACCTCATAGAAAAAAAGGGCATAAATTAGAACAAGCAATTCCATTCCTAGAAGGCGAAGCTTGAATGACCAATGCCCACACTCACCGGTGACCAGAAAAATGCAAATTACAAAACAAGACACCAACTTATGCCATCAGATGAGCAAACATTTTAAAGTCTGGCAATACCAAGTATTAGTGGAGATATAGCATTTAATACATATATTTAGAAAGCAATTTGGCAATATCTGCTAGAAATGTTTATATCCTACAACCTAGGATTCTACTTCTCAATATATATCCCTCAGAAAGTCTGGGGCAAGTGCACAAGGTATACTTCGAACACATACTTCGATGTTCATTATAGCATTGTTTATAATAGTTAAAACTAGAAAAAAGGGAGAAATAATTCATGACATAGTCATTATAATGGCAGACTACACAGAAGTTAAATGAATGTGTTCCATTATTATATATAATTATACATAATTCATATATATGAGTCATATATATACCCATAATTATATATAATTATGGATGATTTTCCAAAACATGATATGAATATTGAATGAAATGAAAACTGCAAAAGAACATGTATGTTATTACATCATGTATATAAATAACTTAAAACATCTAACATAATATTTTTGTCTTCTCCCTATGTCATAAGAGTACAAAAATAATTAGAAGGGCCACAGAGCAATAGGAGAATAGTACTTACCTCCAGGGAAGGAGAGAGGGAGTGAGGATGATCTCAGTTTTATCTGTGTTTGGTTTTTCTCTAGGAGAAAAAGTAAAAAAACAAATCTGAAGCAAATATATCAAAAGACTGACATTTGAAATATCTGGGAGGTAGGTACAAGGTGTGTATTACATTGTTCTCTGTACTATTCTGCATATTTCAAATATTTTCTAATTTAAAAAATGATTTCTTTTTTTCTAAGTTGAAGTATAGTTGATTTCCAATGTTATATTTCTGATACACAGCAGAGTGTGTGTGTGTGTGTGTATACACATACACTCTTTCTCAGATTCTTTTCCATTATAGGTTACTACAAGATATTGAATATAGTTCCCTGTGCTATACAGTAGGACCTTGTTATTTATTTTGTTTGTCTATTTTATTTTATTTTATTTTATTTATTTTTTTTTTTTTTGCTGTACGCGGGCCTCTCACTGCTGTGGCCTCTCCCGTTGCGGAGCACAGGCTCCGGACACACAGGCCCCGCGACCACGGCTCGCGGGCCCAGCCGCTCCGCGGCATGTGGGATCCTCCGGGATCGGGGCACGAACCCGTGTCCCCTGCATCGGCAGGCGGACTCTCAACCACTGCGCCACCAGGGAGGCCCTGTCTATTTTATATATAGTAGTTTGTATTTGTTAACCCAAACTCCTAGTTTATCCCTCCTTCCCCCTTCCCCTCTGGTAACCATAAGTTTGTTCTCTATGTCTGTGAGTCTATTTCTGAAAAAACAATTTCTTAATTGAGGTCCTAAAGTGCCTCCCTTCTAAATATCACCTTTTCTTTTTCTCCCCCCTCCCCCAATATTTTAACCAAATTATGAGTAATTTAGGCGTTTGTGGACACGTGTGGAACTCCAACCAACATTTATGTGTTTGCCTCTAGGGGACAAAGCCTCCTGGAATTCAAACATGTTTTTCTGGAGCACCTTGTTTCTAAGTAGGGGAGTGTCTACATTCTAAATATCACCTTTTCCTATGACTTCAGAACACCCTGACTCACCTTGCACCTCTATGAAGATGACTCCCAGATCTGACTGACATCCTTTCTCTCCCCAGCATCATTTCTATGTCTCCAATTCACTTCGTGGCTAGTTTTTCTATTATCTCAAATTTATCCTCCAAATCAATTATCTCTACCACTGCCGTCTCAAAACAGCTCTTTCCTTTAGTTTGCTGTTTCTGTCAATAGTGCACTCAATAAATGTTAGTTTTCAGAAAGAGACTCACAGACACAGAGAACAGACTTGTGGTTGCCAAGGGGGAGGTTGAGTGGGGGAGGGATGGACTGGGAGTCTGGGGTTAGTGGAGGCAAACTATTACATAGAGAATGGATAAACAACAAGGTCCAACTCTATAGCACAGGGAACTATATTCAGTGTCCTGGGGTAAACTATAGTGGAAAAGAATATTTTAAAAAATAATGTATATATGTGTATAACTGAGTCACTTTGCTGTGCAGCAGAAATTAACACAACATTGTAAATCAACTATATTTCAATTAAAAAAATTTTTTTTAATATTAGTTTTTATTTTCATTAGCCCTTTCAACTTTTACCTTTTCCCATTGAGTTTACTATACACAGAACTGCAAATTTGTCCTCTTGAAATTCTGGTTGTTTTTTTTTCTGAGGTGCTGTTCCCCCGCCACCCCCGTCAAAATGCTATTTTATATCAATTATTCCCGAGCTCAAAAACCTTATGGTGGCCCACTGCCAGCCTAAGAAGGTCCAAAATCCTTAACCGTTTATTTGCATGCCTTCCTCTTTCTCCAGCTTTGTTGCCCACTGTCTGCTGTCACTAAGGAGGTGGCACAAGCCCCCAACCATGCTGCAGGTCTTCCTGTCTTCCTGCATTTTTAGTCTTCAGATGCTTCAAGCTCAGATCAAATGCCTTTTCTACAAAGCTTTCATCCAGTTCTACTGCCAGAACCATTCCCATAGCACAGCCCATGTGCTGCCTTAGGTACAGGCAAATCTTTTTGTACAAAACGGGTCTAGAAGGCACATCCTTCCCCCTCCCCAGATCCCTTCCCATTAATGCCGAGCTCAATTATTTAGCAGACCCAGGAAGCAGAGGTGGGATGAATAGACATGCTTATCCGTACAGGATCTCATCCATATAAACGTTAAATCCATCTTTCCCCCTTCCTTTCCTTCCTCTTAGATTTTCTTCGGTGATATTAACTGTAAAGCAGGCTGGCCTCACATAGGATTTGCAGAGAAGGTAAGGTGCTTTCTCTGACATATGGCAAGAAGCTGATGAAAATGAGATTCCTTTAAGCCTAATATTGTATCAATTCTAAGATGCACATTTTTTCACATGTTAATGTCTCTGAAACCAAGATGCATTTTTCAATCAATAGAAGTTTATTTTTTCTTTCTTGCTGGTATACAAAAATAAAAGTGCGGGCTTCCCTGGTGGCGCAGTGTTTGAGAGTCCGCCTGCCGATGCAGGGGAAACAGGTTCGTGCCCCGGTCCGGGAGGATCCCACATGCCGCGGAGCGGCTGGGCCCGTGAGCCATGGCCGCTGAGCCTGCGCATACGGAGCCTGTGCTCTGCAACGGGAGGGGCCACAACAGTGAGAGGCCCGCGTATAGCAAAAAAATAAAAAAATAAAAATAAATAAAAGTGCGTCTTCTATTGGTGGTATCTATAATTAGATGAAATAAGGTATATGGGAAGGTATTTAAAATGTCTCTAAATGCAAACAGCTTTTACTATTTGATATGAATATTAACTATCAGTGTTAAAAAGAGACTTTGGAACACTGTTCTAGGGGTGCATATTTTTGCAAAAATGGCTCCAGAGCAGCATTCCAGTTCATTCCCCCACAAAAGCAGCATTGTGTACACGTCTTATCTACTCTGCCTTATTTTGTAAGCTGTTAGAGGGCAGAGACCCAGAGAAGATATACCTTGAAATTCTCTGTGTAACGAGCAATGAAGAGCAGACATAAAGCCCTGCAAGCAAAATTCCTGAACAAAAGGTTTCTATGGAGGAAGCAGCTGACCCGTCCCCAGGTAATATCTGGTGCCCCAGATATTAAGCGGGCAATCAAGAATAGAACCCGCAGTGCTCACGGCCTCGGTCTCAGACTAGACTGCACTCTGACCTCTTTATGCATCCTGCTCTCCAAGAGACCAAGTTTGGGTTCTCAGGAAGCCACTCCAGGCGTGTTTTGTGACAACAGAGGTTGCCTGAAGCTTGATCAGGGATTCATTGTTTATACTTTTCTACTTCCCTGGCGTCCCTCCCACCTGCTTTCGTATCACTACCACTGGTAAGTTAGGCAGACCAGACTCTTCCATTGTCCTCTGTCACCTCCTCATACTACTTCTCCCAACCCTTGGTGAAGCCAGGAGCCCCAACTTAGGTCACCTGTCCCTTACTGGTCACCTGTGACTTACTTGCCCATTCGGTCCCATTGACTTAGGCAGTAAACTCCCTGGGGTGGTAACAATCTAGGTGGTCCTGGGAGCCTCTGAATGCAGTCTGGTACTCCATCAATTATTAACTGTTGGAATCGTAAAAACAAGGAGCTGTGAGTATCCAGAGAGGGTGGGCAGAGAGGGGTTTGACAACACATGCACCACACACACACACACACACACACACACACACACACACACACACGTTAACACAAAGTTTTCTCAGTGACTTTGTTATATGGTTTTCTGAGGTTTCCGTTTTGCTTTTTGCTGAACCTAAGTGCTTTTGCAGTCCTAAGTAGGGCTGTTGCCAACTTGGTCCCAGGATGCTCGGGCAGGGCATGGGCTGCAGAGAATTTTTCTTGCTTATGGCAGCAGCAACGGAACTGTGGGTTCCATCCAAGGAGCCAGTGTGACTGCAGTGTTGGTGGGAGGCAGCCAAGGTGATGAGAAGGATGTGTTGACGCAGAAAGGTCTGAGGTCAGGGAGCCTCTTTCTGCATGGCAGCCCTTCCACGTGGCATTTCCAGCTCACCCTCGCTCCCTCTCACTGGCATATCCTGGTGAATGGAGGTCAGGGAATACTATTTTCAGTGCTTCGAGAGGGACAGGAGGCTGCTGGATATATCAGCCTGCTTGTGGGAGGACGAAGCAACAAAAGCATCATCAAGGCTGTGCTAAACACAGATGCTGTTCTTTGACCTTCACCCCAGCTGCTACATCACTCCTGCGTATTTTATCTTTGCCAAAACCACAATGGGAGGAAGCTAGTGAGACAAAGAGGTGATCGTGGAGCCAATTTCTATTTCTAGCCTGTGGTTGACCCTGGCAAGTAACCTTGAGCAGGTCATTAACCCCTCTGTAGGGTGATTATATTGGATTCCAACTTATGTCAAGGAACTCCTGTGAAAAGTAATAAGTTGAGATTTTAAAGTGCTTCAGGATCTCAGAAGAGATGAACAAACAATATCGCTGTGTTTGGGACCAGCGTTGTGGGCTGCCCTTGAAATCTAGCTCTCCATGCACTGGCCAGGCTCTCTCCTTCGCTTGGTGACCAAGTGCACAACACATTTAGGAATAGTAACAAAAATAGCTAACATTGATCAAATGTTGACTGTGTGCTGGGCACTTTAGTTTAATGCTCACAGCAACCTCATGAAGTACCAAAAAAAAGTCCAGAGAGGTTAAGTAACTTTCCCAAGGTCACACAGTCCATAAGCCAGAACCAGTATCTGAACTCTGGCCTCCTGAGTCCAGGGTCTGCTTTTATCCATGATGTCGAAGTGTATTTAATTACCAGGTAATTCCTCATTAGTGAGCATTTGCTATATATTCTGTGCGAGTTGGATGGTATGTGGTATGGAACTGTATAAACAGGCAGGAAACACATGAAGGTTGGGTGCTAAGTTGGTGACCCTGAAGTGCTTTTGGAGATCTGGGGAAAGAGGGATCCGTCTGCGCTGAACTTTGAGGGGAAAGTTCATAGAGAGAATGAGGCTTAAACCTTTTTTTGGCTTTCTAAACAGAGTTAGAACATTTAGCCTCTCTGGAATCATAATGTCTAGAAAGTTGCTAACATGTACTGGTTGTGGGCAAAGGGGAAGGGAGGAGGGACTATTGCAAAGTCAAATCTGGGACCTGCTGCCTTCACCGTGTTGAACTGATTTGTAATGTACTTTGGCTCTTGAAGCCTCTGTGATGCTCAGCAGTAACGGAAACTTACACAACATTGTATGTCACTTGCATCTCAATTACGTAAAAAGAAACCTGCATGTCTTCCAAAAGTTTTTGGCCAATAGAACACCTTTTTCATAGAATTTTTGTCACTAACTCATAGACTTTCAAGTTTGGGAACCACTGATGTACAGGAAAGCCCCTCCTTGGAAACAAAAGTTGTTGACAACCCCCAACAACTGAAAATCAAACTCCCTGAACATCCAGTGTAACGCTGCCCTTTTCAGGGCTAGCATTCATCACACAGCACTCTGGACATTTGGTTTCTTTCCCTGTGTGTACCGTGTTACTACCCTAAGCCAGACTAAGAATCTCCCAAATGCAAACATTTGGCTGGTGTATCTTTTTATGCCCTGTGGCTCCTAGCCCACCTTGTCTAAAGAAGGTCAATAAACATATGTTGGTTTAAAAACAGAGACAGAGAGCAGAGAGGAGAAAATGAAGAAGGAAAAAAACCCGTACTTGAAATGATAGCAATTATTGGCAATTTACAACTGATTACTTGAGTTAATTGTCATTCATCAATCAGCACTCTTTGAAAGACCAGTAGATTGTTTAAAATGCAAAATAATGCAAATTTTAATCTTGGTCTTGGTCAGAGCTGGATCTGCAGTTGGAGGGAGCCAAATTTGGGACATGACTTCTAAAATGTATCTTCCTTTATTAGCTTTGGCTGCTTTCTGCTGAACTGGGTGTGCCTGCGTGGCTCCAGCCCTTGGAGATTTGATGCCTGGTCCTAGAATCTCATAAAGCCTGAGTACCCCACCGGGGTCAGCATGACTGCAGATGCCAACTGAAGGGCTGCTGGCGATGCCACTGCTTGTGGAACAACTAACCCAAGGCGGGGAGGCCGCAGTTAAAAGAGCAAGTGACACTTTGATCTTAGGTGTGGTCCCTGTCTGAACACACCCTACTGTCCACACCCCTGCTCCCAGTGCCCGGGGTTAAAGAGGGCACCATTCCTGAGGTGTGTGACTTTTAGGCTCTAAAGGCCCATGTCTTTATTTTTTAATTAAAAAAAATTTTTTTATTGAATTATAATTGACATACAATATTATATTAGTTTCAGGTATATAACATAGTGATTGGATACATTATGAAATGATCACCAAGGCAAGCCTAGTTATTACAATGTTATTAATATACATTACTCATTAGTCTTAAAGGTTCCTCCCACCCTAACTCCAATTTTTTTTTTTTTTTGCTTAATGACATTCCATTTATTTTACTTTATTTTTTAAAAATTTTTTTAAATAGTTTATTGCAATGTTTAATACTTTTTTTTTTTTTTTTCCATATGCGGGCCTCTCACTGTGGCCTCTCCCATTGTGGAGCACAGGCTCCGGACGCACAGGCTCAGTGGCCATGGTTCATGGGCCCAGCCGCTCCGCGGCATGTGGGATCCTCCCAGGCCAGGGCACGAACCCGTGTCCCCTGCATTGGCAGGCGGACTCTCAACCACTGCGCCACCAGGGAAGCCCTATTTTACTTTATTTTTTATTGAAGTCTAGTTGATTAACAATGGTGTGTTAGTTTCAGGTTACAGCAAAGTGATTCAGTTATACATAGACATATCTATATTCTTTTTCAGATTCTTTTCCATTATAGGTTATTACAAGATATTGAATATAGTTCCCTGCGCTATAGCATAGGCCCTTGTTATCCTAACTTGAGTTTCGAAACTAGCTCACCCTGGGAGAAGTCATTCATAAAACATTTGTTGCTGACACCTAGAGGGGTTTCAGTGCAAATGGGCAGGGGCTTCTCTCCTTTTTTTCAGGAGCAAGGGGAAGGGAGAGGGCTCCTAAAGAGGGTGGAGTCCCAGCACAGGCTAGAGGTGTCTCTGAACACTGGTATGAAGATTCTGTCTCCTGTGGGAGGAAATTGATCGTTTGCTCTTTTTGTTCCCGGTGTGGATCTTGGTGTCAGAACCACCCAGGCTTGGTCCTCACTGGCTCCTACAGATTCCTAGCCAGGGCTGCTGCCAGGCCTGGGCAGCAGGAGCTGGGTGGGAGCTCGGAAAGGTTCCTGCCCTACGTGCTGGGGGCCTGAGGCCACCTCCCCTGTTCATGCAGCTATTTGGAAAAGACTGGAAGGAGAGGGTGGAGACTCAAAGCCTTGAAATCTGATTGTGGTTGTTTTTCTGCTAAAAACAAAGGATCCCCACCAGGCTCCTGGCCTGTTGGTGCCCTTTAAGGCAGGGCCACACTGACCCCTGAGGAGCAGCTGCTGTTGGTGAGGCGGGATGAGCACACCCCCACTCCTCCTCCTCTTGGCTTTGGAAGCCCTCATGTACCAGTCCGGAGCCAGCATTGTCCTCCTGTGCTAGCTTGTGTTATGTGGATCAACGTGAGCCCTCTAGGGCCAGGGTCGAGCCCTGTCTTAGTTTCCCATTTAACTTCCCACTGGTTCCCACGGGGCCGTGTACACAGAGGGCCTCCAGGGGAGGCTGCTGACTGCATGGCGGAAGAGTTGGGAGTTAGGAGGCCGTCTTGAGGGGTGTGTCAGAATCCTCATCCCTGTCCTTAATTTCTCTGATGCCTGCTAAGGAGCCAGGGTGTGTACCGATCAGTCTCTGTTCCTGGCCCCGTGGCCAACTGTCACACGCGTTGGAGCAAAGAAGAGCTGCCCTCAGCGTGTTGTGTGTGGTTGGCTTGGCCTCTGAGGCTTTGGCTCCACCCACTGAGCCACAGGTTCTCTATCTCGTAACACCCTTCATCACCTGTCCCTCCTGACCAACCGGTTGCCTCCACTTCTCCTGCCTGGATGGGAAACGCTGTGGGGGAGGTGGGTGGGCAGCCTGTCACCTGCATTAAAGCTTGAGGCCAAAGGGCAGGGGAAGCAGGGGGCCTAATTGGCAGGGTTCAAACGGCACCATCAGTGAACTCAAGGGGTCCTGGCTTCCCACCCAGGAGCCCCAGGGTGATGGGACCATACTAAGACAGGCTGGGACCTGGGGCCCTCTGCTGCAGTGCTTGCACCTGGACAAATGTCTCCTCAAGCAACAAACTACAAAGAAACTATGAGGGACTAAAAATAACTGCGTGCATGCAAAGGTAGGGCAAATTATGGACAAGATACAAGAAGCCCATGCACCGCAACGAAGAGTAGCTCCCGCTCGCTGCAACTAGAGATAGTCCACATGCAGCAATGAAGACTCAATGCAGCCAAAAATAAATTAATTTAACAAAAATACTTTTAAAAAGTACAGTTTATTGGGTGTTTTTTTTTTTTTTTAGAAATTTATTTATTTTTGGCTGTGGTGGGTCTTTGCTGCTGAGCACGGGCTTTCTTCTAGTTGCAGCGAGCGCAGGCTGCTCTTCGTTGTGGTGGGCAGGCTTCTCATTGCAGTGGCTTCTCTTGTTGTGGAGCACGGGCTGTAGGTGCACGGGTTTCAGTAGTTGTGGCGCACAAGGTTAGTTGCTCCGCGGCATGTGGGATCTTCCCGGACCAGGGCTTGAACCCGCGACCCCTGCATGGGCAGGCGGATTCTTCACCACTGCGCCACCAGGGAAGTCCCCTAAAATTTACTGTTAAGATACAAAAAGACCAAAACCCCAACCGCCACTTCTGAAGAACCGTGAGTGAAAACAGGATGTAGGGAGAAAAAGCAGGTACTGCTCCGTGCCCCTGCACTCAACACCACCAGAGAGGTGGACAAACCTCCTAAGCCACGCCTCCAGCCCGACCCCTGGACACACCCCTACCCTCACCCCATGTAAGGAACTAGCTCGGCCCCCCACTCAGGGACTGAGCAAGGGAACCTCTTACTTGTTTCCATTCCCTCCTGTTGCAGCAGGAGTCCCAATAAAGCCTTGTCTGAATTTCTTGTCTGGCCTCTTATCAATTTCTATTGATTAAGGAAGGCCAAGAACCCTGGTCCCCGTAACAATACAACTTGCAGTCAGTTCTTGTAGCCCACATGCATCCAGAGACTTTCCAGGCTGAGCAAAAATATTGGACCACTGCTACATCTTGGAATTCCAATGGTTTCAGCCTTGATAGTGCAGTTAACTGGATGTCTTTCTCACAATTCCTTTATTCATATCGTGTACAGAGGCCAAAGTTTACTGTGATCTTCCTATGTGCCTGGCACTATGCCAAGTGCTTACAATGTATTATCTCATTTAATCCTCACAACAACTCTACAAGGAAAGTTCAGTTGTCACCCCAATTTACTGATGAACTACCTGAGGATAGGGAGGGTCAGTACCTTGTCCAAGATTATATTCCCAATATGCGGCAGAGCTAAACGTCTGACTGAGGCACCAGTCTTAACAACCATATTATTATCTCATGTACATGATGATTTTCCTTCGTCCTGGATTAAAGCCTTTACATTTTACCTAATCTAGGTCTTGTGTATATTGATCTAGCATGGGGGTCAGCAAACTAGGCCCTATGGGTCAAATCTAGTCATAGCCTGTTTTTGTAAGGCCTGCATGCTGGGAATGGCTTTTTACTTTTTTTTTTTTTTTGGCTGTGTTGGGTCTTCGTTGCTGGGCGTGGGCTTTCTCTAGTTGCGGCAAGTGGGGGCTACTCTTTGTTGCGGTGCACGGGCTTCTCATTGCAGTGGCTTCTCTTGTTGTGGAGCACGGGCTCTAGGCATGCGGGCTTCAGTAGTTGTGGCACGTGGGCTCAGTAGTTGTGGCTCGCGGGCTGTAGAGTGCAGGCTCAGTAGTTGCGGCGCACGGGCTTAGTTGCTCCGCAGCATGTGGGATCTTCCCAGGCCAGGGCTCGAACCCGTGTCCCCTGCATTGGCAGGCGGATTCTTAACCACTGCACCACCAAGGAAGCCCACTTTTTACATTTTTAAAGGTTGTTAAACACACACGTACATGGGTGCACACGCACGCTAAATTGTGCACTTAAGATGGTTAAGATGGTAAAATTTTTTTTTCTGGCTGGGCCTTTAAATTATTTTTTTTTAAACTGTGGTAAAAAGACATAACATACAATTTACTGTCTTAATCATTTTAAGCTTCCATCTCTTGGCTATTGTGAATAGTGCTGCTATCAACATGGGTGTGCAAATATCTCTTTGAGATCTTGCTTCAATTTTTTTTGGATATATATCCAAAAATGAGATTTCTGGATCTATTTTAAACGTGCAGTATGCGGGCCTCTCACTGCTGTGGCCTCTTCCGTTGTGGAGCACAGGCTCTGGACGCGCAGGCTCAGCAGCCATGGCTCACAGGCCCAGCCACTCTGCGGCATGTGGGATCCTGGCGGACTCTCAACCACTGCGCCACCAGGGAAGCCCTTAAACTTTTTTTTTTTTAAACACCACACTGTTTTCCACAGTAGTTACATCTATTTTGCAATCGTTACCAACACAGTGGTTGCACAATGGCTCCAGTTTCTCCACCTCCTCACCAACATTTGATATTTTCTGGGGTTTTTTTTGACGGTGACCATCCTAATGAGTGTGAGGTGCTATCTCACTGTGGCTTTTATTTCCACTTCTCTGATAATTAGTGATGTTGAACATTTTTTCATATGCTTGTTGGCCACTTACATATCATCTTTGGAGAAATGCCTATTCAAGTCCTTTGCCTATTTTTAATTGGGTTATTTGATTTCTTTCGTTGTTTAATTCTAGCAGCTCTTTATATACCCTGGGTATCAGATGATATGTGACTTGCAAATATTTTCTCCCACTTCATAGGTTGCCTTTTTAATCTGTTGATTGTGTTCTTTGATGTATAAAAGTTTTTAGGTTTGATGTAGTTCCATTTGTGTACTGTTGCTTTTGTTGCCTGTACTTTTGGTGTTATATCCAAGAAATCATCGCAAGTCCAATGTCATGAAGCTTTCCCTTATGTTTTCTTCTAAGGATTTTATAGTTTGGAGTCTTATATTTAGGTTTTTAACCCATTTTGAGTTCATTTTTGTATATGGTGTAAGGGAAGGATCCAACATCATTCTTTTGCATGTGGTTATCCAGTTTTCCCAACATCATTTTTTGAAGAGAGTATCTTTCCCCCTTGAGAAGATGGTGAATTTTATGTTATGTGTATTTTACACAATTTTTTTTGTTAAAAAAAGAAGAATATGCAGCAGAGATAATATTTGGCCCACAAAGGCTAAAATATTTCCTATTTATTATTTGGCTCTTTATAAAAAAGTTTGTTGACCCTAGAGCTAACTCCTACAGCATCCTAATACAGTACACCAGTGTCACATGTGTTGACAGTAAGCCCCAGTGTGATGTCTGTCATTCTCTAATTCTCCGATTCTCTTTGGAATATGCCTCTTCTAAGAGTGCACTTAACAATTAAAAACTCAATGGATTCATTGTGTGCATGACGATGGAGGTGCCAGTGGCTGCGCCTTTGAGTCTGTGTAGATGTGGGCCCGGTTGCCTGGCAAGCCGGCCAGTGGCCTGTTTCTTAACCTTCCTGGTTGTGAAACGAGGATGAGAAATTTTGGCCTTGGAAAGGAGGGACATGAAAGAGGAGAATCTGACCAAGTCTCACTGAAACACTGGCGGGGAGCTCTGAAGGCTTCTTAGAAGGAAGAACCAATGTAAATCACGGGCAGCATTATTATCCTAGCAAGTCTTTGAGCTCCTGGCCTAAATGTGTAAAATAATCTGCTTAGGCTCAAGAAAATGCCTTTTCTCTTTTCACACTGGATGTATGAACGTATGACCAACAGACTATCTAATTTAATGTCTTTTCCTGTCTCACTTCTCTACCCAGGTGGTGAATTCCCCGAGGCCTGGTCTGGGTCTCAGATTTCACCTGTAGCTCCTCTGAGCACTTGGTACCACACTTAGCAGCAAACAGCAACTCTTCTTCTTTGTTTACTGCCTGACTCACGTTCTGAAAAGCCCCTAAACGAAAACAGGCCTCTAGGAAGAGTCTCTAAGGAAATAAGGGCCTTCTGCCTGCCTCTGAGAACAATCTTGAGGCCCAGAGAGCTGGGAGGGCCCTGAGTGCCCAAGTATTCCCTCCCTCACCTTCAGAAGACAAATGCTTCATCACTCCCTGCATCTTCGGCCTTCAACCCACCTCAGTTCTCCAGGAAACATCCTGAGGGTTAATTATTTCTGAGGGCTGACTCAGACGGCATTTTTCTGCCAAAGGATTCTGTCAGCCAAGCACGGTCCTGCAGTTACCCCTGGTGAGGGAGCCTTTGTGAGTCCCATCAGGGAGGAAGCCCCACTGGCAGGGAGGCCCCAGGCCCTGTCGCTTGGGGTGGAGTCCAGACCTAATTCCCCAGGGTGGGGCTGGTTGCCGGGAAGGGAGATGTCGCTGGGCGAGTGAGGGAGGCCTGTGTGAGAAGCACTCTCACCACCAGCTGCCTTTCAGCCGGTCCCTGTGGGGCTACCGCTTGCCTTTCATTTTGTTGATTGGAGACTGTGTCCCTGAGTGGAGCTTAATGTCTTTTTGAAATTATCTGTTCTTTTTTTCTCTTTTAAAAATTTCTCTTGCATCCTCCATTTGGTTCAGATTGTCTCTGTGTCCCTGACGGCTGAAGGTGGATAATGGGACGTCCGGAGGAGAGGGTTGATTCTCAGACACAAACTGTCTGCCCTATGAGGCCAAACTGAGGGAGGGTGGGAGGGAGGGAGGGAGAGTCTCTGGGGGAAGAGGGCCTGGGAACCATTCTTTCTCAGGTCAGTGTAGGATGGGGGTGAGGGGGGGAAGTCCTGGGAGAGTTGGGGGCAGGGCATCAAAACCAGAGCAGAAGAGGTGGCGAGGCTGTGGAAGCAGGAGAGCATGGAATGCAGGTCTGAAAAGAATCTGAGGGGGGTTTCCCTGGTGGCACAGTGGTTAAGAATCCACCTGCCAATGCAGGGGACACGGGTTCAAGCCCTGGTCCAGGAAGATCCCACATGCTGCGGAGCAACTAAGCCCGTGCACCACAACTACTGAGCCTGCGCTCTAGAGCCCTCGAGCCACAACTACTGAGCCAACGTGCCACAACTACTGAAGCCTGTGTGCCTAGAGCCCGTGCTCCACAACAACAGAAGCCACTGTGATGAGAAGCCTGTGCACCGCAACGAAGAGTAGCCTCCACTCGCCACAACTAGAGAAAACCCACACGCATCAAAGAAGACCCAATGCAGCCAAAAATAAATAAATAAATAAACAGAAATTTATTTTTAAAAAAAAGAATCTGAGAGATGGGGGTGGCTGGAGCACAGGTAGCAGAAGGGAGATTCAAAGAGGCTGAACTGCGCTTGAGGTGGGGAGGAGACAGAGCGAATGAGGCCAAGGACTCACTCCATGGGAGCCCTTAGCTTCGACCTGCCCTCTGCCCACGTTGTGTGTAGGAAGATATCCACGGGGTAGCACAACAGCAGTCATCCCCCCAACTGACCCATGCTGTATTTAGGGCTCCTGCTGATGGGCCAAAGCTTTGCCTTCATACAGAAAGAACAGCACTTCCACAAAAGGAACCAGGTGAGGGACTTCCCTGGTGGCGCAGTGGTTAAGAATCCACCTGCCAATGCAGGGGACACGTGTTCAAACCCTGGTCCGGGAAGATCCCACATGCCGCGGAGCAACTAAGCTCGTGCGCCACAACTACTGAGCCTCCGCTCTAGAGCCCGCGAGCCACAACTACTGAGCCTGCGCATCTAGAGCCCATGCTCCGCAAGAAGAGAAGCCACCGCAGTGAGAAGCCCGCGCACTGCAATGAAGAGTAGCCCCCGGCTCGCGGCAACTAGAGAAAGCCCGCACGCAGCAACGAAGACCCAATGCAGCCAAAAATAAAGAAATTAATTAATTTTTTTAAAAAAGGAACTAGGTGAAGGCAGGGCTATTCTTGTGTGAGAAATGGTAATTATACCAGTCAATTCCATCTCCTCTAAGAACCCAAGGCCTGTAGTAAATTACATAGTTACAATTCTACCCTATTCCCAATTTACCCACCAGAAAACAACACAAAATCCGACCCCATGTTTTGCAGGAGTCAATAAATATTTATAGAACAGCTTGTACGTAGTACATGCAAGGAAGTATTTAATATGTTATATCATTTGATCTTCTCAATAACCTTGTGATCTATTTACTAATAAACAAATGAAGACTCAGAGAGGCTACAAGGCAGCCAGGAATCACAGGACCAAAGAGATAGTAAACGTAGGCCTGTCAATGCTGAGTAGAAAGGCTTTGCATCTAGTGAACGGTGTCTACCAAGCTCTAAGATCAGGGCTTGTACGCTGCTCCATAACCACGTCCAGGGCCCAGAAACTGGGTAGACCAATGCCTACAAATATGCCTCAGGGCTGCTTTTAGAGATTCTATTCTGATCCTCTCTGCTGTGCGCTTTACTCCCCGGCTGCCATCCTGTCCCCCTTCCAGGAAGGCAGAGAATGCAGAAGTTGAATTTCATTATTTGACGTCCCAAGTATTTGAGTGCCTCCTGTGGTGCCAAGCATTCTTCTAGTGTCTGGGGTTAAGAAAGTGAACAGGACAGATTAAAACCTCTGCTCTTAGGGAGCTCATGTTCTAGCCAGGGTACAGACATTTCTCTGAGAGATCAGGTTCTAACTGCATGGATCAGGTCCTTGCGTGGATCAGGGAGGATCTGGGGGAGAAATGTAAGTTCTGGGACTCCTAGGCTGCCACGCAGAGACTGAAGCAGAGCCCTGCGGGGTTGTCTGCTGACCTACCTCACCAACTGTGCCCGCTCCCATTGCTGTGGTCCAGGCATGGGCTTTGCAGCTCTGTCTGTGGACCCCTTCCCTGGTTCTCATCCCAGGATGGGCTTCTAAGCCACGCTGACCTAATTAGTGTCATTGCCACAGGATCTGGAATTCAGACTAAAAGGTTCAATCTGGGCTGATCTCTTGAACATGTAAAACACCAGGAGCTAAGGCATGGCCTTTTGGGTATTTTTTATTAACAATATTTATTTTATTTTTTTTACCATATGGACTGGACAGCATAAAAAGTCCATTACAGAGTAAGAGGACAGAAATGGACTCAGACATAGAGATGCAGCATGGACAGACACCCTGATACCCTCTAGGCCCCGACGTTGGTATTTTCCTGAGGCCCAGCTGCTCTCCTGCTGCGGGCATAAGAAGAAACCTCACCCATTCAATGACTTAGCCTTCTGTGCTTAAGCTGGCTTAAGTTGTTTCTGCTACTCAAGACCCATTCAGTCTCATCTTCAATGTAAACAAAAACTTTGAACTTCTGTTCAGGGCAGAAGCAGCAGACTTAGAATTGACCTGATAAGATCAGGACTAGGAGTGACAATCAAACTGGTCCCTAGAGACCACGGATCACTTAGGACACTCTCCTGTCCGGCACCACTTCTCCTCCAAGGCCCAGGGCTAAGAGCACACAGGGAACATGCAAGTTCATCTGGATAGAGCCAGAGGCTGACCTTCACCCAAATCTACTCTCAGTAAAGGATCAGATTTTTGATCCACATGCATGTTTTCCTTTGCTCTAGGACCTAGAAGGGAGAAAAGATTGTGGTAAAAGGAAAAGAAGGAGGGACTTCCCTGGTGGTCCAGTGGGTAAGACTCCACTCTCCCAACGCAGGGGGCCCGGGTTTGATCACTGGTCGAGGAACTAGATCCCGCACGCATGCTGCAACTTAGAAGACCGCATGCCGCAACTAAAAGATCCCACGTGCCACAAAGAAGATCCCCAGTGCAGCCAAAATAAGTAAATAAATAAATCTTTTTTTTAAAAAAAAGGAAGGAAAAAGATAAACTACCTTCTAAACTGTGAGTCCAGTAATGGAGTGGCTGTCAGTATTGATCTTTGCAAGATCATTGCAAGCTTAGCAAGAATCAGCTACTGGGTCATAACCTGTTTGGAAAGACAAATGTAGTCCATTAAAAAGGACTGCATATCAGCTACAGAAAGCTCCTTATTTGACTACCTTTACTCTACCCCTGACTGGTTTCCACGTGCCCTACGAGCCCCAGTTTTCTCTGGGAAGCCTTCCCCAAGGTTAGGTTAGGGACCTCCTCTCTGTTACAGTACTTCCTTAAAGTATAGTCTGTTTAAATTGCCTGTTTAAATTCCTGAGAGTAGAGACCATGTATTTTAGCTCAATACCTGGCAGATGGCAGATATTTGATATAAATTTATTCAACAAAGGACTGAATGCAGGCACTAATTTAGTGCTACCGCAAAAGTCTCCATATCTAAACATCTACAGACAACCACTCTGTGGTCATCAAAGCAAGTGTTCATCTTCTCATGTGAAAGAAGTCCAGAGGAATTCAGTCCTGGGCAGGAATGGTGGCTCCAGAAGTTATCAGGAACCCCAAGCTGCTCTGGCTTTCTCTAGCACCATCCTTGGTCATCAAAGCAAGTGTTCATTTTCTCATGTGAAAGAAGTCCAGAGGAATTCAGTCCTGGGCAGGAATGGTGGCTCCAGAAGTTATCAGGAACCCCAAGCTGCTCTGGCTTTCTCTAGCACCATCCTTGGTCATCAAAGCAAGTGTTCATTTTCTCATGTGAAAGAAGTCCAGAGGAATTCAGTCCTGGGCAGGAATGGTGGCTCCAGAAGTTATCAGGAACCCCAAGCTGCTCTGGCTTTCTCTAGCACCATCCTTAGCACTTGCTTCCCCAAAGGTCCAAGAGGGCTGTGTCATGTCAGTCATCACATCTGCATTCCAGGCAACAGGACAGAGGGAGAAGGGCAAATGGGCAACAAAAGGGCATCTTGCCCATCTGAGTCTAAGCAGACTTCTTGAAAGTTGCACACATATAACATCCTCTTCTATCTAATTGGTCAGGAAAGCTTAGAAATGTGGACAATAACTGGGCACATTGCTGTCCCAAATAAACTTGGAGTTTTATAATTTAAGGGGAAGAGGAGAACAGATAGTATGTAGGAACCTGAAGTCTCTGCCCCAGTCCCCAAACAAAACTGTCAGAAAGCCCCCAGCACCCTTTTAAGATAAGTTAAAATATCAGTAGCTTTATAGGGAGCTCCACTTTGCTCTGTATCTCCATTCCCTTTGATAGATGGGCTAGTAATCCATACTTTTGTCTCTCCATAGAGAACTAAGAGAAGCATGGGAAGGGTCATCTCCTGTGCTCTGGTTCTAGTTTACACCCATCGCTTGCACTTGCCACGGATGGGACCCTACGAAGGGTTCACCACAAACAAGCTGCAGAAAAGCTCTGTAGCAAGTGGGCAACTCACACAGGCCTGGATGACTCAGCCGAAATGGGGATTGCCGATAATGCTGAATGAAACACAGTACACTGGGGGCCCTGCTGTGGGGTTGACAGCCTGGATGCTCTGTGTTTCAGATCCGCAGCTTGCAGGCAGTGCTCTGACAGCATGCAGGCCTGTGCACTGGGCTCCAGGACAAGAAGGAGGAGGGGAAATGTCCTTCCACCCTCACCCTTCAAGGCAGATGGTCCCCAGTAGCCACCGTTAGAGCATCCTCCCCAGGACACGGGCAGAGGCCCCCACGACCTTGGGCTCTCTAATTAGCACTTTCTCAGACTACAGCTTGATTTTCTCTTAAATTGGAACCATCTGTATGCAGGACAACTATGATAAAGGAAACATGGGAAGTAATAACGAGCTCTGGGGTAGAATCCCGGCCCTGCCCCTTGTTTTCTGGGTTGCTTTGCTGACTTGTTTAACTCCCCCCACCACGAGTCCATTTCCTCAGGTGAAATAGGAGTGGCCACACACCTACCTCAAGGAGCTGCTCAGAGGATTAAACAAGATAATGCTGGTGAATGCATTTAGCACAGTGCCTGGAGTACAATAGGTACTCAATAAAAGATAGTTAAATTTACATCTGAAAATACAGAATGGAGATAGATGGCCAAAGCCATTGTGGAGACTCAACCCCTGAACAAAGCTTCCTCTGAAATTAGAGAAATGTGCAACCCTGGTGTCTTGGCTGGAATCCCAGGAAGGGATGGGCACTTAACCATGGCAAGCCAGCTCCAGCCCCAGACACCAGGCTCCAAAGGGCAGGGGCCACTCCCCAGCCAAGGGCAGGGCTCAGGGAATGGATGCACATCTTGTTCTGGGGACACTGCACTTGGAAAAACATTATTGATTCTGTGGTTCAGGTTGCAAAGAGAGGAAGAAAGACTGAATGCCATTACATTGTGCACAGAGGTCCACTGTGCTTTCTACTTAGAGAGGCACTTGGTAATCATTTTCATTAGTGTCGCTTAAAACGATCTCAGAGATAGCTTATTCCCATTTAGGAAGGGCAGAAGGTAGAAGTAACTGGCTGAACAGCATGAGGCCAAGCAGCAAAAGTTAAGAGTTCATGACCCCCAGGTTTCTAGCACGTTGCTTACTTCACTCAGCAAGCTGCATCAATCCACTCGGTGAGGGCCTGGCAGGGCCTCTGCAGTCGGTGTACTCACCGCTCACATCGGGCGCTCATAATCACGGGAGAAAGGCAGAGGCGGAATTCTAGGGTATGTGACTGTTTTCGCTCACGGCTTAGGACAAGAGGTGAAAAGCGACCCTTCCAACCAAATCACCAGTGGATCTGACTGCCAGCAAGTCCTGGAGCGGGGAGGTTGGAACTCTTCCAGGACAGACGTCACACTATAGAGCTCTGGAGATGCGATGGGCGCGGAGGAGGGGTAAGAGAGCCAGAGGCAGCCCCTGTTTTCAGCACGTGGAAGAAATCACGGCTGGAGTGTGGCCCCCGTGGGGCTGAGGGGGAGGTTGAGGCAAAGCCGGGTGTCACCCTAAAGGCGCACCTACTGTGTGCTGGGCCCTGTCTCATTACCGATATTAGCTCATTCCTGGCTCTGACTCTAGGAAGCAGGTATGATCGTTATCTCCTTTTCACGGAGGCTGGGCCTTGAGCTCAGATAACCTAGCTCCTGATTCTGGAATCTCCACAGTCGTCACTTAAGCTGCCTCTCAGGACAGCGCTGAGTGTGAGTCCGCAGAGCTGAGCGTTGGGCTCGGGCTCTGGGGACGTGCGCCCCACAGGGAGGAGGCCTGGCCCGCCCCCCTCACCAGGGGGGACTCATGCCTTTGATCAAGGCAGCGTTATGATCCGTCCCTGCCATCACAAGCAGAGACACTCTTGGCACGCGCCCCCCGAGTCGAGTCTGTCTTCGGGGGACAGGATGCTGAGTGCGCTTGTCTTGAGCTGTGCGAAGAGCATGGAAAGCCCACTGGGCCTGATCGGCGAGGGGATCGGGACCACGACGGCGCCAAGGGCTTCTCCCCCGTTGCCAAAGCCTGGGGGCGCCTGAAATCAGTCCCAAAGCTCAGGCCTGACCCCATGCCTTCTGGGTCCCGGGAACAGAGCTCAAGGATTCCAAAGAACGCATTTCATTTTATTTTGATTCCAATACCAAAGCATCCCCCTCTGCTCATGGAGGCAGAGCCCTTTCCTCTCTCTTTTCCAGAAAAATCCCGAGCAACAGCTGCTTTGGATTCTTGAGTTGACCCCGCATGGAAGCTGCTCGTGTGGCCCCAGTCTCTAGGGGTTTCAGACAAGGAGAACACCTGATCCGGAGCCTTCGGGAGGATTCTGAGGGGTGACAGGTCTGCCTCTGCTGCGTGTTCATTAACCCCTGGGGTAAAAACTGACGAGTCACAACCGTCTGATGCCAGTTGTCAAGACAGGCCTCAGCAAGCAAGCAGCTTGTTAGGAGGCGTCCTGAGTCAGCTGGGAAAGGAAAGCTGCCGGGCCCTCTGACCTAACTCAGGCATGTGTCATACTCTTTCTGTTCTCTGGCATCCTCTGCTTCTTCCTAAGCGCTTTTCTCAGCCAGGTGCCTTGTGTGGTGTAGACAGCGAGCAGGACAGGAGGACAGGAGCCGCTGAGCCGAGCGAGCAGTGGTCACTCTCTCCTGTCACACCCACCGGCTTACAAGTCCAGACACAGGTGCCTGCCCCTCCCAGTGGGACACGCCAAATCTTCTGTAACATTTTAAAACAGCCATGGAAATGCCAGATGACAAAATTTCCCTTGGAGATTGAGAAATTGCGATCCGGATGATGGCAGAATTCTGGAACTTGTGACACATTTGCTTCCCAGGGGAGGAGAGGGCAAGGTGAAGGCACCAGGCCCCCATCCCAGGTCAACCAGAGGACCTCATCTCTTCTGTTTTATAGACTGAGGTTGGGCACAGATTTGATCTGAAAGAGTTCCTTTTCTTTAAAAATGTTGATGGAGGGACTTCCCTGGCCAGTGGTTAAGACTCCATGCTCCCAATGCAGGGGGCCCGGGTTCGATCCCTGATTGGGGAACTAAGATCCTGTGTGCTGCATGGTGCAGCCTAAAAAATTTTTTTTAAATATTGACAGAGCCCTGTCCGTTAGTAGCTATGAAGAGTTTTGAAAAAAGAAAAACTAGAGAGGGAGAGGTAGTCACTCCTTGGGTGAGAGGTAAGGCTAAAAATTCATCTGGGCCTCAGCAGGGCACCTGTGAAGGGGTCGCTACACCACCTGCTGGTTCTAAAAGAGGCAGATTCTAGCCTAACAGACTCCCCAAACTCTCTTCTTTGGGAAATCGGAAGATCACAGTTTGAAGTATCAATCCGAGGTAACAATCACATATAGAAGAGTCCTACATAATCCAGAGCTTTAAAAATGTGAAATCAAGTCATGAATGCCTGGCAGCTTCTAGACTCTTCTAGTCCTGAAAGACACCACCCAATGCTGCTTCAGAGTCAAGCCCAAGAGTAGGGCTTCCCTGGTGGCGCAGCGGTTGAGAGTCTGCCTGCTGATGCAGGGGACACGGGTTCGTGCCCCAGTCCGGGAAGATCCCACATGCCGCGGAGTGGCTGGGCCCGTGAGCCATGGCCGCTGGGCCTGCGCTTCCGGAGCCTGTGCTCCGCAACGGGAGAGGCCACAACAGTGAGAGGCCCGCTTACCACACACACAAAAAAAGAGTAGACAGATGCTAATAAGGCTGGTTTGTCCTTTTCTCTCTTCTCCTGGGCGTGTGAACCTCTGAATACAGAAAACCAGAAAGGAGGATCTCAACCCATTTCGGTGGTGGCCTCCTTTAGAGTGAAATGTGAGGCCAGGGCTCCAACCTGCTGCTGTCCTAAGAATTCCCAGGAAGGCTTTGTGCTGTGACCTGGATGCCCGTCCAAATTGCCTTGGCTGGGCTCTCCTTCCCTCAGGGTCCTGCTGCTATCAGTTGACTGGTAACGTTTCCTTTCACTGCCTTTTTCAAACTGCTGGGTGAGTGCCAAGCGCTAACTTTGCAGGGTTCATTCACCCAGGGCTGGATCTTTTCAGCAGTGTAGGAAGGTTATGTGTTTGCAAATCAGCATAGTAGGGCAGAGTGATTTGGAAGCCATTTCACTTTTTCACTTCATCAAACTCCTACTCACTGGCAAAACTCTAAAGCAGCGATACGAAACCTTTCTGGAGTTGTGACACCCTATTGTCACTCATTTCATCTCATCAAACACCCACCCCTCTTAAAAATGCCATGAGGCATGTATTTATTTTTAAGATTAAGGTGAATTAAAATTGGAAAATTACCTGAGAATTTTCTGGCACTCTAGCAAAAAAGATTTGCCAGAGGTGTTTAGAAATCAGAACTAGGGATCAGTACTGTACACAAGGAAGACATGTGACCAAATTGAGACGTTGGAGGAATTTTTCTTTGCTGCCTCTCTCCTCCCACCACGCGACTCCGTTCCCCAGCGAACACCGCTTCCCCTGGAACCCAGGCCCTCTTGCTGCCCTGTACATCCCTTCACGGCACTTCAGGCAGGACTGGCCCTTCCCTGGACCTGTCTTCTACTCTTTCTGTCAACACTTATCCAGCGCCAACTCCTGCAGGTGGCTCTTGTAGGCTAGTTGTTGGGGGGAAAAAAGCTAATAGCTGCTAAGTTCCCTTCCAGCATGAAAATTTTTTTTTTTTTTTTTTTTTTGCAGTATGCGGGCCTCTCACTGCTGTGGCCTCTCCCGTTGTGGAGCACAGGCTCCGGACGCGCAGGCCCAGTGGCCATGGCTCACAGGCCCAGCCGCTCCGCGGCATGTGGGATTTTCCCGGACCGGGGCACGAACCCGTGTCCCCTGCATCGGCAGGCGGACCCCCAGCCACTGCGCCACCAGGGAAGCCCCAGCATGAAAATTTTTGCAGGGTTAATTGTGTTGAAAATGAATCCCTCCCAGGGATATTTGTAATTTAACTAGAGATAATATCATACCCAAAAGAATTAATTTCCAGTGGAATTTCAACAGGTAACAGACATGGCCAGTGGAGAGTTGAGAGATTAGCCCATCCTGCTTTGTGGTAATGCCCATCCTAGCCATGCAAGCCTTTGCTTTGGGATAGTATAAAAGGCACTGAATAAGAGTCAAGGGACCTGAGTCTATTTCTGACTCCACCCTATTCAACCAATACTTACTAAGCACCTACTATCGGCCTGGCATTGGGCTGGGCTCTAGGGATCCAAAGATGAATGAGACAGGGTCCGTGTCCTCAGTGAACTCCGAGTCTGTCAGGAGGCAGCGGTTACCATGATGAGTGTTCCCGCAGCAGTATAGACAAAACGCTATGGGAACACAGAAAAGAGGATAATTAATCCTGCCTGGAGAAAGCCACGGAGAATTAATGTTTGCGTTGGGCCTTTAAGGATGAGCACCAGTGAGAACAGTGGGGGAAAAACACCGGAATGAAGGCACAGGAGGTGGTTGCTGGGGGGTGGGGGGGTCCGGACATATGGGGACACAAGAAGGGAAGGGGCAGGCGTGATGCTGAAAAGCGAGGATGGGGCCAGAGTTTGGAAGGGCTGCCAGTGCCTTACCCAGGAATGGAAACGGTTCCCTGCAGACTGTGTGGAGCCATGAGAATTTTGAACTTTCACGGAACGACACATTCAGGACACTGCCACCTTCTCGCAGGCAAGAAGTATGGTGGTTTCACCCAAGGCTGTGAGGATGGAGAGGAGGGAAAGAGATGCTCTGAGGGTAGAATGGCTGCATATGATTGACAGCTTAGATGTTGGAGGTCAAGGAGAGGGAGCCGTCACAAGTGACATTTGAGGCCTCCCGCACAGGCTCCTAAGAGGTGGGGAAGCCAGTAAGTGAAGACAGGAGCAGAAGCCCACAGGAAATAAGAATGAGCTTGCTTTGGGGCCTGCTGGGTTAAGAGACCAGGGTGCGGAGTGAAGGTGGCTGTCGGTGTTCCTGCAGAGGATTCTTCTGTTGCTTATGATGTGGGTCTTCTAAGAGGACACCACGTTCTCCTGGTGTCTGTGCCAGCTGCGTGTCCACACACGCTCATCTCTGACCTGGCTCTTCTTCTGATGCCATCGTGTCTTCCGTCAGCCAGCAGGAATTTTGTGTGCTGGAAGGGAACTTGGAAGGTATTAGGTCCTTACCAAAGCGACAACGAGCCTACAGGAGCCATCTGCACAAGGAGTTGGCATTGGATAAGTGTCAATAGGAGTGCTGGAAGGAGACAGGTGCAAAAGTAGACAGGTACAAACAAGAGCCCTGGCACTGCCGCTGCCATTAACCAGAGTCCAGGCCAAATGAAGCTTCTGGAAGCTCAGGTCCTCCTTGAGTACAGATCTGCTTCTTCACTTTCTAGATGCTAATCTACCCTCCCTCCACTTATCTCTTGTTTTCACTTTGTCTTTCTTAAGTAATATCTTTGCCTGGGAACTATCTTTCCAAAGAAAACTTGTGACTTCCTTCTGTTTATTTCAGCATGAATGCTGCTTAGTGAAAACCAACGTTCGTTTATGAGCTAGAACTTTGTTGTGGAGATAAAGTGGTTTGGGAAGTGTTTGGGCAATTAGAAACACATCTCAAAGCCCCCAAAAAGGGCTTCCCTGGTGGCACAGCAGTTAAGAATCCCCCTGCCAATGCAGGGGACATGGGTTTGAGCCCTGATCCGGGAAGATCCCACATGCCGCGGAGCAACTAAGACCATGCGCCACAACTACTGAGCCTGTGCTCTAGAGCCCGCGAGCCACAACTACTGAAGCCCGTGTGCCTAGAGCCCATGCTCCACAGCAAGAGAAGCCACCACAATGAGAAGCCTGTGCATGGCAACGAAGAGTAGCCCTCCCTCGCCACAACCAGAGAAAAGCCCGCGTGCAGCTACGAAGACCCAACACAGCCAAAAATAAAAAACAAAACAAAACCCCCCCAAAAAAAAACCCTAAAAATGTGCATGATCTCTGACTTGGTAAACCCACTTTGAACTTATACTAGAGTAACAGTGGATAAGTGCACAAGTATGCATGTATAAGGTTGTTTATCATGCTTATTATAGTAAAAAACTAAGATATAACATAAAATTCCAAAAATAAGAGATTAAGTAAATTGATCACAATTATCTAT
The DNA here is from genome assembly GCF_025265405.1 of Mesoplodon densirostris. Classification (NCBI taxonomy): domain Eukaryota; kingdom Metazoa; phylum Chordata; class Mammalia; order Artiodactyla; family Ziphiidae; genus Mesoplodon; species Mesoplodon densirostris. The sequence continues at coordinate 170,712,379 of NC_082662.1, forward strand.
ATAATGGAATTTTATAAAAATTAACTCACCAGGCTTCCCTGGTGGCGCAGTGGTTAAGAATCCGCCTGCCAGTGCAGGGGACACGGGTTCGAGTCCTGGTCCGGGAGGATCTTGCATGCCGTGGAGCAACTGAGCATGTGCACCACAGCTACTGAGCTTGCGTGCTGCAACTACTGAAGCCCACGCACCGAGAGCCTGTGCTCCGCAACGGGAGAGACCATCGCAGTGAGAAGCCTGTGCGCCTCAACGAAGAGCAGCCCCCGCTCAACGCAACTAGAGAAAGACTGCGTGCAGCAACGAAGACCCAATGCAGCCAAAAATAAATAAATAAATTTATTTTTTTTAAATTAACTCATTAAAAATGACAATATAGATCAATATTTGCTGACAACTAGAAAGCCAGAAAGATGTTCAATATTTATTCATTGAAAATAATAGATTATATAAATGTATTATGTAAAATTTTTAATAAAAATATCTGGAAACCAAAATCAGCAAAATATAAGTAATAATTATCTAGAGCACAGTGGGAGGAATTTCTGTTGGTTTAACTATTTTTCTTCCTGCTTCTCTTTACTTCCTAATCTTCCTACAACTAGTATTGCTGGCATAAATAAATATCTTTATTTCTTTCAAATGTGCAAGGGCCAGTTTATCAGCTGTCTTCCCAGATTGAAGAGCAAATGAAGAACAGAAAAGCTGTTGGAAAAAAAAATCTATTAAAAGAAAAAAAGTGGCTAAATTGGAAATTATGGGCTACAAAGTATATTTTACAAAGGGATCTCCCTTTCCCCTCCCATGCACCCTCTGAGGGATTCTTTGGAACTGGATACTCTCAGGTCATAGTCACATAGAGGATCATATACAGGGTCCTTTTAGACACAGTTCCACTTTGCCCCCCAACTTTTCCTAATATTTTAGCTCTTCCACAGTCTCTCAGATATAAAAACCACTCAAGATCTAATTTCTTACCTTAAAGCTATTATTACTTTTTAATTCTATTTTGCTCTGTGCAGTTTACCTTCTAAACTGGACATGTTGCTGCAGGGGATGAGTATTCGTGAAGAGAGTGGTCAGGTGAGGGTGAACAGGCCTGAGAGTGATAAACATCCACAGAAGCCAAAGGGATGCTGGGAAACAGGCTTGTATAACATGGTCAGCTCTACCTGGTAATCATACGTATGCAAAATAAGATACTATTATTCTCACCTCTGCAACTGAGGAGGGAGAAAAGATAGGATCCAGTGTTGGCAATAATGCAGGGAAACAGACTTCATAGGCTGCTGATTGAAGTGTAACCCACTACAAGCTTTTCTGCAGGGCTTTGGCAATGTGGATTCAAAGCTATCCACAGGTGCATACCTTTTGACCCAGAATTTCTACCTCTAGAAATTCATTTTAAGGAAATAATCAGAGATGTAATTATATGCTTATCTATAAGAATATTCATCAGTTTTATAACAGAAAATTTTAAGAAAGAGTAAGTTTCTATCACACAGATCTGTGCTCAAATCACAACTTACTAGTTGAATGAACCTGGGCAAATTCCTCAACTTTTTAAAGCCTCAGTTTCCTCATCTGTAAAATGGGCACAATAATAGTACCTTCTCCTAACCATTTCCCCAGCCTTGACTCACCATTTCCCTACTTCTCTTGGCAACAAAACTCCTCAAAAGAGTAGTCTATCTGCACTCTCTTTGAAATCGGCTCCCACCAGTTTCTTGCCCTCGCCACTCCAGTGAAACTGATGCTGTCCAGGTCACCAACATTGACTAAATTCAACGAACAATCCTTGGCTCTCATCATAATTGGGCATAATTCAGCACAGTTGGCCCCTCCTTCTGTGACATACTTTTTTCTCTTGGCTTCCAGGACCCTGTACGCTCTAGATTTTCTTCCTACCTCACATTGGTCACTCCTCCATCTCCTTTGCTGTATCTTCCCTTTCCCCTGCCCTCTTAAGGACAGAGCATCTGGGACTCAGTCCTTGGTCTTCTCCATCTACACCCCTTCACCCTCCCTTGATGGTCTCATCCAGTTTCAACATTTTGAATCATATCTGTATGCAGATGATTCTAATGTATATCTCCATTCCAAACCTCTCCCTGAAATACAGGCTGGTTTTTCCAACTGACTACGCAACATCTTTATTTAGATGTCTAATAGGCATCTCAAAATTAATATACAAAACAAAATTAACATCCTTATCTTCACTCCCCAATTTGCTCCACCCATGGCATTCCTACCTCAATTCCGTTCGTTCGTCAGGTTGTTCAGAACAAAAACCTTAGAGTCATCCCTAATTCTTTTGGTTTTTTTCCCTGTCATACCCTACATCCAATCTCTCAGAAAATCTGTTGACTCTACCTGCAGAATATATCTGGAATCAGATCAGCTTTTACTATACCTTCACCACTACTAGCCTGATCTGAGCCACTATCCCCTCTCACCTGGGTTACTGAAATGGACTCCTAATTAGTGTCCCTGTGACCATCCTTGCCCTCCACCACTCTTTTCTCAAGACAGCAGCCTGAATGATTCTTTTACATTTTAAGTCGGATTATGGCACTTTTCTTATCAAATCCCTGCAACGGTGTCCACTTGGAGTAAAAAGCCAAATCCCAATGAGGGCTTTCAAGGTCCTCCATGATCTGGTTTCCTGATATCATTCTAATCTCATCTTCCACCACTCTCCCCATTCACTGCCTTCCACTACAGCCACTTTGGCTCTTTTGCTGTTTCTTAACCACACAGACATTCCTGCCTTTAGGGCTTTTGAAATAGCCACCCTTTGGCCTGGAATGATCTTCCTTCTTATTCCTTTCAAGTCTGCTCAGATAGCACTGTCACATGATGGGTTCCCCAGAGGGCAGCCTCGGAGCTGGAGATTGGCATGCAGGAATTTTATTTAGGAGTGCTCTTGGGGTCAACTCCCACAGGAGGGAGAGGAAGAAGTGGGGCTGGTCTGTCTCAAGAAAGCTGTAAGCCAACCCCACACGGAGCCCTGAAGCTGGCAGAGTTAGAGTGAGGGGCTAAGACACTCTCTACCTGATTCAACCAGACATTGGATTGAATTGACCATTGGAAGGCAGCTGTAGGGAAGGGATCAGGCGACTGTCTTCGGCAGAGGCAGTTCCAGAGGAAGGCTGACCGCCGAGGGATGTCTGCTGGCCGCACTCCCAACAGATTGGGTGAATAAGGTCATCAGCCCTGATGCGGATCATGGGCAGTGCATTACAGCATCCATTATAATCCACCCCTTCTGTGCTCAGATCTACTACTTGATAGAAATTTGGGGAGCAGCTCCTCCAGAATTCCAGGTGGCTTCTGTCTGAGGGGAAACTTACAAGAGAGAGGTTAAGGGGATGAACCACAGCCCCTGGCATGGCAGATTGTCTTGGGGCAACAGTTGACATTTATTTTCTCTCCTTCCCTGTATTATCCATTCTAGATTCCCCTCACCTGCAAATAGCACCTTTGCTGATCTAGGTGGCTTACCCGGTGGGTGATCCAGACCCTCGTCTCTGATGGTTCTGTTCCCTGTCACCATGCCCTTCTCAGCCATAGCTTCTAGACTTGTCCATCAGCTGTCAAAATTGGGTGAGGAAGTATCAAGAGTCACCCAAATGGACCCCCCGCATGCCACATTGTTCTTCTTGCCCCACGTGTGGAATAGCCATCCTGCCATCTCTACTGGTCAGGGTCTGTCACTCCTGCCGAGATGGGGACTCCTCCTCTTGACTTCTTATTGTTTGGCACGAAGAACCTGAAGTTCCCAAGAGGCAGCCATAGCTTATGCTTCAGTGAGAATTTCTCTGTGTCCCCTAGTGGAAGCATTTCTTCTTTTATAACCGGAATCTCTAACCCTGCAGAGCCCAGAGCTGCAGAGACAGGAAGCGCAAATTCCCCGAATGGATCGTTGAGAGTCACGGTAAAGGGAGTCATTCTTGCTTCCACCTCTTGGCTCCCAGATTGAAAAAGGATGTTGCCATCTTAGCAATGCCTTCCAGCTGATGCTTCAACAGCCTATCCCTTCACTGTCTCTAACTAGATAGTATGATGTATGCCTATGGTCACGGGCCTACCTTCGTACCGCTTTTGCTGCAAAGTGAGTCCCCTGGTTTAATACAATGTTACGTAGGATCTGATGCTGGCAGATTGGAACACTCTAGAAGCACTTGGATAGCGGTACTGGTTGAGACCCTGCATGGAGAAAAGGCAAAGTCATCAATGGAATATCTAAGTCTTGCAACATTAATCGCAAAAAAAAAAAAAAAAAAAAAAAAGAAAGAAAGAAAGGAAGGGAAGGAAGGAAGGAAGAAAGAAAACTTTAAAATAGAGCTGTACTTCCTCATGAATGAAATATTATACTTTGTAACTACAGAAAACTATGTTCTAGAAGACTGGTTAGTAACATAATCTGTGCTGTTATGTGAGAAAAGCTGTTCATAAAACAGTTTATACACAAAACAATCAGTACAATTTGATTTTGTAAATCTAGGTGAGCATAGAAAAATATTCAATAAATGGTAGTTGTTATATTCTACATTCATCTATTAGGGTCCCAGCGCTTTTCTTATACATTGAGTAAGCTATACATTAAAGTCATAACACATTAATCATTTATGTGTCATAATTTAATGCAAATATTCTCCATCTTTTATCTCTTTGTTTGCACAGAAGTTTTAAATTTTAAAGTATTCAAGTCTGTTCATCTTTTTCTCACTGATAGCTTCTCTTGCTTTAAAGCCATGAAAATTGTCATTCCTGCACAGACCTAATAAGTGTTATATTTTCTGCAAGTTTTTCTATTTAAAAAATTTAATTGCTACTCCTTGCAAGGTAGCTGGTTGGTTTCCTCAGGGATGATAGCAAAGAAAAGACTCACAGTTGGTCTCTGTTGCTTGCAGGTTGGACATAGAGCACAGTAGCTAGATCAGCCTTGGTGAGGGGGAGCCCATGCTGCTGGGCTCATGCATAGCCTCTGTCCCTCACAATACAGCTACTCTACTCATGCACCCAGTGTGCCAGCGGATATCACAGAGGTGGGTTGACTTTAACGGGCTGAGTCAGTTTTGCCCACCTCGTTGTTTAATTCTTCTTCTTTGGTAAGTACTATCTCATAGGCATGCTAGCCAACGACCTCTACACTGCATGCCGGCTCCCACATGTCCATCCAAGTGTCTCCACCACAGACTTCCTTATCCTGATCTTCAACTCTTTCTCTTTCAAGGCCACTGACCAAGCCATTCACCACTGCCCATGAGTTTTTATTTATTCCAAAACCCAAGCCACTTCTTTCTTCCACACAAATTGGATGACAGATTCAGTGCCTGAAGGTCTTGCCGTTGAGAGGATTTCTCTTTCCATTGTCTTTCGGATCACCCCAGAATGATACTGTAGTGCAGCTACCCATGCATTTTCAGCTCATACCCACATATCAAGACAACTCATCCATGAACCTCACTAAGGATTTTCCCTCCTCCATTAGCTGGTCATCACCTGGTATCCAGGGATCCACATGGAACCGTGGGAGTGAGCTGAGGGGGAGGGGCTGGTGCAGCAGTGATGGGTGGCCTGTGGGTCTGGGTCACCAACTTGTGTAGATCACTTATACCCATCAGTCCTGCTCATGGCTGACCCTGGATGCAGCATTTCCATCTTACGATGAACTACTTCTGGGACTGCCTGACCTTACGATTCCAACGGCTCTGACAGAACCCAGCTCATGCTGAGTAGTTCTGGCTTCCTGGCCACTTGTCCCACGGTCAGGTGTCTGTCTCTATTAGGGCCTAAGAGCATGCCAGGAGCTTTCTAGAAAGGTGTTTAATTCTCTACGGCAGATGGCATGGCCTTGCTCCAGAACCCTGGGGATCTGCATTGTGATTCTCCCATCGGGACTTGTCGCCAATTCCACATGACGTCTTTTTCTACCACTGATACCTCTAGGAACATAGGGTCTGCCAGATCATATGGCCCAAGAAGCAGGACTGCTTGCACTGCAGCCTGGACATTCTCTGCAGAGCCCTTTCCTGCTCTTAGTCCCACTTAAAGCCGACAGGCTTTCATGTCACCTGGTATATGGGTTGAAGTGATATTCCCAGGTTTGGAATATGCTGCCTGTGAAACTCAAAGAGGCTTAACAGGTGTTGGATTTCCTTCTTTGTGGTGGGAAATGCAAGAGCCACTAATATATCCTTTACTTTGGAGGGGGGATGTCTCAGCATGCCCCAGACCACTAGACCCCTAAAAACATTACTGACATGTGAGACTTCTGAATCTTCATAAGGTTTTTCTCCCACTCTCTGGAATGCATGTGTTACGAAGGTCTCTAATGAGCTGGTCACTTCTTGCTCATCTGGTGTAATTAGCATGATGTCATCAATATCCAACCAGTCCAGGTCTCTTGGGACTACATAATGCCGAGAGTGGGAGCATTAACATAGCCCTGAGGCAAGACTGTAAATGTAGGAACTTCCCTGGTGGCTAGTGGTTAAGACTCCGCGCTCCCAATGCAGGGGGACCGGGTTCGATCCCTGGTTAGGGAGCTAGGTCTCACATGCATGCTGCAAACAGGAGTTAGCATACCACAACTAAAGAGCCAGAGAGTTGCAACTAAGGAGCCCACCTGCTGCAACTAAGACCTGATGCAACCAAATAAATAAATATTTTTTAAAAAAGACTGTAAATGTATATGTTGTCTGTTCCAAGTGAATCAACTGTTCTGATCCTCTTTCTGGTAGGGATAGAAATAAATGCACTCATTAGTTCACTGGACACATATTATGTACCTGAAGATATGATAATTTGCTCTAGCAAAGATATAACATCTGGCACAGCAGCTGCAGATAGGTCTACTTCTTGGTGGACTACAGTAATCTCTTGTCATCCTCCAGGATCTGTCTGACTTTTGCAGTGTGCAGACTAATGATTAAATGGAGACATGTTGGGGACCACCAGCCCTGTATCCCTTAGGACTGAATTGCTTTTGTAATTACTTTGTATGAATTGCTATTATCCTCCCTGGGATGCACTATTGTTTTTTATTTACTATCTTGGCTCATGGGGGCAGGAGTGGTGCAAGAAAGGGAGTTTCTAAGGCTTTTCCACTAAATAGCTTTTATTCCACAGGCCAATGAACTAAGATATGTCCATTCAGAGACTAGGGAAGTAACCAGCTGGTAGGCCCATGGACCCAGTGTGCACACTGGGGGCCAGACCTGGGCCAGCCTCCACTTACTAACAGGCCCCCATATGCATCCACTCTAACAGGGTTCTCATGATGAAACTTCAGGTCTCAGGGTCTCAACTCAGACCCCATGCCCAACAGTCCTTGAAAGAGTATTCCCTTTTCTCAGTATCTGACTACCCAAACAGGTAGCCACAGTTCCCTTTTGGGAAAGGTTTGGGAAATGCCTCCATGTACATCATCATGGTGTTACAGGGTACTTCCTACTGGGGACCTGACTTTTCTTTCCATCCATGAGTTTTAGGTCTGAAAATTAGTTCCTTTCTGGAAACTGAGCAAGGGATCGTGGCTTCTTTTTGTTTGTTTGTTTGTTTGTTTTTTGCGGTACGCGGGCCTCTCACTGTTGTGGCCTCTCCCGTTGCGGAGCACAGGCTCCGGACGCGCAGGCCCAGCGGCCATGGCTCACGGGCCCAGCTGCTCCGCGGCATGTGGGATCTTCCCGGACCAGGGCACGAACCCGTGTCCTCTGCATCGGCAGGCGGACTCTCAACCACTGCACCACCAGGGAAGCCCCACCCCAGGTTTTTAATTGCTGATTAATCCTTCTCAATGTTGCAAAGTGTTAATTATTCTAATTCCACTGTCCCAGTAGTTACTATTTCCCCCATATTTCTCAAATGCCTGATACATCACACCCACTAGTGCCATTCCCGTCCACCAGAATACTATCCCAGTTTACCATCAGTGAAAGGTTTAACAAATTCACTGCTACCTTACTAGGTAAGGCAGGGTCCTTACTGTCAGCTGGATGATGGGTGATCTAATTCCAAAATCCTATCTTAGCACCTTCTTTCTTCAACCACTGCTGATACCAATAGTGATAGGTTGAATTCCCAGGGAAGCAGATCCCAAGGCAGGTATCAACACAGAAGAAGTTATGTTAGGAAGCGCTCTTGATATCAACACCTCTGGATGGGAAGTGAAGGGGGCAGGATTGTATACAGGGAGAAGTTGGTTGGACCACAGTGCAGCCTCAGTGAGGCCTCAGCCAGGCCCATGTGAAGATCTAAAGCTGGACTGACCCTTTGGAGTAGTGTCAAGCTGGGGCAAGGGAGCAGGTCTTTGAATCCTCACATTAACCAATCATTTGGTGTGGGCTGCCCCTGAAGCCAGTGTGATCTTAGGTAAGGTGACTTTCTTCATCAAGGGCAATTTCCAAAAAAGCTGAAGCCTGTCAACACTCCCAGCAGCTGAGGGAAAAGTCTTCAGTCCTGAAGGGGTACTTGGACAGCATCAGAACTTCTACTATAATCCTAATAAATAGATAAATAGACCTAACTATCCTATTTACTTAGTGAGACAACCCATGCCACTTCTTCATAGTCTATCCCCGCATCCTGAGCACATAGATTAGGACCAAATGACCACATGATAGGGGCTGAAAAAATATTTATTGAACAAATGAACAAGAAAATAAATACCTAACTTGTTGGGTTATTGTGAGGATTGAATTGAGTTGACGAATATGAAGTAATTAAACAGGCCAGACACACAGTAACCACCATGTTACCTATTATTATTATAGAGTTTAGAGACTTAGACCAACATGGTAATAGTGATTGTCTCTGACTAGTGGGATTATGGGTAACTTTTATTTTGTTCTTTGGAATTTTTGTATTTCCCAAACTTTCTATGATAAGCACATTTAATTTTGCAATCAGGAAAAAATGGTAAATTATTAAATTAAAAGAAAATTTAGTTGGGAATTTCTGTACAGTAAAGAGCATGAAAATTTTTAATGGACATCATCTCTCTGTATCAAAAAGAACAATTGGTTTGACAGCAAATTTCAAAAGGTCCTTTCTTAAGGTTGACCTCTAAGTTTCTGAGTACCTAGAACTGTGCCTGGCACAGAGCAAGCACTCAGTAAATATTTGTTTGAAAATTAACGGAGAAGAACAGAGAAGGAGATTGACATCATGGGGGTTAGGAGGTATCCGTCCTACTGTTGAAAGCAGCATTGTCAGACTGAGAGGTTTTTAAAATGCATTGTTCTGGGCTTCCCTGGTGGCGCAGTGGTTGAGAGTCCGCCTGCCGATGCAGGGGACACGGGTTTGTGCCCCGGTCCGGGAAGATCCCACATGCTGTGGAGCGGCTAGGCCCGTAAGCCATGGCTGCTGAGCCTGTGCATCCGGAGCCTGTGCTCCGCAACGGGAGAGGCCACAACAGTGAGAGGCCCGTGTACCGCAAAGAAAAATAAATAAATAAATAAAATAAAATAAAATAAAATGCATTGTTCTGATCTCAGTTTTCCTATATGTCAAGGTGATAATAAATACCTGTGTCCCTCTCTGACCTTTTAGTGACCTCATGAAACTGATTCAAGAATAAATGACTTCAATGCTAGCCCTATCAAAATCCCAGCTGCCTTTTTTGCAGAAATTAACAAAGTGATCCCAAAATTCAAATGGAAATTCAAGGGACCCAGAATAGCCAAAACAATCTTGAAAAAGAACAAAGTTGGAGGACTCATACTTCCTGATTTCCAAACTTTTCTACAAAGGTCAAGACAGGTGTGGTACTGGCATAAGGATAGAGATATAGACCAATGGAATAGAATCGAGAGTCCAGAAATACACCCTCACATATGGTTAATTGATTTTTTTTTTTTTTTTTTTTTTTTTTTTTTTTTTTCGGTACGCGGGCCTCTCACTGTTGCGGCCCCTCCCGCTGCGGAGCACAGGCTCCAGATGCGCAGGCGCAGCGGCCATGGCTCATAGGCCCAGCCGCTCCGCGGCATGTGGGATCTTCCCGGACCGGGGCACGAACCCGCGTCCCCTGCATCGGCCGGCAGACTGTCAACCACTGCGCCACCAGGGAAGCCCGGTTAATTGATTTTTAAGAAGGGTGCCAAGAACTCAAGAGGGAAAAAAATAGTATTTCCAACACATGGTATAGGGACAATTGGATCTCCTCATGCAAAAGAAGGAAGTTGACCTCCTATATCACACCATATGAAAATTAATTCAAAGTGGATCATACATCTAAGTGTAAGAGCTAAATTATAAAACTCTTTGAAGAAAACAAAGAAATAAATCTTCATGACCTTGGATTAGGCAATGGTTTCTTAAATATGACAATACAAGCACAAGTGACAAAGGAAAAAATAGTTAAAAATAAATTGGACCTCATCAAAAGTAAAACCTTTCGTGTTTCAAAGGATGCCATCAAGAAAGGGAAAAGACAGACTGCAGGATGGGCAAAAATATTAACAAATTATATAACTGATAAGAGACTTATATCTAGAATATATAAGGAACACATACAACTTGACATAAAGACAACTCAATTTAAAAATGGGCATAGAGGACTTCTCTGGTGGCGCAGTGGTTAAGAATCCGCCTGCCAATGCAGGGGACACGGGTTCAAGCCCTGGTCCAGAAAGATCCCACATGTTGCAGAGCAACTAAGCCCCTGCGCCACAACTACCGAGCTTTTGCTCTAGAGCCTGTGAGCCACAACTACTGAGCCCACGTGCCACAACTACTGAAGCCCGCGCGCCTAGAGCCCGTGGTCCGCAACAAGAGAAGTCACCGCACTGAGAAGCCCGCGCACCGCAACAAAGAGTAGCCCCCACTCGCCGCAACTAGAGAAAGCCCGCGTGCAGCAATGAAGACCAAACGCAGCCAAAAATAAATAAATTAAGTCAAAAAAAAAATGGGCATAGGATTTGAATAGACATTACTCCAAAGAAAAAATATATATGGCTGATAAGCACATGAAAAGATGCTCAACGTCATTAGTCATAATGGGGATGCAAATCGAAACCACAACGAGGTATCGCTTCATCACTGGATGAAGCTCTAATAAAAACAAGGAACAAAACCAAGTGTTGGGGAGGATGTGGCAAAATCAGAACCCTGCTACACTGCTGGCGGGGATGTAAAATGGGGCAATTGCTTTGGAAAACAATGTGGCAGTTCCTCAGAGAGTTAAACATAGAGTTACCACATGACCCATAAATTCTACTCCTACGTATATACCCAAGATAATTGAAAACCTATGTTTACACAAGAACTGATGCACAAGTGTTCACAGCAGCATTATTCTTAATATTCAAAAGGTAGAAACAACCTAAATGTCTGTCAACGGAAGAATGGATAAACAAAATCCATACAATGGAATATGCTTGAGCCATCAAAAGGAATGAAGTACATATTAAATGAATAGATACTAAAACGTGGATGAGCCTTAAAAATGTGCTATGAAAAGGCCACATATGGTATGACTCCATTTATATGAAATATACAGTAGAGCCACATTTATAGAGAGAAAGCCGATTGGTGGTGGCTAGGGGATGGGGAAAAGGATAAGGGTAGGGAAAGGGGGGATGAGAAGGGACTCCTAATAGGTTCAAGTTTCTCTCAGCAGTGATGAAAATGTTCAAAAAGTAGGTAGTGGTGATGGTTGCACAATTCTGTGAATATACTAAAAACTACTGAATTGTACATTAAAAGGGTGAATTTTATGGTATATGAATTACATCTAAGTTCTTTTTTTTTTTTTTTAAGGTAAATGACACAAGGAGCTATCCCTTGAACTAGAGAATTGGAGGCTGGACTAGGGCCAACCTTCAGGAAATGGGAAGTCCCTGTAGAGTCACAAGGCAGCCTGAGCCTCCTCCTTCTTGATCACAGCACAGGTACTCACATACCTGTTCCCTGCAGGACACACCTGGCTCTGTGCCCTCTATCAGGTTGTTAAACGGCTTTCAGAGCCTGAGTTAGCTGGCAGCGTGCGAACTGCCAGCCACACTGAGTGGCTCTTCTAAAAGGGCCTGAGATCCATTCAAATAGCCCATCTAGGAGGCTTTCATTTCCTTGCCCGGAACATCCCTCCCACCTGCCTCCATCCTCAGCCCCTCCTTCTCACGCCGCCTCCACCATAGGACCTTCCGGGTTCCTGCAGGCCTCTTTATCTCCTCCACAATCCCAAAGGTCACCTACTTCACCAGATCTGGTTGATCAAAACACCACCAGGGATGATTTTTTTTTTAAAGGACCGATTCCTGAGGTTCACCCGGATGAAATTCTGAGTCAGTAGGTTGGGGGTGGTCCTGGAAGTCATGAAGCTGTCCCAGGTGATTGTGCTGATCAGCCTGACTTGGGAACCTTTGATCCAGTTCACCCTCCCACCCAGTGCTTACACATCCCTGCCAAGTGGTTGACTCAGCTTTTCCAAGGAGTTTTCCCTGACTCGACTCTGGAGTCAGGTGCTCCACCCAAGTGCTTCGAAAACGCTGTGCTCATCACTGCCCCTGTCTTAGTGCAAATGATGAATTGTCATCGCCTGTTTAAATGTCTCACTCCCCCACTTGACTAAAAGCTCTTTGAAGAAGGGGACTGTGGCTTGTTTAATGTTTTACACCCAATGCCTGACTCATAGTAAAGATTCAATACATTTATTGAATGAATGAATGAATGAACACCACCAGAAATCTACTAATACAACCATTAGCTAAAGCAATTGGTACAAAGAACTTGACAGTGACAATATTTACTTGGCTATTATAAATAAGGAATTAGAATTTGATGGCTACCTCAGCTCTGAAGATGTGACTGCAAGCTAGCTGCCCTTTGGAGAGAAGTCTCACAAGAGCATCATTTAGGAAGATGAACCATTTACTAGAAGGGTGTGACCTATTCCCTAGGACCAAAAATAAGCATTGAACTACACTCTATTGTCTGTAAGTACTAGAGAAAAGTAAAGTAGGAGCTGATTATTTCTCATCCCGAGAGGATTTAGATTCACCCGTTTATCTAGCCAAGGGCAGATTCATGTTTTGAGGGGCCTGAAACAATTTTGGAGGCCCTCTTTAAGGAAGATCTTCTTTCTCTACCAGCCACAAACTTCTAGTGCCAGGAGCCTAGGACATGCTCATTTTTGTGACACCACATCTGACCCTGCTCCTTTGTGACATGCCACGTGAGTCTTCAAAGTGGGTGGTGGGAGTATTCCTGGAAGCTGTTCCTACACTGGGACAGCTAGCCATAACTCTACACTTAAATAACAGCATACCATATAACTGTGTCCCCCACATCCCATACTAAATGTATTCCCAATGCAACTGCCCCTTAGCTGGATCCCTAAATGCCCATGGCGACTCCACCCTTGACAGGAGGGGAAGGTGATGGCGGGGAAGCTGGAGTAGAGACAGAGGTCTTATCTATTAAATATCTTACTTTTGAAACTTTAATAAAAACACATAACCATGAAAGCACATAGTAGGGCCTCTCCCAGAGCCTTGGAAGGGGCCAGTGCAAATGAGGGGCTTAAGCTTAAACTCCTTTGGCTTCACAGTTCAAGGTGCTTCTGCATACAACACCTGTTTATTGAGAATCTATTACATGCCAGGTACTGTTGCTGGCCCTAGGAATACAGCAATGAACAAAAGAATCCCAGTCTCTGACCTGTGGCACTTACACTCTAGTTAAAACAGATGTTTCCCTGGCTTTGGAGGACATGTGTTGGCCACCACTGCCTCCCAATCAATATTCATGGAATGAATAAATGAATGATGAAATGAATGAACCATTTGAGAACTAAAAACTGTTATGCTACTGAGATTTGGTAACTCAAAAATGAAATTCAAGACAAATTACAAAGTTGCTCCAAAACCCAGTGAAAAATTATAGGGGTGGGGCTTCCCTGGTGGCGCAGTGGTTGAGAGTCCGCCTGCCGATGCAGGGGACACGGGTTCGTGCCCCGGTCCGGGAGGATCCCACATGCCGCGGAGCGGCTGGGCCCGTGAGCCATGGCCGCTGAGCCTGCGCGTCCGGAGCCTGTGCTCCGCAACGGGAGAGGCCACAACAGTGAGAGGCCCGCGTACCGCAAAAAAAAAAAAAAAAAATTATAAGGATGGTAATGACACGGGCGTTGCCCCATAATTTTCCGGGACCCGGCAGGACTATTGTTCTGACATGTACTAGCACTGGCAGGTAACCAGAGTTTCCTGCCCCTTTCTTTCTACATTGGCACTCCAGCTAGTACACCTCCAAGGTAGCTCCTCCCTCAGGTCTGACAGGTAAAAACAGGGAAGGACAAGTGAGAATCAACCCCCAGTCCTGTGTGGCCCGTCGTTGCCTCTGCTTCTGCTCCCTGGCTGCCAGGAGCTGCTAGAGATGTGGCCCTGTCAGCTGCTTATCTCTCACAACTGTCTCACAACTGCAGGCAACCTCTCCCTCCCCTCTGGCCCTTCCACTGCCCTTCCCCCCACCTCCTAATTCACAGAGATAGAAGACAATGCCCACAGTTTCCTGCCAGCAAACCTGCCTGCATCTGAGTCCATCTTCTCCTCTTCCACTCCTGAGGAGATTAAAGTCCCAGCTCCACAACAGCTCTGTGACACTAATTGAGGCAACTGTGTGGGCCTCAGTTAAAAACTGGTCCCCACTTAAAAATCGGGATAATAATAGTACCTATTTTATTGGATTGTTGTGGGCATTAAATGAGATAATGGACATAAAAGGCTCAGCAGAAGGCCTCACACAAGAAACTTCCTGTAATTGTGAGCATTAGTCCAAGGCCTTCCTCGGTGTTCTGAGTTCTATCCCATTTTGCCTCCTCAGGAACCCCATTTCTATCAGTTAATTCACTCTCCCTATTTCTTCAACGTTTCTTATACAGGTTTTTACCCATCAGCATTTTTAAAAATTCAACTTACTCCAATTTTTTTAAATGACAATGAAATTAAAAACGTTCCTTGACCCCATAGCCCCCTCCATCTGTCATTCTATTTTCTCCTCTACTTAACCTTCTTTTTTTTTTTTTAGATTTTTTTTTGATGTGGACATTTTTAAAGTCTTTATTGAATTTGTTACAATATTGAGTTTTATGTTTGGTTTTTTTGGCTATGAGGCATGTGGGATCTTAGCTCCCCAACCAGGGATCAAACCTGCATCCCCCCGCATTGGAAGGTGAAGTCTTAACCACTGGACCTCTAGGGAAGTCCCTAACCTTCTTTAAACAGTGGTCCCCTCTCACTGTCTTTCCGTCCTCCCTTTTTTTCTGAATCCACCTACCACTCCTCCAAGCCAGTCTTACCAAGTTCACTAAAATCTTCCTGTGGCTTTGAGACCCCACAGACAATCTTCAGTCTTTTCTTCCTTGGCTTCTCCTCAGCTTCTGACATTGTTAATTGTCCCTTCCTTGAAATGCCTTTTCTTCCCTTGACTTCCATAACATCACACTCTTTCATCTTTGCCTCCTACTTTTCCTCCTACTATTTTCCCTCATCAGTCTCCTGTGCGAGTTCCTCTTCCTCTGTGGGTTCTTCAGCCTCTGTCCATCCCTAAGTGGTTATGGTCTCTCTTATTCTAGCCTCAGTCTTCTTCTCTTCTTACTCTCCCCTGTCCCTTGGTTCAGCCCAGTGACTCTGTGGCCTCCTTTATCATCCCACGCTGAAGACCAATAATTTAGTGCCTCCAGCTCAGACCTCTCATCTGGCCTCCAGATGCATACACTATACATTGCCTTCTCCACTTACATTTCCCATAGGCCTCTCAAAGACCATATGTTCAAAAATAAGCTTATCATATTTCCCCATAAACTAGCTTTTCTTCCTGTTTCTCTCTTTCAGTGAGTGGCACCTCTCTCTATCCAGTTGCCCAAGCTAGAAACTTGAGAATCTTCCTACACTTCTCCCTTATCCAATCAATTAACAAGCCTTGTCAATTATTCCTCCTATAAACCCCTCAAATCTATTCACTTCTGTTCATTTCCACTGTCACTACTCTCTAAGCAGGCCTGTTTGTTTCCAAACTTCCTCTCTCCCTGCAGGATAAAACCCTGGAGCATGTTAGGTGGGCCCTGGAGGGACAGGTTGGGCTCCTCCCACCTCCCTGACTGGTCACCTTCTCTTTCCTCCAGGCGCACTGCTCCACTTTCAGTTTCCAAAAATGCAGGGCCCTTTCTTGCCTTTGGGCCTTTGATCCTGCCACTCACCATGGCTGGAATAAATCTTCGCAGCCTTTAGTTCTCTCAAGACTGGAGTCATTTCTGCACAGCTCCCGTATCTACCCCTATTGTAATATTCCCTGCACTGTGTCCACGAACTACATATTTGCTTGTCTGTCTCTCCTCCAGTGTACAAACTCCTTGAGAAGAGCACGGAATCTCCTAGTTCACAGCTGAATCTCTAAGGCTTTAAGTAAGACCAGCAGAAGATAGGTGCCAGACACAGACTTGCCGGATGGATTAGTGATCCGCTTGGGTCTGATGCACATCTGTGGCAGCCTGTTAAAGCAGCGTCCTCAGAGTTGCTGAGTACCCTTTTTAAGCACCTCTTTGCTGATATCTCAGCACCTGCTCTGAACATTCTTTCCACTATTATCAAGCCCCAAACTCTGGGATACAGGTGAGAAGAGGTGGGATGCCCTCCCTTGGAGGGAACTTAGATTCTCAATTTTTTAAGAAGGTCAAGTCTGCCAGTTCCTTCCCTCATCCATTTACTGTTCCACCTCTCAGTGTTTCTGTGTCCTCACCCACTTTTCCTTCCCTTCTGTCTCAGAAGAGCAGGGGTCCCTCCTTCTAAACAAGATTAACCCCTCTCTTGAGACACTTGATCCCATGCCTTTTGGGGACGGTAATTCACCAATTCTCCCTTTTCTCTTCACCTACAAATGCTTCCTGTCTGTGGTCTCATTCCTTCCAGCATACAAACAAGCTCAGGTCTCTTTTCTCTTGAAAACCTCGCTCCTTATGGCCTCCTCCAATAGCTTTTGCTGATGAACTCTTCTTAAAAGGGACTTTCTATCATCAAAAGGAAATAACAAGTGTTGGCGAGGATGTGGAAAAATTGGAACCCTTGTGCACTGTTGGTGGGAATGTAAATTGGTGTAGCCACCATGTAAAAGAGTATGGAAGTGCCTCAAAAAATTAAAATTTTTGATTTTAATTGATCATGTGATCCAGCAATCCCACTTCTGAGCATTTATCTGAAGAAAATGAAAACACTAATTTGAAAAGATATTTGCACCCCCATGTACACTGCAGCATTATTTACAATAACCAAAATATGGAAATAACTGAAGTGTCCATCCATGGACGAATGGATAAAGAACCTGTGGTGTATATATACAATGGAATATTGTTCAGCCGTAAAACAGAATGAATGAAAACTTGACATTAGGGACAACATGAATGGACCTTGAGGACATTATGTTAGGTGAAACGAGTTAGAGAGACACATACTGTATGCTCTCTCTTACATATGGAATTAAAAAAAAAAACACCTCATATAAAAAGAGAACACATTGTGGTTACCAGAGGCAGGGGGAATTGGAGGAAAGTGGTCAAAAGGAAACTTCCAGTTATAAGATAAATAAGTACTATGTAACGTACAACGTGATGATTTTAGTTAACACTGTTGTGTGGTATATTTGAAAGTTGCTGAGAGTAGATCCTAAAAGTTCTCATCACCAGGAAAAAAACAAACCATTTTTTGTATCCATATGAGATAATGGATAACTAAATTTATTGTGCAATCATTTCATAATATATTAAGTCAAGTCATTATGCTGAACAACTTGAACTTGTACAGTGCTATATGTCAATTATATCTCAATAATAGTGAAAGAAAAAAATAAAGAGGAAGGAGGCAGCAAAAAAGACATAGGAGGGCTTTCCTGGTGGCGCAGTGGTTGAGAGTCCGCCTGCTGATGCAGGGGACACGGGTTTGTGCCCCGGTCCGGGAAGATCCCACATGCCGCGGAGCGGCTGGGCCCGTGAGCCATTGTCGTTGAGCTTGTGCGTCCGGAGCCTGTGCTCCGCAATGGGAGAGGCCACAACAGTGAGAGGCCCGCGTACCGCAAAAAAAAAAAAAAAAAAAACATAGGAAAAAGAACACTTTCTATTACACTTCTTGCCTCTGTTGTTTTCACCACCCTCTTGCTCCTTCCTCCTTGCCCCCCACTTCAGTTCCCCACCGAAAATGTTCTCTTTAAGGTCACAACGACCTTCTCCAGCCCCAAATCCAGGCTTACCCCTACACTCTACTGACACAGATGTCCCAGGTTTTCTGCCTCACCTTCCTCGTGATCCAACAAGAGTTTATTGAGGACTATTCTGTATGCAGCCTTGTGCCTAGGGTTGAGGGGTGACCCAAAGTGTAAGATGGAGTCCTCGAACTTGCAGATGCAATGAAGATAAATACCCCAAAACAGCGTGGAACAGTGGATGGCAGAATATAAATAAATAAGTGCTAAATTTTGTGGCACAGCCTATACTTCCTATCAGGGATGTAGGAGAACAGCGAGGCTCGACAGCCAAGGAAGTAGACCTAGAGTCTGTCACACAGAGTGAAGTAAGTCAGAAAGAGAAAAACAAATATCGCATATTAACGCATATATGTGGAATCCAGAAAAATAGTACAGATGAACCTATTTCCAGGTCAGGAATAGAGATGCAGAGAATCTCTAGAGATCTCTAGAGATATAGAGAATGGATGTTGTGGACACAGCAGGGGAAGGGGAGGGCAGGATGAACTGGGAGATTAGGCTTGACATAAATACACTACCATGTGTAAAATAGATAGCTAGTGGGATAGCTGCCTTATAGCACCGGGAGCTCAGCTCAGTGCTCTGTGATGACCTAAATGGGTGGGATGGGGGGCGTGGAATGGGAGGGAGGTCCAAAAGGGAGGGGCTATATGTATACATATAGCTGATTCACTTCGTTGTACAGCAGAAACTAACACAACATTGTAAAGCAATTATACTCAAATAAAAAAATCTAATAAATGACTTTGTTCTAAGCCAAAGAAATAAAAAGGAAATGCTAGTCAAGTTTAAGCTGTGAGCAAGGCTACACTGTGTATAATGGGCAGGATTTGCAGGGGGTGGGAGTAGGGTTAGGGAACAAGGGCCTAGTTAGGGTAAGACGTGAGCAAAGGGCTCCCATCCAAGCTCCGTTCAGATTTTTTTCTTCACGCTAAAGTGTAAATGACTGACAAGAGCTTAAAATGTAAACTCTAAGTTGTACTTGCATTTTACACTAAAGCCTTCAACTAAGAGGATGCAGCCCTTATGATAGATAGAATTCATCTACCCTGAGTTGGAACAGAATATTAGAGTAAAAAAACACATACTCATCCCTCGCTCTCTGACTGCTCGGTTTGCCAGTTTTCCTATGTAGGAACTATGCATGAATATGCCAGCTCTGTTGTGCAGATATTTTCCTTGATCTGAGGTCAGAACCCGGTCTCAGCCTGCCTCAGCACACACAGCCTCACATCCTCCCAGCGGGCTGTTTGTTCTCAGCGTTTGATGTCAATCTCTGTTCAGTGTGCTTTTATACCCCAAGTGTTATTTTAATCCAAACCATGTTTTAAAATCCTCTCTTATTTTGGCAAAATGGCTTTCTCATGTATTGCAAGTAATAATAATATCAGATACTCATGTGTCTCCAAATGCTTGGCATACAATTGCTCTGCTTAATCGTTCACAACAACCCTGTTAAGTAGGTTCTGTTGTTATCCCCATTGACACATGAGGAAACTGAGGCACAAATGATGAAAGGACGTGTCCAAGTTAAATAACTTGCTGTGACGTTAGGGAGACAGGGTTTCACTCAGGAGGTGGAGGTGGGGCTGTATGGCTTCCTCTTGCTGGCAATTCGTGCTGCTCTGACAGCTTCTGATGGCTGCTGGCAGTGGCTGTGGAGCTCCTGCAGCTTTATTTTATTTTTTAATTTTAAAAAGTGAAGTATAGTTGATTTACAATGTGTTAGTTTCAGGTGTACAGCAAAGCGATTCAGTTATACATACATACACTTCTTTTTTTTCAGATTCTCTTCCCTTATAATTTTAAAATATCGAGTATAGTTCTCTGTGTTATACAGTAGGTCCTTGTTGGTTATCTATTTTATATATAGTAGTGTGCCAGAAGCTTTAGACATGCTTGCCTTTCACTAGTGTAATGACAGTTTGTAGTATGTAACCTATAACAGAGCTTCTCAAACCATCTGTGTTGAAGGACTAGCTTTATTTTATTTTTTAAAATTTCCAAACCATTGAGTGACAACACTTTTTAAATTGCTATAAAAGTTTCTAAACACTTTCAATTTCTATATTTGTGGTAGATTAACAAGGAGCAATTTGCAGATTAGCACCAGCTCAAGGACTATATTTTGAGCAGCACAAGTGCATATCATCACCAAAATCAGTTTCATGATTTTAGAATTTCATTTCTTTCATTCAGTAATATTTGTTAAGTGCTTACTACACAGCAGGCAATAAACCAGGTGCAATAAACAAGAACATTAGGGCCTTCTCAAAGCTAACATTCTAGCAGGGGAAGCAGACTTGGAAAAACTCACTGTAAATTAATTAGTTTTTTTTAGATAAATGCTAAGAGGAAGATTAGAGTACTCGGAGTTCATATCAGGGTGCCCCAAGATAGCCTGACAGGTTAAGGAAGGTTTCTCTAGGGAATCTTCAATCTTAGAGCAGAAAGATAAGCAGGGGTGCAAAGCTCATAGTGGGGAAAAAGGTTTCTGGGCAGAAGAAAGGGCCTATGCAAGGGCCCTGAGGCCGAGAGACAGATGGGAGGCTGCTGAAATAAAGTCCTGCAGGTCTCTAAAGGTCATGCCAAGGGTTTTACGTTTAATCTTAAGAGCTATGGAAAGCTCTGGAAGAGTTTTAAACAGAGGGGTAAAATAGTCAGATTAACCTTTTAAAAAGAACACTTACTTTCCCATTCTTTTTTTTTTTTTTCTTCTTTTTTTTTTTTTTTTTTGCGGTACGCGGGCCTCTCACTGTTGTGGCCTCTCCCGTTGCGGAGCACAGGCTCCGGACGCACAGGCTCACCGGCCGTGGCTCACGGGCCCAGACGCTTCGCGGCATGTAGGATCTTCCCGGACTGGGGCACGAACCCGTGTCCCCTGCATCGGCAGGCGGACTCTCAACCACTGCGCCACCAGGGAAGCCCCTTTCCCATTAATTTAAACACAGTGAGTTTTCATAACAATTGCAATGGGGAATTAACAATCTATTATAGAAATTTTCACATATGAACAAAAAGTTTGGGACTGTTCTCATATAGCAAGGGTTATTGTGATTCCTGTGCCTGGAAGAACACATCACGGGGACAGTCACATCTCCGAAGAGGTCAGTACGTTCTACCTCTGTGCCCTTCCCTCAGCGGTGCCATCCTCTCAGTAGCATCTTAAGGAGAGCAGCTGTGGGAGGTATGTGACTAAACTGCGCCCATTCCTCGCTCTTCTGCACTAACACAACCACACTGTAGCTCAAGTTAGCCGTGCGCCCAGCTAAAACTCATTTTTTAAGCCTATTGAGAGTGACCACGTGACCCTGTTCTGGCCAATGAGAAGACAGCAGAGATCCGCTTAGCGTTCAGGGAAGCCTTTTGCTTTCCAGGTAAGAGGAGACCACTGTCTGGCTAGTATGGCCCTGTCCTCTTCTTCCTACCTTAAAAATGAGTCCCAGAGGTGCTGCAGCTACCTTGCCACCATGAGACAACAAGCACAAGGAAGAAATCCAACACGGTAAGTTTGGTGGAGCAGAAAGGAAAACCTGAGTCTTGCATGACTCGGCCTGGACCGCCCACTTCCGGTCTCCTCGTTCTGGGAGGTAACTAAAGCTCTGTATGTTGAAACCGCTGTTAAGTCTGGTTTTTTGATTCTGGCAGTTGAAAGTAATTGAGCTTTCCAACTGGAAATGGATGGTCCACAGAATTAGATCAAACTGCATAGCACAGTATTCTCCCCCCAACCCCACCCCGTGACTGTTCCCATCTTTGGACATTTAGATATTTCAAAGGAAAAAGGCTTTTCTTTTCTTTCTGACATCTGGTCACCCATCTCACCGGGAGCTGTAACTGGATAAGTAGCTCTACCTTGTATCCTTTGTTTCCTAAAAGGGGAAGGGCAGGCAGTGAGGCTTCGGGTGGAAAATGCTGATATACTACACCACATCAGAATGTGCTGTTCTCATTTATTTTTTAATACAAACCCATCTTTGCATGTGGGCACTGGCAAAGAATTGATGGTTATGAAATATGGGACGACGGTGGTAATATAGGAGGTAAGTGACACACAGCAAAGGAATCTTGTCTTCAAATTACACAGAGCGCAAACCCATTGTGGTTCATGACATAGCTCCCACGTTTTTTCCATATTTATCCAACAGGGCTCCAGTGAAATAGATGGTGCATTCCATTTGTTAAGTGAACGTGTAAAATTATGGGACGGAGTTGTGTAAAGAAGCATGTGAAAGTCATGGGAAGGTACAGCCTCCGGCCTGCTACTGCTGCCTGCGGATCACTTCCTTTGGCCCCACTGAGCTCTGGTGAGGACCAATAAGAATGGTTTATACAACATTCAGGGATGAAGTTCAGGAAGTGGTTGTCACAAATGATGGATGCTACAGTTACTATTTGCGGCACCAAAGGGCTTCATTTATCTTTACAGACATACAGGAGCAGAAAGGGTGCATTCAAAGGTAGTCTTCTGGGCAGGGAAGACATTGTAATTCTAGCCACACACTGTCAAGCAACCCATATGTCTACAATGTAAAGGGCTTTTTAAGATTATAAGCTGTCTTTCAAGCAAAACAGCCTCTACTAAAAATAATTCTATTTGATCAAAGTAGGAAGAATGCTACTGGTTGCTATCTCAGGGGCAAAGATAGACTCAAAACAGTGTAATCTCTCATGCCCACAAAAGGACCCCATGAAGGGCTATCTATCAAAGGAGACATGTTTCAAAGGCATACATTCACTACTGGGGTGGCTAACTGAAAATATAAAATACTAAAATATGTGTGTAATGAAATCTCCTTGGCTTATAATGAGGGTAAAATCCCCCTGATGGGGTCTCGCTGAAACTCCAAATTAAGAGACTGAAGCTGAAACCCCTGTGACCTTGCGGCAGCAGCTGAAGAATTTAATGTATGTTCATTTTCAGTCACTAAATGTTTGTAACATCTGGAGCATGATTAATGCCTAAAAAGGTCGAAGAACTTCTAATGACATGAATAGCCATTGGTTACACTGAAGAGTGGTCCTGCTGCCAGAAAAACAAACGACCAGGCACTTAAAGCCTCTATCAGGGTGGAAAAAGGCATTTTGCCAAATTTAGTCACCTCTTGGAAACTGTGTGGTCAGTTTTCTGAACTATATTTGAACTCCAGAAGTCCATAGTTGTTTCCCTGGGTAAAACAGCCTTCCTGGTATTTCAAGGAAATTAAAAATCTTTGGAAAGTCTAAAAAGTTCCATGATCCCAATTTTGGAAAAGGGGAAATACTATAAATACATGTACAGAAAAACACACTAGAAAAAATTTTTTAAGTAAACAGCAGTTACATGGGGTAGCAGAATTACTATCTGTTAGGCATCTCATATTTCCTGAATTTTCTAATATGAACATACATTATTTTTATAACCAGAAAAGTTTATAAACCATTTTTAAGAAGGAAAAGACTTCTGAAAAAGCAGGTAACCTTCTACGGAGGAGAAAGATGAGTTGATTCTACTTTTGCCACTCATTAGCTGTGTAACCTTGGTACTAGAAGTAACACTTATAAGATGAAGTGAAACGGTATATATAAAGCACCCACAATACTCAGAGGCATATAGCAGATGCTTAATAACTGGCAGTTTGCATCATTATTCTTGTTCAAATCATATTCAGTGTTCAAAACCATATTCAGATAGCACCAGGTATAAAATTCTATTTTGATGGGAATTTACCTGAATTTCGAGGTGAAAGAAAACTGTCCTGAAAACAGGATAAAATAATATTCCTCGTATAGCTCCAAAGCCTGGGATTCCATGGCAAGGAGAGAGGTAACAGGAGGGGGATGTGATGGTGTTGACAGGGTGCCAGTGTTGGGGACCAAAATCAGGCTCCCTTTCACCTCCCACTGGCTTCCAGACAGATAAAAATTGTGAGGCTCTCATGAACATTTGTCAGGGATCCCCGTGCCTGGGGTCAGGTGCAGTGATGTGGGACATAGCAACTGCCATGGCCGCAGCTGTTGGCCATCAGCCCTGCCAGGGCTATTTCAGGTTTCTCCAAGTGTTCCTTGCCCCACTAAGCAAAGCTTCCAGAAATGCTTTGAACTATTCAAGGACGAAAAGGCCCTCATGGCCTCCATTCCTAGGAGGCCAGCCTTCTGCTAACTTAGCCACAGTGAGGGTAGGGTTTCTCTCCTGGGTGGGGAGAGACTGTCTATGCCCCTAGGCCAGAGCTTTCGGGGAACAGAACCTTACACATGCTTCCTCCAGGTCCGAGCCCTTTGCGAAGATTTTCTGCTTAAATGTTCCAGTTGTTTCAGCTAAATATATCTAGTATGAACTCTCTCCTTGCTGTGCAGGTAGTGAGGCAGTGTCTCCAAAGCTAAGTAATAATAATACTAATAGTGCACATGGATTACCCCTTACTTTGTGCCTGTGTCATGCTAAGCAGCTTCTATATTGCTGCACTTATTTCTCATAACAACCTTGTGAGGTCAGTACAGTTACTGTTGCTATTTTATAGATCACTGGCCCCAAATTTATGTCAGCCCACAGCTGCTTTGTAATGCATACATGCCTGGGAGCATCCTTGACTCACTTTCTCTGTCTTGTCAAATTTCTCAAATGATTACCAGTTTAAAATGTGCACGTTTGGGTCTTTATGGATTCAAAGGAACAATCCTCATTAGATTCTTTTTTTTCTCTACGACCCTGCCCCAGTGAGCCTGAGGACTTTTCTCGATGACCCTGCATCCCGGGTTCCGATATGAGTCCTTTATATCATGTCCCTGAAGAGTGAATCTCTAAGTTGTTGGCCTCAATTCTCTTCTAAAAGCTGTAATACTCTTTTTTATGGCCCGGGGAACAAATGTACTTCCATAATGACCAAAAGAGAGCGTGGGATAGAGAACTGGCCAGAACCATATGCAATGAATTTTTTAGTGTAAGAAGAGCCCCGTGGCTCCCATTATTCATTTATCACTCAGGCGTCCACCGGGCAACAGCTGACAAGTGCAAAATGATGCTCTGCCCGTTACCAGACTGTTGGGACACTCAGTGCAGACCGTCCACTGCAGCCCTTCCTCTGTTCTCCCTTCTGCCCCCACCCCTCAAAGGCTGTTCTTGGCAAAACATATGGGAGCCATTCGGGCTTACTCCTTTCTTTCCGACGTCCAAGTCACGTTGACAACAGGGGATTTACCACTGCCCCAAATGGAGCATTTTGCTCTCTTTTGGATTATTCCAAGTTTGGGGCCTGTTGAAAGCTTTGTAACTATATAAATATTTATCCGGCGTTTTGGTTACTATATAAACTTAACAAACATGACACTGGACCCAAACGCTGTAAGTCACATGAAAGTCTTCCAATCAAGAAAGGGAGATACTAATAAAGGACTTTGGACTTGATTATTTTTATCACGAAATATTCTTACTGCTATTTTTATGCTGGGCTTTTAAAGTACCAAAATGTGTTCATCCTTGACTCTACATAAATATTCAGACCTCACTCACTGTTCACCAGCCAACTTGCTGAAACGTGCCCCTGGATCACAGAGACCTGGGGGAGAACGTGCATGGTGCAGTGCAAGGCTTCACCCTTATTTTATTACTTATTTATTTTGGGGGAGCCGTGCGGCTTGCAGGATGTTAGTTCCCGGACCAGGGATTGAACCCACGCCCTCGACAGTGAAAGCGGAGAGTCCTAACCATTGGACTGCCAAGGAATTCCCAAGGCTTCACCTTTATAAATGAACTGGCTAACGGTGGGAAGCTGAGGGCAAAAAATACTACTCTGAGCTTTGTCACCTGTGAGGGCAAGAGATATGACTTTGTGTTCAAATGTCATATGTTTACATTTGTTAGTGGGTTCTTTTTTTTTTAATGTATGTATGTATGTATTTTTTTTTTTTGGCTGCATTGGGTCTTCGTTGCTGTGTGCGGGCTTTCTTTAGTTGTGAGCGGGGGCTGCTCTTGGTTGTGGTGCAAGGACTTCTCACTGCGGTGGCTTCTCTTTTTGCAGAGCTCGGGCTCTAGGTGTGCGGGCTCAGTAGTTGTGGCACTGCAGGCTCAGTAGTTGTGGCTCGTGGGCTCTAGAGCGCAGGCTCAGTAGTTGTAGCGCACGGGCTTTGTTGCTCCGCGGCATGTGGGATCTTCCCGGACCAGGGCTCAAACCCGTGTCCCCTGCATTGGCAGGAGGATTCTTAACCACTGCGCCACCAGGGAAGCCCTGTTAGTGCGTTCTGGTTGACACTTATGGATGCCAGGTAGAAAGAGCTGAGACGTTTAATGCCCCAGATAGTGATTATTAAGGGTAGGCACTAAAGTACTCAGACCTAGGATGGGACATGTCGCTCATGTCATGTCAAAATGTGAGGGGAAATATTGTGCATTCTTTTCCTAACCCTCTGTTTGCCGGGAAGTTAACCCACCACATGCAAGGGGTGCAGTTTGTGTTCTATGTTCTTCAGAGCTGTGGTCTCTGGAGGGAGGTCTCTGGCAGGGCTCCCCGCTCCTCTGTAGAAACTAGTTGGTCTCGGGAGAGGGTAATCAGCTTGGGTTAGAGCCTGCTTCCTCCACCCTGGCCTGAATCCATCTCCTCCACCTTTCTTCAGCTCCCTGTCACCACATCCTGTGGACCAAGCAAGGAAGGACACTCTTTATTGCTTTGCAGATGATGGGACTGGAACCAGTTTTTCTGAGTTTGATATTACATCATTAAAGGAAGCTTCAGCTGTAGCTTCAGCTGGAGGTGAAATGGGGCAGGTTTGCTGGCTTCATAAACTCTGGAACAATCTTATATACTGCCCCAAGAAGGAGATAACAGAGCAAGCCCTGGAAATTTTGTAGAACGCTGCTCTGGTAAAGCTTACAGTCGCTCTGCTGGGGCTTCATTTCTTTAAGGCACTGAGTTAGTGGGCAACTGCTGTTCTTGGAATGTTATTATCCCCATTCTGTACATAAGTAAATGTTGACAGCAAGTGGTTTAATGACTTGCTCCAAATTTTATAGCACGCCAAGATTATAGTTAGAGAAAAACTAGCTGGAATTTCTGACTGTCAAACCCATACTTTAGCCAGGAGATTCAGCTCTAAATAGACATGCTTTAAATGCACACTAGCAAAATCTGAGAGAAACAATGTTGCAGAATCTAGCATCCTTCAGAACTTTTGGATGGAAGTTATCAAAGCTCACTGCTAACATCCTAACTCCCTCACCTCTGCATGGACCTCTTAAGAGGTGATGAATCATTTTTCCTTTCCCCCTCTGAGGACCTGTCAGGCAGAGGGGTTAAGCAACTTAGCTAAGGACACAATTTTAGAGGTAGAACCATGACCAGACTCATCTCCTGACTCTAGATAAGAACTTTCCCAATGATGCTAGAAACTGACCAGATGAGTTCAGAGAGACTATTGCATATCTGTGATGATTCTGTACTGTATTGTGTCTACTTGGTTTAGCTGGAATGGTTTCCCAGAATCCCCTTCTCTGTATGGTTCTGGGTTAGAGTTGGCCCAAACAGAAATGGGGGCGAGATTTGGAAGGTGGAAGTAAAGCAACGGCCACTGCTTTGTGCAGGTCATTGTGGTTTCCTGTGGTGACAGACAGATGGAAAAGTGCTGGTGGGTTCCAGTGTGTCCTTGCTCCTTCCCATTCCATGCCCAGCAACTCTCTCCTTCTGTCTTCCTTTCTTTCCTTCTTTTTTCCACCACTTTATTGAGGTATGATTGACATACAAAAATCTTTACAGGGCCTCCCTGGTGGCGCAAGTGGTTGAGAGTCCGCCTGCCGATGCAGGGGATGCCTGCCGATGCAGGGGATACGGGTTCGTGCCCCGGTCTGGGAGGATCCCATATGCCGCGGAGCGGCTGGGCCCGTGGGCCATGGCCGCTGAGCCTGCGCGTCCGGAGCCTGCGCGTCCGGAGCCTGTGCTCCGCAGCGGGGGAGGCCACAACAGTGAGAGGCCCGCATACCG
Organism: Mesoplodon densirostris; assembly: GCF_025265405.1. Lineage (NCBI taxonomy): Eukaryota > Metazoa > Chordata > Mammalia > Artiodactyla > Ziphiidae > Mesoplodon > Mesoplodon densirostris. The sequence continues at coordinate 170,740,575 of NC_082662.1, forward strand.
CAAAAAAAAAAAAAAAAAAAAAAAAAAAAAAAAAAAAAAAAAAAAAAATCTTTACATAGTTAATGTATACTACTTGATGAGTGTAGAGATAAGTATATACCCATGAAACCATCACCATAATCTATGTCATAAACATGTCTGTTACCTCCAAAGTTTCTTCACACCCTTTTTATTTTATTATTATTGACATTACTGTTGTTGTTTTGTGTGATATTTGGTATTATTAGAACATTAAACTAAGATCTACCTTCTTAGCCAGTTTCTAAGTATACAATACAGTATTGGTAATAGCAGGCACGTTGCTGTACAGGAGACCTCTAGGACTTACTCATCTTGTATAATGAAACTTTGTACCTTTTGACTAATGTCTGCCCCCAGCCCCTGGCAACCACCGTTAGACTCTCTCCAGCAATTCTTTCTGACGGTTGGTCCAGTGGCCCCAGGCCCAACCACCAGATGCAAAGGCAATAATTCTCCATGGGCTTCTCTACCAGCTCTGCTTTCACAGTTCTACTCCAGCAGCTGCATGTGCCTGGCTGCCCCTATTCCTGGCAAACTTTGACTGGTCCATTCACACCAGTGCTTCAGGAGAGCCGGTTAGGCACCAGCCCTCCAGTTCCCCATTAGGTATCCCTACTTCCCCAGCTTCTCCCATAATTGCCCGATACATCCTGTGATACTCACCAGTGGTTCTGCTTTCCCCACTGAAATCTGACTGATGGAAAATCAACATGGTGCCCCACGGGAGCTGCAGAGGAATATGAGGAAGTCCCTGCCCTCAAGGGACTTCCAGCTCAACGGGGAGGTGGAACACTTTAACACAGCCAGCTGGGGACTTGTGGCAGCTCACAGATCAAGTGACAAATGCATGATGTGGTCGTTGCCTTGAAGTCCTTGCAGCCTGAGGTGTCCAGTGTCTTTTAGTGCCAGGCATGAGGAGCTGATTGGGAATGGACACGGTCAGCGTTCTTCATGACCGGTGGCCACATTCAGTCTGGTGGATACAGACCTTTTCCTCTGTTCCCTCCAGACTGTAGGCTCCTTATCAACATAAAAATGGAAAGAAAGTTACGTACATACTGGGTGAAAATGTTGAGTACAGTTGAACACGAATGCTGACACTGAAGATTTCCCATCCAACCAACAGAAATTCCCCTGGCTTGCCACACTTGGGTAACTTGAGTTCTGGAATTCCAGCCTCGGTTAACCCATATCCACAAGTTTGCTGGAGTTACGAAACTTAGTGAGAGTACTGTTTTTCTCTTATTCATTCCCAACATGTTGTGTCCTGAACCGACACCACTGAATTTACTTCCCCCACGTTTAACCCTCTGCATGTTGACCACCTTTGGCTATCAGCCAAAAGAAAAACAGATCAAAGCATGCGTTCCTGGTTTTTACACAAAATAAATTTTATTTCTAACTTGTCTGGAAACTTCCCCACTCACTCGGTCTGTTGTCTCTTTTTGCTGGACCTCAGTTTCCTTCTGTTAAAAGCAGTTACGAATACCTCCTTGGGGAGGTATGAGCACCAATGCTGGGCTACAAATCTAGGTAAGACCCCTGGGTGAAAGGTGATAGGGAAGCACAGCAGCAATCTGGATGAGTAGCCCCTGGAAAAGTCCAGTCCTCAGCTCAAAGCAATACCACAAGCTTCCGGAAGCTGCTTGTGAGCTGAGGTTTTATTTTGCAAATGTGTATCTACATGCCTGTGTGTCTGGAGTGTCGACTTCAAAGACCTAAGAATACAGTAAATGTCATCATAGGTAGCTCTGAAAACGGAGCACTTATTTTTAGCTCTGACCCTTGTCTGTTAAATGATTTGATTTAAAAAGAAGGAGGGGCTTCCCAGGAGGCGCAGTGGTTAAGAATCCGCTGGCCAGTGCAGGAGACACGGGTTTGAGCCCTGGTCCGGAAGATCCCACATGCCGCGGAGCAACTAAGCCGGTGCGCCACAACTACTGAGCCTGCGCTCTAGAGCCCGCGAGCCACAACTACTGAAGCCCGCGCACCTAGAGCCCGTGCTCCGCAACAAGAGAAGCCACCCCAGTGAGAAGCCCGTGCACCGCAATGAAGAGTAGCCCCCGCTCGCGGCAACTAGAGAAAGCCCGCGCACAGCAAGGAAGACCCAACGCAACCAAAAATAAATAAATAAATAAATAAATTTAAATTTAAAAAAAGGAGGAAAAGGGGTGAAGAGAATGAAATCTAGGAAGCAATGAAAGAATGTGGAACTCCTGCTGGATCTTAAAAAGCACCAACGTGAAACTCAAGTACAGCTTTCCTATTTCTTTTCTTTGTTTTAAAATTTTATTTATTTATTTATATTTGGTTGGGTCTTCGTTGCTGTGCACGGGCTTTCTCTAGTTGAGGCGAGCGAGGGCTACTCTTTGTTGCAGTGTGAGGGCTTCTCATTGCGGTGGCTTCTCTGTTGCGGAGCACGGGCTCTAGGCACGCAGGCTTCAGTAGTTGTGGCTCGTGGGCTCAGTAGTTGTGGCTCATGGGCTTCAACAGTTGCGGCGCACGGGCTCTAAAGCACAGGCTCAGTAGTTGTGGCCCACGGGCCTAGTTGCTCCATGGCATGTGGGATCTTCCCGGACCAAGGCACGAACCCGTGTCCCCTGCATGGGCAGGCAGATTCTTAACCAGTGTGCCACCAGGGAAACCCCTTCCTATTTCTTTTCAACCAGAAAGGTGGTCACCAGAAAAATGGATGAACAGCGGAGGGTGTGCCCTCTTAGGAGAATTTGTTGCCTTCCCTGCAGTCATTCATTTTGAGACCCTGGTTCCAAGTATCTACAGTGGAGGTGGTGGTCTTTTTCAGAAATCCAGTCTTTAGCTTGTCACTCATTTATCCCTGGATGTTATACGATTGTACTTCCAAGCAATCTGTCCTGTTTGTCTTGGCATCTTATGGGCTGTCTGTCACCCAAAAGGTTCCCGCCCACTTTCTGTTTCTATGTTCTGCTGACATGGGGCAAAGAAGGAAAAGAAGCCAAGGAGTACGATCAGACAGAAAGCTGGGTCTGCTCAGTAAAGAGAGGGAAATTGTGGCGATGCTGAAAGATGAAGAAAACGGACTCTCACATAAGGGCAAGGCTCAAGCGAAGAGACTCGGGAAGGAAAGCAGGAATCTGAACAGTGGCACGAGGACAAGAAGCGAAGATCAAGAGACATAATGCAGTGGAAGCACGGAGTCTTAACCTCTGGACTGCCAGGGCAGTCTCCGTAACTCTTCATTTCTATTGTAAAATGTGATCAAACATTTTGATCCTTTCTATCTGCTGTTCTATCTTCCTCCAGAGTTGTCCTTGTCTGCACGTGGGGTGCAGGGTCGCCATCATATTTGCCCTCAGCTTGTGGGAGAGGGGAAGAGTGAAAGAAAAGCCCTGGATAAGCAGTTTCTTTTTAAGCAAGTGATGTGGGAATTACACACATCACTGGTACTCACAGTCGAGAACGTGGCCACGGAGCCACATTGAACCGTGGGGGGCTGGGAAATGAAACCCCTGGCTGGGTGGGGATGTGTGGGTCGCAACTCCATCACCAGGGGAGAAGGGGGCACACAGATCTGGGAAGACAAGGGCAGTCTGCTACAATAAGGAACCAGAAGGCCATATCAGCCGGGACAGGGGAAATTATAGACCCTTGACCAGCCATTAGAAATATCATGGGAAGGGGAAAGCAAAAAGGTTCCTTAGGAACTGCATGTCCATTTGAAGGAAAAGACACCATCAGCAAATACCAGCCTGCCCTTCTTCTTTGGCTACAGCCCACTGTTCTAAGGACCTTTGCCTCCAGGTGAACCGCAGTGATTTCCAAACTTTTAAAAAAGCAGCTTCGTTTATAAATACATTCTTACATGGGATTCTAGTTATAAATAAGAAAACAAAAGGGCTGCTCTGGCTGAAACAGAGGAGAGGGCCCAGAGCTCCAGCTACCTGCTCTGGTTGTCATGGCACATTAGAGGCCAACACCCAAGGGGTATTATGTCCACTTGAAGGTTTTCCCCCAGAACAGTGAGGCTCCAAGAAACCCAGTTTGAGGACCCCTGAGCTGTGGGAAGCAGGGCCCAAAGCTACTAGCCAGGATAATTTCATCAAAGCCAAACTAGGACCACTCTGAACCTTGTAACAATGAAGTCATGCTCCAGATCCTAGAAGTGGCAAATCTGAGCTTCACTCATTTTCTGAGTAAGGTCTTCTGTAAACCCTATTCTGTGGTAGCAATGACTCATTTCATTTATTATTACAGAGGCTTGTGTATTTTGGGGGGTTTTGTTTTTGTGATATTGGGGTGGCTATATTTATGATTGATTTAGTTAACAACACAACCCCCCCAACTATAACATGGTTACCATGGGAAAATATCATCTACTTTATGAAGTGGTTCCATGGACTGCACTGCGACAAAAGCCCTTGTGGGACAAGGTCCACCCTGACCCAGAGGCAGGCGCAGATCCGGGCAAAGGGCACGAGCTTGCTGGTCGGAGCACCGTTATTACCAGCACCCAGTGCCCAGCGATTCTCTCACCTCTTATGGTGAAATATCAAGGAAGAGAGGGGTGTGTGAAAGAGAAGATCCAGAAGTTCGACTTAGGACTAAATTATGGATGACCTCAAAAGAAGCCTCGAGAACGTACAGGAGCCCATAATCCCAGTGCCCAGTCAGCAGAGGCGCACGCTGTTCAGCTGGGGAAGAAGACAAACGTGGTAGGGAAGGGGGAAGTGGGCTGGCTTCCTCAAGCCGTGTCAGTGAGGAATGACACCTCCCACTGCAAATGTCCCCAACAGCTATCATGCGTTAAGAAAGGAGGGGGAAAAGGGCCTGAACCTAGCTAAGAGAGCAGAGTATTCCTGACAAGAGTAAATAGAAGGGCTCGGTAGTAAACCAGAAATGAGGTCCCAGTTTTCCCCTTACACCTCCTTCATACCAGATCAAGTTCCTTGACTCCCAATCCATCCCCAAAGGAATAATCTTCCCACTTAAGCCCTGTGTTAAATGAGCAAAACGTCATAGAGTGTTGCAAATTGTTTGACACCTTGTAAAAAACCCAACAGAGGGCTTCCCTGGTGGCGCAGTGGTTGAGAGTCTGTCTGCCGATGCAGGGGACACGGGTTCGTGCCCCGGTCCGGGAAGATCCCACATGCCGCGGAGCGGCTGGGCCCGTGAGCCATGGCCGCTGAGCCTGCGCATCCAGAGCCTGTGCTCCGCAACGGGAGAGGCCACAACAGTGAGAGGCCCGCGTACGCAAAAAAAAAAAACAAAAAAAACAAAAAAAAAATCCCCAACAGAAAGACGGGCAAAAGACGTGAACAGGCAATTTGCTGAGACTGTGAAGATACAATCAAAAAGAAGTCCAAGCTAATTATTCCTCAGAGAACTGCAAATGCAGACCTCAGTGAGACACCTACACCTACCAGGTTAGCAAGAATTAAGGACACTGACAACACCAGGTGTGGGCGAGGAGGTAAAGCTACAGGAAGTCTTTCACATCCCTAGTGGGAATGTAAATTGGTATAATGACTTTGGAGACCCATTTGGTTTTGTTGTAAAGTTCAACATGCATGTAACTAGGACTTTGCAGTTTCGCCCTGGGTATATATTCTACATCAGATTTTTTTCCCAAACAGGCTCCCTTAGCAGGTCATGAACCTAGTTGAGTGGTACACAACCAACATTTTTGTTTGTTTGTTTTTGCGGTAGGCCGGCCTCTCACTGTTGTGGCCTCTCCCGTTGCGGAGCACAGGCTCCGGACACACAGGCTCAGCGGCCATGGCTCACGGGCCCAGCCGTTCCGCGGCATGTGGGATCTTCCCGGACTGGGGCACGAACCCATGTCCCCTGCAACGGCAGGCGGACTCTCAACTGCTGCACCACCAGGGAAGCCCACACAACCAACATTTTTAACAAACAAAATAGAATACAATAGAGTAGAAAAACTTAGAGGACACTGTCTGTAGTATGGGTAAGTTTTGTTTCCTAAATTGTTTCATATATATGTGTGCATCCATGTGTGTGTGAGTTGCGACGTGATTTTCATGGTTGATAAATGAACCAGGCAAGACACCTGTTGAGGAGCAGAATGTTTTCTCCTGGGATCAGCCTTTGAATGCTAAAGCAGAAAAGGTTTCCAGAATAAGTTCACCCAAGTTAGTAACAGGTCATGTTCCCTGTCTACATTTCTTGACTAAAATAGATTATTTTCTTCAAACTGTATTTTTGCACAAACCCATTTTTACCAGTGGCAGTACAGCATGTGCCACCTGGACCAGGCTCTTCTGTGGACACAATTCATTAGCTGCCCTCACTCTCACAATGCCAATGAAATGGTTGCATCCTTTAAACTGAATATAAGCAATGGCTTCCAGGCATGCGTTTGACTCAATAATTCATGAAGTACTCATGATTACTTATGACTGAGAATAAAGTAAATTTAGCCACATAGAAGCCCAGGAAATGTATCTGCCATAAAGTATTAAGTGTCTCTACAGTACAGCAAACTTTACTGTCTTGAAAACCATTCCTAGTCCCAAGGACTTACTGGAATAAAAGCATCAATTGTAAACTATTCGGCTTGCAAAGGTGGAACAAACTTTCATATCTTTGTGTTATGGGTTGAATTGTTTCCCCTCAAAATTTATGAGTTAACCCCTACTACCTCAGAATATGAGCTTATTTGGAAATAGAGTCACTGTAGATGTAATTTGTTAAGACAAAGTCATACTGGAGTCGGTGGGTCCTTAATCCAATATGACTGGTGTCCTTCTATAAAGGGGAAATTTGGACACAGACATGCACACAGGGAGAATGCCATGTGAACATGAAGGCAGAGATCGGAGTGATGCAGCAGAAACCAAGGAATGCTAAAAACTGCCAGAAAACCACCAGAAGCTAAGCAAGAGGCATGGAATAGATTCTCCCTAACAGCCCTCAGAAGAAGTCAACCCTATTGATATCTCAGTTTTGGATTTCTAGTCTCCAGAACTATAAGACAATGATTTCTGTTACTCTAAACCACCCAATTTGCAGTACTTTGTTACAGTAGTCATAGCAAGCTAATACTTTGGATCATTAAGATTTAGGCAAATGCTTTATCTCCTATTTAAATACTAAATATTATAATTACAACTCTGTAGGTTTATAGTCAACATTTGAAGTCAGGAGACCTGGAATAAAGATTCTACTTTTAGTTGGCTGTTTAACCAATCAGTATCAGCTGCTTCAGTGTGATGAAGATTTCTTAGCATTAAAAATAGGCATAGGGCCACCAGTTTAGAACTCAGATAAAGGACCTCAATTTTTTGTTTTTTTGGCTGCACCGCATGTGAGATCTTAGTTCCCTGACCAGGGATCAAACCTGTGCCCCTTGTGTTGGAAGCGTGGAGTCTTAACCACTGGACTGCCAGGGAAGTCCCCAAAGACCTCAATTTGGAACTGGCTTCCTGATCCTGGGTGGTCCACGTTGAATTAATCTAGATCCACTTTCATACCCCCTACCTGTTCCCAGCCTTCCTTACCCCCAAAAGGCTAGTGTCTTGTTTTCAAAAGCTACTTGGAAGAACTGGTAATTCTCTCCTGGTGCAATCACAAGCGAATGAATGGTTCATTGTTAAAGAAGTCATTCAGCTGAATAAGGCAATCTCTCCTTCAAACAAAGTTAGGGGTGTTGGAACAAACGTTATAATTAAGTCAAGTATTTGTCTAGTTTCTTGTTATGCAGCTCAATGTATGTAGGCGTTTCAAATAACTGAATTTTGGGGTTCCATCAATGTTATTTACTTATTAAGACGAATGAATTTATAGATGAGTATGTAGTAAAGTACAATGATACTATCTTACTTTTTAAAAGGGTTCAAAGACATCTGAGATGTTTGAAAACTTAGACATTTTACAGAGGGTAGGAAAAGCAGCTAGCAATTTCCTGAATTGCTAAGAGCATCTTCTAGAGTTAAGTTACCAGTACAATTATACTTTTACTAGATGCCCAAATCCTACTTATCCGCTTATAATTTCTGTTGATTTGTGAGTGAGAAATAAAGATATAACTTACTGGCTAAGCCAGTCCTATAATGAGTGGAACAAAACAGGATATGCTTGAGAAGTAATAAGCACTTGTCTTTGATTTCCAACACTCTGGTCAGGAAATCTGAACTGCTCGTGATTTAGATCTTTTGGAAAAGAAAAAAAAAAGTGTTGTTAGGGTTTCCTAAACTTTCTGCTGGGAGATGTTAGTTTATTTGTTTGTTTGTTTTATTGTGGTGAAATATACATAAAAATTACCATCTCAACCATTTTTAAGTGACAGTTCAGCAGCATTAAATACATTCATTCACATTACTATGCAACTATCACCACCAGCCATCTACAGAACTTTTTCATCTTGCGAAACTGAAACTCCCTACCCATTAACAATAACTCCTCATTTCCTCCTTCCCCTAGCCCTAGTAACCTCTATTCTATGTTCTATGTCTGTGAATTTGACGACTCTAGGTACCTCATAAGTGGAATCATACAATATTTGTCCTTTTGTGACTGGCTTCTTTCACTTAGCATAATGCTTTCAAGTTTCGCTCATGCTGTATGTGTCAGAATTCCCTTCCTTTTTAAGGCTGAGTAATATTTCACTGCATCCAGATATCACATTTTGCTTATCCATTCATCTGTCAGTGGACACTTGGGTTGCTTCCGCCAGAGTTGTTACTTTTCATACCTTGTCATTTTCTGACATCTCCCGTCTTTGGATCACTAAAGAAAGTCAGACACAGCTGGGGAGGGGGCAGGTGATGGGTTGAAAGTGAGGCAGGTGAGGGGGAAAGATGAGGCAGGGTGGGCAGCCAAAGGGCCTGTGCAGAGGGAGGCAGAGGGCCAGGCCGGCTTCCCCAGAGGCCAGTCAGACAGCAGCACCATCTGCCTGAAAAGCTGTACCAGCAGCGGTTCTTCTTAGTTTCAGGTGTCCTTTGACCCCTGTGTTTAGAACCCCTGGTCAGGTACAGCCTCTGGTAGGTGACTCTAGAATGACACTCAGATTTCTAAATCAACGTTCCCTGAAGCCCATCAGAAAGACCTTTACCAGAACTAAGCAAGCCAGTGAGAGCATTTTGAACTAGTCCAGATGAGTAGTTAGGAAGAGTGAGCTCCAAACCCCCTATTAACTCTAAACACCCGCTTTTAAACCCAGGTTTTCAATTTGACTGAAATGGGATCGTGTTACAAGCTCTTCCTGAATTTACAAAAAAAAAAAAAAAAAAAAAAAAAAAAAAAAAGGAGGTATCTGGTCTTGGGCAAATTAGGCTGTAAGACATTCTGTAAGTAAAAATATTGATAATTTCAGTACTTCGACACATTCAACATTGATATTTAAAAGTCAATTTAGGGCTTCCCTGGTGGCGTAGTGGTTGAGAGTCCGCCTGCCGATGCAGGGGACACGGGTTTGTGCCCCGGTCCGGGAAGATCCCACATGCCGCGGAGCGGCTGGGCCCATGAGCCATGGCCGCTGAGCCTGCGCGTCCGGAGCCTGTGCTCCGCAACGGGAGAGGCCACAGCAGTGAGAGGCCCGCGTACCACAAACAAAAACAAAAACAACAAGTTAAGCAGGTGTGTCTCACTTTGCACAGCAGCTGTGATAATAAAAATCATATTATAAATGTAGTATAGAGGAGCTAGCTATTTAAAAGAAGCCTATAATCGGGACTTCCCTGGTGGTCCAGTGGTTAAGAATCCATCTTGCAATGCAAGGGATGCCAGTTCGATTCCTGGTCAGGGAACTAAGATCCCACATGCCGTGAGGCAACTAAGCCCTCGTGCCGCAACTAAAGAGAAGCCCACGCACCGCAATGAAGAGCCTGCATGCCGCAACGAAAGATCCCGTGTGCCATACCTAAGACCTGACACAGCCAATAAATAAATAAATAATTTTAAAAAGAAGCCTATAATCAGTTATTTTAAGTTTTGTTTTGTTTTTTTGCTGCTTTGGGTCTTCATTGCTGTGCGGGCTTTTCTCTAGTTGCAGCAAGTGGGGGCTACTCTTTGTTGTGGTCCGTGGGCTTCTCACTGCGATGGCTTCTCTTGTTGCGGAGCACTGGCTCTAGTCACGTGGGCTTCAATAGTTGTGGCTCATGGACTCTAGAGTGCAGGCTCAGTAGTTGTGGCTCACGGGCTTAGTTGCCCCGCTGCATGTGGGATCTTAGTTCCCTGACCAGGGATCGAATGGGCATCCCTTGCATTGCAAGATGGATTCTTAACCACTGGACCACCAGGGAAGTCCTGATTATAGTCTTCTTTTAAATAGCAGAATGTGGGATCTTCCCGGACCAGGGATCAAACCTGTGTCCCCTGCATTGGCAGGCTGATTCTTACCCACTGCACCACCAGGGAAGTCCTAAAAGATCTTTTCAAAAATAACTTTTTATTATAAAATAATATATTCACTGTAGAAAATCTAGAAATTATAGAAAAGTGAATAAAAGAAAATAATGCCACTGTCTAGAGATAACTTAACATTTGTGTTCATATCCCCCCATTTTATACACTTCCCCACCACAAATACATATTTATATATGTATATATTATGTATATGTATATTGTATATATAAATATATAATATATATATTTCCTGTCATTTTTCTTCCCTATCATTTCTCCCCTGACCCCCAAACCCCTCATAAACTTACACCTTAGACTGTTGACCACTCTCTCATCCTGCCTTACGTGCTCATGGATTTGTGGCTTATCCACTCTTATTTTTAAAAATTGGCCTTATTCCATTCTTACAGTTTGGTAGCCTGGTTTTCTCACTTCATAATATGTTAAGAGGGCTTCCCTGGTGGCGCAGTGGTTAAGAATCTGCCTGCCAATGCAGGGGACACGGGTTCGAGCCCTGGTCCAGGAAGATCCCACATGCCGCAGAGCAACTAAGCCTGTGCGCCACAACTACTGAGCCTGTGCTCTAGAGTCCACATGCCACAACTACTGAGCCCACATGCCACAACTACTGAAGCCCACGCACCTAGAGCCCGTGCTCCATAGTAAGAGAAGCCACCGCAATGAGAAGCCTGCGCACCGCAATGAAGAGTAGCCCCCGCGGTCCAGGAAGATCCCACATGCCGCGGAGCGGCTGGGCCCGTGAGCCATGGCCGCCGAGCCTGCATGTCCGGAGGCTGTGCTCCACAACGGGAGAGGCCACAACAGTGAGAGGCCCGCGTACCGCAGAAAAAAAAAAAAAAAAGAGTAGCCCCCGCACGCCGGAACCAGAGAAAGCCTGCGCACGGCAACAAAGACCCAGCGCAGCCAAAAATAAAAATAAATTTTAAAAATAAATTTATTAAAAAAATATGTTAAGAGCATTTTCCCATGTCATCATATTTTAAAATAATTTTCAGATACATACTTTTTAATAGCTGTACAGTAAGAATCCTTAAAAAATAATCACCTCTTATTATCTTTTTGGGAAGTATTCATGTTCTGGACTTTCTCAGGGATACTGTAGAGTTTTAAGAAAATAATTAAACCTGTTTTTACAGGCGTCCCACTGGGTAGACTCTTCCCTAAGACTGTTAATCCCATTTTATAGATGGTGAAAGACAGACACGCAGAGAGTTATTTCTGGTCTGGTATTTTTTTCTAAATGGCAGGAATATTGATCTGTTACATATGGGAAAGAGACATGCAGAATAGGCCAATTCAACGTGGCATTCAAACTGTCAGAGGAGGAAGAAAATCCCTAATTTGGACAAAGACTCCTAAAAAATATGAAGACGCCCTGGAAGATTATTATGTAAAAATTCCATGAGCAGCTTTTGCTTCAGAGTTAATTGACAGTTAATAATCGTAATGATGCTTTGGCATCATCAGACCTTTGGGGCTCATGCCTTCATGTGTGTCTTTTTATAGAGCAATTAATAAGTGTTGGCAGTGTGCTTGTGATCCTTCTGAAATGCTTGGGAAGGATATTGTTGCTGCTGTAGCTTTGAGTATTTTGGGTCTTACAAATGATTTACCACTTACTAAATTCAAAATCCAAATTGTGGATTTGGCTCTCACTGTTGCCAGCTAACAAATGCTATAATACTGGGAAGAAGTTAAGAAGCTATTATAGACTGCTTCAGGGTAATCATGTGGAAGAGAAACTTCTCTTAGCAGGTTTGAGCCCTGCTCTGGGAAGATCCCACATGCCGCGGAGCAACTAAGCCCATGCGCCACAACTACTGAGCCTGAGCTCTAGAGCCCACGAGCTGCAACTACTGAAGCCTGCGCGCCTGGAGCCTGTACTCTGCAACAGGAGAGGCCACTGCAATGAGAAGCCCGTGCACTGCAACAAAGAGTAGCCCCCACTCGCCACAAATGGAGAGAGTTCATGCACTGCAACGAAGACCCAACGCAGCCAAATAAATAAATAAATAAATAAATAAATAATAAAAAAGCAGTATGTGCACTTTAAAAAAAAAGGTAGATAATTTGTATTATTTAAAACAATAATTGTCATATCCCCATATGGAAAAAATTTCTTCATTGTGTATTTTTAACATGATATACTTCAGTAAACAACATTTTTTTAAAGGTTATAAATACTGCAAGTTACAATTTAAGTAATAATTACTAGATTGTTTTAATTGTGACTATACAGCTAAATAGTAGACTATATTTTCCTAAGTATTATCATTCTTCTTCCTTTTGCCTTCCCTCAAACTGTAAAAGAAGAGAAAAAAACACAACATACAGAAACATCAAGGCACAAATTTACAGGAAAATGTGAGAATGTACTGTTGCTGCTGCATTGTAGATTTAGACTAAAATGGTGCAATTTTTCATGATCACATCTGCTAGCAAAGTTAATTGTGAAGAATCCCACTATTTTCCTCCTATCACTTCATAGTGAATAAGATGCTGCTCCTTAAGCATCAAAGTCAGTGACAATCCACCATTATCTAATTAGTACCACTTCGTCCATCATCCAGTTTGGAATATGTTGAAATATACTGTTTTGCTGGATTTCAAATGATAAATATAGAATTTTAAAAACATTAGAACTGGAAAGATGTTATATATCAGTTATTCTTACTTTCTCAATTTACAGATAAGGAAACGGAGGGGGTAAACAGAGACGGTAAACAACTGCCTAAAGGCAGATTTTTTTTTCATTTATTCACCCAGTCATTTATCCACACATTCAAGCAACCATGGTTAGCAAGCAGGAGTTAATGTGAGGCCCTCCGAATGCAAAAAAGAGTGTAAGACACCAACACTGTCCTTAAGGAATTAAGGAGAGGAGAGGCTGGCAGCCCCACAGCTAGTCGCTACAGCAGACTGTGGTGAGGACCTTGATGGCAGCATGGGCTAAGTGCTACCAAAGCACAAAGATAATTGTTAATTCTACCTGAGGAGGTGAGGAAATCTTCCCAGAAGAGGATACTTTTGAGCTGGGCCTTGAGGAATGAGCATTTCTTGTATTCATGTAGAGGAGAGCAAAGGGCAACCCAAGTAGAATATACAACATGAGCAAAGCTACAAACTCATGAGCATCTGTGACAGGATTAGGGAATGGTCAACAGTGTAAGGTGCAAGTGTGCAGGGAGAAAAGATAGGGGAGAAGAATAGCAGGAAATTGGTCTTAAAGAGTCTCATGTGGCTAAATTGGTAAAAACTTTGAATGTCATGCTAAGTGTGAATTCTATTCCAAGAAAATATGGGTCTGTGGAAGGTTTATAAATAGGGCTGGGATATGATCAGACCTCGGTTTGCACTGGAGATGAGTTAGAAATTTACATTCTAAACAGGAGATGATGAGAGCCTGAATGTGGAAGAGTGGCAATGAGGAACAAAGAAGATATATGAATGGCCAATAAGCAAATGAAAAGATAGCCAGCTTATTAGTCATCAGGGAAATACAAATTAAAATCACAATGAGATAACACTACATATCCACTAGATGGTTTAACTTACAAAGGCTGACCATACTAAGTGTTGGCAGGGATGTGGAGCAACTAGAATTCTCATATACTGCTAGAAGGAATGTAAAATGGTACAATTTTGGAAAACAGCTTGGCAGATTTCTATAAAGTTAAATATACACTAACCATATGATCCAGCCCTTCCAAATCCAATTATTTACCAAAGAAAAATGAAAACATCGTCATTTCAGTATTTAAAGTCCACAAAGTCCATACAGAGACTTGTCCATGAATGTCCATATCAGTTGTATGCATCGTAGCCTAAATACTGGAAACAACCCTAATGTGTATCAATGGATAAATGGCATTAAAATGGATACTCAGCAATAAAAAGGAATGATCTATTGATACACATAACAACATGGAGGAATCACAAATGTGTTCTGTTGAGTAAAAGAAGTCAACACAAGAGTACATACTGCGGGCTTCCGGCACAGTGGTTGAGAGTCCGCCTGCTGATGCAGGAAACACAGGTTTGTGCCCCGGTCCCGGAAGAGCCCACATGCCGCGGAGCGGCTGGGCCCATGAGCCATGGCCGCTGAGCCTGCGCGTTCGGAGCCTGTGCTCCGCAGCGGGAGAGGCCACAACAGTGAGAGGCCCGCGTACCGCAAAAAAAAAAAGAGTACATACTGCATGATTACACTTATGTGAGACTCTGGAAGAGAAAACTCTAATCTATAATGACACAAAGAAGACCAGTGGTTGCCTGGGGCAGAGGGTGAGGGAAGGATTGACTAGGAAGAATCACAAGGGAAGTTTTTGGAGTGATAGGGTTGTTCTATACCTCGATTGTGATGGCAGTCGCAAGGGCATATAAATTTGGCAAAACTCAATAAAATGCAGATGCATTTTATGACATATAAATTATACTACATTTCATTTAAAATAATAAATTGAACTTAGATGGTAAAATAAACTAAAAACATGGCAGCTGATCTGATTTGCAGGTTTTTCCATTGGTTCTATTTAATTATGAATTGATGTCTTAAAATAATAAAGAAGACACAGACAGAAAGAAATATAGAAAGGATCTCCCATTCCATTCCATTCAGCCAACCAAAGGGAGAGACTTATACAATAAAATTCAGTAGCCAGTATAATACAGAGCCCCAGTTCCACACGTTAGCAAAAAGCAACTCAAGTAGATGTTAGTGTGGTATTAATAAACTCCACTAGATTGGAAATAATTTATGTTAAGGATTCATGCATCATCTTTCACCCATTTGAAAAGTTATTTTTATATTTTTCTATATTTTAAATGTGTCTCTGCTCTATGTAGTTAAGTTTCATAAAACAGTTATCTTTAATAATGCTGGTCTTAGACATTTCTTTTCTTTTTTTTTTTTTTTTTTGTGGTACGCGGGCCTCTCACTGCTGTGGCCTCTCCCGTTGCGGAGCACAGGCTCCGGACGCGCAGGCTCAGCGGCCATGGCTCACGGGCCCAGCCGCTCTGCGGCATGTGGGATCCTCCCGGACCGGGGCACGAACCTGTATCCCCTGCATCGGCAGGCGGACTCTCAACTGCTGCGCCACCAGGGAAGCCCTTAGACATTTCTTTATTCCTTTGTATTTTCATTTTTATCTTATTTTCACATTTTTAGTATACATCCAGAGGAAAAGAAATGTGGAAAAGTAAAATATGATGGAGGATAAAGTGAAAGAGAGAGACATTGCCCAGAACTCATTCTATAGCCGCTCTGCCATCATTTAGACTTTATTGTTTTCCATGTTACTCTTTAAAGGAGTGATCCCCTGGGAAGGAGCAGAACTTGGTCAGGAAGCCAGAAGAATTGAGACCTGCTTTATCTCTGTCTTCAGGGGAAATTCCCTTCCTTCTTTTCAGGAACCTCTCTTCCTCCCTCCAGAGGTGTGGTTCTAGGAGGGCCCTCAAGCTAGGCAAGGACCCAAGCTGGACCAATCAGAGTACTCATCCCCTGGCCAGTGTTAGGGTCAGGTAGGCACACAGGACCCAAGCAAGTCAATCACAATCTATCTCCATTTCCCTCATGTACAATTTATTGGGGCAGAGCATGTCCCTCCCTGATAGCCAAGTAAGAGGTGAGCCAAGAGCTCTGGCAGCTGTGTTATAGCCTTGTGAATAAGCCAATCTGAGAGAAAGAAGCTAATACTCAGAGAGAGGTAGAAACAAGACAGAGAAAAAGTCTTGACCATTTGGCACACTGGTCATCCCTGTCTTTCCTGAGATTTTATGACATGAGAAATAATTCCCTCAGTTCAAGCTGGTTTTCTGTCTATTACAACCTTTTAAAAGGAGTGATTAACATAGGTCTCTTGTCCTCTGGCAATGGACTACAATGCAATCAACATTTCCAGGGCAGCAGAGAGTGGTTGGGGGCTCTAATGAAAAAAAAAAATTCAGGGGTCCTCCAATAAGGGCATATGTATACTGATATGCAACTTGTTGGTTTCCAGGACCCCTTCCAGATCACTGCACCCCAGATATTTCTAAAGGGCCTCCCCTCCCACTCCCATCCATTCCTCCCCCTTCCTGACCGAGATTACCATTTCCATTCAGACCTAAGTGTCTTGAGCTCTAAGTTCCCTTCTTAGAGCCTTCTTGGATCTATCAGATGCTCTTGCTTCACTGCAGTCATTTCACTGGACTGCTGCCTATAAGCCTGGAGGCCAAGATCTAAAATATTGCTCTGAGACCTCCAGGAATATCTGCTTCATCCTTTCTTCCCTCCATTGAGAGAAACCGCCTTCTTGAACTCTTCTGAAGAATGACCTCAATGTCTTTTTCAAGTTGGAGAGAAACATGGGTTTCATCCCAACTCATGCCTGGCTCCTTAGCCATGATATATAGACAATGGTCCCTCACTGGGAACTTTGCCAAGAACTGAGTAGGAGCTGATTCCTAAGAGTTTGGTGGATTAGGGGGGAGTTTCTTCCTCATATTTACCTCTTCCACCAAACTGATGGCCTGAGAGGGATGCTCTCCCCCATAGGAACTTGAACATGAACAAAAACTTTGAATAACTTGTGGACCAACTGAGAGCAGTTTGGAGCATTCAAACAAGATTTTTGCTAAAGATTTGTGGATAACAAAAGGAAAATAAGCAGAGAGGGAAACAAGAATCTAGATCACCTGGTACATAAATTACAGTTCTTGCTTGTGACCTCAAGAGCTCCTGTCTTATCTGCTTGTAATTTGGTGACCTAAGAGGTCCTGCCTTTTTATCATTCTGTGCATTCTTCCCCATCTTGCAGGTTCTGCCTTCTTCTGGAGGAAGAACTTTAAAGTATAATAACCACCCAACCAATGAAGAGTTTTGGTGTCTAAAGGCACATAGACTCTGAGAAGTCTTCAGAGCATCCCTTGATAAGAGAACCTGGGCACAAGTGAACATCCTTCAACTAGAGCAAGAGCTTTAGTCACACATTTCCCTCTCAGTGCAGCAGACATTGCTCTACTCAAAGAATGTGGGAACTGCTTGAAGAAGAAAAAGTTGTAATAGTTAATTTTGCTGTGTAACAAACTATCCCATAACTTTAGCGGCCTTAAAACAACAACCATTATTTCTCATGATTCTGTGGGTTGACTGGGCAGTTATTTTGGTCTGGATCTGCTCAGCTGGGGTTGGATGGTCTGGAACTTTCTCTTTTTTTTTTCTTTTAATATTTATTTATTTATTTATTTATTTATTTATTTAGGCTGCACCAGGGCCTAATTGCGGCTTGTGGGATCTTCACTGCAGCATGTGGGATCTTTTATTTTTAAGCTGCGGCATGTGAATTTCTTAGTTGCAGCATGCAAACTGTTAGTTGCGGCATGCATGTGGGATCTAGTTCCCCAACCAGGGATCGAACCTGGGCCCCCTGCAGTGGGAGCACACAGTCTTACCCACTGGACCACCAGGGAAGTCCCTGGAACTTTCATTCACAATCTGCAGGTTGACAGGCTGTTGATCTAGGACCTCAACTTGGACAACTCCCTTTCATCCATGTGGATAAACCAGCCCAGGGTTCTTCATATGGCCATCTCATTTTTGGTTTCCAAAGAGCAGCCAGCAAGGGCAGGCAGCCTTTACAAGTCTCTGCTTGCGTCACATTTGCTATTGTCTCCCTGGCCCAAACAAGTTACATGACCAAGCTCAGAGTAGGTATGGGAGAGTCCAACCCAAAGCCATGGATACTGAGAGAATATTTATAATGGCCATTTTGCAAAAAATCTGACCACAGGGCCCACAAGTTGGTCCTGCCTAATTAAAGAACCTCTTCACCCTGCCCATAGTGGCTCAGGATGGTGCTGTGGCTCAAGCTGGACAATCAGAGTCCCTGCTGCTTGGATGGACTGTCCAGCTTTGGGATCACAGTGCTGATAGGATGTGAAATTGTCGGTAGTATAGTAGGAGAGAATAGGTCAAAACACAATAGTCAGAACAAAAAGGCAAAGATAAGCAGAACTATGAGATGAAGATGATGATGTTGTTTGAGCCCCTGAATCTAGCTAGCCTGAAGATCATACTTGAAATATACAGATACCTTTTTCTTTTTTTTTTTTCTTAAGCTACTTTGAATTGGATTTCTGTCAGCTGCCATCAGAAACCTAACAAAAAGACCTGAATAGAAGGTCAAGGGGGATAAGTTCCTTTTATTTGATAGATTAAAAAATTTTTTTTAATTTTATATTGGAGTATAGTTGATTAACAATGTTGTATTAGTTTCAGGTGTACAGCAAAGTGATTCAGTTTCACATATACATGCATCTATTCTTTTTCAAATTCTTTTCCCATTTAGGTTATTACAGAGTATTGAGTGGAGTTCCATGTGCTATACAGTAAGTCCTTGTTGATTATCTATTTTAAATACAGTTCTTTGATAGGTTGATGGTAATGGTGGGAGTAGTTACATATGGTAGATGTAGCATCAGGGCCTCTTGTTACTATACTCCACTTAGTGTCCTCTTACTAGAAACCCCATCATTAGGAGAGGGTTAAATGCCTTATAGTCTATGGGTTGATGTCAAGTGAGTAGGAGTTAACCAAGACAGCAAATTGCTGCATGTCAATAACTTTTATGCATTTTTGCTCATCACCTAGACTGCTTTAATTCTTCCTTCCCTACTTGTATCACCCCAACCAGGTTTAGAACAGAGTTATTCTGGAAAGGACTCACTGAGTCAAACCTGATATAAACTAAGAACTTAGCTAGTTACATCAACTTTCAAAATCAAACAGACTGTCCAGAGCTTGGGATACCAGAAGAACATGAAGAATCACAGGCCAGCTTTCTTAGGAATTGTTTCTTAACTTAATTTGGGCATCATTCAGTAGGAAAGGAATGCCAAACCAGACCTGATATTAAACAGAAGCCTGAAGATATAAATAACTCAAATAGCAAATCAAAATCACTGTTTCATTAGTAATAGGACAGAAAATAAAGTGAAAAATAAGAAGGGGGGGTTTCGCTGGTGGCGCAGTAGTTAAGAGTCCGCCTGCCGATGCAGGGGACGTGGGTTCGTGCCCCGGTCCGGGAGGATCCCACATGCCGCGGAGCGGCTGGGCCCGTGAGCCATGGCCGCTGAGCCTGCGCGTGCGGAGCCTGTGCTCCGCAACGGGAGAGGCCACAGCAGTGAAAGGACCGCGTACCGAAAACAAAAATAGTAATAATAAGAAGGAAAAGACCAGACTGTGAACTTTTGAAGGGAAATATTTGCAAGCGAGAGACACTGAATAAAATGAAAAGCAATGAGATGCTCAGTGAAGGCAACATTACAAAAAAACTCACGGGCTTCCCTGGTGGCGCAGTGGTTGAGGGTCCGCCTGCCGATGCAGGGGACACGGGTTCGTGCCCCGGTCCGGGAAGATGCCGCGGAGCGGCTGGGCCCGTGAGCCATGGCCGCTGAGTCTGCGCGTCTGGGGCCTGTGCTCCGCAACGGGAGAGGCCACAACAGTGAGAGGCCCGCGTACTGCAAAAAAAAAAAAAAAAAAAAAAAACCTCACATAAAACAGGAGCTATTTAAAGAAAAATTAATTATGAGATGCTTGACAGATATAAAATGCCACCTAAGTTAGATAAGAAAGCCTGAACAGGAAGCTAAGATAGCAGGGTTCTATTCAAGGCCTTTCCCTAAAATATTGTAGCCAATATGTATTGGTGATAAATTTTCAATGAGTACTTAAGTCCTAAAAAGGTCTTTCACAAGAAGATAAATGAAAAAATAGATGATCCCTTTTCAAAGACTTTATTAAGTCTCATCCTAGACTAAGACTTTTATAGCCAACTGCTTTGCAAACAACCATAGCTAAAGATAGCACATGGTCACCTAGGGGGTATGGTATTCCCTATCTAGTCTCTCTGATATTAGTTAGAATATTAGTAAAGAGTATGTAGACACTTCTCTAAACACCTTGAAAAACACTTAGGCTTGGCTTCATTTCGTTTATTGCCCTGTATTCAACAAAAAATGTTAGCCAATATACTCTAAGCATTTCTATATGAGTTTCTGGTTCACCAAATTGATTTAAGGAAACTTGACCTTTGTAAGCTCTGTTAACCTCTGGTAGCTGTATGGCTGGAATATCTAAGGGAAGGAGTGGTGAATGAGTGAATTACCACTGGTCACTTCTCAGTAGCATTATCATTCTGGAAAAAAATATTAATTGGAGTTCCCTAATTTGAAGACTCATTTAACTCATTTATTGAGCCCCTGCATTGCACAAGGTACAAGCCTAGGCACTTGGGATAAAAATCCCTGCCTAGGGGAGACGTTTATTTATAGTTTGGGTAACCCAAATGTCATGACTTACTAGACGGGCTATTGCTGTAGCAGAATCAGGAATTAAATGACTTGTGTTTTGTTTGTTTTGTTTTTAACTATGCTAGTTCTATTTCCTAAGTAGAACCTGAGTCGTCTTCTTTTTTTTTTTTAATTAGAGAAGTAAAGTGAAATAGAAGAAGCCACCTGGTGCAGAGCTTGAGTGTGGCTTGTGGAACAGGACTTTCTGGCTTTCCCTTTCCTAAGCTGTGTGGTTTGGGTTATTCTCTGCACCTTTCTGTACCTGACATTCATGAGCTACATGTATGGCAAGGATGACTGTAATGGTACCCAGTTTCTAGGAATGTTGTGAGGATTGACTGAATTAATGTATGTAAGTGCCTAGCAGGTTAGCAAACATCATTATTGGCTATCCAGTCACTTATCTATGTTCATCTCTTACATTCCTGTGACTCAAAGAACACTTCTTCCTTCAAATGTAAAG
This sequence comes from Mesoplodon densirostris, assembly GCF_025265405.1. Lineage (NCBI taxonomy): Eukaryota > Metazoa > Chordata > Mammalia > Artiodactyla > Ziphiidae > Mesoplodon > Mesoplodon densirostris. The sequence continues at coordinate 170,761,750 of NC_082662.1, forward strand.
CCTATCTCTGTTGGTTTCCATCTATAGCAGGCATTAATACAGATAGAAGAGGGGAATGAGAGTAAATTTGGCCATTAATTGCCTTCATTGTTGATTTGCAATTCGATTCATTTACCACTAGAATATTTAGCCACTGGCTACTTTGGTCAAAGGACTCAACTTCTTAACACACAAAATAAGTACAATATCACCATTTTATTTCACCATAAGTTGGTAGCAATGAGAAATGAATTAAGAGCATTAGAATGTTAGGTCAAATGAGAGTATTAATGATTAGGGACATAAATTATTTTTCTAATAATTGCTGCTTTTCTTTTGACTTCAGGAAAACTTGACTAGAGATTGAATTTTGACATTAAACCCAAGAAAATTAAGTTTTGAAGATAATTTCTCTAACTAGAATTTGGCCATGTTACCATGCTGAGCAACAGTTTCAAAGAGAAAGATAATTGGGATTTTTAATGAGCTTTGAAACTTACCAGAAAGATGGGATAAAAGCTATAAAAGATGTGGTATTAGGCAGCGTGACTTTAGATACCTCTTACAGGATACAGCCTAGTGGTAATATCTTTCTTCTCTACTGTGATTAGCCAGAAAATAATCTTTTCCTTATTAGCTTTTCTCCTCATCTCCTTTGAGGAAATACTCCAAGGTCAGTTGTCACCCAATCATAATGTCCCTAGGATATTGACTGATATACTCAAATTTGATTAAGTCAATGGGACAAGTAAGTCAATTCAATACAAGAAACAGGGCAACCACTCATTTTTTTCTTGCCAAGCTATCAGCTAGATTTTATAAAATAAGAGATAAGAGTTCAGAATTGGGTTATGGTGATGCTTCTTTTCAATCCAGTTCTTAAAGCACCATGATTTGATTGTTATCTAGAAATGGAGCCCACCTGCCATATTCATTAGATGGCAACCATAGCTGAATTTTGTGGAAATAATGCCTTGCATTTTATAGAATATGGCCTCTACCAATTGTTATTCCAATACTGTTCAGGCTTTAGGAATCTCCTGCCAAGTTTAAACACTGTGGCACTAAGAAAAGAAAGAGACTCTGGGGAAGAGGAAATGAAATTAGCTTAATAAATCCTAATTTGGAAGGGAGAAAAATGACAAATAGAAGAAAAATGCAAATGGCAGAGAGGCAAATAGTTTCCTCTAATGTCTGTCTCCTGATAATATTTTAGAACCGAGATTATATATGGACAACTAAAGCTGAAAGATGAGTAATAAAAATATCTTGAATTCTACTGGAATATCATGTTCTACATTATTTTTTCGCATTCTTGGGAAAACGAACAAAAATTACACTAATTGCCACAAAAGAAAACTCAATACTGTTACATATAAGTAGAAAGTATACAATCACATTCACTCCAAACTATCTTCTTGTCCTCACCTATCCCTAAGTAACTCCTGAATTTTCAGGGTAGAACCCTTTTTTGGGTGATGGAGGAGACTGTGCCTACAATCCTTAGCAATGATTTCCTGACTGCTGAGCAACATTAGTCATGCATCCTCCTCATGCCCATAAATGGAGGACAAGCCTACACTGATGCTCTCAGATGAATTTAAACAAGGCCTGTTCTGAGAGAACCCTCAGAGCCAGACTGACAACACTCCTGCAGCAAACCCATCTTCAACAGAAGCATGTTTTGTTTCATCGTACGCACGCTAATAGAGGTGTAGAACAACTTGGGATCGCTGTGCACACCTAGGGCTTGGAGCATTGTGGTGTTAAGCTGGGGTGTTGCTCTGCGAGCCAAAGTTGAGGTCCACATACTCAGTGTTAAGAGGTGACTGTATTTTCTTTTTTTAGTTAATTAACTAATTTATTTATTTTTGGCTGTGTTGGGTCTTCATTGATGCACATGGGCTTTCTCTAATTGTGGCGAGTGGGGGCCCACTCTTGGTTGCGGTGCTCAGGCTTCTCATCACGTTGGCTTCTCCTGTTGCAGAGCACTGGCTCTAGGGCGTGTGGGCTTCAGTAGTTGTGGCACGTGGGCTCAGTAGTTGTGGCTCGCAGGCTCTAGAGCGCAGGCTCAGTAGTTGTGGCGCACGGGCTTAGTTGCTCTGTGGCATGTGGGATCTTCCTGGGCCAGGGCTTGAACCCGTGTCCCCTGAATTGGCAGGCGGATTCTTAACCACTGTGCCACCAGGGAAGTCCCTAGACTGTATTTCTTTTGATGAAGAGTTTCCTCTTCGATTAGAGCATTCATTCATTCATTCATTCATTCGTTTATCCATTCATTTACTTCCAAACATCCGGGTGCCTACCTGAGAGCCTGGTATTGGGCTTCAGGCTGGGTAGCCCTTGTGAGAGAAAAATTCAAGTGATTTTCACCATTCAGCCAAGCCAACACAATCTTGGCTAATTTTAGAGCAGGGTTTATGAGAAGAGAATCCGCTTTAATTCTTACTGTCTAACCCACTTACTTATGCCATAGGAAGGCAGTATGACGTGGTAGAAGGAGCAATGGACCCATAATTATAAATCCTGGGTTTAAGTTCCAGTTCCACCAAAAAGAGACTGTGTGACTGTGGGCAATTTACTTAACCTCTCTGGGCCTCACTTTCCTTTTTTGAAAAATGAGTGGGTTGGACTTAAGATTCCTTCCATCTCTAAAATTCTTTTATTCTATATGGTAACACATTCCACAAAGTTTCCTTTGTGACCAGAATTAGTTGGTGATTTCTTAGCTCAAGTTTCCCTTTGCCCTCTTTTATTGTTAAACCAAATATGAACAAGAAGCAATAACATTTTGTCACAGCCAACAAATTGCCCTTCCACTGAATGACCTTTGGAGGTCAGGCCACCCATTGCAATATCTAAATCCAAAGGCAATGGTATGACCAACTTGTGAGCTGGCGGGCTGCCATCCAAAAGGATGGAAATGGTTGTAGGCGGCCAAAATTCTTGGCTGGTACATTTTAATAAACATAGAGAATAAGAACAGCATTTTCCACTTGGATTGCTTAATTTGGTGCCCATACCATCAGAACATTTGCTGTAAGGATAAAGATGATGTGATATATCACTTATTTAGTGCAGGATGAATTAACTTTCACAAATGAGAACTAGGTTATGGAGTCATCTGTAAAGCATTTTTATCCTTGCCTCTTGTCTCTGGCAAGAGGAGATAGTTTGAGTCACTACAGCAACATCTCCACCCCTTTTGGCCCTTTGTAAGAGTTTTCCCTGAAACATAAGCTCTGCTGGATTTACTGTATTGCTATGAATGAACTAAGGCAAATTGGTGTGGATTCTTTGTGGTCAAATATGTCTTAATACTTTTCCAGGATGGTTTGATTAAGTCTTATTATAACTTTTCCAAGAAAAAAGCCTCCACAGCAAATATTCTTTGGCTAATTTGGAGAATATTTGAGGTACATGTGTTTTAATTACATAAATGACAGTGAGTATTTATGATAAGGCAATGAACCTCATAGTTAGTAGCTATGGTTTTTAATTGTGCCTATTGCACACTCATCTGGTTCTTGGGTTCTCTATTTCCGTCTCTACTTGTAATATGGCAACAAAGGCATTTGACTGGCAAGGCTGTTTTCTCTCCAGTGCTTGGAGATCCTTGAATAAAATGCTCTTCTGTGATGGTAAGCTGTAATTAGACATGTGGGTGGAAATTAGTGTTCAAGTACACCATGTTTAAGCAGAGGCACCGTACCTTTTGACTACTTGAGGCCACTCTGGTCCTGTGCCATAGGTCCAGATCACTGAGTATATAAGGCTGTTGGTTTGAGGCTGCAGGTTCCAAAAAGAAAATAACTTGGTATTGAGTCTGAAATGGGGAAGCTTTTTATAGTTAAAACTGGGCCACACAGTTCTATTATAGACAAGTCAGACATTCACCAAGTATGACTATAACTTGTTCACTTTTCTTTTGGAAGTGTAAATGATCTCAACTATCAAAACTGTAATTTGAATTGTGCCTCCATCTTAAAATAAAACACCAAAACTTTTGAATAGGTTCCTGGAGTCATGGCAGGTCTTCCATTTTGGATTAGATCCATCCTAGTCATCTTAAAAAATACACACTCCTCCTCGGGACTACAAGAGGCCTGCAATTTGTCCAGTTTAAGTTTTCATTTGATTTTTGGATTTGCTTTTCGATACCTAAAAACTCCCACAACTATAAATCCTGGCTTCCTGGATGGACTCCCCCCGCTCCCCATGCCATTGACTTTAAATGTTTTCTTCGCCAGCATTTTACGTTTACCTTTTCAAGGTGATTTCAAGACCAAACGAATGACGAAAAATTTAAAACTATCATTATTTGACATCACTCCCAGGACCCCCCGCCCCTCTCTCCCCGCCTCCCGCGGCCGGAATTCCCTTTTTGCTAATGACGATAGAAAGCGGTTTCACGGGCTGCGTTTCTGTTCTTCCATTCCCGCTGCTGCACACGATGCCGCGCGCGTCTCCCGGCGACTGCGTTTCCCCGCGAGTTGGCTGCGTTCTTTCGGGGATGAAGTCATCCCTATACTTGGTGTGTGCATATCAGCTCGTTAAATCGGTACAACACACTGGGATTCCTCGGGAAGAAAAGGAGCGAAGCGAACAATGATGACCATATTTTACATTTATACGCCACCCCTCCCCCCCCCGGAGGACTCGCGGGGAGCGGCGCGCGGCGGGGGCGGGCCGTGAGGCTGGCCGGGATGCCCATCGACTGGCAGGTCCCGGTCCTGAGATAGCAACAGTACGAGCTGAAGACAAGCCCCGCACGAGGGCACCCGGACGGGCAGATCCGGAGTCCCCCGGCCCGGCGCCCAGTCACGCATCCTGGTTGCCGCCTCCTGGCTTCCCAAGCCGGTGGCCGCAGGTCCCGCGCCGGGAGGTCCCGGCGCCCCAGTCTCCGCACTCCGGCGCGGGGGAGGCCCGGGAGCTCCCCCAGTCTCAGGGGAGCGGTAGGCGACCGGGGGGGGGACGACGGCCAAGGACAACCCCGGGGGAGGAACCCTAGCCGGCTGCGGGCGGGGGGTGAGCAACCCCGATCCCAGGGGGCTGGGGAGGCAGGGTGGGAAAGCAACAAAGAGCCTTTGCTAACCCGTAGTCGCCGAGCCCGCTCCCGCCCCTCCCCGCTCTCTGCAGTCCCGCGGGGGGTCCGGCCGGCGGCAGGGGAGCGCCCGGCCCCCCGCCTCCCCTCCCCCCTCACCGCCCCCTCGCCCCCGGGGGAAGGGGGGAGGAGGGCGGCGCCTGCGTGTTCCTCCGCCGCGCGCCCCGCCTCCTCCCGGGCTTCTCGAGGCGATCCCGACTCTCCTCCCGCGGCTGCCGCAGCTGCCGGTTGCACACGGCCTCGGCGGCGGGCGCGGCGAGCGCGGGCCTGTGGAGCTGCGGCCGGGCGCGCGGCCCCGGCGGGCACCCCTCCGAGGGCGGCCGAGGAAGCTCCCGGGGGAGGAGGAGGAGGAGGAGGAGGAGGAGGTGGGGGGCTGTGGCGGCCGCGGGACCCGCTTGGCGCCTCGGCCTCTCCGCCCCCTCCCCAGCTTTTCTTTCGCCCTCTTCTCTCCCACTCCGGGCCGGCGCCTCGGCTTTGTGCGAGGAGATGGTGTAGCCCCGCGGCCGCCCGAAGGAGAAGCTGGACACTTGTCTCCCGGCCCCGAGCTGCGTTCCCGCCCCTGGAGGAGAGACCCCCCTCGGCTCGGCGCCTCCCGCGTCTCCCGGCTGCTGGGGAAGCCTCGGCGCGGCCGACACCATGAGGTGAGGGGCGCGCGGGGCGGGGGCCGGCGGGCCATTGTGCCGCGGGAGCCGCGACCCCGCTCTCCCCGGACCCCGCCTTCCCTCTCCCGGCCCGGCGAGTCTCCCCGGTCTCTGGTCTCTTTCTCCCCCCTCCCCCTTTGTCCCTTCTCATTTCTCTTTCTTTCTTGTAATCCTCCCCAACCCTCTTATGGGGGGGGGTCCTCTTTTCGACGTTGTCCTGTTTTTCCTCAAATGCTCCTCTTTCGCCCAGGATTTCCCTTCCTAAATTTAATTTGCTCCTGGCTCCCTCCCCCCACCAGCCTTGCAAGCCAAACCTGGGAGATGGGGAGGGGTTCGAGAATCGAAGCGTGCATGTTGCTGGGAAACAGGTATTTTTCCGTCTGTATGTAAAAATTCCGTGCACTTTTATAACAAAACTCTCGTGTTTAATTAAAAAAGGGAGAAAAGTTTGAAAGATCTGAAATTCCTGCGGGGAATAAAGTGCTCTGGTAGCGATAGGTGAAAGCTCTGAAAGGTGAAATTTCACGATGGTGGGGGAAGGGAAAGAATTTATTAGGTTTATATTTGGGGAGACACAATGAAAGACTGGGATAAGTAAGTTGTTTGGGGTGTGTAAACGGGGGCGGGAGAGGGATTTGTTTGGAAAACCGTTTTCTCTCCTTCCTCTGTAGCAGCCTGTGTTGCATTGCAGCAGCTGCTTTTTCCTTTTACTCTGTAATCAGTAAGACAGAAGCTAAATTTTTTCAGCCCCAAAGAATTGAAGGTACGGTCGTAAAATATTTTAATTGATACGATGAAACATATGGTGTGATATTTTTCGGTTTTGTTTCTCCAATTGTGTAAGAGAATAAACCATGATGTGGTGTGTCATTCATTGGAGATTTTTTTCAGTCTTTTCTAAGCCTGTTTTGTGTCCCTAACCTTCTCTTTTCGGATTGGTGCAAGACTTCGTGAGAAATGGGACTTGGTAGACTGAAGGCTGATCCATTCTGCGTTATCATCCTTACGGCCTTCCTTTTAGGTTAAACAGTTGTGGATAAAGTAAATTACTCCATTTCTGTCTTCTGGAAGAGATAGTCTTACAGTTCATTTGGATTTGAATCTCCTTTGTGTTAAAAGATTAATGGCTAACCGTTGCCAAGACCTTTATAATGTAATACAATGAGATTTGAATGATATAATCTACACATTCCTGCGCTTTGGCAAGAAAATGTCATGTCATTGGAATTCTTTCTCAATTTAAGTAGTTTTCATTTTAAACTTTTTTTTTCTGTCAAGGTTGAACACTACCACTTTGTTTATATGTATATGTTTTTTGTGGTATAAGCTGTGTTGAGTTTTCACTTCAGCTTACTGTGAATTTGAATTATGTTTTTCTTTAATTCCAAGTTATAGACCTTTATTTGAAGGCTTTAAAAATTGTTTTTAATGCTGTGTTTCTAAGTGACCCTTTTCCTTAGTGATTTCACATGCAAGTTATTTTCAAATATAATGGATCAGTTCGAAATGTAATTATGGCATACGAACCAAAAAACATAATCTTCATAAAATGTGGCTTGAAAAATGCGAGTCATGCATTTGAACGTGGTTTTTTTTATCAAGTTACTGATGTCCTTGAAGACTCAGGAACTATAATAAAACATCCGTAATGTTAACATCGTGTAATACAACATATTGTTGATTTCTGCTTTAAAGATTTAATGCTTATAGGGGTCCTGCAGACAAGAATTTATCAAATTTTTCCAAACTTTGGGTAAAATTTTCTCAACATTGAGGAATGTAAAACAATGAAAGTGGGATATTTTAAAATAAAATGATCGTAAAATTGTCATACTCAGAGATTGTGAACCAAAAAAAAAAAGTTAGAAGTATTCAGTGAAGTTTGATCACTATCATGTATAGTTGTGAGTCTGTCAACAGTAAATTATGTCTTCACTTAAAAGTTCCTTTTCTTATAAAAAGTAACTTGTAATTTTTAAGCTGTTTTCCTGCTCTATTATTAAATGTAGAGAGGAACGAATCACACTGATTCTTTCCAGTAGCATAAATATAGAACATGGTACACAGGTCAGAAAAGTTTGTTCAGGTAGTCTACAGTAATTCTTTGTAGACTAATTGTGAATAATTTAAGAGCAGAAAAGAGGATCAGCTTTTCACTTTGGAAGGCATTGGATTATTTGGTAGGTGGTTTGTACAACTCATATATACACATTTCCTTCGATACCTGTAAAAGCAGGATGGTGTGGTATGAAAGTAAAAGGTTCTTGTGCTGGCTGCAAAAAACTCTGCGATATTTTGGTGCTTAAGAAAGGGCTCTTCAGGTTATATTCGTATTTGACTTAGTCCAAATGATGCTTTCAAGTATGGTAGGACATAAATGTTATGCTAGTCAGTCGAGTCTCTCTTATTTATATTAAGGAGTAGTTCTGATGTTTTAAAGGCCATCCGGAAATAGGAGTGCATGAGTAGGAATTTCCATTTAAGTTGGTCAGAATTCTGAAGAGAGGATATGCTAAATATGTTGGCGGTTTAGGCATTTGTGATAAGATCTTTCAAATGACTGTAATTTCAGGAATAGCACGCTCATTGTGGTATTCCTATAAGAAGGAAACAGAATAATACTGTACATTTCTGAAACAATCTTAACGGCATTCTGTACTTGTAAAAAGCTGTATATAGAATTACTTGTTAATGTTTTGCTTACAGATAAGAATTTAAGAAATGAGAAAGTGTATTTCTTACATAAGACAGTGAAAGGGTTGAGACCCAAAAAACTGGTACTTTAGTTAGTGTAACACCCAACTTTTTGGTTCTGTTCTTATTGTTAATTTATGTAATGTTTCAAAAGTATAAGATTTATGATTGAGGTAGGTGTATATATGTAATATTAATATAGTGTATGCTTTTTAAATGATTACATTTTTACTTAGTTGGTTAGTTACTCAAGATCTTATTTTGGTAGAAAGAGGAGCTTGTCTGATCTAAAATAGTTGCATGTAGCCTAGTGGCTAAGAAGAGCTCAGAAGATTTTGGATTGACATTCTTAGGTCCATATTAAATAGTCCAGGCTTCCACTCACTATTCTGTGACTTTCTCATGGAAAAAGGTGTTGTGGAGTTGTGAGGATTCATCCAAGCCACTTATTAGCTGGATGACCTTGAGCTGATCACATTATTTCACTCATCTGTATTTTAAAATATGTAAAAATAGGGATAATTCTTTACTGGGTATTAAGGATCAAATGATAATGGAAGAGAGTGTGTATTGTGTACTTGTAAGCATTATACAATTATATTACTTCTCTTGTTTTAGGGCTTAGTTCTGTTTTAGACTAGTTATATAAATCTTTTGGGTAGTTAGCTTCACCTCATCCAGTCCAAGTGTGGCAAGAAGGTTTTTTTTTTTAAATAAATTTATTTATTTACTTATTTTTGGCTGCGTTGGGTCTTTGTTACCACGCTGGCTTTCTCTAGCTGCGGTGCGGTGCGTGTGCTTCTCATTGCAGTGGCTTCTCTTGCTGTGGAGCATGGACTTGAGGCGCGCAAGCTCAGTAGTTGTGGCTCGCCGGCTCTAGAGTGCAGGCTCAGTAGTCGAGGTGTACGGGCTTAGTTGCTCCGTGGCATGTGGGATCTTTCCGGACCAGGGCTTGAACCTGTGTCCCCTGCGTTGGCAGGCGGATTCTTAACTGCTGTGCCAGCAAGAAAGTCCCACAAGCCGGTTATGTTTTGCTTATCTACTCCCAATTGGTAGTGACTGCCATGTTGATAAGGACATAGCTGCATTTCTGGGTTTGGTGAGAAAGTGCCATGATTAGTAATGTTTAATTGGGATGAGGGTCCCAGAGAGTGGCAATAGAGTGTTTCCTGGAATGCTCATTATTTAACCATCTGTGATCTAGTCCACCCTTCTTATTTTATAGGTGAGGAAACCGATCTTTAAGTTTCCTTCCTGTGTGTATATTTAGTCTTTGAAGTAGTTGTTGTGATTTTGTTACCTTCATTTAAATTTAATATACATTTTAGAGTGTGGCACAATCAAAGCTCAGAAGATCCAGGGTTTATATGCTGACTTGTTAATGGAGAAAACAGATAAAAATGGAGATAATTCTATTATTTCAAGGATTGTTGTGTCAGATGTCAAGTGAGATACCCATGAAAGGATATAAATAGTCTCTGTGCCCACGGATCTTCCTTTATGCTTGTAGCTTTTGGATGTGTGACTTTCTCACAAACGTTAATTTTAGGGGCAGGAGCCAAATTTGCATTTTTTGGAATGTTAGTGCATTGTATTTAGGCATTGTTTTGCCTTGTAGGTATTAAGTGAACACTTCTTGAATAAGAATGTAGATTAATGAAGAAAATTTACCGGTTTTTACAGTAGTCAAGGTTTTGGATACCTTTTTAGCCCAGTTGGAATAAGCAAAATAAGTGGCAGGCCCATTTGGCTGGTATAGAAGAAATTACATACTGGACTGACAGTTTTGGTTACTTATCCTACACACAGCTTAACTCTGGGGTGACTGTATAACTTGTAAAACACCCAGTCTTTATCATAAGTGTAAGAAGGATTTGGAAAAATGTGATTTCAATTTTTATGCAGTTGTTGGGGAGGAAAAGGATACTTAGTCTCTTCCTGTGCCACTCTCCCCCTTCTTTGAAACTGACAGATGGAACTGAGTGGAAGTAAAAGTTAAAAAGGAGAATCTGAGCTGAGGCTGTACCTCAGTGAATGATTCCCCTAATAAGGGCTTATGAAGTTTTCTAGAATAGAAATCAGGAAGGGAATTCCTTGTCAGACTTTCTGGGAAGTAGTCCTTGATTTATCTGCCTCCCAGCTCTCCCTTTGTGTTACTATGTACTTTGCATGTTTTTTGGCCATTGCATTTATTACATTGTTTTATAATGATCTGGGTCTATCTGTCCCTCTTCATTGTAGGCTCCTTGAGGGTAGGACAGCGTTTTTATATTCACGGTACCAGCAAAATAGTAGGCAAATAGTGGGTGCTCATGTAAATGCTTAACTTTGAGGTGTCCTTTTCCAGAATCTATGTACTAACAATAACCACCACCATTTTTGGAGCACCTGTAGTGTTCTAGAAGCTTGCTGGGTATTATAGGATGTAAAATAGTATTTGGCATATAGTAAATGTTAATAAAGTTATTTAATGGAAAGAAACAAAAACAAGCATCCTGACCACAGGAATAGTGTTCAGAAACAAATAGAGTATGTTTCTCACTCAAACACAAAGCTCAGAAGTGGCCAAAAAGAGTCAAACTCAGGGGCTTCCCTGGTGGCGCAGTGGTTGAGAGTCCGCCTGCCGATGCAGGGGACACGGGTTCGTGCCCCGGTCCGGGAGGATCCCACATGCCGCGGAGCGGCTAGGCCCGTGGGCCATGGCTGATAAGCCTACGTGTCCGGAGCCTGTGCTCCGCAACGGGAGAGGCCACAACAGTGAGAGGCCCGCGTACCGCCAAAAAAAAAAAAAAAAAAAGAGTCAAACTCAGGTTTGTCTAACTCCAAAGCCCTTTTGGAGGATACCGGGTTTCCTTGACTTTCTCATTAAATTCTCCATTAACAGAATGGCCATCATTCTGTTTTTTAGTCTCTTTGATCATGGGACTTGCAGATATTTTTGAGCAACAAGCTTATGCATGTCTATTGGTTTACCTTATTTCTGCTCTACTTAATGACTGCTTTGTTTTGATTCTTAGTAGTGCTTAAAATACCAATAATTGGATAGTTTGTGATATTTATGAAGGAGGATGTATTAGCTTAGGATGCTGTAAGAAAATCCCACAGGAATTTATTTTCTTAAAGTTCTGGAGGCTGGAAATCTTGAGATCAGTGTGCCATTATGACCAGGTTCTGGTAAGGCTCTCTTTACTGGCTTGCAGACTGCCATCTCCTTGGGCACCTTCTACTATGTCCTCACATGGCAGAGAGCGAGAGCGAGAGCGAGAGCGAGAGCGAGAGCGAGAGCGAGAGCGAGAGCGAGAGCGAGAGCGAGAGCGAGAGAGAGAGAGAGAGAGCGCGCGAGAGCGAGAGCGAGAGCGAGAGCGAGAGAGAGAGAGAGAGAGAGAGAGAGAGCGAGAGAGCGAGAGCGCGAGAGCTCTCTCTCTTCTTACAAGGTCACTGATCCTATTGGATTTGGGCCCCACCCTTATGAACTCATTTAACCTTAATTACCTTCTAAAAGCCCTGTCTCCAAATATTGTCACATTGGGGGTTAGGGCTTCAACATATGGATTTTTGGGGGGGAAATAATTCAGCCCACAGTAGAAGATACCCAGATTTTTTTTGTCAGTGGATATAACTGATGGAAGAAATGAATCTGTATAATGCTTAGATGATTTATAGATTGGTTTTATTAAGTAAGTCTACATGAAGAAATCATTTACTAACAGGGAATGATTTACACAAGAGACCTCTTATATTTTCTAGAAATTTCTGTATGCTGGAAGCTTCTGTTTTATAATGATTCTAATAAACTTAGTTAACATGTACTTTTCCAAAGAATCCTTTTGGTGTAAAGCAGTCAGTGCGCGTATATTTCAGTGCAGAGGTTGCATGGAAGAGGGTAAAGAGGACAGGCTTTGAAGTCAACCTGAGTTCAAATTCTATTTTGACGTTTATGAACTAAGTGATTCTTGAGTAGGTTACAAACAGTTTTTGAGATATGAATTCCTTCTGTAAAATGGAGATGCTTTTTGCATTACAGAGTTGTTAGGAAAATTAAGTCAGAAATTATATAAAACCCTGGCATAGCATTTGGCATGTAAAATGGGTTTGAGAAGAGTAAATCCCCTACTTCTATGAAAGTCTGACATCTCTTAAGTTTATGTTAAGAATGTGAAAAACGATGTAAAATGGTGCAGCTGCTTTAGAATCAGTGTGGTAGTTCCTCAAATGCTAAACATAGAGTTACTAGATGACCCAGCATTTCCACTTGTCGGTATACACCCAAGAGAAATAAAAACATATATTTGTGCAAACTGTACACAAATGTTCATGGCAGCATTACTCATAATAGCCAAAAGGAACATGGATGGAAACATGCTAAGTGAACGAAGTCAGACAGAAAAAGCCACTTATTTTATGATTCCATTGATACGATATGTCCATAATGGGCATATCTATAGAGACAGGAAGTAGATTAATAGTTGCTACGGTCTTGAGATAGTGAAGGAGGAGTGGGAAGTGAGTGTGTGCAAAAGGGTTCCCTGACCCCATTCTACTCTGTGTGTGTGTGTGTCCGGGGCGGGGGGAGGTTGGGGGCTTCCCGAAACCAACAGGCAATTCCCAGATGCCATCAGGGTGTCTGAGAATTCATCTCAACCCTGACACTGTCTGCCTGGAGATAGAATGAGATTCCAAGGGTAAAGGGCTCAGTCCCACAAGACCCACCCTCCACTTCAGAGGTGAGTTGCAAGTCCAGGTTGTCACCTGTACTTCTGACCAACTGGCTGTGAATCAGAGGGTCCCCACAGCTCCCTCCTCAGGTGTGGTTAATTGGCTAGAACAGCTCACAGAACTCAGGAAAACTTGTTTACTCACTAGATTACTGATTTATTATGAAAAGATTATATTAAAGAGTAGGAGCCAGATGAAGAGCTGCTAGACAGGGTGAGTTCCTGAACAAGGGAGCTTCTGTCCTCGTGGAGCTTGGGGCCGGCACAGTGGCACGTGGAAGTGTTCTGGTTCCCCAGTGTGGAAGCTTTCAAAAAAGAGAGCCTAAAAGGCTGTTCTTTTGTTTTTTGTGGAGGCTTCTTTACATAGTCATGATTGACTGAATCATTGGCCAGTGGTGATTGATTCAACTTCCAGCCCCTCTCTTCATCCCTGGGGACGGGGTGGGGTAGGGGCTGGGACTGAAAGTTCCAACCCTCTAATCACTTGGTTGATTCTCCTGGCACTAGCTCCCATCCTTAGGTGCTTCTGAAAGTTACCTCATTCACATAACCAAAAGACACCTTTATCACTCTCTACACATAGGAAATTCCAAGGGTTTTGGGAGCTGTGAACCTGGAACTGTGGAGGAAGACCAAATATATATATATCTGAATGACCAAACATATATCTTACAAATCACAGTGTGTATGGGGTTTCTTTCTGGGGCGATGGGAAATGTTCTAGAATTAAACAGTGATGATAGTTGCACAACCTTGTAAATACACTAAAAGTCACTGAATTGTATACTTTAAAATGGTGAATTTTATGGTATGTGAATTATGTCTCAACCTCCACTCCCCATCCTTGGATTATTATTTTCACTTATGCACTAGAGTAAATAATACCGGAAGATGGTCTTGTTTGCTTTACATTGTTTCTGACATTTTTGTTACTTTGGACTAATATTTTAAATTGACATCTTCATGTTTTCTAAAGAAGAGATATTGAAGGTAGAACCGTTGGGCTTTTCTCTTTAGGGAACCAGGCAGGTAGGAGTGGTGAAGTGGAAACATTAATTAGTGGTGCCTTTGAGAGGCCTAAACAAATTTTGGAGTCATATATTTGTGCTCAGGTAGCAGCCATCTCTCTGGTAGCCCTGTTATAAGCAAGAATGACTAAGGTCACTGATTATATCAGTGAAGCAAATCCATCAGAATCTTCAGAAAACTGTTCAAACCAGGTAGTGTTTTTTTTTTTTGGGGGGGGGGGTCTGTTTACAGTAATCTCAAATACCAAAGAAAGGTTTTGTCTTTGGGAAATGAAGCAACCTTGATGACATTTTTTTGCCCTTCTAGAACATCTGGTTTTGGCAACCAGTACATCTGATGATAATGAAGTCAAAATGACTAACTGTGCTTCAGAGGTCTTCAATCTATCCTTTTTGGTATCTGTTATTGTATGTGTCAACTTGGTAGGGAAGAAGATTCATAAAGAACCTCAGAACATAAAGTGAAATAAAATGAATAGCTCTTTAGGTCAAATCTCAAGGGAGTCCAAATTGTTTGTCTAACAGTGCAGTGAAGGGATCTTTCTGTGCAGGTTTTGTAATGATAAAATTGGTTATATTTGAGTGTCTGCTTTGCTCTGAGATGTCCCTTCCTCTCCTCTCCCAAATTCTTGTCTCACATTCGACTAGTATCACAAGCAAATTGTTCATTTTTTAACAATTTAAGATTTACGAATCATAAGTTTTCATTTCAGTTATTTTGATCTCTTTTTAGTCTCTTTAATCTTTTATTTGCAGTATTTTAAGAAAATGAACCAGTTTACTATTATCCAAATAAATGTCGGGTCAGTGTTGTTTTATAGAATTACTTTTTTTCTTTCACTATAAAGCAGTACAGGTTTTGCATAGATTTTAGAAGGTATGGAAAGTATAAAGATTTTAATAACTTAAGTCCAAAGCATCTAGAATTTTGATATTTTGATGTATAGCTTTCTAGACTTTCTGTAATGCACATAGGCAGCCATAAATGTGCTTGTGTGTGTATGAGTATGTTTTAAGTAAGTGAGATCATACTATTTAGAAGTGAAATTATGTTCTGTATTTTGTAACTGGCCCCTTTCCACATCTTGTCACTAAATAGAAATCTAAATAATTTTAAGTGACTGCACAGTGTTCTCACTATGCTTGGAGTGACCTTAATCTCTTAGGGATAGACTTTTAGATTTTTTTTTCATTATTTTTGTTATTATAAAAAACACTGCCATGAACATCTTTGGGTATATATCTTTGTACACCTGTGTATCATATTTTATATCTGCACAGATACTTATATTTTAGCATACATTCCTGGAATTAAAATTGAGGACTAGTATTTATTTTTCCCCTTTCTTTGACTTTTTTCTGTCAGCAGGTCCCATCACGTCACCCTCCCCTTGCTTCTCTCCATCTCACTGACACTGCTCAAATCCAGGCCACTGTTAACGCTCACTGGAACAATCAGTATCTCCTCACTTGCATTCTTGTCCCCCATTCTCTATACATCAGTTAAACTGATCTTAAAGTGGAAATCCGATAGTGTTCTTCGCTTGCTAAAGCCTTCAATGCCACCTTAGTGCTCTTAGGATAAAACCCAAATTAATAATAAAAGCAAAATTATTAGTAGGTCCTGCCTGATCTGACTATATTCTAGTTCCTAGCATAGGCCTCTGAGTATGCAATAAGTATTTGAGTGAATAATAAATGAAATTACCAGACCAGAGGGAATTTTATCAGTTTTTGACACACATTACCAAATTAACAACATGGATGAGAGTGCCAGTTTCACCACATTGTGATCAACTCAAGCCATTATTGGCCTTTTTAATCTTTGCCAATCTGATGGCAAAAGGTGTTATCTCATTGTTTTAATTTGTATTTCTTTGATACTAGAGTTGGACATTTCTTCATGTGTTTACTGGACATCTCTGTTTTTGTGTGAATTGTCTATATCCTTTGCCTGTTTTCCCATTGGGATGTTTAGTTGTTCCTGTAATGATTTATACCATCTTTAATAAGTAACCCTTTATGGTGTAGCTATATTGATATCATACCAGTTATCTAATGTGGTATTACAAACCGCCTCAAAACCTAGTAAAACGTGTGAGTTGGCTGGGCAGTTCTGCTGGTCTCACCTGGATTCACTCATCTTTTCATTCCCTGACTGGGTTCACGTGGTGTGTCTGTCTGTCTCTCACTTAGTAATAGCAGCCTTCCATTAGATCATGCCCCAGTGTTCAAGCTTTTATCAAACTTCTGCCTGCATCCTGTTCCCTTAATCTTCTTGGCCAAAGCCAGTTACATGGTCAAGCTCAGAGTCAGGGTGGGAGAAGAAGACACAAGGGTGAATCAAGAGGTGTGACTGTTGGGTGCTGTGATGTAAAATCAACAGACGTATCTTATAAAGAAATTTATCACTTGTCTTTTAATTTTGCTTTGGTAAACAAACATCAAAATTTCCTGTCAGATCTGTTGGTTTTACCTTTATAGTTTCTGCTTTTGGTGTCATGCCTTTCCCAACCTAAAATTATATTAGTATTTACCTACATTTTTTACTATTACTTTTTGGTTTATGGTTTCATTTATGTTTAAATTTAAGCCGTCTGAAATTTGTTTTGATGTAAGATGGGAGGTTAGTATTTGACAAAATATCACATATTTAGTCCTTTGTCATTTGTTGAATAATCTGTCTTTTCCCATTGATTGGAAATGCCACACTCATTGTATGCTGAATTCCCATAAATACTTGGTTCTTTTCGGACTCATGAGTTACTTGTCTAATTCTTTGTTACTACCTCGCTGTCTTAATTACTTTGAGTCTGTAGTATATTTTAATTTCTAGGAAGGAAAGTTACTGTTCATTTTCTTGTTTTTCAAAACTTTATTTGCTATTCTACTTACTACATTCTTTTAGATTAGTTTTGGAATCATTTCATCAATTAAAACGAAAATGAAATAAAAAAGAAAAATTGCACCCCGAAACCTGTTGGAGTTTTGATTAGAATTGTGTAAAATTAATGGATTAATAGGGGTAGGGGAGAGAATTGACCCCTTTATAATACTGAGTTTTTCATTCTTTTTTCTCCTCCATATATTCAGATTTTTAATTTCATCTTTAGTAAAGTGCATCAACACTTCAGTTTCTAGTTTAGTAGGTTTGATATGGTACCTTTAAAAAGTTCTTACATATTTAGAAATTAAACTTTCAGCTTATTTTTACTCTAAGTATATCTGTTCTCATTTTTGTCTTAATTTTATTTAAAATGTTTACTTGTATTTAAACATAAAGCCTGTGATTTAAAAAAAGTTTTTTCCTTCTCCAATAACTCAGTTCCAATGTTGGCATTTATGTTCCTCAGTTTTCTTAGATTTTGGAATGTAATAGCTAATGGTTACTGAGTACTTACTGCCTGCAATATCAATACTTCCCATATTAACCATTTAATATTCCTCTTATAACTTATAAGGTAGGAACAGTTGTTATTCCCCTTTTATAGATGAGAAAGCTGAGTCGCAGAGGGTTAAGTAACTTGCCCAGGGTCACGCACTGGTAAACAGCAAACTGGGATTCCATCCCAGGCAGTCTGATTCCAGAGCCCATGCTTTTAACCAGTATGCTTGGGTCTCTCATTCAGACATGAACTGAGGTCTGTGTTTGAATTTTTTAAGTGTTGATGTGTGAATGAATAATTTACTTTTTCTTTGTGATTTCATCATATAAGGAAGGGTTCTTTATTTTCTGAAAATAATTGGTACAAGAACAAGGCCATGTAGGATGAATTGACCTAGAATAGGAGTAACATTTCAGAGATAGCAAGGGTGGGGAGAAAAGACTTTACTTGGGTTTAATCTTGAAAAATGAAACAAAATTATGGAAACATTCATGTTATAGTTGCTACGATGTGTTAAATTCTTAAAATGGAAGAAGAATGAATCAAGTGTTGGTTGCTTGTTTTGCATAATTTTTCTTTAAAAATTGCAAGATCGCATGAAACTATATACTTCGTGTAATGATGGACTTTTCTAGTATGATCCTAAAGAAGTCCATTTTTGCCAAAATATTCAAAGGCTTCATTATCAAAGCCCACTTATATTTTCATATTATTTTCTTTTGCCCTCCTATTATCTCATCTTCATTAGCTTTCTCCAATTATTTGCTCATGTTATCTGTTCAAATGCTTTCAGGGGCAAGTATCAGACTTAAAGTACTTAAACGTTAAGAACATTTACTATTTCATATAATTGGAAGTCCCGATAAAGAGTGGGCTCCAGGCCCACTACACTCAGTGGCTCATGGATGTCTCTGAGAATCCAGGTACATTTTGCCATCTTGAGTATCCATTTCATCTTCACACAGGTAGCAAGCAGGCCATGGGATTTCTAGGCTTCACATTCAGAACTAGCAACTCTTACAGGAAAGAGGACCATCTCTTCTTTTGTTCCTTTTTTCCCCTCTTAAGGTATAATTTACATACAGCTAAATGTATTAATCATAAATATATCTACAGGTTGATGGATATTTACTACATATACACATCTGTGTAGCTACCAACCAGGTCAGGATACAGAACATATCGAGTACTTTTCATCCCATTAAGTGCCCTTACGTTCCTTCCCAGTCAGTGTCCCTCTCCAATTTTCATTTCTGCCAGTGGCTTTGCCAATAGTTGGAAACAGTTCTCATCATTTTTAGTGACTTTGTAAAGCCCTGCATCTTTTGGAAGCTTTGCACTTCTACTTTGTACATGATACTCATTGTGTTGCTTTGTCATTGAAATACCTGCCATCTTTGAGAGACTGACAGGGCAAAGGTGAAGTGGACTGACAGAGGCTCCTGTTACCGTAGGACAGATGTTTGACAGGGATGAATTTTATAAGTTGTCAGTTCATTAGTTTTTCTGGTGTGTGTGTGTGAGGATGACTTTGCTTCCCTGGGCGACCTGGCAAGTTGTGGGAGTCTGGCAATGAATCATATTAAGACCCCTGAACCTATTTTGGCCTATGTTACATTTTTACATATGTGTTGCTGTATTTTCTAATTTATTGCATTGGCGTATTACCCCATCCAGTATGTGATCTATGCAGCAGTCAGGTCTTTCTGAAATTCAGATTTTATCAGCTCAGTCTTACCTCTAAAACACTCAGTGGCTTCCCATTGCTCTTAGAAGTAATACCAAACTCTTCATTATCATGGCCTACGTCCCACATGGTTCCTCTTGCTCTGTGATTCCAAAGTTAGTAAAATGGCCCAGTAAGGTGAATCCTCAAAAACCAGTTACAGGGAATTCCCTGGCGGTCCAGTGGTTGGGAGTCTGCATTTTCACTGCTGTGGGCCTGGGTTTGATCCCTGGTCGGGAAACTAGGATCCAGCAGGCAGTGCAGCGCGGCCAAAAAAAAAAAAAAAAAAGGAAAAGAAAAAAAAAACCCAGTTATAAAAAAGTCAAGATGTGCATGGACATACCCATTCCCTTATGCTTACAGTTTAGTGGGGGAGGAGGCATTAATCAGTTTGGTACATGGTATTGTGAGGGTAGAGACTTTCATATATTTTTGTTTGATTCCTTTTTAAATAATGTCATGTGCAAATAATATTTTAAAATTTTGTCTAGTATGTATGCCTTTTAATTACAGCAGGTTGCCAGTGTTATTTTATATTGCTTTAGTATTTTGTTATACCCGTTTATTATTTTTTTCAAAGCATCTACTTTAAGGGAAATTCCTCCATCATCTTTTTATATTCCTCTGGATACGGAAGTTTTTCAAGGTGGTTTCATTTGGGGAGGAGATAGGTCTAATAGAATCATCATTGGCTTCAAAGCTTTTCTGCTCTTTACTGACTGTGAGACCTTGGCTGTGCCCAATCTCAATTTCTGTTTCTGCCAAATGGAATTAATAATCCATTGCCTTGTTTTGTGGTTTGCCATAATGTATTTAGAGAATTTATGGATTTAGTGTATTCTAGCTATCGTTTTCTTTGTGTTGCACCATAACTTTCTTTAAAAAATGAAGTTCAAGCTCCTGAATGTTCTTTTGCCTTTTTCTTTAACTTTTAATGTGAAAGACTTCTTATTTTAGGCACTCTAAAAGCAAGGAGCTAGTTAAGTTCTTAAAGAACCTATATTTTAAAATGTTTTAAACTTTGTTAAAATGAATCTTTAAAAAGCAGACCCCCTGAACTGTGGAACCGTTATTTGTATCACTAGGAACCAGCCCCCTTTCTCGCGCAGTGGCCACCTCAAGTCTCTCACTCTACCTTCCTTTCATATGCTTGGTTCCTACTTTGTCAGCTATTCTTCCCAAACTTCCTCCTAAAAAACCTTCACCTGCACTCTGTAGCACACAGATGTCTCAACCTGGCATTCAGGGTCCTCTGCAAAACATTCCAGCCATGCCTGTCCATACACCCCACATGAATTCATTTCACAGTGGTCTGCTGCTTGTTCCCCAAAGGTTCTGGTGGAATTTTGGTCTCATTACTTTTGTTCTGTCTTCTGGAAAGCTGCCTTCTCTGTGCTCACTCAGACTCACTCTTGCTTCAGTTTCCTCTGCTAGTTTATGTCTTTAGTTATTACTCCAGGCTAAGTCTCTCTTATTGAACTCAGATCATCTGTTGACTGTTCAGCTCACTTGGTACTTCAGACCTAAAATTTTCCCTCAAAAAATCAAGCGTGAGCTCCCTTTACTCATGGCACATTTCCCTAAGCACTTTGTAGCATGCTGGGTACAATCAGGGACTTCCAGTAACTTTAAAAAAAGAAATATAAAAATTAAACTCATGATTATTGAGTGTTTTAGGCCTTCTCATTTTAATTCTCTAGATAAATCATCTGATTTTCAAAGGTATTAGGTAGTAGTTCGCACAACTTAATATTAAACACAGTATGTTTTTATACTCCTTTAATAAAGCTATGTAAAGGTATGGATAAGTGGTGGTAATGATATTTGGATTAAAAAATTTAATATTTACTTGAAAGCATAAGGACCAACACATCAAATATGTGTGTGTGTGTGTATATATGTGTATATGTATATATATACTTTTTCCTACCTGGAAATCTTATACAAATAAGAATTGTGTCATCCAGTCAGCAAGCCTGTTTCCCTTCAAAAGATTAACTGTTGTAGTTCTTTCTATCTGAGTATGTAAAAAGTACTAAACTTAGAAACTAATTCAGTAAGGTTTTTATACAGATCATGGATACAGTGATGAACTAGGCAGTTTATTTTTTGTGACCTCCAGATCTAATCTTTCCCTTCCCCCATTTTCCTAAATGTTCCCATAATTTCTGTATCAATAAGATTCTCTAGAGAAAAGAACTAATATTTATTCATTCATTCATTTAAAGAAACTGACTTACATGATTGTGGGGGCTGATTAATCTGAAATTTGTTATGCAGGCTGGCACACTGGAAACTCAGACAGGAGTTGATGTTGTACCTTGAATCTGAAATTTGTAGGGCAGGCCAGTAGGCTGGAAACTCAGAATTTTTATGTTACAGTCTTGAGGCAGAATTCCTTCCTTGCCTCTTCTAGCTTCTGGTGTGTGCTGGCAATTCTTGGCATTTCTTGGCTTACAGATGCACCACTCTAATCTCTGCTTCTGTGGTCATAGGTCTGTCTTTTCCCTGTGTGTCTCTGTCTTCACATGACGTTTTTCCTCTTTTAAGGAGACTAGTCATACTGGATTAAGGGCCCAGCCTACTCCAGTGTGATCTCATTGTAACTAATTACATCTGCCATGATCCTGTTTCTATTCTAAGTAAGATCACATTCTGAGGTACTGGGGGTTAGTACTTCAACACACCAACTCTAGCCTGAGTTTCCCATTTGGGTATGGACCACGACTTTGGTCTCATTCACCTCTCACTTTAATCAGTTGAGCTAACTGCCCCAGATGACAGATACAGAGGGTGACATGCATACATTAAATATAAGTACATGCAAAATATCCACAGTAAAGCTACTAGAACTAATGAATGTATTCAGTAAAATTGCAGGGTACAAGATCAACGTGCAAAAATCAGTTGTTTCTATACACCAGCAATGAGCAATCTGAAAAGGAAATTAAGAAAGCAATTTCATTTACTATAGTATCGAAAAGAATAAAATACCTAGGAGTAAATTTAACCAATGAGATGAAAGACTTGTATACTGAATGTTACAAAATATTGCTGAAAGAAATTAATGAAGACCTCAGTAAATGAAAAGACCTTCTGTGTTCATGGATTGAAAGATTTAATATTGTTAAGGTGATAGTAGTACCCAAAGTGATCTACAGATTCTGTACAATCTCTGTCAAAATCCTAATGGTGTATTTTTGCAGAAATAGAAAAACCCATCCTAAAGTTCATATGGAATTTCAAGGGACCCGGAATAGCCAAAACAGTCTTGAAAAAGAACAGAGTTGGAGGGCTCATATTTCGTGATTTCAAAACTTAATACAAAGCTGTAGTAATCAAAACAGTGTGGTACCAGCATAAATTAGCCCTGTAGATGGATGGAGCAGAATAGAGAGCCCAGAGGTGAACTCACATTTATGGTCAGTTGATTTTTTGACAAGGTTGCAAAGACCATTCAATGGGGAAAGGATAACTTTTTCAACAAATGATGCTGAGAAATCTGTATATTCGTAGTTCTTTTGAAAGAGTTTAGTATTTTTTCCTATAATATGAATGCCTACATCTAAATCAGGGTTTCTCAGCCTTGGCATTATTGATATTTGAGGCCAGATAATTCTGTGTTGTGGGCGCCATCTTGTGCATTGTAGGGTGTTTAGTAGTATCCCTGCCTCTACCCACCAGATGCCTGTAGCTCACCGCTAACTTCTCTTCCTAGTGAAATTTTGCATGGGGGAGAAATCACCCCAGTTGAGAATTATTACTACTCTAAATTCTAAAATGTCAGGAATTATTATATAACTTTTAAACGTTTTAAAAATATGTTCAGTTTATTTATTTATTTATTGGCTGTGCCGCACAGCTTGTGGGATCTTAGTTCCCCGACCGGGGATTGAACCCACGCCCTCAGCAGTGAAAGTGTGGAGTCCTAACCACTGGACCGCCAGGGAATTCCCTTAAATGTTTTATGTTTATTTTTAAAATAAATTTATTTAGTTATTTATTTTTGGCTGCGTTGGGTCTTTGTCGCTGCACGCAGGCTTTCTCTAGTTGCGGCGAGTGGGGGCTACTCTTTGTTGCAGTGTGTGGGCTTCTCATTGCGGTGGCTTCTCTTGTTGTGGGGTACGGGCTCTAGTTGCACGGCCTTCAGTAGTTGTGGCTCGCGGGCTCAGTAGTTGTGGCTTGCGGGCTCTAGAGCGCAGGCTCAGTAGTTGTGGCGCACGGGCTTGGTTGCTCCACGACATGTGGGACCTTCCTGGACCAGGGATGGAACCCGTGTCCCTGTCCCCTGCATTGGCAGGTGGATTCTTAACTGCTGCGCCACCAGGGGAGTCCCTGTTGTATATTTAAATGAAAAAAAAGTGACTTTTGCTGTTTCTTTTTTTTTTTTTTACATCTTTAATAGAGTATAATTGCTTTACAATGGTGTGTTAGTTTATGCTTTATAACAAAGTGAATCAGTTATACATATACATATGTTCCCATATCTCTTCCCTCTTGCGTCTCCCTCCCTCCCACCCTCCCTATCCCACCTCTCCAGGCGGTCACAGAGCACCGAGCTGATCTCCCTGTGCTATGTGGCTGCTTCCCACTATCTATCTACCTTACGTTTGGTAGTGTATATGTGTCCATGCCTCTCTCTCGCTTTGTCACAGCTTACCCTTCCCCCTCCCCTGCAGTTTTACATTAGAGAAAACCAATGCTTAAGTGACTTAGCTAAAGTCACATGGTCTAAATGACACCTGAGATTCAAATCAAAATCCTGCATAAATCCAAAGACCTTGCTGTTAATACTTTGGCCTCTAACTGTTCTACCTTTCAGTGCTGCTTCTCAGATTTCACTTTCCATCCTTAAGATCACATCCAATAGTGTCTCAACTTTCATCTTGGAGTTTGTATAGGAAGGAAGTGATGGGAAATGCAGCAGATTGGACTGGATTATAAAATCCAGTAAGGCTTTGAATAACAGGAAAGGAATGAAACTAATATGCCTCGTATTTCTATACACTTTTTCTTCTAGTCCTTACAGCTACTCCCTAGGGTAGGTATCACCCTCATTAATGCCCTTGGCTGAGAGTACATGGCTAATAAGTGGTGGAACCTGTCCGTGAACCCAGCTTTGTCTCACTTCCATACCTGTATGCATTTTACCCTATGTCTTCAAAATGGTTTGAACTTTTCTGGTGGATTAGTGACTTCTAATTTGTGGGCTCTGGGGGCAGCTGTGGGATTATTGTAGGGAGATAACTTGAACCCCTGTGCGCACCAAGCTTTGTAACCCAAAGATGCCTGCCTTCATATATGTTATATTTCAAGTATGTAGGCGCTTTTATAATAAGATACAGATTTATTTAAAAAATAGTAAATTTTAAGTACTTTTTTTTTTTTTTTTTTTTTGCGGTACGCGGGCCTCTCACTGCTGTGGCCTCTCCCGTTGCGGAGCACAGGCTCCGGACGTGCAGGCTCAGCGGCCATGGCTCACGGGCCCAGCCGCTCTGCGGCATGTGGGATCTTCCCGGACCGGGGCACGAACCTGTGTCCCCTGCATCGGCAGGTGGACTCTCAACCACTGCGCCACCAGGGAAGCCTTCTAAGTACTTTTAAATCACATTTTCTCAGTCAACCTGTATTAAAAGTAGAATTTATGAATTTAAAGGGCCTTCCTATCTTAAAAAAGGCTGAGAACCACTGTTGTAAATTGATTTTATGTGTATTTGATCTGTTTCTTAGGTGGGGCTTGGCAGCCATTTAACTTTCTCAAAAGAAGGGGATATCCCAAAACAATGCAAGTATTAAAGATACGGCAAGGATAACTGCAAACTTTAAATTTTTGTTCTTTAGATGAAGACTTCTGTAAAAAAAAAAAAAAGTTACTGGTTACTATATAGGCAAATCCATAAAAATAGTTCAAATAAATTTTAAGTAGGAGAAAATTTAAATTGTTAGGAAATTATAGCCCTTGCTCTTATAAATTAGGATTTTTTGAAAATAAACTGAAAGGATCAAATTACTTCTTTTAAATTATGAAACAAAAGGTATGTGGTATGCTATTACATAGGATTTTTAAAAAACAGCTCTTACAGATGATGGTTTTAAAAGAGAAGTTCAAATTTAAGTAGCAGTTTTATTCTAGCACATAGAGAAACATTGAGAGTGAAGGCATACCAATACATTCAAGTTGTAAATAGGCTGGAATTTGATTCTGTAGTTTTAGAATTTATATCATTAGGCTTCTGATGTTGGTAGTAGTCTCTGCAAATTTGTTTTTGCATGTTTTCTCAGCCTCTATGGGGTTAACTGTGGCTTGGCAAGCCAAGAAAAGGAGTTCTGTGCTGTTTTCAGACTGCAGGATCTTGTTGCTATGCAACAAACGTTGTCAGTCAGCATAAGGTATAGTAAATTGGTATTCTCTGTCCCTTTTCACCACATGCTCATTTTGTAATCTGAGAGAAGTGGTTTCGGGCTATTTTGCAAGGTTTTATTTTAAAACAGGCATTTAAAGACTTTTGTTGCTTTTTGTAATTGGGTACATTTAAGGTCTGTGAAGTTTTTCTGTTCTTGTGTAGTAGATACACTAAAATGCTTGTGTTCAAAGAAAGGGTTTTATAGATCTGTTTCTGAGTAGTTTCAGGTTAGAGCAGTATTTTTGTTCTGGTACTGTGAGAGGGATGATACTGCTACTTCCAATGAGTAAATTTTTGCTTGAAAATTCAAGTTAAATAATTTGAACATCAGAGCTTTACCATAGCACAACATATTATTTTATAATTTATTTTTGAAAAGTATGGACCCTGAAGTTGGTATCAGCATCCCTTAATTGATAAAGTATTTTTATAGGAATCCTAAACTTGTATAAAATCTCCTGTAGAATCTGATAGTTTATATTCTTCCAGGGGAAATTAAAATGTTTCAATAGCAAATGGGTAATTGATAATAGCCTTTTCCTAAAAAAGGGGGTAAAGTATACAAAACATAAAATTCACTATATTAATCATTTTTAAGTGTACAGTTTCATGGCATTAGGTATATTCACATAGTTGTACAAACCATCATGTCTCCATCTCTGGAACTGAATAATAGCCTTTTGCATCCATTTAGTAACTTAATCCAGGCCCTCTTCTAAATGCTTTAGATAAATTAACTCATTTAATCTTTATAACAACCCTATAAAGGAAGTATTTTTTTTATGTTCCAGATGAGAAGACTGAGGCACAGAGAAGAGCACACACTAGGCATGAGTGGAGCTGAAATTCAGATCCCAGCAGTCTAGCTCTTCTGTGCTCTCAGCCACTATGCTGTGTTGTCCTCTTTTGGAATTACTTTCATTTCTGTTTAGTGGTAGGAGCAATGATTTTTTTTTTTTTTTTTTTTTTTTTGTGGTACGCGGGCCTTTCACTGTTGTGGCCTCTCCCATTGCGGAGCACAGGCTCCGGACGCGCAGGCTCAGCGGCCATGGCTCACGGGCCCAGCCGCTCCGTGGCATGTGGGATCTTCCCGGACCGGGGCATGAACCCGTGTCCCCTGCATCAGCAGGCGGACTCTCAACCACTGCGCCACCAGGGAAGCCCGAGCAATGATTTTTTTAAAAAAATTACTTTTTGTAGTTTATTCAAGTAAAGTTAACATACTTTAACAGCGTTACAGACTATTAATTTAGTTTGGCCATATTTTAGGCTTTTTTCCTAAATATTTAAGAAGGATGTAGTTTGTATTGTATTATGGTTAATTGCATATAAAATTATGTATGTTTTGGTTAATCATATAGAAAAGATTTAATTCCCCTTTTCAGCTTGTTTCTGGACCATTTACCATGCTGTTCCTTCCAGTAGAGTGTATGGAGTATGCAGATTATTTTCTGATAGTTTAATACTAACATAAAGGAAGGTACATTGTTACTAAAGAATTCTAATGTGATGCCATTTAAAACCTAAAGCCAGTTGGTGTTGGATCATCTGCTTCTTAGTATTTTCTAAATTCATGCTGTTTATATTTCATGGATAATCTGGAGTTAATTATGTATTGGCAGAGTAAAGAGCAATGGGCAAGAGTGAAAAGGGAGAAAAGCAGTGCAAGGTGTCATTTGAACTTCTGGTTGATGCAAAGGGATGGAATTTTTTGAACTCCGCTGCTTTCTGCTTGGTGCCCTATGTCTATTTTCATTCTTTAACTGAAGAACTTAACTTTCCCCTCCGACCCCGCACTACCCCCCTCCCCCGTTCCAGTAGATCTTCTGCCTTGAGAACCCTTGACCTTGATCTTCCCTGATTTATATGATCTCATCCTGCTCTAACAGATCAGTTTTCTTTTCATTTCTCTTCACAGTTGCACCATCTTTAAAAAAATTTTTCCTCCTTTTATTTTTGTGCATTTCTATATATGTTTGATTATGCATTTTTTAATTTGTTCACTTGATATGTTTTGCATTCTCTATGCTTTTTAAAAACTCAGAATTTTATTAGTTGCGTATTTCACTGTAATTTACCTATTTCCTTTTTTGTTTTTAATTTATTTATTTTATTTATTTTTGGCTGCACGCAGGCTTTCTCTAGTTGTGGCGAGCAGGGGCTACTACTCTTTGTTGCGGTGCAAGGGCTTCTCACTGCAGTGGCTTCTCGTTACGGAGCACAGGCTCTAGGCGTGCAGGCTTCAGTGGCAGGTGGGCTTAGTAGTTGTGGCTCACGGGCTTAGTTGCTCTGCGGCATGTGGGATCTTCCTGGACCAGGGCTGGAACCCATGTCCCCTGCGTTGGCAGGCGGATTCTTAACCACTGTGCCACCAGGGAAGCCCTACCTGTTTCCTTTTAAATGGCTGTTTGTATGGTTTAAAGTGATTTTGTATAATGAATAATGCTTTCATAAACCCAGAGGGGTTTTTTTCCCTCCTAATTACAGACTAATTCCTTAAGATAGATTTCCAGAAATAGTATTAGATCTCTGAATAAATAGAAACAGTTTTAAAAGCTCTTGAATCATATTGCCAAATGCTTTCCAAAAGTGTTGTGCCAGTTTTCATGCCAGCCTGCAAATATATGGAGTGTCCATTTCACCACAACCAGCAGCAGCAGAAAATGTTTTGACGCTGACCTTTAAATCTAAGAAGAATTGACTTACAGCTCGGCTGGGCCTTTATCCTAAATTACACCTAGAATTATAATTGTGGTGGAATTGGATTTGAGAGAAGTAAGGCCTGGCTACCAGTTTCTGCTCCTTAGACTGCTTTTTAAGTTCTGTTTTGATGCAGTCACTGCCCAGATAGGGTTTCATTTAACGCTGTATGCTTCTGGATGTGCGAAGTGACTGGTTTTTTTCTGCTTTTCAATCCCTTAATTATTTTGATATGTTGGATGGTATGGGACAAAGTGGTGTGTGTTTCAGATGACATTTCCCTTTGGAGCCAGGGCAGGAATAGGTTTGGCTCTCTCCTTCGCCCTTCAGGGGGCTCTGGTGGCAGCAGAAGCACCTGAGATCAGGTTCAGTGGCCACCTTGTCCAGGGCGTGCTTCTTGGATATAGCCTGAGTTACTGTTACTTGTTTAGCCAGAAAATAATTAACAACTCTGGAGTTAAAAGTGGCTTTTCCCTAAAAATTTGTTATAGAATTCAGAAAAATTAAGTACTGTTAGAATGTTTTCCCTGAGTAGAAGAAAGTTCAAGGGAAAAGCATTCCTGAAAGTTGATAAAGTGGAAGCCACCTCTGGCCTCGTAACAGCATTCAGCACATCCTGGCCTTGAACCACTTTGACTTCGGTGACTTTCAGTTCTCTTGGTTCTCTCCTTATCTCATTAGCTGCATCTCTTGGTCCTCTTTCTCCCTTTCTCTTCTCACTCTGGACTTCCATTCCTCCGCAGTCTTATTCAGCCCCTGGACTTTACCCTGTGTTTGCTGATTCCCAGATTCAAGTTTCTGGCTGGCTGTCTCTTGTGAGTTCCAGATAAGAAGCTCACAAGTAGTTCATTTTGTATAACTAATAGGCACCTTAAACATCACGCGTCCAAATCAGAGTGTGTGATATGTACATACAAATTTTCACTTACTGATAAATAGGTATTTCAGTGACAGTTTTCCCTCAGACTTTCAATCATAACAATAACATAAGGGGCTAAATTATAAATAACATCAATATAAGACTTGTAATATTGAAATGAATGCCTTCCACACTGATTTTGTAAGCTTTAGATCCCATGATTTTTTTTTTTTGGTAAGCCAGAAGAAAGCTTA
The DNA here is from genome assembly GCF_025265405.1 of Mesoplodon densirostris. Lineage (NCBI taxonomy): Eukaryota > Metazoa > Chordata > Mammalia > Artiodactyla > Ziphiidae > Mesoplodon > Mesoplodon densirostris. Next base: position 170,791,240 of record NC_082662.1, read on the forward strand.
CCTATTTTCTTCTGAATGTGTGAACAAAGAAAGGTATTTATTAAAGGATTTTTCTTTTGTGAGCTTTTATATGCTATGTACCTGTACCATTAAACACCATTCCTTTTTCTCAGTTTAATATTTCATATGTCAAGCTGACAAACAATAATTTGAACTGTTGTATGGTGGTACAACTTGCATACTCAACAGTTCAATTTTGTCGGTATCAGTGCCTTTGTAGATTATTGTTATGCATTTATTTATTGTACTATTATTTTTTGCCCTCATAAAAATGAGAGGTGGGGCTTCCCTGGTGGTGCAGTGGTTGAGAATCCGCCCGCCAGTATAGGGGACATGGGTGCAAGCCCTGGTCTGGGAAGTTCCCACATGCCACGGAGCAACTAAGCCCATGTGCCACAAGTACTGAGCCTGCGCTCTAGAGCCCGCGAGCCACAACTACTGAGCCTGCGTGCCACAGCTACTGAAGCCCTCATGCCTAGAGCCCATGCTTCACAACAAGAGAAGCCACCGCAATGAGAAGCCTGCGCACCGCAACTAGAGAAAGACCACACGCAGCAACAAAGACCCAACACAGCCAAAAATAAATAAATAAAATAAGTAAATTCATTAAAAAAAAATGAGGGGGGAAGTAGAAAAAACAAAATGTTAGTAACATCACTGAGATAAATATGGAAGTCACTAGGTATTCCAAAAGTGATAATTCTTCAGCCTCAATGGGACTGGTCTCTATTTATACTTAAGCTGGTTGTCTGTGTCTGTATATCGTACATGGTAATTTTGACACTGATGGAAACTCAAGTTAGCTGAAGAAGGACCCTAGTATAGCTTACAGCATCAAAGTGAGAGTGGCTGGAGCCAGGGCCGCTCTCAGACCTCAGGGATGATAACAGAGCTAGCAATTTTGGTTGACTAGGAGTTACTTGCTCTCTTTGCTAGGCTTTATTCTTTGCCCCTGTAGTCTTTCTTCACATGGTTTTTCTAGATTCCCATATTCCATCCAGCTTTTGTAAATTGAAGTCAAAGAATGTTTCTTGTAATCTTTAGGTAGAAAAATCCTGGATGAAGACTGGTGACAAGCCCTGTCTAGGTCACTGTCCTGTCTTCTCTAGTAGGGGTTGGGATACTGTGATGAGCACCAGTGGTAGTGGGGAATGAGCTTTTCTAAAGTGAGAGAAGGAATCCTGGCAACAGATATCCATTATGATATTCAACTAAGAAAAAGACAATGGCAAAAGTCAGTTATATATAAAAAACACGGAAACATGTCTCAAAGGTGAAGTCTTAGACGGTGGAAGAAATTGGAGATTAATGTTAGTGATCTGTTAGATATACAGGGTTATAGAGCTTTTTGAAGAATGTAGCTTGCAACACTCCTTTTCCTTTATAATAAAAGGAAGTTGGTGGGGGGGACTTCCCTGCTGGTCCAGTGGTTAAGACTCCACACTTGCAATGCAGGGGACACAGGTTTGATCCCTGGTCGGGAAACTAAGATCCCACCAAAAAAAAAAAAAAAAAAAGAAAAAGAAAAAAAAAAAAGGGAAGGGTTTCCTAAGACAAAGTTTAAAGAAAATTGGTTAGATAACATTTCATTTCTTCTTTTAAAAAATATTTACTCATTTATTTTATTTGTTTTGACTGTGTTGGGTCTTAGTTGTGGCACGAGGGATCTTTCGTTGCGGTGTGTGGGCTTCTCTCTAGTTGTAGTGCGGGCTCTAGAGTGTGCGGGCTCAGTAGTTGTGGCACGCGGTCTCTGTAGTTGTGGCATGTGGGCTCTGTAGTTGCAGCATGCAGGCTTAGATGCTCCGCAGCATGTGGGATCTTAGCTCCATGACCAGGCATTGAACCCATGTCACCTGCGTTGGAAGGTGGATTCTTAACCACGGGACCACCAGGGAAGTCCCAACATCTCATTTCTTATAAAGTCCCTGAGTAACTGAAAAAAAAAATCACTTCTGTCTACTAAATACTGCTTTAGGTAAGCCAAGAAACCAGAAATTTAAGGTGAGAATTATTTAGACAATTAATTTTATCTATATTTTTTATTCATTTAAGTGATTGCTTGTGCCTTAGTTTTTAAAACTAACATTCATCTGCTAACTAGGGATTTCCTATCTTTCGACTCTTGGAATGAAAACTCATTTTAAAACTAAGACTATTGCTTAGCTCTTAGACATCCTGCTTTCAGGAATGGGTGATGTCTGAGAGAGTAGGGATACTGGAATTCCATGTCTGAGTGTTCCATGTCCACTTTGTTGACCCTGGTACTCCACCATAAGAAAGCAGACTCAGGGAGGAGGCACTTCACATCCCAGCAGGTCAGGGTGGTCCTTACTCCTTAGCTTTCCCATTTATTTGTAACCACCATGTAAGACTGTGGCCCAGAAAGAACTCACCCTGTGACGGGGTATAAGGATCAGCATCCTGGGGTATTTCCCCTCCAGGGGATCTTGATCTTGGCTTCTTCTTCCCCTTTAGCTGGAGTCCAGATGTGGAGGAAAACAGATCATCCTTTCATTGTCTAGAACAGATTGTCTAACCTCCACTAAATCATGAAGCTTTTAACATTTAAAGCTTGGCTGTTTTCCAAGAGATTTGTTAATGGAAGTATCATGGTACTTTGGATTTATAAGTGACATTATGGGTTTTTGATTGCAGATAAAAAGACTTGTTAGTTATTTCCTTTCTTTTTTTCTCAGTCACCAGGTGTTTTTTAAGAAAAGCACCAACACAAAAGAGTTAACCTCTAATCTCAGAGCCCTTGGGGAAGTATTTTACTAATATTAAGCAAAACAGAAGAATTGGGGGAAAATAGTTTAGAAAACAAATCAAAGGGACTAATTTGCTAATTAATAGATATAATGCAAAGAACAGAACAACAGAATATAAAAGCTAAGCATAAGAAGCATGTATCCTTAAAAACAAATAGTAAAAAAAAAAACCCTCTTTGTTTCATCTTGTTGCTTTCTCTAAGCCTGTTTTTTTCAGAGATATCTTAAGTCCATGGTAAGAACTCTAGTGTCTTGGAAGTTCCTGGCTGCCTTTCTTTGGGATCTTAGTGTAATCCAGAATCTTTTCTGCAATACAAAAGTTTTTCTACTTCTGGAACTTTAACTTGAAAGTTTTTTGCTTCAAGTTGAGAAGTCTTCTGTAAACCGGCTGGCCACGTGTGTGGGGTTTCTCTTTAGAAGCGTCTCTCTCCCCCGCCCCGCCCACCGTTTGTAGTTTCTTCCTTTTGCAATTCACCCTTTGAGTGACTTTACGAAACATATAGGGTCCCCCACCCTTCAGCCTTTTCCTATAAGCTATCTTTACGTGTATAAGGCTTGCAGTTCTGTCATTCTGCCATAGTTTCATAAATGTTTAATACAACTTAGACATTTTAACAGCTTTGTTGAGGTATAATTGACATAAACTAAATGTCACATTTAAAATGTACACCTGGGTAAGTTTTCATATGTCTCTACCCATGAAACCGTCACCACGGTCAACTTAGTGAACCTGTCCATCGCCCCAGTTTAAAAGGTAATATAAGCATGTCAACAAAAATTTGGAGAATAGGGGAAAAAAAGGGAAGTCACTCATAAACCCTAACACTTAATTTGCATGACCTTTGGTGTCTTTTTTTTCATTTACCACAGTATCGATTACACTTTTCCCCTTTGTTACCTGGTCTTAATAGTGGCAAGACTTTAAAGAGTTGGCCAGTGACGTGTTAAAACACTCTCTTTACACATCTGACACCATAGTACACAGAATGTTTCATGTTGGGGGTAGAGACAGATTTTCAGCTGCTTTTGGAGTAAGAGATACCAAGAAGGAGGCAAAGAGAGAGTAAAAGAGCAAAAGCATATCTGCTGGTCCCCTCTCTTCCTTCCAAAGTGAGTACTCTTGTCTCCAAGGGCTGTGAGAGGTACAGGTATGCTACAGAGAGCTTGTATGTTTTAACTAAATGAAACTGAAGCTGTGGGCTGAGGCAGGTGGTAAATGAGAGTGCCTAGTTGGGATGTATTCAGTTGTTAAAGGCCCATGAAGCACATGGCAAGAATTCGAATTTGAAATATTTAATTTAGGGAAAACCCGCAAAGAATTTGGTAGGTGGAATGACAGGATCCTCATGGTGTGAATGTAAAATAATATTAATGGTTAATTAAGAGGTAGGTTTGTTTCTTTATTTACACACGTTCATTTCTTCTTTTCCCCAGCTATGTATGTTGAGATGACATGTAACATTGTTGACGTATAGCATATGTAAATTTAAGGTGATATATGTATATGTTATGAAATGAATACCAATAAGGTTAGCTCACACCTCCATCCCCTCACATAATTAATTTTTTTGTGTATGGTGAGAATAAGATCTATTTTCTTAACAACTGTCAAGTACAGTTGACCGTTGAACAATGTGGGTTTGAACTTTGAGGGTCCACTTATATACAGATACTTTCGAGTAGTAAATACTACAGTACCACATGGTCCCTGGTTGGTTGAATCTGGATGCGGAGGAACCTTGGATACAAAGGGGCACCTCTAGATTATACTCGGATTAACCGCCGCGTTGTTCAAGGGTCAACTGTATATGTACAGTACTGTTAATATAGCCACTCTGCTGTACATTAGATCTCCAGAATTTATTCATTTTGTAACTGGAGGTTTGTACCGATATCTCCCCATTTTCCCCACCCCCAGTCCTTGGCACCCATCAATCTGTTCTTTGTTTTATGAGTTCAGCTTTTTTTATTTTTGTCTTTTTTTGGCGGGGGGGCAGTACGCGGGCCTCTCACTGCTGTGGCCTCTCCCGTTGCGGAGCACAGGCTCCGGACGCGCAGGCTCAGCGGCCATGGCTCACGGGCCCAGCCGCTTCACGGCATGTGGGATCCTCCTGGACCAGGGCATGAACCTGCGTCCCCCGCATCGGCAGGTGGACTCCCAACCACTGCGCCACCAGGGAAGCCCTCCGGTTTTTTTAGATTCCACATATAAGCAAGAATATACAGTATTTGTCTTTCTCTGGCTTACTCGTTTAGCACAATGCCAAGAGGTAGGTTTAAAGAGATAATTCTCACGGCCCTACTGAGTGGGTCAGGAGGGTGATAATGTTACCAAACCAAGCTTGAGTCCGCTCGCTGCTCCGTAAAGGCAATCTGCTGACACCAGGTTGTGGTGAAGAAAAGCGCACTGTTTACTGTAAGGTGCCATACAGGTAGTCCGGGATAGCTAGCGCTCAAAAAGCCCAGGCTCCCCGATGGGTTCCCCCCACTCCTCCCCCATGGGTTTCAGGAAAGCATTTTTAAAGGCCAGGTGGAGAATTCCCTGGCAGTTCAGTGGTTACGACTCTGTACTTTCACTGCTGTAGGCCTGGATTCTATCCCTGGTCAGGAACTAAGCCACAAAGCCACGAGGTACGGTCAAAAAAAAAAAAAAAGGGGCCAGGTGAGGGAGGAGAGGGGGTCAAAGGGTATGTGTCAGCTCAGGTACTAGGCCTGGGGGCTTCCTGCTCATGGTCATCATGTAGTTAACATCTTCCATTTGGTGGGGGTTTTAGCATCTGTAAAACAACTCAGGAAATGTGCATCACATACTGTTATCTAGGTACTTCAGAAAGGAGCTAAAGCAGAGGATATGGGGGAGGGGGCTGTCCCCTGAAGGCCCCATAGGGTCCTGCTCAGTTACAGTAAGTATCAATATGATGAGAATGGTTGCTGGGACAACTTTAGATTATTGGTAGGAATATGAAGGAATGTTTGGAAAAATTTTTCTTGAGGATAAAATAGCATTGATATACCAACGACTCCAGTGAGATAAAGATCGTGAGGTTTGAAAGGATAGCCAGTGTTCTGGAATTCGGTAATAGGTAGGATGATAGCATTGTCACTCCTCAAAAGATTTTAGGCAAGTTGAAATCAGGCAAGGATTTTCTGGAGAAGATTTGTTGTAATTCAGGACACATTTTATTGTTTTGATAGTACAAGACTCTGCAAAGAAGTGGATTTTTTTTTTTTTTTTTTTTTTTGCGGTATGCGGGCCTCTCACCGTTGTGGCCTCCCCCGTTGCGGAGCACAGGCTCCGGACGCGCAGGCTCCGGACGCGCAGGCTCAGCGGCCATGGCTCACGGGCCCAGCCGCTCCGCGGCATATGGGATCCTCCCAGACCGGGGCACGAACCCGTATCCCCTGCATCGGCAGGCGGACTCTCAACCACTTGCGCCACCAGGGAGGCCCAAGAAGTGGATTTTTAAAGATTAAAAAGGATTGTCTCTACCATTAAGGAGCTTATGATCTATTGGTTTGAACTGAACATACTTTCAGAAAATAAATCAGATAGGGCTGATAGAAGTGGCGGGCAGAGGTTGAGGCTCCAGATTTGGTAATTGTGTGAAAACAAGAATGAACCATGGGAAAGTACTAGGCTTTTAATAGAGGAGAAACCAGTAATGGTCATATTGGAAAAGCATTCAGAGGGACTTCCCCGGTGATCCAGTGGTTAAGCATCTGCCTTCCAATGTAGGGGATGCAGGTTCGATCCCTGGTTGGGGAACTAAGATCCCACATGCCACGGGGCAACTAAGCCTGCGTGCTCTAGAGCCTGCCCGCTGCAATGAAAGATCCTGGATGCCTCAACCCGATGCAGCCAAATAATAAATAGATAAATATTAAAAAATATATATATATAAAGCATTCAGAGCTATTAAATCACATCACAGCTTAATATCAGATAGTCTCAGCTTTTGAAATCAATTGGTAGGAATTTAGCACATGTCTTTCTGTGGAAACTGTTGTAATGAGGGGTGATTAGGTCCTTAATCCTCAGGCCGTTTAATTCATCATGTCTTTGATGTATTACACTATTAGGTCAAGAAGTGTCAGATATTGGCAATTGAATATGGTTCAACCCAGTACATTTCATTATCACCAGACATTTTTGATGTCTGTAATTTATTTATTTGACAAACCCTGGGGCTACAAAATTGACCTGACAGACATGTCTTAAAACATCTCTCTGGGACCATCCATTCGGAGTTTCCAATTGAGATGCCCAAGATCGAAGGTTCCCCACTCCCCTTGATGTTGCTCCCTCTCTGGCTGGGAACAGGGATTCTCCTTGGTCTTGAGGTTCTCATGGGTCTTCTCTCTAGTAGTCATCTTCTCTTTCTCTGTCCCTAAAATAAGATGAGGGCGTGGGGAGGGAAGAGGGGTAACAGGGGAGTGTTTTAGGATGCTGATCTTCAAACTGGGTGTTTTAACAGTATTTGTCAAAATTGAAAGAACAGAAAATAGCAGCATACATTGCATATGGTAATGGCAAGTATTATTCCATGAAAATGTTTCAGTTCTCTTTGTATGTATGTACTAGGTCATAGTATGTACTGTGTATTTATCACCGGCTTCAAAAATTTGATGCTGTTTTGGGAGATGAATCGCTATGGGTTGGGCATCTCGGGGTTTCAGGTTCGCCATTGTAGGGTCCTGGGACTTCCTTAACTTCCTTTCTACTGTGGGCTTAAATGATAGGCCTTCTTTCCTTTCGCTGGGTACCATCAAGCTCCTCTAAACTCCAGCTCATGTCCTTTTCTTTACCTGCTACGTAATGAAATACAGTCTTATACAGGGTGGAATCCTTTGGGAGTCTTTTTTTTAAGGGGCTTCCTAGTAGTTGCTGGTATAAAGGTAGTTAAAAGCAGAAAGCCTAAGGCACAGAGGTGCCTTTCTCCTTTTTCATTTCAGTGTTGTAAGTAGAATGTAAAACTTCCTAGTTGAGGGACTTCGCTGGTGGTCCAGTGGTTAAGATTCTGTGCTTCCACTGCAGGGGGCATGGGTTGGATCCCTAGTTGGGGTAAGATCCCATGTGGCATGGGCAAAAACAAAAAAACAAAAAACCTTCCTAGTTCTGTACAGAAATCACTAAGGATTCATCTGTGATTCAGAGGAAAACAAGATAGAAGAGGACATTTAGTAGGCACTCAAAAAATATTTGTAGACTGGTTGAGTGATTGGAGAGAGTCTGAGCACTTGTCTGGCATCATTGAACTACTTATTAGTGAATGATGAAGCACAAGTGAACAGAGGCGATTATCTTTCCCTTATTTTTATGCTCTACTCTGAAGGAGAGAGATAAGGAGAAAGAAATCCCAAATGGGCAACTGGTTGGTTAAAAGCAGTCCCTGTGGCCAGTTTTGTATCTGGATGGCCATTCTTTTTTTAAGAGAGATGGATAAACCATTCATACAAAGAGCTGCTGGTGGTTTTAGTTTTGAGGGATATTGGCCCACGGTTCACTTTTTCTTTCTCCCCAGTTATTGGAAAAGTTGATTGTTAGGAAGGCTGATTGCTTTCAGGGAGTTGTCATTTTCCTCCAGGGGAATGTTTGAATGAGAATGGAGGGACTGCTTTGGCAAGGGCAACAGCTGCTAAACAGTCTGTTTGGGGATTAGGTGCAAGTTGGTATATAGTTGAAATCTGCCTCCTGGTTCCTGAAATTATGTTCCTTTGCTTCAAGGATAAATGTTTTTCTGCTTACTCCAGTTAGATTCATTTAGTTCTGGCTGGTAATGTTTCCAACTGATAACCTTTCTCTTTAAGGGAGCTTCCTTGATGCAGTATTTGACAGCTATTTACTATGAAGGAATTTAAAATGTTGCTTCTGTCTTCCCTTAGTTTTTGCTCAGAATTTAATCACAAGTTGGCGGTAGCAGAATGTTGAATTAAAAAATTAGCTGTATATTACTTGACCATTTTGGTAATGGTAGAGACTTGAGGTGCCTTTTGATCCTGTGGATGTCAGTATCAAACAAGATTTACCCATATTTTGTGTTGGAATTTAAATTCTAATAACCTTTAAAAGCGTTAGTAATAGAATTTACTTAGGTGGTTGAATCTGAAGCTTGCTGGTAAATTGGGGTTGCATACATGGGGCATATTTCTGACCAGTTCTCATGGTACTAATTATGTCAAGAGTTTACAAAAGAGGCTAAATTAATTGCCAGCCTGTTGCCCATTGCTCATTTAGCACTGTTCTGTTAAGATCCTTTTGATTATCTGAGTAAATACTTTTTTAATACTGTAGAGATAAGAATCTGCTGTAGGTGCATTAATTGGGGTGTATGCTGACTTCTATATATCAAACAATGTGTCTGAATATCCTGAGCCAGTGTCTTAATAACCCTGGTCTCTGTTTAGGCCTGGCCTACAAGTTGTCAGTCAGTAAGCTGGAAAGTCTTTTGTGGTATCTCTGAGCCTGGAAAGGTAAGATACAAGGATTTGGAGGTATATTTGCATATTTGCGTATTTAGTTTGGTTGCATCTTTGTGAGTAGAACTTAATTCACTTTTTTAGAATTGATGGTGCAGTTGTCAGTGGACAGGTAAATTTTATCTAACTTCAGAATGAGAGGTGGAAATGTCCTTTTCATTCTGATGTCTAAGGTTGCATTTGTTAGCCTGAGCTCAGCAGATTTTCAGGACTTAAGCCTGGTGTCTTCAAACCTTGATTTAGTGTGTGGACTCAGTTTTCTAATCACTAGTAGAAACTCAGTGACAGTAAATTTTGAATGCTTGTATTTTATTGGAGTCTGGAATTACTCTCTCTAAAGGGTGGTTTCACTTTGATTCTTGAACATCTCAACTAGCTTTTCTCTTCAAAAAAGGATATTTTTCTCTTCAATTTTTATATATGGATACAATATAAGTATAGTTGCAAATACTACATATAGTTAGGTTCTTGTGAAACTGCATTTCAACTACAGATCATTACTACAGAAGAATAAATGTAGTTAGGCTGTTTTTCTAGTATATTTTAATTTGAAATTCACTTATATGAGTAAAAGTAAATTTATTTAATTTTTTTCTCAACATTATTTAATATTGGCATATTGGCTCCAGTGAGTTCTGAAATAATTCTCATGCCTCAGATGTGACTCTATTAAAATATTACTCAGAGGGTTTGTGTGTGTGGGGGGCGGGCATTGGGATGGTGGGCATAAGATTGGTGTTGGGGGAAAGGTTATTATAAGTACCTTATGGAATCAGAGATTTGAGGTAGGTCTCTAAATTTCTGAAAATTGGTCAGATATGCTATGGAGTGTACTACAGCATTATCCTTTATTAGGAAGAATATATAATTAGTGATTTTGTTGTTATGACTGAAAACTAGACCCTTGCCTTGTCCTTAGGGAATATCCACAAAGTTATGTTTTCTTTCGCTTGGTGTTATTTGCCCACTGAAGTATTTTTTTTTTTTTTTTTTTTTTTTTTTTTGCGGTATGCGGGCCTCACTGTTGTGGCCTCTCCCGTTGCGGAGCACAGGCTCTGGATGTGCAGGCTCAGCGGCCATGGCTCATGGGCCCAGCCACTCCGCGGCATGTGGGATCTTCCTGGACTGGGGCACGAACCCGTGTCCCCTGCATCAGCAGGCGGACTCTCAACCACTGTGCCACCAGGGAAGCCCCCCACTGAAGTATTTTATATTTAAAAATAAGGTTAAAGGGAATTGCCTGGCAGTCCAGTGGTTAGGACTCCACGCTTTCACTGCCGAGGGCCCAGGTTCTGTCCCTCGTTGGGGAAATAAAATCCCACAAGCTGTGCCACCTGGCCAAAAACCACCAGCAAAACAAAACAAAAGATTAAAAATATAAAAACAGTATGTGGTATTATAGAAAATCAACAAAGTATGGAAAAGAACAGGTTAATCAGTCAACTAATATTATTGATTAGCTTCACAAATATTCATTATTACTGTCAGGTTCAGTTCTCTGGCCTGGAGATATCTAGATAAATAAGATAAGAGTCCCAAGGAGTCTCTCAGGATGGCAGAGTGGAAGGACCTTGAGCTTACCTTCTCTCACGAACACACCAAAATCACAACTAACGTCAGAACAACCATCGATAAAAAAGACTGGGACCTACAGAAGAAGATCTTCTACATCTAAAGGCATAAAGAAAAAAGCACAGTGAGACGGTAGGAGGGGTGCACTCGAAATATAATCAAATCCTTATCCTCCACCCCCCCACTCCCACCCTCTGCCTTGGGTGACCTTGCAGAGGCTGTGCCACAGGAGTGAGAGTTCTGAGGCCCACATCAGGCTTCCCAGCCCGGGGGTCTGGCATCGGGAAGAGGTGCCCCCCAGAGCATTTGGATTTGAAGGCCAGTGGGGCTTAATTGCAGGAGCTGCACAGGACTCGGGGAAACAGAGACTTAACTCTTAAAGGGATTGCACAAAATCTCAAGTGCATCGGGACCAAGGGCAAAAGCAGTAACCTCATAGGAGCCTGGGCCAGACCTACTTGCTGGTCTTGAATAGTCTCCTGGGGAGGCCGGGTGGGGGAGTGGCTGTGGATCCTGCTGGGGCCATAAAAGCTGGTGGCAGATATACTGGGGATTATTCATCTTCATGAACTCTCCTTGAGGCAGACATCTTGCTTGGGTCATTAGCACCAAGACCTGCCGGGCCCCACCCAACAGCCTATAGGCTTCAGTGCCGGATGCCTCAGGCCAAACACCTAACTGGGTGGGAATACAGGTGGGAGTATGGCCCCACAGCCCCACGCATTAGCAGACAGGTTGCCTAAAGACTCCCTGATCACACAGCCCTGCCCACCAGAGGGCCAGGACCCAGCTCCACCCACCAGTGGGCAGGCATCATTCCCTTCCTGACAGGAAGCCTACACAAGCTTCTAGACCAGCCTCACCCACCAGGGGGCCAGAAATCAGAAGGAAGAAAACTATGATCCAGTAGCCTGTAGTCTGCAAACGTAGGCCAGACACTACCCTGGGACCGCTGGCCCCTGGCCCTTGGGTGAGTGCACTGCTGGGACCCATAGGACGTCTCCTACAGAAGGCTCCTTCTCCAAAGTTGAGAAACATAATTAACCCCAAATGAGGTGGCAGAGGAATGTGTTTCAGATGAAGGAACAAGATAAAACTCCAGAAGAGCTAAGTGATGTGGAGATAGGCAATCTACCCGAGAAAGAGTTCAGAGTAACGATTGAAAAGGTGATCTGAGAACTCGGGAGAAAAATGGATAAGTTAGAAGGATTTTTAAACAGAGAAAATATAAAGAACAACCAAACAGAGTTGAACAATACAATAACTGAAGTGAAAAACAGACTGGAAAGAATCAATAGTAGAGTAAATGAAGCAGAATGGATCAGTGAGCTGGAAGACAGAGTAGGGGAAGTCACTACTGTGGAGCAGAACAAAGAAAAAAGAATGAAAAGAAATGAGGACAGTGTAAGAGACCTCTGGAACAACATTAAGCGCACTAACATTCACAGTATAGGGGTCCCAGATGAAGAGAGAGAGAAAGGGCCTGAGAACATATTTGAAGAGATAATAGCTGAAAACTTCCCTAACCTGGGAAAGGAAACAATCATCCAAGTCCAGGAAGCATGGAGAGTTCCATACAGGTTAAACCCACAGAGGAATATACCACGACACATTGTAATCAAAATGACAAAAATTAAAGATAAAGAGAAAATATTAAAAGCAGCAAGAGAAAAGCAACAAATAACATACAAGGGAACTCCCGTAAGGTTATCAGCTGATTTTTCAGCAGGAACTCTGCAGACCAGAAGGGAGTGGCATGATACATTTAAAATAATAAAGTAAGAGTCCCTGTACTCAGGGGGCCTACATTCTAATAGGGGGATGGAGGAGAAAGATGAATATACCAATAAATCAGTTATTCTCATGTCGTAATAAGTGCAAAGAGGAAGATAAAATGTGGTGGGAAAAGGCGGGGGGAAGAGGCTGCACGAAGGCTTGACTTGATTGGAGTGGTTAGGGAAGGCCCTTCTTGGGGGGTGAAGTTTGAGTTGACTCGAAAGACGAGGGAGACAGTCGTGCGGAGATCAGGAGGAGGAGCCTTCTAAACGGAAGATACAGTAGGTCCAAAGGCCTTGAGATGAGAATAAGCTTGCTTTGTTCCCAGGGGCAGAAAGCAGAAAGAAAATAGTGTCCCTAGCAAACCCATAGTAAACATCCTTCGAGTCTTTTTTGTTGTATAGTTTGGCTTGTATTTGTAGAATTTGTATTCTGCTTTTATCACATTTGCTTCATAATAGAACATTCCCCCATTTCACAGTGAATGCTTTTAGTCAACGTTTTTAGTTTTGGCATAACTAATTTTGTAAATGCATCATGATTTTCTTACCTATTCCCTGATAATTGGACATTTAGATTTCTTTTCTTCCCTCCCAACCTCCCTCCCTCCCTTCCTTCCCTCCCTTTTTTCTTTCTTTCTTTCTGTCTGTCACTATTATAAATGTTACGTGAGTGCTTTTGGATTGAAAGCTTTTTTGTTTCTTAGGATTGGTTCTCAGAAGGAGAAACATGAACTGGGGCAAAGATATGAATTACTTATTGCCAAAATACTTTGCAGTTACCATTGTATGAGAGTTCTTAACTATATCCTGGCTTGCATTATTATCTTTAAAAAATTTTTTTTAAATTTTGATTATGTATTTATAGCATAAAATTTACCACAGTAACCATTTTAAAGTTACAGTTCATTGGCATTGAGTACATTCACCATGTTGTACAACTAGTACTACTGTTTAGTTTCAGAACTTTTTCATCACCCTAAATGGAAGCCCTGTACCCACTGAGATTGAGCAGTCACTTTCCAACACTACCCCCCCAGTCCCTGACAACCACTAATATGCTTTCTGTCTCTATGGATTTGCTTATTCTGGGCATTTCATATAAATGAAGTCATAGAATATGTGGCCTTTTGTGTCTGGCTTCTTTTATTTAGCTGAGGTTTCAAGGTTTATTATGCCATAGCAAGTGTTAGTGCTTTATTCCTTTTTATTCCCTTGTTTGGTACGTGTTTGGGTATGTGTTTGGATATACTGCATTTTGATTCTCCATTCATCTGTAAATAGACAATTGGGTTATTTCTACCTTACCGCTATTGTGAGTAGGTAGAGTTGCTATGAACGTTCATGTACAAGTATTTGTTTGAGTATCCATTTTCAGTTTCTTTGGGCGTATACCTAGGAGTGGAATTGCTGGGTCGAATGGTAATTCCACTTTTAATCTAATGAGGATCAGCCAAACTGGTTTCCACAGCTGTACCATGTTACATTCCCACCAGCAGTGTATGAAGGTTCCACTTTCTCCACATCCTCTGCCAACACTTGATATTTTTGCTTTTTTTTATGGCCGTCCTAGTGAGTGTGAGTGAAGTGGTATCTTACTGTGATTTTTGATTTGTGTTTCCCTAATGACTAACGATGTTGACTATCTTTTCATGTGCTTGTTGGCCACTGAAATTTTTCAATTTAAAATTTTTATTGATTTATGACATGTATAACACCTACAGAAGTATACCTATCATTAGTGTTGTCCATGTAACCAACACCCAGATCAAGAAACAGCTCCCCTCGTGCCCTCTTACAGTTAAAATGTCTTCCCAAAGGGTAACCACTCTGACTTGTAACAACATAGATTAGTTTTGCCTGTTTTTGTACTTCCATAAATGGAATCATACAGTATTCTGTGTCTGTCTTCTTTGGCTTAACTTTGTTTGACCCATTCATCCATATTGTTCATTTTATTCCACTGTGTGAAATACTAGTTTGTTTATCCATTCTACTGTTGATGAACATTTGCATTTGTAGTTTCTAGTTTTGAGATATTATAATGTTCTGAGCATTCTAGTATTTGTTTTTTTTCTTGAGCCTGTGTGTGCTGAGTATATTTGGCTTCTATAGCGGTTGCACTAGCTTCAGGTTTAGTATTATTTTTGCAGTGTTGCCATTGGTATAAGTATTTCCTCTACTTTGTTGGTTGGCTTTTTTTTGTTTGTTTAATTTTAGTTCTTTTTTGGACATAGGGAAGTTTTTAGTGGTTTCCTTTTTTCATTTCTTTGGTTAATTTTAAATTGAGAAAGTGACAACTCCATCTAGAGTTTTGATATGGAGAGTCAGCTCTGAGTCAGATAATCTTGGTATGAAGTTGAAGACGGATCAGATGTAAGCATACTTGGAAAAAAAAAGAATATTTTCTGACCTGGGGACCTGGCATTGTTTTGTTTTCTTATTAGATTTTGAGTGTCCTCCAGTACTTTTTACAGTAATTATAAAAAACACATTTATTTTTAACCCCACAGTGGGATCTAAGTGACTTATTGAGGCAGGAATAAATATTACTGTAATTCTTTGTTCTTTGAGCTCTATTAACCTTCTACTCCTTAAAAGTACTTTATTTTAAAATTACAAAATAATGCATATGTGATATAGAAAACTTGAAAAATACAGAGAAGCTTTCATAAAATGAAAGTAATACCACTACTCTAGAAAAAAAACACTTTTGGTGTGTATACTTCCTACTATTTTAATGCAATATTAGTTTTCTGTTGAACATAATGTTCTATAATGTGATTTCTCCCTTAATAATGTACTGTGAATACTTTGCTCTGTAATTAAATATTATTCTTTTTTTAACATTTTGGTCACGAGTATTTTTATTTTTTTGAATTTTATTTTATTTTTTTATACAGCAGGTTCTTATTAGTTATCCATTTTATACGTATCAGTGTATATATGTCAATCCCAATCTCCCAATTCATCCCCCACCCCCCCGGGCCACTTTCCCCACTTGGTGTCCATACGTTTGTTCTCTACATCTCTGTCTCAGTTTCTGCCTGCAAACCGGTTCATCTGTACCACTTTTCTATGTTCCACATATATGCGTTAATATACGATATTTGTTTTTCTCTTTCTGACTTACTTCACTCTGTATGACAGTTTCTAGATCCATCCATGTCTCTACAAATGACCCAATTTTGTTCCTTTTTATGGCTGAGTAATACTCCATTGTATATATGTACCACATCTTCTTTAACCATTCATCTGTCGATGGGCACTTGGGTTGCTTCCATGGCCTGGCTATTGTAAATAGTGCTGCAATGAACATTGGGGTGCATGTGTCTTTTTTTTTTTTTTTTTGCGGTACGCGGGCCTCTCACTGTTGTGGCCTCTCCCGTTGCGGAGCACAGGCTCCGGACGCGCAGGCTCGGCGGCCATGGCTCACGGGCCCAGCTGCTCCGCGGCATGTGGGATCTTCCCGGACCGGGGCACGAACCCATGTCCCCTGCATCGGCAGGCGGACTCTCAACCACTGCGCCACCAGGGAAGCCCCATGTGTCTTTTTGAATTATGGTTTTCTCTGGGTATATGCCCAGGAGTGGGATTGCTGGGTCATATGATAATTCTATTTTTAGTTTTTTAAGGAACTGCCATGCTGTTCTCCATAGTGGCTGTATCAATTTACATTCCCACCAACAATGCAGGAGGGTTCCCTTTTCTCCACACCCTCTCCAGCATTTGTTGTTTGTAGATTTTCTGATGATGCCCATTCTAACTGGTGTGAGGTGATACCTCATTGTAGTTTTGATTTGCATTTCTCTAATAATTAGTGATGTTAAGCAGCTTTTCATGTGCTTCTTGGCCATCTGTATGTCTTCTTTGGAGACAAGTCTATTTAGGTCTTCTGCCCAGTTCTGCATTGAGTTGTTTGTTTTTTTAAATATTGAGCTGCATGAGCTGTTTATATATTTTGGAGATTAATCCTTTGTTGATTCGTTTGCAAATATTTCCTCCCATTCTGAGGGTTGTCTCTTTTACAGTTTCCTTTGCTTTGCAAAAGCTTTTAAGTTTCATTAGGTCCCATTTTTTAAATGTTTATTTCCATTACTCTAGGAGGTGGATCAAAAAAGATCTTGCTGTGATTTATGTCAAAGAATGTTCTTCCTATGTTTTCCTCTAAGAGTTTTATAGTGTCCAGTCTTACATTTAGGTCTTTAATCCATTTTGAGTTTATTTTTGTGTGTGGTGTTAGGGAGTGTTCTAATTTCATTCTTTTACATGTAGCTGTCCAGTTTTCCCAGCACCACTTATTGAAGAGGCTGTCTTTTCTCCATCGTATATCCTTGCCTCCTTTGTCATAGATTAGTTGACCATAGGTGCATGGGTTTATCTCTGTGCTTAAATATTATTCTAAATGAGGATTTTTAAAAATAAAAGCATGATATAAAGTTTAGTTTTTATCAGAGTAGTACATACGGTCAAATAGTTCTTCAAGGCTTAGACTTGGTAGCGGGGGAGTAGTCCCTAGCTTTTTTTCCCCCCCCTCTAGAATCCAGCTCTCCAGAGGAACGACTGCTGTCTTTTACTTGTTTCTTCTACAGTTTTTTGGTATTTCCAGATAACATGCTTAAACCAACATTTCTTAACTTGCTCCAGTTTTAGAATTTATTTCTTGTCTTCCCACTGTGGAAGATAGGAGTTTAGTTTTTAAACATTGCCTCCCTCCCCACGATGTGTACTTCCCATATTCTAGATACGGTTATATGACAAAGTTTGGTTAACTAAGTTTGCTTTATTATGATCACATAATATTTACATCTGTGCCATGTTTTGTATGCTCTGGTTACATTTTCTTTTGAAGCAATGTTTTGTTTTATCCAGATTTAATGAATCTTTGTGTTCATTTACTTAGTTTTACATGCATTCATCACTTATTCAGCTCCAAACTCTCCTTCTGATGTTTAACTCTCCTTTCCATATAATCACGCACATCAGGTAATCTTTCATTGTTTCTAAGTTTTTTTCTTGGATACCTTTAACCTTCTGTTCCAGTTTGGACTGGCTGCTTCCTTGGCTGGCTTCTTTTTTTTTTTTTTTCTTTTTTTTTGCGGTATGCGGGCCTCTCACTGTTGTGGCCTCCCCCGCTGCGGAGCACAGGCTCCGGACGCGCAGGCCCAGCGGCCATGGCCCACGGGCCCAGCCTCTCCGCGGCACATGGGATCCTCCCAGACCGGGGCACGAACCCGTATCCCCTGCATCGGCAGGCGGACTCTCAACCACTGCGCCACCAGGGAGGCCCTGGCTGGCTTCTTGTAGTGGAACTTTTCTTCACCATCACCATGGGAATTCTCTTTGCCTTTTTTCTGTGTGCTTATTATTAGTAGTAGCTCCCTCATTATTGAAGCATGGGAAGCAAATTCTTTTAGACCTGGACTATATAAGAATATGTTTTTTAGAGCCTCTTCTGACCAGTAATTTGGCTGTAGTTAGAAGTCAAAGTTGGAAATTCTGTTTCCTCAGAATTTTGAAGGCATTGCTCAAAGTGTCTTCTAGTTTCCAGTTTTGCTGTGAAAAATCTGATGTCATTCGGATTCCCAGTCCTTTGTAAGAAACCTGCTTTTTCTTTCTGGGAGCCTTTAGTATCTTCTCTTTATTCCCGATGCTCTGAAACTTTTTAGTGATGAGTCTTAGTGTGATTCTGTTAAAAAAAAACAACAAAAAACTCATTGTGCTAGACCTTTTAAATCTAGAAACATATTTGCTTCAATGCTAAGAAATTTATTATTTCTTTGGTAGTGGGCTCTGAAAAGGAAGAACTCCTGTTATGGGGTTTTTGGGCCTTCTGAACCAATTCTTTTTTTCTTTTTTTTTTTTTAACCTCTTTTTTGTTCCGTTTACTGTCTTTGTTGTTGCTGTTCTTTTCTTTATATTCCAACTCTTACTGAATTTAAAATTTTTAGTGTCTTTTTTTAATTTCAAAAGTTTTTTTGGTTTGTTTTATGAATGTTCCTTTTAATAACATTCTTTTTAAAAATATTTATTGCTGCATTTGGTCTTTGTTGCTGCACGCAGGCTTTCTCTAGTTGCAGTGAGTGGGGACTACTCTTCGTCGCAGTGCATGGGCTTCTCACTGCGGTGGCTCCTCTTGTTGTGGAGCATGGGCTCTAGGTGTGCGGGCTTCAGAAATTGTGGCACGAGGGCTCAGGAGTTGTGGCTCGCAGGCTCTAGAGCACAGGCTCAGTAGCTGTGGCGCTTGGGCTTAGTTCTTCCGCAGTATGTGGGATCTTCCTGGACCAGGGCTCAAACCTGTGTCCCCTGCATTGGCAGGCGGATTCTTAACCACTGCACCACCAGGGAAGTCCCAATAACATTCTTATTTCACCAATGAATATGTTTTTCTCCGTCTGAGGATATTAATCCCACATAGTTTGAAATTTTTCCTGTTCCCTGCTTTAATGTATTTGTTTTTGTATTAAAATTTCTTTTCCTCTCCTTCTGTTTTGTATGAAATTAAAGACTATGTTTGTTAAAGTGCCTGGACATATTGTTGCCTCTCAAATATTCGCTATTGGTCTTTCTTCTTTCCTAAAATACTGTGTTTTGTGTATCCTTTTTTTTTCTTCTCCTTCTTATTTTTTTTTTTTGCGGTACGCGGGCCTCTCACTGTCGTGGCCTTTCCCGTTGCGGAGCACAGGCTCCGGATGCGCAGGCTCAGCGGCCATGGCTCACGGGCCTAGCCGCTCCGTGGCACGTGGGATCTTCCCAGACTGGGGCATGAACCCGTGTCCCCTGCATCGGCAGGCGGACTCTCAACCACTGCGCCACCAGGGAAGCCCTTTTTTTCTTATTTAATATCAAGAAATGTCAATTTCAAATATAGACATATATTATTTTTTAAATTACCATATGTTTTTCTATTCACAAGTGATTTTCAATACTGGCAGTTTCATAAGGTTCAACCTAAAAATGTATTTACCCAGTCTGTCCCTTGGTGAAACTTCCCATCATCACAAGTTGTTGGTTTAGCATTCTTATACATAGGTAATACACTTACTTAAGTGAAACCTACGGAAATGTAATCTGCTTGATTAGTGCATATCTACATTTCAAAGACTTTTGATGTTTAAGGACAAACAGCTTTTCAAAATGCTTATTTCACCTTTATCAACAAGCTATGATCATGCCCTTTTTCCATTCTGACATTATCGAAGTTTGAAAGGATATCTTGTTTTAACTTGGGTTTCTTTGTCTAGTGAGCCTCAGTATTTTCCGTATCTTTATCAGCCTTCTCTAAATGTTTTGTGAATTGTCCATTTTTATATTGGGGTATTTGGGTTCTTATTTTTTAAAGATATCTTTTCCATTGCTTCTAGATTTGTCTTGTGTAAAAGTTGAAAATTCTGTTATTGTTTTCCCATTTGTTAATTAAACTAAAGAGAATAGAACCTTTTATCTCCTGGATGAAGAAGCTGAAACCTAAAAGACCACATGCATACACACTTGGTAGTTAAAGGAAGGATTCTCTGTTCAGATTGCTCAAGTTTGACCCCTGATTTTATGGTTTAGTACCTTTATAATCTTAGGCAAACTCTTTAACTTCTAAGCCTCAATTTCTTCACCTGAAAAATGGGAATAACAACAGTATATATTTCATGATTGTTGCGAGAATTAAAAGAGACAGTGGTTGCTAAGCTCCTGTCCAGTGCAGGTCACATAGTAAGTACTATGTGGAGTGTTAGCTGTGAGCGATAAGATTAGTTAATGGTTGTGGGAGTAGAATCCTTGATTCCAGTGCCCTTTGTTTATTGGCATTCCTAACCTTTTCACTAGAAACCCCCTCAGCGTTTAATACAGAGTAGTATTTATTTTAAATAGTATTTATCATTTTTCATCTCAAGACAGAGTTTGTTACCAGCTAATTGTAGTTAGTCTTAAAACAATTTCTTGAATACATCTATTTAGTTGCTTTTGCTTTTTCTAATTTTGTGATCATAGTTTAAAAACAGAATAAAACTAACACGACATTGTAACTCAATACTTCAATAAAAATAAAAACAAAATACACCATATTTAAGAGGGATTCCTATTGTAACTCACCATTGGTTTTTAGTAGCAGTCAATAAGTGACCCATGTTTATGATGGTTTTGCTTTGGACCTGGTTTTGTTACAACACAGGCTCACAGGCACAGCAGGCACACCCTGGATGTATCTTGATTGTTGGGAAAGTTAAGGCTTGCACATTACAGGAACTGTGAGGAAAGGCTGGTAGATCTTGCTTGGTTAAATACTAAGAAAAACTGATGACTTTTCTTTTTTTTCCCAGTAAAATTTAAAAGTTAGATCTTTGTATCCAGTCTGTTTTAAAATTAGATTATAATTTATTCACTGTTTAGCCATCATTAGTAGTACATTTTGTGGTATAGCAGGACTGTTTGAAGAGCAGATGTAACTGAAAAAAGTAAGAAAAAAGTAACAGTAGTAACTTCACTGGCCAAAAATGGTGAAAGAGTGTGGACTTTAATTAGGCCTGGATTGCCCCCTAAGAGTTGGGTGTTTTCAAAAAGGAATTCTGGTTTTCATGTCTACCACTAAAAATAGCTTAAGTTTCTGTTTATTTAGTGTAATGATAGTGTTATTATTTTTACTCATGCTGTGTACTGTTACTTAAGATTTTTTGACATATATGCAAGTTTTTGCTTATTAGAAGTTTCTAACAGAAACTAACAAAAAAAAAAGATTACCCACAAAAAGTTTTACATTGTATTGTATGTAGTTGAATAAATAAGATTTAGAATAAGGTTGACCCCTTAAAACCTGATATTTTAAAGGCTATTGGGTAGTACTTTCATGTTTTACATAATAAATTTCTGATTTTTTTTTTTTTTTTTTTTTTTTTTTTTGCGGTACGCGGGCCTCTCACCGCTGTGGCCTCTCCCGTTGCGGAGCACAGCCTCCGGACGCGCAGGCTCAGCGGCCATGGCTCACGAGCCCAGCCGCTCCACGGCATGTGGGATCTTCCCGGACCGGGGCACGAACCCCTGTCCCCTGCATCGGCAGGCGGACTCTCAACCACCGCGCCACCAGGGAAGCCCTAAATTTCTGATTTTTACAGTCTTTTTCTTTACAGTCCTAAGTGATCAGCATTTTTAATTTTGACTGTTTAAACCCATAGCCATATGCTACTTAAATTTGTGAAATTTTAAGTTAAGTGATTAAGTGTTAAGTGATTTGTTTTACCATTTTGCATATTGGCTAATGCTCTAAGTTTTAAAACTTTACATTTGGAAAATACTAATGTTTTTCTTAATGTACTTTTTCACAGTCCTTCTGATTGATATTCCCTGAGTGTTGTCTTTGAAAAATAAACATGACTCATAGCACTTAAGTAGCCAGGCATGCCTATAATGAATGCCTCTGTGTACATTTTGAGGCTGAGGTAGAATAAACATAGCAAGCAACCCCTTTTCTTTTTGAAAGTGAACTTGATAGTAGTGTTGAATTTAAAGGTGAACAGAATTTCAGTTTTGGAGAAAGAGAAAAGCAAAGGTTTATATTAGAAGACATACTTTTTTCAATATTCTCTAATTTAATATAGAATATTCATGTATAATTAAAAATAACTTTGTAAGAGCTGAAGATTGCCATCTCTTAAATAACTCATTTCA
Organism: Mesoplodon densirostris; assembly: GCF_025265405.1. NCBI lineage: Eukaryota > Metazoa > Chordata > Mammalia > Artiodactyla > Ziphiidae > Mesoplodon > Mesoplodon densirostris. Next base: position 170,813,489 of record NC_082662.1, read on the forward strand.
GGGGTTATTCTTCACTAGCTCTTAAACGTGTACTTTGAACTCTAATAAAGAGGTGTATATGTAGTTTAAAAAATCCTTTAGAAGTTTTAAGGAGTTTCATATCTAATTTTAAATGTTTGTTTTGTCAAATTTTTAATTTCTTTTTACTTCAAGAAAATGACTCTTAAGGTAGAGTCCTCATTTTGTATGGTCAAGAGCCATTGATTAAACAATCCATTTTTTGGGCCATTGATTTGTGGTGCCCTTTTACCCTTTATTAAATTGTCATTTAATTTTTGGTGTCATGGAGTAAGTTCTTATTCAGTTCTGTTTGGCCATTTATTCTTGTGCTCATACCTTAATGTTCTTAATATTGTGGCTGTAACTTACAGTTTGTCTTAATGTCTGATCCTGCAAGCTTATTTTTTTTAAAGTTGATTTAGTTAACCTTTTATTTATTTATTTATTTATTTTTTTTTTTTTTTTTTTTTTTTTTTTTTCTTTTTTTGCGGTATGTGGGCCTCTCACTGCCGTGGCCTCTCCCGTTGCGGAGCACAGGCTCCGGACGCGCAGGCCCAGCGGCCATGGCTCACGGGCCCAGCCGCTCCGCGGCATATGGGATCCTCCCAGACCGGGGCACGAACCCGTATCCCCTGCATCGGCAGGCGGACTCTCAACCACTTGCGCCACCAGGGAGGCCCTAACCTTTTATTTTTGTATAGACCTTTTAGGTTAAGTTTTGAGTTCCTTAAGGAATCTAACTAGAATTTTAGATTGCATTCAATTTATAGATTAATTTTGTAGAGAAATGATGTTCTGATATTTGTGGATTATATTGGTTCTTTTTTTTTTTTTTTTTTTTTTTTTTTTTTTTTTGCTGTATGCGGGCCTCTCACTGTTGTGGCCTCTCCCGTTGCGGAGCACAGGCTCCGGAAGCGCAGGCCCAGCGGCCATGGCTCATGGGCCCAGCCGCTCCGCGGCATATGGGATCCTCCCAGACCGGGGCACGAACCCGTATCCCCTGCATCGGCAGGCGGACTCTCAACCACTGCGCCACCAGGGAGGCCCTATATTGGTTCTTTTAGATAGGTGATGTCACAGACAACAGTGCCAGTTTCCTCTCTTCCCTTCTAAAAGTTACCTTTTCTTTTTCCTTTCTCTCAGTGTTGGTCAGGGCCTTCAGCACTGTGCAAGTCAGCATGGTAGTATCTTTTGACTTAAGGGAAATGCATATGAAGTTTGTTTTATATTTGTTATAGTATTTGGTATATATAACCTTTACCAGTTAAGGAAACTTTCTTCTATACCTGGTTTGCTAAGATAAAAATTATTAAACAGATGCTGATTTCTTGAAGTTTTTCTGCTTCTGTTGAGATAATCATATATTTTTTCTTTCCGCTTTTAATATGAAGAATCTTGTTTTTTTAAAGTACACTATTGGATTTGGTTAGTCAATGTTTTATTTAGGATTTTTTTACACCTACTTTTGTAAGTGAATTGGCCTGTAACTTTATAGTGTTATCTGGTTTTGGAATCAAGATTACCAGCCTGATAAAATGAGTGAGGCAGCTTTTGCTCTTCTTTACTTTCTGAAAAAACTTACTTTAGATGAGGATAAACTGTTTCTTAAAATTTACCTATTAAAAAAACCTCAACCAGAAATTTTTTTGGAGAGGAGCATTGCCATTTTAATTACCTTAATCTTTTAAAAAATATATTTATTTATTTTATTTAAAAAATTTATTTGGCTGTGCCAGATCTTCATTGCTGCTTGCGGTATCTTTTAGTTGTGGCACGCCAGATCTAGTTCCCTGACCGGGGTCGAACCCATGCCCCCTGCATTGGGAGCCTGGGGTCTTAACCACTGGACTACCAGGGAAGTCCCAGTTTCCTTAATCTTTTTTTTTTAATGAATTAATTAATTTTGACTTTTGGCTGTGTTGCGTCTTCACTGCTGTGCTCAGGCTTTCTGCAGTTGTGGCGAGCAGGGGCTACTTTTCGCTGTGCTGCGCGGGTTTCTCACTACAGTGGCTTCTCTTGCTGTGGAGCACAGGCTCTAGGTGCGCAGGCTTCAGTAGTTGTGGCTCGGGAGCACTACAGCGCAGGCTCAGTAGTTGTAGTACACGGACTTAGTTGCCCCGAGGCATGTGAGATCTTCCCTGAACAGGGCTCGAACCCATGTCCCCCCGCATTGGCAGGCAGATTCTTAACCACTGTGGCACCAGGGAAGCCCTCCTTAATCGTTTGATCTGTTTTTCAATCTGTTTTTCTTCCAGTCTATTCAGATTCTCTGTTTTCCTGTGATAATTTTGGCATTTCATTTAGATTACACATTCATCAGGGTTTAGTTACCCTTGTTAGAAAACGTCTGTCTAGTTTAGTTATTTCCCTTCTCTTGGGTCTTCTTTTTCTTGATCAGTTTTACTAGAGTTTTTATCTGGGTTATTAATATTTACCAAAACAGCTTTTGGTTTTGTTAATCTTCTCAGTTGTTCTTTTGGTCTAGATTTTCATTGATTTTTGCCCTTGTCTTTGATAGTTCCTTCCTTTTTATTCTTTTGGCTTTTCTCTGTTGGTTTTAAAATTTGTAACCTTTTCTATATCCTGATAAATGTGTTTAAAGCTATGTATTTTTCTATTAAGTTCTGCCTTTGCCTTTTTTATATATAGAAAAACATATTTTCTAAATGTTACTTAATTTTTATTGATTTCCTTTTTAACATAAAGTATTTAATTATACTTTAGGAGTTTCTTATAGTTATTTTCTACTTTCTGCTTTCTCATTTTATTGCAATTATTATCGGAACATAGCCATAAGATAGATTCTTTGGAATTTAATGAGGCTTCCTTTACTCCCAGTACATGGTTATTTATATAAATGTTTTAGATATGCTAGGAAAAATACATGCTTTCTCTTACATTGGGGCAGAGTTCTGTGTATTTCTAATTTGAGCCTTCTAGTTAGATTGTTTAGGACTTCAGTATTTTTGCTTATATTTTGTCTGCTTGATCTATCAGTTCTGAGCAGAGTAGATTAAATAATAATTGATTTTTCTCCTACAGTTCTGTTAGTTGTTAGATATATTTTGAGGCATATATATATGAGTGAGTTTCGTTATGGTGGATAGATTTTATTCTCTTGTTTTCTTAGTGTATAACTTCTTTATATATTTTAAAATTCCTTTCAATTTACTTTTTTTGGGAAAAATTTCATACCTTTAGGAAAGTTACAAGAATATTACAAAGAAAATTAATGTATTTTTCATGTAGATTCACCAGTTAAATATTTTTTCATATTTGCTTTCTTACTAATTTTTCTTTGTATATTCATGTATTTGGCGCACTGTATGAGATTCTCACACAACACTTTACCCCTGAATATAAGCATGGGCACTCTCCTATGAAATCACAATACAGTTATCTTGTTCTAGGTGTTTAGCATCGATAACCATAGTATTATCTGATACACTGTCTACCCTCAGGTTTTCTTAAATTGCCCAGTAATGTTCTTTATTGCTCTTCTCCCCTTCTCTCCATTCATCAGTTACATTTAATAAAACTGTCTCTTTAGTCTCCTTTGATCTAGATTCTAGAACATTTCTTCAGCCTTTTTTTTTCTTGATATTGCCATTTTGAGGAGGCCAAGTCAGTTGCTTTGTAAAATATCCATTATTTTGATTATGTTTGTTTCTTCGTGAGTATATTCAGGCTAAACATTTTCGTACAGGAGTATTATATTACATAGTGAGGTTGTATTCTTTTCAGTCCATCATCTGGAGGCCCATGATGGCAGTTTTCCTGGATACTGGGATGTTAAGTTTGATTGCTTTGTTAAGATGGTGTCCACCAGATCTCTCCATTTTAAATTAGGCATCTTTGTCTCTTTATAATTATTAAATGATCTGCAGGGTGAGACTTTGAGACTGAGTGAATATCCAACAACTTCTGCTCCAGTGCTTAGCATCCATAATATTGATTTTTGCTTGAATCAAATATTATTATAGTAGTTTAAAATGGTGATTTTCCTGTTTCTATTATTCTGTTAACTGTCATTCCTCTATAATTTTGCCTTTTGATTGGGTATTAATATTGCTCTTCCATTGTAAAGCAACTATACTCCAATAAAAATTAAAAAACAAAACAAACAAAAACAAAAAAAAAGCAAAAAAGATTGCTCTTCCAGCTTTCTTATGTCTTTATATCTTTTACTATCCTTTTATTCTTCCTTACCTCTTCCTGCTTTCCACTGGATAGATGGAATTTTCTTTTCTTTTTAAATTTTATTTATTTATTTTTGGCTGCGTTGGGTCTTCATTGCTGCGCACAGGCTTTCTCTAGTTGCGGTGAGCGGGGGCTACTCTTCGTTGCAGTGAGCGTGCTTCTCATTGCGGTGGCTTCTCATTGTGGAACACGGGCTCTAGGCACTTGGGCTTCAGTAGTTGTAGCACGTGGGCTCAGTAGTTGTGGCTCATGGACTCTAGAGCGCAGGCTCAGTAGTTGTGGCACACGGGCTTAGTTGCTCCACGGCATGTGGGATCTTCCCGGACCAGGGATTGAACCCGTGTCCCCTGCATTGGCAGGCGGATTCTCAACCACTGTGCCACCAGGGAAGCCCTGAAATTCTCTTTTGTTGGTTTAAAAGGTATATTTTCATTTTGTGTATGTGTCTTAACCATTTGCTCTTAACTTAAAACATAGTTCTGTTTATATACTTTTTTTTTTTTTTTGGCTGCATTGGGTCTTCATTGCTGTGCATGGGCTTTCTCTCTAGTCACGGCAGGCAGGGGCTACTCCTTGTTGCGGTGCACAGGCTTCTCATTGCAGTGGCTTCTTGTTGCAGAGCACGAGCTCTAGGCATGTGGGCTTCAGTAGTTGCAGCACACAGCCTCAGTAGTTGTGGCACGTGGGCCCTAGAGCATGAGGGCTTCAGTAGTTGAGGTGTACAGGCTCTAGGGCACATGGGCTTCCGTAGCTGTGGCACACGTGCTCAGTAGTTGTGGCTCGTGGGCTCTAGAGCGCAGGCTCAGTAGTTGTGGCGCACTGGCTTAGTTGCTCTGCGGCATGTGGGATATTCCCGGACCAGGGATCGAACCCGTGTCCACTTCATTGGCCAGTGGATTGTTAACCACTGCGCACTACCAGGGAAGTCCCTGTTTATTTACTTCTGTTGGTTTCTTAAAAATTACCAATGTCTGTATCTTCTCTAATAAGACAAGTATTTTAATACACTTTCATGTTCTTGGGTGAGGTTTACCCTCACCCAATTAAGTGGATATTATTTAGGATTTTTAGTTCTTATAATTATGAGTATACTTTGTCTTTCCCTTTCTTTTTCCTTTTTTCCTTTTTCTTTCTCCCTCCTTTTCTTCCTTCATTTCTTTCTTCTCTCTTGCTTGTTCAAGTTTTGAAACTCGTATGTAAAAGTATACGAATACTCTTGTATGTGGAACAACTCCATTCTCTTTTAACTTTACCACATGAGATGTTACTGTGTTAAATAAACATCTTTGTAAAGGGGCTTTTGGTCCTCCTGGGTGCTCTGAGGGAGGTTCCTTCAGTTCTTTGCAGCTGTTACCTTATCTTTAAAAAGGAATTAAGAATACTGACCTTGCAGAGGTTTTGTGAAGATTGAGGTCATATAGAAGCATATAACTAGATGATAATATTAATAATTGTAAAAAAAAAACAGTAAGCAGAGGTAAACTCTTAATACCACTGATTAAGAAGCAAAGATATAAATTAAAAAGTTAAACAGGTTGATTTCAGATTTGGATCTCTTTAGAATGTGATATTAGAATATACCTAGTAGGACTCATGCATTATTTTTTCATATTTTGTTCAGTTTTAGTATAGCAAAAGAAAACAAAGAAGTGTATTTTCTCCTGGTTCAGAATTCAGTTCAGATGGCATGTTGGGTTTGGTTGTCATGTCTCTTTTAATATGGAATGTTCTTCAGTCTTTCTTAAGCTTGATCTTTTTGATGAGTAATGGTTATTTGTATAATGTCCTCCAAAATGTCCTCTAATTTTGGTTATTTTTTGTTTCAGTATCTACGTTGTTCCAAAGCACTACCATTACAAAACCTGGAGTCCCTATGGGTAATGATTTAACATGGTTTTTTTTTTTTTTTTTTTTTTTTTTCTTTTTGCGGTATGTGGGCCTCTCACTGCTGTGGCCTCTCCCGTTGCGGAGCACAGGCTCCGGACGCGCAGGCCCAGCGGCCATGGCTCACGGGCCCAGCCGCTCCGCGGCACATGGGATCCTCCCAGACCGGGGCACGAACCCGTATCCCCTGCATCGGCAGGCGGACTCCCAACCACTGCGCCACCAGGGAGGCCCTAACATGGTTTTAATGTTTAAATTGTTATCCTTCACCACTGGTAGAATATTCATTTCTTGGCAGAACAGAAACATAAATAATGGGCTACTTTGGGTATATGTCCCGCATATAGGAATGGTGTCCACTACTTGACTGGAGAGCTTTTATTGTCTTTTTCAAGAGAGTCTGAGAAAGGAGGGGAGAGATGAGAGGGGGATTTAATTAAGTCTTCTGACCTAGACGTCTCATCAGAATGAGAGAAACAGTGCAGCTAGCAGCTGTGGCCACTTGTTCAACTTAGGTACCATATTTATGTCACTGGTCAAATGTTTTATTTCAATTTTCATTTAAATATCTAGAGAAGAACTGAAGGCTTAAGGTGGCAGCTGTGTGTGAGGAATAGCCTATGGAACTGCAAGATAAACAGTAATTTTTAACCCTTTGCTGCCCAATTTACATCTGTATTACCTGATTATGATATGATTTTTATCACCTCATTTTATCACCTGTGATTTGTATCACCTCATTTTATTCTTTAACTTTTGAAATGAAATGGTTATCTGTATGATCAAGTTTTCAACTGTTTCCCTAGACCAAATAAGTCAAATTTCCTAGAAACTGTTAAAACTGATTTAGAGCAATAAACATAAGCTAAATCTCTCCTTTTAGGCTTAATAATTAGAGAATAATTGTGGTCTTTTTTTTGTTATTGTGTATTTTAAGTGTTATTTGATCAACAGTTAAACTTTTTGAAAAGTACTTTCTGAAGCCAGCCCTCCCCTGCACCCCAACCCAAGCTTCACCAAGGCTATACGTGGTCTTCCTAGTTTTGTAATATGGCTTGGGTAATTTCAGGGACGATTTTACTTTAGAGATCAGGAAATAGACGATCCAGGAGGGCTGAACTCAGCTTGAGTCCTCCAGACTCTGCTGACCAGGTGCCAGGTCTGACTGGCAGAGGGATCAGCTAGGTGGGTTTCCCTGGCATGCTCAGCATACGTTAAGTCCCTATTGTGATTGTTGCTAAGAGAAGAAAAGTATCTGAAAATTGGGTTTTCCAGTGAGGAGTACTTTGTGCTAGACATAGCTGTCTGTCTCACTAGCACTGGGACTTCTGGAAAAGCGTATTAAAAGATAGCATGAGCCTTTTGCAGCTAAGTGGCTTATGAGGTCAGTCAAGGAAAGACAAAATAAGCCAGCTTCAAAAAAGTCTTTTTCAATTAAACCTGTGGGAGGGAATAAGGACTGTGTCAAGATACTGAGAAAACTATAGTTCTCTAAATTTTTAGCCAAATAGAATATCCTCTTTAGTAGTAGGGAAATAATAATAAAAAGAATACTTGAAGTTTAGTTGCAGGCATTACATATCTTGAGGAAAAAAGAGGACACTTCTAAAATTAAAATGTAGCCCATAAACATTTTTAATTTTTGTGAATTGAATTACTCATCATTTTGAATGTTGCCTTCTGCTAAATTACTCCTTTAACATGAATTGAGTTTGACTGTTTTGTTCAGTCATTCCTAAATGTTAGATGAAATTCATTTAATGTTTTGAACTTTATATTTTTAGATGTACTCTAAGAATTACACAGCTGTTGCTTGGAGAGATGTATGTGAATTACTGTGAGAAATAGGATCATGATTTAGGTCCTATGCCAGCTGATAGTCAGCTGCCACAAAATTAAAAGATTAAGTTAACACATGAGAATATGGGTATAAAATCGTGCTTTAGAATGTTCTGAATATGCCTACCTTGTTTTAGATACCTAGTAGTCATGACAAAGTCATGCATTTCGTGATTGGAACACTGGCTTTAGGTTTTCTATTCAAAAGCTGGGAGTATTTCCCCCTCATTTTGTTAAGAATTAGAGTTAAGTGTGACCAGCTAACTACTCATGTCAAGATATATTTCATTAAGTCAACTTCAGTTTTGGACTTCATCTGATTAAAATTAATTGATTAGGAGAAATATTTAGTTTGAATCTTTTGCCATGATTAATTTGGTGGTTTTAAGATTGAGTTGCTCCCAAGGTTCAATTAAATAGATCTGACACTGTATGTTGTTTCCTAGATGCCCATTTTTCCTCAACTGTATCAATTCCATATGTTTATTTAGTGCATAAGTAAATATGTATACAGAATTTAGAAGGTTAGGTTCTAACCTTCACTGACTATGCTTTAGCAAAGGTGTCTATAAAGTAAGAGAAGTTTACCATTTACTTCAAATACAAAATTGCATATTACTTCTTTGGGAGATGATCGCTAATAAAAAAAAGTTTAAAATAGTGGTTGTCCGTGTTTCATGCTGGGCAATGTAATCCGTTTGCTCACTTGACATTCAGCAAATACTTGAATATACTTCAGGTATTAACACTGTAGATAGAGGTGGTGCTGTTCTCTATACCAGGATGTGTCCTGCCTAATGAATTGTTATAATACAGTAAGAATCATGCTGTGATAGGAGGACTCCTGGAGTTCTGTGGTGCTTGCAGACTTACTTGAGGTGTGGTGTGGAAAGGGGCCAGTCCAAGAAGAATACTTTGATGTGACCTGTAAGGTATGGATTGAGCAGTAACAATTAACTAACAAGATGGTGAGGGCAAAGAAGGCTTTTGAACATTCAGGAATAACCTGATTAAAGGAATGGAGAGAAGAGAGACGGTGCCCCGGTGGAGCAGCAAGATCTAGGAGATTGTAATGATGTCATTTCACTGAAGCAATCCCAGAAACAGACTTTGCACTGCTTGAAGATGTCCTCACTCAAATTGAAAAAAATTAAAAATATTGCATGTGCTTATGACTTTGCACAACCATTTAAGAACAAATGCCCTTGAAGTCTGAATCTAGCAACGTTCCAGTGAAGCCCTGTAGTTGGTTCCCAAGATAAAATAATCTCTGCATTTCTAGCCTCACCTCAACATTTATTGCATGCACACTCATTTCAGCTGCTTCTTATGGTAGACTGAGAAGAGAATTTTACAGCTGATACTATGTAAGAATAGCAGGTATTCTCAAGGCACATTAGTTTGGCTACTTCTTCAGCAGGTTCCAGCGGACAGTCTTCCCTGCAAGCAGCTATTGATTGTTATTAACTCTACTTTGTTGGTATTATTAGAAAAGCACAGCACTAAGGCCTTCTTGTCCAGCAACTTAAAAAAAAAGTAGCAGTTACCATTACACCTTGTTTGAACATCTTGTAGAAGTACAGAACAAGAAATTCAAAATTTCTTAAATGTCATGCAGTTTGTATTTGGCTGAAGACCAGTGATAGAAGTGGGGCTGCTGTTTTTCAGATTACGGCCAGTCATTCTCTTTGGTCACGCTGTGCTAGAATTACTTTCAGAACACACGTGACAGAGTTTGTGACAAAACATCATATGCTAGTGATTCCTAAATCCCTCTTAGCTTTTATCATGTTTATTCTGTTGTCAGTGTCAATCTCGTGACTCCTGACTTTCCATCTATGTGTTTTCCTCCACTTCCCAGCGCCTGCATGAAGTTTTGGTATTCATCTTGCAGTTCAGGCTTCCTCTTGTAGCGCTGACGGCACTCTTTGGTACTTCCATCTTCTCACACTGCTGGGTTACTTGTCTCCCTCCCCGGGACATGCTGCAGTGTGCTAGTGTATGGAGCAGACCGTAAGACAAACATGGGCTCTCTACCTGGAGCGTCAATTTTGCTGAAAGATTTTTGTGGAGAACATCCTATTGAACTAGGCTCTGTAGTAGAGTGAATTGCAAAATATTCACTATATTTTAGTTTGAAACTTGCAAGAAATTTGTTTGCTGTAGGCTCTGCAGGGCTCCTAGACTTCTTTAGGGTATGTGTGTTGAAAGCCTACCGTGTGCCATCTCCTGTAATCTTCAGATACTTTTTCTGGAATATTTGTTTTATGATAGTCATCATAGTCTAGTCCTCAGAACTAAAGTGTGCTGACCTTGTTTGATTTAGCTAATATGTGCCAAGGGTGATATGGCATGTCATTTAGGGGCTGAATTCCTTGTCTGTGTGGAAGAACTATATATGGAGAAAGAGGAGAGAAGTATGCTTTCCTAGCTGTAGTGGACAGACTGTTTTTCAGGGCAGAATTTCACCACTTATAAAAAGTAGCTTTGAGCAACATTTGGCAGCTGGTGAGTGTTGAATGTGTTTGCCAAATTATATAAATATCTGGTCTGGAACCATGAATGTCCAAGAAATACTCTTGGGAAATTAAGGGTTTCCTTAGGGTAATGGGAAAACCAGGCACGCTTCCTTAGGTGGTTATTCTTAAGCCTGAGAAGCATTGTTTATAATTGACTTAGTGTGACTAAGTATCCTATGTACCTGAATATCATATTCATATTTGTCTTATTTTAAGTTGACTTGTAAATCAAATATTAAATATTAACAAAAAGCAACTTCTTATGACTTGAAGAGTCCATAATCCTTATTAAGTCACATGCAGTAGCAGTTAAATTGAAACATGAAGCTAGAATTATATTGCAGTCCCATAGAGGTGTGCTAAGCAACAGCCATTTGCAGCAGTATACTTGTGACATTTCAAGGCTATTATGAACTCCCAGATCCATAAATAACCACTGTAGCCTGTAATAGCCACCAAATTAAATAGGTACCCAAGGATGGGTAGAAATGAAGAAAGCCCCATTGGCATGCAGGTGATAGAAAGTTCATCAAGCTCACTGTCCGTGCACCAGACTGGCAGAGTGGGAAGTTTCGATTCTTGTATTGCTTGAAGGATGACTCCATGCATGCCATGGATCTTTAGGTTTGTTTGTCAGCACATCAAATGTTAAGGGTAGTTCTTTGGTGGTGTTGCCATCACTTGTGATCCTGGAATCCCATTTATTTGCTGTCCCCATTTACCGAAATGCTGTTGCTGCTGATACAAATAATGGCTGACATTATTGAGTGCCCATCACGTGCCAGATACTGGAAGTGCTTTATGTACACGGTTTTATTCTCACGGCAGTTCTATGATATAGGAACTCTTACATTCCACTTTAGAAATCAGGAGGCTTAGGCTAAATAGCAACTTGTTTAAGGTCACATATATGTGTGCACGGAAATGTCAGAGCTGAAATTGAAATTGATTCAGGTTCAACTCCAGATTCTCCGCTCTTAACTCCCATGCTCCAGCACTTTTAAAGATACCCACTCTGTGCCCTGTAGAATCTAGTACTGATGACATAGATCTTGGAAAGAAATTTGAAACCTTGTTGAAGTACAGGCTGTTTAGGGGGGAGGGAGGGAAGTATAGCCCATGTATCAATGATTTTGATAATTTGTATATGCTTAGCAACAGTTCTGTGGTGAAATCTAAGATCATCACTGTCACCTGGTCTTAACTATAAAAGTGATGTGGTAATGTGAATAAACTGTCTTTATCAGTTTACGCTGAAAATGAGATTAGTGGAGCCATCAGAAATGTAAGTCTATTTTGTAAAAAGTCCTAATTAAAATATTCTTAACTGGAGTCTCTTATGAAGAAATAGTAGGGCATCATATTTTCTAGGTAGTATTAAGATGCTTATCTCTGTTCAGAAAGCGCTGATTATCCGGCTTCTACCCGCAGAGGGTGTAGGTAGGAATGCTATTTTGGAGGGCCCTGTAGTAATTCAGGAAATAATGCATTAAAGCAGTGACAGTGGGACAGATGGAGGGGGTATTAGTAGAGACTTAAGGGTGGAGTTGACAGGGCTTGGTGGCTGATGTGGGGTTGATAGCCGAGGAGCAGTCTGGAGTGGCACTTGGGTTTCTAGCTGGGGCCAGACAGTAGGACTTTTGGTATCCTTCACCTGGGATTGGAAATAGGAGCAGATAGGGTGAGGGAGGAAAGTAGGTTGCATTTTGAGGTTTGCTTGTGGTATGTAGATAGAAATACATACTAGGCAGTTGTCTATATAGGTTTAGAGCTTAGAAGAGAAGTATGGGCTGGAAATAACTTTTTTGGCACTTTTTAACAGGTATTAGTTGAAACTGTGAGTGTGGACTCTGATCTAAGCCGTGGTGGTGTGGTGGTTGTGTGTGTGTATTTTGAGTGAGGGGGGAGGGGATTAGTCACTAGATTACTTGCCAAACTTGATTATTTTCATCTACACATTGTTTTTCAACCCATTCAATTAAAAAATTTTAGAGTTTTTACTTGAATGAACATGGAGAATTCTATAAAACATGCCAGTCTTTTGTCTTTCCTTTTTATTACTGAAAATAAAAAATGTACTGTATTACATAATCATAATTTTTATTATAGGTATTGAGTCTGTGCATAACTAGCTCCTTTACAGAGAAGACTACACAGGAATGAACGTTTGGTTAATTTACCCCCCAACCCCTAATAGTTTATTATGAAAAATCGTAAACACACAGAACAATTGAAACGGTGAAAATCTACATGCCCACCATCTAGATTCTACCATTAATATTTTACAATACTTTATCACTTATCCATCTAGCCATATATATGTGTGTATATATATATATATATATATATATATATATATAAAACTTTTATGAATTTCAAAAAAGAGTCATCAGTGTACTATTTCCTAAGTATTTCAGTATGTATATCATTAACTAGGATTCCATAATACAACTTTTTTCCTTTTGTGGTAAAATATATACAGTGAAATGCACAGACCGTTGGGTGAGTTTTGATAGATGCACGCACCTGTGTAACCCAATCTTTTTCAGAACATCCTGGGGTGATGGCAGAGTTCCCTAAAGCCCCTTCGCATGTCATCCTCATTTTCACTGCCCCCCCCCACAAACGACTGCTGTTCTGATTTATTTCCACTGTAGATTAGTATTTCCTGATCTTGAACTTCATCTATTAGGAATCATAAAATACACATTCTTGTGTAAGGTTTCCCTCACAGTATGTTTTTGCTATTCATCTGTGTTATTGCATGTATCTGTTGTTTGTTTTTCTTGCTTTGTCATATACCATTGTGTAAATATACAACAATGCATCCATTCTATTTGTGGGTACCTGGGCTGTTTCTAGTTTTTGGCAATATCTAGCATTGCAATTGAAGGGTCAGAGGGTAAGGTCTCTATAAAAAAAGTACTAAATCATCTTTGAAAGTTGTTTAACAATTTTACATTTCCGTTAGCAGTGTATGGGAGTTACAGTTGCACCACATTCTAACTCCTCTGGTGGATGGGTAGTGACATTTCATTGTGATTTTAATTTGTATTTCCCTGATGGTTAATGGTGTTTAGCACTTTTACATGGATTTACTGACCGTTTGTATATCACATTTTGTGACATTTGTTCACATTGTTTGCCCAATATTTTATTGGTTGTCTTTTAATTGTTTAGTTGAGTTTTAAAAATGCATCCTGGATACCTTTCAGATTTATGTTTTGCAAGTATTTTTTTCTCATTTGTGCCTTGCCTATATGGAAATTCCCTCTTGGCCTTAATTCCCTCCTTCCCTACTTTCCTTCCTTTCTATAGCAACTTTAAGATATAATTCATATACCATACATATGCAGTTTTTTAAAGGTCATTTTTAATGAGAAAATTTTAACCTTCGTACTTTTTTCTTCTATGATTATTGCTGAAACCTTTGCCTACCCTCAACTCATGAAGGTATTCTCCTATGTTTCCTTCTAAAAGTTTTGAGTCTAGCTTTTATGTTTAAGTCTGTGATAATCTTGAATTATTTTTTTTGTATGGTGTGAGGTCTGGGTTGAGATTTATATATTCAGTTGTTCTAGTACTGCTTACTGAAAAGACTGTCTTTTCTCCACTAATATGCCTTTGTAACTTTGTAAAAAAAAAAATCAGTCCGTATTTCTGGACTCTATTTTGTTTCATTGATACATTTGTCTGTCTTGAAGCCAATACCATACTCTCTTGTTTGCTGTAGCTTTGTGTCTTGAAATCAGATTGTGTTAGCCTTCTAACATTATTCTTCTTTTTCAGAGTTGTTTTGGATATTCTGTGTTCTTTGTGTTTCCATATGAATTTTAGACTCAGTTAATTTCTACAAAAATGCTTCCTGGGATTTTCATTGGAATTGCATTTAATCCATAGATTAATTTGAGGGAGCCTTTATATCATAACAATATTGAGTCTTCCCATATATGAACATGGTATATCTTTTTATTTAGGTTGTTTTTAATTTCTCTTACCAATGTTTTATAATGTTCAGTGTAGAGATTTTGCACATCTGATATTAAATTTATTCCTATGTCAAATACTTGAATCCTGCAAACTTGCTAAATTCACTTATTAGTTACAGTAGCTGCTTTGTGGATTTGCTAGCATTTTTTTCTTTCTTAATTAATTTATTTTTATTTTTGGCTACCTTGGGTCTTTGTTGATGAGCGTGGGCTTTTCTCTAGTTGCGGCGAGCGGAGGCTACTCTTTGTTGCAGTGCGCGGGCTTCTCATTGGGTGGCTTCTCTTGTTGCGGAGCACATGCTCTAGGCGTGCAGGCTTCAGTAGTTGTGGCTCGCGGGCTTAGTTGCTCCGCAGCATGTGGGATCTTCCCTGAGCAGGGCTCGAACCCATGTCTCCTGCATTGGCAGGCATATTCTTAACCACTGTGCCACCAGGGAAGCCCTCTAGGATTTTTTATATAAATATTTGTTATCTGCAATTAGAGGGCATCACTTTTTCTGATCTTTTATTTATTTATTTGCCTTGGTGCAAAGGCTGGGAGTGCCGCTATAGTGTTGAACAGAAATGGTGGTGAGAAGGGCATTCTTGCCTTGTTCCTGATCTCAGGGGGAAGGAGTTCAGTATTTTACAATTAAGTATAATGTTAGTTATAGCTATTTCTGTAGATGCTCTTGATCACATTAAGGAAATTCCCTTCTGTTCCTAGTTTGCTGAGAGCTCTTGTTATGACAGATAATGCATTTTATCCAGTGCTTTTTCTGCATCTTTTGCAATGCACAGTTTTTCTCCTTTATTCTGTTAATGTAGCGAATTACTTTGGCTTTCAAATGTTAAATAAACCTTGCATTCCTGGGTTAAACAATATTTAATTATTCTTTAAATATATTGCTAATTTTGATTTGATAATAATTTGTTAATTTTCACATCTGTATTATGGAAGGACAATGTCATTTTATTTGTAATGTCTGTCCGATTTTGGTATTAGAGTCATGCTGACATCATCAAACAAACTGGAAATGATTTCTGTTTTCTGAGAGTCTATAAAATTGATGCTATGTTTTCCTTAGATATTTGATACACTTCACTAGAGCAACCATGTTTGTGGAGTTTTATTTGTGGTAAGCTCTATAATTTCTTTAATAGATAAAGTAATTTAGATTTTTTTCTCATGTCAGTTTGCTTTTCAGGAATTTTTCCAGTTTCATCTAATTTGTCAGATTTGGTGGCATAATGCTGTTCATCAAATTCCCATAGTATTATTTTTAACATTTGTAGAATCTGTAGTGATAAGGACTCTTTCATTTCTGATAATAGGTAATTTGTGCTCTCTCCTTTTCTTGATCAGTTTAGCTAGAAATTTTAATTTTTCTTACTGTTTTCTGTTTCACTGGTTTCTTTATTATTTTCCTTCTCCTACTTCCTTTGGGTTTTCTTTGTTCTTTTCTAACTTTTTAAGAGAGGGAAGCTTAGATATTTGGTTTTAGACCTTTCTTTTCTAATGTAAGCATTTACAACTCTAACCACTAAGCACTGCTTCAGCTGCATCTCATGATTTTTGTCATATTTTCATAATGATTTAATTTGAAATATTTTCTGATTTTCTAGTGTTTTCTTCTCTGACCCATGAATCACTTAGAAGTGTGTTTTACCACCCCACCCCACCCCAATTTTTTTTAGGTATCCTAGTATGGTTAACTTCAAATTTAATTCCATTTTGGTCAGAGGACATCATTTGCGTGCTTTCAGTTATTTTAAATTTATTGAGAATTTTTTTAATCGTCTAGTATATCATCTGTGTTGGTGATCATACCGTGTGTACTTGAAAAGAATGTATATTCTGCAGTTGTTGGGTGTAATGCTTTTTAAATATCAGTTAAGTCATAGTAGTTAATAGTTTTCAGATTTTCTGTGTGTTCAGTATTTTTTTTTTAAATAAATTTATTTATTTTTGGCTGTGTTGGGTCTTCGTTGCTGCACGCGTGCTTTCTCTAGTTGTGGCGAGCGGAGGCTACTCTTCGTTGCGGTGCGCGGGCTTCTCATTGTGGTGGCTTCTCTTGTTACGGAGCACAGGCTCTAGGAGCACAGGCTCTAGGTGCGTGGGCTTCAGTAGTTGTGGCGAGCAGGCTCTAGAGTGCAGGCTCAGTAGTTGTGGCGCATGGGCTTAGTTGCTCCGGGGCATGTGGGATCTTCCCGGACCACGGCTCGAACCCATTTCCCCTGCATTGGCAGGCGGATTCTTAGCCACTGTGCCATCAGGGAAGCCCAGGTGTTCAGTATTTTTTAATGTACTTTATAAATTATTGTCTAGTTTTATCAGTTAACTGAGAGGTGGTGTTAAAATTTGCAGCTAATGTTGTGGAAACGTTGTTCTCTCTTTAATTCTGTCAGTTTTTTCCCCAGCTTTATTGAGATAAACTTGACATAATATTGTGGAAGGGGCTTCCCTGGCGGCACAGTGGTTAAGAATCCACCTGCCAATTCAGGGGACACGGGTTCGAGCCTGGTCCGGGAAGATCCCACATGCCGTGGAGCAACTAAGCCCGCGAGCCACAACTACTGAGCCCTTGTGCCACAACTACTGAAGCCTGCGCGCCTAGAGCCCATGCTCCGCAACAAAAGCCACGACAATGAGAAGCCCATGCACTGCAACGAAGAGTAGCCCCCGCTCACCGCAACTAGAGAAAGCCTGCACACAACAACGAAGACCCAACACAGCCCCCCCAAAATAATAATAATAAATAAATTAATTAATTTTAAAAAAAGATTGTGGAAGTGTAAGGTGTTGATTTGATACAGTGATATATTGCAAAATAATAATTCAGTTTTTGCTTCATGTGTTTGAAACTAATTAGATACATGCACATTTATGATTGTTGTATCTTTCTGGTGAATCGAACCTTTTATAGTTTTTACAACCTGATGAAAATAATGTGAGGCAGAAAACTTCAGGAAACGGGTGAAATCTCTAATCAGTTGCTTCAATTCTTGTTAATGGGGGGATTTGCTAGGTTAGGGAAGGTATGTGTTGCCAAGTGAAGTGTTTACCCGTATTTTTCCTTCTGTCACTGACCATTTCTAAATATACTTACTTTTGTGAGCTATCATGCTGTTATTGAGGGTTTAGGTTTGCTGATGCTCTGGGAGTTAATCTTTGAAAACTTCAGATCAATTAAAGAAAAAGATAAGTGTGTAGATACAAGATATGAGCCTGTTGATTGTGTGCTGTTTATTGTGTGCTAAGTGCTATGTGGCATGTGAAATAGAGGTTGTCTTGGCTTTTAAGTTTACATAAAACACTGTATTGTATATTTGAGGGTCTCTGAGAGAGATCTTAAAAGTTCTCATCACAAGAAAAAAAATTGTAACTGTGTGGTGATGGACTTACTGTGGTGTTCATCTTGCTATACACACACACAGACACAAATATCAAATCATTATGTTGTATACCTGGAACTAACATACTGGCGGAAGAAAGAAATTTAAGATCTTGGGGGACAGGCAAGAGGATGTGTGGAGGTGCTGTATTGGTTATTTATGGCAACACAATAAAATTACAGCAGTATTTAGTGGCTTAAAACAACACACATTTATTATCACACAGTTTCTGTAGATTAGGAATTTGAGTACAGCTTAACTGCGTCCTCTGGCTCAGGGTTTCTCAACAATTGCTGTCAAGATGTTGGCCAGGGCTGCAGTCTTAACCAAAGTCATCACGGGGTGGCGGGGGAGGATCTTCTAAGCTCATTTACATAGTTATTGATTGAATTCAGTTGCAGGCGGTTGGACTGAGGGCCTCAGTTCCTCCCCATAGTTGGCCTGTCACGCCAGCCTTTCCCACAGGATAGAAGCCACAGTCTTTTTGTAAATGAACCCTAGAACTGACATTCCATAACTTTTGCCATAGAATAGAAGCAAGTTGATGGGTGTAGCCCACACACAGGGGAAGGAGATTACACAAGGGCATGAATACTAGGTGGTGGAGATCATTGGGAACCATCTTTTTTGTTGTGGTTGGGAGGAAGGAAGAAGATGCAAATTATTTCTTATAATTATACTCGTAATAAGAGCCAGAAACATCAGGGAGAAATTATAAACCAAAGTTTATAACTAGGAAGCTAATGGTTGTCAGTGCAGTCCAAAGAGTTGTCTTATAAAAAGAAATAAGAGTAGCAAAGCGTCTCAAATGACAAGACATAACAAAACTTTAAATATTCGTTGTAACACGTTGGATTAATTCTAGACAATGTTATTGTTTGTGTTTTCTTTATTAACATAAAAATTTTGACTTGTATTAAGACATAACCTTTAACCAAATGCAAGTGGGATTAATAAATACAGTCTTATTCCTTGACAGACAAAAATACTTTTTTACATTTTCATGTTTTCTTAATATTTAAAACTATTATATATTTTAAAAATTGTGGTAAAATATATAATACAAAGTTTATATATTTTCACCATTTGTAATCACAGTTTGGTGGCCTTAGGTACATTCACATTGTTGTGTAACTATCACCACCAACCATCTCTAGAACTTTTTAATCTTCCCAAACTGAAACTGTACCCGTTAAATAGTCACTCCCCCTCCTCCCCTCCCCACAGCCCGTGAAAACCACCATTCTACCTTCTGTCTCTATTAGTTTGACTACTGTATGTCCTTTGTATAAGTGGAACCATACAGTATTTGTCCTTTTGTGTCTGGCTTATTTTAACTTAGCATTATGTCTTCAGGGTTCATCGTGTTATAGCACTTGTCAGGATTTTTTCCTTTCTAAGTCTGAATAATATTTTATTATATATATATACCACATTTTATTTATCCATTAACCTGTTGATGGACATTGGTGTTCCACCTTTTAGCTGAATAGTGCTGCTGTGAACATTCATAGTACAAATATCTGGTCAAGTCTCTGCTTTGGGGGCTGTCTCAGAAGCTGCCTAGCACAGGTGGGCATGGAAAGGAATTAGCTTTAAGTTTAATTCTGATGAAAAAGAGATCTATAGCAGACAAGAGAGGTTTCTACTAGTTAAAAAATACAAGTGATAGATACCTAAGTAAGTTGTTTCATTAAACTTTACCAAGTCACAAATGGTGTTAACAGGCCTTTTTGTGAAAGACTGAGCTTTTCATAGAAAGTTTTCATAAAAAGTTTCACCAAAAAAATCAAAAACAAAACCGTTTCATAAAAGTTTCATTTTGGGGACTTCCCTGGTGGTGCAGTGGTTAAGAATCCGCCTGCCAATGCAGGGGACACGGGTTGGATCCCTGGTCTGGGAAGATCCCACATGCCGAGGAGCAACTAAGCCCGTGCGCCACTACTGAGCCTGAGCTCTAGAGCCCTCGAGCCACAACTGCTGAGCCCGAGTGCCACAACTACTGAAGCCCGAGCGCCTAGAGCCCGTGCTCCACAGCAAGAGAAGCCACAACAATGAGAAGCTGCACACTGCAACGAAGAGTAGCCCCCACTCGCCGCTACTAGAGAAAGCCGGCGTGCAGCAACGAAGACCCAACACAGCCAAAAATAAATAAAAAATAAATAAATTTATTTTTTTAAAAAAGAAAAAGTTTCATTTTGTTTTAATGACTGGTTTAAAGAATAATTAACTCTATGCACTTACTGTAATTTAAGATGATGATGTTTATGGTATTTTAGAAAATAAACTACCACACCAGATGTCACTGGGTCTGCTGACCATTCACATTTTCTACAATAATTTTGGATTCAGATTATAGTTCAGGTGTGCCCAATTTTAGGAAAGTCAGTGACAGTAAATTAGCCACTTACCTAAGGTGAGATTTCTGGCAACTTTAACCATCTAGAACTCAGCCATAAAATGGATCTTTCTTATATTGTACTTTTTTTTTCTTTAATTATCACTTCATCCTGCACCAAGTCTTTGATTCAGCAGAAATTTAGTGAGCTCCTAAGTAGGGACTGAACACCAGCTACTGTTAAATATATCAGTAAAACACAGTCCCTCCCCTCCCAATCTAGTTGGGAAGACATTAGTAAATGATTATAATGTTACCCCTAGTTCAGTCTGTATTCACAGTCAGTCCTCTTCTTTGTTTTCATTTATCTGAAAGCATCTTTGTAGTTTTAGGTTGAAATTTTATCTGAATTTTCTAGTCAGTACTATACTAACTTGGATGAAAATAACTAAAGTTTCTTGTATTATTTCATTTTACCTATTCTTTTTGAAAAATGAGTGATACTCCTCATATTAGCCTAGTATATTTTAGAGTTCATGTACTCTAATGCTAAATTGTTACACTGTATAGTAACAAAATCAGGGTAGTTAAAAATAATGGAATGGTGGGTGCTGTTCTACCATATGACTTGTTTTAAAAATCATATTTATAGGGCCTCCCTGGTGGCGCAGTGGTTAAGAGTCCGCCTGCCGATGCAGGGGATACGGGTTCGTGCCCCGGTCTGGGAGGATCCCATATGCCGCGGAGCGGCTGGGCCCGTGATCCATGGCCGCTGGGCCTGCGCATCCGGAGCCTGTGCTCCGCAACGGGAGAGGCCACAACAGTGAGAGGCCCGCATACCGCAAAAAGAAAAAAAAAAAAAAAATCATATTTATATATTCTTCATTTGTGTGCATGTGTGTGTGTGTGTGTCTGTGTGTTGTGTGTGTGTCTAGTTTGATGTCTAAAAGGCTTCCCACAGATTTTGCCTTCATGTAATTCTTTGAAGAATGTTGAGGTTCACTTTGAAGGAAACTTTCCCTGAAGTATTAATTTTATGCATATGTTTTGTACTATCTTTAAAAAAAAGTCTGTGATAGTCTAGATACGTTTTCATAATAGTATAAGGTATAATTTTCTCTAATGAAGTCTTCAAAGGAATCCTGGTTTATTTTTACAAGAACATCAATTTCAGCAAATATACAAATTCCCTTCCCTTTGCTTCAACAAATATAACATGAAGTATAATGCAGAAATGATAGAAAACTTCTGAGGAGTTAATTTTATTGAACTAATATAATTGGTAGTTATGCAAACTCTAGCTCTCTTATTCAAGTAGAGTGATCGTAAAGTCCAGACTCTGAAGCAGACTGGCTGCTTTGAATCCCATTTCTGTCACTTCATACAGTATGTTGTTTGGTCAAATTAATTCACTTCTCTGTCTCAGTTTCCTATCTGTAGAATGGGAATATTAACAAGTATCTACCAAATAAAGTTGTTGAATAAATAAATGAATTAATAAAGGCAAAGCACATAGAACAGTGTGTGGATCTTCTTAAGTATTATGTTCATATTAGTATTTGTTTTTACTATTAGTATCATTATTATCATCACAACCCTGGCTCAGTAATTAATTATATATGTCACTTATTTGTCTCTGGGTTTTAGGTCTTTATTAATGTAAGGAGATTTCTTTACGACTACAACTGGGGATATGTCAGTCTATGCTAAATACTGTAGATAGTCAAAAATTAATAGATTTTCCCTCATTGATTTTGTTATGATTTTTGTGCTTGCAGTTAAGCAATACTTTGAAACATAGGCTCCGAAAATATTTATCTATGGATAGTTGTAGAGTACGGTCTCCTGAAACAGTTGGTTTTAATTTTTTAAAAATAGTGTTTGCTTTTTTTTTTGTTAACTAGTCTTCTGTATCACAGGAAGGGCAGGAGGGCTTGATTTACCTGGGCTTCTTCTCGGCAGCAGGCCAGGGCTCCTTCAGTACGTGCCCAGCCAGTTGCATGCAGAGGCAGGTTTCCATCCAAGATTTTCTGTCTTAGTAGTTTCTTAATTCTCTTTTTACTTCCTGCCCAATAGGATTTCATTTTCTTTTCTCTCTACAAACCCTTATAAATTCCATCCTTGTGTTCTCCTCTCTCGTGGTTCTAAGAATATCAAAATAGTTGCATTTTCATTTTCTGTATTATTCCTCTCTCTCCAGGTATATTGTTGGCAGAGGCAGGTTCTTTTTGTTGGCCACGTCACATTTATAGAGTTTTTCATGTTCTATACTTATTCAAATAAGAGGTATTCATAATTAAAGTCAAATAGTACCATAAAGATTTTTTTAAAGGCTTACATTTATTCCTAAACATGCATAACTGCATGTAGGAAGTGCCTCCTTTCAGGTACTTTTTCTACATAGTATTTTACCAAATGATTTCTCCTTTTTTTTTTTTTTTTTTTTTTTTTTTTGCGGTATGCGGGCCTCTCACTGCTGTGGCCCCTCCCGTTGCGGAGCGCAGGCTCCGGATGCGCAGGCCCAGCGGCCATGGCTCACGGGCCCAGCCGCTCCGCGGCATATGGGATTCTCCCAGACCGGGGCACGAACCCGTATCCCCTGCATCGGCAGGCGGACTCTCAACCACTGCGCCACCAGGGAGGCCCATCTCCTTTTTTTTTAAGAGACTTTTTCATCCTATGGGATAACCCAACAGATTTGCTGAAATGTTTTCTAAAACATGCTATCTTGCTTTAGATATATTGGTCATTTTCTGTGGTGACTGTGGATCTGTCATATGTTAGATTACAGTTGTACTTTGCACGTGAATATAGATGTTATGGGATGAAGAGTTAAGTAGTGACATTGATCTTTTCACCTTTTTAAAAAACCTTTTAGAGGTAGACATAGAGAATGGACTTGGTGACATGGGGTGGGAGGGTGAAGCTGGGGCGAAGTGAGAGTAGCATCAACATACACGCACTACCGAATGTAAAATAGTTGGCTGGTGGGAAGCAGCCGCATAGCACAGGGAGATCAGCTCCGTGCTTTGCGCGGCGACCTAGAGGGGTGGGATAGGGAGGGTAGGAGGGAGACGCAAGAGGGAGGGCATATGAGGACATGTGTATGCATATGGCTGATTCGCTTTGTTGTACAACAGAAACGAACACAGTATTGTGAAGCAATTATACTCCAATAAAGAGCTATTAAAAAAACCCAACCTTTTAGTATTTCTTAGATGAATGGTATACAACTCTGTGGTCTTCAGTGGAAATTTTGCCTTTCTACGTTATTGGAACTACTGCGTCACAGATGGTTTTCTTGCCTTGCAGAAAAGAAGTTTGTTTGCTGCCTTATTTGTATCTGCTGTTTGTCAGTGGCATTCACAGAGTTTTCCCGTGTCCTTCAATCAGGCAGCCAGGACAGCAGCACCTAGCTGTTCTAGCAAGCAGCACCCGCCCCCCGCCCTCTGCCCCCCCGCCATTCTTAGCAAGTTTTTTGGTATATGGATGGAATATGAAAGGAGAAAAGCTAGTTAGTATTTCACAAATGTAGCGTATAGTAGAAGCTTTTGTATGTAATGTGATCTGTACGGGTGATGATGGTTGGTTAATTGATCTCAAGCTTGCTATCCTTAAAAATGACATGTACCTTAGAGCATTTATGTTCATTCTGTGACTTTTTTTTGGTAAAGCTTTTAGTGTTAGTCTGGTGATGAGAAGTCTACATTATTTTTCTTTCCTAAAGCATGCCCATGTTTTATCTTCAGAGTTTCAGCTTTGGTTTTCTTTAAAGTGGAGAGAGAACTTAAGATATATGCAAAGCATTCTCAGTAGAGCGGTCTGCTAGACTTGTGTGATTCCCCCGTCTTTTATGTACATCTTACAATTTTTTAGTGACTCATCTTGATAGGAACTTAATTTTCATAGAATTTCTATATATTCACATTGTATCCCTTTATATAATATTTAAATTGCATAATTACAGTACAAGTACAATTGGAATGAATATATTTGGTCACAAACACAGCTGACTTCTTAATAAGTATACAGCCTAACTGGGAGCAGGAGAGTGCGGGGTGATTAGAATAGTTTACTAGCTCAGAGCTGAGTGTTTTGAGTGCTAATGGTATGTTTTGTTTTTTTTTGTTTTTTTTTGTTTTTTTTGTTTTTTTTGCGGTACGCGGGCCTCTCACTGTTGTGGTCTCTCCCCGTTGCGGAGCACAGGCTCCGGACGCGCAGGCTCAGCGGCCATGGCTCACGGGCCCAGCCGCTCCGCGGCATGTGGGATCTTCCCGGACCGGGGCACGAACCCGTGTCCCCTGCATTGGCAGGCGGACTCTCAACCACTGCGCCACCAGGGAAGCCCTAATGGTATGTTTTACAGATGGAAAGGAGAAGGTCTGAGATTGTCCATTTGGGCATTGGAAGTCAGAAAAGCGAGCTTTCACTGGCCTGTTTTGGGGCTCTTCCTCAAAGCTCATGGATTTTTACTTTTTACAGTTAATATTGCTCACTACTTTCCAAGTTAGTACTTCCACAAGTCTTAATTAGGAGAGATGAAAAGATACAATGCCGACCCTTCAGGGATTTAATATGATGTTGTTGGAGACATGATGTGCATAGTGTATTGTGAGAACCCAGAGGGTGAGTTCCTATTATATATTGAGGGAGAAGGGAAAAGCTTTCAAGGGGATGTGACACTTGAGTCTAAATTCTGTCAGTATGAGGCGAGGCGGAAACGTGCAGGTAGGTTAGGTACAGGGCATGTGCAAAGGTGTAGATACATGGACGAATACGGCCTAATTGTTATTGCTGCAGTGAATACTGATGTGCCCCCAGTGGTGGGATGTGCCACCAGCAGCAGGATGGTAGAACGGTGTCTTGGACACATTTCATGCTGCGAGTATTTGAAAGAAAGAAAGTATGAATGTTGAGAAAGAGGCCAGATCGCAGTAGACCCCTTGTGCCATGCTATGAAGCCAAAGTTTATCGTGAAACGAGTCTTTAGAGGGTCTTAAGCACAACAGTGATGTGATGAGATTTGCTTTAGAAAAATTTCCCTCTGGAAGCACTGGGAAGAAGGAGTAAAATTGCGGTCAGGGATGCCAGTTAGGAGACTTGAAATAATCCAGATGAGCAACTAGGGACGGCCCACCTTGAAGCTTTTGAGCATTGTGAGCAAAGGGAGCTAATGAATTTAGGAGTTTTTAGGAAGTAGAATTGACAGGCCTCGGTGACAGTGCCTGGCAGGGTGAAGGGCAGGGAGGATGCTGGTGTGACCCCTAGGTTTGCAGGATGGCTAGAGTCTAGAGTGGTGAACTGAGAGAAAAAACCTTCTGTTTGTGACTCCTCTAGGGCTTAACACCATACAGGGCATGCTGTTTATTGCTTACTTTCCTATTTGAAGAAAATACATGCTTATTAGTCCCGATTTGAGTGCATAATCTTTTATAACTCTAGGAGGCCATGGAATGCAGGTGTGACAAATAATTGTGGAATTGAATTGAAATCAAATTATGTTTAAGCCTCTTTAATGCTTGAAATGTTATAAAATTACAAGCTTCAGCAAAATAGACATCAGAGAAGAAGATGGAAATACTGTCTTTAAAATTACCAACTTTTTTAAAAAATTAATTTTATTGATTTATTTTTGGCTGCCTTGGGTCTTCGTTGCTGCGTGCGGTCTTTCTCTAGTTGCGGCCAGCTGGGGCTACTCTTCGTTGCGGTGCGCGGGCTTCTTGCTGTGGTGGCTTCTCTTGTTGCTGAGCACGGGCTCTAGGCGCGCAGGCTCAGTAGTTGTGGCGCACGGGCTTAGTTGCTCTGCGGCATGTGGGATCTTCCTGGGCCAGGGCTCGAACCCGTGTCCCCTTGCATTGGCAGGCGGATTCTTAATCACCGCGCCACCAGGGAAGCCCTAAAATTCCCAACTTCTTTGTGTAATTTCTTTCTTAATATTTTATCTTCTGAATAACTGACATCTTGATTCACAGAGTGACTCAGTATCATAACAGACAAGATGCTAATTATCTTTCGTAGGGTAAACTCTCTAAGTCATTGGTAGTATAGCAGAGGTTATCGTATAGACCTTGATAACTTACTGCAGACTAGGCTCTGTCATTCGAAGATAAATGACATTCTCCTTTTCAAAGATGATGAATACATTTTTATATGTATGTAAAAATAAATTAATTGGGACCATGACTTCCGGTAGTGACATCTTTTATAGCATGTCACATACTACTTTGGGAGTATCAGTAAAATGCTAGGTGACATAATTTTTCTCTTGCCTTTGGTTGTCCCCTCCTTCCCCTTCTCCTTCGTCTTACCTACTAGCAAATCCTGTCTCCTGTGCTTCTGACATATATATCCCATATGCTTCCCTCTCCTTTATTTCTAGTCTGGTCCAAATCTCACCATACACACGTCTCTCACTGGTCTTCATGCGTGCATTCTTGAATCCCTTCTCTTTATAGTAGCCGGAGTCCTCTTTTAAAAGTGTAAGTCATGTTCTGCTTAAAGCCCTCTAGTGGCTTCCCAAGCACTTGGAGTAAAATCCTAACTCCTTCCTGTGGCTCAGATATTGCCTCCGCAGAGAGTCCTCCTGATGGAAAAATTAATGAATGCTATGGGAGGAGGGAGCAATTAATTCTGGCTTTGGGGACTCCAGAGAGGCTTAACAGAAGGAATGGTATTTGATCCAGGTCTTGATGATCCAATTCTTGAGTAGGATTTTGTTAAATGAAATTATGTACTGAACGAGAATTTAAACAATGCCTACTCTGTGCCTAGGCACTGCATATTCATACTTACTTTGACAAGTAATGGTTACTTTGAAAGGAAGTTTCTATTTTCAAAAACTTGGCTTTATTGCAATCTCAGTAAACAGCATAGACAAGAATAGCCAAGGGATCCTTACTCTGCTTAAATACCAGGAACCATTTCATTCACAGGTAACCTATAAAAATAAAATTGGGCCAGCATTTTCTACCATCATATATACCTGTTCAGGAAATTTGACTATATTCAGAAATGAATTTTTATAAAGCCACAAAATTGGATTGTAGTGTCATGGTTTTTATACTTTTTTTTAAAAAAACAGCTGTCTTTAGCCTTCTAATGCCATATTTCATTTTTTAAAAAACCAAAATTAACATCAGGAAAATGAGGTATAATCAATTACATATACCATTTGCATTTGGTCATAAAATGAAATTTTTGTTTATAACTAATTTACTGCCTGATCTTCACAAAAGTACAGCTCAGTAATTTACTAATTTAATCTTTTATGTACTTCCTTTACTGGCTCAGAATGTTGAAGGCTTTGACTAGGTACTCATTTTGAGCCTTGTTATAATTCAGATAGAATGATAATATAAAGATTATAAAATTTTTGTCTTTTTTGCTGTGCTTGTTTAGATCTTTATTTTCTTTAATTTTTTCCCCTTTTTGACTCTTCAGTAGCTGTGGTTCTTAAATCTTGCCTTCCTTCCATGTTACTTTTCCCTGAAAAACTGCATGTATGTGAATTTATGAAATTTCATCATTTCAGAAATTCACTCATTGACTTTCTCATCTAAAAATCCTCCTAGATAAAGTTGGAAATTCTTACCAGAAGAACCTCTAAGCTGTCCTGTCACTGCTCTAGTGCTTGTAAATACACCAATGTACAGGCAGTTCTGTTGTGACTCAGGCCAGTCATATAGTCATACATATAAAGCAGGCAGGCTTATAAGTATTTCACTGGGCCAGGGAGAAATGGGAAAAAAAAAAAAGTGGGGGCTTCCCTGGTGGCGCAGTGGTTGAGAGTCCGCCTGCTGATGCAGGGGACACAGGTTCGTGCCAGTCCGGGAAGATCCCACATGCCGGGGAGCGGCTGGGCCCCGTGAGCCATGGCCGCTGAGCCTGCGCCTCCGGAGCCTGTGCTCCGCAGCGGGAGAGGCCGCAACAGTGAGAGGCCTGCGTACCGCAAAAAAAAAAAAAAAAAAAAAAGTGGGCAATGTAGAGAATTGTATGGAAAGCTAATTATTATATTTATAGTATATTACATTGTATTTATTTTGAGATTTTTAAGTTCCAAAATATCTTCATTTTAGTAAGTTATGGTGGTCCCCTACCTTACCCTGAAATCTCCTACCTGGCAAGTAGGCCAAAATACTGTCAATCCTGTTCTGTATTGATTCATCCAGTCGGTTTTTGAAGTTTATGGGTTTGTGAAATCCAAAACTGGGTACCACTAGCTTATTTTGTGCATACCTGTAATTTGGAGTTGGTATATTGAGTGGGAGTTTTCTTCTCAAATCAACAGTCTGTTCTCTTATTTTTTTGGTACAAACTGGGTGTCCAGCAATTCAACTGAATTCAAACACTGACTTTCTGGAATTAGTACAAGATGCCATAGGTTGAGGGCTCAGTCCCACAAGACTGCTCCCACTTAGACCTGGCTGCTGTCAACTGAAAAAAAAAAAAAGTACAACGTGACAGTAGTGAGTTAAGTGGTGAGTAAGTTTTATCTGGGGCCAAATGGGAACTATAGCCTGGGAGACAGCTTCTCAGAAAGCTCTGGGGAACTGTTCCTAAAAGATAAGGGGGAGGTCAGTATCTTATGTGATTTTGGCGAAGGAGGATCAATCAAGCACACATCTTGGCAGAAGGTTGCAGCTAGTCACGAGGAGCAGATGTCTCTGTTAATGATTTTCGTGCTTTTCTAGATGTGAGAAGATGCAAGAAATTGGGCTCATAGAGTCTTCTGAAAATACCTAACTATCTGAAGGCCTGTTCTGCCAGTTTTTCCTAGAGCACAGAGTGCCTCATTCCTGATCTCCGCCCCAAACTCCTTTCAGGGGGTGTTCAAGGTCAGCGACTCCAGTGGCTTCATGTTTGTAGAACCAGATGGCAAGTGACAATTTTTAGTTGGCACTGCCAGTGGGGTACTTAGGTTACCCACACTTAGGCCCGGCTGACTACAAATTCGGGGGTTCCCAAGACTCCCCTTCGGGCTCAATAATTTGTTTAAATGACTCCCAGAGCTCAGGAAAGTGTTTTACTTACCATTACTGGTTTATCATAAAGGATACAACTCAGAAACAGCCAGGTGGAAGAGATGTATAGGGCAAGGAATAGAGAGCTTCTAGGCCCCTCTCTAGGCATGCCACCCAACCAGCACCTGGATGTGAGCTCGATTGGGTGTTTTTACGGAGATTTCATCATGTAGGCATGATTGATTAAATCATTGGCCATTGTGAGTGAGACTGGTCTCTGGCCCTTCTCTCCTCCCCAGAGGTGGGGAAGGGGTGAGACTGAGCATTTCTACCCTCTGATCTTGGCTTTGATTTTCTGGTACCCAGCCCCCATATGGAAGCCTGGAGTCATCTCATTAGCATACCAAAGACACTCTTACTGCTCAGGAGATGCCAAGGGTTTTAGGAGCTCTGTTCCAGGAACCTGACAAAGACCCAGTATTTTTTGTTATACCATAGGATGTGTGTCTCTAGTTGAGGAGAGGTCCTCAGGTGTGTGGAAAGGAATGGAAAGACTTGGCTTGGTCTCTAAGAGCCCACTGGACAGTGCCGTTCCTTCCTGGCTGGGCCTTGATTTGGCTTCTCTGAGTGCCGGATGCCTTGTAGAACTACAGGGTTGTTTGGGGCTTAGCTTGTATCTTCACCGCTTGCCGCATAACCCGCGTGGCTCTGACTATACCTCCAGTAACACTTCAGCTCTTACCCACATCTTATTTTTTTCTCCCCTTTAACCTTGGCTTCTCTTGGTGCTTCTTGGTTTTGTTTAGAGTTAGATTTGTATCCTTAACATCTCAGTTTGAAGATATCTTTTCATCTTCATTAGAAAACTAATCAACCAGTTTTTGTATTTTTGGCCTTTCTTGGCTACTTTGATACGTTCATTTAGAGATGTCTTTGTTTCTGTGGTTATAGGGAAATTGAAGCGACCAGACATTTGCTTGCTGACTAAGTGGTTTATATATATCTTGAATAATTAAGCATTAGTCAGAACTATTCAGTGAACTCGGTGCTTCAGGAATTTGGACTGTCTCCGGCATCCCACTGTAGAGCAATGAGGAAGAAAAAGGTGGAGGAGAAAGTTGGGACATTTTATTTAACTCTCCCGGTTTTAGATTTCCTATGTATCGTTTGTAACTTTTTTTTTTTTTTTTTTTTTTTGAGGCATGGAATGACCTGATTTACAAAATAGGGGTTCAACTATTGCTTTAGCTTCTATGATCCCAGTGGAACTTCTTGAAGAGACATTATTTCTTGAACCTTGGGGAAACATCGTGTATGTCCAAAAACGTTCATTTTGGAACTGGAAAATACTGTTCTGTATTAATTTACAGATTTGTTTATTAAGTTGTTATTTACAGTTAGTTAGTAAATTTGTTTCTTGGATTGTATGCTGTAAGAGGCACTTTGCCTTAGCTTGTTTCTTTCTATAGGGTTATGTAAATTTTGTTCCTTAACAAGTATTTTTGTTGTGAGCGATGAAGAGATTTCAACGGCTGTGCTGACAAAGGCTCTTTAATCAAGCTTTTAAAAATAATTCAAGCTTTAGTCATTGCCTCATTTTTACTCCCAGAGCTAATTTACTAAAAAAAATTCGGTGCAACATAAAAATTTAGACAGTACCACTGGGTTTATTTCAGTGTTTGTGCTGCACAGGTATTGTTACAAGTTTTTGTAAGATTTAGCTAATGGAAAATTACAAGCATTTATAACCCCACTGTTCTGGGTGGTTTTATTGCTTGGTGCTGTGACCTCTTTAGGTCTCCCATGATCTTCTGTCATCAAGTCACACAACAAGTCTAGTAAAGCACATACATATACTGTTGAGAGATGGGCCAGAAGTGTGGGTAAGAAGGGAGGGCATGAAAGCGACTGTTTCCCAGGATGTTGGGGAAGAACCCACATGATTTACTGTTTAAAATCTTGAAGGCTAAAATTGGTGGAATGAGCAGTGCTTTCATTAAAAGATGGGGTTGGATGAGCTACTTAGCATCTCCATTAACAGCTGCTTAAGCAAGCGTCAGGATAAGTCTTCTATATGGAGATTGAGTCATTTTAATTCGGTTAGTAGCATGGAGTTAATATATCTGTTCTGTAGTTCACTTTTGGTATTTCATTTTTAAAAAATAACATATGGTATAAAATAAAGTAAAATTCCAATCAGTCTTTTTTGCCCAGCATTATTTTGGAATATATTTGAAAGATGAAACTATTGCTTAATATAGAATTAAGATCATCTCTACATTTTATTTATTCATGTATCTCAGTTTCACTTGGTAACAAATAATTAAGATGAAGCTGAGATTTAAATATTCTATCATGCAGTTGGTCTTCTTTTCTTCAGTATTTATTTGTGAAGCTTAGAATTTAACATCTAGAAGAATCCTTAGAAATCATCTTATTTTACTTTTTCATTTTTAAGTGAAGAAATTTGAAACGTAAGATGTTATTATCTTGCCTGAGTGGAGTCAGGGACTACTCAGTCACGGGGCTGTCCATTGATTGCTAGTGGCCACTGCATAGCTCAAGGGGCAGAAGAGCCTAGCAGAATTTGTTACATAGACCTTGAAGCAAGCCTGATGATAAAAGTAATTTTACCAGTAAAGAGAGGTAATCACAAACAGTTCACCAATATTATAAACAGATGTATACAGTTAAATAATGATTAATTTATATTTGTAGTTATATTCAGTTTAATGAACGTATTAGATCCTCAGATTTAGAAAAAAATGTTTCCTATATCTAAGTGCTCTTTGTGGATCCTGATCTCTTTCTGGTCCCTCATTACAGTTCATTTTTGGGTCTGTCTTCCGCATCAGACTCTACCCATAAGAGCAGGAAGCCTCTGTCTTGTTCATTGTTGCTGTTTCTAGCACCCAGTAAAGCACTAATTGTTGACCAACTGTTCGGTTAGCTAACTCTGGTTTATATGGCTATGTGGGAAGCTTAGCATATTTTAAGTATCTTAAAAGTTTGCTTTTCTTCCCCCCCCCCCCCACCCCAGTGAACAGAGTATCTGTCAGGCAAGAGCTGCTGTGATGGTTTACGATGATGCCAATAAAAAGTGGGTGCCAGCTGGTGGTTCAACCGGGTTCAGCAGAGTTCATATATATCATCATACAGGCAACAACACATTCAGAGTGGTGGGCAGGAAGATTCAGGACCATCAGGTAAGGGTCTATTAAATTCTTAACGTTATCTAGTATTACACAAGGACTTGATACATTCAGTAAAATAAAGAAGTACTTTAAAATTATAGACAAAAGAGTCTCTGTGGGAAAAAGGATATAGGTTTGCCTTCCCGCCCTCTCCACCTTTTATAAAGCCTGAATTTAGATGAGGATTTAGAACTAATTGTTCAAGAATATAAATCTGAGTTTTTCAGTTATGAATATTCTTTAGATGCTTTGGCCTTCAAACTAGCTAGGTTTTGGAATCTAAAGTAAATTTAAGACAAACTAATATGTGAAATACACTTAAGTAGCAGAGTGTGTTTAAGGAATTCATTTCCCACCAAAGGTATGGGGTGTGGGATTATAGGAAAGAGTTCAAAATGTAAGTAGTTTCATAAAATATTGTTAAATTCATATACGATAGAAAAATTGTAGGTATTAAGGTTGCCGGAAGAGTTAGGCTTTTGTAATTCATGTCTGCCATGACAACTAAGCTTTTACTGATTCCCTGCTCTGGATTTCTTAGAAAGGTGACTGGATTATCTGATTACTTGAGTTCTTGGGCCTTAACAGATCAGGAGCAGTAGATAGAGGAAAATACAAATAGGGTCTTGCTAGCATTAAGTATATGCTAATAGCAGTGAGGACTTTTATAAAGAACAGATTTACAAAATACTTTTTTTTGGCTCTGGTAAGATGGTAAAATCAACCAGTATTAAACATATGCAGGGAAAATGTAACACATTTCCAGCTGAGTTCTTACTAAAGAAAGGTAGGTCCCTGCATTTCCACTAGGAGACAGGGTGGTGTAGTGTGGGGTGGCCAGATGCTGCAGCAGCCCTGTGTTTTGGGATGGAGATTATGAACTGGTAGTATCCAGGGACTTAGATTTTGTGGCCTGTGAGAGGCTGGGCTTTGAAACCAGCATCTCTACATAAAGCTGAGCCTCTTCAAGGGGCTGCACACCATAAAAAGAGGACTTAGAAAAATCCTCCTAATCAGCACAGGTAGGCAAAGGAGTTTGTTTCTGTCTGAGCTGGTTTAGGAGCTCCTCTGAAAAATGGGAACCTCCAACTTCACTTACACAACTCCAGTCAAGAAATTAACCAATACTGGTTGCAGGCCAGTGAAACTCCTAGGGCACCTGGCAAAAACAAATGCATTGCTCCCCTGGAGAGGAACTTCTAAAGACCTGAATCAGTTTGCCAAAAGGCAGGTCACTGAATTTAGCAAGTTTAACCGTTAGTACTAACTGTCCCAGCCTGCCCTCTGTCCTCTCAGGCTCCCTTCTCTTTCCCGTGCCCTCGCCCCCTACCCTGTTCTTCCTCCTCCCTAGCCTCCCTCCTTTTGCTCTCTGTGCCTGTTGCTCAGCCCTTCTCTGGTCTCCAGTCTCTGTACCAAGAACCCTCTCTCCCTGGGGGGGTATCCAGGTCGTTCTGAGTACTTTCTCTCCCCTTTGTCTTTCCTCCAGCAAAGTGAGTTAGGCCAGAGACAAATTGAATACTTCCTAAGATGCTACTATAGAGAAAAACTGGAAACTGGACAACTAGAACTTTGTAGAAATTATTGAACATTTTAAACACAACATTCCAAACTAGTAGCTGCAAAATAAATTTTTGGTCAATTCAG
This sequence comes from Mesoplodon densirostris, assembly GCF_025265405.1. Taxonomy (NCBI): domain Eukaryota; kingdom Metazoa; phylum Chordata; class Mammalia; order Artiodactyla; family Ziphiidae; genus Mesoplodon; species Mesoplodon densirostris. Next base: position 170,847,431 of record NC_082662.1, read on the forward strand.
TGAATTGGTCATTTGATAACACTGATGAACAAACCTAAAAGTATCTAAATATTGGCAAAAAAGAAAATGAATATTTAAAAATAATTGGGTCAAATCATTATTTGTAAACTTGAATATAATGTTATACGTCAGTTATACCTCAGCTGAAAAAAAATTAGAAATCTGTGTAAGTCAGGAAATTTCCACATGAAATACTGAAATTTTTATTCATAAGAGAAGTAAACTATCCTATGACTTCCAGTTTTGACAAATGGAGTGTTTCTTAAAATACTGGAAATTTAAAAACACACTTCTAAATAATTTGTGACACTAAGATGAAACCATTATGAAGATTAGAAAATGTTTAAAAATTTAAAAAAACCAACCTGGATCTGAGTGACAAGATATTACATATAGAAACCTGTGGGATGTCTAAGTTGTCCTTAGATGGACCACCCACCCCCCGTCCCCCCGTTTATTCTCATATCTGCAAATCTGTTTCTGTTTTGTCATGTTTGTTCATTTGTTTTGTTTTTTAGATGCCTCATGTAAGTGAAATCATAGCCTATTTGTCTTTCTTTGTCTGACTTTTTCAGCATTATACCCTCTAGGTAGGTGGACAAATCTTAATGGCATATAATAAGCAAACCCAAAAAAGCAGAAGGAAATACTAAAAATAAAAGAAAAAAATAACTAAATAATAAATAGAAATTATTAACACAAAAGCTGCTTCCCTGAATAAATTGACAGATTCAAACAAAAAAATTAAAAGTTAAATAAACAGTATTAGGGTTGGAAAGAGATATCACTATAGTTATAGTAAGGAAATAAATTATAATATTATGAACAGCTTTACACTGATAAATGGACCATTTTGTAGAAAAATATAATTTACAACACCTGGCAGAAAAGTATAGAAACATAATAGACCTCAATCATAAAATGTATCAGTAGTTAGTAATCTACCCCAAAAAAATTTTTAAAAAGGGCATCCAGAGCATTTATAAACAAAATCTAAAAACCTTCAAGCTATTACCTGTTTTATGCAAACGGTTCTAAAGAAGAGTGTTTTATGAGGCTAGTATAATTTTGATATCTGAGACATAGAAGAGCCATTTGAGAGAGGAAAACGTATAAGCATGTTTCACTTAAGAACATTGATATAGATATAAAACTCCTCAATAAGATATTAGCTGACCAAATGCAACAATGTATATGGGGGGGAAAAAAGACCACCACTTGACCAAATAGGATTTTTCTCTTTATCTCAGTAATGTAAAGGTAGTTTAACATTAGATAACCTATTAATTTGCTAGGAGAAAACCTATAAGAAACAAGAGTCTCAGGAAAAACATTGATAAAATTAAAATCCATACATAATAATTCTCAGCATGTTTGGCATAAAAATGAGTTTTCTTAAGCTGATATGGATGAATAATATAAACATATAGGAAACATCTTACAAGATAGTTCAATGTTGGAAGGATTTCCATTAAACTCAGGAATAGGTTTGAGGATTTCAGCTTTTTTTTTTTTTTTTTTTTTTTTATGCGGTATGCGGGCCTCTCACTGTTGTGGCCTCCCCCGTTGCGGAGCACAGGCTCCGGACGCGCAGGCTCAGCGGCCATGGCTCACGGGCCCAGCCGCTCCGCGGCATATGGGATCCTCCCAGACCGGGGCACGAACCCGTATCCCCTGCATCGGCAGGCGGACTCTCAACCACTTGCGCCACCAGGGAGGCCCGGATTTCAGCTTTAATCATCTTCATTTAGTATTGCAGAAGAGGCAACCTAGTAATATGAAGATGAAGAAATAGAAGCAATAAGGATTGAAAAGGAAGAAACAGAACTGACCTTATTTGCTGATGATATAATTGTCTACATAAAAAATTCCCAAGAGTATCTGCAGATAAAATACTAGAACTAATAAGATTGTTCAGCAAGGTTGCTGGATATAACATCAGTATATAAAAATCAGTAGCATTTGGGCTTCCCTGGTGGCGCAGTGGTTGAGAGTCTGCCTGCCAATGCAGGAGACCACGGGTTCGAGCCCTACGGGAAGATCCCACATGCCGCAGAGCGACTGGGCCCGTGAGCCACAGCTACTGAGCCTGTGCGTCTGGAGCCTGTGCTCTGCAACAAGAGAGGCCACGATAGTGAGAGGCCCGTGCACCGCGATGAAGAGTGGCCCCTGCTTGCTGCAACTAGAGAAAGCTATCGCGCAGAAACGAAGACCCAACACAGCCAAAAATAAATAAATAATAAAAAAATCAGTAGCATTTTTGGAGAACTAACGATAAGCAAATTGAAAATATAATTTTATATAGATACTGCTTAAAGTAACAAAAATGATAAAGTACCTAAGAATAAATCTAATAAATAATTGGTTTCTTTTCATTCCAGAGTACCTTTTTTCATTTCTTAATGGTTATCAGTCTGTTCTAAGTAGAAACATATTAGTATAATTTATTAAACAACATCTAAACTTTCTGTACTAAGAGCCATTAAAAAAAATGACCCACCATTTATTTGTAAAATTGAGTATGTACAAATTATATACATATATATGAAAAGCTACCATTTTTCTCTGTAATACTTGAGTGCTTATTATGTTCTAGGCATTGTAGTTAGGTTTTATATAGATAATAATTCCTGACCTTGAAGAACAATGCAGTAAAGAATGGGATATTATGCATGGGCATAAAAGAATGATCACCTTGTTGAGAAGATGGGGAAGAGGGTTGTGGATGACTTCATAGACAAGATAAGCTATTGAGCCACGTCAGAAGGAAGTATAGATGTTTAACTGCACGGTTTAATCTGTTATGATCAGGCTAAAAATGGATGGGTGTGCGCAGTATGGAAATCACTAATCTAGATGCAAGCTCATTGGGTTTGAAGTATTAGGATTATGAAGAAGTCCAAACCTGATAACATCCTTAGTGAATATCCAATAAACAGTTATTATTAAATGAAGGTATATGCATGCCCCTTGACTTTGAAAGCTTTTTGAGATTATACAGCTTTTTTTTTTTTTTTTTTTTTTGTATCAGGCCTCTCACTGTTGCGGCCTCTCCCGTTGCGGAGCACAGGCTCCGGACGCGCAGGCTCACCGGCCATGGCTCACGGGCCCAGCCGCTCCGCGGCATGTGGGATCTTCCCGGACCGGGGCACGAGCCCGTGTCCCCTGCATTGGCAGGCGGACTCTCAACCACTGCACCACCAGGGAAGCCCCGAGATTATACAGCTTTGTCAATTCTTGAAAGTTAGAATCGAATGAAATAATTTGTTCACATTTTAAAATTTCTATATTGGAAAAAGTGAACTAATGATTTAGATAATTCTGTTTTGATTCCAGTAATATTTTCCTCAACTTTTTCTAATATTCCTTCACTGAACAAGTTGAAAAAGTGAACATAACTATCTTTTTTGCCTGCCCTTTTAACCTATTTGCCAAGCAGGGATATATATAGATTTGCCTTAAAATTTGGTTTATAATTTTCTGGTAATGTTAAATTCTAGCTTTGGGTTTCTAGTAGCTAAGGATTTGTGACCTCCCTACCCCCCAGCCCGATATGTATAGAAATCATATGGTAAGAGGCGATCATATCTTTTTAATTGTAGTAAAAATAACAAAATTTACTATTTTAACCATTCTTAATGCACAGTTCAGTGGCATTAAATACATTCATATAGTTGTGCTGCAACCATCACTGCTGTTCATCTCCAGAACTTTTTCATCCTCCCAAACTGAAACTCTGAACCCTTTAAACAATAATTTTCCATTTCCTTCTACCCATAACCCCTGGCAACCTCCATTCTCCATTCTATTTTTATGAATTTTACTATTCTAGGCATTTCAAATAATTGGAATCATACAGTATTTGACCTTTTATATCTGGCTTATTTCACTTAGCATAACATCTTTAAGTGGTCATATTTTAAAAATTACTGTCAAGTTTGGGAATTGATGGATGAGGTAATTTAGACAGAGTCTCTCTCTGTGAACCAAAACAATTGGACAGAATATTTAAAAGAAAAAAGTCTATTTGGAGAGCTTACGTGGCAGTGAAGAATTATGGGTCCATGACCTAAAAGCAGAAAGAACCAGAGAAGTGAGCCCAGCTTGGGACGTATGTTTACCTGGAAGCACATATCAGTTTTGAAAGAGGGGACTGAGTAGCTGAACAGAGCTTTTGGCAGACTCCTGGGACTAGTAGAACAAAAATTGTAAGTTAGGGCCTGCTAATGAGGGGAGGGTTGTCTTGGTAATCCCTCAGGCCATGATTTGGGACCCAGAAGCCCCATACCCTGGGGAAGAAGTTAGACTCATAAGTAGACTGGAATTTATAGGAACTGATACTCAGCCTCTAATGACATTTTAATCACTTTTGGATTAAGGTAATTTGAGATTGTTAGTTTCCCTAGCTGCTTGTCAGAAACAAATGTAAATCTTCCCTGGAAAAATACAACATCATTGTAGGCCTCAAAATTTCCATATAGTTGTCCATAGACAATGTCTGGCATTCAGTCAAAATAACCAGAATGCTACCAGACAAGAGGAACAGTAATAGAATAGACCCACTGGGAATCCAGTTAATGGGATTACCAGAAATTGACTTTAAAATAACTGTGCTTAATATATTCAAGGAAATAAAAGATAAGATTGAGAATTTCAGTAGAGAACTGGAAACTTTTCTGAAAAAAGAGCCAAATGGAAATGTTGGAATTGAAAAATAAAATAACTGCTATTAACAACTCAGTGATGGGTTCTACAACAAATTAGAAACCACTAAAAAGAATTAGTAAACTGGAATATGTCAGAAGGAAATATTCAGTCCGAAGCTGTGATGTTCTGAGAGAGAAAACTATGGACATATGAAAAAGCTTAAGAGACATAGGAAATACAGTAAAAAAGTATAAGGTATACACATACGTTATTGGAGTCCCAGAGGAGAGGAGAATGGGGCAGGAGCAGTAATTGAAGACATAATAGTGAACAAGAATTTTCAGAAGTGATGAAAGGACATCAACTTCGAAATGCTGTAAATTTTAAATGGGATAAATACAAAGAAAACCACATATAAACCCATCATATTAAAATCACTGTAAACTAAATTCAAGGTGAAACTCTTTAGAGCAATCAGTGAAAAAAGGACAACTTTAAAGGAGCAACAATAAACTGTCAGCTGACTTCTCAGTAGAAACAACAAATCTTAAGAGGCAGATTGCAAAGAACTAAAAATAAGTGGCCACTTAAAGTTCCAAACCTGATACAAATAGTCTTCAAAAATCAAGGTGAAACAAAGATATTTTCTTACAAACCAAAATGGAGATAATTCATCACCAGGAGATCTGCTTTGAATGAAATTCTAAAGGTGTTCTTCAAGATCAGAAATGGTCCAAACAGAAGCTTGGAGAGGGCAGAAGGAATAAAAAGCAATAGAAAATGTAACTATTGGGTAAATCTTAAATGATCATCTACTGTATAAGACTACTAATAATGTTTTATGGGGTTTAAAATGTCAGTGGAATTAAAACACCTGATAAAACTAGTGTAGGACTCCTAGGATGGGCATTGGAAGAAAGGGAATGTTATTGGAGATAAAATAAGTCCTTGTATTGTTGAGGTAAAGATAAAAATACTAGTTTTTATTTGTCTTTGATAAGTTTAAGGTACCTGTTGTAATCTCTAGGGCAACCACTAAAACAACAGTGAAAACATGTATAACTAGCAAGCTAATAGAGGGGACAATAATAAACAACTCTAAAAGAAGGTATGATAGATTTAGACCCAAATTTATATATAATTTACATTAAATGTAAATGGACTGAACACTACAATTAAAAGAGACTGGCAGATTGGATAAATAACACAAAATTGATAGTATAAATTATAGCTGCACACAAAGGACTGAGAACAGCCAAGGCAATATTGAGGAGAACAATAAAGTAGGAGGACATACTCTAGTGTCTATCAAGACTTACTATAAAGCTGCAATAATTAAGACACTGATGTTGGCTCAAAGATAGGCATATTGGCTAGTAGAACAAAATAGAGCCATTTAGTCACTTCATTTATGAAAAAGGTAAACCTGCAGCAAGCTAATAGATAGTGCTGCATCAACTGGACAGCCATATTGAAACAAAAAGGAAACTTGAACCTTATATCATACCATAGGCATAAATCAATTCCAATTGGATTGGAGATATAAATATGAAAGTTAATACAATAAAGCTTCTATAAAATAATAGGGGGATGATATTTTCATGACTTGGGATTGAGAAACATTTCTTAAACAGGTTACAAAAAAGCATTAACTATAAAGAAAAAGATTGTGAATTTGGACTGAATAAAAGTTAAGAACTCCTGTTCATCAAAAGACACCATTCAGAGAGTGAAAAGGCAAGTCACAAAATGGAAGAAGTATTTGTAACACATAACTGATGATCCCAACAGTGAGATCATCCAGAGTATGTAAAGGACTCTTAGAAATCAATAAAGAAAAAGATGGACAACTCAGTAGGAAAATGGGCAAGAGATTTAATTTAAGCAGGTATTCATAAAAGAAGATCTCTAGATGGCCATTAAAACGTGAAAAGGTGCTAAATCTCAATCTTAATCAGGGAAATGCTAACTAGAACCTCAACGATGTAGTATTAATACCCAGCAGAATTGCTGAAGTGAAGACTGACTATGCAAATTACAATGTGTACTGTATGTGCAGGTGTGCAAGCTCTTGTATACTGCTGGGGGAGTGAAAATTGATAAGACCGATTTGGAAAGCTACTTTGAGTTTTCTACTGAAGTTGAACATATGTATGGCTTGTAACAGTTCCACTCTTGGGTATGTGCCCAACAGAAATGTGTGCTCATTTGGTGGACATTTGGTAGGATGTTTATAACATTGTTATTTTTAGTAACACCAAGCTGGAAATAATCCAGGTGTTCATTAATGGGAAAATGGGTGAGTAAACATGATTTGTACAATGGGATACCATAGAGCAATGAAAAAGAATAAACCACAAGTACATGCAACAAATAGATAGCTCTCATAAATAATTTTGAGGGAAAGATGGCAGATAAATTACAATATGTATTGTGTAACTCCATTTATATAAAATCCCAAAACCTACAAAACTGATCTTTGATGTTAGAGGTAGGACTAATACCTTTTGGGAGGCAGGAGGAGTTGAGGAGGAGGTTTCTGATGTTAACGTCCTATTTCTTAATTAGGGTTTTGGCTACATGGGAGCAATCACTGAGATACATGCTTATGTTTTATACACTTTCTGAATTTATAATACCTCAGTAAACATGTTCAAATATATTTAATGAGGGATATAGATTTTCTTTCATTTTGCTGATTTACTCTTTTAAGGCCAGACCTTTGTAACTATCAGACAGCCTAACGTCCATCAGAATGTTACTTCTGCAGACTAATTTTACCCTGGATGATTGTTTTAACCATTTTTTGCCAAGGTGTGTCAGGAGCAGGTTTGAATGAATATGTCCAATCAGGCTTTGTTGACGTTGATTTTGCCAGTTATTTGCCAAATATTTTGCCAAATATTTTATATTTGCCAGTTATTAGCTTGACTATAAAAAGAATTACTGTCTTTTAGGTCGTGATAAATTGTGCCATTCCTAAAGGGTTGAAGTACAATCAAGCTACACAGACCTTCCACCAATGGCGGGATGCTAGACAGGTGTATGGTCTTAACTTTGGCAGCAAAGAAGATGCCAATGTCTTCGCAAGTGCCATGATGCATGCCTTAGAAGTGTTGAATTCACAGGAAACAGGTAGGGTGTCCTCTGGTTACTTGTTTTCTTGAACTGAAGTGTCATGTATATGTTAAACCAAATCTTTTCTGACCAACTTTTAAATCATGTATGTATTTGAAGTGATTATTGAATTCCTCTTGTTTTCTACAAAAATGTGAACTTTTGGTTGTTGATGATAAACATATACTATAAAAGGATAATCTTATGAGACTGTTAGTAGTTAGTAATTTTTTAACCTTCTCATTTGAAGTTATTTAGTTTGTTTATTCCGATCTAGAACCTCAACTTTCATTGCAAGGACAGGAGACCCAGAGAATATACAGTGGATTGAATATGCATATTTGTCATCATCTTATTTTTTATGAAAAAACACATGTTTTCTCAAACATGTTTTTTAAGCCACTACTGAACTTCAAGTAGGACTGTCTACTTCCTAGTAGATAAAAATTCCATTCTAAAAGTTGTTTAAAGATTTTTTGGAGTGCCCTCAGGTGGTACAAGCCATGAATTGCATGTCCTCTGACACTGCATCGTGGTCAGAAAGATGTGTAGAAATAATTCACATTATTTAAAAAAAATACAGGATTTAAAACTGTGTATGTATCAGAGGTGAGCTCTGTTTTTATTTTGGCTTAAAAAAATAGGAAAAACTATACCAATTTGTGGTTCTCTCTTTGGGGAGATAGATTTTATAATCAGAAAATTAAGGTTATAATAAAACAACACATATGATTACTCTTGCCTTTGTGTATTTAGTAGCAATCTTATTGATATAAGCATGCCATAAATAAAATTTATTTATATATTTTAAGAGGAAGGACTTATATAGTTACATTAAAATTTGGTATTTTGTTGAAGGTATAGAATTTCAAAACCTGTTATAGATACTTTAAATTTTATACCTTGCCCTATTCTAAAAAGGATTGAAACATCTAGCCCATGTGTTAGTCTATTTCACATATGAATTTCAAAGTAAGAAAGCCCTTTTGAATCTTGCTAAAACTACATTATGCCTATAGGTGGTTTATATTAGATTTTCTTTTGAGGAAATTAGTATCTCTATAAATAATTTGTACATAATTCTCATATCTTATCTATTTTGAGAAAATAAATCACTGGAACTTCTTTTGGTTTGTCAGTAAGTCCAGAAAATAGCATAGAAAAGTCTGCTGTTATGTACAGTCTTGTATGTAGATCATCTAAGTCACTGTACTTTTCTTTCAGGCATCAGTATTTTATCAACATTCTCCTGTAGGTATAGAATTGCTTTTCTGTTGCCATAGTTTTACCATAAGGAAGCAACTCTAATTGTGGTTCTTAATATCTTAATTAAATAGATCAACTACATAATAAATAAAGGATCAAAGTTTAGATCTAAGAGCATATGTATGACAATGACGTTTGGCTTCTCCATGTTTGGAACAATGTAACATTACTTTTACTTCTGAACCTTCAAAAGAGTATCCTTGGATATTGGGAATTAAATGTTACTAATCTAAAGTGGTTAAAATTATTATTGTTCATCTTGTCATCAGTTTTTTTAACCAATTGGAAAAGATTGTTTTTATCGGTGTATAGTCATATAATTTGTTTTCAAAATGCAAATGCTAACTAATGTTTTTTCCTTCTGATCTTGATCTTTTGAAATTAATGAGTCTTAATGTGGAGAGACTCAATTGCATTCTCTATTGTAATTTCCACATTATAGAAAGTTTAGTAAATGGGGAGATCACCCATCATCTCACTAGCTACACAAGCATTTTGGTAAGGCAGAAAAATTGAATAGATTCTTCTCAGATAATTTTGAAGCTTTATTCTCTTCTCTGTCACAGTCTCAACTTATCATGGGCTGAGGAAAGAGAGAGAATGGTGGAAGAAGTTGGTCCATCCTAGCCATCTCCTTGCATCATGGCCCCAGTCACTGGCAAAGGAACTTTTGGTTCTGTAGCTTTTTCATCAGAGAAGACAAAGAAAACATATAAAATGGCTGATGTTCTTTATAATCTGATTTCTTTAGGAAATGACTGTTTTTGTAAATTACTGTAGTTAAACACTGTCTCTGATTTTTGATAGCATAATTGGCTTGGCAGTGGAGGCATAGGAGGGTTTAGATGATATGAATCAGAAGTGTCCTCAGGAAAGGGTATAAACTTTTCTATAGACCTCTGAAGTAGGATAGGAATGTACCCCACCCCAGAGTTATTTAGTGGGCCCTTCCTATCCACCTAAACAAACATACCCAATAATGTCACCTCTCATCTTGAACATCTTTTCCCCTTCCACAGCTGTTTGCTTTGGGTTCATAGCCAATTTCTTGCTAAAACCATCTATTCTCTTCTTGCCAAAACCAAGTTGGGAAAGCTTAACTCTTGCATGTCCCTCCCTAAGCAAACAGTGTACCCCATAAATCTCTGATCAGAAGTGAAAGAAACAAACTTATTCATAAAGGTAAAGTAACTACAGCTGTTAGTCTTTTTTACTTAGTGTTTTATCACTTTTTAAAACCAGTTTTCCATATTGAATGCTTCTGGCTTTTTTGTTTAATAGGTGTTAATGTATTATTCGTTGAATATTGGTTAGTCCTTCTTTAGTGGTGTTCAGGCATTTTTAAGTTATGGACACCCTTGTTCAAACAAAATATTTTTCAGATGCTCAGTTCATATACAGACCCCTCCCCACAAAACAGAGCTTCTCTGATTAATGTGGGAGTTGGAAGCCCATAACCACTGGGGCACTCATGTACCCTAGAGCAGGATTTGGAAATTACTAACCCATCTTCTCTGCCAAAATTAAAAATCACACAATTCTCCCTTCCTCTTTCCCTTGACCCCCACGTCTCTAAATCCTCAAGCAAAATTTTTAAATTAAGAAAAAAACAGCTTTTTCTGTAGCTAGTCATACTGACCTTTAAAAGGTGCTCTGTGTACATGTTTAATATTGCCATTTCTTCTATGAAAAGGGTGGGTGGCAGGAATGTTTTCCTTTATTTTGTTTTTAACTTGATGTGCAAGTATCTAATATACTGGAAGGTACAGGAGGTGCTAAATACAGTGAGTTATATTTGGAATTTAAAAAACGCAAGTCAAATGTTCTAACATTTTTGAAGAAGAGTTGAATTAGTGCTTTCTTTTATACCAAAAGCTGCAGTTTATCAGTTTCCTTTGTCTAATGGAAATGGACTCAAATAAGTACATTCACAATGCGTTAGCCCGCCTGATATTTTTGATTTCTGTATTATTTATCAAGTACATTTATAGCAGTTTTGCAGATAATAGTTATGGATTATGTAAAATGTAAAATCAATCCTTTTCGTGATTAATGGATGTGAACTTGCACAATCTATTTCATTTTGAAAAAGGTTTAAGTCATTTGAAAAGGAGATAATTTTTAAATTCCATTTTTTAAAAAGGAAAATCGTATTAGAGTTCAGTAAGATTATTCTACTATTGTTCTACTGAACCAAGATTAAGCATACCTTTATAAGAGGAAAACCTTAGAATATTTTACCATTAACTAAGACTGCTTTTGCTGGATTCTGTTTTATATCTATTGAAAGCAAGATATCCTCCTGTTGGAAATTTTCTTTAGACTTGGTAATTAAATATTTATAAAGACTGAGATTCCATTCATTTTTTTAACTGTTAATTTGGCCTGATAAACCTTTCACTGTGTGCATTTGTATGGGTTTTATCTTAGCATTTTTTAATCTTTTTGAGATATGTTTTGGAATTAAATGGATTTAAAATATCTCAAAAAGTTTCTAGAAATACTTTATATGTTTTATAGTGACAGTTATTTTTCATTCTTCCAGAGTGCCGGTATTCATAGGAGCAATATTAAGGTTATATCACAGAAACCATCAAACAGGTTTTGAGCGTAGGTCCTGTGCTAAGCACTGGGAATAAAGCTAACATGATAAGGCCTATCCCTTGCCTTCCAGGATTTCACAGCAAGATTAGAATTCGGTTTGTAAAATGTTGTGAATGAAGTATGCAGAAGAAAATTCTAGGGTAAAGGGAAGTTTTGAAGAGAAGGTGATGCTATGGTTTTGTTTGTTTGTTTGTTTTTTTGCGGTACGCGGGCCTCTCACTGCTGTGGCCTCTCCCGTTGCGGAGCACAGGCTCCGGACGTGCAGGCTCAGCGGCCATGGCTCACGGGCCCAGCCGCTCCGTGGCATGTGGGATCTTCCCGGACCGGGGCACGAACCTGTGTCCCCTGCATTGGCAGGCGGACTCTCAGCCACTGCGCCACCAGGGAAGTCCATTGAGCTGTGTTTTAAAGAATGAGTAGGTGATAGAAGAACATTCTGGATTGGCTTGGAGGCATGAGAGCCTGGAGCAGTTGGGAAACAAGCAGGTGATGTTATAGTTTGGGCAAGAGAGTTTCTATTGGGGGAGGGAAGTCACAAGAGATAAGACGCGAAGGGCCTTGTATTCTTGCTGAGGGGTGTGCAACTCATGATGTCGTCTGCAGTACAGTCTTTGAAGGGTGCTGAATAAAATGTTTGATGTGATCAGGTTTGTGCTTCAGGACAAAAGTGATGGATTGGTGAGCGTGTGGTTGCAGGCATGGAGATGGGTTTCGGACGCCGCTGTGATAATATCAGTGAGAAGGATGAGGCCTGAAATGACACAGTATAAAGAGGAAAGGAGCAGAGTGAAGAGGAGGTGACAGACTTTATTCAGTGCCTACCGTGCCTGTGAAGACATTGTTCTAGGCCTTCTACTTATGTCCTCATATAGTCGTTGAAGCAGTTTTGAGGCAAGAATAATAATCTGTTTATTAGGCACCAGCTGTGTGGCAGGTCCTAATTGGGCACATTTATTACTGATAAACTTTATAACAACACTGCAAAGTTGGTGGCATTATCCTTGCTTTAGAGATGATGTTGGAGCTTTCAGAAGGTCACTGGCCTGGCCCAAGGGCCCACAGCTAGACAGTGGCATAAGTGGCGTTTGTACCCAGATTTAATTTTAGCATTCAGCCTCTTTCCACTATATCTGTGAGATGTAACGGACAGGTCAGGGAGGGGAGGATGGTGTTCTAAGACAATTTACCAGATGTGTCAGTTTGGGCAACTGGTGAAGATGGATTCTAAAGCTGGTCTTGGATAATAGTTTTCACTTCTAGCTTTCCTTAATCAACAATCTTACTGGAGAAGTAACACTGAAACAGATAAAGCGTTAGCTGCTCATCAGGATTAAATGAGAAACAGGTTTGGGGGTTGGGTGGGTGGGACAAATTTTTTTTGTGGGTGCTGCCATGTACTGCTTCCTTCTCTAACTGACCTCTTCACACCCTTCCCCATTTATAAATTCAGTCTCCACAATAATGTGAGGTTAATCTGTCACCCCCAATTTCCAGTTAGGAAGACTGATATGGAGAGATGGGACTTCCCTGAGGTCACATATACCTAGAAAGGGAGGCACAACTGGGATTGGGTTTTCCGACCTCCAGGCCATTTCTTTTTATTGCATTCCTCTGCTTTTCAATTCAAGATCTTCAAAGCATATTTTAAAAGGCTTTTGAGGGAAGTCAGTTTCAGGTGAGAAAACAGGAAAGAGAAGAACTTTCATTTACTTTTTGTTTTATGGTTTTTAGTAAAATTTTGTGGTCTTTCATTTTGATTTGGTGGAAAGAGCTTAAAATTGGAGGTAAAAGACTCCAGTGTTGACTTTCCCTCTGGTGGCAGGTTGCCTTCTCTGAAGCTGTTTCCTTATACTATATAAAAGGATCATGAGAATACCTGTGTTAGGATATCATGGGAATTAAATGAGATAAAGACATTAATATTTTTAAACTATACAGTAGAATGTTATTTTTTAGTGCTAACGTTTAAAAATACACAGAAAATTCTACCATGTGGATTAATTTACTTAGAGGAATAAAAGTGGTAGAGAGACTTTGAAGTTTTCTCCAACCTCTTCTTTGTCTTTACTGCCTGGTACAGATATACCATGTTATGTTCCTCCTCCCCTGTAGAAAGTTAATTAATTTATCCATCCTTGGATACATGCAAGGGGAAATAAGACTCAAATCTTGCCCTCAAGGATTCTTCTACTCTTGTAGAGGAGATAAGACACAGTCATAATCCAAAAGAGGAAGTCATATCTGAGGTACAGATAAAATCCTGTGTGAGTATGAGAAGGGAAATGAGATTTCTTTTCACTGGAACAGTTGGGGCAAGTGTTAATGATGAGATGGCTTTTTGAACTGATTTTGAAAGATGGATAAAATGTAGGCATAGGGACATGACTGGGGGAAAGGCATATCCAGCCTAGGAAATAGCGTAGGAGTACAAAAGTGGAAATAACGAGCTTGTTTGTAGACCAGGAGTTGTTTGATTGGCCTGGTGGGGATTAAAGTCAGAAAGGTAGGTCTGATCAAGAAGGTCCTTTGAGAGCTGTGGGTGATAGAGATTTAGTACGTTTTTGAACAAGTGGAATGATATGAACAAAGCTGTACTTGAGAAGGCCAGCAGTGGTTTGAAAAGGGAGCTGCTGGAGGCCATGAGACAAGCCTTAAGTTTCTGAGTGGAGGCAGAAATAGTAAGAATAGAGAAGAAAATTCAAATAGGAGAGGGATTACAGTGGTAGAATCAGGTGCATTTAAACAGGAAATCACTGTTGTACGACTGCTTCATCCCCTTAGGTAAGTTTTTCTTTAAAAAAGAATTCTGGCTGCCCATTTTCACATGACAACAATAGAGATCTCTGGGAGAGTATCATATCTGTTTGCAGATAATGTGGGACCTAAAATTATTTCTGCTATGTGAAGAAAATCAGTAGTTTGGGAGAAAGAGGTGAAAAATGAAAATGTAGTTCAGCATAAGTTTGAATTTTTCCTGTGAACCTGAGTCCAGGTTTTAGAAAGAATGATACATGGGCACAGTCTTTGTCTGTAAATAGCTTTTAGAGAACAAATATGTTAAGCCCACAGTTTAGTAATTTATTAACAGAGTTAGCATACACGTTATATATGAATGTCCTTTTCCTTGGGAGATAATTCTGCTTGGGTTAGAACAATGATTTTCAACTTATTACCCACAAAGCTACTACAGAACAACTGATAGAGTTCTGAGATAATTTTCAGTGTTTTGGAAAGCTAAATAAACGATGTACATCATACATTGCAGTGATAGGGTTGTACCTCCTAACTCAGATATTAAGCTTCTTTGTTTGAGACTAAATTTGCCAGCTCTGTGGAGATGCTTATTTATCTAAAACCAGTAAGTTCTAATTAACTGCTGTTGACCCTTTGAAGATCTTGTGACTGTGCCAAGATACTGGTAAGAAGAGTTGCAATAGTCCCAGTGCCTGAACTGAACACGACCATTTATATATCTTTGCTTACTTATGGAAGAACAAAGATTAATGATAAATACACTTCCTTTGGACAAGCTCACCCTAAACATGGAGTCCAAGGGGGTTAGTTAAAATAATAAATGGGTTTCTAGTTGTTGAAAAGGTTGGGAACTACTGAGTTAGGCTTCTCGTTCCTGTGCCCTACCCATCGTATCTTATAACCTCTCTCCCAGCCTTTCTCAGCCAGCGTTACTAAGAGAGCTAAGTGCTTATGCAAAGTGATTTGGGTGACTGTTCTAACATATGAATTATTATATATATTCATATGTGAATTTTAATTTATAATAAAGGAATTTTAAAGTATTTACTTCATGACTTTTAAGCTTCTAGTCGCTAACTGTTTGGGAAAGCTGCTTTGGCTTGACCATAACTCAAGTCTGATATTGCATTTTTCATAAGCACAGCTTTAGTGTTATGTTGTGGGACTTACGATATTGTCCTGCTCCAAAGTGGGATTGATTAAATAGCTAAAAGAAACACGGTTTTTTTTGATAAACCTGTATTTCATAATCATATAGAAAGTTATTTTAGCCTGAAGTTTGTTGTCAGACAGACACTATTCTGTCTCTCATTCTTGTTTCTCTGCTTCTCTGGTAGTTGGGCATCTTATTAATGTATTGTCTGTTACAGGTCTAGCTGGTAACTTCAGTTCTTCAGGCTTATTTTACAGTAAGTTTGAAATTTAATTAATGGTGCTGCAGTGAACTGAGGATGTCATCCGTGATTATTTATGTGTTTTCCTGTGTGAGAATAGTAATTTGTATACAGTTACTTTACTTGTATTCCTGAATTTTAATCATATTTGTTGCCCATAAATTGGAGAAGCATTTGCTGGCTGTTAAACAGTCGAAAATTCTGATACCTTTCTGTTGGACTTTTTCATCTTTACACGGGGATGCAGGGAGAAGCTTTGATAGAATAGAATCTGACTTGTCCATTGATGACAAGACATGAATTGCAAGAACCACTTCTACTCTCATGAGACCAATCACAACACACAGTGGCAGCCAGATCTGTGGCCCAATTTTTACAGCTTAATTTTTTTCCAATTGAAGTATAGTATATTACAATATTGTATTAGTTTTAAAATCACAGCTTAATTTTGGACATGCTTTCCTCAGTCTGTAAGTGATAGTGTGTACCGTTGGGTTGTCCATGTTTGTATTTAGCAGAGAGCAGATGCACATCGGTTCAGTGCCTCTGAATTAACATTGGGCATTCCTGTTTTTATGATCTAGGCAAGATAGAAAAATTCTAATTAATCTTTTGAAGATGGTATTAAATAGGGGTATTTTGACATCACCTTTTTATATATAAAGAATATTGTGACATTGTTTTATTAACCCATTAAAAATTCCTAAGAGGTAGATGATCTCATCTAAAAGAGGAAAAGCCACAGTAAACTGAATTACTTGTACTCCTAATAAAGGTACTGTGTTACATGATACTAGGGAAACAAAAATGAGAGATTCGACATTGCTGAGCTTAAGGAGCAGTTGTGTAGAGAAGATACGCCACGGTCAGAAATATCTGCAAGGCAGTGTCAGTACCGTGCGTGGTACAGAGCGGTAATTAGGAACTGGTATAGGCAAACATAGCATGCTACTCACGTAAAGATACCAGAAATAACTCCTTTAAGGTAGACCTGCTATTTCTATAGGCTTTTGCAATTTCTGAGATGATTCACGTGAGGAGACAAATGACTACTGTTTTCTGGAAATTTTCTGTGATATTAGGCTATGAAAATGCCATTCATGTAGGAAGAAATGTATTTTTATTGAGGAGTTTCCTATGCAAATATTGTCCTGATCTTTACTGTGATAATACTATTCAATATACTAAAAACAAAGAATTACTTTTTTCTTATTCAGATTTAAAGTCACTGGTCTCCATGGATTTAACATTTTCTTTAAGTCTTAGAATCATACATCCCCAATTTGAAGATATTGACTGGATGGGTGATGTTAATTCCCGGGAAACAGGTCTCTAGTGTCTTCCGCAGATAATACTAGAGAATGACCTTATGTCCATGGGAGGTAGGGTGGATTTTTGCATACCTCTGTTGTGTGTACCAACTAATCTTGCAATGGCTTTCCATCGCTCTTAGAATAGAGTACAGGCTTCTTAACGGGACTCTGGGTTCCTTCATGAGCTGGCCCCTCTTGACTCTGCATTAACTAAACGCAGTCTCCCCTGCTTCAGGTCCTTGCACTTTCTGTTCCTTCTTTCACCACAATGGGACTTACTGTTTTCAAAAACACTTTAAAATGATTATTTCTGGACTGTATAAATAAATTTGGCAGAGCCAAAGTTAGTGACAATCCTAATACAGTGACATTTACTAGCAATTTTATTTGCACATAAAGATCAAATTATTCAAAGTGTCTCCTTCTGCCAAAGGCCAAAAGATATATGCATACATACATTTAAAAATGTACCCTACAATCTAATTAATCTGGACTAAGATATATAAACAGCCCTCAAGTATAGTTAATACAGTAGTAGTAATTTATAGTATTATTTACATGAATAGATGTTTGAGTCTCTAGAGTTTTGTTCTTAGGAAGCTATAACTGTTTTTTTGCTCCAAAGGGATACTATTCTTTTGGGAAATCAGCTTGAATTATATCTTTTCCCTCTTAAGTAGGTACTTTGGCCTCAGTTTGGGTAGTACAGTTTTATTTTCAAGTATCATAACCCAGATAAGAGCTAGGTTTTCAGGACTCTCTGATATTTCCACATTGTCGATTAGTCCAGCAGTTATTTATTTCTCTGCCAATATTTATTTACCCTTTTATTCATTAAAGTATGAATTTGAACAACTGTCACTTAAAACTTCCCATAAGTATTTCTTGTGCATTTTATCTTCCTGTGAATAGTGATGCTATGGTCCCTGCAGCCAGCCTGTGGAGTTTAGACTTGCTTAAAAACAAATTCAGCATAAGGTCGTTGCCGGAAGAGACATAATCAGATTGCCTTTCTAAAGACACCTCCCTGTTTTCTAGAGTTACCCCTCCCTTTAACAGTTCTCTTGTGCCCTGCCTTCTGATGCTTTTTGGTCATGAGGCTTGGGGAAATAACTTACCTTCACCTGAATTTCTTCACACTGGGAATTGGCTATGGACCAGGCTTTTTCCTTGCTTTTTTTTTTTTTTTAATTTGATTTTTGGCTGCATTGGGTCTTCGTTGCTGCACGCGATCTTTCTCTGGTTGTGGCGAGGGGGGCTGCTCTTCGTTTTGGAGCATGGACTCTAGGAGCGCAGGTTTCAGTAGTTGCGGCGTGTGGGCTCAGTAGTTGTGGCTCGCAGGCTCAGTAATTGTGGTGCACGGGCTTAGTTGCTCCGCGGTATGTGGGAATCTTCCCGGACCAGGGCTCGAACCCGTGTCCTCTGTATTAGCAAGCAGATTCTTTTTTTTTTTTTTTTTGTCGTATGCGGGCCTCTAACTGTTGTGCCCTCTCCCATTGCGGAGCACAGGCTCCGGACGTGCAGGCTCAGCGGCCATGGCTCACGGGCCCATCCACTCTGTGGTACATGGGATTTTCCTGGACCGGGGCACGAACCCGTGTCCCCTGCATCAGCAGGCGGACTCTCAATCACTGCGCCACCAGGGAAGCCCCGGCAAGCGGATTCTTAACGACTGTGCTACCAGAGAAGTCCCTTCTTTGCTTTTTAAAGAGTTGATTTTTTTTTTTTCCAGGAAACTTGTGGGATCCCAACCTTATAGTCCATTAAAAACTTCAGATATAGATTTCCTGGGTGTTCTGGGATTTCTTTATATTATGATGAACAAGACTTTATAGGAACCCCCACTTACCCATCCACATAAAGGTGGTTTTGTAGTTGAAGACGGTTTTATTTCCCTTTCGTTTAAATATTCCTGGTCTTGTATATATCTCCTGCTTCTTTATTATAAAATTATATACACATTCATTCATTCTCATATTTATTCTCTCCTATTTGCATTATTTAGATGGATTGCTCTATGTAAAGGTACTTATAACACATAGTAGACCTTTAGCGAGTTCTGATTAAGTTACATTGATTCTGTAAAACTCCTATTTAGTTAAATAATCAGTCACCTGCAATGTGCCAAGTACCATACTGGTTGCTGGTAATGGGAAGCTGAGTATGACACAGATACTACCTTTGAGTATCTTGAAGTCTAGTGAGGCAGACAGCTGACTCTAACACAATATAAAGTAGTAACTCACAATAAATTGGAAGGATCTTAGGCTCGACCAGTTTTGGTATTTTACAGTGTGTTTCCTTCTGAGCTCTAGCTGGTATTGAAGTTTTCTTTTTCCCCTCCCCCTGTTTTGTTTTTAAATAACAATATATCACTGCTGCTTTTGTAGTTCATTTTTAGAGAATGAGTAGTAAAAGACTAATATTTAATGTGGAAAATGTCTAATGAAGAAAGTAAAATGACATAAGATACAGGTTGAACTAAAATATTACTAAGAATATCATTTAAAATACGATAGTAAGTATTTTGTGCACAGTTTTCCAGAAGAAGTTGTTCTTTATCAGGTAACATCCATGGATTCTTAAGAGTGGTAATATGGCATCCCTAATTTAAAGTTTCCTTAATTTTTATAAGTTTGACCACATAGCTGATGGCTTTTTTCATTTTCTTTGTTTGTCTGAATATTTGATGTTTCCTCTAAATAACACACCCTCACGTTTGAATTGTCATATCAAATTTAGACCTACTAATTATGAGTCATTTTTTAAACAGTAGTGAAATAAAGATACATATTGCTATGGATATAATTACATTTCAGAGACTGAAGTTAATGATGTTTAGTTTGTAGGACAAGTTTATTTTTATGTACTTGCTGACAGCCCACACCAATAACTTTATTTATATTTAATTCTATTTCATAAACCCCATGTGAGGTAAACAAACCCAGTTTATCTAATTTATTATATATTCATCAAAACTATTCTTTTAATAAAATTTTACTTATTTTTGAGTTTCCAAAAGTAAATGTGGACATCTTTGTCATTTAAGTGTTAGGGCTGTCTGGGGTTGTTTTAGATAGAAGTTGCTTCTTGGTTTCGTTGATGAAGTATCACGAATTACTGTCCAGAGAAAATGAGAAGGGCAAGGGCGGTAGGGTTCCCAGGGGGAAGTAGACAGCTGTCCTGGTTAACTAGGACAGGCCTGGTTTTCAGTGAACCATCCTGAATGGATATGTATTCAGAGTCATGACCTAAGAAATGGCTTTGATTTTTGATTCCTCCTGAAAAATAATATGATGGCAGAGGAACCTTCCCAGACCAGCTCTAGTGTTTGGAAGGGACATCCAGGTGCTGGCTCTGCAGTCCTTCCAGACACTTGGGGTCATGCTGGTACTATTAATTGAGTCACTTCTTTCATTGTGTACATCCAATTCTCTCGTCAGAACGTAGAGCTGGTTGCAGCTCCACCCGACAGGAACTGCTCTGGGCAGTAGAACTCGGATTTCCAGCACAGCATTTTGTTTTTCTAGCGAAAAAGTTTTTTCTGATTAAAAAGTTGTGTGCTTCTTATAAAAGCTTAAGCAGTACAGAAAATCATAATGAAGAAAGTAAAAATATCTAAAGTTCCACCATTCATGCAATAGTTAAGAATCCACCTGCCAATGCAGGGGACATGGGTTCAAGCCCTGGTCCCGGAAGATCCCACATGCTGTGGAGCGACTAAGCCTGTGTGCCACAACTACTGAAGCCCGCATGCCTAGAGCCCGTGATCTGCAGCAAGAGAAACCGCTGCAATGAGAAGTGTGCACACCACAAGGAAGAGTCGCTCCCGCTCGCCACAACTAGAGAAAGCCCGTGCTTAGCAACAAAGACCCAACATGGCCAAAAATAAATAAATAAGTTTTTTTAAATGTTTAAAGAAAATCCCACCATCCAGAGGTAATCACCTTTAATATTTTCCATAATAGAAAAGTAATAGGCACTGGGATATTTTTCAACTTTATGTTATAAACAATTCCAAGATGAAGAATACAAGCATGACATGGGACTTTTTCTTTTCCTTAATAGCTTTACTGTACCATACAGTTTACCCATTTAAAGTATACAATTCAGTGGTTCTTAGTATATTCATAGAATTGGGCAGCTATCCCCACAATCAGTTTTAAGAACATCTTCATCACATGGGGAAAAAACCCTGTGCCCCTAAGTCACTATCACCACCCCTACTCTTACCCCACTCTCATTCCTTCATACCTCCCAGCTCCTGGCAGCCACTAATCTGCTTTCTGTCTCTATGTATTTGCCTGTTCTATACATTTCATATAAATGGAATCATACAATATGTGATCTTTCATGACTGGCTTCTTAGCGTAATTTTTTCAAGGTTCATGTATTTTGTAGCAGGTATCATGTATGGCAGTTTGAAAAGTAAGTCATTATAAGAAAGCATGTGTTCATGTATCTAGGCATACTCTCTAAGTTTTAACAATTGACTTTCTTATTTTCACAATTGATGTTTGTGTATTAAAGTTATAGGAGTATGGTATACAGTGAAAGTAATGACTAATACTTAATATTTTTTTTAAATAAGGAGGTTACAACCAAAGCAGAAAGGCTTCCTCATATTCTTTAGTTTAAAAAACTCAACATTTAAAAACTTGGTAAATTGTGCAAGTAGAATTGTGTAGTAGTTTTCTTTGCCAAATTGAATGTAAATAGAGATGAATGCTTGGCCATTTGTGAAATCTCTGAAGTTTATTCTCTTGGTCCCCAGGCTCAGTTTTCTTGCCCAGCATTGTCCTTCCTTCACTTTTTTCCCACATCCAAGAGCATTACCTTAGAACTGCGTACTTTTTTGGTTCTATTAATTCTTTTTCTCTTACAAAAGTAGGAAAGAACAGACATGGTCTTTGAAATTTTCTGTATTATACTTTTAGAATGAAAACACTTTTTTCTTGGTTAAAAGAATTTCAGCTCTTTACGTGTGGATGAGGAAGCAAAATTGCATGCGTTTCCTTAAAAATGATCTGAGGTGGTCTCATCTCATTGGATTGCCCACCACCCCCAAATGAGCCTGGCCCATGGAATTGGGTGTCTTTATCATCCCCCCCACCCCAAACTTTCTTTTTGTAGGATGTCACACATCTGTTTTCTCTCTGTCTCCCACTTTCTTTCTTGTCTGAATATAAGTTTGTACCACTTTGCCTAATTTTAATGTATGAAAACTTTTCTCCTAAGTCTTTAGACAGATTCTTCATATTTCTTAGAAAATTTGGTATTACCCAATTTTATACTTATGCTTATTATCTCCTTTCAAATTTTTTGAAGTGGATAACTGGGGAAAAACATATAATTATAAAACTAGAAATAGGAAATAAGAATTCTGAGTGAAGGAGGGAGAAATAATTACATTAGTTGTCTGGGGGCTAATAGTAACTCCAATTGAGTGTTGACTGCCAGAAAGTTCTAATTAGTACAAAAAGGAAGCATGCTAGTTGACCAAGAAAAGAACATCACAGGCAGAAGGCATGTGGCATGTGTAAAAAAGGGCCCTGCAGTGGGAGGAGCATATAGCTCATTTGAAAATTTGGAAGAGCAATGTACCTGGAGTGTAGAGAGAAACAAAGTATGAATGTGATGAGTTAGGCCACAGCCACGTCATGGGGAGAAAACACTGGAGTTTGGTATTTATCTTAAGATCAGTGGGAAGATATTGAAGAGATTTTACTAAGGGAGATGCTTTGATCTGGTTTAGTTATTAAAGTATCACTGGCTGCTGTGGGGAATGGGAGAGGTACAGCATCAGAATGGACAGTTTATTTAATAGTCTAGGCTGGTGGTCCCTTAATTTTTGAGCTTATCTCCTAATGCACGTGTATTTATAGCTTAGGTATATGTTTGGCGTTGACATATTGCATACATTGTAAAACATGAAAAAGTAGAACTGTAAAAAGGATGAGAAAAAAATTAACAGAAATGGAAGTACTACTATGTTCTTTCCTACCCTAGGGTATGTTTAGCATTCTGGGATATATGAATCCTACTTTGAAAACCAAGAGATCATGGAACATGAAGAGTGACAGTGGAGATAGTTTGGAGAACAATGAGGAGACTGCATTAACAGGACTTGGAAATAGGTTAAATAGTAGTAATGGAAGGGCCCTAGATATCTGGTTTGCATAACTAAATAGATAACAGCGCTGGTTAGAGAGTTAACAGATACTCTAGTAATAAGCTAATCATCTTTGTTAAAGTGCATTCTACCTGAATGTGGTGTTTTCTCTGAGCATGTATGTACTTAATAGTGCCTTAATAACGAAATAGAAGGGGGTGGGGATGGTGAGGGGATTTGATCTCTGCTCATGAGGAAGAAGCAGAGAAATGAATGTGGGACATGGATTACTCTTACCTTTAGAAGTGTTAGGATATGACAGGATTGGTAAATTATAAACCCCTCAACTTCTAGTTGACTCTTTCAGTTTCTTTAGCTGGAGACAGTCACTCATTCCACATCTAAAAATAAATGGCTTACAAAACAGATGTTGGACTGATGCTATTACCAGTCAAGCCTAATCAATTATCAGCAATTTATCAACTGTTAGCAGCCATTTTCATTCTTGCTTAGAAGGGAATAAAATGCATTTGAAGCCCTAAGTTGGGGGAGAACTAAAGAAATGAAGAGGGGCGGGGAAACCCAGTCATATAAATAGCTTTGCTTAAGATTCAGTAATGAAAAAAAAAAAAAGACAGAGCAGTTCTATATGATGGTATTTTTTTCACAGGTGGCTATAGATGCATGATACCTCATTTTTTGAGATATATAACGATTTTCCTTTATTAAAAACTGCATATATTTTAAAACAAAATTTGAAATTCTTTTGAAAATGATTTAAAATGCCACTTTAAAATTATCATCACTTTGAATAAAATTTACTATTTGTTAATTCTCATGTCTTTTAGCACAGTGCCCTGCAAATATGGTACCTTTTTCCTCCCAGTTTTTTTTTTTATTTTTATTTTTTTTATTTTTTTTTTTTTGCTGTACGCGGGCCTCTCACTGCTGTGGCCTCTCCCGCTGCGGAGCACAGGCTCCGGACACACAGGCCCCGCGGCCATGGCTCGCGGGCCCAGCCGCTCCGCGGCATGTGGGATCTTCCGGGATCGGGGCACGAACCCGCATCCCCTGCATCGGCAGGCGGACTCTCAACCACTGCGCCACCAGGGAAGCCCTCCTCCCAGTTTTACTGAGGTATAATTGACAAATAAAATGGTAAGGTGTTTAAAGTGTACACGATGATGATTTGATACACATAAATTTTGACAGGATTTCTTCCATCTGGTTAATTAACACATCTATCACATATTTATCTTTTTTGTTTGGTTGATTGGTTGTTTTGTTTTGGTGAGAACATTTATGTTCTGTTCTCTTAGCATATTTCAGTAATACAGTACAGTGTTACCAACTATGTTATCAACCGTGTTTTACATTAGATCTTCAGTCTTTATTCATTTTGTAACTGAAAATGTGTACCCTTTTACCAGCCTCTCTCTATTTCCCTCACCCCCCAGCCCCTGGCAACCACTTTTCTGTGAGTTTAGCTTTTTTAGGTTCCACATCCAGGTGATTCCATGCAGTCTTTGTTTTTTCTGTCTTATTTTCTGTCTTTGTTTTTTCTGTCTTATTATGCTTATTTCATTTAGCATAATGCCCTCAAGGTCCATCCATATTGCTGCTAACAGTATTTCCTTTTTCCTATGGCTGAATAATATTGCAGTGTGTGTGTGTATGTATATATATATACATATATATATATGTATATATATATACTGCATCTTCTGTATCTGTTGATGGACACTTAGGTTGTTTCATATCTTGACTATTGTGAATAATGCTGCACTGAACATGGGAATGCAGGTATTTCTTCAGTATCCTGTTCTCAATTTCTTTGGGTATATACCCAGAAGTGGGATTGATGGATCATATGGTAGTTCTATTTTTAATTTTTTGAGGAGTCTCTGTACTGTTTTCCATAGTGGCTCTACCAGTTTATACCCCATGGTACCTATTTTTGAACACAGGCAACCATACCACTGCAGTGTCTTCTTCCATTCTGTTCTATATACCTTAGAACAAACACAAACACATTTGCTTTCATGCCCTCTCAAAAATGGTTATAGTAGAACTTTGCGATCATGAGGATAATACCTGGGGCCCTAATGATGGTCAGAAGTATGATCACTGCTAAGTTGCATGCTATGCTGTGCTCGCTCAACGGACCAGCTTTCCAGAGAGTACAAATCAAATTAAAACCAGCTGTAAGCAAACATTATCTCATTTAATCCTCAGGAAAAATGCTGAGCTGAGTAGTTTCCTCATTACAAATTTCTTTGAGATTAACTCCTGATCGTGGAGACCTCTAATGTTAAAAATGTGAATGCTAAGGGTCTACTATAGTAATTATATATTGCAATAAAATACAGTAATACCGATCAAATGACAGCCTGTCATTTTCTCCTACTAATATCTCACCCAAGGTTTGTGTATTTCCCTGCTTGTACAAAATACCTAATGCTAAAGGATGTTAAAAGATGGGGGAAAGCCTGAGGGATAGCTGTTTTACAAACTATCTTAGAAATAAATGAACAACCATGACAAGACTATTTCAAGGTCAGAGTAGCTCATAGAGATGGTCTTTCTTCTTTTCTAGACGTCTAATATAGATGTTAAGTTTTGCTTTTTTGATGCATCTTAACTGCTTTAGTTAACCTCTTTAGTTCATGCTGTGCTTTAGGGTGCATCCTTATTTCTCCCAGCCGTAAGCCTGTTTTAATACACTGATTTAAAGAGAAGTGTCTTTTTTTTTTTTAACTGAATTTACTCAATCTGTACACTGAACATTCTTTTCCCATATTCCACCCTCCTCCCTCAACTGAGTGAAGAAAGAGTTAACAGCATCAGTATTAAGCAGGAAGTGCTGTTAGCCTTATGCATATGATGGAATGAATAATTTAGTATCTTCGGGAAATGCAAACTGCAGTGGAACTCAAGCAACCTTATCAGAATTTAGATGAGTATTTTACGGGATGTTATGAAGTAAAAGTCAGTAGAAAGAATATGTTTAAAGATACCAAGTGCAAGAATGTTGCATAATAGTTTACACTGACAAGATTGGGGATTTTGGGTCTTACGTGGCAGTAATGTTTTACCTGAATTCTGACGATTGTCAGATGACTTTTTACCAAAGTGATCGGTAATGGAATGTGGCAGTTTCTTTGCTGTCAGAGACGAGATAATTTCTCAGGTTTTTCCTGTAAGTTTTAATTATTTTCCTTATTTTTTTTCCTCCTTTAAATATGAATGAAAGGAACTGAAGGGTAAAACCTGAAGACTAGACATGTTTATTTAATAAAGGCTTTATAGAAGTAGTCATTTACAAACATCGGTAAGACAGATTTTTTAAAAAGTTTAAACAAAATATAATTATTGAAAATCTTCCAAATGGTTTATCGTCTTTGGCATTATCTGATTAGGCTAGTAGACATTTTATATGTATGCCTGTGGTCTTTTTTATGTCATTACTGTAAATATTGTGCATGCAACTTTAATAATAATTGATTAAATGGGTGGAAGTACTTAGGAAAGGTGACATTCAACAATCTTATTTATTTTGTGTGTGAAAATATCTGCTATATTTAATATCTTTAAAACAAGACTTAAACGTAATTGGATTGTATTAAATCTAATTTCTAAAAAACAATAAAAAATTCTCTTATTTAAGAGTTATTACCATTTTCAGGTGTGCATTCTTTAAATATAAATTGGTTTGGTTTTGATTCTATGCAAACTTTTAGTTAGCATAAATTGTATTATTTAAAGAATACAGTTTTAAGGGAAATCTAAATTACTGTCTTGTTTGCCTTTATGTAGTCTTTCTTAAGTCAATATATTTTTAACTTGTTTATTGTTTCTTGATTAATACTAATGGAAAGAGAAAATCTTTCCTATGCTGAAAAGAATTTCTGTAGTATTTTATTTATAGAAAAGTATTGATGTAAAGTTTTGAATGTCACTAATGTAAAACTAAAAGAAATTTAATTTTTGTTTTTCCCACCCCAGTTTTGAGTGTCACCTTGCTTTTGTAAAAGCCTTTCCCCTTTTCATAAATTATCATCTCCTTCTCATTGAATTTTTTCACTTAAAGAGAATTTACCTCATTAATACTTAAGGTAAATTTTAGTATAGGCAACCTAAATATTAAATGGCTTTTTGAGGTGGCCACGCATTTTTTAACAAGATTTTGTCAAATTCGTATGCATATATACATATTGAAGAAAAAAGGAAAATAAAATGTGGCTTGATAAAACAATGAATAGTTTTGCTGTTTTTCAAAGATGAAAAATGAAGATATTCTTATTTGACATCAATGAATATATAACACTTTAATTGCTGGAGCCTGTGTAAAATGGCTTTGGTCTTCAACTAGTAGAGATGAGTTCATCTCATGTTAAGCTTATCTTAAGCATTTCCCTTAAATTTTTTTCAGCTGCAAATTCTTTTAAATGAGCAATACTAAAAGAGGGTAGCTATCATGGAATTAACTAATGGCCATAGATCTGACTTCCTGTATCTCAGGTCCACTTACTTTTTAAGATAATTGTAAAATGCAAATCGATTGCATTCTCTGATTGTATAACTCAGGAAATAATTAAGCTATAAGTGCATCATTTGGTCTGTGGCTTATTATAGGGTTTTTTCCACAAATAAGATTACACATAAAAATTTTTAACAAGTTAATGTTAAAGAGGATACGTTTTTATTAAATTACAGAGTATCCAGAATGAGGATCTAGCTAGGACGTATGTGTAATACTTTTGAACCTTTCAAAGCACCTTTTAGTTTATGTGAAGTTCTTCAGATGGCCCCGTTGTCCTTTGAAGCTTCTAACACCAAGGTGTCTGTTGCAGCCCAGAGCAAAGTTACTGCTACCCAGGACAGCACTAATTTGCGATGTATTTTCTGTGGTAAGCAACATTATGTTTACATTACTTTTTCAAGCTGTGGTACATACTCCTTGCGCATTTCCATAACTTTTGTTTCCTTAGGCCATGGTCTGGTTTGTGGTATTTGGGATACACAGCAAGCTACTGTTTTATGTTGTGATATTTGTTGTGGTTCATGTAGGTGATTTGGTCAGCTTTTGAGTTGGCTTCTTAGAAAGGATTTAGTTAGAATTAGGATCTCAGAACTAATTCTTGTTCACTTCTTCCAACACGAATGAGAGGGGTTTTTGTTTGTTTGTTCGTTTTTGTTTTTAACTATTTTGTTTGAGAGCAGTCTTTTAAATTAGAATTTAAGGGGAAAAGTTATATTCATCTTAATATGATTTGGGGAATATAAATGTGATTTATTGGAAGGGAGCTTTTGCTTAACTTGAATTAATTTTCAGGTGTACATGTTGTAAGGTAGATGTGAGCTCTTATTAATAGGTTGATTTCTGATTGACAGCCTCCTTTATTCAGTAGGTTAGATATCTGTGGCTTAGGAGTGAATTTAGGCTTATTAGAGTGTTTTCTTTCACTCTCACGCTCATATACACACGTGTGCACATATATGTGTTGTCTGCATGGACAAACCGGTTATGTCACTTAACCATTCCACATTACAGTTAATCAGGTATATGCATTATATGCATATCCTTCTCCTTACACTAGGATGTATCTATATGTGTACACATATACACAACACACACACGTCTGAATTCTTTTTATTCTCATTTGATCCTAAACCTTTCTGATTTGAAAACCCAAGTTCAAAAAGTGACTTTTAAATCTTAGACCCGTTTTTTTTTTTTTTTAACTCGTATATACGTTTTTGACTACTGTATACCTTGGCTGGCCAGATTATTTTATGAGAGATAAAATGATATATACTACTAAAATTTTATATAAACAATTCAGCTGTGTATATGTACTTTATCCATGTGAATCAGAGTTTTTGATATGATCCTTCAGTATTACTTATATTGTTTCTTGCCCTATAAAGAGAATTGCTTTAAGATTGATATACTTGCTGGTTTAGGCAAAGAAGCATGTGTTATAAATTTCCAAAAATGAAAATTCTAATGCATTTCTTAATCACCTGAGGTTTTATTTTACGATCTCTCCAGGTGACAGTTACAGCAGTGAGCCTGTTGTGCGGCTCCTTATAAACTCTCCACTCCTTCTCAGGTTCCTTAATTAATCATTACAGATTAAGTGATTAATTAGTAACTTCTAGTTCTCATTTTTCTGCCTCCTCCTGGGGGTTCTTCCAGGCGGTCTTTTGAACTAGCCATGGGTGATTGTTTGTGTTTGTGTTATCAGGACTCTTTTTAGCTCTTTTTGAAAACCTACTTGATGTTCTATACTTCGCTACTTAATATGTGTAGTTCACATGCAGAATAATAGAGTTTACCCAACTGCAGAGAAAAGATTGATTTGGCCTTCATAAAGGTGAACTTTTTAAGTTGTAAAATAATGTGTTAAAAAGCAGTTTCCCCCAGTAGTATGTTTAATTGGTTTAACTGTGTACAAACAATATAATTACCACATTGCTAAGTTTAAACTTGATTGTATTGTGTATAATAACACCTATTTGTCTTTTAGTCCTGTGTTTTAAATAGTCTGTGGCTAAGTGTGAAACTAGGTCTGTGAAAATTAAAATGTGACAATAAGTGAAATACGCTTTAGCCAAAACTCAGTATTGAAGTCAAGACTGAAATGCCATTCATTCTTGGTTTAGAGAGACATTCTATTCTGATTTCCATCATTTATAAGATACCATATCAGTGACATGGACACATTTTCTTTATTAGAAACATGTGATTTACATACTTTGCTATATGAATTCTAGCCAGGACAAATTAAGACCAACCATTGTCTTTGGCTGTGGTAACAGAACAGAGAAAACTAACCCTCACGTAGCTACTGTTCTTTATGATACAATAGTAGGAACAAAGCAGGTTCACTTGTCCCTTCTCCTTTTTCCCCCAAAAGAGCTGTTAACCACCCTGTGATGCTCATAAAATATTGTTACTTAGCCACTGGTTAGGAAAGTACCTTTTTTGCATTCTGTGAGAACACAAATACTCATGTAGGCATATGACCTATGTGAAGTAACTAATAGTTATATTCCAGAAAATACAGTGGCAGCTGACAGCCTTGCCTAATCTTAATTGCTGCTTCATGTTGTGTGTGGTGCCTTTGGTATAATTTAACAATTGTGTAACCCAGTAGAATGTTTGACAAGAATGAAGAATATAATTGAGTACCTGAAGTTCATAATTTACCTAAGACTCTTTTATTTAATGCTCACAGTATATTTATATTATTTCTTAAATGCACATGAATTTCAATGTGCTTGTTATTGTTAGTTGACAATATTGATGAAGAAGAAACAAACGAAATAACCAGGTTAAATATGGATGTGAGAAAATGCCAGGGGGAAGACATCCTCTCTTCTGCCCCCCAGTTAAAGAAGGTGTTTGGGAAGACAAATAACCCACTATCACCAAGAACCATGTAGAAAAGAATTTTAAGAGTTGTTCAGTTGTTCTTGGATTCCTCCCCTTTTAAAAGGATCTTCCTTGTAGTAAACTATTTTTATAATTAATAATATCAGCCAGAAAATATTGCCCACATTTTTAAAACCTCCTTTTAAAACCAGCTTGCTGAGTAAACTTTTAAATTAAAAAAACAATCCAAAATAGTTTTTATAAATTGCTCAAAGAAACCTTTCTCACATTCAGACATTTTTGTGAGTTGTATCAAACTTCGGACAGTTTAATTTAAAAAAAAACCTTTAAATAAAATCAGTAGGATTGAGTTGAAATTTTGACATCTTTCTCTTGAATTTATGTATTTGAGTTAAAACTTACATCAAGAGATTTTAATTGGTGAATCTAATCTATTAATATTATTGTTGAGCTACAGTGCCTGATGTAGATGTGGATTAGTAGGATCGGATTCTTTGCGACTGATGCCAAACAAATCTACCTACTGACATTCACTGCTTAATTATTTGAGTTGCATGAAGTTTTAACTTAAATACACAAACATTGTTTTTAAAACTAGTTAAACCATGGTGGTCTTGTGAGTTGCCCATGCTGAATGCTCACATTTAACATTTTTGGATAAATATAACTTTGGAAAATACTCCCCCAAATTGTTTATATTTTCTCACACTTACCCTCCCACCTTGTATCTCCCCCTCCTCTGCCAGAAGAGACGAGTAAGTACTAAACATTAGGGTATGGCTTAATATGACAGTCTATTTTTATATCATTATGTTAATATCCGAAAGAAGGAAAGAATTCCAGTCTGTCTCCTAGACACATTACATATTTTCATTTATGCAAACATTTAAGTACATTTTTAATTTTAAAAGCTTTATTTTATTTTATTTTTTTTTGCTGTTACTGATTACATGGGATTAATATATTTTTATATTTCCTCTATGTGGCTCTTAAAATAGCAGACTCTTTTAGGAAATCTAATGAAATATCACTGCAGTTGTCATCTAATTTGTCTTTAGAGGACAAATTAAATGATTAATCTAAAAACATGTGTAAAGAGATGAGGAGAAAAATTAGTAGGTAAGTTCAGATCAAATTATTTGTTTTTCTGCACTTGGGATATAAAAGTACTGTATTATATTCTAATGGGCCTTATCCTTCTCTTTGTGAAATCTTCTCCACTAGTATAAAATAGATACTTTGTGCTTTTAACTCACAGATTACAAGAGTGTGCTTTAGCACATAGAAGCATTTATTTATTAACTGTTTTTTATACTAGTGGTCTACGAAACACTTTCAAACTATCTGTTAGGGGCCTTTGCTGGCACACTAGAATTCACAAATACGTGCAGCATATCATTACTCATATATTTCTCTCCAAGAGTGGAAGATAACTACTGTTTCTTTATTCTCTTGTTTACTGGATTAGATTTCAAGATTGTTCTATTGTAACCATAGGCATTGTATATTAGGTCCAGTCTTTTATTTATCTCATTTTATGACACATAATTTTTATATCCAGTGACATTAAAATGTCCCATTATTTAGTGGCCTTCTTTATGAGATGCTAAAAATGGGTCTGCATTTTTATATGATGTGGGAATGAATGGTCATTAGTTTCTCATGACAGAACCATGTTGGTTTGAATGCCAGGTTTTTTTTGTTTTGTTTTGTTTTTACCCCAAATGAAAAGTTATTATGATTACCTGTGTTACATTAAAAATTCAGAGAAGTAGGTTAATTATATATGGAAGTTTAGCAAATGTTTGTTTTCACCAGTGCTGGAAATGCCAGGCCATTAAATAAGAATGGCAACTTAAAGTGGGCAAATTTGATAAATGCATTAGCATGCATCAGTCTAGTAATAAGGTTCTCATGCTCTCTCTCTCCTGTTTTTCATTTCCAGTGTTCTATTTAGGTGAGTTTTTGAATTCTGATTTTTCATTTAAGTTCTCCCTCTCCACTTCATGAATAAGTACCCCAAAGAGAATGTCTCATTGTCTTAGAAACGTCAAGCTTAGGTGCCTATTAAGATGCTCATTGAACACTTGTTTTACTCAAGCTCTTCATATATAAATGTTTATTTTTCTTTTATCGTTGATGTTTTCCATTTGTTTCAAGTAAGCCTTCTGGAGATAATGACAGTATTATGTTGCAGTCTTTCATTTGCTGTGTGTTATATGAAGCTTATATTTTATTTTGCTAAACAAAAAGAAGATACATTTGTAAATATGTTATGGTTTTATGTTATTCTCATGATTTTATCTCCTCTATCCAGTGCAATATAAAGATAATGTTCATCTATAATGTTTCCCTCCCTTTTTAGGGCCGACATTGCCTAGACAAAATTCACAACTCCCTGCCCAAGTTCAGAATGGCCCATCACAAGAAGAATTGGAAATTCAAAGAAGGTAAATTCACAAGTTATTTGCACCTTTTCTTTCTACTACAGAAGACCAATCTGTGAACATCTGATATTGAAAGTAGATGATGTCTCATCAGCCATTTGGAAGTCTGAACTTCTATTGTTATATTAAGTTTTAGAATCACTGTTAATAATCAAGCAGGTTCTTAATAGGCTGGACAAAAGATGTTATAAAATTTCATATATGCTTTTTTGGTAAAAATCATACTCAGGAATTTAAAATATTTTAAATACTCTTTACAGCATATAAAATGTCTTTATACTTCAAGCAGTCTTATTTTTATAGCAGTTATAAATTAATCTGTGATCATTATGCCTGTCATATGACTGGGAAGTTGAAATAGTGTTGGCTGTTTGTATAAGGCATTGAATATTGAACAGGAATAGTAATGGAATACAGAATCATTCTGTTTATGATTCAACTGTGATTGAATGAAATCAATAATGTCTTCATTATCTCAATGCAGTTTAGAAATACATTTGAAATTATAATACAGCCTCATTTAGGGGTAGTTTTTTCTGAATTAACCCAGAGTCTCTAAATTAGAGGCTACTTTACAACAAAATAGTTTTGTAAAATTCAGTCACATTCAGTAACTAAAATTGAGCTAGTCAAACCAGGTGCCCCATTTTAAACAAATTAAAACTTTTTAGAGATGTTGATACTGCTTTTTGTTACTAGGAGGGCACCCCTGTTTTGTTCTGGGGAATTGATAACCATCTTATAGATGGGATTTTCCAATTGAGAGGCATTTGCTCCATGGCAAGCCAGCAATTTTTCTTGTCACTTTTGACTTGGACCTCATATTTGAAATGTTCTTCATATTCTTTATGTTGTCTTAATATATGTGCCACGTTTCCCTGACAGACCGTCAGAGGCATCTTTGGCTGTGGTTCTGTGTTGTTGCTTTATGTGTAACTCCTTAGCTCTTGAGGAACACCCTCCAGGATCTCTTAAAGTGAACTTCGTTTCTGCCACAGTCTATATATTTCGTTAGATCACTCTGGAACTAGCCTCCAAATTTGGTGAAACTTTTTCTGCTCTTTAGAGTGATGCTGTAACAGATATAAATAGAATTAAGTTTCTGTAGAAATAAGGGAAGTTTAAGGAATATAATCATGTATTTGAGTTCCATATTGAAAGTTTTAAACATACTAGAATACTTCCAAGAGTTAGAAATTGTATGTTGTCACTCACACACCAAACGGAAAAGTAATTAATAAAAAATGATCATAGTTTTATTGAGAGTAACACATTCGTAGAAAACTAGGAAGAACCAGGAGAAAATCCTGAACATAATAGATCATCTCCAGTACTACAGGGTAGGCAAGCAAGTAATCCCAGACACAGCTGCTGGAGTCCAGGACGGCACAGAACACAAACAGAAGTCTTCTGCTGGTACTGCTGCCTTGTCAAGGGTCACAGGTGGGTCATCTGCTTCACAGAGGGTTGTCAAGAACTTGCAGCAGGCAGTTTTAGTTGAAAACGAGTACTGAGTGAATGTTTAGTAATTGTTATGAGAACGCCATGCCCTCATGTATATCCTTTCTCATTTCAAAGCGTTCATCTGGACTTGAGGTTTTTCTCTTTGTATGTAAGTAGATACTTAAGGGTTTGAGAATTGAAGGTGTTTATATTACTTATTTGTTTAGTTGAAGGCTTTAACTCAGTCATTTTGAAGAGTGGAATCCGAATTTCTGAAAAATTGGTATGAACTTTAAATTATTTTCTGTCCATAGTCATGCACAGACTCTTCTTTCTTCTTCTACTTGACACCAACCAATTTCCTTCTCTCTCATTATTAATTTCATCTCTATTCCTTTTCTTTACTCTTCGCCCCATTTCCTTTTTTTATGTTTTTTTGTTGTTGTTTTATGGGGGGTTTTTGGCTGCATTAGGTCTTCGTTGCTGCGTGCGGGCTTTCTCTAGTTGTGTCGAATGGGGGCTCCTCTTCGTTGCGGTGTGCGGGCTTCTCATTGTGGTGGCTTCTCTTGTTGCAGAGCACGGGCTCTAGGCACGTGGGTTTCGGTAGTTGTGGCATGCGGGCTCAGCAGTTGTGGCTCGTGGGCTCTAGAGCGCAGGCTCAGTAGTTGTGGCACATGGGCTTAGTTGCTTCACAGCATGTGGGATCTTCCCAGACCAGGGCTCGAACCCATGTCCCCTGTGGCAGGGGGATTCTTAACCACTGTGCCACCAGGGAAGTCCCACCCCTTTTCCATTTTAATCTCATGAAATCTGCTTTGTGTTCACAAATCTACTGGATGTGCTGCTTCCATCATTGACTTATTCTAGTTTAAATGTCTTCTCTTGGTCTACATATTCCACTTCTCTCTCTTCCTTTTGATGCTTTAGAGTATCTTTTTTGCTAACTCTTCTCCTTTTCTGTACCTCTTCCTTTTCTTATATAAGGCTTTACACTTAGCTATCTCTTTTTTATTTCTGCACACAGTATAACCTTTGAAAAGTTGATGATTTGGTTGGATCTTATAGTTTTCTTTTAACTTCTGTGCCGATGGCTTCAAAATCTACAGCTCCTAATTATCCAATGGAGAGCCAGACCCATATTTCCAGATAAATGGAGTAGTGTCATGGGTCCTTTTGAGAATTTGATAGAAGTAGTGAACTACTGCCCTCTTCCATCCAGTCCTCCCACCCCACCCAACCTAACCCTTCAGATATGTGCATGTGATTTTGCACATGTGCATGCATGTGTGCCCTTACAGGGTCCAGAGGATCACAGACCCCCTTAATTCCAACAGTGGATCCTCAATGAGAATTCCTATTTTAGAGCTCATCCATTTGGGTATCCTACTGATGCCTCAGTTTAAACCCTTATGATTTCATTTTTAATGTACATTCCTTCTCTCTAATATTTCTCCCAAAATTTCAGCTTAGAAAGTCTATAATTATCTTCATTCACAATATCTATTCAAGTACATTTTGTTATTTCTTTCTCTAAAAGCCTGTTGGATTTACTCTCCTGACATTCTCATTACTAATAGCTTTCTCCAGTATTTATTCTCTTGTATACTGCTATAGTTTTCTGACTTCCTAGTTTTTCTGTCTTTAAGCTAGATCCCTTTCACTTATTCCTACTTTATTACTGCCAGATTATTTTTTCTTAAACTTTTTTGCACAAACAGTGCAGGAGGGTCTAAAAGGGGGGGAGGGTGATCTGCTGCACACTTGTGCCCTCCCCTCATATTAATCATGAGACTTAATCACTTTTAACCATTTCTACTTTTAGTACTTTTGATGAGTTCTCCTATAGTAATATATAATGTGTTTATATTTCTGTTTCTTTTTTTTTTTTTTTTTTTTTTTTTTTTGCGGTATGCGGGCCTCTCACTGTTGTGGCCTCCCCCGTTGCGGAGCACAGGCTCCGGACGCGCAGGCTCAGCGGCCATGGCTCACGGGCCCAGCCGCTCCGCGGCATATGGGATCCTCCCAGACCGGGGCACGAACCCGTATCCCCTGCATCGGCAGGCGGACTCTCAACCACTTGCGCCACCAGGGAGGCCCTATATTTCTGTTTCTTGATTAGTCACATTACAGATAGTACCTATTGACTCTACACTATGAAAAAATGAAGAATTCTTCACTTCCCCTGCCAATCATGAGTAGTTATTATTTTTAGTTCTTCTAACCTTAGTATCTCTTAACTCTTCACTCTGTAAGAGGAATGCAGTAGTTCTGCACATCTCCCTATCCCTTTTCTTCCATTCTACCACCTAGTTTTGATAGACACATCATTTTTTTAATTTAATTTTTTTATTTTTTATTTTCATGGTTTATACATTTGCAGTCTTTCTATTACTGTCATTAAATCTTTGTCTTTATGTTAGTAGATGATCTTTTTTCCCCCTTCCTAGAATCCTTTTAAACCTGCTTACTAACCATGGTAGTCTGAGTTTTCACAAAGATGTGATATGTTTTTGGTTTTGGGGTCCCCCCCGTTTATTAAACTTAGTACTTAATGGACTGTTTCCATTTGAAGACTTATTCACAACTCCTAGATTTCTTTTTTTAATTTTATTTCTTTAGCCATTTCCTTCTCTGTTTCTTCTGTTCTCTTTTTGGGGAGCTCCTACTGATCAAATGCTGGACCTCCTGGGTTATTTCCTTATGATGCTTATCTTTTCTCATTTTCTGCCTCTGTTTCTGTGTTCTGTATTCTTTTTTTTTTTTTTTTTGCATTACGCGGGCCTCTCACTGCCACGCCTCTCCCGTTGCGGAGCACAGGCTCCGGACGCGCAGGCTCAGCGGCCATGGCTCATGGGCCCAGCTGCTCCACGGCACGCGCGATCCTCCCAGACCGGGGCACAAACCCGTGTCCCCTGCATCGGCAGGCGGACTCCCAACCACTGCGCCACCAGGGAAGCCCCTGTGTTCTGTATTCTTGATGATATTTTTAACCATATGTTCTAGACCAGCGTTACCTAGTAGAAATATAAACTACATATTTAATTAACATTTTTCTAGTAGCCATACTAGCAAAAGTAAAAAGAAACAGGTGAAATTAATTTTAGTAACATAAAATATGTTGTTAAATAAAATATTTAACCCATTATAACGGAAATATTATCATTTCAAAAAGAAATAAGTATAGAAATGAAGATATTTTACATTCTGTTTGTCATACTGAGTCTTCCAAGTTCAGTATGTATTTCTTACACTTACAACACGTTTCTGTTCAGGCTGCCCACAGTATGAGTGCTCGAGAGCCACATATGGCTCATGGCCACCTAATTGGACAGCACAGTAGTTGATCTCCTAAAATTTAATTTTATTCTCCAAGAGCCTTTTGCGGGGCAGAGGCGGGGGGAGCGATTATTCCTTTTTCAAAACAGCCTGTTCTAAATTCATGATTGTATCTTAAGTCCCTCTTGTTTCTCATCCTTCGTTTGAATTATCTCCTTCCTATAGAGTAGTATTGTTTGCCTTATTGGTTTTACCCAAATATCTAGTAATCTTTGGTGGTCTCTTTATTTCTAAAAAAAGAATTAGGCTGAATGACGTCAGTACTTGGCTTGGCTTTCCTCTTCCATTATGAGGTTTGGGTGTCTGTGGACAGCATTCTTCCCTGACCGAGGGCTGCCAAGGGGGTCTGTGCAAGTGGCCAAGCAGACAGACGGACAGGCTCTCCTTTGGGGTACAAGAGTGGGGAGCAGACAGGCCTCAGCCCCTCAAAGCTGAGCCACCTCTAGTTCTACCAGACACCCTGGCTCATCTGAGGCAGCTTGTTCACTTTGTTTAGAGGACAGTCTTCTGTGATAAATGCCATTCAAGTAGAGATGCTGACTACTAGGCAGTTGGATGTACTAGTACATAGGAACTGGGAGAGAATTCTAGACATGTAACTCCTCCCTAACCCTTTTTGTCTTCCAGAAATTTGATGATACATTTGGTCTACTAAAGACCACTCAGCTCAATTGTCTACTTTGTAGTGGGTTTATTTATACACATTTTTGTTATTTTTCTGGAATTCCAGTAGAATCTTGGAGCGGGGGAAGACAGTTTGACTGCTCAAATGTACCGACTTGAGTAAGAAGAGTCCAGGAGCTCATGTCACTTCCCTGCTCCCAGTACGGGTGGCCAGCTCTCCTCGCATCCAGTTTAACTCTTTGGCCTGACACTTAAGAGCCCACCCCATGTATCTCTTTCCTCCCTTATGACTGTCTGTACACCATACTCGGTTTCTCCCTCTGTGCTTCTCTGTAGCATTTACCTCTCTGTCCTGCCCTTCTCGTCCTTTCTGTCTTGTCCTTTTCTGTAGACTGTTTTCCAGGCATATTAATGGTTTTCGTTTCTGAACTCCTGTAACTTAACCACACGCTCTTTTATTGTTTACTTTACATATGAGTCCTATCTCCACAGTGAACATTGTAGGCTACTTGAGAGTAGGGACCTGAATAAAGTTTTGAGTAAAAAGCCAAGAAGTTCAGTGGTACTGAATTCATTTATATGTAGGTGTTGGGGCATAACAGGCAGACAATATGAGTTCATGAGGTTGTTGGGACCATTAAATAAGATAATACACACTCTTTTCATGCTGCCTGGGCTTTTCTGTCTGTGCTGTTTGGGAGACAGTGGGAGCCGTTCCTGAGGAGATGCTCTTTGAGCTATGCCTTGAAGGGGAAGTGAACTAGAAGTTTCCAATCATAGAATGGAAAAGCATTCTAGGCGGTAAGAGTCTATGTGTAAGAGCCAAGGGAGTGCACACCACCTGTGTGACGTGAGTACTGCCCCTCTCCCCCCGCTCCAGGACTGATGGTGCTCTTAAATTAGTACGTAAAGGGCCTTTATGCCATGCTAAGACATTGCTTTTTAATATTCTTTCCCTGTTTGTCATATAATAAAAAGGCATCTTGCTTTGTCAAACTTTAGTATTTTCAAGTTATAAGAAAAGTATATGCCATTTTCTTTTGACCTACATGCCAAACAATCTGTTTTTGCTTATGGTTGAAAGATACTTGGGAAAAGGTACTACAAAACCCAAAAATATCTGCTAAATTTTATATAGACAGTGCTGGTCTTCACTTTATCTCAGCCAGCAGCTGTGCATGGCTGGATCTCGTTTTGTAGATTAAAAAACACAGTGACAGAGGGATGTACAGCACACTCTAGTGAGATGTTTGGTTCCCAACAGAAATTATATTTTCAAATTTTATTTTGGGTAGTTAAAATAAAATAAATTTTCTTGTGCTTGATTTTATTTTCGGAGGCATGATAAAATACCCTTGGGACAAGTTTTATTTCATAAGTTAAAAAAGTAACTTTATCCTGTTACTTTGGCTATTTAACTGGATCTTTCTACGCCATTAACTGGAAAATGTAGTAGAAGAGAATATTAATTTGCATCATAACATTCACCTGCAATTTTAGTAGTTACATTTTCAGTATCAAGTTCATATTATAATAAACATTACATTTCTGTTACTACTCTTAGGTAAGCTGTTAGTGGGTATCAGTAATTGATTTTTGAAGACTGGTAAATGGTTCGTATTTGCTGAGCTAATAATAATGGATGGGGTAGGAGGAAAATGACGTGAGTAGTATGCTTCTTGGGTATATGTGTGCATGTGTATGTGTGGTGTGCATAACAAACTTGATAGGGTTTTTTTTGCTCAGAACCATAAATTATAAATGGATTATTTTAATCAATAGCTAAAAATTCTTATTCTTCAAGTTATTTTTCTTGGCTTCTGACTGTTACAAAAAGGAAATGAATTGCTTAAAGAAAAGTTTAACAACATATTTAGAATCTGGTTTTGTTTGGGACTGTCCATTGCACTTTGAGGAACATCAGTTGCCCTTTAGGGACATCAGTTGTCCAATGTGAAGACAAGAAATGGCCGTCTACTTGCTGGTTTCTAAAATTTTGTTGATGAGTGGTGTTACAGATTGAACAGTGTCTCCCAAGAAAGATACTTGAAGAAGTCCTGGGACTTCCCTGGTGGTCCAGTGGTTAAGACTCCACACTCCCATTGCAGGGGGCATGGGTTTGATCCCTGGTCGGAGAACTAAGGTCCCGCATGCCGCATGGCACGGCCAAAGGAGAAAAAGAAAAGAAAAGAAAGATATATTCTAATCTCCACTACCTCAAAATGTAACCTTTTGGAAATAGAGTTGTTAGTTAAGATGAGGTCATACTGGAGTGAGACGGACCCCTTTATCCAACACGACTGATGTCCTTGTAAGAAGAGGAGAAAGTTACAGAAGCAAGATGGCCATGTGAAGACACAGAGACACAGAGAGAACACCATGTAAAGATGGAGGCAGAGATTATAGTGATGCTTCTACAAACCAAGGAATACCAAGAATTACCAGCCTTCTTGAGAAGGAAGACCAAGGCATGGAACAGATTCTTCCTTAGAGCCCTTAGAAGGAACCAACACTGCCAACACCTTGATTTCAGATTTGTCACCTCCCATACTGAGAGAATAAATTTCCATTGTTTTAAGCCACCTAGTGTATGGTTCTTTATTATGGCAACCACAAAAACTAATACAGGTGGTAACTAGCTTAGTAGACCAGCAAAAGCTAAACTAAGCCAGGACAGAGAAGAGAAGGGTTGAGTTGCTGTGGTGCCTCTCAGTGGCAAGCCGTTTCATCACGCTACACGTAGGAGGGTTAGGTAAGTCTTTATAAGGAGGGTTTAGCTACCCAGATTTTCCCCACAACACCCAAACAGGAGACTAGAGATTTATTATCTTCTAGAGATGCTCTAGACCAGTGCTGTTCAATGGAAATATAATGCAAACTACATGTCATTTTAAAGTCTTCTAGTGACCATTTTTGAAAATTTTAAAGAAACCAGTGAGATTAATTTTATTAGTATATTTAACCCTATACATCTAAAATATTATTTCAATAGGTAATTGATACAAAATTTTAGAGATGTTTTACACTCTTTTTTTTCATACTAGGTATGAAAAATCTGGTATGTGTTCCAAAATCTGGTATGTGTTTTTATATTAAAAGCATATCCCAATTCAAACTAGGAGCATTTGAAGTGCTCAATTTGCAACATACAGCTAATACCTACCGTTTTGGACAGCATTGCAGTGTAGGCTAGGAGTTGGCAAACTAGCTCACTGGCCAAGTCCAGCCCTTTAGGCTGTTTTTGCATAGCTGAGAGCTAAGGAGGGCTTGTACATTTTTGCAGAGTTGTTTTTTTAAAAAGAAAGAAAAAAGAATATGGACAGAGATACTCTCTGGCCCTTTTCAGCAGGTTTGCTGACTCCTGGTAAAGCCTGAGGTATAGGAGGCACAGTTGTGAAGGTGTGGGTGAGAGGCCATACTGAAGAGAGATGAGTGAAAGTCAGCCAACTTGGTCTCTTTCCTTTGCTCAGCTCCCAGTCATTGGCAGCCAGACCTGTAGAACTCAGGTAAGGAACTTGAAGAGTCCTCCTCCGGAAACTTGGCTCGGCCAAGAGAAAAGACAAAGATATTGACACCCAAGGTCCCTCCCAATTGAAGCTCATTTATTTAAGGGCTTCTGATCAGCTTCAGTACCACTTATAAACATGAATGGACAACCAAGGATCATCATACCTTTAAGGACAGCTTTTATAACATGAAGACAGATCAAAACAAACAGAAAAAATTGAAATTGGAGGAAACACGTCATAACAGGGAACAGAAGAAAACCTAAAAAATACTATAAATGAGCTTCAGAGAACTA
Source organism: Mesoplodon densirostris (assembly GCF_025265405.1). NCBI lineage: Eukaryota > Metazoa > Chordata > Mammalia > Artiodactyla > Ziphiidae > Mesoplodon > Mesoplodon densirostris. Next base: position 170,889,692 of record NC_082662.1, read on the forward strand.
AGAATATATTTTATTCGTAAAACAAATGTTTGTAGTTATTTAAAAAGAATCAAAGTGTAAGAAAATGTACTTAGAATTTTTTTAAAAGCATTAATTTTAATGCTAGGAGGTTTGAGAAATAAGGTTGAGGAAATTGCCCTGAAAATAGCTGTAAAAGATAGAGATAGTATATGAGAAAAAAAATAAAAGAAGATCAGATTAGGAGGTCCAACATCTAAATATTAGGAATTTTAGGGGGACAAAACAAAAATGTGAGGAAATGGAATCTGCAAATAAATAAGATAAGAAAATTTCCTGGAACTCAGTGACTTGATTGTGGTCAGAGGTGCCGACTTTTTCTGAAAAGGGCCAGAGGGTAAAGGTCTTAGACTTTGTGGGCCACGAGGTCTTGTGACATTTGTTCAGCTCTTCCTTTGTAGCTTTGCCACAGACAATGCGGAAATGATGGGTGTGGCCAGATTTGGGCCATGGACTATAGTTTGCCAGGTCCCCTGGTCCAGATTGAAAAGATTCACCAAGTGTTCAGCCCAATAAGTAGGAAAACATAAAAAGATCTACCACCAAGGCATATCACTGGAATTTTAGAATATTAGAATAGAAGATTTTAAAAGTGGGGGGAGCTTCAAATTCCTGAGAAGTTACTTCCAATCTAAAATTTCCTCCTCTGCACAGTTTCCTAGGAAGCTACGGGAAGATGTATTCTATTAAAATGAGAGAGTAGGGCCTCCCTGGTGGCGCAAGTGGTTAAGAGTCCGCCTGCCGATGCAGGGGATACGGGTTCGTGCCCCGGTCTGGGAGGATCCCATATGCCGCGGAGCGACTGGGCCCGTGAGCCATGGCCGCTGGGCCTGCGCATCCGGAGCCTGTGCTCCGCAACGGGAGAGGCCACAACAGTGAGAGGCCCACATACCGCAAAAAGAAAAAAAAAAAAATGAGAGAGTAAACCAAGAATGATGATACCATGGGAGGAGCCAGGAAACAAGGAATCCAGTGTAGGAAAGAGATAAGGGAATTCCCAGCTTGACTAAGGCGAAAGCAAAACCTAGGGACCCAGCAGGTCTGAAAGTTATAGAAGGGGAATAATAATCCCAGCACCGAAGCGGGGTGTTGGAGCGTTGAAAGTGTGTAACCCTACAGTTAACCTTCAGAGGCAGGATGGACCAAAAGTTTCTGGGGGGAAAGAAAAACAATAAGCAAACAAAAAATAGATCACCTGATATACTTGACCCTATTGAGAGGGTTTACAGTTCTGATGGAGAGTTAGGGGTCGGTACAGAGAAAAAGAATCGAATGTAAAAGGTAGCCATTTGTAACACCAGGGTTAAGAAAGGGATTGTCCTGGAAAGTAAATATTGTCAGCCATGAGTAAGTTAGATGGATGCTGATGTATCCAAAGTACTATCGTGATTTTATTGGGAGAAAGAAGAAGGAAAGATTTTAGGGTGTTAGAGGGTGTAGGAATTAAATCATTTGTGTAGTATGAAGTCAGTAGATAACTTCTGAATCTGAAAGACTAAGAAGTATTAGTTCTAAACAGATTAATGTATTTAGTTAGAAATGTGAGATAAGTATCAAAGTGTTGAAAGTAGTTGCTTCTGGGGAGAGAAATCAGAAGTGGTAAGGGTTGAGAAGAGGATTAGTGTTTTGTTATAAATTTTGTAACACTCTTTGACCTTTTAAACTATACGTATTTTACAAGTTTAATTTTTAAATTTTAATGAGGATAAAATTGAGTTGATAAAACAAATGTTTACTTTAAATGTTAAATCTTACTAGTCCAATACTTTTACTATAGTAACACGATGATAGTGTAGTTTAGTTTTCTATTCATATGTTGTGTAGCATTTGTTAATATCAGTTTTTGGTTCTTACTCATATCATTAATTTGGCTTCCTTGGCTGACTGATGAAAAAACATATTCTAAGAAACATGAGTCAGTCCTGTGTCGGTCTCAACATGGAACTTAATGTAGTTAATATCTATAAATAGTTTGCAAATCACCACTATTGCCTGAAAGTTATAAAAGGGGAATAATAACCCCAGCACAGAAGCATTGAGTTGGAACAATGAGAATGTACAGCCCTCCGATTAGCCTTCAGAGGCAGGATGGACCAAGAGTTGACCGCCTTCTCTTGTAAGTATTGTCTCTTGTCTCAGGAGCTTTGTAATATTAAAACTTAATTATCTTGTTTAGTTTTATCCATTTTTCATTTGTTTACTGATAGAGAAGTGAAATGCCCACATTTTATTTATGCAGTTTTATTTTCTGACAGACGTCGGTAGCATTAGTGTTACTAGATGTTATCAGCCCGGAACATTTTTCCTAATCTGCCCTCCTACTTCATTATGTCAAATGTAAATCACTCTTCATTTACCTAACACTATTTTTTTGTTATACATAAGGCTGAATGAAATGTGTTTCAAATTTTTGTTATACAGGTTTTGCTTGCTTTAAGAAAAGTAAGTCTTTGAATTAAGATAAACTAAATGTGTGTTCAAATATATAAAAAAGCTATTAATCTCATGGATGGCTGGTGCTTCGTGCGTCTCTTTGCATTTGGGGGATAGCTCTTTTGGGTGAGAAATTCAATAGGTATTTTGGTGGTGGGAAGAATTTTTCCTGATATTTTTTAAATGCTCTTGGTTGCTATGATATTAGTCATTTGCACTATATTGTTTTCTGAAAAAATATATTTTCTCAGAAGGTTTCAAATTATTGTAAAATGCATATCCTAACTTAAAAGAAAAATTAGTCTTCCAGAATTTTTCCATAATTCAGAATTAGGGCCCTTGTACTTTGAAAAAATCTTCAGATGAAAACAGTCATTTGTAGACATAACTCTAGGAAGAATAGTCATGTGCATTTCCAGTATGTGAGTTGGCAGTGGTGTTCTAAGAAAAGCAGAATTTATACATTTGGAAACTGTCCCCCTAAGAAGATATACAGATGTCTTGCTTTAGAAGTCAAAACATGAAAGTCAGAAGATTTATATATACCATCCAATTTAGGTGGAATTATTCATTCCGCTAAAGATTTGTAAGCCTGAGATTTTTCTGTTTGACACACAACGTTGGGAAATATGTTTAGATGTGCTTCTTTTCAGTAAACAGGCTAAAAATTATATAGAGACTTTGAACAGTTTCCTTTCTTGCATCTTTCTTACTTTCAAATCAAGAAAATACACAGTCATCAGACTCTTCTACAGCTGTATGAACTGCCTACTTCAATCATCTATCAATGAACTTGGGAGATCTCTCTGGCACTGTGCTCTTTCCCTACATCAGTAGATACTCTTTTATTTATAGACTGAAAACCCAGAATATTATGACGTATGGAACAATCTAGGACACCCTAGTTGTAAATGCTGTTATTTAATAATTCTTTCAGATTCACTTTACTCGTACCTGGCCTTCTACTTGTGCTTTAAGCTTACTTTTTGTGTTAAAAGCATTATATGGTGTAGAGAAGCAGCCATTAACTTGGGGGTAAAAAAACTAAGAACTTGGACAAGAAATGAGATGTAGTCTTAGAGTACTGTGTGGTTCAGCTGGGAACAGTGTTTAAATTATCATATTAATAATGTAAACTCTGAATATTGATTTAACCAGAAATCAGTATTCTCCCATGACTATATTGGGAAAAGCCTGTGTGTGGTGAGGGAGTTATAAGAGATATCTTAAAAGCCAGTAGACATGTATAAAGTTAAAATAATCAGAAGAATTGACATATCTAAAGAAACAGCCAAAAGAATTGGTAGTAATTATCTCTGATATGTTGGAAACTGGGGTGGGAGGGTTGGAACAATGAGCTGCTATTTTTTTCTTACAAACTTAAAAACTATGTGCTTGTATTATTTTGATAAAATAAAATGAAAGAGGTGGCACAGGAAGGTAACAGGACCTAATAAATTGGATTTTTTAATCATAGATCTTGGTGCAGCTACATTAAAAGTTAAATACTTTCCCTTAGCTTCTGTTTTCAAATATATTCTAATTAGAATAATATGGGTATATCTTTTGTCTTCTGGACCCAAGAGATTGCTTAGAGTATTATTACATTTCACGTGCTCTTATTTTTTGATGCATGGTGTGTATTTCAAATGTAATATAAGCCCTAGCTGAGTTTATTCATTAGATGCAGGTTATTCAATAATAATAACTTCATCTAACTTATTATTAAAAACATTCTTCTGAATATACCTAATTTCTTGCCCTCATCCCTACAGTGATATTGTTATCCCTCAGAAACTTTGACCCCTAATTTATCAAGTGATAAAATGAAGTCAGTACTGTACCGTAAAAATCAGATTTTATTATTTAGTTGTCAGTGCTTTAAGCAACTGTTGGGTTGGCCAAGACGTTCATTTGGGTTTTTCGGTAACATCTTACAGAAAAAGCCGAGCGGACTTTGTCGCCAGCCCATAATCAACACTACCATAGGTGTCTTCTGTTTTCCTCTTGCACCGATGAAGTACAGTGATCTGTCCAGAGAGAAGCTTTGTGTTGTTGTCCCAGGAGTGGGATTGGGCTTCTCCTTTGTTTTATAGTCAGTTCAGGAACCATGAAGGGGAGGGATTTCTGGAAAGGTCTTACTGGCTTATTGGTAGTGTTGGCAGGAGCAAAGGGCAGCATGCGCATCCTGTCATGAAGCTCAGCCTGCACTCACAATCCAGCCAGTTTATTAGCCAGTCCAGGGAAAGTCTCAGTTTGAAACCACCAAATAAATATTACGATAGCTCCCATTTATTGAGTTCTTATGCTTCAGGTACTTAGTAAAGAGCTGTCGCGGTATTATCTCATTTAATCTTCCCCACAATGCTGTGAAATACTTTATGCGTAAGATGAGTGTAACTTTTTTAAAATCTTAGGGCGAGTTAATTTTTTTTAATTAATTAATTAATTTATTGGCTGCATTGGGTCTTTGTTGCTGTGCGCGGGCTTTCTCTAGTTGCATTGAGCGGGGGCTACTCTTCGTTGCGGTGCGCTGGCCTCTCATTGCAGTGGCTTCTCTTGTTGTGGAGCACAGGCTCTAGGCGTGCGCGCCTCAGCAGTTGTGGCACGCAGGCTCTAAAGCACAGGCTCAGTAGTTGTGGCACACGGGCTTTGTTGCTCCGCGGCATGTGGGATCTTCCCGGATGTAGGTCACTACTTCACATGTCAAGCCCAAGATGAGTTTCCTATGAACTAAGGATTTTATTGTAAAACTAAAAGTATGAAAAGAAAGTGTTAATAATTATATAATCTTGCTGTGGGACAGGACTGCCTAAGAAGGATATCAAAAGCAGATCACATAAAGGAATAATATTACTAGATTTTCTATGTAAAATTAAAAGCCATATTACAAAACAAAACTTTAAAAATCAAAGACATAAAAAAAAAGTGATAAAAGTTAGTGCATATGACTAACGTGTGACAAAGGGTTATTATCTTTAATATAGAAAAGAACTCTTTCAAATGAATATGGAATATTAACTATCCCCAGAGAAAACTGGTCAAAGAACATGTGCAGTTAATACTAACACAAAAATCAGTAAGCAGATTGCAAAGTACTTAACCTCAGAAGTAATCAAATAAATGAAAATTGTTATATGAGATCAGTCATATTAGCAAAGATTAAAAGCAATGATGGTGTTCAGTATTAGTGAGGGGAAAGGAAGGTGGGCGTTCTCATATACTGTTGGGCTTCTGTTCCTGAAGACAGTTTGGAACCGTGTGTCCAAAATCTTGATATTTGTATCTTTTCATTTAGCAAATCTGTGCCTCTGGTGATGATCCTTAAGAAGCAGGTAGAAAACGGTTCAAAGATACATGAAGATAAATGTTTATTGTAGTATCAGTAATAGTATTAGGCAAACTTATATAGTACCATAGGAGACTGCTTAAACTATGGACACGTAAACAATGGAATACTACTCAGTCGTGAAAAGTAAAGGTGCAAAACTGTACTTAGTGCCTTAGAATACCTTTTATAATAAATTAAGTGGGAGAGAAGAAAACAGATTTCAGAGTGGTAGGGACATATTCTAATTTATTTGGTTTTTAAGGTTTATATGCATATTTTTACATGAGGAAAAGTCTGGAAGTATGAATGCCAAAATGTTAATTATACTGACCTCTGGATGTGAGACTTAATATGATTTAAAGTTTATTTCTTCTTAAGTCTGTTTTTTTTTCCCATTCACCAAACATTTATTGAGCTAGTGCTGTGACTAGCCATTGCATTTTCTAAAATGATAAAATATAATTTATACAGTAAAAATTTGATGTTTTAGGGAGGTAGTTACAATTTAGAGATATTTCCATTAAATGATTGAAATAATGTCTTGGTCATTAAAGTGGTATGTTCAGTTATTCATTTATTTGCAGCACTTTATTCATGAAAACTACAGAATAAAATGAGACATTAGTGTAATGTGCTGAAGCAGCCCAAAATGATCCTAATAAGAGAAATTATTTTCATTCGTATGAAACATAAGCCATCTCTGTCTAACGTAGTCTTTCTTCACGTGGAAAGAGAGATGTTGATTGCATGGTCTACACTGCTTTGTATTTAAACCAGAAATAAGGTTCTCATAGGTTCACTGTGAAAAGAATGGGTTTTTAATGGTGAGTAGCCACAGTTGCATATTTTTAATTTCTTAATTTCAGGCAACTACAAGAACAGCAACGACAAAAGGAGCTGGAGCGGGAAAGGCTGGAGAGAGAAAGAATGGAAAGGGAGAGATTGGAGAGGGAGAGGTTAGAAAGGGAAAGGCTGGAGAGGGAGCGACTAGAACAGGAGCAGCTGGAGAGAGAGAGACAAGAAAGGGAACGTCAGGATCGTCTGGAGCGAGAGAGACAAGAGCGGGAGAGGCTGGAGAGACTGGACCGGGAAAGGCAAGAACGAGAGCGGCAAGAGCAGCTAGAAAGGGAGCAGCTGGAATGGGAGCGAGAGCGAAGAATGGCAAACACCGGTAAGAAGTTTCCCGATTGTTCCGTGTTCCTGATGTCTGAGCTTGGATGGCAGTGGCATTTTGTGTATTCGTGTATTGGAATATTTCACATTTGAGGTGCTTGGGATTAAGCAATACGATTTGAAGTTAGAACAAATATGTGGCTATTGCTGCTTTAACATTTTCTTTTTTTTATTTCTATTGCTTTTATTGCTTGGAGACTTAAAGAAAGCTCCAGGAAATTTTTATTCTGGCATTCTAATTCTTGGAACTCCCTATAAATTGGCTATAAAGTGTAAGTGTGTTTTTATGGGAAATTTTTATATTAGATGTATTCCAAATACATTTCCCTTCTGAGAGTGCTTAAATTGTCTTGAATACCGTAGCATTCCAGAAATTTGTTTGATTGTATTCTAAAGTTTTTGAAGGAGGCATTAAAAACAGTAGGTTAAAAAGTATCCTCTCTAGAGCTGACTAGTAATTTAAATATATGCAAGTATTGTGAAAAATTAGTAAAAGTTACTAAGTCTGATGGAATTTTATTGAAAGACATAAGGGTTAAGATAATTTGAGGTATTTTGACATTTCATTAATATTAACATTTATTATAGGATTTAAGAATTATTATTTTATTCCATATGGCCTATATCTAAAGTTTCAATGTGGGTTGATTAAATACTCTTTGATTGGTTTGTTGTTTGAGTTCATTCATTTGCTTTTGATTGCCTAATTGTTTTCTGGAGTTATAGCCAACAAAACAAAACTTTTCCACAAATAAGCATTGAATTTGGGGGTTTCTAGCCCTTTATGATAAACTTTTTGCTAGTTTCTCTCTTTATTATTTAAAAAAAAACAACTAAGCTTACTCTTCTTTGTGGTCTTATTCATGTAATGTTAATGTCCTTTTAGTGGACGAAATAATGAAAATTAAGACTATGATATTTTTCTTGTAAAGAATAAGCTAATCAGTTTAATTTATCAGTCAACTTGTTAGAGTAAAAGAAAACTTGTCCTCTTTTGGATCTCAAAATGTATTTATAAGTTAAGACATGTTGGGGTGAAATTAGTTATTTGCCCATGTGCTTATTCTCTGGTACTAACTGTAGTCTACATTTGTACATTTTGTCTGAATGCTGGTTTTGTGGCTTTACTAGCTCCCTTTTTCTCTCTCCTTTTTTATCCTGTCTTTCGCCGCTGCTTTCCACCTCTGTCCAGCTCCATCCTCCGACAGCTCCCTGTATCATGCTCCACTTCCTGAGTATGCCAGTTGCCAGCCTCCTTCAGCACCTCCTCCATCATATGCTAAAGTCATCTCAGCTCCAGTGTCAGAGGCCACTCCTGATTACGCTGTAGTGACCGCTTTGCCACCCACTTCCACACCCCCTACACCACCACTTCGACACCCCGCGACACGTTTTGCAACATCTCTAGGTTCAGCCTTCCACCCTGTTCTTCCCCATTATGCTACAGTTCCTCGTCCTCTGAACAAAAACTCTCGACCTTCTTCTCCTGTGAACACACCCTCTCCTCAACCTCCAGCTGCGAAGCCCTGTGCCTGGTCTACTTCCAGTTTCTCGCCCCTCCCTCCGTCTCCTCCAGTAATGATTAGCAGCCCCCCAGGCAGAGCTACTGGTCCAAGGCCTGTCCTCCCCGGTTGTGTTTCTTCTCCTGTGCCCCAGAGGCCTCCGTCACCGGCGGCCCCCAGCGGGCTGCTCGACTCTGTCCCGTGTCCAGTGTCTCCACCGCCTACCTCGGGGCCAGCCGCGCTGCCACCGCCTTCCCTCGCACCACTCTCACACTGTGGATCTCAAGCCTCTCCTCCTCCAAGCACCCCTGTTGCCTCAACTCCCTCATCCAAGCCTAGTGTTCTCCCTTCTCCCTCTGCAGCTGCCCCTGCCTCTGTGGAGACTCCTCTAACCTCTGTGCTGGGAGACTCCTCTGCTTCTGAGCCAGGCTTGCAGGCAGCCTCTCAGCCGGCCGAGACTCCAGCCCAGCAGGGTAAGCCTTCCGTTTTTGCGACTAACAGCTAATCACTTGGAAATGCTACACATCCACAGCTTTAATTGCCTAGAAGAATGGGGAGGATGGTTTTTGAAAAAAGGCGAAGGTGGGTTCTTTTCTGTTGGATTAATTGCATTTGGAGGATCAGTATGAGGGATTTCCATATTGAACTAGATGTGGATATCTTCTGCAGTGTCATAGTCAGAAGTGTTATTCAGTATTTAAGGGCCTCTGTATGTTTCTTTTCATTTTCACTAGGAAAACATGACTTGGTACATTAATCCACACAATAAATATATTGATATAATCAAACTTGTCTTCCTTTAATTTCTGGGAAACATAGAGATTATATTTAGTGCCCAACTGTAGTCGTTAGATGTGTCATCCAGGAGTCTCCTCTGGGACAGTTCTGATCTTGGACCCTATTTCGTTTTGGCCTCTCCTGTACGTATTGGGCTTCTCATATCAGACTTCCAGGGATGGGTGCCAACCTAAGCCCTGGGGAGCAGCCCAACTTTGCACAAAGGGTGGAGAGGATGGCAGGCTTGATATGTGCCCCAAAGGGTTCCATGGTCCAAAATTCCAAGAAGTAGCAGGCTGAAGGGATAGTTGGGAGAGGATAGCTCCTCTACAGTTATCCCCCCACTCCCCATGCCTGAACTTTGCTGTCACAGTGACAGGGGAGGGGGGATGTAATCTAAGTATGGATTATTTGTAAGCAGAGAAGGACCTGGTTCTATAAGTAAATAAGAATATGCTTAACCTGCTCCCTTTTAAAGTAGGATTTAGGGAGGATTACAGGAAGGAATATGACAACAAATTTGTATTTACAAAGGAACGGTGTTATAGTCTGGATTTAAAACATTTATTTAAAAACAAATCTTAGTTCTTAAGGGCTTGTTATTGCTGTGTGTATATTTTTCATGTTGACTTACTGAATTTGCTTAAAGGTCGAGTCACAACTCTAGTAGGTGCAGTTCAGTATCATTGTGAAAGTGATTCTGGAACAAGAGAGACACAGTTAGCCTGACAGAGTCCAAAGGCCCACCTCCTGTATCCTCAGAGCTCTGATGACCCCTCATGCAGCCCATCACTATATTCTTCCAGCAATTTATGATTCCAGCTTGTGTAACTGTTCAAAGTTAGCAGTTTCAAAAAACTTACCACCCAGTTTGCAAATACCATTTTATTTGTCCTAAAATACCCCTTTAAGCCTTAAGGAAGGGGGAGGACCTACAGGGTCAGTCTCCTGGTTCCTGTTCTTGTCCACTCCTTTGTAATTTTACAAGATCTGGACATTTCTCTCTTAACCCCTGTCTTCTGTACTTCCAATTCTATGTCTCTTAATTATTTCTGATAGTTGTTTTGAGGTTTTACTTTGTTCTAGTAGATTCCTTTACTTCAATGATTCTCCATTCTCTTTATACATTGCTTTTAAATGTGGAATATTTTTGAGATATTGAAGCCTGGGACCCACCCTTCTTTCATGTTCTCAGTTCAGCCACTTTGGAAAGCAAGTAACTATATGCTTTCACTGTTGCAGACTTTATCGTCTCAGCCCTTACGGTTTACCCAGATTGTTTTGGTCCGTCGTTTTGAACAGCACTAACTGCCATCCTGTACGTTCATTCGTCTTTTCAGGGATGCGGCCTCTGTCCCACATTTTATAAGCATTTATTTTGTTTATTTACCAAATGCCCGTGAGCAAAGGAAAAAAAAAAAACTAATTTAGACGATCTGTTGCAAAGTTCTATGAATGAAGCTCTAACAGTAAAGGGAGTAGTTATACACTTTGGCCGTAATTGTTAGTATTTTTTTAATACTGATTTGGACTTTCAATGTTATGATAAATTGAACTCATTAATTTGTACTAAATGTTCAAGTTCATTGAGCATGTCATTCTACATGCTTTTCCTCCTGAGATAGTGTCACTTAGCTCTGTTGTTGACGGTCTTAACATTTCTTTCTCTCAGGCATTGTCTTGGGACCACCTGCACCTCCACCCCCTCCTCCACTCCCGCCAGGTCCTGCCCAGGCATCAGCCGGACTTCCTCCTCCCCCAGGACCCCCTCCACCCCCTCCACTCCCGTCCTCAGGGCCCCCGCCTCCGCCTCCTCCGCCGCCTCTTCCTAATCAAGTACCCCCTCCTCCCCCCCCACCTCCTGCTCCTCCCCTCCCTGCATCTGGATTCTTTTCGGGATCCACGTCTGAAGACAATCGCCCTTTAACTGGACTTGCAGCTGCAATTGCTGGAGCAAAACTTCGAAAAGTGTCACGGGTAAATGCATCTCCTCATTAATTGTATTTTTTATGTTATGTCTTATTCTGTCTCAGTATCTAAAACATCGAATTTATTGTATTCTGATTTTACGAACCCTATGTTATTAACTTCATTGACTAAAAAACATGTGAAATAACTTAAACTTAATTAAAGTTGCAAGAATCAGAGTTTCTGTAACATCCACCACTTAACATTTTACCACATTTGCTTTATTATTCTTTGTGTATGTTTCCTTCTGCATAAACAGACACACACACTCTCTTTTTGTCTGAATTGAGAATAAATCAGAGACACCTTGCCCTATTTCCCTAAATACTTACCTCTGTATTTTGTAAGGACAAGGACATTCACCTACATGACCACAGCCTGATTATCAAAATCAGGAAATTCAATTGATATAATACTATAATCTACAAATCTATGCAAGTTTCATCTATTGTCCAATAATGTCTTTTATGGCACTTTTTTTCTACTCCAAGATCACCTGTTATATTTTGTTGTAATGTCTCTTTACTTTTAATCTGTAACATTTCCTCAATCTCCTCTTTCATGATATTGACAATTTTGAGAACAACAATATAATTATTTTGTAGATCGTCCTTCAGTTTGGTTTATCTGATATTTTCCTAAGATTTGATTCAAGTTATGCATTTTTGGGGTCAGGTTTTACATTTTTTACTACCAACGTAATATATCCTTTTCAATGTATTACACAAGGGGACATGTGATAGCATTTTATCCCATTATTGGTGATGTTAGCTTTGATAAAACTTCACTGATACATAAAATTACTCCATTGTTCCTTAAAGTTTAAAAAGTCATATCTAGGTGTTTTTATTGAAATGAATGCTGATATATCCTTCTGTTTTGAATGTAATATATTAATAAACATAGGATTGTCCCACATAGGAGTTTATTATGTATGTATATTCTCATTAAGATGGAGGATGCCTCTTTCCCAAGTGGAGGGAATACCATTGGTGTGAATTCGGCCTCATCTAAAACAGATACGGGTCGTGGAAATGGACCCCTTCCATTAGGGGGCAGTGGTTTAATGGAAGAAATGAGTGCCCTGCTGGCCAGGAGGTGAGTGAGAAATTATATGGATGTGTCCAGAATAGAGAGGATTTTGTTACTTTTATTCTAAGTATAATTTAACTAGATGCAGTTCTTCCCTTTTGGCATAGTTTTACACTAAGTTTTTTTAAAAAATTGATTTACCTTCTTTCTAGGAGAAGAATTGCTGAAAAGGGATCAACAATAGAAACAGAACAAAAAGAGGACAAAAATGTAAGTTAATAAAAATAGCCTACTACATGGAGACTTCTCTGGCGGTCTAGTGGTTAAGACTTTGCGCTTCTACTGCCGGGCCGCGGGTTCGATCCCTGGTTGGGGAACTAAGATCCCACATGCCGCGTGGTGCAGGCAAAAAATAAATAAGTAAAAATAAAAATAGTCTACTACACCTGAAAATGTGAAATTCAAGTATAGATCATTCAGGAAATTGTGTCAAAGATTAGTTTGAACTTAATTAATTTCAACTAACAGTTGTTTCTTTTTAACTCTTCAGATACTAAAAATGGTATTATTTATAAATTTTTAATGGCATTCTTACTTAGTAAAATGGGTTGAATGTGTGCAGTTGGGGGAAAAGCACTGAAATTCTCACCTTTAGAGTTTAATTCTGTACCCAAGCCTACCATTGAAGGAGTGAATGACCTTTTACTAGGTTTTTTTAAATCTCTTAAAGTCTCAGCTTCCTTGCATTTATAAATTTATTTATTTATTTTATTATTTATTTTGGGCTGCGTTGGGTCTTTGTTGCAGCGCGTGGGCTTTCTCTAGTTAGTTGAGGCGAGCGGGGGCTACTCTTCGTTGCGGTGTGCGGGCTTCTCATCGTGGTGGCTTCCCTTGTTGCGGAGCACGGTAGCGCGTGGGCTTCAGTAGTTGCGGCTCGCAGGCTCTAGAACACAGGCTCAGTAGTTGTGGTGCACGGGCTTAGTGCTCCACGGTATGTGGGATCTTCCCCAGCCAGGGCTCGAATCTCTGTCCCCTGCATTAGCAGGCGGATTCTTAACCATTACATCACCCGGGAAGTCCAATTTCCTTGCATTTAAAATGAAGGAATTAGACTAAATCACGGTTTTTAAATGTTTCCCCTAGGAGCCCTGTGGTTATTAGCTGTGCCCCCCTCTCTAGTTCAGGAGGGCAGACTCTGCTTTATTTGTTTTATATATTAGTGTTTAACAGTATAATTGTTTTCCCTGCTGCATTTGGCCTTCTTTGATGCCATTCAAATCTCTCTCTCATATCTGGCTTGATCACATTGGCGAGCACAGCTCTCAATGAGGACGCCTGAGGAAAGGAGCCATGGGGAGCGGCAGCGGGTGGCAGCGGGGTGGAGGTGCTAAGATAAGAAAAAGGTCTAAACTAGTGTAGAAGGGAGAAAAGATTGATGAAGGGAAAAGTGGGAAATGGCAGAACGTATGAAACACCAAATGTCTACAACAGGTTTCTAGAAGATGTGGTATTATTAATATGTATTTCTGTACATTTAGGAAGATTCAGAGCCTGTAAGTTCTAAGGCCTCTTCAACAAGTACACCTGGTAAGTTCGAGATATATTTTAATCTTTATGAACTTTCTGTAAGTATCAACACTCCTCAACTAAAAATTCCCCATTTCCCTATGTTTGGATAAAGTGGCTGCTTAGTTACTAAAACGTTCAAGTTCTTTGTTCACACTTGAGAGCACTGACTTTTTCCTCTACCTTTTGTGACCCCAGAAGCAGCTGTTAATTTCTTTCTGATATTGGGAGATCTATTAAAATCCAAAGTTTTTTTCTGATGACTCTTTCTCTGAAAAATCATGATTTTTGCATATTCTGTGTATATTATTGTTAATGACTTGAAGTTATTCACTTATACAAGGAAAAATATGTTATCCATATGAAAGGGAAATATTTTTAGTCATTGATTCTTAAAGGTAAGGATTATGTGAGCATGTAGCTAGCATTGAAGTCTATCTCAAAACATTCTCCCATTGAATCGTCATTTTAGCCATTCATTTGCATAATATTGATAAGGAAATAAAGCTTCTAATTTGTAAGGTTGAAAAAATTTGAAACAACAAGGATTTACTGTATAGCACAGGGAACTATACTGTAATAATCTATAATGGAAAGGAATATATCTGTGTGTGTATAGCCGAGTCACTTTGCTGTACACCTGAAACTAACACAATATTATAAATCAACTATATACTTCAATTAAAAAAATACTATAAAAAATCTCCTTAAAACGTTTGGGAAATGTTCTTGAATTCAGTAAAATTTCTGACATTGAGAAGTCTTGGGCATAGAATATATTACTTAGAATATTAACAAAATACATTTCACTGGAGGTACTTAATGATGACTATATCCATATTTAGAATATGAGATTGTTACAGCGTACATGTCATTTCTTCATATTTGACTAAAGGCTAAGCACTAGACTGTCGATTCATCTCCTTATCTAATTTGGAAGGAAGTGACATAAGTAAATTTGATGAGTTTGATGAATTAATATCTAGAATGAGCCATAAGAATCCATTATAGGGAATTGTCTATAACCATTCCTTCTCATTATTGAATAGTGACTGTTCAGCAGTCTGATTGCTGTATTATAATTAATATTGTGACTGTGAATAAGTTTTCCTCTGAATAGGACTCAAATCAGTTTATGTTATCTTCATTAAAAATTCTCTGGTTTGTGACTTATTTTACCTTTATCTTCTATAAGCCAAAATCAAAATACATGCTGTTATTAAAACCATAGATGTTTTAGAATTCAACTATAATTTGGGGTCACAGAAACTTTTAGAATTTGAAAAGAGCTATGAACCCTCTCCCAGGGAGGGAAAAATCATATTTTTATACAAAATTGGTCACATTGCAAAATATTGGTGAATTCCCTGAGGGTTATCTATGGACTCCAGTTAAGAACTCCTTATCTAATATATATCCCCTTATTTAAAATATGAAAACTGAAGCATGGATTTTGCATGTGTTTTTGTGTGTATGTTTGCACATGTGTGCCGTGTTTATAAAATTAAGGATTCATTCAGAAGGTCTAGAGGCTTCTTTTTCACTTGTTTCAGTCAAAAAAAATTTTTTTCCCCTAATTGCCACATGTCAGACATTTGACAGGCCAAAAAGAAGCGAAAGATAAAGTCACCCTAAGCACAAGAAATCCATGGTTCAGCTGGGATGATGAGATACACACAAGTGAAAAGTTCATCTTTTACAACCACATGTTGAATATTAAATAATGTGTCAAAGAGGGAGGAGATTGTATAGTTTGGAGTCACCTGGGTCGTCTTAGTAGGAAAAAAATGACATTTTACCCTGCCTTAAAGAGTATTTACCTTAGCTGAAAGTAGAGGAAGGGGTGCTGTTTCAGGAAGTGGGTACGTCATGGGCAAAGATGGGGAGTTGGAGCTGGAAGAGACAAGGAAATATCAGGTAGACTTGCCTGACTAGGATAGAGGGTTCTTTTTGGGGAGTATTGGGGGAGAAAGTTTGGAAAAGCAAGTTAGAAGTAAAATGTTGAAAGCTTTTTATGAAAAGATCAGGAGTTTAGACTTCATCCTGCAAAGAATTGAGTTGACAATCAACTGAAACTGTTCTAGGAACATTAAAATTGCAGTTGTGAGCAGAGTGAAGTAGAAATCAGGGAGGACCAAGATAGGGAAACTGGTGCCAGTAAGGATTTGGTGTGTTTCCAAAGACCCGATGAAGGCAACCTAGCCTCTGTCCTTCCTCCTGAAACCGACCTGGAGCCCCTCAGAGAGAACACGGCCTCACTATCTGCAGAGCCAAACTGAACTGCTCTTCCTCAAAACCAGATGCGCTCTCTGAAGATTAAAGGATAGTTCTGGTTTGGCTGATTGAGAAAGGACGTCAGCCAACTGTTAAATGGTAGCAATTGCTGCATCGTATCATGTTGGAATTATTTCTTCATCTCTTTGCCTGCCTCTTCTTTAGTGACAGTGTCCTAATGGCTCTTCTCTGCCTGTCCAGTTGTCCTTCAGGATTTCCCTCTTTTCCCCTCCTCTGGCAGGTGCCTCTTGGATGTGTTTCTGGTTCTGTCTGTCGTGGACCTCCTCATCTGATTATCTGATGTCCCCTGGCTCACTCTGTGGTGGTCAATGAGAGAGTGTGTTAGCTGTTAGAATACAGATGAAGGAGTAACCATTGATTGATTGACAGGGAGTAAAGCAAGATGAAAGATGACTTTTGTTTCACACCTAGGTGACTGAATGCAACAGAAATCCAGAACAAAAGCAGTGTTTCAGAGTTTGAGTTGAGAGTTTAAGTTTAGTTTTGCATATGTGCAGTTTGAAAAGAGGACAAGCTCCCTCAGTAAGAATGTGCATAGGCCAGTTGAGGGGCTACATTGGAACTCAGACCAGTTTTTTTAGCTAAAACTCTGTGCAACTTGTATGTAGACTTGATTCTCATGCAGCCCAGATTCATCCTTCCATGACAAGCTTCCACTCCAGATTTCATGCAGTCATCCAGTGAGGCCAGTGATGGCATCAGCGAGGCAGCCCAGGTTAGAAAAACAGTTCAAAGCACAATCAACTAAAAGCTCAGAGGGAACTTTATTTAACTGGAGTTGTCTGCTAAGTCCCAAGAATTGGATTGGTTGTTTGACAATCAAGGAAGTACAATACAGTTGGATGATTCTGAAATATATTTTGAGTTTGAATTTTTTCCCAAGAGGACTGTTTTGAGTTTAGATTAACTATTGAAGTACATGAACACATTAAAGATTCTTTTTATTCGTTTTACCATTGGCACTAAAAAGAGTTTAAAAGAGTATAGTTAATACTGTCCCATTCAAACTATCCTTATTAATTTAAAATAATTTTCACAATTCCATTCTAATTAAAATTATCCTACTCTTAATCTTATTATCCTATCTTTATTAGAGAAACTTCTTACCATCTGGTGTTTAAAATCATTGTATTTTAGATTTAACAATCTAAGTTCTTCCTGGGGAAACTTGTCATTCTTGCTTATTAATTTCGTCTCATTTTGGGGTCTGAAATGGTACAAATTAGAATCCTAACTCTGGGAGCGTATCGGATATTTAATAACTTACGTTCTTTTATTTTTAAAGAACCGACAAGAAAACCCTGGGAAAGAGCAAGTACAATGAATGGCAGCAAGTCACCTGTTATTTCCAGGTATCAATTTTTTTCCTGAGTTTTATTTTAGAATTGTACCTGAAAAGAAATCTGCATTTTTATTGTAGAAAAAATTCGAATGGTAGATCTGAAATTGTACAAAGGAGCAACTAAAACATCTATAATCCTACTGCTGTTGGACAACTAAGCCCCACTGTATTTTTATTAGTAATTGTCTAAATTCTACCCTATGCTTATTATTGTCACCCAGGTTGTCTGAACTTTTAAGATAGCTTTATTCCTCCCAATTTTTTTATTTTGAAAAAATTCAGAACTGCAGAAAAGTTGAAAGAATAGTATAGCAAACGTCCGTGTATCCATCACTTAGATTCACCAGTTATTAACATTTTGCCAGCATTGGCTTGAACTCATATCTACACATCCACACTTTATTCTCTCTGAATAGGTGGAAGGCAGTTTGCAAATATGTGCTGCTTCAGCTTGAATACTTTAGCATTTTTATTAAGAAACAGGACATTCTCCTGTATAACCTCAATACCATTATCCCTGTCAATAAACAACATTGAACTTTTGAAAGAAACTTATGTTTTGAACTGAAAGGCAGCTGGGGAGAAAAAGCTACAATGTTTAAGAGAGAGTAAAATAAAACCTAAAATTCTGAATTTATAAAGTAGAAAGATTTATTTTTCAGTTGAAACTTCTGATTATAATCGAGTTAGAAAAAATAATGCTCAGAAACAAGACTGGTTAATTCGTGTTTCTACAAGTGGCTTTGTGTGCATGGTCAAGCAAATTCAGTATTTCTTAGCCAGGCATACTTTACTATCATAACTAACTTTATATCATAGGTCTTTAAACATAGATGAAACTTTTTCTTGGTTTATGAGACAGTTTAAAGGACTCATATTTTTTCCAGAGAAAGGTATGTATCTAGAGACTAAAAAGTTTTTTTGCCTTTTCTTTCTGAGCTATTTGTCTTATTTTTGCCTCATAAAAAGTAAACTTGAGTCTAATTATAGAAACCTAATAAAGAAAAATGCAAGAATAGATCTTATATTGTCACAAGTCTGTTGTGTGTTAGCTTCAATCTAAGTTTGGATTTGCTTTTTGTGTGGTTCCTTCTGTTAGTGGGAAGATTTGGTGATGACATAGTTATTTAAGCTCCGCAAAGAAACTGAGCCTTTTTTGAATGTATAGAAGCTTTCAGTTTCTAAGTGACTGAAAGATGAATATATTTGATTTTAGGAGAAAATGGCAGAATTGCTTTTGGTGAACATGTTTTTTCAGTAGAGTAGAAAAATTGCACATTTATGTTCTCAGGTACCTAATTGATGTGGCCTTCTAATGCATCTCCAGTAGTTGTTACAGATTTTCTTCAGTAGCACATTACGAAGCCTGGTTTATCAAGTGCATATCAGAACAGAACTGTGATGTGCCATTTGTCCTTTGTCACTACTTTCATCCCTTCCTCATTGATAGGGATTCTGTAGTGAGCTTGGCTAAAGCTAAACTTAAATTCATGGCAAAAGTCCTATCTTAGAAGGGACATGGAAAAGCTTCTCCAGGTGGAATGTATGTGTTCCTTGATGTGGGTGGGTTCATTTAATGAAGGAAAGAATTTTATTTCAGAGATTTTTCAGACTTCTAAAGGAAGTTTAAGTAAGTGCTCTAAACATCACCATTTAAAAAATATTTTGTCAAATATGGGTTCTTATATCTAGTAGTGTATTGTAATGATGTTCTAGCTCTGGTAGATAGTTTTCCTCTCTCTTCCCAAAATAGACGTTCCACTTATTTCCTGAGCACTCATATCCGTTTTGATAGATTTGATCCAACCACTGATATGTATGTCTTAAAATTTCACTGCAAGCAGTTTTAAACCATAAAAGATTTTTAAAATATGTTTAAAAGGCTAATAACTGTATTGCTTTTCTTCCTAAATTATTTACCCCGTTCCTTCTGAAAGCAAGTATATTGGCCATTTTTTCTTTTTATTTGAGCACACTTTATTCTTGCACAGTACTGAAAGTACCCATTTCTCTTCTGAATATCCATGTCAAAATTATGTTAGTGATAAGATGGATTAATATCCTATAATATACATGAGATATTGCATTATGCTGTATTTATTAAGTGAAGATGTCAGACAGAATAAAAGCAAGAGTGTTGAAGTTAAAAATGCTCTAGATCATGACTGGAACATAACATTGGAAAGTTTGTGAATTCTTCCTGTGGCTTTTATTAAGAGCTTACAGATCTTGTATTCAAGATGGAAAAAGAGTTCTTTATGTGCCTCCTGAGAAGAGTTAATTATGTATACTTCAAGCTGTAGTGATTTTTATTGTGTTTTTTATTTGAGCCTGTAGTTTTATTTATATTCACTCTAATAGAAATGTCTTTGGTTGTGTTCTGATACTTGGTGAATCTTTGTATAGGTAGATTTTACTATATCTGCAGTCTGTAAAAGTAGCCATTGCATAATGATTTTTAAAAATTCTCTATAATTGTCAAGTAAACAGTGTCCTCACATAACTAGACTCAGTCTCCAAATAATTTTTTTTAATTGGAAAAAATTATTTTAAAGTTAATGGACTCCTTTAGTTCTTCTTCTGTTTGCTATAACTAAAAACCTATAAAACAGTAACATAATGAGAATTTTTTAAGTTCTATTGTATACCCCTTTAAATGGTTTTTCCCCTTCATAGACGGGATTCTTCAAGGAAAAATCAGATTGTTTTTGACAACAGGTCCTATGATTCATTACACAGGTATCATCCTGATGTGACTTTGTGATTTGAGACTTTGAAATAATATGTTATAGGGCTGAGCTTTTTCTACATGGATTGGTCATCACCACAGGGAGAGATGTAGGCAGATCGAGCCTTTCATATTTAGCTGTATTTAGAACATTTTTTAAAAAAATTCTGAGCGATTTGAATGAGAAAAATTAATAGATTAATAGTATTCATTTCCCCGCCATCAGTTTATATTTGGATTATGATACATATAAATGATAAACATATCAGAAATACTAATATAAATTATAAACATATCAGAAATACTAGCGTGGGAATCTAAGGCCTCATATATCTAGAGTGTTTGTGGCTTTTGCATTTTATTTTAAAGGCCGTTCTCTTTATAAGACAAGGCTTTAAAAAGTTGAATAGAAGATCCTGTACTGTTTGTCACTGGAACACAGGACAGTATTATAGCCACAATTGTGAATAATTTATTATTTGAGGAAAATCTCTATTTCCTACATACTTTGCAGTATATTGAGTATCTTTAACAACCTAACATCCTTGAGATTATTTCTTTTCTAGGATGAGTCTTATTATACCATTTTTTAATTAAGAAAACTTAGTATATGAGCCATGTATTTCTTTCTTAATTAAAAAAATTGACAATTTCTTAAAATCCTCAAGTGCTTAAGCCATATTTAGAATTAATTTGGCAGAATAGAGACTTAAACAGCTGTAGTACAGTTATTTTATAGGCAGGTATCTAGAGGTAACACTCTCATTATAAAGTAATAAAAACCTCTGAGAATCCCCCTTTTTTGTTATCAGTTATGGTAAAAACCCTTATGTTAGAAATAACTGAGACATACCCGTGTTATTATATACATCTAGTTTTAAAAATACACATCAAGTCTACTAGGAGCATGAATTAAATAGTATATGGAGGGGGTGTCTATGGCAGTGAGTAAGGAGTTCTGTAATCAGACTCTGTGTGGCCAAATTGTTATTAGCTACAATTATTTTCATGCCGTAGATGATTAAAATATTTGGTAAGTTCATTTTGTCAGCCAGTTAAATCTGCATAAAGTGTTCATAATACAATAGTGAAACAATTTCTCCTGCTTTTTTTGAGATGGTTTAATTGTTTGGACCAAAAGACTTATTTAGAAAATTTGCTAGCACATAGAAAAGTAGCATTTAACAACGAGATTTTCTGTTGTAAATCTTCTCAGTTACCTTGCTGCTTTCATACGTAGTGCCCCCTGGGATAATGTTGATAAGCCTTTTTTGAGAAGTGGTGATTACGTCTTTCCTTCAGTATGAAAAGTTCCCCCCTTTAGTTAATTATCACGGTGGTGGTGGTGGTGGTGGAGGTGGAGGTGGATTGCATGTTAGCATGAGTTAAAGTTTTTAAAAATTGCATGTTTCCACAATTTTCTGTCATATAACAATAATTTTTGCATTGTTTATTAAATATGTATATATTCATAACATACTGCCTGGTTAAGTAGCAGACCGTAGTTATTCACATGAATTTCAGGGATAGTCTGTAACATCTTACAAAAAACCTGACGGAAAAACTCGAACGAACTCTTTGGCCAGCCCAGTATAAGTTTAGGAGAAAACAGTTAGCTAGTTTGTACCAGTTAAATGTGAAATGTAAAAGAAAAGCAGAATAAATAATAATGTACTTCTGGAGAGCAGGAATGGACTCTATGGGCGAATGAAATGCACAGTATGTCAACCTTTATGAATATTTACTATATAGACCAGGCTCTCCAGAGCACTGTGACTTGCACACTGTGGGTCTCAATACGTCTTAGTTGACTATAGAATTAAGTAGTCTCAGCAAAGTGAAAAAGGTGTATTGTCTCAAGAGGGAAGGAAGTATGTCATATAAATCTTCTTATCCAACCCAGGGCCTAGCTCAGTGCCTCTTGAATGAGGTTTTCTGAAAGTTATTATTTTTCTTGTTCATATAAACATAGCAGCAGATATATAGTAAAATTGGTTGTCTTCCTTCACAACAATCTTTTCAGTTGTCATATGATTGATGTTAAAGCAGATGAACTCAATATTTCACCTTCACAGACAGTGCCTATGGGTTTGAAGTATAAATATGCCTTATAACAATTATAAGTTTGAAAAAGTTATTATACCTATTGAATCTTGGTTCAAATTTCTAACATTGGTACTCTGCAAAGTTGGAAATATATGACCTGACTAATGTTTTCATTTGCATTGATTTGTGACCCTTAAAAAGTGGCCACTTAGTATATACTAAACCTGAAAATAAAGGACCATCTAATTAAAATTCTAGATTTTCCACTTAGTATTTTCTCTCATTGCCAGAATTGGAGAGGGAGCCATGACTGACTGACTTGATAAAAATATACCTAATACTTAAGACTTATTTCTTCATGTAAAATTTTTAACAGAAGCTAAACTTTTGAAAGTGCAATAGTAATTGACCATCTGTTTCTGTGTGGCATTCCGCTCCCTTTTCCTTTTAGAAAAATAAAATAAGTTTATGGAAGTAGTTAGATGACAATTCAGATGACATCTTCTTAAAAACTTCATTGGGAAATAGCCACATAGCCAATTGGATATGAATATACCTTTAATTTAATAATCATTTTTCCAATATCCTTATTTGTTTTGATGCTTACAACGGAATAAAACACATACAAAGAAATCATACTCATTAAATATTTTTCCCCCTGCATAGAATTTGTAAATTGATTTATATAGAGTGAAATATTCAAGTCTTTATAATTTCCTGTTCATTGGTTTGCCAGATATTTAGTAGATAATGTACAGTTTCAAAAGGAGAAAACATGATGGTTTTACTTGGGCTGGGGTGCTGCAGCTAGCCTCCCGTCTGTCCTGATCACCATGCCACACGTCACCCAGTTACCCTCCTCATGCCCAAAGTGTGTTGTCCTCTACTGGAGAAGTCTCGTCATCTTATCACCTTTTTCTGATTTCTTTACAAATAACTGATAATACTGAGAAAAGTGAGAAATACTTTCATATGTTCTTATCAGTTCTGCAACTATTAGGACAATTAACTTTTTAACTCATGTTTTAAGAAATGTACTTTAATCTGGTGTTGGGCTGGTAAATTTGCAATGACTAATGAACTCATTAAATATCCTAAGCGTTATTTACCTGTCCTGAAAATGTCATTTGTACAGACCAAAATCTGCGCCCTCGTCACAGCCCAGTGCCAACGGAGTCCAGACGGAGGGACTGGATTATGACAGGCTGAAGCAGGTGGGCGACCAGTGGCAGCTTCCCTTTATTTGTTCTTGTTCTTTTTAAAAAATATCCCATGTGCATATATTTGACAGGTTGCAAATGTGTTTGAAAAGAATGTAGAGTTAGATATTTTTTTACTCACGTTAAACAGTGGCATTTAGTACTCTGTTATTTTTTTCAAATCCTCATGTTTTGGTTCATAAGTTTGCATAAAGTGCCAGCAGTGGTGGAAGGTAGGGGCAGTGGTTTAATGGTATATTATAAACTTTAAATGTAAGTGAATGGTGTACAATTGCTTAAAAAAAAATGGGCTTGCACTTTTCACTTATCATTAGCCAAAATGGACCCACCAAGTCTGGTTTTGGCAAGAATGTGAGGAAAGTGGGCACTCTCACCTCACATACTTCTGCTTTCTAGGAAGCAGTTTGGGAAAACAAACCAAAAGCCTTAAAAATAAATGATTTACCTTTGAACCCGGCAACTTCACTTCGAAGAATTTATGCTAAGAAAATAGAAGTATGTAACTATATAGTATGGAGGAGGGCTCTGCAGCTATTAAGGAACCATAACTGAGAATATTGAACAATGAATTGTGAACACTTGCCCACATTAGGTGAAACAGACAGGTAACCGAACAGTATGAACAGTTATGTCGATTTTATAAGAAAAAGATATTGTTCATATTTTGGATACATATGCATTATATTTAATACCTGTATACACAGAAAAAAAAATGGAAGGAGTAATAGGTGATTTTGGAACCTTGAACTATCTTATTTCTAGAAGAGGTAAATAATTTTTTTTAATAGTGGTGTTTAAAAGATTTGAAATGGAAGGCAGGACATCTTAGTAAAAAAAACTATCAGTTTTGCAGACCTGAGTACAGATGTGCCTGTAGTGAAAAATGTAATCTTTGTCTTCTTACCCTGCACTTCACGGTAGCCTCTGAAGATAACAGTTGTACAGATCACTGTAGCAGGCATTTATTGACTGTCTGGCGGACTTCAGTGCTACGCATTTGCTAGGTTATTAGCGTGACATTGTCTCCTAATCTTCATAGTAGTCAGATAACATAGTGTTTGTACTCAAGTTGTGCACATCTGAGGTTCAGAGAAGTTAAATTTACTCAGTCCCACAGTCAGGATCAGAACCCAGTCTAAAGACACAGACCTACTAGAGAATGGACTTGAGGATATGGGAAGGGGGAAGGGTAAGCTGTGACAAAGTAAGAGAGTGGCATGGACATACACTACCAAATGTAAAATAGATAGCTAGCGGGAAGCAGCCGCATAGCACAGGGAGATCAGCTTGATGGTTGGTGACCACTTAGAGGGGTGGGATAGGGAGGGTGAGAGGGAGGGAGATGCAAGAGGGAAGAGATATAGGAACATATGTATATGTATAGCTGATTCACTTTGTTATAAAGCAGAAACTAACACACTTAAATTATTTAAAAAAAAGAACCCAGTCTTTCTTCGGAGTCCGCTTTCCCCATTCTATCACTCATTTTTTAAAATGCCAACAAAGTTTGAGTGGGGCTTAAAAAGGGACCAATAATGTTGCAATAATGAGTTCAAAGTAAAAGTTAAATAGGAATTAAAGAGACAAATACTAACAATTTCAGATCAACCTTATTTTTATACTGCAAAGCTGTTTGAACAGTTCAGTTGAGTTATGTAATTTGAAAAGCATGTGGTCATTGATAATCAAGCCCTTGTTTCCTGTGTGTTAAACATGGCTTTCTTTTCTTGAAAAGCATTTTAAAATGGAGCACTTGCACACATTTAAAATATGGTAAGTTCTTGGCAATCTGAAGTAGGGGACTAGAAGAGAGGATAGATTTGATTTTAGGACTGATTTTAAGTTAATTTGAAAAAGGATATCTGCTAGTCCATATAATAACTTCTGTGCCTCACTTTCCTCATTGGAAAATGAAGGAATTAAACTAATTGATAGTTTTCAACCTTATTTTAAGCATGAAAAGCTTTTTTAAAAAATGAACCTTAAACGCAGAGCAATTTAATGTTAACCTGAGGTGTGTGCAGTATTAAAGAAAGTCAAATAACTTGAAATTAATCCTTCCAAAGGATAGCTATTTTTCACCCATTAAAATTGTGTCAACTTGGGCTTCCCTGGTGGCGCAGTGCTTGAGAGTCCGCCTGCTGATGCAGGGGACACAGGTTCGAGCCCCGGTCCAGGAAGATCCCACATGTCGCGGAGCAGCTGGGCCCGTGAACCATGGCCGCTGAGCCTGCGCATTCGGAGCCTGTGCTCCGCAACGGGAGAGGTCACAGCGGTGAGAGGCCCGCATACCACCAAAAAAAAAAAAAAAAATTGTGTCACCTTATTAGCCCTTTTAGCTTTCATATTACACAGTCTTCAGTTTTTAACTAGGAGGTATCCATTATTTCAAATTGAACTTTATAAAAAGAGATTTTGTAAAATATGTAAAGATGGATTGGTTTTCATAGAGGAAGGAGGGTCCAGAACATCACTATTAACTAGACATGTAACAAGGGCCACACAGTACTTTAAATTTTTAGTAGCCGCCTTAAATACAGAGAAACAGGTGGTATTCACTTTAATATATTTTATTTAACCTAATATAGCCAAAATAATATTTCAGTATATAATCAGTATTTTAAAATTACTAATGAGTTATTATACATTACTTGCTTCATACTAAATCTTTGAAATCTGGTGTCTGTTTTACATTTACAATGCATCTCGCTTCAGACTAGCCACGTTTCAGGTGCTCAGTAGCTATATGTGGCTGGTCCCTGCCTTCTTGGACTGTGCACAACCAGCGGAGTCCAATCCTCTTCCTTCCCCACCTATTAGGGCAGCCCCTGAGGGCCCTCCAGGGGAATCCTAGATTCCTTGAATCTTAGTTTAGCAGCTCTGGTGATTCCTAAGGAGTCCCCATACTTCAGACCAGATGACAGATTTGCCAAGCGCTGATTGTCCAGTTCACGTGTCTTCTTCCTTGAAACTTCTTTATGTATTACCTCTTAGACAGCTCCCAGAAGAATTAGATTAAAAGCAGAACCATTACGTTTTCTAGAAATTATCTGAATCACACCTTTCACTGGATGACCAAGTAATTATTTTAGTTTTAGAAAACATTCTGCTGCACATTTTGCTAAGCTAGAGTAAGCAAAGATTGGGAAGCAAAGACTCTTAAAACAAAATTTACCAAGGTTAATCTTCTAAGACATAAATTGTGACTCTGGAAACAAAAAGCATATGTAATATTTCATACATTCTTAAAATTTTATGTGAGCAAGAATCTTTTTAACAGTTTTTTTTTCTGTATTTCTGATGTTTTTCTCTTAATATTTTAGGACATTTTAGATGAAATGAGAAAAGAATTAACTAAGCTAAAAGAAGAGCTCATTGATGGTGAGTGTCTAAACAAATTTGCTACCCTTATAGAGTAATGATCAAGAATAGCCATTTTAGGGCTTCCCTGGTGGCGCAGTGGTTGAGAGTCCGCCTGCCAATGCAGGGGACACGGGTTCGTGCCCCGGTCCGGGAAGATCCCACATGCCGCAGAGCAGCTGGGTCCGTGAGCCATGGCCGCTGAGCCTGCGCGTCCGGAGCCTGTGCTCCGCAACGGGAGAGGCCGCGACAGTGAGAGGCCCGCATACCGCAAAAAAAAAAAAAAAAGAAAGAAAGAATAGCCATTTTAAAGAAAATGCAAATAAAGAAGTCCACAGTTTATTACTTGAGGGCATAAAACACTTACTTTTCCATATTATCCTGCCCTTTACTTGGTTTAGGATGTCAGAGAGGAGCTCTGTCTCCGTCATATAATGGAAATTAGTTTTGAAAATAGGGGTAAGCAAGATTCCTAAGTTTCCGGTGTTGAGGAGTATTAGATGGAAAACTAGGTGAACAAGTCTTTCTCTAGGTTACTTCTATTCATCCATCCCATCCCACTGACCTCTTGTTTTAAGCCCCAAAAATCGGTGTTTTCATTTTGTGTACAAAATGGAGAGAATATATAAATATATAGAAATTAGTGTGGTCTTCATAAAAATAAGAAAACAAAGATTTCTGCAATGAAAGATGCAAGATCAGTGTTTCTTTTATTACTGTGAGTTTGAATACAGTCGTTAAGATTTCTTAAGAATGAATCACCCATTTATTTTACCGTATCGTTATATTTGCTTTTAATATTTTTCCTTTTCCTACCCAGCAATCAGGCAGGAACTGAGCAAGTCAAATACTGCATAGAGAATCAAACTAAGGAGAGATAGGACTTTAATCTGGAGAAAGGAAAAGAAAAAAAAAAACCTACAAAGAACAGCTGTGTTAACAACAACAAAACCCTTACATCTTGTGAGCTGTAAGAAGAAAATGGAGACAAACAGTCGGAAGGAGGGAAAAACCAACATACTTTGAAAGCCTTCAGACATTACTACTCTGGCGATAAGCTGTTTCCCTCACAGTTTTCTGCTTTTCTCTGACCGCTACAACGGGATGGAGGAGAGTCATATAGGAGTTCCTGTATCAGTTATGCAGAAAATACTGAATCCGTCAGGCAAGATCACCGTGCATTGAAATACTTTCATGTCAAGAGAAAATCGCACGTTTTCCACAGTCCATTGCTAAAATAAAGAGGAGAAAGGCTTGAGAATTTTTTTTTCAGAGAATGGTGATGAGGAATTTAGCAAGTTATGCTATTGTATTGTAAATGTTTCTCTCAGGTTTGTCTTCCTATCATATTTGATATTCCATGAATAATTGAGCTCAGCCCTATGTAGGTTAAGATCATAAAATGTGGAACAAATGGAATTGTATGTGCTTTCAAAGGGTGATATTTATAAGAAAGTGTCCTAAAAATGATTTGTTCGGAGTGAGGAATTTTAGAATGATAGGAAGTTTCTCGAGTTTAGCCTTCATGCAATTTTGTAGATTCAAACATAAAATTTGTCCAGAATTTAAAGATTTAGATGCCTTCCTAAATTGTTACAATGCTTTACCAAATCTGTGACTCCTACATAACACAAACCAGTGGTCAAATGTAAAACAGTATATTGTAGATTCACTGTAGGTTTTCAACCTTTTTTAGATTTATGCACGTGGACATTTTTATAATGTAATTACAACCACCACAAAATTAGCTTTTTAAATTGCAGACAGTAATGCATGTCAAACTAATATGTAGTGGCCTTTTCAAGGCCTAGTCCCAGGGAAAACATTTTGTAGAGTATAGGGGAGCGGGAGGAAGGGAAGGAATAATTTTTTATTTAAAGTTAACTTCTGCACTATCTTTGTTCTCAGTTACCTGCATGAATAATAATGAGGACTATTTTGTGACTTTAATTGGTAAATATGTTAACAGCACCAAGTACTTGATCTTTTACATCATGTCTTCAGCTATTTGTATTTTAACTTGAGTAAGTTCAGTGGTCTGAAACATGATTCTGAGCTTCACATGAATTACATCTTAGTGTGGAACTCAAAAGTTCCGTCCCTGAATTTGGCAGTTGTTATTACCTAGGCGCCCTGCAGTTATACAGGTATTCAGGTACACATTCCTGACTACAAAGCTGCTTTTGAACCTTGTTATGTTGAAATACTAGAAAAGTAACAATGATGGCAGCAATTAAGGTCACAGAAATCATTAGATAAAGGGAAAACAACGAGGGGGGGTCCTGCATAATTTTCTTTTAATAAATAAAGTGAGACTTAGGTGGTGGGAAGAAGGAACTAGATACTCTACTTACCACCATGTGTGTGCGTGCGTGCGTGTTTGTGTGGACACTCACGTGTGTGTATGTTATCCACTCCCTTTTCTTTGAAACTTCTAAGATTAAAATAGAGGAGAAATCCTGTATGTTGCAATGATAGAATTTTTTGAAATTTTAGGAAATCACAATTCTCCAGGCTCTCCATCTTGATTTATGCTTGAGTTATTATGTGCCATATTTGCTTTGAAACCTTTGATTATCAGTAGTTTCACTAAAATTTTGGAGAAATAATCCACTTTCATCTGCTTTCTAGATTTTCTTAATCTAAGTTCATAAGACAGAACTTGTTGATAGCATAGTTTTCTAAGCGCTGCAAGTTTTCTAAGCGCTGCAAGTTTGCAGCCATTACCACTTCAAAGAGGTTTGAATGAGGGAATTTTTTTCCCTTGTTAAAATAGTTCCTGTTTCTGTAGAAACTTCATTTTTAGATCTGTGATGGATGAGCTATCATAATTCAAGTATGCAGTTCTTTTTTTCTATCAACTCTTCATTGTCATCCAATAGTGAAGACATTAAAGATGCAGCAAGCTTATGAAGTACTACTTTCTAAAAGAAATAGGAGGCATTTTCATCTTTATTATTGTACTTTTGGTTATGCAAACACTATGATGATACCAATGTGTATGTCCCCCATAAATCTGGTCAGAAATCACTTTTGATTTTGTTGATTAAGTTAAACAGTCTATAGTAGGATAGAGTACTGGGTACAAGTGGTCCAAAGTAAAATAAAAGACTACGGTAAAAATGCTAGATCTTAAAAAAGAAACCGGTTTATGCACTAAACGTTTTGTGCCTTGGTCTAATATTAACATGAGGTCTGTGTAAAATGACAAAAAGAACTAGTGTTGAATCACGTTTTATTTCCTGTCGTTCTGCATTATCCCAGATTGCTAAATGTGTTCTTTCCAAGAAGTTTGATTGAATTACTGTATACATTTGCTGTCCTATGTGACAGTTTTGTCATTGTTAGAGATTTCAGTAATTAAAATGGGCAACAGAAGCTTAGGTTGTTTTCCTTATCAAAACTATGTTCCTTGGAGCCACAATATTATGATGGTTTTCGTGCTCTTGTACACTGGATGTCTTAAGCTGAACGCAGTTTAGGGGATCCTGTCTAATTACAGGAAGGTACTTCTTTCCTTCAACACTGTGATCTGACCTGTGACAAATCTGTACTATACACTATGTAAATGGCTAACAAGTCAACTGCAAACCAACTGAATGTACAAATCTTAGTGCTGGTGCTGAAATCTCTTCAGAATAGTCATCATGATCTCAAAGTTTGTTTCAAAATTTGCAAGCATCAAGTGTCAATCGAAACTGAAGATGAAACACTAATGAATGTTGAATTCTCATGCTTTAGGTGTACTTCCTTATTAGAGTTTTTGGTTCTCTGCTATTTTTACCGTACTGTTTCATTTAAATTTCCTACATGCTAACTTCGTTTGTGCGATTGAAATAAAATTGCAGTATATACGTGTTGCTTGTTCGTGACACTTAGATAATCTTCTGACATAATCTTTTGGTTCTAAAATAAGTTGTATTGAATGTAAAAAACACTCTTTCAAGTCCATGACTTCACTACTTAAAGTTTACATACCAACACTACAAAGATTTCATAAGTCATAAATACTAAGTAATGTATACAAAGGGAATATGTGATCATGTATCTATCTACTTTTTGCTTGAAATAGCTGTTGGGTGTTCCCTGTGTGTTCTTATTTTCTCTCGGCCCAGCTTGGTACAGTGTCTTACAGTCAAGAGAGTGATAAATGTTTAAGTTTACTCCATTTTGTTCTACAGCATAGATACATTAAACTCATTTATGCAGTTAAAATTTTCCTTTATATAGTTTGCAGTGTAAAGGATATTGTAAGGGCCTTACCAAGTACTGAGTTTTAAATATAGTGAAATCTCTATCTATAGTGTTTGTTTATACAGTAGTGTTTGTTTATATAGTGTTTGTTTATATGTAGTTCTTGAAACCCACATATAAGCAGCAGTATGTTTTATCTGACTCTTACGAAGTACTGATTTTGAGTTCGCTTTAAAATTCTAATGTCTTCATTAGAAATACAACAGTCTGTCTTCTTTCTCCTACCGGACCCCAACTTTTCCCTCCCTCATGCTCTCCGCTTCTCGTGGACCCCATGTTCCTGCCACTCACTGACGTTTGCAGTCATTACCCAGTCCACAGGTATAAACATATTAACTGATTTTTTTCTCTCTGTCCCGTCTCGGGGTTCTGGCTTCCCTTCATGTATAAATCAGAATGTTTGTCTACAAACTAAGAGTCACTTCCCATTCGAAAATGAATGAAGTAACAGGTGGTAACCTTTAAAATTTGCCTAGATACAACTTTGTCTCCTAAATTTGTATATACTTCCAGTGCCCTTGTGAAGAATTGGCCTTTAAGTTCTAAGTAGTGTTAACCTTTGAAGCACAGTTTACAAAGGTATGCTACAGGGTCTCTGATTCCTTTCTGTAGGCATCCTAACTTTATATATAACCCTATTACCCTTTCAGTTCTATCGATTAAGCATAAGAATGACATCATATAAAGCATACTGTGTGAAAGAACTCTCTAGGAGCTCTTAATTCCTTTATGAAGCTATTGCATAATCTGCTTTCCTGAAGACATTTACTCCAGCATTCACATTAAAACGCTACACGTGTTCCTGGTAGTACCGTTTTTTTTTTTTTTTAATAGATGAATTCGTATCTGTACATCTCCTCAAAGCTCTAAGGGATGAGAAAGGGATCCCGAGAGTATAATGAAATTAGTAATGCTAATACCTCAGACTTTTCACTGAAAAGCCATTTCATATTTAGACTTAGGTGTTTCTGAAGTATGCATAAGGAATCTTTGTCGATCTGGGTGAATAGAATTATCCCAGGTATCTTTGGCTACAAAAAGACACAGTGGAGAACATTTATTTTTAAGAGTAGTTTTCTCTCAGAATAAGCACATTTGCCTAAGAAGCTAAAGTTGGTAACCCCTCAAGAAATGACTGTTGAGCCAAGTACTGTTGAGGGTCTAGAATGCAGATTTTCTCTGTTCCAAACTTCCAAATAGGCTGTGGATTATGTTTGTTTCCTTTATGTTGTCTCTAGATAATTTTTGAGGCTCAGTAGGTTTTTATATCTGTTCATAATACTTTAAAAGTGAAACCTTCAAATTTTCAAAAAGTCTAAAATTGATTAGAAAAGAAAAAAATATTACTAGAGTAAATTTAGGAGGGTTAGGGATATGCAGCATCAACTTAAATGGAGGTCTAGGATATCTCCCTTGTTGATACCAATGGTGAATTCACAGAGAAGCAAATTGAACCAGTAAGGAGATACAACTGAAAGCTAATGTTATGAACTATGTAAATTTATCTCTAAAGAGCTTTTTTTTTTTAAAGTAACAGTCCCTGTGAGAGGGTAAATAAATGATTGTCATAATGACTTAGGATGTTGAAAGAATTACGGCCACATTTATTGGTTATTTTTGTTAAATCTGATGAAATCAATATATCTGAAGGTCAAGAAAGGAAAAAAAGGACTTTTCAGTTATTATAGATTCATCTGTTGCACATAAACTCTCTAAGCTGAAATGTTAGTATCAGTTAAGGCATGTAGTAGGCTTCAAATACTTGCTGATTAATTTAACATGAAGAATAAATAAAGCTGAATCCTCAATTTTAAGTGTTTGAGCCAAAAGGTCACCGTCACTGAGATGTACCCAACTTCTCTGAAGCATGTTGTATAGTTGGAGAAGTTGAGCAGAGAGCAGAGCCCCTGGAAGCTTCTGGTATAGGGCTGTGGGATTCCTAGATAGAGGGAAGAAATCAGGGCCTCAGGGAGGCAGCTGAGGGTAGGGAGGACATATGCATCATCTAAAGAGTGTTCTTTTACATCACTTTTTCATATGACTCTAACTGAAAACTCAAATACGACCTTTTCTCAACAGTTCTGAGAGGAGACAGCTTTCATTTCAATAGAACTTATTAGAAAAGCTTATATATTTCATTAGAGGACTAAGTGCATTTGTTCCATAAGTGTAAAAATCTATACAAATCACAGCTTCATAGTTTATCAGGTTTAAATTTGATTTAACTTTTTTCCCCTTTGGCTCCAAGACTGATTTCTTTAGCAATAGATAACAGAATTTTAAAAATATATAAAAAATTGCTAATGTAGGCAGTGAATAACGTTATATGGGTGCATTTGGTTTTTAGTTAATGGTGGTTCTTCCAAGAAGACTTAGAATATATTAAAAAGCATGCAGTTAGTTGGTCCTTTGGATTACACAGAAAATGGCATTTAGGAAATTTACATTGAAGAAGTGTATATTGATAGGTGTTTACATTGAAGGATATTTAATTCTCTGTCAGGTCCCAAAGTTTCCTTTCAAATCTATAGAAAATGAGAAAATAGGTTCTTGGCTTACACTTAAAATACAAGCTATTTTAATCATACAAAATAAGTTGCCACAGAAAGCTTTTTAAGATTATGGTTCATTCATGCCCTTAGTCGCGTCCATGGAACCTTAGTCTGAGTCCCTTTTTTAAAGATTAAAGGCATTTTTAGAGACGTTTTTCAATTTGCTTCATTTAAATTTTAGGTGAGAAATACCGATTTGGAATTTTTATTGTCATTAACCATGTTGAACTCGGGTGTAAACTCGGTTTGTTCTGCCTGCCGTGGCATTGGGTGTTTTACATGTTTCGGAGTTTCCCTAGATGCTCGTATTCTCAAGTCTGAGGCCTGTCCGTTCTTGGTGGTGGACTAACTTAGCGCTGTCACCCAGGCCCCGTGTGACCTCGGATGCTGCCAGGCTGCCTGGCAGTGGTGGTTGGGCAAGTGGAAGCTGGGCGCGATGAACTTACATGTAGACCTAAGTTAGTTCTGCGCCTTGAAGGGTTGGTGGTAGGCGCTGACTTTGTCACTAAAATGTCCAGGGAGAATCATTTCCCCCTGAGAAAAGTATTGGGAGGATTTAGATATTCAGAAGAGAGGCGTATTAAAATCTGGCTTCATTTTCTTTTCTACCTACTTATTACCAAGGGGAATGGGAGTTTCAGGCCTGAGCCAAGGAGTTTACAATTTGGTTTCCTTACCATAGACACCTCATCATTATAGGTTTCAGTTGCTGAAATTGAATTTTAGGGGGTAGTATTTGGTCCTCACATAAAATAGCCTTGTTTCTGAAAGTAAACATCGTTAAAAGATTCTTATTTTAACCCACTTCTTTGCCCCTTTCTTAGGCTGGACACTTCGTGTTTCTCCCACTTTGCCGTCTCACTCCTCCCTTTGTATGTGGGAAGTGGACCGGTCATTGGCCTGGACTCCAGCCAGCTTGACTAGCTGTCAGGCTGCAGGGCTAGTCCATGTGGTCTCCAGGCCGTGTCTCTGAGGTGGCCCCTCCCTTTAACACTTAGTTCTGTGTGTCATCATCCCGTGTGTACTCTGCAGCCACTGATTTGCTTCATTTCTTCCTTTTGATCCAAGAGAAGGGGAAAAGGGCCTGAGTTTCGCTCTCTGATCCTAAGTGCCGCTTTTAATTGTTTCAAAATCTTAGACCCTATTCACTGGAAAACATGCATCCTAGGTGTGAGCACTAAGGTAAAATCGATGAAATGATGATTTTGCAGTCGTGCCGCGTGTAGTGTTAGTGCTGTGTTACCTGCTGTCCCAAGGCCCTCTGCTCACCCGTGAGATTTCACAGATTGGGTTTCAGGTGTCTGCGTTCTCCCGGCCACGGCCTCAGCCTGGAAGCACAGGCATCCATCCATTCCCACAGACCAAGAGTGATACCGTGTGGGATCATGTGAGACGTGAAACCGTGCTCCGGCTATGATTAGATCAGTGACAAAGCCCTTTTGATTCTTTTTCTGGCCCAGTAGCTTTTTTTTAAGTAAACACTGCAGAGCTGGATGGAGTGAAGCAGCCCTTCTTTGTTTCTTGGGGAGGAATGCACTTCAGCAGCTCTCATATCCCCTGAGCCTGCTGTACCGTGGTTCCTTCTATCTCTGTCATCCACGGGGGGAATAATGCCCTCCCCCCTCTGCCCTTCTTATATACGAGTGTATAAGCTGCCATTCCTTCCCAGGTCCTTGTTGTTAATCCAAAAGACTCATAGCAGTTTCTTAGCCAACGAGGTGACCCTTCCGCACCATTTGGGTGAATGTTGTTCTTAGTCCTTGCTTGATCTTAAGGAGAAAATAATTGGCACAAAGTCAGAGGCTGAATGGGATTAGAGATGATGAGTCCTGTTTTGCAGATGTTCTTTTCCTTCTGTTCTTGGTGGGCATGTGTGTGTTTGGGAATTCACTTTTTTTTAGCAATAAGACACGCTTTTCATACTGTGTGTTTTTTTCTTTTGGGGGAAAATGAAGTGTTTCTAACAAAAGTGAATGAGCTAGAAAGAAGATTCTATCTTGAGACATCTGTAGTTGGTGCAAAATATTCAAAACTCAATTACAGTATTTACACATTTTCATAGACATTCTTTTTTTGGTTTGCTTGATAAGACTGAATGAGGAAGCATCCCTGCAGTCTGTGGTTATAGCAGCATTGCAAGTCTGGTCTGTAGCTGGGGTAGAGAGAGTGGGGGAGTTAGGGCTAGTCCCATCTGTGCTTGAGCAGATTGGGACTTCAGGCAGAGGTCGATCCAGGTAAGTTCCAGTTCAAAGCGTTCTGTTGCCTTGCCTGTGGGAGGAGTTTTCAAAACCTTTTACTTGGCCTGAACGAAAATCAGTTCCATTGTGCTTTCTGCTGACCTCTGGGGAGTTGGGATGACCATAGGAGTGAATGACAGGAAGGCTTTTTTGGTGCTTTTTATCTGACTTTTGAGAAGTGGGGGAGTCAGGGATGAACCTTTCTGGTTGGAGAGCAACATACACCGTTTCCATTATGAGATTTAGAATGTTAAATACATTCTCCTTTTCAGACCTACCTAGTTGATAGGACAACAGCATCCTGTAGAAGAGCCCAGTTGGTAAAATTTAAAGGTGAATTTCTTGTGGTCCAAATGGACCTGCTTTGCTACAAAATTTTAAAACTAGAAATGTGCATTTATGTCCTTAAAGATTATGCAGAGCGGTTTTCTTTGCTAAGGATGTGAGTACATGCAGCCCATTAATCTAGGGCTTTATAATCTGGGAGTGAGCCTCTTAGGGCAGTATGGACTGAAATAACACTTTAAAGTTAAGGTTGATTTAAACATATCCAAGGCCATATTTGAATTGGAATTAGAAATTATTTAATGTGTATACAGAACCTCGTGTATCTTATCTCATGGAATTTCTGAGTTACTGGCCTTGCTGAATTTCAGGAGTAAAAGAAACTGGTAGCAACTTGTTTTCAAGCAACAAATTGTAAATTGCTGCTTGACTCAAAAATCATTTGTAAATCCAAATAAAGGGAGATCTTATTGTCAGGAAACATTACCTTCCAAGTTTGGAGCCTACCTTTAAGAAAGAGAAGTGGAGGAGAGGGTGAGACAAGAAACCAAAATGGTTGGCAGGGTAGGTGGGATTAGATGGCACCAGGGTTTTGCACCAAAGTTTCAAATATGAATAAATAAAAAGGAGGACCACTTGCAAGACAACTTAGGAAGGACTTGCCAGAAAGTAGCAGCTCCTGCTGCACAACAGTGCCTTCAAAATGATTCTCTGTGTGAATTGCATGCAATTTCATGTAACCGTAAAGTGTAACCTGTATGTGCATGACGTGTCTAGAATGTGTAAAGTTAAGTTCAGCGGAAAAGGGGCGTAGCCCTGCCACTGATGGGTCAGCGAGCCTGCTGAAGTCCTTGGACTTAACGTGTGACTTCTTAGAGCCCTGTGTTTGCATTAAGCAACCATATTGAAATCGGATCCATTTCTTCCTTTGTACTTTCTTTCCTACTTTGCAGCTTTGCTGGTTTTAACTGTTTCACTCTTCTGCTTCTTGGTATCCTTTCTTGTTTTGAAATAAAAAGATGAAATACTTAAGTCAACGAAGACTTGTTTTTATTTTACCAATGCTCTTAATTTATCAAAAAATATATGATGTGAAAAAGAGTGTTCCACTTTCTTGGTTGTGATTCTGACCTCGAAATATGCTCAGTTCTAAAAGCTTGAAGAGCATTTTCTGGGCCTCCTCCTGCATTTCACCCCATCACTAAGGAGGGTGTCAAGCAACCTGCCTTCATCCCTGCATGTTGCTTCCACTTCTGTCTAATGGTGTCCACAGAAAATAGTGCCGTCCTCACTGGAGCCACCCAAGGCCGCTGCCCAGACTCAACCAGCAGCCTGATGGACAAATGAATGGCTGCCTCTGGGCTACCAAATACCCTGTGCTTTTCAGTATCAACTGTGTTGTGTCTGTAACCCAGGAATTGTGCTACCACAAAATCACTGCATGCGGATGCTGGGAGTGTTTTGGAGTTCTAGAGAATGGAGGGCACCTGAGACTGCACGTTCTTGTCTTGTGACCATCCCATTCTCGCTGGATTTCCTAGAGGCCGGTTACCTTTCAGCCAAGAATATCTGCGAGCCTGTGGTTTGTAAGGAGCTTGCTGGTACATTCCTGTAGACTATGTGACCACTTAATGGCCTCACTTTAACTTCTGCCTTTTTTTCCCCATACTCTGAAGTCAGGAAAGCAGAAAGAAGGCTCTTCATAGCCTGAACTAGAGCAACTTGAGTGCTTTCCTTTTTCACTAGCCTCATTTCTAGCTGAATTTCTTTTCCTCTCCTCCCCTTTTCAGATATCTGAGAAGCCCCCGAGGTTCACAGGAAAGGAGTCGGGGAGGGTGCACCGCGATGTCGGAGTCCCTCGCTCCTGGATACTGATGGTTTTCATCCCAGGCGCAATCCCATTATCTATAGCGGAAGAGGTTATCCTCTAAGAGACTCGATGATAAAAAGACTTGCCAGCTTCCTCAGATCCAAGTAAGATGTTCTCTTGGAGCTTATTAACATGAGGTGTGATATCCTAAGATGCTGCATTAGCAATTGTATGCCAGCAAGAAGTGCAGAGGGGAAGGCAGCCCCTGGCAGGGTGGTCCAAGCATTGGGGTTTGGTGCTTCTGTTCTCTCAGCTGGAAAGGTAAGTGTCTGGGTTTTCCGACATCATTCCAGCTCAAGCTTTGTGGGTTTTATACCCGGCTGCAGGCAGCTGAGGGTCCCCACCACAGATGGGCCAGTCTGACAGACATTCAGTATCACAGAACTGGAGACTGCCCCCCAGACTTTGCCGGCAGTGGCAGACCGGTGGAGGTCGTGGAGGTCACGTTCACGGCTCCTCCATGGACCAGGTGCAAAGAGCCACTATCCTGCCATTTCTCTCTGTTCACAGGGTCAGTCCTAGCAAAGGCTGAGAGGTATTGTAATGCTGAACTGATGTTAATTAACATTTGTAAAGCTACCCCGTGGGGAGGAGACATTGCAGCTCTAGTCTTCAAAACTCTTTGATTTAAAAGTCACCTGGGATGTGACAGTGACTTCTATCGTTCTTGGATGATTATGGCTATGTATATCATCACTCCCGACCCCCAGAACAAAAATTTGTATGGAAAGCCTGGACGCTGGAAATGTGATGCATGGTACAGAGTTGTGCCTTTCCTGTCTCTGCTCCTGAGACTGAGTGGAGTTCTGGGACCCTGCAGACAGGTAGTGTCAGCCCAGGAAAGGGCACCCCGTCCCTGCAGTGGGGCTTGATCCCCGAGGTGAGAGCAGAGACCACCTCTCAGGAGCCAACCAAGCCCGCACCAGGGCTACCGTCAGGAGTCCTCGCAGCTAGCATCCAAACCGCCCCCCCATATTTTGCCTCTTTTTCTTTTTCTTAAATGAAGTAAAACACAGAAAAGTGCACTTACATGTACAAGTCACTGACGACACTGTAAATGCACCCATTGGACCAGCACCCAGATCAGGAAGTGACATTGCCATGACCCCAGAGCCCTCTCGCGTTCCCTTCCGTCCACACCCAGGAGAAACACCCTCCTGACTTCTAACCCTGTAGATTAGTTTTGGCTGTTTTTGTGCTTTATTTAAATATACTGGTGGGACTTGCCTAGGGGTCCAGTGGCTAAGACTCTGTGCTCCCAATGCAGGGGGCCCCAGTTCAATCCCTGGTCAGGGAACTAGATCCCACATGCTGCAACTAAGAGTTCTCGTGCTGCAACTAAAGATCCTGCATGCCACAACGAAGATCCAGCACAACCAACCAACCAACCAAATAAATAAATAGGACGGGTGCCTTTTTTCTTTCTTTCTTTTTTTTTTTTTTTGGCTGCGTTAGGTCTTCGTTGCTGCGCGGGCTTTCTCTAGTTGTGGCAAGCAGGGGCCACTCTTCATTGCGGTGCGCGGGCTTCTCATTGTGGTGGCTTCTCTTGTTGCGGAGCACGGGCTCTAGGCGCGCGGGCTTCAGTAGTTGTGTCTCACGGGCTCTAGAGCGCAGGCTCAGTAGTTGTGGCACACGGGCTTAGTTGCTCCACGGCATGTGGGATCTTCCCAGACCAAGGCTTGAACCCATATCCCCTGCATTGGCAGGTGGATTCTTAACCACTGCGCCACCAGGGGAGTCCCATGGACGGGTGCATTTTCTGTGTCTCAATACTGTACATGAGTTTCATTTATAATGTGTGTGGTGGTTGGTTGTCCATTCTTACTGTGATAGAACAGCTCTCAGCTCAGGACCACCGGGGCTAGCAGTGCCATGAAGGTCCATCCCAGTACTTGTCTTTGGTGACCATAGGCATATGCTTCTCGTGGGCATGTACCTGGGTCATAGCGCATGCCTGTGTCCAACTTCAGCAGATACTGATCCACTTTTCAAGACACTCATGACAGTGACGGAGACACTGTTACACATGCGGGCATGTCCACTGGAAGGGCCAGTGCACCTCCGTTCCATCATGCTCCCCTCTGTGAACGGCCCACCGTCCACAGGGAAGGTCAAGGGGAAGAACCAAGCCTGCCTCCGTGAGATTCCCTAACTGGAGTCTGATCCTGTGTCCCTGAAACACGGAATCAAGGACTTTCTCACACAAATTCCTCTCCCTCTTACTCACCAAGAACACAATTCATGTCTACACTTATTGTGAGGAATTTGCTCAGAAGATAAGCTTCCTTTTTTCCCCCTCCAGTTCAGTTGTTTGTACTCAATGAAATTGTTTTTAAAATTTATTTCATTTAAAATGTCCACCTAACAAAGCACAGACGGATGGAGCAGTTGTTTGTGGCCTGCAGATTACAGAAATGGCTCTCAGGGCAAAGGAAGTGAGGTACATGCCCAGTAACCTAGAAAGTAGCTGCCTTTTGTTCTGTTTTTGTTTTTTGTTTTTTCCTAAAAAATGCTCCCTCTAGGGGGAGTTCACATGCTTCGTGATGGCATGGGAATTTGCTTGATTTGAGGAAGTAATCCCACCCGCTGTGTGGTAACCCAAAGATTTAGGGCCTGAAGAGGATGTTAAGATACAAATCTCCAGTGTTAAGTTCCAAAACTTTTTGCCCATATGATGATTTTTTTTTTTTTTTTTTTTTTTTGCGTTACACGGGCCTCTCACTGTTGTGGCCTCTCCCATTGAGGAGCACAGGCTCCGGACGCGCAGGCTCAGCGGCCATGGCTCACAGGCCCATGGCTCACGGGCCCGCGGAGCGGCATGTGGGATCTTCCCGGACTGGGTCTCGAACCCGTGTCCCCTGCATCGGCAGGCGGACTCTCAACAACTGCGCCACCAGGGAAGCCCTGAATTATTATTTTTTAACTGGGAGCTATTCAAAATCCCAAACTCCTTTCCTCTCCTAAATTTTCAAAAAAGGGAAAGACTTTTCCCCCTTAATATCATCCGAGAAAATATCAGATTCTCTTGTTAATATTGAGATACGTTGGTAAACAAGGTCCAGAAGGTTCAGATTGGGGCAGCAGATGGACCCAGAGTGAGATTTTTTTCCTTGTAGATCCCTTGCTTTACCAACCACTTCATGGCAGAGCATCTCAGATGCCGCTTGCAACCTGGTGATGCGAGCAAAGGATCCAGAGAGCTATTCAGAATGCCTCCAAGTTAACAAAAGGCCAAGAAGAGTTGATGTTCTGGATTTTCGGGCATTTTTTTCTGGAATCCTCGTGGATTAATTTAGCAGGAATGGATGTTGAACAGCAGGGATAGGATTGGGTCTATAAACTCAAAAAGCATGATTACCAAGAGGGGTATGCCAAAGGGCTTAAGATCCAAGAAAAACTGTCTATTAGAGTTTAGAACTGAGGGTAACCAGCCCTGCCAGACGGTGACGGCACCACAAGGCAGCTTGTCATTGGTGGAGCCAGTGCCTTCCAGCAAGCTGCATCTCAGGCCTCAGAGGGAGCTGTAAGGGGTTGTGGTGGGGGATGTAATTGGAATTCAGCCAGGAGTCAGGTACAATTAGTTTGTAAATAATGTGAATAAGCTTGAAAAGATCATTTTTCCCAAGATGGCTCAGTTTAAAGTTCTCTCTTCACAATAAACTCCATCACAAATACAAAAGAGCCTCAACACCCAAATAAGAATGGAATGATATAAGTCACAGGGCCAAATTTCGGGAGGTGGCTAACTCTGGATGCTTTTTACCCTTTTTTCTCTAGAACTGTAAGGTGGGGAAGAGGGAGAAGCGTGTATTACTTGCCTCTAAAGAGTGGCCCCTACCCTTGCGCGGGGTAGGGGGAGGAGATCTGAGAACTATTTGGGCTGAAGTTAGTTTACAAAACCAAAGTCACAAGGCATGGGTAACAAGTTGTATATAATGACACAGACACAAATGAAGAAAGAATACATTCATTCTTTCTGCGTGTGGGGTTGATGGGAAAGTCCATTCGCCCCACATCCAGATGGGCTCCAAGGAGCAAGTGTTGCCAGGCGAGAGTGGGGAAAGGGTTTCCAGCAGAGCCATCAGCCGTGCTTCGGGGTGTGAGTGCAGG
Organism: Mesoplodon densirostris; assembly: GCF_025265405.1. NCBI lineage: Eukaryota > Metazoa > Chordata > Mammalia > Artiodactyla > Ziphiidae > Mesoplodon > Mesoplodon densirostris. Next base: position 170,931,791 of record NC_082662.1, read on the forward strand.
CCTGCTCTGCAGACGGGCGGGATTGGAGGTGAGAGATGGGTGTGGTGGGAGGTGGAGTCTCAGGGGTGGGAAAGAACTGGAGATATTGGGCACTTTCCCTTTGAAATCCCAGCACGTGCCACACCAGACTCCGTGGTTTCTGGAGAGGTTCAGAGGTCCTCATGAGAGAAAGAGAGAAATTGATTCTGATTTTAAAAAAGAAGAAAAAGGCCTTAAGGTTCTAGGACTGTGTGAAGTTTGCAGAAGATATAAAACTGTGTGACACAGTCCCTGCTTGCAGAGCCCACAGTGGTACCTGTGTTAACATTCTTCTGCATGTTTAGACCCTCTGTGGAAAATATAACCATTTCAAATGCCTTCTATCTGAACAGACTGGTGGTTGCCAAGGGGTAGGGGTTTGGGGAGGGATGGAGTGGGAGGCTGGGGTTAGCTGATGGAAGCTTTTATATATAAAATGGGTAAACAACAAGGTCCTACTGTATAGCACAGAGAACTGTATTCAGTACCCTATGATAAGCCATAATGGAAAAGTATGAAAAAATAATGTATGTATATATATATATATATATATATATATATATATATATATATGTATAACTGAAACACTTTGTTGTACAGCAGAAATTAACACAACATTGTAAATCAACTATACTTCAATTCTTTTGTATAAATTTATTTATTTATTTATTTATATTTCATTTTTGGCTGCGTTGGGTCTTCGTTGCTGCGTGTGGGTTTTCTCTAGTTGTGGCGAGCAGGGGCTACTCTTCGTTGCGGCACGTGGGCTTTTCATTGCGGTGGCTTCTCTTGTTGCAGAGCACGGGCTCTAGGCACGCAGGCTTCAGTAGTTGTGGCATGTGGGCTCAGTAGTTGTGGCTCACGGGCTCTAGAGCGCAGGCTCAGTAGTTGTGGTGCACGAGCTTAGTTGCTCCGCGGCATGTGGGATCTTCCCAGACCAGGGCTTGAACCCATGTCCCCTGCATTGGCAGGCAGATTCTTAACCACTGCGCCACCAGGGAAGTCCCTATACTTCAATTTTTAAAATATCAAGAACTAAATGAAACGAAAACGCCTTCTATCTAAATTGTTTTACATGTTCAGAGGAAAAGTAAAGAGTATCGGTCCCTTCAGGAAACAAGATGCCGCTCATCTCCTGGAGGACGTATTGCTGTGGTGATGTGGGTGTTGCTGGGATTCCGGCATACGCTGCCAGGCCATCGGGGATAGTGACCTGTGATACAGGAAAGAGTAAGTCCATTGGCCTAGCGCTTTCCTGAGTCTGTGCTATGAGAGAGTTAGTGGGAGACTGGGTCTCCCAGGGGTCACTGGGTGTTGTCGGGATGCCTGGGCTAACCTGACAGGATGCTTCCAGCCATAAGTAACAGAACAGCCACCTTAAAAGCAGCTCAAATAACAGGAGTTTCGTTGGTGTATGTTGGTGAGGGAGGGATGCACACCCAGGGGTGCGGGAACGGCTGAACACACCACGACCACCCCTGGACAGAGGAGTTTGGTATCAGTTATGGGTCACCTGTACTCACTGCTCAGGGGAGGATGCTGCACACCACGCACGCTGCACACCACGCACGCTGCACGGGGTCACAGTCAGGATCAGAGAGAACAGCGGGGGCTGGGCGGCGGGGGTTGGGGAGTGGTTAGTGATCCCAGTAGCGCAAGGAGTCCCACGGTTCGCGCAGCAGGACGTGACCGGCAGGGAAGTGACACCTGCCACTCGGGGACCAGCAGGGTGCTGGGCAGGGGAAACCGAGAGGTCCTCCTGAATCTCCTTATGCGCACGAGACACCCTCACCACACGCAGCTGGTTCCCGAGGACAGACTCCGGAGAGGAAATGTTGACTCAACAGATTTGCTCATGTACAGTATTCCTCCATATGCTCAAAGGACTTGTCTTTGCCAATGTGGGAGGAGAGAATATCGTGTTGCTCTTTTGATTAGGATATTGCATTAGTTAGAGCTCTCCAGGGAAATAGCGCCAATAGGATCTGTGTATATTCACATATATATCATAAGGAATATCATATAGCATATCTATATATGCATGTGGAATTGCTTATGTGATTGCAGAAGCTGCCAAGCCTCCAAATCTGCACTCAACAGGCTGGAGACCCGTGCCTGTTGTACAGTAGTCCCCCCTTATCTGCGGTTTCACTTTCCACGACTTCAGTTACCTATGATCAAGTGGGGTCCAAAAATATTAAATGGAAAATTCCAGAAATAAACAATTCATAAGTTGTGCACCGCTCTGAGTAGTGTGATGAGATCTCGAGACCTCCTGCTCTGTCCCTCTTGGGTGGCCCAACTGTCAACATCGTCTGCCTCTGTTACTCAGCACTCAGCCATTTGACATCATCATGGTTCAATGATCCAAGATCACCCAAAGCAGATGGTACCAGAAGGTCAGTGATAGCCTAACATTATGTCACAATGCCTACGGCATTCACCTCACTCCTTCTCATCAGGTAGGCTTTTTATCATCTCACATCATCACAAGAAGGGTGAGTACAGTACAATAAGATATTTTGAGAGAGAGTCCACATTTACTTAACTATTATTAATGTTTGTTTGTTTGTTTGTTTGTTTGCGATACACGGTCCTCTCACTGTTGTGGCCTCTCCCGTTGCAGAGCATGGGCTCCAGACGCGCAGGCTCAGCGGCCATGGCTCACGGGCCCAGCCACTCCACGGCACGTGGGATCCTCCCGGACCGGGGCACGAACCCGTGTCCCCTGCATCGGCAGGCGGACTCTCAACCACTGCGCCACCAGGGAAGCCCCTACAATGTATTTTTATAATTGTATTTTTTTTTTTTTTTTTGGCTGTGCCGAGTGGCTTGCAGGGATATTAGTTCCCTGATCAGGGGTTGAACCTGTGCCCTCAGAAATGAAAGTGTGGAGTCCTAACCACTGGACCGTCAGGGAATTCCCTATAATTTTTCTATTTTATTATTAGTTATAGCTGTTAATCTCTTACTGTGCCTAATTTATAAACTAAGCTTTATCAATAGGTATGTATGTAGAGGAAAAAACATAGTTATATGGGGCTTCCCTGGGGGCTTCCCTGGTGGTGCAGTGGTTGAGAATCTGCCTGCCAATGCAGGTTCGAGCCCTGGTCTGGGAAGATCCCACATGCCACAGAGCAACTGGGCCCATGAGCCACAACTGCTGAGCCTGCGTGTCTGGAGCCTGTGCTCCGCAACAGGGGAGGCCACGGCGGTGAGAGGCCCGCACACCGCAATGAAGAGTGGCCCCCGCTCACCGCAACTGGAGAGAGACCTTGCACAGAAACGAAGACCCAACGCAGCCAAAAATAAATAAATAAATAAATTTATTTTTAAAACCCCAAAAAACAAACATAGTTATAAACATAGTTCATTGGTATGACCTGCAGTTTCAGGCATCCACTGGACACCTTGGAATAAATCTCCAGTGGATAAGGCAGGATACTGTCGTTCTGGCCTGAAGGCAGGCAGGCTCCAGACCCAGGAAGCGCTGATGATTCAGGTCAAGTCTGAAGACAGGAAAAAGCTGATGTCCCAGCTCGAGAGCAGTCAGGCAGGAGTTCCCTCTTACCCTGCGGGCCTCAGCCTTTTTGTTCCATTGAGGCCATCAACTGATTGAGTCAGGACCACCCACACTGGGGAGGGCAATCTGCTTTACCCAGTCTACTGATTCAAATGTTAATCTCATTCAAAAACACCCTCATAGACACACCCAGAATAACATTTGACCACATGTCTGGGCACCCCATAACCCAGTCAACTCCAACATATAAAATTAACCGTCATAGATATGTCCTCTTGATCTTCCCTTGGCTGCCAAAGACCTAGCAGACACTCTGGAAACAGGACTTTTCTCCACTTAGGCCAGATCCAAACGCTTCCTCCTACGCTAAGAGTAAGGGAAACTTTATGCCCTTTCCCACCTGTGACCAGAAAGAGGTTTTGCCCCCATTTCATTGCCAATGGGAAGAAGTTGAATGCAAAGATCTGCTTCTGTATTCCATTTGTGATTCCCCAGATCTTTCTAATTTACCGACCTGGGCCAGCCTGTCCTGGTGACCCCTGGGGGGTGCTCCACCAAGGAGACCCTGTCCTGGGAGTCTGTAGGCTCCTGGTGGGGACAGGGGGCATTGGTGAAAGGGGGACAACACCTAAACACAGTGAATGCACCCCATGCAATGTGGAGGGATATAAGGGGGGTGGTCAGGGGGAGGGTGTGACAACCTGGGGCCACTGTAGGCCTTAGGCGCAGGTGACGGCAGGGGGCTGTTGGAGAGCAGAGTTGGACTCAGCCCTATAATATTCTTGGATGTGGTGGGGCTCACGGGGTGGCGGGTATTGTGCTTCTCCATGGAGTGTTATTTCCATTCTTTCAAAGGCTTTGCATCACTCCCCGTTACACCATCCACGCGATTCCCATCAGACCCTCGCTCCCGTTCACACCTGCTCCCCGGCCACAGCATCCGCGGTTTGGGTCCGCATCCGGGTGAGAGGGGTTGCAGCGAACTACTGACAGTCTTGCAGGAAGGCAAGGTGAGGCGCCGGGATGGAGCCGCCAGGCCTGCCGGGGTCTTCCTGGCCCGTGGAGCTGGGTGGCGGCGCTCGGGCGACCCCTGGCGATCGCGTTCGACAGTGACACCTCCCCACCCAGCCCAAAGCGGGTGTGTAGCGCCCCCTTCCGGCCAACAGCCGTTATTTTATTTTCCTCGAATTTTGCCTTGGGATTGGGAAGTGCTGTTACTATTCCCATTTTACAGTTAAGAAAAGTGAGAAACAGAGAAATTAAGTAATTTATCCAAAGTGAGACTGACTGAGAAGGGATGTGAATCCGGGCATTTTGAATGCAGCATCTGCGTTAAGACCAAGATAGCTAATATGACCTCAAGTTATGTCCACAAAAATGTGTGCACAGAGCCTTCCCCCAGGCCCAGCGAATCTGACCACTCCTGGGGGCTGTGTTGAGCCCTGGGTTTCCCACTTGCGGAAAGCCATCAGCGGCAAACTGCAACACGGCCAGGTTGAATGGCCAGAATGGTGAGAGGACTCAAAGTCCAGTCATGTGAGGAAAGATGGAAAGAATGGGGGGTTTCAGCCCAGAGAAGGGACTTAGGGAACACGAGGGGACTCCACACACCCAAAGGGCTGCGTGGGGAGGAGGGTCGGGGCGCGCCGGGGTTCCACGGTGGGGACCGTGGACAGACCGATTTCTGCCGTCCAGAGCCTTCTGCCAGCCTGGCTGCCTCCAAAGGAAGGAAGTGCCCAGCGAGGTGGACACGGCCTCTCACTGACCCTTGCCGGCCGGGGTGGAGGGATGTGGACAGACGTGAGGGGCCCGTCAGGGCGCTTACAGCTTCTCGGGGGATGCAGGGCAGTGGGCGTTAGCAAAAGGGCAGGAGGCCCGGCCAGCGCTGGGGAGGGCTGGAGGCCATCTGCTCTCTTCTATGGGGGTGCGGGGTGGCTCACGAGGTCCGGGGGCTTCGGGGGTGGACGCACCGCAGGGCCTTGCTCCGTCGGGGCACAAGACACGTCTTACTCGCCAGCCTCTGACAGGCCGAGCTCCCTGCACCTGGGGCGTGGGCGCTGCACGGGGACCGGGGGGGCGGGTCATCCTGCCCCTCGCCAGGGGTGAACCCGAGGCACAGATACTGCCCCGTGAAGTGGAAACTGAGGCAGAGGGTGTAGAAGAGGTGCCGCGGGTGAGGTTCTTCAGGAGGCCAGCACTGAGCCAGAGTTAGGGGCGCAAGAGATTTACCGGGGAGCAGCACCAGCGGAGAAAATGGGTAGGAAGAGCTGGCAAAGTGCCACTCGGATCTGCTACACTCGTCTCCGCAGCCCAGTGGATGCTGGGAGCCCATCAGAGGAGCCAGCGGAGGACGGAAATGGCCAGGCCCACGTGCCCTCACCTCACTCAGTCACTGGCTGAAGGGGCTGAGAGGAAGGTGACCTTGACCTTGACTCAAAATCTGAGGCTGACCCCGTCCTCAGGGTAGCCATCAGCTCACCACCCTCCTTGCTGCTCCTTCTGAGAGGCCCATCTGGGAGTCGCCTGACCCCCGCCAGTGGTGCAGGGTAGCGAGGGGGTGAGGAGGGTTGGTGGGGGGGGGGGCTGAAACCAGGTCTGGTGCCCCATAACCCAGGGCTTCCCCCTAGGGGCCACACTGCTACTGACCCAGCCTCCTGCGAGGCTCAGCCCCACCCGGAGAACAGGAGGTTCACTGCATGGCCCTCCCAGTTATCCAGTGAGGAGAGGTGGTCCCCCAACTCTCTGGACTCCCTGGACCCCCAATAAAGACTGGGGTTGACTTCTTAAGGCAGTCCCATCCCTCACAACTCACCTCTGCAAAGGTGGCTTGAATAGGAGCCTAAGCACAGCGTGTGTTCAGGCAAAGTTGGGAGTGTAAGTGGCCGGACAGAAAGGCCACCACCTTCTTCAGGGCGACAGTGTTGGACCCCAGCTTCTCACTCACTTCCAGCCCTGTCCTCTCCCCAGCCTGGCCGAGTGTGCTGGTCGCCTGCTGGCTCCGGGGTCTCTCTGCCCCCACTGGTGTCTGTCTACTCTTTCCTTTTATGCTAGCAATGATGGTGAGTCACAGCCTTGGGGTGCTGGGACCTCCCCTCAGGATGCCCAGCCCCTCCCACCAGGTGCAGAGCTCCAGACCCTCTCACCCTTCTGCTCTCATCCCCATTTTCCTCTGGCCCAGGGGTCCCCAGGCAGGTACAAGGTGACAGTCACTCAAAACTGGCATTCATCTCCCTAATACACAACAAATAAGCCAAGCATTCTCCTGTGTTAGTTGATAAGGGTTGCTGTAGCAAAATACCACAGTCTGGAGGGCTCAAAAGGAATTTATTTTTCACAGTTCTGCAGGCTGGAAGTCCAAGACCAAGGCTTGGCAGATTCAGTGTTTGGTGAGGGACTGCTTCCTGGTTCATAGATGACCATCTTCTCACTGTGTCCTCACTTGGCAGAAGGAGTGATGGAGCTCTCTGGGGCCTCTTTTATAAGGGCACTAATCCCATTCATGAGGGCTCCACCCTCATGACTTAATCACCTCCCAAAGGCCCCACCTCCTCATATCGTCACATTGGGGGTTAGGTTTCAACCCAGGGATTTTGAGGGGACACATTCAGTCCACAACAGCTCCACGTGATTCCTCACCCTTGAAACCCTGATGGGGTTGCTAGTGGTGGGGGTGGGCGTGTCTTCCCGGATTCTTCACTCCAGCCTCTCAAAGCTTTGACCTCTCAAGGTAGAACTTTAGAACAACCCAGGCAGTTAGAAAGTGTCCAGCCGGCTGCAAGGTGCAGAGATGGGAGAGGTCCTGGGGAGCAGCTGGGTAGGTGAGAACAGCCTGGTCTCCTCCCTGCCAGCTCCCTGATGCCAGCGCCTCCCCGCCGTTAGCTCTGGTGAGGCCTATTAGTAGCAGGCACCATCCACCTAGCCCCAAACCAGGAAGGATTCTTGGGGTTGGAGGCTGCCCTGTCAGGTACTGAGGCTCCCAGTTTTACGGAGACACGGAGTCCCAGAGCACGGGGGTGAGAGTTGTCTGAGGTCACCCAGCATTGGATATCTGCTCCAGAACTGGGAGCAGATCAAATTGCCCACCACCAAGTGGACTGCTCCCCAGCTTGCTGAATTATTTCCTTTCTCTGCTGCTTGGAGTAAGATGTTTATGTTTTATTGTAGGAAGTGCTGACACTTACTGAGCACCTACTGTGTACTTGCTGCTGTGCTGAGTGCTGGGAACACAAAGAGAAGTAAAACACAGTCCTTGCCACTGGTGAGTGTGTTGCCTCATTGAGGTTTGTCCTGAGAGCACAGACCAGCTCTGGACACCAGAAAGTCGATCTCCATGTTGCTTTATTTATGTGCCCAAAAGCCGTTTCCAACTCTGGCTGGTCTGAATTTCTTTCCTTCGGCTGTAAGACCAGTCTTATTCTTGGCTCCCAGTGAAGTGTTTGCAGCCACTGCCCAAGTTTCCCCAGCAAAACTTTTATACAAGCAGGCATGCTCCCCACGTGGAGGTTGGCCACCAGAGCTGAGACCCCAACCTGGGGGCCACCAAATGGCTTTCCTGAGCCAAGCCTGTTGCTCGGACAAAAGTTAAGGGATCCAAGAAGGCCAGGGTGATCTGAGGCTTCACCACAAACTTGTCCTGTGGAGACCCCCACCTGGGTGGATAGAGGGGTGGGAGGTGCCAGGGCAGAGATGGTAGAGTCAGCCCCGGACTCTGAGACCGGCACCCTGCATTAGTTTGCCAGGGCTGCCGTAACCAAGTGCCACAGACTGGGGAGCTTAACCAGCTGAAATGTATCATTTCACAGCTCTGGAGGCTTAAGAGTCCAAGATCAGGGAGTCAGCAGGTGGGTTCCTTCTGAGGGCTGGGAGGGAGAATCTGTCCCAGGTCTCTCTCCTTGGCTTGTACATGGCTGTCTTTTCCCTGTGTCTTCTTATGGTCTTGCTTCCCTACATGTCTGTGTCCAAAGTTCGCCTCATAAGGACACCATAATAATCTCGTTACCTCTTGATTACCTCTGTAAAGACCCTATCTCCAAATAAGGTCACATTCTGGGGCATTGGGGGTTAGGACATCAACATACCAACTGGCGGCGGGGCACAGTTCAACTCCTAACTCACCCCAACCACAGGTTGTCATGGTTACTGGTATGCAGGTCAGGGAGCTCATTGTCTATTTCTGAGCCTGCCCTGTGGTGTCTGTTTCCTATGGCAGGGGCTCCCTGTCCCTTTGGGGCTCAGAGCAGGATGCCCCAAGATGTATCGCAGTGGCATATTGATTATCTGAATTAAAGTTATTTGAGAAACAGCCAGTGGGGAAAAAATGACACAGAAAAACACTCTGACTCCCCTCTTTCCCAGTGAAAGTGGTAAATAAATCTCCCATGTGAAGGTATCCTCCCTATACGGAAAGGATAGAAAGCATCCTTATCACCAGAGTCAGGGAATTCAAGGCTAAGAAAGCTGTATAAACAAACTTTGTTACTTCTTCATTAGTCTGCAGCCCCAAGCACTGCGGCCCTTTGTTAAAGCTTCACAAATAATTATTTCTTTGTCTAAAACTGATATATAAACATCCTGATTTGGTCACTTTGGGAGTCCCATTTCTGTAAGGCCTTTGTGCATACAAATTAAGTTGTTTTTCCTCCTGTTAATCTGTCTTGTATCAATTTCATTATTAGAGCAACCAAAAGAACCCATGGGGGATGGGGGGAAATCCCCCCTTCCTGACTCTTGCATGGAGCACTTACCTGAGTACAGTGTACCCAGGCCTGTCTAGAGAGTCCATTGCAGTGTGTGATCACCTGGGGACTCAGGCAGAACACCTGAGCATTTGGGGCAGGAAGCAGGGCCAAGGAGGAGAATATGGGAGAAGAAAGCACTTAGGTTTAATTCCTAGCCTGGAAGTTCCTACACACTCCTCTTCAGATATGCAGGATGGCCCCAGAAGAGGATTTGCCTTCTTTTTAGGGCAGGGCTGTGCAGGAGTGGCAGCTGCAGCCTGTTTGCTGCTCCTGGAAACTTCAACTACCAAACGGCCCTACTCTCAGGGGGTTGCGGGTGCAGAGTTCTCCTGACTCAAGATTGGCGTATTTAGCAAATAAAAATACAGGATGCCCAGTTCAATTTCAGTTTTAGGTTCACAACAAATATTTTTTTAGTACAAGTATTTCCCAAGCATTGCAAATGGGAGGATTGCAAACGGGAGGTCAGGAAAGAACTCTCTGAGGGACATTCGGGAAGAGACCTGAATGACATGGAGGGAGAACTGTGCAGATCTGGGGCAATGGTAGAGGCAAGCAGGCGAAGCTGGGTTGAGGAACTGCACAAGGGCCGCTGTGGTATGTCTCAGATTTTAGTGCGAGCTGGTGAACATGCAGATCCTGCGCCCTGCCTCTCATTTAGTAGGTGTAGGCAGGAACAGGGCTCCCTCCCCCTTTTTTTTTTTTTTTTGCGGTACGCGGGCCTCTCACCGTTGCGGTCTCTCCCGCTGCGGAGCACAGGCTCCAAGGCCATGGCTCACGGGCCCAGCCGCTCCGCGGCATGTGGGATCTTCCCGGACCGGGGCACGAACCCGTGTCCCCTGCATCGGCAGGCGGATTCCCAACCACTGCGCCACCAGGGAAGCCCGAAGCCCCCACGGCTCCCTTTTAAACAAGCCCTCCTGGAGTCTGTCTGTCTCCCTCCCCCTCCTTGCATTTCCTGCACACAGTCCAGGGGGTTCAACTCAAGCTCTGGGGGTCAGAAGTGGGAAGCCCCCTCAGGGATCACATGGTGCAAGCCCCTCCGGCTCCTGGCGAAGGAACGGTCCCAGGGGTCTCTAAAGACCTCATCCACGGGGCTGAAGGGGAGCGCGTGGCTCTTCCGTGCCTGGGCACACGCTCCCTGGTGACCAGAAAGCTCCTTATCCTTCCCTTCTCCAAGCAGGATGTCTGTCAATCGCGGGCCTGTGACCCTTCCCGAGAGGCCTGGGCCTCCAGCCCCCAGGGCCCCTGAGAGCCTCACGGGCCTCTCTGCCCGCACCTCCATTCAGGAGCCGCCTCGGCGAAAGGAAGCCAAGGGGTCAGAACTGCCCCCGCAGTGCGCCCCCATCACCTCCTGCCCCCGGAGGGCGGGGCGAGCCGCTTCTCCGCAGCCCCGCCCCGCCCTGGCCACACCCATCCTCTGTGGAAGGAAGCGCGTCCCCGCCCCACCCCCGCCCTCCCCCGCCCTCCCCCGCCCTCCCCGCAACCTGGAGACAGAGAACCGAGACAGGAAATGAGCTCAATAGCTCTAGCCACAGAAAGGGCGGCTCCCGCAGGCGGGCGCTGCAGGTGGATCCAAGTTCCCTAAGCGCGGAGACCTCACTGCGGCCCCCCACCCACCCCCGCTCCTCTCCTGTAGCGTCAGGACCTGGAGAGCTTGAACACACCACTTGGTCGGAAAGCCTTGCCCACAGTCCGTCTTTGCTGCACCAACGGGGCCAGCAGCCCCCCCTGCGCTTGCCAAGGCTGAGGTGAGGAAAAAACACCCCCAAGACCCTGGACGGGCCCCAGCTCTCAGCAGCTGCAGTGGCTCCAGGCCCGTCACTTCGTTGCTGGGTCTCCGTTTCCTCAGGGAGTTGTGGTGAGGCTGAGATGAAAACACGTGTGACGTGTCGTGTAAACTGGTGGATGACAATAACCCGTCCGTCCGCCTTCTTCCTGCCTGTCCTCCCTGGTGCCTTGTCAAGATATCGGGAGGGGGCTAGCCAGGGGTAGAAGACGCATCTAGGGTGCTCATCCAGTTCATGATGCCCCTTGTTTCTCTGGAGAATATGTCCCTCCATGTCCTGGCTGTGTGATCTTCGGCAAATGACTCAACTTCTCTGTGCCTCAATCAGACATTGGCTAAATGGGAGTAATATCATTAATACCTACCTCACGGGGTTGTCATGAGGATTAAACAACGCATGTAAAGTACTCCATTCTGTAAGTGCCTGGCACATAGTAAGTGCTCAACAGGAGTCAGCTCTGGGTATGCCCCACCCCTGGGGGAAAAGAAGCAGAGGCCAGCAAAGGGGCATGGCTGATTCTCGTTGGCGTGCCAGTGCCGGGACACTGTTCTGTACCTCCATCTTTAGGTCCCCGCTGCTTCCTCATCCTCTCTCCAGTGAATCACCTTTTTTTGGGTAAAAGTTAGGATCTCTGTTACTCCCGACTGAACCTTAACACTGGAATGTAAAAGAAACAACAAACATCATTTTCCTAAACTAAATTAATCTCACCTCAAGCTTGTATCTCCCTGAGGGGGATCGTCCACTTTTTATTTCTGGAGAACCCCTCCCCCCAACTCCATGGGCTCATCAGGAGTCCCGAGGATTTCAGGGGAATAGGAACACGAGAAGGGGCCTGGGCCACAGTCCGGGGGGGTCATCGCTGCCTCTCCTGTTCCTGAGCACTGCCTCCACCTCCAGAGGCTCCGAGATGTCCCCCACAGGGTCTTCCTGGGTGGCCACGGGCACGCACAGGGATCCCCCCTGCCCTGCTCTTGAGACTGGGGAGCTCTGTGGACTTGTGCAGGGCACCTGCCATGTCGCCTGGGCAGTCTGACCTTCCCACTGGAGGAGTCCAAGGCCTAGGCTCTGTCCCGGCCAGGCCTTGGGCAACCCAAGTGGATTTTCTTGGGCCTCAGCAGCCCCTGAAGCAACAACAATCAGTCGGCCTCTGTCCCCATCTCTCCTTTTTTCTGAGAGCCTGGCTGAGGAACGTGAGGCCTGTCTGTCTTTCCAGATTGAGGAAGTGAACATTCCTCCTGTTTCATTCCTCATGCGCAGACAGTTTATTTCACAGCCATCCTGCACACTTGCAGCCAAAGATGTGTGATCAAAGAACAAAGAGTGTGGCTCACCACCCAGTTCTACAAGGGTTAAGTCTTAACCCACTGCAGTCCCACCAACAGTGCACCCTGAGAGGAATTCAGGATAAAAAACAGGATGAGACACCCTGTGCTTTGGATAAATGGGCCCCTAGATGGTTAGATGTATATCTCAGGAAGAATTTCCATGACCCTATATTTTTGCATCTTCCCATACATAAGAAAGCACTAAAATCATTAACTTGAGATATCTGTTCTTTGTGACTAGCAGTAATCTTTTACCAAGATGTATGCTTGATTGCAAGTATTTCCTAGCCAAAAATCATATATAAACTGGCTTTTCCCCACTTTCTTCAGAGCAGTTTCCTCTGAGCTGCTGAGTGGCGTCTCCGGGCTATAGTCCTCAGCAGGACCCTGGATGAAACTTAAACTCACAACTCTTATGCTGTGTGTCTTTCTTTGAGTCAACAGATGTCTCAGAGGAGGCCACAGGGTTCAGGGGAAATGATGCTCAAGTCTTGGTTGGTCCAGACCACAACCCCGGGCCACAGCCCACCGTAGTCCTGCCTGCACCTCTGCATTGGCACTTGGACAGGAGGACCCCACCATGCCCACTTCGCTCACGCAGAAAAAGATGAGGCTTTATATTTCCTTCCCCGAGCCTGAGCTGATCAGGCATTGTCACATCCCCTTTTCACGATCCCACTTCCTGTCCCACCCGGGCCCACGTGCTAACCACCTGCACTAACCTGCATTATCTTCTTCACAACTTCTTCTGTCGGCTCTCAGGTCACCACCAAACACCTAGATTGCCCCTGGGACCAGCGCTCCTGCTTACAGAGGCAACTCGGATGACTCCTAAGCCTTCTTTCCCTGTTGTTCACAGCCCAGGCCTCCAGCCTGCTCTATTCAGGCTGTGCCTCTCCCTCCACCCATGGAGCCTCCTCCACTGGCCTCTGCTGGTCAAAGCCCAGAGCTGGCTCCTGGGGCCTGCAGCACAGGCAGCCTCAAGACCCACACCATCCCACCCCAGCCCACCCCGCCTTCCATCTCTGGTCATCTCCTCCCTGAGAATGCAGAATAGGCTTGCAGGCAAGAGCTATGGGTAAACACCTAGACAAGCCTCCTAGGTCCTGTCATTAAGAGGGAGAGAAAAAGGGAGCTGTTCGGAATTTTCAGATGTGAGCAAATCCCAAGAAGAATTCTTTATTTTTATTTATTTTTAAGCAATGGGTCAGTGAAGTCTTTCTTGCTGAGCAGAATTATATCCTCAGCATCTTTCTCAAGCCAGTGCTTCAGGCAGACGCCACTAATCGAAGGATTTTATTTGCCATTCCGGTAAAGCTAAGCCCCCTCACCCCTGACCACGTTAGCTCAGGTCGGCACCAGCTCTCATCAGGAGGGAACCACGGCCCCGTACCCACTTCCTGCCTGTAGCCTCACTCACTCCATCGCTGCCCACCCTGCGGCCGGCAAGGTCTCATCCTCCTGTTCATCCTTGTTCCGTGGTGAAACGAAACTGTCTCTGCAGAGGGTCAAGTACATTTTCAGGCCATACGGTGGACTCCGCTATCCTAGCCTAGGTGGGGCTGTGTTCCAATAAAACATTATTTACAAAAACAGGCGGCAGGCTGGATTCGATCTGTGGGCTGCGGTTTGCCAGCCCTGATCTACAGAAGATGTGGACAGCTCGGCATGTCCTAAGAGACCTCTCCAGGTGTGGCTCCTTTCTCCCTCTTCACTTCCCCCTCCTACACCCCTCTGCCGCCCCCCTCCCACTCACCGCCAATTCCACATTGCTTCAGGTGCCCCCAAGGCATTCTGTTCCCACTGTGTCTTTGTTTATTTTTTAATAAATTTATTTATTTTATTTATTTATTTTTGGCTGCGTTGGGTCTTTGTTGCTGTGCGCTGGCTTTCTCTAGTTGTGGCGAGCGGGGGCTACTCTTCGTTGTGGTGCGCGGGCTTCTCATTGCGGTGGCTTCTCTTGTCGCGGAGCACAGGCTCTAGGTACGCGGGCTTCAGTCTTTGTGGCACGTAGGCTCAGTAGTTGTGGCTGGCGGGCTTAGCTGCTCCGCGGTATGTGGGATCTTCCTGGACCAGGGCTCGAACTCATGTCCCCTGCATTGGCAGGTGGATTCTTAACCACTGCGCCACCAGGGAAGTCCCCCACTGTGTCTTTGCATGTGATGATTCCTCATCCTGGGTGCCTGGGCTCCACCCTTTCTCCACCCGAGAATCTCCCACCTGTCCCTCTAGATTCAGCATCACCCCTCCCAGGGCCTTTCTGTGCACACCCACCCCCAGCTGCTCACCTTTCTGGCTTCATTCAGCCTGACCTCTGACAACACCAGCCCTTCCCTCGTCTTCCTTTGGATTCCATCTTGCCCTGCTTTCTCGGTTTCCTCCTGCTTCCCCGGCTGCCCCTCCTCCGTCTCCTTCAGCTCTGCCCGTCTCACCACTGGTGTTCCTCGCTGCCCCTCTCCAGCCCTCCCCACTCTCTCGCCCTGGGAGATCTCCTCCCCATGGCCTCCTGGATGCTGACGCTCCCAGATCCGTGCCTCCAGCTGGACCTCTGTGGAGCATGAGGCTCTGGACTCCGGCCGACTCCACACCCAAAAGTCGCATCAGCTGAGCGTGTCCACGCCTCAGCTCATCGTCCCTCTTCCCGCATCCCTCTCTGTAAGGTAGCATCTCAGGTGCACGTGGTTTTGGAGCATACTTCCAGTTCACAACAACCCCCTTAATCACAGCCACCTGTCCACCTCCAGCCATGTTACCCCCTCCCCTCCCTTGGTGCCAGGTCACTTCCTGTGGTTCAGCAGGACACTTCCGCCCAGGTGAGCACGAGCCAGCTGGCCGTTCAGTCTCTTCCCTGGGAATTTGGAACCAGGTGGTGCTGGTGTTTCTTCAGGTGAATTGGCCTATTCTCCATGGGTGGGAGAGGCACTTTCCACCAGCCTGGGGCCTGGAGAAGCAGCGGGAGTTGGTCTGAGGAGAGCTGTGCAGGCAGGATCAAAGGTGAGAAGGCTGAGGCCGAGGCCGAGGCTGGAACGTGCGGTGGCTGGGCAGGGGTCATGCGCCCATTGTACAGATGCTGAAGGAAGAGTCCAAGGGAAGAACGATGTGGTCCCCAGGTCAGTAATCCAGGCTTTTCGGCCTTGACCCTCCTTCCCTCAAGTTCGTCCGGTGCCCCTGAGCTTTTGCTCTCTGCAAGCAGGAGGGTCCCCTGAATCATCTGAAAGCCCGTCATGCTTTGGGTGGCTGGACCCCCCTGCCTCTCTGCAGCTGTGCCCCTCTGCTGCTCCTGCCTCTTCCCCAGTGCACTCCTGACAAAGGGGCTGAGAGCAGGGAGGGCAGGACCGACCTGCTGAGTCCGGGCTGGTTTAGGCCCAGGTCATTCTTTATCTTGGTTTTCACAGAACAAAGCTGTGCTGTTCCTCCCAGCAGCAGGGGTCCTGGGGTGAGGAGGGGCACGTACTCCTCCCGCTGGCTCTGGCTTTTGTGTTCTCTCCTAGCCTGGTCTGGGAGCCCAGCAGGCCCAAGACGCTGCAACCTGGACCGGCATAGCCAGCAGGGACTGGGGAGGGCCTCATAGTCCCAGCAGAGTAGCAGAATGTTTGCCAGAGATCTCCAACAGGCCATCTGCTTCCAGAGAGCAGAGTACAGGGTCTTGACAGAGGCAGCCAGCCGGGGCGATGGAGCCACAGAGGGCTGTCCTAAGGGAGTTCCTTTTTTAAAGGTTTGTTTTATCTGTCGTTGGCTCATTTGGGTTTGAATGTGTTTGAAAGCAGCCCCTCTAGGCCTGGCCAGCTGCTGCCGTGCCCTGCACCTGCCCTCCAGACCCTGGCGGACATCCTCAGACAGAGAAGGGATGAGGGACAAACAGTGGATGGGGGCAAGGGGGAAGGGGAAGGTTGTGGGTCCTCCAGGTCCTTCAAAAGCAATCCATCCCTCTGGGTTAGCTCTGGCGGGGGCAGGAAGCCCCCGACGCTGTTCCCCCTCAAAACACTCAAGGGCAGCTGGAGGGGAGAGAAGTGCCTCAAAGGAAAAGTGCAAGTACCTCCCTAGCTGGGCCATTGCAGTGGCCATGGTTCACAGCAGGGCCTTGAAGACCCCCGCTGGGAGAGATGACCCACACTCTCTGTCACTTTTACCCTGTAGATGCTGATTAGCAATTCAACCCTGGAAAGTTTTGCTTCTTCATTTTAATTTAATCATATTTTATTTATTGATATTTATTTATTTTTGGCCGCGCTGCGCGGCATGTGGGATCTCAGTTCCCTGACCAGGGATCGAACCCGTGCCCCCTGCAGTGGAAGCGTGGAGTCTTAGCCGCAGGAAAGTCCCAGGTTTTGCTTCTTGGGCTAAAAAAAGCAACAGGGGGGAGCCCTCATTGGGGTAATTGTGAGAAGTAAACCCCATTTTCACCTGAAAGCACTGGTGGGGAGAGCTGCTCCCAGGTGGGTGGGTCATTCAGTCATTCAGCAAGTGTTTATGTAGAGGCCGTGACGTGAAAGGGTCCTGAAGGATAGGTAGTGTCCTATGTGGAGTGTTTGGACGTGGCGGCATAGGAGAGGATCTTGCAGAGGTTAAGGGCAGGTGGGGGATGATTGGTGGCAGCTGGCTAGCCATTTTGGCTGTGGTTGCTGCTTTTATGTGAGATCAGATTTTCCTCAAGCATGACAAACAAGAAAGAGTAGTGGCACAGGCTGACTTTCTGAGCAGAATGCAAATTTTGGTCAAAGCCCATTACAACCCAATTTTGTATCAAAATAAACATACTCTATAGTTCAAAAAACCCTCAAACCGGGCTTCCCTGGTGGCGCAGTGGTTGAGAGTCCGCCTGCCGATGCAGGGGACACGTGTTCGTGCCCCGGTCCGGGAAGATCCCACAAGCCGCGGAGCGGCTGGGCCCGTGAGCCATGGCCGCTGAGACTGCACGTCCAGAGCCTGTGCTCCGCAACGGGAGAGGCCACAGCAGTGAGAGGCCCGCGTACCGCAAAAAAAAACCCCAAAACCCTCAAACCTCAGCTAACCATTCTATATTGTTGAAACCCTGAATATGCTCCCAAAGCAGTAAAACACAAACCCTCGCTGTTCCTTGCTCTTGGTTGAGAGACCGTGGTCATCTGCATCCTTCCGTGAGCATTTGCATTCTTCGATGCAGGAAGGGCCGCCCAGGAGCCTCCAGATCACACACACCCACCAGGGCTCAGCTGGTGTCCGGAGGCTCCCAGGACTGGAGGATTAGACAGTCTCTCTCCTGCTCTCCCTACCAGGTGCCGGTAGAAGGACTATCTTCAGTGGTTCTCACATAGGTCTGCGCTCCCGGTCTCCTAACCTCACCCTCACTCACTCCTCCCCCGACTGTGCTCGTCCCTCCTCTGACTCCCAGTGGCTGCCTGTCCTCAGCCCGCCTCAGGGCTGACACCTCCAGCCTCCCCTTCTGGGTGCCCAGGGCTTAGTCCCCGTGAGCCTTTCCTTTTGCTTCCTGACTGTCCCCACCTCCTTCTCTGGCCGCTCTTCCTCTGCCTCCTGCCCTAAGTATCAGGAACCTCAGGTCTCCATCATTGTTTCTCTCCTCTCCCCCTCTTCCGACTAGACTCTTACGCGCTCTCATTCACTCCCGGGGAGAACAAATATATTCGGTGGTGTGGAAACCTGTCATCTCCTGGCCTCCTCTCTCAAGCTCCTGTTCCATTAACCCGTTGTTACATGGAATATCTACTGGATATCCCAGGGGCATCTCAAATTCATCATGTCCCAGGCTAAACGTGTCCCCTTCCCCCCAAATCCTTGCCCCTCCGTCAGTATTCTCTTTTTTTTTGAAAAACTGTATATAGTTTATATATAATTTGGTTTAAATATTAATTTTATATAGGACCCCTTGTTCCAAGTGTGCAATGCTCTAGCTTGTCCCGGTTTGGTCCTAATATATAGGTAATTCAAACTTTCTCTGCCACCTGATATGTGCCTGGTGATTCCCACAGTATTTCTCCCTTCCTCCCTCCCTCCCTCCCTTTCTTTCTTTACTGGGGTATAGTTGTTTTACAATGTTGTGTGAGTTTCTACTGTACAGCGAAGTACAGTTCCCTGTGCTATACAGCAGGTTCTCGTTAGTTATCTATTTTATACATAGTAGTGTATATATGTCAGTCCCAATCTCCCGATTCATCCCAAACCCCCTTTCTCCCCTTGGTGTTCAAACGTTTGTTCTCTACGTTTGTGTCTCAGTTTCTGCCTTGCAAACCGGTTCATCTCTCAGAGACGTCCCCTCCTCCAGCTAACCCACCCAGAAGCCCGGGGGTTAGAGGAATGAGGCTTCAGAGTCGAACCACTTGGTGCAAATTCCAGTTCCACCACATCCTGTGTTAGCCTGGCAAATTCCTGAATCCCTCTGTGCCTCAGTTTCCCAGAATAAAAACAGCCCTTCTTAGAGAGTTACAGTGAGGAACAAAGGAGATGTTCCATGGGTCGCGGCCATACAGAAGGCGCTCAATAAATACGAGCTGTTATCAGCTCCCTTCCAACGAGAACGACAACAATACACACACACACACACACACAACCCTGTGGGCTCTAGCTCGTCTCCACATTCAGGCCCCTGTTCTCCACCCTCATGACCACAGCCTTGACTCAGACCTTCATTATTTCTGCCCTGAACTGCTGCAATAGACTCTCTCACCCTCCATGTTCCCTCTACGCCAGTCCAGCTGGAAATTCCTTTTTTAAAAAAAAATATATAACAGCTTTATTGAGATATAATTGACATACCACATAATTCATTCGTTTAAAATGTATATTCAGTGGTTTTTAGTATATTCACAGAGTTGTGCAAACATCTCCACAACCATTTTTAGACCATTTTCAGGGCCCCAAAAAGAAACGACCCTGAGCCCATTAACAGGCCCACTTCTTCCTCCACCCCCAGCCCTAGGCAACCACTAATCTCCTTGCTGTTGCTATAGATTTCCCTATTCTGGACATTGCATATGAATGGAATCATACCATATGTGGTCTTTTGTGACTGACTTCTTTCACTTAGTGTGATCTTTTCAAGGTTCATCCATGTAGCAGGTTATTATTCCTTTTCATGGCCAAATAATATTCCATGGTATGGGTGTGGCACATTTTGTTTATCCATTCACTGGATGATGAATTGAACAACAAAGAATTGTTTCCACCTTTTGGCTATGACAAATAATGCTGCTATGAAATTTGTATACTGTTTTTGTGTGGACATATGTTTTTATTTCCCTATATACCTGGAGGTCATACTTTATGTTTAAATTTTTGAGGAACTGCCAAACTATTTTCCAAAGTGGCTATACCATTCTATAATCCTCTCAGCCAACCTCGGGCGTGGTCTTCCTGTCAGGGTGTCCTAAGCTGACTTGAGCCACATCTTCTTCCAAAAATGAGTATTTTAATTTTAGTTGTGTTCTTGTTATCGTCTCCGGCTTGTACATGTTTTCATGATGTAAATTGTTTTATTATGACTCACCAAGGAGTGGGGGGGTTCTTCACTCTCCCACTAGAATGCACACTCCCTGAGGGTGGGGGTGCTCTGTTTGTTCCCATCTGTTTCCAGTGCCCAAAACAAGTTCTCAGTAAATATATGTTGACTCAACTGACAGTGCTCCATCAACTGCTACTAAATCTATAGTTACTGACCCTGATTCCCAGCAACTGTTAAAATAAAGAGACACCCCTTTGTATGATGGAGCATTGCTGACTTGTGATGGGTGTTCTGTTTGGTCCAAACTTTAGACTGTGTGGCACATTTCTAAGAGTGCCGGATTGGGTAACTGCTTTTCCTGTGAAGTCCTGTGTTCTTTTATGCACAATATATAGCTTTAATGAGAGTGAACATTTGTTTGGAGGATTTGCTATATGTCAGGAGCTGTGCCGAGCGCTTAATGCATTACCCCATTTTACCTTTATAACAAGCCTTATGGGGTAAGTACTATCATTATCCCCATTTTACAGCTGAGGAAATGAGGCACTGACCTTCCCAAGATCACATGCCTGCCAGGTGAGAAGCTGGGAGTCCCAGTTCAGGAAATATGTCTCTGAAACTGATGCTCTTGATCACTGTGCTATGCCCCTCCCCCAAATAAATACCTGGCCATTAGATTTTGCAGGGAAAATGCATCCAAACACACATTCTCCTAAGCAGCTGAATTTTGAAGTGTTTTTCCCCCCATTTTTTAATTGTGGTAAAATATAAATAAAATTTACCATTTTAAGGGACTTCCCTGGCGGTCCAGTGGTTAGGACTCCGCGCTTTCCCTACTGGGGGCGCGGGTTCAATCCCTGGCTTGGGAACTAAGATCCCACAACCCCGTGCAGTGCAGCCAAAAAAAAAATTTTACCGTTTTAACCATTTTAAGTGTACAGTTCAATGGCATTAAGTATATTGATGTTGCTATGCAACCATCATAATCATCGTCCGTCTCCAGAACATTTCATCTCAAACTGAAACTGCACACTCACTAAACAACTCCCCATTCCCCCCTCCGCTGGCGTCTGGCAACCTCCATTCTACCTTCTGACTCTATGAATTTGACTAGACCCCTCGTATAAGTGGAATCACACAGTAGTTGTCCTTTTGTGACTGGCAATATTTCACTTGACCTAATATTCTCAAGGTTCGTGCATGTTGAAGCATGTGTCAGAATTTCCTTCCTTTTTAAGGCTGAATCCTATTCCACTGTATGTATAGACCACATTTTGTTCACCCATCCATCTGTCCAGGGACAGTGGTTGCTTCCATGTTTCAGCTGTTGGGAATAATGCTGCTGTGAACATGGGAAACATGCTGTGAAGCATGTTTTTATTAAATCGATCAAGGAAATCAAGGCCTCAGTGGGGGGTCCCGAGGGCCGAGCTGCTGGGGGGGAAGTGCTCTCACCTCACCTCACCTTGCCCCCTGGCTCCTCTGCCATCCACCACTGCCCTTGACCATCCCTTTAGGCATCTGCCTGTCCGTCTGGCTGTGAGGACATATGCTGGGTTTTACTGTCTTATTCCACTGCTTTACTGTCTCTTCCTGGCACCTGAAAGCCCCCGTTCCCCCCAAATCCAGGCAGCAGGGACCCTAAGAGCAGCACAGGATCTGGGGGCTCCGTGCTGAGAGGTACCTGCTCCGGGGCTTCTGAGTGGCTGCTGCTTTAGGCTGCTGGGGCGGCTGGCCCAGCCCTCCTCATCCCCAAGGGGGCGCCACTCAGGGAAGAGGAAGAGGTCCACTTACCCCTGGTCCTCCATCCAAGCCACCCCTGTTTCCTTTCCTGGCCTCCGTTTTTGTCTTCTCCTCTCCCCAGAGCATGTCTGACAAGTGGGGACAAAGCAAGGGGAGTTTGAAGATTTCTGACAGGCACAGTTCCTAGAAACTTTTTAAAAAATTTAAAATAAATGCTCCAGGAGGACTTCCCTGGGGGCGCAGTGGTTAAGAATCCACCTGCCAATGCAGGGGACTCAGGTTCGAGCTCTGGTCCGGGAAGATCCCACATGCTGCGGAGCAACTAAGCGTGTGTGCCACATCTACTGAGCCTGCGCTCTGGAGCCCACGAGCCACAACTACTGAAGCCCACGCCCCTAGAGCCCGTGCTCTGCAAAAAGAGAAGCCACCGCGATGAGAAGCCCATGCACCACAATGAAGAGTAGCCCCCGCTCGCTGCAACTAGAGAAACCCCGTGCAGAGCAACAAAGACCCAACACAGCCAAATAAATAAAATTAAAAAAAAAAAAAAGGTTCCAGGAGATACGGTTCTGCCCTAACAAAAGAGTCTCTCAAGTGCGGGTCTCCAAAAGGTCGCCAGGTTACATTACTCGGTGCTGGGTGAGGAAGTAACTGAATGGCAGGGGACTGGCTGCAAAGAGCCACCACTCCAGGAAGGGAGACTTTTCTTTCTCCACACTTGCTATTCAGAGGGCATCTTATTACACCACCACCGCATCTGTCCTTGTGAAGAAAGGACAGCAAGCTGCCTCACGCACCAGGGCAGTGTGTTCAGTCTTTCACTCCCTTAGCATTTGGGGAGCACCTGCTATGCCTTGTTCTAGGGTTGGGAAAACAGACAAACTCCCTGCCTTGCAGGAACGATTCTAGCTTGGAAAAACTGATGAATGGGGTGACACGGGCGGAAAGGGCTCTGGAGAAAAGGAAAGGAAGTATGGGGTGGTGGGGAGCTGTCATTTTCAACGGAGTGGTCAAGAAAGACCTCACTGGGAAAGTAACATTGGGGTAAGACCTGAAGAAGAGAGAGAGAGCACCCGGCAGTGCTGGAGGATGTTCAGGCAGAGAAGGCAGCATGTGCAAAGGCCCTGCGGTGGAAGCCAACAGCTAGGAAGCCAGAGTGGCTGGAGCTGAGTGGGTGGAGGGGGGGATGTCAGGGGATGAGGCCAGTGAAGGGTGTGGGCGTGGCCTTCTGCACCACTGTGAAAGAAGGGAAACCACCGGAAGGTCTGAAGCAGACCCATGACCTGTCCTCAAGTTTTAAGAAGAGAACATCAATTGGTGGCTGTGTGGCAAGCAGCCTTCAGGGCAAGGGCAGATGCAGGGGATCAGTTACAAGGCTGTTACAATAATTCAGGCAAGAGATGGTGGCAGTGAGGGCATGAGAAGTGGTCAGGTTCTGGATAGGCAGCATTTTGGAGGTAAAGCTAACAGGATTTCCTGACAGGTCAGATATTTCTATTTTAACACAGAATAGAAACAAATATACGAGCCCTGGATTCGCTTTCAACAAGCCTGGCTTATAGCTCTGACTGTGCCTCCAGCTAGCCATGAGACGAGGATAAGCAAATCAGCCCCTTAGATCCCAGCTCCCTTATTTGTAAAAAGGAAATGAGAAATATCTGCCCCTTTACCCGACAGGTTTTTTTGAGATGATCAAAAGAGAAACTGAGGGTGACCACTCCCTGAAAGCTACAGAGTGCCATGCTTCTGCCAAATAAAAAAACCTGATGATTTGTTTTAATGACAATTATATTTCTCTCCATCAGTGGAGTCTCTTACCTTGGGGAGGGGGTGCCAGAGGGATCAGCCCCCTCCCTCCGCCTCCCCTCTGAGTGCTGGTGTGCTGGGGTCGGGGACCTTCCCCTTCCTATAACCTACCAAAAGTGCCACGGACAACTCTGCAGGTTGTGCCCTGTCCAAGGGCTCCTGGGTGAGATGCAGTGGGTGCTGAAATCCAGCCTGTGTGTGCCCTGCTTCAGACCTTGTACCCTGATGGGGGGCTGCACCTGCCCCAGGAATGTTCCTTGTTTTGTTTTATTTTTTTTTCTCTTATTTGCACAAGACAGAGGACCAGGCAGCCCCAGCTGCCCCTAATTCAGCAGCTGAGGCAGAGAAGGGAAGATGCAGGTAGGGGATGACGTGGTGAGCTCATATTTTACAGTCTTACAGGAGAAAACATTCTCTGGGGAAATCTTTTTTTTTTAATGACTTTATTTCTTTAGTTTTGGTTGCATTGGGTCTTTGTTGCTGTGCGTGGGCTTTCTCTAGTTGCGGCAAGCAGGGGCTACCCTTCGTTGCGGTGTGCGGGCTTCTCCTTGCGGTGGCTTCTCTTGATGTGGGGCACCGGCTCTAGGCGCGTGGGCTCCAGTAGTTGTGGCGCACGGGCTTAGTTGTTCCACGGCATGTGGGATCTTCCTGGACCAGGGCTCGAACCCGTGTCCCCTGCATTGGCAAGTGGATTCTTAACCACTGTACCACCAGCGAAGCCCGGGAAGTCTTTTTAACTTGGATTGATGTGGGTTGCACAAGGCAAAATTGGGGCTCTGGAATCATTTGAATGCTAGAGAAGGAAAGGACAAAAAAGCAACTGAGGGATCCTACCACCGGCCCCTTTCAAAGTGGCGCCACTGTAGAGAAAAGATGGAAACTTGAGATTTAGGTGGATGTGTTACACTGCGCCCCACCCGATCGGTTGCTTAGGGTGCCGAGGGCCTGATCCCACCTTGTCCTGACCCCCTGCTTTGACCTCTCACCTTCTGACCCTGAAATTCAAGTGTGGCTCCCCTATGGCATGATCTGTGCCCATCCTCTGGTTTGGTTAGCAGCTGGCTGCTCTAGCAGGCAGGCCTGGTGTCCCAGCCTGTCCTCAGGCCATGGTGAGAGGGCTGCACATTTTCAAGGTCATTATCTCTCCTCCAGGTTCCCCAAATCAGGTGAGAACCAACTTTGGTAGAATGGGTTTTGTAATGTATTAGCGGATCAAGCTCTACTGGAAGTACCAGATCTATGCCTGCCCCTCCCCAAAAGGCACCAAGAAAGTAATTTCCTTTTTTTTTTTTTTTGCATAAGCCACTTTTTTTTTTCTCCTTGCAAATTACTGCAAAGGTCCTTACTGTGTAGACCACAGTTCAGAGAGGGCCGCTGCCCATAGCGGTGTAGCAGAGTGAGGTTATATGGGCCACTGTGACCTTCCCCTGACATAAAGCCGAAGGCTCTGACTGGGACCGTTGGTACAGCTGGAGTTGCACTGGCTAATGGCGAGCTATGCCTCAGGAGCTTGACCTGCCTTAGAGGGGACGGGCGGGTCAGACCCAGAGGCTGCCTCTTCAGATGACCTGGGCTCCTCCTGGACCATCAGCCTCCCCTGAGGCCTGGCCTGCACTTCCTGTCTCTCTCACTCTCTCTGTGCCCTCTGCCCTCTTCCCACCTTTTCTACATCTGCTGAAATCCTGCCCACCCCTCAAGGCCCATCTCGAACGCCGCCTGCTCCTGTCACCCCTGCTGCTCCTGTCACCTCTGCTGGCATGTCCCCAGCACAGGAGCCCTCTCACTGTGGTGGGGACAGCACTGCATAACAGGAGGGCCAGGCTCCCTTGAGGCAGGAGGGCTGAGGCCTGGCTCTGCAGCCTTCCAACTGTGTGAACCTGGGTACGTCGCTTTGACCTCTTTGAATCTGATTGTCCTCATCTGTAAAATGGGAACGACACTCTACCTTGAGAGTACAGACCTTGAAGAACCTGGATGCAAGGTCCCAGAGAGGCACTGAGACTCCTGAGAGAGGTAGGGTGCAGGCAGAGGGGCCCAAATCACTGCTCCCAGAGCCCTGTGCTCTAGCGTGGGATGCAGCTGCAGAATGACTCCTGCAGGCTCACCCTCCCCCAAAGTCCTCCACAGGGGCCTGGGGACAGCATGGAGGTGGGCCTAGGCAAGAAGGGTATCTGTGCCCTGAGCTACACACCCCCTGTGGTCGGGCACTTGCACCCCACATTTTCTCCTTTCTCCGAACCTCAGTCGAGAGGGCAGATTCCACAGGGACAAGGATGGATTCTTCCCCATCCTGTGAGCTTGACAGGTGAGCCCAGCCCAGTGGCATACAGGTGCCTCTTTAACTGGATTGAGAAAATGGAGTGTTTCCCCTCCCCATTAAAAAAAAAAAAAGAAAAAGAAAAGGTTGAATTAAGCAGAGCTCCAGGCAAATGCAGAGGATGAAAACAAGAAAGGTCACATTTGTTGTTCCTCAGATACAGCCCTGCAATCTCAGCTCTCCACCCTGTTGCGGGTTCCTTCACTCATTCAGCTTTACAGAAAGGGTGTTTCTAGAATTCCTAGTCTGAGGGAGGCTCCTGGGGCACAGAGTGAGGAGGGGCAGATCTGTTCTCAGGCTGCACAAACAGCGGGCACCCCAGGCAGGAGGCCTCAGACACCATAAGAAACAGCCAGACAGACGGAGGGGCTGGACCCCAGAGGCTGGCCAGATGCCAGACCCTGCGAGGGCTAACCCTGGCCTCCCCCACTAAAATGACTCTTCCTTTCCTCCCTAGGGTGGACAGACAAGCTGAAAACCAAGTGGGTTGAGCTTCCTTCTCCTTAAATCTCTGGCAGGGACAGGATGGAAGCTGGGGGCTGGGAAGGGAGGGAAGCCAAGGTCTGGCTGCAAACCTCTGATCACGGCGGCAGCGGGGGCCAGACCCTAGGGGGCAGGAGGGCAGTGCCCTTCACGTGTTTATCCCGCTGTCGAATAGCCGAATGCTCGGGTCCAAGTGCCAGAGGATGAGAGGCTTTTGAGAATGGAGAGCTGTGAGAAATCTCCGAGTCAGATTTACACCAGGACAATAAACTTCTGGGAGAATTGCAAGACCCTTAACCAGGACAGCTTTGCAAAAATCCCCCAAGCCTCGCATTCTCTGCGGTGTGCTTGGTTCAAGGTATAAATATCCACTGTGATTCAGTCAGATGAAGCAAAGAATAAATATTATTCTGGGCTAAAGGAATAAAAAGTCCAGAGGCTAATGACAGAGATGTGTCTAAGACGGCTGAATGTTTTCCTTGAACATTGTGGGTTTCCAAAGATCTCCTGATTCCAAAGAGATGCTTTTGGTCAATAAAATACTGAATAAAATGCATCATGTTCCCAGAACCAAGTCCAATTCCATTGGGAGGATAAACGAAATCAGACCACATGGTGATGCTTTGAATACTGGGAGGAAGGCCCTGTATAGTGGGTACTGTTCCGAATCTTTGGATGAGAAGGAACAGAAAGCAAGACTGACCAGCTGTGACTGCCCACCATTGCACCGTGGTGTGTGCTCAATTCCAGACCAGCCCCTAATCTGGGGAGGGAGGTCAAGGCCAGATCAGAGGGCAGCAGACGAGGGAGGGGCAGTGGAGATGCCTCACAGCCCCAGGGAGACCCTGGGTCCTGGGAGGGTAGGGATTAGTGTCTTCCTGGAGGCAGACTCAGTGGGGTAGTGTGGAAATGGGGTGACAAGGAAGGAAGGAAAAGGAGAGAAGGCCGAGAGAGGAAAGCGGCCTCTCCCTGTTCTAAATACCAAGTGCAGTAGGAATCCTTCCAAGTTCAGTCCCGGCCCCCTCCATTGAGGGGGCTGCTTGCAAGGATGCCCTCCCTCCCTCCCACCCACTGCTTGCTGAGCCTGACTTGGACGCCCCCCTCTGGGCCCCATTGTTTCTCCCACTGAGCTGTGGCCTGGCCCTAGCACAGTGCTTGCAAACCGCAGGTGCTCTGGAGGTGATGTCTCGAATGAGTGAACATCTGTCCGCTATCAATCTGCAAGATGCCTGAGGCCCTTTCTCCAGCGTCCTGAGGCGGGTGTGCCCTTTACTGCGGGCTCATGGTCCCAGGCACTGTACAGAAGGCCCTCCATGCAGTGCCTCAGGGGTGCCAACTATATCATTTTCTTTCTGGCAACAAAATTTTGGATCACTAGAAGTGTCTTTGAAATGCAACATTTTAATTACAGAATGAATACTGCCCCTGGGAAGGGGCCTTTGCCCAAACACTACAGGAACGACTTGGCAGGATGTCCTTCCAAGGGAAGCAGAGCCCAACCAGTGCCTGTGGCTGTGACAGACCTAATGTCCTGTCCAAACAGGAACCCAAAGAGGGGGAAGAGCAGAGGCCGCCTGAGACAGAAGCCCCCCAGCTCCCTAGCATGCCCCCCACCCCAGGAGGTCCCTTCCACCATACGCCAAAGGCTGGGAACTAGGGTCTCTGCAGACATAGTCCCCTCCACCTGTATCAAAATATTCCCTCCACTCTATGCAAAATGGCGCCGTCTTCCTGGAGCTTTAGGGCCGGTGTGTGTTGACATCAGTCAGCCGAGCCAGCAATGGCCTTCCCATGTGTCTCGGGCCCGGTCACACCCACAGCTCTTCTCTTTGTTCTCAGGAACCAAACAGAGCCAGGAGGGCCAAAGCTGGGAGGGGGCTTCCGGAAACATCCGGCATGGCTGGACAGAGGTGAGCCGTGACCCTGGCTCGCTGCAGAGCTCTGTGTGGCCTTTGGAGGCCAGCCTGCCCCGAACCCCTGAGAACTCCACATCCTGGAGTTTTCCTGGGCTGACTCCCTGTCTTGGGAGCTGGGTATTTATATTCATATCCCAAATGCTAATTAAGATCAAACTGACTCTGCTGTTCACTCTGGGGGACCGCAGTCTGGACAGGTGACACAGCCTCTGCCAGTCCTCCAGGGGCACCAGCCTGCAAGGGCTTCTCTCGGGGAACCGCCAACATCATAGTCCACCTTGGGGGTGTGCTTGGAAATTAGTTAAAGGTGTCTAATCTTTAAGAATGATGAGAAACTTGGGAGGAACTATGTTGACAGCTGACACTCAGACGTTTCCTCAAATACGCATGGTAGAACCACTCCCAGTCTTGCTTTTCCAGTCTTATTTACCTGCTGAGCCAGGGGTAGCAGGTGGCAGAGAGCTGCAGGGAGGCTGTTTTTTCTCCCCCTTGATGGGTCCCCCAAACCTTGGGAGCCAGTGAGGTTCACACCACCTGTGCCCTCAGGATGCCTTTGATGTGACTGTCAGAGAGTATGTCTTCTTGTGGCTCCATCAGGATGTCCCATTTCATGAAACTTCAGTATTTCTATCCTTAAATGGCATATCCTCACTGAAACTCTGTGGTCTCTTCTCAAGCAATTTTCCAGTAAAAAGTTTTCCTGGCTAGCCTGTAAGCAGTATTTTCTAGCATTTGTGTTAGCACTGATCCAGGTGGCAATTTTTGACCATCTGTGAGACTACCTGGCAGGTTTTCAAGATCAAGCAAATCCACAGGCTTAAACAGGCAGGTTGGCTCAAGCCACTGAAATGCCCTGAGACACGGGGTGGGGAGGGACAGGGCACCCATGTCTCCTCCATCTCCTGTCACCACTGACCCATGTGCTTCTCACTCAAGTCAAACCATAAGGAGGGCTGTTAATTTTTAGAGAAAATCAAACTATTTTTTAAAAAATCAAATTGCATTCTTGTAAACACTCTTCTGACTCTCCCATTCTGATGGGACAGGGTTACACTTTGGGGACTCTTTATCAGGTGCCAGGACCTGGGTGCTTCTCTGGAGGACAAGACTCGCTCCCCTCCTAAGCTTCCAACAGTAAAGGCTCCAGTTCATTGCCGACTCTGACCCATCACCTTCCTCTAAGATAAGCTTCCGGGTTTTCACGTTGCAACACACACCAAACCGCAGAGGTTATGACTTCTCTGTGTTTCTCCTCTCGTGAACCACCAGGCAGGGCAACAAGCCCTGCCCACTTCCTGTTCACGTGTTGGGTTTGCAAAGACCTTTTATTCCATGAAATGAAGTCAAAAGCAAACCCTGAACAATAGCCAGGGGACTCTGTGAGGTGGACACCCCAGCCTGGTCACCGACTCAGAATTGCCTTATCTTCAGAACAAACTGCAATTACTTATGTAACAAATCCCAGCCAATCTCATAAACTGCAGCCTTTAGGAATGAAATATGGATTAACTCTACTCTTATGCATAAAGATGTTGATCTTCTATCTCTTGTATTTCTTTTTTTCCCTTAGTGGTGTAGCTGAGGCTCCCAGGGGAGGTGTAAAAGAAAGAGCTTCTGATAGAAGCAGATATGAAGAGTTTGGAGACTGGGTTTTTGTGACATCAAATAGCCCTGCAGGGGGCTGTTTTTTTGTTGTTACAAAGAGCACAGCCTAAAAAGACAGCTGCGCAAACAGCAAGCAACTGATTGGGTGTGTTCACCACCCTGTGCACAGCCCTGGTTGCCAGCAAAGGGGATGGATAATGAGGTCACATGACAAGTCCTAGCTTTCCTGGTGCCTACAGTTCATGAGCCAACACCCACATCAAGCCACCACTCTCACTGGGTATATAATTACTGGTTCTGAGGGGGTGGGGCAGACTTACCACCAAGGACATCTTGTGCCCTGTCCCAACTCTCTGGGAACCAGCTGGGATTTCAGCTGCTCTTGGCTGGCCTCTCTTAGCCCCTTGTAGGTAACCATGAGCTCTGAGTCACTCTTGGTTTCTCTTCCCAGCTCTTCCCACTTACTCCTTGTGTCAACCTGGCAAGTCAGTCAGCCCTTTTTTTCAGTTTCTTCACCTGCAAAATGGGTATAATGTTCCCACCTCATTGGACTGTTGGAAGGATTAATAGAGCTATCTGCACACAAGATCCCGGCGCTTAGTGGAGTTTTATTTTTATTTATTTTTTATTTTTAAAAATAAATTTATTTATTTATTTGGCTGTGTTGGGTCTTCGTTGGGGTGCGCGCGTTTCTCACTGCGGTGGCTTCTTTTGTTGCGGAGCACAGGCTCTAGGCGCGTGGGCTCAGTAGCTGTGGTTCGTGGGGCTCTAGAGCGCAGGCTCAGTAGTTGTGATGCATGGGCTTAGCTGCTCCGTGGCATGTGGGATCTTTCCGGGCCAGGGCTTGAACCCGTGTCCCCTGCATTGGCAGGCGGATTCTTAACCACTGTGCCACCAGAGAAGCCCTGGAGTTTTAATAAGTGTTAGGAAGATCATACATCTTTGTATTCAGAGATATTGGCTGGCCTGCAGTGGGCTGCCGCATTACTGTGCGCAGGACAGAGGGCAGGTCCAAGCACTGGCCTAACTCTTCACATTTCCCTATTTTTTTCTCCCCTCCAGTATATCCTTTAAAATAATCATGCCAGGATATACAACCCCAACTCCCACTGCTGAACACTTCTGTGGTGTGGCCCTGCAAGCAGCCAGCAATCTGCCACCTCCCACCCCAGGTGAGGGTACAGCACGCTGAGGGACAGCGCCACTGCAGAGTGACTTGGGCAGATCCTGACTGTCAGGAAACTCTCCGGGCCAATAGGTCCACGTCACCATAGCAACCAACGTCACCCCTCCACGGTGGTACATTTTCTTCCTCTGTTCTTCTCATTCTTTCTTACCCTTTTTTCATCCGCCCAAGTGTTTTTGTTTGTTTTGTTTTCTTATCCATCCAACAAATCTTTATACCATGAGCCTATACCAAGGCTAGGACACAAAGACCACTAAAATGATGAAACGGTGCACATCTTCAGTTTGGAGTTAGAGGCCAGCACACACATCACACTCACTGACGTGCTGATACCAGTTACAAGGGGGGACATGCAGCATTAAGTCTTTGTTAGCCAAGACATGCCCTTCTGATGGCAGTGCTGGGCCTCATCCAGATGTGACGACAGCCCTCCCATCTATACTTGACAGCCCTCTCTGAGGGCTCTGGCCGGTCCAGGCAGGGCACTCTCTGCAGTGCTCCCCAAAACATTTTGATGGCCAGCCCTTTCCTCCTCCTTGGGACAAAGATGGTGCCTCCAGGCCCTGTCATGCTGGAGTGATTGTCATGTGAATCAAGCCTTTTTTGTTCTTCCTATTTAGAAACTTGAAACAAAACAAAGGGGGTCAGATACTGTTTTATTCTCTCTGAACTCCTTAGGTGCATGACGAACAGAGAAGTTTCCAGCGCCTTTGCTTTCGGTTTCATCTGTTCACTGCGATAAGGTTCTAGAAGGGCTCCTGAGCTGTGCATCACTTACCCGTGCCAGGAACCGCACAGACAATCCAGACTTCTGCCTTGAAAGTGAACCTGGCAGTCCATCAACTTCTAGCTACTTTTTAAACACCCTCTGCTCCGTCCTCTTGGTTTGTGGATTATAAATTGTTCTCTTCGTGGAAGAAGTAGAAGCAGAATTCTCCCCTGCCACAGCTGGCTGACGCAGAGCCAGGAGAGGGAGTTCGGGGGTGTCATTAGTTATTAATTAAGTGTATTCGGAATTTCTAACACTTGGCACATGGGCAACAGGAGAAAACATTGAAAGATGATCCAAATCTTACCAACAGGGAGAGAAACTCGTCATGAAACACTGCTGAGCTTGTGGCCAGGCAAAGCAAGTTCATGTCAACATGGGCTTCGATGGCCATGTGATTTTCAGGAGCCCCAAGTCGGATTGCCGAAGCTGGTATGTACCACGTCCCATGTCCTCCTCTCTCTACCCGAGGCGAGTGCTTTCCTTCTGGACCCAGATCATCAGTCCTCAGGGAACACCGACCTGTTGGTAAGCTCTTAAAGGCCCTGGTGTGAACTCAGTGAGTATTCCTTGCCAAATCCACGTAAAGGCAGAGGACGAGGTAGAGGCCTTGGTTTGTATGTGGTGGGCAAAGAGCATGCTCAAGTAATTTGAGAGACTTTCTTCATGGTCCCTGGCATTTTAGAATCACCTGGTGATTGCAAAATCACCAGCAATACAAGTATTTTGGGCAGGGGGAGGATATTTTTGGATTTGAGGTATTTCCAAACTCTAGGAAAGACATTTTTCCAATTTAGTTACTCTAAGCTGTTTTAGGGACGCCAAAGAACTTATCTGGTTATAAAGTAGTCAGTCCAGTGTCACTGCTCTCAGGGATTGGGTGATGATTTTCCAGCCCAAAGTGTTAATTCAGGGAACTGGAACCTCAGTCTCCTTCTTGTGGGAGGCTGTGTTCTGAACCATAGCTAGCTGGGTCCACTAACTTTTCCAGGCAGTCTAATTCCAGACTGCCATGTGGATCCTTGTTGGAAAGGCTTGTTCCTCAAAAGCAGTGAACTTGGGCTTCCCTGGTGGCGCAGTGGTTGAGAGTCCGCCTGCCGATGCAGGGGACACGGGTTCGTGCCCCGGTCCGGGAAGATCCCACATGCCGCGGAGCGGCCGGGCCCGTGAGCCATGGCCGCTGAGCCTGTGCGTCTGGAGCCTGTGCTCCGCAACGGGAGAGGCCACAGCAGTGAGAGGCCCGTGTACTGGGAAAAAAAAAAAAAGGCAGTGTACTTCATCCCCTTTCCTGCTATGAACTTATATCTCATTTAGATAAACATAAAAATTCCAGGCACTACTGGAATTTGTTGTAAAATTTGTTTTAAGTTTTGTCTTCAAATTTCTTCCATCATAACAGTTTCATACATATTTGCTGAATGAATGACTTAATAAATTAATGAATCAGAACTATTTAGTGATTGCTTATTGTTAAATTTAAACCTCACAACTGCGCTGTGAACGATGGGTATTATTTTCCCCATTTTATAGATAAACAGTCTGAAGATAATATTTAAGGGCCTGAGGTCTGAAGTGTAGGTGGAGAGGTGAGGATTCAAGTGCAGGTCTTCCAGTCTCTGAAATCCACATTCTCTGTGGGACTCCATCCTGCCAAATCAGTAATCCTCTGACTCTTTTAACCATGGGTTCTTGGAACAGAAAGGAAACCATCCTGCCTCTTAGCTATCATTTCCCTGTGTATATTCCAGAGGGTGATGTAGCTCTGGACTTTAAATGCTTATGTGTCCAAAAAGTTTACCCTGCAAAACATGTACCGCCAACATGCTTTTACACTTCTCTTCCCTCCTCGGAAACCGGGCTGGTTAACTGTCACTTCACCGGCCTCTACTCACACATTCACCAATGAAAAAATGTTTCCTTGCTTTGCAAAGGAGAGTCCCATGAAAGAGCAAATATGTTGAAGCTCAGTTCTCCTCCTCCTTGAATTAATTATCCTGAGATGAAAGTAACTTGAGGCAATAGGTTGCTTTTGTGTTAATTTACTCTTGTTAATATTTTATATTTTAGCTCTACTCAAGTCATATTTTCCTAAGGAAAGGGGAAGAGTTTGTCACTTACTTGCAAACATTTTTCTTGCCTTGGCCTAAAGAAGTTAGAAAGTTTTGATCTATACTATATACGACACTAACTGGTATTGTACTTAAAAAAAATGCATGACACAAATACCTCTTAGTCTCTTAGTGCAATAATTTTTAATCTAATGGGCATATCCTGAATCAAAATTTCCAAGGTGCCTTGACAAACCATATATGATATTATAAAAATATTTAAAAATCATAAATATTTTAAAATTTATTTATTTATTTATTTATTTATCCCACGAGGTATGTGGGATCTTTGTTCCCGACCAGGGATCCTACCTGTGCACCCTGTATTGGAAGCATGGAGTCTTAACCATTGGACTGCCAGAGATGCCCCCATAAATGTTTATTTTATTAAAACATTGGTAGTACCACCTTACACCCCTTAGGATGGCTACCATCAAAACCAAACAAACCAAAAACCCCCAGAAAATAGCAAGCATTGGTGAGGATGTGGAGAAATTGGAACGCTTGTACCCTGTGGGTGGTACACTGCAATGGAAAACAGTATGGAGGTTTCTGAAAAAATTTAACATAGAATTACTATATGATCCAGCAATTTTACTTCTGGATATATACCCCCCCCCCAAATTGAAAACAGGAAGTCATATACCTCTACACCCGTATTCAGAGCAGCAATATTCGCAATAGCCAAAAGATGGAAGCAACTCAGGTGTCCATCGATGGGTGAATGGATAAACAAAGTGTGGTATATACATACAATGGAATATCATTCAGTCTTAAAAAGGTAGCAAATTCTGACATATGCTACAATGTGGATGAACCTTGAGGACATTATTCAAAGTGAACTAAGCCAGTCACAAAAGGACAAGTACTTTGTGAATCCACTTATATGAGGTATATAGAATAGTCAAATTAATAGAGACAGAAAGTAGAATGATGATTGCCAGGGACTGGAGAAAGGGGAAATAATTATTTAACGGGTACAGAGGTTCAGTTTGGGAAGATGAAAAACGTTCTGGAGATGAATGGCGATGACAGTTCTACAACAATGTGAATGTACTTAATGCCACTGAACTGCACACTTAAAACTGGTTAAGATGGGGCTTCCCTGGTGACGCAGTGGTTGAGAATCTGCCTGCCACTGCAGGGGACATGGGTTCGAGCCCTGGTCTGGGAGGATCCCACATGCTGCGGAGCAACTAGGCCCGTGAGCTACAACTACTGAGCCTGCGTGTCTGGAGCCTGTGCTCCGCAACAAGAGAGGCCGCGACAGTGAGAGGCCCGCGTACCGCGATGAAGAGTGGCCCCCGCTCTCCACAACTAGAGAAAGCCCTCGCACAGAAACGAAGACCCAACACAGCAAAAATAAATAAATAAATAAATAAAAAGCCACAGTATTCCAAATCATTGTATAAAAATAAAATTAAAAAAATAGAAGGAAGGCTGTATATTTGTAGAAATGACATTTTTGATGGGTGCTGCTGTTATGCTATCTTGAAGGTTAATGCTATGGGAAGGCTTATAATCTTGTACTTTTGGTACTTTACAAATGGAATCATTCTGAATGGTCCAAGATAAACTTTCCTTTGTTACCTTACATAGACAAAAGATTATTTTACTGAGATTTCAGAAATCTAAGTATGTAAAAACTGTACTCATACAGGCAAAAGTGGCATTTTGTTCCACAGTGTGACTTACCCTGGAGAAGACTCCAGTTCAGAGTACCATGACTTGCTTTGCTATAGCAGTGGTTATCTCTGGGATCCTAGCCTTCTGTATCAAACATAAACAAGCAAAGAAATATCTTAAGTAACTTAGTATGAAGATGCAATTTTTTTCTGCCAAACTATTCATGTCAACTAATATTTAGAGTTGTTTAATGGCTATTCAAGCTGATTCAGTACAGCTTTCAAATACATCTATATTGCAATTACATTTCATCTGTTTTAATAGATATAATATTCACATATATTGTTCATCATTTATGTAGGTGTGTGTTCTGAATAAAAATAATCCACTACTGTGCTCCAAATAGGTTTTAGGTTGTACAATCAGTTAGGATGCACTTGCTCAAGTAAAATGAAGAAATTTAAAAGAATTCTGCAAATCTGATTTTAAACATTCATCTCAAATATTTTACCTCATCGCCCTCAAACATGTTTTAAGCAGATTTAATTGCACTGGATGCTGTAGTAAATATACTACAAAGATTACAGCGATCCTGCTCTTGCTGTCTCAAGGTGAATTTTCTAAGACGGCCCCTTAGAAGAAGGAAGGAAGAGGAAGACATACAGGCAATTTTACAGAGTCCAGAATTAGGGCATCAGAATAAAGAGTCATGGCGGAAAGGATCACAAGTGGAGACAAGGGTAAGTTTGCACACCAGGTGTGCTCAGAGGAGCATAGTCACAGGGGTTCCGTGACCCCAAAATGTAGACAAAAAGCCCACGAGCCGTATTCTGATCAGCCTGTGAAGCGTCCAGCTGATATGAGAGTGGGGTCATATCATAATTGGGAGTTAATGGCCGGGAGAACCAGGAGGCTGCCCCGGGGACCAGGGGGGCTCAGGTGGTGGGAAGACCAGATGCTCTGGAATCCTTAGACCTGGGTTAGAATTTCCGCTCCAGCACTTATTTGCTGGGTGTGACTTGGTGCAAGTTTGTTGACCTGAGTCTTGTCATCCTAAAAATGGAGATAATGATAAGTATTTCACTGAGTGGATTTGAGCCATAAATAAGATAAGGAATGGAAGAGCTCTCCACACAGCAAGGTCTCATGACACATTAGTCCCCTCCCCCACGTTGTCCCTTTCTCCACCGCCTGGATGCCAACTGCAGGTGCTCCCCAACTTTTCCTAGAGGGTACGGAGCAGTTTTAGTGAGAGGGTCGGAGCAATCACTGAAGAGAAGTGTAAGTGCTGAACCGTACCACTGACGGCTAAGGCTTAGCTTTGGCTAGAAGCGAATCAACACGGCAATTACATATTACATAAACGAGTACGCTCTGTTCTACACTTGAGCCCCCAGTCTGCCCCAGACAGACTCTGGGTAGGAGGCAGGGGTGGAAGGCTACCCTCAGGGACTCACAGTTTAGCAACTGTGCCAACACAAACCATGCATCTGTGTTGTGCATGGTTTGTGTTGGCACAGTTGTGCAACCCCACATGAAACATACAGTAGGTTCTTAATTGAAACATATACTGGATTAAAAGAGATGAGGGCGCAGAGATGAAGACCAAGGCAGAGGGGAATTCCCTGGTGGTCCAGTG
This sequence comes from Mesoplodon densirostris, assembly GCF_025265405.1. Classification (NCBI taxonomy): domain Eukaryota; kingdom Metazoa; phylum Chordata; class Mammalia; order Artiodactyla; family Ziphiidae; genus Mesoplodon; species Mesoplodon densirostris. The sequence continues at coordinate 170,968,821 of NC_082662.1, forward strand.
GCTAAGACTCTGTGCTTCCAATGCAGGGAGCACGGGTTCGATCCCTGATCAGGGAACTAAGGTCCCGCGTGCCATACAGTGCGGCCAGAAAAAACCCAAACAAACAAACAAAAAGACCAAGGCAGAAGGAAGAGCAGCCAGCATAGTGGATGGCGATGGTGAGGAAGCCGGACCAGTGGCAGGGGACAAGGGAGTCACAGAAGGGAGGGCAGTCAAGCTGTGCTCCCAAGGCAGAACGCTTCTTCATCTACCCTAGTTAGTGGGGACAGTTAGTGCCAGCGAAAGTTCTATTGCTTCTTGCCTTAATGCAGCCTCTTAGAAGCTTAGTAACTAGACCAAGAGGGAGAGAATTTACTTAGTCTGGCTTTTAGAGGAGCATAGATGACACAGTTTCACAATTAACTAATCATTCATTTCTTTAATGGGGAGAGATGCAAAGAGGAATAAAATACGGTTCCTGCCTTCCAGGATGCCCATAACATCAGGTGTATGTGGGAAGTGCCATGCAGACAGAGAGACAGGGGAAGCTTTGCTGAGGATGAGCAAGAAGGCCATTCTCAGAAGAAGGGAGAAGGCATTCAAGCAACATGTCTGTGGCCCCATTAGAAATTTTGTAGAAATGGAGGGTGAAGTGAGTGGGAAAGGTAAGATAGGCATAAAAAGGAGCAGAAGGGGCTCACCCCGGCAAAGATCTACGAGGGCAAGGGTTTCTGAAGCCCTTTCCTGTATGTCATGCTATGAAGTGTGAACTTTTTGCTGCAGAAAAATAATTCAGGACTCCCAACACATCGAAGCAAATTTTACACTAATTAAAAAAAAGTTATTAAAAAAGTTATTAATCAGCAAATGTTAAAAACAAAATGTTTGAATAATAATTACTTTCTGAACGAAGGATCTTTAAGTTTTAAGATTAAATTCGGTGAGTGGGTTAGATTTTTTACTTAGAATAGTATAGACCAAAAGACTGAAGGTACAGCAGTCTTATATTTAAAAAAGCACTACAGGAGGATTCAAAGGATTTAGATACTTAGATAAAAAACAACAAATGCATTAAAATTTTATTGATACATATGATAGTCCAGATCCTCTGGGAAGCAGAGCCCAATAATGGGCACAACAGAAGACAGCACACTGCAGTTCTGGTATTTCATATGTAAGGTTGGTTTCCTGGTCCCATGTGTGTTTTTTGGCTGTTTTAGTGGCAGCGCTGATGGGCTTTGCTTCTCCACTACTCCTTTTCCTTGTAAGTGCAGAAGGGGACCGTGCCACTGATGGCCACTTTAACACCAATGCCAAGACACAGCTCTTCAAGTGACTTTTTATATATTCTGAAAATCCACAGTTGGCTAATTGTGGTTGACAAGTATCTCTCTGAGGACTAAACTGGGAAATTCTCCACTCCCAAATCTACATAATTTTTGGTAGTCTCTAAAAAAAGAAAAGGAAGAGGAAAATACCAACAGTTCCTTTACTGAGAAAGTAGCCTAGATATTCATCTGATTTTTTGAAATGTGCTCCAATCCACTAACTAGAAATAAACAATAATTATTCTTTAGTTCCTCTGATGTCAAAAGCAGTTGTATTAAGAATGTCTTTAAAAATTTATGAGGTAGAATGTTACCTAAGCTAACTCTAGTGATTTATGATCTTTTAATTTCATTTTATTATGATGAGACTTTATAAACCTGACCTTTAAAATGAAGTGTGTGTTTTAATGAATCTTCTTTTATTTCATAAGGGGAAAAATCCAGGAAATGTGTACCTCAAGGGAAATCCAGTGAAATCTTGGTTCTGTGTAGAAGATAGGAGAAAGGAATAATGAAGCACTTCATGGCTATTAGGAATAGTTACTATCTTAGGTCCCCCCATACCCGCTACAGTGTTTTCATTTCTGTGTCATTTGCTGCAAAATATGAGGTAACACTAATACTATCTCACCTTAAGGGCTAAGACAACTGAGGCTGAGGTCTTTGCCAAAAATCACAAAGGTTTTCTGACATTGTAGTGCAGTGTGCATTCCTATAGCTCAGATTTCCACCCAGGGCAAATTTGATGACAATGACAATTTGATGTCAGAATTTGTTCTAGGGAAAGTCTTTGATGAACCCATTCACACTGGATGTGAATGACAGAGAAAACTCAATGTATTTTTTTTTTCTTATTTTTGTAGTAGTAAACCTGGGTGTTTTGTAGTTATTAAGTGTGAGAAAATGAGAGCTCTTGCACCCGAAGCTGGGCTATAAATGGTAAAGCCTACTTATTATAATTTAATGGATAGTGCTTCCAAAATAGAAATTCACTTAAATTTACCTAGTAAGTTAGGTTAACCTAGTAGTTGGGTTAAGAGATACTTTGATTAAAACCACACTGCAAAATGGGGAACCTCATTGGATTGCTTTAAACTCTTGACCTCAAAGGAAGGAAACAAACTAACCAATAATGATAACTTGGAGAGGAAAAAAAAAGGTTTAGGATCCATAACAGATTCGGAGTTAACAATGTAATGATTCAGCATTTTGGAGGCCAAGTAAAACCAGACTTGTGGGATGCACGTCAAGTGGCATCTCACTGTGTACGACACAGAATTTTCTCTTCCACGCCGCACGTTGTTGAATATCTTCTACCATATCTCTGCAGGACCTCCACTTAATGTTAATCCCCCTCCTCACAGCAGTCGGCCTAGGAACGCTGCGAGCTGTAGGGAACCCTTGGACATTCTTTACCAACCCCCTCCCACCCACTGGCCCCACTGCCCCCAAGCTGCGGTCCAGGTCAGTTTCTACCGACGTGCAGCCATCGCCAAGACAAAGGAGCCCCAGATTGCCTTCGAGGCCACTGCTTGGCCTGGAGTCTTGTTTTTTTTTTTTTTTTTTTTTTTTTCTTTTAACACGGTAAGGAGAGCAGTAATAGTGTTTTAGCAAGAAGTACTTTCAGTCTCGGTCAGTTGATCTTTAGTTATCACTATGCAAATTTACTTTATAGCCCTTTTATATCTCTCGCCAAGCCACTTCACACACCAATTTCCCTACTGTGCATCGCCAGACAACTGTGGCGAGTGCCGGGAGGGAAAGGGCGGGGAATGCTCGCGGTCAGCGGGCTACAAGAGTGCCTGGGCGGCTGAGATAAGGCCCGCTCAAATATGCCTTCTGGGCCGCACCACGGCCACACCCGCCGGGATCCTCTTCCCCCATCACGGGCCTTGACGCGAGGTGGGGCGGGGCGGGGAGGACGCGCCATGTCTCAAAACCAATCGACAGCGCCGGGCACTATTCAAAAGGCCGATGGGCCAATGGGGGCCCTAGGAAGCAAGACGGGGGGCGGGTCTAGGAGAAGGCGGGGCCGGGGAGGCGCGCGCCCGGGCTGCGGGACCGCGGGGCGCGAGAGCGCGAGAGCCGGCAGTGTCGGGCGCGCGGAACTGCCGCCGGGTTGCTGCTCCGCAACTCTCCCGGAGCTGTTCGTGTTCCCGCCGGAGTCCGGAGCAGGTGAGCACCCGTACCCACGCCCCGCTCCCCACGGCGCAGTCTCCGAGGGGCCGGGGGGGAGGCCCGCGGGGCGGGCGCGGCGGGTGGGCCGGGGTCCCTGAGCGCCGGGCCTGGCGCCGCGGCCTTTCCCTCCCCTCCTCCGAGTCGGTCCGGGCCGCAGCTGGCGAGGCTCAAGGTGCGTCCGGCCCGGCCAGCTGCGGAAATGGAGCTGCGGTTTTAAATTGCAGACGTTTCCCTCCATTTTGGACGCGCCGCGTCGGAGTAAAATGATGTTGGCTGGGAGGATGTGTGGGTGGGTGACCCACCCCGGTCCCTTTGTCCCCGCCCTGCAGCACCAGCCCTCCCAAGCCGGCTCCGAGCGCCTTTTTGACAGATTAGCGGGTGGCTTGGTGGGCCCTGCTCTCGGGGAGGCAGAAAGGGCGCGGCAGCCTGGCGGACGGGGAAGTGGGGTTGCAAAGTTGCCTTTAATTCTCGCTGGTTGTCCCTGGCCTTGAGGGTCGTGGCGGTCTCTGTTCGGCTACTCTCCAGTGCTGGCTGCGCGCGTTGCATACCCTCGCCCGGTGTTTCCGTACACTCAAGAAACGGGTACTTAGGCAGGTTTGCGTGCTCCAGCTAAAGCTCGATCCTATTTTTTCATCTTTTTAAAGGCTTAAAAAAAATTCTTCGTAATGACACCTTCCGACACTCGCAAGGGACACTTAGCGCTTGATGGCAGAGGGCCTGGTTCCAGGCGGTTCCATCAAAATGATTGCACGGTCTGGTCGGGAGTCAGGCTGTGGATACTCAGAACGACCCAGTAGATACATTGGACAGCGCGTGGACAGTGCCAGGGTTCAGCCTGGAGCGAGCGAGCTTGCTCACGGGCTGTGACGGGCATGCATCCGGCCGGAGCCCAGCTAGATCCACGCTCCTGGTCCCAGCCCTCAGGGACCTTGCAAATAAATACGTGCAAATTTGTAATTACACTTTGTAGCAACTGCCGTGGAGGAAAGGGTGTGTGTGTGTGTGTGTGTGTGCGCGCGCGCGCGCGCTAATTTAGACTGGGCACCAAGTCCAGTTTAAGTTTAGTTTCTGAGAGCTGTCTAGGGAGGAGGGAAAAGAGTGATAGGAGGGGGATTATTGTTACCTTCAGTTCTTTATATTGCTTAGGGGAGAAGTCAGGCCGTGCCGCCTCTACAGCCAAGAAGGTGGCGTTTCTTCTGCATCCTGCGACAGGGGCAGGAGGTAGACCAGGGGTTCCTGTTTGGGTTTTGCCTGGCAGGCCAGCCTTGGGCCCAGGTGTTGAAGAGGGAAGCTGTCAAACTTCATCTGAGCTTCCCTTTCTCTGCCACGTTTAGACTAACTTGGGAAAGTGAGTAAAGATGACCAAAGGCCTCTGTAACACTGCGATCAGCAGAGAATAGCACATTCTGTTGTGCTGATAAACAGTAATATATTGGAGCTGATATGTGTGGGGATTCCAGTGCCAATTGACACAAGTTAGCAAGCATGTTGTGGCTTAATAGAGAAAAGCCTGAGGGTCCCCATGTTTCCACTGCTAATGGGGAATGAAGACATTGTGTTCAGTAAACAAAATCTTTCTTTGCCAACCTACTTGGCTAAAACCTCCCTCCTGAGGGAGGCCGATCCCTGCGTGTTTTGACTCCATCAGGTGAGCATAGCGATGTGCACAAACGTCCTGGGGCTTTTCTGTCCTACCTGGCTAATTCAGTCCTGCAGAATTAGGATGTGATGCACTGTGTGACACTTGTGTGTGGACCTTGTGCAAAGTGGAGGTGCACATAATGTTGGTGGTTTCACCTTTTGGAACATTTGTGTGTGAGATAGTGGTTTCCTAAGGAGCGTGCTGGTTTGTTCCTATTTTTTCTTTTTTTCAGCCATTATATGAAAGATCGTTATCGAGTCCTAATTCCTAATTCTTTTTTTAAAAAAAGTTTAGAGACCTAACAGATATCCACCAGCTATCTTAATTTGTTTAATCCCAAATATTTAACTGATAGCAGAAAAACCTCTTTGGCATTGACCTGTGTCCAGTATTGCACAGCTACTGTGTGTGTGGTGTAAAATAGGTACAACGGAAAGATGCCAATAAATGAATTTTCCAAAAAGGACAGACTCTGCTCAAGGGCCTTTTAAGAAATCTAGGTGGCCCCCAAGTCCTGAGGGCCTGTGTTTCAAAAGTTTATAAAGAGTTGTTTGAAACTCGGATGGCATCTTCACGTAGAAAGATGTAATTGCCTTCTGCCAAACCTGGTTGACCAATGTCAGAGAACTAGTACTAACAGCAGTGGTTTGATTTTAGGGGGTCTGAGGAGAAGGAGGGGGCACGAGAGAAGGAGGGCACATTTCCTTCCTCTTTCTTAGTGTTTGGAGGCTCAGAGCTAAATGTTGAAATAGGCAAAACTTGCTGTTGTCACCTTCCTTTTTTGTGCCCCTCATCCGGGTCCCAAGGTGTCCACCGCCCTCTGCTTCCCAAGTGCCCCTCACGTGACTCCTCAGCCAGGTGTGACTTCGTCCCCAGAGTGTCAGGGATCCTCCCCGTGCCCCTTCCCCCTGACCCCCCCAAGCCCAAACCTTCTCATTACCCCAGTGATGCTATCTGAGGTAGGTTTGGGAAGAAAGCCATCTCTTGTACCTAATGTGTAAATGGACTGACATCTTCTAAGTCTTTGTGTTTTCTTGCATCTACTGACCTAGCTCCTATCTAAGCAAGTGAAGCTTGTGAAGTTTTTTCCTCAGGCAATTAACAGTGAAGAAATGTGGTGCTTGGGAAAGACTTTTTCTCAGGAGGGATGTGGTAATCTTTCTCCTTTCTTAACTCTGGAGCGTGTTCAGAAGTCCTCAAGCGTTGTTTTTGTTGACAGGAACCAGGTGAGGAATGTATCTTTATATGCCCAGAGGATGTTTTGGGAATTGCTTAGTTGGTGGGATGAGGGTGACGTAGGGAGAGCTTTTTTGGTCCTACTCTCTGCTTCTTAGACGAGGCCCAGCTAGTTCCGCTGGTGTTGGAGCTGTTGGCAGGCGCTGGTTTTGTCCTGTGGAAATGTGACTCTGCTGGTCCGAGGAGGGAGAAACATTTCTACCTAAGAGCTTGAAGCACCCAGCAATCAGTTGATATTTGAAAAACAGGCCTCATGTAAGTGGCAATTCCTGCAGATTGCTCGTGGCTTCTTAGAGTGTTGTTTTCATACCAGGCTTCATGGGCCATGTTTTGGTTCAGTGGAGAAGAGGGTTATAACTGGGGGTTGATGTCTGCTGTAGGCTTTTGAAAAAAGAGCTAGGATGCTGGCCCAGGTATGTGGTTGGCAGTTACTTGGTAGGCATTTGAGACTTCAGCTGTAAGACTTGAAAGTTTGGTGAAAACCCCAAATTTGCTCTTTATTTTAGATTTGGAGTTATATTTTTCTCCCTGTTGGTAGGTTATAGTAATGCTAATTACACAGCCTTGATTTTCCCAGTCTGTTGCATAGTTTACTGTTTTTAACAAAGGTAATTTATTAAAAATTAGATAATACATCTTTAAAACCTTTGTAAGACGACAGTCATCCCCCCTTACCCGCAGTTTCACGTCACCTGTGGTCCAATAATATTAAATGGATAATTCTGGAAATAAATAGTTCATAAGTTTTAAATTGTGTGCCACTTGGAGTGGCGGGATGAAATCTTGGGCCGTCCCTCTCCGTCCAGCCTGGGACGTGAATCGTCCCTTTGTCCAGCGCATCTTGCCCATTAGTCACTTAGCAGCCATCTCGGTTATCAGATCAGCCATCGAGGTATCACAGTGCTTGTGTTCAAGTGACCCTTATTTTACTTAATCATGGCCCCAAAGCACAAGAGTAGTGATGCTGGCAATTCAGATATGCCAAAGAGAAGCCGTAAAGTGCTTCCTTTAAGCGAAAAGGTGACAATTCTTGGCTTAATAGGGAAAGAAAAAAAAAATCCTATGCTGAGGTTGCTGAGATCTATGGTAGGAACGAATCTTCTGTCTGTGAAATTGTGAAGAAGGATACATGCTAGTTTCGCTGTTGTACCTCAAACTGCAAAAGTTACAGCCAAAGTTACGGCCACAGTGCGTGGTTAAGTGCTTAGTTAAGATGGAAAAGGCATTTAATTTGTGCCTTGAAGATATTTTGAGAGAGAGACCGACCACCTTCATATAACTTTTATTAAAGTATATTGTTAAAATTGTTTTATTATTAGTTATTGTTGTTAACCTCTTACAGTGCCTAATTTATAAATTAAACTTTATCATAGGTATGTATGTATAGGAGAAAACACAGTATGTGTGGGGCTCTATACTATCTGTGGTTTCAGGCATCCACTAGGGGTGCCTGGGGGTCTTAGAATATATCCCTCTTGGATAAGGAGGGAACTACTGTATGTGCAGATTTATCAATCAGAAAATGTGTGTCCTTTGTGAGATTGTGCCCTGTTAATTAAAGAAGCATAGTTCCTGCAGGCGGGTAGCGTTTTGCATGGTGCAAATCATTTGGACCCTTTATGTTTTGTCATATTTAATCCCTAGTGCCACTTCCGTGTACCGTGGCCGTATAACGTGATTCCCAATGAGATACGGTGTAGCAGAAAGAACAACCCCTGTGTCCTGACTCTGCCACTTCATGCCGTCTGTTTCTATGCCCTTGGACAAAACAGTTAACATCTTTAAGCTTCCGTTTTCTCACCTTTAAAATAGGAGTTGTTCACCCTCTCTTCTAGAGGCTTTTGTAGCCTGAAAGTCTTGACCAGTTAAACATTTTGGAAAGTTGTATTTTAGCTTTTAATCTATGAAAAAAGACAAATGTAAGTGTGTATGCACCGACTCTAATTTTTTTTTTTTTTTAAACGACTCAGACTGATTTTCAAAAATGCCAAGTAGGAAATTTGCCGATGGTGAGGTGGTAAGAGGTCGATGGCCCGGGAGTTCACTTTATTATGAAGTAGAAGTTCTGAGCCATGACAGCAACTCCCAGCTTTACAGCGTAAAATACAAAGATGGAACTGAACTTGAATTGAAAGAGAGTGATATCAAGGTAAGCACTCTTTGGTTTACAGAGCATGTTTATAATAGTTGGGAAATCACTGTAGGTGTGGTTTTTAAGCTTTAGAGCAGTCAGGTCTGGCTCTCTGCAGGCATAGGGTCGCTCTCCTGCTTTAGGTCAGATCCTGTTTTTTGGCTTTGGGAATGTATGAATGAGGCACAGTGCCCTGTTGCTAGAAGCTGACTGTCTGCTGAAGTCAGACACTTAACATCGTCCTTTCCCTGGTTTAATGCACTCTGTCATTCGGTGACAGTTTGTCGTGCGTGGTGTTGGAGCACATCAAGGGTAGGGAAGGCACTGGGTTTTGGGGAAGGCTTTCAGAGCTGAGTGCTGAGGACAGATAGGGAAAACTCAGGTGATGGGGTGGGGGGACTTCCACAGCGGACAGCATGCCAAAGGCTTGGGTCGGGGGACACAGACGACCAATGCTGAAAGGGTGTGGTGGGCGAGGGCCAGAGGAGGGGAAAGAAGGAGCCAGAACTGGAGGGGTTTGGGCTTCATCCCAGACACCGAGGATTTAATCAGGAGAGTGACATTAATTAGATTTGAGTCCAAGGCTTCTCAACCTATCTGGTGACGACCTGAGCTTGCAAATATCTGGTCCATGGTCTAGAAGTATTTACGTAACATACCATAATTACTAGGCAAATGGGAAAAAAAAAGGTACAAGATAAAACCCTAACTTTTCACTGTCAGATTCAATAGACATAAAATTACTCTGTCAAAATGCTATAAAAATTGCTGCCCATCTCTTCTCAGTTTCATTCCTTGCTGCAGATCAGTAACAAACAGTTCTTGAGCCTACAGCCTGTGGATCACAGTCTGAGCGCTCTAGACCAGGGGTTGGCAACATTTTTGAGTAAAAGGACTTGTAAATATAGTCCGTGCACTGCAGGAGCAGCGGTGGACATGGCTGTGTCCCAATGCAATTTTATTCATGGACACTGAAATTTGAAGTTCAGATGATTCTCACATGCCACCAAGTTTCATTCTTCTTTTGATTTTGTTTGCAGTCCTTTGGGAACTGTAAAGCCATTCTTCGCTCCTGGGCCACCCGAAATGGGTGGGAGGGATTTGGGCTGGAGGGTCGTTTGCCTTCCTTAGGTCTAGGTTCCTGGAAATATTAGGAGTAGGTGAGTGCAGGGTAAAACGTTGCTAAGTAACCCAGTCTTGGACTCGTTTTCAAGGTCTGACCGTGTTTTATTCAGAGCAAAACTGTGAGACGAATTTTCTTGTTATTGTTTGTGTGCTAATTTTTTTTTGTCCTATCATCTCAGTTTTAATCAGTGTTATTTGTATCTCTTCTATATGTTATTAGAAAAATGTACAGCTGCTTGGTTTAGAACATTCATTTCCTGGCAATACCTTCAAAGAAGAGTTAGGGGTGGAAAGGCTGCTTTGGTCTGAGGAGAGACGGGTCATTATAGCTGAAGCTGTTATTGGCCTCATCTGATGGATGCTCAGATCCCATGAGTTCCCAGGGTGGTTTTAGAGTCACTGGCACAGTCACCACCGTTGCTGCCCTCTGGCAGCGTGGGTCTGCGTGTGTTATGACTTACGGTGAAGCTCTGCCTTTTCTCCTCCCTCTAGCCTTTAACCTCCTTCAGGCAAAGGAAAAGTGGCTCAACTTCCAGTTCTCCCTCCAGACGCAGAGGGAGCCGCTCCAGGTCACGCTCCCGATCCCCTGGCCGGCCCCCAAAAGGTTCCCGCCCATCCCCATCCGTCTCAGCTTCGCACCAGGCTGACATTAAGGAAGCCAAGAAGGAAGCAAGGAAGGAAGTGTTGGAAGTTAAACTGACTCCGCTGGTATTGGTATGTGTGTTTGGGAGATCTCCAACCTTACACGGTGTTTAATCTGCCCAAATCATGTCTTCCCCTTTATGTGTACTCAAGTGATTTGCAGTTAATAATATTAAAGATTACATTAAAAAATGAATGTTTGGAAGAATAGAAGGTATAATGCTTTTAAATACCATGAAAAAGAACATTTTTAGGTTATGAGTGCAATTTAATATTGTGTTTCTTTTTTTAAAAGCAGTGTTTAAATTTGAAATAGATGTAGATTATAGATTGAACTGAATAGTTTTTATAGTGAATAAAAGTTCATGTAGAAAATAATGAGACATAACTGTATCTTTTTAAAATTTTTTTTTAATTTTTTAATTTTTTTTGTGGTATGTGGGCCTCTCATGCTGTGGCCTCTCCCGTTGCGGAGCACAGGCTCCGGACGCGCAGGCTCAGCGGCCATGGCTCACGGGCCCAGCCGCTCCGCGGCATGTGGGATCTTCCCGGACTGGGGCACGAACCCGTGTCCCCTGCATCGGCAGGTGGACTCTCAACCACTGCGCCACCAGGGAAGCCCTCTTTTGGACTCTTAATTGTGATCTTTGCAATACCTTGCCTCACTGTGTGAATACCGTGTCAGTTTGCAGTCAGTGCAGTTAAGGGTCAGCTGACTAGCTATGTTACAGGATTACATTTGTGGTTGCTGTGGATTACACATTGGACCTTTGAAAAACCGAGAGTGTAGTTTTTAGGTGGGTCCATTTGCTGCTAAGTGGCTCGTTGGCACTTTGGTAAACTTAAGTATATGTTGAATGCTGTCACTGCTCAGTTAGACCTTGATTTGAACTAGAACTTGATACTATATTAATGCCGTCTTTTGACAGCTGGCCTCCCAAAAGATGTATTTGTCTTTTTAATTAATCTGTCAGTGACTTTAAAGGAGCAAAGTCACCTATTTCAGCCATACATTGCCTGGAAAATGTTTTGTAAGCGAAAGTCCTTCCTCTGTACAGTCAGTAAGAAATTCCCTCCACTGCTTGAAGAGAATGACATTCAAGGAAAGAGACTGAATTGAGAAAAGAGACATTACGGAGAGAAAATGTAAGGTTAAGGAGAAATAAGGCAGATGAAATTCAGAAAGTAGGCAGTTTGTAGGTTACTAGTAATACTCCATAAGTAGCTACTATTTCTTAATTTCCTGTTATTTGCTGTTTGGGGGCAGTGAATGTCTTTTCCTCTTCTTTTTTTTAACCAATTAATGAGCTGATTTACCAATTTTTACTGTATCTCCCTCTCATGGTGAATATTATTAGAGCATCTGTTATCGAACAGTGAAATTATAAGATTTAGTCTAATTTTGTTTAAAAGATGAAAGATCTTATGTGGAAACCTCTACTGTAAGAGCCAATCTTTTGAGAATTGGGAAATTCTAATCAATTTTATTCCATTTCATTTTTTTAAAAAGTGGGCTGAAATTCTCCAGCATTACGGCTGTGAAAATCTTTGGTTGGTTTTATTGCTTGGTTTCACAATACTGAATTTTTACCATCATGTTCCTTTTTACTAAGGTATCATTCTTATGGTTAAAATGTTTTATATTTTTCAATTTAGAAGCCATTTGGAAATAGCATCAACAGATATAACGGGGAGCCTGAGCATATAGAGAGGAATGACATACCTCACAAAAACATGCAGGTACAAAGGGGTTCATTTTCCTCTCAGGTAATTTTTTTTGTTGTTAAAGTGACTTTCTCTAAAGAAGCACATTGAAAACCATAATTTTTCTTAGAATCTTTTCTAAGATTCTGTTCTTAAATTAAGACTGAGTATAATTTAAAAAATTTATTCTTATTAGTGTATATGGCTATATTAAGATGCTGAATTAGTTAATGTGGTAGCATTAATGATACTTACTGACTACAGATATTTAATACTTTTTATTTTTTAAATAGGAAAAATTCCCTTTGTCACAAGAGAGTAGTTACATACCTACACAGTATAGCCTTCATCCGAGAAGAGAAGAGGTCAAATTAAAAGAAATAGATTCAAAGGAAGAAAAAATTGTTACAAAAGGACCTACGTCGTTGAGAACCTTTGAAGTGACAGCCACACAGCAGAAGGACTTGGAATTTGGAGGAGTACCTGGTAGGCATCAGAACCGGCCTAGGGAGGGCAGGCAGGGTAGGCAAATGCTAGCTGCTATAAAGTGAGCAGCAAAGGGCTTTCTCTGAAGAAACCTGAAGGCGGCCAGGGTAGTGAGCCAGGTGGGAGCCTGGGGAAGAGTTTCCAGTCAGAAGGGACAGCAGGTGCAAAGGCCTGAGTAGGAGCATTTTTGAGGGTTTCATAGAGTAGAAAGGGCGCCATTGTGGCTATATTTAAAACTTCTAGCAATCTTTTAATAGGTTTTGAGCAAAGAAGTGCAAAGAAGTGATGATGGGAAGGTTGGTATGACTGTTGTATATAGGAAGGACGGTGAGCTATTCGTGACTGGGAAATCTGCTAATAATCAGATCTCAGTGACAGGGCCTGGCTTGGCAGTAGCACTGGGAATAAGCTGCATGCATCCAGTGGGTCCATGGTGTCTACCCTACCTGTTAGACAGGTTGCTTTTGAGGGTCAAAGATCTGAAGCATTCAGAGGCTTGGAGTTACTAAGTGTGTGGAGCCAGTGAGGTCTTATGACTTAGTAAAAGAAAGTACTTCTTGGTTAAATGGTTCAAAATCCTGCATGGCTTAACTGCTTTGTATTTTGTAATTTATAACTCTTGGCTAACTGAATCTGTTAAAGATGGTGTCCAGCATCGCTTAAAAGTCTGTGCACATGTAATGTGAATGTGATACTATTTTAATTGTTAGAAACTTAGGGGTATAAAGTGTTTTGTTCTTTAAAGATTAGACCAATAGTTTTTAGATGTTCCAATCTTCAGTTTGCTGGAGTTTCAACATGTGTGCTCCCATAGTGGTTGGATTTTAAATGTTTTAGAGCTTGGTTTCCGAGGTGGAATTTAGCTCTTCAGTGCTGGGCATTTGCTGTTTTACTACCTTCATGCCTGTGGTTGCTTTCCCACAGGATGTGACAGGTAGAGTTAAGACTTTCTAATGATGCATTAGAAATTGGTTTCAAACAGCTAGCCAGACTTGAGTTTCGACCTTAGAAATTCAAGTGATTTTTGAAAAAAATAAAATAACCTGGATTGAAATTAGAGCCTTGAATGTTCACTAATTATTTGCAGGTGTTTTTCTCATCATGCTTGGCCTGCCTGCTTTCCTCTTCCTGTTGCTGTTGATGTGTAAACAGGAAGAGCCCAGTCTTCTGAATTTCCCGCCTCCTCTGCCAGCTTTGTACGATTTATGGGAAACCAGAGTATTTGGGGCCTACCTCCTCTGGTTTTTCCTTCAGGCTCTGTTCTACTTACTGCCGATTGGGAAGGTAAGAGTTTGTTGATGGGGCATATGGTATTATGAGAGATTTTCTTCCCCTCGCTCCCATGTTTATATAGAGACATTTATAGTAGTTTTAAGGTTAAAAGCTGTCCTTGGTCATAACTACACAAACTTACTTAGTTTTAGTTTGTTAAGCATTTACTCTTGTATTCTGTAACACATGCTTATTAAGCGAAACTTAAAGAATCTGATTGAGGGTTCTTGTGTAACTTTCCAAACCAAATAGAGAAGAATAAGCCATTTTTCAAAATAGCCTGACTAATGGTAGAGGTGGCTGGGGAAAAAAAAATTCCCTCTCACTATATGTCATTTCAGATGCAGAATTTTAAGTTACCAGTTGATAAGCTACTGAGCTCAATGGACATTAGTCCGTATCTTTTACTTTTTTTTTTTTTTTTAATATGATGAGTTTCTGATTTTCATCTCTTTCAGAAATTTGTTGTCTGGACCATTGAATGTTCTTTTCGGACTCATGCAGTGTCTTTAAAACTTGTCCTCATTGCTAAGTGTAGTTTTTTCTTCTTTCATTAGAATACTCTACTTGGATATATTTAAAAGAACATGAGATTCCCTAATCAATAAATAATTCATTTAAAGATCTTGTTCTTAGAGCTTTGCAAGTTTGCCAACTGTCTGTAAACCAAAGGATCAGTTTTATTAGGAGTGGCAAATGCCAGTGATAGGAGCATAGAGCTGCAGACTTGAAATACTTTGGAACCTCACCATAACATTGGCTCTAGAGAGGATTCTTGTGATGTGAACCTTCAGGTATTTTTGTGATAAGGCTCGAAAATAAAAAATCACAAATTCAGATAAACTCAGGTAAAGCGAGTTCAAACTAGATAATATTTATTGAGAAAAGCAGTTTTGATGGTTTATATATATATATGTCTGTATCTATATCTATATATATAGCTGTATGTCTATTTTTTTCCCCACAGACTAAAACCCAACGCAGTAGTTGTTAGATACCTTTAATAGATAAGGATCATTAGAAATTAGCCTGTGGGGTTTTGCTAATCCTGTAATCTCAAACAGATACTACATTTCTCCTGGGTTCCCTTTCATAGCTAATGAAGGGTAAAGTAGTTTGGCCCAAGTCAAGTGATACCATATTAGTATTTTACAATTTATAATGAATTGCACCATTTCTGAATAGTTATTTTTGGGAGTAAAATGTAGCTGCCATTGGGCAAGTGGACTTTTTATTTTAACTCATCCTGTTCAAGTAGTGTGTTTCTTGAGTACCTTTTATGTGGGGATGCTGTGGGTGATCCAAATGAAGAGATGAAATGGTCCAGTGGACATGCTCTCGGTCTCTTATTGGAGATAAAAGAATCACATGAAATGATTGAATAACTAAGTGAGCGTATATGTATAAATAGCAGAGCAAGTAAGTATATGAGTCTGTATCATCAAATAGCACATGGGCCTTGGGATTGGGGTAAGTGGGGTTGAACCCGCTTGAAAGGATGACACCAACGTGAGATAGTGGAGTTGTATTCTGCATTGTAAAGCAGTGGGGAGTCATTGCAGAGTTTTGAGCTAGAGATCGACTAGATGTACAGGTTTTTGAAAACACATCTAGTCTTGTGGTGGGACATGGGATCATTGGGGGAGAGTGGCTATTGCAATAGTCTCAGTACACGGAGAAGTCATTACTAGATTTGTATTTGAGATAAATTCCTGAAGGTGGAATTACTTTACCTAAGGGCGTGCCATGAAGGTTTTTGAGACTTGTTACTAAAGTTTCCTACTAAAAGATGATCCTCCTTCTTGGGCATGTTGAAATTTAGGTGATTTTACAAGACATATATATCATGGTAAAGTGTTATGCTTTTTAAATTTTAAATTAAAAAAAAACCTTTTCTTTTAAGGTTGTAGAAGGAACACCTCTTACTGATGGAAGAAGACTCAAGTACAGATTAAATGGTGATTTTTTTTTTTTCAAGACTCAAATTGATGACTTGATAGCTCAAACTTTTGGGTGCTGTACTCTTTAAACTGTCAAAGCTGATTATGCCAGAGCAGTAAATAGTACATTTCTCTCAGTAGTCCGAAGAGCATGCAAATAAACTGCTCGCACCTGCAGCCAATATGTCAAAATTATGCCATGTTAAGTAACAAGCCACTCAGTCACTGTTTTCCACTCTCCAGTTTTATTTTCTTAATAGCATTTATCGCTCATTGAAGCAATTTTGACTATGTATTTTATCATCCTGAGTCATCCCCATAGCCTAAGAAGTTCTGCACTGATGTGGGCTTCCTGGCCACTCCTGCCCTCCGGACCTCTTGCTCTTTTGCTCCAGCCACTGGCCTCCGGGCCGTCTCTAGGCTACATTCTCAGTGCTTTTGCCTGGAAAACTTCCCCCAAAGTGTCGGCTGCTTCATCCCTGACGTGTCTCTGCTCAGAGGAGCCCTCAGATCCCTTTCTTTCCTTTACCCTGCTTTATTTTCCTCTATGACAGGTCTTCCTGACATCAGTGTACTTATCTCTTCACTGGCGTCTCCCCATTAGAAGGTGGCTTGTGGGCAGGGACTTGGCTGTGTTCATTGTGGTACCCTTGGTTCCAGCAAAGGGACTGGCCTGTAGGAGGCGCTTGTTGGTAGGAGCCCTGAGTGGATGGAATGGAAGTCTCGATGAGCATCTCAAGAAGTGGGCATTGTCCCTCCTGACATGGACACCTCCGGGGGTAGGAGTGTGTGCTGAGTAAGGGGAATAGTCCACCTTTGGCACGTGAAGACTTTGATAAAGTACAGTTAACCTGCTTTTAAGAAATACGTGTATAGGGTCGTTATCCTTAAATGATTTTCCATTTTAACTAGATTGGGTAGACTGTTTTCCTTTTCTTGGGAATTATATTGTAAATTTTAATTCTTGGCCTGTTTTAATCCTATCACTTCTCACCTTTCGAACTGTGGATACTTTTTTTTCAGTGACTCATCTAGCATCCACTGTATCTGAAATCACTCGACTGGGCTCTAAAAGGGAAGCCAGAGGAATTATTTTAGATGACTGCCTCTTGTGCCAAGTGGGTGAGGCGTTGAACCTAGCTCAGCGCCTGACCCGTGGTAGATGCTTAGCACCGACTTGCTGCTACTGTCAGATACTTTGTTTACTTTTACCAGATTCCTTGCTGCTGGAACCAGGTTTAGAATCTCCAACACACCGTCTCTCCTGCACCTTGCGGCCTCAGTGAGGCCAAGTCTGGGGGGGGGTGGGGTGTTCCCTTTGGGCCGTCCGCTCTGTCGCTGTTCGTGTTTTGCGGGCTTCTCTCTAGGAACCCACTTACTTCTCTTCTAAGTGCTCTCTTCTGTTTTTGCTTCCCTTTGAGGGCGTGGCTCACTCGGAGGCTGAGAACAGTAGTACTGGGCTCGGAGCTGTCCGAGCAAGCAGGCAGTGGCTGAACTAGTTGCTTGATCCTTCCTTTGAAAATTTCCTCGTTACTCTGGTTCTAGTATTACGAGATTTTACCATCATCAACTAAGGAGATTCCTAAGACATTTTGAATAATTTAATCCACGTGGGCTAGAGAGCAAGAAACTGCTTCATCTATCATTCTTTTTCTTTAATATTCATAAATTTTATGAGCATTAAATGAATGCTTTACAAAGTTAAAGGAAAAGTTTAAAAAGTTAAAAGTTACTCTTTGGAGTAAACCTGACACTGTGGAAAATGTGGATTTAAATAATAAATTAGAGATGACCATTTGACTTTACAAAAGCTTTGGTTTTAGAATTCTTACAGAAATAACACCTACGTCTTTTCTGTGTTAGACTGTTTTTATCCAAATGCGGTTTGACTGCTTACTCAGAGAACAGTTTTTGCAGGCACTCAGCTCCTGAAAGGAAAACTGTTTCTTGGGTCCAAAGAAAAAGCAGCCAGTACACACAGCTTCTGTCTGTTGAGCCATAGCAGGGCTAGCTCGGAACAGGAGTTCCTCCTGTGGGGCCTCGTGGGTGCTTTCGACTTTGGAATGAACATCTGTGGGCCTGGCAGTCCCTCCCTGACATCCCCACTCGGCTGGTCCCCTCAGTCTCCTGCCTGGCCCTGGGGAACATTTGGGTTGTGGCCTCTTCTTTGAGGGCAGGGTCTTGAGGTCTTTGGGAGGTGGAGTACGACCAGGATCCTTTGAAACCCTTATTGATAAGTTATTTCAGGTAAAAATATTTATAACTTATAACCACCAACATTGCCCTAAAGGCTTTAAAATGTGTGTTTGGCCCAGCTCTGTCAATAATTAGCCATTTGACTTTAGCCTGAGGGGTTTGGATTATGTGAATTTTGAGGTTCTTTTCAGCTTTTTAATAGTGAATTTCTATGCACTTCTTTTCAGCTCTCTCTTCATTAAAAGCAGATGACTGTTCACAATGAAAAATAATAACTTAAGTATGTGAGAATATTTCACAAATTGTGTGCGAGACATGGCATCTGTATTGAAGACTGCTAACCTCAGGGGCACTGCTCGTTCATATATTTGTGTGTGTGTAGCCTAAATAATGAAACTAAGATTTTACAAAATAATGTATTATTTTATAACGGTGTAAATCTAATGTGAACCCTGGGTTAACAATTTTTTGCCCTCCCCCCCCCTTTTTTTAAAGGATTCTACGCTTTTATCCTGACATCTGTACTCGTCGGAGCATCTTTCTTCTGGGATGTAGAGCTTTATTATGTGTACAGTCATTTCCTTCAGTGTGCACTTGCAGCCACTGTTTTTTCTGTGGTCTTGAGTGTTTACCTCTACGCCAGGGCTTTGAAAGCACCCCGGAATGAACTGTCGCCGGCCAGCTCTGGTGAGCAGTGTTAGAACGTGGGTCCCACAAACGCCTCCCACACCCTCACCCCACTGGCCCCCCAGCATCTGTTTCTAGGGTTTCATAGAATTCTCTTCTAGCTTCAGTTTATGAGAGATGAAGAGAAATCGGAAAAAAAAAAATGGTGAAAAAATTTAGAGAAAAATAAAAGGAAGAAAATCTGATTTTTTCCCCTTGCGTTTTCCTATTTGTTTCTTCTTCCTTTTTTAGTCACTTGATGACAGTAAGACATTTTAACAACTTACAGCATTTTAGTAACATTAGTGTTATAACAATTTAGGACAAATATTTTTTGTCCAAAATAGTAAACATCCTTTAAAAAAAAACAAACAACAAATAATAGAGATTACAAATTGGTTGATTCTAACCTAAAGTACTTACACATTAAAAAAAATTAAGTGGCTTATTTTTAAAATTGTGAGTCTACATTTTAAAAAGCTCTAGTTCCCTCAAAATCTAGGAATCTCGCCCCATAGGCCCCATGCCTATAGCAGCATGGATGTTTCCAGTTGGGGCCAGCATCCCCTGCCCCCTGTGTCCTCATGGACCCTCTTGGCTCTCACCACCATGCCTTTCCTCGCTGGCTGTTTGCCAGGCTCCTGGAGGAGATTGAATTGTGACCCTGGAGAGTGGACAGCAGTGCAATTATAAAGCCTCATAATTGGGTTTGGAATACTGTTTGGATATGGACTTTTCCCTTCACAGGAAATGCTGTCTATGATTTCTTCATTGGCCGTGAGTTAAATCCTCGGATTGGTACTTTTGATCTCAAATACTTCTGTGAATTGCGCCCCGGATTGATTGGATGGGTATGTCTTTTTAAAAAAAATTTCAATTCAGTAGTACAGATTAGTCTTGCATTTAGAAAGGATTGTAGACAATGTTAAAGTAAGCTGTGGGTGGTATGTTTTTAGGAGTAATCACCGCATTGCATAAATCTGTCTACTGAAAATATTTTCTTGCTGTAAATGTAGTCCAGAGGGTTAAGATGCCCTGTTACAGGTTATTAAACATTAAAAGAGTTTGTTTTATTTTGATTATATCTGTTTATGTTTACGTAGGAAAATAATAATGTATGAATTAAGAAAAAATGTATTTTCCTCCCCTTTAAAAAATGTATTTTGACTTAATTTTAGACTTGTTCGAGTTGCAAAAATAAAGAGTTACTTCATACCACTCTCCCCAATGTTAACATCTGGCAGAACCATAGTATAGCTATCAAAAACAGCAATTAAAAAGAAAAAAACCCACAAATTAACATTGTTACAGTAGTATTAATTAAATCCCTAGACCTTATTTGAGTTTCACCAATGTTTCATGCTGTTGGCCTTTTCCTGTTCCAGAATCCTCTTCAGGGTCCGACAGTACATTTATTTGTTATCTGGCCTTAGTCTCCTCGAGTCTGTAACAGTTGCTAGTCTTTGTCTCTCATGACCTCGACACTTTTGAAGATACTGGTCAGTTATTTTGTAAGAGTGTCCTTCAGTTTGGGTTAGTCCAGTGTTTTCTCATGATTGGAGTGAGTTATACGTCTTTGGCAAGAACACCACAGAATAAGTGTCCATCTCGGTGCATCTTATCAAGGGACTCCTGAGGTTGATATGTCTTATCACTGATGGTGGCTTCTCAGTAAGGTGGTGTCTGCAGCTTTCTCAGCTGGGAAGTTACCACCTTTCTCTCTGTAGAAACTATACCTGCCCCTTTTATTTCAGGTGGTCATTAACCTGGTGATGCTTTTGGCTGAGATGAAGCTACAGGGTCGCACTGTTCCATCCTTAGCAATGATTTTGGTCAACAGTTTCCAGCTCTTGTATGTGGTGGATGCCCTCTGGAATGAGGTAATTAATTTTAAGAGCTTTGGAGTCGGATAGCATTGAGTGTGGGTGACTGACCTGACCCCTCTGAGCCTCAGCTTCTTACACACAAAGTGGGGAGAATATAACCTGTCTGCAAGGCTTGTGAGGATTAAAGGAGTTGTGAAGCCATGTGACGCATTGAGCTGACACACAGTGAGCACTGACAGAGGGTAGGTGTCGAGAACTTTGTTGATACTTCCGTGTATATCAGCTGCTCTGTCAGGTGCTAAATATTTAAGATCTGTGGATCTTGGCTTTGTGGGTATGACCGATTCATATAAATAGAACTTTATTTATATGAATTAATTAACATTAATTTCTAATGATTCTATCAGATGAAAATGGATGGACAGATTATCATCGAATTAAGATTGTGTGTTTTGGATTGTCAGGGGGCAGATAGTTCTTAAATAAAGGGGGAGATGTTTTATTGGTGGTGTTTCAGAATAAAAGAGTAGCTCTAATTAGATGGATATAAAACCAGAAATCATGATACGTCGAGGAAACCAGTTTAAATAAAGCTAATTTCCTAACACTTGGCTTCTCTCATACGTTGATACATCATCAGTTTTTTCTGCCACTTGAAGACTGGTAAATGTTTGCTAATCTCGGTCTCACCTAACTATATTCCTCTTTTTTTTTTTTTTTTTTTTTTTTTTTTTTGCGGTATGTGGGCCTCTCACTGTTGTGGCCTCTCCCCTTGCGGAGCACAGGCTCCGGATGCGCAGGCCCAGCGGCCATGGCTCACGGGCCCAGCCGCTCCGCGGCATATGGGATCCTCCCAGACCGGGGCACGAACCCGTATCCCCTGCATCGGCAGGCGGACTCTTAACCACTTGCGCCACCAGGGAGGCCCACTATATTCCTCTTGAAAATAATTTCTTCCTTGGGTCTGTTTTACAACTGTCTTATCATTTACTATTATCTTTGTCATCATCTCCTCCAAATTCCAAGTTGAGTTTTCTTTCAGTTTGAAAAACAAAATTGGCAGCCCTCTGTCATAATGTTCCAAAATAAACTTTCTTGGCAGTCTGTTGACATTTTGAGAGAAGGTCCATCTCCTTTAAGGTGTTTTTTTAAAAAACTGTCTTATTTGGTCATATTCAGTCAAAATGACTTTGAAAGCTTAATATTGATTTGTCGATAACCTTCCTTTTCTTTGGGAGGAGATTAGGACCTCTTTGAGGTGAACAGACCTCGAGTGCAAGTAGCCACATTTGGATTCTTGTTGAGCTCCTGCCACTGAACCACAGACCTGGGCTTAGCCTTAGAAGGTGCAGAGATTGTGGGAGCATCTGATACAGAGTCCTTTGAAAATTCCAAGTCTACTCAAAATTAAACATGCTTTTGAAATTAAAAAAAAAAAGACCCCAATTCTTGTAAATGCACTTAGTCTTGCCAGTTGTAGGTCTTTCTTTGATTATGTAATAAAGGGCTCCTAAGAAGATGGTAGGTTACATTGTACAAGTCAGATGATATTTCCTCTGTTGCTTTATCACCTCCGAGATGTTTTTTTTTTTTAACTTCCTGTCTGGAAGCTTTTCAGAGGTGAGTAATTCTTCCTTCTAGTTTTCTGTCGTGTCATGGTAGTCACTTTTGAAGTGACTTAGAAATTCATATTTTCTAGAGATTTAAGCAAACATTGATTTCTGTTATTTAACAGAAAATGTTTGTATTTTAAGGCAAAACTGTTAAGGCAGTTTTTCACCAGGGGTAGTGGATTAAAGTTGGGAAGTTATTTTTTTAAATATGTTATCAGTATCTCAGCCAGATTATAGTAGGCTTCTTGAAGAAAGGACTTGATTTTACGATTTTCTTTAGTATCTGGCACACTTTCGGGCAATTAGTAGATGCTTAATAATTTTCTTATTAGATTGGGTGATAGAAATTCTTCTATGTGTTGATGTGCCACACCTTAGAAAATGGAGAATACAAATTGAAGTATAGATGACCCTTCCCGTGAGCCTCCGCTGGCTGTCCGGCAAATCCCCTGAGGCCCCAGGGACTGGGTAGGGCTGAGAGTTCTGCCTCTGCTCACATCAGCTGCTTATACCTTGTCCCTCACTCACTGCCCACTCCCGTGTGCCCTTTGGTTATCACTGGTCTGCTCTTGTACCTGCTCCCGTGTGCATAAGAATAGGCGCTCTTGACTAGAGGGTGAACCAAAGGGCCTGGAGTTATTACATCCATTTTTCTGTTCCATGGTCCCTTTGCTTGCTTTCTGGGAAAAAAAATGCGTTTTGGAGATTATCACTCTTTTTCTTTAACCTAGAATATTGATTTTTTTAAATTTTAATTTTATTGGAGTATAGTTGATTTACAATGTTGTGTTAGTTTCAGGTGTGCCGCAAAGTGATTCAGTTATACATATATTCATTCTTTTTTAGGATCTTTTCTCATATAGGTGATGTGCCCTGTGCTATACAGTAGGTCCGTGTTGGTTTGTTTCTTCAGCAGAGCTTACTTATACTTGCTAATTTGTCTAGTCAGCGGTGAGTACTGGTGTCAGAGGCAGATTAGAGATGCCCTTGGGCAGGGCCATCTCCACTTCCAGAGCCGGGCCTGAAGGTTTCTGGTCCAGGGGGATCTGGCTGCTGGCTTGTGCTGACCACATCCACAAGAGAGTGCGTTCAGGTCCTGATTTACCCTGAGCAGCGAGGCAGGCATTTTCCCATGTTGCCGGGTAGTGTGGAAAAGCTACACGAAAAGCCAGATTGCTGTCAGAAGTTAGGTTGGTGCATGTGTGCTGGGTGCAGGGGTGGCAGGTCGAAACCCGTGCTCCCCGCCTGCCATCTTCTAGTCTAGTGGCGAGAGTCGCTTATTTACAGGACAGTCACATGGTGGCTCCAGGCTTCAGCGGGTGGTGGGTGGTGGCATCTGAGAAGTGCCTTGTCTAGGGAGAGGGTTGAGGAAAGCAGCACGGGCGAGGCTTCAGCTGAAGTTGGAGCGGGGTGTTCCAGGCAGAGGCGTGGAGGCACAAGGGGCGTGGCAGCTCTGTTGTTTCAGGATCGTAGAGGGAGAGGGTAGTGCGACAGGAGAAGAACAGAACGATACACGTGCCAAGGGAACCGGATCCCCACTTCCACTTTAAAACGGTTCTGGTTGGTGTACTTTCCCTTCGCCCTGTATAACTTTGACTGTAAACTACAACTTTACTTGAATACTTTAAACATGGAAGCTTTTGTCCCCCAAACTTTAAAAAAAAATTTTCCCCCTCTCCATACCCTTATAGGAAGCACTGTTGACAACCATGGACATTATCCATGATGGATTTGGATTCATGCTGGCTTTTGGAGATTTAGTGTGGGTTCCATTTATCTACAGCTTCCAAGCCTTTTATTTAGTCCGTCATCCAAATGAACTGTCTTGGCCAATGGCTTCTCTAATCATTGCTCTGAAATGTGAGTATTAACTTCAGTCTCTGTGTATTAAATATTGTGTGCTGAGTCTGTTGTGCTGTGGTATCTACATATTTATAGCGTGCCCTTTTATTTTTTAATTTTTTTCAAGTCTCAGTGGCTCTTTTTATTATAATAAATGGATAAATAACCACTTAGTCCCAACAACCCAATTAAGTACTAAGTAACCAAGTTCATATTTATAAAAGGGACAAATATGGCAGAGTTATGTACAAGAAAATGCTGTTATACACTGTGGGAGCAGCTATCTAGCAACAGGACACAACTACAGATCTTATCAGAATGAGGTGACTGAGAAAAGCAAGGCTGATGGGAGGGAAGAACAGAAGACACAGACATAATAAGATATCATCTTAGGTAGCAGAAGGCATCTGGAGAATGGGGCTCGATGCTAGCTTTGACACTAGCTGTGTATTCTTGTACAGGTTACTTGCTTTCTCTGATCCTTGAGCTCTTTTGGAAAATCGGGATTGAATTTTAGTCTTTCCTGGACCTTTTTTTTTTTTTAAACATCTTTATTGGAGTATAATTGCTTTACAATGTTGTTAGTTTCTGCTGAATAACAAAGTGAATCAGCTATACGTATACATATATCCCCATGTCCCCTCCCTCTTGCGTCTCCCTCCCTCCCTCCCTATCCCACCCCTCTAGGTGGTCACAAAGCACCAAGCTCATCTCCCTGTGCTATGCGGCTGCTTTCCACTAGCTATTTTACATTTGGTAGTGTATATATGTCCATGCCGCTCTCTCACTTTGTCCCAGCTTACCCTTCCCCCTCCCCGTGTCCTCAAGTCCATTCTCTATGTGTGCGTCTTTATTCCTGTCCTGCCCCTAGGTTCATGAGAACCATCTTTTTTTTTAGATTATACATGTGTTAGCATACGGTATTTTTCTCTTTCTGACTTACTTCACTCTGTATGACACACTCTAGGTCCATCCACCTCACTACAAATAACTCAATTTCGTTTCTTTTTATGGCTGAGTAATATTCCATTGTGTATATGTGCCACATCTTCTTTATCCATTCATCTGTTGTTGGATGCTTAGGTTGCTTCCATGTCCTGGCTATTGTAAATAGAGCTGCAATGAACATTGTGGTACATGAGTCTTTTTGAATTACGGTTTTCTCAGGGTGTATGCCCAGTGGTGGGACTGCTGGGTCATATGGTAGTTATATTTTTAGTTTTTTAAGTTACCTCCATACTCTTCTCCATAGTGGCTGTATCCATTCACATTCCCACCAACAGTGCAAGAGGGTTCCCTTTTCTCCACACCCTCTCCAGCATTTATTGTTTGTAGATTTTTTGAGGATGGCCATTCTGACCTGTGTGAGGTGATACCTCATTGTGGTTTTGATTTGCATTTCTCTCATGATTAGTGATTAGCTGCCCTTTTAAATGGCCATGATTGCCTCAAGTTTGAAGTAATCTGTGATGGATGAGTTGAGTAATAAAAAGATTCTTGCATCTTACAAAGAGAATGGATGTTTCATTCTTGGGTTCTCAGTGGTTCTTTAAACATAATTTTAAACAAACCATTTGGTTTTAAAATTTATTAAATTTAGTTTAAAATAATAAGTTCATTTAAAATTTTATTGTCTTAGTAATGATTCATTTTTTCTGTTGAGTGCCTGCCTTTTCTGGTAGCACCTTAAAAAGTAGGGAGATTGGTCTTGCCCTCCTAGAGCTTGCATTCTAGCGGGAGAAATAAGACGCTCAGAAACTGCATTGAGTAGAGGAAGAGTCTAGAGGAGAGACTTACAGACCGAATATGATGGGAGTTTAAGGTAGAGAGTGCATCTCTCTGGGGGAACATCAGTGTAAACCTATTGGAGGACATGGTGCAGTGGGGAAAAGTGGGATGGGGAGGTAGATACATCGGACAGAGGGAACCACTTGGCCAGGGTAGATGCTGGAGAAGAGCGAGGAGAACACTTTGGCCAGGTGCTCGTGGGTTAGCTTCAGGATGGCTTTTCTTTCGTTTCACTGTCGGTTAAACACCTCCACCAGAGGGAGGGCAGGGAAAATTAGCACTGGACTCCAAATATTGCTAGTTTTGCTACACTAATCAGCATTTATGGTAGAAGAAGACATTCAAGCTGTTGGTTGAAATTAAGATTTAGTTTCTTCCTTTGTTTGGTTAAACGTGCCTGTATGTTATTCAAGACAGGATATGTATATTTTACAGTTAAGCTAAAAATAGCGAGTAGAGTTATGTCTTACTCCTTTATTGAGGACTGATAATAAATAGTGGTATGTCAGGGCCTCTCAATTTTGACATTTCGGAGTTTGAAATAAAGCTGCCAACTTGGAGGCTTACAGTGGGATTCGGCATATATTTCTGTGCAAGTTGTTCTGGTGCCGATTTTGAGCTATAGTTTTATTAATAAAGCATTCATGTTGTGGCCAGTAGGTATCATAACTAACAGGTGAACTCCAATATTGATTTTATTGTAATGTGGGCTGCATTAGATTTTATTCATGGATGTAACTATATTTGTTAGTTTTGCCTTCAAGGTAGATGATGAAAGCTGTATGATAGTGAGATATCAGGATCATATCTTCTTTTGACCTTCTAAGATTGAGAGGTTTTGAATTGTTAAGAAATCCAACTCTTCTGTACTTTGCAAATTTCCTTGGAGCACAGGAATAATTTCTAAATGAAATTACAGATGCTTTTAAATAAAGATTATATCTAAATTGTTAACAAATGAAATTTTTAAAAAATTACAGTGTGTGGATTTGTAATCTTCCGATGTGCAAATTCTCAGAAAAATGCATTCCGGAAAAATCCCACTGATCCAAAGCTTGCACGTAAGTATTGGTTTATATTTATAGTATTTATACCACATAAAGATTTTATGTCTGTTTGTCTAGAGATCATTAAAAATGTATTTTTATTTTTGTATAGATTTAAAAACCATTCATACTGCAACAGGAAAAAATCTTCTCATTTCTGGATGGTGGGGTTTTGTTCGCCATCCCAATTACTTGGGTGATCTCATCATGGCCCTGGCATGGTCCCTCCCATGTGGTAAGCATTTAAGAGAACTGATTTGACTCTTTCTCCGGCCACCACAGGATGTGTGTGTGCTCGTTGGGTCTGGGTGTTGCCTATTGGAGGTTTGGGTTGCCCGTTCCCCATCTGGGTGCTGCGCTTTTGTGTATCCAGCACCTCATTCATCCAGCGTCTGAGGGGAATTAGGAATTCACAGAGCCTGAAGTTTTACTCTAAACTTCTGCAAGCAAAATTTTAAGTTTTAAACTGTGCCTGGTGGCTTTTTTTCTAAGAAGATTATGTAGAAATTAACTTTCTATTCATGACTCAGTGTACGTAGGTTCTGAAAAACTTCGGTTCTTAAGACGAAGAAAAGGCACCCTCTGTTTTGTGTTAGTGTCAGCCCATAGCCTGCAGTGCTGTCTGCCCTGCCCACCCTGCCCCTCACGGGTGGCCTGCCGTCCTCTTCCTGAGCACCGGCGGGGAGGAAATGGGGAGATTTGCTTTAAATACAGAGGTTCTGATTTTGAAGGATTGTTAGGGTGGATTAATCACTGTTCTCTGAATAGCTTTTAATTCAAATACTACCTCCTGCCACACACTAGTGGGATTTTATGAACCGGTTTAGTTGTCTCCCCCGTTGGAGAAAATGAAGTAACGGGATGGTCTCTTTTTAGACGATTTGGGGACCAGCAGGAAACAATACTGTGTCATTGTGTAGTGCTAATAAAAATACCTAGTACTGTTTACTGTTGCTGTCCCCAGGTTTCAATCACATTCTTCCTTATTTCTACGTGATTTATTTCACCATTTTGCTGGTGCACCGGGAGGCTCGCGATGAACGCCACTGTAGGAAGAAGTACGGCCTGGCGTGGGAGAAGTACTGCCAGCGCGTCCCGTTCCGCATATTCCCACACATCTACTGATTCTGGTCTAGGCGCTCTCTAAATGCTCCTGCAGTTTTGGCTTCCATTGGCAGAAAAAGAAAAAAACCCCAAAATGAACCTTTCGTTGCACTGACAGGATCTTTATGTTTCTCTTTCTTTTTGAGGCAGGACTATAGAGCCAAGTAGTAAGTCTTTTAATGTAGCCGTGTTTATTTTTATTAAATCATAACAATTAACATAAGGAACATATAAAGAAAGATGTTAGAATTTGCATTCTAATAGGAAATTTTCAATCCTTAAAAATCTGAAAACAGAAAATAGTCTTACAAATGCACTGAATACTGTTGTTTAGGGTTTTTGATGACCTTTCAAAGTTTGATTCCTTTGTCCAGTTGGTTTTTCTTAAATGAAAACACTGTTACATTTTAAAGTACATTTATGTTTTATTGCATTAAGAGAATAGAATTTTCATTTGTTTCCCTTTAAATTAAATCATTTACTAGCTATGTGATTTGAAAGTAAAAACTGGTCCTCTCCGTTCAATGCTGTACGGCAAGGGGGATGTTGGATAGTGGACACTGTTTAATGAAGACCACTAGTAGTGGTTTGCTTAACCTCAACTTGTAAAACTGCATTTGAAACTGTAAATACATAGCTTCTATGTAATATATGGTGACTTCAGATTTTTCTGTATAGTATTTTGAATGTGAAATAATTTTCGGGACTAAGTATCTTTTTAACAAACATTTGCAGTATTTTAAATTAAGTTTTGTGAAGTACTACATGCGAATTAAACATTTTGAAGGAAGTGGAATTCATTAAATATTGTATGAAAGATGCTATTAAGAGTAGGAAGGGTATTTTTCGTAATCCAAAGTTTGTGAATTTGGCTTTGCTACCTCAATCGCAGGTGTTTGTTTTCCTTATAAACTGTTGCAAATAGAAAAATAGAATATATATTTTTGGAATAACATCACTATTTAAACACTTTTACAGAGTGGTGTTTGAAAATTTGCCATTTCTGAAAGGCTAATATTTTTATATGTTTTTGACTTTTTAAATTAAACTGTGTTTTTGCTACTGTTAGTTCAGGCAGTTTATACTGTATTTTGCATAGCCTTTATACTTACAAAACCCTACTCCCTGTAAAGGAGTGTTGTATTCATCTTTAGAAATCTATTTATCTAAATACAATTTAAGGGAATAGTTTAAAATCATTTCTTTTAGTTTAATAGCTGTGCATAAGACAGCTTTAGCCATTAGATTCTACTTAAGTTGATACAGTCTCATTATTAATCATCCTATAATGGAACGGTAGCAAATTCACTAAGGTTTCATATTCAGAGTTAAATTGTTCTCCAGAATCTTAAACATAGGGGAATCTAATAAATATAGTGTATATGTTTGGGTTTTTAACTATACATTTTACATATGAGCCATTTAGATATGCAGTGTTTGTTCTATGCTGCAGTTCGAGGTGTATATAACTGAACTTACGTTAACGTGATCATGAAGAACATTCCGCATCCTCTAGTCTTTAAACATTGTTTTAGTGAAATTTTCAGTGTTTTGTTAGTACTGATGTATGCAAGCAGTTTTTTAATGCTTCTCTTCTGGCATCAAAAAATGGCGTCCCAGCCTATTCTATACTAGATTCACCAATGAAGCTTTAGGGGAGGAAGAAGGACCTTTGATTCTTTACTTGGTAATGAGAAAAGAGCTGTTTCCAACACAGTGCTGCAGTTTCTGGATATCAGCTGCAATTTGTTTTTTATTTTGTTTTTGACATGTTTATTTGACAGGTTTTATAATGAAGTTTTAAGTTGGAAATAAAGTTGAAAATAAGATGTTGCTTTGATCACTTTGGAGTCTTTTTTTTTTTTTGGCCTGTAACTCTGGGATCATTGGGACCAAAACAGGAGCCCTTAGATTACCACTCCCCACCCAACCCCTGTTTTTTTCTAGGATCCTTTGGGACCCTCCTGGACCACAAGGAATCCAAAAGGCAAACTGGGACCCCTGGCAAACTGCTGTTTGCATTGAAGCTCTCAGAAGTTGGAGCTTGAAAGAGGTTAGTGGAGGGTCCCAACTCCCAGACAGTGGTCATGGATTTAGTATTTGCTCTTTGAGAAAAGAGAGGAATGATCAAAAGTATCATAGACTCAGTAATACTTTCAAATGAATTTGTATTACTCACAAAAGCACCTAAGTTGCATGTGAAAGACAGTACATGTGTGTGAGAGAGGCATTTGTGTGTCAGTGAAATGAGATCAGACACTTTCATGTCTTCATCTCTCTTCCCAGTGTGACATGGCTTTGCAGAACGTGGGTGTTTCGAATATGCACCAACAACACCAAGTAGGCTAAAAATATCACATCACATGAGTCTTATCTTGGTCTTGTTTTTGTACTCTTTGAGGAAAAGGCTTTGCTTATTGGTGGTTTCCATAACTCATGGAATGTTTTGTTTTAGCAGATTGTGGATAATTCCTAAAATTATTTTAACAAATGAATTGGACCAAATAAGATCCCACCTTGTATCTTTTGATAAAATCCTATGTTTCATCATTTTCTTATTGATTCCTAAATGACAGGGACTAGGTCTTTATAATTCTTTTCTATAGTGCTGTGTGTAATTAGATTCGCAGTGTATGTGTTTTTGATAATGTGACTTTCAGACAGTACAATTTCTTAGACACAAAAGTAAGTAGACGTTAATATTTTGTTCATGGCTGTTACAGAGTCTAGTTCTGGGTGTGAGCCCCACCCTCCCTAACCCCCGCCCCCTTATTACAGACAGAACGGATTGTTTGCTCTTCATTTGTGGAGACATGGGATTTGTTTTCTGCCAGTGGACCCATTGCTGAGGTAATGTGACAATGAACATGGCTTTGAATCCTAGCCCTGCTTCCTCCTGGCCGTGTGAGCTTGGGCAAGTCACTTAATCTCTCTGAGCAGCAGTTTCTTCTTGTATAAAATCTGGTTGATATACCACATAGTACACAGGTGGCCTGACGATGATAATATAGGAATTTTTATGATTATGCAACATAACTGGTGCTCAGTAATAAAAATCTACCTACAGAAACACATTTTGACATTTATCCAATTTTCTGAATTCTCAGCACTGAATTCTCAGGGTTGGTTTTTCAGTGGAAAGAGAAGGTCTGGTGAGTCAGAACAAGACCATTTCTGCAAGGGAAGAAGAGCCTCTTTTGTCTCCAAAGTGTGCAGTCCGGCCAACAGTGTCATGTTCTGTGTTCTCTCAGAGCAGCCTGGGAAGGTATTCCAAAGAACTACTCTTCATGTGTACGTTTTCTTGTATATAATTGCAGAAATCACTCTTTGGAATGCAAAATTTCATAAAAACATGCCCTAATATCTTGCCAGTTGCTGTAGTTTTCCCTTTTAGAAAAGTCAAACCCTCTGCTTTCCGGGATGTGCTCCCTCACCTGAACTGGAGCCCACCCACAGGGACATTGCTTAGAATGGAAGCAGCTGGGCGCTTCCTCTACGTGTTGAAGTTTTCATGTACAGATGGGAGGAAGAGACAGCTCTGTCTAGTCTGGCTGATGATACAGATGTTTTCCTGAAGGATGTACACGTGAATGTCTTGAAACATGTAATTCTGGTTAGGAGTCAAAAATTACATGGTTTGTTATGGAAGTTTATTTTTCATTCTTCACACACGGCAATGCAACTTGCATTGTGATCCAGTGACTAGGAGATTTCTTTGTGGATAAATACACGGACATTAAAAAATTTGAGGGTAAGCCAGTAGCTGTCAAAATACTGGACCTCTCAGGTGTCTGGTAAACTGGGCATTCAGAAGTATAGAGTTCTGTCTCTGTCTGCTTAGAAGCATTTAGTCTTTAAGCAGAAATCTGAAAAAAAAAAAATCCAATATTCAAATTGTATAGTTCAAGTAAACTCACATTTTCTTTACACTAGATTTGGGGGGTTTGTTACAAATTGAATACTTTTAACTTTAGATGGTTATGTGGTTATGTAACTGCATATGGAAATTATGCCTGAAGAATTTAACATTTTAAAGAGTAACTAATACAGCTTTATGGTACATATTCTTGAGAAATCACACTGGATGTTGGTATAGCATCTATTGTAGATTTTAGCAGTATTGGGGGGCTATTTTACCTGTTTTGTAGTCTAAAGTATATCAGCCAGTCTCCCTAGTGAAATCATAAGAATGGGAAGTAGAAGGAAGGAATGGTTTATATTACAGAGGGAAAACTCAGTGCTCTAAGACTTAATGATAAACATTTGGGTGGTTACCTTTGTTGGCAAGAAGTATATTTCAGGAAAATCACAGCATATCTCACAAGGCAGTGAGTGTTCTAGTATTTTTTCTTCATGATTCCACCTTGCCCCCTCAATGAATAAACCAAAGAGGTGAACTCCAATGTGTGTGGGGTCTGTGCCCTAAGATCAAAGAGAGGTGTTGTCAGTGGGTCCCAGATAGGACCTTTCCTTTAATAGAAGCTGCATCTGGAGGAAGGTCAGGGAGGAGGTCAAAGAAGAGGAGGTGCGCTTCTCTGCCATTGCCATGTGGGACCACCCTGTCCCAGGCCTGTTTTCCCAGGTTCTAAGGTGAGTACTTCATTCTTTTCCTACTCTGAGAGCATAAACAATTTGTACTCTTTGGTCTATATATGATGATCCGGGACTGACAAGTATTTCAAATACAGTAAAACTCCAAATTTCTGGAATTATAATCCCTTAGGCCAGTGTTTTAAAAGACAGCAAAAACAATTACAGAACAAGTCAATCTTCTAGCAAGATGGAAGAGTCGCAAGACCCTGTGCTCACCTCCTCCCATGGCCACACCATATTTATAGAGCAAATATTGACGAGAACGACCTGAAGACTAGCAGAAAAGATTTTCCACAACTCAAGATACAAAGAAGGAACCAAAAGGAGACAGGCTGGAGGGACAGAAATGCAGTATATAGGCAAGACCCGCACCCCAGGTAGGCACCTCACAGATGGGAGGATAATCACAATTGCAGAGGTTCTCCCCAAGGAGCGAGTGGTCTGAGCCCAACATCAGGCTCCCCAGCCTGGGGGTCCTGCACCAGGAAGACACACTTCCAGAACTTCTGGCTTTGAAGGCCAGTGGGGCTGATGTATGGGAGAGCCAAAGGGCTGTAGGAAACAGACTCCTCTCTTAAAGGGCTCATGCAAAATCTCACATGCTCTGAGATCCAGCTCAGAGGCAGTAATTTGAAAGGAGCCTGGGTAAGATCCACTTGCTGATCCTGAGGAACCTCCCTGAAGGGAGGAGACAAGTGGGACTCCCCCTGGGGACACAGATGCTGGTGGCAGCTATTTTGGAGAGCTCTCACTACCGTGAGGGCTCTGGTGTTGGCAAGTGGCATTTTGGAGTCCTAGTAATAGCTTATTAGTGGCGGTGGCTTACCTGCCCACCAGCAGACTGCCCCAGGACCCAGACCCATAGGCTTTGGGGCCAGTTCTGCCTACCAGTGTACCCAAAGCAGTCAGCCCCACCACAGCAGAAGGGCCCAAGTGGCCACCTAGGGTGTACCCCTAGAGAATACAGCTCTGGTGATCAGACGGGAGTGTGCTGCTGCGCCCCAAAGGACATCTCCTACACAAGGCCACTTCTCTAAGAACAAGAAATGTAACCAATCTACCAAATACACAGAAATTAACATGGAGAATTAAGCAAAATGAGAAGACAGAGGAATGTGTTCCAAATGAAATAACAAGACAAAACCCCAGAAAAAGAGCTAAATGACACGGAGAGACGCCATCTACCTAATAAAGAGTTCGAGCTAATGATCATAAAGAGGCTCAACAAACTTGGGGCAGGAACTGATGGACACAGTAGAAATTTAACAAAGAGTTGTTAGAAAATATAAAGGAGAGCCAAACAGAGCTGAAGAATACAATAACAAATTAAAAATACCCTAGAAGGAATCAATAGTAGATTAGATGATGCAGAGGAACGGATCAGTGAACTGGAAACAGAGTAGTGGGAAATCCCCCAAGCTGAACAGAAAAAAGAAAACAATTTTAACAAATGAGGATAGTTTAAGAGACCTCTTACATCAAATACAATATCAAGTGTACTAACATACATATTATAGGGGACACAGAAGGAGAAAAGAGAGAAAGGGGCACAGAACTTATTTGAGGAGATAGAGGTAATAGCTGAAAATTTTCCTAACCTGGGAAAGGGAGCAGACATCCAGGTCTAGGAATTTACAGAGTCCCAAACAAGATCCACCGAAAGAGATCCACACCAAGACATATTGCAATTTTAATTGCCATATTAATGGCAAAAATTAAAGAGAGAAAGTTAAAAGTAGCAAGGAGAAAGCAACTGGTTATGTATAAGGGACCTCCCATTAGACCATCAGCTAAATTTTCAGCAGAAAAAATTGCAGTCCAGAAGGGAGTGGCACAATGTATTTAAAGCAATGATAGGAAAAAATCTACAACCAGGAACACTAACTGGTGACGCTGTCATTCAGATTTGAAGGAGAGATCAAGAGTTTTACAGAGAAGCAAAAGCTTCTAAACATCACCACTAAACTGGCTTTACAAGAAATGTTAAAGGGACTTCTTTACGTAGAAAGGAAAAGACCACAACTAGAAATATGAAAATTATGAATGGAAAAATCTCATTGGTAAAGGCAAACATACAGTAAAGATATTAGCAGAAGAACCACTTATAAAGCAGGTAGGAAGGTTAAAAGACAAAAGTAGTAAAATCATCTATATCCACAATGCAGCCAAAAATAAATTTAAAAATAAATAAATAAATAGCTATTTATTACTGGAAAACAAAACAAAAAAAACCCAAAGTTAGTAGAAGGAAAGAAAGAAAAATCAGAGCCAAAATAAATGAAATAGAGACTAAAAAAATAGAAAAGATCAATGAAACTAAGAGCTGATTCTTTGAAAAATACCACAAAATCAATAAACCTTTAGCCACACATCAAGAAAAAATGAGAGAGGGCCCAAATAAAATCAGAAATGATAGAGAAGTTACTACTGTGAACAATTATATGCCAATAAAATGGATAACCTAGAAGAAATGTATAAATTCCTAGAAATGTACAACCTCCCAAGACTGAATCAGGAAGAAATAGAAAATATTAACAGACTGATTACCAGTAATGAAATTGAATCAGTAATCAAAACACTTCCAACAAACAAAAATCCAGGACCAGATGGCTTCACAGGATGTTAAAGAAGAGTTAACAACCATCTTTCTCAAACTCTTCCAAAAAATTGAAGAGGAAATAATGCTTTGGATCTCGTTCTACCAGGCCAGCATTACCCTGAAACCAAAACCAGACAAAGATATCACAAAAAAAGAAAATTACAGGCCAATATCATTGATGAACATAGATGCAATAATCCTCAACAAAATATCAGCAAATTAAAGTCAGCAATGCATTAAAAGGATCATACACCATGATCAAGTGGGATTTATCCAAGGGATGCAAGGGTGGTTCAATATCAATCAATATATATATAGTGGACTATTACTCAGCCATAAAAAAGAATGAAATCTCGTCATTTGCAATAACATGGATTGACCTGTAGGGTGTTATGCTAAATAAGTCAGACAGAGAAAGACAAATATTGTATGACTTCACTCATATGTGGAACCTAAAAAAACAAATGAACAAACATAGCAAACTAGAAAGAGACTCACAGATATGGAGAACAAACAGATGGTTGCCAGAGGGGAGGGGGGTAGGGGTTGAAAAGAAAATAAATGTAACGATGTGAGGTAATGAATGCTAATTAGCTTACTGTGGTGGTCATTTCAGAATTCATATTTATCTGAAACCATAAGGTTGTACACCTTAAATATATACAATTTTTTGTGTCAATTATGCTTCAATAAAGTGAAAAAAAAGAGAAAAGATGAATCATGGTAAAAAAAAAAGATTTCAGTCTGTTCAAACTTTGTCATCTACTTCTACCGTCCTGGGTACAATGGTTCATTTAGGCTCTTGAAATTTTAAAAGGTTGGGAAGGGTTCTGTATCATATCTTTGAATGGTATGAAAAAGGCTAAATGAGTTTTGATAAGTAGAAAATTCAGTCTCTAGCAGCTCCAATTCTGGGTAACTCCAGTTGTGTGTTAGGAAGGCTCTTACTTCTCTTGTCAGGCAGGTCACTTGGGAGAAGGGATGAGCATAGCTGTCCTAAGCTCAACACTCCAGGCCCCTGGGCCAGCTCTTCTGCAGGTGAGCTGCAGTGTGGAACAGCCAGTGCTGTACTCACTAACATTATCTGAGCTCAACTGTGGAACACAACTGTATCTGCATTCTCAGGCAGATTCTTAACCACTGCGCCACCAGGGAAGTCCGAACACAACTGTATCTGAAGCTGCAAACTGAACTCATAGAAAACACCTTGAAATTGTCTTATTCTATAAAAGACTCTTTCTGGAGATTGCTTTGTATAATGACTTTCACTTCTCTTTAACTCTTATGTAAATCCAAAGTTTCTTATACTGCATTTGCTCTAGTACTGTCCTTTCATATAAATCTTGGAAGAAGTTAATATAATGCATTTGACAAAGTGACTTCCATTTATACTTGACTTGTATCACTTGGCCATGGCATATGGGGGTCTTGCCTCTCGAAAAACTCAAATCATAGGTAATTTGTAAATAGCTCAGATTTAACTCTCCAGAGAGCCACTCAGAATAAATGGAAGTAATCTTACTTTACTTAAATCAAAGCTGGTTCTTGGTATAAAGCAGAAATAACTGAGAACATTATTGTGAGGTTAGAGACAAATGACAAAGTTGGGAGAGGTCAGCACATACTCCCTTCTCACCCTCTGTGAGGCATAAGCAAAGGCACCAGCAAACACCTGCTTCTCTGCAACATTTGCATGTCCAATGGGCTGTGTAGAAGAGGTTAGGATATGGGCTGTCGAGTCAGCTAGACTTGGGTTCAAGCCTTATGATCTGAGCTCTAGTGACCTCGAGAAGGCCCTTCACCCTCTTTGAACCTTAGTTTCCTGATCTATAAAATGAGGATACTTTTTGAGGATTAAATAATACAGATAAAGAGCTTAGCACAGTATCGGGCACATAGGAGATACTCAGTAAACGTTGGCTAATAAGCAACAGTGCCATCATTATCAGATAGACTGTGATCTTCTGGAGGGCAGGAGCCTTATCTTGTTCATCTCTATATTTGCACCACCTAGCACAGCACTGGACACACACACGCACACACAGGTATATGACATGATACATGTATATAATGCAAAATGATCACCACAGTAAGTCTAGTTAACATTCATCACCATATATATTTATAATTTTTTCTTGTGATGAGAACTTTTAATATTTACTCTCTTAGCAATTTTCAAATATGCAATACAGTATCATTAACTATTGTCTCCATGCTGTACATTACATTGCAGGTCTTCATTTATTTTATGACTGGAAGTTTGTACTTTTTTGACCACTTTTACCCATTTCACTCACCTCCCTACCCCAGCCTCTGGCAACCACCAATCTGTTCTCTGTATCTATGAATTTTTTTTTCTGGATTCCAAATATAAGTGAGATCATACAGTATTTGTCTTTCTCTGTATGACTTATTTCACTTAGCATAATGCCCTCAAGGTCCATCCATGTTGTTGCAAATGGCAAGATTTCCTTATTTTTTATGGGTGAATAATATTTATTCCATTGTATATTAGAGAGCAGATCCCAAGAGTTCTCATCACAAGGAAAAAAACATTTTTCTTTTGCTTTTTTTTTTTTGTATCTATGGGTGTTAACTAAACTTTTTGTGGTAGTCATTTCATAATATATCTAAGTCAAAAAGTCTGAGAAAACCATAATTCAAAAAGAGTCATGTACCACAATGTTCATTGCAGCTCTATTTACAATAGCCAGGACATGGAAGCAACCTAAGCATCCAACAACAGATGAATGGATAAAGAAGATGTGGCACATATACACAATGGAATATTACTCAGCCATAAAAAGAAACGAAAATGAACTATTTGTAGTGAGGTGGATGGACCTAGAGTCTGTCATACAGAGTGAAGTAAGTCAGAAAGAGAAAAATACCGTATGCTAACACATATGTATAATCTAAAAAAAAAGATGGTTCTCATGAACCTAGGGGCAGGACAGGAATAAAGACGCACACATAGAGAATGGACTTGAGGACACGGGGAGGGGAAAAGGGTAAGCTGGGACAAAGTGAGAGTGGCATGGACATATATACACTACCAAATGTAAAATAGCTAGTGGAAAGCAGCCGCATAGTACAGGGAGATCAGCTCAGTGCTTTGTGACCACCTAGAGGGGTGGGATAGGGAGGGTGGGAGGGAGGGAGATGCAAGAGGGAAGAGAGATGGGGACATATGTATAACTGATTCACTTTGTTATAAAGCAGAAACTAACACACCATTGTAAAGCAATTATACTCCAATAAAGATGTTAAAAAAAAAAGTCAAATCATTGTGTTGTATACTTTAAACTTATACAGTGCTGTATGTCAATTATATCTCAGTAAAACTAGAAAAAATATTCCATTCTATGCATATATACCACATTTTCTTTATCCATTTATCCATCAGTGGACACTCAGGTTGTTTCTATATCTTAGCTATTGTAAATAATGCTGCTATAAACATGGGAATGCAGATATCTCTTAAACATAGGGTTTTTGTTTCCTTTAGGTAAATTCCCAGAAGTGGAATTGCTGGATCACATGGTAGTTTTATTTTTAATTTTTTGAGGAACCTCCACATTGTTTTCCATAGTAGCTGCACCAAATTATATGCATTTAAATAAATGTTTAAGATCAACATAAGCTACAGAAGTTTTAAAAGATCTAAATAAATATTCATGATTGAAAGTCTCAGTATTGCTAAGATATCAATTCTCCAAAAATCAAGACAACTTTAAGGAAAAAGAAAAGTTGGAAGACTTTATACTACCAGATATTAAGAATTACTATAAGCTACAGTAATTAAAAGAGTGTGGTGCTGGCACAAAGATAGGCAAATAAATCAATGGAACAAAATTGAGACTCAAGAAATGGTCCCAGGCATATAAAATTACTTGATCTGTGACAAAGATGAAGTAGGGTAACGATGACCATTTCAATAAAAAGGAAAAGATGCCAAGTCAATACTTGGATACTCATATGGAAAAAATGACTTTTGACCCCACCTCATTACACACAAACTCAATTCTATGTGGATCATAAGCCTAAATGTGAAAGGTAAAGCAATATAGCTTCTAGAAGATAACATAGGAGAATACTTTCATGACCCTGAGATAGGCAAATATTTCTTAAAAAGGACACTCAAAAATAGTAACCCCCAAAGGAAAGATGGATATACTGGATTTTATTAAAACAGAGAAAAAGAAGACATTGTAAACAAAGTAAAAAGGAAAGCCACACACTGGCAGAAGAAACTTCTGATACATATATCCATATATATATTTGACAAAAGACTTATGTCCAGAATATATAAAGAACTTCTGTAAATCAGTAACAAAAAGACAGCCCAATTAAAACGTGGGCAAAAGACTCAAACAGGAATTTCACGAGAGGATATTCACATGTCAATAAGCATATTAAATGGTGTTCAACTTCATTAGTCACCAAGGAAAAGCAAATTAATACCATGAAGAGATATCAATACATACCCACCAGAATGACAAAAATTAAAAGATAAACAATACCAAATGTTGGCAAGGATGTGGACTAATCTTACACATTACTGATAGGTCTGTAGATTGGTACAATCACTTTCAAAAATGATTTGGTAGTATCTACACTTAAGCTAAATATATGACCCTCAATTTAATTCCCAGGTATATATTCAAGAGAAATGAGTATTTGTGTCCATCAAAAGACATATACAATAATGTTAAAGCACATTTAATCATAATAGTTCTAAACAGAAAACAACCCTAATGTCCATCAATCAGAGTACAGATAAGTTGTGGAACATTAACACAGTAGAATACTACAGAGTGATGAAAAAGAGTAATTACTATATGCAAAATAAGGATGAACCTCACAGATGTAATGTTGAGCAAAAGAAACTAGACAAAAGAGTACATGCTGCATGATCCCTTTTATAGAAAGTTCAAGATAGGAAAAGTAATTGATGATGATAAAAGCCGGAATAGTGATTACCTTTGAGGAGGGCATTAACTAGGACGGGATGTGAGGGAGCCTTCTGAGGTGGTGACTGACAGTAGTCTTATAGCTCGATCTGAGTAGCTGAGTGGAATACTTAAGATTTGTGACCTTTACTCTGTTTATGTTATACCTCAGTGAAAACAAGCAAAAAGAAACTAGTAAAAGAGCAATAAACCCGAAGAAAGCAGAAGGAACTAAAAAGATAAACAGGTTAAAAAAGGGAAAGCAAACGAACAAAACACCATTAGAGTTAATTAATAAAGGCAAAATTTGGTTTATTTGAAAAAGTAAATGAAATAGATAAACTTGGCCGGTTTATATTAGGAAAAAAAAAAAAACAGATGAGGAAAAGGATGTATAATAAAGAATTTGGCTAGCCTATGTCCCTGGTTCCTGGAAGGCGACCTCTAAACCCTTGGAATTTGTTATTCATGGTGGGCTCCTGGGACTACCCCTGAAGGTTTATGCTAATGAGGTGATTGTTGGTGGTCCCTGGATAGTTTATGCTAATGAGATGACTCAGGGTGGGGGTTGGCTATGCCAGAAAGAGCCACTGTAACATTAGAGGTTTGTGACATGGAGCCAAATGATAGCAGCCCAACCTCTGGGGATGAGAGAAGGCTGAAGATTGGACTCAGCCATATGAGCAGTGATTCAATCAAACATGGCTACATAATGAAACCCCAATCGAAAACTGAACACTGAACAATCCAGGTGAGCTTCCTGGGTTGGCAATACTCCATACACACCTAGCTACACCTCGATACCAGGAGGATAACACATCCCTGAAGATGTGGAAGCTTTGTACTTGGAACCCTCCCAGTCCTAGATTCTGCCCTATGTGTCTCTTCCTTTGGCTGGTTCTGATTTGTATCCTTTTGCTGTAATAAAACTGTAATTGTGACACTTTCCTGAAGCTCTATGAGTCTTTCTAACAAATTATTAAGCCTAAGATGGTTTTTCATTTGGTGTGAGGAGCCTTGGACAGAATTAGTTTTAGACAACTGTGCCCTTAACCTCAAGTTTGGCTAACCCCAGGTAGAGGACAAAGAGTAATTTGGAGGGCATTAAAAATCCTATTCACAAGAGAACCCCCCTACACTGTTGATGGGAATGTAATTTGGTGCAGTCACTATGGAGGACAGTACAGAGGTTACTTAAAAAGCTAAAAATAGAGCTATTATATGATCCAGCAATCCCACTCCTGGGCATATATCTGGAGAAA
The DNA here is from genome assembly GCF_025265405.1 of Mesoplodon densirostris. Taxonomy (NCBI): domain Eukaryota; kingdom Metazoa; phylum Chordata; class Mammalia; order Artiodactyla; family Ziphiidae; genus Mesoplodon; species Mesoplodon densirostris. Next base: position 171,009,971 of record NC_082662.1, read on the forward strand.
ACCATACTTCGAAAAGATACATGCACCCCAACGTTCATAGCAGCACTATTTACAATAGCCAAGACATGGAAGCAACCTAAACGTCCATCAACAGAGGAATGGATAAAGAAGATGTGGTACATATATACAATGGAATATTACTCAGCCATAAAAAAGAATGAAATAATGTCATTTGCAGCAACATGGATGGACCTAGAGATTATCATACTAAGTGAAGTAAGTCAGACAGAGAAAGACAAATATCGCATGATATCACGTATATGTGGAATCTAAAAAAAATGATACAAATGAATGTATTTACAAAACAGAAACAGACTCACAGACTTAGAAAGCAAATTTATGGTTACCAAAGGGGAAAGGTGGGGGGTGGCATAAATTAGGAGGTTGTGATTAACATATATACACTACTGTATATAAAATAAATAATCAACAAGGACCTACTGTATACCACAGGGAACTCTACTCAATACTCTGTAATAACCTATATGGGAAAAGAATTTGAAAAAGAATAGATATATGTATATGTATAACTAAATCACTTTGCTGTACACCTGACACTAACACATTGTAAATCAACGCTATTCCAATATAAAATAAAAATTTTAAAAATCCTATTCACAATAGCAACAATTATAAACCACTTAGGAAAACAATCTAACAAGAATTTTCTAAGACCAATGTCACGAAAACAAAACTTACTAAAGAATACAAATGACCTAAGTAAATGGAAAGAGAAACCATGTTTCTATTTGGGTTGGCCAAAAAGTTCCTTTGGTTTTTTAAGTAAAAATAAAAGACATATTTTTCATTTTTATCAAGAACTTTATTGAACAGCATATTCACCGTTTTGTTCCACTACCTTCTGCCATCTTTCAGGCAACTTCATAATTCCATCTTCCCAAAACTTTTTATCTTTTTGAGCAAAGAACTGTTCCAGGTGCCTTTATAAGTCTTCCAGGGAATTGAAATTATTTCCATTAAGAGAATTTGTAAAGACCGAAATAAACGGAAATCCCAACGTGCAATGTCTGGTGAATAGGGAGGATGAATCAGAACTTCCCAGCCAAGCTGTAACAGTTTTTGCCTGGTCATCAAACAAACATGAAGTCTTGCATTATCCTGATGGAAGACTATGCGTTTTCTGTTGACTAATTCTGGACGCTTTTTGCCAAGTGTTGCTTTCACTTGGTCTCATTGGGAGCAGTACTTGTTGGAATTAATCGTTTGGTTTTCCGGGAGGAGCTCCTGATAGAGGACTCCCTTCCAATACCAGCATATACACAACATCACCTTCTTTGGATGAAGACCGGCCTTTGCTGTGGTTGGCGGTGTTCATTTCGCTTGCCCTATGATCTCTTCTGTTCCACATTATTGTCCAGTATCCACTTTTTATAACCCATCACAATTTGTTTTGAAAATTGAACGTTTGCGTTATGTTTAAATAGAGAATCGCATGTGGAAATACGGTCAAGAAGGTTTTTTTCGCTTATGTGGAACCCAAACAATCAAAGTGATTAACATAGCCAAGCTGGTGCAAATGATCTTCAGCGCTTGATTTGGATATTTTGAGTATGCTGGCTCTCTCCTGCATGGTATAACGTTGATTGTTCTCAATTAATGTCTTGATTTTATGGCTATCAACTGGTCTACCCGACTGTGGAGCATTGTCCGGCGAGAAATCTCCAGCACGAAACTTTGCAAACCACTTTGCCACGTCTGATCAGTCACAGCACCTTCTCCATATACTGCACAAATCTTTTTTTGCATTTCAGCTGTGTTTTAACCTTTCTTGAAATAATAAAGCATAATAGGCCAAAAATGTTGTTTTTTTTCTTCCATCCTCGATATTAAAATGGCTACATAAAAATTCACCAATTTTGGTGTTTTTTTAAAAATGCACCCTGATATGACAGCTGTCACAATACAATCGAACAAAATTAAGCGCTACTAGAGCCATCTTACAGAAAAAACCAAACTTTTTGGCCAACTCGATATTGGAAAAACTCAATTTTAAAAAGATAGTAATTCTTTCCCAGATTTATAGGTAAATGTAATGTAAGCTGATCAAAATCCCAACAGGTTGTTTAAAAAGTGAAATGTGGTTGGCCTACTCTCAAATTCACCTAAAGAGAAACAGGTACAAAAGTCAAGATAGTTTTAAAAGGGAACAAGGAGTTCATGGATTGGATGACAACACGATGCCAGTACTACCCAAAGTGATCTACAGATTCAACACAGTCTCTATCAAAATCCCAATGATGTTTTTTGTAGAAACAGAGAAATCCATCTTAGAAATTCATATGGAATCTCAAGGGTAACTGAGTAAACAAGGTAATACTGAAGAACAAAGTTTGAGGTCTTACACTGCCTGATTTCAAAGCTTATTACAAAGCTACACTAATCAAAATAGTGTGCAACTGGCACAAAGACAGACAACAGAACAATGGACCAGAATAGAGAATGAACCCAGAAATAAACATGTATATGCTCAAATGATTTGCAACAAAGGTGCCAAGATATTCAATGGGGAAAGGACAGCCTCTTCAACAAATGGTGTTGGTTAAATTGGATATCAGTGTACAATATGGACTGTTACCTTACACTATACACAAAAGTTTACTCACAATGGATCAAAGACCTAAACTGAAGAGCTAAAACTATAAAACTCTTAGAAGACAACATAGTTAAAGCTTTATGACATTGGATTTGTTAATTATTTCTTGGTTATGGCACCAAAAGCATAAACAACAACAAAAAATAGATAAATTGGGCTACCTCAAAATTAAAAACTTTTATACATCAAAGGACACTATCAACGGAGTGAATTGGCAACCCACAGAATGGGAGAAAATATCTGCAACTCATATATCTGATAAGGAATTAACATCCAGAATATATAAGGAACTCCTACAACTCAACAACAATAACCAAGAAATCCTGATTAAAAATGGGCCGAGGACTTGAATAGATATTTCTCCAAAGAAAATATACAAATGGCCAATAAACACATGAAAAGATTTCAATACCACTAGTCCTTAGGGAAATGTAAATCAAAAGCACAATGAGATACCACTTCACATCCTTTGGGATGGCTACTATCAAGAGCCAGAAAATAACAAGTATTGGTGAGGATGTGGAGAAATTAGAACACTGTGCACTGTTGGTGGGAATGTAAAATGGTGCAGCCACTATGGAAAAGAGTATGGCATTTCCTCAAAAAATTTAACAGAATTACCATATGATCCAACAGTTCCACTCCTAGATATCTACCCAAAAGAACTGAAACACGGACTCAAACAGATATTTGCATACCCATGTTCATAGCAGCACTGTTCACAATGGCCAAAAGATGGAAATGACTCAAGTGTCTATGGACAGATGAGTGGATGAACAAAATGTGTTATGGACTGAATATTTATACCCCCCCACCCCCGCCAATTCATATGTTGAAGCCCTAACACCCAGTGTAGCTGTATTTAGAGATGGGGCCTCTAAAGAAGTAATTAAAGTCACGTGGATGGGGGTCTTGATCCAATAGGATTAATGTCCTTACAAGAAGAGACATCAGAGAGCTTGCTCTCTCCCTCCACACATGCACACGAAGGAAAGGTCATGTGAGGACATAGCTAGAAGGCAGCTGTCTGCAAGCCAGGAAGTGTTCCGCAACAAGAGAAGCCACTGCAATGAGAAGCCCGCGCACTGCAACAAAGAGTAGCGTCTGCTTGCCACAACTAGAGAAAGCCCGTGTGCAGCAATGAAAACCCAGCACAGCCAAAACAAAACAAAACAAAAAAAAGAAGTAGTTAAAATGGTAAATTTTATGTTATGCATATTTTACCACAATAAAAAATAGTAAAAATTTGATTTAAAAAAAGGAAAAACGAGGACTGACTTGCTCTACCAAGTCTCCACATATAACTTTACAGCTTCTAGACATGTGTGGTGTTGGTCCTGGAATAGAGAAATAGATGCCTAGAACAGATTGGAGTTTAGTAAACAACAACAATGGCCTTCAAATCAGTGGGGCAATGGTGGGAGAGTGACTGGGCTGGGGGTGGCCTTGGGCATCTGGCTGTCTGCACACTCACACTCCCCGCCTAAACTGCCTCTGTTCATAATCAGCACGTTGCCCAGTGCCCTGAGTTTCACTGCAGGCTGGCTGGGGGTGTCTCCTTGAACCTAACTGAACTCTGGAATGAGTAGGCTGCTGGGTGGCAGGCAGTTCAGCTGAGCCACCCTCAGGAGAGGTTTGCCCCACTGGTTTGAAATACCACCTTCAAATCCCAACCTAGCAGCATTCAGTCTTCACTTATGTCAGGGGAGAGTTATAAAGTTCATTTATTGTACTTGTTTAAATCTTTTATTCATTTAATTTCTTTATAATTCTTTCCAACCCCCTAGAAGAAGAGTGGGAGAGATGGCATTTGATGGCACTTGGATTTCACGGGGACTGCACCATGCTCTAGTGTCTAGTATAGGGCAGGGCACATGGTAAATGAGAAACAAAGTTTTGTTGAGGGACTGACGGATGGACGGGTTGAATGAACGAATGATTACTCTTGCCAACCTTTGAAGTACTTACTCCAGTACCTCAAGGCTCTCCTGACTATGCTGAGTTTCTTCTGGATGATTATGGAGAACTCCTCACCTTTCATGTCTGTGGTGTCAGAGATCACATGATGGGTAAAAGCCAGGGCATCTGGAGAGATTCCTTGGGACCTTCCATAGTCTTGAAGCACAGCAGTAAGAAAGGCTTTGGAGAAAAACATACACCAGGTTCCTTGTGAGTCTCAGGGATTTAGGGGTTGTGCGCATCTCAACATTTCCCTTGGGGATTAGCAACACTGCCATCTCATGGGAAGGGATGAGTGGAGAAGCAAGAGTAAGGAAATGCAGGAGGTGGGTGTGAGACTGGGCTGGGTGGGAGGAGAGTGTAAATCCAGCTGCCTCGCTCGGGCCTGGGTGATATCAGTCTGGCCAGCAGCATGAGCTTCCTGGGGAACTCAGGTTCTTTTGTAGGACCGGTGCCCCTCCCATATTCAATATGGGTGTCGAGGGGCTATGGGTCCTGGGACCTCACCCACTTTTGACCCAATCTTGGCAACAATCATAGTACCTCATCTTCCTGGCAACAAACATGGGTCCCAGGGGCAAGGCCAAGACCCAAGTGTGTCACAGCCTTTCTCAAAATGACACATGGGTATTGGGAAAAGGAAGGCTCTTTTTCCTCTGGAGTTGCTCAACTGCTTGCGGCCATTTATTCCCTTGGTTGCATGGAGAAAGGCTATGTACGGCAGCAAAAAAACCAAAACCAAAACCAACAAACAAAAATGAGACCAAGATGTAGTGGAAACAGAGCTAAGATATGAGGAGGCAGGCTGAGAGTGACATGGAGGATGACTGACTACCTGAATCCAGCCATGCCTGAAGCCAGACCCCCTTGGCTTCCTTTCCACTTATATGCACCGATAACTTGCCCTCTTTTGCTTAAGCGAGTTTGGATTACATTCTGTAGTTTGATATCAAGATACCTAACACAACTCTTAACTGTTCTCCTTGACATCAGTTCCTCTTTCCCTTGTTTAATCCATTCTGCATAAATTGCCAGTTGAGTAACTCCATTCTACTTTTTTTTTTTTGGCCGCCCCGCACGGCATGACGGATCTTGGTTCCTCGACCTGGGATCGAACCTGTGCCTCCTGCAGTGGAAGCACGGAATCTTAAACACTGGACAGCCAGGGAAGTCCCTCCAGACTACTTCTTGATCAAGTAATGCCGCCGCCTAGAAGGCACCACACCAGTGCACACTGAGTAAATTTTAGTTTCCTTAACTGGGTAATTAGCACCCTGCCCGACTGGCATATCTCCTCTACCCTGCTGCTACCGAAATACCCACTAAGACAGTGAGCCTGACGTAGTGTCTTTGCTCAGCCATCTGCCTTAGATGATCTTTCTCAAATTTCCCTACAATTCTTCAAGGCCCAAGAATCTATCTCTATTGGCCCAGAGAGAAGTGACCTCCTCTGTGCCCCTCTCAGAAGGCTAAAGGCTCCAGGAGACAAGACCTGGGTTTTGGCCACCTCTGTGCCTGTAGCAGCAGCTGCCACACTGCAGCCCTGTCTGGGTGCTCAGTGACTCCTGGCTGCACTGTCTCTGTCCAGGCAGACATACGTCCTGAGCTCCAGGCCTGTAGAACCAACTGTTTACTGGACATGGTGTTGGTATTCTCCAAACATCTCAAACTTGACATGACTCCCATTTATCAGTTTGCTCCTCTCTCTGAGTTCCCTATTTCAGTCAACGACGTCAGCCTCCACCCAGCTTTCCAAGCCAGAAACCTGGAGTCATGCTTAGCTTCTCCCTCCCTCTCACCCCATCCTCTCAAACGTGGAGTCCAGCTGGTTCTGCTTCCTAAATGTCCTTCTAGTCAACGACTTCTTTTCAACTCCACCACCGCTGTCCACACCCATGTCACCACCAACTCTTGACTGGAGAATAAAGCAGATGCCCAAGTGACCAGGACCCAGACTCCAGTCCCGAGCTTCTCCAGTCCACCCCCGCCCTTCTTCCATGCTGCAGCCATCAGACCATGGGCCCCTTGCCTAGAGCGTGGCAGCGGTTCCCATTGCCGCTGGAGGGAGCAGGCTCCCTGGGGGCTGGCCTGCGCTCATCTCTCCAGCTTCATCCTAACCATTCTCCCTTTGTCAGTCTTTGGCTCTGGTCATGATGCACATTTGGTTTCTCTAATGTGCTTTGTTCCTCTCTCACCTCTGGGCCTTTGAATGGTATTCTCTCTCATAAAAATACAATTCCCAGTTTAGTGCAGTGGTTAAACATGTGAATTTCCAAGTCAGACAGGCTAAGTTCAAATCTTGGCTCAGTCCCTTAGTAGCTGTGTGACTTTGGACAAATTACTTAACTTCTCTCTGCCAAGGTTTTCTTGTCTGAAAATAGGGATAATAATAGTAACAACACCGTAAGATTGTCATGAGAATTGAATGACTTAATATACCCAAAGTCCTTAGAAGAGTGCCTGGCACCCGGTAAGTACTCTACAGTAAGTACTAAGGGTGTTAATTACTCTCCTCTTATTCGGTCCTGACCTGGATAATGCTTAACTGGTAACAAGCTTTAAGTCTCTTCTTAGAAGTTATTTCCTTAGTGGCCTTCCCTGACCCTTAGTTCTGGTCTCCCTGTTTCAGGCTCCAAGAGTATTCATCTATTCTTATATGCATTCAGAAAGTCATTTGCTCTTTCTTCAAATGTTGAATATTTATTGAGAAGTTTTCCAGTGGTGAGGGCTGCATTAGGTGCTTGAAATACAATAGGGAGTAAAAACAGACCTGGTTCCTGCCTTCATGGAGCTTACAGTCTCGTGCTGCCCCTTTACAACACCCATTATACCCCGACCACACATTATTGTAACAGGCTCTAGCTGGATATCTGCTGGACATTTGTGCCAAACTGGTGGGGCCTAGGACCTGGCAAACATTTATTTATTAATTCTCATTAACTGAATAAACGAATGAAGTGGCTGGAGCACGGAATCAATCCCTTGGGTAGGTGCCCATCTCCAGGAGTCCACTCTTAAAATGTAGGCACCTTTGGGAGGAATCTAGTGTTGTTGGTCTCTGACCTCATAGAATTAACGGCATAGAGATGAGAAAGTGAGACACCTGCTGGGGTGCAGGTGAGGTCTGACAAGGATGTGGGTTTACTTTGGTTCATGAGGAGATGGGGCGAGGGAGGGATGTGGGTGGGGAGGGAGAAGGGAGACTGCTCTAGTGCATGCAAGACGTCCTGGTACCTGTTGGGGGGTGGGTAGGGATGTCATAGGGGCCTCTAATCCTAGAGGGGAGGAAGACATGGGGGAGTGCTGGTGGAGGAACTGGAGACAGACTTGTCTGGACCAGGTGTCTCTGGTCCTGGTTCTCATGCTCACCTTGTGGAAAGAAGAAAGCTGGGAGCCAATATCTTGCAGGAAATCCTTCAAAAAACTCATTCTTTTGATCAGTGGGGTGTTGGGGGTTTTGGCTAGGTGATGAGCTGGACTGCTTCCAAGCTGTGACAAGTCTCATATACCTATTGGAAGGCAGACCGCAGGTGTAGTTAAGGGCATAATAATTGCACATTTTCAGATGATCTGAGCAATTTCTTCCAGCCTCTCCTAGATTCCTCCTTTTCTTTTCATCTCAAGCTCTCCCCCTTCTCTGGACCCTAGTCCTGTACTTTAATGAAAACCAGCTATGGCTTTAAAGCTTTTGAGACCACAAAGCAAGCACTGGAACACATTGGATTTGGGTAATAAGGGATGTTGTTATTACAGGAGGAATCCTGGCTGGGCCTTGTGGAATCTTGTGGATTGGTTTTGAGTTACTGCCTTCAAACAGTAACACTTACTTATTGTTCAGTGGTGTAAGAGACAGTTTGGTACAGACTTTGGAACTAGATTTTCTGTGTTCAAATCTCAATACTTCCACTTTCTAGCTGTGAAACCTTGGGCAAGTTACTCCATGCTTTTGTATCTCAGTTTCCTCATCTCTAAAATGAGGATGATAAATAATAGTACCTACTTCACATCATAGGGTTACTATGAGAATTGAGTCAATATGAGTAAAAGTACTTTGAAAAGTATTTGACACCTTGTGAGGTACTCCGTAAGTGTGAACTACTCTCATGCCTTTCAAATTATTTGTATTACGTATTAAGTACACTTAAAAATTGCATGTGACTATTTTTTATTTCTTTTCACATGTCTTCCTGCTAGTGTCACAAGCATAATAGAAAGAGGAATGTACCAGGTTTTGTTTCTACCTCTGTCTCTTAGGGCAGAGTGACCTTGTAAGAAACTCTCAACTTCTTAGGTCTCCATTTCCTCCTTCTAAACTGAAGATAAGGATCCCTCCTTTGCTTAAATTCACATGTTGCTATGAGAACCCCAAGAGGCCAAGCATGTGAAATTATGCTGTAAAACCATTAAGCTCAAAACAAAAATGAAGAAGAAATATAAAGCAGCTTTCATACATATGGACGATGTATTGCAGTGTAAGCCACTTGGCCCAGGTATTAAAGAAATTCAGCCTCTGGATGAGATCATTAACCCAGGAACTTAGGGGTTTACTTGACTTGTAGGCATGTTTCTGTTGGGATTTAGAAACAGGCACATAATTTTTAAAAGATTTGTCGTTGGGATCATTAAGAACATATCTGCAAACTTTGGTGACAGACTCAATTGCCAGGGATAAATAACTTGGCAAGAGGATGCTGTTTTCCAGCTGAAAGTACTTAATGAGAAATCTGAAGACTAATACCAAGGCAAATCAGCATAATCTTAAAAGTGCTTTGGATAAAACACTTGCAAGTTTCCATCCTGGCTAGTCTTTTATCATTTTTCTCAAGTTCTTTAATCCATCTTCTTTCCTGCCACCCCTCTTCCTACCCACCTCTTTCCCCTTATCTGGGAAGATTACCTTCACAGACCATTAAGTATAAGTAATCTCAACTTTCTGGCCTTCCCCTATACAAAACTCTATAAATCTCCATCCATTGTCTCTTTTTTCCCCGCTTTTCCTTCCAGTTCTGAGTCAAGTTGATTCCTGCCCCTGTGCTCTGTATAGCTCTTCTGGAGTATTTTTTCTTTTCCGTAGCTTCAGCTTCCCATTTTCCATCCCTTTGTTTATTAACACACTCTTCTATCTTAAATACACAAACCACCTAACACTTAATCTTACTTGTTTGATTCTCAAAAAAATAGCAAACTAAATTCAAGAATACATCAAAAGGATCATAAACAGTGATCAAGTGGGATTCACCCCTGGGATGTAAGGATGGCTAAACATATGAAAATCAAAAAATGTGATATACCACAATATAAGAATGAAGGATAAAAATCCTATGATCACTTCAATAGATGCACAAAAAACATTTGACAAAATCCAACATCTTTTCATGATAAAAACTCTCAATATTTGTTTGTCTGTTGTTGGGCATTTAGGTTGCTTCCATGACCTGGCTGTTGTAAATAGTGCTGCAATGAACATTGGGGTGCATGTGTCTTTTTGAATTATGGTTTTCTCTGGGTATATGCCCAGGAGTGGGATTGCTGGGTTATATGGTAATTCTATTTTTAGTTTTTTAAGGAAACGAATGGATAAAGAAGATGTAGTACATATATACAATGGAATATTATTCAGCCATAAAAAGGAATGAAATTGGGTCATTTGTAGAGATGTGGATGGACCTAGAGACTGTCATACAGAGTGAAGTAAGTCGGAAAGAGGAAAACAAATTTTGTATATTAACACATATATGTAGAATCTAGAAAAATGGTACAGATGAACTGGTTTGCAAGGCAGAAATAGAGACACAGATGTAGAGAACAAAAGTATGGACACCAAGGGGGGAAAGCAGGGGTGGTGGGGGTGGTGGTGGTGGTGGTGGGATGAATTGGGAGATTGGGGTTGACATATATACACTAATATGTACAACATAGATAACTAACAAGAAACTGCTGTATAAATAAAATAAAATAAAATAAAATTTTAAAAAGAAACCTCTCAACAAATTATGTATAGAAGGAATGTTCCTCAGCATAATAAAGGCCATATATGGCAAGCCTGTAGCTAACATCATACTCAATGGTGAAAATCTAAAAGCCTTTCCTCTAAGATCAGGAATAAGACAAAGACTCCCACTTTCACCATTTCTATTCAACATAGTACTAGAAGTCACAGTCATAGCAATTAGGTAAGAAAAAGAAAGTCATCCAAATTGGAAAGGAAGAAGTAAAATTGTCTCTGTTTGCAGATGACATAATCTTATATGTAGAAAATCCTAAAGATCCCACCAAAAAATTGTTAGAATAAATGAATTCAGTAAATTTGCAAAATACAAAATTAACATACAGAAATCAGTTGCATTTCTATACAGTAACAACAAACTATCTGAATGAGAAATTAAGAAAGCAATCCCATTGACAATAGCATCAAAAATGATAAAATACTTAGAAATAAATTTAACTAAGGAAATGATATACCGGTACACTGAAAAGTATAAGACACTGATGAAAGAGCTTGAAGAAATAAATGGAAAGTATTGTGAAAATGTCCATACTACCCAAAGTGATCTGCAGATTCAATGCAATCCTGATAAAAATTCCAATGGCAGTGTTTACAGAAATAGAAAAAGCTATCCTAAAATTTGTATGAAACCACGAAAGACCTTTAATAGCCAAAGGAATTCCGAGAAAGAAGAACAAAGCTGGAGGCATAACACCTTCTGATTTCAAGCTATATTACAAAGATGTAGTAATAAAAACAGTATGGTACTGGCATAAAAATAGTCACATAGAATAGAGAGCCCAGATATAAACCCAGGCATATACAGTCAACTAATTTTTTTTTACTTTCTTTTTTGACTGCACTGCATGGCATGTGGGATCTTAGTTTCCTGACCAGGGATCAAACCCACGCCCCCTGCATTGGAAGTTCAGTCTTAACCAATGCAGCACTAGGGAAGTTCCCATAGTCAGTCATCTAATTTTTGACAAGGGCACCAAGAGCATGAAATGGGGAAAGGATAGTCACTTCAGTAAATAATGTTGAGAAAACTGGACATCTACATGCAAAAGAATGAAACCAGACTCACAAAAATTCAGCTGAAATGGATCAAAGACTTAAATGTAAGGCCTGAAACCATAAAACTCATAGAAGAAAACATATGGAAAAAATCCTTGATTTTGGTCTTGGCAGTGATTTCTTGGATAAGACACCAAAAGCTGAGGCAACAAAAGCTAAGATAAACAAGTGGAACTGTGTTAAAGAGCTTCTTCACAGTAAGGGAAACAATCAATAAACTGAAAAGTCAACCTACAGAATTGGAGGAAACATTCGCAAACTGTCTATCAGATAAGGAGTTAATATACAAAGTATATAAGGCACTCATACAACCCAACAGCAAAACAAACAAACAAACAATCTGATTAAAAAATGGGCAAAGGACCTGAAATTTTCCCAAAGAAGACACACAAATGGCCAACGATACATGGTACATGAAAAGGTGTTCAGTATCACTAATGATCAGGGAAATGCAAATAAAAGCCACAATGAGATATTACCTTACACCTGTTAGGATGGCTATTATCAAAAAGACAAGAGGTAACAAATCTTGGTGAGGATGTGGAGAAAAGGGAACCCTTAAAAACTGTTGGTGGGAATGTATATGGTAGAGCCATTATGGAAAACAGAATGTTGGCTCCTCAAAAAATTAAAAACTGTACTCCCATATGATCCAGCAATCTGACTGCTATAAATGTGAAGGAATTGAAATTAGTATCTTGAAGAGATTATGTGCGATTCCATGCTCATTGCAGTGTTATCCACAATAGCCAAGATATGGAAACAATCTAAATGTCCTTTGATAGATGAATGGCTAAAGCAAGTGTCATATATACATGCAATCAAATATTATTCAGCCATAAAAAAGAAGGAAATCCTGCCATTTGTGACAACATGGATGGATTTGGAGGATATTATGCTAAGTGAAATAAGCCAGGCAGAGAAAGACAAATACTGTATGTATCATTTACATGTGGAATCTAAAAATAAAAAAGCCTATTTTACAGAAATAGAATAGAATGGTGGTTGCCAGAAGCAGGGGGGGAGGGGGAAATGGGGTAATGTGGGTCAAAGGGTACAAATTTTCAGTTATAAGAAGAATAACTTTTGAGGATCTAAAGCACAGTGACTATAGTTAATAATATGGTATTTTATACTTGAAAGTTGCTGAGAGTAGATCTTAAGCATTCTCACCACCATAAAAAAAAAAGTTAACTATGTTAACTATGTGAGGTGATGGATGTGTTAGTTATCTTGATCTTGGTAATCATTCTACAATGTATATGTATAACAAATCATCATGTTGTACACTTTAAATATATACAACTATAATTGTCAATTTTTCCTCAATAAAATGTTTAAAAACCCCTACTTGTTTGTTGCAAGGGAGACAAAAAAAAAAAAAGACCCCTTTTAGCTCTCTAGGTTTGATCTTCTTTAGTCAGGCTTCTTGAAGTTCATTGACTCCTGTCTCCTCTTCCCATTGCCTGCCAAACCTATTGTCATTTGGTGTCTTTGTTTGAAGTCATCAATGACCTTCTACTTTCCGTATTCATGATCCCACCCTATACTTATCCCTCCCACTTGTCTTATTTGTATTCTCTGCAGCTTTTGACTAAGTTGATTACTTCCTCCTCTCTTGCCTTGGCTTCTGTGTCCACACTCAATCTTAATTTTCTCTTGAATTCTCTACTTCTTAGGTCTCATTCCTTGACTCCTCTTTTCCTTCCCTTCCCTCCTTTTAAGGTGGTGTTGCCTAGAACTCCTTCAGCCTTCTTCTCTCCCTACGTTATATTCTGTCTCTCAGATCTAATCCACAGCTGTGGTTTCCACTACTTTGTCTAGGTTGATGATACCAAAATCTTGCTTTGCATTCTTATCCATTTTCTCTTGGATAGCTTCACTTGGAAGCCCCTCTAGCTCCTCGAGATGTTTCACGTCCAAGACAGGATGTCAGAATCTGCTCTCAAACAGCCTCTGTTTCTGCTTGTTTTGTCTCTGAATGTCACTACTGCCCAATTGTCCAAGCCAGACATTTCTCCCTGGCTAACTTCACCTCTTGCTTTTCAGTCAGGTATGCCTTCACCTCAGCCACATGTAACTATACTTAGAAGATTCCAACTGGGTCATATTCTCCCAACTTATCTTTGAACTCATGTGACTCCCAGCCCTTTCACTAATTAGCTTTCTTAGTAAGTCATGAAGCCTCTCTGCTCCTCAGTTTCCATATCTGTAAAATAAGGGTATTTGAGTAGAGGATCCCCAAGATCCTTTCAAGCTCTGAAGTCTTACGATTCTAAGTGTGTGAAGCTTGCAGACACAACATCTCAATTTTCATCAGTTTGCATTCAGTGTTTAAGTATTATAATTGTCATTGCTTTCTCTAAACTCTATGTTTTCTACCATAGGTTTTTAAAATAGCTTTATTGAGATATAATTCACAAACCATGCAATTTATTCATCAGGATTTTGTCCATTCTTCAGGAATATTTGAGTTGCTTCCATCTTTTGGCTATTATGAGTAATGTTGCTGTGAACAATCATGACAAGTTTTTGTGTGGGTACATATTTTAACTTCTCTTGGGAATATACCTAGGATTGGAACTGCTGGGTCAAATGGCAACTCTATGTTTCACTATTTGAGGAACTTAGAGACTATTTTCCCAAGTAGCTACATCATTTTACCATGAGCAGTATATGAGGGTTCCAATGTCCCTGTATCCCTGCAATGTTTATTATTATCTGCATTTTTGATTCTATCCATCCTAGTGGGTGTGAAATTAGATCTCATTGTGGTTTTGATTTGCTTTTCCCTAATGATGACTGATGTTGAGCATCTTTCCATGTGTCTGCACACATTTTGGTTACAAATAAATTTTAGCAAGTAGGCAAATTCACAAAGATGTAATTTATGAATAATGAGGATTGACTGTGTTTGTGACCGTGTGTGTGTGATTTCATCATTATTTGTAAGCATTATCCCGCTGATGCTTGTAGCTGTAGTTCCTTTACTTTCACTACTTGTATAGTCTAATATATGAATATACCATGTATTTTTCCGTCTTATTGTGGATGACACATTTGAGTTGTCTCCAGCATTTTACCATTATAGATAACGATGTTCTGAATATTTTTGTACATGTCTATTGATACTCATGTGCAGGGGTGTACATACTTTTTATGTAGTTGAGATAATACTGTACATGCCATTTTGAATTTTTAAAAAATTCTTTAGTCACAAAACAATATAACAAGCATCTCTCCCTCCTCTGCAATTGTGGAAGTTATGTGATTTGTTTCAATTGTTTTAGTGGTTACTCTAAAAATTACAGCATGCATACTTAATTTGTAAAAGTCTATGGTTATTATTACTTTTAACTTCCTTCCTTAAAACCTAAAAAGTCCATATACTCCCCAACCCTGGCTCATACGGTATTGTTGACTGTTTTTATTCTTGGTCTTTCCATTTCAAAACATTCAATATTCTATTCTTCTTTAAAAAAGAATCCCACTGGACATTAACATTGCTATTGTTTTTTATTTTTGTCAGAATTTATTTACCACCTCATTTGCCACCTTTTTCTCCTCTTCATTCCTTCTCACATCTCAGAGTTTCCCCCTCATCTCTTTCCTCCTGCCTAATGGAAAGGAGGAAGGACATTCAAGGTTTCCCTTAGCATTTGCTAATGATGAACTCTCTCTGCTTTTTCTCTTTTTGGTCTGTTTTATTTCATCTTCATTTTTGAAACAAAAGTTTTGTATATACAATTTTAGTTTAACAGTTCATTTCCTTTGACACATTGAAGATACCATTTCCATTCCTTTGAAAGTTACCTTTTTTTTTCCCTAGCTGCTTTTAAAAAGATTTTTTCTAAAAAAAAAAAAAAAAAAACACATAATGAAAAAGGGGGCTTCCCTGGTGGCACAGTGGTTGAGAGTCCACCTGCCAATGCAGGGGACACGGGTTCGTGTCCCGGTCCGGGAAGATTCCACATGCTGCGGAGCGGCTAGGCCCGTGAGCCATGGCCGCTGAGCCTGTGCATCCGGAGCCTGTGCTCCGCAACGGGAGAGGCCACAGCAGTGAGAGGCCCGCGTACCACAAAAAATAAATAAAAATAAAAAAAGGGCAGAAGACCTGAATACACATTTTTACAAAGAAGACATACAAATGGCCAACAGGTATATGAAAATGAGCTCAACATCATTAATCAACAGGGAAATGCAAATCAAAACCATGATATATCACCTCACACCTGTTAGAATGGCTATTATCAAAAGCCTGTCTCTTGATAGGAAGTACAGGCAAGGATATTGAGAAAAGGGAACCCTTGTACACTCTTGGTGGGTATGTAAATTGCTGCAGCAACTATGGAAAATAGTATGAAGTTTCCTCAAGAAATTAGAAATAGAACTACCATATGAATCAGTAATGTCACTTCAGGTATATATCCAAAGGAAACAAAATCACTGTCTCAAAGAGATATTTGCATTGTCACGTTTATTGCAGGATTATTCACAATAGCCAAGACATAGACACAGTTTGTGTCTAACAACGGACAATGGATTAGGAAAATGTGATACATACACACACAAAGGAGTATTATTCAACCATAAAAAAGAAAGAGATCCTGTCATGTTGTGGCAACATGGATGGACCTTGAAGGCATTATGCTAAGTGACATAAGTCAGACTGAGAAAGACAAATACTGTGTGATCTCACTTATATGTGGAATCTAAAAAACCAGAACTTAGATCAGTGAATAGATTGATGGTTGCCAGAGATGGTGGGTTTGGCGTGGGGAAAATAAGTGAAGGTGGTCAAAAGGTACAGACTTCCAGTTATAAGATGAATAAGTTCTGGGGAATTGTGTACAGCATGGTGACTACAGTTAATACAGTATTGTATGTTTGAAAGTTGCTAAGAGAGTTCTTAAAAGTTCTCATCACAAGAAAAAAATGTGTGACTGTTAAGTGATGCATGTTCACTAAACACATTGTGGTAATCATTTTACAATATATACATATATATCAAATCATTGTGTTGTACACCTTAAACTAATATTATATGACAATTACATCTCAATAAAACTGGCAAGAAATAGACACTATGTATTCATCGATTCAGAAAAAATTATACATGGTTCTTTTAATGTTGTATCCTCCATAAGCCCTATAAGGTATAATTTGCAGCACTATTAGTAGTGGATTGAACATTAAAACAACATTACATTTCAAATGCTATTAAAAATCAAAATAAAATATATACTATTTAATCTGCAAGCAAAATATTTCCTTTTAATAACCACTTCATCATGAGAGTGGGAAAGAGAACTCTGTGTCATCGTCTGTTACATCACTACTCAATGTTGGGATTATATATCAACATCTTACAACCCTTTTAGAATTTGGATTCCATGAAAGGGGGTTTCAGGTCTCTTCATTTTCAATCAATTACATATGCGAGCAATCACATCCAAAGGTCTTACCTAAGCATGATTCTGACTACTCTATTCATTGTTTTCTATACCCAGTCCATTTTCTACCTTTACCCCAACTTAATGGAGGCCACCAGGAGGCCATCTGAAACAACAGATTTGGTGGCAAGGCAACACCTCAATCTGATTACCTTTGTTGTTGACCTGGCTCCTGTCTAGAAGAAAGCATTTAATGTGAGGCTCCTGAGAAAAACCTAAGGCCATGGTCTTATCTTCTGATGTTTGGGAGAAAGAAATAGCTAACATTTTAAAAACTATGAGAGCCCAATTTAGTGGACCCTCAATTTAGATTGTAGGCTTAAAGTAGAGAGATCCTCCTTTACCAGAGTGATTATTTTTCATCTTTGCTTACAAACTAGTTTTATTTTTTTTTTTAAATCAAAGTTCATCTCTCTCTTATAGGACTTCAGTAAAAGTGGCAAAAAATCTACACCAAATTTCTGGCCACTTTTCCTAGAGCTACATGCTTGGTAAGCATGTGGTCTGTTTCCAAGGTATCACAGGTAACAGTTTTGCCAAGTGGTTAGCCATGGCATAACAAGGGTCATCAGCATTCAAGTCTTTAACTTGCGTCCTTATTGCCACAATCTGACTTTTAAGTCGGTGTCAGGTATTTTAGGATTTTTTTCATGTCACTGCCTTATTTATAGGTACTAAAATCTATATTAATTATGATACAAGTTCTGTCTGCTCTAGCAAAGATACAAATATAACAATGGCTTTTAAAAGGTAGAATTTTATTCTTCTCTTACATAACAGTCCAGGGCTTATACGTAAGCTCCACAGTATTAGGAACCTAGGCTTGGCTTCTTTTATCTTTTTTCTGCTATCCTCAACATGCACTTTCCATATCTAGGTCCCAGGTGGTTATTTTTAGGTCCCTGGGACTCCCTGAGCCTCAGTCCCGCTTACCAGCAGGCCTAAATACCAGCTCCAGGAACCCTGGGCCCTGTAGCCAGAGACCAAGAGGTCTGGCATTGCCCACCAGAGGGCCAGCATGTGACCAGCCTCACACACCAGTTGGCTGGCATCAGAGCCAGGACCACTGCAGTCCCACAGCCTGCCATGGCAGGACCCACACCACCCGCCAGTGGGCCAACACCAGTCCTAAGACACATTGGGCCCCTCAGCCAGCTGTGTCAGGTACCAACCCTGCCTGCCAGCAGGCCAACACCAGCTCTGGGACACTTTGGGCCCTTCAGCCAGCAGCCCCAGGATCCAGTCCCACCTACCGTCAGGCTGACACCAGCTTCAAGTCCCCCAGGACTCTACAGCCAGCCACCTTGTGACCCCAACCCATCAACCAGTAGCCAGCAACCTCTACACAAGGAAGGGACTGCCTGGCAACCAACCAGGCCAGCAGCCAGCCACGCCTACTGGACCACCCACAGTAGTCAGCTCATCACAACATAAGGATTCATGCAGCCCACATAATGGGCACCCCTAGACAATACAGCTCTGGTGACTAGGGGCAGGCTCTGCTGGGATACACAGGACATCTCCTACAAAAGGCCACTTCTCCCAAGTCAGGAAATGTAAAAAACCTACCAAACACGCAGAGAGAAAAAGACAGAGAACATATTTGAAGACATAATAGCTGAAAACTTCCCTAACTTGGGAAAGGAAACAGACATCCAGGTCCAGGAAGCAGAGAGAGTCCCAAACAGGATTAACACAAATAGGACCACATCAAGACACATGTAATAAAAATAGTAAAAATTAAAGACAAAGAGACTATTAAAAGCAGCAAGGGAAAAGCAACAAGTTACGTACAAGGCTACAAGGCTATCAGCTAACTTTCAGCAGAAACTCTGCAGGCCAGAAGGTAGTGGCATGATATAATTAAAGTGATAAAAGGGAAAAACAGGAATAATCTACTTGGTAAGGCTTTCATTCAGATTTGATGGACAGATCATAAGGTTTACATACAAGCAAAAGCTAAAAGAGTTCACCACTACCAAACCAGCTTTACAAGAAACATTAAAGAGACTTCTCTAAGTGACAAAGACCACAACTAGAAACATGAAAATTACAAAAGACAACATGTCAAATCAGTGGGAAAAACTGATCTAGAAAAAAAAAAAAGATCATATGGGAATAAAATGAAATTGAATATTTCCTGATTCACACCAAATATACAAACAAAACAAAACAAAAATTTAACTCCAGAGTAATTAAGTACTTAAATGTCAAAATTAAAACTTTAAAATATATTCGAGTATTTTTCTGGTTTGGGGGAAAGGAAAGATTTATAAACAAGAGCACAATATAAAAGTCTATAAACTGAATTGCATTAAAATACTTTTTTGATAAAACCTCACATTTAGTAAAGACAAGCTGTATACTGTGAGATGATATCTGAAAAATATATGTGGTACATAGTCGCCAAAGATAACCACCATTAACTCCTTCCCTTCTTGTACATGCATACCTCTCTACTCATCACAAAATGGAGTCTGTTTCTCCTCCTCTTGAATCTGAGTTGATCTTAGTGACTTCTTTTGACCAACAGAATGCTGTCAAAATAACTTTATGCCAGTTCCAAGCCTAGTCCTTAAGAGCTGTCAACTACAAATTGGCACTTGCCATGGGCACTCTCCATCTACCTCTGCAAGGATTAAATCAGGTGCCGCTGCAGCCGCTGAACTTCAACACCTCCTGAAGAAATTCAGGGTGGAGATCAGGAGTGAGACACTCTGTGCTCTGAGAAAAACTGGCAGAGCAGGTCTTCACATAGATATTTTCAGGAGCTGATTTTAGGAGCCCAATTCTTGCATCTCCTCATATCTAGAAAAGCACTAAATTCCTTCATGGTGACGTCTGCACCTCGTGGCTAGCAGAAATCTTCTGCAAAAAAATATGTGCTTGATTGCATATACTCCGCCTTCACCAAAATCACATGTATACTGACCCTCCCCCCTACTTCTTTGGAACAGTTTCTCAGAGCTATCTGAAATGCTACCTCCCTGGCTATAGTCTTCATTTTGCCCCCTTTTTTTTTACATCGACAGAGCCCTGCCAGCTTCGACTTTCCCCCTTGAAGCCAACAACTGTGTAAGAAATCCAACTACCCTGCTGAGACAACCATGCTCCAAGTCAGCCACGTGGAAAAGCTCTGAAGCGCCAGACATGAGTGAAGACATTTTGAACCTTCCACCCGAGCCCAGCCATCAAATAAATGTAGTCAAATGAGTGACCCAGGGCCACATGAAGCAGCAAAAACACCCAGCTCAGCCTAGAGCCTAGAGAAATAATAAATCATTCTTGATTTAAGCCACTGAATTTTACAGTGGTTTGTTAAACAGCAATAGATAACTGAAGTGACATCTAACATACATATCACAAAGGATTAGTCTCAAGAATGTAAAGAGAACCCTCACTGCACTCTCTCTTCAGCCAAGGAGCTGCTCATCCGCCAGTGATTGGGAAGGTAAAAGAAAGGCCGGAGGAGGAAAAGGAGGCAGGGAAGAAGTCTCAGCGGCTGTGTGACTCCAAAAATTTTGTCTCCCACAGGCCCCTGTTGAGGCTTCACTTGGCGGCACTGTCAGTGCGGTCGTGGAGCATCGTGGGTGGGAGGGAGATCTGGTCTCGCAACTCCGAAGGATGGCGGACGGTTTCCGGGATGAGCTCTTCAGCGTGTTTGGGGATGACTCGACCACTGCGCCAGCAGCCAAAAAAGACAAGGAAAATGAGAAGGGGAAAAGGAAGGGGCTGCCAGGGGCTACGGAAAAGGCTGGAAAACGTTTTGATGGTAAAGTACAATGAGTCAACTAATATTGGGAAAAAAAGAGAGATGCAGACTTCGAGGGCACAGATGAACCCATTTTCGGAAAGAAGCCCAGGGTAGAAGAGTCAATAACTTTAGACTTAAGTTTGTCAGACTTGATGCCCAGAGTCAAGGTACAATCAGTTGAAATTGTAGAAGGGTGTACACATGAGGCTGCACTTCCTGCAGATGAAGATTATCTACCACTTAAACCTCGAGTTGTTAAATCTGTAAAGGAATACCCATCCATTCTTGATGCTTTTCAAAGAGAAGCCATTCAGTGTGTTGATAATAATCAGTCTGTTTTAATATCTGCACATGCATCAGCAGGAAAAACTGTATGCGCTGAATATGCCATTGCATTGGCCTTAAGGGAGAAACAGCGTGTAATTTTTACTAGCCCAATTAAGGCCTTGAGTAAGAAATACCATGAAATGTATGAAGAATTTCAAGATGTTGGTCTGATGACTGGAGGTGTTACTATTTATCCTACAGCATCTTGTCTTGCTGTGACCACAGAGATTTTGAGAGGTTTGCTGTACAGAGGTTCTGAAGTTATGTGCGAGAAGTTGCTTGGGTCGTATTTGATGAAATTCATTACATAAGAGATTCATAATGTGGTGTCGTATGGGAAGAAACTATTATTTCACTTCCTGATGATGTTCACTATGTCTTTTTTTCGGCTACTATTCCAAATGTCCGACAGTTTGCTGAGTGGATTTGCCACTTACATAAACAGCCTGGACATGTAATTTACACAGATTATCTGCCTACTCCATTACAGCACTACATTTTTCCAGCAGGGGGAGATGGTCTGCACCTTGTAGTTGATGAAAATGGTGACTTCACAGAAGATGATGCAAGTACTTAGAGATGCTGGTGATTTGGCAAAAGGAGATCAGAAGGGGCGAAAAACAGGAACAAAAGGACTATCAAATGTGTTCAAGATTGTGAAGATGATTATGGAAATAAATTTTCAACCTGTAATTATTTTCAGTTTTAGTAAGAAAGATTATGAACCGTATGCACTTCAAATGACCAAATTAGATTTCAACCCAGATGAAGAAAAGAAGGTGGTTGAAGAAGTATTCAGTAATGCAATTGACTGCTTGTCAGATGAAAATAAAAAGCTCCCTCAGGTTGAACATGTACTTCCTCTCTTGAAGTGAGGGATTGGTATTCACCATGGTGGTTTACTTCCTATTTTGAAAGAAACTATAGAAATTCTCTTTCCCGAAGGATTGATAAAGGCCATTTTTGCCACTGAAACTTTTGCTATGGATATTAACATGCCAGCTAGAACTGTTTTATTTATGAGTGCCCGAAAATATGATGGGAAGGATTTCTGATGGATTTCCTCTGGTGAATACATTCAGATGTCTGGTTGTGCTGGAAGGAGGGTAATGGATGATAGAGGAATTGTAATTCTTATGGTAGATGAAAAGATGAGCCCAATGATTGGAAAACAACTACTTAAGGGCTCAGCTGATCCTCTAAATAGTGCTTTCCATTTGACCTACAACATGGTTTTGAACTTACTACGAGTAGAAGAAATTAGTCCTGAGTACATGTTGGAAAAATCCTTCTACCAGTTTCAGCATTATAGAGCAATTCCAGGAGTAGTAGAGAAGGTAAAGAACTCAGAAGAACACTATAATAAAACAGTAATACCAGATGAAGAAAGTGTAGTCATCTATTACAAGATTAGACAACAGCTTGCCAAATTGGGTAAACTGAAGAATATATTCACAAACCAAAATATTGCTTACCATTTCTATGACCAGGTCATTTGGTAAAGGTAAAGAATGAAGGAGATGATTTTGGCTGGAGTGTAGTGGTGAATTTCTCAAAAAAATCAAATGCTAAGCCTAATTCTGGTGAACTTGATCCTTTATATGTAGTAGAAGTACTTCTGCACTGTAGCAAAGAGAGCTTGAAAAATTCAGCTACTGAGACTGCAAAACCAGCTAAACCTGATGTGAAAGGAGAGATGCAGGTTGTTCTAGTTTTGGTGCATCTCCTGTCTGCTATCAGCAGTGTTAGGCTTTACACTCCTAAAGACCTTCGACCATTGGACAATAGACAGTGTTTTAAAATCAACACTGGAAGTTCAGAGACGTTTTCCTGATAGTATTCCCTTATTAGATTCTATTGATGACATGGGCATTCGAGATCAAGGACTGAAAAAACGTCATCCAGAAAGTAGAGGCTTTTGAGTGTAGAATGTATGCTCATCCACTTCACAATGATCCAAATTTGGCAACAATGTACACACTTCGTGAAAAAAAAGCACAGATTGCAATCGACTTCAAATCTGCAAAGTGAGAACTAAAGAAAGCAAGAACTGTCCTACAAATCAATGAATTCCAATGTTGCAAACGTGTTTTAAGGAGGTTGGGATTTGCTATGTACATCTGATGTCACAGAGATGAAAGGATGAGTGGCTTGTGAAATAAGCAGTGCTGATGAGCTCCTTCTAACTGAGATGATGTTTAATGGCCTTTTCAATGACGTATCTGCAGAACAGGCAACCTAAGCTGCTTTGTGTTTCAAGAGAATTCTAGTGATATGCCCAAATTAACAGTGCAGTTAGCAGGACCACTTCGTCAAATGCAGGAATGTGCTAAAAGAATTGCAAAAGTTTCAGCAGAAGCCAAATTGGAAATTGATGAGGAGACTTACCTAAGCTCATTTAAACCTCACTTAATGGATGTAGTATATACCTGAGCAGCTGGAACTACATTTGCCCATATCTGCAAAATGACGGATATCTTTGAAGGCAGCATAATTCATTGTATGAGGCACCTGGAAGAACTACTTCGACAAATGTGTCAAGCAGCAAAAGCCACTGGAAACACTGAGCTGGAAAATAACTCTGTAGAAGAAATCACCAAAATCAAGAGAGATATTGTGTTTGCTGCCAGCCTATACTTATAAAAAGTCAGCTAAAGGAACGTGGGATTTTAAATTGTTCACCACCTGTCTGATTACAGTTGACTACAAATGCAAAAAGTAAAAAAATAAAAATAAAAATAACTCCAGAGAGTAAATCCACTAAAAAAGGACTAAAACAATTACACAGATAGGCAGATGACATGTACAGGCATTTCACAGAGGAAGAAATAAACATAAGAAGAGAAGTTCAATATCATTACTAATCAGAATCATGCAAATTAAGATCACAGGTTAGGGCTTCCCTGGTGGCGCAGTGGTTGAGAGTCTGCCTGGCGATGCAGGGGACACACGTTCATGCCCCGGTCCAGGAAGATCCCACATGCCGCGGAGAGGCTGGGCCCGTGAGCCATGGCCGCTGAGCCTGCATGTCTGGAGCGTGTGCTCCGCAACGGGAGAGGCCACAACAGTGAGAGGCCCGCGTACCACAAAAAAAAAAAAAAAAAAAAATCACAAGTTAACTATTCTGTAATTCAACTGGCAAAAGATAGGAAGTCTGACAGCATCAAGCAGAGAGGATGTACATCAGTAATATCTTATATGGCTGGTAGGAGTGTATAACCACTTCAGAAAAGTTTGCCGTCTTCTTTAAAAACTGAACATTAGCGTACCCTATAAATAAGCCACTACATTCGGATATACCTACATACACAAAAAAACTTTTCCACGTGTGCAACAGAAGAGACACGCATAAGACCTTCCACAGTAGCCTTGTGCGTAATATCTAAAAGCTGGAAACAACACTAAAAGCCCATCACTAAGAGAGTAAACAAGTTATGATCTAGTAATACAATGAAATTTTATACTACACTGAAAATACAAGATTAATCTTGGTAAAATATCATTGAGGGGAATTATTAGAAGGCTCATTCAGAATATTATTTTTTGTAACTTCAAAAACAATTAAGCTTAACAATATACTGTGTAGACATACCTATGTGTGATTAAAAAATTTTCTTAATACTGCAAGATAATGTGAAAGGAACTAAATCAGGAATGACGGAGACCTGAGGACCTCCATGTTCACTGCCCTTGCTGAACTCCTGCTGAACACTCTAAAATAAAATTGCTGAACAGTTGCTGAGTTGCCAAAATAATGCTGAGAACTGGACTTTTTCTGAACTAAAGAAAACATACCTTTCCCTAGTAACACATGAGATGTGCTCAATAACCCAATCATATATATAGAACAGATGTGTCCTCCAATTCAAATTGTTGGTAAACAATGTTTAATGCAGGAACTTCCCCATTTTTCCCATAAAAATCCTTACCCATTTTCCTCCAGTGGGACACTCTTCTGGCTTCCTCCAAGTCTGTGATCCCCCACTTGCAATTCTAAGACTCCCAAATAAACTGCCTTTTTGCCTCTTGACAGTTTGTGGGCCTTCCAGTTGACAATAATAAACACAAAATTCATGGGGAGGTATAGGAGGCAAGGAGATAAAATAAGGGAGATATTTGTAGACAGAAGTTGCTAATATCCTAATTCTTGTCTTATGTGGTGAATTTGCAGGTGTTTGTTTTATAATTTGAACATATAATTTATTAGTTTTAAAAGACCCATGCAAGGATCAATGATGACAGGGTTACATCAATACAGTACAATACAATACAATCTGGTGCATATGAAAGTCCTACCCATTCTGTCAAAAAAGAGGCCACAAGTTTATCAGTTTACTGGTTTGTTAGAAAAGTTGCCAGAAGACAATAGATTAATATCTTAAAAATGCTGAGAAAAAAAAAACTGCCCCTCAAGAAGTTTAAAGTATTATAAAAAGATTGAGATTATCATCCACAGACCCTCACTAATAGAACAATTAAGGATGTACTTCAGCACAAAGAAAAGTGACACAGAGATGAGGTATGAAAAAATACTAATAATAGTGTAGACTTATACAGGGTGGTAGACTAAACAATGGCTTCCCCAAAGATGTCCACATCCTAATCCCCAGAACCTATGAATATGTTACCTTACATGGTAAGAGGGACTTTGCAGATGTGATTAAATTACAATCTCAAAATGGGGAGATTATCCTGGATTATCCAGTGGGCCCAACATAATCAGAAGGATCCACCTAAGAGGGTGACAGGAGGATCAAAGTCAGAGAAAGAAGACGTGAGGATGGAAGCCAGGGTCAGAAGAGAGAAGATGCAATGCTGCTGGCTTTAAAGATAAGAGAAAGGACTACAAGCCAAGGAATGAAGGCAACCTCTGGGAGGTGAAAAAGGTAGGGAAATGGATTCTCCCCGAGAACCTCCAAAAGGAACACAGCACACACATTTTAGACTTCTGACCTCCAGAACTGTAAGATAATAAAATTTGTGTTGCTTTGAACCACTAAATTTGTGGTAATTCCAGTAACAATAGGAAACAAATACATAGTTACATATATTCACTTATTAAATCCTCACAAAGTCTCTCTGAGTTAGGCACTAGTCTTAAACCCACTTTACATGAGTAAACTGGTATTATACTCGCTCTACGTGGGGAAATCAAAGTACAGAATAAATGGTGCACATGGGTGCAAATCCAGGGTCCACACCTTTAACCATCATAAAAGTGGTCTTTTAAAAGAAATAACACTGTATTAGAAAAGATTACCAAAAAAATTTTTTTAAATATGTATTATGTCAGTAAACATAATGAACAATTATATTTTAAAAGTTAAAATTAAAATACTAAAACAATAACAGGGCTGGGTGGGAAGAAGTTCAATGAGTATTGTACATAAGATCCTTGTTACAGGCAACAGAAACAAATACTAAAAAAATTACTGACTTCGTCAGAAAAATTTATGGACAAATATGTATTAAGGGTACACACTAAAATAACATAATCTATGGGACCTAAACAGAGGTGGAAAAATAAATACTACATGGAATGATTGACTGATAGACAGACAGACAGGAGGGGTACAGATGACACAGAAAATTGTATCAATCCAACAGAAGACAGGGAAGTGTGGTATACAGAAAACACAAAAGAGAAGTAAATTTGGTCTGTTTCTTCAGTAATCACAGTAATACAAGTGGATTCATCCCATTTATTTAAAGACAGATTGAAAAATCAAACTAGACGATGTAGCTATATACGTTGCTTACAAAATACATCCATAAAACAAAACCGTATCAAAAAGTTAAAAATAAAGAAATAGATGCTGGTGAGAAGAGAAAATGGTGCAGTTGCTATGGAAAACAGTCATGGCAATTCCTCAAGAAATTAAACAGAGAATTACCACATGATCCAGCAATTCCACTTCTACGTATATATACCAAAAGAATCAAAAGCAGTGATTCAAACAGATATTTGTACACCAATGGTCACAGCAGCATTATTCATAAAAGCCAACAGGTAAAAACAACTCAAATGTCCATGCACAGATAAATGGCTAAAGAAAATGTGGTATATACATACAATGGAATATTATTCAGCCTTAAAAAATGATATTCTGACACATACTACAACATGGATGAACCTGGAAGACATCATGCTAGGTAAAATAACCCAAACACAAAGGACAAATATTGTATAATTCCACTCGAATGAGGTTCCTAGAATAGTCAAATTCATGGATACAGAGCAGAACAGTGGTTATCAGGAGCTGGAGGGAGGCACTAATGAGGAGTTATTGTTTAATAAGCACGGAATTTCAGTTTGGGATGATGCAAGTTGTGGAGATAGACTGTGGTAATGGTCACACAACAATGTGAATGTACTTAATGCCACTGAAATGTACACTTAAAAATGTTATGTTATGCATATTTTATCACAGTTAAAAAAAAAAACAAGAAACAGAAAACACCATACCATGCCAATGGCAATCAAAAGAAAACTGGTGTAACAATATTCTATCAGACAAAATACAGTTTAAGGGAAAAGCATTAATAAGGAGAAATTGAGACTCAACATAATAATAGAAGGGACAATCCATCAAAAAGCTACAATACTTGTAACTTTCATGTACCTAAGATTGCCTCAAAATATACGAAGCAAAACCTGACAGAATTACAGAAAACTTGACATTTCACAAAAACAGTCATAGTGAGATATTTTAACACACCTATCTCAGTGATTTATAGATCAAGTGAACAATAAAGTAGAATGTATACACAAGATTTGACCCTCAAAATGAACAGGCTTGACCTAATAGATATATAGAGAGCCCTGTACATAATAAATAAGGAATTTACTTTCCTTTCGAATCACATAAAATATTTATAAAAATCGACCACATCCTAGGTAACCAAAGACAACACATTGCAAAGAAACAATATTATGCAGACCACATTTTGTAATATAGTGCGAATAAATAAGTCAACAATAAAAATACATTTTTTAAAACCATCTAGTTTGGAAAGTTGAAATACCATTCCTAAATAAACCATAGATTAAAAAGAAAATAAAAATGGAAATTACTCTCCAGTTAGAACCATCCGAAAATTAAAATATCACGTATTCAAAGTCGGTGGACTTACTTCACTCTGTATAATACACTCTAGGTCCATCCACATCTCTACAAATGACCCAATTTCATTTCTTCTTATGGCTGAGTAATATTCTATTTATATATATGAACCAGATCCATTCATGTGTTGATGGACATTTAGATTGTCATACAGAGTGAAGTAAGTCAGAAAGAGAAAAGCAAATATCGTATATTAACGCATATATGTGGAATCTAGCAAAATGGTACAGATGAACCTACTTGCAGGGCAGGAATAGAAATGCACACATAGAGAATGGACGTGTGGACACTGTGGGAGGGAAGGGGAGGGTGGGATGAACTGGGAGATTAGGTTTGACATAAATACACTATCATGTGTAAAATAGCTAGCTAGTGGGAACCTGCCGTATAGCACAGGGAGCTCAGCTCAGCACTCTGTGATGACCTAGATGGGTGGGATGGGGTGGGGAGGGAGGTCCAAGAGGGAGGGGATATATATATACATATAGCTGATTCACTTCATTGTACAGCAGAAACTAACACAACATTGTAAAGCAATTATAGTCCAATAAAAAAAAAGTTGGTGGTTGCAGCTTTAGCAGTTCTTAGAACTTAGAAATTAAAATTTAGAAGAGCATTAAATGCATTTAGTATTTTAAAGATTGAAAATAAAGTATTCAATAAAGAAGCTAGAAAATGAACAAGCTCAAAGGAGGAGAAATTAATAGAAAACAATCAACGTCAATAAAACTGCTGAAAGCCGATGAAGGAAAAAAAAAGAAACAGTACACAGAAGGCTCTCACTTACCCCAAAAAAGTAAAATACACCAGGCCAGCAGAGTTTTACAGGTGAGTTTTATCAAACATGCAACAGAAAATCCTTATAATATACAAACTCTTCAGAAATAAAGAAGGAAAGCCACTGAACTCCTTTCTTTTTTTTTTTTTTTTTTTTTTTTGCGGTATGCGGGCCTCTCACTGTTGTGGCCTCCCCCGTTGCGGAGCACAGGTTCCGGACGCGCAGGCTCCGGACGCGCAGGCTCCGGACGCGCAGGCTCCGGACGCGCAGGCTCAGCGGCCATGGCTCACGGGCCCAGCCGCTCCGCGGCATATGGGATCCTCCCAGACCGGGGCACGAACCCGTATCCCCTGCATCGGCAGGCGGACTCTCAACCACTTGCGCCACCAGGGAGGCCCTGAACTCCTTTCTTGAAACTAAAATAGCAATGATTCCCAAACCAGACGAATACCGTATATTGCACCAAAAAAATTAGGGACAATAACACTTATGAACATAAACGCAAATATCCTAAATAAATTATTAGCTAATAAAATCCAACAATGTGTCAATGTGCATATGTGATACATACACAATTACATGTACATATCTTAGTGAAGTTTATCCCATGAATGCAAATTCAATATCTATGAACGTTACTAATGTAATTCAATAAATTAACTTCTTCGAAGATAATGGATACCTACATAAAATCACATATATACTCATCTATACTTGTGTCATGTGTCTACACATGTGTTATGTATATTTTATGCAATAAATGGTGGCAACTTTTTTTAAGGAGTTCATTACTCACTTACTGGGGGAAAAAACGCCGAACTCTCATTGAGGTGGGAATAGAAAAGAGCTCACTGACAAAGAGCAACCAACAAGCCCTGTGCCAGGAAGGCAAACTCCTGGAGGGCAGGGACAGCTGTCCGACTCGTGCCTGGGTAGCGCGGTGCTCAGCCACTACCTGCGGCCCGTATACTGAAGGCGGTATTCAGAGGCACGGAGCTGGGGAACTTCGAGGCCCTCCGTTTCCAGGCAGCCCAGCAAACCAACGGTCAGCGGCCGTCTCGGCCCCTCGCCCGGGGTGTGTAAGGGGGGGGGGGGTCCCTGAGGCACTTACCTGCTGCGGTGTGGCCCGTTGGCCATCTGGGGCCGTCTTAGGGCTCAGCGGCGAAGGTTCTGCCTGCACACGCTGGAAAGCGCCAGGCGAGGACGAGCCTGAGGAACGGAGGAGGGACGGACACACTGCGCCCGGCCCCTACCCTTCCCTGCTGTAACCACCCCACCAAGCCCCCAGCCGCCCCGAGCCGCCTCAACCCCGGCCTGCAAACTCCAGGCCCGCAAACTCCAGGCCCGCTCGGCCGACGGCTTCGGAGGGCGGGGTTTCAAGGCCCGCGCTATGGATGCTGGGGGCATGGGGCGGGGCCAGGGCACGAATTGAACCCGCTGACGAGGAGGTGGCAGGCTTCTTCAGTAGGGCGTCGTCAAAGCCCCAAAGGGTATCATGACACTGACCGTACAGGAAGGGGGGTGGGGGCAGAAATGTGCACTAAAGGCAGATCTGATATCTTGCACAAGTTAAAGACCCCAGTCTAACATAGCTACCACTTGCACAAGAAAAACAGGGACTTTGCAGAAAGAGTGCCTCTGGGGACCTTTGAAAGGAACGACTTATGTTTAATCTTTTTTTTTTGCGGTACGCGGGCCTCTCACTGTTGTGGCCTCTCCCGTTGCGGAGCACAGGCTCCGGACACGCAGGCTCAGCGGCCATGGCTCACGGGCCCAGCCGCTCCGCGGCATGTGGGATCTTCCCAGACCGGGGCACAAACCCGTGTCCCCTGCATCGGCAGGCGGACTCTCAACCACTGCGCCACCAGGGAAGCCCTGTTTAATCTTTTCACAACCTGTGGGCATAAACTTATCACTTAAAAGTCTCAGTTATGAGTAAAAGGTTATATATGGAAATATAATATGAATCTAAGAGTTTGTGGACTGAAATGCACAAACTGAGTTGTGAGTTAAGTTTTACTTGGGGCCTTATAAGGACTGTAGCCCAGGACACAGCCTCTCAGATGGCTCTGAGAAACTGCTTGGCAGATTATGGGGGCCTGGGGGAGGGCATATATATGTGATTTTGCTAAAGGTGGATACATGCAGTCAAGCACACATTTTGGCAGAGGCTTGCTGCTAGTCACAAGGAGCAGATGTCTCTGTTAATGATTTTAGTGCTTTTCTAGATGTGAGAAGATGCAAGAAATTGGGCTCATAAAATCTCCTGAAAATATCCAGCTATCTGAAGGCCCCTTCTGCCAGTTTGTCCCAGCACACAGAGTGCCTCAGTCCTGATCTCCCCCCTGAACTCCTTTCAGGGGGTGTTGAAGGTCAGCGACGGCTCCATTCTTGTAGAACCAGAGGGTGAGCAACAACTTTTAGTTGGCAAGCTATAGGAATTCTAAGAAATAATTGTGTTTGTGTGTCTATGTAAAAATACCTTGTTTCTTTTTAAATGTCTTAGTAGGTGAATGTCCTATATGCCACTCACTCAACAACTATTTATCGAGCACTTACTATGTGCCAGGCACTGAGCTAGGCACACAGGACACACGGGTCCCTTCTTTACATTTCTTGGTAGGGGCCACAGAAGAGAAGTAATATAGAGTTTTGTTGAATTCTACTATAGCTAAAACTGTGTTTAAGAATAAACTTCCCACTTTTTATATTAATAAGCTTGACTATATAACCATTCAGCATGTCACAATAAAATTTGAATATGAATTTGAGTCTGAGAAGCTGTTTGTTAAGAGTTTGAGTGTCAAGGGTGAGGAAAGATATCACTTTAAAAGGGAAAATCATTTTGGAAATAATGTTACCTTATGTGCCAATAATCATTTCTATTTGATAAACTTAGCCAAAAAGTTGAGAGTTATAACTCAGTAAAATACCAGTCAACAAACTGTCTAAAACAAAATAAGATAAACAAAAAAACTATGAGGCTATCTTCTCCACCTGTCTTCTCAGTCTCAACAAATAGCAGCTCGACTGCGGAGTCTTCCTTGACACTTCCCTCTCCCTTACTCTCTACCCTAATTCAATTTATTATCAAGTTCTGTGGATTCTATCCCCAAACTATGTTTTGTCCGTCACTTTGCTCCACCTCTACTGTTTTGCCTATAGACAAAGAAATGTTCTTCAAACCAGAACCGCCAGAAGAAGCACAGACTTTCAGGAGTGTGAGGCTAGTGATGGTTTTAAAGGAATCCATTTATAGATCCAGATCTTTATATATACCCTTTGCTGATCGTCATTTGATTTGCCTTTCCTAACCTTTCTTTCGAAATCTCTTTTCACCCGCTTTACAAGAAAAGACAAGCCCTCTCCCATCCGGAATTCCACTGTGGTGCTTTCCAGGTGTAAAAACTCTCAAGAACACCGCAGAGTCAATGCAAAAAAAAAAAGAAAAAAAAAATTTAAAGGAAGGAGCACTTCTTTCAATGATTAATTAAAGCATGTATAAGGGCCGGGAGTTCATGTGCTCAGTGGCTCGTGGGCTCCAGGGCCCAGCGTGCGCACGGGGGCAGGGCGCGCACACCATGTACGCGGGCGATGTGCTGGCCAAGGATTCTCCTGTGTACCCCGGCCCCGCCAGAGCCACCAGTCTTGGCCTGGGCCTGCAAGCCTGTGGCCTCGCGCCCCCAACCCCGGGGTCCCCGCAGTACCCCGACTTTACGGGCTACTCACGTGGAGCGCCCCCTTCTCTGCACCAAAGGGCGAATAGGCCATATCCCCTCACTCGCATTCTCAGTGGGGTCTCCATGTTGCAGGGGAGGCCCCTGAAGGGGGACAGAGGGGCAGAACCCACCCTGCCAAGTTTCTGCTACCTCACCAGGCTGTCCCTCAGGGCCCAGGCCCCAAGGAACCCCCAGAGGACTTTCTCTGGATCGAGCAGACCTCACAGCTGGGCAAGCATTCCACAGAGAGGGGAATCTCTGGGATGCAGCTTCAAGAATACATTTTTTTTCTCTTTTTTTAAAAAGCATCTATAAACATATATTTTTCTCTATCTTTATTTCTGTGAAGAATGAAGAGTGGTGCTAGAAATGGCAACTATTGGGATGTCCTGGAATCAGATTATTGAGCAATGTGGGCATTGGATTGATGAGGACTTACTTAATGGACTCATGTCTTCCACACTCCAACCACTGTCCAAGAATTCTTTACTCTTAATGGAGAGTCGAATGAATGCAAAACAAAGAGGATTGGTAAAAAATATTCATTACTAAATAGGGCTATTTTTTTGTTTGTTTTTTTTTTGTGGTATGCGGGCCTCTCACTGTTGTGGCCTCTCCCGTTGTGGAGCACAGGCTCCGGACGCGCAGGCTCAGCAGCCATGGCTCACAGGCCCAGCCGCTCCGTGGCATGTGAGATCCTCCCGGACCGGGGCACGAACCCGTGTCCCCTGCATCGGCAGGTGGACTCTCAACCACTGCGCCACCAGGGAAGCCCCACTGTACATATATTAAACCATTGGTTTTCAAATAAGATGATAATATTTATGAATCAATAATGGTTGGGAAATATTACTGAGGCCTCAAAGAGTGCCTACTTTTCTTCGCCACTATCCAAAATACAATCCAGGGAAACCTGTTAGCACTGTTCCCAGGCACTTTAAGTTGCCTAAGGGACCATCTGAGGTTTGGAAATGGACTTTAGTCAGCTAATCCCATCTCATGGATACAGATATATCTTGGTAATGATTTGTATGCTTTCCCACTGAGTCAAAGCCTTCCCATGTAGACAAGTTACTGCCTTGTTACTAAAATCTTGTTGAAAAAATATATATCCCTACCTGGGAAATCCCTCTTAAGCTCCATAGCAAACAGGAAACCTATTTTACTAGTCAAATATTACAGTAAGTCTGTGCTGTTTGGTCAGTTTTACGTAATTTTCACTATGTTTATAATCCTCAGTCTTCAGAAGTAGTCGAACAAACTAACAGCATCATCAAAACTTAATTGACAAAATTTGCGGAAACCCTCCAAATATTTTGGCCAAAAGTATGCCATTGGTCCTTCTAAATCTCAGATCCACCACTTTTGGAGCTAATAAACTCTCACCCTTTGAGACAGTTACTGGCACCCCATGCATCTAGCTTCTACCTCTTTTGACCCATAGCCAATGCAAGAAAATATACTTCAGTATTGCAAAGGTCTAATTACATCCCTTGAAAACAATCCTGCTCTGGTAGAGCAATACTTTTATTGTGCACTCCAGGGAGACAACGACCTCACATACCACACTCTGCAACCTGAGGAATTCATTTGTTGGAAAAGACATCTTCAAAAAGACTCTCTTGGGGCCTCCCTGGTGGCGCAGTGGTTAAGAGTCCGCCTGCCGATGCAGGGGATACGGGTTCGTGCCCCGGTCTGGGAGGATCCCATATGCCGCGGAGCGGCTGGGCCCGTGAGCCATGGCCGCTGGGCCTGCGCATCTGGAGCCTGTGCTCCGCAACGGGAGAGGCCACAACAGTGAGAGGCCCACATACTGCAAAAAGAAAAAAAAAAAAAAAAAGACTCTCTTCAACCACACTGGAAAGGCCCTTATCAAGGGTTACTGACAAATACTTGTGCCAACAAACTCCAAGGAGTTGACTCCTGGTTCCATGTGTTCCATCTAAAAGCCTGACTGGACCTGCAAACCAACTGTGACCTCATATTAAAGATTTCCAGGAACTGAAGCAGACAACACGTGAAGCAGACAGCTTTCCCAAGATGACAGGATAAGGCCTAAATAATCTCTCCTTTATGCTTCTTTGCACCTTGTTTTCCCCTTCTGTATCCTGGAGAGATGATGCGTCATTCACATTTCCCAATCCCTTGCAAGAGGGGAAATCTTTGCTGGTTGTTGGACCTGTCTTCAGAAACCTTGATCTATCCATGACAGCCATGACCCTTTAGTCTTCCTCTGTAGCAAACGCCTTCATATCCAGTGAGACAGCTAACTACACCCACGCCCCTCCAGGTACTTCTTACCAACTCAAACTTCTACAATGTGGGTGTCCTATACGTTGCTTTGACCTCTCCCATGTCATAACCTTCAGCCTAACTAATCATACCTATTCCACCTATATGGTTCCCCATTCTCACTACTACCTTAGGTCTGCTTGACATAACAAAACAAAAACAAACAAAAAACCTTCTGTATGGCCTTTGACAACAATGTCCACAGAACAAGATGGTTCCTCTCTAAATGTTCCCCAAACGCCACTGACACTTGGCTTGAAAAGGCCAGCTAAATAATCCCAATTAATGGCACTATTACTAATCAAACCATAGCAGGAATCTTATGCACACCATCTGGTTCTATCTTTATCTGTGAGAAAATTGTCTCTTGACAGGAGTATAAATGTTTAAAAAGATGGCAGATTGAAGGCCAATGATTAATAGGATTTCTGACTGTTCCTGTGGATGTCTACAATTGGTTGTCCCACTGGTCTTCCCCATTAAACTTTTACCACTGCCTTAAAAGGGAACTCTCAGGAGGTATACATGACTCCAGATCTGCTTCCATCAGAAAGGCACTTATCCCTTTTGTGAGTATTTATGCTAATGAATGAATGACTAGAAATCTCTCTCTGGAATTGGGAAAACTTACTGATTCCATTGCTAAGGCAATATGAACCCAACAACAATCACTTGACTCATTGGTTAAAGTAATTTTAGACAATTGCATAGCCCTTTATCACCTACTTGCTGAACAGGAGGCATTTGTACAATAGCAAACACTGCCTGTGGATATGGAGAAATTTCCCTGGAGAAGCAGAAATCCAATTATGTAAAATTAGGGAACAAGTACATTGACTATAACAAATTTCATCTGACGATCCATGCTCCTTTGATCTTTTTTAGTTACTTTAAGTTTTGGGCTCCTGCTTTAGGACTATTATGCAAACCACAGTCATTATTCTGCTACTCATCTTACTTTGTATAATCTGTTTTTAAAGCTTTATATCTGTTGCCTGTCAAACGTTCGTAGAAATGATATACTCAATAGGGTGATATTGGCTCAATGTTTCAAGATGATCTCCAGTGTTTACAACGTTGATAAGATATAGATTTAAGATGGAAAATGCCTGAGAGTTCTCCTGCCTATCCATGTTACTCAAATGTGGCCTCAGTGGTTTCCAATCTGTGCACTTCCCTCTGACATGGGACATGACATACAGGAAATGTTCTTATTGGTACAGAGGGACAAAAATAATTCTAATCAGGAACAGATGACCCAACTCTTGATCAGCAATGCTTTCAGAGAAAGATCTTGATCAGAAGGGGGAAATATGAAAATGTTTTATGAAACTCTAACTCAAAATTGAAGTCAGAAAGTCATGAAGGAGGGGCTCTCACACATTAACCAGTCATCACAGCTTACATAGTCCAGCAGGAAGAAGGAAGATTTCCTATCAGCCCAGCAAGAGCAAACTGCCCTCACGTGTAGCCAATGAGAAGCCACCACTACTTCAAACTCTCATTTCCCTCCAGTGAGCTTTTGTTCAAAACAACCTCTCCCAAATTCCTCCTTTCCTCCACAAAAGATCACTCTCCTCCTTTGTTTGCTGGACTTACCTATGGTTTCCCATAGTTTACTTGTTCCAAATTGTAATCATTCTACTCTCCCTGAATAAACTCAACTTTGCTTGGTGAATTGCTTTTTTAATTTTTCTTTTAAAATGTTGACATAACCATAGTTGGCTGGCTAAGGAGTCAATACTTGATTGAAACTGGCCAATCAGACTCTCCTCCTACCCCCTGTAGAGTAAGGATTGAGACCGAAAGATAGGCAACCTCTGTGTGGGGCTGCATGATGCGACACAGACTGAAAGGACAGGAAAGTCAGTCTGCAGATAAAGAAGAACA
Source organism: Mesoplodon densirostris (assembly GCF_025265405.1). Taxonomy (NCBI): domain Eukaryota; kingdom Metazoa; phylum Chordata; class Mammalia; order Artiodactyla; family Ziphiidae; genus Mesoplodon; species Mesoplodon densirostris. The sequence continues at coordinate 171,046,944 of NC_082662.1, forward strand.
AGACAAACACACAGGGAAAGGCAGAAATGAGAAACAGAGACTTCTCATGTCTTGTTTTCCAGGTACCTTCCCGAGTTCCAGGTGCTTCTTAAAAGCTTAAACTGATTCCTGTTACTTGTAACAAAATGTCCTAATACCTGAGTTTCCCTTCAATCTAGTCTAATTCTTGGGCTTGGCTTCCCCTGTTCTGCTCTATCCATGATCATTTCTATGTTGCCATGACATCCACCATGAAAAGGATCTTCTGGAGCAGTAACTTTGGATACAGATAAATTTTTATTATATAAATAATTAGAGATGCAAGGTTTTCTAAGGATATGAAAACTTTAAAATGTGGTACACTTTAAAACTATGAGGCAGCATAAAGTAGAAAAAGGAAAGTTGCTGAGAAGCAGGAGACTAACCTGAAAGAGCAGGAAAAGAAAAGTGTATGGAGAAATTCATATGCCTGGCACATGGAAATAGATACTTGTTAGATAAATTCACAAGAAGTAGAAGAAAACAGAAGGGGGAGGGATCATCCTACATACCCCAAATGATTAGAGAATAAATCTCATATTTAATTTGAGATTCAGATAATGTGTTCAGTCTCCTATGTCAAATCTTTCAGAGGTCTTTGTTTCCCTCATTCACCACTAGGAAGATATTTAAAAGACATTCTTAAGGTTAAGGCAATCACTAGGGTTTGAATTTGGAAGTTTGAGACAATTCTGTGTTTACACACAGAATTTCACTCACCTGTCCTCACTCCCTCATTCTGTTTCTTGTATTATTTGTCACACATTCAGGTTCATGATAGATTGAAATTTTGATAGATTGAATGTAAAAGCCATGCCAGATTCAACTTTATATCCCCATGGGAGGATGTTTTACATATAGTAAATGTTCATGTTGACTAAATATTTGACAAATATATATTAAGGACCCACCTTCCTTTTAAGCTGTAAAAAATGTATGAATCACCAGTGGCCCTACTTGATAGATGTTCTTCCCGTAACTGCACATAACAAAGCCTCTTCTTTTCCTTGGATATAACTGTGCATGCTTCCAGGACCTAAAGGCATTGCTTTGTGGAAGAAACAGAGATCCTGATGTTTTAGAAATATGGTGTGACAGGCCAAATAGTGGCCTCCCAATGATGTCCATGTCTTAATTATCAGAACCTATGACTACGTTACATAACATGACAAAGGAGAATTAAGGTAGCAAGTGGAATTTGAATTGCTAATTGGATGACCTTAAAATGTGGAGATTATCCTATATTATCTGGGTGGGCCCAAGGTAATCACAAAGGTTCTTAAAAGTGGAAGAGAGAGGCAAAAATGTAAGTCAGAAAGATGCCATGTGAGAAAGACTCCACTGGTCATTGCTGGTTTTGAAGATGAAAGTGGGCCACAAGTCAAAGAATGAGGTTACCTCTGGAAGGTGGAAAAGGCAAGAAAACTAATTTTCCCATAGAGCCTCCAGAAAAGAACACAGCCCTGTCAACACCTTAATTTTAGCCCAGTGAAATTCATTTTGGAATTCTGATCTCCAGAACTGTAAAATAACATAGACACTGGTGTTCCAGAGCCCAGAACATGAAGTTCTCCAACAGAAGTTGGCTCTCTGGCAAAGGCTGACTGGAAGGAACTGAGACCAGATAGAGAGGGGCTGTTTAATGGGAGCTGGAATCACAGAGGAATGCAGCCATTGACAGGAAGAAATACTCTGGCATTTCCCCTCCTGCCCTTTCATCTTTGGTAACATCAAACCTACCCAGGAAGCCAGAGTGCCAGAGCCTGGAAAATATATTTTCTGTCAAAAAGCAAAGTAGAAATACAGGATTTGAGAGCAGGTAGTTCAATGACTAGAATGCCTTCCAGTAGTTCCTAAGTAGGACTAAGTGAAACATTCCATGACTGTGAGAAAGGAAATATCGCTGTCCTTGTCCTCTCCTGTCTTCTGTTTCCTGCCGACTGTGTCCCAAATAAGTCTGTACTGGCAGGGTCAATCCTTTATATCAGTACCTTTGATACTAAACATTGATAACTTCCAGTAGGAAATGTCTCAAAATTCAGGCTTTAACGTTACTACAAAACAGACCTTACAAGAAATGTTAAGGGCACTTCTTTAAACTAAAAGAAAAGGCCGGGCCTCCCTGGTGGCGCAAGTGGTTGAGAGTCCGCCTGCCGATGCAGGGGATACGGGTTCGTGCCCCGGTCTGGGAGGATCCCATATGCCGCGGAGCGGCTGGGCCGCTGAGCCTGCGCGTCCAGAGCCTGTGCGTCCGGAGCCTGTGCTCCACAACGGGGGAGGCCACAACAGTGAGAGGCCCGCATACCGCAAAAAAAAAAAAAAAAAAAAAAAAAAAAGAAAAGGCCATAACTAGAAATATGAAAATTATGAAAGAAAAAGTCCAAGGGTAAAGGCAAATATGTAGCAAAGATAGTTGATCAAACACCTATATAACTAGTATGAAATTTAAAAGACAAAAGTAGTAAAGTCATCTATACTACCAAAATTAGTAAAGGGATCCACAAAATAAAAAGATGTAAATTATGATGTCAAAATAATAAAACAAGGGGGTGGTTAAAAATGTACTACTTTTACAAATCCAAGAACATTTTCAGATTGAAGCAACAATTAACTTAAAATAGACTACTATGTACATAGGTTGTTATATAAGAACATCACAGCAACCACAAATCAAAAACTAATAATAGATACACACAAAAAATAAAGAGAAATATATACAAATATAACACTAAAGAAAGTCATCAAATCACAAGGAAGAGAGAAAGAGAAGAAAGGAACAGAGATCAACAAAAATAATCAGAAAACAATGAACAAAATGGCAATAAGTACATACACATCAATAATTACTTTAAATGTAAATGTACTAAATTATCCAATCAAAAGACAGAAGGTGACTGAATGAATGAAAAAACAAGACCCATATGTATGCTGCCTACAAGAGACTCACTTCAGATCTTAAAGAACACAGAGCCTGAAAGCAAATGGATGGAAAAAGATATTCCATGTAAATAGAAGTGGAAATAAAGCTGAGCTAGCAGGACTTATACCAGACAAAATAGACTTTAAAACAAAGCCTGTAACAAGAAACAAAGAAGAACACTATATAATGATTTAAAAATCAATACAAGAAGAAGATATGCAACTTGTAAATATATATACAGCCAATATAGGAGCAACTAAGTACAGAAAGCAAAAATTAACAAACATAAAGGGAGACATTGACAGTAACACATCATGGTAGGGGACTTTAACACCCTATTTTCATTAATGGACACAACATCCAGACAGAAAATCAATAAGGAAACACTGGCTTTAAATGACACATTAGGTCAGATGGACTTAATAGATACATATATAAAACATTCCATCCAAAAGCAGCAGAATACACATTCTTTTCAAGAGTACATGGAACATTCTCCACAGGTTAGGTCACCAAAAAATTCTCAATAAATTTAAGATGAAATCACATCAACCATATATTCCTACCACAGAGACTTGGGACTAAAAATCAGCTACTGGGAAAAACTTGGAAAAACACAAAAACACATGGAGTCTAAACAACATGCTATTAAACAACCAATGGGTCAATGAAGAAATCAAAGAGGGAATTTAAAAACACCTTGAGACAAATGAAAAATGGAAACACTACCTTTCCAAATCTATGGGATGCAGCAAAGGCAGTTCTAAGAGAGAAGTTTATAGTGATAGAAGCATGCCTCAAGAAACAAGAAAAATCTCAAATAAACAACCTAACCTTACACATAAAGGAAATAGAAAAGAAGAACAAACAAAACCCATAGTCAGGGGCTTCCCTGGTGGCACAGTGGTTAAGAATCTGCCTGCCAATGCAGGGGACACTGGTTCGAGCCCTGCTTCAGGAAGATCTCACATGCCGCAGAGCAACTAAGCCCATGTGCCACAACTACCGAAGCCCGTGCACCTAGAGCCCATGCTCTGCAACAAAAGAAGCCACCGCAATGAGAAGCCTGCGCACCACAATGAAGAGTAGCCCCAGCTCACTGCAACCAGAGAAAGCCCACATGCAGCAACAAAGATGCAATGCAGCCAAAAAAAAAACCCCCAAAAAACAAAGTGAGTGCAAGGAAGGAATAATAAAGATCAGAGTGGAAATAAATGAAATAGATACTTTTAAAAAATAGAAAAAAACAATGAAATTAAGAGCTGGTTCTTTGAAAAGATAAAACCTTTAGCCAGACTCATCAAGAAAAAAAGGGAGAGCGCCCAAACAAACAAACAAAAATCAGAAATGAAAAAAGTTACAACCAACACCACAGAAATATGAAAGATAATATGAGATTATATGCCAACAATTATTTACCAACAAATTGGAAATCTAGAAGAAATGGATAAGTTCCTAGAAACACAATCTTCTAAGACTGAATCAGAAAAAAACAGAGAATCTGAACTCATCAATTACTAGTAATAAAATTGAATTAGTAATCAAAAAAGTCCAAACAAACAAAAGCCCAGGATCAGATGGCTTTACAAGTGACTTCTTCCAAACACACGAAGAAGAGTTAATACCTATTCTTCTCAAAAGTATTCAAAAAACTGAAGAGGAACTAAAGCTTCCAAACTCATTCAATAAGGCTGGCCTCACTCTGATAACAAAACCAGAGAAGGACACTACAAGAAAGAAAAAATTACAGGCTGATATTCCTGATGAATATTGATGCAAGTATCCTCAACAAAATATTAGTGAACTGAATTCAATAGTATATTAAAAGGATCATATACCATGATCAAGTGGCTTTATGTCAGGAATGCAAGGATGATTCAACATACATGCTGAAGCGCCTGGCTCCCTGTCCCCGACACGGCCCCGCACCCACCCTGGACATGCTCAGGGCTGTGGCCACTGGAAGAGGGGAGAGTACAGTCCTCTAGGAACGTATGGTCTCATGAGCCTTGGTCTACCCACCGTATATTTATCAAACTCAGTCAAGTGCCTTTTGTAGTGTGAAGAAACTCAAAGTAGAGCCAAGCAGTTGTGTATTCCAGGAAAGAAACTATCCACGGACCTATATGAACAGTAGAAACGTTGGAAATTCTCATCCTCCCTCGAAGGGCAATGCTTTTCAGACAAAGATACCATTTAAGAGACCTGGAGGACACAACCTTCCATTGCAGACAAGTGCTGTTGTTTTATTTATTTATTTATTTTTTTGCGTTATGTGGGCTTCTCACTGCTGTGGCCTCTCCCATTGCGGAGCACAGGCTCCTGGATGCGCAGGCTCAGCGGCCATGGCGCACGGACCCAGCCGCTCCGTGGCATGTGGGATCTTCCCAGACCGGGGCACGAACCCGCGTCCCCTGCATCGGCAGGTGGACTCTCAACCACTGCGCCACCAGGGAAGCCCTAGTGCTGTTGTTTTAAAAAGCACTGTGTCACTACAAATAACTCTATTTTGTTTCTTTTTTGGCTGAGTAATATTCCACTGAAGATGTGCCACATCTTCTTTATCCATTCATCTGTCGATGGACACCTAGGTTGCTTCCATGTCCTGGCTATTGTAAATAGAGCTGCAGTGAACAACAGGGAGATCAGCTCGATGCTTTGTGACCACCTAGAGGGGTGGGAAAGGGAGGGTGGGAGGGAGACGCAAGAGGGAGGAGATATGGGGATATATGTATATGTATAGCGGATTCACTCTGTTATAAAGCAGAAACTAACACACCAATGTAAAGCGATTATACTCCAATAAAGATGTTAAAAAAAAAAAAAAAGCACTGCGGGTGCTGCAAAGGTTATAGCAGCTCAGGAGCAGCAAACTCAAGTGGAGGCATCTCAGACTGGGATGTGGCGATGCAGGTTAAATTTCCTAGAAGGCCCCCAGCGATGTGGATTGAAGCGCAAGACTGAGGAGTTGGATAGTCAGAGCGCAATGCAGGTTGTCGATGAGTTGTCCATACTTCCTGCAATGTTGCAAACCAACATGGGAAATCCAGTGACCGTTGTGACAGCTACCACAGGAACAAAACAGAATTGTCCCACTGGAGAAGGGGACTATCAGTTAGCACAGCATGAAGTTTTACGCTCCATGAAAAATACTTATGAAGTCCTTGATTTTCTTGGTGGAGGCGCTTTTGGCCAGGTAGTGAAATGCTGGAAAAGAGGGACAAATGAAATTGCAGCAATCAAAATTTTGAAGAACCACTCTTCTTATGCACGTCAAGGTTAGATAGAAGCGAGCGTATTAGCAAGGCTCAGTACTGAAAATGCTGATGAATATAACTTTGTACGAGCTTATGAATGCTTTCAGCACCGTAACCATACTTGTTTAGTCTTTGAGACGCTGGAACAAAACTTGTATGACTTTCTGAAACAAAATAAGTTCAGTCCTCTGCCAGTAAAAGTAACTGGACCCATTCTTCAGCAAGTGACCACTGCGCTGAAAAAATGGAAAAGTCTTGCTTTAATTCACACAGACCTCAAACCAGAGAATATTATGTTGGTGGATCCTGTTCAACAGCCATACACGGTTAAAGTAATAGACTTTGGGTCAGGCAGTCACGTATCAAAGACTGTTTGTTCAACATATCTGAGATCTCAGCACTACAAGGGACATGGGTTCGAGCCCTGGTCTGGGAAGATCCAACATGCTGCAGAGCAACTAAGCCCGTGCACCATGACTACTGAGCCCATGTGCCACAACTACTGAAACCCACGCACCTAGAGCCCATGCTCTGCAACAAGAGAAGCCACTGCAATGAGAAGCCCGTGCACGGCAATGGAGAGTAGCCCTCATTCACCGCAACTAGAGAAAGCCTGCGTCCAGCAAGGAAGACCCAACATAGCCAAAAATAAATAAATAAATAAATAAATTTTTTTAAAAAAGAGAGAATCCTCTTGCCAATGCAGGGGACACGGGTTTGAGCCCTGGTCCGGGAAGATCCCATATGCCGCAGAGCAACTAAGCCCGTGCGCCACAACTACTGAGCCCATGTGCCACAACGACTGAACTACTGAAACCCATGTACCTAGACCCTGTGCTCCGGGACAAGAGAAGCCACCGCAATGAGAAGCCCTTGCACCGCAACAAAGAGTAGCCCCCGCTCGCCACAACTAGAGAAAGCCCCTGCGCGGTAACGAAGACCCAACGCAGCCAAAAATAAATAAATAAATAAATTAGGAAAAAAATCTTGAACTATTAGAATGAAGTGTATTAGTATCTTGCTTAGAGGACTGTCCTTGGGCTCTCTGTGCCAGGGACTATATTTTAGATAAGGTATCTTTAAGTACCTAAGGAACTAAACTACTTCAAGAGAGGAAAGAGAATACGACTATTTTGCCTCGTACTAAATTCTGTCCATTTGGAAGGTTTGGAATTAATCTAGATATTCTAAGTATTAAGTCCTCTAGAGGTTATTTAAGACCCTCTTCAGTTCTATGTGCCTAGGCACTTGTAACTTCTAATTTCATTTCTTCCCAATTTTCTCCTTATTTCCCTTCATCCTTCCTGAAATGAAATGAAAATATGGCATTTCCCATATAATCATTTCCTGTATTTTGAAGAGTCCATACTATTCTCCCTAATAAACTCTTCTAAGATAATCCCTTACTTAATTCTTTTATATAATGACAAATCAGTGCTTACGATTTCACAAATGATTTCAGTAATACGAAAAAGAACCAACATGAAAAATATCATAGGATTTGGGTAGAACTAGCAGACTAGGAATTCTGAATTTTAATCCTAACTCTAGTACTGATTTACTTAGTATATGTGACTTGTGAGGAGGCTACTTAACTTTATATATTTGCACATTAATGGTTTAAAGCCATAATATGATCCTCTTGCTGTATAGGTGTGATGTTAAGTTATAAGATAACAGTACATAAATGCTAAGTAATACTAGTCAGGCATAGGACAAAATCATTTTGTAAAAGCTTGGTCACAAAGTGAGTTTGTTAATTCTGTTGATTATAGATTTAAAATATGTAATAAATGTAATGCCATATAAATGGCTAATCATTAAAAAAAGAAATACGTCATACAGAGAAAGATGAATACCATATGATTTCACTTATATGTGGAATCTAAAAAACTAAACAAACAGAACAGATACAGACTAATGGACAGAGATCAAACTGGTTGCCAGATGGGAGGGGTTTGGGGGGTTGAGTGAATAGGTGAAGGAGATTAAGAGGTACAAACTTCAAGGTATAAAATAAATATGTTACAGAGATTAAATATAAAGCATAAGGAATATTGTCAATAATACTCTAGTGACTTTGTATGATGGCAAATAGTTACTAGACTTATCATGGTGACCATCCTTAATGTATTTAAGTGTTGAATCACTATGTTGTCCACCTGACACTAACATAATGGTGTACATCAGCTATACACCAATTTAAAAAGTTAGGCTTTCAATACTGTCACAGATGTTGGATGCTATGCTCCATATTCCCTCTGCCCACACCTCTGATTCTCTGTGGAGGCTTCCTCAGGCAACACTGTAGCTTGCCTGGTTCAGGATAAGTCATCCCCCAAGGACTGAGATTTAATGCCTTCAGGGGCATCCCTCAGTCAGCCTGGAACTCCTCCCAGGGGATAAATACTCCAAATTTCTGGTCCTTTGATGGGACACTCCTGAGGTGCATGTACATGGCTCTTTTGGCCTCTAGTAGGATCGACCTGAGTTACCTATAGTGGTAAACTATGCAATGATGTACCCCTGAGAAAAATGTAAGATCAAACATAAAATCTCGTTAAAAGGTTGGCTGTCCCTTTTACCTAGGTAATGGTGTCTTTCTTTTACAGTGTATTTCTATCTCTTGGTGCTTTAGAGCAATTTGTAGCATAAATCCAACTGAAAAAAAAAGCGCTACCTTATCTTTTCAGGAGTCCTTAGATCTGGAATACTATTTGTGTATGATTATAAAACCCCTCCTTTGGTACAGTTGCTGCATAACTTGCATCACTGTTAAGTAGGCCATTCTTTTCCAATCCTGGCTTGCATTAAAAACAAAACCTGGAAAGCTTTAAAAATACAAATTTCTAGGCCCCTACTTTGAATTGCAAAATTCCTCTCTCTGTGAGTGTGTGTGTGTGTACACGTGTGTGTGTGTGTGTAAATCTCTCAGGTGATTCTAATGCACAGTTCAGTGTGGGAACTGCACAAAAGTTTGGTGTAATTCTTCCAACTCTTGCCCTTAGGGAGGGGGATTACAGAAGACAGGGTGGGTGAAAAGAAAGTGTATGAGTATGAGTGGAGGTTTGTAATATGTGGTAATTGAGACATTAGAATTTTACAGCTACATAATGAAGATGATTTCATGACAGTGTCAAAAGCCTGTATCCAGCATCACTGAGATGTCTCTCAGATTAGTCCTTCTTTATTACAGCTTGTAATTTAAATGCCAAGGGCACAAGCTGCTTTGATGATAAAGTGTTATCCTTGAATATCTTTTATGTAAATGTAACCTTTAGGTGAGGAAGGAGGAGAGACAATATAATTAGTGAATCAAATGCAGATAATCAGCACCTTGTAGTACTGGCATATAATTACAAGGCTGGAATTCTCGAAACTGGATATTTGGGCAAGGGAATAAGGAAAACACCCGCAACTCATTCTGCAAGGTTAAAGTGGGGTTCTCTCGAGTCTACTTTCAACACAACATTAAACAGCAGATACTAAACCAACCAAAAAAAAAAAAAAATCTTGTGAACCTGTAAAACTAGAAAGCATGTGCAAAAAAAAAAAATCTCTCCTCACTTGGTATCTATTTCATGAAGTCATTTTTAAAAATGAGATTTTTACAATCTTTCATTGAACTTTAAAGAATATATTAAATTTTCGAATGCCATAAAACACCCTTGCAATTTAATCAGTCAACCTGGCCAATTTCCATCAACCCCTCCATACACAACAATACTGAACAAAGTGCTTTGGTGGGACAGTTTGTTTCTAGGAGTCTTTTGTCTTCAAGCCCTTTGTGAAGCTTTTGTAAACATGCGGCACACTGCAGCACCTGGGACGTGATTAATAACCAAATACATGAACAAGTGAATGAATGCATGCATGATGCACAGACCCTTACACAATGATACTCCAAATTGGCCTTGCCAACATATCCTCACATTCCACAATAAGTTGTTAAATATTTATCAAACACAGTCTATGCTAAGGTGTCAACGGTAAGCAAAACTGGACATTAGTTAAGGTGGTGAAAACAGATTTTATTCAGTAACTACTCTCAGTAGGGGTAAGAACTGAGCTCTATTCCAATATGTGAAGAAAGGACTGGGAGCTTTAAAGGGAGAATGAAGGAGTAAGGAGGGAGAGTGAGTGGGGGGATCAGGTAGAGTCAAAGAAGTGAAATATTACAGAGACTACCTCAGTGTAATTGTGATGAGGCCAGCTGTGTCTACTAGTGGACAGTTATCAAAGTTAGGGTTCTAGGGGCTTCCCTGGTGGCGCAGTGGTTGAGAGTCCGCCTGCCGATGCAGGGGACACGGGTTTGTGTCCCAGTCCGGGAAGATCCCACATGCCGCGGAGCAGCTGGGCCCGTGAGCCATGGCCGCTGAGCCTGCGCGTCCAGAGCCTGTGCTCCGCAACGGGAGAGGCCACAACATTGAGAGGCCTGCGTACCGCAAAAAGAAAAAAAAAAACACAAAAACCTATGTTGAATAAAAGTGGTGAGAGTGGACATACTTGTCTTGTTCCTGATCTTAGAAGAAATGCTTTCAGCTTTTCACCATAGAGTATGATGTTAGCTGTGAGTTTATCATATGCGGCCTTTATTATGTTAAGGTATGTTCCCTGTATACCACTTTCTGGAGAGATTTTTATCATAAATGTATGTTGAATTTTATCAAAAGCTTTTTCTGCATTATTGAGATGACAATGTGGTTTTTATTCTTCAATTTGTTAATGTGATATATCACATAGATAGATTTGCAGATATTGAACCATACTTGCATCCTTGGGATAAATCCCACTTGATCATGATGTATGACCTTTTTAATGTATTGTTGGATTTGGTTTGCTAATATTTTGTTGAGGATTTTTGCATCTATGTTCATCAGTATTATTGACCTGTAATTTTCTATTTGTGTGATATCTTCATCTGATTTTGGTATCAGGGTGATGCTGGCCTCATAGAATGAGTTTGGAAGTATTTTTTTCCTCTGGAATTTTTTGTAATAGTTTGAGAAGAATAGGTGTTAACTGTTCTCTAAATGTCTAGATGTCTGTTTCCTTTCCCAGGTTAGGGAAGTTTTCAGCTATTATGTCTTCAAATATATTCTCAGCCCCTTTCTCTCTCTCTTCTTCTTCTGGGACCCCTATTGTGAATTGTCATACACTTGGTGTTTTCCCAGAGATCTCTTAAACTGTCCTCATTTCTTTTTATTCTTTTTTTCTTTTTTCTGTTCAACATCAATAATTTCTACTACTCTGTCTTCTCCCTCACTGATCCATTCCTCTGTATCATTTAGTCTACAGCTGATTCCTTCTAGTGTATTTGTCATTTCAGTTACTGTGTTCTTCAGTTCTGTTGGTTGTTCTTTATATTTTCAAACACTTTGTTAAAAACTTCAATGTGCACTCATTCTTCTAAACCTGGGACCCCAGGGCCCTGCAGCCAGAGACTCTAAGACCTAGCATCACACACCAGTGAGCAGGAACCAGCCCCACAATCCCTGGCCCTGCCCACAATCAAGTCTGCTCTAGCCTTGAGACTAGCCTCACCCACCAGTGGGGTGTACTCATTCTTTTCCTGAGGTCTTTGATCATCATTATGACCATTACCCTGAATTCTTTCTCAGGTAGATTTCCTATCTCAGCTTCACTTAGTTTTTCTTCTGCGGTTTTATCTTGTTCCTTAGTTTAGAACATGTTCCTCTGTTGCCTCATTTTGCCCAACTTGCTGTTTTATTTCTATGTAACTGGTAGGTTGGTTATGTTTTCTGACCTTGGAGAAGTGGCCTTTTGTAGGAGACATCCTACATGTCTCTGTAATGTACTCATCTCTAGGGGTGCTCCCCTATGTGGGCTGTGGGGATCCTTCTGTTGTAGTGGGCTGACTCCTATAGGTGGTCTGGTTGACTTGTTTGGCCCTCTGTCCAGTTGGTTGCCAAGCCCTGCCTTGTGTGTGGGCTACCAGCCACTGATTGGCAGGGCTGGATCATCAGGCATCTGACTGCAGAACCCTGGAAGTTACTGGGGCTAGCCTGTTTCACTGGTGGGCAAAGTTGGGGTCCAGGAGATCCTGAGGCCGGTGCTTACCCACCAGTGGGTGAAACCAGGTGCTTGGGCTACTGCTGGCCCACTGATGGGAAAAGCCAGGTCCTAGGTCTGACTGCCAGGCCGAGGTGTCCCACAGCTGGTGTTGGATCACTGATGGGTGACGCTGACTCCTGACACACCTGGCTGAGTGGTCTGGGGTGTCCCGAAGCTTTTGTCTGTCCACTGGTGGTGAGGCTGGTCCCAAGGTTAAAGCAGACTTGATGCTGGGCAGGGCCAGGGGTTCTGGGGCTGGTACCTGCCAACTGATGGGTGGCACTGGGTCTCAGAGTCTCTGGCTGCAGGTGTCTGGGGTCCTGGGTCTCACGCCTATGCACTGGTATGTGGAGCTGGGTCCCAGGTCCTCTGGTGAGAAGAGCCATATCCAGGGGTGGCCTGGGCTCAGGAGGTCTTAAGGCAGCCTCTCTGCTGGTGGGTGTGTCTGTGTCCACACACAGTTAGTTGCTTGGCTTGAGGAGTCCCTGTTTTTGTACCTACATGCTGTTGTGTCAGGCTGGGGCTGGGTCCTGAGGCTAATAAGCTAGAGGGAGGACTCCAAAATGGCACTTGCCAGCACCAGTGCCCAAGTGGTAGAAAGAGTTTCCAAGAATGGCTGCACCAGTGTCTATGTCCCCAAGGTATGCTCCAGTTGGCTCTTGCCTCTCCAAGATCAGCAGGTAGGTCTGACCCAGGCTTCTGTCAAATTACTGCTTCTGCCCTGGGTCCTGGAGCATGTGAAATTTTGGGTATGCCCTTTAAGAGTGGAGTCCCTATTTACCCTCAACCCTGTGGTACTCCCACAATAAGCCCCGCTGGCCTTCAAAGACAAACATTCTGGGGGCTGATGTGGGGCTCAGACCCCTCACTCCTTGGGGAGAACCTCTGCAATTATAATTATTCTCCCATTTGTGGGTCACCTACCCCAGGGTATGGGACGTGACTATACCATGACTCTGCCCATTCTACCCATATTTTTGTGGCTCCTTCTTTATATGTTTAACTGTAGATGATCTTTCCTGGTAGATTCTGGTCTTCTTCATCGATGGCTGTTCTGTAGATAGTTGTAATTTTGGTGTGCCCGTGAAGGGAGGGGAGCTCAGGGTCTTTCTACTCTGCCAGCTTGGTGGATCTCCACTGGAGCATTTATTTTTAATGAAGTATACAGTAATTGAAATACAATGTTATATTAGTTTCAGGTGTTCAACATAGTGATTCAGCATTTATGTACAGTATGAGGTGATCACCAGGATAAGTCTAGGTACCACCTGTCACCATTTAAAGTTATTAAAATATTATTGACCGGGCCTCCCTGGTGGCGCAGTGGTTGAGAGTCCGCCTGCTGATGCAGGGGATACGGGTTCGTGCCCCGGTCTGTGAGGATCCCATATGCCGCGGAGCGGCTGGGCCCGTGAGCCATGGCCGCTGAGCCTGCGCGTCCGGAGCCTGTGCTCCGCAACGGGAGAGGCCACAACAGTGAGAGGCCCGCGTACTGCAAAAAAAAAAAAAAAAAAAAAAAATATTATTGACCATATTCCCTATTCTGTATATTATATCCCCATGACTTATTCATTTAATAACTGGAAGTTTGTGGCTTTTAGTCTCCTTCACCTATTTTGCTCATCCTCCAAACCCCTCTTCTCTGGCCAGCTTGTTCTCTGTATCTATGAATCTGATTCTGCTTTGTTTGCTCATCTGTTCTGTTTTTTAGGTTCCACACATGAATGAAATCATACAGTATTTGTCTTTCTGTCTGACATTTCATTTAGCATAATATCCTCTAGATCCATCCCATGTTGTTGCAAATAACATGATTTCTTTTTCTTTTAATGGCTGAGTGACATTCCATTGTGAGATAATATATATATATATATATATATATATATATATATATATACACATACATATATATACATCTTTTTTACCATTCATCGAGCAGTGGATACTTCAGTTGCTTCTAAATATTGGCTATTGAAAATAATGCTGCAATGAACATAAGGGTGCATATATCTTTTCCAATTACTGTCTTCATCTTCAGGTAAGAAGGCTGAAGAATTCTTCCTAGAAGAATTAAAGAGCTAACAAACAATGATGAACAACACAATAAGTGAAATTAAAAATTCTCTAGAAGGAATCAATCACAGAATAACTGAGGCAGAAGAATGTAAGTGACCTGGAAGATAAAATAGTGGAGAGAACTCCTGCAGGGCAGAATAAACAAAAAAGAATGAAAATATTTTAGGACAGTCTCAGAGACCTCTGGGACAACATTAAACACACCAACATTCGAATTATAGGTGTCCCAGAAGAAGAAGAGAAAAAAAAAGGGACTGAGAAAATATTTGAAGAGATTATAGTTGAAAACTTCCCTAATATGGGAAAGGAAAGAGTTAATCAAGTCCAGGAAGCACAGAGAGTCCCATACAGAATAAATCCAAGGAGAAACACACCAAGACACATATTAATCAAACTATCACATGTTAAATACAAAGAAAAAATATTAAATGCAGCAAGGAAAAAACAACAAATAACATACAAGGGAATCCCCATAAGGTTAACAGCTGATCTTTCAGCAGAAACTCTGCATGCCAGAAGGGAGTGGCAGGAAATATTTAAGTGATGAAAGGGAAAAACCTACAATCAAGATTACTCTACCCAGCAAGGATGTCATTCAGATTCAACACAGAAATTAAAACCTTTACAGACAAGCAAAAGCTAAGAGAATTCAACACCACCAAACCAGCTCTACAACAACTGCTAAAGGAACTTCTCTAGGCAGGAAACACAAGAGAAGGAAAAGACCTACAATAACAAACCCAAAACAATTAAGAAAATGGTGGGCTTCCCTGGTGGCGCAGTGGTTGACAGTCTGCCTGCCGATGTAGGGACACGATTTCGTGCCCCGGTCCGGGAAGATCCCACATGCCACGGAGCGGCTGGGCCCGTGAGCCATGGCCGCTGAGTCTGCGCGTCCGGAGCCTGTGCTCCGCAGCGGGAGAGGCCACAACAGTGAGAGGCCCGCGTACCGCAGGAAAAAAAAAAAAAAAAAGAAAATGGTAATAGGAACATACATACCGATAATAACCTTAAATGTTAATGGATTAACTGCCCCAACCAAAAGACACTGACTGAATGGATACAAAAACAGGACCCATATATATGCTGTCTACAAGACACCCACTTCAGACCTAGGGACACATACAGACCGAAAGTGAGGGGATGGAAAAAGATATTCCATGCAAATGGAAATCAAAAGAAAGCTGGAGTAGCAATTCTCATATCAGACAAAATAGACTTTAAAAGACTATTACAAGAGACAAAGAAGGACACTACGTAATCATCAAGGGACCAATCCAAGAAGAAGGTATTACAATTGTAAATATTTATGCACCCAACATAGGAGCACCTCAACACATAAAGCAAATGCTAACAACGATGAAAGGGGAAATCAACAGTAACACAATCATAGTAGGGAACGTTAACACCCCACTTTGACCAATGGACAGATCATCCAAAATGAAAATAAATCAGGAAAAACAAGCTTTAAATGATACATTAAACAAGATGGACTTAATTGATATTTATAGGACATTCCATCCAAAAACAACAGAATACACTTTCTTCTCAAGTGCTCATGGAACATTCTCCAGGATAGATCATATCTTGGGTCACAAATCAAGCCTTGGTAAATTTAAGAAAATTGAAATCATCTCAAGTATCTTTTCTGACCACAATGCTATGAGACTAGATAGATATCAATTACAGGAAAAAATCTGTAAAAAATACAAACACATGGAGGCTAAACAATACAGTACTTAATAACCAAGAGATCACTGAAGAAATCAAAGAGGAAATCAAAAAATACCTAGAAACAAATGACAATGAAAACACGACAACTCAAAAACTATGGGATGCAGCAAAAGCATTTCGAACAGGGAAGTTTATAGCAGTACAATCCTACCTCAAGAAACAAGGAACATCTCAAATAAACAACCTAACCTTACATCTAAAGAATTAGTGAAAGAAGAACAAAAAAACCCCAAAGTTAGCAGAAGGAAAGAATTCATAAAGATCAGGTCAGAAATAAATGAAAAATAAATGAAGGAAACCATAGCAAAGATCAATAAAAGTAAAAGCTGGTTCTTTGAGAAGATAAAACTGATAACCCATTAGCCAGACTTATCCAGAAAAAAAGGAAGAAGACTCAAATCAATAGAATTAGAAACGAAAAAGGGGAAGTAACAACTGACACTGCAGAAATACAAAGGATCATGAGATTACTACAAGCAACTCTATGCCAATAAAATGGACAACCTGGAAGAAATGGACAAATTCTTAGAAGAGCACTACCTTTTGAGACTGAACAAGGAAGAAATAGAAAATATAAACAGACCATTCACAAGCACTGAAATTGAGTCTGTGAGTAAAAATCTTCCAACAAACAAAAGTCCAGGATCAGATGGCTTCACAGGCGAATTCTATCAAACATTTAGAGAAGCGTTAACACCTATCCCTCTCAAACTCTTCCAAAATATAGCAGAGGGAGGAACACTCCCAAACTCATTCTACAAGGCCACCATCACCCTGATACCAAAACCAGACAAAGATGTCACACAAAGAAAGAAAACTACAGGCCAATATCACCAATGAAAATAGATGCAAAAATCCTCAACAAAATACTAGCAAACAGAATCCAAAAGCACATTAAAAGGATCATACACCATGATCAAGTGGAGTTTATCCCAGGAATGCAAGGGTTCTTCAATATACACGAATCAATCAATGTGATGCCCCATATTAACAAATTGAAGAATAAAAACCATATGATCATCTCAATAGATGCAGAAAAAGCTTTCCAGAAAATTCAACATCCATTTATGATAAAAACTCTCCAGAAATTAGGCATAGAGGGAACTTACGTCCACATAATAAAGGCCATATATGACAAACCCACAGCCAACATCGTCCTCAGTGGTGAAAAACTGACACCATTTCCACTAAGATCAGGAGCAAGACAAACTTGCCCACTCTCACCACTATTATTCAATATAGTTTTGGAAGTTTTAGCCACAGCAATCTGAGAAGAAAAAGAAAGGAAAGGAATCCAAATTGGAAAAGAAGAAGCAAAACTGTCACTGTTTGCAGATGACATGATACTATTCATAAAGAATCCTAAAGATGCTACCAGAAAACTACTAGAACTAATCAATGAATTTGGTAAAGTAGCAGGATACAAAATTAATGTACAGAAATCTCTTGCATTCCTATACACTAACAATGAAAAATCAGAAAGAGAAATTAAGGAAACAATCCCATTTACCACTGCAACAAAAAGAATAAAATATCTAGGAATAAACCTACCTAAGGAGACAAAAGACCTGTATGCAGAAAACTATAAGGCACTGGTGAAAGAAATTAAAGATGATACAAACAGATAGACAGCTATACCATGTTCTTGGATTGGAAGAATCAACATTGTGAAAATGACTATACTACCCAAAGCAATCTACAGATTCAATGCAATCCCTATCAAACTACCAATGGCATTTTTCACAGAACTAGAACAAAAAATTTCACAATTTACATGAAAACACAAAACACCCCGAACAGCCAAAGCCATCTTCAGAAAGAAAAAAAAAAAGCTGGAGGAATCAGGCTCCTGGACTTCAGATTATATTACAAAGCTACAGTAATCTAGACAGTATGATACTGGCACAAAAAAAGAGAAATATAGATCAATGGAACAGGATAGAAAGCCCAGAGAGAAACCCACGCACATATGGTCACCTTATCTTTGATAAGGGGGCAAGAATATACAACGGAGAAAAGACAGCCTCTTCAATAAGTGGTGCTGGGAAAACTGGACAGCTACATGTAAAAGTATGAGATTAGATCACTCCCTAACACCATACACAAAAATAAGCTCAAAATGGATTAAAGACCTAAATGTAAGGCCAGAAACTATCAAACTCTTAGAGGAAAACATAGGCAGAACACTCTATGACATAAATCACAGCAAGATCTTTTTTGACCCACCTCCTAGAGAAATGGAAATAAAAACAAAGATAAACAAATGGGACCTAATGAAACTTAAAAGCTTTTGCACAGCAAAGGAAACCATAAACAAGACGAAAAGACAACCCTCAGAATGGGAGAAAATATTTGCAAATGACGCAACTGACAAGGATTAATCTCCAAAATTTACAAGCAGCTCATGCAGTTCAGTAACAAAAAACAAACAACCCAATCCAAAAATGGGCAGAAGACCTAAACAGACATTTCTCCAAAGAAGATATACAGACTGCCAACAAACACATGAAAGAATGCTCAACATCACTAATTATTAGAGAAATGTAAATCAAAACTACAAGATGTCACCTCACACTGGTCAGAATGGTCACCATCAAAATATCTACAAACAATAAATGCTGGAGAGGGTGTGGAGAAAAGGGAACCCTCTTGAACTGTTAGTGGGAATGTAAATTGATACAGCCACTATGGAGTACAGTATGGAGGTTCCTTAAAAAAGTAAAAATAGAACTACCATATGATCCAGCAATCCCACTCCTGGGCATATATTCTGAGAAAACCATAATTCAAAAAGAGTCATGGGGGCTTCCCTGGTGGCGCAGTGGTTGAGAGTCCGCCTGCCGATGCAGGGGACACGGGTTCGTGCCCCAGTCCGGGAGGATCCCACATGCCGCGGAGCAGCTGGGCCCGTGAGCCATGGCCGCTGAGCCTGCGCGTCCGGAGCCTGTGCTCCACAACAGGAGAGGCCACAGCAGTGAGAGGCCCGCGTACCGCAAAAAAAAAAAAAAAAAAAAAAGAGTCATGTACCACAACGTTCATTGCAGCTCTATTTACAATAGCCAGGACATGGAAGCAACCTACGTGTCCATCGACAGATGAATGGATAAAGAAGATGTGGCACATATATACAATGGGATATTACTTATCCATAAAAAGAAAGGAAACTAAGTAATTTGTAGTGAGGTGGATGGACTTAGAGCCTGTCATACAGAGTGAAGTAAGTCAGAAAGAGAAAAACAAATACCATATGCTAACACATATATATGGAATCTAAGGAAAAAAATGGTGATGAAGAACCTAGGGGCAGGATGGGAATAAAGACCCAGACCTACTAGAGAATGGACTTGAGGACATGGGATGGGGGAAGGGTAAGCTGGGATAAAGTGAGAGAGTGGCATGGACATATATTCACTACCAAATGTAAAATACATAGCTAGTGGGAAGCAGCCACATAGCACAGGGAGATCAGCTGGGTGCTTTGTGACCACCTAGAGGGGTGGGATAGGGAGGGTGGGAGGGAGGGAGACGCAAGAGGGAAGAGATATGGGGATATATGTATATGTATAGCTGCTTCACTTTGTTATAAAGCAGAAACTAACGTACCATTGTAAAGCAATTATACTCCAATAAAGATGTTAAACATAAACAAACAAACAAACAAACAAATAAATAAATGGTCAAGTTATCCCTATTTCACAGATGGGAAACTGAGGCATAGTTTCTCTTGGCCAGGATCACAAAGCTAGGGTAGGGGAGGAAAAATTCATTTCCCTCAACCCTCATAGGGTCCCTGGCTGGATCTGACATTAAACTGAAAGACAGATCAACAGGAGGAAAGGAAACAAATTTGTTTAATACAAATTTTATGTGGCACGGGAGCCTTCATAGGGAAATGAGGACCAAAGAAACCGTTAAAATTGAGTGGTTTTATGCTACATTTTCTGAAGAGTGAAAAGTTGTGGAAAGATATGATAGGGCAAGGGGTATGAGCTAAGTGTAGTAAACTGGGGAAAGAGCAAGCTCGTTCCGTTTCTTCTCAGTGTCCCTCCATCTTCAGGATAAGTGCTCCTTTCCTCGAGGTATAGGGAGAGCACCTCTCACATGAGGGTTTCGTGACCTGCTTCAGGGGAGAAGGATGGGGGAACGTCAGAGAGACCTTACTTCTTTTGCCATCTTCTCAAACTCCTTCAGCTTAAATTATTGATATGCCAAGGTGCAATATTTGGGGGTAGCATGTCCTGAACCCCATCACTAGTAAGTGGTGAACAAGCATGCAAACCCAGAAATCTTACTCAGACTCTGAGCTCCAACCATTATTCTAATGGCCATGCCACCAATTTATTGGATGACAAGAGGCCAAATCAGGAGGTCACTTTGTTGCTCGCCAGGGCACTTCTACACAAGCCCTGAAGCTGTGTTTCCCCCTGGATGCAGCCTGGGGCAGATGGGTTGGTATTTTGGTTACTCTCAGGTAATAAGCAGTTTCTTTTTCTTAGTATTGAAACATCTAAGCCAGGATAATATCAAGACTCTAGACTCACCCAGTTTACAGTGTCTCCCTTTCCCAGTTTGGTCCAACCTCAAGCTACAAGGTCTGCAGTCAGGCAGGGGCGGGAGGGATGGAGCAGAGGTAGAGAGGACAGATGCAGTGCTTTCTTGTTGGTACTGTAACCTGGAGCTGGGACCTTTCGTGTGACTGATGCCCCATCACTGGCTCTTTGCCCCATGATGTTTGTTTCTTTGTCATTCCCCCCACCCCCTCCCCCCCCACACACTGGGAGCCTCTGACTGCAGTTTCCTGGTGGAGCTGAAGCCTGCTCCCACTGGGAGCAGGGAACTCAGTGTTCCCTCCTCCCTCTAGTTTCTGTATTCTTTGGCATAGCTCTAGCCTTTTTCCACTGAGGTGTCCTCACACCTGGCAGGACATGCTCTTGGGCCAGGTTCTTTATAGAGGGCTCAGAGTCAGTTTCCCCAAGAACCATTTATCTTTGCCCATCCACTAGGGAAAGTGCAGCGCACTCTGCACAGCTCTCTTCCCTCTAGCTGCAGCCTCTCAGCTTTATACGTTTTCTAGGTATGAATCCCATAAAAGTCCCTGCATATTCCAGGGGATATGACGGAGCTCTCCAAGCGATCCTTTAGAGCTTCCATCAGCTCTCTAAAGAAATCATTCTCCAGGCTCTTCAACCTTCTCTTACCTAGTTAGGCTGGGATGTGGGCTAAGATTGACAGAAAGATTTTCACAAGAATTTAGCCTGACCTGTAAAAGTGGTCTAGAACAGTGCTACCTAAAACTGCTACCAGTCTGTGAAGATCTCAGTACAGAAATTGAGAGTGTTTGAAACATTTTTGGCAATCTGACATTGCTACAATATCCAAGGGCATGATTTTGTATTTTACAAATTATCCATCCACAATGGACGGAATGGTTCTTCACCATATATAATAGATTGAGCAATTACAACATATCTTAGGATATGGGATACTTTTTCCCCATTGGTTTGTTTTTAGCCTTTATGGCCTCTGCTGAAACTAAAAATCTAGGGAAGAGTCTTATTTTAATATCCTGTTACCATAAAGATTAAAAATAATTGTTCTATTCAGTTTGGATATTACTAACATACCTAATCAATCTCCAAACTATAAATACTTAATCTTCCTCATCAACCATAATAAAAGAGGAATTCTAAAAGTCCAGGCTACCCTGACAAGGCTCCCCCTGTCCTGTTTATGTGTCCAGGGGTGCCCAGTGCTTCTAAGTCATCACTGGATGCCAGTATAACTTGATCTCATCTGGCTGTGTGCCTACTGAGGAGATGTGTAGCTTCTGATAAAAAGCTGCCTTGCAAGCTGTATGGCTGTGTACCCCAGCTACTAAGTGGACGAATGTGAACCGTCAGTTTTGGGCTGTCTGTTTTCCCTCCCTGAACATGCTCATGGAGGCTGCGGACATCTAGAGTAGAAGCTGGCTGGGGCTGCTCAGAAGTGCGGGGGAGGTGTGCAATGGTGCTTAGGGCCAACTCAGCAACTGAGTCTCTCCAACTTGACATGTGGGTTATGAAGAGGTAAGGTAATGCCCATTCCTGCAGAGCAGTGCCCAGGCTGGGTCCACTTCTCCACCAGCTACTAAGAGGCAGTCCCTCCAGGAAAGGCTGATCCCCACCAGTCCTTAGACCCCACAGGCTTATTTCCAGAGTGGCTGTCAAGGACTCTAGCAATTAGTTTGCCTAATGCATATACACAGCCACATCCCAGAGCACAAGCCAGCCCTGCATGCACAGTCAGGACTGGTACCAGCAGCTGACACCTCATGGCCCAGGACCACCATCATTACCTCCCAATCCTCCTCACCCTGTCCAGGATATTACGGGGAGCTACCATCAGAGATTCTCCGGGAGTTTTGGAAACCTGCTATCATTGTACTATCGTTGGCTTCAAGTTGGAATCCTCTGAGGCGTTTCAGAAAATGTTAATGCCTGGTTCCCATCTGTAGATCTGATTTAATTGGTCTGGTGTACAGCTTGGACGTCAAGAGCTTTCAAAGTCCCCCAGACGATTCCAATATGCAGCAGGGTTTGAATGTAACCAGTAGAGCTGGTAACCCCTCTCAGTGAAGAAGAGAAGAAAATTACACAAGTGTGGGCTTTAGTGGGGCATTCCCTTTGGAAGGGCTCCTATCAAACACACTGTTCTTCCCAAGGTTTTTCCTGGCCATAGTTTTGGAACTTAGCTCAGATGAAGGCAACACGGAGCCCCTCCTGGCAGCCTAGCATTGCTGTACTGCCAGCATTTCACACTGATAAACTGGGGGCTTGGATCATTGCATTCCCCTACCGTGGCTAAGAAAGCAATAACAATACTAATTATAATTGTAATTGTTTTTAAAAGATAAAATGATGTTCTCTGGAGAGTGTTCCAGCTCAGTAAAAGTGCCAGCAGCATAGAATACAAACTGTGAAGATTGTAAATCTAAGAACAGCCAGAAGTTTTATTTCCATAGTTCTTGAAAACTGCTTAGCATTTGCAAAATCTGAAATGATACCCAAGAATCACGTGCATTTAATTATTTGAAGTTAACTCTGGCTACTTTGCCAATTACTTTTAAGGAGGGGAAAAACTAGAAAGAACATGTATTAAGGAAAAATGTGTTATTATAATTCAGTAGCTAGAAGGGCTTATCAGTACAGAGAATATTTGAAATGAAGGGTAGACACAAGTTTAAATTCTGGAATTATCCCTAAAAAAACCTCACGCAAAAGCTATACTCAAAAAGAGCTTATTTTGTGCCATTCCAAGGTCTACCCCACCATCTTTCTTCCCCCTCACCAAAACATACATATGGATATCCTATTACACATGCATACACATGCATGGCAATGAAAATGTGATTTGGGTAATGTTTAAATTTATGGAAAGCAGCATGGTGCTCTAGAAAAAGCCTGAGGTTTTGGAGTCCTACAGAACTGGCTTTGAATTCTGTCCTTCCAACAATCTAAGTGTGACTTTGGACAACTTATTTAAACTCAGAATCTCCATTTCCTGTAAAACAGGAATATGCTCACTTTTCTCACAGCACCATGCATGGCTGGGGGAAGTGGAGAGAGAAATAAAATTGAGGAACATCTGTGACATTAGACAAATCTTGGTTCCGTCCCATTCCTTCCCTTCAATTCATTTAACTGAAAACCAAAGCTACCTATCTCCCCTTTCTCCCGGTACTGTCTACATTTACATAACTTTACTCTTTCATTACTGTCATTAGCACAAGTTTACTCTTTCAGGATGTTCTTGCCCAAGCAAATATCCTGATTGTTTGTTACAGGAACTTCCCAAAAGACTCATCAGCTCTTCAATAGGAAGCATCAACAGATGGCTTGTGGCCTAAGATTTCCTTGCTTCAAAATCTTTGCCTTGCTATTTCTACCAATTCTAAACCATGAGAGACTCAATACAAATGGAGAATGGCCAGACCTCATATAAAAGTAGAACTCTGACCCATAATCTGTGGCAGCCAGCCAGGAAACCAACTCACCAGCCCAGGAGGCCAACCTACTATCTACAAGTCAGACTCATAAGAAGTCATATCACTATCTCTAGCAAACAGTCCAGGCAGCCAAACCATAACTCCTGCAACAATTGGCCTCAAACAGCCAGGACTTGATTGAAAACTGCCAGCTTCCAAATTTCTGTGCCCACTTCCAACTTAGGACTAACTGGAGAAGAAAGGCAAACATGTCTAACCAGTCACTTCGGATGCCTTGCATCCAGTCAGCCTGCCTGTAACTTCCTCATGTCCATAGCCTCCAGTCAGGGCACACACAAATTTCCTCTTTTCCACTGTAAAGCTTGACCACTCCTCTGCTTTGCTTTGAGTCTGTGCCAAATCCAAGTGATGGTGGCTGACTTCCTTGCTCTGAATAATTAGTCTTTGCCTCTTCTCATTTGGATGGTCTTCATTTATTTCCATATCTGTTAAATTGTGATCCTTACTGAAATCTAATTAAGGCCATGTCAGGAAATGAACATTTTCATATTTCTGCACAGTTAGGGATCTTTGAGCAAATTTTACTGGGATCTGGGTTAAAAGACAAGTCTTGGAAGTTAAAGGGAAGTTGGATGCCAGAGAACTCCAGAAAGATTTACCTCTCTGGAGACACACGTTTACATTTCAAGGGAGGATAAAACAGGGACTTGGAGACATTCCAGCGTTGTAAGCCCCAAGAGGCTTGTCTAGGTATCCCCTGGAGACATTTATTTGCGTTGCAGAAGGATGTTCCTCATCTCCTCTCAAGGAGATTTTGTTTATAGTAGGGAGATTAAGTTTATTTCCCTCTCTCAGAAAGGGAGCCAAGTTGCTGTGCATGTTGTCCTATGGAAACTGCCAGACTGATGAATTTGGGGTTCCTCTCCTGTGGAGTAAGAATCCCCTTTGTACACACAGGCCCAACCATCTGGCTCTCACTGCATTACACTAGAAGAGGGAAGAATTAAGGCTGAAGAGCTAATATAGTTATTTCTGTAAGTAAATGATAATCTGCCCTGATCCAAAAACCTCATGCTTTCAGGATAACATAAATAAATAAAAATATTAAAACTTATCAGGACCCCCCTTCCCATACTGAAAGACTTGCCTTGCCTTAAACCAAACTTCAAATTCTCAGTAAATTCCAATCTTTCTTTCCCTCTCAGAGACCCTACTGTCAAGGCTGTCTTCTCCCTTAGCACAGTAAGCAGTAAACTCAGCTTTGTCTTATCAATGAGTAGTGTTGGTGATAGTTAGGTAGCCAGCATTTGGTACAAACGGTATTTGTTAAGCACCTACTGTAATGTCAGAAACTGCTCTAGGCACTTGGACTACAACAGTCAACAAAAGTAATAAAAAGCCCACCCCTCATGAGCTTACATTCCAGTGGAGTGAGATACACAACAAACGCAACACGGCATGCAAATAAAAGAAGAGGAAAGAGAATTCCTCGCATTATCCAAGTCTACAAAGATTAACCCGCTGCAGTGGCTGACCAACAGTGCACTCGGTGCTTCAGAGAGAGGAAATTAAAGACAATAACAGGATGCTCTGTGCTTTGGACAAACTGGCCCTCAGGTAGTTCTATGCATTTCAGGAAGAATTTTAATGAACCCCACTTCTTGCATCTTCCCATACATAGGAAAGCACCATAATCCCTCACTTGAGATATCTGTGACTGGCAGTCATCTTTTGTTAAAATGCATGCTTGACTTCATGTTATTCCCTAACAAAAATCACATACAAACTAGTCTCCTCCCTTACCTCTTTGGACCAGTTCCTCACAGCCATCTGAGAGTCTGTCTCCCAGGCAACAGTCCTCAGTAAGACCCTGAATAAAACTTAACTCACAGCTCTCACATTGTGCCTTTTTCTTTCCATTGACAGGTGAATTATATAGACTCCTGAAGGTGATAAAGTGGTATAGTGTCAAAACAGGGGATCATGAGTACCTGAGGAGGAGGACGAGGAAGAAGAGGAGGTAGGATGAAATAACGTGAGGCTGAGCAAAAGCTTTGTAGTGGAAGAAAAAGAATTTTCCCTTTACCCTTCTAGGTTCTTGGCTAATACCTCCCTGTAATACAAGACAAATTAACAGGAGAAAAAAACCCAAACGTTTAATGACATGTGTACCTCTTGTATACATGGTAGGTAACCAGGAAAACTGAGTAACTCTCTGAAAGGGCCCAAGCCATCACCTTAAATATCACTTCCAGCTAAAGACAAAAGAAGATGTTGGGACAATTAGGAGAAAGCCAGTTATCAGGCAAAGCACACAATCAAAGGTATGGTTGATACAGATTTAAGTCACTGCCTTCTTCACTGAAAAGCGTTTCTAAAGATTTAGTCATACTCCTCTTCCCAGTACAGAGAGGGACACCCTTACAAATGGAGATTTCCCTTATTAATGTAAGTGTGTCTTACAAAAGTGTAACTTCTACTCAGTTTTCAGAGCTTTTCCTATATCTGCTCTTTCTTAAAAATTGCCAGCTCAGGGTAATCCTTATGCCAAAGAAGTATAATTTGGGGGGACATACTCCCCTTCAGCTTGAAGGAAGTAAGAGAGCTAGCCAGGTGGACATCTAGGAGGAGAGCTTCCAGGCAGAGGGAATAGCTAAAGCCCCTGAGAGCTGAAATCATCCTGTGTACCTGACCTCACAAAGCATTCATTTGCTTGCTAGGGTTGCAAGTGATTCTAAAATGCTTCTTTTAACTCTACCTTGAAAGAGATTTGTCTATTTCCATATCTCCATTGCATTTTCAATTCAGTTCCCATTTCTGATGCAAAGTTATAGCTTTGCATCAGAAATGCAAAGCTATAACTATCCATACCCAAGAAAAAGGAGTTAATAAATTATGCCTGACATTTCCAGACGGAAGGTTCTTTACAAGGATTAACCTTCAAGGTGCTTAGGAAACTGAATATTTTATAAGATTTGCAGCAAAAAAAAAAAAAAGTCACAAGTAAGGCTGAAGTTTTAACAGCAAAAAACAAAGGTGTTGAAAATGTCTTTGCATTTGTAAGTCTTTCACAACACATGAAAAAATCAGACTGCAGTCTTTAAAAGACAGTAAAAGATTGCTGCTGAATGTTAAAATGTCTTTGCTTTGGTGGTTTTTATTTTATTAAATTAATAAAAACTAAGTCATGGTCATAACATAAACAGGCAGAGAGCACATACCCAGACCAATGCCAAGTAATAAATAAGACCAGTCCTGCTCTTGGGCAATTCACAGCCTCCAGAGAAACATATACAGATAAATAATTGCAATACACATGGTAGGCAAAAAACAGAAGGGCCATTCATCAGAGTGTTGACGAAGCTCACAGAGGAAGGGGTATTGGAGCCAAGATTTGAAAAATGACAATAGCAAACATAGTGCTGGCTGTGTGCTGGCATGGCTCTAAGTGCTTTTCAACTAGTAGCCCCCTTTATCTGAACCATACTGCCATGAGATAGAATTGTTGTGTCCATTCCCATCTGTGCATCTGTTTCAACCTTGGACTGGAGAATCCTTCTGCTAGAGTGCATGGGGCAGCAAACACCAAGCGGCCACTGGAGTAGTGACGGGGTAATTCGAGGTGTATTGTTGAGCTGGATGCTTTGGCAAAACAAACAATTAACTGTGGTCTCACAAAGTGATCTCAAAATTTCTACTATGGATTTCTTTGGGTTGTGGCCATGTCTTCAAATCCACTCCACACCAAGGTCCCCGTGGACTTCCCAACAAGGAAAGAGCAGGAGCAGGCCAACAGGGATAAAAATTCCTCACACTCGTGTAACTCTTTCATATACCATAACATCTGGATGACTGCAACAGGGTTCTCTGCCTTCAAATTTTTGATATATAACATTGTATTAGTTTTAGGTATACAACATAATGATTTGATAGATGTATACATTGTGAAATGATCACCACAAAAAATCTAATTAGCATCCATCACCACGCATAGCTACCAATTTTATTTTTTGTCACTAGAACTTTTAAGATCTACTCTCTTAGCAACTTTCAAATATACAATACAGTGTTGTTAACTGTAGTCACCATACTGTACATTACATTCCCAGGACTTACTCATCTTATAACTGGAAGTTTGTACCATTTAACTACCTTCACTCCTTTCACAATCGCCCCCCTGCCCCCTCTCACCTCTGGCAACCACCAATCTGTTCTCTGTATCTATAAGTTCAGGTTTGTTTTTTTTTAAATTCCACATATAGGGCTTCCCTGGTGGCACAGTGGTTAACAATCTGCCTGCCAATGCAGGAGACACAGGTTTGAGCCCTGGTATGGGAAGATCCCATATGCCGCAGAGCAACTAAGCCCGTGCAACTAAGCTGTGGCTGCTGAGCCTGTACTCTAGAGCCCGTGAGCCACAACTACTGAAGCCCGCGTGCCACAACTACTGAAGCCCGTGTGCCACAACTACTGAGGCCCGCACACCTGGAGCCTGTGCTCTACAACAAGGGAAGCCACCGCAATGAGAAGCCCGCGCACCACAACAAAGAGTAGCCCCCACTTGCCACAACTAGAGAAAGCCGGCACGCAGCAAAGACCCAACGCAGCCAAACATAAAAATAAATAAAATTAAATTAAAAAAAATTCCACATATAAGCGGTATTATACAGTATTTGTCTTTCTCAGTCTGGCTTGTTTCACTTAGCATAATGCTCTCAAGGTCTGTACATGTTGTTGCAAATGTCAACATTTTCTTCCTTTTTATGGATGAATAATATTCCATTATATTTTCTTTATCCATTCATCCATCCATGAACACTTAGGTGATTTCCATGTCTTGGCTATTTTATATAATGCTGCAATGAATGTGAGAGTACATATATGTTTTCCAGATAGTGATTTTGTTTCCTTCAGATAAATACCCAGATCATACGCTAGATCATATGGTAGTTCTATTTTAATTTTTTTGAGAACCCTTCATACTGTTTTCCACAGTGACTGCACCAATTTTCCTTCCCACCAACAGTGTACGAGGGTTCCCTTTTCTCCACATCCTCTCCAGCACTTGTTATTTATTGTCTTTTTGAAAGCAGTCATTCTGACAGGCATGAGGTGGTATCTCATTGTGGTTTTGATGTGCAGTTCCCTGATGATTAGTGACGTTGAGCCCCTTTCCATGTACCTGTTGGCCATCTGTATATCTTCTTTGGAAAAATGTCTATCCAGTTCCTCTGCCCATTTTTAATTGGATTTTTTCTATTGAATAGTATGAGTCCTTTATATATATTTAGATATTAACCACTTATCAGATATATGATTTGCAAATATTTTCTCCCATTCTACAGGTCGCCTTTTCATTTTGTTGATGGTTTCCTTTGTTATGCAAAGGAAAATTTTATGTAGTCTCATTTATTTGTTTTTGCCTTTGTTGCCCTTGCCTGAGGAGACCGATCCAAAAAAAAAATATTGCTAAGACCGATGTCCAGTAATGTAATGCTTATGTTTTCTTCTAGGAGTTTTATGGCTTCAGGTTGTACATTCAAGTCTTTTATCCATTTAATTCATTTTTGTGTTTGTTGTAAGATATTAGCCCAGTTTTATTCTTTTACATGTGGCTGTCCAGGTTTCCAAATACCATTTATTAAAGAGATTATTCTTTCCCCATTGTACTATCTTGGCTCCTTTACCATATATTAATTGACCATATATGCATGGGTTTAATTCTGGGCTCTCTATTCTGTTCCATTGATCCATGTGTCTGTTTTTATGCCAATATTGTACTGTTTTGATTACTCTAGCTTTGTAATACAGTTTGAAATCAGGGAACGTGGTGCCTCCAGATTTATTCTTCTTCCTTAAGATTGCTTTGGTTATTCTGATAGTTCATTGTTAGTATATAGAAATGCAACTGGTTTTTGTATATTGATTTTGTAGTTCCATACAAATTTTAGAATTGTTTGTTTTATTTCTGTGAAAAATGCCATTGGAATTTTGATAGGGATTACATTGAATCTATAGATTGCTTTAGGTGGTATGGGCATTTTAACAATATTCATTCTTCCAACCCATGAGCATGAAATTTTTGTATATTGATTTTGTATCTTCCAACTTTACTGAATTTATTAGTTCTAACTGTTTCTTGGTGGAGTCTTTAGGGAGATATATATATATATATATATATATATATATTTATTTATTTATTTATCTATTTATTTGTTATTATGTCATCTGTAAACAGAGGTAGTTTTACTTCTTCCTTTCCAATTTGCATGCTTTTATTTCTTTTTGTTGCCTGATTGCTGTGTCTAGGATTGAGTAAGTGGCAAGAGTGGGCATCCTGTCTTGTTCCTAATCTTAGAAGAAAAGCTTTCAGTTTTTCATTGTTGAGTATGATGTTATATGTGGGCTTGTCATATAAGGTCTTTATTATGTTGAGGTATGTTCCCTCTATACCCCTGTTGAGCATTTTCATTGTAAACTCTTTTTTGTCAAAAAGTCTTCCTTGACCTTAGAGTCCCTGACTGGGTCTGAAAATTAAACTGACAAAGGCAGATTTACAGGAGAAAAAGCACATAAATTTTATTAAATTTTTACAACTACATAGGAGTCTTCACAAGAGAATGATGAC
This sequence comes from Mesoplodon densirostris, assembly GCF_025265405.1. Taxonomy (NCBI): domain Eukaryota; kingdom Metazoa; phylum Chordata; class Mammalia; order Artiodactyla; family Ziphiidae; genus Mesoplodon; species Mesoplodon densirostris. Next base: position 171,077,636 of record NC_082662.1, read on the forward strand.
CCAAAGATGTGACCAGACCAAGAAGCTTTTATATCTTTTAGACCCAGAAACAATTAATTTGTGATGAATCAGCAAGATAAATGGATTTGAGCTAGGGATAGTAAATGGTGAAGAAGTAACTAGAAAGATAGGGTTGCTTTAATAACATTTGTTTGTACAGATTTCTCGGCCCCAAATTCACTGTCTCTAGCGATAAGAATGTCTTCCCACCTCCTGGTACAGGGAGAGTACCTTTCCTATGGGGTTTTATGACCTGTTTCAGGGAAGAAGGGTGAGGAGTGGGAAAAGTCGGAGTGACCTTCCTGCTTCTGTTATTTAAAAACTTCCTTCAGCTTAAGATATTTAATTTGCCAAGGTGCCATATTTTGGGGTAGTATGTCCTGAACCCCATTAATATAAATATGAAAACCCCCAGAAACTCCCGATTGCCTTCATGATACCACAGCACTCCTGTTCCTCTGTCATTATGCCATCACTTACACCTCTAATTCACCTCCTGAACCAGAGCAAATGCATCCTGGGCTTCAGCCACTCCAAACTTCAAGGTCAAGTGTGCACTGCCTTTGTTCATTGGGTTTCCTCTGCTGGCAAACTCTCACCTGTCCGTCAAGACCTACTCCACATCTGTGAAGCCCCTTCCATTTACTTAGTATCTTACCTCCACTGGGACACTTCTCAGTATGCCTATAACAGCAGTCCTTAGCCCGGAGCTCACCTGGGGATTTTGTAAAAGATATCAGTGCTTGGGCCCCACTCCCAGACATTTGGATCCAATTGGTCTCGGGTGTGACCTGGACAGGGATGTTTCAAATTGTTCAAGGTCTGGGGCCCTGGTATTCATCTTTAGCACTTTCCCCAGTGCCTGGCACAAAGTAGGACTTCAATCACAAATCAAGAATTTGTGAATGGGGCTTCCCTGGTGGCACAGTGGTTGAGAGTCCGCCTGCCGATGCAGGGGACACGGGTTCGTGCCCCAGTCCAGGAAGATCCCACATGCCACGGAGCGGCTGGGCCCGTGAGCCATGGCCGCTGAGCCTGCGCATCCGGAGCCTGTGCTCCGCAAAGGGAGAGGCCGCAACAGTGAGAGGCCCGCGTATTGCAAAAAGAAAAAAAAAAGAATTTGTGAATGAATAAGATAAGCAGCATTCACAACTGCTCTGTGAGTCAGATACTATTGTTATCTCCTTGCAGTTGAGAATCAAGGACACTACATGATTTGCCTAAGATTACTAGGAGTAATCTGAATTTAATTCTTCTGATTCCAAGTCCAGTATTCTGCCTGCATCTGAGGAGGAAGGTCACCTACAGAGGGAGGATAGCATCCAGCAATGTGCCTACAGCAGATGGGCTGGAAGAATCAACCCCCTCTGAAGGAAAATGCCCCCTTTTTGTTATTTCGATCCACGTTTGGAGAGGGACTTGTGCTGTTCTGGTCCTCTGTGACCTTTCTTGAATTTGGAAGGTTCTCCTTAAAACTCATGCTTCCTTAAAACTTTCCCCATCTTCTTGTTTTTAATGAATTATGAGCCATTCTTTATTTATAACCCATCTACAGCTGCCTTTAGGGAGCAGAAAATGAACTACTTGCCAAAGTAATTACCCTTTTTATAGGCTTAGAACAAATGCTCACAGCCCATTCCTTTCTAAATGGCTGTTGTGCTAGGTTTCTGCCATCTTGTTTGACCTGCATGAGTCTCTACGCTTATTGTGGATCCTCCTTAGGATTATTTTTCTAACTCATAGAAAAATGGCTTCTTTGTGTAACAGATCAGCATTTTTAGTAAATGCCTCTTCCTTCCCCAACAGTAAACAGATGCCTTAAAACTGACACAGCCTTCTCTGGGCATACAGGCTCACAATCTGCTTTTCACAGGTAATGTCACTTAGGTGTATAGATCTATCACCCAGACAGGCAGCAAGAGGCGGGTCTCGCCATTTATTCAGCTGAGGGTGGGAAACATTAGGGTCTTATGGTGCCAATAGAAAAATCACTACAAACATAATTACTAGTTATTAATTTGATTCAATAGTTGTATTTAATAGTTACGTTCCATATTAATATTTGTAAATGTATATAAATGTATACACATAGAGCAACACAGTATTCATTCAGTAACCATTTCTAAAATGAACTGAGCACTGTCAAAATTGCCGTTACCAGTTACTTCATTTATAAATATCCTGGTACTTCCATTTTTGCTGAATATTATTATGTTAGAATTCTAAAGATCTCCAAATGCTGAATATAATTTTTAAAGGTTATAGTAAACCAATATTTTAAATAGTGAAGCTAAGAAATCTAGTAGAATTGCAAGTTCATTATAGATAGAATTTCAGTGGTCTTGGTTTAGCTAAGAAAAAGGATTTTAAAATAAAGCCACATTGGGGCTTCCCTGGTGGCGCAGTTGTTGAGAAGCTGCCTGCTAATGCAGGGGACACGGGTTCAAGCCCTGGTCTGGGAGGATCCCACATGCCGCGGAGCAACTAGGCCTGTAAGTCACAACTACTGAGCCTGCGCGTCTGGAGCCTGTGCTCCGCAACAAGAGAGGCCACGATAGTGAGAGGCCCGCGCACCGCAATGAAGAGTGGCCCCCACTTGCTTCAACTAGAGAAAGCCCTCGCACAGAAATGAAGACCCAACACAGCAAAAATTAATTAATTAATTAATAAACTCTTACTCCCAACATCTTCTTTAAAAAAAAAATAAAAATAAAGCCACATTAGGCCTATTAGTCAACATTATGTTAGTAGTTTGGTCTTTAACCATAGCTCAGAAATTGCTAGGTCTGGCCTCTCATTTTTTCTTTCCATGGTTACAAGGAAGACTTTGAGCTCAGCTCCAGAATTTGCCTAAAGATTTACCAGTAAATGGACTGAAGGAAGACTTAAGATGCCATTTAGCCTATGATGTGGTGACTTTTAAGTTTTAGGATGGTGGTTATGCCATAAATAGCTGTGTGATTTTAGGTGAGTCATTGAGCCCTTTCTTGGCTCAGGTTTCCTTATTATGAAATGAGGCATCTGTCAATCTATAAGAGACTAGAAAGGATGGAGTAATCTGTAGGCAGAAATAAGGAGTTACAGACCACATGAAAGATTTGGCACCATACAGAGGAAGTGGTGTGCATGTCCTACTAGGTCCAGTGCACATCTGGGCATCTGATCTTGCCTGCCCCCATCAGAGAGCGGGGGGAGGAAGGAGTTGGTGAAAGCAACGGGAGAGAATGGGAGAAGAGAGGGAGTAAGGGTGGAGGGGGGAAAAGAAAACAAAGGAACAAGTGAATGAATGAATGAATGATTTAGGCAGGTCAGTGAGTAAAGGCAAGCCTGATGATGGGGATGATCCTCGGCAGAAACCACAGCTGACTGAGTCCCTGAAGCCTCTGTCCTTTCACAATCTTCTGGCCACTTCTCGGTGAAGCCGCCCGCCTCTGCTCTGTAGCCTCACAGCCCTTTGGCAGCTGGAGAAAGTGCCCAGTCTGAAGAAGCCTGGTCAGGGTGTCCAACACTGCCAGTTTCTCATAGTAGCTGTTTTTCTTGAAAACTTTTAATGATGATTATAATTTCAAAAATGTGTGTTTGAATTACAGCACTTTAGACAGAAAAGAACTCAAAACTGATTCGATTCCACCCTTCATTTTTATGGGTGAAGGAAACAGGTCATATTTTATTGCAGCATCTTTGGAAAAATGCTTCAAGTATCTGAGGACTTCATACACACAAACATTCAGTAATAATGACACAATTTGTAGAGTGAAATAAAAGGTGGCCTGCTGATGTCCATGCTATTTCCCTGCTGCTTCTATATTAAATCTCCACAACTGGATTGCAGATGTATCAAGGACAGAGATTGTGATGAGCTTCTTCTTACTTTTGCACCAAACACATTATGCATAAACATGAGTATAACACCCCAGCCATGCAACGTACACACATGCACACACACAGGGAATTTAGTCACATTTTTAGATCTGGACATCAGATACCTGTTCTGAGGGAAGGAGAGACACCTCCTTCCTCTAGGCAAGAGACATACAAAAGAATAAGAGTAATAATAATAAAAACAATGAGCAACCTATATTCCATCAACTCCCTCCCCCGCAAAGTGAAGATTTTTTTCTGAAGTGTAGTTGATTTACAATATTATATTAGTTTCAGGTGTACAGCATAGTGACTCAGTATTTTTACAGATTATACTCCCTTAAAAGTTATTACAAGATAATGGCTATATTTCCCTGTGCTATACAATATACTCTCGTTGCTTATCTATTTTATATATATTAGGTTTATCTGTTAATCCCATACCCCTAATTTGTCCCTCCCCCCTTCCTTTTCCCCTTTGGTAACTACTAGTCTGTTTTCTATACTGTGAGTCTTGTTTCTGTTTTGTATACACATTCATTTGTATTATAAACTGGAGCTTTGAAAACCTAAGTCAGGTGAAATCACTGGTCTGCTGGAAACCTTCCAGTGGCTTCCCCTCTCACTCACAGTCAACCCTAAATTCCAAACAACAGCCTTCAAGGCCCTGCATGATCTGGCCTCCGTGACTCCTCTGCCCTCATTTCGCACCACTCTCCCGGCCTCCTCAGCTCGGCCCCCTGATTCCTTCCTATTCTTGCACATAAGAAGGCCCCACCCTAGGACCTTTGCAGTTGTTGTTGCCTCTGCCTAGAGCACCTTTCCGCTAAGCAGGCACACAGCTCACTTCCTCTCTTCTTTCAGTCTCTGCCCCAATGTAACAATTCTCTATAAACTAGCACAGCCTCACCCCTCACTCTCTATCCCTTTACCCTGCTTTATGCTTCCCATAGTCCTTAGCACAACCTGTACTGCAATATCTTCCTTTGTCTCCCCTCCCTATACTGGAACCTCAATGACAGCAGGGGTTGTTTCATTCCCTCCAGGATCCCCAGGACCCAGCACAGTGCCATAGAGTAGTCAATGCCAATAAGTCTATGTTGAATGAAAAAATGAATTTATTAAACATTTACTATGTGTCAGGTGCTCTTCTAAGTGCTTTACATGCTTTACCTCATTTACTACTCACTTCACGAGTATTGTCCTTATCCTACAAATAAAGAAACTGAGGGTCAGAGAGCTCAAGTAATATGCCCACAATGACACCACAAAATAAAGATACATATTCATTCACAAATTCCCTCTTCCCTGAGCTCCCCATACATTTTAATAATCATAATGGCTCTTCCATTTATGGAGTTCTAATTGTGTGCTGGGCACAGTGTGAAGTACTTTACATGTATTACTTCACTTGATCCTCACATGTAGTAGATCCCATAATTATCTCCCATTTCACAGTTGAGAAAACTGAAGCACAGACAAGTTAAGCAGCTTAACCAACATCCCATAGCTAGCAGATGCCAGAGTTAGGTTTGAACCCATGCAGTCTGACTACAGATTTCACAAGCTTTATGACCTCACTCTTCATATACTCATTAGAATATGTCACATTCAGCCCATGTTAGGAAGTCTATACCTTTCTTATCTTTACTCGGCATGTCTAAGGTGAAAATATCCACTTTAAAGTATTTTAACATCACTTCTACTTTTACTTCAAAAGAGTCATTACACGTTGTGAAGAATCCAAAAACTGAATAAGACATAGTTTCTGATCTCCAAGAGCTCACAGTTTATGGAAAAGATAAACACAAGTGCATCTGAACCAAAGCAGAGTAGGGGACAAATTCCATAATAAAGATCTGAATTTTTATACATAGTATTATAAACCTCCATCTCCAGAGGGATGCCATGTCTGAGAGTTATATAAATATGTCTGTTTTCTAATATATGTGCTTGTGTGTGTATGTGTGTGTGTGTAAAATTAAAATATTAGATTGATACCAAAATTAATTTAGTCTTTGTTGATTCAAAAAGCCCTAAGGAAATCTTGCAGTTTCTTGTCCTAAAGCTGTGAAAGATAGAAGAAGTTGACCTGAATTTGACGATCCCAAGAAAATGTGTCCTAGAAAATGTGTGTTCTCATGTGTATCTGAATATTGATAAAAGCTTTTCTGTTTGTCTTTATTTCCCCTGCAGAGTGAAAAAAAAAAAATCCAGTTATCTGAACTTTCAGATAGCTCAGAATTTGGAAAAGCAGAAGTTTGTTCTATAATATGCTTATGAGCACAATGCCTGGAATGCAGAATACTGAATAAATGTGTGTTACCCTTTGTATTCATCTAGTTCTCGCTCCCCTGTTCAACTAAGTTTAGAATATAGCTCAACAGTCTCTTTTGAAATGGAGATCCTTAAAGCTAGATCTGAATGGCCTGATGAGCTAAATAAGAGAGTTCTGGGCTTCCCTGGTGGCGCAGTGGTTGAGAATCTGCCTGCCAATGCAGGGGACACGGGTTCGAGCCTTGGTCTGGGAAGACCCCACATGCCACGGAGCAACTGGGCCCGTGAGCCACAATTACTGAGCCTGCGCGTCTGGAGCCTGTGCTCCGCAACAAGAGAGACTGCGATAGTGAGAGGCCCGCGTACCGCGATGAAGAGTGGCCCCCACTTGCCACAACTAGAGAAAGCCCTCGCACAGAAACGAAGACCCAACACAGCCATAAATAAATAAATAAATTAAAAAAAAAAAAAGAGTGTTCTGTAGCTCCCGTAAAGGCCCTCAGCAGCACTACCATGTCCTGGGTAACCATGCAGATGGCAGGCTGTGGGGCCTTAGGGCACTGTGATACCATGGAGAGGGCCCAGGCTTTGAAATCATAAAGACACAGGTTAAAAGTCTGCCACAGTAGATATTTACCTTTGAGCATGCTGTTCAACTTGAGCTTCTTTGCCTTTAATATAGGAATAATGCTAACACGAAGGTGTCTAGTAACAGTGAAATGGGTGGATATATGTAAATGCATATGTAAATGCTTAGGACATGGTGCCACCAAAAAGAGACAGAAGAAGAGCAGGAGGGGGAAGTAGAGAAGGAGCAAGGGAACACTTAGCTTATTTCTGCAAAATAAATTACCCCAAAAGTTAGCATCTTAAAACAACAAATATTTATTATCTTATGAAGTTTCTGTGGGTCAGGATTTAGGAGCAGCTTAGAGGGATGGTTATGACTCAGGCTCTCTCATGAGTTTGCATAGAAGCTGTCAGCTGCTGCTGAGGTCATCTGAAGGCTCAACTGGGGCCAGGGCATCCAATTCCAAGCTCACTAGCATGGCTGCTGGGAGGCCTCAGAAGATTTGCTTCCAGGCTGATTCACATGGTTGCTAACAGACCTCCCTTCCTTCCCATGTTCTGCCTCTCCATAAGCTACCTGAGTGTCCCCATGACATGGCACATTGACCCAAAAGAGAGAAAGCCAGAGAGTACCTGAGATGGAAACCACAGTCTTTTCATAAGTTAATCTTGGGATGACATCTAATTGCTTCTGCCTTGTTCTATTTGTTGAAGTAAATCAGTAAGTCTAGCCCACACTCAAGGGGAGGAGACTGATTACACAAGGACATGAATACCAGGAGATGGGGATACTGGGGGCTATCTTAGAGAATGTGTATCACACCACTCTGTTTTTTCTCCATCAAACTAGCTCTCTAAAGAATCAGGAATAAAGAGCTTACTCTTGGAAGGTGTAGAGAAATATAATTCTACATCTCCAAGAGTGATTCTTAATCTGGTTTCATGATATTCTGATGTACATGTCTTTTAAAATCTTTTGTTACCTTGATATTTTAAATTAAGATCTAGTGCAATTTTTTAAATCACAAAGATTAAATTAAATTACCTTCCAATATGTTAGTATGAAAAAATTTCTGACAAAAAGCAAAATTAAAAGGATTTTACAGCAAACATTTATTCAGTCATCACTTAAATACTACCATTAATATTTAGTACACTTGCTTCATCACATATCTCTTTATCTAGCCATCCATCTATTCAGCCTTTAATCCAAATTCCAGTGGATTATAACAATGAACAATTTTCTTCCTAGTGAAACATGAAGATTGGCTATGGTTCCACTGGGCTTGGAGGGCTCAGCTGGGCCTGGCTGGATTTGGCTGGGCTTGGTTTGGTTCCATGTATCTTCTCATGCTTGCTCTTACACTAAAGGAGCAGCCGCTATCTGGGGCATGTTGTTTCATAACAGAGGGCAGGACCTCAAGGGAAGCAGAGCCAAATCGCACAAATACATTGAAATATTTTTCTCAGATGTGGCATATGGTCCATTGGCCAAAGCAAGGCACACAGCCAAGTGCAAAGTCAACGCAGCAGGAAAGAGTAAGCGGACTGTAGGGAAGCTTAGCAAGGCCTGAGGAAATAAATAATTGTGAACAAAAAATACAGCCATTCTCAGGAAATCTGTACGAGGATACAGACTGCTGCATTGTTTGCATTAGGAAAAAGGTAGAAACAAATCTAAATGTCCGTCAGAGGGAAATGGATAAATAAAATACAACAGAGTCACACAATGAACTATCATACAGCACTTAAAAGGGAATGGACTCCCTTTATATCCATCATCTGTGTCATAGACCTCAAGAATATGACATTGAGTGAAGAAATTGAATTGCTGATTTGGTTTGTGCTGAGAGTTTAGCTAAGTTACTCCATGATATTGCTGCCTCAGCATCCATTTTGTTTGGCCAAGCAGCCTGCAGAGCCTTTAACTGATACTAGCCCCCTCTTGAAAACACATGCCCTAGATTGCAGCCCACAGAGTCACAAGCAGATATCAGTTCCTGTTATGACTTCCCAACAGCCCTGTGATCAACAGTCTCCCCTGCCTTCTAGCTCTTTACCCTTTACCTGGCCCTTAGATAAGACTTCCGTGGAGCTTACTAAAGTCCCACTCTTCTGGGTTTGATTCAGTAATCTGACTTTAGCCCAGGAACTTCAAAACACTCCACCCACAGACCCTAATAAAGGCATGTGTCCCAGGTTCTGCTGTGCTTTCTGCCTGCACTCTGCCTTGACCTCTCCAGGTGGCCCCTCAGGTGTGCCATGTACTTCCTCCAGGACCTGTAAGTAACACACTTCTCTGCTTCAACTCCTTTGTGGTCTTCTATTGAACTGTGGCTCACATCTGGTACCCAGAGGCTTTATCTAACAAATGTTAATGTAACAAAGTCGCAACAGTTGGTTACTGCAACATTTCAGTGACTTATAAACAGGTGGGAAGTGGTGAGACAAAGAGAGACAGACAGACAGAGAGGTTAGACTAAATTCTCAGTTTATTTTTAAAAGGACACAACAATTCAGCTGACATGGCAGCAGTCCCACAGAGCAGTAGATGAAACCTGTCTTGATGGCACGTCTTTGGTCCCCAAATTCCCTAACAAGTGTGCAGTCCATGTAAGGAATCTTGCTGGATCCGAGAAGCCTAATCTCTAGCCATGTCCTTTTTCTACTTTGGGTTCACATTACTACTTCAGAAATTTTATAGCTTACAGAAAAACCAGAACAAACTTTTTGGCCCACCCAATACAAACAGATGTACATCCACTGAAGGGAATTCTGGAATCTCCTAATTCTTGAACAAAACTCAGCATCAGTGAAGCCATATCCACATTCAGGGACAAGCAGAGCTAATGGCTAGGCATTCTTGACCTGCTTGTCTCTGCTTTTCCTTCCAGGGAAATTGAAAGCCTATTTTTCCAGATATGCTTTGACAGTTGGGGTCCCTTACAGTATATAATTAAGTGCTCAGTGTGTGGAAGGAAAGGTAAGCACACATGTGTATGAGGTGGACTAGAAGTGGTAGCTGGGTCTTAAAAGATGACTAAGATTTTAAAGGCAAAAATTTAAAATTTTAAGGGTTAGGAAATTACAGATGAAAGGGAACAGTTTGGGTAAAAGTATAGAGAGACATTCCCGATAAGTCACTTAACCTTCAGGTCACATTGCACAGAAAGTGTGTCTAAGCAAAAGCTGGTTCACAGAAATGGGAAGGACAGTACCTTGAACAGACATGGTTCTGTAAGGGATGACACTGTAGTTGTAATGTCATTGGGTCCACTCAATTCAGTCACCTCTTCCTGAGAATAACTGGAGGGTATTCTCAAATGCAACAGAAGTATGAAATCAAAATCACTCTTTGAAAATGGCTCATATGCAATGTTCTAAAAGTTAGCAAAATACATTTGGCAAATGGACTTTTGGAGCCCTTAAAAAAGAGAAGCTGAAGTGGTGTTTCTGTCATTGCCTGGAGACACTTCTTTTGTCAACGCAGTTCTCCAGTCTAAGTCCCCTGTCTGGATCTGCACAAGGTCTCCAATCTGGATATGCCATTGGTGTCCATGTGATCCAGTCATCTGTCCTGACCTGGCATGCTGGCCAGGATGTCACTTTTCTACATGCTCTCCTTAAACAGGTATTTTACTTCAACTACTGAGAGTTCAAATATGGTGTTGCCACTGTGCTTGCTATTTTGGTTTCAGTCCCTAATTGCTATTGAAAAAAACAGTGCCATGCTGGTACTGCAGGAGTTGTGAATTAAATTTCCATATCCTCTGTGCTACTGCAGTGGGAAAGGATTTGAGTTTTTCTGCAACAGTAGGTGAGATAAAAAATATTTTCTGGTCTGAGTTTACCTATAAGACCTTCCCCATTATTAAAAGTACTCTCTCTTAGGGCAATATCATGGTCCAGCAGAAAAACAAGTTTAAAAGTAAGGAGAACCTTAAAGATGGCAGAGGAGTAAGACGTGGAGATCACCTTCTTTCCCACAAATACATCAAAAATACATCTACATGTGGAACAACTACAGAACATCTACTGAATGCTGGCAGAAGACCTCAGACCTCCCAAAAGGCAAGAAACTCCCCACATACCTGGGTAGGGCAAAAGAAAAAAGAATAAACAGAGACAAAAGAATAGGGATGGGACCTGCACCTCTGGGAGGGAGCCGTGAAGGAGGAAAGGTTTCCACACACTAGGAAGCCCCTTCATGGGCGGAGACTGCGGGTGGGCGGGGAGGTGGGGGGAGCTTCGGCGCGACGGAGGAGAGCGCAGCAACAGGGGTGCAGAGGGCAAAGCGGAGAGATTCCTACACAGAGAATCAGTGCCAACCAGCACTCACCAGCCTGAGAGGCTTGTCTGCTCACCCGACGGGGTGGGCAGGGGCTGGGAGCTGAGGCTTGGGCTTCGGAGGTCGGAGCGCAGGGAGAGGACTGGGGTTGGCGGCGTGAACACAGCCTGAAGGGGGCTAGTGCACCACAGCTAGGCAGGAGGGAGTCTGGGAAAAAGTCTGGACCTGCATAAGAGGCGAGAGACAATTGTTTCGGGGTGTGCGAGGAGAGGGGATTCAGAGCACCGCCTAAACGAGCTCCAGAGATGGGCGCGAGCCATGGCTATCAGCACGGACCCCAGAGACGGGCATGAGATGCTAAGGCTGCTGCTGCCGCCACCAAGAAGCCTGTGTGCGAGCACAGGTCACTATCCACACCTCCCTTCCGGGGAGCCTGTGCAGCCCGCCACTGCCAGGGTCCCGGGATCCAGGGACAACTTCCCTGGGAGAACACATGGCGTGCCTCAGGCTGTTGCAACATCATGCCGGCCTCTGCCGCCGCAGGCTCGCCCCGCACTCCGCACCCCTCCCTCTCCCCGGCCTAAGTGAGCCAGAGCCCCCTAATTAGCTGCTCCTTTAACCCCGTCCTGTCTGAGCGAAGAACAGATGCCCTCAGGGGATCTACACGCAGAGGCAGGGCCAAATCCAAAGCTGAACCCCAGGAGCCATGAGAACAGAGAAAGGGAAATCTCTCCCAGCAACCTCAGGAGCAGCGGATTAAATCTCCACAATCACCTTGATGTACCCTGCATCTGTGGAATACCTGAATAGACAACAAATAATCCCAAAATTGAGGCAAGGGACTTTGGGAGCAACTGTTGACTTGGGGTTTGCTTTCTGCATCTAATTTGTTTCTGGCTTTTTGTTTATTTTAGTTTAGTATTTAGAGCTTATTATCACTGGTATATTCGTCTATTGATTTGGTTGCTCTCTTCCTCTTTATTTTTTATTTAATATATATATTTTATCCTTTTTTTCTCTTCTAAGTGTGTATATGGATGCTTCTTTGTGTGATTTTGTCTGTATAGCTTTGATTTTACCATTTGTCCTGGGGTTCTGATTGTCCGTTTTGTGTGTGTGTGTTTTGTATAGTTTTTAGCACTTGTTATCATTGGTGGATTTCTTTTTTGGTTGGGTTGTTCTTTCTTTTTTTTATTGCTTTTTTATTTTTTTTAACAATATTTTTTATTTTAATACCTTTACTTTATTTTATTTTATTTTTCTTTCTTTCTTTCTTTCTTTTTCTCCCTTTTCTTCTGAGCCAAGTGGCTGACAGGGTCTCGGTGCTCCAGCCAGCTGTCAGGCCAGAACCTTTGGGTGGGAGAGCCGAGTTCAGGACATTAGTCCACCAGAGACCACCAGCCCCATGTAATATCAAATGGCAAAAGATCTCACAGAGATCTACATCTCAACGTGAAGACCTAGCTCCACTCAACAACCAGCAGGCTACAGTGCTGGACACCCTATGCCAAACAAATAGCAAAAGAAGAACACAACCCCACCCATTAGCAGAGAGGCTGGCTGAAATCATAATAAGTTCACAGACACCCCAACACACCACTGGGCGCAGTACTGCCCACTAGAAAGAGAAGATCCAGCCTCATCCACCAGAACACAGACACCAGTCCCCTCCACCAGGAAGCCTACAAAACCCACAGAACCAACCTTACCCACTGGAGGCAGACACCAGAAACAACGGGAAGTACGAACCTGCAGCCTGAGAAACGGAGACCCCAAACACAGTAAGCTAAGCAAAATGAAAAGACAGAGAAACACACAGCAGATGAAGGAACAAGGTAAAAACCCACCAGACCAAACAAATGAAGAGGAAATAGGCAGCCTACCCGAAAAAGTATTCAGAGTAATGATAGTAAAGATGATTTAAAATCTTGGAAATAGAATGGAGAAAATACAAGAAACGTTTAACAAAAACATGGAAGAACTAAAGAGCAAACAAACAATGATGAATAACACAAGAAATGAAATTTAAAATTCTCTAGAAGGAATTAATAGCAGAATAACTGAGGCAGAAGAACGGATAAGTGACCTGGAAGATAAAATAGTGGAAATAACTACCACAGACCAGAATAAAGAAAAAAGAATGAAAAGAATTGAGGACAGTTTCAGAGACCTCTGGGACAAAATTAAACAAACCAACATACAAATTATAGAGGTCCCAGAAGAGCAAAAAAAAGGGACTAAGAAAATATTTGAAGAGATTATAGTTGAAAACGTGCCTAATATGGGAAAGGAAATAGCCAATCAAGTCCAGGAAGCACAGAGAGTCATATAAAGGATAAATCAAAGAAGAAACACGCCAAGACACATATTATTCAAACTATCAAACATTAAATACAAAGGAAGAATATTAAAAGCATCAAGGGAAAAGCAACAAATAACATACAAGGGAATCCCCATAAGGTTAACAGCTGATCTTTCAGCAGAAACTCTGCTAGCCAGAAGAGAGTGGCAGGACATACTTAAAGTAATGAAAGGGAAAAACCTACAACCAAGATTACTGTACCCAGCAAGGATATCATTCAGATTCGACAGAGAAATTAAAACCTTTACAGACAAGCAAAAGCTAAGAGAATTCAGCACCACCAAACCAGCTCTACAACAACTGCTAATGGAACTTCTCTAGGCAGGAAACACAAGAGAAGGAAAAGACCTACAATAACAAACCCAAAACAATTAAGAAAATGGTAATAGGAACATACATATCGATAATTACCTTAAATGTAAATGGATTAAATGCTCCAACCAAAACACATAGACTGGCTGAATGGATACAAAAACAAGGCCCATACATATGCTGTCTACAAGAGACCCAATTCATACCTAGGGACACATACAGACTGAACATGAGGGGATGGGAAAAGATACTCCATGCAAATGGAAATCAAAAGAAAGCTGGGGTAGCAATTCTCATATTAGACAAAATAGACCTTAAAATAAACACTATTACAAGAGACAGAGAAGGACACTACATAATGATCAAGGGATCAATCCAAGAAGAAGATATAACAGTTGTAAATATTGATGCACCCAACATAGGAGCACCTCAATGCATAAGGCAAATTCTAGCAGCCATAAAAGGGGAAATCGACAGTAACACAATCATAGTAGGGAAATTTAACACCCCACTTTGACCAATGGACAGATCATCCAAAATGAAAATAAATCAGGAAAAACAAGCTTTAAATGATACATTAAACAAGATGAACTTAATTGATATTTATAGGACATTCCATCCAAAGACAACAGAATACACTTTCTTCTCAAGTGCTCATGGAACATTCTCCAGGATAGATCATATCTTCGGTCACAAGTCAAGCCTTGGTAAATTTAACAAATTGAAATCGTATCAAGTATCTTTTCTGACTACAATGCTATGAGACTAGATATAAATTACAGGAAAAAAACCCATAAAAAATACAAACACATGGAGGCTAAACAATACAGTACTTAATAACCAAGAGATCACTGAAGAAATCAAAGAGGAAATCAAAAAATACCTGGAAACAAATGACAATGAAAACACGATGACCCAAAAACTATGGGATGCAGCAAAAGCAGTTCTAACAGGGAAGTTTATAGCAGTACAATCCTACCTTAAGAAACAAGAAGCATATCAAATAAACAACCTAACCTTACACCTAAAGCAAGTAGAAGAACAAAAAAACCCCAAAGTTAGCAAAAGGAAAGAAATCATAAAGATCAGAGCAGAAATGAATGAAAAAGAAGTGAAGGAAATGATAGCAAAGATCAATAAAACTAAAAACTGGTTCTTTGAGAAGATAAACAAAATTGATAAACCATTAGCCAGACTCATCATGAAAAAAAGGGAGAAGACAAATCAGTAGAAATAGAAGTGAAAAGGAAAGTAACAACTGACACTGCAGAAATACAAAGGATCATGAGAGATTACTACAAGCAACTCTATGACGATAAAATGGACAACCTGGAAGAAATGGAAAAATTCTTAGAAAGGCACAACCTTCCAAGACTGAACCAGGAAGAAGTAGAAAATATAAACAGACCAATCGCAAGCACTGAGTTTGAAACTGTGATTAAAAATCTTCCAAGAAACAAAAGTGCAGGACCAGATGGTTTCACAGGCGAATTCTATCAAACATTTAGAGAAGAGCTAACATCTATCCTTCTCAAACTCTTCCAAAATATAGCAGAGGGAGGAACACTCCCAAACTCATTCTACAAGGCCACCATCACCCTGATACCAAAAACAAAGATGTCACAAAAAAAGAAAATTTTCTACAGGCCAATATCACTGATGAACATAGATTTAAAAATTGTCAACAAAATACTAGCAAACAGAATCCAACAGCACATTAAAGGGATCATACAACATGATCAAGTGGGGTTTATTCCAGGAATGCAAGGATTCTTCAATATACGCAAATCAATCAATGTGGTACACCAGATTAACAAATTTAAGGATTAAAAACCATATGATCATCTCAATAGATGCAGAAAAAGCTTTTGACAAAATTCAACACCCATTTATGATAGAAACACTCCAGAAAGTAGGCATAGAGGAAACTTACCTCCACATAATAAAGGCCATATATGACAAACCCACAGCCAGCATTGTTCTCAATGGTGAAAAACTGAAAACATTCCCACTAAGATCAGGAACAAGACAAGCTTGCCCACTCTCACCAATATTATTCAACATAGTTTTGGAAATTTTAGCCACAGCAATCTGAGAAGAAAAAGAAATAAAAGGAATCCAAAATTGGAAAATAAGAAGCAAAACTGTCACTGTCTGCAGATGACATGATACTATACATAAAGACTCCTAAAGATGCTACCAGAAAACTACTAGAGCTAATCAATGAATCTGGTAAATTTGCAGGATACAAAATTAATGCACAGAAATCTCTTGCATTCCTATACACTAATGATGAAAAGTTTGAAAGAGAAGTTAAGGAAACACTCCCATTT
The DNA here is from genome assembly GCF_025265405.1 of Mesoplodon densirostris. Taxonomy (NCBI): domain Eukaryota; kingdom Metazoa; phylum Chordata; class Mammalia; order Artiodactyla; family Ziphiidae; genus Mesoplodon; species Mesoplodon densirostris. Next base: position 171,093,639 of record NC_082662.1, read on the forward strand.
ATCATTGCAACAAAAAGAATAAAATACCTAGGAATAAACCTACCTAGGGAGACAAAAGACTTGTATGCAGAAAACTATAAGGCACTGGTGAAAGAAATTAAAGGTGATACAAAAAGATGGAGAGATCCATGTTCTTGGATTGGAAGAATCAACACTGTGAAAATTACTATACTACCCAAAGCAATCTACAGATTCAGTGCAATCCCTATCAAACTACCAATGGCATTTTTCACAGAACTAGAAGAAAAATTTCACAATCTGTATGAAAACACAAAAGACCCTGAATAGCCAAAGCAATCTTCAGAAAGAAACACGGAGTGGGAGGAATCAGGCTCCTGGACTTCAGATTATATTACAAAGCTACAGTAATCAAATCAGTATGGTACTGGCACAAAAACAGAAATATAGACCAATGGAACAAGATAGAAACCCAGAGAGAAACCCACGCACATATGGTCACCTTATCTTTAATAAAGGAGGCAAGAATATACAATGGAGAAAAGACAGCCTCTTCAATAAGTGCTGCTGGGAAAACTGGACAGCTACATGTAAAAGAATGAAATTAGAACACTCCTTAACACCATACACAAAAATAAACTCAAAATGGATTAAAGACCTAAATGTAATGCCAGACACTATAAAACTCTTAGAGGAAAACATAGGCAGAACACTCTATGATATAAATCACAGCAAGATCCTTTTTGACCCACCTCCTAGAGAAATGGAAATAAAAATAAACAAATGGAACCTAATGAAACTTAAAAGCTTTTGCACAGCAAAGGAAACCATAAACAAGACGAAAAGACAACCCTCAGAATGGGAGAAAATATGTGCAAATGAAGCAACTGACAAAGGATTAATCTCCAAAATTATAAAATGTGATACATATCACATTTTCTTTATCCATTAATCTGTTGACATACACATAGGTTGCTTCCATATCTTGGCTACTGTGAATAATGCTGCTGTGAACATAGGAATGCAGATATCTCTTTGATATACTCACCTTATTTCCTTTGGATATAAAGCAAGAAGTGGGATTGCTAGATCATATGGTAATTGTTTTTAATTTTTTGAGGAAACTCCATACTATTTTTCATAATGGCTGTACCAATTTACATTCCCACCAACAGTTCATAAGTGTTTTCTTTTCTCCAATTCCTCACCAACACTTATCTCTTGTCCTTTTGATAATAGCGATTCTAACAGATTATACCTCCCTCTCTTCTTCTGGAACTACAATAATTCATAGATTTCTTTTTCTTGATGGTATCCTGTAATTCACATACACTTTCTTCACACTTTTTCATATTTGTTTTTATTTTTGCTCCTCTGACTGGATAATTTCAAATGATCTGTCTTTAAGTTCACTGATACCTCTTCTGCTTGGTTGAGTCTGCTAACAAAGACCTCTGTTGAATCCTTCAGTTCAGTCATTATTTTTCAGCTCTAGGATTTCTATGGGTTTTCTTTAATGGTTTCTATTTCTTTGTTGAAATTTTCATTTTGTGTATGCTTTGTTTTCCTAATCTAGTTTAGTTGTCTATCTGTGTTTTCTTGTAATTCACTGCATTTCTTTAAAAGGATTATTCTGAATTCATTATCAGACTGTTCATAGATCTCCATTTCCTTAGGGTCAGTTATTGGATATATTCAGTTTTTTTGGTGGTGTCACATTTACCTGATTCTTGGTCATCCTTATATACTTATGTTGCCATCTGTGCATTTGAGGAAGTGGTCTCCTCCTTCTGCCTTTCTCAGCAGTTGTGCAGGGCTGCTGACTTGCTTCCTTGGGCTGTAGGATGTGTTCCACTGCTGCCCACTGTCTGGCCAGGCTTCCTCATTTGGCAGGGCTGGAGGTTATGCTCAGCTGGTGGGCTGGGTTGATGACTTGCCTTCCTATCCAGGCAGGGCTCTAGGACGGACTCCATGGCCTGGTCAGGCCACTGGCTGGAGACCCAAATCAGGCAGAACTGCCAACCGAGCTCTGCAACTAGATGGGGCCACCAGTTTGGCTCTGAAGTTCTGCAGAGCCACTGGTGGGGATCTCTACTCAGGCGCCTCTGCTAGCAGAAACACAGTCTACAAAGATCTATTCATGAGAATCCTTGATTTTTTCCAATACTGTTTCTTACCCTCCTTGTACAAGGGTGCCTGGTGGGTACTAATCTACTATGCCCACATCTTGGGACACACACTGAAAAATGAAGTTTATTTCTCTGACTCTGGTAACAAATAGTCCAAAGTGCATTCAAGCTGGTATTAACTTACATTGTAGCCCTTTCTCATAAATATGACATAAAGTTGTGGCCGAATTTCTCACTGAAAAAAAGGCATCATTTTTTCCCTAAGATTGATTATTTAATTCCCAACAGAAAAAAGGTATATAGCATAAGGCCCCAGCAAAATTATCAAGCCTTGAAACTATCTCCAGAATCCTATTCAAGCCCAAAGCATCCCTTCTTTCTATATCCCAAGAAAAAAAATCTAGAGAGTGTAGGATTGAAGGTCTCAGACAAGCCTGGGTTTGAAACTAGCTCTGAATGGTTGAATGCATGGCCTCTGAAGTCAGTCTGCCTAGTTAAATCCAGTGTCAGATAATTACAGTTCTGGGACGATATTTAAAGTCTCCACCCCTCGGTTCTTCTGAATACATGGATAAATGAGGATAATAATGGGGTTGTCCTGAAGATTAAATGAGATTGCTCACTTGGAATCATTAGGGAAATGACTGAAATAGTACAATGTTTATCTTTCAAAGCTTGATTATTTACTCACAACTTTAAAAAATGAAACAGAACCGTAGATGTAACTAGGCAGGGTTTTTTTCCAGCATTTTGAATATATCATCCTACTCACTCTCCTGGCCTGCAAGGTTTCTGCTGAGAAGTCCCCTGATAACCTTATGGAGGTTCCACTGTATGTGATGAACTTCTTTTCTCCTGCTGCTTTCAAGATTCTCTCTTTCTCTCTCTCTCTTTTTTTTTTTTTTTTTTTTTTGCAGTACGCGGGCCTCTCACTGTTGTGGCCTCTCCTGTTGCGGAGCACAGGCTCCGGACGCACAGGCTCAGTGGCCATGGCTCACGGGCCCAGCCACTCTGCGGCATGTGGGATCTTCTCGGACCGGGGCACGAACCCGTGTCCCCTGCATCGGCAGGTGGACTCTCAACCACTGCGCCACCAGGGAAGCCCTCTCTCTTTCTCTTTGATTGTTGATAGTTTTGGTTGGGGAACTAGATCCTGCATGCATACCACAACTAAAGATTCCCACATGTTACAGCAAAGATCCCACCAGCCACAACTAAGACCCGTCACAGCCAAAATAAATGAAATAAATAAATATTTAAAAAAATATATCTCAATAAAGTCTTTCTTGGGTTGACACTGATTGGGGAGCTTTAACCCTCATGTACCTGGGTGTCCATATCTCTCCCCTGATTTAGGAAATTCTCAGCCATCATTTCTTTAAATAGCTTTCTGCCCTTTTCTCTCTCTTCTTCTTCTGGGACTCCTGTAATGCAAATGTGGTCTCACTTGATGGTGTCTCCTAAGTCTCATAGACTTTCTTCATCTCTTTTCATTCTTTTTTTTTTTTCTTTTTTCTCTTCTGATTGGATAATTTCAGGTGATATGTCCTAGAGGTCACTGAATCTCTATTCTGCCTGATCAGTTCTATAGTTGAAGCTCTCCACACCTTTTTTGTTTGTTTGTTTTTAGTTCAGTCATTGTATTCTTCAGTGCCACACTTTCTGTTTGGTTCTTTTTTGTTTTCTATCTCTTTGTTGAACTCTTCGTTTAGTTCTTGTGTTGTTTTCCTCATTTTGTAAAATTTTTTATCTGTGTTTTCTCGTAGCTCCCTGAGCTTCTTTTGAATTGTTCTAAATTCTTTTGTCAGGCAATTTGTGGATCTTCATTTCTTTGGGGTCATTTCTTTGGTTACTAGTTTGTTGTGCTCCTTTGGTGGTGTTATATTTCCTTGATTCTTCATGACTCAATAACCTACCATAGGTGTCTGTGCATTTGAAGATGCAGTCATCTCTTCCAGACGTTATGGACTAATTTCAGTAAAGAAAGAAATTTACTTGCAGGGTAAAGGGTAGGGACATGCTGGAGTGCGTACTGGCCCCAGGTTTAGTGGTGAGGGGTGGCAAGCGTGGGGGCATGTGGTGGTGCCAGGTCCATGGAGGGGCATGGTGTCTTGTCAGCTCAGGCAGCTGTTGTCCATGACATTGTAACCTTTGGCATGGTCCTTGGTGGCAAGAACTATGAGGAGTCCACAGTGGCTACAAAGGCTGTTGGAGTCTTTGGTGGCACCTCCAGGTCCAGTGTCAAGGGACCAGGGCAATTGACAGTGGTGGCTGAAGCCAGAGGCATGCATGTTTGGCTGCAAGGGCTGGTTGTCTGTGTATTGACAGTGGCTGGCTGCAAGCACATGTGCAGTGGCAAAGGCCAGGGTCTCAATAATACTTTTCACTCCTGGTTTGATCAACTTATCCCCACCTAGACTCTACCAGATCAATCATCATTGTGGGAAGTAATCACAGCCGGAGAGGAAGTCTGACATGGGTTCCATTCTCAGGGCAGAGTTTATCTCACTGCCCATGTCTATTATACACCCACAGGGCACATTTACATAACACAGCCCTTTCACAAGCCCTTCAGAAGAAAACAAGTATCTCTTTCCACACTTACTCATTTGTTATCTCCTGGGCTCATGGCATGTTATTAACACTGCTCTGCTCTTATTCATCAAACCCAGAATAACTGTTGTCTTTGTCTTCCAAGAAATACGTCATGGCCTTAACCCCTCCTATGCTGAAGAACTTTCATTTTCATTGCTGCGTATGGAAATAAACTTCCCCTTTTTTCATTGGCTAGGGTCAGCATACAGAGGTGAGGAAAACAGTGAGAAGCATGGGAGAAGACATGAGGGGGTTGAAGAACAGTAGCAGATAGTTTATGACTTACCTTTCCTCTCCTTCCGTTTTATCTTTCAAACTCAAACTATTTTAGGAAATATCTTTCAAAGCTTAAGAGTTTCTGGGGACGTTTACAACCTACCACAGTTCCTTGACAATCAAAAGGGCACTTTTCTTCTGAACTATGAAGACACGTTCATAGGAGGAAACATTTTTAGAAACGTAATCTCCATACCCCCAGAAATAAAATGAGAATGTATACTTCTCAGTAGTGATTTTGACAATGTTATTTATTACTCTACAGTTGAAGAAGAAGCAGCATATGTTGCACAAACACCTTTCAGGTCCATGGATGTGAATTTAAGAAGCTGTTTGTGAAAAACATCCCAGTTCTATACTTAAATGCCTGCAAAACAACTGCCACCACTGCACAATGTGCAATTCTTGGTGGCATTTGGTAGACTGACAACAAAAGAAATTGGTACTGGATGTACTACTGATGTCATAGAAATAATTATACTACTGAACAGTTGCTGAAATCTATTTTTAACATAAATCTCAATAACAGACATATAAAAAGGAAAAATTTTGTAAACCTGTTATGAGACTAAAAAGACTGTAGTTTAGAGAATTAAAGTAAGCTAGGAATATTCTTACTAAAATTGATCTCTTAAAGGTCAAGAATGAGCACTCTCTAAATCCTGTTGCCTGTTATCAGTCCTCATATTCCTTAACTTCTCTTTACCCCTCCTCTTTCTTGTAATTCTCTGCCTCCTTCTCTTCTAAAATGTCACATTCTCCTGGTTCTCTTTCTGTTTCTCTGAGTGTGCTCCTACCCTTCTCCTACCGCCCATGAACAAGTTGAGATAAATTGTTAAGAAAGTGAGCTTGGAGTCACACTTAGGGTTGAATTCCAACCTGATCATTCTTCAAGTAATCTTGGGAAATAACTGAATATCTGTACATCTCAGTGTTCTTATCTATCTGATCAAGATTATAAGTATACTACTACCATGTAAGTTCCCATAAGGACTACCCCTTTGTACAACTTCAGAGGGCACCATTTCATTCCATGTAAGTGCCTCCCTACCCACCAGAGTTTGTATAATGTAGCAAGCATCCTGGGCTCCCTCACTTGTTTAGGATCTATGAGGGCAGATACTATGTTTTGTTCACCAAGTGCCTAGAACACTCCCTGGAGCATAATAAACACCTAATAGATATGTACTGAATATCAGCTCTGTCATCATTACTTACTCATGTTCTTTTTACCTTTCTGTGCTACCATCCTGGAGCATAGCTTCTATACTCAATGTCCTATCATAGTTCAAGACGGCTGCTGGAGTGCCAGCCATTGCATCTATACTCCAAGCAGCAGAAAGGAGAAAGGGCAAAAAAGTGTATTTCCCAGATAATCAATTCTCCTTAATGATCCTTCCCAGACGTCCCACAAAATGCTTCCATTCACAACTCTTTGTCCTGAACTTAGATATGGGACCCCACTTAACTGGAAGGGATTGGGAAATATAATTTTTGGCCGGGTATATTGCTGCCTCATATAGAATCATGGTTCTGTATTTTAAAAAGAAAGGGAGAATGTACATTGGGCAGGCAACTAGCAGTCTCTGCCACAAAAGCACTTGGCTCAGCTCAGAGACCACCCTTCCCGGACTCTCCTCTGTGAGGCCCAGGCCCCATGCTCTGCTTTCATGACCTGAGCACTGGGGAGGGCACGTCTCTGTAAAGAAGCTTGACACATTTTTGGAAAAATAAATGTCTGAGTTTTTGTTTGTTTTTTATTTTGTTTTGTGTTTGGCTCTGACAATCATTTTCCTATGACTTTCACCAATTTGTACTAGTTCTGCTCCATGAAAAAAAAAATCTACTTTTTTCTTCAATATAACCATGGATGGTTTATTGAGTGCTTGGATAATAGCCCTTCAAATTTTTTAAGAAAGCCATTATGTGATAATGAAATCTTGCCTTCTTCAAACTAAATATCTTCAGTCCTTTAAACATTTCTTCGTACGATCCTACACTATTATTCTTACTCTACATCAGGTTGTCACTGGCCTTTATAAAACATGGCTCCCAGAACAGTGTAGGATATTCCAGATCTGGGCCAGCCAGTGAACTTGGGGAACTAACTGTTCCTGTCCTTCCCAACACCTGAGATTGAATTAGCTTCTTTGTCAACTGCATTATACTCTTGGCTCATTTGGAGCTTGGGTCTACTAAACTTTCAGGTATTTTTCACATGAACCTCTATTAAGATAAGTTCTCCCATTTATACTTTATAATATTTTTAACCTGAATAAATTTATATTTGACCTTGTTGTACTTTCTCTTTAGTTTATTTGTTGAGATCTTTTAGAATTTTGACTCTGCCATCCAGGTATTCTCTATCTCTACCCATCCTTCCCCCAGCTTCATACCTCCTAGAGATCTGAGCACCTTGCCTTCTAAATCTTTACCTAGGTCAAACCACTTAGCTGAGCATCGTTACAGTGGTAGATGGTAAGAAACCCCCTATCTGGTTAAAACTAACCCATTGTCATGTGAGGCAGTTTCTTTCAGTCATGTTCCAGGGCTTGGGTGAATTTCATAGTAAAATATAGATGGGGTAAAGAATGGACTTTGCCAGAAATAGGAGGAAACATACAAAATGAGGGTCAACAAGAAAAAGAAAGTATAGGTCTTTCTTCCTCCCATTGTTCTTATGAGAGGGGGGTGGGGTCAGGGCATTACAGATGACCTCACCATGTGGTTTTGTGTTCCAGGGCAGGGACCTGGCCCCAAACTGTTTTCCCTTCTTTCAGGGCAAGTCTGAAAATAACCTTATTGGTCACCTGGCAGTCTGGATTTGGGTGCCAGCTGTTCTTAGGAGCTCCCTGCAGAAGCAGGCAGCCAGCACCTGCAGACCTCAGACCCATGGGAGGATGCCAGGAGCACTTCCCACTGGAGAAAAGGTGCCCCAAATCCCAGCTGGATTGTTGTCCAGACAAAGTAGAGGGAATTCCCAAGGTCATTCTTGCCCAATTCTGCCATTTGCATTACACCCATTCATTAAAGATTCTTCGGATTTAGCTTTTTATTCAGCTGCAAATTCACCAAACAATATTGACATCCAACCCTAATTAATCATCTTGTCTATAAGGAAATCAGTGAAAACCTTGGTAAATATGTAGCCCTCATCAAAGACTGGCGGCATGAGTTACATAGGCACACATTCAATCTACCCCATTCCCAGAACAGAAGCCCTTTGAAGACAGAGACTGTGCATTATTCTGTCACCCACAGTGTTTCACTTCTGCCCTGAACAGAGTGATAGCAGCCACACTTACTGATGGTACCAAGTTAGGCACTGCACTACTTGAATCCATTACTTCATTGACACTTCATAACTCTTCCAAGGTACCCAGGGATAATACCTATTGTACAGGTGAAGAAAGCAAGGCTCAGAGAAGTTAAGTGCTATGCACATAGTATGCAGATGGGAGCTAATGGGGCTGGATGTGAGCTAAGGCTGACATGCCCGAAGCCTTTTTTTTCTGTTGTATTAACTGCCTATTACAGTGCAGCCTCCCAAAATATCAATGAATAATCAAGTCTGTTCATCTTTACATTTCCAGGCAGGATTGTGCACAACAACTCCTGATACATGAAGATTTATGTTATCATAACAGAGTCAGGTCACCACAGTCCTCCTGGGATAAGAGCCAGTCCTAAACCCGGAGCAAAGCTAACAAGTCTGGGCTCAGTCTGCTACCAGCTTATCACATGAGCTGGGCTCCAAGGGCACACACTCCCTTTAAACCTGTCTCTAGGAATCCATTAGCCCTACCACCCAACCTGTCCCCTGGATTAGATCTTGGGTTGAGACCAAAGCTTTTTCATTTCAGGTAATAATATGCTCGGTCCAATCTAATATCAAAACTCCACACTCTCATTCAATTGAAAGTTTCTTCCCCCCTCCCAGCCACCCAGGACCCTCTGGGAGTTGGATTTTTCTTTTTCTCACTCTCTACCTCATTCATGAGCTGAATTGTAGGGCCCCTCCAGAGTGACTAACGGGGTTGGAAGGGAGCTGAGGAACAGAAAGACCCTCTGGGTGTAGCCGGGGACTTTTAGGGGTTCCTCCAAGAGCCCCCTTCCTGGAGACCACAGTCCCCTGGTGCTGGTGGTCCTCCGGCTGACCGTTTACAAGCTCTTTGCCCCCATCAGCAGCCCAGGTTCTGTTTCCAACAAAGTATCTCGAGCCCTTTCCTGCTGAAGGTGCCTCATCCAGGCAGAATGTCTTCATGGAAAAAGTTCTTTTCAGGTGACTCACAGCTGGCTGTTCAAACTTCAGAGAACCCATGTCAGACTCTCCAGGGGAGTTTTCTCTAGGTGGCTCCTTTCTCTTTGGCTTAAGGAGAAGGGAAAGCCCTCCCTCCTCAGCCCCCGTGGGTGGGACAGGTGGTGGCACCCGGCATACTGGCAGCCCTCTACTGGCCTCTTGAACCACCCAGTGAATTCTTGGCCTTTTCTCATGGACCTGCTTGGTGGCTGATGAGCAAAGGGCCACAGCTGGTTTCATAGTCGCTGCGTTTGTAGTGTTGCACCTGTTATTCTTGGCTTCCGGTGCTTCTGCTAAAGCTTTAAGACCAGAGGAACAGTTGTGTTTAACATCCTCTTACACAAGTATGACACAAAAGAGATCTTAGTAAAAATTAGCAACTCAAAGGTACAGAAGGGAGGGAAATAAAGTGATCCATGAGGGTGAAAGAAAGGCACTAATAATGATTTTGCTTATTGGGCACCTATCTTGTACCAGGCATTATACTAGGTTCTCTGCACATGCTACATCATTTAATCTTCATATCAACCCTATGGAGTACGTATTACCCCTGCCTGCACCCAGCACCCTCCTGCAATTTTACAAATGAGAAAACTGAAGTTAATACCTTTCTCAAGAACACAAGGTGACTTATCTTATTCCCAAACTCACACATTTAACCCCCCTACCACACAGCCTTCACAAAAGCAGGGAGGAAGATCACAACTCTATGAGAACCATTAAGAAAAACGCCAGTCAGTTGTCTCTAAGCCCAGAAAGAAAGAATTCAGGTTCACACTGTTTTTGAGAATGTTACTGGGGACCCCACTGACTCATGCTGCTGATTCAGTAACAGAGAGATTTGCCATCCTAGGAAACCATTGTGTCAGAACTAAACTCTCCTGCCCACCGTTCCAGGTCTCTACCAGTCATGACATTAGCCTTTCCCAGCTGCCCGATAGGGACCCTCCACTCTACCCAGACAATTGTTTTCTTGGCCCAAGAATGCCAAACTTGTTTTCTTCTCAATTCAGAACTTGAGTGGTGATATACTTCCAGCCTAAAAAATTCATCCAATTCTTCTATCTATATTTGTCATTTTATTTCAAGAGCCAACTAAGAACGCAAATCATGAATTGGCTTGGCATATTCATCCTCAGCTCATCCTCATTCATTTATACTTTACTCATTTTTCCTGAGGACCAAGAATGCAGGGAGAAAAATGTATAGACTTGCAATTGGCTTTTCCTACCACTAGATGGGGATATAATGATGGTAAGATGAAATGCTGACTCAGTTTCCTAAGAGAAACCAGAAAACTGGTAAATTAGAGGCTGAACTTAGAGGCTGAAGCTTATAAATTGGTCAAGTACAATAAGTCTGTAACATATATTTTTAATTTATTTATTAATTTATTTATACTATATATATATGCAGAACTAAATAAGTGAATAAGTGAAATGCAAGTTTGCAAGAAGCTGGGACTGCCTACGTTAGGTTTGTATTCTATGATCTTGTGTGAGGAATCGCAGCATGTTGGAGCAATCATGTACTCCATCAATTTCCTCCTAAAGAAACCAAAACCCAAGAATGTAAAGCAATTTATCAGAGGGTAAAAACAAAATTATTTATGTCATTTTGAAATTGCTTTATTCCGTTTCATGATACCTCTGATTTTTCTATTAAGACTATAGGTAACAGTAACAAAATTTAAGAATTAAAATTTTCTAACTCATTGGAATCTCCCACATCACTACAAAGTACATAGGAATAGAAATATCACCAGCCATGGAAATCATTTTTGAGCACCTAATATGTGTTAAACATTTTAGGCGATGCTTTACATACCTAAACTCTTTTGCCTTTGTTGCCCTGGGCTGGACCATTTCCGGCTATGGCCACAGAAAGCTGCGGAGGAGCACTGCTCTGAGGACCCAACCAAGCCTTGTAAATTTTCTGGACTTAGTTGTTTGTTATGGAAACAGCACGGGATGGCATTGAGCCTTTCCATCAAATGTTTATTCAGTACCAGCTATGTCCCAGGCTGGAGATACTAATAAACATTGTGCCTGCCCTCTGAGGGCCCCATCCAGTGGAGGAGACAAACAGGGCTTGGTGGCAGTGAGCTGAGGAGCCTCAGGGGGAGGAGCAAGTGCTGAGGAACTGGGACTGAGGGCGTGACCCAGCCTGCAGCTCAGAGGATGCTCAGCGCCGTTGCTGGCCTCACCAGCTCCCTGTCACTCCTTTGTTGGATCCAGTGGGATCCCAGAGATCACCTCTGTTGATTGTTTATTTTTTAATTAAATTAAACACGACGTGGTGGCCTGAGAAGGAATCTCAGAAGTGTCTTGCCCCGCCCTTTCTCACAGGCATGCCGAGCAGGTGTCCACACCACCAGCAGAGGGCGCTGGGTCTAAGCTGGCTTTTTTCAAGGGATACTGCCGGTAAAACACATGGTAAGAAAATCCTTGAAGCTGGAACCTTGTGATTATAAATCACTGGGCTTTAAGGCTCCTGTCCATAACTTGCTTTGGGACATTTAAATTACGCAGTCTTTGAAGAAATCGGCATCCAGAATGGGATGAGGGAAATCTAGTTCTCACTTCATTTGGGGTCAGGCTTGTGGGACACCTCAGCCGGCCTGTGTTCTAGGGCACAGTCGCCTCCCGCCTTGGTCAATGGCAGCTGTCACTGACCAGCATCTGTCGGTACTAAGCACTCTGCATGTGAGTCATCTCTTCCAACCCCCTCAGCCTCCGTCTCGGTCATCCTGAGGAGGGCAGTCCTCTCAGAGCCACAAGGACACCTCGTGATGACCCCAGCCCTAGCAGGGGCTGGATGGGCAGTATTCACAGCCTCACTCCTGTAACTACTTCAGGCTCAGAGCATTATCTTTTTGGTCACCAGCTTGTAGTACAGTCAGGAGGAGAGATGCTACCCCCATCCCAGACTGGCCAAAGGATCTGAGCTCTGAGAGGAAATCCATGTCTCTCCTCAGCCCCTCCACCAAAGGCCACTTCAGACAAGAGCATCTTGTCAGGACCGCTGTCTTGACCACTAGCCATGGTGCAGGGACCCAAGAGCCTCCCTCACAACAGCTGACATTAACATAAGAATGGGCCATTCAGCAAACTTCTCAGCACCCACTCCTCCAGACTCTGGGCTGGGTGCTGGGATGTAGAGATGAAATGGGCTTAGTCCCCATCCTGGATCCCAACCTGAGGTGGAAAGGAGTAACAGACCAACAAAGTAAACATTGATTTGTGTGAATATTTGTTCACTGGGCTGAAAGCCACAAACAATGGGGCTGTTTCTGTTTCTCTCACAATGAATTGACTCTCTCCCTGACATGGTGTCCACACATGGATACCTCTCCATAAATATTCCCTGAACAAATGAATACTAAACTCAGGTAAGGAGGAAGCACTTGCTGCTTATATTCCCCAGGTTCATAATCAAAGAAAATTTGCCTTCTCTCCCTTTAAAGTTCTCTCAGAGCACTTAGAGGCAGCGCAGAAGGGGCACTTGTGCAAGCGAAGGTCTGATGATGGTTAAGGCTCAAGACTCATTCACCTTCATGGCAACGGAATGTCTGTGGCTAGAGGGGCATCATCCCCACTGGGAAAGCCCACTACACTGCTGGCCTGATTACTTTTTCCAATTAACCTAAGCGATCCAAATGCAGTATAGACTCTCCATGTGTGAGTTTCAGCTTCCAAGATACACTAGACAGTGGCTCTACCACCTGTCCCCCACCTTGGCTGTGTGTGGGGCATGAAACCGAGCAGGACCCTGTGGGGCTCCTGGGAATGGAAGGCTTTCTGCATCTCCCATTTCTTGTTTGTTGGGAATAGACTCCAGCCTCCATGACCTTCCCTGAGTTCCAAAGGGCAGGTTCAAACAGTTGTTAGTCAGGGAAGGGAGGGGATGCAGAGACAAGGGTAGAGCAGTCAAGAAACAATAGTGCAGCCTTGGGGCAGGGTCCTGGTTCCCCCTCAAGGGATACACATATCAATATCTTTGAGCTCCTCTACAGAACTAAAACCCCCAACAAACTGAAGATATTAGCATTCTTCATTCCGGAAAAGGTCATAGTTTGATAACCTGGAGAATCTCATCAGGAAACCACCTGAGGCCGGATTAAAGGAACCAGAGAAACTCATCAGGAGACCACCTGAGGCCAAATTAAAGGAGTGTAGGCCCTGTGCATACCCTAATCCTTATTAGCAACTCCACCCTTGAACCATTGCTATAAAATTCCTCCCCAAATCTTCCCCGGTTTGGACACAGTTTTTCAGGGCACAAGTCTGCTGTGTCCCCCTTTGCCTGACAAAGTAGTAAAGCTCTTCTTTTCTACTTCACCCAAAACTCTGTCTCCAAGATTCGATTCAGCACCGGTGCACAGAGGTGGAGTTTTCCACATCAGGCAGAATAACACAGTGACCCTTCTGACCCTTCGGGGCACGAACCTGTGTCCCCTGCATTGGCAGGCAGACTCTCAACCACTGCGCCACCAGGGAAGCCCATGGTTGTAATTATTTTTTTATAATTAGCATGACTAAGGAGCAAAGGGCCCCTCCCTCTGAAATGTTCTTCAGAACTAGGACCATGAGTTTAAGCTAGCTTATCATAATGTGGCATCTGTGTGAGGCCTAAAGGGAATTCTGCTCTCATGTAGAATTAATCATTCCATCTAACCAGTAATTGGGCACAGTTTAGGGGTCTCATATAACACTCAATTGAGATAGGAAGGAAGAACCAACTCATATTTCAAAAATTTTAGCCACATGAATGAGCCTGAGTGAACACTATTTTCAGCTCCTTGGCCTCCAGGTCCTCAGCTGTCCACTCCTCATGAAGAGGAGGCTCTTCAGCATTAGCCCAGGTGAGCATTCAAGGAGAAAACCTGATTCCGGTGCCAGGTAAGACACACCAAGGATACTATATATAGAAAGATATAATCATGGCTCCTATCTTTAAAAAACTTGATAGCGATACGGGGAGCTATGCAAAAAATTGTTTTGTAAAAACATAAATTGAATTATCTAAATACTAATAATCAACTCATGATTCACTGGCAACTGAACGCTATAAATAAAAGTCCTTGGGCTTCCCTGGTGGGGCAGTGGTTGAGAGTCTGCCTGCCAATGCAGGGGACGCGGGTTCGTGCCCCGGTCCAGGAAGATCCCACATGCCTCGCAGCAGCTGGGCCCGTGAACCATGGCCGCTGAGCCTGCACGTCCAGAGCCTGTGCTCCGCAATGGAAGAGGCCACAACAGTGAGAGGCCCGTGTACTGCAAAAAAATAAATAAATAAATTCTAAAAGTCCTAAGATCTTAGAAAACAGAGCCATTGTAATTCAGACTAGGCTGCCAAAACCTCACACGTGAGGTGGGGCTACAGACAGCCCTTGAAGGTGGATAGGTTTGGGAACTGAGCAGTATTACTTCTTTTATCCTATGTATTTAGCCACAAAGGCTGATTTTTTAACACCTAGAGTCTGATTGTCCTTGGGAGGTCTGGTGATATTTTTATTGTGACTATGGCCATTTTCCCAGGATAATAGTCAAGCTCCATCTGATAAATATTTATTTACTGGATTCGTTAGTGCTCCCATCAATTTCAGTAGACCTGTCTTGACCTGAAGCATCATCCAGGGCTGAGGCTAGTTGAGCTTCCACACTGCTGGGTCCCCTAAGGTCTCACGCTGAGCTCTGACCACTCAGAGCCTTGCTGCACTGTCTCAGCCAGGGATCTCCTGCCAAACAGCACCCAGAACTATCCTAATCTCTTCCTCATCAGTCCTGTATAGCAAGAACTGGGTTGGCACAGGGGCTACAGAGAGGATTAAGATGGGTATTCGTGGACTGGAGGGGCACACAGTCCTCACATAAACTTTAGCTTAATGTTGTGAGTACAATAACAGTGGCAAACAAAGGGAGCTAAGAGAGCATGGAGGGGATTCGAGAAGGCTTCCTAGAAGAGGTGGTGCAGGAAATGAGCATTGAGAAAGTAATGAGGCCAAAGAAGAGAGCTGATCGGATGGCATTATAAGATAAGAGAACACCATGAACAAAGACAGGGAGGTGAGAAACTTGGTTGAATTGCAGTGGTATGCGGTGCTGGCTCTTTTGCTAGAGCTGGTTGGAGACGTTCAAGAATTTCCAGTTGTTATATTCAATATCCTGTGATAAACCATAATTTTAAAAAATGAAAAAGAATGTATGTATGTATAACTGAATCACTTTTCTGTACAGCAGAAATTAACACTACATTGTAAATCAACTATACTTCAATAAAATAAAATTAAAAAAAAAAGAAATTCCAGTTGTTAAAACTTTGGTAGCTTGAAATTGGCTATAGTAGGAATATTTATACCATGGAAGTTGGCCAATGCTACAAATAAGGACCTTTTTGTTTATTAGAAAGCCAGTTTACCCGCACACCATTGGACCTTAATGTGAAGAAGTAAAAGCAATTTGTTAATTTTAGAAGTAATGGGACTCTTGGTTAAAAGGAACAGAAGTATATGCTAAGGATACTGGGCTATCTTGTAGATTCCAAGCAAAGTGCTGCCCTTTAGAAATGGATATAAACAAGAACCTGAATGCTGTCAGGACCTTCTGGCTTTCAGCTCTGCTTTTTTCTGATATCTCTGTCTCTGTCTCTCCCTCATTTCTCTCTCTCCCTCCTACTCTCTCATTTCTCCCCATGGTATCTCTGTGTCTCTGTTCCAGATGTCAGAAAACATCACTGACATGGTTCTTGAAATTTAAATATTATAGCTTGAACTACTGAAAAACACTTATTTCCCCTTCTCCATTCCAATCCGAAAATGTTCTAGAGAAGGATTATAGTTCACTCACTTTGGCCAGGTGCTCACTGCTGGACCAACCAACTGCAGTAGAGGAGGTGTGATTCAGAGAAGGAACTGAAATGGTCCCTATTTGGTCAAGTGCCTATCCCAGAACCTATCAACTGTGGCCAGAGGTGAACACCACCACTTGCAAGGTAACCGTGTGGGCATGTAGGGGTAGCAATTCCCAGAAGAAAAGGAAGAAAAGCAATAGGTTTTAACATGGAGAAGAAGCATAGCAGAAGGTAAGCTTATAAGGTAGGTAGACTTTTGAAGAGCAGGCTTGGGCTTCATCCAGTGGATGACTTAGGGGACAGGGCTGGGGCACCTGGGGAAAAGTAGAGTGGTCAGATTTCTGTTTTGAATAGATTGCCATGGCTCTGCTGTGAAGGATGAGTACGTGACAGGTCCAACTGTGGCAGAGAGAACAATTAAAAAATAACTGCTCTAGCCCAGGCAAGGATTGACTTAATTTATTTCATCTCACTTTATGCATATAACTGTGTTTTGTTTCACCTTTTTCTTTTTGCTGGTGTCATCATATTACTCCTTGTCTTCTTCTTCCCCTCATTAATTTGCAAGTGCTTACTATACTAGTGTTTATCTTCCTTCACCCAAAGGTCATAAGCAAACTCATTTTCCCCTCAGATTTATATCAAACAAGATGCAAGATATTTCTACACAGTAGGGCCTTGTAATCCCCCATTGTTGCCTCCCTTGATAAGATGAGACCTTTAAAAGTCATTACGACCCAACTTTTTCCCTTGACCTTCAGAATGCTTTCCTCCAAAGACTTATGATTATGGCTTAGTATAGCTTATTTTATTCCATTTTAATACAGAAGAAGCATAGTGTGGGGTTAAGAATATCAAAGAGGAGGAGGGAGAATGAACTGAAATAGACAAGACTGGAAAAGAAGGAGAGAGTCAGGGGAACAGCCCCGAGGGCCTAGAACTCAACGATGAGCGGGAAGGAAAGAGGAGATTGCACTTGAGCAAACAAGAGGCTCTAGAAGAGAGCAGTAGAAGAGGAGAATGGAGAGAAAAGACCAATATACTTTTGAATTACTTTTGCTTGTTAACCTCTATTTCTTTGTTGGACTGTGTTTGTACCAAGACTGATCCATCTGGGATCCCAGATGTATATAGGTTATAGTTTGCTAAGTCTCTTTGTAAAAGTTATTATTTTGAAAATCCATCCAGTAAGAGTTTTGGATTTTTTCATTGAAATAGAGATACAGAAAAAGACTATTAAGTGAACAGCTTGATGAATTTTCATGGACTGAACAGAATATACCTGTATACCCAGCACTCAAATCCAAAAGTAAAATACTACATATACCTAGGAAGCCCCTTGTGTGCTGTCTTTTGGTTACTACTAACTAAAAAGATAAGCTTCTTGCTTCTAACAGGACAGATTGGTTGTGCAAGTATTCTTTGTTTATAAATAGACTCACATGGTATGTTCTCTTTTGGGACCAGCTCCTTTGGTTCAATATTATGCATGTGATATTCATCCATATGGTAGCAAGAAGTTGTAGATCATTCATTCTTGTAGACATGTAGAATTCCATTGGGCAAATATGCTATAATTGATTTACTCTTCTGCTGATGAGCATGTGGGTAGATTCCAGTTTGAGCTTATTATGAATAGTGCTGCTAAGACCCACCCAGTTAATATGAAAACTAGTACTAAGTTCCTTATTTTCTAAATTATTAATTTATTTGGCATCAAAGAGTAGATGAAAGTTTTTAACCAGTCCTGAATTTAGCCAATCCAATCTTGGTCAGAGGACTGTGAAGGGCTATGCAGCATGAGACAGGTTGGGGGTGGGGGAGATAGAACAATATAATAAAAGAGAATAACATTTTGCCTCTGGCCAAATGGGACTCATTTGCAAGGCAAGATCCCAAAACTGTAGAACACCTAATCTCCTTGGGACACTCTGCCTCTTTCAACTCACCCTCTACTCTTACACACAGTTTCACACAATAATAATAGAACAATGCAATGTTTCATTTAATCCATCATTAATATGCCATGGTCACACTTCCCTCAGTATCTGCTGATATTTCCATTTCTATTGGACAGACAACAAATCTAAAATTTATTCATTTTGTTGAGAGACAATGTCATGTATTAAATTGCTTCCCTCCACCCCTTTTTTCTTTATATCTCCATTTGCATTTGCCTCTGAGATTGGAATTGAGCCTATTCATTATGCAGGAAACAAAATTTTAAAAAAATGATCTCTAAATAAAGCAATGCACATGGGTCCTCAGAGTTTGTTAGAAACACACGCACACAGAGTTTTCCACTGTAAGAATTTTCTACCTTATTAGAGTTGACATTTAGCCCAGCCCCACATCTGAATTGTAGAAGATGACCCTTCTAAAATAAATTGGCAGAGTACAGATGACTTTGCCATCTGCATGAATTATTTTAACTTTGGAGTTTAATGAAAGATGTAGTAGCAAATATTGCATTTCCATCTCATGGCTTTACCCAATAGCCATATTTCCTGTTTCCTACTTGCAATGAAAGGAATGGATGGAAGTGGGGAATGGAGGAGGGTGAGCCCGGATGGGAGCAGGCCTTGCATCTGTCATTGACTGAATTATGACAATGGCATCATGTAGATTTCACAGGTGCAGTTAGGAGGCAGGTGGAAATATTTATAATTTGCAGTAAACACTGTCAGCCTGGCAATTGACAGGCTGTGGTTAGGATGTGAATTTGGGAGGAAAGTTCTGCCAACAAACCTAAACAATTTTTCTACATCATTGATCAGTTCCTCATTTGGAAATGGAAATGTTTGATTTGAAAAACTTTGCATTTTAAAGCAGCTTTCAGTCCAGGAAAGAATGCTAAATCAAGAGCCCAAAGAGCTGGATGCCAGTCCTCTCTCTACCACATCTTAGCTGTTTGACCCTGGACAAGTCACAGCCTTTCTAGGCCTCCGTTTCTTTGCTAATGATTTTCAGATAAAGAAGCTGATTGATGTGAAAGTCTTCTCTGTAAATGATTCAGCCTTGCTCTCAGCCAATGAAATAAGATTGTGACAAGATATTTCCCTTGGGAAAATGTGTCTTACAGCAATAATGTGCCAGCTAATAACATAAATGTTTGTATTCTGTCCTTCTGCTAATTTTTCTCTTCTCCCTATGGATTCTGGGCCATATGGAAGGTCCACACGCACATGTAGGTGGGCCATCTTGACACTATAGGAAGTGTGGCCGTGGTTTTATTGCTCCTTAACTAGAATGTGTGAGTATGGATGTGATGGCTGGGGGTGCGGTGCAGAAGGAGGAAGCAGGGTCCCTGGGTCTCCAGATTATCAATAAGCATTTTTTTGATGGTAAAGATAAATTGGAAGGAAAAAAATGAAATTAATCTCTTTCCTCATGGAAAGCTGATGACCCTTTGGGGCACACCCTCCAAGCAGTTTCCGTAGGGAAGGACTCTTCAATGGGATTTGAGGACTCTAGGAAGGCCTCCCAGCTCTAAAAGATTCTGTAATCACTAAGTACCAAAGTTCTACCCTCAGACCTTTTTGGTCAAATGGAATCCAGATGGGATGAGCACTTTTAACATTTAGATGTGATAGGTACACAGGTATCAGATTGTTTTTCCAACATCGTGGGTGACCTTGGATAGCATCATGAACCTGAGGGTGGGGATGGAGGTGGAATAAACAGGAGAGGAAGGTATCAGCTTTGCAGAGAGCCAGCCCAGCACTGGGTTCATGGGTAAAAGAAATGGACTCTGTCCTCAAGGGAGTCAGTCTAGTGATCACCCAAAACATAAGCAGATAATAATGCAAAGTAGAAAATTCAAAGATACAGAAACCCATAAATCATGAGTCTAATATTCTCATTTCATAGCTGAAAAAACTGAGGCCCAGAGGGAGCATAAGTGACTCATCCAAGGTCACCCAAGATAAGTGACTCATTCAGAGTCACACCAAGGATAAGATCTCCCACCTCAGAGAAAAATTCTCCTCTCACCAACCCCCTTCCTCTGCCTTCTTCTTTCTTCCCTCTCCCCAGGAGGGCTGCTGCTTATTTAGCACCTCAAACATGCCACGACTATGCTAAGTGTTACAAGGATACTTTGCTTTTAATCCAAATAAATTTCATGAGTAACATATCATTACATGTAATTTTACAAAAGAGTGAACTGAGTGTGGAAGAAATCAAATCTTCTCCTTCTTCCATGGTTATAGACTTGTGGCCAGGAATAGAAAGCTAGATTACACTTCCCAGCACCCCTTGCAACTAAGCATGGCCGTCTGACTAAGTTTTCTCTCTTGAAATAAAGGTAGTGATTGCCACTTCCTGGGTATATCTTTAAGATGATAAGGGTGCTTCCTTGACTCTCTGTTTTTTCTTCCACTGACCAGATGTAGATGACATGAAGATCCTTGGGGAGAGCAGAGTCCCAAGAGAGAAGGAACCAGTTCCCTGAGTCACGACATGGAAGAGAACCTTCTGCCCACCTGAACACCTGCCCTAGACTGTTAACAGAGCGAGAAATAAATGTCTGTAATGTTTGAGCCGTAATATAATTGGGTCCTTTTGTGCAGTGATTAGCAATCCAAACTAGCACAATGAGGTGTAATCTAGAATGGTTAAGTAACAAACACAGTGATGCAGTGATTTGGTCATGATTTCTCCTAAGATCTGATTAAGTCTAAACACTAAAACACTGATCTCCAAAGTGGGACACAAGATAAATCAATATTCAAAAGGACAGGGTTTAAATAGGTGAAATTCTATTACTATTTTGTGTATTTTTTAAATGTACATATTATATCAGTACAATTGTATATGAATATAATTTATAAATAAAATATATATATATGTTGTTGGTATGTGTTTGAAATTTTTTACTGACGGGGTGAACTATTTAAACAGCTAGCCTGAGTGGTACTTATAGTAAAGTGGAGGGGAGTACGCAGTGATCGTTTTGCCTCTGTGGTTTGCGCCCTGTTAACATTCAAACTTCAAACCACAGGGACCTTTATAGATGCCACTCGTTTTTCACTGATTGCTGATTAATCTTCACCTTCAAGACTTCTTCTTTTGCAATGTAGGAGGAGAACAGAAGAACAATTCTTTTGCTTTTTCTACCTTGTTTAGCCTCCCCGGAGCCCCTAGGCAATGATTTTTTGTAATCTGTGGCTGAGGCTTTTTACAAATGGATATTTGTCATCAGGTACTTCTATTCTCCCTGACATTGTGAGCCTTGCTATCGAGCTTTTGCTTGTACTCATGCATGTGCTTCTCTGTAAGAGGCTTCACCTGCAGTATGGAAGTCTGACATTCCTGCAAGACTGTGGGTTCCTTGAGGTCTGGACTGCTACAAATCCTCCGTAACTCTTCTAAGTTTCTTACATGCTGCCTGGCCTCTTCATGGTCAAGAATTTCAGCCCAACCCCCAGCGCTTTCTGACCTCCTGTTAGCATGCTCTTCCCTCCTAAACTTTAGGGGAATTTTCTAGTTATTATCACTGCACAACAAATTAAGCCAAAACTCAGTGCCTTAAAATGGCATTTATTTTGCTCATGGAATTGCAACTTGGGCTTGCCTCTGATCCAGTTGGCTTCAACTGGGATGGTTCAAGGCTGGGAACTGGAATCACCTTGAAACAGGAGGGGAGGGGGTAGGATACAACTTTTATTTTTTTTAATTGGAGCATAGTTGCTTTACAATGTTGTGTTAGTTTCTGCTGTGCAGCAAAGTGAATCAGTTATATGTATACATATACTCACTCTTTTTTTAGATTTCCTTCCCATTTAGGTGCCACAGAGCATTGAGTAGAGTTCCCTGTGCTATACAGTAAGTTCTCATTAGTCATCTATTTTATACATAGTAGTGTATACATGTCAGTCCCAATCTCCCAATTCATCCCACCCCCTGCTTCCCTCCTTGGTAACCATAAGTTAGTTCTCTACGTCTGTGACTCTGTTTCTGCTTTGCAAATAAGTTCATCTGTATCATTCTTCTAGATTCCACATATAAGCAATATTATACAATATTTGTTTTTCTCTTTCTGACTTACTTCACTCTGTATGACAATCTCAAGGTCCATCCACATCTCTGCAAGTGGCACTATTTCATTCCTTTTCATGGCTGAGTAATATTCCATTGTACATACGTGCCACATGTGCTTTATCCATTCATCTGTCGATGGACATTTAGTTTGTTTCCATGTCCTGGCTACTGTAAATAGTACTGCAACGAACATCAGGGTGCATTCATCCTTTCGAATTCTGGTTTTCTCTGGATATATGCCTAGGAGTGGAATTGCTGGGTCATATGGTAGCTCTATTTTTAGTTTATCAACCTTTAAAAGAATGACATAGCTATTGAGGACATGACAAAAACTGGTTAGAACCGATTAGGCCCAAGATGGCAGAAGATTCAACTTCCAGTAGACCTTGAGCCTCATTAAACATTCATCATAATACAGTAGCATACTAAATAACACACCCACAGGTGCCATGACAGTTCTGAGACTGACCATAAAAGGCCAAAAAGTGGATGATGGCCCAGTTCCTAGAAATCCCCACCCCTTCCCCAAAATAGTTGGAATAATCCTCCCACTCGTTAGCCTATGAAATTACGCAGCCCATAAAAACTAACCATCCCATATTTCAGAGTCCCTCGCCTTCTGGGATGGCCCACACTCTGTCTGTGGAGTGTGTTTCTCGCATGGCCACTCTCAACTTTTGAGACAGACCTCATACTGTCTGCAGAATGTGTATCTCCCAGGCTGCTCTTGCCTTCTGAGATGGCCCACACTCTGTCTATGGAGTGTGTATCTCTCTCAATAAATCTACTTCTTACTTATCACTTTGCCTCTCACTGGATTCCTTCTGGGCTGAGACATAAAGAACCTGAATTCTAGCAAGTTCTGGGGCCAGGTGTGTTATCTCAATTAAAAGACAGTGGGTGCAAGTCCCAATTTGAGTTGTGAGGTTTCAACCTGAAGGTTAACTTACTCATGTGTTTGGTAGTTAATGCTGGCTGTCAGCTTGTTTAATGCTGTTGGCTGGGGCAACTAAACATGGCCTCTCCATGTGGCTTGGGCTTCCTCACAGTATGGTGCCCGGGTTCCAAAGATGAGTGTCTTGAGTGAGCCAGATGGAAGTCCTATCACCTCTCATGACCTAGCCTTAGAAGTGTTACTTGCACCACATTCTATTTAATAGAGGCAGTTGCAAAGTGTTCCCCCACACACACACACGCACATGCACACACTCCAGTTTCAAGGGGCAGGAAAATAGACTCCATCTCTTTATGGGAGCACATGTGGAAGTAGAAATATTGCTGTGCCATTTTAGGAACATATATTCAGCCACAGGGATTCTCATGATAGTGATATTGTGGATTCTCCTGGTCAGGAGATTTTATTTCTTTACATTTGTATTCATGGAAGGAGTACTCAGTGCTACCTCAAATTGCAAATTTCAGATTTCTTGCTCTCTGACTTACATGTTTAAAATTAGAATGAAAATTCTCAGTAACTTTATGGACAAAACAGAGCACATATTCACATGCTTTTATAAAAAACATTGTTTGTCAGGAACAAGATAAGATTCTTATTGTTTATGCCAGCATAGAGCATGATCTTACATTGATACTTGTTCTGACACTGTTAGGAGACATGATTTTTCAGGACCTTTTACACTAAATTCTTCCCTTGCTGTCTGCACACACATTTCCATCTGTTCATGGCTGACATGGGAGGCAATCCAACTTCCTTCAAGGTCATTTGAAGCAAACTTTTGTTGCATGGCAGTAAACACTTTCACTTGGTAAAATTACTTATAGAATAGTGGATGAATGTATTTCAGGCACTTCAACCAACAGCTCTCTTGGATCTGTATAAAGCTTCCCACTAGGAATGAGGCTGCATTTCAGTAGAGTCCTTAGCCATGTTTGTGAAAACTTAAGCTTTGGAAAGCAAGGAAACCTAAACTAATTAACATGAGATATGAGACTTGTTTAACATTGGCCAGCCCCACTGAATTTGCCTAAAAACTAAAGCCTCTAAAGTACACTGTGAGGATAGCCTCATCCACCAGAGGGCAGACAGCAGAAGCAAGAAGAACTACAATTCTGCAGCCTGTGGAAGGAAAAGCACATTCACAGAAAGATAGACAAAATGAAAAGGCAGAGGACTTTGTTCCAGATGAAGGAACAAGATAAATCCCAGAAAAACAACTAAATGAAGTGGAGATAGGCAACCTTCCAGAAAAAGAATTCAGAATAATGATAGTGAAGATGATCCAGGACCTCGGAAAAGAATGGAGGCAAAGATCAAGAAGATGCAAGAACTGTTTAACAAAGACCTAGAAGAATTAAAGAACAAACAAACAGGGATGGACAATACAATAACTGAAATGAAAAGTACACTAGAGGAATCAATAGCAGAGTAACTGAGTCACATGAACAGATAAGTGACCTGGAAGACAGAATGGTAGAACTCACTGCTGTGGAACAGAATAAAGAAAAAAGAATGAAAAGAAATAAAGACAGCCTAAGAGACCTCTGGGACAACATTAAATGCAACAACATTCACATTATAGGTGTCCCAGAAGGAGAAGAGAGAGAGAGAAAGGACCCAAGAAAATATTTGAAGAGATTATAGTTGAAAATTTCCCTAACATGGGAAAGGAAATAGCCACCCAAGTCCAGGAAGCACAGAGAGTCCTAGGCAGGATAAACCCAAGGAGAAACATGCTAAGACACATAGTAATCAAATTGACAAAAATTAAAGACAAAGAAAAATTATTGAAAGCAACAAGGGAAAAATGACAAATAAGATACAAGGAAACTCCCATAAGGTTAACAGCTGATTTCTCAGCAGAAACTCTACAAGCCAGAAGGGAGTGGCACAATATACTTACAGTGATGAAAGGGAAGAAGAACCTACAACCAAGATTACTCTACCACGCAAGCATCTCATTCAGATTCGATGGAGAAATCAAAAGCTTTACAGACAAGCAAAAGCTAAGAGAATTCAGCACCACCAAACCGGCTCTACAACAAATGCTAAAGGAACTTCTCTAAGTGGGAAACACAAGAGAAGAAAAGGACCTACAAAAACAAACACATAACAATTACGAAAATGGTAATAGTAACATACATATCAATAATTACCTTAACGTAAATGGATTAAATGCTCCAACCAAAAGACACAGGCTCTCTGAATGGATACAAAAACAAGACCCATCTATATGCTGTCTACAAGAGACCCACTTCAGACCTAAGGATACATACAGACTGAAAGTGAGGGGATGGAAAAAGATATTCCATGCAAATGGAAATCAAAAGAAAGCTGGAGTAGCAATACTCTATCATATAAAATAGTCTTTAAAATAAGGAATGTTATGGGCCTCCCTGGTGGCGCAAGTGGTTGAGGGTCCGCCTGCCGATGCAGGGGATACGGGTTCGTGCCCCGGTCTGGGAGGATCCCATATGCCGCGGAGCGGCTGGGCCCATGAGCCATGGCCGCTGAGCCTGCGCGTCTGGAGCCTGCGCGTCCGGAGCCTGTGCTCCGCAACGGGGGAGGCCACAACAGTGAGAGGCCCGCATACCGCAAAAAAAAAAAAAAAAAAAAAAAAAAAAATAAGGAATGTTACAAGAGACAAGGAAGGACATTATATAATGATCAAGGGATCAATCCAAGAAGAAGATATAACAATTATAAATATATATGCACCCAACGTAGGAGCACCTCAATAATAAGGCAACTGCTAACAGCTATAAAAGAGGAAATTGACAGTAACACAATAATAGTGGGGGACTTTAACACCTGCTTACACCAATGGACAGATCATCCAGACAGAAAATTAATAAGGAAACACAAACTTTAAATGACAAAAGAGAACACATAGATTTAATTGATATTTGTAAGACATTCCAGGCAAAAACAGCAGATTACACTTTCTCCTCAAGTGCACATGGAACATTCTCCAGGACAGATCACATCTTGGGTCACAAATCAAGCCTCAATAAATTTAAGAAAATTGATATGATATCAAGTATCTTTTCTGACCACAAAGCTATGAGAGTAGAAATAAATTACAGGGAAAAAACCATAAAAAACACAAACAAATGGAGGCTAAACAATACATTACTAAATAACCAAGAGATCACTGAAGAAATCAAAGTGGAAATCAAAAAATACCTAGAGACAAATGACAAACAAAAACATGATGATCCAAAACCTATGGGATGCAGTAAAAACAGTTCTAAGAAGGAAGTTTATAGCAATACAATCCTACCTCAAGAAACAAGAAAAGTCTCAGATAAACAATCTAACCTTATACCTAAACAAACTAGAGAAAGAAGAACAAACAAAACCCAAAGTTAGTAGAAGGAAAGAAATCATAAAAATCAGAGCAGAAAAAAATGAAATAGAAACAAAGAAAGCAACAGCAAAGATCAATAAAACTAAAAGCTGGTTCTTTGACAAGTTAAACAAAATTGATAAGTCTTTAGCCAGACACATCAAGAAAAAGAGGGAGAGGACTCAAATCAATAAAATTAGAAATGAAAAAGGAAAAGTTACAATGGGCACTGCAGAAATACCAAGCATCATAAGAGACTACTACCAGCAACTCTATGCCAATAAAATGGACAACCTGGAAGAAATGGACAAATTCTTAGAAAGGTATAACCTTCCAAGACTGAACCAGGAAGAAATAGAAAATATGAACAGACCAATCACAAGTAATGAAATTGAAACTGTGATTTAAAATCTTCCAGCAAACAAAAGTCCAGGACCAGAAGGTTTCACAGGTGAATTCTATCGAACATTTAGAGAAGAGCTAACACCCATCCTTCTCAAACTCTTCTAAAACATTTCAGAGGAAGGAATGCTCCCAAACTCATTCTCTGAGGTCACCATTACCCTGATACCAAAACCAGACAAAGATACTACAAGAAAAGAAAATTGCAGACCAATATCACTGATGAATACAGATGCAAAAATCCTCAACAAAACACTAGCAAACAGAATGCAACAACACATTAAAAGGATCATACACCATGAACAAGTGGGATTTATCCCAGGGATGCAAGGATTCTTCAATATTTGCAAATCAATCAATGTGATACATTATATTAACAAACTGAAGTATAAAAACCATATGATCATCTCAATAGATGCAGAAAAAGCTTTCGACAAAATTCAACACCCATTTATCATAAAAACTCTCCAAAAAGTAGGCATAGAGGGAACCTATCTCAGCATAATAGAGGCCATATACTACAAACCCATGCAAACATCATTCTCAATGGTGAAAAACTGAAAGCATTTCCTCTAAGATCAGGAAAAAGACAAGGATGTCTACTCTCGCCACTATTCAACATAGCTTTGGAAGTCCTAGCCACGGCAATCAGAGAAGAAAAAGAAATAAAAGGAATACAAATTGGAAAAGAAGAAGTAAAACTGTCACTATTTACAGATGACATGATACTATACATAGAGAATCCTAAAGATGCCACCAGAAAATTACTAGAACTAATCAATGAATTTGGTAAAGTTGCAGGATACAAAATTAATGCACAGAAATCTCTTGCATTCCTATACACTAACAACAAAAGATCAGAACATGAAATTAAGGAAACAATCCCATTCACCACTGCAAAAAAAAGAATAAAATACCTAGGAATAAACCTACCTAAGGAGGTAAAAGACCTGTACTCAGAAAACTATAAGGCACTGATGAAAGAAATAATGATGAAACAAACAGATGGAGAGATATACCATGTTCTTGGATTGGAAGAATCAATATTGTGAAAATCACTATACTACCCAAAGCAATCTAAGGATTCAATGTAATCCCTATCAAATTACCAATGGCGTTTTTTACAGAACTAAAACAAAAAATCTTAAAATTTGTATGGAGACACAGAAGACCCCAAACAGCCAAAGCACTCTTGAGGGAAAAAAACGGAGCTGGAGGAATCAGACTCCCTGACTACAGACTTTATTACAGAGCTACACTAATCAAGACAATATGGTACTGGCACAAAAACAGAAATATAGATCAATGGAACAGTATAGAAAGCCCAGAGATAAACCCACGCACCTATGGTCAACTAATCTATGACAAAGGAAGCAAGAATCTACAATGGAGAAAAGACAGTCTCTTCAATAAGTGGTGCTGGGAAAACTGACAGCTCCATGTAAAAGAATGAAATTAGAACACTCCCTGACACCATACACAAAAATAAACTCAAAATGGATTAGAGACCTAAATGTAAAACCGGACATTATAAAACTCTTAGAGGAAAACATAGGAAGAACACTCTATGACATAAATCACAGCAAGATTTTTTTTGATCCACCTCCTAGAGTAATGGAAATAAAAACAAAAATAAACAAATGGGACATAATGAAACTTAAAGCTTTTGCAAAGCAAAGGGAACTACAAACAAGATGAAAAGAAAACCCTCAGAATGGGAGAAAATATTTGCAAACCAATCAATGGGCTAAGGATTAATCTCCAAAATATATAAACAGCTCATGCAGCTCAATATTAAAAAAACAAACAACCCAATCAAAACATGGGCAGAAGACCTAGATAGCCATTTCTCCAAAGAAGACATACAGATGGCCAAGAAGCACATGAAAAGTTGCTCCACATCACTAATTATTAGAGAAATGCAAATCAAAACTACAATGAGGTATCACCTCACACTGTTTAGAATGGGCATCATCAGAAAATCTACAAACAACAAATGCTGGAGAGGGTGTGGAGAAAAAGGAACCCTTTCGCACTCTTGGTGGCAATGTAAATTGATACATCCATTATCGAGAACAGTACGGAAGTTCCTTAAAAAGCTAAAAATAGAACTACCATACACCCCAGCAATCCCACTACTGGGCATATACCCTGAGAAAACCATAATTCAAAAAGATACATGCACCCCAATGTTCATTGCAGCACTATTTACAATAGCCAGGTCATGGAAGCAACCTAAATGTCCACTGACAGACGAATGGATAAAGAAGATGTGGTACATATATACAATGGAGTATTACTCAGCCATAAAAAGTAACACAATTGGGTCATTTGTAGAGATGTGGATGGATCTAGAGACTGTCATACAGAGTAAAGTAAGTCAGAAAGAGAAAAAGAAATATCACGTATTAACGCATATATGTGGAACCTAGAAAAATGGTATCGATGAACCAGTTTGTAGGGCAGAACTAGAGACACAGATGTAGAGAACAAAAGTATGGACACCCAGGGGGGACAGTGGTGGTGGGGGGTGGTGGGAGGATGAATCGGGACATTGGGATTGACATGTATTCACTGATGTGTATAAAATTGATGACTAATAAGATCCTGTGTATAAAAGTAAATAAAATAAAATTCAAAATTCAAAAAAAAAAAAAGTACACTGTGAAAGTGAATTAGGCTTTTTACATCATGTGGACACCCTCTGGCTTGTTAACTCACTTTGCTGAACACTCCTGCTCATTAATCTCCCTGAAATAGATCCTGTTCCCAATTTCTACTGTCTCCATACTGGTAGAAGCCTCATTATCTCATGCCTTGTTCAGTCACCTGACTGGGCTTTCTGTTCCCTTAGCCAGCCCATCCTCTGACACTGTTTTGTCCCCAGTTCAAAAGTCTTCAGTGACTATGAATTAAAATTTACATTCCTTTACATTTAATTTCTTTAAACTAAACTGAAAGGCCCTTTATAGCTGCTCCAGACTGTGTTCCAACTTCATCTCCTCCAAGATGGACCACTGGGATCTCCCAACAAAACTCACACTTTTTTTTATCATTACACTTCTGCTCCTGGCATTCGTCAGCCTGGAGTACTCTTCTCTTGACCTGTTAAATCCTACATATTTTTCAGAATCAAACTAAAATGCTTTTGTGCAGCCTTCCCTAAATCCCTGCAGCTGGAAGGGATTTCTTCCTCTTCTGAATTCACAGAGCACTGCATCATTCACACCTCTCTAGTTACTCACACCTACTTTCTCTACCTTGTGTTAGAATTGTTTAGGAATATGTCTTAATTTGCTTACTAGACCAGAGTATCTTGTGGACAGAGTATACGTGTCTGATTCATCTTTAAAGTCGCTGAAGCATCTAGCCCAGCCTCTGACACATGAGGCTCAAACTCAGCACTTAATCACTCCAAACTCATCTGTTTGCCCCTAAATTTGTCCCTTCTCCCAACTTTCCTATTCTTCAGCACTGCCATTCTTCTTCCATATTCGTAGCACCAACTACCCCACCATACCAACCCCCTTTCCTATTGATTTTTCTTTTGCAGTCCTGTACATCTGTCTTTTCACTGCATTTCCACTTTATTGCTACCTCCCTACTCTACTTTATGACCTGAGCTTCTATAATAGCTTCATAAGGCATTCTAGCCTTCGGCATCTCTATCTTCAAATTCCTCTGATAAAAAAGCACCATCTTAATATTCAAACAGTACTGCTCCACACAAGTACCTCCTTTTCTCAGAAACACTAGACAATTGTTTTTTTGTTTGTTTGTTTGTTTTTGCGGTACGCGGGCCTCTCACTGTTGTGGCCTCTCCCGTTGCGGAGCACAGGCTCCGGACGCGCAGGCTCAGCGGCCATGGCTCACAGGCCCAGCCGCTCCATGGCATGTGGGATCTTCCCGGACCAGGGCACGAACCCGTGTCCCCTGCATCGGCAGGCGGACTCTCAACCACTGCGCCACCAGGGAAGCCCTAGACAATTGTTGATTGCCCTCCAGACAGGTCTGAACGCCTCAATCTGGCATTTGAGAGTCCTCCCTGGTCTCACCCTAACTTTTCTTTCTAGCTTTACCTCCCACATTTTCTACATTGGATCCTTTTCTTTAACTGAACTGAAGTCTCCCTGCTTGGTCCTGCTTCTAACATGTGGACTTTGTTTCTGCCTGGATTCCACCTTTGCCTCTTCAAATCCTAACCATCTTTAATCCTGAGCCAAATTCCATGTCCTTTGTGAGGTCTTCTCACATCCTCCCAGGCAGAAGCTCTCTCTGGATACACCAGTTTGCCACATTCTAGTGATTTTTGCCTCATTCTGCCTCTCAGGGCTTACCTTACGCTTGGCTCGGGCCTTATCGTCATCATAAACCTTCTCATAGAGACTACCCTGCCAGCCAGCCCTTGGTGAACTTTTATCACCATCTGTGACTGACAAGTTAAACCTTTGAGACTATGGTTATGTCACAGTATGTCATTTCAATATTCCATTTTAAAATATTTATTGGGTCTTTGTTCATAAGCCTTATGCACTCAACATGGCACATTTCCTAGATTAGCCAACCTGTGTTTAGCAGACACTGCAGCTGCCCATCCATATCTTTGGGGCCCTAACACTTGGGTGAACACCAAGTGGGCAAGTATATGCATCTCTTTGCCTGAGGGCTTTCTCTGTAGACTGAGGGGGCTGGGGCAGGAGTGGGGAATTAATATAGCCCTGGAGCAGCCCTCAACTAACGACTGACAGAAGTTGGTGTATCAACACCCCAGATCCCTCACCCCTCAGGTGGGATAAATCTAGGAGTATGTTTCACATTATTATCCATAGATACCCTAAGGATTCAGCTCCAGACACCCACAGAGGAGGCCGGCTTGATAACACATCCTCCATGGGCTGCCTTCCCTCCCCTGTCTCATGACTCACCCTTCCCTTCTGGTGCCTCCTGCCCCTCTCAGATAAACCACTTGCCTTAGAGTCCTTATCTCTGGGTCTACTTCTGAGGGAGCCCAAACTAGGACACCAAGTGACAGAGCTAACACCTACCTCATGAGAAAGCTAATGTATTCACCATCAGAGTTTCAATTTAACATAAAGATAGTTCCCTCTCCCTGCTCCTCCCCACAGACAAGCAGAAGAAATTTTCATCTTAAACTGAGTGGTTTTTCATTTCCTGGCCTCCTCTGACACTGTGATCTAGAGCTCACATTTGGGTGTATAAACCATGCAAACAGGATTCATCAGACCCAATCCTGAGGTCTATCTTCCATTCTTCTGACTTTGATTTTTATAAAATCCCCTGGTTCAGATCTCTCACTTGCAAGAAATAGGCCACTCAAGGTCCCTTCACATCCACCCCTCATGCCTGCCATCCTAGCCTCACCCCTGTAACTCTCCCATACACCCGTGTGACCCACTTGTGGCCATCCTTGTGGGGAACATGGGTGCTTTCCCTCCCCTCTGCCCTTTTGTTCTGTTCTGTCTTCCTGGAATGTCCTTTTCTTACTGCCTTATCCTCTGGCAAACATCTCATCTGAGGCTGGTGAATTGTTCCTGAGCTGAGTTGTCATCTGCTCTAGAAAGCTTTTGTTAGTGTCTCTAGAGCAGGGATACGATTTCCTCCTCTGTGAATAGAATTCTATTACAGTACTGCCATAATTATTTATGTTTCATATATCATCTACGACACCATAGATCTTTGGAGTTTGCAATCACGGAATGGCCATTTTCCACCAGAGGAAGTATAATGCAGTGATGAAGATCCTTCATGGCTTCTGGAGCCAGATTAGTTGGGTTCAAATCCCAGCTCCAGCACTTAACAACGATGTTACAAGTTACAACGATGTGACCTTGGACAAGTAACTTAAGCTCTCTCTGCCCCAGGTTCCTCTTCTGAAAGACTTGGATAATAACAGAAGTTAACTCAAAGGGTTGTTGTGAGGACTAAAGGAACAGAAAATACAACACAAATGAACAGTATCTGGAATACAGAAAGCACTGAATATATATTAACTATTATTAGAAATGGTAATATTATTAATATTAGGGTTAGCATTACTTATCTTTATATGCCAGAGCAGAGATTTCCTACTGGGGGACATGCATTCGTGAAGCTTTCGAAAAAGAAACTTTCCTGGGACCCACCCCAAACGTACTGAATAAGAATTTCTTGAGATGCAGATTGGAGGAAACTAAGGAGACATGAGAACTAAATACAATGTAGGATCCTGGACCAGGAACAGACATTCATGGGCCAATTTGCAAAATTTAAACAGGGTTTGGAGATTGGTTAATAGTATTGTGTCAGTGTTAATTTCCTAGTTTCAGTAGTGTGCTACGGAGACTCATTTGGAAAAGCTGAGTGAAGGATATACAGAAACTCTATCTACTATCCTTGCAATCTTTTTGTAACTCTAAAATTAATTCAAAATAAAAAGTTTTAAAACTTTTCCAAGGATGGTGCATGTGTGTTATCAGAAGGCTTCATTGGTGGTTGGTTTGATGTGCACTTGCTTAATGGCTGCCTAGAGCACAACTCAGTCCCTGTTCCAACAGATGAATCCAATGATTCATTCCATGTGTCTTGGATGATCGTTTAATGTTTTACAGCCCCTTGGTGATCTCCCCAGTGAAACTCTAAGCACTCAATAAACAGGGCCATTTAATTATTTTGTTGCTCCCACAGGACCTAGCTTAGTATGCTGTAGATTCAACAGTAGATAGCATTTGTTTAATTGAATTTAATCAGCACCTCCTTCTATGAATTCCCAAAAGAATTTTTAGTAGCTTTCCTAGTAATACTAACCTCTTTTCCAAGATACGATGAGTTTCTTTAAACTCATTACTGGACCTCAGAATACAGATGAACATTTTTGGACCCATATCGCCTTCTGAATTTATGGAGCTTACCTAGAGAGAGTTCTAGAAGAAAACTGAAATGTAACATGTTCAATTTAGCAGTTTCTCTTAAGTGATATAAGTCATCGTAATCTCAAAGGAAACAGGAAATATTCCTTTAGAAAAACTACAGACTTAATATCCTAGGAGCCAAGAAGGTCCTGCAATCAATGCCAGAATCATTCAGGGAGACAAGTAAAAGCCTTAGGTGAGAACATAAAATGAAGGCATATAGGGAAAGCCTCCCTGAGAAGGTATTTGCCCCGTAAAAGAAAGCCCTGAAGTGCTGAAGGAGGAATAAAGATTTCACAAATGTCAGATGGGCAGCAATGATGTAGAATTTTATCCAAAAAGTGCAGTAATAATAAACATTATTTTTTAGTTAGCAACAGTGGATCAAGGTCAACACCAGAGCAATCTACTCACCTACCTTGCCACATTTGACCATATACCCGGCTCATCTGTGTGAGAATTGCTCTCTGTGTTTCAGATAGGAGCCCTTCCATGGGTCCTCCCTACTGACCAGAGCTCTTTACAGACTTCCAGCTAATGGTCTGCTCCTAGGAACTCTCAGGACTGGAGATACTATCTAATTTTGTTCATTGGTGTTCTAGGAATCCAACCGATATGTCCAAGGATTAATGTGGAATGAATCAGCGTTTATGACTTATGGCATGAAGGAATACACAGAAGAATTCCTTGCTTGGATTCCTTTTGAAATCAGGATCTCCAGAAGGAAAGCAAAAGGTCTCCATTTCCATACTCCTTGAACACCACTGAGTGGCTTGTACAGACTTGGATTCTGAGAGGCCAGATGAGTAACACAATCTTCAAGAAGGCTGAGCCAAATCCCATGCAGTCAAGCCCACCAGAATACAACTAGCAGAGGACCACCACCTCTGATTTCACACCTGAGGCTGTCAAGTAATCCCAAAGCCCACCAAGCTCATGCCTGGTTGCTCCAGAGTTGTCCAAGCCTAGAAGAAGACATTTAGAATTGATAGTGGAACCATAATTTTATTCACACTACTCTATAGGGGTCACAAGTCACTGCTACAGCATCCCTCATAAAGGATGCCCCCATCCCAGCTTCAACACTCTCAGCTCTGGGAGCTCTTTATCTTCCAAAGTAGCCAGTCCCTTTCCAGGACAGCTTTATCAACTACCTACAGCCACATGGTTCTGTCCTTTTGAGTTAAAATTTATTGAACGTTTACTATGTTTTAAGATCTTGATGTGAATTGGGAATACAAAGATATATGGCACACATCTGAGATCTCTAAATGTTACCATCACAAGGTCTGTCGAACTGGAGTGGTAAACCTGTATAGAAGAGATCAGTGTGACACAAAGTACCTTTTGAAAATGGATATTCTGTCGCACCCTGCCTCCTCTTCTCCAAACTAAACATACCCATGAACTTGACAGGTCTGAATTGTCAATATTTCTCATGCCTCTAGAATCAAATCCAGACTGCTTACAAAGCCCTGCTTGATTCCTGAGTCTCCAGCCTCACCTCCACCCTCTCCCTGCTGTTCAACATGCTCCAGCACTCCAGGCTTCCTTGCTGGGCCTCTTTCCCATCCCAGGGCCTCTATGTTTGCTGTTTTCTCTGGCTAGAAGGTCCTTACCCAGGTCTTCACAGGCCAGCCTCCTTCTATTCTTCAAGTTTCAGCTCAGAAGTCTTTACCTCCAAGAGGCTTTTCCAGAAAATTCTAAAGTAGTTTCCAACACCTTGCACCCCCTCCCCCATCGCTCTCACTACAGCATAACTTACCACTCTTTGAAATCATCCGTTGACAGATTTTTCCCACATGCCATTGATAGATTTAGTATTTTGTGATCTGTCTCCCCCAGCTTGAATGAAATTTCCATGAGGGCAAGGCCATGCCTATGTTACTCCCACTGGATCCCCCTACCCACTTGGAAGGTGCTAATAATATTTTTAATGAACCGGACACCCCTTGATCCAGATCATTCCCTCAAAGCAATCTCAATAAGCCAAGGGCTCTCCTCACTACATCCAGAGCACACGCTAAGACTCTGCACGTGACAGAAGGGAGTGGAAGTAGTCTCCAACATAATGAACACACCAAAGGGTTAATCATGTCAACCAGAGCTGGATGGCCGCAGACTCCTGACACATTTCCACACTCAGTACACACCCAGGGAAGCTCAGTGTCTCACTGGATTTGCTGCCTAATCACCCAGCAGAAAAGTGCCACTGTCCCCTGGCACTGCCTACTTTCACCCACCGCCTGCCAGCTTTCTGTTCAGCACACCGGTTGTCTATCAAACCCTGGCAATGGTGTCTCCATCCGGAGCTCTCTTCATCCCATTACAACCATGCCTCTAACTCATGTTTCAAAGCTCTCTCCAGCCCTGTATTTACCAGTGCACTTATTTGTGTGGTGATTATGAATGTTTTGGGGGTACTTTTCACTCAAGGAAAAAGGCAACAAAAAATAACCCATTTTATATGATGGAGCAGCCTCTCCCAGACCTGCAAAGTGCTAAAAGGGAAGTTGTGTTTCTTCCTTATGTTTTAGGAAATGCTCCCACCAAGGCCCAAGTCTTGGCAGTGGAAAGGACCAGCATTCATTTTGAGTCTAGTGAAGACTCTGAATATTGACTAGGAAGATCAACTCTTAAGAGAAATGTATCAATACAAGGTGGTTAAATCATAAATTCATGTTTTGGTGTTTAATCCAGAAACTTAATTGGGATGCCAGGAGCCTGTGAGCCCCACTATCTGGCTGTTATGTGTTCTGCCACAGCTGTGGAGGCTGCAAGACATGTCTGCAAGTCCTTCAGCTTGCTTGCCATCGGAACATGGGGTCTGGGGCCCCCTGTCTTGAGCCTGGGTGGAAATTTGTGACTGCTTTGACAAATAGAATGTGGCAGAGTGACACTGTCACCTCCCACACAAGTTCAGAAAAGGCCCCACAGCTTCTGCTGATCTTTCTTGGGGACCTTCAGTCCAATGGACACATAAGAAGGTTCAGCTGGGCTAAGGCCAACTTGTGGGGAGGACACAGTGAGAGACCAGAGAGAGAGACTGATTACTGAGGAGCCTCCATTGTTCTAGATCCCAGCTGGTTAAGTCCCAGACCAAGCACCAGAAGGAAGATGTTACCACCTGACTGTGACCATAAGGAAACCCCTGAGCAAAACCTGCAGAGCTGAGTCCAGTGAAACCCCAGATGCAGGAGCAAAACAAATGATGATTACTATGTTAAGCCACTGTTTTGTGGTAGTTTGTTAAGCAGATAACCAGAACACCAACTCTTTCTAAAGGTCTTTGATTGATATAAAACATTGTGAGGGCTATGTCCTCATACTATCTCAAATATGACTACTGTTCCTACCCTGCTAATAATTAGCATGATAATGGATACCATTTGTTGTGCTCTTTCTGTGAAGGCAGACTATGGTCTAAGCGCTTTCTATACATTATTCACTTGTGTTAAAGACAACAGGCCCAAAATGTAGTTACTTATGCTAAGCCTCATGCCACCAAACCAAGACTTAACAGTTAATTTAATTACAGTTTCCTCTCTCCCAGGAATGAAATCATAAACTAGTCAATCAGAAATTACCTGATCAGCACTAGTGAGGTCGTCTGCCTGATAGACCCCTGCTGTCCCCAGAGGAAAGTGATCTTGCCACAACCAATCCACTTTTTGCTGGTATAACTTCCTTGTCCTGCTCCCCTCTGTCTTCCTTTCGTACAGCTCGTCAGAGCTCCTTTCTATCTGCTAGACGGGATGATGCCCGATTCATGAATCATTGAGTAAAGCCAATAAGATCTTTAAAATGTACTAAGTTGAATTTTGTTTCTTTTTACAACAAAACTCTTCTGGCAGTGACAGGATATGAAGGAGACTTCTGACAGCCTCAGGGACAATAAGAATCACAAGCATTGGTACCAATGAACATTTTGAGTCCTCTGTCTTGCCGTTTCCAAGGGCTGTGGGTAAGTTCGTCCCGGTTCTGAGCTCCTCTCTCTTTGCATTGAGCTCTGGATCTAATTGTCTTCAGTCCAGGACAGGTCAGCTTGAGTCAGCAGATGGTTCCACCAAGAACCCAAGTCCCTAGCCCTTGGTTCAGTCTTCAGTTCCCCATTTGACTGGAATCCCAGTACTCAGTCCCCATTCATTAGGGTCTACTGGTTCAGTCCTTTCCCCAGTTTCCAGTACCATGTTGGGAATTGCTGGTGATACACACAAGGCCTCCTACTGGCCAGTCCATGGTAACATCTCTTTGGTTACTGCTGCTGTGCACATGTGGTAAAGGCTATTGCTAATGGAAATCTTGAAAGCCAAAGCTGCAAAATTTGTGGGCATGGATCGAGCACTTAAAAGCTGATAGTGCACTCACGAGGACTTGCCACCTAACTCTAAGACGACAGTGTTGGTTAGAGAACAGTTTAGATTGACACTAACTCACCAGCAACCTCAAGAAAATTTCTGTGCAACGAGGTACATTATAAGACACCACATAATCCCCAGCCCAGAGGCACATTCCTCTTAGGTATAAATCTGGCTCCAAGAGACCCAAGGCTTAGCTAAAGAAATGGGATCACTAAGTTCCAAAGACTTGACTGTGCCACCTTCTGATTTTATGCCTAAGAATTGTGGTCCTGAAAGATATAGATATCAAAAAATGGCAAAATCTTACTAAGACAACCTAGAATTACAATGGCCATTATGAGGAACATTTCAATCAGACAAGGTCATTAATAAATGTACTTGAAAGAAAGGGCTCCCAAATCAAACAAACAGAATAGGATACTGATTTTAGTTTGCATGCAAAAGCCTCCAAAAAGTGTCCAAAATTCCAAAATATCTTTATTAAAGATTTGTTTCAAAAGGGTAATGAAAAATTAAAGACACAAGAGGTACCAAAAACAAAAGACTATAAGACTTTTGGAACCCCTACTGTCCTTCTCTATTCTTTTTTACTTGAGTAGTCATTCTACTAATACTGTCTAAACTGTCTTTGCACTCTGAAGAGACTACATGACCATAAACAAAAGGCTGCCAAGTTAGTGCCTTACAGATACGCCATATTTATTTCAAGGGAGAACCCTGTATGGACCCCTCCCAGGGTTGATGGGACTCTGAGGGTTTTTCTGGTAAACTGCCACATTATTCCCTTAGAAAACCAAGGGAAACTAAAATTAAAATTAATGGAAAACCTTACCAAGTACTGGTAGATACTGGCACCTTCAGCTGGGATCCTGGGGAAACTGGCAAAAGTTGGCTAAGAGTGTGAATTCTTACCAGAATCAGCTGTCCTGAATCTCTGTCTGTAAGTGCCCACTTGAAGGAGGAAAATAAAATTTCATGTTGTCCCTTCCTTTTCAAATCCAGACCCATTGGTTATTGATCCTTTCTCTCCCAGGGGGAGCCATTACCTTTTAGCTTGTCTTGTTGTGTGTCCTGAGAACTTGACTTGGTAACTGTCAGGTAGGGGACCCTAAAATATGGAGAGACATAAATGTGGGTTACACCCCATTTACAGCTAGATGTGGCTGGACAGAAAAGTGAGTTGAACTTCATATATATATGTAACTGAATCACTTTGCTGTACAGCAGAAATTAACACAACATTGTATATCAACTATACTTCAAAAAAAAGAATATACAATGGAGAAAACAGCCTTTTCAATAAATGGTGATGAGAAAATTGGACAACTGTACACAAAAGAATCAAAAAAGACTACTTTCTCATGCCATATACAAAAAATAAACTCAAAATGGATTAAAGACTTAAATGTTAGACCTGAAACCACAAAACTTCTAGAAGAAAGCATAGACAGTACACTCTTTGACATCCGTCTTAGCAATATTTTTTTGGATCTCTCTCCTCAGTCCAGGGCAACAAAGGTAAAAATAAATAAATGGGATTACATCAAACTAAAAAGCTTTTGCTCAGCAAAGGAAACTATCAACAAAACAAAAAGGCCACTTACTGAATGGGAGAAGATATTTGCAAACAATATATCTGCTATCATAAAGGCAAATAACAAGTGTAGAGAAAAAGATACCCTCATGCACTATTGGTGGGAATGTTAATTGGTGTAGCCACTATGGAAAACAATATAGAGATTCCTCAAAAAAACTGAAAATAGAACTACCATACAATCCAACAATTTCTCTCCTTGGTATTTATCAAAGAAAATGAAAACACTAATTTGAAAAGATATATGCACCCCTATGTTCATTGCAGCATTATTTACAATAGCCAGGATGTGGAAACAACCTAAGTGCCCGTCAATAGATGAATGGATAAAGAAGATTTGTGAAATGGATAAATTTATATGTATATGTATATATACATGTGTGTGTGTGTGTGTGTGTGTGTGTGTAATGGAATATTACTCAGCCATATAAAAGAATGAAATCTTGCCATTTGTGACAACATGGATAGACCTAGAGGGTATTAAGCTAAATAAAACAAGTCAGACAGAGAAAGACAAATACTGTATGAATTCACTTATATGTGGAATCTAAAAAAAAGAAGAAAAAAGATAATGTAGCTGGATGGGTGGATCAGCCCCCTGATATCATTTAAGTTACAACCCAATTCCTTACGGAATTAAAAGCAACTGTCCTTATCTTACAAATCTTTGGAAAACAAGGAATGCAGCTTTAGAAACAGTTCAAAGCCAGCCTATCCTTTTTAACCAGTCCCAAAACCTTGCCTATTCATCTCAAAAGGCTTGTAAGTATAGCTAAAATTCTGGCCTTAGGAAACAAAAGTCTTTCTTGGAGAAACTCTCATTCCTTCTCTGTGCCTTTGATATGTAAATGTTCTACCTGGTCTTCTCTTGAAACTGAGGGCCATCTCTTTGAAATGCAAACTTCAGAGAGCTGGTTTTTTCAGAAGGAGAAAAAGGATGAGGGAGACTCTAGAATTTAGGCAAATGAAAAATCATGTTTCTTCACAAATATTAATAAAATGCTTTAGCCATCTGAGCCAGTAATCTTAACTCATTCTATCTGCCAGAAACACAATTTAGATCTAACTTCTTTTATAACTAGTGAGTTTTATATTATTGCACCTGATTCATGGCTAAAATTTTAGAACAGAAATTCTAAGGTCTCTGTTTGCATCTGTATGTTTAAGTGTGTCTGTATACATGTGTCGTAGACATTTTTCTATTTCCAGATAGTATTGCCAAAATTAGTTTATAATAGAGCTCTATTTAATTGACTCGAAGAAAATTAAACACTTACATGAGTTAAGTATTCCTAAAACTCTCAGAAATATAATAGAAACTAACCCAGATGATTTTCAAGTTCATATGATCTGGGAA
This sequence comes from Mesoplodon densirostris, assembly GCF_025265405.1. Lineage (NCBI taxonomy): Eukaryota > Metazoa > Chordata > Mammalia > Artiodactyla > Ziphiidae > Mesoplodon > Mesoplodon densirostris. Next base: position 171,134,717 of record NC_082662.1, read on the forward strand.
AATCTGGTAATTAAAACCAGTTTCAGTTGATTGGTTTAATTAAAATAAGCATGTCCTTAGTGTTATCAGCATTAAATATAATATTTCTATTCTCAAATAAGATCATGTTATCTCTGTTACAGAATTTGTCAGCAAGAAAAATAACTTAAGATGATGAAATATCTCATGAAATTTTCATGAGTAATCTAAAAATAATTGTTAAGAACAAGTGAATTAAATAGATGTGAGATAAAAATTTCTAGGTGAACTTTCAGCAATACTTATGTTTTAGGTATGTTTACCTAAACCATTTACACAAATATTTTTGGTATCCTATCCTGAAACCTTAGAGTTTTGCTAAGTTAAATTAAATGATGATAGTCATTGACTATCTAGATCACTTCCAAGTAAAATAAAATACTGGAGTATTAAATACTGAACATAGTTTATCTACTTTTGGATACAGAGAAATTTAAGATATGTGAGATTATTAATAAACATGTTTTGTGTCACATGGAAACTTTACTATGGGGAAGAACATACTTCTAGAAATTAATCAGTATATATAATTAAAACTCCTTAGAGGGACTTCCCTGGTGGTCCAGTGGTAAAGAATCTTCCTTCCAATGCAGAGGACGTGGGTTGAATCCCTGGTCAGGGAACTAGGTTTCCACATGTCGCGGAGCAGCTGGGCCTGTGCGCCACAACTACTGAGCTCACGTGCCTCAACCAGAGAGCCCGCGTGCCACAAACTTCAGAGCCCACGCACTCTGCAGCCTGCGCACCACAACTAGAGAAGAGAAAACCCACACGCCACAACTAGAGAGAAGGCTGCGTGGTGCAATGACGAGCTCGCGTGCCACAATGAAAGATCCCGCATGCCTCAACGAAGATTCCACATGCTGCAACTAAGACCCAATGCAGCCAAAAAAAAAAAAAAAAAATCTATTCAAAACTCTTTAGAAATAATAAGAGTGAAAAGAAACAACTGTGTATGAAAAGCTGATAAGGAAAGTAGAATGATTGATTATTCCAGAATGAACTGGAGGCATCACACCTCCTGATTTCAAAATATATTACAAAGCTACAGTAATCAAAATAGTATGGTACTGGCATAAAGACAGACACATAAACCAACAGAGAGACCAGAAATAAGGGTGCCAAGAATACACAGTGAAGAAAGGACCATCCCTTAAATAAATGGTGCTGGGAAAACTAGATATCCACAAAAAAAAGAATGAAATTGGACCCTTATCTTTCACCTGATACAAAAATTACCTCAAAATGGTTTAAAAACTTAAATGTAACACCTGAAACTATAAATCTCCCAGAAGAAAAGATAGGGGGAAAGCTTCATGACAATGGCCTTGGCAAAGATTTCATGGATATGACACCAAAAGCACAGGCAATAAAAGCAAAAATAGACAAGTGGGGTTACACCAGACTAAAAAGTTGTTGCACAGCAAAGTAAACAATCAACAGAGTAAAAAGGCAACCTACGTATTGGGAGAAAATATTTGCAAATAATAGATCTGATAAGAGGTTAATCGATAGAATATCTAAAGAACTCATACAACTCATTAGCAAAAAATACAAATAACACGATTTTTTTTTTTTTTTTTTTTTCTTTTTGCGGTATGCGGGCCTCTCACTGTTGTGGCCTCTCCCGTTGCGGAGCACAGGCTCCGGATGCGCAGGCCCAGCGGCCATGGCTCACGGGCCCAGCCGCCCCGTGGCATATGGGATCCTCCCAGACCGGGGCACGAACCCGTATCCCCTGCATCGGCAGGCGGACTCTTAACCACTGCGCCACCAGGGAGGCCCAAATAACACGATTTTTAAAATGGGCTAAGGACTTGAGTAGACATTTCTCCAACTAAGACATACAAATGGCCAATAGGCATATGAAGAATGTTCAACATCACTAATCATCAGGGAAATACAAATCAAAACCACAATGGGATATCACCCTGCACATGACAGGGTGGCTATTATCCAAAAACAAAAGACAACAAGTGTCGGTGAGGAATGTGGAGAAATTGCACTCTTGTACATTGTTGGTGGGAATGTAAAATGGCGCAGCTGCTATGAAAAACAATGTGGAGGTTCCTCAAAAAATTAAAAATAGAACTGCCATATGAACTACACAGAAGTGAGCAATCCCACTTCCGGCTATTTATCCAAAAGAATTGAAATCAGAAGCTTGGACAGATATTATTAGCACCCTTATGTTTATCACAGCACATTATTCGTAATAGTCAAGATGTGGAAACAACCTAAATACCCATCAACAGATGAATGGATAAAGAAAATGTCATATACACATATAATGGAATAGTATTCAGCCTTTAAAAAGAAGGATATTCTGCAATATGTGACAATGTGGATGAAACTTCAGGACATTAGGCTAAGTGAAATAAGCCAGTCATAGAAAGATAAATACTGAATGATTTCACTTATGTGAGGTATCTAATATAGTCACATTCACAGAATCAAAGAGTGGAATTATGGTTGCCAGGGGCTGGGGTCGGGGGGGAACGGAGAACTATAAATCAATGAGCATAAAATTTCAGGCAAGCAAGATGAGTAAGTTCTAGAGATCTGCTGTACATTATACACATAGCCAACAACACCAGAGGTACACTTAAAACTTTGTTGAGAAGCTATATCTCATTTTAATTTTAAAGTAAAGATTTAATTTTAAATAAAGACCATACAAGTGAAAGCATTTTGTAAATATAAGGCAAGTTTCCACATTTAGATAATAGCAGTAGCATTAGTAAAAATAGTAGTAGTGATAGTAGAAAAAATAGAAGCACAACTAGCCAAGCTTCCTCCAAGTTTAAAGTTCTAGGAACATCAGAAACTTGGTAAAAAACAATTTTAATACAGTATGGTCTTAACTACAAGAGACAAAACAAATCCAAAATAACTAAACTATGTATAATAAAATATATTAGAAGGAAATACATCTAAATGTTAGCAACGGTTGGGATGGTAGCTTTTCTTCCAATTTGTATATTCCTGGATTTAACTTTTGTATAATGAACATATAAATATATCTTATAATGACAAAATAAACATTTATTAAATATAGCAAAAAAGACAGCACTCTTTTTTAAAATAAAGAGAATAAATGATTCCTGATTGAAAAGAGAGTCGAAAATTCTTTGGAAGAGCCAAGGGCTCCAGGAATGGAAGATCCATGAAGTTTTCATTTGTCAATTTTCATTCGTATTGCCCAGAAAGAAGGCAACATGAATACCCGAATCACTAGAGAGTTATTCATATTGCCATAAATAAAACTGTATTCATTAAATTTTACCATAACATAATTAAAATTTTCTTAGCTCTGTGACTTGGGAAGGGCTTTTAAGCCTTCTGAGACTCCATTTCCTCAGCTGGAAAACGGCAGGAATTCAGTTAAGATTAAATGAGACAATGTATGTAAGAGCCCCCACTTGTTCCACTTCCTCTCCAGCAAGGATCTTCTCACGTCTTTTTATTGTAACTCCTTGTTTTATTTGAGAGCCTTTTATTTTTATTTTTATTTTTTTTATTTATGGCTGTGTTGGGTCTTCGTTTCTGTGCGAGGGCTTTCTCTAGTTGTGGCCACTCCTCATAGCGGTGCGCGGGCCTGAGAGCCTTTTATTTGCAAATAACTGGAACCAGCTTAACCAAGGCAAAAAAAAAAAAAAAAAAAAAAAAAGAAGCAAATGTCCTGGAAAGACACAGGAGCATCTCACACATGGCAAAGCAGAGGCAGAGCCAGGCTTCAAGGCATCACGTGACACCTGAAGCAAGAACCAGCAAGCTGTCATGACTCAGCACAGCTCTCACGGTCTGTCTCTGGGGCCACATGTCTTCATTCCTTCATACTCCTTGACATTGGTTCCACCCTTCTCCCCCTGCAGCTAGACAGTGTTTGCTTTCCCTCCTTAGGTCAGCCCCTCAGTTCCTGAGTTTACTCTCCTCAGTGCCAGCCTCTCTCAGAGACTGACTGGAAGTTGCTCACTCTCAAATCTTAATTCACAGGAGGAAGTGGCTGCTGATTGGCCAACGTGGGTCAAGTGTCTACTCTGGGTGAAATCAACTCTTTCGTTCATCTGCCTTTTGGAGAATTGGAGCCTCTCCTGAGAAAAGTGTACATACATGCAATTTGTACACATAATTTCAAGGGATTCACAGATGCTCTGAGGCAAAACCACGAGGCATGAACCCCAGGTGAAGAATCCCTGGTCAGCAGAGTTTTATTAACAAAACTCACTTTCTCTTTACCTCTTTCGTATGTGAACGAAGTGAGTCATTAATATAATTTGCGTAAGGTAAACGCCCATATTCCAGAGGCACTTCTTATAACCTGGTCATAACAAATGCTGCCTGGATACAAACACAGCAATAGCAATTATATTTTACTTCTAATTTCTAATTGACTATGACAACCACATGTCTTTACAAACCATTCCCATACACGCCCTTTAGCGCAGCAGCCACCTGGAGCACCAGCAAGTAACATTTCCATGTGACTGTTTGGCCGTATCACTTGCTGCGGCCCCAACACTTACACACACCCACGCTGTCCCCTGAAGGTGTGTGTGAATTCTAATCTCCTTTCCGTTCCTTTTTTCCACCTGGGTACTGTGAGATACCGAACCTTGTCTCATACGAACAACGTCCCAGCCAAGCTTCCTCATCGGTTTCATGTGCCCTTCCCACCGTACTACCCCAAGTTGTGTGCTTCTGTCAGGATTTGATTTGATCAGGATTTGCAAAAACAAACAAAAAAATACCAGAAATATAACTACAACTGATTTGAGAGAGAGAGAAATTATTAGCTTTTTTTTTTTTTTTGTGGTATGCGGGCTTCTCACTTTCGCGGCCTCTCTCCCATTGCAGAGCACAGGCTCCGGACGCACAGGCCCAGCGGCCATGGCTCACGGGCCCAGCTGCTCCGCAGCATGTGGGATCCTCCCGGACCGGGGCACGAACCCGTGTCCCCTGCGTCGGCAGGCGGACTCTCAACCACTGCGCCACCAGGGAAGCCCAAATTATTAGCTTATTACGTAAGTATTAGGTCATGTAACTGAAAAATCCAAAGTAAGTAGAACTGACACTATGTACAACTGTATCCCGGGACTAAAGAAGGTCATCCAGACCAAGCCCATATAGCTCTTTTCTCATCTCTTAGTTCTGCTTTCTTCTTTGTTGGCTTCACCTCAGACAGGACCTATCCACCGTGAACCCCTGCCAGCTCCTGATTTATATTCTCCTTTTAGCTAGCATTCCAGGAGAGGGACAGCCTCTCCCTTCCAATAGTTTCAACAGAGCCCCAAAACGGAGTCTCCTTGGGGAAACCTGAATCATGTGCACATTCCTGAGCCAACAATCACTGTGGCTAGGGAGACGGCAGACACCAATTGACCAGGCCAAGTTTGCATGGTTATCCCTGGAACCAACTACCATTGGGTTGACCTCACCAAAACCTTATGGAGTGAAGCGGTTCTTTAAGGGAAAATCAGAGCTATTATCAGAGAAGAAAGGATAAATAGTAGGTAGGGAAAAAGCACAAGGACCCATTACCTTATTAAATTGCCATATTCTTTTTCTTCCATTCTCTTCTTGGAATCTTAGTTTTATAGCATCTTTTTACACCTCAGAACAAAGAGAGCTACATTAAAGTTCAGCACCCACTTTGAGGATCTTTCTACTCCAATACGGTCCTTCTCTAATATCAAGTATGACTCAAGATGGTGGACCCCCTAACTCCTGGGAACCCAGAGAGATGAATGATGGAATGGGAGCATAACCTCATACTCTCCACAGCTCACACCCTAAGCAAGAACCTAGATTTCTTTTTCAGTCTTAAGTCATTACTGCTAGATTTATAACCTCAAGAGTAATTCTATATATGTGCCCAGGATTCACAATTTATGACTCAGGAAACAAGACCATCTGCTTATAACTAAAGATAATTAGAAGGAATATAGGGATGACACAGAATTTTTTCTAGAATCTCAAAAAAAGGGGTTCTGATCAAGCATACAATGTTCCCCAGTGTTTTTCTCATTATGCAATAACCAATGTAACTTGGGCTATATCATCTCTTCTCTAAAGCCTAAGAAGTGATTGAATTTGCTTTCTAAGCCCTATTTAATACTAATACTTGGGACTTCCCTGGTGGCACAGTGGTTAAGAATCTGCCTGCCAATGCAGGGGACATGGGTTCGATCCCTGGTCCGGGAAGATCCCACACGCCGCGGAGCAACTAAGCTCGTGCAACACAACTACTGAGTCTGCGCTCTAGAGCCTGTGAGCCGCAACTATGGAAGCCCAGGCGCCTAGAGCCGGTGTTCCACAACAAGAGAAGCCACCGCAATGAGAAGCATGCACACTGCAACGAAGAGTAGCCCCCGCTCGTCGCAACTAGAGAAAGCCCTCGCGCAGCAATGAAGACCCAATGCAGCCGAAAATAAATAAATAAATAAATGTTTAAAAAAAAAAAAAAAAAAAGTAACAATTGCCCTGCCTACTTCACAGTAGGCTCCAAGTAGCAAATGAGATAATGTGTGTGGATATACTTTGAAGATTCTAGAGTACAATTCAAAAGCAAGTTTTTCTTCTTAATATTATTAAATAGCAATTAAACAGTTATTTATTAAATCATTCAACATTTATTTTCTAAATATTTACTGTTTTCAAGCATCATGGCATTTTCTAGGGCTATGAAAATGAATAAGACATATATTGGGATTGACATATATACACTAATATGTATAAAATGGATAACTAATAAGAACCTGTTGTATAAAAAAATAAATAAAATAAAATTCAAAAATTAAAAAAAAAAAGAGAAAAGAAAATGAATAAGACAGTCTCAGAGGTAGCACACTGTCTAGCAGGGAGCAAACATGTGAAGAAGTAATTCCAGTACAGTGGGATGTGAGGTGGGTACAGATGTAGGTGCACAGGAACAAGCGTACCCAAGTCACCTTGGGGGGATAACCCCGAAAGAGAGGGCATTTGAAAGAAGCATCCAAGTGTGAGTGCCATCCTGCCAGCTGAAGTAGGGGAAGGAGAATGTTTCTGCCCCAAGACACAGTCTGAGTAAAGACAGAAGGTGGCCAAGCTCATGCCAGGTAGAGATTTGTCCAAGACCTCCTGGCGGTTTTCTGGCTTATCTATACCTAGGTACACCCATCATTCTCAGCTTCCTGGTCTTTATTGGGTTTGCCACTATTTTAAATAATACCATGGCTAAATATTCTTTGTCACTGATGGGGTTCAGGACATGCTACCCCAAAATATGGTACCCTCGCCTATTGAATATCTTAAGCTGAAGGAGTCAGGGAAAACGGCAGAAGCAGGAAGGTTGCTCTGACCTCCCCCCACCCTCCTGCCCTTCTTTCATAAAAGCAGGAGATAAATCTCCCATGTGAAAGGTACCCTGCCTGTACAAGGAGGAAGGAAGATACCCTTATCACCAGAGACAGGTTGATTCAGGGCCGAAAAGGCTGTATAAACAAGCCTTGTTACTTCATCATTTACTACCCTTAGCCCAAATCCCTCTGCCTTGTCAAGTCTTTAAAAATTTATTGTTTCTTTATTTAAAAGGTATAAAAGCTTCCTTATTTGAGTCTCATATCCTTGTAGGCCTCCCATATATATGAAATTAAATTTGTCTTTCTCCTGCTAATCTGCCTTACGTCAATTCAATTATTAGACCAGCCACAGAACCTAGAAGGGAAAAAGGGAAATTTTTTCCTTTCAGCATAATCTAATATTTGCTGTCATCCACCTTTCACTCTTTAAATCCTTCATTCTGTTTTGTAAATTTGTCCTTCCTCTGTCCTCAGAAAGTATCTAAAACCATTTTGTCTAACCTGCTTTAAGGGAAAGACCCAACTTTTCAAACTGGCTACAGAACTAAAAGGTACTTTCCCCAACAATTACTTAAACCTTTAAGTTTGGGACTATTATTAACAGCCAGTGGCAGTTAAAACTGTCCTGATTGTGTTTTTTTAGTAAAAGAAATTAATTTCATGCAGATACTTCCTCCAAGTAGGGCAGAGCGATATCCCACACAAGCAAATATATTAAATAGTTACTTTCCCCTGAATAGGTGGAAATTGACAGTGTTTATCATAACTGCTCATTGAACATGGTTTCTAATTGCACAATCTCAGCCATGAGCAAGTCTCCAGTTTTCATTCCAACTATGTTGTTCCAGAGGAATTTCTCTGTGTTTCTCTTACCTAGATGTGAATTCTCTGCCTCAGTCTCTCTACCCACTGGAGAAAATTGCCTCACCCAGCTCTTGCTCTCGCTATGAGAATCTAGAATAAATGAACGTTTAGTCAGACCAGGTGACATCAGGGTCACGTCTCTGGTATGTCGAAAGAGGAAAGTGCTTAAGATTTCATTCTGCATGATGTTTATTCTATCAGATGAGGAAAAGTGGATGAAAGAGAAAAATGAGAGTGTGGATCAGAAAACAGAAGCATTCTCTGTCAGGCTACAGTTTGGAAATAAAAAATGAATCTATCCCTTTTATAACCATCCACATCCAGTTAGGAGAGAGGCAAACCATTAAATCGCTAGGCACTTTATTTAATTAAGCACTAGTGAAGAAGAAAAAAAAACCAAATAAATAGAGCAAGTGTCCTATTACCTTCATTACTCATCACTCTCACTTGCAGTTTCATAAATTTCAGCACCCAGTACCTGCTGCTTCTAATGACATTTTAATGGCTGTTCACTCAGACAGTTTTGTCTGGAACAGTGGGAGAGAGTCAAGATTTCAGTAATGAGGTGAGAGTCCACCCAGGCTCAGGAGGAAGTAAGAGGCTGGATAACCCTCAGCAGTGCCCAACCCAGCAGGACATTCAGGCATCCTGCCTGCCACCCACAGGCTGCTCACCAATTAACTCATTAGTGCTGTTGGCCCTGACATTTCCTATGGAGAAGGAAGACATCCTGACTTCTGGGGAGACCAGAAGGCCAGCTGAGGGGGGCTGGAGATGGGAGTAGGAAGGCGGGATCCAAAGTGTTGTCTTAGGTACCACAGCATGTGCTAAGCAAGGTGAAGGTCCCTCTGGCAACCCTCCAAGAGGCCAGAGTCTTCATCCTATACAGTGGTTTTCATGGATTCATCCACTCTTTCTTCAACAAGTAGTTACTGAGGGCCTATCAGAAGTTGTACCATATCAGATGAGGGAGTAACCCGAGAAATAGGAGACACTGCCTCCAGGGAATAGGTGAACTAGTACAAGAGGCAAAGGGAGTACCACGAATAAGGGGGGATCCCAGGACGAAGCTGTGCAGCTGGCCAAGAGATCAATCAATTCAAGTCAGAGGTAAGAACGGGGAGGACTTTTTCTGAGAAGACGAAGTTGAGAGGACACCTAATGTGTTTCGAATATATTGAGGGATTTACACAACTGGGAGAGAATTTTAAGACAAGTCAATGATAAGTACCTTAAAAACCCAGCAAAGACCATTACTATAACCCCCCCAAACAGATTCTAAAAGTTATGCCACAAAAGAAATGTATATGGCTCAGCTGTGATTAGTATTTACATGGTCATAATAATGTAAACCCTGACTATTGATTGGATCAAAATGACCATATAACTACACTGGAGACTGTGGAGAAGGGCAGTTGGCTTGGGGAGGGGGGTGAAAGCTTAAATTCTCATCTTGCATAGAAGGAAGTCAATAGAGAATGTTTAAAATGGAGAAATCAAGATGTAGCGATACAAGCATGGTGGTTAGAGAAACGGAGCTACACCGCCCTCGCCAGAAAAAATCAGCTGGAGGAGCTGAAAATGCTTGTTTCTGGACTGTGGGAAATGAAGAGAGGGAATAGTGGAAGAACCATGTATTTGTAGCAAGCCACGTTGAACTGTCTGACTCCCTGAACTTGGTGGGCATATAACGTGGATGTAAATAAAATGTTAAACAAACAAGATAAAAGCAGCTTTATGAGTCTCCATGTTGTATATATCAAGTCAGGTTGCTAAATGAAATATGGAAATCCCAATTGAATTTGAATTTCAAATAAACATCAAAAACTTTTAAATCTAATTTACTTTTGGCAATAAAAGTTGTATATATTTAAGGTATACAATGTGATTTTTGATATATGTATACTTTGTGAAATGATTACCACAGTCAAAATAATTAAAATGTCCAGAACCTCACGCGGTTACTGTGTGTGTGTGTGTGTGTGTGTGTGTGTGTGTGTGTGGTCAGAACACTTAAAATCTACTTGCTTAGCAAATTTCAGTTATACAATATAGTATTATTAACTACAGCCACCAAACCACATATTAAATCTCCAAAACTTGTTCATCCTGCATAAAAGAAACTTTGTACCCTTCGACCAACATCTCCCCATTTTCCCTACTCCCCAGCCCCTGCCAACCACCATTTTACTCTGGTTTTTTTTTTTTTTTTTTTTTTTTTGCGGTACGCGGGCCTGTCACTGTTGTGGCCTCTCCCCTTGCGGAGCACAGGCTCCGGACGCGCAGGCTCAGCAGCCATGGCTCACGGGCCCAGCCGCTCTGCGGCATGTGGGATCTTCCCGGACCGGGGCACGAACCCGCGTCCCTTGCATCGGCAGGTGGACTCTCAACCACTGTGCCACCAGGGAAGCCCTACTCTCTGCTTTTATGAGTTCAACTTTTTTAGATTCCACAAATAAGTGAGATCATGTAGTACCCAATAATTTTTTACTAGAAGTTATGTTGCAAATATTTCATGGGACATACACTAAAAAATTACTCACTGCTTATTTAAAATTCAAATTTAACTGGTGCTCTATATTTTTATTTGCTCCATCTGGCAACCCTAATCATGAGAATATCCTAATACTAGATATCTTGTTCATTATATCAGAGGCCACTTTATAAAGAACCACAGAAGAGATTTCTTTAAGGTCTCAGTTCCAGAAAGAACTCCTGAGCAAAATGAATTTATTGTTTTTACTTCTGGACACCAGGAACCATGTAGAAAAATTGATCTGGACTAGAGATTTGTTATCAAAAAGTTGTCATTCTGATGAAGTCTACTCATTGGTCTAAAGCTGACAGACCCACCCACAAATTTGGTAGTATTGCCTGACTCTTAGCAATAAGGAAAATGTCTACATAAACAAAAGAGAAAAACTTTATTATAAAAAAGAACAAAAACTAAATAAACAAACAAACAAAAAAGCAAGCTCTCTGATTTTCTAAGTCAATTCCTTTTTGATGGCTTCAAAGAAGTTCCAGGGCTGTCTGGACCAGAGCCTTCTTCAGCACCAGCTGGCTGGACAGTTGGGTCTGTGCTCACATGGTGGTCCCAGGGGCCAGCCTTTGGGCTTCATAAGCCAATATCTTTCAGACAGCACAAAAATGTATCTGGGAATAAAATCTTTCCCTTCCCTTTTCACCATGTGAGCATTAGGCATGAAACCCCAGCTGGCCACTCATTAGATGCCAGGTTTTGCTGGTTTCTCTCTGTAGAAAGAGAGTATCTGTCATTGGGGAGGTGACATCCTCAGCTGCTAGAGAAGAAGAATAAATTATCTCTTTCCTGACATCCCCTGCCAGCTTGTTAGCATCACTGACAACTGCTCAAAAGCAGTAGAGCAAGAGAGGTGGGAATGACGTAGGGAGAAAAAAAAGTTGCCACTTTCAAGCTTACACTGGGCAGATTCTTATTTAGAGTAATTAGCATCAGTTTTATTCAAATATTCTCCTCACCCCCTGGTTTCCTATATGACAACACAAAATGTAGCCTGCCACCCCTACCCCAGTCGTAGCCATGTACTGCTGCTCTGGCTACATCTCAGTGTGAAAGCATCAGGAAGGGCTGATTATTTCTGAGCAGCACCTTTCAAAGGCTAAAGGGCATAGTGTAGGGGTTAAAGGGCACTCCCTGGGGTCAGAAGGGCCTGGGGCTTAAAACCTGACCGTATCATTTATTAGCTGAGTTCACTTTGGGGAAGTAGCCTCTTGATGCCTTTGTTTTCTCATCTGCAAAATAGGTATAATGAGCCCATCTTCTCCCCAAGTTTATTGTGAGGCCTGAATATTAAAAAACTGAATGGTGCCTGGCATAGAGTAAAGGCTCATCGAATGTTCTTATTAACCTGCATACCTAACCCTTTGAGCTCTGCAGCCCTCCCCCAGACAACCATTCCATCATTACTGCCTTCTCAGCCCCACCGAGAGCAGCTAAATGATCAGTCCTTGCACTGTGGGCCACAGAAGACAAGGTGGGACAACATCTGCTACAGCAGCAGTGCTAGTTCCAGGTCTCAGGCCAGCTGGTATGGCAAGAAGTTTCAGCAGTGGAATCACCAAAGGGCAGTGCCCCAGGGCAGCACCCGCCTTCTGGAACACACCTGGCAGTGCACAGGTGGGCCCTTCCTTTCTGAGTCAGTGACTTGCTCCCATGATATAGGTGAAGCTTAGTAGCCTTCACAGCCTCCCAGAGCTCATGGCAAGTGTTTTTTTGGGGGGCACCTGATTGGAGGCACTGTTGGGGTGGGCAGGGTATCAGGGAAGAGCATTTTGTCCTTAAGCCTCCCCTCTCTGGGTGAGGGGACAGGACCAGGAAGGAAAGGCTTATTCTCAGATCCTCTTGGTTACCTAGCCCAGAGTTTCCACAGCTGTTTCTTTGTGGCTAGAACATTACATTTTGTGGCAAAAACCATTTGCCCACTCTCCTATCCATTCACCCCTTCTGCCTTTGTGAATAAATCCCTAATCTTCAGCCGTGCACATGTGTGACTGAAGACCAGTTTCCATTTTCCCTTGCAGTTAAAGATGGCCCTGTGGGCTTCCCTGGTGGCGCAGTGGTTGAGAGTCTGCCTGCCGATGCAGGGGACACGGGTTCGTGCCCCGGTCCGGGAAGATAACACATGCCACAGAGCGGCTGGGCCCGTGAGCCATGGCCGTTGAGCCTGCGTGTCCGGAGCCTGTGCTCCGCAACGGGAGAGGCCACAACAGTGAGAGGCCCACGTACTGCAAAAAAAAAAAAAAAAAAAAATGGCCCTGTGCCTAAGTGCTGTCCAGTCAGATGGTATGAGAAGTGCTATGGAGCAACTTACAGGAAACTTCCTTGAAAGACAGCTAATGCATGCCCTTTGCCACTTTCTCTTTCTTTCTTATTCTTGAGGACTAAAATGTGGATATGAAGGCTGGAGTTTAAGCAGACTTTTTGGGGGAAGAAGCCAAATGCATATGGAAGAACAGATGGATAGAAGGAGCCTGGGAGCCTGAGTCTTTGAGACTATAAATGGCCGCATTAGTTCTGGACTGTCTCCGTCTGGACTTCTTTCATGATGGCAAGAACTAAGCTATGTTGCTGAAGCCACTTTTACTTACATATTTATTTTTGTTGTACATGTTTGGACCTAATCCTACCAGATACATCTTCTTACTCAGAATTACAGCATCACACACCAACAGGGAAGACTATTTGAATGGTAGTAGGACCAAAAGGTTTTCATTCTAGACAATCAAAAAAACTTTTTTCTGTTTTTAAATTACTTTGTTATTGTTTCCTTGTTATTGTTTTTGTTATTTATTTTCCCTCTTTTTTCGTCTTCCTTTCTTCTTGTTTTTTTTTGGGGGGGGAGATTTTTTGCATGCTTATTCAGAACATTAAACAAAATTTCCCTTGGCTCCACATTCCTTTATTTTCTATTTTATTTCTGAAAGGCCAGTTTTTTGCCTGGAGATAAATGTTTTATGATTTTGGCTTTTAAAAAATATTTATTTATTTATTTTTAGCTATGTTGGGTCTTCATTTCTGTGCAAGGGCTTTCTCTAGTTGTGGTGAGCGGGGGCCACTCTTCATCGCGGTGCACAGGCCTCTCACTATCGCAGCCTCTCTTGTTGCAGAGCACAGGCTCCAGACGCGCAGGCTCAGTCGTTGTGGCTCACGGGCCCAGTTGCTCCGCGGCACGTGGGATCTTCCCAGACCAGGGCTCGAACCCACGTCCCCTGCATTGGCAGGCAGATTCTCAACCACTGCGCCACTAGGGAAGCCCCTATGATTTTGTTTTTATCCTCAAGTTGCCACCACATGAAAGATTTGTCATACGTTTGAATTTAAATTAAAGGCTTTTCTAAATCTTTTCTCCCTGTCCTTTACGTTGATGTACTTGCATCCTGTAGCATGCCTCTAGCAGCCTGCAAAGAAGGACACCCTGTAGAAAAGACCCTCACACCTGCTCAGGCCCAGCCATGACTGTTCAGCAATTGTGACTCAGCATCTTCCCTGCAGCTTTGTCATTGCAACCATCTTCCACCCCCCATGTCACTGAGCCCACGATGGTCTCACAGCCCAAGAAATCTACTCTCAGTCACTCTGAGGCCTGTCTAGTTTATTTTGACCATTTTCACAGCTGGCATCTGCTAAAGCCAGTCTACAACAGCTAATTAAGCGAATTCAGCACAATTATTCCAGTCATGGTTACTAGTCCATGTCATATATCTCGGATCCCCAAGAAATCATGTCAGGCTCTTAAGAAACAGAGCTGTTATCGAACTTGAGCTTTTTCATCTCCTTATGCTTGGATTTTATAGAGACTGGTGTCTCGTACACATGCCTGACTTCAGTCTCCCTGTAAGAGTCACAGTTTGAAGCTAAGGAGGGAGGAGTCTGATGACTACTTGTGTTTCCCAATTTCCCGGATGACAAGAATCACCTATCAAATCCTAAATTCTCCCAACCCACCTCGGACTCAACCAGATCAGAATCTCCAGGGGAGAGCTTGGGCAGGTAGGGAAACACTGATTTAGATCTCTGTGAGCAAAAGCAACATAGATATGGCAAGGGAGCTTTGGAGTGTGGTTTTAGAGTTAGACTTCACCACCTTTGTCTCGGGCAAGTGATTTAACTTTTTAACCCTCAATTTCATCATCTCTAAAATGGGGGTAACAAGTCCAGCCTATCCGGCTTATGGTGAAGATTAGAAATAAGATCCATGTGAAACAGCTGACGCTTAGCAAGAGCTCAGATGATGGTGGCTACCAGCATTCTTATGGTGACAATGCATTTTATGAACCTGAAGAGGTCTTAATTTGCATTCAACGATGAAGAGGACTTAAACCTTCACCCAGACTAGAGCTCTCCTAACTTCAGCGCCACTGGGAGCTGGCTTGGCAGCCAGGTAGGAGAGAGGCTTTTCCTCCTCTCACACTGAAACAACACAGCAGCCATGGGAGTGCCACGATACACTCAAGTCCAAGAGGCCAGACTTTGTGGGCACTTTAGTATGTAGGGTATTTGCCCAGAAGGCAGGTAGGCAGGTAATTTCTCTGTGGGGTATAATTTGGTGTATTGCCTTGTTCAAGCAGGAACCCTCTATTCACAGAATCCAGTTCCCATGTCAGGTCTATGGGATCTTAAACCTGGTCCACAATCCAAAGAGAAGATGTTTGTCCTAAATTATCTTAAATATTCTGTCTGGGTTTTTCTGCTGCTGGGCCACTGGCACCTCTACAGGCCTGGCCTAAAACCCTTCTTGGCCTTGGCCTCCTCCTCTCCATACATGCACTGAAGCCCAGACTCAAGAATTTGGGCTCAGAAGGTTGGGGAACTCCTAGGGAACCCAGCAGATCTGATTTCTCGTCTTTCTTTGGAATAATGTGAAGACTCCAGGTGGATCTAAACATTATTACTCCGTCAGCCTGTCTTAATCTCCTGGCTGGCATGGAGCCAAGCAAATGACAGTTGCTACTGTTTAGTAGCAAAAAAGGTGACCTTGGGGACACTTGGCTAATTATGAAGCTCTCCTTCATATGCACAAAGTACAGCAAAGAGTTGAGGGTAGGGAGAGAAGGGTGTGGGTGATAGCTATTGAGAGTTTTCAAAAATCTAGGCACCCTGAGTGTTACATCGTTTAGTTTTCACAACAGCCTCATGTAATGGGCTTTATTCTACCTATTTACCAATAAGAAAACAGATTTCTCAGTGAAGCAAATTGTTCCAGATCACACAACCAGTATGTTGAAGAGCCAGGATGCAGGTCTATAACCATTTAATCCCAAACCCATGCCCTCTACCCTCTACCAGATTGCTTCTAACAGTAGACAAGAGAAGAGGAAAATTAAGAGATTCACTGACAAAATTTTTTAAAAAGGCATTCCAGTACTTGGTTTAGATTTTACCTGGTTTCTCTTGAAATAAACCATGTCACATCACTTCAGGGTTATGGGCCAAATATGTAGGACCTTCTTTAAAACTTAAGCCAAAGGCTGCCTATTCCTATAAGGCTTTTTTTGGCCTCTAGAGCAGAAGTAGGCAAACTTTCTTTTACAGGGCCAGAGAGTAACTATTTTAGGCCTTGTGATCCACATGGTTTCTGTGGCAAATCGCCTCTGCCCGTACAGGTGAGAGCAGCCATAGAAATGATGTACACGAATGAGCCCTCTGTGTAGCAGTAAAAGCATTTACACCAAGAGCTGTGGTTTGCCAAACCCTGCTCTAGAGAAGCAAGGTTCTCTCCTACTTGTCTTCCAAGCTCTCCCCTGTCCCATCAAAATCCATGTGTGGGGGGCTTCCCTGGTGGCGCAGTGGTTGGGAGTCCGCCTGCCGATGCAGGGGACACGGGTTCGTGCCCCAGTCCGGGAAGATCCCACATGCCGTGGAGCGGCTGGGCCTGGGAGCCATGGCCGCTGAGCCTGCGCGTCCGGAGCCTGTGCTCCACAACGGGAGAGGCCACAACAGTGAGAGGCCCGCCTACCGAAAAAAAAAAATCCATGTGTGGATTGTGAATACAGTCCTATAAACCAGATGTTAGCTGATGCACTCTGCTCTCTGAGATTAAAATGAAACCACCTGCAGAGGTGAGCCTGTGTGCCACCCAATCTCTCCAGGAGGAATGAACGCACCCTATTTTGCTAAAGTGGTTTAGTGTATGGATCGTCTTGCCTTCCCGTATTTTTACCACCCCTATTCTATACCATATCATGCTAGACATAGATCCTAGGCCCTTTCCTTAATAAACACACACACACACACACACACACACACACACATTAAGTCATACAGAAATTTGTGCATAGCTGACTTTTTCCATGGGGAAATGGATATTGAATTTACAGTGAAACAATTCAAACTATTTCACATCAGATGTGTTATTCTTATTCTCAAAATTCCTCTGGCTACTTTGCCCTTAATTTCTAGCCTCCTGCTATCTTTTTGCTTACCGTCTTCCAGAAACTTCTCCTGCTTTATTAGGCAGAGCAATTCAGCCCTATCTCAACCCTTTTCTGTGTCCCACTAGGCATGGCTCTGCTAGGAGATGCACCATCTTCTCTTCCTCACCCTCTCACCAGCCTCTGCAAGAGGAAGGGGATGACTTGGAAATAGATCACCATCATCTTGAAACCACCCTCCCCCTTAAAATCAAAAGCTACTTTACTGTTTTAGTTTTAAGTGCTATTCTCCATCCTTTACACAAATTAAAAATCACTCTGTAAAGATATTTTTTACTTTGAGCAACAGAACTAAACTCTAACATAAATAGGAGAGGGGAGTTACTGGACATAAGTCAAGGAAAAGCTGAAGAAATGGTTTCAGAAAGACAGACAAGATAGCAGCATGGGCCTCAGTGGGCACAAGCCTGTGGTCTCCATTTCTCTAATGCACTGCCATTGAATGTGGCACCAGAGGGCTTTGACCACATGTGTCATTGTTCCAGATTGGATTCCAGAAAGAATGATGTGCTCTAGTTGTCTGGGCCACATGCAATTCTTGTGATCAGGAGCCTGAGTACTGAGATGAGTAGCCCCATCAGAACCACTCAGGTCTGGGGTGGAAAATCCTAAAGAAGGGATGCTGTGCCCCCCTCAAAATCAAACAAACGGATGTCCTCTCCACTGTGTTTCCAATCAAAGACTTCTCAGCCAAAAGAACAGAATTACTAGTCAGAATGCTCTAAATATGTGTTACAGGCAAATGTAAGGAGATCAAAACGTTAGCTCTTTTCCATTAGCTGCCTCTCACTTTCCTAGCACTGGCTAAGGTAGTAAGTGTTTTCTAAGGTATAGGTGTGGCTGGTACCTAAGCCCTGGCTCCCCCCAAAGGCATCTTGCTCTTTAACTAACAGACTCTCATTTATTCATGATTGCCCTACAAATGGTAGATAAAGGTGCATTATTATGCCATTTCACAGATGTGAACATTGTGACTCCATTTCTGTGACATGTCACTGACACACCTTATTTGTGTCAGAGGTGGGATACGAAATCGATCTTTACTGCTTCAAGCCCACACTCTTTGGCAGGGCTGTTGATGAGAGATCTCTCGAATGTATAGGTCACCTGAATATCTCAGACCTCATCTGTTCCAAAGTATCATGGCCCTTTGCCACCTGCTCACACAGAAACCACCCCTCTGAATCCTCCCAGTCTCCCTCCCTCCCTGGGAGAGCATCTAACGAGTGCTCAGAAAAAAGTTGCTCGCAGCTCCTCATTGAGGGTCCTGGCCCCTCTACTAAGGGTGCCCCTCAGGAGGATACAAAGACACCCCTATAGAACTCAGGGCTCTTTCCCTGATGAACCCGAAGTCCTCAGGGTACCAGCCATGCCCAGGGCTGTGGCCGAGTGGCAACCAGAAGCAGAGTGGAAGGACAGCCTCTTATCCGAGAGTGGGTTGTACTGTTCCTCGGCCCCCAAGAGATGCTGATGGTTCTCAGACATTGACAAAGTCTTTCAGTGACACTAATCTCTCAGCTTCTGGCCCAGACCTCCTCTAGCTCACTAGCTCCCAATTCAGAGCCCTTGAAAGATTTGTCTGATTGCCTAGGCCTCAGTCATGTGCCGATTCAGGCTACAAAGAGGCCAGGACAATTGTCTGGACCTCTCCCCTCACACTGTGAAAGTCTTAAATATACAACGAGGATTCAGAAGTTAGAAGGTCCAAAAGATTAAAATGGCAAACGTCCACTGGGATGCCATGTAGCCCCTCCACTATCCCTCTCACTCCCGGCTCTTTCACCAGATCCTCTTTACTCCTTTGGCAAAAACAAGCAAGCAAACAAACAAAAATTTAAAAACCCTCTTTGCATATTAAGTTATGCAGTTCAATATTTGGGAGAAGGTAGAATCCCACACACCAGAGGACTCAAAGTTCCAGCTTTAGTTAGGCCAGAAAACCCCGCCATTCTGAGGATAATGGAGATCTTGGTCATAATTCATTGAGGAGGACAGGGATGGGAGACCAAGGAAAGACAAGGGAGGGCACAGAGAAGGAGGGGCCGAGGCCTTGAGGCTTAGAGTAGACACTTTCTACAGATGAGTTCCTCAAACGTGTAAAGGAAAGACTTCATGCTCTGGAGTCAAACAGAATCAAGCTTCAAGTTTTGGTTCCACCACTCTCTGAACTTGTGCAAGTTACAATCTCTCTGAGCCTAAGTTTCTTCATTTGCAAAATAATGAAACAGAAAATTGCTGAACACTTTAAATAAGATAACGCATGTAAAGTGGCTTGGAGAGTGTCGCTGAATAAATATTCCCCTTCACCCTTCCCTCTGGGGAATTAAGATAAATAAGATTTCCATTTGTGCAGTAAGCTAGTTTGTATATTTCTTGTGTGACTTTACATATTTACAACTGGGTTATTAAAGTATCTTTTAATATAGCTGTGAAAAAGAATCTATAATTACTATTAATAAGAATTTTAAATGAAATTATTTATTTAAAAAAGAGCTTTTCTTCTAGGTGGAAATCGTAGATTAAAAGTTTTAAGAGTAGTCAATAGTTGCTAATTAAGTAAGTTGTAATATGATTTCTGGGCTTACAGGGAAGAGGGTAAATTAACTGTTGCAAGCACAGTACTATTGTGTGCCCCCCAGTCTGCTGGATGCTTTATATTTAAGCTTTATAACAACCCTATAAGAAAGTCATCTCATAGATATAGGAACCTGAGGCATTAAGTAATTTAGCCAAAGTCACAAAAGAGAAGTTCATCTGAATATGACGCGCATCGTCAAGAGTTTAGCTGAGCTACTCCATGGTGTTCCTGCCTCTGCCTCCATTTTCTTCAGCAGGGCCTTAAAGGAACACTAGAGCGCAGCCCGCAGGGTCCCAAGCAAATGTAAGTTCCTGATGTGACTTCCCAGCAGCCCTTGTGACCAACAGTCTCCCCTGCCTCCCAGCTCCTTCCCCTTTACGTGCCCCTTAGATAACTCCACCCTCACCCCAGTGGAGCTTACCAAGACCCTGCTCTTTTGGTCTGAATTGACCAATCTGGCCCTAGCCCAGGAACTCCAAAGCTCTGTACACACAGATCCTAATAAAGACAGGGGCTCCAGGTCCTGCCTTTCTCTCTACCTCTGCCTTGACCTCCCCCATGTAGTCCCTTGAAATGTGGCTGGTACCTCCTTCAACCTGCGAGGACTAAACCTCTATTTCAATTTCTCCTGTGGTCTGTTTTCAACGGAACTCAGCTCACTCTCCAGCACCACACACCCCACTTACCAAATGCTAATTTGACAAAGTACTATCACACATACTCAGGGTACTTCCACCAACCCACTTTTGCTCACTTAGACCATCGACACCAAGCAAAAACAGTAATAGGTGTGTCCAATGGCCAAGCATTCACTAAGAGCTCAGTGATAACTGATAGGTTGTCTTCTCACAGCCCCATAGATTTAGCCAACAAGGAGACAATGAGCCCAGATAGACTTAGATGCTTTACTACTCACAGCACAGCAGACAGTGTAAGTTTCCTATTTGCATGGGTTCCTTACTCCCCAAGTCCCATGGGGGCGATGCAGAGGTGGGCACACGTGAATACTATGCACAGAGTGGGCGTCTGACGCTGAGGAACCCTGAGCTGCCTCAACCTCCCCATCCGCTCAAGACAGGATCTTTGTTACCCTGCAATGTAAACAAATCTTCCCTGAGAAGGGGAGAGACAGGTCTTTATCTTTACTGTCTTGGACCCTCTCCATGGAGGGAAACATTCTCTCTCTCTTTACTATCCTGGAATGTAAATAAATCTGAGTAAATTGGCTGTTAATGCCTAGATGTGAAGACGGTGAGAGATTTGTAAAGAATTGTCTCCCATCCCCCCAAAAAGTAATGGGATGTCAACACACCACTGTTTTTTGTTTGATTTTTTCCTTCACTTATGAAACAAATAACAACTCATTGATTCACTCATTCAAAATTGATTCACATATTACTAAGTGATTCCTATATGTACAGGTAGGCATGCTGGTTGCTGAGCATAAAATCATAAGTAAGACAAATGCAGTCCTTACCTTCTTGGGGTCAACATTTTGATTTTGGCCCTAGATCTGTTTGCACAGCAATCTTTGTCAGCTGATGCCCACATGGGCTGACCCAGAAAATCCAGTTGTCTCTGAAAGTAGGCATGGGCAGTCCAACAATTCACAAATCTTTTCATAACTGCTAAATGTACCTACATATAGACTCATCACTAAGGCAAGGAACTGAATGTCAGGGCATACTGAGGTTCCAATACACATTCACTAAGTTTTATGAGCGAGTAGATGGTGTCATTGTTGATGGTGAGGAGATCCAGGTACAGGGGACCGAGAAGACAAGATCATTTTCTTCTTAAAATATAGATAATCTTAGACATAAAAATTCTTCAGGGCTTCCCTGGTGGTGCAGTGGTTGAGAGTCCGCCTGCCGATGTAGGGGGACACGGGTTCGTGCCTCGGTCCGGGAGGATCCCACATGCCACGGAGCGGCTGGGCCCGTGAGCCATGGCCACTGAGCCTGCGCGTCCGGAGCCTGTGCTCCGCAATGGGAGAGGCCACAGCAGTGAGAGGCCCGTGTACCGAAAAAAAAAAAAATCTTCAATTTCCATAATAATTACTAGTTTGTTTGTTTGTTAGATAATATTCCATTTTTTGTTGTATTGAAATTAATGTATGCTTATTGTTTTAAAAAAACCCACTAAAAACATGCAAAAAGTGTAAAGGAATGAGTAATCATGCAACATGATGCAACCCAAATAAAACTATTTCAACTTACTGGAGTAGTATTCTTCTAGTTGACTCAAATTCACATACCCACACATCTGCGGGGATTTTGTTTGTCTTTCTTTTCCTGAATTGGAGTCCTAGACTTTAGTTTACTCCTTTTTTTCACTTAACACTTACAATAATATTCTTCCAAAACAATTTGAATAGCTACACATTAGTTCATCATATAGATGAGCATTAATTTATTCAACAAGCGCCCCCACTGTTGTACCTTATCTTCTAACTTGATGATCAGCAGCTTTTTTTTTTTCTTTTTAATTTGGCTGTGTTGGGTCTTAGTTGCGGCACGTGGGATCTGTCACTGCAGTGCATGGCCTTCTCTCTAGTTGTGGTGCGCAGGTTCCAGAGCACCCGGGCTCAGTAGTTGCAGCACATGGGCTCTCTAGTTGAGGTGCATGGGCTCAGCAGTTGTGGCGCCCGGGCTTAGTTGCCCTGCGGCATGTGGGATCTTAGTTCCCCAACCCGGGATCGAAGCTGCGTCACCTGCATTAGCAGGCGGATTCTTAACAGCTGGACCACCAGGGAAGTCCCGATCAGCAGCTTTTTAAATACATTTTCCCCACATCTCTCTGTTTATTTCATTGGGATTGATGGCCAAGAGTAAGATGATTAAATTAGAGGGTGTGCCCATTATTGCTGAACTGCCCTCCGGAAACACTGTGCTATTTTACATTCTACACCAGATTGTTTTGTCAAACTCTCAGCTTTTGAGGGGAGGCGGATGATAGAAGTGTGAGGAGGAGGAAAGGGAAAAGGATGCAGGAAAAGACAGATTCTGAGGCAGACAGCAGTCAGAGGTTTGTAAATCTGGAAGCTTGTCCCTCCCCAAGTGCACTAGGTGAAGGCGCTGATCCATTTCCCCAAATATGGTTCCAAGAATAGACTCTGGTTGACCAGCGCTTCTGGATTCTTGCCCTGTGGTCCCCATCAGAGTCCTCAAGGATTCTCATAATAGATGAGGTCACTGACAAGTCAAGTCTTCAGTTTTAGAATTTCAGAGGGTTCCTCTCCCTTTTCAGAAATTTTCATGGGCAGAGAAGTGTCATAGCGTCCGTCATGTTGCCCAAGACTAACTCTTTAAATAATATTCAGATTACAAAATTAAGTTTTCAGAGCGTCTTTGTTTTTCCTTCCCTAAATGTGTAGATTTTAATTTCAAAAATATTCCGTACTCACTTTAAAAAAATTGGAAAATGAATAAAATAATACTAGAAAATAGATAATCCATAGTCTTCATAAGCACAGTCATTGTTAACATTTCAGTATTTTTTCTGCCAGGCTGTTATTCATATTTTTTCCTTTTATAAAATTGTAATCTTACTCAGCTTTTTTCCACTAAACATTGCCGTGAGCATTTTGCCATGATATTACATAACCTACATAAACATTCATTTTAATGGATGCAAGGTATTCCAGTGAGAACATGAACCATAATTTATGTCGCCATTTCCTGTGGGAAGACATTTAGGATACTTCTGACTATAAATAATCCATGTAGACACTTTTGTGTATAAAGCTAATTTCATAGTTAACTTTGCTCTGAGATATTTTAGATACAAAATAGTAATAATGGCTAATAAAAATGATTACTTATTGAGCACTATCTCCAGAAATTTTACTTGCATTACTCCTATTCTCAAAGGCTTTTTCAGGTAAATAATAATATCCCCATCTCAGACATTAATTTATTCTAAGATGTAAACTTAAACCTAGATCCTTTTGTTTCAAAATCCCTTTCCTTCCCTCCAAACATACTGGTACTTTAGTATATCAAAGAGTGTAAATATTTTTAAGGATCTTGACACACACTGTGTCCTACTACTTCTGCCATCTTTTCTCCAACATGGAAATTTTTAATTTTCATGGATCTGTTTATGTTTGTTTGCATGATTGTTGGACCTAGAATGGTTTTAGAAGTTTATACTGTGTCAGTCTTTCCCTCTATTCTAAGCTTGGCAAGTTGGTAAGTATCTTTTCTATTTTTCGTATAGTTTAAATTTCTTATATTTAATGCCTTATTCCATCAAAAGTTCAGTTTAGTATGTGGTATGAGAAGAATTTTCTCTCAATTTCCTAACCACTTAAATTAATTCCATTTATTGCAGGTATTCTCTTTCCTGTTAAAAGAGATTAGATTCTTGTATGTAACAGAATGTGTTTCTTGGAACTTCCCTGGTGACGCAGTGGTTAAGAATCTGCCTGCCAGTGCAGGGAACAAGGGTTCAACCTCTGGTCCAGGAAGATCCCACATACCGTGGAGTAACTAAGCCCATGTGCCACAACTACTGAGCCTGCGCTCTAGAGCCCGCAAGCCACAGCTACTGAGCCCGCACACCACAACTACTGAAGCCTGAATACTCTAGGGCCCACGTGCCGCAACTACTGAGCCCACCTACTGCAACTACTGAGCCCACCTACTGCAACTACTGAAGCCCGTGTGCCTAGAGCCTGTGCTCTGCAACAAGAGAAGCCACCAAAATGAGAAGCCCACGCACTGCAATGAAGTGTAGCCCCCGCTCGTCACAACTAGAGAAAAGCCCGCACGCAGCAACGAAGACCCAAGGCAGCAAAAAACAAACAAACAAACAAAAAAACTGTGTTTCTTTGCTTTCTCCTTTCATTTTGCTGTGTGCCAGACACTGTACCAGGTCTTGGGGATACAGTCGTAGAAGATAGCAGATTTACTAAACGCCAGATCTTAGTTGTGGCATGCGGGATCTTTTTTTTTTTTTTTTTTTTTTTTTTTCTTTTTGCGGTATGCGGGCCTCTCACTGTTGTGGCCTCTCCCGTTGCGGAGCACAGGCTCCGGATGCACAGGCCCAGCGGCCATGGCTCACGGGCCCAGCCGCTCCGCGGCATGTGGGATCCTCCCAGACGGGGGCACGAACCCGTATCCCCTGCATCGGCAGGCGGACTCTCAACCACTGCGCCACCAGGGAGGCCCATGCGGGATCTTTAGTTGCAGCATGAGGACTTCTTAGTTGTGGCATGCATGTGGGATCTAGTTCCCCAACCAGGGATCAAACCTGGGTCCCCTGCATTGGGAGTGTGGAGTCTTACCCACTAGGGAAGTCCCGTTCCTGGACTTTTGTATAGTTTGTTCTGATAAGTTTGGTTGAAGGATATAGCCAAATATAATTTGAAAAGTGAAATTACTCTTGGCCATAACCTTGGGGTCTAGCAGTTACCTGCAAAAGCCTCGACTTGCTGAGTTGCCCATTTAATTGGCCATTCGTTCATAAATATTTATTGAGTACCCTTATGTGTCCTGCACTGAGCTAGAGTGTCTTAAAATATAGGTTTTATTATTACTCAGGTATGGTGAGGCCAACAGATCAGGAGATGACTGCCATTGAAAAGATAGTCTGTTACTTCACAGTTCCCAAGAGGAGGGAACCAGCCACGCCACAAAGGGCCACAGAGGAAGCACCAAGGTCAGTCAGCAGGCAGAGGGAGAGGGAAGAAAACATGGACGAGAGACTTTATTGTGTTTTTTGTAGGAAGGAACAGGTAAGGCATGGTAAGTAGGCTTAGGGTTGGCTAATTTGAATCATTTCAGTGGGCTCTGGGGTGTAGGGCCTATCTCTAGTTGTCTGGTACCTGGCCCTGGGTGATTAGGGCAGAGGGGTATGACCCAGAGTTTAATTGTTCAGTAAGAGCCCGAATGGTTGTGGTATATGAGCTTAGATTGGTTGGTTGGCATTAGAAACATGCAGGTGAATCTTTTACTATCTCTAGGAATTAGTTAGCCCAGGGAGAGGCAGTCTCTCCAGGATCAGCAAGTTCTCAAAATAGAAGAACATAAGAAAATACAGAAAATAAAAAGACATGATTAATGCACAGAAGTTACAATGAGAAAGAGAGATATGGTAAGCCATGAGAAGGGTCAGAGAAAGAATTTCATGGAGATACTGGGAAACCCTTCCTGATATTTCATTAATATCTCTTAGTAGGGACAGCAACAGGCAAGGCTGTTGAGTCCTTGAGTTAACAGAATAAACATCATATGGCTAACAGTAGATACACCTTCTAACCTCTGGGGGGAGTGAAAATCTTTCAGTCCTCTGATTTTACTCTTCCCTGAAATGGGCCAAAAGTAAAGAGGGATCCAGGGATAGAGCTGGAAACTTCTTCTTTCACAGACAGGGGAATGAGAAAGATGCTGTAAATCTCATAGTTTAATTTTTTCTTTATGACTCTTCTCATCAATGCAGCAATATCTTCACAGCCACATCTGTCACATGCTGGAGGAGGAACTCTTGTTGAGACACGTCTACAGGCCTGGATGGGACAGGTACTCTCCTAACGACTGGCCCTTCTTCAGATGGTTTTGGGGACCCTCCATCTCTTGTCTCCTTTGTGACTCAGGGTGGGGTGGGTGATGGGGTGTGAATCTATTACTCAGGATGATTTCTGGAGTCTGAAGAAGTCAGTTTAGGTCCATTCTCTTTTAGGGCTGACAGAAAATTGTTCTTGCTATATCATTTGATCACAGAGACCAGAAGAGTTCAGCACAAAATTCCAGAAAACACAGTTCAGTAAACTAAAGTGTTTGTTAGTGAAGAATGGGACCCAGATGCCCAATTTTGGGGTTTAAAATAAGAAATCTAACAAAATCTTAAGTTTTATTCATTTTTACATCCATTCATGTGGAAGAAGAGTGTCAGTGATCTTTTGGTTAATCAAAGAAAATTCACAAGCATTTACATCTTTCAGAAAACAGAAATATCAAAGTAAACATTCTTCCATTACCAGGGCAACTAATTATTCAGTAACAACCATTAAGGATTGCAGGGATGTTTGTATATTTTGGAAATTAAGCCCTTGTTGGTTGTGTTGTTTGCAAATATTTTCTCCTAGTCCATAGATTGTCTTTTCATTTTGTTTATGGTTTCCTTTGCTGTGCAAAAGCCTGTAAGTTTGTTTAGGTCCTATTTGTTTATTTTTGCTTTTATTTCTACTGCCTTGGGAGACTGACCTAAGAAACATTGGTATGATTCATGTCAGAGAATGATTTGCCTATGTTCTCTTCTAGGAGTTTTATGGTGTTATGCCTTATATTTAAGTCTTGAAGCCATTTTGAGTTTATTTTTGTGTATGGTGTGGGAGTGTGTTCTAACTTCATCAATTTACGTTCAGCTGTCCAGCTTTCTCAACACCACTTGCTGAAGAGACTGTTTTTTTCTCCATTGTATATTCTTGCCTACTTTGTCAAAGATTAATTGACCATAGGTATGTGGGTTTATTTCTGGGCTCTCTATTTTGTTCCATTGATCCATATATCCGTTTTTGTGCCAATACCATGCTGTTTTGATTACTGTAGCTTTGTAGTATTGTCTGAAGTTGGGAGGGTTATGAGTCCTACTTTGTTCTTTTTCCTCATGATTGCTTTGACAATTCTGGGTCTTTTATGGTTCCATATAACTTTTAGGATTATTCATTCTAGTTCTGTGCAAAAATGTCATGGGTACTTTTATAGGGATTGCATTAAATCTGTAGATTGCTTTGGGTAGTATGGCCATTTTACCAATATTAATTCTTCCAATCCAAGAGCATGGGATATACAAACAGCTCATACAACTTAATAACAACAACAACAACAAAAAAGCCCTAATCGAAATATGGGCAGAAGACCTAAATAGACATTTCTCCAAAGAAGACATACAGATGGCCAGCAGGCACATGAAAAGATGCTCAACAATATTAATTATTAGAGAAATGCAAATCAAAACTACAATGAGGTACCACCTCACACTGGTCAGAATGGCCATCAGTAAAAAAATCTGCAAATAACAAATGCTGGAGAGGGTGTGGAGAAAAGGGAACTCTCCTATACTGTTGGTGAGAATGTAAATTGGTGCAGCCACTATGGAAAACAGTATGAAGTTTCCTCAAAAAACTAAAAATACAGTTGCCATATGATCCAGCAATCCCACTCCTGGGCATATATCTGGACAAAAGTATGATTTGAAGATACATGCACCCCAATGCTCATAACAGCACTATTTACTATAGCCAAGACATGGAAGCAACCTAAATGTCCATTGACAGATGAATGGATAAAGAAGATGTGGCATGTATGTGTGTGTGTGTGTGTGTGTGTGTGTGTGTATATATATATATATATATATATATAAAATGGAATATCTATATCTATATCTATACATACACACAATGGAATATTACTCAGCCACAAAAAAGGAATGAAATTATGCCATTTGTAGCAACATAGATGGACCTAGAAATTATCATACTAAGTGAAGTCAGACAGAGAAAGACAAATATCATATGATGATATCACTTATATGTGGAATCTAAAACATGACACAACTGAACTTATCACAAAACAGGAAACAGACTCATGGACATGGAGAACAGACTTGTGGTTGCCACGGGGGGTGGGGGGAGGGATAAATTAGGAGTTTGGGATTAACAGATACACACCACTATATATAAAAGAGATAAACAACAAGGTCCTATTGTAGAGCATAGGGAACTATATTCAATATCCTGTAATACACCACAATGGAAAAGAATATGAAAAAGAATGTGTATGTGTATATATATGTATATACATATATATGTATATACATATATATATGTGTGTATATATATATATATATATATATATATATATATATATATATATACATGTATAACTGAATCACTTTGCTGTACACCGAAAACTAACCCAACATGGTAAATCAACTATAATTCAATAAAAAATAAATTTTAAAAACAGAATGGGGAGGCTTCCCTGGTGGCACAGTGGTTGAGAGTCCACCTGCCGATGCAGGGGACACGGGTTCGTGCCCCGGTCCGGGAAGATCCCACATGCCGTGGAGCGGCTGGGCCCGTGAGCCATGGCCGCTGAGCCTGCGCGTCCGGAGCCTGTGCTCTGCAACGGGAGAGGCCACAACGGTGAGAGGCCCGCGTACCACAAAAAAAAAACAAAACAGAATGGGGAATTGGTTAAGTAAATAATGGTTAATCATTTATTGGTTAAATAAATGATTAACCTAAAAAAATTGCAGGGTTTTTTCCTTACAAGTCTCCTTTGCCATTTGCAAGGATTGTTTTAGGATGCAGAATAGTATTAATAAAACAGAGAACTTTTTATCTTGTGAGATTGTTTTCATCAGCAGTTGAAAGGGGGCACAGTTTCAAGACTAAGCAACATAATTCCACTTTTCAGCACATAGGAAAAAATAATAGATTGAGAATCTGAGTACTTACAGTATGGAAAGGAGAGGGTAGCCTAGGAATATTAACAAATATATTACAGGGCATGAGAAGTTTTTCAGCTATGCACTTAAAAGCAATTCCAATTTTTACTGATGTTCTTAAAGAATATCCCAGAGGATATAGTTCTAAACCATAGCAACGTGTCCTAAAATCCTCTTTATTTTTCTTCCCTCTCAATCTTGCTTCTACACCTTGTTGATTAAAGCTTCTCTCTCCATTTCATTTCCCGCTCGCTGCCAACCCTCCCTGATAACCCATCCAAGTGACTCTTGAGTCCTTTGGCTCCCCTCCTCCCCCGGCTCCTGGATCTATTTTTTCTCTCTCTCACTATATACTTGCTTCCTCTCTGATGGAAAAGCTTTGGCCTCTCCCACTAGATGCTCCAGCCCAGGCATTGAGCTGACAACTTCAAACTTCCCCTTACAGGGAGAGAGGGAGGAAGATTCAATGATTCTCTTTCTTTCACAGTCAGGGGGATGGGAAAGATACTGTAAATCCTACAATTTAGTTTTTTTCTTTGTGACTCTTATGACCAATGTAGTAGTATCTTCAGGGTGTAGGTCAAGAAAAAATGGCCCACAGAACCCAACTGTCATGCATTTAGTCCAGACCAGGGACCCTTGGGTGTGATGGGAGAAGGTGCTGGGAGAGGGGAGAGGAAAGCTGTCAGTTTCCAGGGGGACTTTTTCAAATTACACATCTCCATGGAAATTCTGAGCCCTTTCAGCTAAGAATTACCTTGACTTCTCCTGCATTCAGTTCATCAGTAAATCTTGTTGACTTGACTTCAGAAAAAGTCCAGAATCTAACCACTTCTTAACACCTTTGCTGCCACCACTCTAGTCTAAGCCAGGACCAACTCCCACTTGATTATTGCAGGAGCAAACCTGTATTCATTTCCCATTGCCACTGTGAAAGATTACCACAAACTCAGTGACTGAAAACAACACAAATTTATTATCTTACAGTTCTGGACGTCAGAAGTCCAAAATGGATCTCAGTGGTCTAAAATCAAGATGTCAGTAGGCTGCTTTCCTTCTGGAGGCTCTAGGGGAGAATCCGCATCCTTGCCTTTTCTAGCTCCTATAGACCACCTGCGTTGTTTGGCTCATGGTCAAGTCTTTCTCACACCGCATCATCCTCTTACTCTCCTGCCTGCCTTTTTCACTTATAAGGGCACTTGTGATGACACTGGTCCAACCTGGATAATCCAGGATGATCTCCCCATCTCAAGAGCCACTGATTAGCCATCGTAATTCTATCTGCAACCTAATTCTCCTAGCCATGTAAAATAAGATATCCACAGCTTCCAGAATTAGAATGTGGACATATTTGGGAGGATCTTATTCTGCTTACCACATCTCTAACTCATCTCACAGCTTCCACTTTTGTCTCACTTCAATCTGTTCTCCACCCAGCAGCCAGAGTGATCCCATTAAGCTATTTAGCACATCACTTTGCCCTGCTCCCACTTCAAAATCCCAACACCCTTCAACACCACCAAGGTTCTTATCAGCTCTATTAATATATTTGCTAATATTGAACGTTCCTACCATTTCTGGCATCGATCCTACTGCATTGAGGAGAGTAGGACTGCATTCTGTGTGCTCATGTTTCATTTAGAATGTCTTTGCCTGTGTTCAGGTTGGTCTTTCGCTTTCTGTGTTCTCTCCCTTTGGTTTTGCTTTGTAGAATAGACGGAGGGCTATGCATCTTCTGTAGCTCAGAGAAACTGAAATAGCACAGAAATTGTATGTTCCTTAAAAATCTGAAAACATTCCATGCCTTTTATTTTTTTTTAATTTAACAGAGCCTAAAATGATTAAGCATAACAAACATTAAGTAGTAAGGTGACCAAGTCTCATAGAGCAAGCTTTTAAAAAATACATGTAGTTTGTTGCCTTTCTCCAGGGTCCTTCCCATTCTGTTTATCCACTTATTCTAACCCAAATAGAACAGAAAAACTTTGATTACGGTGCTCCTTTCTAACCCATGTCCAGCCCTATCTTAGAATCTAAATCCTGAGGTCCTCACACTGCCAGAGTTTTAAGCTGGCTCGGTGTCCAAACGCCCCGCACTTGTTAACCAGTTAGCTGAACCATTTCACAGGCGGCCTGTTCTCCCTGGTTAGACTGAGGGAGTTAATTGAAGAGAAGGCCTGGAGTCACTTCCTAGGACTCTGGAGTGGCTGGGAAACACTGCACCAGTCCTTTCCCCCGCCAGGAGTCCCCTACATGCACCCTCTGACAGGCCAGAATGAATATGGAATTGGCTCTAATTCCCCCGACACACGTTAAGACAGTTCAGGCCGCTACGATGATATACCATAGGTTGGTGGCTTAACAACAGACATTTCTTCATCACGGTTTAGAGGTCAGGAAGCCCCAAATCAAGGTGCCTGCAAGGTTGATTTCTGGTTGAGAGCACCCTTCCTTGCCTATCACTGCTGCCTTCTTGCTGTTGCTCATGTGGCAGAGACAGGAAGAAGCTATCTGGTATCTTCTTATAAGAACGCTAATCCCTCATGACCTCATTGAAACCCATTTATCTGTCAAAGGCCCCAAGTCCTAATACCATCACATGGTGGGTTAGAGCTTGAGCATGTGAATCTGGGGGACATAATTCAGTCTACAGCAGACAGCTATCTCTAGGCAGGAGGTCATTTTCCACTTCGGTCTAATAAAAGAATCAAATATTGTCATCCCCCTCTCCCCCACAAGCCTCTTTTATTTTAATTAAAAGCTACTGATGAGTTTGCATCCTGTTATTCTTCTGAACATTGCTTCAGCCAGTTTTTACAATCCGTCTCTACAAGAAAGCCCTTCAGAAACTGCTCTCAGGAGGAGCCTGAACCCATTACAAGAGGGAGTCCCATGTTAAATACGTAAACATGATTTTAGAGTTGAGACTGCAAGTTCACTCCGTATCTCAGAATAAGCCTTTGCAGCCCTGAAGAGTTGATGGGAACAGTTCTGGAAGGCTTGACTGCCAAACAAGCCGAGGGTCTTTGCTGATTCGCTAAACCACATCATGGCTGTGAGTCCCAGGCTTGCTTGTGTTTCAGATGTCCCAAGACTAGGAGAGAATTAGCTACACGTACTGTTTCCATGCATTCTCCAGTGTTGGCTACAGAGGGTGGGGCATCCCTGCCACAGTGTGAAGGGAAGCATTCCAGTCCCCGCCCCCCCGCCCTGACCCTGCATTCAGCACCGCAGCCTCAGAGGTGGATCAACCATGCAAGAGGAAAGACAGTCAACACGATGCTCCCAGACGGTCAGAGTGGCATGGACATTCATAGCCATGACCAGTGGCATAGGACTGCCCTGTTACGTAGCTCAATATTTTTCCTGTTTTAACATCTTAAATCAATTAGAGAAGTTACTACATATCATACAGGGGTGAGGATAACCAAAAGCCACACAAGACCATTAGCTTCATTTGGTTACAGTGACAGCCTATGTAAGACCTGACCCCCAACCCCAGGCAACGTACAGTAGAGTTAGGGAAACAAGAAAAACACAACAGGAGATTATCCATATAAGTATTTAACGTATCATATGCCTGGCACATAATGTGGATTCAAAGAGCATCAGCTGTTGGTATCATTACAGTTGTTATTGTTAAGATGAGGCTATTGTTAGAAGCATGAGAACGATGTTGAGAAACACTCATATCCTCACTGCTTCCATTTGCACCTTGTACGGGGCCAGGAGGACTGACAATGAGCCAGTGCTGTGTGGTCTCTAGGGACAGTTCTACGCTCAGAGCTGCCCGGAGTATAAAGAGGCAGAAGGGGGGACCAAGCCAAGACCTGAAGAAATGCCAAGAGTCAGGGCCAGGGGAGCCAGAGCCAAAACCCAAATCCAAATGCTGCTGGTGAGCAGGAGAGGAAGCTGCAAGTCAGGAGCCTGGTAGAACCAGAGCAGAAAAGAAGCCAGTTTGAAGCAAATCAAGGAGGATCCTGGGAGGTTGTTCAAAAGGATGCTGGAATAGCCACAGTGCACCCTGACGGGCTGCTGGCCATGGCCATGTCTAACCGTCAGAAAGCTAATAAACTATACTGTAAACAATACTATGTAGGTCACTGGTTCCCAACACGGGGGCCAGAGGTCGAGCAGCAGCGGCATCACCTAGGAACTTGCTAGAAATGCAATGCTCAGCCCCCACCCCAGACCTGCTGAATATGAAACCTTAAGGGTGGACCCCAGCATCTGCAATGAGGGACTGCAGTAAGACAAACTTTTAAAATCAGCATTTCTCTGCCTTTAGCTGCACCCTAAAGTCACCTGAGCAACCCAGCCTACATCAATTGCATCAAAATCTTTGCAGCACAGAGCCATGGGGCTTTCGGCTGTTTTTTAAAAATGCCCTGGGCAATTCCGGTGGTGGAAAACCACTAGCTTCAAAAACCTTCCTAAGGAGAAATCCCTTTATAAATGAAGGGTATTAATATATCGTCATTGTTACCTGGGCTGGAAACAGTGGAGAGACCGCATGTTCCAATTTTATCGGCCCTCTTCTCTGGGTTTCATGCAGCCTTAAATGAGATGGCTTATTGGAAGGACCTTTAACATTAACTGGTTGTAGTTAGGGAGGCTTTCTTCCCTCCTGCCCAACAGATTACTCCTCGAGCGTCAGAGGAGAAACTATAATCCTTTAAAGTCAGTAAGGGCAAGCATTCCAGAAACCTGGGATCAACAGAACCAAAATGCGTGTGTCATCTCACAAATGAGCTGGTAAAGACCAAGTGCTTTTTCAACTGAAATGAAAATTAACTCTGAAGTCGATACAGGTTCATTGTGTTCACTGTAATGGAAGATCTGCTTACTAATTTCATTTGGGGCTTAAAGCTTTACTGTCTGCTCAGCATTTCAATCTTTTTTCAGTTTTTTACGCTTCTCTACTGAATTTTAATCAGGAATGTTATTAGGCCCTCTCTGGTTTTTCCTCTTTTCTTCTCCCAGTTCCTCCGGGCTCTTCCCCTCCTCCTTTTCACAGGATCTGACAAACACCATGTAGGTTTCATGTGAATTACACATCCCTGGGACTGTGGCTTGCTTGTGTTAAGACCATCTGCAGTGACCTCCAGCCATAATTGCCATTATAATTAGATGTAATTATTTGCTAAGTGTGCTTACAAATTTACCAGAGGGGCTAGATTAATTGCCATTCATATCTTAAAGCTTCCCATCATGTTAAGGGGCCACTTAATTCCTTCCTTCTTCTAAACTAATTAATCCACAAGCAATATGTGCTTAATAGTCTCTGAATAATTACCAAGCTGGTCCCTTCTTTGCTAAGCTCAGCCCATCTGAGGCAGTCACACAGGGTCCCAGGCACAGCACGACCCACGCAGATCCCTGTATGTGGAGATGCCTCCCCTGTCATCTTCCTCTGGCTCTCTCCTTGCCAGCAGGTGAACCAAACCCCCTCTCTTCACAAGAATGTTTCTGAACATTTATTCGCTTCTTTTTTGAATGATGAGGGACATGGAAGCAGAAATAACCTCTCACTCCTACAAAGCCAGCTTTTTCATGTCTAACTCAACTTCTCACTGAGCTGCAGGGGTGACTGAAGGAGGGCTGGTGGTAGGGGACTGCGCCGGCTGCATTAAATCCGGAGCTGTATGCAATTAGGCGAGTGGTGTGAGGATTTCTGGGAAGCCGCCCGTTTTAGTGCTGTGGATTAATCTGCACCCACTTCCACTCCCCACCCACCAGGGCCTTGCACTTCACAGCCATCGCCAGCATCCCCATATTGTAAGAAAAGCTCACGTTCTGGTTCACAAACACCTGCGCATCTCATTCGCACTGGGAACAATTCAGTGATTTGACTTAGGAGGTATCCTCTCCATTTTACAAATAGCAGAAATGAGGCTCCGGGAGTTGTAGTGACTTGCCCCAGGCAAAACTCAGACTCTGACGCTTCCTGACTGCAGTTCCTTAGGGGAACTACACTGCCTCACTGGGGCACCTTAAAATCTTCTGGAAATACCTTCTCCTGAGAGCTGGTGCTGGCCCACCCACCAGCCTCCACGTTCAAAGTTCCAAATTAGAGATGCCCTATTTGGTTGGGACATGGGGTCTGAGTTCAAATGTACTGCCCTTGGAAGGATAGCACCTTAAGTTTCCATGGAACGCTAATAATACCTTGATTAGACTTCATGCTCAGACTGCTCTTTACTGAGTGGAGACTGTGTCTAGGAAAGAAGAGGGCAGTTTTGCTGAGGACAGGAAAGGAAAGGTGGGGTGAAGCAGGCTGGCCCCCAGAACCGAACACTGAGAACACTCTGGGATGTGGGGTGGGGGACATGAAAGTGGACAGAGACCAGAGAAAGAGGAGGTATCAACGCCACACCTCATAACTGAGCTTCAGGGCAGGCCCACCTCCTAGAACCAACACGTGCTACCTGACTTAAAATTTCTTCCCTGCTCAGGTCTGAAAGGCCAGGGACACAGCCCATCTCAAAGAGGGACAGGCAGGACAATCAATCAGGAGCCCTAGATTCTGCACCTCCACCCTTTTCCAAGACTGACACTTTTCCCATGCTTTGTGCTAACACAGCAGAAACCTGGACTCTGTTATGGGAGGAGGCAAGGTATGAAGTCACAAGACATTCATTGTGGTTAGGCTCCTTCAGAAAAAATTAGGAACTTAAACAGGTTGACACTCTTCTTGTGCCCCCTTCACTTCCTCTGCAATCAGTTTCTGTGTGGTGTCATGTTTTACTCTCCCCATTCAAGCATAAACTCCAGGGGGAAAAGACTATTTCTCTTTTCATGTTTTCTTACCCAGTCCCTACCCAGCACAGATTTCCAAAGCTAATAAAGTCTGCCTTCTATGGAGAATAGTATGGAGGTTCCCTAAAATACTGAAAATAGAGCTACCATATGATCCAGCAATCCCCCTCCTGGCCATGTATCTGGAGAAGAAGAAAAGTCTAATTCAAAATGATACACGCACCCCTATGTTCACAGCAGCACTATTTACAATAGCCAAGACATAGAAGCAACCTAAATGTCCTTCAACAGATGAATGGATAAAGAACATGTGGTATATATATACAATGGAATACTACTCAGCCATAAAAAAAGAATGAAATAATGCCATTTGCAGCAACATGGATGGACCTAGATATTATCATACTAAGCGAAGTAAGTCAGACAGAGAAAGACAAATACCATATGATATCACTTACATGTGGAATCTTAAAAAAATGATACAGATTAAATTATTTACAGACTCACAGACACAGAAAACAGTCTTACACTTACTAAAGGGGAAAATCGGGGAGGGATAAACTGGGA
Source organism: Mesoplodon densirostris (assembly GCF_025265405.1). Taxonomy (NCBI): domain Eukaryota; kingdom Metazoa; phylum Chordata; class Mammalia; order Artiodactyla; family Ziphiidae; genus Mesoplodon; species Mesoplodon densirostris. The sequence continues at coordinate 171,171,272 of NC_082662.1, forward strand.
CTTTGGGATTAACAGACACACACTACTATATACATAAAACAGATAGGCAACAGGGACCTACTGTATAGCACAAGGAACTATACGTGATATCTTGTAATAACCTATAATGGAAAAGAATCTGAAAAACAATATATACATAAGATATCTGAGTCACTTTGTTGTACACCTGAATCATTGTAATCAACTGTATTTCAACTAAAAAAAAATAACAAAGTCAGCCTTGAGTGCTCTAAAAAAAAACCTTGATTAAATATGTGGACAAAAAATGTCCACAAGCCCTCAGCCACTGCAGCCGCCCCCAACTGTACACCCTGAGGGGATTCAAGATGAAGAATAACAGGATACTGGCCCTAGGTAGTTAAGTTACATGTCAAATGAATGATTTCAGTGAGCCCAGACTCTTGCATTTTCCCATACATAGGAAAGTACTAAATTCATTAACTTGAGATGTCTGGTTTTCTTTAATTAACAGTAATCTTTTTTTTTTTTTTTTTTTTTTTTTGCAGTACGCGGGCCTCTCACTGTTGTGGCCTCTCCCGTTGCGGAGCACAGGCTCCGGACGCACAGGCTCAGCGGCCATGGCTCATGGGCCCAGCTGCTCCGCGGCATGTGTTATCTTCCCGGACCAGGGCACGAACCCGTGTCCCCTGCATCGGCAGGCAGACTCTCAACCCTGCACCACCAGGGAAGCCCTAACAGTAATCTTTTGAGGTTGCAACGGCCTGGTTTTTGTTGCAATACCCCCTCTATATCCTGCTCCTCCCTAACCTCTTCACAGCAGTCCCTCAGAGCTACCTGAGAGGCTGCCTCCCAGGCTTAAGTCCTCAGCAAGTTTCCGCCAAATAAAACACAATTCTCAACTTTTAGGTTGTAAAGTTTTTTTCAGTTGACAAACAGATGAAAGCAAAGGCTGGCAGAATATTCCACCCCAAAATATGTCACTTTGGCATACGAATTATTTCATACTGCAGGCAGCTGAGAAGAAGCAGATATAAGAAAAACTCTCTGCCCCCCCCCATTTGCCTAAAAGCAGGACATAAATTTACAGGCATGGCCCCCTACCCTCTCTACCAGGAAAGAAAAGTTTAATCACCCCTCACCCTGAACAAATTTAAACCCTTATCAATGGAGAAGTCATGGACCTACATCTGTATTACGGTCTCTTGTTACCTATACTTTTCCTGGTCACCTCCTCCTATCTATGCCCCAACACACGCACCTTTCTTTCCTTTGTCTTTAGTAGAAGATGCTATATAAAATGGAGTTTTAAGCCACCTGTGAGAGTTACTCATTTTCCCTTGGGTATCTCTCATGTATACATGAGTTATACATGTTCTTCAAAACAACATTCAGCTAAGTAAATTTTTTTTTTTTTTTTTTTTTTTTTTGCGGTATGCGGGCCTCTCACTGCTGTGGCCTCCCCCGTTGCAGAGCACAGGCTCCGGACGCGCAGGCTCCGGACGCGCAGGCTCAGCGGCCATGGCTCACGGGCCCAGCCGCTCCGCGGCATATGGGATCCTCCCAGACCGGGGCACGAACCCGTATCCCCTGCATCGGCAGGCGGACTCTCAACCACTTGCGCCACCAGGGAGGCCCAGCTAAGTAAATTTAAAGATCTAACTGGCTTTATTCAATAATTCATGAATCAAGCAGCATCCCATCTAGCAAACAGAATGGAGCTCTGAGGAGGTGTACAAAACGGAAGGATTCTATAGGTAGAAGGCAGCAGGAAAAGGACGTTTCTAATAAAGAGTGGATTGTTTCAGTCAAGGTCACCTTCCTATGGGGGGGTGGAGGGAGTCTATCAGGTGGATTACCTCATTAGTGCTGACCACGAAATTCCAGATTGACTGGTTAAAGTTCATATTCCTAGGAGAGGCTGACCGTGCAATTAGATTAGTGTTAAGTCTTTGTTCGCTGACCTGGGACTTAGCACAGGTGACTCCATTGTGCGCCTGTTGTTTCTTTCTTTTCTTTTCTTTTTTTTAAAATAATTCCTCCCTTTTGATCAGACTCTCAGCTTACATGAGAGATGAAAATTTAACGCATTAGCATCACTCCCAGCTACTGGTCTACAGTTCCCATTTCTTTTATTGATCCACTGTGTGTTAGTCACAGGTCTTGACATTTTTTGCTGAATCTCTGTGGTCTTCACAGGTCAGGACTTCAGATTCACATTTTTTAAGTTGGTTATGCTCTTTGTTCCCTTTTTGACATTTCAGCCTTAGGGAGATCACTTGCTTGGTGGTTAGCAGCTGCAAACATGCATTTAAAGATTTTGAGAGAATAACGACACACTGGGGGAGACACCTACGATCATTATAAGCAGGATAATTCCCAATGTTTGGAGTGCACTTCAGAGCCATCGTCTCCAAAACCAAACCAGCCAAAATCAAATAAGTCCAAGAAAGACCCCATTTTGAAGGAGTCACCTTTTTAAGCCAGTGGCTTGCTCAGTGATCTTGTGTAACTGAGCTCCATTTCCCCAGAAGTGTTAAACCAGGAGCAGCAGGCGATGTTGGCCACAGCATAGACACCTCCTTGCTCAGCTAACAGATAATCAAGGATAATATCCTAATAGCAGGAACAACTTTGGCCAGAGAGTCTAAGGATTTTTGTTGGGCAACTATTGCTTTAGCAGCAGATTCTGCAATATCTTCAAGAGTTAAGGAAAGTTCCTGATCATAGACTCATTTGTACTTTCTCCTAGCCAGGGCACTAGGGATCTGCCCAGGAAAGCTAATTTTGAATCATGAATGCCTCTTGCTAATAACCATTTTGAGTCTGTGGCTTAAGACTGGAAAGGTAACAGCCATGTAGGCCAGTAAAAGTAAAGGATCTGTAGACTGCACAGGTGATTTTATTCTTGTTATCCTTGCCTTGTGTCCCTTTCTTTGTATAGAGCCTGGAAACAAGTTCCCCAGGTTTGGGGTTGTTAACAAGAGACAGGGAAATGGACCCCAGGGTCAGGAAGTCTGACAAAATAGAGAGGGGGCTGTGTTTATTCCAGATAAACTGAGGCATTGGAAATCAGGGAGAAATTTGTAATGGGCAGAACTACAAGATTATGGTGACATTGGGAATAGAAGAAAAATGGGTCATAGTGAGGACCACAGGGTCTCTGGCATCTTGGACATATCAGAGTTTTTTTTATAACAAATCCAGCAGTCTGAAAGATTACCGCCACTAGCAATGTCCAGGGAGATGGCATTATTTTTACAGGCCAATGCCAGAGAAAAGGAAAGAAAGAAAAGAAGAAAGGATTTTATGTTTAATTAAAATGGGAAGTCTTGATCCAACATCTTGGGTAGAAGCATTCCACATCAATGTCAGTTACTTCTCTTCCTCATCAATTGATTAAAATCTCCAACCTCGGTATAAGACCAGATGTCAGGTGGAGCTTCCTTTATCTATGATATGTGTAGCCAAGGTTCAAGTCCCTGAAGTTTAGCTGCCATCTGGATAGTGAGGAAGACCTGGCATAGTCCCTTCCAAGAAAAGTCAAGGGTAGTCTTCGTTTTCAGTGATTCCCAAGAGGGGTGGGAAAAAAATGGAAATGTTAGTTTGGAGAGCTATAGCCAGATATCTGAGGAAACTAGAAGAATTCAGGGCCCAGTTCAGCCATAGGTATATGGCAAAACTTCAAAGACAATCAACATGACCAGAATCCCACACAGACAGAGGTGCAAACAATTTTTTCTCTCTACAATTACCTTATTGTTATTTTTTTTACAAAAGATAATCACAGTAAAACTAAATTGTTTGCACTAAATTTGGCCTGATTATCTACACAAGTACAGCAAGAACAGTGATCAACCATGTAAGATCCTTTTAAGACTGCTTTGCTGGGGCCTTGTAAGCAAAGTACCAGGTCGATTTCTCCAAGGGGCTTTATTGTCTCTGTAAAGCCAATCTTAGTTCCTTAAAACTGTCTGATCATATCTGAGTCTATGCACATCTCTCTCAAAGATGACATTCCAGCCAAAGCCTTAGTAGTATAGCCAATGTTTCCAATTGTGTCTTATTACAAGGAGAACAGATCCTTACTGAAATTACACAAGTAACTATCTATGTTGCCGTGAAAAGAATAAACAAGAGTTTCTGAATTCTGGAGTGATCAGGTAAGGAGTAAAAGCAAATGTTTCATCTTCGTTTACAAAGGTATACTTTACCAAATAGCTGTAGGTCATAGGTAGCTTAAGAGAAAAAGTTTCCTTAAATCTAGAAAAACAAAGCATTACAGAACCAGCAATGTTTCAAACAAGAAGTCATAAAAATTATAAGCATCCTCCACAGTTTATACAGTCCCATGTTATTAATTCTTGTTCTGCTTGAATCCAGTTTTTCCATTAGTTCTGGAAATTCTAACCCAGTTTGGTTTTATGATCTTAAAGCTTTCAGAAACCTGTGCTTGTCAACATCTTTTCTGTGAATCTCCTTGAAAATGCCTATACAAATACAACATAAAGAAGACTTACTATAACTTACTTGACAATGATTTCCATGCAACTTAACATACCAAATAAGCCTAATTAGTTTAACATCTCTCTTTTTATAATGAGAGAAAACAAATCTCTTGAGATGTTCCAGGGGCCTTCCGAAAAATCCCAAAGTTATATCAAGGTTAAAAAGAAAAAAACCAAAACAAAACACTTCATTTAGAATTTGATTTGGGGAAGTTTGTCAAAAATACCAAAAGGTTTTAACACACTTGGTCAAATAGGATCGCAAGTCACTGTGAAACAATACTTAGTCATCCTTGAGAGAAAAACTCAAATTCTAATTTTGCACCAGCTTACTTTTGATATTAAAAAGTATTTAAATTAATTAAATTCATTCTAATCGTAGCCAACGTGACCGCACATTAAAATTTCTTTCCAAAGTTTCCTTTTCCACAAACCTTTTACAACTTTCTTTTTTACATTCAGATTTTGTCCTGTTTTTCCTCTTTCCCATTCTGAAAGAAGCAGCCTCACTTTGGGACAGAATTACTTTCTTTTCCCTCAACAACAACAAAATGCATCTGCATTCTTCATACTGACCTCTGATGGCCTCCACCTGCAGCGGCTTCAAGCAGGATTTTGGTTCCCTGGCCAGAGACTGAAGTCAAGCTGTGGCAGTGAGTGGGCTGAATCCTAGCCAACAGACCACGAGGGCCAGTAGCCAGTGACAAGGCCCTGGCCCGTTGGCTTTGTAGAAATGAATTTCCACAAAAAGACGGAAAGTAGTGAAACAAGTAAACTGTTTATTTGGAGGAAAAAGAGTACGTGTGGGTAGTCTCACAATGGCAGGCTCAGAGAAACAGCTGTGCCCTTGCAGTAGTTTGAATCACTTATAAGGGGCATTTCTTCCAGGTTTCCTATGGCCAGTCATCTTGCTTTGACCGGCTCTGAGTTCGTATTTGGTTTATCTCAGGGTCCTCCCATGTGTGCATGCACATCTCTTAGCCAAGATGGATTCTAGCGAAGAGGCCTATGGGTAGGTTGACATCACCTACTGTGAGGTGGTCCCCCCTCCCCTTTTGGATGCCGAGGAGCCTTTCTATGCATGTGTAGTTGGGAAGGTCTCCTTGACCTTGAGAATGAGAAATATGTGGTCTCTTTACCTTTTATCTGGGCAGGGCTCAGCTCTTTCTTGCTCCTGTCCCCCGACAGGGGACAAACTCCAGCTGCTCAGCCTGGGGCCCATCTATCTCCTGCCTTAATACCGTCTTTTACCACAAACACACATTCTATTTTCCTTGCATATGAAGATGTTTCCCTAATTATTTCTAGTGGATTTAATTACGTATATTAGAATGCTAAACCCTTAAAAATCTGATTTCTATTAAAAATTAAGAAGTAAGCAATTGTAAACCGCCTTTAATACTAGCATTCTGTATATCGGGGAAGATGGCGGAAGAGTAAGACGCGGAGATCACCTTCCTCCCCACAGATACACCAGAAATTCATCTACACGTGGAACAACTCCTACAGAACACCTACTGAACGCTGGCAGAAGACCTCAGACCTCCCAAAAAGCAAGAAACTCCCCACGTACCTGGGTAGGGCAAAGCGGAGAGATTCCCGCGCAGAGGAGCGGTGCCGACCAGCACTCACCAGCCCGAGAGGCTTGTCTGCTATTCTGCGGGGGTGGGCGGGGCTGGGAGCTGAGGCTCGGGCTTCGGTCGGAGCTCAGGGAGAGGACTGGGGTTGGCTGCGTGAACACAGCCTAAAGGGGTTAGTGCGCCACGGCTGACCGGGAGGGAGTCCGGGAAAAAGTCTGGACCTGCCGAAGAGGCAAGAGACTTTTTCTTCCCTCTTTGTTTCCTGGTGCGTGAGGAGAGGGGATTAAGAGCGCTCCTTAAAGGAGCTCCAGAGACAGGCGCGAGCCGCGGCTAAAAGCGCGGACCCCAGAGACGGGCGTGGGACGCTGGGGCTGCTGCTGCCGTCACCAAGAGGCCTGTGTGCGAGCGCAGGTCACTGTCCATGCCCCCTTTCCGGGTAGCCTGTGCAGCCCGTCACTGCCAGGGTCCCGGGATCCACGTACGGCTTCCCCGGGAGAGCGCACGGCGCGCCTCGGGCTGGTGCAACGTCACGCCTGCCTCTGATGCCGCAGGCTCGCCCCGCCTCCGTGCCCCTCCCTCCCCCCCCCCCCCCCCCCCCCCCCGGCCTGAGTGAACCAGAGTCCCCTAAGCGGCTGCTCCTTTAACCCCGTCCTGTCTGAGCGAAGAATAGACGCCCTCCGGCAATCTACACGCAGAGGCGGGGCCAAATCCAAAGCTGAGACCTGGGAGCTGTGAGAATAAACAAGAGAAAGGGAAATCTCTCCCAGCAGCCTAAGAAGCAGCTGATTAAAGCTCCACAATCAACTTGATGTACCCTGCATCTGTGGAATACACGAATAGACAACGAATCATCCCAAATTGAGGAGGTGGACTTTGAGAACAAGATTTATGTTTTTTTCCCCTTTTCCTCTGTTTGTGAATGTGTATGTGTATGCTTCTGTGTAAGATTTTCTCTGTATAGCTTTGCTTCCACCATTTGTCCCAAGGTTCTATCCGTCCGTTTTTGTTTTTTTAATAATTATTTTTTATTTTAATAACTTTATTATATTTTATCATACTTTATTCTATTTTACTTTATCTCCTCTCTTTCTTTTTTTCCTACCTTCCCTCCTTCCTCCCTCCCTCCCTCCTTTCTTTCTTTCATTCTTTCCTTCTTCCTTTCTTTCTATTTCTACTAATTCTTTCTTTCTACATTTTCTCCCTTTTATTCTGAGCCGTGTGGATAAAAGGCTCTTGGTGCTGCAGCCAGGAGTCAGTGCTGTGCCTCTGAGGTGGGAGAGCCATCTTCAGGACAATGGTCCACAAGAGACCTCCCAGCTCCACATAATATCAAACGGCAAAAATCTCCCAGATATCTCCATCTCAACACCAGCACCCAGCTTCACTCAACGACCAGCAATCTACAGTACTGGACACCCTATGCCAAACAACTAGCAAGACAGGAACACAACCCCACCCATTAGCAGAGAGGCTGCCTAAAATCATAATAGGGCCACAGACACCCCAAAACACACCACCAGACGTGGACCTGTACACCAGAAAGACAAGATCCAGCCTCATCCACCAGAACACAGGCACTAGTCCCCTCCACCAGGAAACCTACACAACCCACTGAAACAACCTTAGCCATTGGGGACAGACACCAAAAACAATGGGAACTACGAACCTGCAGCCTGCAAAAAGGAGACCCCAAACACAGTAAGATAAGCAAAATGAGAAGACAGACAAACACACAGCAGATGAAGGAGCAAGATAAAAACCCACCAGACCTAACAAATGAAGAGGAAATAGGCAATCTACCTGAAAAAGAATTTAGAATAATTATAGTAAAGATGATCCAAAATCTTGGAAATAGAATAGACAAAATGCAAGAAACAGTTAACAAGGACCTAGAAGAACTAAAGATGAATCAAGCAATGATGAACAACACAATAAATGAAATTAAATATACTCTAGATGGGATCAATAGCAGAATAACTGAGGCAGAAGAACGGATAAGTGACGTGGAAAATAAAATAGTGGAAATAACTGCTGCAGAGCAGAATAAAGAAAAAAGAATGAAAAGAACTGAGGACTGAGACCTCTGGGACATTAAATGCACCAACATATGAATTATAGGGGTTCCAGAAGAAGAAGAGAAAAAGAAAGGGACTGAGAAAATATTTGAAGAGATTATAGTTGAAAACTTCCCTAATATGGGAAAGGAAATAGTTAATCAAGTCCAGGAGGCACAGAGAGTCCCATACAGAATAAATCCAAGAAGAAATACGCCAAGACACATATTAATCAAACTGTCAAAAATTAAACACAAAGAAAACATATTAAAAGCAGCAAGGGAAAAACAACAAATAACACAAGGGAATCCCCATAAGGTTAACAGCTGATCTTTCAGCAGAAACTCTACAAGCAAGGAGGGACTGGCAGGACATATTTAAAGTGATGAAGGAGAAAAACCTGCAACCAAGATTACTCTACCCAGCAAGGATCTCATTCAGATTTGATGGAGAAATTAAAACCTTTACAGACAAGCAAAAGCTGAGAGAGTTCAGCACCACCAAACCAGCTTTACAACAAATGCTAAAGGAACTTCCCTAGGCAAGAAACACAAGAGAAGGAAAAGACCTACAATAACGAACCCAAAACAATTAAGAAAATGGGAATAGGAACATATATATCGATAATTACCTTAAATGTAAATGGACTAAATGCTCCCAGCAAAAGAAACAGACTGGCTGAATGGATACAAAAACAAGACCCATATATATGTTGTCTACAAGAGACCCACTTCAGACCTAGAGACACATACAGACTGAAAGTAAGGGGATGGAAAAAGATATTCCATGCAAATGGAAATCAAAAGAAAGCTGGAGTAGCAATTCTCATATCAGACAAAATAGACTTTAAAATAAAGACTATTAGAAGAGACAAAGAAGGTCACTACATAATGATCAAGGGATCGATCCAAGAAGAAGATATAACAATTGTAAATATTTATGCACCAAACATAGGAGCACCTCAATAAATAAGGCAAATACTAACAGCCATAAAAGGGGAAATTGACAGTAACACACTCATAGTAGGGGACTTCACCCCACTTTCACCAATGGACAGATCATCCAAAATGAAAATAAATAAGGAAACACAAGCTTTAAATGATACATTAAACAAGATGGACTTAATTGATATTTATGGGACATTCCATCCAAAAACAACAGAATACACATTTTTCTCAAGTGCTCATGGAACATTCTCCAGGATAGATCATATCTTGGGTCACAAATCAAGCCTTGGTAAATTTAAGAAAATTGAAATAGTATCAAGTATCTTTTCCGACCACAATGCTATGAGACTAGATATCAATTACAGGAAAAGAGCTGTAAAAAATACAAACACATGGAGGCTACACAATACACTACTTAATAATGAAGTAATCACTGAAGAAATCAAAGAGGAAATCAAAAAATACCTAGAAACAAATGACAATGGAGACATGACGACCCAAAATCTATGGGATGCAGCAACAGCAGTTCTAAGAGGGAAGTTTATTGCAATACAAGCCCACCTCAAGAAACAAGAAACATCTCGAGTAAAGAACCTGACCTTGCACCTAAAGCAATTAGAGAAAGAAGAACAAAAACATCCCAAAGTTAGCAGAAGGAAAGAAATCATAAAAATCAGATCAGAAATAAATGAAAAAGAAATGAAGGAAACCATAGCAAAGATCAATAAAACTAAAAGCTGGTTCTTTGAGAAGATAAACAAAATTGATAAACCATTAGCAAGACTCATCAAGAAAAAAAGGGAGAAGACTCAAATCAATAGACTTAGAAATGAAAAAGGAGAAGTAACAACTGACACTGCAGAAATACAAAAGATCATGAGAGATTACTACAAGCAACTCTATGCCAATAAAATGGACAACCTGGAAGAAATGGACAAATTCTTAGAAATGCACAACCTGCCAAGACTGAATCAGGAAGAAACAGAAAATATGAACAGAGCAATCACAAGCACTGAAATGGAAACTGTGATTAAAAATCTTCCAACAAACAAAAGCCCAGGACCAGATGGCTTCACAGGGGAATTCTATCAAACATTTAGAGAAGAGCTAACACCTATCCTTCTGAAACTCTTCCAAAATATAGCAGAGGGAGGAACACTCCCAAACTCATTCTACGAGGCCACCATCACCTTGATACCAAAACCAGACAAGGATGTCACAAAGAAAGAAAGCTACAGGCCAATATCACTGATGAACATAGATGCAAAAATCTTCAACACAATACTAGCAAACAGAATGCAACAGCACATTGAAAGGATCATACACCATGATCAAGTGGGGTTTATTCCAGGAATGCAAGGATTCTTCAATATACGCAAATCAATCAACGTGATACACCATATTAACAAATTGAAGGAGAAAAACCATATGATCATCTCAATAGAAGCAGAGAAAGCTTTTGACAAAATTCAACACCCATTTATGACAAAAACCCTGCACAAAGTAGGCATAGAGGGAACTTTCGTCAACATAATAAAGGCCATATATGACAAACCCACAGCCAGCATCGTCCTCAATGGTGAAAAACTGAAAGCATTTCCACTAAGATCAGGAACAAGACAAGGCTGCCCACTCTCACCACTCTTATTCAACTTAGTTTTGGAAGTTTTAGCCACAGCAATCAGAGAAGAAAAAGAAAAAGAAGGAATCCAAATTGGAAAAGAAGAATTAACGCTGTCACTGTTTGCAGATGACATGATACTATACATAGAGAATCCTAAAGATGCTACCAGAAAACTACTAGAGCTAATCAATGAATTTGGTAAAGTAGCAGGATACAAAATTAATGCACAGAAATCTCTGGCATTCTTGTACACTAATGATGAAAAATCTGAAAGTGAAATCAAGAAAACACTCCCATTTACCATTGCAACAAAAAGAATAAAATATCTAGGAATAAACCTACCTAAGGAGACAAAAGACCTATATGCAGAAAATTATAAGACACTGATGAAAGAAATTAAAGATGATACAAATAGATGGAGAGATATACCATGTTCTTGGATTGGAAGAATCAATATTGTGAAAATGACTCTACTACCCAAAGCAATCTACAGATTCAATGCAATCCCTATCAAACTACCACTGGCATTTTTCACAGAACTAGAACAAAAAATTTCACAATTTGTATGGAAACACAAAAGACCCCGAATAGCCAAAGCAATCTTGAGAATGAAAAATGGAGCTGGAGGAATCAGGCTCCCTGACTTCAGACTATACTACAAAGCTACAGTAATCAAGACAGTATGGTACTCGCACAAAAACAGGAAGATAGATCAATGGAATAGGATAGAAAGCCCAGAGATAAACCCACGCACATATGGTCACCTTACCTTTGATAAAGGAGGCAGGAATGTACAGTGGAGAAAGGACAGCCTCTTCAGTAAGTGGTGCTGGGAAAACTGGACAGGGACATGTAAAAGTATGAGATTAGATCACTCCCTAACACCATACACAAAAATAAGCTCAAAATGGATTAAAGACCTAAATGTAAGGCCAGAAACTATCAAACTCTTAGAGGAAAACATAGGCAGAACACTCTATGACATAAATCACAGCAAGATCCTTTTTGACCCACCTCCTAGCGAAATGGAAATAAAAACAAAAGTAAACAAATGGGACCTAATGAAACTTCAAAGCTTTTGCACAGCAAAGGAAACCATATACAAGACCAAAAGACAACCCTTAGAAAGGGAGAAAATATTTGCAAATGAAGCAACTGACAAAGGATTAATCTCCAAAATTTATAAGCAGCTCATGCAGCTCAATAGCAAAAAAACAAACAACCGAATTCAAAAATGGGCAGAAGACCTAAATAGACATTTCTCCAAAGAAGATATACAGACTGCCAACAAACACATGAAAGAATGCTCAACATCATTAATCATTAGAGAAATGCAAATCAAAACTACAATGAGATATCATCTCACACCAGTCAGAATGGCCATCATCAAAAAATCTAGAAACAATAAATGCTGGAGAGGGTGTGGAGAAAAGGGAACACTCTTGCACTTCTGGTGGGAATGTGAATTGGTACAGCCACTATGGAGAACAGTATGGAGGTTCCTTAAAAAACTACAAATAGAACTACCATATGACCCAGCAATCCCACTACTGGGCATATACCCTGAGAAAACCATAATTCAAAAAGAGACATGTACCAAAATGTTCATAGCAGCTCTATTTACAATAGCCCAGAGACGGAAACAACCTAAGTGTCCATCATCGGATGAATGGATAAAGAAGATGTGGCACATATATACAATGGAATATTATTCAGCCATGAAAAGAAACGAAATTGAGCTATTTGTAATGAGGTGGATAGACCTAGAGTCTGTCATACAGAGTGAAGTAAGTCAGAAAGAGAAAGACAAATACCGTATGCTAACACATATATATGGAATTTGAGGGAAAAAATGTCATGAAGAACCTAGGAATAAAACAGGAATAAAGACACAGACCTACTTGAGAATGGACTTGAGGATATGGGGAGGGGGAAGGGTAAGCTGTGACAAAGCGAGAGAGAGGCATGGACATATATACACTACCAAATGTAAAATAGATAGCTAGTAGGAAGCAGCCACATATCACAGGGAGATCAGCTGGGTGCTTTTTGACCGCCTGGAGGGGTGGGATAGGGAGGTTGGGAGGGAGGGAGACACAAGAAGGAAGGGATGGGGGAACATATGTATATGTATAACTGATTCATTTTGTTATGAAGCAGAAACTAATAAAAAAATACTAGCATTCTGTGGCTTGGCAAATTTATAAATACCTTTTATAATTTCTAGAAACATATGCTTTCTCATAGTAAATTTTTTAGTGTGTCACAAAACACGTTTAGTAAAGGACACAAGTATCTTTAGTTCCTCTGAAAAAGGAAGACAAAAGTGGATAAACCTGTGTTCAGTACTTAATGTTTCAGTATTTTATCTTATTTTAAAATGATCTAGATACTTAATGAGTTCCCATTATTTAACCTAACTCAGCAGAACTCTAAAATTTCAAGTTATAAGATTTTAGAAATTACTTTTATTTATATATTTTTTAAATTAATTAATTTATTTTTGGCTGTGTTGGGTCTTCGCTGCTGGGCACAAGCTTTCTCTAGTTGCGGCGAGCGGGAGCTGCTCTTTGTTGCGGTGCACAGGCTTCTCACTGCGGTGGCTTCTCTTACTGCAGATCATGGGCTCTAGGCTCACAGGCTTTGATAGTTGTGGTGCACAGGCTCAGTAGTTGTGGTGCGCAGGCTCATTAGTTGTGGCGCACAGGCTTTGTTGCTCCATGGCATGTGAGATCTTCCCCGACCAGGGCTTGAACCAGTGTCCCATGCACTGTCAGGCAGATTCTTAACCACTGTGAAACCAGGGAAGCCCAGAAATTACTTTTTTTTTTTTACATCTTTATTGGAGTATAATTGCTTTACAATGGTGTGCTAGTTTCTGCTTTATAACAAAGTGAATCAGTTATACATATACATATGTTCCCATATCTCTTCCCTCTTGCGTCTCCCTCCCTCCCACCCTCCCTATCCCACCCCTCTAGGTGGTCACAAAGCACCCAGCTGATCTCCCTGTCATATGCGGCTGCTTCCCACTAGCTATCTATTTTACGTTTGGTAGTGTATATATGTCCATGCCACTCTCTCACTTTGTCACAGCTTACCCTTGCCCCTCCCCATACCCTCAAGTCCATTCTCTAGTAGGTCTGTGTCTTTATTCCTGTCTTACCCCTAGGTTCTTCATGACCTTTTTTTTGGTTAGGTTCCATATATATGTGTTAGCATATGGTATTTGTTTTTCTCTTTCTGACTTACTTCACTCTGTATGACAGACTCTAGGTCCATCCACCTCACTACAAATAACTCAATTTCGTAAACAAGCACTTTTGATGAGGGAAGTACTTCTTTACAATCCTCGATGTTTCCTTCCATGTGGAGGGAGCTCCATTAACGTAACATTCCTGGCACACCTCCACCCCATCAGTCAGGGTGGAGAGGAGTGATACCACAGCGATCAATGTGGCAAGAGCAAAATGACCATGCCTGGCTCAATTGCTTCTTTTTCCTCTTAGGAATGAACTAGCCCCAAAGAGTACAAACTCTCTCTTGTTCCTCCAGAGACAGACTGTCCTTGTAGGAGAATGGGAGTGGGGTCTCAAGGAAGGAGGTGGGGGTAGAGGAAGAAGCCTATGCAACCCTGATCCACCTTGATTTGCTTTTCCCAGCCCCAGCTCTGCTAAATCAGGAGTTCAGTAGTAGGAAGCTGTAGTGGCATGTCTCCAGTTATTGTCACTGCCAGTGACCCACTGGAGACTTTGTGTTTCCTGTCTCCTCCACTCTGGGCCTTTCAGGTTTAGAAGTCCAAGTTTGGGGTGTGTCGGGTTGGGGTCCATTCCCACTAGAGAATATAGCAAAAGAACTGTTGAACTATAAGTAATAGCTACTGCCAGGACACTTGGGTTTTGCTGTGCCCGGGAACTTGACAAGAAGTAGAATTACCATCTTGGCAGGAGAAACCGACCCTGACCAGTAGGAGGAGGCAGGGTTGCTGTACACATGGCGGTACAGAGGAATCTGGTGCCCCAGGTCATCTGTTTTGCATCTCTTGGCATCCCCTTAACCAATTTTAATGTTAAATCGACAACTTCAGCAACCATAGCCTGAGGAAGGCATGGCGCCCAGGGACAAACGTCATCAGGGATGAGAGTCTTAGTCACATCACCTGGCCACCCACTTAGACCAGCAGAGGTGTTTTCTGAGGATGTGGGAGACTGAACATCAGTTGTGGCCTCAAGACCAGCTCCTGTGATGGGAGCTATAGTTTGTCCCACTAACACTTTTCTTATATGTCTATGCCAGGAAAAGAGGCCTGCCAGCATCCTGGAGAAGCTGCTTCCAGAAACTGAATGAAGAAGTAGATTCATGCAGTGGACACTCTCATGAGCTGCCAGGATTTACTGTGAGGACCAAACGACTGTTCCCCTCTCTGCTGTGGGTGCTGCTGGCTGACAGCCCTCAACCAATAGCCCTCTCTGGGAATTGTCCTTGACTGAATATTGCTGTCTTCCAAAGTCATGCCCTTTGCCAGAGGCAGCCTGAACCCTGTGACTGGCCTATATAAAAGTATAAAGACCCAGCATGTTCCAAGGAGTTGGCTGAGGCCTCTGATAAGACCACATCATTGCTGCTTTTCTCTGCCCACCCTGCTTTCTTTCCACTTCCGCCTATGGTTGTAGATCCCGAAAGAACTCCCTAATAGACCTCCTGCAATCTAATCTCCAGCTCAGATGTTGCTTCCCACCATCCTGCAACAGATACCCATTTTGCTCTCACTAAACAATGTTCTCCAATCTAGCCTTTATCCACAACTACGATGATATCTGGCCTACATCTACCTTACTCTTTACCTTATTTCTTTTGTTTGTTTGTTTGTTTTTGGCTGCGTTGGGTCTTCGTTGCTGCACACGGGGCTTCTCTAGTTACAGCGAGTGGGTCCACTCTTCCTTGCGGTGCATGGACTTCTCATTGTGGTGGCTTCTCTTGTTGTGGAGCACCAGTTCTAGGCACACGGGCTTCAGTAGTTGTGGCACACAGGCTCAGTAGTTGTGGCTTGTGGGCTCCAGAGCACAGGCTCAGTAGTTGTGGCGCACGGGCTTAGTTGCTCGATGGCATGTGGGATCTTCCCAGACCAGGGAGCGAACCCGTGTGACCTGCACTGGCAGTCAGATTCTGAACCACTGCACCACCAAGGAAGTCCTCTTTGCCTTATTTCTGATTCAGAATCTGGTCAGGATTGTAGGCACTATTTACTGGACTGCTTTAAAATCTTAACAGCCATTATTATCAGAAAATCCACGAAAGGCCAGTGCACAGAGGCAAGCAGGACACCAACGTTGTCACTGTCATGTGGACCATCATTTACAGAACAAGAACCAGGCCAAGAGCACGGGGTTCAGGGAAGGCAGGAATGGACTCAACCACAGTGAGAGGGAATTTAATTTCAGGCTTTATCCTTCATAAGCAGCCTCACTGTAGCGCAACTTTCATCCAAGTATCAGGCCAAGAATTTCCTGACAATAACGAAAGACAGGGACTTCCCTGGTGGTGCAGTGGTTAAGAATCCACTTACCAATGCAGGGGACACGGGTTCGAGCCCTGGTCTGGAAAGATCCCACATGCCGCGGAGCAACTAAGCCCGTGCGCCACAACTACCGAGCCTGCGCTCTAGAGACCACGAGCCACAACTACTGAAGCCCACACACCGCAACGAAGAGAAGTCCCCGCAAACAACAATGAAGACTCAACGCAGCCAAAAATAAATTAATTGCTTAAAAATAATAATGAAGGACAAGGTCTTCAAATGCACCTGATAACCTCATCCTCTGGCCAGTCATTAGCAATGGGGTCTAGTGAAAATAACATGGGCTTAGGACAAGAGTGACCACTGTCTGACTCCTGGTTTCCCTGTCATGATCTGCATGACCCTAAATAAGCTGCTTAACTTTGCTGAGCCTCCCTTCCTCATCTATTAAATAAAATAAGAAGAACCTTGCAGAGTTGGTGGGAGGATTAAATAAGATAATGTATGTAAAGCTCCTAGCACAGAGCCTGGCTTTCAACAACTGACAGGCATTAGAATTTTTCCATAAAGAGTTTTTAAGCATTTCAGTGTGATGAGTTATGACTGGTCTCTCTTAGCCAATTCATTTACCTCCCACTGTGCCATTTCTAAATAGGGAGACTATTTACACTTGGGCAGAACAAGATGTGAGTTTTTGGACAGCTATGTAGGGCAGGGAGACATCTAATGAGCACGGCTTATTTTTAACCACCACGTCTACATTTTGGACGTCACTATTTTGATACAGGTCGGCCCTTCCGGTAAAATGATATTTCCTGCTCACCTGCAAAGGGTGAGTTATATAATGCCACATGATCTCAAAGGACAGAAAGCAATCAGCTCCAAACAAAACGAGGTGTTGAAGCACAACTTAAGGGCATGTGAGATCAGGAGACCGGAAGGCCAGGGCTGGAATGGACAAGATGGTGACATGGCCAGGACTAGCATCTTTGCCGGGACAGTGCCACCCTAGAAATGAAGTCTCCTTGGTTCAGCTGCAATTCTTGAGTCATTTTCCCAGAGTCCATTAAAAGAAACCAATGCCAGTAATACAGGGAAATGCTTCACCTCAGGAGGAGGATATGCCGGAAGAAAATATCAAAGGGATTAGATAAATTGAAGTTCAAGGCTGCCACCAGGGAAGACTCACCCCTCTGCCCAGTTCTTTGGTACCATATCCTTCAGGCTTCTGTTGACAACAGAATCCTTGACTGGATAGCCCATTGGCAGACCCAGTGTCTCCCCACATCCACTGGCTCCAGATTTGGAAAAATAAGAAAATGAGCCTGACCAAGAGAGGGAGCAAGACAAGCAAGGGAGCCTGCTAGGGATCCTGGACCCCCAGCCCCACCTGAGCTGACTTCTTGGTGAGTCTGTGGGGCCTTCAGACCAGACCCAACTGGCCTCTGGAAGGACAGACCCATCCAACCACACAGAGAGTGGCCTTGCCATCTGCTCTGGTCTGGTTTTCTCTCGAGCACACTGCACACCAAGCTTTCACCTGAACAAATCCAAAATTCCCCTGAATTTTGATTCTCTGTCCCCAGCTTCCTTTCTCATCACCCTTTCACCATCTCTCCACCTTCTACCAAGAAACTGCTCTGAGAAAAGAAGTTTGAAGTGAATTTTCTTCTCTGAAATCTCATCCTCTGGGATGGTCTACTGGTTAATGCTCCTCTGACTGCACAATGGAAGGTTTTGTCCTGTGTTGAAGGTATTCCCATGCCCTGGGAATGGGGAGGGGCTCAGGTGCTCCAGAGGGCTCTGGTGACTCTGACTGTCCTGCAATCACAGCCCTGGCCATCCACACGTGGGACTGACCCCTCCCCTGCCCTCGTAGCCCTTTCCCTCCTGATTACATCAGTGTAAGCATCAGATGGGGTCCTTGGGCAAAACTCCCTGTGGCAATAATAATAATAATGCCATCAATTGAGCATCATGACTCAAAGGGCTTCTCATCCATTATTTTATTTAATCCTCACAACACCCCTATAAACGTAGGTATTATTGTTTTTCCATTTTACAGATAAGGAAACCAAGATTTGTGAAGGACAAATAACTCGCCCAAGTTGTGTAGTTAGTAAGTGGCAGAGCCAAGGTTCACCCTCAGTTCCAGTCGACTGCAGACCCTAAGCTCTTAACCACACTTAACTGTGTGGAGCTCCAGATGCTTCTGAATACGAGGAGCCTGGTGTGCACTTCAGGTCCAGTGCCCCTCCCTCCAGAGAGCCCTCCTTAGTCCCACCCCCCCCCCCAACCCTCCAGCTCCCCTACTCCCAGGCCACGTCTTGCTCACAGCTGCCCTGCTTCATGTGCTGCTGTGTCTGCTTCCCTCAGCAGAGTGAGGATCTTGTATGGCCATTGAGAGCGAGGACTATGTCTTACTTGTTCTTATATCCTTGGACCCTGTGTAGAACCTGGCCCATAGAGGTGCTGAACCTAAAGGCTTTGAGGTTTTCCCAGAGACTGGAGCCACCACGTAGGCTCTGGAGGGGTGCAGGCTTGAGGAGGCAAGTGGGATGAAATGGGACCAAAACTCAGCCTGCCTGGAGCTGCATCCACCCAGAGGGGGTGGCTTTTTTTTTTTTAATGCTCACAAAGGGCCCCATGAGATAACTCAGCCACTGTGAACCAGGAATTAAGAGTTTGACAGCTGGAATCCACATCATACAGCTCAGATGCTTCCAATCTAGTTTGGTTTAGGAAATCCAGTTGTTAAATTTCATTGATGGGGATGCTGTGGATTGAATGTTTGTGTTCCCTCAATTTTATATGTTGAAACCCTGTCCCTCAATGTGATGGTATTAGACAGTGGGGCCTTTGGGAGGTAATTAGGGTTAGATGAGGTCATGAAGATGGGGCCCTCATGAATGGGATTAGTGTCCTTTTAAGAGAACTTGTGGCTCTCTGCTCTCCACCCTGTGAGGATACAACAAGTCAGCAGTCTGCAACCCTGAAAAGGGCCCTCCCCGGGACTCCGCCTTGCTGGTACCCTGATTTCAGACTTCCAGCCTCCAGAGTGGTAAGAAATAAGTGTCTGTTGTTTATAAGACACTCAGTCTATGGTACTTTGTCATAACAGCCCAAACAGACTAAGACAGGATGTGCTCTGAGGTGCCTGGTTTGGGTCAAACCACTTAAAATTTTCAAGATAAAGGTCTTGATTAGGTCAAATTTATTCTCCCGCATCTTGTCTGGGAACTTGAAGTCCCAGTGAGGAGCATGTAGCTGTGAGTTTCCTGAAGCAAAGCAGCTCAGGCCTGAGTCTCTCTCTCATTTCCCCTGACAGCCCAAGCTTAGTTCCTTTCAATTTCATGCATGAAAAATAGCATTTAAACTAGTAAACCCTCATCCCAGCATAGTCTTACATTATTCAAAACCAGAGTAATGATCCTTTAAATAGAATGGTAGATTCGCTTCTCTGCCACCATGTCCTTACCTTCAAAAATGAGAACCAGCATCACCAACAAGAGGCTATTTTTAGGTATTTCCATAGTTTATGATGAAATCAGCTAAATATAAAAGGTGTTGGTTATTCATTTGATTACTTGTGCCAACTAGGAGTGGCAGGTGTCTCCTGGACACCAAGATAAAATTCAGCCTCTAAAGCTCATTTCGGCTGCCAGGTTAGCCCAGGAACCTGACACAGGGCAGAACACGGGCTCTGGGGCCAAACTCAGCCAGATGCCCAGCTTACCACCGTGTGACCTCACTTTCCTGACCTCAGTTTCCTCACCTGCTAATATGGGGAGTGTGATGGCACCTTGCCTGTAGGCTTATGATGAGGGTTTAGTAAAATAATCCCAGTGAAGTACTTAGCACGTTGCCAAGCATGTCGAAATGCTTAAGTGTAATTAAAACCATTCCCTTTTTGAAAAATCATCGCCGTCTGAGATACAATTGAAATTATTCCAGAGAGATTCGGCCCTTTTAAAAATGCTCTCAGCAGAGAGTTAGTCTTGTGAACTGTCAGAAATTGTGCCTGACATGTCTTTTAGAAGCCTAGAGACTGTAAATAAATTCACTGTGTGAGCCTCAGACAGGGGGAAGTTGGGGCCCCACCCATTTTGTCACCCATTTGTTTTCCCAACTGGGAAAACTGGACAACTGGACAGAAGAATCGATCCATTTATTATTTTCACTCACTCACTCTCCTGTTTTTGTTCTTCACAGTGACCTCCAGGCCTGGTAAGGGGCACCGAGGTTCCTGCCGTGCCCGGGATTCTCTGAGCAACCAGACCATGTGGTCTTGGGTAAACTCCATCTCAGCTCAACTCGCCCCTTGAACTGATGGTCATGGGGGTCACCTTGGGGGTTCTGGCCCCCCGTGGGCAGTACTGGAGGGGAGCACACCTAAGCCTGGACAAGGTGAGCTGTTGAGTCAAAACGCAAGTACCAAGAGGAGGTACTCTTGGCCCCAGTTTGCCCAGGAAAGTCCCAGTTTTAGGACTGAAAGTCCTGGGCAAACTGGGGCAGCTGGCCACCCGAGGAGAATCCTGGAGTTCCCCTCATAGGTGGTGCCTGTCCAAAGGCATTGGTCATGTCACGGTAGGCAGTAGCCCAACAGCACTGACCCCAAACTTTCCGATGGAGTTGTCATAGCCCTTCAGAGAAATCAGTGCTAGTCCCCAGCCTCTGGCTATGTAAGACCTTTGATGTACTTAAGGATCATGTTTATTTCATCCTTCCATTTTCTCCAGATTGAATAATACCTGTCCCTTGAGGCTGTGCACTCACGTCATAATCCCCTTGTCACTCTCCTCTGAGCTCTCTCCACGATGGCCCCCAGCCTTTCTGTTTGGAACCAGAGAAGGACCAAAGGCTCCAGGAGTTGGGTTCCTCCTCTGGGTCGAATTCTCATCTTTAGAATCCAGGGGGTGGCATGGGCTGCAGTTTCAGGGCCCATGAGATTCTAAACCCGCCTCGTCCAAATCTGAGTGTTCATCACAGCATCCAATTTAGCTCTGGACATTCTCAGGGGTGTGGGAGGGTGAGATGTAAGGCAGAAAAATGTCTGACCCAGGGTGAAACCAAGTCAGAGTGGGGGGACTTTCTCCAGAGCACCCCCTTCTTCTCTTCCTTACCATCCCTCCCCCAACCCCACCCTCCAGGGCTCTTAGCAGCCCCCTGTGAGGGCACCTGCCCCCGTGACACCTCCCCTGAGAAGCCTCCCCAGCCCCTCCCTTCAGCCCTTCAGACCCTTCTATAACCTCCTGGTGTTCTCAGAGATTGTACCACAAAAATTCACACAATAACTGTCTTAAGACTATATTCTCAGGGATCATTTCTCTAGTTTGTTACCAGGAGTTTCTCTGAACATGCAGAGCACAGAGAATGCACAGAAATAAAGTCCCATTATTTAGGGGGAAAAAAAGACTTTCTTGTTTTGTTTCTTGATTGTTTCATGTTAATTTTGTTTTCTCGATGCTATTTCAAAGTCTTTTAGGAACAAGAAGCTTATCTCATTTACCTTACTCCCTTTTCTTCTTTTTTTTTAAATCTTCACAGCATCTCTCAAGGTCTCAGGAAGCTAAAAAGCACTCAGTAAATACAATCAGAGGATGATGAATGAATCCTGAATACACCATCGCCCAGCATGACACCTCACATGCCAAAGCTCAACAGGTGTTTTGTTGAATGAATGAGTGAACACTCCCATCTTGGAAATGTATCCTACTTATCCACATTCCTCTATTCACTGTCTTGGTGAATAAGAATTCACCAGAAACAATACAAATATATAAAGATGGAACGAGACAAAAATATAATACAGTGGGATGTAGCACTTGGTAGTTAAATGATTTCTCTACTTTTTATGGGGGAAATTCTGGCTCCTTATCCTCTCATTTATTGGCAAAGGGAGCTGAATGTATACTTGAAATACACATCCACTCCTTCCTCTGGGATTTTTACTTGTGTAGCCTTTCAAAAACCTCCTGCTTCTTCAGTAGTTGTAAGGCAAGCCACGAGATGGCAAAATTTAATATGAAGAAATAATAGCATACATTTAAACTGCTGGTATTCTGAGAAAAAAATCTTTTATAGTAGTTTTAATGCTTTTAGCTGCTGTCTGAACATTGCACAAGTAGATTTCTATTTACTAATGGTGGCAATTAACGCAAAGTCTTAAGTTTAACAAAACGATTGCTTACTCCAGCAGATATGTGAATCAATTTTCCTGCCATGCTTAATTTTTCCATCTAGTTTGGTGTGTGGTTCCCACAGCCTCAAAAGGAACAGTCTGTTCTGTAACCTAACTGTACTGTAACCTAACTGGCAGTGACCAGAGAGATTTTGCCTTCAAAAGAAGTGAAATGAATGACACAGAAATTCTAGCTAGGTAACCTTCAACATCACTGTTCTCAGTCTCTTCATTTATAAAATAGGCATATGACTTTGCAATTAAATGTAATCTTATGCAATGCACTTAACCTTGAACATAGACTATAACTGCTCAAGAAATGTTAGCCATTGCAATAGTGATAACTATAAAATATATTAAGAAAGCATACATTGTTGTTATTATTGTTGTTGCTCATGTTGTACTGAAAAGTATGTGGGGTTGGAGCCTGAAGTGACCATATTAGGCCACAAACACTTGTAGACAGAAAGGAACTAGAAAGAAGCAGGGTTGAAAGAGACCACAGCTTCCTACCTTCCTATTTCTGCTTCCACTTCTTGCTCTCAGATGTTCATGGAATTGAATCTGGTGCCCTTAAGTACATGCGCTATGGAAGCCACCTCCAAGATGGCCGTTGATGAGCCTCACCCCTACTAGCCACACCCACACGTACTCCCCTCCACCTCTGAGTCTTGGTCATAAAATACATTGTGATTTCCCCTTGTCCTCTAGATTACTCCAAAGCCATGTACTACGTTGTGAGAAGGGACCCACGTTATGAGGAACTGAGGCTTCCTGCTAATAGCTATGTGAGGAGGATTTCAAAAGCAGATCTTCCATCCTGGTCAAGTCTTCCCATGACCACAACTCTGGCCAACATCTGGACTACAACCTCAAGAGACACCCTAAGCCAGAACGACTCAGCTAAGCTGCTCCCAGACTCCTGGCCCTCAGAAACGGTGAGATAATGAATGTTTATTGTTTCATGAAACTAAGTTTTGGAGTAATTTGTTACACAACAATAGATAACTTAGTACATGCTTTATTGCTTAAACTTGATTAAATGCTTTTTGTACCTTGCAGTACAAGATCTCAGGCCAAGACACCTACTTTAAAAAATTCAGCTTAAGAAATAGAGGTGCAGGGCTTCCCTGGTGGCGCAGTGGTTGAGAGTCCGCCTGCCGATGCAGGGGCCACGGGTTCGTGCCCCGGTCCGGGAGGATCCCACATGCCGCGGAGCGGCTGGGCCCGTGAGCCATGGCCGCTGGGCCTGCACGTCCGGAGCCTGTGCTCTGCAACCGGAGAGGCCACAGCAGTGAGAGGCCCGCATACCACACACACACACACACACACACACACACACAAAAGAAATAGAGGTGCAAACCGAACTATAATTGTTGAAGTTTTTCATTTTCTTTTTCTGAGGTACATGAAAGCTGACCCTAGTTTTAAGGGAAACTACTTACCTACCTATCTATCTGCCTATCAATCATTTCCTATCACTTATTCAGCTATCCATGCCCTGTCTTAAGACTGGGGTTTTAAGATAAAATATACATAGATAAATAATACATAGTAGAGGGGGAAAGAATCCATTTCCTTTCTAGAACTCCTTTTGGGAAGTTTTCTTTGGAAAACTGTGTTTGACCAACTGACTTGGGGTAAAAGTTGAGCCCCCAGGGAATGATTTATTCAGTGGGAGACTGTAGGGTGTGTGTGTGTGTGTGTGTGTGTGTGTGTGTGTGTGTTGGGGCAGGGAGGGTTGGAAGTTTCATATATTTTTACCTCTTTAGAAGAAACACAAGAAGGGTGAGAGAAAGGGAGAGGAAATATGTAAAGGTCAAAGGTTCCATGATATGACTCTTCCCTTTGCTTTTCCCCCATCTTATATAAAATTACTAAACTCACAAAATAATTAAGACATATGAATTGGAGAGAGAGAAACCAGTGATGGGGCAAGGCTTTGTGTTCACACTAAAGTATTGGAATAAGGACTGTCCAGGCAGCCTAAAAGCACAGAAACAGAGAGAAGGAGGAGTAAACATCCAGCACACAAATCAACTCTGGGAAGGGCTTTTAGAGTTTCAGAGAGCTATAATACTGGGGAGTTGAGGCATAGTTGAATCTCTGAGAGCCACTAAGGACTCAGTGGGCATCTCAGATGGATGGATGGAAGGATGGATGGATGGATGGATGGATGGATGGATGGCTGGCTGGCTGCATGGATGGATGGATGGATGGATGGATGGAGACAGAGGTAGAGAAATAAACATGTGTGAGCTCCTTGAAGGCTGAGAGCATCAGCTACATTTTATTCATCTTTATATATTCAGGGCTGTACATGGCAGATATTTTATAAATTCTTATAGAATAAATGAATGAGTGAGTGATATACAAATGAATAAATAGATAATTAACTTGCAAGTACTGATCTTCTTATATGCACTCTATCTATCCATTCACTGTTATGGTTATCCTGAACCTTACGAGTTTATTTCATAAGCTTACATGTATTTCAAGGTTGAAGAAGATATTCCATCAGCTTAAGTATACTTACATTAAAGCAATGATTTAGTGCTTACAGAAGACATAATCTTTCCTTCTGGCCCACCAGACAAACAATTAGGTTCCATCTTCACTTTCTGCCATCCATCTGGGGGCAGGAGAGTGGGAGAGGAGATTGTAGAATGGATGTAACCTGCTAATGCAGCAATACATCGCCAGCCTGAGCAAGGCAGGAGCTACTACAAAGGAACTGGCTTGGGCTGATAAATGTGTCTGATTCCCTTTCTCAGGTTTCTCCAGGATTCTGGAACTGAACATACCATTCGGCTCTGCATATCTGAACAGCTCTTGTCATTAGCTAGATGTGAGAGTCTTCTGACTGTGAAGTTCTAAATCAGGCACAGACTCTGCTCTCTCTACACACATCCACACACAGCTCTGTTGGTCTGCACTGGAGCAATATGGGTCTGCCAACTGCTGCAGATTAATTTGATTTAGGCATCTTTTTTTCTAATCACACAAAGAATTTCAATAAAAAGTGGATCATTCCAATAACAGCTGTCAGTTCCAGCGCAGTCCTGGTAATTATCACCTTGTCAGACCTTGAAATCCTCCTACATGCTATGTCATGGTTCTGAGTTCATCTGAATTGATGAATTATTTGCGGAGATAATGAAACCTATCAGATTACCTTTCAACTTCATTTGAAATGAAATTAACTGGCAAGGAGACCATAATGACTTATGGAAAGACATTCTAAGCCTTAAAATAGCAGACTGATTTCCTCTCTCCTTTACTAAGTCTGCCATTCCTTCACCCTTTTCTCCAATTAGCCTGCTACTTCCTTCTTCTTCTCATTGGAGGCTTAGAAGGGCAGGAGACTGGAGAGGCTAGATCATTAAAAAAAAAAAAAAGAAAAAAGTGTGCGTGATGTGTGTGTATGTGTGTGTGTGTGCGCACGCGTGTGTGTGTAGACAAGCTGCTGGTTCTAATTTCAAGGGGTGGCATTTCACATCTTCCTGCTTTTTTTCTCCCCCTGTCAACACCCCTCACTGCTAGTGAGGTTTTAGGAGGCAATCCTCAAAGATGAAAATCAAACAAAAAGGAAATTATGAATAGAATTATCCTCTTTTTCCTTTTCTTTCCCTTTTCCCCTTCATTGCCTAAAAATTAGACTTATAAATGCATAGCTCTAGCCCAGAACTTTCTCCTCCGACCCCTCTATCTTACTTCCTTTTAAATATTTCACCTCAATGACCAATTGATATTCAAAGCCAACATATCTGTGGTGGGGACTGCTACACATTCACCAAAACCCACCAAGACTACATTTCCCAATGATCCATGTGGGTGGGTGTGGCTTTATGACTGAGTTCTAAGCAAAGGAAAGTTGGGAAGTGATGTGTACCAGTTCCAAGCCTGACGCCTTCCAAAACCTATCATGTGACTCTCCCTGTTCTTCTCCCATCTGTTGACTGAATGGAGAGAATTCTAAAGACCTGGAATAGGTGGAGGAGTCACAAGATGGGAGGAGCCACAAGATAGAAGGAGCCTGGGTCTCTGAATGAGCTCATGGAAGCCTGTCTGACCAGGAACTCCTGCAGTGGACTAGGACATGAACCCGAAATAGACTTCTATTGTATTCAGGGTTCATCTGCTACCATATGTTTTGGTTGCCCTGGCGTGAGGGCCAGACCAACCCCCAACCCAAAATTTGGTTTGGATGTTGAGAGTGATGATGCCACACATGCACAAGAGGGCATGAAGAGATCTATTACTCACAGAATGAGTCTTTCAGGGGAAAGCAGGGCAGGCTCCCAATCAGGTCTAAAGATGGCTTGAGAGAGGGAAGAGGGGTGACTGGCTAGGGCTTTTATTGTGGTTAGTGGATGGGACTAAGGAGGGCCCACAAACAAGCCAGGTTTTGTGTGGCTGGAACTTTCCTCTGGTGTCCAGTGAGGGAGCATGAAGACTTTCTTATCAGCTTGCCCAGATATGGGAGGAAGGGGAAGGGAGCCTGATGAGGCTTGAAAGCTGTCAGCAGTCAAACATTAAAAATGGAGCCAGTCTCTATCACACCATAGCTGGAATCACCTTGATCTATACAACATCAAAACTGAACACATTACCATCCATTACCCAGCATAGTCCTGCCCTCTCCCTTGCTTCTCTTGGGACCAGACTGACCAACCACTCAAAAGTTGGACATGAAAAAAGGGCAACATTGTAGAAGTGATTGGCATTAAAGTCACTCTCCCTGAGCACTTACTCTGCTCTCACCTTCTCCCTTCCCCCCACAGCCCCAGGTGGGAGAACTTCCCAGGGGTTGAGGGCAGAGCAGGAGCCATGAAGGCCCTGTTTCTGCCAGAAGAACCACACAAGGGCTAAGCTGATGATGGGCTTCAGACACATGAGCAATACCCAGGGCACAGCACGTGACTTCCTGTATGTTCCTCCCCACAGCTGCTTCCATGAGCCAGACTCTCTCAAGACAATGAACAACAGTCAAAGAAAGACCTGGCTTCTTTTTCCTCAAGGTTTTCTCGACTGTTACGGGTGCAGAAGGTGATGGAGTTCAGTGTGAGTCACTATGTGACTCTGGAGACCCAGCTGTCTCTGTTCCTTTGAGTCTATGTTTCAGTGATTTGGAGGAGAATGAGCCCAGGGAGGTTTGCAGTGGGAACCAACCTGCAGGCACTCTGTCTAAGCCTTTGCCTGTTTTCCTGCTATTGAACCCAGAAAGATGTCTCCAGGATGCAGGCCTCCCCATTGTTTTAACACTCTTCCCTCCTACATTCCTCATAGGGCACTGATTCCTACTGACCGTATAGCACTTATCTCTGCCTCCTGCTGGTTCCAAAAGCATCCAAAATTCAATTTACTTCAACATATATTTACTGTGGTCTATTAAGAACTAAGCCCAGCTCCAGAGCTATTGAAATAAATACCTATCCTCAAAGAGCTTATAATCTATCAAATCCTGAACTCAACCTACATTTACGTTATATGGATTATCACTAGTGGTGTTACCCAATGTGGAGCAAGCCCAACTTTTTCACATTACTTGCAATGCTTAGTTCCATATGTGGAACCTATTCCATCCCATAGTACATACTCATCTCTCAGTCACCATGAGCCCATCCGTCCCATGCCTCTCTCTGAGTCTCTCCTGCTACATTTCACGGAGACCGTCATCCCTCGTGATGCTCATGACTGCAGGGTTTGGGAAAGTCTGCTGATGAGCTCAGCCCAGTTCCCACAGGTACTTGACCACAGAACACACCTTCTACCTGACACCTCTCCAGAACCCTCCCTAGGAAACAACTGCTGCAGCTCCATATGAAGAGGAAAGGGTGGGGGAAGGTTGCTTCCACCCAAATCCTGCCCTCTGCCCACTTGGAGCCTTTGGGGTTTTTTGGGGGGGTTTGTTTTGTTTTGTTTTGCTTTTGTTTTGTTTTGTTTTTGGCCATGCTGCGCAGCATACAGGATCGTAGTTTCACAACCAGGGATCAACCCCGTGCCCCGTGGAGTGGAAACGTGGAGTCTTAACCACTTGACAAGCAGGGAAGTCTCTTTTGAGCCTTTGGTTCTTTGAAGAGTCTTCTTTTCTTTTCTTAACATCTTTATTGGAGTATATTGCTTTACAATGGTGTGTTAGTTTCTGCTTTATAACAAAGTGAGTCAGCTATACATATATATATATCCCCATATCTCCACCTTCTTGCGACTCCCTCCCACCCTCCCTATCCCACCCCTCTAAGTGGTCACAAAGCACTGAGCTGATCTCCTTGTGCTATGCGGCTGCTTCCCACTAGCTATCTATTTTACGTTTGGTAGTGTATATATGTCCATGCCACTCTCTCACTTCGTCCCAGCTTACCCTTCCCACTCCCCATGTCCTCAAGTCCATTCTCTATGTCTGCGTCTTTATTCCTGTCCTGCCCCTAGGTTTTTCAGACCTTTTTTTTTTTTTAAGATTCCATATATATGTTAGCATACAGTATTTGTTTTTCTCTTTCTGACTTACTTCACTCTGTATGACAGACTCTAGGTCCATGCACCTCACGACAAATAATTCAATTTCGTTTCTTTTTATGGCTGAGTAATAGTCCATTGTATGTATGTGACACATCTTCTTTATCCATTCATCTGTCAATGGACATTTAGGTTGCTTCCCTGTCCTGGCTATTGTAAATAGAGCTGCAATAAACATGTGGTACATGACCCTTTTTGAATTATGGTTTTCTCAGGGTATATGCCCAGTAGTGGGATTGATGGGTCGTATGGTAGTTCTATTTTTAGTTTTCTAAGGAGCCTCCATACTGTGCCCTATAGTGCCTGTATCAATTTATATTCCCACCAGCATTCCCAGTGCAAGAGGGTTCCTTTTTCTCCACACCCTCTCCAGCATTTACTGTTTGTAGATTTTTTGATGATGGCCATTATGACCAGTGTGAGATGATACCTCATTGTAGTTTTGATTTGCATTTCTCTAATGATTAATGATTTTGAGAACTCTTTCATGTGTTTGTTGATAATCTGTATATCTTCCGTGGAGAAATGTCTATTTAGGTCTTCTGTCCATTTTTGGATTGGGTTGTTTGTTTTATGATACTGAGCAGCGTGAGCGGCTTGTAAATTTTGGAGATTAATCCTTTGTCAGTTGCTTCATTTGCAAATATTTTCTCCCATTCTGAGGGTTGTCTTTTCATCTTGTTTATGGTTTCCTTTGCTGTGCAAAAGCTTTGAAGTTTCATTAGGTCCCATTTGTTTACTTTTGTTTTTATTTCCATTTCTCTAGGAGGTGGGTCAAAAAGGATCTTGCTGTGATTTATGTCACAGAGTGTTCTGCCTATGTTTTCCTCTAAGAGTTTTATAGGTCTGGCCTTACATTTAGATCTTTAATCCATTTTGAGTTTATTTTTGTGTATGGTGTTAGGGAGTGTTCTAATTTCATTCTTTTACGTGTAGCTGTCCAGTTTTCCCAGCACCACTTATCGAGAGGCTGTCTTTTCTCCATTGTATATGCTTGCCTCCTTTATAAAAAATAATGTAACCATATGTGTGTGGATTTATCTCTGGGCTTTCTATCCTGTTCCACTGATCTATATTTCTTTTTTTGTGCCAGTACCATACTGTCTTGATTACTGCAGTTTGTAGTATAATCTGAAGTCCAGGAAACTTATTCCTCCAGCTCTGTTTTTCTTTCTCAAGATTGCTTTGGCTATTTGCGGTCTTTTGTTTTTCCATACACATTGTGAAATTTCTTTTTCTAGTTCTGTGAAAAATCCTACTGGTAGTTTGATAGGGATTACATTGAATCTGTAGATTGCTTTGGGTAGTATAGTCATTTTCACAATATTAATTCTTCCAAGCCAAGAACATGATATATCTCTCCATCTGTTTGCACCATCTTTAATTTCTTTCATCAGTGTCTTATAGTTCTCTGCATACAGGTCTTTTGTCTCCTTAGGTAGGTTGATTCCTAGGTATTTTTTTCTTTTTGTTGCAATGGTAAATGGGAGTGTTTCCTTAATTTCTCTTTTAGATTTTTCATCATTAGTGAATAGGGATGCAAGAGATTTCTGTGCATTAATTTTGTATCCTGCTACTTTACCAAATTCATTGATTAGCTCTAGTAGTTTTCTGGTAGCATCTTTAGGATTCTCTGTATATATAGGATTCATCTGCAAACAGTGACAGCTTTACTTCTTTTCTGATTTGGATTCCGTTTATTTCTTTTTCTTCTCTGATTGCTGTGGCTAAAACTTCCAAAACTATATTGAAGAGTAGAGGTGAGAGTGGACGACCTTGTCTTGTTCCTGATCTTACAGGAAATGGTTTCAGTTTCTCACCATTGAGAACAATGTTGACTATGGGTTTGTCATATATGGCCTTTATTATGTTGAGGTAAGTTCCCTCTATGCCTACTTTCTGGAGGGTTTTTATCATAAATGGGTGTCAAATTTTGTCAAAAGCTTTTTTTGTATGTATTGAGATGATCATATCGTTTTTCTCCTTCAATTTGTTAATATGGTTTATCACATTGCTTATTTTGCGTATATTGAAGAATCCTTGTATCCCTGGGATAAAACCCACTTGATCGTGGTGTATGATCCTTTTAATGTGCTGTTGGATTCTGTTTGCTAGTATTTTGTTGAGGATTTTTGCATCTATGTTCATCAGTGATATTGGCCTGTAGTTTTCTTTTTTTGTGGCATCTTTGTCTGGTTTTGGTATCAGGGTGATGGTGGCCTCGTAGAATGAGTTGGGGAGCATTCCCCCCTCTGCTATAGTTTAGAAGAGTTTGAGAAGGATAGGTGTTAGCTCTTCTCTAAATGTTTGATAGAATTTGCCTGTGAAGCAATCTGGTCCTGCACTTTTTGTTTGTTGGAAGATTTTTAATCACAGTCTCCATTGCAGTGCTTGTGATTGGTCTATTTATGTTTTCTATTTCTTCCTGGTTCAGTCTTGGAAGGTTGTGCTTTTCTAAGAATTTGTCCATTTCTTCCAAGTTACCCATTTTATTGGTATAGAGTTTCTTGTAGTAATCTCTCATGATCCTTTGTATTTCTGCAGTGTCAGTTGTTACTTCTCCTTTTTCATTTCTAATTCTATTGATTTGAGTCTTCTCCCTTTTCTTCTTGATGAATCTGGCTAATGGTTTATCAATTTTGTTTATCTTCTCAAAGAACCAGCTTTTAGTTTTATTGATCTTTGCTATCGTTTCCTTCATTTCTTTTTCATTTATTTCTGATCGATCCTTACAATTTCTTTCCTTCTGCTAACGTTGGGGGTTTTTGTTCTTCTTTCCCTAATTGCTTTAGGTGTAAGATTAAGTTGTTTATTTGAGATGTTTCTTGTTTCTTGAGGTAGGATTGTATTGCTATAAACTTCCCTCTTAGAACTGCTTTTGCTGTATCCCATAGTTTTTGGGTCATCGTGTTTTCATTGTCATTTGTTTCTAGGTATTTTTTGATTTCCTCTTTGAGTTCTTCAGTGATCTCTTGGTTTGTTAGTAGTGTATTGTGTAGCCTCCATGTGTTTGTATTTTTTACAGGTTTTTTTTCCTGTAATTGATATCTAGTCTCATAGCGTTGTGGTCAGAAAAGATATTTGATATGATTTCAATTTACTTAAATTTACCAAGGTTTGACTTGTGACCCAAGATATGATCTATCCTGGAGAATGTTCCATGAGCACTTGAGAAGAAAGTGTATTCTGTTATTTTTGGATGGAATGTCCAATAAATATCAGTTAAGTCCATCTTGTTTAATGTGTCATTTAAAGCTTGTGTTTCATTTATTTTCATTTTGGATGATCTGTCCATTGCTGAAAGTGGGGTGTTAAAGTCCCCTACTATGATTGTGTTACTGTTGATTTCCCCTTTTATGGCTGTTAGCATTTGCCTTATGTATTGAGGTGCTCCTATGTTGAATGCATAAATATTTACAATTCTTATATCTTCTTCTTAGATTGATCCTTTGATCGTTAGGTATTGTCCTTCTTTGTCTCTTACAATAGTCTTTATTTTAAAGTCTATTTTGTCTGATATGAGAATTGCTACTCCAGCTTTCTTTTGATTTCCATTTGCATGGAATATCTTTTTCCATCCCTTCACTTTCAGTCTGCATGTGTCCCTAGGACTAAAGTGGGTCTCTTGAGGACAGCATATGTACAGGTCTTGTTTTTGTACCCATTCAGCCAGTCTATGTCTTTTTTTTTTTTTTTTTTTTTTTTGCTGTACGCGGGCCTCTCACTGCTGTGGCCTCTCCTGTTGCGGAGCACAGGCTCCGGACACACAGGCTCCGCGGCCATGGCTCGCGGGCCCAGCCGCTCCGCGGCATGTGGGATCTTCCGGGATCGGGGCACGAACCCGTGTCCCCTGCATCGGCAGGCGGACTCTCAACCACTGCGCCACCAGGGAAGCCCCAGTCTATGTCTTTTGATTGGAGAATTAAACCATTTACATTTAAGGTAGTTATCGATATGTATGTTCCTGTTACCATTTTCTTAATTGTTTTGGGTTTGTTATTGTAAGTCTTTTCCTTCTCTTGTGTTTCCTGCCTAGAGAAGTTCCTTTAGCATTAGTTGTAAAGCTGGTTTCATGGTGCTGAATTCTCTTAGCTTTTGCTTGTCTGTAAAAGTTTTAAGTCCTCCGTCAAATCTGAATGAGATCCTTGCTGAGTAGAGTAATCTTGGTTGTAGGTTTTTCCCTTTCATCACTTTAAATATGTCCTGCCAGTCCCTTCTGGCTTGCAGAGTTTCTGTTGAAAGATTAGCTGTTGACCTTATGGGGATTCCATAGTATGCTATTTGTTGCTTTTCTCTTGCTGTTTTTAATATTTTTCCTTTGCATTTAATTTTCAGTAGTTTGATTAATATGTGTCTTGGTGTGTTTCTCCTTGGATTTATCTTGTATGGGACTCTCTGCGCTTCCTGGACCTGATTGACTATTTCCTTACCCATATTAGGGAAATTTTCAGCTATAATCTCTTCAAATATTTTCTCAGTCCCTTTCTTTATTCTCTTCTCCTCTGGGACCACTGTAATTTGAATGTTGGTGTGTTTAATATTGTTCCAGAGGCCTCTGAGATTTTCCTCAATTCTTTTCATTCTTTTTTCTTTATTCTGCTCTGCGGTAGTTATTTCCACTATTTTATCTTCCAGGTCACTTACCCGTTCTTCTGCTTCAGTTATTCTGCTATTGGTTCCTTCTAGAGAATTTTTAATTTCATTTCTTGTGTTGTTCATCATTGTTTGTTTGCTCTTTAGTTCTTCTAGGTCCTTGTTAAACATTTGTTGTATTTTCTCCATTCTATTTCCAAGATTTTGGATCATCTTTACTATCGTTACTCTGAATCCTTTTTCTGGTAGACTGCCTATTTCCTCTTCATTTGTTTGGTCTGGTGGGTTTTTACCTTGTTCCTTCATCTGCTGTGTGTTTCTCTGCCTTCTCATTTTGCTTAACTTACTGTGTTTGGGGTCTCCTTTTTGCAGGATGCAGGTTCATCATTGCTGTTGTTTTTGGTGTCTGCCCCCAGTGGCTAAGGTTGGTTCAGTGTGTTGTCTAGGCTTCCTGGTGGAGGGGACTGGTGCCTGTGTTCTGGTGGATGAAGCTGGATCTTTTCTTTCTGGTGGCAGGACCACATCCGGTGTTGTGTTTTGGGGTGTCTGTGACCTTAGTATGATTTTAGGCAGCCTCTCTGCTAATGTGTGGTGTTGTGTTCCTGTCTTGCTAGTTGTTTGGCATAGGGTGTCCAGCACTGTAGCTTGCTGGTCGTTGAGTGGAGCTGGGTCTTAGCATTGAGATGGAGATGTCTGGGAGAGCTTTCGCCATTTGATATTATGTGGAGCCAGGTGGTCTCTGGTGGACCAATGTCCTGAACTCGGCTCTCCCACCTCAGAGGCACAGGCCTGACACCCAGCCGGAGCACCAAGACCCTGTCAGCCACACAGCTAACATGGGAAAGGAAACAGTCACCCAAGTCCATGAAGCACAGCGAGTCCCATACAGGATAAACCCTTGAGTCAGATAAGCATTTGCTTCACCTCTTCTTTCATGTATAGCAGTTCTTCTGACTTCTCTTATTTCTAGCTTCCCAAGGTCCCCATGATTCTCAGAGCCCCTTTTTTCTTTTCCTTTGTGCTTCGTCTAGTCTCACTTGCTCACAGGGAGTCATGGGTAGAGGCCTCACACCAGCCCTTCAGACCAGAGCTCCTGGTGCAGAGCCACCCTGCCGACCCCTGAGCTCAGGACCATGTGCAGAAGCACCCTGAGCAGTCTTCTTGAAGCTTCTCTGCCTAGTCCTGTGAAATGGGTTCTAGATGCCCTGCTCTGGACCCACTCATCCCAGAGTTGATCTGTTGCCTTCATGTGAAGGTTACTGATAATAAATGTCAAACAGGACAGGGTCAAGTGCAAAGCCCGACAGCACCCCTTTCAGGACAACCTTCCACTTTGCAGGCTGATGTTGATCCATGAACCAGCACTCTTGGGTTCCCTCTGTTTAGCTCCCTAGAAAGTATTATAATCCAACTGGCGCTGAACATTTGGGTCTGGCTGGGGCTGGGCTCCCCCAGACTGTAAGGCTGAAACGTGCAGTGGGGGTCCCCAGTAACCCAGACCCAGATGGCTTGTGTCTCAGATGAAGAATGTGATCAGGCCTCATTTTTCTTATTTTAGCTAGAGCTGCTTTTGGGTCTTTACTGCTAAGTTTTCCACTGCACTTGTAATCATGTTAGGTAAGGGCTAGATCTTGTGGAATAGTTATTTTTATCTAATCATGAAATATTAATACAAAGAACTGCTAATTTTAAAGACTGGTTGCCCAGGGTGCAGGGTTCCGAGCCGTCCCTTGGGGATCTGGCCCATCTGCCGGGCCTTAAATTATGCTGTGGTCTGCACCCCACTGAGAGGGATCTCTGTACCCTGTAGAGTCTAGAACATTTCCTCAACATCAAACTCACACTCAATTTGGGAAAATAAGAACAGCATCAAAAGACCCGTCCTCTGATGCCACTAAGCAACGAAATTTCCCCTGAAGCCTCTAGTGCTGCCCTGCTGCTTTCATTGATGCATTCAAAACAGACTATCCCAGGCATGGGGGCTTGATGGATGTGCTCCTTTATAATTTAATGTGGGGACTGGTATTTAACTGGTTTCTCCTTTTCCCTACTTCTCCTGCTCTAAAATGTCAGAAGTTACTCCTACCAGAAAGATGATGTTGTTTTTCTCATGTGCTAAGCATTTCTGAAAAGGACAGATGGGGTTTACTATTCAGACCCCTGTTACAACATCTGGACAGAAACACTGCCATGGCATTTTAGTCTCTCTCCCTGGCCATGAGGTTGTCATTCCAG
The DNA here is from genome assembly GCF_025265405.1 of Mesoplodon densirostris. Lineage (NCBI taxonomy): Eukaryota > Metazoa > Chordata > Mammalia > Artiodactyla > Ziphiidae > Mesoplodon > Mesoplodon densirostris. The sequence goes on from NC_082662.1 coordinate 171,206,989, forward strand.
GAAACAAAACAACCTCCGACTGTTGGGTCTCTAAACCAAAAGCTGTGTGTCTGTCCCGAGGTACCAGGGACCCAGCCAGGAGACTGGCTTTTGGAGGAGAGAGCGCATGCAGAAGAATGGTCCCTGTAGGCTGGCTGGGAGAGGCCACCCATACTGTGAACAGCCTGTAAAGCCGAGCAGAGAAAGGATGAGCAGAGCAAGGGTTACTGAGTTTATATTGTGTGCAAAGCACAGCACCAGGCGCCATACAGGCTTATCTTACTCATCTTTAAACCAGGTTAGGAGGTGGGAACGTAGCAGAGTGCAGTCTGTATTCCCCCAGCATCCAGACTAGAAGCATGGGCCTGGCTGCATGGGGACCCTGGAAGCCTCCTGGGAAGAGACCCATCCTACAGGAAGAATGATAGTCCCCAAGTTAATTCAAGGGTAGTGAGTCTAGGGTCAAAGTACAACAGCAGGTTCATGCTCAGCAGAGTGTGCTGCACGTATATCATCTCCAAGCCCAAGCCCTCATGGCCTAAAACTGAAAGTCTCCTTTCCTGTCACCTCTAGGGGACAAAAAGAGCTTAAGTGGCAGTACTGCTGGTGTCACTGCTGTGGGTGGGTGGCAGTGTTGGCCAGGACGGCAGTGGCTCCTTCAGGCTGGTGAACGGCGGGTTCTGGTGCCCAAGCCTTCAGGGGTACTGGTCCCAGGTGCCACTCTGGTCACTGGCTCCAGTGTAGCCCGACAGTGTGCCAGAGCTGGGAACAGTGTTTACTGGTAAATGTGAACAAGGTGTACTGGTAAATGTTTAACAACTAGCACCAGAAGGGGAGGGTAAAGGGGAGGGAGGGGCCTCATCCGTAGCATTTGCCGTTTTCTGTGGTGTAAATACTCCCAGCATGGCTGATTTCAAGCTATTAATGGGACATCACTGAACATAAAGATGGGAGGAGGTGCGCAGTAGGGCACCGTTATACAGAGTTTCCACCGTGGATACAATAGACATAACCTCACGAGCATAGATCACAGCAAAACGTAATAAAATAAGTAGGAGGTGATGACTTTCGACTATACGTTATCTTTGTTTTAATTTAATTAATATAATTGTAAGCTTACATAACCGGTTTTAATAATAGCTGTGTTTAACAACCATTGTGCAAAAATCCCATTTAGCAAAATTTAATGATTGGCTCTTATAAGCCTGTATGAGCCAGCCTGAGCACACTACGAGCTGAGGAGGAAGAAAATGCCGGCAGGATGAAGCAAAAACCTTTCCCATCTTTCCCTAGAAACGCCTGGCTGTGTCCTGAAGAATCACTTCTCTGCTCGGCTCACGCTTCCCTCTGCCTGGATGAGGCAAGTCACGGGGCACGTTCCAAGATGCCTCCTCAAACACCTACAGTGATGACAGCCTTCTGCCTAAGCCTCGGCAGCAGAGGCAGCCTGGAGATCTAAACTTCATTCACCAGAGCACGGTTTGGAATAAAGCAGCCCAAGTCCAGGAAAAGAGAAGGTTATGAAGCGGATCTGTGCAGTGACACAGCGTGAGTGCAGTCAATTGTTGTCAAAGCATTTTGCTGGCTGCATTCTCTCTTACGTAGGAGAACAAAACTGTCATAACCGTGACAATTTTATTCAACATTGGGGCAATTACCAAGCCTAAAGATAGGAAGCAGAGGGGAGATTTGCTTGAGAGGGCTGAGCTCTGTTACCCATGTCTGCCCCCAGGATGGAGGGAGGGGAGGAAGGAAGCTAAGATTCATTGAATCTTGCCATGTGCTACTATGAGAAGCGTTTTACCATTTTATGCGACATAACCCTCCCTTCAACTCTGTGAAGGGAGGGGGAGTGGAGCGGAGCTCTAAGGACCAAGATCTACTGAGCATCCAGCAGGAGACAGGCTCTCTGTACAAACTCTATGTACATAATCACTTTATCACAACCTCACTCAAACGGAGGTATTATTACCTCCCATTTTACAGATGGGAAAGCTGAGTCTCAGAGAGTTTAAGAAGCTTGTACAAGATCCCATAGCGCAAATGCTTCTGATTACAAAGTCATTTACGGGGACTTGCTTGCTGTGAAACCTGTGAGGTGAGCAAACCCACACTTCCTGGCAGTGCGTCTCCTGTTCTCCCTTCTCCGTCCCCTTTCCTACTCTTTCTCACATCCCATTGCCCTCCCTTACAGGAATGAACAAATAGTCAAGGCTAGACTTCGGCTGGAGTCTAGGCTCCATGACTTCCTAGGAATTGTGACATTTGCTCATTTGTTTAACCTCTATAAGCTTTAGTTTTTCAGCTATACATTGGAGACAGGAAGAATGCCTACCTCAAAGCATTGCTTTGGGGATTAAATGAGACCTTGCACGTCAGGTGCTTTGTACAGCACCTGGCATAGGGCAAGTACTCAACAGCAGTTGTTATCATGATTGGCCAGAGAACACGGCATTGAAAAGAGGTGCCATGTCCCAGCATGCCCTCCACTCAGGACACTACAGATGAAAACATCAGGAGGGTAGCAGGGTCCAGGGTCTCCACCCCCTTCCCACATGGCCAGGTGACTTCCCTCCCAACAGAGGACCTTGCCCTGGGAGGGCATCGGGCAGAATAAGGATGGCGAGGGAGATTCACCTCCTACAAAGAGTTAGTGCTTACCGTGGGAGGGCGCTCTTCTAAGTTCCCTGCAAATGGGAACTCATTTCAGCTTTATAGCAAGTCAGAGCAGTGGGTACCATCATTCACTTCATTAGTGAAGTGAAAAGTAAATTTAGTGCCCCCTCCGATTCCGCTCTGACCCTTTGGGCACAGCCATGCCAAGCGTATCCACTCTGCCTCCCTAAGGCAATGGGAACCAGGCCACTAATGCCACCCTCACATAATGTGTGTGCCCCCCCTCTCCTTGATGCCCACATACATGCCTGGTAGGACGAGCTCTCCATCACCCAAGGGTAATATTCACTTTGTGATTTATCCAGGGTGCTGTTTCTCCTGCTTCACTCCCCTTCCTCCCTTCGGTCATTTCTGTGGGACAAACAATGAGCAACAAAGATATCCAAGAAGGAAAAATTATGTGTGAAGAGGCAGACCTGGGGTTAAATCCCAGCTGTAGCTATATACGCACCCCTTACTAGCTCTGGGTCTCTGCAAGTAACTCATCTTCTGGGACTTTCTTCATCTATAAAGCAGAGATAATATCGACGTCATGGTACTGTTATGAGGATCAGACAAAAGCACACAAAACATATAGAAAAATGCCCAACACCTCAATTTTAGCTATTGTTATTATTTGGCCACTTTTTGGTAGCCTCGAGCTCTGGTCTGGCTGATTCACCCAGAGAAGACTCACCCATCCTGAGCCTCCCTGTTTGTCTGACCTGTAAACTGGGGGTGAGAATATGCAACCTGCCTTGTAGGAACATTGTGAGAGTTGGAAGAGGTCCTGGCATAAATCCTGGTACACAACACGGCTCCACCAACTGTGCACATTACTCTGATTCTTATCATTATAATTAGCTTCTCCCAGCAATTGAAAATTGGCTCAAACTCCCAACAACCACTGGAATTATCTCCCAGTCACAACTCGTGGGAGAGAAATATTTGGATGTTTCTCTGTCATAAACATAAGAACTGCCCAAGAGACACTTGACACCTTTAAAGCTTTTAGAGGACCGCCTTAGAGAAGAACCTCCCACAATAAAGCAAGACTGAGGCTAGCACATGAAGGAAGATATACTTTCTCTATAACTCTCTTTTTAAAATACTCTCTTTCTCTCGAAAAGTTAATGCTAATCAAACCTTAACAGAACCCTAAGCTACTCTGTCAGCTCTTCAGTGTACCAGCTTATGAAGTCTGTGACTCAGGTCTAGGAATGGTGTTTGTGTAACACGTGTGCTCTGTTTAAAATGGAAGAACATGAGGTTTTTAAGGTCAGACAATCTGGGTTCAAAGGCAGGTCTGGGACTGCTGTGTGACTATAGGTAAGTCACTTACCCTCTCTGAACCTCAGCTTCCTCACTTAGAAAATGAGAAAAAGAATAGTATCAACTTCACAGGATGGTGAGGAAAGTCAAATGAGATGCAAAAGCAATCTGAAAAGCGCTGTGTAAATGTGAATTGCTATTATTTACTGTTAAGAGAAATGATATCAAATTTAATGCTCAATCCCAGTAAATAGAGTACTTCAGGAAGTCAGTATGTCTGTGTCCTCCTCCTTTTTAAGTCTGGATTTCCTATTTCCATTTTAACAGTCTTTGCATACTTGTGCCTGCTATTATAAGCCACTTCAAATCTTTTTGGAAGGAGGCAAAGTATATAAACGAACAACAGCTCCGTGGTGAGAAGTAACATGGACCATTTACCCTCTGACTTCAGTTGCATTTGCAAGATGGTGGTGGGGTTAGATTTGCTGCCTGCAGCCTGGACCCCAGGGCTGGCTTCTCTGGATGAAGGTGGCTGGTTGTCTCAGGAATGGAGTTAGAGACGGAGCCAACCAGCCCTAAAGGAAACTCTCCACCGCAACCACAGTTACTCGGCCAGGACAGTGGGTATTGGCCAAAGGGAACCCTGCTTCCCAAAATATTGCCTTGAATCCTCCGGTTCCATACCTTCAACCTCAGAGCAGAAGTCTACATTTTGTTTTCGGTAGAAGTTTTAGAAGGAAAATGCTTTTTTGAAACTTCTTTGTCCACCTACCATTTTACCATCCATATGGAGATGAAGCCAGCCTGTAATGCGTTTAAATGAGACAGCCAGGTAGGCGAGACACTCAGGCGGTCGCTGCGTTTTAAACACAGCACATGCGTTACACAAACACCATTCATAAGCTGAGTCACGGCCTTCAGGTGGAAGCTGGTATATGTATAAACAGCCTGTGTATGTCAAACAGAAGAAAAGAAGGGAAGTTTGGGGAATAAGGTCAAAATCATGGTGCCCAATTTAAACATAATAAAAATCTCAGCCTTGTCATTAGTTACAACCCCCGAGTACAACTCCTACCCAAAAAGGAGAGAATGTCGAATGGAAAATTCTAAATGAGCTAATGTCCTTGTGTTGAACCGAACAGCACGAATGATGCAGCGTCATAAATGAAGCTATAATTATGTTGTCTCACTTCTCGGCTGCTGGATGCCCACAGTACAGAGCTGCCACTCCAGCTATTTCTGGCCTCAGAATTGTTTTGGGAGCCTTAAAAGTCAGTAGCTTTGACTGGTGTTGACAAATGGAGTTGCATTCAGCGACTCTGTGATAGTTTGGGATGACAACAGAAGAATACAGTTTGTGGTGGTGAAGAAATAACACCTTGAACATGTCATCAGTGTTTAAAAAATCATTTTTTCCTATGATTTCCCCGCTTCCCATCTCACCACCCCCCAGCCCTGACTTTGGCCATAACTCTTTACCAACATACTGTCCCAAACTCAGCTTGTGATGTCACTAACATCCTAAGCTGGGCTCTTACAAAGCAGAGCTGGAAAACAGACACCCCTGCAGGCTCAGGGCTGGTTATAGCCCCAGGCAAATCTGCACACCTTCCAGGCCCCTCCCATTGAAGAGAAGGGCGTGGCCAGGGCTCGGAAGAAACACGAAAGTCTCAGGTAGCCGGTGACTTGAGGACTTCAATCAGTCCCACAGATACAGCCTTGACCCTGGGTCACGCCGTTCCTTAGCAGGCACCTGCCAGCCATCCAGCCTCCACGCCCGCGGCCCAGGAACGCAGTGTGAACTTCAGGGAGCCATTCAATAAAGTGGATTCAGGAAGCAGCAATTCTCGCTCAGAAGAGGTTTCGCGTTTCCTCACCCCTCGTGCCCCCGCTGCTCAGAAGGGATCTACGGCCCGAGTGCGGGGTGTGAACGCCAAAGACTGATACACAGGGTGACAACACGTGCGCACTCGGCCGCTGGCTGCTGCATGCTTCCGGCTCCTGATTCAGAGTGTCTGCCCGGCTCTGTCTGTCACATCCCCACACTGGTCCCTTCTCCCATCACCAGCAGAAGTGGACTGCGCAGCCTCGGGCCTCTCCCATCCCAGTCTCTGAGGATGTGCGTGGTCTTTGAGTTAAGAGCTCACTAAAGTGTAGATCATGCTGGATGCAGAAAGAAGAGGAAAAGAAGGCATTAGTGGGAGCCCACAAAAGACCTCAGACGGCCCTCAAAAGAGGCACCTTCCAAAAGCCAGACCCCTTGCTTCTTTCTCATTCCTGTCACGAGAGCGTCTTATCTACTCCCTGGACTCTTCCCCCTACTACTTCCCACAATGGTGGACTAAACGTTGTTAGGAGACCATACTGTGTTCCTTGGATGAGAGAGGTGATTGCTCTGACTGCCTGTCATTATTCTCATCAGGATGATTATCGTGGCCATTATTCCTCTTTCCTGCAATTGCAGGGCAGGTCCCCAGGGGTGGGAGGGGTGCAGTGGATTCTTTATGCCACCAGCTGCCACATGCTATGTGATGGCTGTGTCCAGGGGCTCCCAGATTATGGTGGATGATACGGCAGTGCTAGGGAAATGATCACCATCGCTATTGTAAGGACTTTTGTGTGAACACAGGCCCTCTGGGCACACAAACTGGATGAATTCTTAATTGGGTAACTCCCTAGCCCTACTTTTTCTAACAGAGCCCAGGCATTAAACATGCATGAAGAGCCTGTGTCCTAAGGTGGAGCCCCGGCACTCCCAAGGAGGGGGTCACGCATCCCTGTGCTCTTAGAAAGGGCTGCAGGCTAATTCTGCAACAATGAAGCATGTTCCACACCAAAATATACACTCTATCCATTTGGCAGAAAGAAATACAACAACCTTTTCACAACATAGAGAGAAGAAAGGATAATCTAAGAAACAAAACCAAAGGCGAGAAACTAAAGTGTTCTATTTCTAACCCTCTCCAGCTGCGAAGCCCGGACAAGCCCCTCTGAGTAGCTGAAGTTCTGCCTTTGAGAACTTGATGCACCTCATGTACACAGAGCCTCACTGGCCAGGCCTGGCGCTGGAGGGGCCTTATCCAACGTGGGGAAGTACGGGGGTCAGCTGAAAAGTGGATTGCTCAGGGTCACACAGCAAGTCTAGGAGCCACGTCCCAACACCGAAGCCAGTGCTTTTTCCGTTGTAACACGGAGCTTCACTGTATTTGTCTACTCACGTTCATTTCCCTCATTCATTCAATATTTATTGAGCGCCTCCTGCGGGCCAGGCGCCATTCTGGGTGCTGGGAAACAATGGCGAGTGTGCAGCCCCTGCCTCGAGGGAGTGTACGTCTAAGCTGCAGCGAAAACAAGGGTTTAGTGAGCACCTACTATGTGCCGGGCGCTGGCCAGGGCACTGCAGGTACAGAGGGGAATGAAACAGTTGAGGCCTCTGCCATCAAGTTAACCATAAATAACCTAATTTCAGTGACGGAAATGAACATGAGGGGACGCAGGCATGATCCAGAGTAAATGGATAGGAGGGTGGTACTACGTAGGTCGATAATATCATCCTGGTTTACACCCTTGATTTGAAAAGATCTTTATATTGAGCAGGCAGAATCCACACTAGACTAACCAGCTTCTATTATTTTTAGTTTTAATATTAGCATCAGTATTAGTATTAAGTAATCCCCATCCCATGTAACCCGCAAACGTCTCCTGGTCCACAAGGCAACCTGAGAAGCGGGTGGCGCTGGATGCTGGGATGCTTCGCACAGCACAGTGGGAAGAGAGCCCAGAATCCGGGGCCAGGTACTTTGCTAACTATCCGCTAGGACCTCGGACACATTTCTTAATCTCCATGAGGTCCTTAGGAACCCCTCAGGAACCTCAAACTGTAAAACACACCCCACCTTTATAGGGTTCCCAGCTGCAGTCACTTGAGTCTCTATCATTGTGCTCAGCTCAGAGGCAGCTCTCCGTGCATGTGGGTCCTCTTCCGTCCCTTTAAGAGTGGCCTGGGCTGAGAGTCCTGGCTCTCCACAAGCCTGGACCTAAGGGGCTGGGAGCCCCTGAGGTGGGAGAAACAGGATCTTTGAGGAGCCCTGAAGAGCTCCAAGAGGTCAGGTTCAACAAAGAAGGCAGAGCCCTGGTTGCCACCCAGGGTCCCAGTTGAGGCGGGAGGAGCAATTGATACCCATTTTGTTTTGGAAACAAAGTAATTAACACATGTAACATAAAGGCAGCACCAAACTGAACAGAATGCCTGGAACATAATCAGTTACAGGATGATCACAGCCATCTAACTGGGCAGGAGCCCCAGTATGGCCACCACAGCCCAGCAGACAGACAGCAGAGTAGCTCTCTATCTGTAAACTCCTATGACTCCTACGCCCTGTTCCCTCCGGCGCCTTAGGCTCCAGCAGACGCTTCAACAAAACTGAAATGAGGAAGCTTGATCTGCCTCAGTCTCCACCCAGACTAAAGAGGATCCCAGGCTAACGGGGCAGGAGCCAGGGAAAGCACTGCCCTCATTCTGCTGGCTTTGAGGAGGGGCAATGCTGTCTCTGGGGACAGGCCCCTGAGCCTATGACTCAGCAGAGGAGCTGTCTGCAGCCCTGCAAAGAGGCTGGGCACACTCCAGGGAAGAAAGTGAACCTTCTTGTTAGCCCAAGGTGCCAAATCGCTAAGCCCATGAGAGTTGCCCATGACAGGAAGCAGCCTGAGCAAGCTTTAGTTTCTAGAGAGTTCAGACTTAGATCAGGGAGGCCTGGGCCAATCTGCTGGGCACCTCGGAAAGCTCCAGAGAGGCTTCAGAGACCCTCAGGCTCCTTGCAAATTGAAGCAGGCATTGTCCCAGGACACTCCATCCAGGAAGAGGAGGGAAGGGGTCACCCTGAGCCTGAACCAACCCTTGACTCCAAAAAGAATGTGGTAGAATATTCCGAATCCCCTCCAGGGCTGAATTATTCCAGAGGCAGTTACAGCCCTGAGGGTTATAGGAGAAGACTCAGGGCGTCTGAGTCTTCTGGACCCTGGGGATGCAGAGGGGAGACGAGGTGGACCCAGGCAGCAACTCCGGAGTGATGCTTAGCCCCAAAATCCTGAATCAGCAGATCTAAGCCCAGGAATCTGCACTGTTAAGAAGCACACCCCCCTCACCCCCTGATTCTGATGCAGGAGGTCCAAAGACCACACTTCGATAAAGACTTTTCTAGAGGTTTCCTAAGACAGCCAGCAGTTAAGAGCTCAATCTTTGGGATAGGACCTGAGAGGGACTTCTCACTGTGTCACTCTGAGCTGTGACCATGGGAAAATGATCTCATGTCTCAGACGAGGTTTCCTCGTTGTTAACATGCCGATAATGATAGCCTTTAGCTCATACACTGAGCAATACATATCGAGCTCTTTGCTCGAAGAATGGCTCGTTTTTAAATGCTGGATAAATGCAGCTGCTTCCCATGCTGCCCCAGCCTAACCTGAACCCTGAGGCAGCCTTGGAGTCTAACATCCCCAGCCTCCTCTTCCTCACCCGGCTACTGGCCACCCGGCCACTTTGGAGACAGTGCTGGGGTACCTGGAGATAGCATGGTCTGGTGCAGGTAGCGACAGGAGAGCAAGGTGACAGGTGAGACACCCCAGAGATGAGCCCAAAGAGGAACAGGAAGGAGGAGAGACATTTTCAGAAAAGACACTGTCTGGGGTATCAAACCACGAGACAGTCTGTTTATAGCTATCTGCTTAGTTAGGATGTCCTGAATAAAGAGGTGAAAAGAGGGGAGATTCCTGAAACAGAATTACAAACCCAGCATGTTTTATTTCATTAGAATGGTGTTACATAATATTAGGAGAATTGTAAGCATAAGCGCTTAATGGCCCAACATGCCCATTTGTGAAGCACTGACTGCCACGGGGGGTCTCTGTTGTGGTCCCCGAGACTGCTTTCACACAGACTAGGGGGCAACGAGGCTATGTATCTGGGGCCACAGGTGACCTGAGTGCCTGAGCTGTGGAGTTGTTGGGGGGCAGGGCGCCCCATGCATGGGGAAGGTGTCACCAAGTGGACCTCACCAATAATCTCCTAAGAGGGGTTGGCACACTGTGTGCTCACCGTGTAGCCCAAAGGATGTTCCTGCCAGCCAGCAAGGCCCCCAACAGGACCTTCCGCCCCTCCCACTTCTTTACACAGAAGCTCTTTCTCCTGAACCAGTTAGGTGGCTGGCAGCATCCTCGACAGGCTGGGACTCCCACCTGCCAAAGCCGGAAATTTTCTCCATTTGCTGCAGGAGTCAAACCCACCAGGAGGGGCAGAAACTCACCAGTAAAGGTAGTAGAAGAAGGAGAGGAGATAGAAGGCCAGCTTACACCAGGCCTCCTTCTGACAGTAACTCAAGGTGTCTGCGTTCATGACCACCGGCGGGTCGTAGGCTAATTCGGAGCTATCTGCCGGACAGTGGAAGTACCTGCAGAGAAAGAGTGCACGGCATCATCGGCTCTGAGGCTTGGACAGGACCTCTGAAGTCGTCTGGGCTGAGTCCCCTGATGCCAGACTTCCAATCCGAGGAACCTCTGCTAAGCAGCTGTCTGCCTTCGGCCAGAATCACTGCCCAAATTACAGCCCAGGCACTGCTAGAAAGTGGCTCAGCCACTGTCTTCTAGCAGGTAGTAACGCCCAAATACTCAGATCCACCAGTATCAGGTACACCTCACACACAGCTGCTCTGACAGAAGGAAAACGTGTCCCCTGGTGGTACCTGGGAGATACCAGGAAGAGCCTCCTTTCTCCAGGGATGTGGGCTGGTGGGGTGAGGGGGTAGCGGAGGGAGGTCCACCATGTGTATGGATCTGGGTTGCCAGTAGGGCACAGGAGCAGGTTGATGTCAGTTGCATATCCGCTGCCTGGTGTCCCTGTACCGGAGCTCTACCATGAACATTAATTATTTGGATTAAACATTAATTACTTTTGGGTTATCCTACTCCCAGACCCCCTTTTAGAATCCTGAATACTCCGGGAGGGACATTATATTCCCACTTGAGTGTGGAGTAATTTACAGGTAATTTTCTTCTTGATGGAAGGACCCAGAACAGCAAACAGAATATTGGCCATCGCGGGGAGAGAGCGGCCCCCGAGGGAAACTGGGTAAACCAAAGGGCAGTGGGAGGAGAGAGGTGAACGCAGACTTCGCCTTCTTCAAAACATCACCTCAGCTCAACGCAAACCGGCCTTGCTCCCGGAAGGAGAGAAACTCTCCCACTGCGCTGTGTGAGACCTTGGGAAGTGGTCAGGCAGGAGGCAAGTCCTGTCCCTGAGGCTGTCCCTCTGGCCCTCACCAGATGGCTGCCCCCAGGGCCTCAGCCAGGGCCTCATTCAAAGCCGGAGAACAAAGCGCAGCTGAAATCGCGCAGCGGGCTGTTCTTTTTGTCAGTCTGGTAATGGAATCAGGAGGCCGGGTGCCAATGAGTGGCTCCTGTGAGGTTCTGGGACAGGCCGTGGTCCTCGAGTGACAGCGGGGACCAGACGAGTGGTCTGACGGGCTTAATCACATCGGCTTTGAAGAGCATCTCTGTAACGTAGCCACTCACAGAGCTGGTATTTCAGTTCCCTCTTCATCTGCTTCAAAGGACTGCACTGACATTATCTGTCATCCACGCTATGCAGAGAGGAAATCGCAAGCCAGATTCAATGACATCTGCCAGCTCACAGCCCTCCAGGCCACTCATCTCTCTTCTGCCCAGGAGCAGATTTCACAACCTATTTGCTTTTGCTGCGGCCTTGTTCCCAGGAGGCCTCAATAAGTGGAGGAAGGGGTGACAGGGTGGCTGAGTGGCCCAGTGGACAGAGCCAGGGCCCTGAGGCCCACCCGTCACCAGACTGAGATTCCTCAGGTCAACTGTTAACCTCTCTAAGCCTCAACTTTCTCATCTGCAATATGGGACTGAAACTGCCTACTCCAAAGGGCTGTTGTGACAATTGTGTGAGGTGATGGGTCCAAAAAAATCTCAAAGAACAGGTACTGAACAAAAGTTCTGCGGTTCTACTTGTATTTAAGCAAACTGGGAGCTAGGGCAGAGGGGGCTTTATCTGCACTAGAAACATCGCTCGGCTGGACCTTTGGAAACGAGGGGGAAGCAGAAATGAAATAGAGGGGTTTCAAGGACTCTGATTTTTATTTTTTCTTTTCTTTTTTTTTTTTTTTTGTGGCCACACCGCGCAGCATTCAGACCAGGGATTGAACCCGCGCCCCCTGCAGTAGAAGCGCAGAGTCTTAACCACTGGACCCCCAGGGAAATCAGGACTCTTATTTTTTAAAGGACACCTGCCCTCCTCACTCCTTTTTCTTTCATTTTCTGAGTACTCAACGAATTGCCAGAACTAGGCTAGACCCTGTCAGGGATTCAAAAAAGGAAGACAAGCTCCTACTGGCAAGGAGACTGCAGTCACTCCCTTCTTTTACATGGAAACGTTCCAAGTTTAAGGACACAGCTGGCTCTCCTGCCCTCCCTTTTGGAGGAGTGATAGCCCTAAGAAGCAGTGTACCAATCAAAGTTTTGTAAATTAACCACATTTCTGATACCTTGGATTGACAGCACACTATCTGAAGGACCTGGGATAAATTTGTTTTAGAAGGAGAAGAGCCAGCCCCTAGGTGACAAGGACATGGCCTGCAATTCATAGAGGTGGCCCTGCCATATCCCAGCTGAGTGATTCTGGGCCATGACGTAACCTCTGTGAGCCTTCGTAACCTGTGTGTAAAACAGGGAGGGGCAACCCCAAAGCATCCGTTTGCTGTGGATACCAGAGGAGGTAGGCATGGAAAGTCTCTGAGTGGGTAGGCAATACATTTCAGCAGCATTATGCTGCTATGTGACTTCTCTCTAAATTCAGATTTTAGTAGGTTACCTTTACATAGAAGGACTTTGTTATGTAACTGAATCGGCTTATTTCCTCCCCCAACCTGCGTCCTGCTCTTGGTCACCTCCCAGCCACCCAGCCTAGACACTCCCTCTCCCTCACCTCCTGCATCCAATTACTGGCCAAGGCATGTCCAGTTTACCGCTCCAAACCCTCTCCTTCTCTCTGCATTCCAACTTCCAACTTCAAGCCTCCAGTCTCTCCACCTGGAATTTCATCAGAACTTCCTAACTGGATTTCGTCCTCAAAATTTCACCCTCCAACCCAGCCTTCCCACGGCTGTCAGGGTCACCTTCCTAAAAATCGGATCAGGCGCTGCCACTTTCCTCCTCAAAACTTCTGAGAGGTATCCCTCTCCTACAGAATAAATTAACTCCAACTTTCTATCAAATCATTTCAGACCCTGATCCCCAGCTGTCAACCCCATCTCTGCTCCCTTCTATCTGAGAACCACACATCCAAGCACACTGAGCAATCACTGTTCCCCAGACACACCAGGTGCTTTCTTACATCTGAGCAGGCTAGTCCCTTAACCTCGAATGTGCTTTTCCAGATCCCCCAGGGTCACACTTCCATTTCTCTACACTCCTACCTATGTTCCTTATATATCTGGTAAGAATCTATTTCCCTCTACCACTAGGGTATATGTTCCTTGGGGGTAACGATTATATTTTACATTCATCTTGGAAGCCCCCATAATGTCTGGCATGTAGTATGTGTTCCATATGTTTGCTAAATGAAGGGGTGAATGTTCTAGATGTGACTAAATACAGGCTACATTGTACGCTGTAATGACAATGATTAAATGTTTGGGGGTCGAGGGGAAAGTGTGGTTACCTTATCTGCACATCTGCATTCTAGACTACTTTCGTATTCCCCCTCCCTGCCTCCTATACACCCACACGGTGACTCTCTTTTACCTAAATCACGTGATCTGATGCACGGTCTTAGCAGGGAAGAGATTTAAAATCAGAACAGTCCTAGAAAATCCAGCCCATATGGTAGGTGGGCTATTTTTATTAAGATATAATTCATCTGTCAAAAAAATTCACCTTTTAAAAGTATACAATTCAGCAGTTTTTCGTATATTCATAAGAGTTGTACAACCACCACCAGTATCTAATCTCAGAACATTTTCATCCCTTTCAAAAGAAAACAGTGTAGTCGCACCTCACTCCCTCTCCCTTCCAGCCCCTAGCAATCACCAATCTACTTTCTGTCTCTATAGATTTGCCTATTCTGGACATTGCATATAAATGGCCTTTTGTGACTGGCTTCTTTCACTTGTAATTTGTTCAGGCTTCACCCATGTTGTAGTGTGTATCAATACTTTATTGCTTTTTGTTACCCGATAAGACTCCATCGAAAGGATATACCACATTGTGTTTATCCATTCATCTTCTGACGAACATTTGGGTTGTTTCTACTCTACGGCTATTGTGAATAATGCTCTAGCTGCCTTTAACGCTGATCTGTGAGAGTTGAGGCTGTGGTTAGTGGAACCTACAGGAAGGGCCTTCCCTTACTGAATTATTGTCTGAGAACAGCTTGCAAAGAAGGCTTTGAGGAAAGGGTCACCAAGGGAAGGGATGAGAGGAGGGCACTAAGTGGCTGGTCCATCTGGGGGGACATCGTCTCTGGAGGGCAGGCTGACCAAGCAGAAAAGGGAAAGGACAGGGCAGTCCCAAGCAGACTTACCTCCAGAAGTGATAGAAAAGTAGAGGGACATTCAGCCCCAGGGTGAGCCACTCCTGAGCACACAGGAACATGATGCAGAAGAGGCTGTGGATGGAGTATTCTGGCAGCACCAGCTGAAGAGGGAGCAGAGACACAGGCCTGCGTTAGAGGGAGGAAAAGTCACTCCTGCATCTATAGCGGCTGACGTCCGCCTGCCTGGACACTTCCTCTGACATGCTGGTGACACAGAGGTCCTCCCTGCAGCATCCCAGAGTCACTGCCCCTGGACCGTGACCCGTTTCTGGTAAGTTCTCCTCTTTAAGGTACCGGAGCCAGTTAATATATATATTCATTATGTGTATATACATATTCATATATATATGGGGGGATAGCCTCTGTGTGTCATTTAGACCAGCGGTCCTCAACCTTTTTGGCACCAGGGACCAGTTTCATGGAAGACAATTTTCCATGGGGGCATGGTTCAGGCGCTAATGCGAGCGCTGGGGAACGCTGGGGAGTGGCAGATGAAGCTTCCGCTCACTCGCCCGCTGCTCACCTCCTGCTGTGTGGCCCGGTTCCTAACAGGCCGCGGACCAGTACTGGTTTAGACCACGATGAATGCTTCGCTCCGTCTAGCAAATTCTAACCATCCTTCAAGGACCATCTCAAACAGCACTTTCTAATGGAAGCTCGGCCCACACTACCCCACCTCACGTCACCCCACCCTGCAGCCCCACAGCATGCCTTCCGACCCTCACTCAGGGGGACTTTCCATAACGTGTCCACGATGGAGTCATTACCTTCTTTCCTACCCCTCGACACACACAGATCTACCCCACTAGTCTATGAGCCGTCTTGGCCAAGCTCTATTCTTTTCTCATCTCCACTTGCAAAGTGCTTTTTTGTACTTAGCAGAGACTGAACAAGTATTTGATAAAATGAATTGAACTGACCAAGTGCCTATGTTTGGAGCATGGTTGGCTGGCATTAGGGATGCAGCCTGTGGTCACAAACCAAGATTTCTCTGGATGGGAAACAAACTGCCTTGAACTCTCCTATTTGGGGAAAGAACATGACTTTGGTCTCATTCATCTCTCACTTTAGTCAGATGAGCTAACCGCCCCAGATGGGAAATACAGTGGGGGACACACATTTGGAATAAATACATGCAGAGGCACAGGTGTTAAGAAATACATTTTCTAACTAAGTGGCATCTTCTTCATTCTCAAGTCTAGTGAAGAATGAATTGCATTGACCCGCCTCTTAGAATTCTCGAGCAATAACCTGGAATCAACGTACAAGAGCCAGAGATCCAGAGGCAGTGGCCTCAGTGGGTGAACCGGCACAGCTAGCCCCTGTGAGCCTCAACGACCTGGTGGGAGGGGGTACGTCCCATCATTTCTCCTCACAGGACCTTGCAGCCATCCTTTCCAACCCCATCTGCGGCCAGCCAAGACACCACCTGACCTCCTCCCGTTCGAAGAGAAAGCCCCCTTTCTCAGCCTGCCAGCCCCAGGGGGTAGTGGCTGTGACCTCTACTATGCATGTCTCTACATTTTTTAATCATTGATTTCAGCCACTTAGGCCGAGGTAATTAACATGTTAAGACACAGCCACCCCAGGCCTGGATCATCCCCGTCTCACAAATCTCTGACTGATTACAGTTTGGATCTCAGGTCCCTCTATTCAGCACCACTGTTTCTTCTCTCTTCGAGGCTTGATTTATAGCGGAAGCTGTAGCCTGCTGAGCAGGGAGGATTTGTCACTGTCACCACACTGAGGAAAACTGATTAAGGGAGGCCAGCTGGGTCCAGAGGTGCCCCACCTACTGGGGGTGGGATCAAAGCTGCAGAATCCATGCTGCTCTTCGGGGTGGCTTCTCCCCAGATGCCCCTTCCTGTCACTGAGCAGCATCCTTGCGGGTGGGAGGGCGAGGGTGCCCTTTACGTCCACACAGTGTTTCTCTCCCGCTTCCCCAGGCAGTCCCTGTCGCAATGGCTTCCCCAGGCAGTCCCTGTCGCAATGGCAGGGGAGATCTATGGACCCAGTGAATGGGCCAGGCCATGAGCACCAGCCTTGACCGGCGGGCATTACCACTGCCCTCCACACACTTCCCGTATCCGTTGTCGGGAAGGTGGGGCCAAAGGGCTGTGAGCAGAAACGGCTGGAGCATTTACCAGCCAATGCAAAGTGCTCCAGGCTCTCTCTCTCTCTGCCCTCTGACACAGCAAAACGCACTTAGGCTGGAGGGTCCTCCAGCACCCTGAAGCCGTAAGTGAGGAGAAGCGCGCTGGGGCAGCCAGTGATGGACACCAAACATGAACAAGAAAGAAACTGGTGGGGTGTTTTTGGGGTTTTTTTTGGCTGCCCCACGGGACATGCGGGATCTTAGTTCCCCGACCAGGGATCGAACCCGTGCCCCCTGCCATGGAAGCGCGGAGCCCTGACCACTGGACCGCGTTCTAAGCTACTGAGATTTGGGAGTTGTTTCTTAACCACAGCGTGATTTAACCCATCGTGTGTGGTACAAAATGAGTAATCAGTGAGAAAAGCAAAGTGGTAATCATCCCTCTTTCTCCTTCCCCCGATCAGCCAGCCCGCCCTTCCTTTCACAAGCACTGGGCATGCTGAGGCAGGGGCTGCATGACCACCAGGCGGGCATAATGCTTATTCATTCGTGTGGGCAGTTGGACTAGCTGTCCCCTCCCAACCTTGCTCATCTCAGTTATACAAAGACCGCCCCTGAATCTCCCCGGCCAACCACAGAAAGGCTGAGGGGAGCACTGCCCGCCCGCCCTCCATCCTGAGTCATCCCCTCACACTGTGGAACACTGTTTCCTTCATAAGACAAGCTGTTGGAATGGTGTCAATCTCATTCTCTCATACAACAGAGGGACTGTTTCACGCAGGCCACAGTCTATTGAATTCCCGTGTCTTATTATGCCCTGCTTCACAGAGTTATAAATACTAAATAAGTGGTCTCAATACAGGTATTGTGGGGTTGCTGAAAAGACTGCAATTCACTCCAACCAGGGGGGCTCACAGAAGGTTTTGCGATCAAGGCGGAATCCAGGGAACTTGAAAGGATGAGTAAAACCTAATCATGCGAGGAAGCCAGAGGTCAGCATTCCAGGAAGAGGAACCGTGAGAACAAAAGCAGAGAGGTGACAGTCACCACCTGGGCGGGTTCTGCACAAGCCCATCTAAAATGGCCACTTACTCGTCATTTAATGGATTAACGCCAGGCCTGATGTGGGTCAAGTTCTGGGTAAATGTTCATTTTATTCCCCTCCTGCTGGGACCCAGCCTTCTCATCCCCTGGTGCTGGAGCCTTTGTGTGTCACCATCATAAACTGAGGGGTGGGGGCCTGTCACGAGAGTATGATGACAACACAGCCTCCTCCCACTATCCCCTGCCCTGACGTACGCAGAAGTCCAATGTCAGGTGAAGCTCTCAGCGCACGCTAGCAAAGCTCAGACACTTGTCAGTGAAGACTTCAAAGATTTCACCCACTCCCCCGCTTCTTCCATCACTTCTAAGAGGATGGATGTGGCATCTGGGAAGGATCGCCTGTCCTGACTTCCTGCCCAGATTCTCGTCCTCAATTTTCATTTCCTGGCAGTCATTTCCATCCCAATAGTCCACAACCACCATGTGCTGAAAACTCACTCTCCTCCCAACACCTGTAACCTGTATCTCCTAAATTTCCGATTTCTGCTAATAATAGCCATCTCTGGTTTCTCTGTCTCATCCACTTCCTCACCCGTCTGTTTCCAAATCTTGTCATTTCTTCTTCACAGCCACCTGGATCTGTTTTTCCTTTTTTATTTCTACAGCCCCTTACTGGTCTGGGCCCCTGCACATCCTCCCAAGGCGGTGCAGGAAACTTCTAGCAGGTTTCTGTCCCTGGACACTGCTCCCGCTGTCCAACAGAGCAGCTACCTCTTCTCCTCTGTAAGTGCCACATTCAGCTCCGCTCTAAGCTTTCATCCACAGCCTTGTTTTCCCAGAAATTTTATTTTATTTGTATTAAAAATATTTTATTTCTACTTATGCATCATCTCATTCATTCATGTATCCATTCATTCTCCGGCTTTAGCCCCCAGGTGATTTGCAGCTGACTGGTAAGCTTTTCCTATGATGGGAGAATACTATAATAATGTATCAATGTCTTATTTCATTGCTGTGGAGGAGAGGGGTATCAGGAGGCAAGAGAAGAAGCTCTTCTAACCCCCAGAGGGAGAGGAAAGAGAGAGGGGATGCTTGGAGTGGAAGCAAAGGAATAAAGCTCCCTGGGGGAGAGTGGGGATTCCCTAAGACTGGGGAGGAGGGGGCGGTGAAGGCGGAGAAGTGGTGGCCAGCACCCTGGTGCTGGAGATGTGCTCCTGGCTCCCACCATGCAGCCTGAGGCGGGCAGGATTTCTGAGGGGCTGGTATAAGCATGGCTGGGACCAAACACCCTAAAAGTCAAGCCACAGAAGCCTAGGGGTAGGTTCCGGGGCTGAGTGTAGCTTGAAGGGAGTGGCAGCTGTGAGACCCAGAGATTCCACCCATCTCTCCGTGAACCCTGTTGACTCAGACAACAAGCTTTTCTGCTGTGATCACATTGGGCTAAAAATATTAGCCCACTATCTCAAAGTGTTACATAAATTCTTACCAGTTACATAACGATCGACTGTGTGATATTGAGAAAAGCAGCTAACCACGTTGAGCCTTATTTATCTCATCTGTAGATGCCAACATTTACAACCTACCAGCAAGGGTGCTAGAAGGGACACAGGGTGTCCCCTGACAGTGCTCTCAAAGGGGAAGAAGCATCAAAGAAAGGAAGATGCGGTTATCGCGATGAATGCGATCATTGTAACTGTTAACAATCACATATGAGCTAGTTACCATTCTCAGGACTTGTCACTCTTACCCTGAAAGTCAGTGAAATGGCCCAGAACCAAATCTGGTTTCCCGATTCTCCATCCGGTCTCCTCTGACCGCCCCCCCCCCACCCCGATTAAACCAGGCTTCCAGCTTTTCCAAGTGGAAAGAAAAACCAAGGGTCATTTAACAGCCTGCCTCTCAAACCATAAAAACCCCAATCCCTGCCTGTCTTCAAACAACAATAACCCAGTTCCCTTCGTTGTATTGTCCTGTATTGTTGTATCTGTCCTAAGGTTTATCTGCCCAGGAGCCGGTGAATATGAAAAAGATGAAAAAGATAATGTCTCTTTCATTTGATTTCCCAGCCCACACCAAACTGGCCCTAAAACAGAGGAACCCTTCTGGGATGAGCAGGGCGGAGGCAATCTTCTCAGAAATGTCCAGCATGGACAGCCGTTCTCTATTTGTCCCCAAATGAACAACGGTGCACATGACTCGCATCGGGAGGAGACAGCGGGAAGGAAGGACAGGATGGCAGCTTGGGAACCTGGGATTTTGCTAAATGGAAGACTGTGAGAAAAGCATCCAAGCGCTACCAGGAAACCTTATTCTGTCTGAGTCCCTTGCTAGAAGGCCACTTTCTCTTTAATTGCTCTGGGTAAAGCTCTCCTACAGAGGGCGCGGCCTCACAGCAGGCAGGCAAGAGCCTGCACCAGCCTGGGGGTTGGGAGGGCAGGCCAGCCCTCCAGGGGCAAGGCTCCCTGCAGCCTCTGGTCCCTCCGGCTAAGAGCTGGCACCCCGACCTCAGATGGCATGACTAAGCGGGAACACCAGTTGGGCCGACTAGAGTGTTGCCTATTTGATGATGCTGGTATGTTAAACTGTTTGACCTCCTGGATTTTGCACAGTGCTTATCCAATATTTTAAAGGGGAGAGCGGATGACTCTGGTACATACTCAACAGAGAATCATCTAGTCTAGAATTGTAATTTAAAAAGTCACCATAATGCTTTGTGACCGCCTGGAGGGGTGGGGTAGGGAGGGTGGGAGGGAGGGAGACGCAAGAGGGAGGAGATATGGGAACATATGTGTATGCAAAACTGATTCACTTTGTTATAAAGCAGAAACTGACACACCATTGTAAAGCAATTATACTCCAATAAAGTTGTAAAAAAAAATGTCACCATAAAATTGGGGGAGGGGAGGGCAGGATAAATTAGGAGTTTGAGATTAATAGATACACACTACTCTATATAAAATAAACAACAAGGACCTACTGTAGTGCACAGGGAACTATATTCAGTATCTTGTAATAATCTATAATGGAAAAAATCTGGAAAAAAAAATATGAATCACTTTGCTGTACACCGGAAACTAACACAACACTGTAAGAAAAAAAAAAGAAAACAAAGGTCACCGTAAATTAGTCTGATGTGTGCTGACTGTATGCACACCAGGAACTGCGGACCTGGTTCTGTGACCTTCACTGCCAGCACTTCTCCTACATGCCTGGGCCAAGTATTGTTTCGACCTTGTCTTGGTCAGGATCAGAGCCTCATGGCTGATCGCAGGAGACTGAGCCAGGCCTCAGGGGAAATCAGTCACCGATCATGTTCCCCACAGGCCTGTTACCCAGAAACACAGGGGCAAGAGGGGGCGACAGCAAGGGAAGGAGATCCTGCCTGAGTGACCCAGGACGTGGAAACAGGAGCATTTTCCTTCCGGCCTGCAGAGGCCAGGAGTTCGGTGAGGGCACAGAGGTGGGGCGGGGAGCCATGGAGTGCTGCTTCCAGCCCCAGGGGGCTTCCTCTGCAGGCCTCCCATGTCCAACCCCATGGGGACCCCTGGCTTCTTCCCCCTCTCTCCACCCATCCTCCCTGAGCACGTTTAATCCACGCTGAGGAAGCTTCTGCAGCTTTCTTGACACACACAGGGGCTCACTCTGCATGCGGAGAAGGCAACGGAGAGAGGAAAAGGCCCAGGGAGAGAAGGTGCAGGGCAAGGCCGTACCCCCGCTGCCCACTGCTCCTGGCCACCTAGAACGAGGAGGGCCCAGTTCTCAGCTCGGCCCAGAGGCCCCCGTTGGGACTTGGCTGTGCACTGACGTGCTGCAGACCCCGGCCCAGCCACCGTGGACCGCTCTGACTCCCCGGCTCCCTGTCCAGACTCCCAGGAACCGCCTGACCCTTCCTGTCCTAACTGCTCCTCGGGGACCAGCTTCCACTCTGACCGACTCTCATGGGCTCCAGCACCCCTAGTCCCCCTGCCATTTCCCGTGGGCCCTCACCACCAGCTGTGCTGGGTGCCGGGGACACGGAAGGAAAAGCGTGCATGCACAACAGCATGAGGAAGGGGCTCCCTCCAGTCAAGTTCACAAGGGTCTCAGTTTCGCTTCTGGAGGAGAAGGAAACTGGGACAAGAAGTAACAGCACGGGTTTTGCTCGCTGCTCTACCGCCCTGGCACTCCCACTGGCCCCCCTCCTCCAGCCCGTGTCTTTAAGCCTCACCATCATCCAGCAGTGATTCCCAATCGTTACGGTACTTCCGAATCACCCGGGAGTCTTGCTAAAACACAGATGGCTGGGCCCTTCACCCAGTTTCAGATTCAGTAGGTCTGGGTGGGGCCTAAGAATCTGCCTTTCTAACCAGTTCCCAGGTGAAGTACTGAGCACCTTGTGCCTCCAGGTGTGGTCCCAGGACCGGCATCGCTAGCATCACCCAGGAGCTTGTTGGAAATACAGAATTTAGGCTCCATCCCAGACCGCTGAATCAGAACCTGGTGGGTTTTAACAAAATCCCCAGGTGATTTATATGCACCTTAAAGTTTGAGAAATGACTGCTCAGCACTGAATCCCCAAAGAGGATCCTCCAGCCCCCTGTAGCAGAACTGCCTGGGGCACTTGGTTTAAAATGCAGATTTCTGGGTGCCATACCCATCTGCTACAGATAAACTCTGTAGCCAGGAGGAGTATGCATTGTTCAGAAGCATCCCAGGTGATTTTGTTAAATATTTGAGCTGAGATTCATAGACCAAACACACAGGGCAGAGGCTTCCATTCTGAAGACCCAGGATCCCAGTGCCCCAGCAGGGCTGTGACAGTCTTGCACTCAGAGAGCACTGCTCACTCACTACTGCTCACGGACTTGAGTCTGGGCAGGTAGCATAGGCAGATAAGGGCAGTAATGTTTGGCTCCTGGCTCTCCAAGCCACCACCATGTGGAAGAACACCCATGAAGCTCCCTTAGAACCCATGGCCATGGTCTCTGATCTTGAAGGGCTGGCCTTGGCATCTTCCAGGGATGGAGGTCATCTCTCCAGCACCCTTCCACCTCCAGAACCTCGCAGCCTCTAGTTTCTGTCATCTCCTGCCCGTCCTCGGCAGGTCACCTCTCCCCTTCACTGTCACAGGCTCCTTCTGCCTGTCTCTGGCCTTCCCTGTGTCTCAGTGGACCTTCTAAACCTGGAAGGTGACTGGTTCATTTTAGGACCAAATCTTTGGGGTTCCAGCCCTGCCCTGTCCTGCCCATACCTCCCAGTCTGCCTTTATCACCATTTTCATGCAGCTTCAAGACACACTTGAATTTCAAAAGCCTCTCTGCCAGTTTCCTCACATACTTGTAAAATTACTGAACTGAGAGCCCACTCAGGGAGGAGGTGAGAATAAAAGCACTCTCTCAAGCAATGCCATATTTTTAAAGGGACAAAATTCTCCTACAACTAGCGGGCACTTCAAAGACATCTTAAGTTAACACTTGGAGCTACCCACTCCTTTCTTCCTTTCTCTAAGCCAGGGATGAGGGAAGTAGGAATTGTCATGTTCAGAATACAGGAAGTGATTAGGCAAAAGTTCAGATTGTTTGAGAGGAGAAAGACTAACAGAAGGGAAAGTTCTAGAATGCGAAGAGCAGAAGGATAAGTGATTAACAAGCTTTCCAGTGCCGAAGAGCCCCACTTATGCACTCAGTCAGCAAATATTTATTATAAGCCCTTACTAGGCAGTGAATGCAAAGCAGCCTAGCCGGGGGAGACGGCCATGTAAATGACCACGGAAACCATGGCTTCTACAGCACAACAAAATGGGAGCCGACGTAAAGAGCTAGATTCAAGCGACACGAGGCAGGGAGAAAGGAAAGAAGAAACCATCCACTCTGAATGAGGAAATGAAGGAGGGTTCCTTGGAGGAGAATGACCTCTGAGTTGAGATTTAGAGGATAAGCTGTATGGGGGAAAGCAGAATACCCAAGCTGGGGGCCTCCCCAAGGACACTCGGCATCATCCTTCATGGAGGTGTCTGAGATAGTCACTTTTTTCCTTGTGTCCTAGAAAAACACCGCTTCCAAATCTTCCACAGAAATGACCTTGAGATCAAAAATCCCTTCTACCAGCCCCTTCTTAAGCCTGTAAGATTTCCAGAGAACAGTCATGACAATCTGTTTTTTTTTTTTTTTTTAGTCATGACGATTTTACCCGACCAGGGAAGACCACAGTGACAGGAAGGAGGCCAAGGCCAGAAACAAGTCATCTCCTGCCCAAGTGGAAAGCTCTCTGCACAGTGGATGACAGTTAGTCTCGACATTGGACTCACATTCATAGAGTTCACCAGTGAACTTAGGCACAGCTGCTGGCTCTGCCCTCCCCTCTCCAGCCCATCCCACCCACACCACCGTCCCGGCCCAACTTGAAGGGAAGGAGTTCAACTCTTGTAGGGAACAAAGGGTCCCCAAACCCCAGGGCCACACCTTCCTAACTCCCTGCCCTCCTAGAGTGGTGTTTTCCATGTAAGGCTTCTGTTGCCACATCATTTATGTAACAGGCACCTGCTGTTTGCAGCAAAGGGAGTTTTTCTCATTGCCCCACAGATCTTCCCTTATTAGAGCAAACTGAGCAGGAGCCTGGGTCTTGAGCATCACCATACCAGGATAAAAACAGATGATTATCCTACTTAACAGCTATTAAGTGGTGTTAGTTACCTGTTACTTTCAGCAAGTTAGAGAAAATTTACTCAAAACAAGCAAAAAAGGGTAAATTGAATGAGAAAACAAGTATTGGCATCCGGGGAAGGAGAGCAAACTGTCATCATCACCATCAATTAATATTAACTGAGGGAGTGGCATCAAGATGGCGGAGTAGAAAGACCTTGAGCTCACCTCCTCCCATGGGCATGCCAAAATTTCAACTCCTTAAAGAGCAACTCTCTGTGAGAACAACCTGAGGACGAGCAGAAAAGATTTTCCACAACCAAAGATATAAAGAAGGAGCCATAACAAGATGGGTAGGAGGAGCGCAGACATGATACAGGCAGGACCCAGGACCCACACCCTCAGGTTGGAAACCCACAAACAAGACGAATATCACAACCAAAAAGCTTGTCCCCAAGGAGCGAGAGGTCCAAGCCTGCTTCCCAGCCCAGGAGTCCCACACTGGGAAGACAAGTCCCTAGAACACCTGGCTTTGAAAGTAAGCCAGGCGTGTGTTCAGAAAAGCCAGAGGGCTATAGGAAACAGAAACTCCACTCTTAAAGGGCATGTGCAAAACCTCTCATGCTCCAAGTTCCAGAACAGAGGCAGTAATTTGACAGACACCTGGGTCAGACCCACTTGCTGATCTTAGAGAGTCTCCTAGAAAGGCAGGAGGTAACTGGGATTCCCCCTGAGGATGGAGAAACTGGCGGCAGCTATTTTGGGGATCTTGTTCTACCACATTGGTGCCAGCACTGGCAAGTACCATTCTGGAATCCTCTCTCTAGCTTATTAGCTCTGGGGCCTTGTCCTACCTACTAGTGGGCCTGAGCAGTCATGCACAACCTGGCTACACAGCCAGCCAGGTCGGGAGCCACTCCCACCTATCAGCGTGCCCACGGCAGTCAGCCTGCCACAACAGAAGGGTGCATGCAGCCTACATAGGGCAATACCCCTGGAGCACCTAGATCTGGTGGCCAGAGGGGAGCATGTGATAGGCCCCATAGGACATCTCCTACATAAGGCAACATCTCCAAGATTGGGAGACATAAGAATACATAGAAATACACACAGAGAATTAGGTAAAATGAGGAGACAAAAGAGTATGTTCCAAATGAAGGAATAAGACAAAACCTCAGAAAAAGAATTAAATAAAGTGGAGATAAGGAACCTATCCAGTAAAGAGTTCAAGGTAATGATTATAAAGATGCTCACTGAACTTGGGAGAAGAATGGATGAAGACAGTGAGAATTTCAACAAAGAGTTATTAGAAAAATAACCAATCAGATCTGAAGAATACAATAAATGAAATGAAAAATACATTAGAAGGAACCAAAAGTAGATTAGAAAACACAAAGGAACAGATCATTGATCAGGAGGACAGATTAGTTGAAATCCCACAAGCTGAACAGAAAAAAAGAAAAGAGGATTTAAAAACATGAGGATAGCTTAAGAGACCTCTGGGACAATATCAAGCATACTAACATTCACATTATAGGGGTCCCAGAAGAAGAAGAGAGAGAGAGGGAGGGGCAGAAAAACCTATTTAAAGAAATAATAGCAGAAAACTTCCAAACCTGAGAAAGGAAACAGACATCCAGGTACAGGAAACACAGAGAGTCCCAAACAAGATGAAACCCAAAAGGTCTACACCAAGAAACATTGTAATTAAAATGGCAAAAATTAAAGATAAAGATAGAATCTTAAAGGCAACAAGAGAAACGCAACTAGCTACATACAAGGAAACTCCCATAAGACTATCAGCTGACTTTTCAGCAGAAACTTGGCAAGCCAGAAGGGAGTGGCACAATATGTTCAAAGTGATGTAAGGGAAAAACCTACAACTAAGAATACTCTACCAGGCAAGGCGTTCATTTGGATTTAAAAGAGAGATAAGGAGTTTTATAGATAAGCAAAGCTAAAAGCATTCATCACACCAACCCAGCCTTACAAGAATGTTAAAGGGACTTCTCTAAGTGGGAAAAAAAAGGGGGCACAACCAGAAATAAGAAAATTATTAGTAGCCAAAAAGATCTTTTTGAAATGTAAATTCTTTTGATCTTTTGGAAATGTAAAATCATGTCAGTTCTTTGCTCAACCCTCCCATTGCTCCTAGAATAAAACCCAAACTCCTTACAATGACCTCTAAGGGCCTACATGATCTGGCCTCTGTGCCCTTCTGACCTCACACCCACCATGGCTCCCTTGCTCACCCTACTCCAGTGGCATCTGCCCCTTTGTTGTTCCTGATGCCCTGCCTGTCTGTTCCCACCTCAGGGCCTTCGTGTGTGCTGTTACCTCTGACTGGAGAGGCCCTCCCCAGACATTCTCACATCTGTCTCCACCTCATCATTCAGGAATCTACTCTAGGTCACCTCCTCACATGAGCCCTCCCTCTCCATCCGACATGGTTCTCTCCTTATTTGCTTTAGTTTCTTCATGGCACTTATCATCATTTCCTGAAAATACACCAATTATGCACTTGTTTACTTGTTTGTTGTCTGTTTTCCACACTAGACTGTTCCATGAGGGCAGCCTGTCTTGTTCACAACTTTATTCACAATGCCTAGAACAATGGCTGGCACACAGGGCAATTTTTTGTTGAGTTTATAAATAAACTACTCTTTTCCCCACACAAACAAAGCTATCACCAACATCAAGTTAATTTTTGAGTACGAAAAACCGTAAGAGCCATCTCAGTAGACTAAAAAATAGTGTCAGTTCAACACTAATTTAGCAAGCCTCAGGTTCAGTGGGTCTGGCGCCAGTTTAGTATTTGTTTGTCGCATATCCACAGACTGTAGCCCCAGCCCTGGCTGGTCCCTTACAGATGTGTACAACTGGTCATGAAGGGCTTGAGCAAAGGAGAATCAGTGCAAATTCAAACTTGGTTCAACTCTCTGAGCTCTAAGCACCCAAGGTGCTGGGTTAAATATGGCAGGAGGCCCAGCAATGAGTAAGACCCAAAGAGCTTACAATAGACAAGGAGAGATACGTTGAACACCTAAGTGACTATAAACTCCAAAGCAGAAGGTGGGGACAAGCAAAATGGAAGTATAAGCATAGTAGGTTCAAAGGAGGAAGGAAATAGATTTGCCAACACCGGCCCTTGCTAGGATAAGCAGTGCTATGGAATGAACGTGCCCCCCAAAATTCAGATGTTGAAGCCTAGTCTCTAATGTGATGATATTTGGAGGTGGGGTCTATGGGAGGTAATTAGGTCATGAGGGTGGAGCCCCCATGAACGGGATTAGTGCCTTTATAAGAAGAGACATGAGAGAGATGATCTCTCTCTCTCTGCCATGTGAGGATATAGCAAGAAGATGGCCATCTGCAAACCAAGAAGAAAGCCCTCACTAGACCGCTACAACACTGCCACCTTCATCTCAGACTTCCCAGTTAGCAATAAATCTCTGTTGTTTCAGCCACCCAGTCTATGGAAGTTTTGTTATAGCAGCCCGAGCATATTAAGATGCACACACATGCACAGTGAGTGCCTCAGGGTGGCCTCCTCCTACTTTTCCCCTCTGTCAGGGCACAGGTGTGAAGCAGCAGAATGGGCTGGCCAGTGTTATGAGAAAGCGACAAAAGGCCACCTGTCACCTGTCCCCAGCTATTGTCCAGAACCCTCTGCTGTTCCTGAGGTCCCCACTCCAGGCTCCCATCAGGGGCTCCCATCAGTCCTTTCGATAGATGTAGGAGCTCCAATGGGGCCCAACAAGAAGCTGCACTAGATTGTTGCAAGAACACAACATTTCCCCACCTTTCTCATCTCCATTTCTCATCATTCTCACCTCTGGGCAGCCAAGAAATAGCAGAGAAGGGCAGGAGAGGATGGAAAGACAGATCCCACTTGAGGACCTCACTCCTTGCCCCACAGCTCCTTCTGCTCCATGGAGTGCCTCTCAGTTCCCTTCTAGGCTCCTTGAAACCTCCTTCCAAAGTTCTCAGTCTACTTTATAAACCCACAAGTCTACATACTGTACTCCATTCTTTCCCCAAATCTCCATCCCTGCTTCTAATCCCCAAAATCTTGTACTCTATGCATCTGCCCCCAACATCCACTCCCAGAGCTAACTTGTCCTTTGAGAAGCCAAGGCTACAGTAGGGAGAGTTGGCTTCTGTGATTCCCAAGCAAACACTCAGACACATATTCATTGTATTTATTCACTCACTCATTCACCCAACATTCATTATATACCAGGTCCTATACGCTGTGAGGGTTATAGAAAAAGGGGATAAGACATCACCCCTGTCTGTATGGAGCTTATGTCCTAGTGAGGAAAACACGTACTGTTATGAAGAAGAATGTGATAAAATGGGTGGCAAAACAGATGGTTGAAGGTCTGGGGGTCTGGAATTCTGGGAAGGCTGCCCTGAAGAGGAAGAGTCATCCTCTGGCCTCATCCTTTCTTTGCAGTGGTCCAGGCAAGAGAGAGTGGTGGTTAGGTCAGGATGGGTGCAGAGGGGATGGAGTCACATTGATAGATTTGAAAAATACTTAGGAGGCTCGATCTGTAGAACTTAGTAATTGATGAGATGAGAGGTGAGTATGAGGGAGAGGCGGAATCAAGGATCACTCTCAGAAATCTTCAACAGCTAGATCGTGGATTCATGGAGATGAGTGGCATTGGAAGAGGAAGTGTTTTGTGGGGGGGTGGGTGGAAGATAAGGGCTCAGGATTGGCCAGGATTTGAGGTGTCTGTAGGAGAGTTGGGTGTAGAGAACTGGTCCTCAGAAGAGGGATTTAGAGGTTATAGAAACATTGATGGTAAATGAAATTCAGATTGCCTGGTAGGAGAAAGCAGAGTGAGATGAGATCAAGAACAAAGTCCAGGATGAAGTCCTTGGGTTCACCAATATTCAAGGGGTGAGCACAGAAAGAAGAGCAGATGGAGAAGGCTAAGAAAGGGCAACCAGACAGGCAGGACAAGAGGACACAGGGTCAGGAAAGCCAGGGGATCTTGGTGGTTAAAGATGGAAAGAGAAATGGACAGCCAAACACTGCTGGGGGAGATGAACATCACAGGAGGGAAAGACGCCCATCGGATTCGGGGACAGGGAAGTGACTGCCACTTCGTTCACTTTTGGGAGAAGTGTGGCTGTGAAAAGGAGGCTGGTAAAGGGCAGTAGCTGGACAGGCCTATGGGAATAAGGGCTTTTTTTGTTTGTCTTTGGGAAGGTACATGAGATAAACACAACTTTATGTGGAGACAAAGTTCTACAGGAATAGTGGTCCTATCCCTCACCATATAGGTGACATGAATCTCTGGATTGGCCTAAAGACTGAACAACAGGTGGAAAAGGGGTTTTTAAATCAAACAATCAACTTTCAGGTGTATTTCTGGAAGGCAAACAATCCATTTATAAGTTGGGGACAGCCCGTGCTTCTCCTGTGCCCCCGCAGCTCTCGGGGACAGTGTTGGCAGGTGTCCTAGAGTTAGGTGTTCAATGATAACTCATCAATGAGTGCATGAATGGAATGACCTGTAGGTCCCATTAATCACTTCTCCCTGGAATTTTGATGTGGACCTTTTTTCATTTTTTTTTCACGGTATGTGGGCCTCTCACTGTTGTGGCCTCTCCCGTTGCGGAGCACAGGCTCCAGACACGCAGGCTCAGCGGCCACGGCTCACGGGCCCAGCGGCATGTGGGATCTTCCCAGACCGGGGCACGAACCCATGTCCCCTGCATCGGCAGGTGGACTCTCAACCACTGCGCCACCAGGGAAGCCCTCTCCCTGGAATTTTAATCGTGGTCCGCTCGTTCATTCCATCCACCCATTCAACAGATATGATTCAGGGCCTAGCATGTACCAGGGCCTGGGCTAGGCAGCCTTATACCACTTCACAGAGTAAAGATGCGGGAGACACAGCAAGTCCTTCAGAACATGTCTTCCTGCCACCGGAGAAGTGCAAAGCATGCAGCTCTTCACACTCCTTGCAAAGTGAGGGTCCACAGTGTGTGTTTACCTCCGTGCAAAGAGCAAAGGAGATGGGCCAGTACACATCTCCTCTTGATCCCTCAGTATCTTTCACATTTTCCCTGGTGCCATGTAAGAAGTCTGTCTCAATAAGATTATTCTCAGTGAGTTTAAGGAGTGAGGGGGTCTTATGAATGTGGATATTTCTGTGAAGCTGTTCAGACAGAGAACTCTGGAAATGTTTGACTGAAATATAAGGGCTACTGGTGTCATCCTGTCTGTGACTCCCAAGCTGGTTTCTGAAGGCTGCTTTAATTTCAGGGAGCTGAGGCCTTGTAGAGGCTGCTTAGAATATACATTAATGCTATGTGTTTCAGAAAAATTAAAAATTACACTGAAACAGGAGGATCAAAAGTCAGATCAAAGTACTAAAACAGACAGATTTAATACTGGGTAATAAATAGCACATGCTTTTCTCCTTTCTCCCAATAAAGCCAACTATATGCATATATGTTGGTTGATAATAATAACAGCTAATGTTTATTCAGCCCTAACCACTCTGTTAAGTGTTTACTGCCTTATCTCATGTCTTCCTTGCAACAAGCTCTAAAGTAGGTGCTTTCATGATCCTCATTTTACAGAGCAGGAAACTGAAACTCAGAGAAGTCATAGTAACTTGCCCAAGGTCATTTGGCCCTGACTCAACCAGGACTACTGAGTGTGGACTCACAGAAGTAAACCCCTGGACACATGCAAGCCTTTGCAGGGATTTGGGATTTGGAGGACTTTTATTCCCCACCTGGCAGGGTGCCTCCATCCCCTCTCTGCCTGGGAAAGAGAAGGTACATGTGGGAGTGGAGATCACAGCACCAAGCCGCCTTTGAGAAGGCAAAAATCCTAGTGAAGCAGATTAAAGCTCTGGGCATCTCCCCAGCAGGTCTACCATTTGAGTTACATGAATCTATGACTCTGGAAGTTAGGTATTTGTCACTATGGCAGAGACAAGAGAAGGAGAGACTACCCCGAGGATTTTGGTCCCAGCTCTAAAAGGGGGCAAAAACTTGACACACCCCCATAGAGCAACAGCTCCTAGCAATGTACACAGTACTCCTCCAGGTAGAATGTCTCACAAAGGAGCAGCATATCATGGTAAGAACATCCCTTCCTGTCAAGGGATGGATTGGAATATGTTCCATTGACCCACCTCTGCCCTGGCTCCCACTTTGACTCAATGGCATGTTCATTTGCTGCAGAGAAGCTCCTGTCCACCAGCCCACTGTCTCTAAAAATGCAGGTGTTACTAGACCCTGTAAAGTATGTATATCCTCCAAATGACCCGATTTCTATTCCCATAGCAGTCCCTATGGCCTACAGAGAGGGAATGGGGGAGTTTCCCGCTGATGCTTGGTATACAGATGCCTGGAAACAGGAACAAACCACACCAGCCAATGGGCTGAACTCAGAGCCGTTTGGCTGGTGATAACTCATGAGCCCAGGCTGTTAACCCTTTACACTGACAGTTGGGCTGTTCTAAAGGAATTAATCCTGTGGCTTAGACAATGGGAAGTCAGGGGATGGGTGATCATAAATAAACCCTTGTGGGGTCAGGGTACATGGAAAGACATGTGGGTTCATCTGCTAGAGCCTGAGGCAGTCTTCACTCATCCATGCCTCAGCTCAGAAGGTGCTGATACCCCCGGCAACCAGGAAGCTGATGCCCTAGCTCAGGTACGGGCCCTAGCAACTGACTCTCCAGTATATACAGAAGATAGGATACATAGAAAGAGCAGCTACCACAGCACCTGGGTGGGATGACACATTACCAAGAATGCTAGGCTGCCCTTGAAATACAGTGACTTGGTTAATGCAGTAACAGCAGGCCCTGTGTATTCAAAACTATACCCAAGGCAACTGCCCAAGGAGTCTGGGACCATCCACAAAGTTCCCAACCAGTGAGGGACTGGCACATTGATTATATTGGCCACCTCCCTCTGAGCAAACATTTTAAGCAGGCCTTGGTTTGTGTAGACATTGCATCTGGCTTAACCCAAGCTTTTCCCTGTTGCCATGCCAACCAGGCTACCACCATTAAGGGATTAAAGAAACTGAGTACCATGTATGGATACCCTCATCACTCAGACAGTGATCAGGGGTCACACTTCAAAGGTCATGATATGCAAGACTGGACAGAAGAACATGACATTAAACGGAGGTTCCATCTCCCCTATAATCCACAAGCAGCAGGATTAAGAGAAAGATAATATGAAATAGTAAAGCAGCAGATAAAATTCCTAACAAGTAAAATGATCTTGGCCAGGCAGACTAAAGTACTGTTCCAGGATTTAATGGATTTGAATGATCAACCAGTAGAGCCTGTTACCACCTACACCAGACTGGGGGCACCTCCCAATGCACCCAACACTATAAAGGTGTGGAAATGATAAGAAACAGCCATTGTCCCAACTCTGACCATGTATCAACCTGCTGTGCTGCTCAGAACCCCAAGCCCCATCGCGCCTACTGGAATTTGCAGTGGGATATACCACCAGGATGGGTGAGTTACCTGGCCCCCTCCCCCGGGGTAAGGGAAAACGACTCAGTCTCTGGTGGGACCCTATTGTCCTGCTGCAAGCTGGGTCTGTTAAAACACACTGTAGCTGGAGTGGAACATGTACCATTGGAAGAGGGAGAAGGTGGGGGTCCTAGCCTGGCACACCCCGGCCCCCAATCCATCTCTCGGGCCTGGCAGTGCTGTCCTCCCTCCTCCAGCTGACATGGATGGTACGTTCGACCAGCTCAAGTCCTAAAACTGCCAGCCCCCCTCTCCTCAAGGCCAGATGGACACATTCTGCTCTCCACTGGTACAATCATTTGGCCGCCATCTTTGTCCTCTCCATTGGCCTGGAGGACATTTTCACAAACACAGAAGCCCTTACAAAATTCACCCAGCAAGCTTCAAATGATTTAAGCCAACAAAGCCTACCCTTACTGAACACTGAAACGTCTCTAATGAGAAAAGCTGTCCTCCAGAAGAGTATGGCCTTGGACGTTATGTCTTAAGGAGGCACCCGTGCCATTTTCCAAACAGAATGTAGTATGTTCATACCTGATGAGTCTGCCAATGTGTCATCTTTATTAAATCCCATAAAGGCACAGATGAATGCTCCGAGTGACCCGACCCCCAGCCTAGGGGACTTCCTAAATCAATGATTCAGATCATAGGGCCGTCAGGGAGGGGGAAAATTTCCGCCTCTACCCTTCTTGAGTTCTTGTGGCTGGACTAATAATAAAATTGACACAAAACAGATTAACAGGAGAAAAAGAAACAAATTTTAATTCATCTGCATGGAGGTCTTACAGAAATGGGACCTAAGACGTGGCCAGGGGCAGGCAGTTTTTATACTTTTTAGACAAAGAAACAATAGATTTGTGAGGCATTGACAGGACAAAGAAATTAAGCTTTGGGCGCTTAATTAGTGAAGAATCTAAACAGTCTGGTCTTGGGGTAGTAAATGAAAGTAGTAACAAGGTATGCTTACCTGGCTTCTCAGCCCCCAATTCCCTATCTCTGGTGATAAGGGTGACCTTCTACATCCTGATGCAGGGAGTACACCTTTCACATGAGAGACTATTTACTGCTTTTCAGGGAAACAGAGAGAAGGGTGACATTGTCCCTTTTGCATCAACCATTTCTTAAATAACTTTAATTCAACATAATCAATATGCCATTGAGGCATAGTTTGGGGTGGCCTGCCCTAAGCTCCAACAGGGCTCTTGATGAAAAAATAATTGTTACTTACTTTAGGAATCATTACCTTAATCTGTGTTTTCTCTTGCATGTGTCTAGACTGTGGCATCCGTTTTCAATGCAGCCAGCCAGCCTCCAAACGAGCACTTCCGTGCTGAGGAAACCCCTTGCTGACCACTCAGGGCACATTATGGAAGGGAGACATATAAGATTGTAATGGCCGGTCATGAAGGATGAAGTGTTGGAGGAGGTCATCCAGAGGACGCGATTGCTGGCTGATCCTTGATGGGGGGCCCAGGGAATCAAAGGCTCCTCACCCCCTCCCCTGTCCTTGGAATATACACTCTGTCTACTGTTCTCACAGTGGGACCTGTTCCAAGGACATATCCTTGAGAGTGGGGTGTTACTGAGACCCTGTGGCCTGAATACATGACTAACCCAGTTAAGGCCTCTATATAAACTTTTAAGATTCTGGGGGGGCGGGTGTGGAGATTTGCTCATTTTGCTGGCACCCAAAAAAACTTTGTAGCTAAGCGCCCTTGCTTATTAAACCTGCCACCTACCAGTCTGGAGTGGTCTGCCTTTTTCTTCGGTCTCTCCCTGCCCTCCATATACAGGGGACAGTGTATGAACCAACACACAATGAACAAGCAAAACAAGGTGAGAGCTGTGATGTCCACCATACTGCTTGGAACTGTGCAAAGACTTCATCATGACAATCAAAAACCACACGTGCTTCTCAGCAGTGACCTGTTTCTTTCCTCTATTTGGCTTTTCAGTAAAACCAGAGACATGCCTGGAAGCCATAGGTGCAGTGATTATGTTTTAAATAAACTATCAGGCTGCAGAGGAAGGTCTCCCGGGCGGTGTGTGTCTGGTGCCTGGTTAACACGCTGCTGAAGATCATACTTCCCTGAAGATCCAGGGTTTAATACCAGTACCGTCAAGAGGGGCATATACAACAGTGCTGCTCGGAATGCTGGGCGGGGCGGGGGGGGGGGAGGGGGGGTTGGTTGAAGGAGTTTTGGGAAATTTAGTTCAATGAATTAAGATTTAATGTTAATCTTTCAGTCAAGGCAACTGCTAAAACACGATGTGGCAGCTGGAAAATCTGAGAAGTTTGGAAACTTCAGATAAAGCTTTCCGGAGTTTTCAAGGTGGTTACCAGAGCAACCTCAGGGACCAGATCCTGGAAGAGCTGAAACATTCTATTTTAAAAACACCCAGTTGATCATCAGAAAGCCAGAAATGAATCAACCAAATAATTGGATACACATTGGAAATTCTTATAAAGATAAGCATTTTCTCAAAACTGGAAATAATTCCATCTATGAGCAATATCTTGACCTTGGAAGCAAACAGATTTCAAAGTGACTCCCCAAAGTTTTATCACCTGCCTTTTGCACAAAATATTGAAATTTAAAGCTCCTCTCTCCACTTGAATTTCCTCTCAATTTCAGGCTGCATTAAAAGTTCCTTCTACCCATCATCTCATCTCTTCAAAAAAGCCTCTCATACATGCATGCCATCATTCGATCATTCAACCAACACTTGTTGAGTAATTTATCATATTACCGTGAGCCAGATACCCTGCCAAAGGCAAGATAACTCAATGACATGGTCCCGACTTTAGGAAGAGTCCTTCAGGAAGGAGAGATGAGATAGATCCATAAATACCACACAAGACAATGTGAGATCCTATCATGAAATTGTACGGTCCTGAAAGTCACTGGTTCCCAAAACTGTTGCACATCAGAATCCTTTGGTAGAGCTTTACAGAAATGCAGAATTCCAAACCTTACTGCAGAATTTGGATCTGGATTTGAAATGCTGTGCATCTGACTCTGATGAGCAACCAGGTTTGGAAACAGCTGCTAACAGTGAGAGGAAGAAGAACTTACCCTCAGCTGAAATGATAAAGATTTCATGGAAGTGGATGGGCTTTAGGTGAGCCTTTAGAGTCTAGGGAAGATAATGGTACCCAAGTGGAGGGGGTGTTACCTGGCTGGCCTGAGTTCAAGCTGGGGAGAAGCAGGACAACAGCCTGGGAAAGGCTACTGGGAGGGCCAGGAAGGTCAGGGGAAATTGGGACCCGATACAACAGACAATGAGAAACAATGAAAGGCCTCTAAGCACAGGAAGGACTGTGTGTACAGCAGTTTTAGCAGAAATAATTTGGCAGAGTTACAGTGGATGGACCGGCAAAAGTTGGCATCTGGTTTTAAAGAAGTTTATAAGGAAACCTCTGGCTCTTGAGTAAAGAAATAAAAACTGAAGTTGGTTACAGTAGGAATGAAAAGGAAGAGGTAAAGGAACATTATTTAACGTCTTAACATACTGCTTTATTTCAAAACGAATTATAGGTGGCTCACAAATGTGTTGTTAATTAGTCATGACATATTTGTCTCTGTACAGCTATATTTAGTAATACCTAGGATCATGCTTAATCTATTTGTGTTCTTAAACACTTTTCTCTGGGTTTGTTCTATTTCCAGCTTTGGAGAAAATGCAATTTTATAAACTCATCAATAGAGTGCCTCCCACGTGCTAGGACAGTACAGGCACCACAGAGAACGCAAGGTTGAAGAAGACATAGCATTGGCCCTTCGGGGAGACTGCAGCCAGGTAAGGAATCAAATATGCAAATAAGATGTCACTATGTAGGAGGACCACTTAAAAAGCCAACAAGGCAGAGAAGCCAGATACTATTTCTTGTTCAGTGGATTAAAAAAGATTTCATGGAAGAGGTTACATTTGAGCTGAAACTAAAAGATAACACTTTAGCCCACAGAGAAGAACATTCCAAGTGATGAAATAGTGTAAGAAAAGGCACCAAGAAAGAAAATCACAGTCTTAAGTCTCCATCCACAGTACTTGGCACAATTCCTGGCACATAGTAGGTATTCGCTAAACGTTGGGAGAGCAAATGAGTGTTTGAAAGGAAGTAGATTTCAGTAAGGTTAAAAGAGAGGTTAGGAAATCGAAGAGGACCTTAGAAGCAATGCTAAGTATCGGTCATTTACTCTCCAAAATTGGGATCCCGAGAAGGCTTCCCGATAAGGAAGCTCTATACGATAAAGGTTTGCTTAGATCACTCCAACCATGATGTGCAGGGTGAATCGAGGAGGAAGACCAGGGAGCAGACCAAAAGCCAGAGGGAAAAAAAAAAAACACCTAGGAAGCTACTGCAATAGTCCAGGCAAAAGAAATGAGAGTCTGAGCCCTCGAGGAAGTGGCTTGGGGGAAGAGAGGTGCAATTCATGAAGCGCTTTGGAAACAGAATCCACACACCAACAGATGTGGTGTTAAACCTGAGTGGCATGAAAGACAGTGTCTCAGTTAACCAAGATGGGTTAACTAAAAGAGCAGGCTGTAAATCTATAATAAGTTTATGACAGATGAATGAAGGGAGAACCCTGAGCCCTTCCACCCCTCTCTGGCACTCACTCTTGAGGGTGCTGCAGTCCTACCATGACCATCCATAGAGCTGGATGGATATGACACGGCATTTCAAGCCTCATCTGGACTCATGTCTGTTCTCAATTGGTGCAATCCAAAGAGGCAGAGAAGTGTGATTCATCAGCACTCCTACCGCCAATACTGAGTTTGAAGTACAAGGAGCAGACCAGGTAAAGATACTCAATAGAAGGCTTCAAATGCTTGCCTGGAATTCAAAAGGAGGAGAAAGTAGGAGAGAAGGTATACGTTTGGGGCCCACTCTAAGGTGGATGATGATAAGGGCTTCCCTGGTGGCGCAGTGGTTGAGAGTCCGCCTGCCGATGCAGGGAACGTGGGTTCGTGACCCGGTCCGGGAAGATCCCACATGCCGCAGAGCGGCTGGGCCCGTAAGCCATGGCCGCTGAGCCTGCGGGTCCGGAGCCTGTGCTCCGCAACGGGAGAGGCCACAACAGTGAGAGGCCCACGTACCACAAAATAATAATAATAATAATAATAATAAGATGGATGATGATAGAAGCTCCAGCATTGGAGGGGACGAGCTCAGAGAAAGCAGACTCTTACACTCAAATGCATACAGTACTAGACAGGTGGGGGAGTGGTCGGAGTGGAGGTGATCTGAAGAACGTAGTTCCCATCTAAAGGGGTCATCCAGTACCTAACTCCAGCGGATGGCTGCCTTGAGGGATATGGTTCCAATATTGCCAGATCCCTTGCAATTTTTCCCCCAAAGAAGCTGAAAATCCAGATTTTTGTACGAAATTTTCAGATTCTCAAAATATTTGAATGGGACAAACAAAACAAATTTGCAGGCCATATATGACCCACAGGCTGCTGCTTGCAACTCCTAGTATAGAACAAGAAGATAACAAGGCCAAGGGCAGAACATCAATGAACACCTGCATTTGGGATGTGAGAGAAGAGGAATCAAAAAGGAGATAGAAATGAGTGGGTACAAGACAGGAGGAAGAGTAAAACGGTCTTGTGCCAGGAAGTTCAAAAAAAGGAGGTGACTAGTAATGTCACACTACAGAAAGGTCAAGGGGGTAGGAATGAAGAAGTCGATCTACTGGACTCAGGAACTGGGACATCATTGGTGACCTTCAAGATATCCGTTTCAATAAAATGAAAGAAGCATCTGGCACATTGCAAGGGATTCTGAGATGAGTAGGAGGGAGGAAGTGCAGGTAAGGGGTGTTGATCACTCTTCCCAGAATTTGGCAAAATAAGAAGGAAGAAATGTGTGGGTTGGTCGTATGAAGGGTTACCAAGGTCAACTAAATTTTTTAGAACGAGGAAGACTAGATGTGTTGAAAGATGGGGGAAAAAAGAGCTGGATAGCAATGCGAGAGAGAAGGTACTCCGGAAAGAGGGAGCTAGTTTGGATATGCTCCAGACTGAGTCAGAAGGAGACTGAATCAAGGGAACTCATGGAAGGGGCAGAGAAGGGCCCAGAGGTAGGAGAGAAGGCTCCGAGAGATGAGGATGTAAAGCAGAGCAGGAAAGAGACAGGAACCCAGTGTCAATAGCCTCCACTTACAAGCAGAAGAGGGTCACTGTTGAGGAACAGCAGTGCGGTTTGGACACTGCCAAGAAACTCTGCAGCAACCAATGAGGCAGTGTGACAGGAGTGGTGTGGGGATGAGTCAGAGGCCAGCTGCAAGCAGTCAGGACCCCGCTGCTGGGAGAGGGCAGGAATCGGGGGGACAGTGCCTGATTCTGACTCAGCAGAGTGGAACTGACGAGGTGGGAAAGGCAGGTCAACAGGACAAGGTGTTCACTCCTGCTGTCCCTTTCTACATGGTGGGCACTCGGTAAATACTGAAGAACAGTGTAGCCAGTCAGCTCTGTATTTGACAGTGAGGGGCCTCAGCCATGCTGCTCAGAATAATGTGCATACGGATCTCCTGGAGATCGTGTTAAAATGCAGACTAGGGGCTTCCTTGGTGGCACAGTGGTTGAGAGTCCACCTGCCGATGCAGGGGACAGGGGTTCGTGCCCCGGTCCGGGAGGATCCCACATGCCGCGGAGCGGCTGGGCCCGTGAGCCATGGCCGCTGAGCCTGCGCGTCTGGAGCCTGTGCTCCGCAACGGGAGAGGCCACAACAGTAAGAGGACCGAGTACCGCAAAAAAAAAAAAAAATGCAGAGTAAGATCCCATAGGTCTGGGTGGGGCCTGAGTGTCTGCATTTATCACAAGCTCCCAGGTGATGCCACTGCTGTTGGACTCTCATTGCTAGTTGGCCAATTCCACATAGAGGAGGGAGAATAGAAAAACTGCTTCCGTGAACTTGATGGTAAACTCTCAGCTGTCCATACCAATGGAGGGGGTCCCTGTGATGTTCCAAAGCAGTACAGAAGCCTTTATTCAAGGTTAAGGAGTGGTTTTGTGATTGTTACTTTTCATCCAACAAATCTCCTGACCACATCTTGTTTACACTCTCATTAAAGTGGACTTCTCTTTCCCATGGTCAGAAAGGAGAGATAGCCAACCAGAGGCTGGATATTGCAGTAGACAATATGAAAGATTATCCATCTGTGAATGATGGAAAGTCAACAGGATTTAGAAATATGAAATAAGTAAATAGCCCAATGCAGTAAAGGTGAGTTGGGGGGAAAGGACTTAGAGTAAAGAGGAGACCCAGTTAGATTTCACTCTGCCATCTGGGGGCACTGAATCTCTGTCTTTCTGCACTTTTCATTTATCTTCAGTGAAGGAGCTGGACCAGAATTCACGAAGGCCCTTCCCAGCTCTAATATTCTGGGATTCTAACCTTGAAGACTGTGACTATAGGATTCTCAGAAATGGACCCAACTCCCCTCCCACTTCCTTCCATTCACTCACGGAACACTGACTCAGCACCCACAGGGTGCAGGCACCACGCTAACGTCTGGGGAATTCGACTTACACCAGACTCAGTCCCTGTCTTTCAGCAGCTCATGGTCTAGCTGGGGAGAAGAAAATGCAATGCTGCCTGGTACGTGCCAGGATGGACGTCAGCCCAGGAGCTAGGGGAGCCCATAGGAGGGCCCCGACCCCAACCAAGGAAGGAAGCAAAAGGCTTCCCAGAAGTGGTGACATGAGCTGAGTTTTAAAGAATCGGTAGGTTCAGCCAAAAAAAAAAAAAAAAGTCAAGGAGGAATGAGCAGGAACGGGAGAGTGAATGGAGCTTAACTGGGTGTGGCTAGAGCAGGGGAAGGGGGGCAGCCTCAGGAGGATCCCCCCCTCCACAGAGCCTTCTGCACCACCCCTGCCCTGCCCACCTCTGTGAGGCTGCCTCAAGCGATTAGTATGGAGGGCTCAAAATCCCGAAGATCCAGCACAAAAACCAGAATGGGCACAGGAGATGCTGGCAGGGAGAGGAAAGGAGGAGGTGAAGGTGATGCGCAACCAGAGGAGGTAATGACCAGAGGGGCTTGTGACTCTCTGAGGACTGAGAAGCAGGAAGGGGCGGCCCCCAGGGTTTCCCCACAGAAATATTCCTGTGGGGAAACCACCATGCACAGTCCTCCGATGCAGGGCTTCTCAACCCTGCTGCTGCCCATGGGAAATACCTGGGGAACTTTAGAAAACTACCCACATTCAGAGACACTTTCAAAACGCCAGTGTCATGAAAAAAAAAGGGGAGAGACTGTTCTAGATTAAAGGAGAAAGTGGGAAACATGGCAACTAAATGCAGTGTATGATACTTGATTGGGTCCTGGATGTTTTTTTTAAAACCATAAAGAACATTATTGGGGAAATAGGGGAAAGGTGACTACGAACGACATTCAGATAACATTATTATGACAATGTCCTTGAGTGTGATCATGGCAGTGTG
The DNA here is from genome assembly GCF_025265405.1 of Mesoplodon densirostris. Classification (NCBI taxonomy): domain Eukaryota; kingdom Metazoa; phylum Chordata; class Mammalia; order Artiodactyla; family Ziphiidae; genus Mesoplodon; species Mesoplodon densirostris. Next base: position 171,248,246 of record NC_082662.1, read on the forward strand.
GTGATATTGGAAAGTGTACTTTAGGGGTGAAGAATCACAATATGTACAACTAAATGGTCCAGCCAAACAAAGAGTGTGTGCTCCATACCTGGGAGGGGAGGGGAGAACAGACACAGCAAATGTGGCGAGGGATGGATCTTGGTGAAAGCTATTTAGGTATTCATTATACTACTCTTAAAACATCCCCTGGGCTTCCCTGGTGGCGCAGTGGTTGGGAGTCCGCCTGCCGATGCAGGGGACGTGGGTTCGTGCCCCGGTCTGGGAAGATCCCACATGCCGTGGAGCGGCTGGGCCTGTGAGCCATGGCTGCTGAGCCTGTGCATCCGGAGCCTGTGCTCTGCAACGGTTGAGGCCACAACAATGAGAGGCCTGTGTACAGCAAAGCAAACAAACAAACAAAATCCCCTTACATTTGACATTTCTCCCTCCCCCCCCCAATTTTTTTAAGTTCCCATGTGCAAACCTCAGAGGGTGGGGACTACACCCCAGCATTTTATGAACACTGTCAAGAGGGCACTTGGTTCAGGCAGGAATGAAAACCACTGCCCTGTTTCTTGCTGGAGCTGGAAATACCTCTGATCTCTAAAAGCCTACGCATCCCAGCTGCTCAAAGGCTTTTTCAACAGTTGGGGGTGCCAGGAGATTTGGGGGGAGCTAATGACCAGGTGTCTGTGCCCGGCTCTGACTAGGGAGGGGAGGGGCAGGGCCAAGGTGGGATTCAATCCCCCGGCCCGCTGACCTCAGCAGTCAGGCCACACAGGGAACTTAACATGCAGTAATGAACCTGAATGCTGAACCCTGCTTGGCTAAGGGTCTCAAACTTGGCTGTGTATTACAATCACCCAGTGGAAGTTTTAAAAATCCTGACGCCCAGGATTTATTCCAAACGAATTAAGTCAGAATCTCTGGAGATGGGACTCAGGCATCAAAATTTCTTAAAATTTCCCAAGTGATTCCAATGTGCAGCCAAGTTTGAAAAACAGTGCCTTAAAGAGCGTTTTACAAATGGTAGATACTGTGGTTAATAATTATGTGGGCCTGACAACGGTGATGGCCAGCTACAGATTTTCCATTATCACAGGTGTCTTCACCTGCCTGCTTGCCTCTTTCAAGTATCCTAACCAGTTCTGGAGCTAAGAATAGAGTTTCTGAAGGAATTTGTTTCCTGAAAGAAGCTTGTCCTCTTTTTTTTTTTAAAGATATCTCACTTTTTAAATTTTTATTTTATTTTTTAAATTTATTTTTGGCTGCGTTGGGTCTTCATCGCTGCGTGCAGGCTTTCTCTAGTTGCAGCGAGCAGGGGCTACCCTTCATTGCGGTGCGCGGGCTTCTCATTGCAGTGGCTTCTCTTCTTACGGAGCACGGGCTCTAGGCGCGCGGGTTTCAGTAGCTGCAGCACGTGGGATCAGTAGTTATGGCTCGTGGGCTCTAGAGCACAGGCTCAGTAGTTGTGGTGCGTGGGCTTAGTTGCTCCACGGCATGTGGGATCTTCCCAGACCAGGGATGGAACCCATGTCCCCTGCATTGGCAGGCCGATTCTTAACCACTGCACCACCAGGGAAGTCCAGAAGCTCAACCTCTTTCATGAAGCAAAACTGTTCCTAGTACTTTCATACATGTGACCTATCTCCCAGCTCTGCAGGACTCTGCCGGTCCCATCCAGCCATGGGCTGGGTCAACACCCAGCGGGCATTTAGGCAGAACAAGGTAAGCACCGGCACAGACACACCCCCGCCACCAAACAAACACACACACGCCCTGTGTATAAAACACCTGAGTCGCTGCTGGTCTGCAGGCTCCCCACAGCAGCCCGTGGGGCACTCTAAATGTTCTGACTCAGGATAAGCATTGGATGGCAGTGAAGAGCTGTGCACCAATCAGGCCATGAAAGAGGCTGACGTTCGGTGCATTAGACTTTGCAGGTGGTCTGTATACCTACAGTAGAGTGAGGGCTTTGGGGCTGCTATTCTGGAGGCAGTTGTGTGGGTCACACCAGTGCACTCACTGCAGGGGACCAGGGGTGGGGTGCCAGGTGGAAGAACGGAAGGTCTGTAGACCGTGGGATGAAAATGACATCACCAACGCAGCAGGAGGGGAGCATTTCCATGCTTCTCTGGTCCTGAAAGAGGAGTGATGCACAGCCCCTTCTCTCCCAGAGACAGTGCTCCAAACCGGCATGAGCCAGAAGGCGCTCACAAGAGCATCAGCCGTACAAGGTCCTGAAGGCTCTCCAGCAGGGCACATGCTGCAAGGGCTACAGTCAGCCCTTCCAACCCGTGTGCTTCTGTGGGACCAGGACAGTGAGTGAGAGGCTGCTGGCGAAGGACAGTACCTGCAGCTTCCAGTAAAAACTACACTATGGGTATGCATGTATACGTATAGCTGATCCACTTTGTTATAAAGCAGAAACTAACACACCATTGTAAAGCAATTATATTCCAATAAATATGTTTAAAAAAAAAAAAACTACACTGACCTGTGAAGAGAGGGCCCCGAGGAGGGAGGAAGGGATGAGGGGAAGAGAAAGGGCAATGAGGGGGTTAGGGCTAGGGCTAGGGTTAGGGTGAGTGGTGAGGGAGTGAGGGAAAGAGAAAGGGAAGTGAGGAAGGACCCTGGTGTCTGCAGGATCGCTCTCAAAAGCCCTCCACCCTGGCGGACCATTAGAATCCCCTGGGCAGCTTTGGCAAACACCGCTGCCTGTGCCCCCTTGACCAATTAAGAGAGGCTCTCTGTGGATGGGGCCCCTGCACCGAGATTTTAAAATCTCCCCAGGAGATTCAAGTGTGCTTCCAAGACAGAGAGACTCGGGTCTAGGAGAACAACTCCCCGACCGCTGAGCTCTGCATTTTTCCCGGGGCTGTACCTGCAGACAGCGACGGGGGGAGGGCTCCCCAATAACGCCCCACCATGGTGACGATGATGTCAGAAACAGACACCCTCTTACACCACCAGGGGGAATACAAATTGCTGCAACATTTTTGGGAAAGTAATCCGGCAAATTTTTAAGAAGTACAAATTTCATATACTGTTTAACCCGATGACCCCACTCCTAGGATATAAACACACAAAGGTGTTTATTGCAGGGTTACTGATAGGGGCCAAATAAAACTGAAGACAGACAGAATGTCCATAAATATGGACATGACTGACTCAATTGTGTGTACTACGGAATCTTATGAGAGTTTGTGTGGTTATTTTTAAAAGAGTTAGATCAGTACTATGTTGATCTAGAGGGGTGTCCATAACGAAATGGTATGTGGTGGGAAAAGTTATAGGAAAATTTTTTTCAATTATTGGGAAAAAAACAAAAGGCCAACTCTGAGTGTATGTACATACACACGTGTGTGTACATTTGTCTGTGTTTGTGCATGGAGATAGGAGCAGGGCAGAGACCCAGGCTTTTAACATGAGTTATGTCAGAGAGTCAGGAATAGAGAGGGGTTGGGAGCTTATTAGTATTTTCTTCATATTAACTGAGCATCACTTTCTAGTTAAAATAAGGATATCCTACTTCTACAATTAAAATAATTAATGAAGAAAACCAAAAGAGCAAGCTCTAGGGTAAGACAACCTAGATTCAAATACTGGCTTTGCATGTACTAGCCTCAGTTCCTTAACCCCTCTGCCCTCAGCATGCTCATCAGTGAAAGGGGACCACAGTAATGCCCACATCCTAATGGCATCCACGTCAGAGATGAGCATTAAGTGAGATGACCCATTCAAGCTCTTGGCACAACATCTGGCATATTCTAGGTCACATGCAGTAACTTAATAAACATTGTTGTCGTAGAAAAAACTTTTCCTAGGCCACTAAGGACCAACCTTCCACGTCTAGGTAAGCTCACCTCTCCCAGCAAAGAAAAAGAACCCAAGCCCCCTTGTCTCTGTCTGCATTGCAGAAGGAGCCTCGTGTCAACCTTCCCTGGAGCCATGCATACAATGACTTTTTGTGCAGCCTGCATGGCCCTATGGGTGGGCGATGTTCTTTATTATTACTTCCTCCAGCCCCAGAATGGGTCATGCTGTCCTGCTATGAAGTGACAACTTCTGGGCAGGGAAGTGCCTGGAAAGGGAAGTGCTTCTCTCCTGGGAAAGGATGTCCTATAAACACAAATAGTTACGATAATTATATAACTTCAGTCCGCCTTAGCAATTGGCCCTTCTGCACAAGCTCACAACACATACCTTGATTTGGTCCTGACCCTGGGCCTGCTGGGGAGAGAGGAGCCAGAGCTAATTAGAATGATGAATGACCCAGGCTCGTCCCACGTGCGCTGGGTCAACTGTCTACGCTTGGGTGACTGGCGTCACACGCTGCTCCCTGCAAGGGGTGTGACAGCATGAAGAGGCCAGGCTCTGTCCCTTTTGTTCAGACCATCTCTCCTGGAGAATGATGGGAGCAAGTCTTCACAGGCTTTGCTCAGCATATGTTCTCTCTTTACTCTGATAAACATGCAATAAAATCCAACAGAAGGAATCAGAGTCTTGCCTTCCCTTTCACCAGATTCCACCTGTGGGTGATAAGAAAATGTTGCTGAAATCTAAACCCAGGGGCTCACTTTTCACTCTTGTTTGCTATTTGCCAAGGAGCAGAATCCAAGGTAAGGCCAATCCCTGCTCCTAACTAAGGGGATGTCATTTCCATAAAAACTCTTCCCTGGTGCGTGGATCCTGTGATGGGCTGAATTGTGTCCCCCCTGCCCCTGCCTTCCAAAATTCATATGTTGAAGCCCTAGCCCCCAGTAAATCAGAAAGTGACTGTATTTGGAGAGGGGGTCTTTAAAGCAGTAATTAAGGTTAAATCAGGTCATTAGGGGCTTCCCTGGTGGCGCAGTGGTTGAGAGTCCGCCTGCCGATGCAGAGGACACGGGTTCGTGCCCCGGTCCGGGAGGATCCCACATGCCGCGGAGCAGCTGGGCCCGTGAGCCATGGCTGCTGGGCCTGCGCATCTGGAGCCTGTGCTCCGCAACGGGAGAGGCTGCAACAGTGAGAGGCCCGGGTACAGCAAAAAAAAAAAAAAAAAAAAAAAAAATCAGGTCATTAGAATGGGCCCTGATCCAATATGACTGGTGTCCTTATAAGAGGAGGACATTATGGCACAGACATACAGAGGGGTGACCATGGGAGGACACAAAAAGAAGGTGGCCATCTGCCAGCCAAGGAGAGAGGCCTCAGAAGAAGCCCACCCTCCTGACACCTTAATCTTGGACTTCCAGCCTCCAGACTGTGGGGAAATAAATTTCTGTTGTCTAAACCGCCCAACTCGTGGCTACTATGTTACAGCAGCCCTAGCAGACTAACACAGATCCCAAGGGCACCAGCACTAGAGGGTACAGTGTCTTCTGTAGGTTCTTTCTCCCAAGTCTCCGTTTCCCAACAGTCTCTTAAAATTGAGAAGAGGCCTTTAATCAAAACCTCTTCACCCCTTTCTGATAGTCAGACTGGAGAAGGGCAAGGCACGCACATGCACGTGGCTGACAGTGGATCGTCTGACGCCCGTGTGTCAGAGGGTTGTGTCCAAGCGTGCTCTGCAAAACTCAGAGTATGGAACTGTCCTGGGAAATGCAAAGAAACGTGCTTTTAAACCCTAGTGCCTGGAGACATAAGGACTGCTAGAAAGGGCAGGAGTTTGGGAGTCAGAGTGATTTGAATCCAGACCCAGCACTCACTACCTGAGTGACCTGGGCAAGTGATGCAAGCCCTCGGGTCTCAGTTCCCCATCTTCACCTCACAGAGTTGGTGTAGGAATAAATCAAAGGCTGTGGGTAAAGTGCAGAGCACATTCAGCCACTCTGCCAGCAAAGAGTTACTGAATAGGTGCCATTTTCTAGGTAAAATGATAAGCGGTGAACAAGATACCCAGACCCTGCCCTCACCGACTTTATCGTCGACTAAGGAAAACAAACATTTTACAAAGAATCATACCTCTGACTTTCCCCTCCCACACCTCCTTCCTTTTAAAGTCCAGAATATTGGGGCTTGAAGTACTTTATCAATAACTCGAATAACACAAATGTCAAGTGTTTGAAAACAACCCAACGTCCATCGCTTTTGGTCTCTATTAACAGCTGGCATCACTGCTACCAGAAAGCATTTGAAGTACCACAGTCGTGTGTGTACTAAAGTCTAGTTTATACAAAGAGGATCACACAGACCCTCGCAGAAAATGCACCGTCGGTCGTTTTATCAGTCCGTCCTGCTGACGTCATCTGAACAGCGTACACATTCCTGAAGGCAGGAACCTTGCCTAAGTGGCTCCCTAACTAAGGGAGTTTAAACTAAATAAGTTTCTACCGGGACACCAGTGGCCCTGGCGCCACTTTATGCTGATGTACTGAGCGGTAACAGCAGTGATATCACCAGTAAAAAGGCCACAGTAGCAGAGCTGCTCTTGCTATGTGTTGCCCGCCCACCTCCCTGTACTATAATCGGTGATCATTGTCTTCCAGAATTTCATCACTGCTTTGACCATTTAGCAGACGCAGAAAGGGAACAGTATGGCTTTTTCTGTCCCTTTATAATAATGGCATTTTGCATTTGTATAGCACATTTAAAGTATTCAGTGCATTTTCTTGTCTATGGCCGGGTTTTATCCTAATGAAACAAAACCCCATGTGTTTCGTAATTGTCTGTGCCATAGAGACAGCTTAGGAATCAGAGCCAGTGAAACTCTGTGCTGCAGGAGGCCCGATGCCCCAAACTGCTTCAAGAATAACAAACCCCATACAAGTTGCGAATGGAACCAGCATGGTAATGCAGCAATACAGCTATGCCGTGGGGAGAAGATATATCTGGGGCATCGGAATCAATTCAGCGCAAGCCGGGAGCCCACAGGAGTTCTCATCTGAGTTGCAGGGCTCTCCTGTTGGCCCTGCCTGGGTAGAGGCTGGTACCCGGTTCCAATTGTAGGGAGAGACAGAGACTGGCCAGTGCTACAGGGAATAAGAGGCCATCAGGATTTGGTAATACTGGCACATTTTGTGGCCTAGAAACGTGACCCAGAAATGTTTCTTGCTTTTTCAGCAATTTAGAAAGGGCAAGAATGAGTATCTGAAAGGGTGAGCATTTGGGGGGTCGAAAAACAGAGTTTTTACTTCTCATCACATTCTGGAAAAGGGAGCATCTAGAAGCAAACCTCCCACCGAGAAAACAAGTTGTCTGCCGATTACTTGTAATGAGTCACCTGCTGGGTTGACCATCTCCTGGGAAGCAGGAAGTCAGGCGTTCAATCCTTCAGTTCACCTGGGCACCCGTTGGTAAATTATTGCTTTGATTCTGGTACCATTTAGAAAATTACGGCTCTCTAAATCATACTCTGGGGGACTGAGAAAAGAAAAATGCCTCCCCACCTGCACTGCCGAAGCCTGCCCTACCCTCCAACTCAGTGATTTGCAGCCTCGCTACACATTAGAATCACCTAGGGAGTTTTTCAAACCTCCCCTCCACCCTCACCAATGCCCAGGCTGCATTCCAGACCAACAAAACAGAAACTCTGGGGGTGGGATCCAGGAACAGTTCTTTTTAAGCTCCCCGGGTGATTCCAAGGTGCAGCCAAGCTTGAGGACCAGCCCTCTAACTACATCCATTCCCATGCTCACCCTCTGGGCAGTGAAGGTGCTCTGATAAGACAAAGCACATCACACCTGCCATGGCCCTTTCTTTGGTTTCCTTCACTTGCCTTAATCCCATGCTCAGCAGTGATAATTCTGCCACACACATTATGAAACTAATAATCGAAGCCATTGTGCGGTTGCCGGTCTCATGTTCACCAATACATTTAGCTAATTAACATGAATCAGATACCACGTTAGGCAACGCAGCAGACACCAAAATTAGGAGGACATGATCCCCACCTTCAAGAATACAGCTGTGGAAGATAATGTGTGCAAGTGACTGTAATACAAGATATCGTGTGATCAGAGCTTTGAAATTCTCGGGAAGAAAATCAGAGAGAAAAACGAGACCCTTTTAGCTGAATGGAGGTCTTCACAACTGACACATCACTCACACACACACACACACACACACACACCCATCAGCACATAATACAGGACTACGTACATAGCAGGTCTAAAGGAACTCCAGTTGAATGAATGAAGAAATTCAGATTGGCTCCCATCAGAAGCCAAGACCACCACCCAGGACTCCCCAGCTCCTTTCTCCACCCTCGACCATGCCCAGGCTCCTCCAGATACCATCAGACGTCACCTCAACCTCTAGCGCCTAGTCTCTCTGCCCGCCATCCCCACTGGCCACCTCACACTGCCCTTGGAGTTCTGGGGTGCACGTCGGTGGCTGGGTGACCTGCCCTGGCCACTCTGCTGACTGAATTCCTCCCTGAGACCAAGGCCTGCAGCTGTCATCCAGCGTCCACCCCGCTTTCTCTATGGAATAAAATCCTCAATTTGGAGCTGAGCATAGAGACCCCCCCAAAAGACCAGATGTGGCCATTTGCCTACGATCTGGCTGATGAGTAAAGCGGAAGTGATGTGTGCAGCTTCTGGGTCACATCCTTCATGGAAGCGGCCCTTTTCCTCTTCCCCCTCCACCCTGCTGCTTGAAAGGACATCGTGGTGTGACGCCCTCATGGACCACATGGACAAGAAAATGCCCTAACGATGACAGAGCTCTGAGGGCAGGAGGAGCCTGGGTTCCCAGACAACCCTGGCAGGCAGGGTCCCCCTCCCATCCCACCCTCAGCCTGGACGGGCTCCCCCCTAGACAGAGCAGGTTCCCTTGTATCTTTTACTCACAGTGGAACCCACAACCCAATACGCTTTCCTGCCTCCATCACGTCCTACAATACCTGGAGTTCCTTTGTATATTAAGGAGAGGAAAAAGGTGTGACAGAAAAGCAAACGATTTCTGTCAGAACGGTCAATGACTTGGTGACTTCTCATAGCAAAACTACTGAGCGTCCATAAATCTGCTCAGGTCCCGCTGTGAGAATCTGCTTTGCCGATGAATGCGGTTAAGTTAACCAGCCTCCTTCTTCTGGCCCACACAGTGTGTGAAGACTACAGGGGAAACTGAGTGTCGTCACTCTCTTGGTTAGCGGCCTGTAGAGACTGACCGCTAGGGTCAACAGAAGCTCTACAAAAGGTGTGCAAAGTTACCAGCTCCTATGGACGGAAGCAGCAAGAGAGAAGGGGAGTAAGCATGGGCTCTGGAACCAGACCCAGGAGCTGAGGGACCTGGAGCAAATATTTACCATTTGGTGAAGGCAGATCATTTATCCAACTCACAGGAGATTCAGTTACATGGCAGGCCCAGGGCCCCTCCACAGACCTACTGAACCTGAACCTCCCAGGATTGATGGGGATATGTTAGGATTCTCCAGAGAAACAGAACGAACAGGATGCATGTATGTGTGTGTTTATAGATACAGAGAGATATAGACATATATATATATAGAGAGAAAGAGATTTTAGGAATCAGCTCAGGCAATTGTAGTGGTTTGGAAGGCCACATTTTGCAGGGGGGCTAACAGTCTGGAGATCCAGGAAGAGCCAACCTTGCAGTTGAAGTCTGAAGGCCATTTCCTGCAGAATTCCCTCTTATTTGGGGAGGCCAGTCTTTGTTCCATCGAGGCCTTCAACTGATTGGATGAGGCCCATCCACCTTATGGAGGGTAATCTGCCTTATTCAAAGTCCACCAATTTAAACATTAATCGCATCCAAAAAACACCCTCAAAGAAACATCTAGAATAATGTCCAACCACATACTTGGGCACTGTGGCCCAGCCAATTTGACATATAAAATTAAGCATCACAGAGGATGGGCATTCATGAATCTGTATTTTTTTTTAAGTTGGTTTTTTTGTTTGTTTGTTTTTTAACTACTTTATTTATTTATTTATTTTTGGCTGCATTGGGTCTTCATTGCTGCACGTGGGCTTTCTCTAGTTGCAGCGAGCGGGGGCTACTCTTCATTGTGGTGTGTGGGCTTCTTATTGTGGTGGCTTCTCTTGTTGCAGAGCTCAGGCTCTAGGCACACGGGCTTCAGTAGTTGTGGCCAGTGGGCTCAGTAGTTGTGGTTCACGGGCTCTAGAGCACAGGCTCAGCAGTTGTGGCGCATGGTCTTAGTTGCTCCGTGGCATGTGGGATCTTCCGGGACCAGGGCTCAAACCCGTGTCCCCTGCATTGGCAGGCAGATTCTTAACCACTGCGGCACCAGGGAAGTCCCGTGAATCTATATTTTTAATAACCTGTCCAGATGTGACGTGAGGCAGAGACAAATTTGGGGACCACTCTCCGTGATGCACCCTAAGGTCAATCATGGTTTCAGCATTTCTTCCTCCACCACTACAAGGGCCTCTGGACTTCCTTTGTGAAGCTGACCGGCACAAGCTTCCATCATGCCATGAGTCAGGAAGATGCTCCCTCCACACACAGCCAGGACGGAGCAGGCTGGGGAGATGTTCCTCAAGCCCAGGGCTCAGCACTCCTGGGCAATCCACAAAGGAGTTGGCAGCTGGCCCTATTTGCCTGCCCACGGCCAGCCTCTATGGGTTGAAGCTCTTCTCCCTTTCCCCTCTCCCTCAGCAGACTCAATTCTCCAGATCCTGGGGAGTCTTTTGGGGAGCTGCTTATGAATCACCAGCACATTCGCCAACCACCCAGCTCACCAAATATTTCCCACAGTGTTCCCCCACCTTGGCCACCCATGAGAAGCACATACGGGCATTGTCTAAACACAGATGACTGGACCCTCCCTACTAGAGCAGAATTTCTGGAAGTGGTTCTTAAGCAGATGTATGCTGGGATATCTCCATAGGGGATTTTTTTTTTTTTTTTTTTTTTTTTGCCGTAAGCGGGCCTCTCACTGTTGTGGCCTCTCCCGTTGTGGAGCACAGGCTCCGGATGCGCAGGCTCAGCGGCCATGGCTCACGGGCCCAGCCGCTCCGCGGCATGTGGGATCCTCCCGGACCGGGGCACGAACCCGTATCCCCTGCATCGGCAGGCGGACTCTCAACCACTGCGCCACCAGGGAGGCCCTCCATAGGGGATTTTGAGATGCATAACGACTAGAAACCACCAGTACCACTAATGGCAATCACGACAGAACAGTGAACTCTACCATTCGCCACTTCCTGACGCTATCCTAGCATATGATTTTTCACAATAAAGGCAGAAAAGTTTCACAGTAAATTCTAAGTGCTCTCTCTGAGCTATTGATGAGAATTCCTGGGTGTACAATAACGAGTGGAGAACAACGAAGCATGTTAAGATGAGGGTGCTAGGCAGCTGACTAGGCGCGTTCATGCCACTCGCCTCAAAATATGCAGGGTCCAAAGTCATGATGCCGATTTACTGCAGATTACTACATGTGGCTGACCTTCAGAGCTGCTCACAGATAGTCAGAATTATGAAAATAAAGCCCTGAATACTTACAGTACTAATGAGACCACCTCTTATGATGGGAAGGAACTAAGATTTCTGTATAGTTGTCATGACAGGAGGATATGTAGAGTAGTCACTGGAGGAATGTTTATGGAACTCTCCTCACACCTGGAATTCTGCTGCAGACGATAATATTGCCCAAGCAGGGCCTGCCCCCGTGAATCCACCTAAAAGAGACCACTCTGCACTAGAGAACTGCTTATTTTGTTTTTTTTTAATTTTTATTTTATATGGGAGTAGTTATGTAACAATGTTGTGTTAGTTTCAGGTGTACAGCAAAGAGATTCAGTGATACATATACACGTACCTATTCTTTTTCAAATTCTCTTCCCATTTAGGTTATTACGGAATATTGAGCAGAGTTCCCTGTGCTATACAGTTGGTCCTTGTTTGTTATCTATTTTATTTTTTTTATTTAGTTATTTTTTAAAGCACCTTTAAAAAAAATTATTTATATATTTATTTACTGTTGGCTGTGTTAGGTCTTTCTTGCTGCACATGGGCTTTCTCTAGTTGCGGTGAGCGGGGGCTTCTCTTCATTGCAGTGTGCGGGCTTCTCATTGCAGTGGCTTCTCTTGTTGCGGAACACGGGCTCTAGGCGCACAGGCTTCAGTAGTTGGGGCGTGCGGGCTCAGTAGTTGTGGCTCGTGGCTCAGTAGTTGTGGCGCACGGGCTTAGTTGCCTTCCTGGTCTGGGAAGATGTGGGATCTTCCCGGACCAGGGATCGAACCTGTGTCCCCTGCACTGGCAGGTGGATTCTTAATCACTGTGCCACCAGGGAAGTCCTGGTTAACTATTTTAAATATAGCAGTGTGTACATGTCAATTCCAAACTCCCAATCTATTCCCCACTTCCCCCCTGGTAACCATAATTTTACTGTATACGTCTTTGAGTCTGTTTCTGTTTTATAAATAAGTTCATTTGTATCATTTTTAAAAGATTCTCTATGAAAGGGATATCATATAATGCTTGGTCTTTCTCTGTTGATCTTTTCCAGAATTTTTGCCTGGAACTCCACAATAGAAAGGTGTGCAGCCTTATTCCCAGGCCTATCAGATGCCAACTTGGTGTGGGGTTGTACTGAGGTAGGAGATAGATGGACCCCTGGGCTGGACTGCTGGTGTTTGTTAAGCGGAGTAAAACTGAAGCTTTGTTTTCCCCAGACACTCCAGAGACAAAGCTGGTGGCAGAAGCTGAGCTCTGCTGGAGTAAAGAGGTAAGATGACCACTCCTGAGGTCAAGGAAAACTTCCCTGTCTGCACATGCGCAGGAAGGTTCCTTGGGGAAGGGAAAAAGGGAAGAGGCACCACCCCACAATAAGTGTGGACATATCCCTACAGGCCTCTTCCGTGGAATCCACCTTAGCAAAAAGTTGTGCGCGCATGTTGGGGAGCGTCTTAGAACAGGTCAGATGTGGGAAAAGAAATGAGATAATTGGCCAAAGGTAAACAAAGACCCAGAAGGACTGTCCTACGTAAGTGATTTACATCACCTCTTTACAGTGCTCCTCCTCGTTAGAGAGGGCGCCCAAAGCCCTTCTCTCCAGGTGTGTATTTCTGCCTTGCTTCTGTATTAAATAAACAAACCTTCTCTGTGTGCTCTCCCACTTATTGTGCTGTGTCTCTAATAATAAATTTTGCAGTTTTTGCCTCCTTGAAACATTTTTGCTTTCAAACGGGGCAAGAGGGCTTCCCTGGTGGTGCAGTGCTTGAGAGTCCGCCTGCCGATACAGGGGACACGGGTTCGTGCCCCGGCCCGGGAAGATCCCACATGCCGCGGAGCGGCTGGGCCTGTGAGCCATGGCCGCTGAGCCTGCGCGTCCAGAGCCTGTGCTCCGCAACGGGAGAGGCCACAACAGTGAGAGGCCCGCGTACCGCAAAAACAAAAACAAAAACAAAAACAAAAACAAAAACAAAAACGGTGCAAGGGCCAGGGAACTTTGCTTCTAGCCTCTAGCCCCTAGTGGGCTAGCAGCTAGGATTCCTGGTTTTCACCCAGGCTCCCCAGGTTCAATTCCTGGGCAGGAAACTAAGACGTCTCTTCAAGACCGCTTGCTGCTGTCCCTCTGAGATCAGTTCCCAGGGAGGAAAGACAGAATTCATGCATAGTAAATGCTACTCACAGTGAAACGGCCACTGATAGGGGGTAGGGATGGGGGAAATGTTACTCACTGAAAGACACCGCGCTTGGTCCTATAGACACACTAGTGAGCAAGGAAGGGATGGCCCCTGCCTCCAGAGAGCTTGCTGTTGAGTTGAGCTCTGTTCAGCTTCAGTGACCCCAGTCTCTGAGAAGGGCACTGTGGCCGAGCTGGACAAGCAGCCCAGGACACACTGGTTCTGGTGTCACCTCACCATTAGCCCTCTGGTCTCAATTTCCCCTCTGAAAAGGAGGGATCTGGCTAGATGACCTCCAAGGTCTGTTCCAGTTCTAGCGTTTCATCTCCTAATCATAGAGTGAACATCAACCTTATGTCCCACTATGTGCTGGGAATTCAAAGATGAGTAAGACATCGGGTTCCTCCTTCGTGGAACTCACAAACTAATGGGAGAGGCAGGCATCCAAGGAGACAAGGTTGCAGTGTTGCAAGTACCACCAGAGAGGTGTAGACCCACACATCCAAGAGTCTATGTCACCATCCTAGAGGAAATCTGCAAAATTTCAACCTCTGAGCCTTTTCCCCCCAGTTTCATTGAGATATAATTGACATACAGCACTGTGTAAGTTTAAGGCATATAGCATAATGATTTGACTTACATGTACTGTGAAATGATTACCACAATAAGTTTAGTTAACATCCATCATTTCATATAGATACAAAGAAGAAGAAAAATGTTTTTTCCCTTGTGATGAGAACTCTTAGGATTTACTTCCCTAACTTTCAAATACAGCATATACCAGTTAACTGCCATCATCATGCTGTACATTACATCCCTAGTGCTTAATTATCTTATAAACTGGAAGTTTGTACCTTTTGATCACCTCCTTCAAATTCCCTCTCCCCCTCTGATAACCAAAAATCTGATCTATTTTTTATGAGTTTGTTTTTTTATTCTTATTATTTTATTTTTAGGTTCTACCCATACGTGAGATCATACAGTATTTGTCTTTGTCTGACTTATTTCACTTAGCACAATGCCATGTTGTCACAAATGGCAGGATTTCCTTCTTTTCTATGTCTGAAATATATATATCACAAGTGCTTTAGCCATTCATCTGTCAGTGGACACTTAGGTTGTTTCCATGTCTTTGCTATTGTAAAAAAACATGCTGCTATGAACATGGGGGTACAGGTATCGCTTCAACATAGTGTTTTTATTTCCTTTGGATATATACCCAGAAGTGGAATTTCTGAATCACATGGAAGTTCTATTTTTAACATTTTGAAGAACCTCCATACTGTTTTTCACAGTGGGCTGCACCAATTTACAATCCCACCAACAGTTCACAAGGAATCCCTTTTCTTCACATCCTCACCAGCATCTGCTATCTTATCCCCATTCTAACAGGAGTAAGGTGATAACTCATCCCTTTCCTACAAATATATGGTAGATTGATGGCATTCATGGTACCAATTAAGGTCTCCCTGTATCCACACCCTTTGCCCTGTAAATCTGTAGTCCCTCCCACTGTGACCCTGGGCTTGGCCATGTGACTCACTTCGGCCAATAATAGGACACGAATAGATCTGATGCAAACCAAAGCTTGAAAAAGTGCTTGTGTATTTCCACTTCTTCTCTTGCTTCTCTATGACACCATGAGAACAAGTCTAGATTAGTCTTTGGAGAATGAGATGGCCCATCCCAGCTGAGGCCATCCTAGATTAGCTTACGGTCTGCTGCCTGCCAGACACATGAATGAGCCCCAGCCAAGACCAGAAGAACACCCCCTTCTCCCTATAAGCCCAGCCAAGATCAGTGGGACCACCAGATGACCCATGGACTCATAAGAAATATAAATCGTAGTTGTCCTGAGTTGCTAATATCATGGCAATGGAGAACTAATAAGGATAGGGCCAACCAGCTCCCCAGATTTGAGTGAGAAGCCAGAGCCCATATGTAAGGCAGCTGTGAAGTCCTCAGCTTCTCCTGCTGCAGCCTTGGGAGTGGAGTGAAGCGAGGACAGGGCTCCTCCTCCGGCTTCTGGTTCAGCAACCCCGTGACATCACTATTTACACAGCGAGTAAAATGTCCCATCTTTCCCTCTGACTAACAAGGAGTTTGCCACAGAAAGCATCTGTAAATAAATTATACGTGAGACATGGTTTCTGAACTATGCAAGTTTTATTCCAGGATTTTTTTTTTTTTTTTTTTTTTTTGCGGTACGCGGGCCCCTCACTGTTGTGGCCTCTCCCGTTGCGGAGCACAGGCTCCGGACGCGCAGGCTCAGCGGCCATGGCTCACGGGCCCAGCCGCTCCACGGCATGTGGGATCCTCCCAGACTGGGACACGAACCCGTGTCCCCTGCATCGGCAGGCGGACTCTCAACCACTGCGCCACCAGGGAAGCCCTCCAGGATATTTTTACTTTTCTTCAAACATTCCCTCTAGGGGTGAACGATCCCACCAAGAAATTAAATAGAATTAGAAAAGAGCCTTAAAGGAATCCACTTGGCCCCATGATGGTGAGCCAAGAATATTATAGGGTCCCTGAAGCCCTCTGTAGCTTTGGTATTTGTATCTTCCCTCTAAAATAGCTGAGCAATATTGCTGTAGTAGTGGTCCTTAAGGAGCATGTTTCAAAGCGAACCAACAATTTCCCCTTTAATGTGGTGATTGAAAATGTGGACTCTGTTCAAACAGACTTGCCTTCAAATCCCAGCTCTACCAGCTTATGAAATATGACACTCCGGGATATATACTTAACCTCTCTAAACCTTGATTTCCTCATCTTTTAAGTGGCGCTATTAATCATGACTACTTCATAGAAATGTTGTGAAGATTAAAAGAGTTAATCCTTTCAAAGGCATACAATAGTCACTCAGGAAAAGTAAGCAGCATTGTCACGCCTTAGAAATTCCCCAAGCCACAGAGAATTCTGATCTGGAAAACTTCTGAGTCTAGGATGGCCTCTCAAAGGCATTCCACACAAATGCCTCTGAGTTTTTGTGTCCCTTTTCCCTGTATTATGTCTCTCCATGAAAACAGACCATTCCCTCCAGAGCCCTGCAGGAAGAACTGCGTTAACGGCTAAAAAGACCAGAAATCAAGACAATCCTTTGTGGCAGGGAGTGCCAGTAATTAGAGAAAGGGCACCGTCGTCACCATTCTCCCAAGCAGTTAATGCATGACAAACTGTGTGCTCCAAAGTGACATGAGTCTTTCTCTAGGTTCTGGTACATAAATGTATTTAGTAGCTTCCTCTTAGGTCAAAGAAATTGGAACAGACTTTGAAACTGTCTACTTTGTAAACTTGTAGAGTCAGCAAATGGCTGATCTGTGGCACAGAATAAAATCTTTAAAAAAAAAAAGATTTTCCCCCTTATAAAAGTGGCAGATGCTTATAGTATCAGTTAGCTATTGCCATAATAATGCTGCATAACAAATCACTCCAAAATTCAGTGCCCTAAAACAATAATCATTTATACTTGCTCATGCATCTAGAGGTTGACAGGGGGTCACCTGATCTAGTGCGCTTGGCTCTGAGCTACAGGTGGGCTCAGGTCTGTATCCCCTGCCTCTCATGCTCCTTGCACCAGAGGGCTGGCCTTGGTGATGTCAGAAGTGCAAGAAAAGGAGCAGAAACACCCAGTAACTCTTAAGGCCTCAGTACACACAAGCCCAGCCACATTCCAGTGGACACATCCCGTCACATGGCAGAGCCCTCCATCAGCAGGGAGGGGAAATGTACTCTGCTTCTCTCAGGAGGAACTGCAAAATCATACGCAAAGGTCATGGATACAGGCAGGGCCGGCTTCAGGGACATGTCACCCGTGCAGATGCACCTGGGTCCCACGCTCAGAAGGGTCCCACCTTTGGCTGAATCCTCTGCTGTCAGCTTCATAAGATTCCTAATAACTTTTTGTCATGGAGCCCCACACTTTCATTTTTTACTGGGCCCTGCAAATTACATAGCCAGTCCTGGATACGGGGGAGGGTGAAGAATTGGGAACAATAATGCAATCTTCCTACTTAACAAACTGACTTTACACTATAGAAGTGTCATATCCATTCCCCAGCTCCCCCAGCCCCTGCTTTCAGAAGCACATCACGGAATTTCTGCACTGGAACCAGGTTCACACAATTCAGCTTCACTTCACACTGCGATGCCTCCCCTAAGACAGACGTGTGGTTCTAATAAGCGTGAAACGGGGAGGGGCATTGGTGGCCATCAGTGATTACACTCGTGGCCTTACCACTGCCTTGTTCTCTCCAAAATTAAACTTGGAGCACCTGCCCACCCCCCGTCACCAAACTGGTTATACCTCCCCAAGGGACTCAACACGTCACCCTCACCCTTACCCCCAACCCACTCATCGTCCTCTTTCTTGTCCCACTGCAACTGCTCAATGAAGAGAGTGAAAATTATCCACACACTAGAGCTTTTTACATCCACCACTGTCAGAAAACCTGCAGTGAGACTGGACACACTCTCGGGGAAATCAGGGGGTGAAATGGAGAATCACAGATTTGTCAAACCAAAGGGACATCCCAAACTATGCAACTAAGTCGCCCCTCTCAGGCGGGCTCCGTCTAACTCAAAACCATCGCAGACATCAGGATGTCCAACTCCGCCTAAGGGAGGTGAACATTTCTTAGCCCCCGGGACGACCAACCTCAAGGTTAGAGGACAGCTGCTTATGAAGAAAGTTTTTCTTTATTCTCATGCCAATCTGCGGCTCACACTTAAGTTCACTTCCTCTCACCATTGCCTGAACTTGGAGACGCAACAGGAAGCCCCTAGTCAGTGTCCTCCCCACAAGGACCTTTCCGTGCCCAAGAGCAGCCATCTAACCAACGTCTGCTCCCCACGCTCCCCACGCTCCCAAACCCGCACTTGACAGCGACCCTCAGAGTGACAGCATGCGCGGTGGGGAGCACAGCGCAAGAGGCAAGTGGCTCTCGCCATGAGAAAAATGAATCATAAGCACACATCGACACAAGAATCCTGCAGTTCAGACAATCACCCAAAGAACACATTTTCTGATAATTATAGAGCTAAAAATGGATCCACTTTGAAAATCCCTTCCTTTCTCCCCAGAAAGCTGAGGAGGTGGTTTAACAACAATCAGCTGCTGAGATGCATCACATTCTGGGGTGTTTAGGAGATGAGTTCCAAGAAATTTCTTGGAAGGTACAGTTCCCAGAAGGTGGTGATGCTAAGGAAGTCCATCAACCCTCGCCATCGCCCCCAGCGCGTGCTCACAGCTTGGGAATCTGAACTCAGAAGCCCATTTAAAATGAGACCGGAGAGAGGAGGCCCAGGCCTTCCTGCCCTGTGACTCTGCTCAAGCGTCAAATGACAGTTACCCAAGAAAATGGGAGGAGGTGCTAAGGGGGCTGCCGCCAGCCGAGGATTACCTCAGCTTCCTTCAGCACCACGGGTGTGCTCGGGGATGTTACAGGAAGTTTTAGGTATCAGCTAAGGGTCATACAATAATAACGATAACATTTAGTACGTGCCAAGCATTGATGAGCTAGATGCACATGTATTATCTCATTTAATTCTCACAGCTCCATGAGGAGGGTGCTGTACTTATCACCCCCATTTCAGAGTCACACTGAGGGTTACACAGATAATCAGGGCACAGGCAGGAAGCAGCAGAAGCCTGTATGCGTCACCACCACCCTCCACCACTTTTCCAGTGCGAGGAACCAGAACTGGCTTGAGAACTTATTTGTAAGGTTAAAATACAGACTACAAAGAGGGGAGAGGGCATAAACACAGAGGAAAGGAATGGGATGGAAACTGTAGGCTAGAGACCTTCTGTGTCATAATGAATACAATAAAGAGTTAAATTTGATTTAAAAATACAAATATGATGTAAGGAGTACATGTGGTAAAATATAAGTTTTGTGCTATGTCGTGGACACTGTTGAAATGAAGAAGTGAAAAGACTATTATGGGACCTAGTCAAACTTAAAAGCTTTTGCACAGCAAAGGAAACCATCAACAAAACAAAAAGACAACCTATGGAATGCGAGGAAATATGTGCAAATGATGCAACTAACAGGGAGTTAATCTCCAAAATATACAAACAGTTCATACAACTCAATATCAAAAAAAAACCCAATCAAAAAATGGGCAGAAGACCTAAATAGACATTTCTCCAAAGAAGACATACAGATGGCCAATAGGCACATGAAAAGATGCTCAACATCACTGGAGAAATGCAAATCAAAACTACAATGAGGTATCACCTCACACTGGTCAGAATGGGCATCATCAAAAAATCTACAAAAAAATAAATGCTGGAGAGGGTGTAGAGAAAAGGGAACCCTCTTGCACTATTGGTGGGAATGTAAATTGATACAGCCACTATGGAGAACAGTATGGAGGTTCCTTAAAACACTAAAAATAGAACTACCATATGATCCAGCAATCCCAGTCCTGGGCATATACCCGGACAAAACTATAATTCCACAAGATACATGCACCCCAATGTTAGTTGCAGCACTATTTACAGTAGCCAAGACACGAAAGCAACCTAAATGTCCATCAACAGATGAATGGATAAAGAAGATGTGGTATGTATATATACAATGGAATATGACTCAGCCATAAAAAGAGGAATGAAATATTGCCATTTGCAGCAACATGGATGGACCTAGAGAATATTATGCTTAGTTGAGTAAGTCAGACAGAGAAAGACATACTAAATGAAATCACTTCTATGTGGAATCTAAAAAATAAGACAAATGAATCTATATACACAACAGAAGAAACAGACTCACAGACATAGGAAACAGACGTATGGTTTCCAAAGGGGAGAGGGAGGAGGGGAAGGACAAATGAGCAGCATGGGATTAGCAGATACAAACTCCTTTACACAAAAGAGGTTAAGTAACAGGATTTACCGTGTAGCACAGGACGGTAAGATAGGACCTCGGCAGAGGCAGCCACAGGCCATTGCCTGCTGTCTGGCTAGAGTCAGTGGTCAAGCAACACAGAAAAATGAGCAAGGCTCAAATGTGATGGATGCAGGTTATTGCTCTGCCAGAGAATTCAGGATGGTACATTCAAAATGGGGAAAAAAGGGCAATTTGCACTGTGAAAGACACTTGGGTGTCAGTCTTAAGGAACAAACTAGAGTCTATAGTGACAGCTGGAGCAGGTTATTGGTGTCCGAGACATTATCTGGGAAAATAATTTACAAATTCATGAAGTACCCTGAATACCAAATGTCATATGCTATTTTCTTAATCATTTTTTATGCCTCGGATCACTGGTACTTTCATTATCTGAGCTTACTTCCCCACTGTGACACAGATGTGGAACTGTGACATACTGAGTCTCTTGGAAAACATTAAAAGACAAGTAATTAGCTAGAAAAGTAATTGACTTCTTGATTAAGCTCTCTCTCCCATGGAAAGGTATCATTAATTGAAATATAGAAAAGATTTCAAAAGCTTGCAAAATTGTTTCCCTTCTATCAATTTTTGGCATGGCATTTGGTTTCTCTCCTATTCACATAAGGCTCAAAAACTTCTTTTGGGTTGCCAGGTGGCTTTCCTATGGCCTGTAGCGCATCTGCTCTGAACAGAGATCGGGGATGTCCTTCGGCTCAAGACAATGGACACTGTTAGTTTCACATGCAAGTTGCTGTTCTCCATACTTTGCTGCAAAAAAGTACTCGCTTTCCTTACTGGAGAGTGGCAGGCTGGTCTCTCTGCCACAGGGGTACCCCAGCTACATCACAGAGTCCTGCTAAATACTAAACTTGAGCTGCACATGCCCACGTGAATATGCGTGCACACGTGTGCTTCCTGAATGCATTGAGGGCAGCTGGGACCTACTGCCCATCCATTCAGAGCAGCTCTCTGAATGCTTGGCTCCCCGTTTAATAACATCTCCCTTCCCACCCCTCCGACACTCCTGATGATGCTGTCAATCAAACTGCAAAGCTGAGTGGCAGGTTGAAACCTCAAAGGAAACCAAACAACCAGTTAAAAACTTGGCTGAGCCAAGGTGGGAGCGTTTCTGAGCCCCGCATCAGACAGGAACAAAGCCTGTGAGGCAACATCAGCTGTAAATACCATCCATCATCACGCAAAGATAAAGAACCTCTAAATCCAACCAGAGGGCACTTGCAAATATCCAGTGCTGTCCTTACACTGATTGATGGCCATCCCTTTTAATTAGCTCCTCCTGTCTCTGGAGGTTTCCAAAGAAGTGATCACGTGCTCCCACCTCCTCCTCCCCCGCCACCCTTTGCCTTTGTGGGGAGACAGGACTGAAGCAGGCACTGAGCCTCACCAGCCCCTCTCACTGTAGGACCACCGTGACCACGTGACCATCCAAATTCCGTCACCGGGTGCTTGCACTGACCTTTCGTAGAAGGAAGCAGATGCGCTCGATGTTCCTCAGCCGTTCCCTCTATCAGGATGCATGAGAAGGAAAAGAGAGGGGAGGTTAGATTTTCTGCTGAAAGAACATGAGAAGCCCCACATTCAGCCCCTAGTAGAGGAGGCAGAACCCACCACAGATCCCTTCCCAGTCATGGCCTTCATGCTCCCACTCAAGTGGCTTTCCCTAACAAGAGTTTCTGCTCATACAACTCAACAGCAAAAAACCAAATGATCCAATTAAAAATGGGCAGAGGAAAATAGACATTCTTCCAAAGAAGACGTACAGATGGCCCCCAGGTACATGAAAAGGTGCTCAGTATCACTAATCACCAGGGAAATGCAAATTAAAACCACAATGAGATATCACCTCACACCTGTTAGAATGACTAGTCAAAAAGAAAAGAGGTAACAAGGGCTGATAAGGCTGTGGGAAAAAAGGGAACCCTGGTGCACTGTTGGTGGGAATGTGAATTGATACAGCCACTGTGGAAAGCAGCATGGAGGTTCCTCAAAAAGTTAAAAATAGAAGTACCACATGATCCATCACGCCACTTCCGGTTATATCCAAAGGAAACAAAATCACTATGTTGAAGAGATATCTACACCCCCATGTGCATAACAACAGTTTTTACGACAGCCAAGGCATGGAAACAACCTAAGTGTCCATTGACAAATGAATGGATAAAGCAGTCGTGGTATACACATATATAATGGAATATTATTCAGCCATAAGAAAGAAGTAAATCTTGCCTTTTGCAGCAACATGGATGGACCTCAAGGGCACTGTGTTGAGTGAAATAAGTCAGAGAAAGACAAATACTGTATGATCTCACTTACATGTGGAATCTAAAAACAAAACAAAACAAGAACAACAAAACCAACTCATATTTGTGGTTCTCAGAGCTGGAGAGGGAATTGGATAAAGGCAATCAAAAGTCTTCGGAGCAGCTGGGCCTGTGAGCCATGGCCGCTGAGCCTGTGCGTCCGGAGCCTGTGCTCCGCAACGGGAGAGGCCACAGCAGTGAGAGGCCCGCGTACCGCAAAAAAAAAAAAAAAAAAAAAAGGTACAGTCTTCCAGGCATAAGATGTAATTCCTGGGGATGTAATGTACAACGTGATGACTATAGCTAACACTGCTGTGTGGCATATTTGAAAGCTGCTAAGTGAATAAATCCCAAAATTTTCATCACTTTTTTTCTTTTTTCTTTTGTATCTGTATGAAATGATGGATGTTAACCAATTAAGCAATTAAGCAATATATGTAAGTCAAGTCATTATGCTATACACCTTGAACTAAATACACTGCTGTATGTCAGTTATATTTCAATAAAATTGAAAGAAAAAAAGAGCTTTGAGCTTTTCTCCATCTACCTTGTCATAGTTATTTGCTCTTAACTGAACTTTCTCAGCAAACAGCATGGGCTCAGCTTCCCTCTCAGCCCAGCTCAGGTTTCTGTACTTTTTCCTGAAGCCTCTGTGTCCCTATAAGACAGTCAAACTGCAGAACGGGCACCACATGCTCATGAATCCAAAACCTGCGGTCGGGTCCCCAGGAGGGCTTCCCATTCAAGCCATGAAGAGCATGTGTGCCTGATTAGTGTGTGAGGTCGGGAAGTTCTCTGCCCATTGGTTTTATTTGTCTAAAGTGGCTGTATTTAGAGGAAGCAATCTTCCCACTCAATTAGACACCAGCAGCGTCCCCGGGCTAAGACTTTTCAAGATGCCCAAGTCTAGCTCCAGAGTCTGGCTCGCTGCCAAAGGAAGACGCTCCGGGGCTGGACGGGTGGTGACGCTCGCCTAACACACTAAGTGCTGCCTCCCCTTTCCCGCAGGGACTTCTGCGATTTCTGAAGCCACTCTGAACACAGCTGTGGCATCTCCCAGTGCTTCATTACTGAGGCAGTTTGGTTGTGGTGGATGTGATGATAATGAGATTCCTCGTGGATCACGAGAAGACAGGTGGCTGGGATACTTCCATTTCCCTAATTAAATCATAAATATAGTGACTCCTGTGCACCCTTTAAGCCCAGAGGAAAGAGCCCACATCAGGACAAATTAGCATCCACATGGCTAGGAAGACAGACCACATCCTCCTCAACACATGTGTGTGTGCACGTGTGCACACACAAGCACAAACACAGCTGGGCATTGAGACTGCCTAAATGGAGAATAGTGGGAAAAGGTGTGAGACAACAGGCATGTAAGAGGGAGGTTCAGGACACAAGCTAGCTCCTTCCCCAGCAAGTCAGATCCTCTAAAGGACATTTCTCATTACTTTACAGTGATATTAAATGTCCAGCTGACAAAAGGAAGGGGAAAGGGTTAACATGAGAAACTAGGAGTAAAAACAAACATTCCTCCTCTTCCTACCACATGGAAGAGGGGTCCACCCAGAGGGTCCAACAATATTTGGAGCTTAAATCCAAAGAACCAGTGGGCCTCATGCACATTCATTTAGAAATGCATCACACCAATCAGCAATTGTTTGTAACACAAGTCCATCCAGGGCTGGAGTTACCGAGCAGTGAAGCAGCTTTGTCAAGCCACCTGAGCCTGAGATGCGGCTTCAGAGGATCTACAGGGGCCCAAAGAGCTTAAAGATGAGTTAAATGAGGCTTTCAAAGCATTTAAGATCCTGCCAGGGAGTAACATCATAAAAACTGGGGGAAATGTGTCTAATACACTTCCATTTAGGGTTTTTATGGATTTTTTTTTTTTAAATCTCAGACAAGAGTCCTTTACTTAAGGGGCTTGAGTCTATCCATGAGATGTCTGGCCCAGACTCCTTAATTAATTCATTAACTAATTAAAAGTGTGGCTTTATTTTTTTTATTTTTATTGGAGTATAGTTGATTTACAAAGTTGTGTTAGTTTTGGGTGTACAGTAAAGTGAATCAGTTATACATATACAGATATCCACTCTTTGTAAGATTCTTTTCCCATACAGGCCATTACAGAGTACTGAGTAGAGTTCCCTGTACTATACAGTAGGTCCTTATTAGTTAGCTATTTTACATATGGTGGTGTGTATATGCCAATCCCAATCTCCCAATTCATCCTCCACTTTCCCCTGGTAACCATAAGTCTGTTTCCTTCATCTGTGAAGAAGTGTGGCTTTAATAACAGGAATAAAGAGTTGGGATCCAGCTTCTCTGCTATGCAACCTCACCCTTCAGTCATTCATTCTTTCATCAACAAATAGTTATTTGAGCGCCTACTGTGTGCAGTTTCTGTCCTTGCACTGACCTTGCACAGAAGCTCCCAGTGGGACACACACTGGTCCTAATTTTCTTTGTTCTGCCTGAACTAAGGACCCTGCCAAGGTGAGATGGAAACGGGCTCCACAAACCTGTCTCATGGTTTTGCCAACCTCCTGCACCCCAGTGTTGAATTTGCATGATGGAATTGAGGGGCAGGGCACTATTTCTTCACTAGTATTTACCCTGAGATCACACAAGAAACTCTGGGTGTTCTAAGTGAGCCGCTTTCTAATTTGAGCCCAAGCCACCGGGAGGAAGGAAAGCAGGCTCTTGACTCCCTGGCATTCCAAACAGAAGCACCCACTTGGACTAGGGCAGCTCTGTGCACCTGGTCGATGTTGACGAGCCAAGTGTGTGATGCTGGGGCCAAACACAAAAGCATCCACAAAGAAAGGAGACCCAAGGTGCAATGCTTTCAGACCTGCAGGAGCCGAGTTATCACTGGTGGTGGTGAGGCTGGCAGCTGGAAACAAAATGGATTTTAATAATGACAAGTTTCATACGATAGAGTAAGTTTTCAGGTGGATCTTAGGGATTCTTCCAACTTGTCACAAAATTCCGCTTCACACGGTTGACTTGGAAAGGGTTAGGCTCTCTTTCAAAGAATCAAAGAATTTGATGCCAAAGGGATTATAAAATCAGGCTCTTAAAGGCACAATGTAGAGTAGGTGGTAAGAACACAGGTAGACTTGGGTTCCAATCCTGACTTCACCGCTCTTGAGCTTTGAGTCCTTTGATAAGAGTCTATATATAAACTGGGTAAATAATGCCTGTCTAGCAGAGCTGTGAGGATTAGAGGTTACATATATATAGTTCCTAGCATGTAGTAAAAACTCAAAAAAACAACTCCAATAATAACCCTGTACTTTACAGAGGGTGACACCAACGTTTGCTCCCCTAGTCTTTTGGTGCCTCCCTAAGAGCACAGCCCTCTTCAGGGGGCCTGCAGTTAAGGAGAACAGACCTCTTTGTCCCTGTCACTAAAGAATGATGTCATAAGCCTTCCAGGTTAATATTCATACTAATATATATTTTTCATATATATATATATATATTCACACTAGAAAATCCTGGCATTCTCTCTAAAACTTTTGACTGAAACTATCAAACTATCAACAGAACTATTCAAACAAAAGTGTGCCTTAGTGCTGGAAACCAGGGCCTGGAAGGAAGTTCAACTCCATGCAGGCCCAGCGAGCTTAGACTGAGAGACGGACTCGAGCATGAACTGTGAGCTCCATCCTTTGGGCCCAGTGGTCCTGGTCTGGAAAGCGTCTGGAAAAGACTCTGTCCACAGGCGGGCTGGTGCCTGGCTCTGGGATGTGGGCTGCACTGAGCAGAGGGGCGGACAGCCAACACCCACCCCCACTCAACAGACATGAGGTCCTCCTCCTCTCCCCACGTCGAGGCCTCTTTCCGCATCCATTCCAGGGCACGTGGGAGGGCAGCAGGCACGGCCTGACAAGCCAGATGGCGCAGCAGGACTCTGGGAAGAGCAGGTGCTGGGGCAGGAGGTCTCTCACATGCTGAACCCGGACCGGACAACCAGATGGCATCAGGTTCCGCAGGGGGAGGCGAGCTGACCTCAGGCCTGCAGAGCCTCCCAAGATGAATGCTTCCTGGGTGACGGATATGGGGTAAGGAGCTGCATACATCAACCTCCCTGCAAGCCTCCCTCGGAGAAACCTGGCAAAGTGCGGAGCGGGGACAACCATGGTGATGCTCCTACACCTGCCAACATGGTGGCCAGCCTGAGCTTCTCTCCTTGTTCAAGGAGGCGTAGCCGAAACCCACTAACATGGGGCCTTGAGGACTCCGCAGCCACAGCACACAGACCTCTCCCACCCGGGTAGTGGGACTGCTACACTTGACTTTGTATGATAAATGGAGACCTCAGCCACCTGAGGAAGGACCGCCCTGAGCCAGGCATGGAGGTGCAGCCCAGGCCGAGCCTGCGCTTCACTCATCCTGCTCATCAAGACCTCGCCCTCCTTCACAGGCCCTGGGTGGCCTGGGGTGACACCACCCTTCCGGCCACCAGCACCCACCACTTACCGCATGAACAGGGTTGCACTGGTCGATGGGGTTCTTAAAATCTGTCCTTAACTCATCAAAGGCAATTATCTGAAACAGAAAACACAGAATCAAGATGTTAGTGTCAAGGCACCACATCAAAAGCTTCCTCTGATTTGGTCCAAAATAACTCAGGAGGCGGGCGAAGTGTATCAATGACACAACACTGGCCAGGAGTCAATCACTGTCAAAGCTGGTAATGGGCACCTGGGGTTGATTGTACTCTCCTGTCTATGTCTGTGTATGCTTAAAAATCCCCAAAAGAGGGAACGGGAGGGATGTTGTTTAAGGGTAGATACTTAAAACTAGCAGATAAATAAGTCCTGGAGACCTAACACAGTACAGTGATTATAGACAACAAAATCGTATTATAAACACTAAACTTGCTAAGAGACTAGATCTTCATTGTTCCCAGTACTTGAAGAAATGATAACTATGTGATGGGATAGAGGTGTTAGCTAACGCTACAGTGGCAACCATGTTGCAACATAAATGTAGCAAATCTCTATGCTGTACACCTTAAATGTACTCAGTGCTGTATGTCAAATATATCTCAATTTTTTAAATCCCCCAAATAAAGTTTTTTAAGTTTCCTGTGCTTCACAAAAATGTAGAGAAAACTCTGTTTCGATGAGAGTAGTTTGGGGTTTGGATAAAGGCACACAAAAACCTAAAACTTCAAACCAGCACTTTCCATTTTCTCCTTCAGGAAAAAGCTGTTTACTTTTTATTTTTGTTTATTCTGGCAGAGATGCTGATTAGAAGTTAAATGAATAGAAGTCAGGCAAACGGGAGAAGAGAAAAATCAAGAAAGCAGAGTTCACAGGAATAGAAAAAACCCAGTCTCTAGCCGTCCACAGCCTGGACGATCAGCTCCTGGACAGTCAAGGCGTCACACCTTGGTCCACTGGACTTGGGTTCTCAAGGTCATTCTGGACAGAGACTCAGAGGTCCCCAGAGAGCACCGGTTTCCCCCTTTGTCTGGAGGGGAGAATGTTGGAAGTGACCTTCTCTGGTCACAGAATGAGGCGTGACCCAGGCACGGAAAGAACTAACTAGAGGTGAAGCTTCCTAACCCTGGCCACCTTGTCCCCCCGCTGTCCCCAGGGAGACTCAGGGACAGAACAAGGTGGTATTCAGACAGGAGAGTGTCCTCTCTTAGGGTGTGGACGTCTTAGGTCCTCTCCTGGGCTGCACACAAATGGACAAACCAACTCCCCCAGGAAGGCACATCTCAGGGGTCCCTGAACACTTGGCAGAATTGCTGAAGCAATGAAGCTGCCACCCCACCCTCAACAGTCCCTGTTCCTGCAGCATGGAGGTGAAAGTAAGTACCAAGTGAGGGAAAACAACACGCTTCCCTCGAAAAAGCAAGTATGCTTTTAGAGCAATCACATGTCATCCTGATTTCAATACTCCTGCGGAATTAGGGGGAAATTCTAGTACAAGTTGTATTAAACAGACACATTTCTATATCATCCCTCGCCAGATAGTTCATTATCCAGCCTATACCTGAACCCTGTAGTAACAAGAAACTCACCACTTACTGAAGATGCTCCTTCCGTCCCTGGCTACCTCTAAGTAATCATAATTTTCCTTTACTGAACTTACATATAACTCCCTAAGGTTTCCACCCACACGCTAGGCCAGGGTCAGCAAACTACAGCCTGCAGGCCAAATCTAGCCTGCCACCCATTTCTGTACAACCTATGAGCTGACAATGGTTTTTATACCTTTAAAATAGTAGGAAAAAATCAAAAGAATACTATTTTGTGGCATGTAAAAACTATATCATATTCAAATTTCAGTTTCCATCAGTAAAGTTTCATTGGAACATAGACACAATGATTCTTTTATATATGGTCTATATTCTTACACTATGATGGCAGAGCTGAGTAGCTGCACAGACACCATATGGCCAGCAAAGCCCAAAATAGTTAGTATCTCACCCGTTACAAAAAAAAAAAATTTGCCAACCCCTATTCTATTCTTTTATTTCTCCTCTAGAGTGGCAGTGTCCAATATGGTAGTCACATTTGGCTATTTTAATTTTAATTAGTTAAAATTAAATGTAAAATTGTTACTACACTTTAATTGCTCAAAATCACATCTGTCTAGTAGCTGTTCAACAGCACAGGTATAAAACATTCCCATCATCGCAGAAAGTTCTATGGTACAGCACTGCTTTAGAGGCACAGAGAATCGTTGAATCACTCTTCCACAAGAAACGCCTTTAAGCATTGCCAGTTATGGTGAATGCAGCAAATCTTTCTTCTTCAGGAGAAATCTCTCCAACCTTTACTTAGATTAACTGGCACTAAGTTACCTCATCATTCTGATTGCCCTTCACTGACATTACAGGTTGTAAATGTCTTTACTAAAACATGACTGTCAGAACTGAACACCATACTCAAGGTGAGGTCAGCTGGCTCAGAGAGTAAAAGTATCACTCCCCTCCTCTGTCCTGTAAACTATGCCTCTGTTAATGTAACCTGATAGCATTAGCCTATTGGTAGCCACATCACATTCCTGGTTTCATACCGAGCTTGCATTGCCTAAAAGCCCAGGTCTTTTTCATGTGCTTCAGTTGAACTAAGCCCACCTCATTCCAACATGCCCATTATTGGATTTGGGCACCTAAGAGCAGAAACGGACATTTATCCCTTTAAATTCCTCCCTATGGGTCTAATCTGTTGAGATATGATCTATCTCCCAACTACAAATCCTAATGAACATAACGTGCTCAACATCCACATTCACCGAGATCTAAATACAAACAGAGCAGGACCGAGGGCAGAACCCAAAGCTCGCCACTCCAAGCTCCCAGGAGGCTGACGTAAGCAATCTTTTGGCTCATTATTTACCTAATTATAAAGACAATTCATCATATTTTGATCCAGTCAATTGAAAGTAAATCTCTGGATAGCATTAGAACCCCATAACTGTTGGTGCAGCATATATAAGCTCCCCAAAGAGGCCGGGAGCTCATGGACGGAAGGAGTCAAGCCCTACGTCGTGGCCATGACTGAAGACACATTTGTGTAATTCCCGCCTCCAGCCCTGACCTGGGCCCATGTCCCTGTCTATAAGTGCCGGGACGTGGGTCTGGGCTGAAGGGAGCAAAGGCTGCCGGTGCTTAAAGCAGCAGGAGAGGAGCCACGGGGATTCCGAGTTGCTAAGTGCATCTGAGAGCAGGCAACCACTGCCCAACTCAGGTCCCAACTTGGAGGAGGGTGTGAAGAAAGGAAGGCCAGAGTGCAGCTTATGCCTCTGAGCTCCATGAGATAACGGGTACTTTGTGGCTGTTTGCTGATGATGGTGATGGCGATGTGCACCGTAAGGATAAAGGATTTCAGCATCCCTACTCCCGGTAACTACTCACTAAATGATCCTTCCATTCACTTGACAAGCATTCAGTGAGCATCTTTTACACGCAGGCACTGACTGGGCTAGCCCCTGCAGGTACAAAAATCAACAAGATACAGTTCCTGTCCTCACCAAGTTCCTGGGCTAGAAAGGAAGACAAGCATGTAAACAAATCATTCTGCTACAGTGTGATAAGTGCTATATAAACAAGACGACTATAATAATATCTAACATTTAGTGCATGCACACTATGTCCAGAACCTCCACAGTCAAAACACAGAACGGCTCGATCACCCCCCAAAATTCTCTCCTGTTGCTCCTTTGGAGCCAACCCTTCCCCCATCCCTAACCCTAACCTCACCCCCACCCCCTACCCCAACCCGGCAACCATGAACCTCTTCTCCATCCCTATAGTTTTGTCTTTTCCAGAAAGTCATTTAAGTGCCATCACGCAGTATTTTGGCTTTTGAGTCCGGTTTCATTCACTTAAGGTAATGCGTTTAAGATTCAGCCACGTTGTTGCCTGTATCATCCGTTTGTTCCTTTTTGTTGCTGAGTAGTATTCCATGACAGAGGTGAACCACAGTTTATTCATTCACCTGTTAAAGAACATGTGGGTTGTTTCCAGTTTTTTACAGTTATGAATAAAGCTGCTAGAAACATCTGCATAACAGTTTTCATCTAAATGTAAGTTTTCAATTTTCTTGAGCAAAGAGGAAATGGATCGCTGGCTCATGTGGTAAGTGTATGTTTATAAAAGAAATGGAGAAACTCTTTTCCAAAGTGGCTGTACCATTCTGTATCCCCACCAGCAACATATGAGAGTTCCAGTCACTCCACTTCCTCACCAAAACTTAGTATTGTCACTTTGGGTTTCTTTTATTTTAGCCATTTCAGTGGGTGTGTAGAGGTATCTCATTATAATTTTAATTTGCATTTCTCAATGACTAATGATATTGAGCATCTTTTCATGGGCTTAATGGCCATCTGTGTGTCTTCTTTGGTGAAGTGTGTGTTTAAATCATTTGCCTATTTTATTTTTTTTAATTTAGCTGTTTTCTTATTGATGATTTTTGAGAATTCTTTATACATTCTGGATACAAGTCCTTTGTCAGTTATGCAAATTGCAAATTTAAAAAATTTTTTAAATTGAAGAATAGTTGATTTATAATATTGTGTTAGTTTCTGGCATATAGCAAAGTGATTCAGCTGTATGTATATAGATATATTATTTTTCATATTCTTTTCCATTATGGTTTGTTACAAGATATTGAGTATAGTACAAGATATTGTGCTATACAGTAGGCCCTTGTTGTTTATCTATTTTATATATAGTCGTGTGTATCTGCTAATCCCAAACTCCTAATTTATCCCCCCCACCCCACTTTCCCCTTTGGTAACCACAAGTTTGTTTTCTATGTCTGTGAGTCTATTTCTGTTTTGTAAATAAGTTCATTTGTATCGTATGCAAACATTTTCTTCTATTCTGTGTCTTGTCTTCATTCTTAACAGGATGTTTCTCAGAGCAAAACTTTTTCATTTTAACATTTATCAGTTTATCCAATTTATCAGTTTTTCTTATATTGATCTTACTTTTAGTGTTGGATCTAAGAACTCTTTTGGATCTAAGAACTCGTAAGGCCACAGAGATTTTCTCCTAGGTTTTTCTTCTAAAACCTAGGGGTTTCTTTATGGTTTAAACTAAAAATTCGATTTCTTTAATAGATTTAGGACTATCTGTTTATTTATTTCTTATTACATGAGCTTGGAGCATTTGTGACCTTAAGGAACTGGCTAATTTCACCAAAGTTGTCAAATTTATAGGTCAAATTTATATTCAGAGCCACCCTCACTGCTTGTTTCATTTTCCCTCATAGGGTATCTCCCCTCTTGGTTTTCTTGCTAAACTTTTGAGATGGAGGCTTGAGTGAGCACAGAAAAGGCTAGAAAAGGCAGCAGCCGAACAGTGGAAACAAAGCAAGAGAAATAGTTCTTCCACAAGCTGCATAACAGAGGTTCCAGCTAATCAGGTTGTCTATGACCTTGCCTGGGGCTGGGCTGTGCAGGAGATGATGCTCAAGAGGGAGAGAAGGTCAGATGCCAGGACCTAGGTGTGTACAGAGCTGGAGGCTCCAAGAGAGGCAGAGCCAGGGGCTGGGGAGTCCACAGAGAAGTCCTGAAAGGAAGGGAGCTCCAAGCAGAGAAACACACTCGATGAGAAGCTGTTTCTGTGAACCTTGAGCCCTGACCCTGCCACCACTAGTCTTGGGCTAACTCATCCCCAAAAGTCCTGACCCAAACCCTCCAGCTGCTCCCCAGCACTCCCAGCCCCAGGATCATGAATCAACAATTCACTGTCCTTTGGAAGACTTAATATTGTTAAAATGGCCTTACTACCCAAAGCAATCTACAGATTTTATGTGATCCCTATCAAAGTACCCATGACATTTTTCACAGAACTAGAACAAATAATCCTAAAATTTATATGGAAGCACAAAAGACCCAGAATTGCCAAAGCAATCCTGGGGAAAAAGAATGAAGCAGGAGGCATAACCCTCCCAACTTCAGACAATACTACAAAGCTACAGTCATCAAAACAGCATGGTATTGGCACAAAAACAGACATATGTATCAATGGAACAGAATAGAGAGCCCAGAAATAAGTCCTCACACCTACAGTCAATTAATCTTTGACAAAGGAGGCAAGGATATACAACGGAGAGAAGACAGTCTCTTCAGCAAGTCGTGCTGGGGAAGCTGGACAGCGGCATGTAAATCAATGAAGTTAGAACACTGTCTCACACCACACACAAAAATAAACTCAAAATGGCTTAAAGACTTAAATATAAGACATGACACCATAAAATTCCTAGAAGAGAACACAGGCCAAACATTCTCTGATGTAAACCATAGCAATGTTTTCTTAGGTCAGTCTCCTAAGGCAAAAGAAATAAAAGCAAAAAAACAAACAAACAAAAAAGAGAGATAGAGAAAGAGACTTAATCAAATCAAACTTATAAGCTTTTTCACAGCAAAGGAAACCATAAACCAAACGAAAAGACAAGCTACAGAATGGGAGAAATATTTGCAAGTGATATGACTGACAAGGGATTAATCTCCAAATTATACAAAGAACTGATATAGCTCAATATCAAAAACAAAAATCAAAAACTGGGCAGGAGACCTAAATAGACATTCCTCCAAAGAAGACATACAGATGGCAAATAAGCACATGAAAAGATGCTCAACATCACTAATACTAGAGAAATGCAAATCAAAACTAAAATGAGGTATTACCTCACACCAGTCAGAATGGCCATCATTAGAAAGTCTACAAATAATAAATGCTGGAGAGGGTGTGGAGAAAAGATGACCCTCCTACACTGCTGGTGGGAATGTAAACTGGTGCAGCTACTATGGAAAACAGTATGGAGTTTCCTTAAAAAAATAAAAATAGGGGCTTCCCTGGTGGTGCAGTGGTTGAGAGTCTGCCTGCCAATGCAGGGGACACGGGTTCGTGCCCCGGTCCGGGAAGATCCCACATGCCATGGAGCAGCTAGGTCCATGAGCCATGGCCACCGAGCCTGCGCGTCCAGAGCCTGTGCTCCACAATGGGAGAGGCCACAACAGTGAGAGGCCCGTGTACCGCAAAAAAATAAAAATAAAAAAATAAAAATAGAGCTACCATACAATCCAGCAATCCCACTCATATGCATATATCTGGAAAAGTTGAAAACTCAAATTTGAAAAGATGCATGGGCCCCAGTGTTCATGGCACCACTATTTACAGTAGCCAAGACATAGAAGCAACCTAACTGTCCATTGACAGATGAATAGATAAAGAAGATGTGGTATATATATATATATATATATATATATAATGGAATATTACTCAGCCTTAAAAAAGAATGAAATAATGTCATTTGCAGCAACATAGATGGAACTAGAGATTATCATACTAAGTGAAGTAAGTCAGACAGAGAAAGACAAATATCATATGACATCACTTATATGTGGAATCTAAAAGAATGATACAAATGGGCTTTTATACAAAACTGAAATAGACTCACAGACATAGAAACAAATTTATGGTTACTAAAGGGGAAAGGGGGGAGGATAAACTAGGAGCTTGGGATTAACAGATACGCACTACTATATATAAAATAGATAAACAACAAGGACCTACTGTTTAGCACAGGGAACTATATTCAATATCTTGTAATAATCTATAATGGAAGAGAATCTAAAAAGGTATATATATAAAACTGAATCACCTTGCTGTATACCAGAAACTAACACAACATTGTAAACCAACTATACTTCAATAAAAATTCACTGGTTAAATGAAGGCCCTGTGAGGGGCCTCACCAGGAATTAGAGACCCTCCTGTGCAATGTCAGCTGGGTGTGGGTCAGCCCCAACTCTAGACAGCCTCCATCCCATCGGGCCTCATCCCGAGGTGGGGAGCAGCCTGGACCCACTTCAAGAGGCAGGGAATTACAGAAATCCTCTACAAAGCATCTCAAGAAGGCTTCTTTCTTTAGGCCCACAGCGTTTATAATTAGGAGATTAAAAGTCACCTTGCTTGTCTGAAACAGTTATTCTGCTAAAAATAACTATGCTCTACTATGAAAAAACCTTCCTGGAAGAGTAAAAATGAGAGAAAATTCAACCTCCATTAGCTAATAAGTCCCCAGGGCTGCCCCATCACAGAGTTTAGCATTCGGAGAAGCCTCTTTTGTCTGGAACATTCTCTCCCCTGTGTTCGTTCCACAGTGTCCCCTGGTTTCTGAAAGATCTACACCGGTTGAAGCCTCACAATCTTGGATGTGTATCACATTATCTCACTGAAACATTCCATCTGCACAAGGACTCCGTGCACTGGATGTCCCCCTAGTGTACAGTTCGGGAAACCAAGCCCCAGGCAGAGCATTTGAATGAAGTACAGGCCATGGCACAGTGGGCGAGTAACAGCCCACACCAGGAACCGGGTTTCTGGATCCTGATCAGCTGATGCTCCATGTAGCACAGTGCGTTGTCTCTCTGTGACTTGAAATCGTTAAAAGAAAGTGCTGAGTTATTAAAGATGCCCAAAAGACTCTTTCCTAGGCACCCACCATGTCCCTGGTGCTGTTCTTGGCTCTGGAATACAGCGGTGAGCCAGACGATAAGGTCCCTGTGCTTACAGACAGGGGCAGGGGACAGAATCAATAAATAAACAAGAAAAATATCTTAAAATGATAGGCTGCCTGAAGAAAGTATAATACAACAGGGTGATATGAAGACCTAGAATTGGAGGGTGGTCAAGGAAGGCTTCTTGGAGGAGGTGCCGTTTCAGGTGAGAGGCTGAATGACCAGGAGCCAGACATGGAAATTTCCAGAAGGAAGTTACTAGGGCCTGCAGAGGCCCTAGTGGGAAACAAGGTCGGCAGGGATGAGGTGCCGAAAGGCCACGGCAGCTGAAGCGCAGTGACAGAAAGAGACACTGGGAGGGGATGAGGCCAAGAGCAGGACTGGTCAAGAATCCCAAGAATCCCACCTGGTGTGGGACTCATCTAACTGGCTCCGCGAAGCAGACCTGTGAGCTGAGACCCCGCTCAGCCCAACTGCTCTGTTGGTGATACAGCCTCTACGTTACTCACAGAACTGAGTGCGTTTGCTGCTTGTGGTCTCACAATCCAACAAAGGGGTGTGACCAAGGGGGACGATGATGAGACAGGTCAGTGTGTGTGAAAGCAGTGTCAGGTATGCACACTGAGGAGGTGCATACCTGACACTTTTTTGGGGGGGGTAAATTGTAATTTTTAATTGGAAAACAAATATACAACTTGGAATGGATTTGCGGCAAATTGTGCCATAAGCAGATTTTCTTTAAGTGGCTAAAACAAAGTTTAAAAAGCAAGTAACAATAAAAGAAAATGTTCTGGTACAGGACCAGCAGTACAAAAAAATAGTGTACGAGTACCTGGATAAAACACCCGTTTTGCAATAGTGCAGCTTTTAAGTGCATATTGTTGACTGTCCATAGTCCACGCAGAGTTACATCCCATAGGTGGTGGGATGACGGTCTTTGGGTCCTTTCTGCAAGGCCGCTAATTCACCCAAAAGAAAAGTCAGTGGTCAGAGGCAGTATGAGAAAAGACCAGGAATCCTGGCTAGTCAGACCCAGGAAGCCAGAGAATGATCTGGGGCTAACCCACCCCGGAGAGCAATGGGACACTGGGGAAAGCTGTCCAAAGTCTTCTAACGAGAGGACACATGGGGCCTGAGCCCCCCAGAATTTCCGCCTCCCGATCCATCGATCAACAGGGACAGCTCTGTCACCCAGCTGTGCATTCAGACTCCTAGCAGTAGGGCCACCTGGGCAGAACTTCTTGATTTCTCCACGTTATAAGTTGAATAGTGTCCCCCCCCCACCAAAGTCACCTAAAACCTCAGAATGTGGCCTTATTTGGAAATAGGGTCTCTACAGACACAATCAGTTAAAATGAGATCATACTAGACTAGAGGCCCCAAATCCAGCATCCTTATAAGACACAGAAAAGGACACACAGAAATGGGGAGTGATGCAACTACAAACCAAGGAGCACTGAGAGTTGTCAGGGGCCACCAGAAGCTGGAAGACACAGGGAAGGATCTCCCCTAGAGCCGTCAGAGGGAGTAGGGCCCTGCCTTGACTTCACACTTCCAGCTTCCAGAATATGAGAGAATTAATTCCAATTAAGTCACCTAGTTTGCGGTAATTAGTTAAGG
This sequence comes from Mesoplodon densirostris, assembly GCF_025265405.1. Taxonomy (NCBI): domain Eukaryota; kingdom Metazoa; phylum Chordata; class Mammalia; order Artiodactyla; family Ziphiidae; genus Mesoplodon; species Mesoplodon densirostris. The sequence goes on from NC_082662.1 coordinate 171,285,608, forward strand.
CAACCCTGGGAAACGTATAGAGTCCACTCTCAAAATAGCTGAAACCGTTGCTGCTGTGACCTAAGATGTTATCAGGAAAAAATGGATTTTGGTGCCACCAAAATTATACAAAGAGCTGATATAGCTCAATATCAAAAGAAAAAAAAATAGGGGCTTCCCTGGTGGCGCAGTGGTTGGGGGTCTGCCTGCCGATGCAGGGGACGCGGGTTCGTGCCCCGGTCCGGGAGGATCCCATGTGCCGCGGGGCGGCTGGGCCCGTGGGCCATGGCCGCTGGGCCTGCGAGTCCGGAGCCTGTGCTCCGCGGTGGGAGGGGCCCCAGCAGTGGGGGGCTCGCGTACCACACACACAAAAAAATGTTAGTTAGTGAAAGTTAGTGAAAGAAACAGACAGGAGCGTTTCCGACCCACAATAAATACTTCCCCGGGGAAGCAGGCTTTTATACTCACTACAAGCCTTCCTCTAAGTTCCCTAAAGCCACACTAAGAATAGACTTCTAATTTAGAAAGAAGTCAGTTTTTTACTTCCTCTCCGTGTCTTGTCCCAACAAGAGCAATTCCTTCAAACCACTGCCCAAGCCTTGGGGCCGTTTTTGAGAGTCAGGAGCTCCACCAGATGGGAGAGAGACGGGGCACGGGAACAGCTTTATTGGCTGTAACACACGTGGCTTAGGTTTAGTGTCGCTTTTATGTCTGACGCTGGAGCAGCTGAAGAGTCCTAAAGGTTCTGTCCACGGATTCTAAACTGCTACAGGCAACTGTTTGCTAAGCCACACCTGAACCCCCCAGAAGAAAGCAGCACGGACTCCACACTCATGGGTACCACGCACGCAGGCCCCATGTCCCCTTCCCTCACCGTCACAGGGGGAGCCACCGTTGGCTCCATGCCTCCCTGCCTCACGACAGGTGCTTCCTCTGTAGAGGGAAGAGCCCTGCACCCGGAGGAGGGCTCGGTGGGGTCTTTACCCTGCAGGGACTAGCTGTGTAACCTTGGGCTCGTCTTGTCACTTTTCCAGGCTGTGGTTTCCTTATCCACAAAATGGAAATAATAACTCTCCCTACGTCAACTGGTTGCCATGTGAAATGAGGTGCCAGAGACCACAGTGTCAGAGCAGGAGAAATAAAGACGGTGTCGGATGAGGAATGAACGGCCATTATATAAAAGGCTCCACATGGCAGAATGGTTAGCATGTGCCTGTGAGTCAGAAACTCTCAGTTCAAATCCAGACTCCACCTCATCTATCTGAGTGACTGCGGGCAAACTGTTTAACCTCTCCAACCTCAGCGTCCTCAGATACAAAGAGGACACAGTAAGGGTTCCTACCTCCTACTGTGGCTGTGAGGATCAAACGAAATAATGTCCATAAAGCACTGGGCGCAATGCCTAGTGCATAGCAACAATACATAGTAATGACTACTTGTATCGCTGTAGTTGTTACCACCGTACAGATGTTTGGGCCCCACCTCCCTGATTTTGAGCCCAGTCATTAGCTTCACACAGTCTGGATCCAGGAGAACCCAGGCACTTTAGGGAAGGAGGATGTAGGTAGGAGCCAAGGGCAGAGCTGCTCTGACGACACGCGTGGGCGAGAAAGCGCTAGGGCCCATCCTGTCACGGGTGGGAGACTGAGCACTGGGATGCTGGGAAGGAGGCTGGGATCAGCAGGTGAGCTGGGAAAGGAGGCATCAGCTGCCCCCAGACTAGCCCCCAGACCCGAATGATGAGTACAAATTTGGGAACACAGGACACGGCTTATTTGCCATTGCCTGTGCCAGAATTTGCAGACACAGGTGGTTCTGATACTGCTTCCCTGGTCCCCGTCTAGTTAACAGAAAACAAAGAACCCCCCAGAGCCAGGCACATCTGGGATGGGAAGCAAGAGAGCAGGAGACCAGGCAGGCCCAGCCGACTTTCTCCTGCCGACACTCAGCAGGGCAGTCCCCAGCTCCAGCCAGCAGCCATCCCGGTCAGGGTGAAATCCAGAGGGCAGGAGGAGATGAGAAGGCCCTCCACCTTCTGCTGACTTGTGGTGAGCAAGGCAGCCCCTCTCAGGAACACATGCAGTGAGGCAGGGGTGGGAGTGTCATAGGGAAGAACAAATCTAACTCCATATTGGATCTGATTCTTCTACTTTAACCTTTGTATTCTATTGCTTTTTCTGCAAGAATATTGCCTATAGCCTGAAATATACAGGAGAGCTCATTCTCAAGGCTCTGAATTTTAAAGGTATAACACTTTTCCACTCACAGAGAGATAAAAAGTTGCAGAACAGAGAATAACATTTGTCTTTTTTTCTTTTTTTTTTTTGCGGTACATGGGCCTCTCACTGTTGTGGTCTCTCCCATTGCGGAGCACAGGCTCCGGACGCGCAGGCTCAGCAGCCATGGCTCACGGGCCCAGACGCTCCGCGGCATGTGGGATCTTCCCGGACCGGGGCACAAACCCGTGTCCCCTGCATCGGCAGGCGGACTCTCAACCACTGCGCCACCAGGGAAGCCCTAACTTGTCTTGGAGGTTTACAGGACCGTCACGACCTACAGACACCTATAGGGACAGCTGCAAGAACAAAGGATTCTGACACCAAGAAGTCTGCACCAACCAACAACTTCTGGTATAAAAGAAGCCTGAATTCTAACGTGGGTAAGATGGTTCTTTGGGACACTAGTCCACCATCTTCTCAGTCGGCTGGCTTTCCAAATAAAGTCACTATTCCTTGTCCCGACAATTCGCCTCTCGACTTATTGACCTGTCTTGCAGTGAGCAGTACGAGCTTGGACGAGGGTGGACTCGCTGACAGGAGGAGGGCAGCAGCAGGCAGCATTCTGGGGTCTTCCCGGTCCCACTCAATCAGGTCCCAGCCGTCTGCTTCTCCCAGCCCCCAGCTCAGCCAGCACCCGCAGCACCACAGCCCACCCCATGAAGCAAGTCGCAAACCACAGAGTGTTCTAAGCAACTAGTACCAGCCCCAGTTCCCCCCTCCTCCTACCAAGTTTGTGTTTGCGCTGCCATCCTTGGTTCTCAGACGTGAGATTTCAGGAGGAATGTCTGGCTTGAAGGGTTCGGGGACCCTCCAGAAACCCTTTGGGGTCTTGGACATCAGCTTCTCCCACAGGGGTCTTGGAATTGCTCCTCTTGATGGTTCCAGCGTCTTCTGCTCCTTGGGGCAAGCAAATGCCTCCTCCAGCCCCCAGGCCTGGAGCACTCCACAGCCAGCGGGTCCAAGCTCTGGGGGGAGTGCACACCCAAGGGTGAGTGTGAACATGCATCAGTGAGGTCCCCACACCCCAAAGAATCTCCCAGGAAGAGCCATCATTAGTCATTCTTAAAAAATACTTACTAGGACCTACCATTTGCCAGGCACTGTGGTAAGAACTACAGATACTACAAAAAGAAAGGCAGACAGGCACTGGGCTCTACCAGGGACCAAGGCTCTCTCCTTGCCCAGGCTCCTCTGAGCCCTCTTCTCAACTAGGCTTCAGCCCTGGGCTCCATGTCCATCCTTGCAGAGTCTAGTTTTAGCAAGAATCCTGCTAAGTTGGTTTGGAGAGAATTCCCACTCTTGATATCTGATCATCCTGGGCTGTCTTCAGCATGAATCCTATTAGGTCAGTGTAGTAAAAGTCCCCCCACCCTTGATATCACCTCTTACTGATCTTCCATCACCAACCCCTTCACCCTGCTCCTTGGCTACAAATCCCTGTTGTCCTTGTATTCAGAATTAAGCCCAATCTCTCTCCCCTATTGCAATAGCCCTGAATAAAGTCTTCCTTACCACTTTAACAAGTGACAGAACAATTTTTTTTTTAACGCCAACTTCTATTTATTCTCTTGTGTTAACTCTGAAAAAGCAACAGCCTCTGGGAGCAGCAGCCTATTAAGCAAGACATTGATTTTTCCAAATGTGAGTGTTAACTCTTTAATCAAATTGAAGGTGGAATGTGTATAAAGGGAGGCAGAACTCCAAGCTCTGGGCCAGAACTTAAGTTTTTTTAAAGTTGTTGGCAGTGAGTTGCTTCTGTTGGTTTGAGATCCTCAGGAGCAGAGGGTGACTTAACTGTACTCCTTGGTTCATGACACATTATCACCATGGCTCTGAGAAAGGCCCTCTCTTACTTTATTTACTCATCTATTCATTTCCTTTTCTCCCATTAGCCCTTTCCCTCCATCATAGGTGACTATTGGTTTATGTTTAATGTGCATCTTTCTCTTTGTTGTATTCTTCCAAAACGTGCGTGTTTGTGTGCATATATTTTTTAAATAAACTTATTTATTTATTTATTTATTTATTTACTTATTTATTTGGCTGCATTGGGTCTTCATTGCTGCACGTGGGCTTTCTCTAGTTGCGGTGAGTGAGGGCTACTCTTCGTTGTGGTGCACGAGCTTCTCATTGCGGTGGCTTCTCTCTCTCTCGTTGTGGAGCACAGGCTCTAGGCACACGAGCTCAGTAGTTGTGGCTCGTGGGCTCAGTAGTTGTGGCTCACGGGCTCTGGAGCGCAGGCTTAGTAGTTGTGGCACATGGGCTTGCTCCGTGGCATGTGGGATCTTCCCGGACCAGGGCTTGAACCCACGTCCCCTGAATTGGCAGGCAGGTTCTTAACCACTGCGCCACCAGGGAAGTCCAATGTGTGCATATATTTTTATCAATAATTTACCTAACTGTATTTCATTCTCTTTCTTACCTTTTGCACTCAGCAGCGTAGCTACAGGGCTCCATAGGTGTAGCCACTACGGTTTGCCTACCAATGCTCCCAGTGAGAGACACTGATTTGACCTTTGCACATCAAATAATGCTCCAAAATCCCCGTGCATGTTCCCTTAAGGATTGATCTGGCAATTTTATGGGGATTTATACCTAGGAGTGGAATTGCTGGGCCATGTGGTTTATGTTTTTTTCTAAATTGAACTAACTACTCCCCTACTACCCTCCTAAGTGGCTGTACTCCCCCAGCAGTGCTGAGGGCTCTGCATCCCACATCCCAGCCAACACTTGGCAGCATCCAGCTTTCCAGCTTTTGAAGTCTAATAGGTTTTAAGGTTTGATCTTTCTGTTGTTTTAACTTGCATTTCTCCAGAAAGAGCCTCTCTCCATATAATGGAGAGCCTTTTAGATTTCTTTTTCTGTAAATTGCCGCCTTAGCTGCTTGGCCCATTTTTCTATGTGGTTGCTGCCATTTTTCTTTTTGATTTGCACTTGTTGCTGGTATGTTGTAGATGTGAATCCTCTTTCAGTTTTAGACATTTTGAATACTTTTTCTCATCTGTCACCTGTTAATTAACTGTGGTATCCTTCATTGAGTGGAAATCCATTTCTTATGTTTTACATTTTTAATAGTTTTTTTTAAGAAGTCCTTCCTTGCCCCTAAGACAGAAAGATAGAAGCTTATGTTATTTTCCGTTTTCTTTATGAGATTATAGAACCCTAGTTAGTCCTTTCCTGTCCTCCAACACCAGTGACTTGGCTATGGTGAGTCAACTCAAGGGATCAGAATTATTTCAGTCACTGACTATTTAATGAGCACCTACTATGAGAGGCATTGGGCTTGGAGCTGCAGACAGAAGACAGGACATGGTCCTTGGACTCAATGACAGGAGTGGAGTAAGAACATGTGAAGTGACAGGAGATGAGAGGAGTCAGGAAAGGGCAACCCTAAGTTGAAGGAATGAAATTTCCACTTGCAAACTGCCTGGAAGAGACTTGTCTCAGTAGGCATATGTAAATCATATGCAGGTCAGATGAAAATGACTATGCAAATATTTGTATATCCCAAGAATAGCCCAGAGAGGAACATCCTTGGGGCTTTTGAATTCCTTTCCCAGTCTAATGTAAATTGGTACAGCCCGCTATGGAGAACAGTATGGAGATTCCTTAAAAAACTAAAAATAGGGGCTTCCCTGGTGGCGCAGTGGTTGAGAGTCCGCCTGCTGATGCAGGGGACACGGGTTCGTGCCCCGGTCCAGGAAGATCCCACATGCTGTGGAGCGACTAGGCCCACGAGCCATAGCCACTGAGCCTGCGCGTCCGGAGCCTATGCTCCACAACGGGAGAGGCCACAACAGTGAGAGGCCCGCGTACCGCAGCAAAAAAAAAAAAAACTAACTAAAAATAGGGCTTCCCTTGTGGTGCAGTGGTTAAGAATCTGCCTGCCAATGCAGGGGGCACAGGTTCGAGCCCTGGTCCGGGGAGATCCCACATGCCACGGAGCAACTAAGCCCGTGTACCACAACTACTGAGCCTGCGCTCTAGAGCCTGTGCGCCACAACTACTGAGCCCGTGTGCCACAACTACTAAAGCCCACACGTCTAGAGCCCGTGCTCCGCAACAAGAGAAGCCACTGCAATGAGAAGCTCGCGTACCACAACAAAGAGTAGCCCCCACTCGCTGCAACTAGAGGAAGCCCGCACACAACAATGAAGACCCAACACGAGCAAAAATTTAAAAAAAACAACAACAAAAAACTTTGTCAAAAAAAAAACACAACAGCTAAAAATAGAGCCACCATATGATCCTGCAATCCCACTCCTGGGCACATATCCAGAGAAAACCATAATTTGAAAAGATATATGCACCCCAATGTTCATTGTAGCACTATTTACAATAGCTAAGACATGGAAGCAACCTAAATGTCCATTGACAGATGAATGGATAAAGAAGATGTGCTGTATATATATACAATGGAATATGACTCAGCCATAAAAAAGGAATGAAATATTGCCATTTGCAGCAATATGGATGGACCTAGAGATTATCATACTAAGTGAAGTAAGTCAAAGACAAATACCATATGATATTGCTTATATGTGGAATCTTAAAAAAAAAAAAGATACAAATGAACTTATTTACAAAACAGAAATAGACCCACAGACGCAGAAAACAAACTTATGGTTACCAAAGGGGAAAGGAGGCGGAAGGGATAAATTGGGATTAACATATACACACCACTATATATAAAATAGATAACCAACAAGAATCTACTGTATAGCACGGGGAACTATACTCAATATTTTGTAATACCTATAAGGGAAAAGAATTTGAAAAAGAATATATATATATATATATATACACACACACATATATATGTATATATTGATATATAACTGAATCACTTTGCTATACACCTGAAACTAACACAACATTCTAAATCAACTATACTTCAATTAAAAAAAAAAAACGAATTCTTTTCCCAATCTAGAAGGATTTGTACCAGGACTAGAATGTAAGGCTTTACATTCAAGGCCTCAAATCCAAATGCGGAATCAATCACTAAGAAAAAATGGATCAAATGCTCTCAACTCAGCCTCCATGGTGCACCTAATGGGCAGACTCCTTCCTTGTAAAGCCATTTTCTGGGAGTCATTTCCTCCAAACCCACACACGCCCACGAATGAGTTTGGTGAAGGAAGGCTGAGCCATAACTCTCTGTGGAAACCTACATGGGCTGCTATGCCATTTCTGGTAGCAAATGCCCGCTGGAATGATCTCCTGCCAAGAGACTCTCCCACCACCAGGGGAATACCTAAACAATTTGTTTATTAAGGTTTTTAAAGGAGCACCATCTGCTTTGAGAAGCCTTAAGAGCCAGGCACTATAACTTTAATACTTGAAATACTTCAATGGAAGAACAGCAACTACAGTATCAAGTGAGAATGAAACCAAAATGCCCAGGTCATGCTCCTGCTGGTACTCCTTCCAGAGCAGGGGAGAAAGCGGGATGGATAACTTCACAGCAAGGGTGTGTCAATACCCCACCTCCCTACCCTCGCTACCTGCACGCTTATATAAGGTAAACAGCCTGGGCTCACGGAAAGGGCACTTTCCTGCACGGGAGTCAGGAACTTGAGTTTGGGTCCTGGCTTTGCTCTTGACTGTGTGATGTTGGGCAATCTCTTTGCCCTCTTGTGCCTCAGTTTCCTTGTGTGCCAAATCAGCACATGGGGGCAGATCAGCATTTCTGAACATGGGACAGGAATGGTAAGCATTTCAGCTTTCTTAGGGAAGTTGTCAAAACACAAGGGGGCACGGGCCCTGCCCTGGATCTGTTAAATCAAAACTGGAGGACAGCATTGCCAGGGCCAGTGGAGACCTACCTGAGCATTGCTCCAGCTCTAATGTGCTGTGTGAGACTTGGAGAGTGTTATCACGTCACATCACCTGCAGCACCCTTCAGACAATAAAAGCCCAGCACATTAGCCTTCTCAGGAACTACAGACACAGTCCTCAGGTTTATCACTAAGCCTTTAACTCTTACCTGTAGATACCATTCCATGGTGTCGGGAGAATGGGAAAAAAGCTATAAATCCCTTTGCAAATACAAACATCTTTAACATAGTAATTTAGATCTATAAGCCCTAACTGGAAACACAGCTTTGATCTCAAAAGTGAGTCCTGGCACATACCACATATGCAAAGAATATATGCAAAGGATCCCATTGGGTTATGAGTGGGATTTCAGGATGCAATGCTCTGTGAGAGGAGACACAGTTTTGTTCATCACTACTGTGAGATAATAGAAAATAAATATATTGTTCTCTGCCCCTGTTCTTGGCACAGAGTTTCTAAAACTGTTACAAATTCCTAAGGGACTAGGAACATCTTTCATCCTATTGAGGCAACTCTGGGTGGTCTCCTGGATGGGGGCTGGTCACCAGAAAGACCAAGTCATGCTTAGAAGTTTGGAACTTTCAGCTCCCCATTCTCCAGAGAGGGGTGAGGGGCTGGAAATGAGTAAATGATTGATGATGCCCATAAGAGGAAGCTTCCATAAGATCCCAAGAGTATAGGGTTTGGAGAGCTCACAGGTTCATGAAGACATCCACACTGGGAGGGTGATGCACCCCAACTCCATGAGGACAGAAGTGCCTGTGCTCAGGACCCTCCCAGACCTTGCCTTATGTATCTCTTCAGCTGGCTGTTCATCTGTATCCTTTATCATATCCTTTAATAACCTGGTAAACGTAAGAAGTGTTTCCCTGAGTTCTGTGAGCCGCTGAGGCAAATTAATCGAAAATGAGGAGGGGGTCGTGGGAACCTCCCGTTGGTAGCCAGAAGTTGCATGGAAAGTGGGGACCTACCACTTACAGTTGATATCTGAAATGGGCAGCCGTCTTGTGGGACTGAGCCCTTCAACTGTGGGATTTGACACTACCTCCATGCAGACGGTGTTAGAGTTGAGTTAAATTATAGGACACCCAGCTGATTTCTTGGTGTGGGGAAAAAACCTCCACACACTTGGTGACCAGAAGTGAAGCAGTAAAGGAAACACAACAGAAAGGAAAAACCCTCAGTTTTTCCTTATGTGGCTGCATCCTCAGCTCTTGGATCAGGACCAGGCACACAGTAGTTACTCAATAAATATCTATTAAAAAGATGAATGAACCAGTTTGCCCATCTTTGTATCCTTGGCCCAGTGTTTGCAATAAATTAAATGAGTGCATGAACAAGCATGAAACATTTTAAACTTCTCAAAATATCTGTATAAATATTTCATTAGTTGATCACACCACCCACCCAATGCTTCTTGCAGACCAAGTGGGAGACGTCCTTCTCCTACCCCACGCTTGTCTTCCTAGGTGGATTTGTTTGTGCTTAAGGACAAATTATCTCCGCACCAAAGATGGAGCCCTGGGGCACTCAAGCATTCAGGAGGGCAGTTCCCTGAGGGCAGTCACATGTCCATCCGTCATGAGGCAGGTCCCAGGATTCAGAACCTCCATCCAGACCGTTCTCCTCCAGACCCCCAAGTGATTAACTGAATTTACCCATAGTTGAGAGAAGGAAATACACACACACACACACACACACACACACACTCTAGGATCCCAAAGGAAGCCAAATTAGGTGGTTTGAAAATTTGGATCTAAGCTTCCCAGAAGCTAAAGTAGGAAGAGAACTCAGATATGTAGTTCTCAATGTCCAGAAAGAAAAAGGTTCCTCGGAGGAAACAAACTATCCCCAACACTCACATCTGAAAATTATTTACCGCACTATTTTAACCACAGTAGAGGACACACACAAGCAACACAGCAATAGGTATTAGACTTTTCATTGGCGCCACCCTCAATGATGGCCGAGAAGTCAACACAAAATGTGACTCAGGAAAAACATTTTATGCAGGCAGGACAATAGCATCCAGATTTTGAATGTGCTGCAAATAGTCTTCTACTAATCTATCTCCCAACAAGGCATCTGAACAGTTGGAGAACACGCAAAAAGAGGTTGGGTTTCCCAGCAGAGACCTCAGCTGCGGGTGATCTGTGCTTCTCCTACCACATGGAGCTCCAATGGCCACCAGTGACACTGACAATGATTTGTGAAAATTGAGGAGTCTAACCAGCCTCCTCTCTCCTGCCTGGATGTCCATTTTCCTTCCACCTGAAGGTGAGCTATGCTGAAAAGTCTCCATCTGCCCCTCCAGATCCCGTTCCACCCTCCTCCACCCTATGCTCAGTCTCTGAGAAATGTACCACCTGGCCTTCCTTGCCCTCTGGCTTCTCATTATGTCAGGCCACTAGGAGCCACCAGCTGGGTACTTATCCCCCGGGTCCCTTCCTGCTGGACCTTGGCTTGGCAGTGTCTCTGCTCCTCCACCTGAGGCCATAGGCCCATCAGGAGGCAGCCCCAACCCCATAACTCTCATGAAGTTCTGGTAACTGCCGCCCTCTTGCCTCTCCAGACCTAGGGGAGTAACAGCTTCCCCTTCTGCTAGACCCTGGGTGCTTCACCATCCCTGTTGGTTTCTTATCCCAGCCCCTCCTCTGTAAATAGTTCTTTCATTAAACCCTCCTCTGAATGTGTCATATGTCTTCTACTGGGACCCTGACCAATACAGAGCCAAACAGAGGCATGAAGGTTAGGCCAGGTCTAATGAAAAATTAAACAAATAAATACTCTAATACCAAAACAACTACTTAAGATCTTTCCTTAGTACCATTCCTTCAAATAAAGTAATTTGGTACCAAAACAAACAAATAAGTAAATACTCTGGATACATTCCAGTATGTGAATAGATGATTGAACAAGTCCTCAACATTCTATATAGTGCACAGAATGGAACCATTTTGGCCTGGAGAAATTTCAAAGCAAGTACTACTAGTTACCATTTGCTCAGCAGAGAGAGGGGTGTGTTTGTTTGTTTGATCTCAGTAACACTCCTGTGAAACAGCTGGCTTTTTTTGGGGGGGGGGGGGTTGGTATTTATCTTTATTTCCATCACATACGACTGATTGACTGTCCTAGAAAATAAAAACAAATGCTACTTCCTCAGTCAAGTGAGCAGGGGGTAATTTAGAGGTGCTTTTTCACAGTTGGCTGGACACATACGGAATGGATTGGCAGCCTCCTTTCTTGGAAATAGTTGGCTTTGAACAACACAGCTTCCTAATGAATTCTTCAGGATGAGTTACATGCAAAGTGTGCCTCAAAGTAACTAAAGGAAGTGACCTGCTATATGGAGATATTGGATGTAACCAATTAAATTTTGCAGGACATCTGCTGATGCTGGTTTTAGAACTAGGCTTCATACAATGGCTAAAATAAGTGTTTATTGCAGTCATTCTTAGCTTATGACTAAAGTTAAAAAAGAAAAAAAACGGTATGATCGGCATATAGAAAATCCTATTTAAAAAAAAGAAAAAAAGACAAGCTCCATAGCAAAGAGACATGCACCTAAATTATCTAAAAGCAACTTCTAATCTTTAAGCTTAGGTTAAAAAAGGAAGAGGGGCTGGAACACAGCTGCCTTACTTTGTTCAAAACAGATAGCTGACCTAGTAGGAGGCCTCTGGAGTCTACACTGACTTGCAACAGTGTTAAAAAGCAACAGTAACAGAGTTTATGTTGCGTTCATACAGCTTCACCATCCACAGAGTGAAAGCCTAAGACAGTCTTATATTTTCTTTAACAGATTCCTTCCTGAGAGAAGTGTGTACAAGTGATCAATATAAAGGTAGAAATTCCTGAAACCCAATTGCTCCTCATGTAAAATACTGGTCTGAGAAATGCAGACCCACAACTTAAGGAAGAAAAACATGAACTGCAGATGCAATGTGTAATAAACTACGGTCGCTTCTAATGATGAGGTCTTGGGGCTTCCCTGGTGGTGCAGTGGTTGAGAATCTGCCTGCTAATGCAGGGGACACGGGTTCGAGCCCTGGTCTGGAAAGATCCCACATGCCGCGGAGCAACTAGGCCCGTGAGCCACAACTACTGAGCCTACGCATCTGGAGCCTGTGCTCCGCAACAAGAGAGGCCGCGATAGTGAGAGGCCCGCGCACCACGATGAAGAGTGGTCCCCGCTTGCCACAACTAGAGAAAGCCCTCGCACAGAAACGAAGACCCAACACAGCCAAAAACAAATAAATAAAGTGAAAAACGAATGATGAGGTCTTCCCAGTTTGAAACATGATCAGCCAAAAAATGGTTTAGAAGGAAAATGTAACCTAATCAACAATTTATTTTAGCTGTTAAAACGTGGCCACTCAACTGGGTTGGTACAAAATGTTTCCCTTTCCTTGTGTCGGCCCTCACCATTAGTGAAGGACATTTCTGATGCCTCCTGCTTCTGCCTCATTTCCAGTACCTCTGCCCTCTCTACTCCTGCACAGCCAGAGCTGCTGAGACCTGCCTGGATAGGTCTGGGTGCAGAACAGAAGCCCATGACCTGGGCCATCCTCACCAGGAACAGGAAGCACATTAGCAGCCCCAGGCCCACCAGTTGCTGCAGCCTAGACTTAGTTTTGCTTCCCTGGGTTTGGTTTCTAAAGGAAGTCCAGAGGTAACCCTGTGGGGCATCTCTGCTGTCTTTCATGCTCTTTCTATGTGGATGTGGTTTGTACAACCAGGATCCTTCCTCAGCCACCCTGCCCAGTATAGGACTTGCTTGCTGAATAAGGAATGTACTTGTCAGGGCCCCAGCACTGCTTAGCCCTTGTCTACCCCTCTCCTAGGGGCCTTGAGTCTGCTCCCCTTACCCCACCCCCTTTCCTCCTATACCAAGCAACTGGCTAGAGTCCAGCTGACTGCAAAAGGACTGATTACCTAGAATGGACACTCGTGCCAACCTGACTTTCAGCAGCCTCCCTACCGCTGCTAAACTCATCAAACCTGTTGGCTCTTGTGCACAGACCACACAGCATCCCCTCGGGGACTGGGGCCGCATTATTTCCCGCCACCCTATGTGGAGTCCCAGTCCAGGCATTAAAGTTACCCCATTCCCCGTTGTTGATCTGCTTCAACACAGACACCATCTGCCTGCTCCCTTTTGACCAAGCCTTTAGCTTTAGGCAGAACACAGGGAAGAAAAGTCTGGGTGAGGTCACAGGCCAATTACCTTCCATCCCCCCAAAACCCAGAAATTACAGGTCACACTTCCACGCAGTACTTCTTTGCAGGAATAGCCAACGGGTCAATAACGTTATGGAAGTTTCTCAACCTCACTGATAGGCGAAGGAATGCAAATGAAGGTAACAACGAGATATTACTTGATACCTATCAGATGGAAAAGAAATTTAATTGCGATAAGTCAGTTGATATCGGGAAAGCAGAGAAAAACAAAGCCCCACCACTACTGGTGAGAATGTGAACAGACACAGCCCTTGGAAGGCAATGTGATAACACCTCTTGTTAAGGAAAATATACACACCTTTCACCCAGAAGTCTTGCTTCTGGGGTTCTGGCTTATTGAAATAAAGGCACCACTAAGTAAGACTAGATGTCCAAGCACTGTTTGACACGGCAAAAAAAAAAACTGGAGACACAGTAAATGCTCATCAATAAGAGAATTACTGCCTAAGCAGTGATGCATCCAATCCATGGCTTCTGATGCAGCCCTGAGCTGCATCTATACTGGTGTACTGAGAGGGTCTTCACTGAGCTGTTACTCAGTGAGACAGGCAAGGTGCAGAAAAATTTAAAACCAAGACCAAGACACACCCTTAAAGAGTATTTGTGCTTGTATATGATTACATGACCATGAAGAAATATATGAAGGATGTACACCAGGCTGCCAACACTGGTGACCTTGAATATGGGAGGGGAAGACAAGTGCCCACAGGTGGAGGGAACAGTTGAGCAAGAACAGCAACAAAAAACAGAACTTTTTAAAGGGGTGGTAAAGGGACTTCCCTGGTGGTCCAGTGGTTGAGTATCTGCCTTCTAATGCAGGGGATGTGGGTTCAATCCCTGGTTGGGGAACTAAGATCCCACATGCCGTGGAGCAACTAAGCCCGCGCGCCACAACTACTGGAGCCTGGGCACCACGAATAGAGAGAAACCTGCGTGCCACAACTAGAGAGGAGCCCGTGTGCCACAATGAAGACCCGACACAGCCAAAAATAAATAAATAAATAAAAATAAATATTAAAAATAAGTAAAGTGGTGGTAAAAAAATAGAATTTATGACATAATTCCATGTAATTTCATCTATGTAAAATTATGCTATGCTTATCCATAAAAAGATAGATGAAAGTATAGTCACCAGAGGTTATCACTAGGTGGTTGCCTTATACCATTCCTGTATTATTTGCATTTTTATAATAACTATGAATGATTCATATAATCAGAAAAATACTCTTCAAAGCTATTTTACTGTTAATTGTTTTTATTCCCCTGCTTTTCTAACTGTATTGTCACTCCAAAGTCCTTCCTTCCAACCAAATAAACCGCATCAGAGAGGCAGCTGCCCACTGCACTGGACTCAGTGTTGACGTGTGTGTGTGTGTGTGTGTGTGTGTGTGTGTGTGTGTGTGTGTGTGTGTGTGTGTGTGTGTGTGTGTGTGTGTGAGAGAGAGAGAGATATATACCACCCTCTTCTCTCTCTCTAGACCCCATCAGGCCAGTGTCTATACTGAACACAGGCAGGCGGGTCATACCTACCTCCTCACCTTTGCGGGAGGAGGGAGCCCAGGTCTTAAACCAAGCTTGGGGGAGCCCTGACTGAGTTCTGGCAGCAGCAATGGCGGCTCCACCAGACAGCCAAGGAGGCTTCTCTTCCATCACCATCTCAGGAGTTGGGTTCTGACAAATGTTCTCCTAACTTCTTACTTCCAAGCAGAGAGTTTATAAGGCCTCTAAAACCTCGTGAACAGAAAGCTGTTTAGGAACAGCACACCAATGCACTGAATGAATTTTCCTTGCTGTGGCTGTTGGAACAGTCCTTCACTGGAACCGCCCACCCCTGCCCACATTTTGCCAACACGACAGCCCAGAGTCCCAGAGCCAAAAACAGAGCTACACACAGGGCAGCAGGGTCAGGGGCGCTGTCCAGAGCGAGGGAGCCGGGCCAGGCCACACGGCGCTGGCGCTTATTTGTGCAAATTTACACGTGGGTCTCAAGAGGCCTAATTCCAAGTTTTAAAAATCAAATTGCTTAGTTTCTGCAACTTCTTGGAAGTATGTGTCCAATTAGCCTCCCTGCTTGGTCTGGGTCCTGAGACGCAGCTATCGCACTGAAAAGCGCTACTTAAGCAAGGAGTACCTGTTCCACACTCCAAAAAGTCCTCCGGGGGAGGCTCCCCCCACTTCCCAGCTCCCCATCGCCCCTCCCCAGCCCCAGCCCCCCAAACCAGCCCAGAATGGCTCCTTGGCCTCAGAAGCTGGTTGAGGGTGTGGCCAGCACGGCCCCAGGCCCAGTGTTGGGGAATTCACCTCTTCCAGGATACTTAGGTTGTGTGCAAAGCAGAGCTTCAGCTGTCGCCCCGACACAAGAGCCCTTCTGTAGATCATTACAGACAACAGCCACTGGCCTGTATGAGCACCTTGAGAGTAGGAAGCACACGCGTTCAACAAGCCCTTACACACTGTTCCTCTCTCCTGAGACAAACGCCCACCTGACTCCACTCTCTGTCACACCTTGCTCACTCTAAATTCCTGCCAATTCCAAGACCTCTAAGATTTCGTCAAGGACAACATCCACATGCAGCTGTCACTCCACCTGGCTCTCTGAACTCACGGGGAATCTCCTGGATTTGGATTTGCGATGGAGAGAGTGTGGAAGCAGTGAAGGGTCAGACAGAGCCGAGGCGATCAAGTCAGCCCTCGCAGGGCCGCGCAGCAGACGCTCCGCTCCCTTGGGTGGCCTGGATTAGAGAACTGATCATTTTGCAATTAACAAAGGAGCAGCCCCTGGGGATTTCCTGGCTTGGGCAGTTTCCCCCAAGTTTCTACCTACCCAAATGAAGTCAAGTGGATTCGGGAAGATACTGTCAAGGGCACTACCTTGGGCTTTAGAGTTAAATTATTCCTCCAATAAATTAAATTGAGCACCTATATGTAGGTATATATTGGAAATCAGGTATATACTGGTGTATTGGTTTCCTATAGCTGCTGTATCATATTACCACAAGCATAGTGGTTTAAAACAACACATATTTATTATTTTACAGTCCTGCAGGTCAGAATTCTAAAGTGGGTCACAAGGGGCTAAAATCAAGCGTCAACAGTCCTGCAGGCTCTAGGGGAAAATCTGTTTCCTTCTCTCTCCCAGCTTCTAGAGCCACCCGCATTCCCTGGCTGTGGGCCTCAGCCAGCGATGGCATCCCTCTGACCTCTGCTTCTATCATCACATCTCTTTCTCTGGCTCTGACCCTCCCGCCTCCCTCTTAAAAGGACCTTTGTGATTACACTGGGTCCACCCAGATATTCCCCCACCTCGGCCTCCTTAATTTAATCACATCTGCAAAGTCCCTCTTGCTACGTGAGGTAACACAGTCACAGTTTCCAAGGATGGGGAGTGGACATCTTCGGGGCATCTTTCTACCACAATCTGTGAGCACAATAATTAAGGGAAGCCCCACCACTTACAGGTTGGCTGAAGAGGGCAGGGATTCCAAAAGGAAGAAACTCAAGGAACAAGGGACAGTGGGTTATTCACAACTCAGGACAAATCGCAGTTCTGGGCCTGCTATTTCCTGCTCTGACATTTTGTAGAGCGTTTTGTAGTAGTGGTTGGAGCCCATGCATGTAGAAGGGCTGAGAACCTCCTTGCTCCTCCCACCGAGGAAGGAACAATTGCCAGCCCGACTGCAGAACCTGAGAAGGCCCTGCTTACTGGCGGGCAAGGTCCCTGTGCATGAAAAGCTCACTAAGCCCTCACAAGACGTTCCTCTCTCCTGAGCCAAATGCCCTGTCAGCTTAGCTCTCCATCACACCCTGTGGGTGTGGTCGCTAGCTGGTGATCAAATTTGGATTTGAGCTAAGAGGAGGTAGAGATTCCCAGTTCGGCATTAAATATGAGCCGTGGGCCCCCATGCAGCTTTGCTGGAGCTCTCTGCACTGGGGAGAGTCCTGAGCACTGGCCTGAGCCGTGATGAAGTGAATCCTCGTTTCCCAGAGTGCTTTATGGTTCCTTATATCCACATCTCATTCAGAAACATCCCAAGGTAGAAGTGACAAAAAATTCAGATATTCCTGAATCGCTGGCTCCAACATCACCTTAATAAGCAAACTTCTCCCAAAGCCCAAACAGTGCTCTCAGCTCCTAGATGACTCTGAATAATGACGATCGCCTATTACAGTTCCTGGTGCTACACAAACATTAGATGAATGAGTAAAAGAATGGAAAACATTCTCTCTCCATGCTCTTTCCTTTGGTGAACTCATCCCGTCCCACAAGTTCCACTACCATGGCTAGACTGATAACTCCTAGCTGGACAGCTTCACTCTCTCCCCAGCTCCAGACCTGAAGTTTCCACCCCAGCGTCCTCCAAAACCTCCAACACAACAAGCGCAGAAAAGAACTCATCAACGCACCTCTCCAAAAGCTCCTCCCACTTCTGTAAGTGGCACCCCTAAGAGGGGCTCAGAGACTCCATCTATTTTTCACTCTTTTCTCATCCACCTGCCACTGGTCACTTAAGCCAGCCTAACCCACCCAGACCCTCTACCTGCTCATTACACTGATCTGGGTCCACCGGCTGATGATCTGACCACCTCCTAGGACGTCTCCTCTTCTCTCCACCACCCTACTTGCATCCAACCTGCTTTCTTGTTGACCACTCTACCACCAAGCCACAAACTCTCGGCTCACGGAGTCTCAGCCCCATGCCAGCCTTTGTCTTCTCCAGAATTGAGGTTAACACATATTCTCCCAAGTCGTTTAAGACTTGATCTGTTAGAGCAGCTTTAGGTTCACGGCAAAACTGAGTGGAAAACGCAGAGGTTTCCCCCTCTACCCCCATCCCTACATACGCACAGCTTCCCCCATTAACAACATCCTCCACCAGAGTGGTGCATTTGTCGCAGTTGACAACCTACACTGACACATCATAATCACCCAAAGCCCACAGTGACATTAAGGGTCACGCTTGGTGGTGTACATTCTACGGGTGTGGACAAATGTATAATGGCGTATATCCACGTTACAGTATCACACAGAGCTTCTCTGCCCTAAAAATCCTCTGTGCCCTGCCTATTCATCCCTCCCTCAACCCCTAGCAACGACCGATGTTTTTATGTCTCCGTAGTTTTGTCTTTTCCAGAATGTCATAGAGTTGGAATCACACAGTACATGGCCTTTTCAGATTAGCTTCTTCCACACAGTAATACGCAGTCGATGGCTTGATGGTGCATTTCTTTCAGGGTCTCCCAAGTTTTTGAGCTTCAGTTTCTCCTAGGGTTTCTGACCCAGCTCACTGCTTTGGTTCTTATCATCACCTCAGTCTTGGGTGAGAACTTCCTGCCACAGCCTTGACCACATAGAACCAAGTCTCTGCCAGCAAATGCTTAGCCAGCTTCTGCCTGCTCCTGGTCCCCGGGCCCAGGCACTCCTGTCTCACCTCAACATTCCCTCCTTGAAGTTCATACTCCATGGACACGCCAGGCCAGACTACATAAGAGCTCCCCAAATGCGTCCCAACCACGTGGACTAATCCCTCCATCTTTCTCCTCCTCTCCATCTGCCAAAGTGCTCAGGCCCATATAAATGTCACCTCTCCGTGATGCCCCCAATCAGAGGTGACCTCACTTTGAACCTCCATCATAGACCTCAGCGGCTTTACCTTATACTTACTATCTTAGACTCCAAGATCTCTGAGGACTGGGCCTTTATCTTACACTTTGTCTCTTGTAAGTCCAAACACAAGTGACTGACAACCGAGTGCTTAATAAGTATGAATAGAATTAAATACAACTCGTTTCCCTAAAGGGCTGCCCAGCTCAGGGCTGAAAATATCCTGCACATTGCCAGGGGCAAGAGATTATCTGATCCATGAATTAAACATGGTCCATCCTTTCCTCGCATCTCCCGGCTGCTTCCTGCCGGTTGGTCATTTCAGTCCTTATTAACTCTTTCAGGGAAGGGATGGCTGGGGAAAGAGGATATATACGCTACAACATAAACTCCTCCATTTGGGGGTGGGCATGGGGGGTGGGGCGTGGTGGAAATGGCTGGCTTTTGGATCTGCTTTTCCTTAGATTTTCAAGCTAAGATAGATGTAAACATTCGGTGGCCATAATGGTTGCTGTACATGCTGCCATAGCAGAGCCTTCCAGACTAGGACCACTCCATGTGTCAACATCCCAAATTGGACCAGGGCCTAAACCTCACTACCCTCCGTGCTCTGGAAACGGACACGTCAGGAGCACAGAGGCCGTGTCACACACATGTTCCTGGGTGAGCTGCGCAGCCCTGACTGCAGAGCAAGTTGAAAATTCTCGGCATTGCTGGCTTTGCATCCTCCATGGCAAGTTCCATAACAGGCACGGAGCCAGGGATGGGAGGCCACGCCAAGTCTCTTGGTCACTCCTTTTTGGATTTCCCTTCTAGAGCTGGGCTTGAGTACCCAGAGCAGCACCCAGCAATGGCCAGACACCAAAGAAGGCAAAACCCAAGAGAGTAATGCAGGAGAGAGGAGGAGAGGGGGGAACCAAAACAGCAAAGGAGAGGCGGGGTAGGGCGGGAGGGGGGAAGAGACGAGAAAGCAAGAAGGTTCAAACACGGTAGGGAGGCACAGAGAGCAAGCATACAACCTTCCTCCGTAAAGGAAAGAAATATTCCTTCTGAGAATTTCTGAACCTTTAAAATAAAAGAAGCCCCGCACTGCCAGAGAAAGAGAGCAGTTTCATACTGCTCAAGGCTCAAAGCGGCGAGGCAGCCTCTGTCGCCCCCGTGGGCACAGCCCACACAGGGTCTAACACAGTCCCGCCTCCCTTAGCCACACAGAGACCTCAGCCACCAATGCACTGGGGCTGCTGGCACAGGAGCCATCGCCATCCCCCTGCGCCCCCAGCTCAGCTGTGCAGGCGCCTGGCCGCTTATGCATCTATTGCTGAGTCTTCAGGACTGGCCTTTGTCTACTGTCCAGTTTCCCGGACCTTTGAACTGGAGGCTCATCTGGAAGACCTCAGCCCCCTAGTGGCAGGGGATGAGCATTACAGCGAATTAGAGAAAAAAACTGGGTCTCAAATTGAAGACGGAGCTGTTTGGAACGGTCAGGTGTCTGCGGGATGAAGGACGGTCGTCCCCTTGCAGCAGCCAGGAGAAACTTAACGAAGGATGGATGAGAACAAAGATAAACGGGGAAGGGTTATGTGGATGCTTTTTTCCTCCAGAGAATTGTAGAATTGGTTTCAACAAATGCATGCTGCTGTATGCCAGGCAGCATGTTAGAGCTGAAAGGTCCCTCAGACACCATCTAGTCCAAACCCACTCTCTCCGATATGCCGTAATCTAGCTCCATAGCGACCACCTTGGATGTGAAATTATCCAGTAGAGATACTTACGGTCTCTTCTACACATTCAGTCACCAAGCACATGTTGAGTGCCTGGTACGTGCAGGCGCTGGGGTGATGGTTAAAGCAAGGCAGACTCGGCCCCGCCTTCATGGAGAATGTCCAGTCTAAGAGGCCCCCAAGGTCACTCAGCCTCTACCCCAGTTCAAACGCCCCACCAGATTCAGCAGGGTTGCACCAGTAGCCACCTCCCAGCTTTGGAGACACTGGACCTGCCTCGCCTGGGCTGGATTCTCACCCCAGGTGCCCCGAACATCGGGGCCACAGCAAGGAGGCTGCCTGGCCTCCTGCCTCACCTGGTCCGGCCTCCTGGACCCACTGTCCTGCCTCGGTCACTCCCATCAAGGTGACGGGCCTGCAGGGGTCAAAGCAGGACCAGTGTGGTTCTATTTAACATCTATTGCATCTTCTCCAGTTTCCTTAAGTGTGAATGAGCCTCCACGTAGATGCGGCTGGAACCAATATCCAAAAGGTACTGCAAATAAGATGCTCTGTGGAGACAGCAACCAGCACACCAGAGTGCAATTGCTCATACCGTGTGCATTTTCTCCTGTAGACTATCTCCTTCAGGGCCGGCCGTGTTTTGTTCCTCCCTTATTCCTGAGGCCCAGGATCCTTGGTAGGTATTTGATAATTGTGGAATGACTATATGCATTTGAGGACAGGAATATAAGAGCTAAAACCAAAACGCACACTCTCCAAACACCTGCCTAGAGCCACCAGGACCACAGAAGGCCTGCAGATGTATCCAAGCTGCCAGGTCGTAGCCGGCTGACACAAGCAGAAATAGGGACCCTTTGGGGGTCTTGGAGAAGGGCTGCATCTTGACTTTTATGTCCAGATGCATTTCCAAGAACTCTCTTAGGAGAGTTTATGACTCACAGCAGCATCTGTTAACAAGGTCCCAACTTCTTCTTCTGCCTAACCCCCTATCTTCAACCTCATAGGGTCAGGCTTCCTTCTTTTTCTTTTAGTTTTTATTGGAGTACAGTTGATTTACAATGTTGTGTTAGTTTCAGGTGCACAGCAAAGTGACTCTGTTATACATATACATAAATCTACTCTTTTTTCTTTCCCCGTATAGGTCATTACAGAGTACTGAGTAGGGGTCAGGCTTTCTATTTCGAGATGGAGGACCCAACCATCTTTGGGTTTTCTTTCATCAGAGCTACTCACATGTACGTGCAGTTCCAGGACTATGAGAAATCAGAAATACCAATCATTCTCTTTAAAAAAAAAAAATCTCTACCTACAGAGCACAGAGAGCTTGAAACAGTTACTCAAAAGCTACAGCAGAGCAAAGAGGTGGGGTAACACATGGAAAGGAGCCATACTCTGGGTTCGGACCACCTGGAATCACTCCTGGCTTGGCCATGTACTACCTGTGTGACCACCGGCACTTTTTCTGTGCTTCCATCTCCTCCTCTGCAAACTAGAGCTAACAACAGGATCTGCATAAGAGAACACTGTAAGGATTAAATGAGTCACTACAGTTAGGACAGTGCCTGGTGGACTAAGTATTCAATCAATATTAGCTATCATCGTAGCTAATATCCTGCCCATCCATGCACAAAATAGCAATCCATGTAAAAGATCATTCTCTAACCAATCTCTATGCCCAAACTGAGCATGACCAGCCCTCCCACCCAAGCCAGAATCCCCAAGGGCAGGAATTAATCTGAACTTTGTGAAAGTTTTCCGGTGATTCACACGCATACTCAAGTTTAAGCATACCTGTAGGGGATACCCTAAACTACAGCAAGATGCAGGAGGAACGGAACCTACAGCTTTCACCAGTTTTACAAAGACAAGTCAGTGTTCCATTCTCATCCATTAACCATCATCAGAGGAGGAGAGAGAGCAGGGGGAAGAGAGCACACAAGACGGGACGGTTCACGGTCCTCATCTCAGGTGACGTGCAAGTGATTTAGATGCGACCGCTTCTTCAACTTTCTTGACAAATCAAAAACCACTGCCCCAGGAGTCTCACAAATGACAGCCCATTTATTTTCCATTAACTATTGATGCAGAAGGGAAGTGGGGGCCTGGCAGCTTCAGGAATTGTTGGAGGTGGGGAGAGGCCAATATCCCCATCCTGTGAGAGAGATGCTAGAACACGACAAAGAGAACATGACAGAGGAAAAAGGAAGTGTGGTTGTGGCAAGAGGCCCACAGCCTCTGAGAGCTGGCTGTCCTTCATTTGAGAAACGCACCACTGCTGAGACGGACCCTGGAATCCAGTTCAATCTGCAGGAGCAGAGGTCACGCCTGTGGAAACCATGTTCTCAGTTTTGATTAATCATGATACTGATTAGTCACAGAGCTGGTGGTTCCTGGCTTCCTTCGGGGCCGGAGAAACTGGGGTCCTGGGCTGGGCTGGTGGCTGCAAGGGGAAGCAAAGACTGGAAGGTACCGCAAGGCCCTGCTTCTCCGCACACGGGGTTGGGGGATGGAGAGGCAAGGAAGAGCTCTCTCATGGTCTCCAGCGCGCCTGGGAAAGGACAGCATCGCTGAATAAAAGCAGGACTCCAGAGAGGCCAGCGGGGGATGGATGGAGGGGGGATTCCCGGCTGGGTCATATATGGTCATGTTGGGCACATCCCCGGGAAATGACTGGTGAGCAGGGAGGCGCATTCCCTGGCAAGGGACCCTTCTCGCCCCCTCTGTCTTCTTCCCGAAGGCGCTGCAGGCCTGCCCTGCAGGTGGGGCTAAACCGCCTTCCACGCAGCAGGTGCCGCCCTTCAAGTCAGCCCGGGGTGATGCCTGGGTCTGCAGGGGAGGCTGAGCCCAGGCCGCTCCCCTCAGCAGCTGTCACCACCACACCACGCCTCCAAGACTCTAATTGCAGCATCTTCGTATCCCAATTGCACTGAAGAGAAGCCTCGGAGGCCCTGGGGAATTGCACTTGCCTGCTCAAGGAAGCAAATATAGCAAATGCGAAGTAAAATAATTCAGTGTAATCGTTGTGGAACGTCAACTATTTCAAGGGAAACGTGTCACCTCCAACTCCTCTTCACAGTCGAGTGTTCCTTTTTCCTTCACCTTTGGATCCGCTGCTTAGGAAGCGACAAGCAGGGGTCTTCGGCCCACCCCTAACAGCCCTGCCCCTTAACGACCACTCACCATCCCTCGAGTGATGACGCACAGGGCATCTCAGCAGATGGTGGCAGAAGTCCTGCCTCATCACCCGAACCTCTTGTCCCTGGGCCCAGTGCTGCTCCCGCTCCACCAACTCATCCTCACTTCCCTTGCCCCTCTGGGCCCTGCGCACTCAGGGCACAGATACTAATGAGCAGAGAAGAGCTGGAAAAGGCCGTGGGGATGCTGAGGGGAAATAAATTATTCAGATGATCTCAGGAACCAAAAGACACAAAGGGCCCCGAGAGTCTGAATCACCAGAGCGCACACGTGGCTTCCCCAGACAGACTTGATACCAACAGCCTCTGCAAAGAAAGGACTTTTCTAAGCAGCTCTCATCAGCCGCTTCTGCAGGCACCTGTTGTTAAGGGTGCCGGGCAGCGAGTGGGGCCTCTCTTGAGAACAGAAAGGGGCTTCAGCTATCACCATGCCCACACCCTCACTTTACAGATGGGAAAACCACGGCCCAGAGAGGTGGGCTGAGGCTGTGAGGTAGAAAGACCGTTGTCACCAAGCAGAGGTGTTCCAGCCTGCACTCCCGCACACGACGGACAGCCAAAGGAAACTGCAGGCCACAAGGCAGGCAGCCGATGTCACTCCTTTTCCCCCCTGTCCCCCTCCTACTCGAGCCAGCTGGGCCTGAAGCTGGGGCGGTGTTGGCGGAGGAGGGGACAAGTGGACCTGACCGAGATCTGAAGCACAAAAGCATCAGATAAAGGGGCTTCTTGTATTTGAAAGTCCACTTCAAGGAGAGAGTGAAGCAGCGCCGTCAATGTCCCATAGAACAGGGGTCCCCAACCCCCAGGCCACGGGCCTGTTAGGAACCGGGCCTCACAGCAGGAGGGGAGCGGCGGGCAGGTGAAGGAAGCTTCATCTGCCGCTCCCCAGCGCTCCCCAGCGCTCGCATTACCGCTTGCACCGTGCCCTTCCCCCACCCCCACCCCCCACGTCCGTGGAAAAACTGTCTTCCACGAAACCGGTCCCTGGTGCCAAAATGGTTAGGGACCGCTGCCGTAGAAGACAGAGGTCAAAGATCAATCGTGTTTACTGGGCCTCTGATTACTGACAACCAGGCTCCTTGCTGGGAAGGGAGAACAGTCAGGAGTCCACCTAGTTAGGGGGGGAACGAAAATTCACAGACCAAACAACCAAGAGAACACACTTCCTCATCAAAACAGTAAGGACTGCTCTCTGTTGTGAGATAGATACACCTCCTTGAGGGCGTACGGGAGCCCTGAGTCAAAAGAGAAACCAGTGAGCAAGGAGCAAATCATAGGAAACTTCCTGGAGGAGGAAAAAATGGAAATACTGTATGGATAAATAGAAAATAGAACTGCAAATAAAAGGATCACACACTAGAGGTACACATGTGGAACCAAACTGGGAGTAAAGGAATGACAAGGTGATTAACTTTATGTAATGTGGTGTCCTGGAAAGGAATCATTCATGAATAAGATTCAGAAGAGCCATGGACCGTCAGGGAGATCCCCGGTCCAGTGCCCCCGCTTCCTAACACTGCCTGCATGTCCCAATCACCTGGGAGCTTTCTGAAAATACAGAGTCCTGGCCCCTACCCTTCTGAGAAATAACATCTCGGGGTGACACTAGCCCGGCCACCTCCTTTCACAGAGCAGGAAGGTGAGGCCCAGAGCAGTGGAATGAGGCTGGTAAAGTCAGGAAAGGCAAACGGGAGGAGAGTTCTAGAGCCCAGATTCAGAACGTCAGGCCTGACGTGACACAGGGAAGAAGGGTCCACAACAGGCGAAGAGAATCCACCTGACCGCTGGGACGAGCACCCTGGTGGGCAGAGTGCAGAGGTTCCACGAAAGGCGGACCCTGTCCAGCCTGGAGGCAGGGGCTGGGCTGAAGCCCCATCACCATCCTGTGTCCCTCCAGCATCTCCCTGTGGCTTTCAACCTTCACCTGCATCCTCTGAAGACACTGCCCACTGTCTCCCAGGCGGTTCAGCATCACCCAGAGTGACCGTAAAGCTCATGAAGTGGGGCCAACGCTCGCGGGTCCCGGGTCCCGGGTCCAAGGCGCAGGTTAACCCTGCCTCGTCCACCAGCAGGTTGGCACCTTCTCCCCAGACATGGCTGAGAAGCATTCTTCGCATCTCACTCCAAAGCAGGGTTTCTATCTTGGAGTCACTATACTAAACCGGAAATGGGGCGGGGCGGGGGCAGTGCAAAACCTGACCCTGGAGATGTGTGACCAAATCATCTTGCACCAACGCTGCAGGAAAGAAGGTGACCCCCAAGTCAGGACACCAGGAAGAAGAAAAGACCCACTTGTTTGAAGATTAAAGACACTGCAACCCAAAGAGAGGTGAACTGACATGTCACGTGGTTTGGGGACGGGCACCAGGTGCTGCACACGTTCTGAATCAGCACCCTGAATCTGGACTACCCACGTGTCTGGGCCTCGCAAACGGAAACCTCTGTCCACAAGGGGAGAAGGCACCTCTCAAAGATAAAGCATTTTAAATAAACGAAAATTTTAAAACAACCCTCTAACGCACATCTTCCTCAGAGCTATGCAATATCTTAAATATGGGGCTTGCCGGAATATTACGTGTCCCTCTTTTCTTAATTCAATCAACATTGTTCTCTTTAGCTCCATCTAGAAAACCACCAAATGTCACAAAATCCGATAGTGAGTTGTTGGGGAAGTATGAAGATTTAGTCTGCACAGCTGTGACGGTCAAGGAGATACATTTTTATTCTTTATTTCAGTAGCTGTAAAACACGGACAAGTTGCGATACATTTTTATTCTTTATTTCAGTAGCTGTAAAACACGGACAAGTTGCCTGATGAAACCCCTCTGGAATGGAGGAAGCAACTGGCAGGGGAATTTGGAAACCTAGAGGTTTGCTCTGGGCTTGGCCATGACCTCGCCTCTCTGAGTTCAAGTACCTCATTCCAGACGTGAAGACAGACCAGACGATCTTAAGTCGCCTTACGTGTTGGGATTCCAGGACTATACGATTATATGACTCTGTCCTCTGTCAGCAATGTAAGTCAATAAAAAGAAAACAAATCAGCAAACCGTAAAGCTAACCCACCCAACTCGGCCTCATTTCCAGAAGTAGTAGAGTGCAGGGTGCCGTGGGCCAGTGCACAGCAACCCACGCTCCCTAACAGCTGACTGAGCCTGGACCCCAGACCCTCTACTAGCTTGGGTTTTCATTTGTTTTATCGATTTTTTTTTCTTGAAAAAGATATTCCACTTGGTGTTTTGATATAAGAAAGGAAAAGCTGAAAAACTAAGGGACTACACGGACTAAGAAGCAGCTCCAGCAACCAATTCTCTGGGTGGTGCTGCCGGAGTTCTCTCTCCAAGGTCAATGTCTCAGGCCCGGCACTTCGACTGCCTCCCTGTGGCTCAGTGGGACTGACCTCTTGAAAACACCATGCTGGTCCTGGAGTCATTTCTCCCTTGGCTTTAATAATCCTGCCACACCAAACTTCATTTTGGTTCCTTCATGACAACCCCGGAACGACAAGAGGAGCTAATTTTAACAGAGGTGCCAGCACACGGCATAGTTCTGAGCCATAACATCACCTCTCCCCTCGGGAGACAACTGATGCTGCCTTAGTTGTCAAAGTAAGCAAAATAACTTACTCTGTACAGTGGTGGAAGTTGCCAATTTTGCTAATTATAGGAGTGACTCCTGGTAGGAATGCAAAGGGGGCCATATTAAGTGGTTCAGACAGGGCTTGGGAGGGAGCCCCCTGCCCCAGGCTCTGTATGAAGCAGGGAATGGAAACGGAGCAGATCTGCTCAGCACAGTCTAGATGAGGGGCAGTGGGGGACTTTCTCAGAAAGAGGAGGGAATTGGAGGGTAAGGGTTTGCTTTTCCAAGAGGAAAAGGAAGAGCTAGGTTTCACTTTACCATGTATGCTCTAGAATTTGGGGTTAAATAGCCTGGAGGACACCAAACAGGCAAGACACCATTTTTCTTATTCTTCATTCACACAACTGCTGTTCCACCTTCTAGGTTAGCATGCACTTTGCTAAATTCCTGCAAAGCTGTCATCCAAGTGGCCTCTGTAAAAGCTGCAGGCTCCATCACCTTGCCTCCATGGAACGTTTTAAGGATGAGAAGATGGAGACTTTACAAAGGGCAGTGGGCAGTCATCACTCAAGTGGGGGAAACACACTCAGGACCAGGAGTCCAGTAATGTCCATCCTCCTGGCCAGAGCACAGCTTCTCCTCATCAAGCTGAGGATGAAGATAAATAAGATCTTTTTTGGCAACTCCCTTGGGAAAACACATCACAGGGCCTGTGGTAACAAGTTAATCTTCGCTTTAGAGAAAATTCTGTTTTCTCTGATTACAGGGGAGGTGACAGTTAAACTGAAGAGCTCAAGTAGTGAACATCTGTCATTTTTTTGGTCACTTAACATCCATGCCCCTTCCTACACCGGTCTGATTTCCTCTGGAGAATTACCTCTCTCCCTTTGAGCACAGTCCTGGTGGGAGGGTAAACCCAGGGGCCTGTCTTTCCAGCGGGGAGGCCTGGAGCTCCCTGTCTTACTTCTACCCACAGGGAGGACTGACCCAGGCTCAGCCCGTAAGACTCTCCATCCTTAGAAGGAGAATCAGGGACAGAAGACAGAGTGGGCAGCGATCAAAATCAAGGTTATCCTGTTGCTGCAAGTCTTGTTTCCCAGGCTTTCCATCCTTCTAGGAGCACTCCAATTCCATTTCCGTAATTCCTTCTTTGATTAAGGTGGCCTGCCCTGATTTCTAAGAACCTTAATCAGTACATTCCCTACACAGAAATCTGACACCGAATGCCCAGGGAGGCCATTGGAAAAGAAAAACTATGACAAGAGAAAAGGAAGAGAAATACAAGATGCACGTAGCAAGCACTGGATGAGAGGCGGATAGCAGGCAATGCAAGAACCACAGAATTCTGGAGCTGGACAGGAGCTTAGGGGTCACTTTGCTCAGCATCTTCATTTTACATACACGAAAACAAAAGGCCCAGGGAGATGCAGGGACTTGTCTAAAGCCCAGAGCAGCTTGCTGAGAGCTGCTGCAGCAGCAGCAACATCGGCCTCATTAGCTGCCAGCCCCTTTCTAGGGCAGGCCTTTTGGTTCTAAAACTGCCAACCAGTAAGAGAAAAGGATGTCAAGCCCAAACACATTTTTCTCCAGTCATTTTTCTGCAGTCAGCACATATGCTTGGTTGGTCTCAGCTCAATTTCCTCATCACTCTCCAGAACCTCCAAGCAAAATTATCCCGGGATAAGTCACAGTCCAGTAATGATGAAGTGGCTTTACGCTCTCAGCATCTGGTCCCTACTCCCAACTCCAGACAGTGACTCCACGTGCTCTAAGAGGCCGGCTTTCCCCACGCACTGCCCCTCACACACTCCAGTTCAGTGACTGTTACTAATCACCTCCCCCTCCATCCTCCAAAGTGGCCAACGTAAGCTTGATGCCACCGCAATTCAGAACGCCTCTCAAGAATCTCCAAGCCCCTGGGCCTCCCTGGTGGCGCAAGTGGTTGAGAGTCCGCCTGCCGATGCAGGGGATACGGGTTCGTGCCCCGGTCTGGGAGGATCCCATATGCCGCGGAGCGGCTGGGCCCGTGAGCCATGGCCGCTGAGCCTGCGCGTCCGGAGCCTGCGCGTCCGGAGCCTGTGCTCCGCAACGGGGGAGGCCACAACAGTGAGAGGCCCACATACCGCAAAAAAAAAAAAAAAAAAAAAAAAAAAAAGAATCTCCAAGCCCCAACTCAATGGCCCGCTTAGGATATAGGACAATGAGAATAAAAGTTCTATGAAGATTTCAGGCAGGCCCATGGGATTCACTGGGCCTGTACCATCTCCCAGTGAACAGAGAAAGGAAGAAGCGAAGCAGCATCTGTATATCTGTTCAATGTAAAATTTAGAGACCGTTGGCACAGATTTGTTCTCTTTGGCCCTGGTCTGCCTACAGCTGCTGTGAAGCCTCCCCAGCTGGCAGTATGCCTGGGTGGACACAGACCGGACACGTAGCTCCATCTCCGCACACACACGACCAGATTGGACCCCTCTCCCCTGACACACCCGAGGGTGGGTTACCTCAGGCCAACAGACAAGAGCACTACCATGTGTGCAAAACCCATCTTCCCCGCACTGGAGTCCCCCATATCTCAGCCTTACACCTCCCAGTTCCCATTTCTTCATTTTTGCATTCAGGGGGACTAGAATCCTTTGGCTATTTCCATACCCACAGCCCCTGAATGCAGTTGTTGCTAATTCCTTTTCTCAATAAGGTTCACAGAACACATTTAAATACTTTTTTATCCAAGATACAAATGTCTCTATTATATAGGGGACCATCTGGGCTGCTATCGCTAGCTGGCTATGTTGCTATCAACTCTTTTTTTAGGGTTCATGAATCAGTTGCCAATAAGGAAAAAAAAAAAAAAAGGAAGTCAGCTCCAAGACTCCGCTCTCCTCCCCTGCATTTTTCCTCAGCAGGAGAGCTTTATTCCATCATCAAAATGGACCATGTGAACACAAAAACAGAAAATATACCTAAAACTAATGTTCTGGAAATATCAGCCCACAGTTCTAGATGCCTTGGGGGAGGGAGGTGGTGTCAGCTAACTTCCCAGCGCTCAGGCCCTCCAGCTGGGCTAAGTAATATTGTGTGGCCTCTGGCAGAGCTAAGATATATGCAGAGGAAAAGGAAAAAAAGGAAGCAGTAGAAAAAGAGAAGAAGGAAGGGAGGAGAGGGAGCAGTCAAGGCCTGGGATCCCTAACGCCAGGGACGCACCAGCAACCACAGATGCCAGCCAGCCCGGAGCACCTGCCGGGCAGCCCGGGAGCGGAGCTCTGGGTGCAGGCCGCTGGCCAGGGAAGGAAACAATACAAATGGGAAGCCAAAACCGGAAAAGAACGTGAATGGGAAAGCTGAGGAACGGAGAGAGGGGGATGAACCTTGGATTCACAGTGGCCTGGCCTGCAGTTTCTTCCTCGCTAGAAAGGAAAGGCATCCAGAGAAAAGTAATCAGTGTGTCATGGAAACATGTCCTGAGTACATACCTACAGTTTTTACAGACACTGCAAAGGACAAGAGGTCATGGCTCCATCTGGCCAGACGGCATCACAGAAATACAACCTCAGCTCACCAGTAGTCCCAGGTGTTGGTTGCACTCAAGGGCAGACTATGCAGACACAGGTGGGGGCCCTT
Organism: Mesoplodon densirostris; assembly: GCF_025265405.1. Taxonomy (NCBI): domain Eukaryota; kingdom Metazoa; phylum Chordata; class Mammalia; order Artiodactyla; family Ziphiidae; genus Mesoplodon; species Mesoplodon densirostris. Next base: position 171,316,665 of record NC_082662.1, read on the forward strand.
GGCCCCGAGCCTCTGGGTGGTGACAACCAGACACTGGTTGGGTACATGTGCACAGTTAACTGCCCCCACTAAGGCATTCAACCCCAACCGTGTGGACGGCAAATGGACACACAGGGATGCCCCACCTCCTACACCCACCCTGACCCCAGAGAGACAGAGAAAAGCAAATTCCATCCTCCCAAAATTTATGGCCAGGAAAGTGTGGGATTTGCATTGCTGGGGCGTATTTTTCGTTGTGGTGTTAATTGTGTGCATGTGTGTGTGTGAATGACATTTTTACAAATCTGGTTTGTCTTTTAAAACCACTTTTGTGACCCAAGGCAGCTTAAAGAGACTAGGAAATGAAGCCATCCTCCAAACTGTCTCCCAGTGAGCTGAAACCTGCTTCATTTCCAAGCCCCAGCAGTCCCCAGCTTAGAGGCAGAAATGAACTTGAGTCTTTTTTTTTTTTTTTTTGCGATGTGCGGGCCTCTCACTGTTGTGGCCTCTCCCGTTGTGGAGCACAGGCTCCGGACGCGCAGGTCCAGTGGCCATGGCTCACGGGCCTAGCCGCTCCGTGGCATGTAGGATCTTCCCGGACCGGGGCACGAACCCGTGTCCCCTGCATCAGCAGGCGGACTCTCAACCACTGCGCCACCAGGGAAGCCCGAACTTGAGTCTTTGACTCCTCTGAGGCCTAGGTAAGGTTGCCTGGTCCACCTCCCTGGCAGCCACCCAATGAAGTGCTGGGCCTTTGGGCCTCCCATTGATTCAAGAGCTGAAATGCAATGGTTTAAATGAACAACAACAAATTTTTGCACAAGATCCCTTCGTTCTCAATGTCAGGTGCATTTCTCAGTTCTCACATACCCAAAACACTCTCAGGCCTAAAATCTTGGAAAACACTGCGAGCTCTTCCTGATGAAATCCCTTGGAAGAAATGACTGTGGTCAAGGGATGATAGCAAACCCCAAGATTCGTCTCCAGTAAAATCTGTTTAAGGAGCATTTATAACTTCTGACAGCTAGGACCCAATGCTAAGGCTTGAAGAAAGATTCTGTAACTATTTTATTCACCTAAAAGACCTGAGGATTCCAGAGTGATGTAGCAAAACAGACCAGATATTTAAGCAAGCAGATAAACACGGGATGTTTGGGACCCTGCTGTTGGTCCATCCTAGAGGAACACAGAGAGAAGCAACGCACAGGGGCCAGAGGGTCAAGAAAGGGCAAAGTTGGTGCAGCAAAGACCAGGGACCAAGAGAGTTCCTGCTTGTAAAATCAGAGGAGCCACAAAAAATTAAACACAGAATTACTATTTGATCCTGCATTTCCACTTGTGGGTATATACACCAAAAAAAGATGAAAAACAGGGTATCAAAGAGATATTTGCACACCCATGTTCACAGCAGCACTATTCACAAAAACAGTCAAAAGGTGGAACCAACAGATGAATGGATAAACAAAATGTGGTACATACATACAGCAGAATATTTTCAACCTTAAAAAGTATGAATGGCTGTCACATGCTACAACATGGATGAACAATGAAGACGTTATGCTAAGTGAAATAAGCCAGACGTAAAGGACAAATACTGTATAAATCCACTTATATAAGGTACATAGAATAGTCAAATTCCTAAAGACGGAAGGTAGAAAGGTGGTTGCCAGGGGCTCAGGGGAAGGGGGAATGAGAAGTTATTGTTTAATGGATATGGAGTTTTAGTTTAGGATGGTGAGAAAGTTCTGGAGGTGGATGGTAGTGATGGCTGCATGACGATGTGAATGTACTTAATGCCACTGACCCATACGCTTAAAACTGAGTTAAAATGGTCAATTTTATGTTATGTCTACTTTACCCAATTAAAAAAAATTTTTTTAATCAATTTGAAAAACTAGAGGAGCCAGAGAGAGCCCAAAGTAGAAACTGCAGGGCTAGGTGAAATCCCTTTCTCTCTCAGGTAACCAGGGAAACACAGAGAAGGTTGAGCAAAAGGTAGCAATAGGATAGAACTAGAGAAAACAGACCGCTTGACCAGGCAGCCTGAGTCTCGACCTGGGCTAGAGTAATTAACTTATGGAGACTGGACAGGAACACCCAGTCCAATTCAACACACGCTGAATTAGCATCTGCACAACCTCTGTCTCTCCAGGCCTGTATGTAACTGAGGCCCTTACAAACCCTTTAGCTAGAGCAATGGACTTGTTCATTTATGACAATGGCCTCGGAGTCAGGTGGTGATGAAGGTTCTGTTCTCAGCGCCCCGTCACAGACAGGAGTGCCGAGGCCTGTGGTGGTGGCCAGCCCCGGAGGGCGAAGCCGTTGTCTCTGACAGTGGCACTCGGCCCTGACCCTGGCCGCTGCCTCCCGGAGGCTGTACCGCGCTGACGCTCCCTTCCGAGTCAAGTCTCAGAGCAGATGGAAGGAGCAGCTGCCAGTGCACCCAGCACCCACGGCGCCCAGCCGGACAGCCACCCAGCCGGGCCAGTTCCCAGGCACTGCTCCCACAGCCATCCACCACAGCCCAGAGCCACAGGCTCCCTCTTTTCTTTGAAGGGTGAGTTCTGAGTTCCCAAGCCAAACGAGGCTACCGAAGATGGGACGCTCACTCCTCCTTTCACGGCCAGTCTGAGAACCACCAGCCACACGCTCCCCACGTGGTCACTGTGTCCTCCTAAGTTCTGCAAATGCATAACGTGGACAGGTAAGGGCCCTGCCCTCCACCTGCTTCTCCTGCACGTAGAGAGCCCAGGCACACACATATGAAAGTGTGTCCTCATGCAAGTTCATCTGTGCACAAGAGCAAGTGCGCCATGTGAGCTGTCTCGGGAGTCTGTGGGAGGCTGGAGTGAGCAGGGTTGACGATGGTGAGATGTGAGCGAGACAGTGAAAAAACGGTGCAGGATTTAGATCCAAGAGGGTAGAAGTCTTTCCTTCTGCCAAGAGGAATACAATGCACATTTCCAGGAGGCAACAGAATCTACCTATGGAGTTGGGGCTGCGAGACGTCAACAGTGGGAGATTGGCGGCAGGGGTAGGTAGACGCCGCTCCGTGACAGGCCCCCCCAACGCCAAACTGATGTGCACATTGTCCCACGAGATATCCTGAGATCCCACCCTCAGTCTGCAATCCCTGTGCCCTGTAGCAGGGACTGTCCCAACCAAGTCGCTTAATGCCTCCGACGCTTCGCACAGAAATGCTGGGGGCTGTATGAGTCTAAAAGCTTAATCTTGGTTTAGATATCTCTTTTAGTGTTTTATAGTTTGGCTGTATTTTAGCATATGTAAGAATGTCTCCTGTTTGCCTCTCTTTCTATGCCAAATTAAGAATATTTGCCAGCCTCATCATTAAGTTGTATGAGGATTTACCAAGCCCCTTCTACATAGCAGGCGCAGTTCCAGCCTCTGGAGAAACCATGGTGAGCAGAAAGGGTCCCTGCTGTCGTGGTGCATCCTCCCGTGCTAGCTATGAGGCCGTGGAGAATGAGGTGGAGGCACCCGAGAGGAGGGGAATCGGGAAGGCAGGAGGTGCAAACATCACATGTCAAAGTGAGATACCGGGGGGTGGGGGGGTGGGGAGGGTATGGGGATGCCTCAGACAGAACACAAAGTGGAGACCAGGTAAGACATGGCTAAGAGCTCAGCATCATGTGAATAGGCCAAACTAGGGGCCTCAAGGGACAGGCTATCGTCAACCCCAGGCATCCTATCATTTATGTAAACCCATTTTTTGTTTCCAGATGGATAATCTGAGAAACTGAGAGGCTTACTCAGTTCCCTATGACTGAATCTCTGACAGGCTGGAACTGGCTGAAAGGATCAACCATAAAGACATTTCACCTAGCAAAACTGTCCCTCAGTACGTACTACTGGTTATCATCTGTCAGGGCCCCGTTAAAACTCTCCAGTAGCAAATGCTGCCGGGAATCCAATGAAATATTATTGGGAATTACTTTTATTTGTATGTTGTCAAAACTCAGAGTTTTAAAAAGTGACTCTAGATATAAAAAAAAAATTTTTTTAACCTGAAATAACTGGTATGAATCTTTGATCTTTCTAAAGAATGGTTTCATCTGTCTTTATATAAAAGAGACAGTCTGCAAACAGGTTCAACCAAGCTGGAGCTGAGAGGGCTCTTACTAATAAACACTGTTCATTTTATATTGGCTGGAAGCAGACATCACTTCACATCTGAAATCCTTTAGAACACTTTTTTTTTTCTTCTAAACATCCAGTATGCAATTTTTTAAGATACACGTATACACAATATTTGGAAAAAGAGACACCCAAATCTCTTCTGGATGATAAGATTAGTAGTGATTTTGTTCCTTTATTATGTCCCTATACTTTCAAAATTTGGGGCAATGAACCTGTAGAATTTTATAAGCAGAAAAATAATTTTTTAAAAAATGAAATAGAATTTCCGCTTTTTAAAAAGGATACATAGTATGTTTGGTGTCATCTTCTTCTTGTTTCAACTCCAATCAGAAATTCCAACTCCAAGTATTTCATTTATACAGAGAAAGGTAATCCTTTGGATAGAAACATTATTCACTATTATCAAAGTTAAACAATCCAAAGGCAGTAACTAGGGTTAAAAAAAAAAGGACACTGGCCTAAGAGTCTCAGCTAAAATCTCAGATCTAATACATACCAGCTGTGCAACCTTGGGAAAGTTTCATAACCTCTCTGATACAGTTTCTTCATCTGTAAAATGTCAGTTGTGAGGATGAAAAGGCTGCCTGGGCAGTAAGGGGCCATGTGCCTGATGGTATGAAAAGCTACACACACACACAACAAAAAACCAAAACCCTCGGTTTTATTCTGCATCTTCCAAAGGTGACAAATGTACTCAAAGACAGTGGCTCATATAAAATAAATTGGTAATTTGAAATCTTCTCATTTGAAAACAAATGCAGATAAATTTTCAAAGGAAAAAACAAGACTGGAAAGAAATGTTGTGCTACAGCCAGCCACATCCATCTTTGTTTCCAGACCTCCAGTGGGAAGAAGAGGCAGGTAAACAGTTGGAGGTACATCTGAGGGGTCCTCTGTAAATGCCTAAGACTGGCCTACTACAGACATTCAATAAATAGTAACCACTCTTACTATCCCTAAGTAGGTGTGTACCATTAAATAAGAAAAAGTGTTAACCTCTTATCTTACAACCCAGACATGGCAGTGGGGTGGGTCTTTTAACTGCTATATACTGTTAAGTGCCCAATTCACTATTTGGGATGTCAATATAGCGTAAGCAATCAATATGGTTCGTCAGATCGAGAAATATACAAGGAATATAAGCTGAAAAGAAAGCAAACACAGAGTCTAACACAGACTAACATAAATTTGGGTTGAAATAATTACCCGCCTATAACCAACACCCACACATACAATGCGTACACAGATTGTGTCAATGTGTCTCAGATTTCCCCTTTCAATGTTCAGCAACCAAAGCAACGCAGTAGGGCTTTGGGATGTTTGATGTGGCCAGAGGGAGAAGGAAAAGACTAGGAAAGGAAAAGGGGCTGAGACTTAGGAGTTGTTACCGTAATTTGAATTCAAAGAGCACAAATTCTTTTCATCATTAGAAACTGGAATCTTGCCAGGTCAGGGATGCGGTCAGGACCTGACCCAGACTTGGAATCTGACTGCACTCAGCTACCCCTAGACAAGGGGGTAAGCGTTGGAAACCTGAAGAGTAGAGGCCAACATGGGATCACAGCAATGCCTGATTTTGAGTCAAATGTCTGTTTGTCAACCAGGTGCACAAACCACCCATTTAATTAACCTGCTCTTGAATTATTTATTATCTTCCCGAGTGAGAGAAAAGTATTCTTTCTGGTTACCTGCTTGGCTTCAAGGGCTAAATCAGAGAACTCCAAGCCTGACAGTCTGATGGAGCTCTCTGGTACCTGCCACTCTCTGGCCAAGGCAAAAACATAAAGAAACAGCAAATAATGTATTTCTGAAAAAGAGAGGTAGTTCGCCTTCTACATTGCAAACACCTCACCAAATCCAAAGAAGCACAGAAAGCTCCTTTCAAACACATTAGTAGAGGTCCACTGCACTGTGTGGGCATGATCTGTTCTGCACCCCCTGTTCATTCTAAGTTAGGTAAAGGTTTGTTTTCCCTTAACAACTGTCAACAACTTCAAGGCTCAGTTCTCCACTGTAGATCAGACTCAGCCTTCCCGTGCAGAGGAAGAGATGGTGCAAAATCCCGTCACTTCTCACTCGCAGGATTTTTGATCAGTCCCAAAATTCCCATGTCTGAATTCCTTCTCTCTCACCCCCAGATTCCTAAGGCAACTGATTCACAGACTTACACCATCTTAGACATCAGGGGAGGCCTGGAGATCATCCAGGTCAACTTTCTCACTTTTGAGATGTCTTCCCTAAGGTGACACAATTAGAAGTCTTCCTCCTCCTGGGGTTCCCCCTCCTCCCTGCCCGAGAGCCTTGTAACAGGAGCTGCTCTAGCTGCTTAGTTCTGTTTTAAGATAAACCCTCTCACTCTAGAAACCATCTGTACAAAACACCGGCATCTCACCCACCACGCAATTTTATTCCGGTCTTCACTCAGGGTCATCGCCCACTGCATGTGTGCTCTCCGAGGCTCACCAGAACCGTGCCTCCAGGAATTCATCTTGGGATCCTTCCCTGCTGCCTGACTTGCTGGGCAGGAAGATGCACTGAGGTGCTGCTCCTTCTAAAACGTGTGACCTTAACCATTCTTCCCACCAAATTTCTGAGGCTGAGGCCAGGGAGCTTCAACAACCTCAGAGGACCCAGTTCTGGGAGTTCAACTGACTTGGCCAATGTTGTGCTGTCTTGATGAGAGAATCAGCATTCCTCACTCCTCTCTCCCTCTCTTCAGAAGCACTCTGTCCACTATTCCCACACCACCCCTGCAGAACCAGGACTCACCACGACTGCCCTCAACCTGGTGGAACCCCAGGAGAGGCAGCACACAAGTTCGTGCCCGCTGGAGACGCTGCACACCTGGCCAAGCGGAGATGTGCCACCTGCAAAGTCTTTCGGGCCTTGGTTGTCTCGGACCCCAGGAAGGCAAAGGAGGAAACTCGCCCTCCTCCGCCGCTCTCTACGTGACCAACCTGCGCAGCCTCATTCACGCCCGTCTTTCCCCGTCTCCCTTGCCTCCTCCTCGCTTTTCTCTCGTCCTCGCCGCCCGCCGCCTTCCTTGCCGACCCCCATCACCCGGTTCCCGTCCACTCCGCTCTCCGGGGCCGGCCTCTCCCTACTTCCTCTTACAAGGCGCTCCCGTCGTGTTTCCACTTTGTCTCCAATTATGTCTCAATGCAACCCACCACAGATGCTGACATTTTAAATGTTTAGTTGTTATAGTTACTTGACTAATTGCCGGGCCGACGGGGGCGCGTCTCCTTCGCCTCCCGCGGGCGTCAGAGGAGGCCGCCGGGGAAGTAAGGGGGTAGATGGGGCTGTAGACGCTAATCCCCGGGGTCTGGGACACAAGGCCAGGCCCTGGCAAGGGTGCTCTGCCCCGGAAACCGGCGGTCCCTCCGCCTACAGCCAGCAGCCAGGGCACCGAAGGCGCGCCCGGCCTCAGGATTGCCGCGAACCGTCTCCCGCCCCGGGACAACAGAGCGGCAGAGGGTCTAACCTCGGGTGCGCCGCAGTCGGCCTCCCATCCGTCCACACTCGCAATGTGGATAAAGTGAGGTGGCATCTTCGGGAACCTGGGGAAGGAAGTGGCCAGGGGCGCGTTTGGGGGCGAAAGGCAAGAGTTAGAAGCCGCTGCCGGTTACTCACGTGCCAGATGGCGAAAAAGATGAGCGCAGCGCACAGCACCAGCGACAGCATGTAGCAGAAAGCAGCGAAAGTGAAGGCCATGGCCGGCCGGGGGCCGCCCGCACTCCAACCCCACCACACACAAAGCAGCGCCTAGGAAGCCGTTGTCCCCCTCAAGGACCGCACTCCCTCAAACGGGGGGCAAAAAAGAGTCAGGTCTGCACTCTCTCCTCAAGGCCAGTGGCTGGGAGGAGGTACGCCAAGCGGAAAGAGCCTTGAGGGTCCGCGAACAGGGACAGGATTCCCGCAGGCTCTGGAGACCCGGGACTCCAGCTTGTTTGCGAAAATAGATGCGTCGGGCGTCGTTGGCGGGAACTGTCCCCAAATCGAGGAAGAAAGCAAATCAGTAGAGAACTCCTGCAGATTCGCGTCAACCAGCGAGCTTCTCGAGACAACACGGCGAGGGCTGCGAGGACTCCACGGAGGACCGCGTGAACGGCTCCCGTGGCCCCGGAATCCCAGGGAAGAGCCCCCTGCCTTCCGCGCCTAAGCCACACAGGAGAGCCGAGAGCGCCGCTCGGGACTCTCCCGCGCCAGCCAGGAGCCAACCGAGAGCGTCCAGCGAGGTGCCCGGGCGGACCCCGAGCTGCTCCCAAGTCCCCAGAGAACAGGTCTTCAGGTAGCCGGGAAGAGCCAGGTCCTCTTGGTCCTGCGCCCCAGACGCGGCTTCCAGGGCTGCCCTGCGCTCTTGGGCGCGCCCGGCCCCGGCCCCGGCCCCTGCTGCGGGCCCCGGCCCACCGGCCTAGGTAATACAAGTTCCCCGGAAACGAGGGGTTGGACCGGGCCGGGCAACGGGCTCCAGCCCAGCGGGCCTGCTCCCGCCCGGGCAGCTGGAGTGGATCTCGGGCCAAGAGCTGCTCGCCGCGGAAGCTCGCTCCACCTGCTGCTGCCGCCGCCTGTGCCACTGCGAGAAGTGAAGACGCGCAGCCGGGGATCTCCTCCCTCTCGGCGCCCCACCCTCGGCTCCGGCTCCGCCGAGCACGCCCTCCCCGGCGGGCGGAGACTGAGGCGGCCGGGCTGGGGAAAGGTGGGCGGCCAAGCGCAGGAAGGATCCCGGGCGCCGCCGCAGCTGCAGTTGCGCCAGCCGGCCTCTCCGAGGAAACTTGAAGCCAGCGGCGTAGGCGGGGCAGGACGGCTGCGCCGAGGTGGGGCGGGGAGGGGAGGAGCAGGGACTCTTTAAACACGTGCGTCTGGAGGAGGCGGGAAGCTGCGGAAGGGTATGTGTGTACCTCGTACCTAAAGACTGCAGGAGCCGCTCCGGATCTCGCCACTTTCCCGGGAGTGGGAAATGTGGCGCCGAGGGAGCTGTAAGCGTGTTGGTTGGACACAGGACAAGCTCTTGGAACCCAGGGTTGTTCGGGTGGGTTTTCCCGAGCTGTGGATTTAATGCTCCGGGCTGCGTTTGCAACGCATCCCTGAAAAATTCTCCATGAGCGTCTTTCACTCGCCGCCTCCACCCTCCCCCGCCGTCTGACCTTGGGAATGAGGAAACTAGACTTTGCGGACTATTGGGGGCCGGAAAGGCAGCAGCAGTGACTCTGTGTGTATTGGTGTTGGTCTAAAGTGTCAAGAGCATGTGCTTTTGCAGACTCCGTTCTAAGTGCAACTTTCTAAACCTCTTTAAATCTCGGTTTCCTTATCTGCATAAGGGTCAACATGTAATTGCCTCTGGGTCTACATACTTTGCACCGCCAAGCGCAAAATGAAAGTGTGGGGCTTCTTGTTTAAATGTATTGATATATATATTAAGAATTTCAAGATAGCAACCGGCAGAGGTTTTGTTTGTTTGTTTTTTGTTTTTTGTTTTTTCGGCAGTTTTAAACCAGGGGTGAGGCCCTTTCTGAGTACAGGATTTCCCCCGCCCCACGCCCCGCAACTGTAGAGGTTGCACACCTGTGATTTCAGCCCTGCTCTGTGTTATATTTTTTGCCACTTTATCTTTCACCAAGTATAAAGTTTCATTAAGGAAAATTTGGAAATCAGAGATGGGAAAAGATGAAGCAAACGCTATAATTTACCACCCTCAGACGCCACTAACACAAAAGTGGTTGGTATATTTCTTTCTAGCTCTATTTTTGATTTTTACTTGATATCAATTATTTCTTTTAATTGTTGTAATTATACTGCATAAATTTTTGTAACACCAAAACGATACGATAATCTCAAAGGGAAATCTGACCATTCAATATTTGGAATCCCTTTAAGGCTAATCTGTTGTCATTTGTTTCTGCTGGTTCTTGCTTCCGGAGTCCTAGCACCTCATCTGTCTAGTAATTTTTTTATTGTATGTCAAACATTGTTTTTAAAAGTTCTTGTGGAAATTTGAGGTCTGAGATGATATCTTTCTCCAAAGAAAATTTTCTACTTCATTTACCAAGTGCCTAGGGGAAATGAACACTCTAGAATTACCTCAGTCCAATTTCAGGGACTGAGATTCGTGGGCTACTCATTGACTGTGGTCTGTGTAAGGGCTGGTTTTTTTCTGGTTCACTCTTATTCACATGCAACAGTCCTTTTGGATCCCAAGCCAAAGCGAGTGGGTTTTCAAGTCCCAAGTCTTGGTGGTCCTTGGACTCTGACTTTTGCTCCCACCCTGCAAAGCACTAAAAGCACCCTCTCAGCCACCTCTTCTAGATTAGCAAATGCCTCTAGGGCAAAATTGACCCCAAGTGCTAGGCTGATGTCTCTAGATTCCCAACCACTGTCAGAACTTGACCCCAGTAATTTCTTACTCCCTTGTTGAGTCTTTGGTGCTTTAAAGAAGCTGTTTTTATATTTCATCCAGCTTTTAAAATTGTGTTCAGTCGGAGGATTGGTCTGAATTATCTAGCCCAGCATTACCAGCATCAGAAGTCTCTACATCAGAAGAAATGTTCATTACGCTACCACTCTGACTTTCAAGTCTCCATCCATATCACAGCCTCTATTTTTCTTGCCCTTTCCCCGGCCATGCTTTATTTAGTTTTATTGGTTATAGAATGGTATCTCAGTAAAGGTGACTGCAGTGGTAGAATTTCAGAAAATAAGATCCCCAGGTGGTTACTGTTTATTCAACAACTGTTGTTTAGTACCCATATGTTGTGGGCATTGTTAGGGATCCACAAGGTTCCCAGTCTAACTACTGAGGTAATTAATAACTCTTTCACAAGGCAGTGTCTTTAAAAAAAAAAAAAAAAAAAAAGTGGCTATGGGGCTTCCCTGGTGGCGCAGTGGTTGAGAATCTGCCTGCCGATGCAGGGGACACGGGTTCGAGCCCTGGTCTGGGAGGATCCCACATGCCACGGAGCAACTAGGGCCGTGAGCCACAACTACTGAGCCTGCGAGTCTGGAGCCTGCGCGTCTGGAGCCTGTGCTCCGCAACAAGACAGGCCACGATAGTGAGAGGCCCGTGCACCACAATGAAGAGTGGCCCCCACTTCCCGCAACTGGAGAAAGCCCTCGCACAGAAACGAAGACCCAACACAGCCAAAAATAAATAAATAAACAAACCAATGAACCAACATTAAAAAAATAAAAATTGAAAAAAAATTTTTTTCAAAAAAAAAAAGTGGCTATGACACAGTGTAGGAAGACAAGGAATAAAGTGATTAGAAATAGATGTTGAGTGACCAACTAAAGTGTTCTTCACCCAATTCCAATGTGGAGGATTTTCCCACATCACTAAGCAACCCTCAGAAACCAGCTGGTGACCTACAATTCAACTCAATTCTGACACTGTCTACCTGGAGATAGTTTCAGATTCTACAAGTTAAGGGCTCAGTCTCATAAGCCAGTCCCCTAATTCAGATGCCAATCACAAGACCAGGTTGTTACCTGTGCTTCTGCTGGCTGGCTATTGATTTGGAGGTTCCAAGGACCCCTTCCTTGGGTTTGATTAATTTGCTAGAGTGGTTCACAGTATTTAGCAATCTAGTTTACATAGTAGATTACCAGTTTATTACAAAGGATATTAAAGGATACGAATGAACAGCCAGATCAAGAGATACACAGGACAAAATCTGAAAGGGTCCTGAACACAGGAACATCTGTCCCCATGGAGTTTGGGATGCACCACCTACAGCAATGGGTTCTGGTTCAGCAACATGGAAGCTCTCCAAATCTTGTCCTCTTAGACTGTTGTGGAGGCTTCATTACACAAGCACGATGGATTAAATCATTGGTAACAGAGTCAACCTCTGTCCCCTCTCCCCTTCCCAGAAATCAGAGAGTGGGACTAAAAGTTCCAACCCTCTATTCATGGTTGATTCCCTGCACAACTAGCCCCCATCCTTATGTGCCTTCCAGAAGTCACACCATTAACATAAACCCAGTTGTGGTGGAAAGGGGCTTGTTATGAATAACGAGACACCATTTCACCTTTCTGGCTCTGAAGTGATTTCAGGAACTGAGGACAAGGGACCAAATATTATCACAAAAGATGCTCCCACTGCTCTTATCACTCAGGACTTTTCAGGGGTTTTGGGAGCAGTGAGCTAAGATGGTGGACATTTGAATGACCAAATATATTGATATATTTCTTATAAATCATAATATCCTGCCAACCTACATTGTTTCAGCTACTGTAGACATTGAAAAGCCAATTCCTTGATTTTTTTCCTAGCCACTGTGAAGGTAGGAGTGGCCATGTGACACAGCTTGAACCTGTGAGATATATACTTCTTTTTACCTGGAATGTAAACCTGATGCCTAGAGGCACACCAGCCATCTTGTGATCATGAGAAGGAAATCAACACATTAAGAATGGAGAAGCCAAAAAGACAGAGGGAGGAAATACCATTGACATCATAACAGGGCCACCCCACCAGCCCTGAACTTCCTATTCCCTCACTGGTATAACTGCAATGAGTGTGATACTCTTGAAAGATTTCTGTTCCAATTGGTAAGTAGTATTACAGTTGCTGGAGCAAACAGGAAAATTAATAAATAATTAAAAATTCTAAATTAAACTCATTCATTTGGGCCAGTTGTCATAGGATGTCACAAGGATCATTGATAAACGGGCCTCTCGGATGCTTATTTATCACAGAGCACACCGTGCTATTGACATCCTGGTTTATCACTATATTGAAATCATGTGGTTGCCACTGATTCTAAATAGTTGTTACTTTGGTTGTATTTGTGCATTGTAATGCTTGTGTAAGTGGTAAAGGCAGTGTTTCAATATTTATAAACTTAAGAATTTATAAATAAAATATTAAAAACAAACTCACAGAATAAAGAGAAAACCAACATGGATACATTTATTCATGTTCCATTTAAATATCATACAACTCAATCTTCTGAGCCTGCAAAGAACAAGCAATATTAATAATGAAGTATAGGGCTTCCCTGGTGGCGCAGTGGTTGAGAGTCTGCCTGCCGATGCAGGGGACACGGGTTCTTGCCCCAGTCCAGGAGGATCCCACATGCCGCGGAGCGGCTGGGCCTGTGAGCCATGGCCACTGAGCCTGCACGTCCGGAGCCTGTGCTCCACAACGGGAGAGGCCACAACACTGAGAGGCCTGCATACAGCAAAAAAAAAAAAAAAAAAAAAAAAAAAGCTGTGAGTCACCACAGACTTAGAGAACAAACTTATGGTTAGCAGGGGGAAAGGGTGGGGGAAGGGATAGTTAGGGAGTTTGGGATTGACATGTACAAACTACATATTTTAAAATGGATAGGGACGTCCCTGGTGGTACCAGTGGTTAAGAATCCGCCTGCCAAAGCAGGGGACACAGGTTCAATCCCTGGTCTGGGAAGATTCCCACATGCCGTGGAGCAACTAAGCCCGTGCACCAAAACTATGGAAACCCACGTGCCCTAGAGCCCACGAGCCACAACTACTGAGCCCACGTGCTGCAACTACTGAAGCCCGCATGCCTAGAGCCCATGCTCTGCAACAAGAGAAGCCACCACAGTGAGAAGAGCACGCACTGCAACAAAGAGTAGCCCCCGCTCACTGCAACTAGAGAAACCCCACGTGCAGCAACAAAGACCCAATGACGCCAAAACTTTTTAAAAATAAAAATAAAATAAAATTGATAACCAACAAGGACCTACTGTATAGCACAGGAAACTCTGTTCAATGTTATGTGGCAGCCTGGATGGGAGGGAAGTTTGGGGGAGAATGAATACATGTATATGTATGGCTGAGTCGCTTTGCTGTGCATCTGAAACTATCACAACATTGTTAATCGGCTATACTCCAATATTAAATAAAAAGTTTAAAAAACTAACATAAAATACACACACACAAATAAATTAAATAAAATAATTTCATTGGGAACAAAAAAGCTGTGCGTCAATTATTCCATTTTCTCAGTTTTTGTAAAGATTATCTGAAATCATTATAAAGATCAGAGTGTCTGTATACATACATGCACACACACACACACGCATTTGGAATGAAGGAAGTTCTGTCACATCTGGACAAAACAAGTTCTTGAAGCGTCATCTGAATGAGCACCAGAGGTCACGATGGGCCCACTGTTTAACAACAGCAACCGTATATGTGTTCTGCGAAAGTATGGATAAATAGTGGTTATTAAGAATCCTGGAAAGGGACCTTCAAGACGGTGGAGGAGTAAGACATGGAGATCACCCTCCTCCCCACAAATACACCAAAAATACATCTACATGTGGAACAACTCCTACAGAACACCTACTGAACGCTGGCAGAAGACCTCAGACTTCCCAAAATGCAAGAAACTCCCCACATATCTGAGTAGGGCAAAAGAAAAAAGAAAAAACAGAGACAAAAGGATAGGGACGGGACCTGCACCAGTGGGAGGGAGCTGTGAAGAAGTAAAAGTTTCCACACACTAGGAAGTCCCTTCGCGGGCGGACTGCGGGTGGGGAGGGGGGGAAGCTTCAGCGCCAAAGAGAAGAGCGCAGCAACAGGGGTGCGGAGGGCAAAGCAGAGAGATTGCCACACAGAGGATCAGTGCCGACCAGCACTCACCAGCCCGGGAGGCTTGTCTGCTCACCCGCCGGGGTGGGCGGGGCTGGGAGCTGAGGCTCGGGCTTCGGTCGGAGCGCAGGGAGAGGACTGGGGTTGGCTACATGAACACAGCCTGAAGGGGGTTAGTGCACCACGGCTAGCCGGGAGGGAGTCCGGGAAAAAGTCTGGACCTGCCGAAGAGACAAGAGACTTTTTCTTCCCTCTTTGTTTCCTGGTGCGCGAGGAGAGGGGATTAAGAGCACTGCTTAAAGGAGCTCCAGAGACGGGCGCGAGCCGCGGCTATCAGCGCGGACCCCAGAGACGGGCATGAGACGCTAAGGCTCCTGCTGCCGCCACCAAGAAGCCTGTGTGCAAGCACAGGTCACTATCCACACCTCCCCTCCTGGGAGCCTGTGCAGCCCGCCACTGCCAGGGTCCTGTGATCCAGGGACAGCTTCCCCGGGAGGACACACGGCGTGCCTCAGGCTATTGCAACATCATGTTGGCCTCTGCCGCTGCAGACTCACCCTGCATTCAGTACCCCTCCCTCCCTTCCCCCGGCCTGAGTGAGCCAGAGCCCCCTAATCAGCTGCTCCTTTAACCCCGTCTTGTCTAAGCGAAGAATAGATGCCCTCAGGCGACCTACACGCAGAGGCAGGGCCAAATCCAAAGCTGAACCTCGGGAGCTGTATGAACAAAGAAGAGAAAGGGAAATCTCTCCCCCAGCAGCCTCAGGAGCAGCGGATTATATCTCCACAGTCAACTTGATGTACGCTGCATCTGTGGAATACCTGAATAGACAACAAATCATCCCAAATTGAGGCAGTGGACTTTGGGAGCAACTGTAGACTTGGGGTTCGCTTTCTGCATCTAATTTGTTTCTGGTTTTATGTTTATCTTAGTTTAGTATTTAGAGCTTATTATCATTGGTAGATTTGTTTATTAATTTGGTTGCTCTCTTCCTTTTAATATATATATATTTTTTCCTTTTTCTCTTTTTGTGAGTGTCTCTGTGTATGCTTCTTTGTGTGATTTTGTCTGTATACCATTGCTTTTACCATTTGTCTTAGGGTTCTGTCCGTTTTATTGTTTTGTTTTCTTTTGTACAGTTTTTAGCACTTATTATCATTGGTGGATTTGTTTTTTAGCTCTTCTCTTTCTTTTTTATTAATTACATTTTTATTTTTAATAATATTTTTTATTTTCTATTCTAATAACTTTATTATTTTTTTCTTTCTGTCTTTCTTGGTTTTTCTCCCTTTTCTTCTGAGACGAGTGACTGACAGAGTCTTGGTGCTCCGGCTGGGTGTGAGGCCTGAATCTCTGAGGTGGGAGAGCTGAGTTCAGGACATTGGTTCACCAGAGACCTCCCAGCCCCATGTAATATCAAATGGCCAAAGCTCTCCCAGAGATCTCCATCTCAACGCTAAGACCCAGCTCCATTCAACGACAAGCGAGCAACAGTGCTGGACACACTATGCCAAACAACAAGCAAGACAGGAACACAGCTGCACCCATTAGCAGAGAGGCTGCGTAAAATCATAATAAGTTCACAGACACCACAAAACACACCACCAGATGCGGTCCTGCCCACCAGAAAGACAAGATCCAACCTCATCCACCAGAACACAGGCACCAGTACCCTCCACCAGGAAACCTACACAGCCCACTGAACCAACCTTAGCCACTGGGGGCAGACACCAAAAACAACAGCAACTATGAACTTGCATTCTGCAAAAAGGAGACACCAAACACAGTAAGTTAAGCAAAAAGAGAAGACAGAGAAACACACAGCAGATGAAGGAGAAGGTAAAAACCCACCAGATCAAAGAAAGGAAGAGGAAATAGGCAGTCTACCTGAAAAAGAATTCAGAGTAATCATAGTGAAGATGATCCAAAATCTTGGATATAGAATACAAGAAACGTTCAAAAGGACCTAGAAGAACTAAACGGAAAACAAACAATGATGAACAACACAATAAATGAAATTAAAATTTCTCTAGAAGGAATCAGTAGCAGAATAACTGAGGAAGAAGAACAGACAAGTAACCTGGGAGATAAAATAGTGGAAGTAACTACTGCAGAACAGAATAAAGAAAAAAGAATGAAAAGAATTGAGAATAGTCTCAGAGACCCCTGGGGACATTAAACACACCAACATTCAAATTATAGGGGTCCCAGAAGAAGAAGAGAAAAAAAAAAGAGACTGAGAAAATATTTGAAGAGATTATAATTGAAAACTTCCCTAATATGGGAAAGGAAATAGTCAGTCGGGTCCAGGAAGCACAGAGAGTTCAATACAGGATAAATCCAAGGAGAAACACGCCAAGACACATATTAATCAAACTATCAAAAATTAAATACAAAGGAAAAATATTAAAAGCAGCAAGAGGAAAGCAACAAATAACATACAAGGGAATCCCCATAAGGTCAACAGCTGATCTTTCAGTGGAAACTCTATAAGCTGGAAGGGAGTGGCAGGACATATTGAAAGTGATGAAAGGGAAAAACCTATAACCAAGATTACTTAACCCAGCAAGGATCTCATTCAGAATCGACGGAGAAATTAAAACCTTTACAGACAAGTAAAAGCTAAGAGAATTCAGCACCACCAAACCAGCTTTACAACAAACGCTAAAGGAACTTCTCTAGGCAGGAAACACAAGAGAAGGAAAAGACCTACAATAACAAACCCAAAACAATTAAGAAAATGGTAATAGGAACATACATATAGATAATTACCTTAAATATAAGTGGATTAAATGCTCCCACCAAAAGACATAGACTGGTGAATGGATACAGAAACAAGACCTGTATATATGCTGTCTATGAGAGACCCACTTCAGATCTAGGGACACATACAGACTGAAAGTGAAGGGATGGAAAAAGATATTCCATGCAAATGGAAATCAAAAGAAACCTGGAGTAGCAATTCTCATATCAGACAAAATAGACTTTAAAATAAAGACTATTATAAGAGACAAAGAAGGACACTACCTAACGATCAAAGGATCAACCTAAGAAGAAGATATAACAATTGTAAATATTTATGAACTCAACATAGGAGCACCTCAATACATAAGGCAAATGCTAACAGCCCTAAAAGGGGAAATCAACAGTAACACAATAACAGTAGAGGACTTTAACACACCCTTTAACCTATGGACAAATCATCCAAAATGAAAATAAATAAGGAAACACAAGCTTTAAATGATACATTAAACAAGATGGACTTAATTGATATTTATAGGACATTCTGTCCAAAACAACAGAATACACTTTCTTCTCAAGTGCTAATGGAACATTCTCCAGGATAGACCATACCCTGGGACACAAATCAAGCCTTGGTAAGTTTAAGAAAATTGATATCGTATCAATATCTTTTCTGACCACAATGCTATGAGACTACATACCAATTACAGGAAAAAAATCTGTAAAAAATACAAACACATGGAGGCTAAACAATACACTAAATAACCAAGAGATCACTGAAGAAATCAAAGAGGAAATCAAAAAATACATAGAAACAAAAGACAATAAAAACACGATGACCCAAAATCTATGGGATGAAGCAAAAGCAGTTCTAAGAGGGAAGTTTATAGCAATACAATCCTACCTCAGGAAACAAGAAACATCTCAAATAAACAACCTAACCTTACACCAACAGCAATTAGAGAAGGAGAACCAAAAAAAAACCCGAAGTTCACAAAAGGAAAGAAATCATAAAGATCAGATCAGAAATAAATGAAGGAAACGATAGCAAAGATCAATAAAACTAAAAGCTGGTTCTTTGAGAAGATATACAAACTTGATAAAACATTAGCCAGACTCTTCACAAAAAAAAGGGAGAAGACTCAAATCAATAAAATTAGAAATGAAAGAGGAGAAGTAACAACTGACACTGCAGAAATACAAAGGATCATGAGAGCTTACTACAAGCAACTCTATGCCAATAAAATGGACAATCTGGAAGAAATGGACAAATTCTTAGAAAAGCAAACCTTCCAAGACTGAACCAGGAAGAAATAGAAAATATGAACAGACCAATCACAAGCACGGAAATTGAAACTGTGATTAAAAATCTTCCAACAAACAAAAGCCCAGGACCAGATGGCTTCACAGGCAAATTCTATCAAACATTTAGAGAAGAGCTAACATCCATCCTTCTCAAACACTTCCAAAATAGAGCAGAGGGAGGAACACTCCCAAACTCATTCAACGAGGCCACCATCACCCTGATACCAAAACCAGAAAAAGATGCCACAAAAAAATAAAACTATAGGCCAATATAACCAATGAACATAGATGCAAAAATCCTCAACAAAATACTAGCAAACAGAATCCAACAGCACATTAAAAGGATCATACAGGGCCTCCCTGGTGGCGCAGTGGTTGGGAGTCCGCCTGCTGATGCAGGGGATACAGGTTCATGCCCCGGTCCGGGAGGATCCCATATGCCGCGGAGCAGCTGGGCCCGTGAGCCATGGCCGCTGAGCCTGCGCATCCGGAGCCTGTGCTCCGCAACGGGAGAGGCCACAACAGTGAGAGGCCCCCTTACCGCAAAAAAAAAAAAAAAAAAAAAAAGGATCATACACCACGATCAAGTGGGGTTTATACCAGGAATGCAAGGATTCTTTAATATATGCAAATCAATCAATGTGATACACCACATTAACAAATTGAAGGATAAAAACCATATGATCATCTCCATAGATGCAGAAGAAGCTTTCAACAAAATTCAATACCTATTTATGATTAAAACCTTCCAGAAAGTACATAGAGGGAACTTACCTCAACATAATAAATGCCATATATGACAAACCCACAGCCAACATCGTTCTTAAAGATGAAAAACTGACACCATTTCCACTAAGATCAGGAACAAGACAAGGTTGCCCACTCTCACCACTCTTATTCAACATAGTTTTGGAAGTTTTAGCTACAGTAAGCAGAGGAGGAAAAGAAATAAAAGGAGTCCAAATCGGAAAACAAGAAGTAAAGCTGTCACTGTTTGCAGATGACATGATACTATACATAGAGGATCCTAAAGATGCTACCAGAAAACTACTAGAGCTAATCAATGAATTTGGTAAAGTAGCAGAATACAAAATTAATGCACAAAAATCTCTTGCATTCCTATACACCAATGATGAAAAATCTGAAGGAGAAATTAAGGAAACATTCACACTTACCTTTGCAACAAAAATAATAAAATACCTAGAAATAAACCTACCTAAGGAGACAAAAGACCTGTGTGCACAAAACTATAAGACACTGATGAAAGAAATTAAAGATGATACAAACAGATGGAGAGATATACCATGTTCTTGGATTGGAAGAATCAACATTGTGAAAATGACTGTACTACCCAAAACAATCTGCAGATTCAATGCAATCCCTGTCTAACTACCTATGGCACTTTTCACAGAACTAGAACAAAAAAGTTCACAATTTGTATGGAAACACAAAAGACCCCAAATAGCCAAAGCAACCTTGAGAAAGAAAAACGGAGCTGGAGGAATCAGGCTCCTGGACTTCAGACTATACTACAAAGCTACAGTAATCAAGAGAGTATGGTACTAGCACAAAAACAGAAATATAGATCACTGGAACAGGATAGAAACCCAGAGATAAACCCATGCACATATGGTCACCTTATCTTTGATAAAGGAGGCAAGAATATACAATGGAGAAAAGACAACCTCTTCAATAAGTGCTGCTGGGAAAACTGGACAGCTACATGTAAAAGAATGAAATTAGAACACTCCCTAACACCATATACAAAAATAAACTCAAGATGGATTGGAGACCTAAATGTAAGGCCAGACACTATCAAACCCTTAGAGGAAAACATAGGCAGAACACTCTATGACATAAATCACAGCAAGATCCTTTTTGACCCACCTCCTAGAGAAATGGAAATAAAAACAAAAATAAACACATGGGACCTAATGAAACTTAAAAGCTGTTGCACAGCAAAGGAAGCCATAAACAAGACAAAAAGACAACCCTCAGAATGGGAGAAAATATTTGCAAATGAAGCAACTGACAAAGGATTAATCTCCAAGATTTACAAGCAGCTCATGCAGCTCAATTTTAAAAAGCAAACAACCCAATCCAAAAATGGGCAGAAGACCTCAACAGACATTTCTCCAGAGAAGATGTACAGGTTGCCAACAAACACATGAAAGGATACTCAACATCACTAATCAATAGAGAAATGCAAATCAAAAGTGCAATGAGGTATCACTTCACACCCGTCAGAATGGCCATCATCAAAAAATCTACAGACAATAAATGCTGGAGAGGGTGTGGAGAAAAGGGAACCCTCTTGTACTGTTGGTGGGAATGTAAGTTGATACAGCCACTATGGAGAACAGTGTGGAGGTTCCTTAAAAAACTACAAATAGAACTACCATATGACCCAGCAATCCCACTACTGGGCATATACCCCGAGAAAACCATAATTCAAGAAGACTCATGTACCACAATGTTCATTGCAGCACTATTTACTATAGCCAGGACATGGAAGCAACCTAAGTGTCCATTGACAGATGAATGGATTAAGAAGATGTGGCGACGGATACACCAGAAATACAGCTACACGTGGAACAACTCCTACAGAACACCTACTGAACACTGGCAGAAGACCCCAGACCTCACAAAAGGCAAGAAACTCCCCACATACCTGGGTAGGGCAAAGCGGAGAGATTCCCGCACAGAGGATCGGTGCCGAGCGGCACTCACCAGCCCGAGAGGCTTGTCTGCTTGCCCGCCGGGGCGGGCGGCGCTGGAAGCTGAGGCTCGGGCTTCGGTCAGAGCGCAGGGAGAGGACTGGGGCTGGTGGCGAGAACTCAGCCTGAAGGGGGCTAATGTGCCACAGCTAGCCAGGAGGGAGTCCGGGAAAACTCTGGAGCTGCCGAAGAGGCAAGAGACTTTTTCTTCCCTCTTGGTTTCCTGGTGCGCGAGGAGAGGGGATTAAGAGCGCTGCTTAAAGGAGCTCCACAGGTGGGCGCGAGGCACGGCTGAAAGCGCGGAGCCCAGTGACGGGCATGGGACGCTGGGGCTGCTGCTGCCGTCGCCAAGAAGCCTGTGTGTGAGCACAGGTCACTGTCCACACCGCCCTTCCGGGAGCCTGTGCAGCCCACCACTGCCGGGGTCCCGGGATCCAGGGGCGGCTTCCCTGGGAGAACGCATGGCACGCCTCGGACTGGTGCAACGTCACGCCGAACTCTGCCACTGCAGGCTCGCCCCGCACTCCGTGCCCCTCCCTCCCGCCCGGCCTGAGTGAGCCAGAGTCCCCGAAGAGGCTACTCCTTTAACCCTGTCCTGTCTGAGCGAAGAACAGATGCCCTCCGGCGACCTACATGCAGAGGCGGGGCCAAATCCAAAGCTGAGACCCAGGAGCTGTGAGAACAAAGAAGAGAAAGGGAAACCTCTCCCAGCAGCCTCAGAAGCAGCGGATTAAAGCTCCACAATCAACTTGATGTACCCTGCATCTGTGGAATACCTGAATAGACAACAAATCATCCCAAATTGAGGAGCCAGGAGTCAGTGCTGTGCCTCTGAGGTGGGAGAGCCAACTTCAGGACACTGGTCCACAAGAGACCTCCCAGCTCCACATAATATCAAACGGCGAAAATCTTCCAGAGATCTCCATCTCAACACCAGCACCCAGCTTCACTCAACGACCAGCAAGCTACAGTACTGGACACCCTATGCCAAACAACTAGCAAGACAGGAACAAAACGCCACCCATTAGCAGAGAGGTGGCCTAAAATCATAAAAAGTCCACAGACACCCCAAAACACACCACCAGACGTGGACCTGCCCACCAGAAAGACAAGATCCAGTCTCACCCACCAGAACACAGGCACTAGTCCTCTCCACCAGAAAGCCTACACAACCCACTAAACCAACCTTAGCCACTGGGGACAGACACCAAAAACAACGGGAACTATGAACCTGCAGCCTGCAAAAAGGAGACCCCAAACACAGTAACGGAAGCAAAATGAGAAGACAGAAAAACACACAGCAGGAGAAGGAGCAAGATAAAAACCTACCAGACCTAACAAATGAAGAGGTAATAGGCAGTCTACCTGAAAAAGAATTCAGAATAATGATGGTAAAGATGATCCAAGATTCTATTTCCAAGATCCAAAATCTTGGAAACAGAATAGACAAAATGCAAGAAACAGTTAACAAGGACCTAGAAGAACTAAAGATGAATCAAGCATCGATTAAAAACACAATAAATGTAATAAAAAATACTCTAGATGGGATCAATAGCAGAATAACTGAGGCAGAAGAACGGATAAGTGAGGTGGAAGATAAAATAGTGGAAATAACTGCTGCAGAGCAAAATAAAGAAAAAAGAATGAAAAGAACAGAGGACAGTCTCAGAGACCTCTGGGACAACATTAAACGCACCAACATTCGAATTATAGGGGTTCCAGAAGAAGAAGAGAAAAAGAAAGGGACTGAGAAAATATTTGAAGAGATTATAGTTGAAAACTTCCCTAATATGGGAAAGGAAATAGTTAATCAAGTCCAGGAGGCACAGAGAGTCCCATACAGAATAAATGCAAGGAACAATACGCCAAGACACATATTAATCAAACTGTCAAAAATTAAACACAAAGAAATCATATTAAAAGCAGCAAGGCAAAAACAACAAATAACACACAAGGGAATCCCCATCAGGATAACAGCTGATCTCTCAGCGAAACTCTACAAGCCAGAAGGGAGTGGCAGGACATAATTACAGTGATGAAGGAGAAAAACCTGCAACCAAGATTACTCTACCCAGCAAGGATCTCATTCAGATTTGATGGAGAAATTAAAACCTTTACAGACAAGCAAAAGCTGAGAGAGTTCAGCACCACCAAACCAGCTTTACAACAAATGCTAAAGGAACTTCTCTAGGCAAGAAACACAACAGAAGGAAAATACCTAAAATAACGAACCCAAAACAATTAAGAAAATGGGAATAGGAACATACATATCGATAATTACCTTAAATGTAAATGGACTAAATGCTCCCACCAAAAGACACAGACTTGCTGAATGGATACAAAAACAAAACCCATATATATGCTGTCTACAAGAGACCCACTTCAGACCTAGAGACACATACAGACTGAAAGTAAGGGGATGGAAAAAGATATTCCATGCAAATGGAAACCAAAAGAAAGCTGGAGTAGCAATTCTCATATCAGACAAAATAGACTTTAAAATAAAGACCACTAGAAGAGACAAAGGACACTACATAATGATCAAGGGATCGATCCAAGAAGAAGATATAACAATTGTAAATATTTATGCACCCAACATAGGAGCACCTCAATACATAAGGCAAATACTAACAGCCATAAAAGGAGAAATCGACAGTAACACAATCATAGTAGGGGACTTTAACACCCCACTTTCACCAATGGACAGATCATCCAAAATGAAAATAAATAAGGAAACACAAGCTTTAAATGATACATTAAACACGATGGACTTAATTGATATTTATAGGACATTCCATCCAAAAACAACAGAATACACATTTTTCTCAAGTGCTCATGGAACGTTCTCCAGGATAGATCATATCTTGGGTCACAAATCAAGCCTTGGTAAATTTAAGAAAATTGAAATTGTATCAAGTATCTTTTCCGATCACAATGCTATGAGACTAGATATCAATTACAGGAAAAGAGCTGTAAAAAATACAAACACATGGAGGCTAAACAATACACTACTTAATAACGAAGTGATCACTGAAGACATCAAAGAGGAAATTAAAAAATACCTAGAAACAAATGACAATGGAGACATGACGACCCAAAACCTATGGGATGCAGCAAAAGCAGTTCTAAGAGGGAAGTTTATAGCAATACAATCCCACCTTAAGAAACAGGAAACATCTCAAATAAACAACCTAACCTTGAACCTAAAGCAATTAGAGAAAGAAGAACAAAAACATCCCAAAGTTAGCAGAAGGAAAGAAATCATAAAAATCAGATCAGAAATAAATGAAAAAGAAATGAAGGAAATGATAGCAAAGATCAATAAAACTAAAAGCTGGTTCTTTGAGAAGATAAACAAAAATGATAAACCATTAGCCAGACTCATCAAGAAAAAAGGGAGAAGACTCAAATCAATAGAATTAGAAATGAAAAAGGAGAAGTAACAACTGACACTGCAGAAATACAAAAGATCATGAGAGATTACTACAAGCAACTCTATGCCAATAAAATGGACAACCTGGAAGAAATGGACAAATTCTTAGAAATGCACAACCTGCCAAGACTGAATCAGGAAGAAATAGAAAATATGAACAGACCAATCACAAGCACTGAAATTGAAACTGTGATAAAAAATCTTCCAACAAACAAAAGCCCAGGACCAGATGGCTTCACAGGCGAATTCTATCAAGCATTTAGAGAAGAGCTAACACCTATCCTTCTGAAACTCTTCCAAAATATAGCAGGGGGGGGAACACTCCCAAACTCATTCTACGAGGCCACCATCACCTTGATACCAAAACCAGACAAGGATGTCACAAAGAAAGAAAGCTACAGGCCAATATCAGTGATGAACATAGATGCAAAAATCCTCAACAAAATACTAGCAAACAGAATCCAACAGCACATTAAAAGGATCATACACCATGATCAAGTGGGGTTTATTCCGGGAATGCAAGGATTCTTCAATATATGCAAATCAATCAACGTGATACACCATATTAACAAATTGAAGGAGAAAAACCATATGATCATCTCAATAGATGCAGAGAAAGCTTTCGACAAAATTCAACACCCATTTATGACAAAAGCCCTGCACAAAGTAGGCATAGAGGGAACTTTCGTCAACATAATAAAGGCCATATATGACAAACCCACAGCCAGCATCGTCCTCAATGGTGAAAAACTGAAAGCATTTCCACTAAGATCAGGAACAAGACAAGGTTGCCCACTCTCACCACTCTTATTCAACATAGTTTTGGAAGTTTTAGCCACAGCAATCAGAGAAGAAAAGGAAAAAAAAGGAATCCAAATCGGAAAAGAAGAAGTAAAGCTGTCACTGTTTGCAGATGACATGATACTATACATAGAGAATCCTAAAGATGTTACCAGAAAACTACTAGAGCTAATCAATGAATTTGGTAAAGTTGCAGGATACAAAATTAATGCACAGAAATCTCTGGCATTCCTGTACACTAATGATGAAAAATCTGAAAGTGAAATCAAGAAAATACTCTCATTTACCATTGCAACAAAAAGAATAAAATATCTAGGAATAAACCTACCTAAGGAGACAAAAGACCTGTATGCAGAAAATTATAAGACACTGATGAAAGAAATTAAAGATGATACAAATAGATGGAGAGATGTACCATGTTCTTGGATTGGAAGAATCAACATTGTGAAAATGACTCTACTACCCAAAGCAATCTACAGATTCAATGCAATCCCTATCAAACTACCACTGGCATTTTTCACAGAACTAGAACAAAAAATTTCACAATTTGTATGGAAACACAAAAGACCCCGAATAGCTAAAGCAATCTTGAGAATGAAAAACGGAGCTGGAGGAATCAGGCTCCCTGACTTCAGGCTATACTACAAAGCTACAGTAATCAATACAGTATGGTACAGGCACAAAAACAGAAAGATAGATCAATGGAACGGGATAGAAAGCCCAGAGATAAACCCACGCACATATGGTCACCTTATCTTCCATAAAGGAGGCTGGAATGTACAGTGGAGAAAGGACAGCCTCTTCAATAAGTGGTGCTGGGAAAACTGGATAGGTGCATGTAAAAGTATGAGATTAGATCACTCCCTAACACCATACACAAAAATAAGCTCAAAATGGATTGAAGACCTAAATGTAAGGCCAGAAACTGTCAAACTCTTAGAGGAAAACATAGGCAGAACACTCTATGACATAAGTCACAGCAAGATCCTTTTTGACCCACCTTTTAGAGAAATGGAAATAAAAACAAAAATAAACAAATGGGACCTAATGAAACTTAAAAGCTTTTGCACAGCAGAGGAAACCATAAACAAGACCAAAAGACAACCCTCAGAATGGGAGAAAATATTTGCAAATGAAGCAACTGACAAAGGATTAATCTCCAAAATTTATAAGCAGCTCATGCAGCTCAATAACAAAAAAACAAACAACCCAATCCAAAAATGGGCAGAAGACCTAAATAGACATTTCTCCACAGAAGATATACAGACTGCCAACAAACACATGAAAGAATGCTCAACATCTCTACTCATTAGAGAAATGCAAATCAAAACTACAATGAGATATCATCTCACACCGGTCAGAATGGCCATCATCAAAAAATCTAGAAACAATAAATGCTGGAGAGGGTGTGGAAAAAAGGGAACACTCTTGCACTGCTGGTGGGAATGTGAATTGGTACAGCCACTATGGAGAACGGTATGGAGGTTCCTTAAAAAACTACAAATAGAACTACCATATGACCCAGCAATCCCACTACTGGGCATATACCCTGAGAAAACCATAATTCAAAAAGAGACATGTACCAAAATGTTCATAGCAGCCCTATTTACAATAGCCCGGAGATGGAAACAACCTAAGTGTCCATCATCGGATGAATGGATAAAGAAGATGTGGCACATATATACAATGGAATATTACTCAGCCATAAAAAGAAATTAAATTGAGCTATTTGTAATGAGGTGGATGGACCTAGAGCCTGTCATACAGAGTGAAGTAAGTCAGAAAGAGAAAGACAAATACTGTATGCTGACACATATATATGGAATTTAAGAAAAAAAATGTCATGAAGAACATAGGGGTAAGACAGGAATAAAGACACAGACCTACTAGAGAATGGACTTGAGGATATGGGGAGGGGGAAGGGTAAACTGTGACAAAGTGAAAGAGTGGCATGGACATATATACACTACCAAACGTAAGGTAGATAGCTAGTGGGAAGCAGCCACATAGCACAGGGAGATCAGCTCGGTGCTTTGTGACTGCCTGGAGGGGTGGGATAGGGAGGGTGGGAGGGAGACGCAAAAGGGAGGGGATATGGGAACATATGTATATGTATAACTGATTAAATTTGTTATAAAGCAAAAAAAAAAAAGAAGATGTGGCACATATATACAATGGAATATTACTCAGCCATAAAAAGAAACGAAATGGAGTTATTTATCGTGAGGTGGATGGACTTAGAGACTGTCATACAGAGTGAAGTCAGTCAGAAAGAGAAGAACAAATACCATATGCTAAAACACATATATATGGAATCTGAAAAAAAAAAAGGTTCTGAAGAACCTAGGGGCAGGACAGGAATAAAGACACAGACATAGAGAATGGACTTGAGGACACGGGGAGGGGGAAGGGTAAGCTGGGACGAAGTGAGAGATTGGCATGGACATATATACACTACCAAATGTAAAATAGATAGCTAGTGGGAAGCAGCCACATAGCACAGGGAGATCAGCTAGTTGCTTTGTGACCACCTAGAGGGGTGGGATAGGGAGGGTGGGAGGGAGACGCTAGAGGGAGGAGAAATGGGGATATATGTATTTCCATAGCTGATTCAGTGTGTTATACAGCAGAAAATATGATACGATTGTAAAGGAATTATACTCCAATAAAGATATTAAAAATAAATAAATAAATAGAAAAGAAATGAATCCTAATGCTGGGTGCTTACTGGGTGCCAGATCCTGGGCAAGCACTTGCCATGCACTCTCTCCTCTCATTCCCGCACTCTGCACTGTGGAGATTTATCATCTCCATTTTACCAATGAGAAAACTGAGACTCAGAGAGGTCAGGTCCTTGCCTAAGGTCACACAGTAAGTAGCAGAGTCTGCTAGGATCCATGTCCACCTCTGACTCTAAAGCCCCCTCACTGTACGTCAAAGGTGGAGGCGGAGGGATGCTGGCTTCCTGGAGAGAGACTGAGGAAACCTGGCAGCTATACGTCTGGGAGTAAAAACGGGCTGCTTTACATTTTTCTTTTTTTCTTTTTTTTTTTTTTTTTGCAGTACGCGGGCCTCTCACTGCTGTGGCCTCTCCTGTTGCGGAGCACAGGCTCCGGACGCGCAGGCTCAGTGGCCATGGCTCACGGGTCCAGCCGCTCCGCGGCATGTGGGATCTTCCCGGACCGGGGCACGAACCCACGTCCCCTGCATCGGCAGGCGGACTCCCAACCACTGCGCCACCAGGGAAGCCCTGTGCTCACATTTAAAAGCAAACATGCTGATACACTGGTAATTCGCAAAACTCCAAGCAAAACAATAAAGTCTCACTTGGTCCCCACCAAGCCCCCATTTGGGTGTTGCTGGAAAGCCCCAGCCCCGCCCTCAGGGCCCTCACTCTCCTCTCTCAGTGCCACACTGACGAACGGAGGTGAGGGCCGAAGAGACTCAAAGAACACCCAAAGGAGCTCTCTCGTTCTGACCAAGGAGTCCTTCCCTGGAGCTGGCCAGCTGTGTGTGTATTCTGGGTTAAAAATCTTTTCTCATCCCTGAAACTTGAGTTTGGGGCAGAAATATCACTTTAAGCTACAGAGCAGCCATCAGAGATAAGTGCCCAACTGTTGGAAAAAAAAAAAAAAATCCAAAAAAACAGCCCTTGGAGAAACCCTCCAAGTGTCAGCTTCAAAAAGAAGCTGCAGCCTGCAGTTCACAGGACAAAAATCAGCTTTGCCTGCACATAGAAAGGATGTAACTTATTTTTCCTTTAACCCCAGATAGTCCATCTCATCTGAGGAGACTAAACAATGACCAGTTATACCTTCAAAGTGCCCTTGGACAAGAAATGAGCACAGAGATGCTGGGAATTCAGTGACCTTCTGTGGCAGAGCCTGTGAATAGCAACGCACTGAGCTTCTGCCCCTGAGACTTATTCAGTTGTTCTAATGTCCAGGCAAAGGTGAGGCAAAAGCAGATCCAAACTTAGAAAAGGAAGTTGCGGCATTTTCAAGTTTTCTGAACAGCAATGATTGTGCTCACTCAGCCACTTTCATCACCAGAGCTCACCCTCTTTAATCAGTTCCCACAGAGATCTGGAAACTTGATAGACAGAATGATCCCCTGTGAAATGGCTCCAAAAAAAAAAAAAAATGGGTCAGGGAGAAGCTAGTGGCTTGGCCCAAGCCTTAATGCTAAACCAGCTTCAGAATCGAGAACAGAAGTTTCTAGGGTCAGCCATTACTTTCACAGTAGGTTCCATAGTCTGAGAAGTTGGACAATAAAATCCAATATCTTTTCTTAACTCCTAGAATCAGCAGCATCAAGTCAGAGCTAAGAAATAAGTAAGTGTTGCCTAGTGCTGCCAGCAAAATAAAGAAAGTGCAAACATCTAGTTAATTACTCAGGACATGTTGGCAGACACCTCTGCTTGTCAAATTCCTGGTTGTCTGAATGGTTATTTACATCTGCATTAATTTACACTTGTGGAAGTTTTAAATATTTCTTAAGTAGCAGCAAAGCTCTTACCAGAAACTTTGCTGTTTTGGAAAAATTCCTCTCTTCCATCCCTGATTTATTCACAGGTGTAGGATACCCTGCCACAGAGCCATGACTCTTGTGCTTAGAGAGATCCTAAATGGGAATTCACACTCAGACATCATACCTAGAGCCACTGCCATCCTCCTGGCTCCGCCTGGACCCTGAGCCTACTCCTCAGACTTCATACTCTTGCAGTGGGCAGTTCCAAGGCAAGGGCTCTAAGAAAATCTGGACACTCATTAAAACCTGAAAAAAATGGGTGAAGGTGGTCAAGAGGTTAAAACTTACAGTTATAAGACAAATCAGTCTGGGGACGTAATGTACAGCATGGTGATCATATGTAGTTAACAGTACTGTATTGTATATATGAAATTTGCTAAGAGAATAGATCTGAAAAGTTCTCATCACAATAAAAAAAATTTGTAACTGTGAGGTTGATTGATGTTAACTAGACTTATTGTGGTGATCATTTCACAATATATACAGATAGCAAATCATTATGGTGCACATCTAAAACTAATACTTTTTGTATTATGTCAGGGACTTCCCTGGTGGAGCAGTGGCTAAGAATCCACCTGCCAATGCAGGGGACACGGGTTTGAGTCCTGGTCTGGGAAGATCCCACATGTCGCAGAACAACTAAGTCCATGCGCCACAACTACTGAGCCTGTGCTCTAGAGCCTGCGAGCCACAACTACTGAGCCCGTGTGCCACAACTACTGAAGCCCACACACCTAGAGCCCGTGCTCCACAAGAAGAAGCCACAACAATGAGAAGCCCATGTGCCACAATGAATAGTCCCTTCTCACCACTACTAGAAGAAGCCTGCACGCAGCAATGAAGATCCAACTCAGCCAAATAAGTAAATAAAATTTTTAAAAAACGAATACAATGTCATATATCAGTTGTATCTCCATAAAACTGGAAAAATAATGAAAAACTAAAACTTGACAAAAGTATATTGAGGAAAAATAAAAGAAAATATTACTTAATCATTTTGAAGTTTTTCATTCATTCAACAAATATTTAATGAGGACATACTTTGTGTCATAATTGTACCATTAGGTCTTGGAGACACAGACATCCAAAGATGTATCACATCATCTCTACCTAGGAGGAGTTCACCGTTCAGTGGAGGAAACAAACCCTGGGAGAAAAACACAATAGAATATGTGTTTAGGGGTGGATTGGGATTGAAGTTGACATTTACATAAAACTCAAGTATGCAGAAACCAGAAACATTTTCTCTAAATATTTCTTACAGTCTTACCTTGTGCTCAATCCCCAATGACAACACACATACACAAATCTTAAATTTTCCAATAAAAAATAACTAAGGCTCTTCTAGATTAGAAACATTTCTTTCATGTAAAGATTCACTCACTTTCCAAGTTCAAATTCCCTATCAGCTCTCTTCCCCTTTCCAAAGGAACTCTGGCCACACACCCACTTCCTTCTCAAGATGGCCCCAGGGTGCGGGGGAAACTTCCTATCCTGTTGGCATCCAGCCCACATGCTGTCCCCTGTCCTCTACTGAGGTGTTTCTGGTCTCCTCTGGACACCAATTTCCTACCCCAGTGTCCACTGCTGTGGCTGATCCCTCTCGGTGTTCTGGGGTGCTATGCTCCCCGCGAGGGCTGGCGTCCTGGGTCTCTGGCCCTCCTCCATAGCCTCCCTTGTCCCAATCCCTGACTCTTCCTTATTTCTGGCTCCTTCAGCCTGTCTATATTCCCACGCAGGCCCGTGTAAATGCCAAATCCCATAGGGCACACGCCTTGGCACAGGCAGCCAGAGCACAAGCCCACACGCCTGCACTACCCCGCTGCTGTGCACAGTATTCATTTCCTAGGGCTGCCGTAGCAAAGTACCACCAACTGGGGGAGCTTAGAACAACAGAAATGTATTCCCTCACAGTTCTGGGAGCTAGAAGTGTGAGAGCAAGGCCATGGCCCTCCTAAGTCCCTGCAGAAGTCTTCCATGCCTCTTCCAGTTTCTAGTATATCTTGGTGTCCCTTGGCTTGTGGCAGCCTAACTCCAATCTCTGCTTCCACCTTTACATGGCCTTCCTCCCTGTGTCTCTCCCTGTCCTCTCTTCTTCTTATAAGGACAGCAGTCATCAGATACAGGGCTCCGAAGATGTTTGCAGTCTCCCGGGGAAGCAGAGTATTTGCCCTAAAGTTCCCATAGTGCCTAGGTCATCTGGTTGTTCCTAGATTCCCTTTAGAGGTTTGAGGTTCAGATCCTGATCCCACATGGGAGAACTGGATCATTCACATGTAAACTTCTCTCTCTGCCTATTGTTTTCATTTACATTATACACTATCCTCTGAATACCACTGCTACTTCTGATCACCAAATGCACGGCCAAGGACGGGGAGGATGGGAGGATTTCCACAAATCAAGCAGTTATGCAGATATTGTCAAATGATTTTTCTGCAGCTATTGAGATGATCGTGTGAGTTTAATCCTTCTGCAGAGGGACTTCCCTGGTGGTCCAGTGGTTAAGACTCCACGCTCCCAATGCAGGGGGCCTGGGTTTGATCCCTGGTCAGGGAACTAGATCCCACGTGCCGCAACTAAAGATCCCACACGCTGCAACAAAGATCCCTCATGCTGCAGCTAAGACCCAGCACAGCCAAATACATACATACAAATATACATACATACGTAAGTATTAAAATAAAAAAACATATAATCCTTCTGCAGACACTAGTTGGGTGACCTACAATTCAACTCAATTCTCACACTAGCTACCTGAAGATAGTGTCAGATCCCACATGTTAAAGGTTCAGTCCCACAAGCCTTCCCTATTTCAGATGCGAAACACAAGTCCAGGTTGTTATCTGTGCTTCTGATCAACAGGCTATATAAATCGGAAGTTCCCATGACCCTCTCCTTGGGTTCAATTAATTGGCTCATAGAACTCAGGAAGCTAGTTGACTTACTAGATTACTGGTTTACTACAAAGGATACTAAAGGATACGAAAGAACAGATGAAGAGATACATAGGGTGAGGTCTGGAAGGATCCTAAACACAGGAGCTTCTGTCTCCATGGAGTTTGGGGTGCATGCGGATGTGTTCTGGTTCACCAACTTGGAAGCTCTCTGTACCTTGTCCTTTTGGATTTTTGTGGAGGCATCATTCATAGGCATGGTTGATTAAATCATCGGCCACTGATGATCAAAGTCAACCTCCAGCCCCTCTCCCCTCCCTGAGGTAGGGGGTGGGGCTAAAAGTTCCAACCCTCCGATCACATGGTTGGCTCCCTGGCAACCAGCCCCCATCCCAAGGTTACCAGGGGCTTTCCAAAAAAGTCACCGTATTACCTAAAGTCAGGTGTGGTTTAAAGGAGCTTGTAATGAATAAAAAGACGTTCATTCCACCCTTCTGTCTCTGAAGCTATTTTAGGAACTGAGGAAAAAAATATATATATGTATGTATGTATGTATGTATGTATGTATGTATGTATTATAACAAAAGATGTTCTCATCGCTCATATTGCTTAGGAAATTTCAAGGGTTTGAGGAGCTGTGAGCCAGAAAGTGTGGACAAAGACCCAATATATATTTTTTATTACAAGTCATAATATCAACTGCCCCATTTCTCCCCTACCCCCACCACTGGGGGTGTAGCGTGTGGAGGGAGGAGGACTTTCCTTGCTTTTTTTTTTTTTTTTTTTTTTGCGGTACGCGGGCTTCTCACTGCTGTGGCCTCTCCCGTTGTGGAGCACAGGCCCCGGACGCACAGGCTCAGCGGCCGTGGCTCATGGGCCCAGCCGCTCCACAGCATGTGGGATCCTCCAGGACCGGGGCACGAACCCGTGTCCCCTGCATCGGCAGGTGGACCCCCAACCACTGCGCCACGAGGGAAGCCCTATAACTCTCTTTTAAAGGAGACAATGGGTGTCCATCGACAGATGAATGGATAAAGAAGATGTGGCACATATATACAATGGAATATTACTCAGCCATAAAAAGAAACGAAATTGAGTTATTTGTAGTGAGGTGAATGGACCTAGAGTCTGTCATACAGAGTGAAGTAAGTCAGAAACAGAAAAACAAATACTGTGTGCTAACACATATATATGGAATTTTAAAAAAAATGGTTCTGAAGAACCTAGGGGCAGGACAGGAATAAAGATGCAGACAAAGAGAATGGACTTGAGGACACGGGAGGGGGAAGGGTAAGCTGGGACAAAGTGAGAGAGTGGCATGGACATATATACACTACCAAATGTGAAATAGATAGCTAGTGGGAAGCAGCTGCATAGCACAGGGAGATCAGCTCTGTGCTTTGTGACCACCTAGAGGGGTGGGATAGGGAGGATGGGAGGGAGATGCAAGAGGGAGGGGATATGGGGATACATGTATATGTATAGCTGATTCATTAGTTATAAAGCAGAAACTAACAACAACAACAACAACAAAAATTCCAGGAGAGAGAAAGAATTGAGGTGAGGGACAGATGAAGATGAATGGCAAAATGTTGATAACTGTTAAATTTGGGTGATGGGTATGTGGGTTCATCATTCTCTCTAATTTTGTATATGTATTTGAAAATTCCCATATTAAAAAGTTTTAAAAATATAAAATAAAATAAAATAGATAACCAACAAGGAAATAAATAAAGGAGAGAATGGGACAAAAAAGAAGCTGGAAATTATAATAAAATGCTTTTGAAACATTAAGAATGATGTAAGCAATATCAGTGTGCAAAAACATCCTTTTAAAAAGTTGCCCACAAAGATCTCAAAGAAATATGTATTCTGTGGAATTATTTCCAAGGAAAGAGTTATAAGTGAGGCTAATGCAGTCACAAGTGATTTGGGAAAACTAGCGTGTTCTAATCTGAAAGATACATAGATAGTGATGTCGATGAAAAAATTAATCAGTTGATCTAAGAAAGAAATGGAAAATTTGAAAACAAACTTATGGTTTCCAGGGGGGAAATGTGGGGGCAGGGATAAACTGGGAGATTGGGATAGACATATATACACTACTATATATAAAATAGATAACTAATAAGGACCTACTGTATAGCACAGGGAACTCTTCTCAATACTCTGTAATGACCTATATGGGAAAAGAATCTAAAAAAGAGTGGATATATGTATATGTACAACTGATTCACTTTGCTGTATAGCAGGAGCTAACACAACATTGTAAATCAACTATACTCTGATAAAAATTTTTTAAAAAACCTTGGTAAATGTTAGGTTTGTTTATAATTATTATAGTACTTTTATTACTAAATTGTTGTGATTACCTATTCAAACAAAAACAAAAAACAAAATAAATGAGCTAAGTACCAACAACAACAACAAAAAAGAAATGGAAAATTTTATTCAAGACATTGAGGATTATAACATGGGCACAGCCTCTCAGAAAGCTCTGAGAACTTTTCTGCCTGTCAGAGGTCAGAGCACAGTTATATAAGTTTTTTGAGACAGAGGGCTGTGTATTCAATGACGTATTATTGACAGTTTACACCATCCAGATCTAAATGTACAAAGCAAGTAGTGGGTCATGGGTCACCATGGTTCACTACAAGATCAAGAAGAAATGTTACCTTTTAAGGAATTGTCTTCTTGGTGCTAGGAGAATGTTGCTCTTTATGGTTGAGCAGGTATTTGGGCCAATGGGTAGGTTTGGTTGATGCATAATGCAGATACACAATGCACAGTGGAGGGGAGAGAGGAGGCCAAAGGGCAAAGAAAATATATTTATGTTTAAATTGTTTTGTCTTGCCATAAACTATGAATTTTATTTCATAGTGGGGTATGGCTCAGAACATCACATACATTGGAGCAGGGAGTGGTCTAATACCAGTTCACGTCCTCCTTATTCTTTTACTAAGTCTTTCAAATTGAACCTTTTTCCATTGCCATTGCTATCACCCTATATCCAAGTTCCATTACATTAAAAGTAGGGTATTGCTGGGAGATTGGGGTTGACATAGACTCACTACTATACATAAAATAGGTAACTAGTAGGGACCTACTGTATAGCACAGGGAACTCTTCTCAATACTCTGTAATGCCCTATATGGGAAAAGAATCTAAAAGAGTGGCTATATGTATATGTGTAACTGATTCACTTTGCTGTACACCTGAAACTAACACAACTTTGTAAATCAACTGTACTCCAATAAAAATTTTTTTAACAGTAGGGCATGGCAAACGTAGAGGAGCAGAATTTGCCAGCCCAAAATGTGTTTCTTTGGAATATTATTTTAAGCTGGTTATTTTCTAAGAAACAGCAGACTTGGGAATAACTCTGAAAACCAAGTAGGAATTACTCTTTTGTAAGAAATATTTCCATTTTCAAGGGAAAACTCCATTTGTAAGGGTATCACGCACCACTGTACCAGGAAGAGGAGAATGACCAAATTTCTAGAAACTTATCAGCAGAGAAGACTTAAATCTGCAGAATATTCTCTCCTTGTTTATTGTGCTTTTCCTGGTAACTGACTTTCCAATAACTGACTCTCCCCACGCTCAACACCCTCTTTTGTCTTTAGCTGAAGACAGTGTTTAAGGTGAGGGCTTCAGCCATTCTGGCAGTTATTCAGTTCTCCTGGGTCTCTCCCATGTATACATGTTATTAAACTTTGTTTGATTTTCTTCTGTTAATATGTGTCATGTCAATTTAATTCTTAGAGTAGCCAGAAGAACCTAGAAGGGTAGAGGAAAATTTCTTCCTCCCCGATATAATCACCTCCCATTTCAGGGTTTTTAAACTGGGGAATGCAACAAAATTCATTGGAAAGCTTTTTACAAATACAGCTTTCTTAGGCTCCACACCAGACCTCCTGAATCAGAAACTCCAATGGTGGGTGACCCTGCATAGATAGCTGGAAATGCTCCACAGCAGATTCTGAATTAGGAATCTCTGATTAGGAATCACTAACCAAACAACCTGGCCTCTCAACTCAGCCTCTACCATTGCATACCATCTCTCTGTTAACCTCCCTAGAGCATCTCTTTGATAATGTCCAAAATCATCAGAAATTCCCAATAATGAACAGGACCATTGACACTTGGCTCCCACCCACTGATCCCATATGCATTTCTGATCTTACTTCTCACTCTCTCACAGTTTGGCCAAATAGGTCTACTCTCTGGCTGGCATTTCAACCCTTGAGCTGGGACTCCTGCCATCCCCTCATCTGCATGTCCCCCCGTGAGGACACCCACCCCAACACACATCCATCAATTGCTCCCTAACAAATATTCCCAGTCCTTTGAGACTCACCTCATGTCCAGATTCCATGAAGCCTTCTGTGCTCACTCAGGACTCTGTCCACTGCCAGAAATGTTCTCTCTGTCCTCTGAATTCTTATAGCACTTTGTGTGGGCCTGGGGAAGGTAAGTACATGATGTGATGGAGCAGGGTGTGTCTAGGTGCACAGACTCAAGGGACACAGAGCAATTTCTTTAAAATTTAATGTTTTTAAAATGTATGTGAGTTTTGGGACTTCCCTTGTGGTCCAGTGGTTAAGACTCTGTGCTCCCAATGCAGGGGGCCCGGGGTTCAATCCCTGGTCAGGGAATTAGATCCCGCATGCCGCAACTAAAAAAAAAAAAAAAAAAAAAAAGATCCTGCGTGCCACAACAAAGATCTCACAAGCAGAAACTAAGACCCAGCACAGCCAAATAAATAAATATTAAAAAATTTAAAATGTATGTGAGTTTTGAATTCTCCACAATCTATTTATGGAGACCACTAATCCCTCAGGCAGATGTGCTATACTTATTCTGAAGCTTCTGTTACCCCGGACACATGCCATGTACCCCAGCAATATATCAGTTGAAGTCACATGGCTGAGTGACAAAGGGAGAAAGATTTAATAAAGAGGTTTGAAATAATAAATAGATAAATGAAAAGTAAAGTCCAATTCTTATCCCTTCTATTGTTAAGAACTGCTCCTAATGTCTAAGCTTGCAGACCTGACCATCTCAGTAATCAGAAAAAACAAAGCTTCTGGTTAGCAAGACTCACCCCGCTTAGAAGGCATTTGGAATACCTCCTGATTTCTGAGCAGGCCATTTGGTGTCCCCTACCCTGACTTCAACAGGCTTCACAACATATTTCTTCTAAACACATACTCCTTCTCTCCAAGAGGAATTCGGGTGAATCAAGTTTCTTCCATTTCATTATGTATATATGTAAGAAGAAAATTCTGTGGTGATTCATCCAGGTATGTTGTACATAGGCCACCACCCCAGATATTTCAATATCCACCACCACTATTTTAGATTAAAACTAGTCAGTAGCTACATTAGGGAGAAAAACTATATATGTTTTGTTTTTTTCTATCTTTATGTAACATACTTATCACAGCCAAACCTATGAAAGAAAAGCCCAGCTACATCTGTCACTATCATAATAAGAAAATACTTACCTCTAAAACTTTATGTTAATATACTAACACATTTTAGACCTGGCTATCTATGGCTATCTATCAACTATAAATAGCAGGTAAAAGAAATAAACTCAGTCACAGCTGGAGGAGGCACAGACAGAGGGTAAAAAAAAACCCCAGGCCCTCAGCATATCAAAGCCAAACAGGATGTTAACTTTACAAATGAAAATGCAAAGATCATTTGGAGAAGAACCAGCTCCCACAATCCTCCCACATCCGCTTTGCCCAATTTTTGTCCACAGTCTTCAACCTTTTTTTGTGCATGCCCACCCCATCATCTGTATGGATAAATGGTTTTTTTATTGCATTTTTTGAATTTTATTTTATTTTTTTATACAGCAGGTTCTTATTAGTTATCTATTTTATACATATTACTGTATATATGTCAATCTCAATCTCCCAATTCATCCCACCACACCCACCCCCTCCTGCTTTCCCCCCTTGGTGTCCAAGCATTTGTTCTCTACATCTCTGTCTCTATTTCTGCCATGCAAACCTATTCATCTGTACCATTTTTCTAGATTCCACATATGTGCATTAATATACGATATTTGTTTTTCTCTTTCTGATTTACTTAAATCTGTATGACTCTCTACATCCATCCTTGTCTCTGCAAACGACCCAGTTTTGTTCCTTTTATGGCTGAGTAGTATGCCATTGAATATATGTACCACATCTTCTTTATCCATTCATCTGTCGAAGGGCATTTAGGTTGCTTCCATGACCTGGCTATTGTAAACAGTGCTGCAATGAACATGGGGGTGCATGTGTCTTTTTGAAATATGGTTTTCTGTGGGTATATCCCTAGTAGTGTGACTGCTGGGTCATATGGTAGTTCTATTTTTAGTTTTTTAAGGAACCTCCACACTGTTCTCCATAGTGGCTGTACCAACTTACATTCCCACCAACAGTGCAAGAGGGTTCCCTTTTCTCCACACCCTCTCCAGCATTTGTTGTTTGTAGATTTTCTGATGATGCCCATTCTAACTGGTGTGAGGTGATACCTCATTGTAGTTTTGATTTCCATTTCTCTAATAATTAGTGATGTTGAGCAGCTTTTCATGCGCCATTTGGCCACCCTGTATGTCTTCTTTGGAGAAATGTCTATTTAGGTCTTCTGCCCATTTTTGGATTGGGTTGTTTGTTTTTTTGATATTGAGCTGCATGAGCTGCTTGTATATTTTGGAGATTAATCCTTTGTCCGTTGATTAGTTTGCAAATATTTTCTCCCATTCTGAGGGTTATCTTTTCATCTTGTTTATAGTTTCCTTTGCTGTGCAAAAGCTTTTAAGTTTCATTAGGTCCCATTTGTTTATTTTTGTGTTTATTTCCATTACTCTAGGAGATGAGTCAAAAAAGATCTTGCTGTGATTTATGTCAAACAGTGTTCTTCCTATTTTTTCCTCTGAGAGTTTTATAGTGTCCCATCTTACATTTAGGTCTTAATCCATTTTGAGTTTATTTTTGATATGGTGTCAGGGAGTGTTCTAATTTCATTCTTTTACATGTAGCTGTCCAGTTTTCCCAGCACCACTTATTGAAGAGACTGTCTTTTCTCCATTGTATATTCTTGCCACCTTTGTCATAGATTAGTTGATCATAGGTGTGTGGGTTTACCTCTGGGATATCTATCCTGTTCCATTGACCTATATTTCTGTTTTTGTGCCAGCACCATATTGTCTTGATTACTGTAGCTTTGTAGTATAGTCTGAAGTTAAGGAGTCTGATTCCTCCAGCTCTGATTTTTTCCCTGAAGAATGCTTTGGTTATTTGGGGTCTTTTGTGCCTCACAACAAATTTTAAGATTTTTTTTGTTCTAGTTCTGTAAAAATTGCCATTGGTAATTTGACAGGGATTGCACTGAATCTGTAGATTGCTTTGGGTAGTATAGTCATTTTCACAATATTGATTCTTCCAGTTCAAGAACGTGGTATATCTCTTCATCTGTTTGTGTCATCTTTAATTTCTTTCATCAGTGTCTTATATTTTCCTGAGTACTGGTCTTTTACCTCCTTAGGTAGGTTTATTCCTAGTTATTTTTTTGTTCTTGTTGCAATGGTGAATGGGATTGTTTCCTTAATTTCTCTTTCTGATCTTTTGTTGTTAGTGTATAGGAATGCAAGAGATTTCTGTGCATTAATTTTGTATCCTGCAACTTTACCAAATTCATTGATTAGCTCTAGTAGTTTCCTGGTGGCATCTTTAGGATTATCTATGTATGGTATCATGTCACCGGCAGAAAGTGACAGATTTACTTCTGCTTTTCCAATTTGTATTTCTTTTATTTCTATTTCTTCTGTGATTGCTGTGGGTAGGACTTAGAAACCTATGTTGAATAGTAGTGGCGAGAGTGGACATCCTTGTATTGTTCCTGATCTTAGAGGAAATGCTTTCAGTTTTTCACCATTGAGAATGATGTTTGCCATGGGTTTGTCGTATATGGCCTTTATTATGTTGAGTTAGGTTCCCTCTATGCCCACAATCTGGAGAGTTTTATCATAAATGGGTGTTGAATTTTGTCAAAAGGTTTTCTGCATCTATTGAGGTGATCATATGGTTTTAATTCTTCAATTTGTTAATATGGTGTATCACATTGATTGATTTGTGTATACTGAAAAATCCTTGCATCCCTGGGATAAATCCCGCTTGATCATGGTGTATGATCCTTTTAATGTATTGTTGGATTCTGTTTGCTAGTATTTTGTTGAGGATTTTTGCATCTATATTCATCAGTGATATTGGTCTGTAATTTTCTTTTTTTGTAGTATCTTTGTCTGGTTTTGGTATCAGGGTGATGGTGGACTCAGAGAATGAGATTGGGAGTGTTCCTTCCTCTGCAATTTTTTGGAAGAGTTTGAGAAGGATGGGTGTTAGCTCTTCTCTAAATGTTTGATAGAATTCACCTGTGAAGCCATCTGGTCCTGGACTTTTGTTTGCTGGAAGATTTTTAAACACAGTTTCAGTTTCATTACTTGTAATTGGTCTGTTCATATTTTCTATTTCTTCCTGGTTCAGTCTTGGAAGGTTATACCTTCCTAAGAATTTGTCCATTTCTTCCAGGTTGTCCATTTTATTGGCATAGGGTTGCTTGTAGTTGTCTCTTAGGATGCTTTGTATATTGCGGTGTTTGTTGTAACTTCTCCTTTTTCATTTCTAATTTTATTGATTTGAGTCCTCTCCCTCTTTTTCTTGAAGAGTCTGGCTAATGTTTTATCAATATTGTTTATCTTCTCAAAGAACCAGCTTTTAGTTTTATTGATTTTTGCTATTGTTTTCTTTGTTTCTGTTTCATTTATTTCTGCTCTGATCTTTATGATTTCTTTCCTTCTGCTAACTTTGGGTTTTGTTTGTTCTTCTTTCTCTAGCTCCTTTAGGTGTAAGGTTAGATTGTTTATTTGAGATTTTTCTTGTTTCTTGAGGTAGGCTTGTGTTGTTGTAAACTTCCCTCTTAGAACTGCTTTTGCTGCATCCCATAGGTTTTGGATCATCGTAATTTCATTGACATTTGTTTCTAGGTATTTTTTGATT
The DNA here is from genome assembly GCF_025265405.1 of Mesoplodon densirostris. Lineage (NCBI taxonomy): Eukaryota > Metazoa > Chordata > Mammalia > Artiodactyla > Ziphiidae > Mesoplodon > Mesoplodon densirostris. The sequence goes on from NC_082662.1 coordinate 171,358,844, forward strand.
TCCTCTTTGATTTCTTCAGTGATCTCTTGGTTACTTAGTAACGCACTGTTTAGCCTCAATGTGTTTGTGTTTTTTACTTTTTTTCCCTGTAATTTATTTCTAATCTCATAGTGTTGTGGTCAGAAAAGATGCTTGATGTGATTTCAATTTTCTTAAATTCACCGAGGCTTGATTTGTGACCCAAGATGTGCTCTATCCTGGAGAATGTTCTGTGTGCACTTGAGAAGAAAGTGTAATCTGCTGTCTTCAGATGGAATGTCCTATAAATATCAAATCTATCTGATCTATTGTGTCATTTAAAGCTTGTGTTTCCAAATTAATTTTCTGTCTGGATGGTCTGTCCATTGGTGTGAGTGAGGTGTTAATCTCCCCCACTATTTTTGTGTTACTGTCAATTTCCTCTTTTATAGCTGTTAGCATTTCTCTTATGTATTAAGGTGCTGCTATGTTGGGTGCATATATATTTTAAATTATTATACCTTCTTCTTGGATTGATCCCTTGATCATTATGTAGTCTCCTTCCTTTTCTCTTGTAACATTCTTTATTTTAAAGTCTATTTTATTTGTTATGAGTATTGCTACTCCAGCTTTCTTTTGACTTCCATTTGCATGGAATATCTTCTTCCATCCCCTCACTTTCAGTCTGTATGTGTCCCTAGGTCTGAAGTGGGTCTCTTGTAGACAGCATACATATGGGTCTTGTTTTTGTACCCATTCAGCAAGCCTGTGTTTTTTGGTTGCAGCAGTTAATCCATTCACATTTAAGGTAATTATCAATATTATCCTATTACCGTATTCTCAATTGTTTTGCGTTTGTTTTTGTAGGTCTTTTTCTTTTCTTGTGTTTCCCACTTACAGAAGTTCCTTTAGCATTTGTTGTAGAGCTGGTTTGGTGGTGCTGAATTCTCTTAGCTTTTGCTTGTCTGTAAAGCTTTTGATTTCTCCATCAAATCTGAATGAGATCCTTGCTGGGTAGAGTAATCTTGGTTGTAGGTTCTTCCCTTTCATCACTTTAAATATATTGTGCCACTCCCTTCTGGCTTGTAGAGTTTCTGCTGAGAAATCAGCTGTTAACCTTATGGGAGTTCCTTTGTATGTTATTTGTCATTTTTCCCTTGTTGTTTTTAATAATTTTTCTTTGTCTTTAATTCTTGTCAATTTGATTACTATGTGTCTTGGTGTGTTTCTCCTTGGGTGTATCCTGCCTGGGACTCTCTGCGCTTCCTGGACTTCGGTGGCTATTTCCTTTCCCATGTTAGGGAAGTTTTCAACTATAATCTCTTCAAATATTTTCTTGGGCCCTTTCTCTCTTTCTTCTCCTTCTGGGACCCCTATAATTCGAATGTTGGTGCATTTAATGTTGTCCCAGAGGTCTCTTAGGTTGTCTTCATTTCTTATCATTCTCTTTTCTTTATTCTGTTCTGCAGCAGTGAATTCCACCATTCTGTCTTCCAGGTCACTTATCCTTTCTTCTGCCTCAGTTATTCTGCTATTGATTACTTCTAGTGTATTTTTCATTTCAGTTATTGTACTGTTCACCTCTATTTGCTGGTTCTTTAACTCTTCTAGGTCTTTAAACATTTCTTGCATCTTCTTGATCTTTGCCTCCATTCTTTTTCTGAGGTCCTGGATCATCCTCACTATCATTATTCTGAATTCTTTTTCTGGAAGGTTGCCTATCTCCACTTCATTTAGTTGTTTTTCTGGGGTTTTGTCCTGTTCCTTCATCTGGTACACAGTCCTCTGCCTTTTCATTTTGTGTATCATTCTGTGAATGTGGTTTTTGTTCCACAGGCTGCAGGGTTGCAGTTCTTCTTGCCTCTATTGTCTGTCCTCTGGTGGATGAGGCTACCTAAAAAGCTTGTGCAAGCTTCCTGATGGGAGGGACTGTTGGTGGGTACAGCTGGGTGTTGCTCTGGTGGGCAGAGCTCAGTAAAACTTTAATCCTCTTGTCTGCCGATGGGTGGGGCTGAGTTCCCTCCCTGTTGGTTGTTTGGCCTGAGGCAACCCAGCACTGGAGGCTACAGCTCTTTGGTGGGGTTAATGGCAGACTCCAGCAGGGCTCATGCCAAGGAGTACTTCCCAAAACTTCTGCTGCCAGTGTCCTTGTCCCCGCAGTGAGCCACAGCCAACTCCCGCCTCTGCAGGAGACCCTCCAACACTAGCAGGTAGGTCTGGTTCAGTCTCCTATGGGGGTCACTGCTCCTTCCCCCTGGGTCCTGATACACACACTACTTTGTGTGTGCCCTCCAAGAGTGGAGTCTCTGTTTCCCCAAGTCCTGTTGAAGTCTTGCAATCAAATCCCACTAGCCTTCAAAGTCTGATTCTCTGGGAATTCCTCCTCCCATTGCTGGACCCCCAGGTTGGGAAGCCTGACATGGTGCTCAGAACCTTCACTCCAGTGGGTGGACTTCTGTGGTATCATTGTTCTCCAGTTTGTGAGTCACCCACCCAGCAGTTATGGGATTTGATTTTATTGTGATTGCGCCCCTCCTACCATCTCATTGAGTCTTCTCCTTTGTCTTTGGATGTGGGGTACATTTTTGGTGAGTTCCAGTGTCTTCCTGTCAATGATTGTTCAGCAGTTAGTTGTGACTTTGGTGCTCTCACCAGGAGTGAATGCACATCCTTCTACTCAGCCATCTTGAACCAATCCTCTGTATGGATAAATGTTTAATGTCACATCTTGGCATGTCCTATCTGAATCCAGAGATCTGAAAAGGCATCCAGGACATGCAGCTCCAGCTACCTCCTTACCAGGCTTCCCAGAGTCCTCCTTATCTCATTATAATTTGGATATGAACAGTCCGTCTCTCAAATCCCAGGCTTAGAATGACTCAAATTTTATCCCTAAAGAGGCTTAGCAAAGCCGATGAGATAAATGTGACCTTAAATCATCTTTTAAGAAAAGAAAAATGATGCATGTCACCTTTAAAAAGCCAGCCATTCAATAACAACATAATGGGCTCATAAGAATGATAATTATTTTTTCCCATGATGCAAACCATATACAGTAGACTGTTTCAAAAGAGAAGTACAATTTACTTCTCTTCCATCTTCACATTAGGAGGTAATCAACATGCTTTGGGTTCCTCATATTATAGTCTCAAGAGCAATGAGCAATTTACATGTCTGATTATTATTTGCACCAGTCAGTTAGTCAAAATATATTGTCAGATTAACTAGCAGATAGTGGAGACCTGTGACAGTGGGACACAAAAGTAAAAGGTTTTTAAACAAGGGGTAGAAAGGAGTAGAAAGAGGGGTAGAAAGAGCTGGAGCAATGATTTCCAACCTTTTCCCTATGATGATGCCTTTTTTATTTCAAGAAATTTTAGGACTCTGGTTAAGACAGCAGACTATACACACTCATTAGGTTCTGCTCCATCAAAATCCCCACAAACAATGGAAAGGGGACTTGTAGGAAGGTTAATATCCTGGAACAAAGATAATGGGATAAAGATGATAGCAGCACAATACTGGAAACTGGAAAGCAGATGGATGAGTGGTGACTGATGTTGAAGACCTAAGAAAGCTGAATCCTAAATCATCTCCATGTACCTCTGGGAATGGAGAAGCTAAACACAAGGGGTTTGACTGAAAGTCTATTTAAGATACAGTTAGACCCCCACCTCCTCATTCCCTCAGCCCTGCCTTGGCTGAAGATGAGAGGCTTACTCTCCAGGAGGGTCAAAAGGGCAGGACACTAGGCACAGCTGAGAGAAGAGACAGCAAATTAAAAATACGAAGGGCGTAAGTTGAAGGTTTACAGACTGATTTTGAGAGACCACTACCTCCCCCAGCTCAAGCTAACTTCTACTCAGTTCCTAGACACTGTTGGCCAGACTTCACCTCTTAAAAAGGAGACTGGGGGAGCCTTCTCTGTAGAATTTGATCCTAATTAAAAATGACCTAAATATACTGACATTAAGAGACTCCCCAAAGAAATGCTCCAGCCAGATAACCTAGTGAAGCCCACACTTGACAAGCCCCTCCCAATGACACAGAGTTTCCAATGTGCTTTGTGGAGGCTCCACTCATGTACATAAACAGAGGGCCTCGGATCACTGGGACATTTGAGAAAAATCTCTAAGATGAAAGAGAGACCAAAACAAACAAGCAGAAGAAGGCAATTTGGAGGAAACAGAGTCTATGAAAAGAAAATTTAAAAGAAATTCAAAAAAAAAACTATGTGGACTTGCCTCTTGGCTCAGTGGTTAAGAATCCACCTGCCAATGCAGGGGACACGGGTTCGATCCCTGGTCTGGGAAGATCCCACATGCCACAGAGCAACTAAGCCCGTGCGCCACAACTACTGAGCCCACATGCCACAACTACTGAAGCCCATGTGCCTAGAGCCTGTGCTCCACAACAAGAGAAGCCACTGCAATGAGAAGCCCGCACACCACAACGAAGAGTAGCCCCCACTCGCCACAACTAGAGAAAGCCTGCTCGCAGCAACAAAGACCCAATACAGCCAAAAAATAAATATATTTTAAAAAAGCACTATGTTCTTAGAAACTGGAAACATGATGACAGAAATGAAAGTCCCAGTAGAAGGGTGAGAAGTTAAAATTGAAGAAATCTCTCAGAAATAGAGTCAAAGAGACGGAAGACAGGAAAAGAGAATAAATAAATAAATAAATAAAAAGAGCACCAGTTCGGCAGGTCCAACACCTCAACAAAAGTATTTCAAACAAACTGATGTTCTTTACTTTCTACTTGGAAAAGAAGATATTAGCACAGAAATAATTGAGATTTTCCAGGATAGAAGGACATGAGAGTCCAGGCTGAAAGGGCCTACCGAGTACCCAGCAAAACAGATGAAAATAAAAACATTAATTGTGAAATTTTAGACCACTGGGGATAAGAGAAAATTCTACAAGCTTTCAGAGAAAGGAAAAATGGGGAGCAGGGGAATTTCAGCAAAAGTATAGGTAATCAAAAAGACACTGGATTTCTCAACAGCAATCCTGGAAACTAGAAGATAAAAAAGCAGGGGAAATGTTTTCCAATCCAAAATTTTACACAGTCAGACTATACTTAAGTGTGTGGTAGAATAAAGATATTTTTAGATATTTAAGCTCTCAAAACACTTACCATGCATACTTTCTCAGGGAGATAGTCATACTGGAGGACATGTTCCACCAAAACAAGGAGTAAACTAAGAAAGAGAAAGACACTGGATCCAGGAAACAGCATCAAACACAAAAGAAAGACAAAGGAAATTTCTGGGATGATGATGAAAAGAGTCCTCAAGATGGTGGCTGTTCAGTAAGCATAGAGCATAACTAGCCCAGTCTGGAGAAGGTCAGGAGGCTCTGGAATTATCAAGAAGATGAAATTGATAAAAATACCTAATGTTGTTATATATTCAGAGCAGATTTATACACTAGGAGCAAGTTGGAAGAATGAATTAGTGGTAAGTACAAGGAAAGCTAATCAACTAGACAAGGCAGAAAGTTTTACAGCAAAGAAAAGGTAATCATAGTATACTACATGGCTCAGTTGTGAATAGCATTTACTTAAGTCATAAGGATGCAAACAATGACTATTGATTTAACCACATATGTGATGGAAAGAGAGGGTAGTATGTGAAGAAAACTAAATTCCTCTCTTCCTTGGTGGGAAATAAGTAGATTATTCCTAACACCAAAAATCAAGAAAGAACAATAAAAGCATGTTGTTTAGAAATACGGAGGTAAATACCAAAGGACTGTTAAGTACTTACTTCTGAAGAGCAGGAAATGGGAGGAGGAAGTGGGAGTGGAAGGAGAACACCTGTTGAGCTTTTCACTTTTATGATTTGACCCTAAATTATGTACATGCATAACTTTTTTTAAAAAACTATTGTTAAAGTAAAAAGAAATTTTATATAACCCCTGTGTACATTTAATGTCTACTGACTGAGAAAGAACAGGATAAAAGCTACTATCAGTAGTGAAATGTTTTAAAATACATTTGAACTTCCTTAATCAGAGTAGCATTTACATACATTGGAAAAACAGTAGCTCTATGTAAGTGCAAAACACATAATTGATTCATCCCTAGGCAGTCCTCAGTGCACGAGGGGTTTACTCACCCCCAGGTTTTAGTAGTTAAGAAACTTAACTTCTCTACGTGGATGGACCTAGAGACTGTCATACAGAGTGAAGTAAGTCAGAAAGAGAAAAACAAATATTGTATAATATCGCTTATATGTAGAATCTAGAAAAATGGTAGAGATGAACTTATTTGCAAGGAAAAAATAGAATCACAGAGGTAAAGAACAAACTTATAGTTACCAATAGGGGAAGGGGGGGGGTGGGATGAATTGGGAGATTGGGACTGACAAATATACCCTACTATGTATAAAATAGATAACTGATGAGAACCCTGTATAGCACAGAGAACTCTACTCAGTGCTCTGTGGTGACCTAAATGGAAAGGAAATCTAAAAAAGGGTAGATATATGTATATGTAGGACTGAATCACTTTGCTGTACAGCAAGAAACTAACACAACATTGTAAAGCAACTATACTGCAATAAAAATTAATTTTAAAAATATCCAGTATTGCAGCAACATGAATGGACCTAGAGATTGTCATACTTAGTGAAATATTCAGACACAGAAAGACAAATATCTTATGATATCACTTATATGTGGAATCTAAAAAAAAGTATACAAGTGAACTTACTTACAAAACAGAAGTAGAGTCACAGATGTAGAAAACAAACTTATGGTTACCAGGGAATGGGAGGGGGATAAATTGGGAGATCAGGACTGACATACACACACTACTATATATAAAATAGATAACTAATAAGAACTTGATGTAGAGCACAGGGAACACTACACAATACTCTGTAATGACCTATATGGGAAAAGAATCTAAAAAGAGTGGATATATGTATATGTATAACTGATTCACTTTGCTATACACCTGAAATTAACACAACATTATAAATCAACTATACTCCAATAAAAATTTTAAAAAAAGAAAAAGAAAAGAAACTTAACCTCTCTAATCTCCTGTTTCCCATAAATGGTGTTAAGAATGGGCCTAGTTGTTAACTTATTCCTTGAATTCTGTGAGATCGTATCTTTTTAATAAAGTCCCTTTTATATGCACTAGTTTGAGGAGGTGTCTAATTGTTGTACCCAAACATGCCCTAAGGAAAACAGTGAAGGTACATAAAACTCAAAGTGGCACAGTTAGTAAGTGACAGAGGCAAGATTTGAAACTAATCCAAAGGCTATTCCACATTCTTACAAACTTAGATTCTTCATAATTTTGCCTCAGTGACTCTTTTAAATACCTTAACAATATTAAAATAGTTCTGTTTTTAAGGAATCACTGGTCTAATAAAAAATAAGATATTACAGTGACAGTGGACCATTTAATAAATTTGGACTTGCAAAGCCAATAGGTGAGAGGTTGCTTATTTTCCAGTAGGTACTTGACCTGAAGCAGTGGTTCCTTTTGTTGTGGCTACAGGGACCCACCAGCCTGGCTTTTCCCAACTATAGATATCTAGAGAGCTAAATTAGCATATGGCCTAGTCTATGTGCTTTTTATGTACAAATAGACTATTAAAATGTGTAAAGTGAACTATATACTTTCTAATTAGAACATATTAAAAAGGCAAATACCACTTACAAAAAAATTTTTTTAAGTAAATACAAGCACATACATACAAATGAATTACCTTCCTGTTTAACAAGCCCTCACTTGTAGCTACTTCTTCATCTTTTTTTTAATCACACATTTCCTACCCCTGACTGGGACACCACTTCTTTTATACAGCACAAATGAAAAAACATAAACATTTCCCCAAAATTAGTCTCCCGTGAATGAGTTCTGATCTGGAGTGTTACATTCTCACATAAAATGCCCTGTTGAATGCTTAATCCTAGGTTAATTTGCTAAAATATTATATAGTTCCATTTAATCTCATTCTAGTTTTCCTTATTCTGTCTTAGGAAAGGACTTTACATGTGCTCTAGCTCATTAATAAGCCAGGTGTCAACAGCTTCCAGCCCTATGAAGAACTCACAGTAACACACTACTTAATTTCCAGCTTAGACCTCATAGCCCAGGCAAGGGCTTCACTCAAACTTTCCTCTACTCCCAATCAGGCAGATCTTCAGTCTTTCTCCAAGGCTGTACCTTACAGCTTGTGCCTTAAGCCCCCAACCCCTGCATACTCTCTTCCTTGCAGCTAATTACTTCTGTAATTAGCAAGTTAGACTGAGTGGAGATAAATAAAGATAGAAAAACAATTGAGAAAGTCAACTAAACCAAAAGTTGTTTCTTCGAAAAAATCAATGAAATCAACAAGCATTTACCTAGATTAAGGAAAAAGCAAAAAGACTCAAATTGCCAAAATCTAAAGTGAAAGTGGGTTACATTACTAGTGATTCTACAGAAATAAAAAGGATTATAAGAGAGTAACATGAGCAACTGTACTCCAATAAATTGGATAACTTAGATAAAATGGACAAATTCCTAGAGTCACAAAGCCTACTAAGACTAAACCATGAAGAAATAGAAAACCTGAATAGTCCTATAACTAGTAAGGAGATTGAATCAGTAATAAAAAAATCTCCCAAAAAAGAAAGCACTGGACCTGATGATTTCACCAGTGAATTCTACCAAACATTTAAAGAAGAACTAATCCCAATCCTTCTCAAACATTTCCCAAAAACTGAAAATAAGGGAACACTCCCTAACTCATTCTATGAGGCCAGCATTACCCTGATACCAAAGTCAGACAAAGGCACTACAAGAAAAGAAAACTATACACCAATCTCCTTTATGAATATTGATGCAAAATTCCTCAACAAAATACTGACAAATTGAATTCAGAAACATACTAACACCATGACCAAGAGCAATTTATTCCTAGAATGCCAGGATGGTTCACTGTAAGAAAATCTATCAACATAATACACCACATTATCAGAATAAAGGGGTGAAAAAACACATAATCATGTCAATTATTGCAGAAAAAGCATTTGACAAAATTCAACACGCTTTCATAATACGAAGAAAAACACTCAATAAAATAGGAATAGAAGGGAACATCCTCAATATGGCAAAGACCATATATGAAAGACCCATATCTAACATCATACTCAATGGTGAAAGACTTTCACCAGGAAGAAGACAAGGATGCCTGCTTTGCCACTTTTATTAAACATAATACTGGAAGGTCTGGCCAGAAAAATTAGTTAAGAAAAGAAATAAGAGGCCTTTTCAGTTTGGATGAAAAGGAAGAAGTAAATGATCTCTGTTCATAGATGACATAATCTTATTTGTAGAAAACCCTAAAATTACACACACACACACACACACACATACACTGTTAGAGCTAATCAACGAATTCAGCAAAGTTACAGAATACAAAATCAACACATGAAAGTCAGTTGCAATCTTATATATTAGCAATGCAACCACCCGAAAAGCTAATTAAGAAGACAATTCCAGGGCTTCCCTGGTGGCGCAGTGGTTGAGAGTCTGCCTGCCGATGCAAGGGACACGGGTTCGTGTCCCAGTCCGGGAAGATTCCACATGCCACGGAGCGGCTGGTCCCGTGAGCCATGGCTGCTGAGCCTGTGCTCCGCAGCGGGAGAGGCCACAACAGTGAGGGGTCCGCGTACCGCAAAAAAAAAAAAAAAAGAATGCCTGTTCACCAAAAGACAATGTAAAGAAAATGAAAAGAGAAGGTATTAGTTGCAACACATAGTTGAGGTAGTGTCTTGGTCCATTCAGGCTGTGTAACAAAATATCACAGACTGGGTGGCTTATAAAAAATAGAAATTTATTTCTCACAGTTCTTGAGGCTGAAAAGTCCAAGACTGAGGTCCCTGTAGACTCAGTGTCTGGTAGGAGTCCACTTCCTAGTCCTAGCCAGCCATTGTCTCCCTGTATCCTCACATGATGTAAAGGACAGGGGCTCTCTCTCTGACCTCTTTTTAATCCCGTTCATGAGGGTTCCACCCTCATGACCTAATCCCCTCCCAAAGGCCCCACCTCTAATCACCATCACACTGGGAATTAGGTTGCAACATCTGAATTTTGAAGGGACACAAACATTCAGTCTATAGCAGGTAGTACCTAAAATATGCAAAGAATTCCTACAAAATCTATAATAAAAAGATACAGATCCCAATAGAAAAGGGTTGGCAAAAGATCTGAACTAGTTCTTTGCAGAAGAAGAAATAAAATGAAAATGTGCTCGACCTCATTCGTAATCAGGGAAAAACAAAATTAAAACCACAATGAGATACCATTTCACACCTACCAGACTGGCAAAAGTTAAAAGGAGAATGGCTACATCTGAGGAAGGAGGAGGATGCTTCCAGGGGAAGCACACAGGGGATTTCAAAGGTAAAGCTGAACACAGGTGTTCGCTCTACTATAGTTCTTTACACATAACATGCATTTTATGAATACTCTTTGAAGCTACTCAGTATTTAAGCAGAACAATTAAATGAGATGATGACTCAGTAAAATACACAGCACAGTGGCTGGCATATGCTAGGTGCCCATTCTTCTAATTCTTGTTTCACTGTAAATATTTGAGAACAAATTTGAACAAAACTAAAGAGCAGCTTTCTCCCAACTCCAGTACTTGTTCGTAGATTGAAGAAGACTACAGGATCAGATTCCAGATCTATTCAAAGACAGGAACAAACAAGTCTTCCCACTCCCGCTCCCCCATCTTACAATCTAGTTATTTATTCCAACTTTACTAAAAATAAACATCTAAAAGTGTTTCATCCTTTCTCCCATCTCTTTAGATCCCTTTCTGACTAGAAAATAGTCCTTTTGTGAAATCATTATGAGAGAAGCCACAGCCCAATGGTGGAATAAATGAAAATCCAGGCACAATGGGTGCCTGCAAGCCAGCACACTGTCTCACATCAGTGAGACGGTCTCACCTGGTCCTCCACATCACTACACGGTATACAACAGGCAGGAAAGGAGAAAAGCTAAAGGCTTGCTCCATGCCTGCTCTTGGGTTATACCGCGGCTCACATGTTTTAAATCCCTAAGTCATTTTGGAAATATCTGTCATGCAGAAAAGCCCCAAACCAAAGAGAGCTGCAGGTAATAGCAACATTTTAGTAATAAAGCCTCTGACATTGGTCTTCTCCCCACAGTTTTGCTTTTCTCCTTCTGTAACCTTGAAGCAGCTTGGAAAGACAAACAAACAAACAATATAAACAAGGTTTCATTATTTCATCCAAACAGATTTCAGACAAATGGTATCCAGGTATGACATAGAGACAAGCAATAGGACTTCTAAGTTAATGAAAATCAGGAGGAACAAAAAAACCAAGCCAGGCCAGGACTGTGTTTTCACCGGTGGTCTGGAAGAGGGCGTGAGTGAACCAGCGAGAGGAAGAAAGGAAGGGGAAACGGCCAGACGTCAGCTGGGAGAGGGAAGCAGATGACAACCAAGACGGGGTCCGTCCCTTCGCTTCATCCCTGAGAGCCTAGTGCATGCCAGGCTTTGTGCTCGGAAACATCAGCACAGTCCCGGCCTCGCGGAGAACACAGCTTAGCAGGAGAAAGAGAGAAGAAATGAGTAATAAACGGCGTAAGAGGAGAAGCAGGGGCTACCATGGGAGCACACGGTCCCAGGCTTGCAGGCTTGGCCTTCCCAGAGGGATCAACACTAACCTTGGGCTCTAAACAGGAGCACGAGTTAGCCTGACACAGTGGGGGTGGGGGCCAGGTGAGAAGAAAGGGGAGAAAGCCCCAAGCTGGGGGGCTGTGGGTGTGGAGACTTCGGAGGCAAAGAGAGTATCCAGACGGCTCACTGAATAGATTAGAGGGGCTGGAGCAAAGAATACAAGAAGGAGAGAGCTAGGTTCACGCTCTCGCTGGGGTAAGGCCCACTGGACAAGCCCAGGAAATGTACAGCCTTAGCCCTTAAGAGTAGATGGCATGATCCATACACCTCACCTCCACGGCACTCTGGCAACAATAACACACTTGGCTGCAGGTAAGATGCAGGTCGGGAGGTCTGGCTGGGACATGACAGTGACTCAGGGAATGCAGCTGGACAATACACACTGAAACCACAATTACAAGACTGGTTTAAAATTTTTGCAAGAAAAAGACATTTGCAGTGTGGACCTTCCCATACACACACTCAGGTCTACGACTCCTGGCAACTCCCCTGCTGTATTTCAAGAGAAGCCTCCAAGCACTCAAAGCCTATGTTGGGAAATGGGTAAGAGTTTGACAGCCTGCCTGCTGGTATTGAGAAAACCTCTGCTGCATTGAAGAAACTGGACTTTTTTCATTTCGAAATCTGCTCACGCACAGCCTTAGGGGCATTTGTAAGGTGAGACTGAAGAGGACTAGGAAGTGGGGCGATGTCTGCCCATCACATGTTTCGTCCTAAACTATCCCGCCCCCCATCCCCACTCCCCACCAGCTCTTCTAGTACCGCAGCTGCTGCAGGCTCTCTTAGCCAGAGGCCTGTCAGGAGTCAATTGAGCTGTATCCATCCAGGTATTGCAATACATTTGTTTCAACTAGAATTACTCCTCCTGGCAGACAGAGGTGTGAGACAGTGCAGGCCAGCGCCACCCAGGTGCGTGGACCGGGCAGCAGGCAGAGTGCAGTGAGGTAGCTGCATAGAAGAAAGGGCCTGAGGCTCACACCTCCACCCACAGCCTCTGAAGTCCAGACTGCCCATAGCGAACCAAGTGCTAACGCCTCCATTCAATTCTATTCAGCCCCTCCAGTCCCATGGGTCCATTTTTTGACTTCTCATCCTCTTCCAATTAGCCCTTGACATTCATTTTGACCTGATCTCACCAGGATAAAAATGCTGGGTTGTTAGGGCCAGGGGTTGAGAATGGAAAGCAGAGAAAATTAATTGTGTAATTTGTCTCAAGGTCTCTACAAGCCCTGGTGACAGCCTTACCTCTTCTATCCAGACATGGTCCTGATGGAGATAATAATGGATTATTTTCCTAAAAATAATTATTGTTATGGTTAAAGCTAAATGGCTTTCTATTTTTGTCATCTTAGAAAACAAATGATATGTTCCAAACACCCGTGTGACTGTTTCTTCTACCACTTTTTGCCACCAGTGCCTTGCACGTAGCAGGCAGTTATAAAAAATGTTTATTGATGCTATATGATGGATAATTAGCACCAGAGCCTGCTGGTTTGGAAAAGGAACTTGCAGGAAACCGAAGATCTAGAAGCACAGAAATGGACGAACCCACATAGGGCACACCACAACACGTGACTGCTCAAAGGAGCCCACCCTATCGAATCAAACAGCAACATGATTCACGTCACAAAGACCCTTTCAACGTGGGGACCTATTCCTCCCCAGGATCCCCTTGTGGAAAACACAAGTATTTACCTTCTAGATTTTGTTGGAGATTCTGTCCTCTCTCTGGGAAGATATTTGGAGACACCACTCAGCAGGAGAGACCTGGAGGGACCAGATGGCTGGTAAATGAGAGGCTATTCTCAATCCGGGGCCAACAGGAAAGCAGAAAACCAGAGCTCAAATTTAGATTGAAACCTGGTACCCAACAGTATAAAGTTAGAAACTCCCTTGAACCATCTGGCGCTTTTAAATAAATACCTGTCTGTCCAATCCTAGAATGGAAAGGAAACTCAAAGTCTAGCTTTCTTCCCAGAGACAGCCTCTGTACTACCAGTAAGTGCCTAGCAGCCACAGGAGTTGCTTAAGATGGAGTAGCTGACTGAGCCTACACCAATGACTGCCAGTCTTAAGGATCTTAAAGTTTTTTGGAATCTTTCTGATTCCACACGTCTTTCATGCTTCTCTTCTCTCCACCTAATCCTTTTTTTCATTATCCTACCTGAGGCTAGAACACACACACACACACACACACACACACACACACACACACTGTGCAACCCTCTCTAAATGTTTTAATACATTATTGTCCTTCTGCCAGTCCACTCATAATGGTCTTTCCTTTTCATTGACACTTTCCACTTTCCATCATGTCTCTCTTCCCTTCTTGACAATGACCCCTAAAAACCAACATTTCACCTTCCCGTGTGAAGTCACCATCCCTGAGTATTATGAAATATGGGGTCTCCCGGCCAAATCAATGTATATCTCAGACCCTCCACCCCCATCTCCCACCACCACATGGCCTTAAGATCTCTCCCACCATACATGTTAGCCATGAGCTAACACTACCTGGACCTTTTACCTGGACTAGAAATGGCCTAACCTGATCAATTTCTTCAACTGAATCTTCAGCCCTTGGAAAAAGAAGTGAAGAAAGAGTCTGCATCAGGAGGACTGACAGTAAAGACCACAGGAAACGGGAGACAAATAGGACCTCCCTTACTTGTTTCCCTCTTCTCCCCTATTGTTAAAGAGTAAGTAAATGAGATAAAGTGCAAATGCACTCAGTAAACACAGTTAAACTCAATACAAGTGTAATTTAACATTGCTATTAATTTTTTCATCACAAAAAAATCCCTTCATTAGCATGGAGCTAATGTCATGGATGGTTCCCTCAAATAAGCTCCACCTCCGTGACACAATGCTTTAGTCTCAGTCTTAGTCATCTTCAGCTCCACCCCCTCCCTTGCCCTCCACATTGTCGGCACAGTTTCCATTCACTCTTTTTTCAGAATCTCCTTCAACCCAGTCTCTTCATCTGCTCTCTTTTGCCCTGAACTCAGCCCAGCTTTTTGTCATCTTGACACAAAAGTATGACTCCCTCTTACTCTAGGATCTGCTCACTCTGTGTCATTTCAGGTCCTCCAAGAAACAGATGCCAAAACAGGATTAGACATGCAAGATATAGACTGGAGAGAGGGCCAGTGGGGAGTTGCATGTGAAGGATAAAGAGGGAGGGAGCGGCGCAGGAGGGAGAGCCTTTGGACCACTGTGCGGGTCTGACACCTGTGAGAGGTGGAAGGAAGACGGGGTAGCAAGAACCTCTGACCACAGTGCAGCCCTGAGAAAATCTCAGTTGACCAATGGGTAGCCTCCAAGCAAAGGTTCCCCATTAGCGGAACCCCACATGGGACAGAAATGAGGCTTTAGTACCCTCTCTGTGCTCAGTCACTGACAGAAGTCAGCTCAAGAGAAGCGTGACCTCAGCATAAATAGCAGAGGGGGAAAGAGAGTCTTCTCAATAAAGGTACTGGGTCAGCTGGATATACATAAGGAAAAAAATCGAAAGTTCCTCTGACACCATTCACAAAAATTAGTTCTGGGTGGATTTTAGACCTAAATATGAATGAAAAAAAAAGACCAAAAATGTGAAAGACAAAAAAAATTTAAGCTTTTAAAAAATAATACAAGATAATGCATTTAGGGCTTCCCTGGTGGCGCAGTGGTTGAGAGTCCGCCTGCCGATGCAGGGGACTAGGGTTCGTGCCCCAATCCCGGAAGATCCCACATGCCGCGGAGCGGCTGGGCCCGCGAGCCATGGCCGCGGAGCCTGTGTGTCTGGAGCCTGTGCTCCGCAACGGGAGAGGCCACAGCAGTGAGAGGCCCGCGTACAGCAAAAAAAAAAAAAAAAAAAAGATAATGCATTTATGACCAAGAAAGGAAACCTACAAAGTATATAGGAAAAGAAGGATTAATTTGAATACATTAAAATTAAGAACCTTTATTTATCAAAATTAAGAACTTCTGTTTTGGAAGGCAGAAGAGAATGAAAAGACAAACCAAAGCAGGAGAAGGTAGCTTTAACACGTGTAACTGATAAGGGGCTCATAACCAGGCTATAAATAAAACTACTGAAGTCAATTAAAATTTTTAAAAAGCAACACAGAACCCAGTAGAAAAAAATGGCCAAAGACTTGAACAGGTGTTACACAAAAGAGGATATCTCAATAGCCAATAAACTTATGAAAAGGTTCCTAACACCATTAATCATGAGGGGAATATACATTAAAACCACAATGAGATATCACTAAACACTCACCTGAATGCTTAAAACTAAAAAGACTAATAACGCCAAGTGCTGGAGAGAATGTGGAACATCAGAAGTTCCCAGGTGTTACTGAAGGGTGTATAAAATGGTTCAGTCACTTTGGAAAACTGTTTGCAATATAGACTACTAAGCTCACCCTGTGACCCAAAAATTCCACTTGTAGGTCTGGAAGTGCCTAGAAGTGGCATTACATATGCATAAAATGCACACCAAAAGACATGTACAAGAATGTTCATGGCAGCATCATTATCATGAGGCAAATGTCCACCATGAGTAAAATGGATAAATAAATTGTGGTCTACTCATTCCACGGCATACCATAGTGAAAATTAATAGATCAAAGTTACACCTGACAATGTGGATGAATTTCACAAATACAGTGCAGAGTGAAACCTACTCTAGGATTATACAAATTCAAAAACAAGTGAAACTAAAATTTGGTGTTTAGGGATTCATACTTATGTGGTAAAACTACTGGAAAAAAAAAAAGCAACGACATGATAACCATCAAAGTCAAGATGGTGGGAGAGAGGGGGAAGATGGCGGAAGAGTAAGACGCGGAGATCACCTTCCTCCCCACAAATACACCAGAAATACATCTACATGTGGAACAGCTCCTACAGAACACCTACTAAACGCTGGCAGAAGACCTCAGACTTCCCAAAAGGCAAGAAACTCCCCACGTACCAGGGTAGGGCAGAAGAAAAAAGAAAAAACAGAGACAAAAGAATAGAGACGGGACCTGCACCAGTGGGAGGGAGCCGTGAAGGAGGAAAGGTTTCCACACACTAGGAAGCCCCTTCGCGGGTGGAGACTGCCGGTGGTGGAGGGGGGAAAGCTTCAGAGTAGCCGAGGAGAGCACAGCAACAGAGGTGTGGAGGGCAAAGCGGAGAGATTCCCGCACAGAAGATTGGGGCCGACCGGCACTCACCAGGCCGAGAGCTTTGTCTGCTCGCCCGCCGGGGTGGGCGGGGCTGGGAGCTGAGGCTCGGGCTTTGGTAGGATCGCAGGGAGAGGACTGGGGTCGGCGGCGTGAACACAGCCTGAAGGGGCTAGTGCGCCACGGCTGGCCAGGAGGGAGTCCGGGGAAAAGTCTGGACCTGCCGAAGAGGCAAGAGACTTTTTCTTCCCACTTTGTTTCCTGGCGCGCGAGGAGAGGGGATTAAGAGCGCTGCTTAAAGGAGCTCCAGAGATGGGTGCGAGCTGCGGCTAAAAGCGCGGACCCCAGAGACGGGCGTGGGACGCTGGGGCTGCTGCCGCCGCCGCCAAGAATTCTGTGTGCGAGCGCAGGTCACTGTCCATGCCCCCCTACCGGGGAGCCTGTGCAGCCCGCCACTGCCAGGGTCCGGGGATCCAGGGACGGCTTCTCCAGGAGAACGCACGGCGCGCCTCAGGCTGGTGCAACGTCACGCCGGCCTCTGCAGGCTCGCCCCGCACTCCGTGCCCCTCCCTCCCCCCCGGCGTGAGTGAGCCAGAGTCCCCGAGTCAGCTGCTCCTTTAACCCCGTCCTGTCTGAGCAAAGGACAGACACCCTCCGGCAACCTACACGCAGAGGCGGGGCCAAATCCAAAGCTGAGCCCCGGGAGCTGTACGAACAAAGAAGAGAAAGGGAAATCTCTCCCAGCAGCCTAAGAAGCAGCGGATTAAAGCTCCACTATCAACTTGATGTACCCTGCACCTGTGGAATACATGAATAGACAACGAATCATCCCAAATTGAGGAGGTGGATTTTGAGAGCAAGATTTATGATTTTTTCCCCTTTTCCTCTTTTTGTGAGTGTGTATGTGTATGCTTCTGTGTGAGATTTTGTCTGTATAGCTTTGCTGCCACCATTTGTCCTAGGGTTCTATCCGTCTGTTTTGTTTGTTTGTTTGTTTGTTTTACTTAAAAAATTTTTTTTCTTAATAATTATTTTTTATTTTAATAACTTAATTTTATCATACTCTTTCATTCTTTCTTTTTTCTTTCTTTCTTTCATTCTTTCTTTCTTTCTTTCACCTTTTCTCCTTTTTATTCTGAGCCGTGTGGATGAAAGGCTCTTGGTGCTGCAGCCAAGAGTCAGTGCGGTGCCTCTGAGGTGGGAGAGCCAACTTCAGGACACGGGTCCACAAGAGACCTCCCAACTCCACATAATATCAAATGGCGAAAATCTCCCAGAGATCTCCATCTCAACACCAGCACCCAGCTTCACTCACAACCAGCAAGCTACAGTGCTGGACATCCTATGCCAAACAACTAGCAAGACAGGAACACAATACCACCCATTAGCAGAGAGGCTGCCTAAAATCATAATAAGGTCACAGACACCCCAAAACACACCACCAGATGTGGACCTGCCCACCAGAAAGACAAGATCCAGCCTCATCCACCAGAACATAGGCACAAGTCCCCTCCACCAGGAAGCCTACACAACCCACTGAACCAACTTTAGCCACTGGGGACAGACACCAAAAACAACGGGAACTACGGACCTGCAGCCTGCAAAAAGGAGACCCCAAATACAGTAAGATAAGCAAAATGAGAACGCTGACAAACACACAGCAGATGAAGGAGCAAGATAAAAACCCACCAGACCTAACAAATGAAGAGGAAATAGGCAGTCTACCTGAAAAAGAATTCAGAAAAATGTTAGTAAAGATGATCCAAAATCTTGGAAATAGAATAGAGAAAATGCAAGAAACATTTAACAAGGAACGAGAAGAACTAAATATGAAACAAGCGATGATAAACAACACACTAAATGAAATTAAAAATACTCTAGATGGGATCCATAGCAGAATAACTGAGGTAGAAAAACGTTAAGTGACCTGGAAGATAAAATAGCGGAAATAACTACTGCAGAGCAGAATAAATAGAAAAGAATGAAAAGAACTGAGGACAGCCTCAGAGACCTCTGGGACAACATTAAATGCACCAACATTTGAATTATAGGGGTTCCAGAAGAAGAGAAAAAGAAAGGGACTGAGAAAATATTTGAGGAGATTATAGTTGAAAACTTCCCTAACATGGGAAAGGAAATAGTTAATCAAGTCCAGGAAGCACAGAGAGTTCCATACAGGATAAATCCAAGGAGAAACATGCCAAGACACATATCAAAAATTAAATACAAAGAAAACATATTAAAAGCAGCAAGGGAAAACAACAAATAACACACAAGGAAATCCGATAAGGTTAACAGCTGATCTTTCAGCAGAAACTCTGCAAGCCAGAAAGGACTGGCAGGACATATTTAAAGTGATGAAGGAGAAAAACCTACAACCAAGATTACTCTACCCAGCAAGGATCTCATTCAGATTTGGTGGAAAAATTAAAACTTTAACAGACAAGCAAAAGCTGAGAGATTTCAGCACCACCAAACCAGCTTTATGACAAATGCTAAAGGAACTTCTCTAGGCAAGAAACACAAGAGGGGCCTCCCTGGTGGCGCAGTGGTTAAGAGTCCGCCTGCCGATGCAGGGGATACGGGTTCGTGCCCCGGTCTGGGAGGATCCCATGTGCCGCGGAGCGGCTGGGCCCGTGAGCCATGGCCGCCGGGCCTGCGCATCTGGAGCCTGTGCTCCGCAACGGGAGAGGCCACAACAGTGAGAGGCCCGCATACCGCAAAAAGAAAAAAAAAAGAAACACAAGAGAACGAAAAGACCTACAATAACAAACACAAAACAATTAAGAAAATGGGAATAGGAACATATAGATCGATAATTACCTTAAATGTAAATGGATTAAATGCTCCCACCAAAAGACACAGACTGGCTGAATGGATACAAAAACAAGACCAATATATATGCTGTCTACAAGAGACCCACTTCAGACGGAGAGACACATACAGACTGAAAGTAAGGGGATGGAAAAAGATATTCCATGCAAATGGAAACCAAAAGAAAGCTGGAGTAGCAATTCTCATACCAGACAAAATAGACTTTAAAATAAAGACCACTAGAAGAGACAAAGAAGGACACTACATAATGATCAAGGGATCGATCCAAGAAGAAGATATAACAATTGTAAATATTTATGCACCCAACATAGGAGCACCTCAATACATAAGGCAAATACTAACAGCCATAAAAGGGGAAATCGAAAGTAACACATTCATAGTAGGGGACTATAACACCCCACTTTCACCAATGGTCAGATCATCCAAAATGAAAATAAATAAGGAAACACAAGCTTTAAATGATACATTAAACAAAATGGACTTAATTGATATTTATAGGACATTCCATGCAAAAACAACAGAATACACATTTTTCTCAAGTGCTCATGGAACATTCTCCAGAATAGATCATATCTTGGGTCACAAATCACGCCTTGGTAAATTTAAGAAATTTGAAATTGTATCAAATATCTTTTCCGACCACAATGCTATGAGACTAGATATCAATTACAGGGAAAAATCTGTAAAAAATACAAACACATGGAGGCTAAACAATACACTACTTAATAATGAAGTAATCACTGAAGAAATCAAAGAGGAAATCAAAAAATACCTAGAAACAAATGACAATGGAGACATGACGACCCAAAACCTAGTGGATGCAGCAAAAGCAGGTTCTAAGAGGGAAGTTTATAGCAATACAGTCCCACCTAAAGAAACAAGAAACATCTCGAATAAACAACCTAAACTTGCACCTAAAGCAATTAGAGAAAGAAGAGCAAAAAACCCCCAAAGTTAGCAGAAGGAAAGAAATCATAAAGATCAGATCAGAAATAAATGAAAAAGAAATGAAGGAAACCATAGCAAAGATCAATAAAACTAAAAGCTGGTTCTTTGAGAAGATAAACAAAATTGATAATCCATTAGCCAGACTCATCAAGAAAAAAAGGGAGAAGACTCAAATCAATAGAATTACAAATGAAAAAGGAGAAGTAACAACTGACACTGCAGAAATACAAAAGATCATGAGAGATTACTACAAGCAACTCTATGCCAATAAAATGGACAACCTGGAAGAAATGGACAAATTCTTAGAAATGCACAACCTGCCAAGACTGAATCAGAAAGAAATAGAAAATATGAACAGAGCAATCACAAGCACTGAAAGTGAAACTGTGATTAAAAATCTTCCAACAGGGGCTTCCCTGGTGGCGCAGTGGTTGAGTGTCCGCCTGCCGATGCAGGGGACATGGGTTCGTGCCCCGGTCCAGGAAGATCCCACATGCTGCGGAGCAGCTAGGCCCGTGAGTCATGGCCACTGAGCCTGCACATCCGGAGCCTGTGCTCCTCAACGGGAGAGGCCACAACAGTGAGAGGCCCGCGTACCACAAAAAAAAAAAAAAAAAATCTTCCAACAAACAAAAGCCCACGACCAGATGGCTTCACAGGTGAATTCTATCAAACATTTAGAGAAGAGCTAACACCTATCCTTCTCAAACTCTTCCAAAATATAGCAGAGGGAGGAACACTCCCAAACTCATTCTACGAGGCCACCATCACCCTGACACCAAAACCAGACAAGGATGTCACAAAGAAAGAAAACTACAGGTCAATATCACTGATGAACATAGATGCAAAAATCCTCAACAAAATACTAACAAACAGAATCCAACAGCACATTAAAAGGCTCATACACCATAATCAAGTGGGGTTTATTCCAGGAATGCAAGGATTCTTCAATATATGCAAATCAATCAATGTGATACACCATATTAACAAATTGAAGGAGAAAAACCATATGATCATCTCAATAGACGCAGAGAAAGCTTTTGACAAAATTCAACACCCATTTATGATAAAAACCCTCCACAAAGTAGGCATAGAGGGAACTTTCCTCAACATAATAAAGGCCATATATGACAAACCCACAGCCAGCATCGTCCTCAATGGTTAAAAGCTGAAAGAAATTCCACTAAGGTCAGGAACAAGACAAGGTTGCCCACTCTCACCACTCTTATTCAACATAGTTTTGGAAGTTTTAGCCACAGCAATCAGAGAAGAAAAGGAAATAAAAGGAATCCAAATCGGAAAAGAAGAAGTAAAGCTGTCACTGTTTGCAGATGACATGATACTATACATAGAGAATCCTAAAGATGCTACCAGAAAACTACTAGAGCTAATCAATGAATTTGGTAAAGTAGCAGGATACAAAATTAATGCACAGAAATCTCTGGCATTCCTGTACACTAATGATGAAAAATCTGAAAGTGAAGTCAAGAAAACACTCTCATTTACCATTGCAACAAAAAGAATAAAATATCTAGGAATAAACCTACCTAAGGAGACAAAAGACCTGTATGCAGAAAATTATAAGACACTGATGAAAGAAATTAAAGATGATACAAATAGATGGAGAGATATACCATGTTCTTGGATTGGAAGAATCAACATTGTGAAAATGACTCTACTACCCAAAGCAATCTACAGATTCAATGCAATCCCTATCAAACTACCACTGGCATTTTTCACAGAACTAGAACAAAAAATTTCACAATTTGTATGGAAACACAAAAGACCCCGAATAGCTAAAGCAATCTTGAGAATGAAAAACGGAGCTGGAGGAATCAGGCTCCCTGACTTCAGGCTATACTACAAAGCCACAGTAATCAATACAGTATGGTACGGGCACAAAAACAGAAATATAGATCAATGGAACAGGAGAGAAAGCCCAGAGATAAACCCACGCACATATGGTCACCTTATCTTTCATAAAGGAGGCTGGAATGTACAGTGGAGAAAGGACAGCCTCTTCAATAAGTGGTACTGGGAAAACTGGATAGGTGCATGTAAAAGTATGAGATTAGATCACTCCCTAACACCATACACAAAAATAAGCTCAAAATGGATTGAAGGCCTAAATGTAAGGCCAGAAACTATCAAACTCTTAGAGGAAAACATAGGCAGAACACTCTATGACATAAATCACAGCAAGATCCTTTTTGACCCACCTTCTAGAGAAATGGAAATAAAAACAAAAATAAACAAATGGGACCTATTGAAACTTCAAAGCTTTTGCACAGCAGAGGAAACCATAAACAAGACCAAAAGACACCCATCAGAATGGGAGAAAATATTTGCAACTGACGCAACTGACAAAGGATTAATCTCCAAAATTTACAAGCAGCTCATGCAGCCTAATAACAAAAAAACAAACAACCCAATCCAAAAATGGGCAGAAGACCTAAATAGACATTTCTCCAAAGAAGATATACAGATTGTCAACAAACACATGGAAGAATGCTCAACATTATCAATCATTAGAGAAATGCAAATCAAAACTACAATGAGATATCATCTCACACTGGTCAGAATGGCCATCATCAAAAAATCTAGAAACAATAAATGCTGGAGAGGGTGTGGAGAAAAGGGAACACTCTTGCACTGCTGGTGGGAATGTGAATTGGTACAGCCACTATGGAGAACAGTATGAAGGTTCCTTAAAAAACTACAAATAGAACTACCATATGACCCAGCAATCCCACTACTTGGCATATACCCTGAGAAAACCATAATTCAAAAAGAGTCATGTACCAAAATGTTCATTGCAGCTCTATTTACAATAGCCAGGACATGGAAACAACCTAAGTGTCCATCATCTGATGAATGGATAAAGAAGATATGGCACATATATACAATGAAATATTACTCAGACGTAAAGGGAAACGAAATTGAGTTATTTGTAGTGAGGTGGATGGATCCAGAGTCTGTGATACAGAGTGAAGTAAGTCAGAAAGAGAAAGACAAATATCATATGCTAACACATATGTATGGAATCTAAGAAAAAAAATGTCATGAAGAACCTATGGTAAGACGGGAATAAAGACACAGACCTACTAGAGAATGGACTTGAGGATATGGGGAGGGGGATGGGCAAGCTGTGACAAAGCGAGAGAGTGGCATGGACATATATACACTACCAAATGTAAAATAGATAGCTAGTGGAAAGCAGCTGCATAGCACAGGGAGATGAGATCGGTGCTTTGTGACCGCGTGGATGGGTGGGATAGGGAGGGTGCGAGGGAGGGAGACGCAAGAGGGAGGAGATATGGGAACATATGTATATGTATAACTGATTCACTTTGTTATAACGCAGAAACTGACACACCATTGTAAAGCAATTATACTCCAATACAGATGTAAAAAATAATAATAATAAATAAATAAAGTCAAGATGGTGGTTACCTTCAGGGAGGTTGGGGGTGGGGGTAATAGGAAGAGGTATGCATGAGGTTTTGAGATGCTAGCAATGCTCTACTTTTGACCTGAGTATGTGCTGTATAACAATTTTTTAAACCTTATTATTATTTTTCATGCGTTTTTCTTAATTGTGTTATATTTCATAGCTTTAAAAAATGTTTCTTTATAGTAAAAAATAAGAAAATTTTACAAAAGAGGAGCAATAGAGATAGGTCTAGCTCCTGGCCCTGAAAGCGTACACCTGATTATCTGGCAGGGACTGTGTGAAAA
Organism: Mesoplodon densirostris; assembly: GCF_025265405.1. NCBI lineage: Eukaryota > Metazoa > Chordata > Mammalia > Artiodactyla > Ziphiidae > Mesoplodon > Mesoplodon densirostris. The sequence continues at coordinate 171,383,204 of NC_082662.1, forward strand.
CCCTAAGAGCATAAGAAGCATAAAAAAGCATAAGAAATAGAAGACCAATCACAAAGAAGTTAATTTCATGAAATGACAAAGCATTGTTCCCCCCACCCTTTTTTAATAAAAGAAGTAGAAAACAGAAGTTGTTATTAACAGAATCATCCTTGGAAGCAAAACTGCATAGAACACCGTCTGCCTAGCACCCCAACTATGTAGAGAGAGTCGAGGTGACTCTGCCTCTCCTCCTATCAGACAAGTGATCCCTCTGTTCACCTGGCTGGCAGTTTGAACTGCAAGGAAGGACAACACCATGACTCGTTCAAGCAAAAAGTGATTGATGTGGCTCATTTTCCCAAGGTACTTTTGGGGCCACCTTGCAAAGCGTACTTTCAGTACTCTGATAATTAATGGATAAGCTCGCAGGCACTTGTTCATTCAAAGACATTTATTTCTTAATTAAAATGACATGCAAATGTTAACATTTATTAATTACTTTACTAGTTCACAGCAGTGTAATTAACTGACTTTAAAAGCTGAAAATGACACTTCCATTTTTCAGAAATTGCAGCATTGGGTTGAAATGAAAATGTGAAGTAAGAAAAGTTGTTCTTGGGCTTTCCTCAGCCCCTTTCACAGTCTCCCCCCAACATCTCACCCCTGTGACCATTTACAAAGTGGGCCATAATGATTAGGATGTCTGATTCCCAAAGCCAGTTCGTAGCCACTGTGCTATTCCAGATTATCAGATAGAATACATTGTAAAGCAGAGAGGCACCATTGCAAAGCTAAGAGCAAGTGATACAAAAAGACAGAAAAACCTAGCTATAGGAATGGCAGTTTCTCCCTTCATGATTCCAGGAAAGAAAGTGAATGCCCCATGAGTGCAGGCAACGAACTGGAAGAATTGAATGAAGGAGCACTTTGTGACAACATCAACATCCTGTGCCTGCTGTAAGGTACATCCACTCTTACTCATCAATCTCAGCTGAGTCCCTGTAAAACACCACTAGTGGCCAATGAGTAACGCATTTGGGGCAGGAGGGGCCTTAGAGCCAACCACCTGGAGTTGGGGGTCAGTTATTCTGCCTACTTACGGTCAGCTGTAGGGAACAAGCAGACGTGGAGTATGGCCAGGAACACGAATGAATGAAAATGTTCATTAGGCCCCCATAGCCACAGTGCTGGGTCTACAAGTCCATTCAAGGGCAAGGGAAAGGTTTAGGACTGTAAAAAAAAACAAAACAACAAAAAACTATATATATATATATATACACACACACACACACACACACACACACACACACACACACACATCTCACTCAAAACTATGAAAAGAACACTGGAAGACCACAATCAATAAATATTTAATTAAATGCCTATAAAATGTAATATGTCAACCTCATTTATTAAATTAATATTCATAAAAATTTCATTACACTTAAAAATGTTCTATAGGTTAGGCTTTCTTTCTTCACAAGAACTCCAAGTATGAATGAGAAATCATAGCCAATTGTGAATTAAGTAAATTGTTCATAGCCTGATTACTTCAAAGGCAAAATTATTTCTTAAAGGTCTTCCAAGTATTTACAGCCAAAAAAAAATTACATTTCATGTAGCATTTTTTTTTAAATGATATAGGATAGAGCCTCCAAAGGAAAGAGCTCCTAGGATCTTTAAACAGCCTTGGCCAGTGTTGTCTTGAATCCACAAAGGACCATTAAAGGCATCGCCGAATCCAAGTTCTTCACACAATGACTGAAAAGTTGTCAGTCTTCGTTAAACCATAATTACATTTGGAGGCAACACGTTCCATGATTATGAGCACAGGATCTGGAGTCAGACTGCTCTGGTTCAAATCTTTGCTTCATACTTCACTGCGTGTCATGAGGGAAGTGGCTCAATCTCTCTGAGCCTCATTTTCCCCATCTGTAAAACAAGGAGCATGATAGAACCCACTTTATTTATTTATTTATTTATTTATTTTTAATAGAACCCACTTTAAAAGATTGGGAGAATTAACTGCGTTAATACGTGTAAAGCACTTATAACTGTGCCTGGCATATAGTAAATGTTGACTAAATGTTATTTATTCACAGAAATGTGGATCTGCCATGAGAACCCCATCCCAGTGTTTAATCATTTTCATGTTGTTCCAAGGTGAATGTGCACAAAAGCAGGCAGAGACACTTCTTCAACCACGTTTCTCCCAGATAAGGTCAGGGCATGTTTCCACGCAGAACACTAGTGGGTGTTCAGGGTCAGGGGACAGATAGGAATTGAGCAGAGAGCTAGAAATCCAGGTCACAAACAGGACTTTCACAGTGGAGTCCTTTGCCCTGTTGTCTCTGAAAAGGTTTTCTGACCCCCTTGCAGTGGATTATTTATGCTTACGAGAGAAAAAAGAGAAATTTTGCAAAACTACATGATTAATTAATCCTCAACAAACTGCGTAGTTGACCTGCGGCAAATGGATGCTTCCTACAGAGGTATCAATTATTTGAATGCAAATTAAGTATTTTATAGACCCTTAGAAGATCAAGATAATTCTTTATAAACATCCATTTTATTAGGAGGGAAAGGAAGAGAGAGAGAGAGGAAGCAAGGAAGGAAGGCAGGAGGGGAGGGAGGGAGGGAAAGAAGTGGAAGAAGAAAAGAAGAAAAAGATGGAAGGAAGGAAAGAAGAAATGGAGGAAGGGAAAAAAAACCCTAGAACCAAAGGATTTGTAGTATGAACTCATTTGTAAAAAGAAGAAAGAAAAGAAATCCAAACCCCATTTTTGTATGTTACATGTGTAAATGCACAGGAAAAGGACTGAAAGAATGCACATCCAGGGCTTCCCTGGTGGCGCAGTGGTTGAGAGTCCGCCTGCCGATGCAGGGGACACGGGTTTGTGCCCCGGTCTGGGAAGATCCCACATGCCTCGGAGTGGCTGGGCCCGTGAGCCATGGCTGCTGAGCCTGTGCGTCCGGAGCCTGTGCTCCGCAACGGGAGAGGCCACAACAGTGAGAGGCCCGTGTACTACAAAAAAAACAAAAAGGATGCACATCCAGTCATCGGCAATGCTACCTCTGAGAGGGGAGCAGAGTTTTGGCAGGGGTTCTGGTGGGAGGACCGTGGGAGCAGAGGGTACTGACAGCCTGGAGAGACGCCCACAATCTAAAGAGAGCAAAAGCTGGTGAATGTGGTGGGTCCCCCAAACCTCGAACTAACTCACAATGTGGCCATCTTGCACTGGAGGTCTTCCAACCATATTTGGCTGTGGGAGTGAACAGCAAGGAATTCTTGCCAGGGGAGGAGAAACCCAATCTGCATCTTACAGGCTAAGAAGCATCACCAGGCAAAGGTGGCTGGAAACAAGCCAACTGGCTAGAGGCCCCCCCTGGCTAGAAGGGCCAAATAAGCTCGTGAGAGTCCCAATAAAGCAAGCACACTTTTCACATCTCTCTCCAACTGAGTATCTAAGACCAACTGAGTATCTAAGATGGTACAAATCCCAGGACAATCTGTACTCCACTTACCGATGCCTTCCAGACATGTAATATTTGTGGGCTGGAAAAGCCTCAGCATCTCTGGCATCAGGGATGTGTCTGTCCTGTAACAGCGGGTGAGCTGGTGTCTCAGAGTCACCCGCTCCTCCTCTAGTCCTAATGGTCTTCCTACAGGTACACCTTGAACAACTCATTCAACGTCACTAGGTGCTAAGCATTTGTATGGTCAGGCCACTCAAGATGACTGTTCTCTTGGTCTCTGTACATCCCCTGCCCGACCAGTCCCTGCTTCACCTACACCCTACTCACATGATTGACCTTCCCTCCTAATCATAAAGCTTAATCAGTAACTGCCCACATGCTTGCCCCCCCAGCCCAGCTAGTGATTGTTCTAGTCTTTAGATCAGAACAGCTCCACTACAATAGTTTATCAAGGGGAAAACATCTGCCCAGGTCATCAACCCGAGGGACAGTGAGGGATGTGCCCCTCTGCTAGTAACTGATGAGCCAACCTAACATCAGTTCCCACTATAACTGGTAGCCTCCTTCTCCACCACACACCCCCACCCCCAAGTAGCCAAGACTGCTACCAGGTCCTGCCTGCTGTCTGCATACACGGTCGCTCCAGGACCTTGCTTCAGACATTTAAAGATTCCCTATCCAATAAAACACTGATGTCTCTGTTGCTGTCTCTAGGCTCTTCCTTTGGTCTTGCAGCTAGGCGATTACAAGGCTTGCAGGTCTGTGGGGTGCAGCCCAACAGCACTATATTCAGAGATGAATAAGACACAGTCCCACCCTTGAGAGGGACAAAGCAGTAAATGGGCAATTATGGTTCCATGGTTTTAGGGCTACAATATCAGGAAGCACAGGGTAGTGTCGGAATGCGTAACAAGCACACCTGACCCAGCACACCTGGAGTGGAAGAGGTAAGTCAGGAGGTGATTACTCCTGGGCAGAGCCTTGAAAAGGGGTGAACAAGGGGAAGGGCCAGAGCTGATGTGGATGAATGAGGATGCGTGTCCATGCTCCCACATCCCCCTCTGCCAGCATTCCTGAGGCCAGACCTCACTGACGGTCGGTGAGATTACAGTCTCTTTGGCCTACACAGTGGGCAGTATCTCACTGTTCTTTGGCATCGGAATCCTTTGAGTTTCATCTGAACGCTGTTTCATACAGGAACGTGGGCAGAACTGATTAGTCCCTAATAGAAGCCTGTTACTCCACTCCACCAAGAAACTGTAGTTGTAACTGTAATCATTGGGTTCTAGGCTGCATTTAGGATGGGCAATAACTAAGTAATGCTACTCAGATATACTCTGAGCAGGCATCATAATTAGTCTACTCAGAAAACTTGGACGTTTATGCTCAGTTTACATGTCTTGGCATTTTCATGTGTATTTTCCTTCTTGAACCACTAGCTCCCTTTCCTTCCCACTCGCTCACGTCTATCTTCCCCTGTGGCTTCGGTCGCCCATGCCTCGTAATATTAAGTGGACTCAAATAGGTTTCCAAATCCCCTTTTTCTAAGAACACAAGGGCATCAGTCTAGATCTGGGCATTCAGATGACAAAGAACAGAGGAGATCAGGGAATCTATCTTTCTATTCCAATTGATAAGTATCAATAGAACACCTTCTCTGTATAAGATGTTGTGCTAAATACTGAGTAGAATTCAAATACATATAGGACATCTCTCAAGATAGGGACAGTTGGGAACAATAAGACCATTATTACAAAAGGAAACAAGCAGAACAAGGCAGAAGCAAGTAACAAATAACAGGCAGGCATTCTGAGAAAGACGAGATCGTTGTCAGAGAGGCAACTGCTAAGTTCCTCCAAAACTGAAAGAGTAAAACTAACCCTCAGCTCTTAATGGATGAGATTTGACATGTACCAAAAAAATATCTTAAAGATAAAGCATTGCTAGGACCAAACACTGTATAAACAAGCAAATTCTTGTGGTATTGTTACAGATCCAAAGTTGAAGCAGATAAAATGGTATAAATACGGAAGGCATCAAATTAGCAATGAAAACAGACTAAACAAAAGTCAGAGGTAACTGTGGGCACTCACCCAAGATATCCAGGAAAGGAGATGCCTTGGCCCACAGATCCTGTGTACACACTATGGGGACAAATTTACAGTGGAGATAGGTGCTCTGAACCTGATGTCTTTAAATATTTTAAAAGCGCAACTCACACCCACAACTATCTTGCTGTGATTACACAAGAACTTAGAAGCTTTGGAAAAAATTTGACCTGCTGCGTAAACTTCCCTATTGAGACACAATACACTGACCAGAGAATGTAAGTATCTTGGTCTTGAAAGGAGTTAAATTTTTCACTATAAATGAACAAAATAGCGTACTAGATTTCTTATGAATCTCTCATGAAATTGGTCAATATGAGTCCACTTGGAGAGACTGATATATTCTAGGTGTGCTTAGCCTAAAAGCTAAAAATATAAGCAAGTGCAAATTCACCAAGGTAAATGGCCCAAGTACTCTGCCTTCGACAGTGGCTTCGCAGTCAAAATAATGAACTTATGGGCTTCCCTGGTGGCGCAGTGGTTGAGAATCTGCCTGCCAATGCAGGGGACATGGGTTCGAGCCCTGGTCTGGGAAGATCCCACATGCTGCGGAGCAGCTGGGCCCGTGAGCCACAATTACTGAGCCTGCGCGTCTGGAGCTTGTGCTCTGCAACAAGAGAGGCCGCGATAGTGAGAGGCCCGCGCACCGCGATGAAGAGTGGTCCCTGCTTGCCACAACTAGAGAAAGCCCTCGCAAAGAAACGAAGCCCCAACATAGCCATAAATAAATAATTTTTAAAAAATTAATGAACTTATGCAGGGAGAAGCCAAAGTATTAAAAAAAAACTAGTGATGATCTAAATTCAGTTAAACATAGAAATGAATCTTAACTGGTAAATACAGTTACAAAACACGATGAAATCATTATAAATCTTGGAAGAAGAGCTACACAATTTAAAAATAATAATCATTTGGTGATAACATATTGGGGGAAAAAATTTCAGAATGTGCCAAAAACAGGAGATAAAAAGGGGAGGTGCTATGCGAGTGCAAATGTTTTCACATTTCATTGGGAGAGTTAAGATGCTGATTCATTTTTGGAGTTGACAGACTAGGAATGTAAGTTTAAATATATTACTTAAAGATAAAAAGGTAACTGGAGATAATTGAACTTCCAGTTCCAGCTAAGATGGAGTAAAAGAGACCAGATTTATTTATTTTTTTCTGCTTGAACCAACCAGAAAAAGCAGACAAAATATATTTTATAAAATGGTTTTCAAGAAACTGGACATCAGGCAAATAAGGACAGTGATCCCTGAGAGACAGAAAACAAACGTGAGTCCTACATTGGCCCACCTTATTGTCTTAAGAGAGTATCCAGGCTGTGGCTCAGAAAGGAGAAAGGGAAAACCAGGCAGAGCCCCATGGTCTCCCTGAGTTGAGGACACAAAGATGGCCATACAGGAAGGCCAAGGTAGCTAGTGTCCACAGGACAAAGTACCGAAGATGAAAGAGCTGCACAGAAAAGAGAGCTTAAGAGACCTGCAGAGGGTCCTCTTCCAACCTTCAGCTGAGCACTGATAAGCTCATGTGTGAGAAAAAACTAAGACTGGGAAAAGAATCACAAAAAAGGCTTAGAAAGAACAATCCCTAGACAATGACAGGAATAGTTCCTGCTCTTACCAGCCAGAGTGAAAACCCTCATGATTCACAGTGCCTCAGTATACAGAAGCGTTTTGTGTCAGTACTAGGGGGGAATTATCCCTAGATTAAATGCTGCTCTGGTCCCACCTAACAAATATTAAAAGCACATCTCAAAACAAAGTTCAATAACATTTAAAGGAAACACGGAAGTATACAGGACCCAACAAGGCAAAATTCAGCGTCTGGTATCCAATCAAAAATTACCAGGCATGGAGGATATGGGGAGGGGGAAGTGTAAGCTGTGACAAAGCGAGAGAGAGGCATGGACATATATACACTACCAAACGTAAGGTAGATAGCTAGTGGGAAGCAGCCGCATAGCACAGGGAGATCAGCTCGGTGCTTTGTGACCGCCTGGAGGGGTGGGATAGGGAGGGTGGGAGGGAGGGAGATGCAAGAGGGAAGAGATATGGGAACATATGTATATGTATAACTGATTCACTTTGTTATAAAGCAGAAACTAACACACCATTGTAAAGCAATTATACTCCAATAAAGATGTAAAAAGAAAAAAATTACCAGGCATGCAAAGAAGCAGGAAAATACAATCCATAACAAGGAGAAAAATCAACTGAAACTGATCCAGAAATGACAAAGATGATAGAATTAGTGAACATGGATATCAAAACACTTGCTATAAGTGTATTTTATATGATCAAAAAATTAAAGGGAATTTTAAGCTTGTTAAATATAGACATGGAAGACATTAAAGATTATAAGTGAATGTCTATAAATGAAAATTACAATGTCTAAGATTAAAAATACCCTAGGGCCTCCCTGGTGGCGCAAGTGGTTGAGAGTCCGCCTGCCGATGCAGGGGATACGGGTTCGTGCCCCGGTCTGGGAGGATCCCATATGCCGCGGAGCGGCTGGGCCCGTGAGCCATGGCCGCTGAGCCTGCGCGTCCGGAGCGTGCGCGTCCGGAGCCTGTGCTCCGCAACGGGGGAGGCCACAACAGTGAGAGGCCCGCATACCGCAAAAAAAAAAAAAAAAAAAAAAAATACCCTAGATGACAAAATAAATGAGTCATGAGTATGAAATACACATTGTGGGGAATACAGTCAATAGCTATATAATTTTTTTTTTAAAGCATAAGCAGGTTCTTTTTTTCTTTTTTTTATGGCTGGGTTGGGTCCTCACTGCTGTGCGCGGGTTTTCTCTAGTTGCGGCAAGCAGGGGCCACTCTTCGTCGCGGCACGTGGGCTTCTCATTGCAGTGGCTTCTCTTGTTGCGGAGCACGGGCTCTAGGCATGCGGGCTTCAGTAGTTGTGGCAGGCAGGCTCAGTAGTTGTGGCTCACGGGCTCAGTAGTTGTGGTGCACAGGCTTAGTTGCTCCGCGGCATGTGGGATCTTCCCGGACCAGGGATCGATCCCTTGTCCCCTGCATTGGCAGGTGGATTCTTAACCACTGCACCACCAGGGAAGTCCCTATGTAATATTTTTGTATGGCGACATATTATAACCAGACTTATTGTGAAATATATAGAAATATCAAATCCCTATGTTGTGTAACAGGAACTAACATAGTGTTGTAGGTCAATTATACTTTAAAAACAAACAAATAAACAAACTCATAGGAAAAGTGATCAGATTTATGGTTACTAGAGGTAGGGGTTGGGGGGAGAAAGAATTAGGTGAACGCAGTCAAAAGGGACACACTTACAGTTATAAGATAAATAAGTACTAGGGAGTTAACATACGACATGATAAATATAATTAACACTGTCGTATATTATATATGAAAGTTGTTAAGAGTGTAAATCCTAGGAGTCCTCATCACAATAAAAAATTTTTTTCTATTTCTTTAATTTTGTTTTTATTTGAGTTGATGGATGTTCACTAAACTTATTGTGGTAATCACTTCATGATGTATGTAAATCATATCATTATGTTGACACCTTAAACTTAAGCACTGTATGGCAATTATATCTTAATAAAACCGGAAGAAGAAAAATACCCTGGATGGGATTTACAGTAAATTAGAAATTGCAGAAGAAAAGATTCATGAACATGAAGTACCTGTAGTACTACTTCAAGCAGCCAAATAACTAGAATCCAAAAACAGAGGAGAGGGAGGGACAGAAAAAGTATTTTTAAAATGTTTTCCAAATTTGTTGAAAACTTCATAAACCCCACAGATCCAAGAAACTCAATGAATACCAAGCACAAGAATATATTGAGATTTCAGTTTGAGAAAAACTTCCATAAAAAAGATATCCAAATATGCAAGAAGTTAGGAAAGCTTGGTGGTGTGATGGCATAGGCTGAATTGTGTTCCCCCCAAATTCATGTGTTGAAATCCTAACCTCTAGTACCTCAGAATGTGACTATATCTAGAGTGAGGATCTTTAAAGAGGTAATTAAGTTAAAAAGAGGTCATATGGGGCTTCCCTGGTGGCGCAGTGGTTGAGAGTCCGCCTGCCGATCCAGGGGACACGGGTTCGTGCCCCTGTCCAGGAAGATCCCACATGCCGCAGAGCGGATGGGCCCATGAGCCATGGCTGCTGAGCCTGCGCGTCCGGAGCCTGTGCTCCACAACGGGAGAGGCCACAACAGTGAAAGGCCCGCGTACTGCAAAAAAAAAAAAAAAAAAAAAAAAAAAGAGGTCATATGGGTGAGCCCTAACTCAGTATGGCTGGTATCCTTATAAGAAGAGGAAATCTGGACACAGATATATGCACACATGGACCAAGGGGTGACCATGTGGGGACACAGTGAGAAGGGGGCCATCTGCAAGCCAAGAAGAGAGGCCTCAGAAGAAACGAACCCTGCTGGCACCCTGGTCTTGGACTTCAGCCTCCAGAATTGTAGGAAAATAAGTTTCTATTGTTTAAGCCACTCAGTCTATGGTACTTTGTTATGGCAGCCTTAGCAGACTAATGCATGTTGTAGAAGCCAAATATTAGCCTTACAGAGGCCCATCATTCAAGCTGATTCAGGGGAAATTGCTCCCTGCTTCACACCTTCATCCAATGCCACAGGGCCCTTACCCTCCTCTGTTCCCCTCTCCTCCCAGCCTGGGACTTTCTGATGTCTGTTCTTACATCTATTGCTGTTATGCCCTCCCTGATAGCACCTAGTTTCCCAACCTGGCCCCTAAACTTAATGCCACCTGAGATCTTCAAGGCCTGATGCTGGACTAAGTGGAAGGACACACAGACTTGAAAGTTGACCCTGAGTGGCAGGGAGTCTGGAGGGACTGAAATGCTCTGGAATGTCACATTGTTGTGAAATGTTCTTTTTTTAAAAAAAAAAAAAAAAAAAAAGGTGATAAGAACCCTTCTAAACAGCAAACTTCCTTACTAATCGTCTCACAGTTCACTGTGGGGTTTGAAATATTATGATAGATGGAACTGAATTAGGACTAGAGGAGAGAGAATGATGAAGTATGAGCAGTAAAGTGTGGGTGTTTGGAGCTCTTCATTTATTCCATAAACGTTTATGAGTGTCTATTATATGTAGGCGCTGCAGACACTTGGAGAGCAAAACTTACATAGGGCCTGCCTTCCAGAATCATCTATCAGGGAAAACAGAAGCTGATATAAATACATACAAATATGAAATATACATACACATCTATGTACATATGCAATATAATATACAATAACAAACTATAGGAAATGCTATGAGGGTTAACGTCCAGAAAGTTTTGAAAGCGAGCACAGCTTGGTCTGCTCCGGTCTGGGTGGGCGAGGAAGGCTTGCCTGGGAGTGACCCTTGAGCTTGTGCCATGTGGAAGATGTGGCCTCTCAGCTAAGGCTTCCCTGTTCCACTTCCTCTCCACCTCCAGGGCCAGAAGCCTGAGGCTACATTTTCCAGACTCCCTTGCCAGCTGCTTCTGCCAGTGGGAATCCCTGGGAGGAGACTGGAAAGTAGATGAAAGGTCTGGTGGCAGCGGCAGCAGGAGCAACAGAAACAGTGACGGCAAGTGACAGAAGCAACAGCGGTAGCGGTAGCCGCGGCAGCAGCGGCAGGAGAGAGGGAGGGCTCTTGGGTTGCTGCTCTGGCAGCCGGTTCCAGAGCGGCAGCCGCAGCAGCACGCAGTCGTGGGCTTGGGTAACAGCGTGGTCTCTTTGTGCACCCAGACCTAGAGGTGAAGTGCCCTCCTCAAATGAGCAACTCCGCCTCCCGCTTTGTGCTCTTTCACTGCTCCAAGGCCTTTGTTACCAGTTTCCCAGGTGAAATTCCCTCCACTGAAAAAACAAAGAGTGGTTTTTGCTTCCCCAGCTAAACTCACGCTCAGCCCCTAAAATAGCCCCAGGAAACGGACTCAAAGATAGGAACCTGGATTGGTTATCTGAGCTGACTTGGCTTGAATGCAGTGATTACCTCAACGCCAGTGGGAAATGGAATACTGGTCTCCATGGTACACAGTGGCAAACGGTTACTTAAATTATATCACCACTGGCTGCTTGGGATGAAGTGCTTATAGGAGGCTAGGCTTGAGGAGACCCGTGGCTATAATTGACCATTTGGGTGGGAATGATGAACGTAAAGGCTCTGGACGGGCTGGCTGCTTCTGAACACACTGGTGAGTTCGCAGAAGAAAAAAAGAATGACAAGCTCAGGGCTTTACTATCTCAGCTAATGTCAAGGTTAGAGAACCATAAAGTTTCTGTAACAGCAAAAGAGAACCTCTTGTCTTATAGCCACAGAGCCAATCTAGCTACAACATTAGACCTCAGATTTGATCCTGTAGGTAGCAAAATCACAATGAACAGATTCACCGGGTCTCTTCTGTGATCTATGAGTCTATAATCAATCAACCAGTCAAGTCACTGTTCTAGGTCTTGGGTACAGAGGTGAACAAGACCAACAGCACTTTCACCCTCAGAGAAGTCCAGGCAAAGATCTGGAGGAAAGGCATTCGAGGCAGAGGGAACAGCAAGTGCAAGGCCCTGAAATGGAGCCAGCTTGGGGTGTATGAGGGACAGAAAAAAGACCATTGTGGCTGAAATGCAGTGAATGTGGAGGAAAGTAGCAGGAGATGGGGCTGGAGAGGCAGCAGGGGTCAAGGCTGGCAAGGCCACAGTGAAGATTTATGTTATTCTGCTTTAGTAAAAGTCATGTGGAAGTGCTAAGCAGGTAGAATACAGCAATACAATTCTGACACCAACCCCCAGGGTCAGCAGAGACACCATAGCCCCCAGGAAGACTGGCATTACTTCAGATGCCAGCCATAAGTTCAAGGGTCCCGAGGCCACCCACACTTCTGAATAGCTGGCTAAAAATGCAGGGGCTTCTATGACTCCCTCAGGTTCAATAATTCACTAGAACAACTGACAGAAATCAGGAAAGCACTAGACTTACACTTGAAGTTTTATTATAAAACACACAAATCAGGACCAGCCAAATGAAGAGACACACAGAGTGTGGTCTGGGAGCGTCCCCAGGGAATCAGAATGTGTCACCTTCCCAGCACTTGGATGTGTTTACCAACCAGAGATGCTCATCTAAGCCTTGGTGTCCAGAGCTTCACCGTCCAAATGACTCCCAACCTGAGGCAATTCATTAGGATAAATGATCAAGACCCACCATGAATAACAGCATTTCTATCACTTGGGAAATTTTAAGGGTTTTTAGAAGCTCCATGCCAGGAACCTGGGACAAAGATCAAAGATATCCTTCATTATACAACAGCAGGAGAGTGTCATAATCTGAGTTAAAATTTAGAAAGATCATTGCAGCTGCTATATTGTCCTGTAAGAGACAAGACAGGACATGGAGCCTAGGGTGGCATTCCAACCGGATGGTCTCTGTGCAGTCACCTTGGCTGTCTCTGACTGCCTAGTCTCCCCTGATCCCTGTCCATTTTCCAAACCTGGCCCTCCAGCCTTCCCATTGATTCTAGGAGCTACATAATATCCATGAAATAAATATTTTCTGCTTAAGTTAACTAGAGTTGGTTTCTGTTGTTTACTACCAAGAACCCTAAGTGTTGCATACTCTCTCTTTCTACCATTAGGTTTCCATGGTTTCTCTTCCACAAAAGAGGATGATGTGGTTGACCCTCAGCTCCTAAGTTTACATGCTCCAGATCTAAACACTCATACTGGTTTTCAGTTTCATTTCCAAACTCCCGGGAGAGAGAATCTGACCATTTCATCTGCGGTCAGATATACTCTCTTAGTCCAATCAGGGGTAACTTGGAAGGCTGGGTCATGTAGTTCAAACATCATTGCTAAGGTCTCATGTGCCTAAAATTATTATAAGTAGAATTAGATCCCCCAAACATTGTTTCCTACAAGTAGGTGGAATTTAGATAGCCAGGGGAGGAAAAAGTATGAATTACAAGAAGGAAAACATGAGCTGATGATGCATAGAAGCTGGAATGGTTGTGGCATTTTCAAAGAACGGGAAAGATTCTGGCCAAATCACAGCAGAAAGATCTGATGGGAAGTGGAGGAGGCGTGGACTTGGCTACGAAGGGGGAGGCCCTATTATGGAGAATCTGGACACCTGGCAGAAAAGTTTCCACTTGTGAAGAAAATGGGAAGCCACGGAATTCTTCTTGGCTGAAGAAAGGTCTGATAAAAGTATTATCTAAACAGTGGCAGCAGGTTGGATCTGAGATAATGGTTATGGAGAGTGAGAGATAGATACAATTTTTTAAAAAGAGAATACAGTAGTTTACTCTATGGAAAATGAAAGAGAAATAAGTCACAATTGTAAAATCTAAAGTTGTTAGTGAGAGAGAGCCCTAAATCTCAAAGTTACAAACAACCGATGTATGAACGCGCCATAAAAAAGAATAGCCAGTGGCATGCTGTGTCCTTTCTGTGCTTGTCCCTGACTTTCAGGAGGTAATACCATGGCAGGGAACCATCAAATCTAATGAATAGCTCTTTTCTTCTTTAAGGGGGAAAAAAAAAAAAAAAAAAAACCTTTCATTTTTGCTGACTCAGCTCAATTTACCGATATGGGAAATTTGTTTTTCATATGCACACATACTCTTTTTAAGAGCCTCTTCTCCTTCTTTCCTCTCATGTAATTTTTTGTTCAGTTATCTCAGGAAAATGTCCCTGCCTTTTGTCCCCTTTTTCTTCCATCTGTGAGTCAAAGAAAAATGACTCTCATCATGAATGACAAGTTTAAAGTAGTGCTAGTGATACATTCATATGAGGAAAAAGGAAGGCCCTACATTTGGAAGTGAAATGTAATGTCATCAAGAACCAAGAGCAAAAAAAAAAAAAAAAAAAAAAAAAAGAACCAATAGCATCAAATTAGAAAGCCTGGGAAAGAGCCCAAATTTCCCTTCAGACTCCCCACTACAATACCAATCTATACTTTCATCCTCCTGTAATGAAATCTATTTTTCCACAGGCATTATCATTTAGTAAAGAGGAAAGCCTTTCTTAATCAATTTCAAGGATGAGAGATTAAATTACTTACATAAATGCTAATATTGCAGTGTAAACATTTTTTACTAATTTTCCTTGCAAATATACAATATGGCATCAATATTCTAAGCTTAAATGGCTTTAGTGGGCCAGCCTGGGTACCTAGTTGCATTTATAATGGCATTTTAGGAGAAAATGCATTATATCTTCAGACAAACAGATTTCAAGTTGATTTCTGGAAATCTAGATTTTGAAAGTTGAACACTGCTTAACTCAACAAAAGATTCTAATGGGAAATATGAAGTTATAGAATTATTTTAAGTAGAGTAATGGAGAATTCCAACATGCATGTTTAGTGAACGTGACTTTCTTTTCTCACCATTTGATGTTTTGGTAGGCAGCCCATTCTTTATTTGTTGTTCTTAAGCTGTCATGGTGAATTCCGCTAGCTCACAGAGTGAAAAGAACATGAGCTGGAGGTATGAGTTTTGCTGCATGAGTTTTCTAAATATATTCGTTAATGCTCCTTAAATTAGCCTCAAAGCTGGGTGTCTCTCTCAATTCAGAGCATCTTCCCACTTGCTTTAGCACCATCACTATCTCACTTTTATTGTCCGTATAGCCAGATGCAGCTGCATTTATTTACATTTTTTAAATGAATGAAACTCTTAACTTGTTGACATATTGGAGAGTCTAAAAATGTCCCATTAAAAAAAAAGTCATCTTCACAACTACATCCGCATGGGTGGCAGTTGAATTAGCCCCACTTTGTAGCGGAGTTGATTTTCAAGAGAAATGTTTACGTGAAAATGAAGGGTTTCAATAGCCTTATTATTGGGTGACACAGAAGAAACTATTTTCATTGCATTTCAAGTTTCCAACTGAAATTTCAAGTCAAGGCCGTGAGACAAAAACCACAGGAACAAAATGAAATGGGAGTACAGCTGCGTTTCCGTTTCAGACTTCCCAGAGGCTACTTCTTCAGTGACTAAACCATCTTCTTTTGAACTTTTGGCTCGGGGGAAGAAAGATCAGGAATTCTGAAGCTATGATACAGCCTTCAAAATCAGCCTCTCAATGACCCACATTGTAGGATTTGAATAGTATTCATTCAATTGCTAACATTTATCGAGAGGCCACTATGTGTGAAGCTCTGTGGGATGGAGTCACAGGGATACAGAATGGAATAAAATTCAGTGGCTGCTCTTGAGAAGCATAAAATCTGGAGGGAAGGCAACTAGCTATAATATAAAGCAATGTGAAAAGAAAAAGTATAGGGGTTTCCCTGGTGGCGCAGTGGTTAAGAATCCACCTGCTAATGCAGGGGACATAGGTTCGAGCCCTGGTCCGGGAAGTTCCCACATGTCACAGAGCAACTAAGCCCGTGCACCACAACTACTGAGCCTGCACACATAGAGCCCATGCTCCGCAACAAGAGAAGCCACCACAATGAGAAGCCCGCACACTGCAACAAAGAGTAGACCCCCATGGCGGCAACTAGAGAAAGCCCGCGTGCAGCGACAAAGACCCAACTCAGCCAAAAATAAATAAATAAATAAATTTAAAGGAAAAAAAAAAAGAAGAAGTATAGAAGAGAAGTAAGCAAAATACTGGGGAAAGATGAAGTCAGGAATGATTAATTCCAACTAGGGGGCTCAGGGAAAGCTATGGGGAGACCTGGATTTGAATGGAAGCAGGAAGAGTCCACAGACAGTATAAGTAAAAACATAGAGGTTTGCATGGCAAGTTCAGGGAAGGGTGAGGAGTGCAGTGTGACATGTGTAGGGGCAGAGACAGGCACAGTGGGTGAGGAAGCTGGAAAGACAGGTCGGGCCTCAATCCTGGAGGGCCTTAAAGCCACAGCCAGGAACTGAACCAGATACTTTGGGCAAGAAGGAGACACTGAAGATATTGAGGGGGTAGAACTATCTGCCCTGTTTGCAGGAAGATGACTCATGTGACAATGAAGAAAATGGGCTGGAAATTTGATATGTCAAGAAGCGATTGAAATAATCCAGAGAAAGGTTAGTAAGTACTTAAATTAGAGCTGAACCAGCATATTGGGTTGGGAGGGAAGCTCAAGGGAAGAAAGGACAGGACTTGGCAATTGATTATTTGGGTGTCAAGAGAGAATGGATTCTAGAGAGAATGGAAGAACAAGCAATGGAAGATGACTGAGGTGTCTGCCCAAGTGACAACAAGGGTAGAAGTCCCAAGAGTCATGATAGGTAAATATGGCAAGAGAAGCAGTATGGCGGAAAGTGTGGTGTTAAATTAAATGTGGTCATTTTTAGTTACTGATGAGAAATGCATGTGAAGATATCCAGAAGACCACTGGAAATTTGCATTCACCGTAAGAAATTCAGCAGTGGATATAAGTGAGACCATCTCAGAAAGGGAAGCTGAGCAAGAAGAGAAAAGATGGGAAGATAAAACTTTGACGAAAGCTACATTTAAAGAGTAAGCAAAGAAGGAACCAGGAAAAATCACAGAGAAGGCATCATCCCAGATGCAGTTAAAGAGCCAGAGAATGTTCTTCTTGGGAGCTAAAGAAGGGGGAAGATGGAGGCATGGGATTTGAAATACCCTCAGTTGAAAGCTCTTTGAGATTGCTACCTATTGTTGCTATGGCCACACCAAAAAAATTAAACAGGTCTCTCCTTAGGAATGGAAGTATGGCCCTGGCTCTCCTCTGTACACCTGCTCATGAGATAATTAGAAGCATCTCCTCTTGGCCAGTCAGTTAGGTACTGAAAACTACCAAGTCAGTGAGACTCTCGTAGGATGAATTAAACAGGGAACAAATCTAGGAGTTTGAAAAAGCTGAAGTTGCAAACTTTTCTACCTCAATTGGCTGATTTCTGTTCTTAGATCTGCCCTGCTTTATAACCCAAGTCCTCTACCTTTAGTTGAGGAAATGAAGTCCCCTTTGTTTATTACAGGTGAAAATGACAATGAGTAGTCATATGTAATCCATCAGGTTAGCTGAACTTGTTCAGGCATCCCCCTGTACCCTCAACTAGATGGTTATTATAGTGATTGTTGTTATACACTGTAAATGTATACAGTGCTTCAGAGCTAAAGAGGACTTTTCCATCCATTGACTCACTTGCTTTTCACCACAACCCGGTAAGAAATTTACTATTTTGTTCTCTCCGTTTCTCACACTCAGAAATCCCTTGCACTGATTTCCCTCAGGATTGCATTCAGGTCATCTTTCCACATCTTTCTCTAGCTCGTTCTCTCCATTAACTGGAATCCACCTCACCTTCTTTCCCTTAGCACATGATTTGTTTCTTTCTAACCTCATCCCTAGTCAGTATTTTCCTTCTGGCAATCCTTGCCTCCAAGCTAACAATCCACCATTATGTGTCCCATTTTTGTTAGGTTTCTCTCCCTCCATCTCTGCCCCATCACCCTTGAGCTTTAAAAGAATCTGCATTAGAACCTAGCATTCAGAGATAGCTACTTCTCACATAAAAATAGGTGCCACCAAAAGGCAAATAGGCTTGAAAGGGGGACTTTCATACCAGACATATCCTTGGACAAGTGGATCGAAGCCGGGGAGGGGCCGGCTGCTGACAGCTGGCTCCCTGCCCCATCTGGCATTGTCAGTGCACAGTCCCCACCGCCACCCCCTCCTGGAAACCTCACTCTACCCTGCTTCACCTTTCTTTGTAGCCCAGGAAGACCGACATTTATAGGCTGCATCCCCAGGCTCTCTTGCCCGCCAGCTTCCGGTTGGGTGAAGCTAATAGATATCAGAGGACGCGAGAAGAGGACAAGCAAAAATTGATACCCCTGGGTCCCTCCCTGCCATGCAGATCCTGCTAGGCAGCCACCTCCTACGGCCACAGGCACTGCTGTCCCTGGCTCTGGTGACTGTCCCTCCCCTGCCTCTGTCAGGCTAAGGGGTGGTAATGGCATCCTTTGTTACGAGCCCCAGTTGGTAGGAGTCATCCCTCACCATCCCTGTTAGTTCCCTTACCCCTGTCCACCTCTGTGTTTCCCTTCATTAAACTCTCCTCAATTACCACATTTGAGGGTGACCTGCCAGACAAGGTCCCTTTACAGAGCATGCGGTTCTCAGCAACTCCCCACACACCCCACAATGCCATCAACAACTGAAAATACCTTAGTAATAATTAACCCAACAGGGTACAAGGACCTAGAGAAAGGAAACTTAAGACAGATAAACGTTGGTGAAAGAAATAATGTATTCATTTCCTAGGGTTGCCATAATAAAGGAATACAAACTAGGTGGCTTAGACCAATAGAAATTTATTCTCTCACCGTTCTGGAAGCTAGAAGTCTGAAATCAAGGTGTCAGCAGGACCATGCTTCCTCTAAAGGAAGGGGAGAATACTTCCTTGCCTCTTCCAGCTTCTGGAACTGATAACCCCTGACTTTCCTTGGCTTGAGCTGGAGTCCTTTAGTCTCTGCATCTGTCTTCACATGGCCTTCTCCCTGTGTGTCTCTGTCTTCACGTGGCCTTCTCTTTTAGTCCCTGTCCAAATTTCCCTCTTCTATAAGGATGCCAGTCATACTGAATTATGGCCCACCCTAACGGCCTCATTTTAACTTGATTACATCTGCAAAGACCCTATTTCTAAATAAGGTCCCATTCTGAGGTCCTGGGAGTTAGGATTTCAATGTCTCTTTTTAGGGGACACAATTTAACCTATAACAGATGGGGTTCAGAAGCACAGGCTGCTAGGTGTCTATGAATGTCTCGCATTTCTAAAGAGGCTGAACCTGCAAAGCACGCTGCCTATAGCCAATTAGTACCTGCCAGCACAGCACTTGTGCCCGCCTACAGGGCCCAGCATGGGGGATTTAAGAAGAAACCAGCCGCCTAGATTTCTTCATTGCAGATTCAGTCCTACTGGTGAGCCAAAATGACAGCTCCTCTGATGAAGCTGTGAAAAGGTGAGAAATGTAATGGATCATGTTTCTGATAGACTTGAGGAAGCTCAGGGGGAAGATGCTGTCTATGGCGTTGATATATAATCATAGAGGCTATGTTTAGACTCTTTGATTATAGAAAATGATGCTCGTCTTAACACTAGCTTTTTCCATGTTTGCTTTCCTGAGTCCATTACTGCCACCTTCAAAGACATTAACTCGAGAAAAATAATCTCTGTTTGGAGACCACAGACTTGCTTCTTGGGTGTTCCAAGTTGGCAAATGGTATTTTTAACAGTATCAAGGGACAAAAATATGGTGACATCTTTAGATAAACTGAAAATCTAAAATTCTTAAATCTCAAACTATAAGCTATAATTCTCCATTGCCTGGCCCTATAAAATCAAATCAGCATTTCAATCAACAAGCTTCATCACCCTTGATAAAGCATTGTCCAAACTCCTCCATTTCAGATCAACAGTAGTCTCATGAAACTAGGTACACATCTTATATCCAATCACATGTCATTCATTTCATTTACTTATTCAGCAAATAATAATTAGTCAGCTACTATTTGCTTAGCAGGTGTTATGGGTTGAACTGTGTTGTCCAGAAAGATACGTTGAGGTTCTAATTGTACCAATACCTGTAAGGTAACTGTACCCAGTACCTGTAAATGTGACCTTATTAGGAAATAGGATCTTTGCAGGTGGAATAGAGTTAAGATGAGGTCATACTCTCGAAAACAAACATGGTTACCAAAGGGGAAGGTGGGGAGAGGGATAAATTAGGAATTTGGAATTAACAAATACACACTACTATATATAAAATAGATAAACAACAAGGACCTACTGTATAGCAAGGGGAACTATATTCAATACCTTGTAACAAACTATAATGGAAAAGAATCTAAAAAAGAATAAATATATATATATTTATATTTATAACTGAATCACCTTGCTCTACACCTGAAACATTGTAAATCAACTATACTTCAACAAAAATTTCAAAAAAATGAGGAGGTCATCCTGAATTAGTGTGGACCCTAATCCAATATGACTGGTGTCCTTATAAGAAGAGGAGAAGAGACACTGAGACAGACAAAACAGGGAGAACACATGTGATGACAAGGCAGAGACTGGAGTGATACACCTACAAAGCAAGGAATGTCAAGGATTGCTGGTAACGAAAAATGCTAAGAGAAAGTCATGGAACAGATTCTCCCCTGGATCCTTCAGAAAGAGAATGGCACCATTGATACCTTGACTCTGGACTTCTAGCATTCAAAACTGTGAGAGAATAAATTTCTGTTCTTTTAAGCTATGTAGTTTTGGGGAATGTGTTAGGGCAGTGGTGTTATTCTTATTCTTGTTCTTCTTCTTCTTGGCTGAAGTATTTCAGTTTTACCTCCCAAACTAAAATATAGGCCCACAGAGCAGGGATCTTCGTCTTTTTTATTCTTCAGCCTAAGTACTAGAATATTCCTAGGCACATCATGGTCAATAAATGTTTGTAGGATAAAGGATACCTTCTCTTCTCTCTCTACCTCTGCCCCAGGTAGACTTCATCCACTCTCTCGGTTTCACTTATGCCAAACCCTCTCTCATCTGCCTCTGTACCCTAGACTTTCTCCTAAGCTCCGGCTGCCCACCTGCCCACCAGTCATTTGGGTGTCACATAGCCACCTCAAACTCTCCAAGTCCAAAACTCATACACATATTTGTCACACACAGTACAGCTACAATGATACTTTGAAAATTCAAATCTGATCATGTCACACTCCTGCTAAAAATCCTTCAATTGTTTCCCATCACTTTTAGGATAAAGATAGGAGTTTTTACATTCCCTTCATAACCTGGTCCCAGGTCACTTTCACTGGTCTATACCCTTCTCTTTACTCATTCCAGCTGGACTGACGTTCTTTCAATTCTTCAAAAGTGTCTCATTCCACATGACCTAGAACTCTGTTTAGCTAATTCTACGCTTGGCTTGAACATCACTCTCTCTTGGAAGCCTTACCAGATACGCCAAGTTTGGATCTTCCTGTCTCAGACCCCGTATTGTAGAAAGGTGCATGGTGCACCTCTTGATAGCATTCAGTAGGGTGAATAATGGCTTCTTTAATACTTGTCTTCCCTGTGAGGCTCTAGGCTGCCTGAGGGCAGGATCCACATCTGCCTCATTCCCCACTGTATCCCCCAGAGCCTAGATCAGTGCTTGGCATAGAGTAAATATTTAGTAAATTAATGGAGAAACTAGTGCGGTTACAACTGAAGTACAATATGCTCTCATTCTCCCACCATCCTGAATCTCTCCTTGATATCTGCAAATCAACATGATAGGAAGAGAGAAAGATGCCCTAAGCTCTGAGCCACCAATTCCATGCTAGAAAGCCTGCCTTATCCAGTTAGCCAGGGGAGAGTTCATTTTAAGCCCAAAAGGTAAAGGAGGAGAAGAATGGAAAGATGGAAAGAATGCTGTGCTTACAGTAAGAAATGAAGGGTTAAAAATCCCAGTTCTGATTCTTATTAGCTGTATGGTCTTGAATGCATCTCACCCTCTGAGCCTCACTCTCTTCATCTGTAAAGCACGGATAAAAATCCCTACTTCATAGGCTTGCTGTATTAAATGAGATACAGTTTATACAAATCTTTCATAAACTCTAAAACCTCTAACCTACGAAGGTTTTTAATACTGATAACAGTAACTTGTGAATAATTATGTTGCAACAACCAAATGCAATTTGAGACTTGATTTATGCAACTTAATTTACGCCATTTCCTTAAAATAACTGGACGATCGCTCAAGAATAGAGGCACATATAAACTTCAAAAACAAAATACAATGACATATAAATAATTATTTATGTAAACTAGACTTTGCATCATATTCTCTAGCTCCATCCAGCCTTCGTCCTGGAAACTCTATGCTCTAGAGGACTGCAGACGAGGCGTTTGGCAGGAGCTTCGCCTGAGTCCCAGGCTTCACAGAAGTGCAGACTCCACTGCCCCAGAAGAGAAACAGTTTTCCTCATCTCCACAGCATGATTTGAGGACAGCACACAGCAGGCACTCAGCGAGGCCAAGCTGACTCCCCTCCGTGGATCCTCATGCAGAAATTTAGGATCTCTAACCCCTCACTTTGCCCATCACACCTGGTAAGGCATGAAGGCAGAGTCCATTATCAGAAAGAAGTCTCACTTTTAGCAGGTTAGGCATATCTACAGTATCAAAAGGATTCTTTATTTTCACCATGGAATCCCCCCAGAGAACTCCTCGATGGGCGTTGGAAAATAATCTTCCCTCCCTGTCCCTCTACGTCACGGACCCCAGAGTGCCCTCTGTCCTCCTCCACCAACTGTCCCCCCAGTAGCATCTGAGCTTCACCTTGAGGGGCAGCATAAGTCACTGAGTGAATCTGATGGAGACCCGGGTCCTTCTGATTATTCAGAGGGGCACATCTCCAAGACAATACTTTCTTCTTGCTAATGCTGACCACTTAATAGCATTCCCACCTCACATCAAAAATCCCTGGCCTGAGAAGATGGAATAATACATCTGCACACCTACCCACTGCCCATACCTGAATCCACTTCTTCTGCCACACCATCTTCTGCATGCAGTCTTCCCTGCAAATATGCTGATAAATAAATAACACCAGCAGATGGACAGATTGATGGATCAAAGTGAAAACACTCGGCTTCTCTGTGCCAATGAACAACTGGATCCCAGTGTAACACAAAGAAAGAACAAAGCTGAACAGTCACTCTGAACGACAAAAAGCTGGTGACCAATATTCATGAAGCCTGTGACAAATCAGACCCATCCTGCGTTCCATCTCAGGTGGGTGCACTGAGAGCCGCCTGGGAGATACTTCCCTGGAAGATACTCCCCTGCAGCTTCCATCTCCTGTCCCCCCAAACGACACGCACGCTGTGCAATAAGAGATGTCATCAGTC
This sequence comes from Mesoplodon densirostris, assembly GCF_025265405.1. Taxonomy (NCBI): domain Eukaryota; kingdom Metazoa; phylum Chordata; class Mammalia; order Artiodactyla; family Ziphiidae; genus Mesoplodon; species Mesoplodon densirostris. The sequence goes on from NC_082662.1 coordinate 171,406,615, forward strand.
TGTCTTCTTTAGGCACGTGGGCAAGGGCTTGCCAGAAGACGGCCAAGTTCCTCAAAATTCCCCACACTTAATTCTCAGTCCTACCATTAGCTTCCTGGATGACCGTAACCAAGTTGGGCAATCTCTAAAATATGGGATGTTTGTGATACAACCCCCATGTGACATTAACAAATACATTATTATCATGTATAGGCTTCAGCTCATTATTTTTTTTATTATTTAATTTTTTATAGAGCAGGTTCTTATTAGCTATCTATTTTATACATATTAGTGTATGTATATCAATCCCAATCTCCCAATTCATCCCACCACCACGCCCTATTTTTAAAAACAATTGTGTCTTCATATTCTGATCATAAAATATATATTCATGTAGAAAAATAATACACAATCCTTATAAAGCATTTGGAAATACAAAAGAAGAAAACCCAAATCACATCATTCCATTACCTAAGGGAAACCACTATTAACACTGGGCATTTCCTATTAATTTGTGTGTGTGTTAAGTACGTAGATGCAGATATAGGAAAATGTATATATGTGTGTGTACATACATATATATAATTTTGTACATACAAACTTTATGTATTTGAACTTGTTTTTATTGCTTAACATTATATCAAGGTTAATTTTCTATGACTTTAAAAGTCTTTTTAGAAATCACTTTGCCTGAAATCCATATAACATTCCATCAGAGACCTTTTGTGAAATCATATTGTGCTATAAATACAGAGTGGAGTTGCTGGTAACGAAGTGTTCATCAAAGAGAACCTGCTATCAGCACTTCTTGGACCAGCACCAGCCCCTATCTTACTCAGTATTTATCAGCACCAGCCCCTGTTTTAGGGCCTGCTGCCTTACCAACAACCATCAGGCAAAGTTCACAATTTTAGTCAACAGCCATTTCGCTGCTGCTTTTGTGAAATGAAGAAGTCAAGTCTCCTGCAGTAAGAAACAGTACTTTCTCTCTCTCTGTCAGGAGCAAAAAATTATCTTAGGAGCTCACAAGATTCCTTGAACAGATGGGTGGTAAGTAGAAGCCACTGTTGGCAACGTCCATTGGCCCTAGGATTGGCCGCAGGCTGGAGTCCCCTCCCCACACTTCCCCAAGTCAGCCAAGCCCCCAGTGGGCAGGTCTGTGCCAGATTCGGCTTCATTTCCCCCCAGGCACATACCTCACAGGCACCAACATGGAGTGAGCAGTCAGACTCATCAAGCTTTTTTCAGCACCTACTTTTGGTCTACATGGTGCCAGATGCTGGGGAGGAGTTGTGACTTCAAATTTGGTGGGATGAGAAGATGCAAACATTCTTCTTTTTTGCCATAATTTTTTAAATTGAAGTATAGTTGATGTACAATGTTGTGTTAGTTTCAGCTGTACAGCACAGTGATTCAGTTATATATATATATATACTCTTTTTCAGATTCTTTTCCCTTATAGGTTATTACAAAATATTAAGTATAGTTCCCTGTGCTATATACAATAGGTCCTTGTTGGTTATCTATTATATATATATGTATATAATCCCATCCTAATCCATCCCTGCCCCCCCCTTTCCCCTTTAGTAACCGTATGTTTGTTTTCTATGTCTGTGCGTCTATTTCTGTTTTGTAAATAAGTTCATTTAAAGATACAGTCATTCTTAATAGAAAAAGCAGGAGAGAGACCTTCAAGATGGCAGAGGAGTAAGACATGGAGATCGCCTTCCTCCCCACAAATACATCAGAAATACAACTACATGTGGAACAACTCCTACAGAACACCTACAGAACGCTGGCAGAAGACCTCAGACTTCCCCAAAGGCAAGAAACTCCCCACGTACCTGGATAGGGCAAAAGAAAAAAGAAAAAACGGAAACAAAAGAATAGGGACGGGACCTGCACCTCTGCGAGGGAGCCGTGAAGGAGGAAAGGTTTCCACACACTAGGAAGCCCCTTCACTGGCGGAGACGGGGGTTGGCAGGGGGGAAGCTTCAGAGCCACGGAGGAGAGCGCAGCAACAGGGGTGCGGAGGGCAAAGCGGAGAGATTCCCGCACAGAGGATCAGTGTCGACCGGCACTCACCAGCCCGAGAGGCTTGTCTGCTCACCCGCCAGGGCGAGTGGGGGCTGGGAGCTGAGGCTTGGGTTTCGGAGGTCAGAACCCAGGGAGACGACTGGGGTTGGCTGCGTGAACACAGCCTGAAGGGAGCTAGTGTGCCACAGCTGGCCGGGAGGGAGTCCGGGAAAAGGTCTGGACCTGCCTAAGAGGCAGGAGACCATTGTTCTGGGGGTGCGCAAGGAGAGGGGATTAAGAGCACTGCCTAAACAAACTCCAGAGATGGGCGTGAGCCGCGGCTATCAGCGCAGACCCCAGAGACGGGCATGAGACGCTAAGGCTGCTGCTGCCGCCACCAAGAAGCCTGTGTGCGAGCACAGGTCACTATCCACGCCTCCCCTCCTGGGAGCCTGTGCAGCCCGCCACTGCCAGGGTCCCGGGATCCAGGGACAGCTTCCCCGGGAGAACGCACGGCGCGCCTCAGGCTGGTGCAACGTCACGGCGGCCTCTGCTGCCGCAGGCTCACCCCGCATCCGTACCCCTCCCTGCCCTCGGCCTGAGTGAGCCAGAGTCCCCTAATCAGCTGCTCCTTTAACCCCGTCCTGTCTGAGCGAAGAATAGACGCCCTCAGGCGACCTACACGCAGAGGCAGGGCCAAATCCAAAGCTGAACCCCGGGAGCTGTGCAAACAAAGAAGAGAAAGGGAAATCTCTCCCAGCAGCCTCAGGAGCCGCGGATTAAATCTCCACAGCCAACTTGATGTACGCTGCATCTGTGGAATACATGAATAGACAACGAATCATCCCAAATTGAGGAGGTGGACTTTGGGAGCAACTGTAGACTTGGGGTTTGCTTTCTGCATCTAATTTGTTTCTGGTTTTATGTTTATCTTAGTTTAGTATTTAGAGTTTATTATCATTGGTAGATTTGTTTATTGATTTGCTTGCTCTATTCCTCTTTTATATATATATATATAGATAGATAGATAGATAGATAGATAGATAGATTTCTTTTTCCTTTTTCTCTCTTTGTCAGTGTGTATGTGTATGCTTCTTTGTGTGATTTTGTCTGTATAGATTTGCTTTTACCATTTGTCCTAGGGTTCTGTCTGTCCGTTGTGGGGTTTTGGGGGGGTTATTTTTGTATAGTTTTTAGCACTTTTTATCATTGGTGGATTTGTTTTTTGGTTTGCTGCTTCTCTTCTTTCTTTTTTTTCCCTTTTATTTTTAATTTTTAACTTTTTTATTGTTTATTTTAATAACTTTATTTTATTCTTTCTACCTTCCTTCCTTTCTTTCTTTCTTCCTTTCTTCCTCCCTCCATCCCTTTCTTTCTTTCTTTTCTTCCTTTCTTCCTTCCTTCCTCCCTCCCTCCCTCCTTCTCTCTCTCTCTCTCTCTCTCTTTCTTCCTTTCTTTCCTTCTTCTCCCTTTTCTTTTGAGCCATGTGGCTGACAGGGTCTCTGTGCTCTGGCCAGGTGTCAGGCCTGTGCCTCTGAGGTGTGAGAGCCAAGTTCAGGACATTGGTCTACCAGAGACCTCCTGGCTCCACATAATATCAAACAGCAAAAGCTCTCCCAGAGATCTCCATCTCAGCGCTAAGACACAGCTCCACACAACGACCAGCAAGCTACAGGGCTGTACACACTATGCCAAACAACTAGCAAGACAGGAACACGACCCACCCATTAGCACAGAGGCTGCCTAAAATCATAATAAGGTCACAGACACCCCAAAACACACCACCAGATGCGTTCCTGCCCAACAGAAAGACAAGATCCAGCCTCATCCACCAGAACACAGACATCAGTCCCCTCCACCAGGAAGCCTACACAACCCACGGAACCAAACTTAGCTACTGGGGGCAGACACCAAAAACAACGGTAACTACGAACCAGCAGCCTGCAAAAAGGAGACCCCAAACACAGTAAGCTAAGCAAAATGAGAAGACAGAGAAGCACACAGTAGATGAAGGAGCAAGGTAAAAACCCACCAGACCAAACAAATGAAGAGGAAATAGGCATTCTCCCTGAAAAAGAATTCAGAGTACTGATAGTAAAGTTGATCCAAAATCTTGGAAATAGATTGGACAAAATACAACAAGCAATCAACAAGGACATAGAAGAACAAAATAGCAAACAAACAATGATGAACAACAAAACAAATGAAATTAAAAATTCTCTAGAAGGAATCAATAGCAGAATAACTGAGGCAGAAGAACGGATAAGTGACCTGGAAGAAGAAATAGTGGAAATAACTACTGCAGAGCAGAATAAAGAAAAAGGAATGAAAAGAATTGAGGACAGTCTCAGAGACATCTGGGACAACATTAAATGCACCAACATTTGAATTATAGGGGTCCCAGAAGAAGAAGAGAAAAAGAAAGGGACTGAGAAAATATTTGAAGAGATTTTAGTTGAAAACTTCCCTAATATGGGAAAGGAAATAGTCAATCAAGTCCAGGAAGTACAGAGAGTACCACACAGGGTAAATCCAAGGAGAAACACATCAAGACACATATTAATCAAACTATCAAAAATTAAACACAAAGGAAAAATATTAAAAGCAGCAAGAGAAAAGCAACAAATAACATACAAGGGAATCCCCATAAGGTTAACAGCTGATCTTTCAGCAGAAACTCTACAAGCCAGAAGGGAGTGGCAGGACATATTTAAAGTGATGAAAGGGAGAAACCTACAACCAAGATTACTCTACCCAGCAAGGATCTCATTCAGATTCGATGGAGAAATTAAAACCTTTACAGACAAGTAAAAGCTGAGAGAGTTCAGCACCACCAAACCAGCTTTACAGCAAATGCTAAAGGAACTCCTCTCGGCAGGAAACACAAGAGAAGGAAAAGACCTACAATAACAAACCCAAAACAATTAAGAAAATGGTAATAGGAACATACATATAGATAATTACCTTAAATGTAAATGGATTAAATGCTCCCACCAAAAGATATAGACTGGCTGAATGGATACAAAAACGAGACCCATATATATGCTGTCTACAAGAGACCCACTTCAGACTTGGGGACACATACACACTGAAACTGAAGGGATGGAAAAAGATATTCCATGCAAATGGAAATCAAAAGAAAGCTGGAGTAGCAATTCTCATATCAGACAAAATGGACTTTAAAATAAAGACTATTACAAGAGACAAAGGAGGACACTACATAATGATTGAGGGATCAATCCAAGAAGAAGATATAACAATTGTAAATATTTTTGCATGCAACATAGGAGCACCTCAATACATAAGGCAAATGCTTAGAGCCATAAAAGGGGAAATCGACAGTAACACAATTATAGTAGGGGACTTTAACACCACACTTTCACCAATGGACAGATCATCCAAAATGAAAATAAATAAGGACACACAAGCTTTAAATGATACATTAAACAAGATGGACTTAATTGATATTTATAGGACAAAAACAACAGAATACACTTTCTTCTCAAGTGCTCATGGAACATTCTCCAGGATAGATCATATCTTGGATCACAAATCAAGCCTTGGTACATTTAAGAAAATTGATATTGTATCAAGTATCTTTTCTGACCACAATGCTATGAGACTACATACCAATTACAGGAAAAAAATCTGTAAAAAATACAAACACATGGAGGCTAAACAATACACGACTAAATAACCAAGAGATCACTGAAGAAATCAAAGAGGAAATCAAAAAATACATAGAAACAAAAGACAATAAAAACACGATGACCCAAAATCTATGGGATGAAGCAAAAGCAGTTCTAAGAGGGAAGTTTATAGCAATATAATCCTACCTCAAGAAACAAGAAACTTCTCAAATAAACAACTTAACCTTACACCTAAAGCAATTAGAGAAAGAAGAACCAAAAAAACCCGAAGTTCACAAAAGGAAAGAAATCATAAAGATCAGATCAGAAATAAATGAAAAAGAAATGAAGGAAACCATAGCAAAGATCAATGAAACTAAAAGCTGGTTCTTTGAGAAGATATACAAACGTGATAAAACATTGGCCAGACTCTTCAAGAAAAAAAGGGAGAAGACTCAAATCAATAAAATTAGAAATGAAAGAGGAGAAGTAACAACTGACACTGCAGAAATACAGAGGATCATGAGAGATTACTACAAGCAACTCTATGCCAATAAAATGGACAACCAGAGGATTCTAATGTGCAGCCAGGGTTGAGACCCACTATTCTTGGAACTAGAGTGACAAGCAAGTGATGCCTTCTCTCTGTTGACCTTCTCAGGTTAGTGTGAAACCAACACAGAATTAAAACTAAACAAACAAACAAAACTGTAGTTCACATTCCTTGCAATGAACTAGCACAGCAGAAGCAAACAATTGCTTCACACCCCAAAAATAGGCCCTTGCATTGGCAAGACCAAGACACAAGAACAATTCAGCAATGGATGGTTTATGTGGACAAAAATTATGGCTGAAATTAAATGGTTCTGGAAAAACTTGAACCCCTTAGTCTGGAGGAGATGCTTTACAGATTAAATGTACTTCGAACTTAACCCTGATCTAAGCCTTAAAATCAAGGCAGCACAAAACCAGGGAAAGAAACAGAAGTCCTGGCCTATCTGTATACACCCCAAGTCCCACATTCTCTACCCCACTGAGAAAACTTATACTCAAATGCAACCAAACTAAACACCTAGAGTCTGAAAGAAGGAAAATTGGGGAAGGAATGAAGAGGAGGACATAAAGTACAATAAGAGGCTCAATTTTTTTTTTGATTCTGCATGTAACCCAGCATATTCCTCTTTCTATTTTGTGTTATGTACCTTTACAAAAATAGAATTTGCCAGCCGGGATCAGCCCATGGATTATGTTGTTTGAAATCACGGTTCCTGCAGCGAGGGCCCATGGCTAGAGTGCCAAAGAAAAAGAGCGAGACAATTCGATGGGAGTGAACTGTGTGGGCTGCAAGAAGAGCTAGCCCCTCCCAGACCCCCTGGCCAAGCAGGTAACTGATGTCCTGCTCTTTCCCAGGCAGGGTATCAGTCCCCTACTTGGCCAGCCCCCATACAAAGGTGCTAATGGGTCTCCTAACAATCTTTGGCTCTCTTTAATGTACAGCTTTAATATTTACATCCTGATCTTCTTCTTTCTGTACCTGCCTCAAACTGAGTACACCCAATGAAGAATACTTGTCTTTGGGGTGTTCATTTGATAACTTTTCTTCTTAGCGAGAATCCTTGGTTATTAAGGACCTGTTTCCCCATCCTAAATCCTGCACTAGGGCTCCTCAATTCTTTTGTTGTTAACCTTACCTTCCTAGGGTTTGTCGTCTGCGTCAGAGGATTTTTTTTTGCAGGACAGGAGTAAAGAGAGGCTCTCTTCCTATCAGAGAATAAAGATGCCCCATGGGTGATATAAATTCAGAGTCAAAGACCCTGAATAAAACATTAGATAAACCCAATCTGGTCCTTATGAATTGCAGTGTTCTCCTGCCCTGGGAGGTATGCGTGATACCTAGGGAAACTTTTTTTTTTTTTTTTTTTTTTTTTTTTGCGGTACGCGGGCCTCTCACTGTTGTGGCCTCTCCCGTTGTGGAGCACAGGCTCCGGACGCGCAGGCTCAGCGGCCATGGCTCACGGGCCCAGCCGCTCCGCGGCATGTGGGATCCTCCCGGACCGGGGCACGAACCTGTGTCCCCTGCATCAGTAGGCGGACTCTCAACCACTGCACCACCAGGGAAGCCCCACCTAGGGAAACTTTAATAATCATATTAACACCAATTAGTAGTAGTATAGCTGTTATCATCATTGTCATAATCAATAATAACACTAATACTAATAAGAAGACTGCTTTGCCTTCCTCACATAAACCGCAGTCAACAAAGTAAGTCATCCGCTTTAGTAAATGGGCACATCCTACAAGTTTTGAAGGGTTTCACTGAAGTGGGTGTTGAACATTGGAAACTTGTTTAATGGTATAGTATTCAATATATGCATTACAGCTGTAAAGTCTCCTGGGCTCATCTCTGGTATCTCCACATCCGGAGTCAGCAAGTCGTACAATAATAATCATAGTAATAACTGCCATTTATTAAGTGCTTACGGTATTCAAATGTTAAGTTAAAGGGTTACAAACCTTATCTCATCTGCAAAGCAACCCAAGGGGGTAGGTATTATTATTATTAACTCCTTTTATAAATGATGGAACTGAGACCTCCCTGATCGTCCAGTGGTAAAGAATCCACCTTCCAATGCAGGGGACACGGGTTCGATCCCTGGTCAGGGAAATAAGATCCCCCATGCCGCGGGGCAACTAAGCCTGCATGCCACAACTACTGAGCTCGTGTGCCACAAACTACAGAGTCCACACGCCCTGGTGCCCGCGCACCACAACTAGAGAAAGAAAATGCACACACCACAACTAGAGAGAAGTCTGCGGGCCAAAGCCCGCATGCCATGATGAAGAGCTGGCACCATAACGAAAGACCCCTCATGCCTCAACGAAGACCCCGCGTGTCACAACTAAGACCTGATGCAGCCAAAATAAATAAATAAATAGGTAAATAAATGATGGAACTGAGGCTGAAAGGGTTAAAATAACTTACCAAGGTCACACACATGTCATATTTGGTAACATGGAGCGGTTAGACCCAGATCTGCCACATCTGGATCTCAAGAGACATCAACGTGGAAAGCCTAGAGAGGACTGAATTTGGAACCCAAAGGCTGGCTTCTGACCCTGCGCAGGCTGCTTTGTGTCTCCAAACCTCCATTTCCTCATGGTAAAATGAGGCCAGTCCTTCTACCCTGCCTGTGTCACAGTTATTGCAGTGACTGAGTGAAAAAGAACAGCTCTGAGGGCAGGTACCAAGTCTTCTTGCATCCCCAGTGTTTTGCACTCAATAAATGTTTATTGCAGTAATAATGCATCCAAAAGCACTTAAAAAGCTGTAGAACATCATAAAGTACAAACGTATGAGATTCCTGAAGCACTAGAGTCTGTGGGGCCCTTTGGTGACGGCCGGCTCCGCTATTACAGCCTCCCCGGAGGGTTTGTGGATTCATGGCCAAACCTCAGGCCTCCAAACATTACAAATGGACACCCTCTCCAGTCTACAAATTACAACAGGGAATCATCATCCTGCTGACTTCCTAGAGGATGGCCCCAGGTGTGGTCCAGATTCCTTAGCCCCTTCTAAATGGACCCATCATCCCTAGGGCCCAGCAGAGTCATAACATTTTCACTGGATTGCCAGTAACGACATCCCAGTAACTCTCCTCAGATATGCTCCGAGAAAGAAAAACAAGAACACATTTCTCCTCAGAGAGAAATGCCCTAGATGCTGAGGTACCAAATGCCCATCCACGGAGGTACTTCAACCCTGTGAGGCTGAGACAAGCCCCGCCCCAGCCTGACAAAAACACTGTGTGTAGTGTGAGTTTATGCATCTTGGTTTACAAGACAACTCAGATAAATATGTTCCCGGCCTGTCATTTCTGCACACTTCACAGGCTAATGCCCTGAGAACAAGCCTCCCTCTGAGGTCTGTTCAGCACCCCAGGAACCCAGGTCTTCAGGGTGCACAGGGGTCACCCTCAGCCCATCAGCCTCCATCAGATCAGGAGCGCTGAGAGGATCGGGGCAGGGGAGCAGGGAACACAAGAGACTGAGATGAACACACAAAACCCAAATATATCCCATAGCCAGAACACTCATCTTTGCCCACCACAGTACATGGGACGCCCCATCTCCAGGATCCAGGTGAAATCTGCCCCACCCCACTCTAAAAGTAGCGCCTCACTTCCCAGGCCCTAAAATAGAAGCCGGGCTGGGAGGAGTGGGTGGGGCCATCGGGCTTTCTACCTCTGTCTCCTAAAACACCCCTAGGGGGCCCAGGAAGGCCTCGAAGGAGAGAGGGTGTCACCCTAGCGCTGCCTGGGGACAGATCATCTAGTGGGGACGATGCCAGGATGGCAGAGGGTAAGGAAATGTGCTGCCGAGTTTGTAGGCTGCCCCATCTGTTCAGCGCTGTTCTGTCCACAGGCGCCAAACGGCCCATCAGCTCCTGCCGTGCAGGCCAGCGCCAGGGCCCAGGCACCTGGAGAAGTCTGTGGAGACCTCTCCCGGGAGGGCCAGGCCGCACTGTCTGGGGAGATGCAGAGGGTTCACGCAGGCCCAGCCCAAAAGGCCAGCAGCCCATGACTCTTCACAGCAGCACTTTTGCTTTGAGATCTAAGAATTTGCCGTCTGTGGTCTGTGGCCTTGAGCTGGGCTCTGAAAATACAAGGATGAATAGGATGCCACGCCCACCCTCAAAGTTCACCTTCTCGTGTAAAAACCACAGATGGGGCCAAATGGTAGGGTTTGTAGGTGAATATAAACTGAGGCTACACTGTGAAGGGTTTCATGTGTTAAGCCAAAGCGCCTGGATTATATAGGTTCACTTGTGATCTCTAGATTTTGTAGGTTGCAAAAGATGATCCAGAGGGTGAAGGAAGAAAATATTAACTTTTCCATATACTTATTTCTATATAATTAAATACAAAACTAAGATTCATTAATATTCACTATAAGCAACGACTTTCACACCTTCCCTCAGTCCACTCCTCGGTGATGATCACACACCACTGAGGGTCTCTAGGGATCTTGGGGACGTGTGGACATTGGCTGACAGTGGCAGCTTCGTTTCTAGGTTCTCTTTCAGCACCACATGACCTACTCCAGATGAGCCTAGGTCAGTGGACTTACAAAGCGGATCCAATTTTTAACTAAACTAACCATTGCAAAAAGGGGCAAAAGGCTTACATTGTTTTTCTAAAAAGAAAACATGGATTGAAGTAACAATGCAAGACCGAGAAAAACGAACGCCAAGAAAAAGGCAGCCCTGACGCATTGTTAGTCAGCCACATTACAAGGGAAAACAACGACAGTATAATCAGATCTCACATGTCAGCCAGAAAGTTTTTAAGTTACCCAGAAGATGATCTGAAATGTAGCTTTACATTTACTGTTGGTAATGAACCCAATCTTAAGCGTAAATGGTGTCCGAGATATTAGCGAATGACTGTAGAGAAACTGTTGCAATTAACAAAGCATTTCAAAATACTGTTTACATTATCTTTAATATGTCTTTTCTGAATTTTTATGCATAATGTATTGGTACTGTAATACATGTATAAAATTACAAGTAAATGAGTATACATCTGCTGGGAGTGCATACTCAACACGTTTCACTGCCAACAGTGGGCATTCAAAACGTCTTGGAAGCCGTTGCTCTAAAAGATACAACCCAGAGCTAGCCTAGATCCCCATCCAAACCCCCCTGTACTTCCCGAGGACTTCTTTGGCTTTCATACTCAGCAACAGAAGGAAAATTGTTAAGAAGGGAAGCTCGGCACTGCCATGTTCACAACTTTGTCAAAGACCATCCCGAAGCATAAGACCTACCGGTTTAACCAGACTGTTTCCGCCATGGCTATGTGCCAAAGAGGAAACAGACCCAGCTAAATTCAGCTCTGCAACTCACAGAGATTTGCGGCAATTCACACCAATTCCACGCATGCAGAATAAAGGCCATGTACTGGGTGCTATTATTTTAACGTTAATTCTTTATCTTAACATGTATTTGAGGAATATTAACTTTCTATTTATGGTCATGGTTTTCTTTTAAAATCAATTCATGTACGTTTTCTATGAGTGGGTGTTAGAATACTAAGCAAATAATTTAGCTGGAGTGCAGATTCATACGTCAAAAATTGGAGAGGTGGGATGGAAATGACTGTAGATTAGGAAACACTGGACTAGATAACCTCTATCCAGTGCCCAGGTCTGAAACTCTGACTATCCTTATCTCATACAGATAAACTCAAATACTGTAAAGCTTTTATAGCAAATAATAGGACTTAGACATGTATAGTTCAGCTCAGGTTTTACCCATGTCTTAGTCCTTTCAGGCTGCTATAAGAAAAATACCACAGACTGAGTGGCTTAAACAACAAACATTTATTTCTTACAGTTCTAGAGGCTGAGACCTCCAAAACCAAGGTGCCAGCAGATCCAGTAATTGGTGAGGGCTTCCAGGTTCTTCTGGCTGAGTCCTCACATGGTGGAAAGGGCTGGAGCCTCTTTTATAAGGGCACTAATTCCATTCATGAGGGCTCCACCCTCATGACCTAATCACCTCCCAAAGGCCCCAATAATACCATCATATTGGGGGTTGCAGTTCAGCGTACAAATTTTGAGGACACAAACATTCAGTTCATAGCACTTGGACCCAAAGAACCCTGGCTCTCGATTTAAGATGAAAAAAATGCAAATCAAAGGATGATGAATGACATGGCTCTTTGTGGTGACAGCTTCTGTAGCTTGGAGGCAGGGCCCCTGATCGCTGAGCCCAAGACCCTCACAGGACCCTCCTGGGAATTCCTAATATCGCTGGGCAGCTCTTTGCTTCTTTTTCCAGAAAAGGGGAAGGGGTGGTTTGTTTGTTCTTTTAACAAAGAACATTCTCTGCTGTTCTGCTGTGGAATCTATTATAGAAAGAAATGACCAAATCCCGGGAAAGAGAAGACAAGCAAACAGACTAATAAGAACGTGAGCTGGAGCCCCTGTCGCTCAACCAGGCTCCATCTCCCAGCAGAACTGTGCAGGTTTGGTGCCCCCTGCTGTCCCCTTCCTGCCTGTGTCTGTGTCCTGTGTTCCCTGTGTCCTGTGTCCTGTGTTTCCTCTGTCCTGTGTCTTGTGTATCCCATGTTCTGCCAGAAACAGACATCCCAACTATGGTGGGCAGGAAAAGTCACTGCAAAATGAGCATTTAACAGTAGAATGAGGGCACAGTCTTGGAAAAACGCATCTGAAACATCAACGACTTAAAATCCATGACTGTTAAGAAAATCGAGTGCAGTGGGGTAGCTCTGCATCTCCATCCCTCACCACTATAGTGAACTGCTGTGTGATTTGAGACCACAGCAGAACCTGGTGAATGTCCTCAGCTAGGCAGCCCCAGTGTCACCTGGGTGTCCCAAGAACACAATTACTGTCGTGCCAGCCCCTGTGTGCCTTGAAGAATCATCTCTTCAAGAAATTAATAAGGTTCTACACTGAGCTAGGAGGCACTGTAAATAATACAAAGGGTATTTAATACAGACTAGGGGCAAGGGTCCTGCTCTCAAAGGTTTTCCATCTAGGAAAAAAAAAAGATAAAAACATAAATGGCTAAATAATATTAGTCACCATTTATTGCCAGCCATTTACCATTATCCCCCATGTTAACAATGCTGTGAACTAATCATTGCCCAGGTTACAGATGGGGAAACTGAGGCTCAAAAAGGCCAAAGGACACAGGCCAGAAGTGGAAGAGGCAGGTCTCAATCCCTGGCTGCCTAACTCCAAACTCCATGCTCTGCACTCACATCCTCTATGGCTTCATTCTGTCACACAAGGGGTGGGGGGGACTACAGCCACCAACGCTGGTGCACACAGGCACACACTCGCATATCCATGAGGGTGCATATCCATGACAGGGTCACCTCGGGAGTTAGAGGAAGGTCAATGAGTGAGATGGGAAATATACAAATGTTTTATTTCTCTTCTTTTAAAAACAATCAAGGTTTAAAACTCACAAATAACTCATGGTGTGTTGTTAGATAAAAATAGTTTTAAATGCTAATAAAAATTGCTAATTATAAAAAATGTCAATAATTGTTCATTTGGTTAGTGGGTACGTGGCTGTTCATGATATCCGTGTGGCTCCATATTTTTAAAGAATTTTCCTAGATAATATATATATATATTTTTTTAGTTTCTGCTTTATAACAAAGTGAATCAGTTATACATATACATCTGTTCCCATATCCCTTCCCTCTTGCGTCTCCCTCCCTCCCACCCTCCCTATCCCACCCCTCCAGGCGGTCACAAAGCACTGAGCTGATCTCCCTGTGCTATGCGGCTGCTTCCCACTATCTATCTACCTTACGTTTGGTAGTGTATATATGTCCATGCCTCTCTCTCGCTTTGTCACAGCTTACCCTTCCCCCTCCCCATATCCTCAAGTCCATTCTCAAGTAGGTCTGTGTCTTTATTCCTGTTTTACCCCTAGGTTCTTCATGACATTTTTTTTTCTTAAATTCCATATATATGTGTTAGCATACGGTATTTGTCTTTCTCTTTCTGACTTACTTCACTCTGTATGACAGACTCTAGGTCTCCTAGATAATATTTTTAAAGAAGAAGGAAAGAAACTGGAAGGGAATAAAAGTCCTCCAAGGATCAGAATATGAAATCATGAAAACCAGTCTAACCACTTAGCAATCACATCTGAGCTTGACTGAAACCACAGGTTCAATCCTGGTGGAAAAAATTCAGCTATTTACACAGCAGCTTTCATCTGGGGACCTCTGAGCACTTCACAAACACAAATTAATTGCACCTCCTGTCACCTCCTAAAAGATGGAGGAGTATTTTACAGATGGTTAAAGAGAGTCGGGGGAAAATGAAGTGTCTTGTCTAACATCACACTGTGAGTTGCACACTGCACTGAGTCTAGAGATTTAGAAACTTGACAAGCAGCCCTCTGGCCTCACCCCAGCTGTGATGGTATCCCTGATAAAGATGAACGGGCTACAGCACCGGCCGCTCCCGTTCTCTTCCTGATAGAATCTAATGCACTGCACCTTGAAGGAACAGCCCTTACAGAGAGGTCAGCCTCCCTTTCTTCACATTAAGCCTCATCTGAAAATATCCTTCCACACATATATAGAGATCTTTTTCAGGGACAACCCAAACCACATCCTCTGGCTTTTATTTTACGTGTCCAGCCAGGCTTTTTTAAGCGCTGGGCTTAGGGTGGAATGAGGCAGCTCACCTCCTTTCCCATTTCCCCTTCTCTCGGCAGACTGGGTGTGGCAGGAACAGGGTAAGCCCTCAGCCTCAGGCCTCCACTGCCAGGGGAGGTCTAGTCTGAGCAGAGCCAGTACAGAGATCACGGGCTCCAGAATCCCCTTTGGAGCCACAGGAAACATCTCTCAGTGTTGATCCTGGAACCCATCACCTCTTACGCGTTCCTCTTTCCTGCCTACCTGATTCCCACAGCACCAAGGGCAAGGGATTGGCCAGGACACTATAGGTTCTGGTCCTTGCCGTCTCAATTGCCTCAATTCTTAGCCTCCTGACTGGCCTCGGTGGCTCCAGGCTGGGACTGCAATAGTTCTAAAGCACAAATCTGACCATGTTGGGCCCCCACTGAAAACTTGATGCCACCCCACCAGTGGAGGAGGGAATCCACAGTCCGGGGCAGGCAGCACCTGGCTCCCACGTAGCCCTCCAGCCTCGCCTGTCTCTGCTCCCCCTTCCCAGAAGCAGAGCCCCCACGGAGAAATTCCCCGTGGAGCATCCAGACACTTCATCCATGTATTAGTCAAGAGGGAGGAATGCAGGGTTCAGTGATCAAGTTCAAGCAAGGCAGGAGGAAGGGGGTGGGCAAACAGCAGAAAGCCAATGGAGTTCCAAACTGCAGACACCACTGCCTTCTCAGGTCTCCTGCCCCTAGGGAGGGTGGCCACGGCTTCCTGGATTGGCCCCGGGAGATACTGGCACAGTCCACTGAAGCGCTGAGCATGCAACGAGGCCTCAGGATGCTCCTCAGGCCCGGATGCTGCCCTGGGAAGGCCAGGCTTAGGCACTGCCAGGACTCCAGCACTGAGACTCCTGGGTGAGGGAAGCCCAAAGGCTCCCAGAGGCGCCCAGAGCCTGAGCACCTGCCTCATCCCTTGGGCACCTCACATGCACAGCTTTAGATTCACCTTGTGACCAAGAGAGAGCCATGGAAGATTCTCCCCCGGAGGAGTAACATGATCAGATGGGGGGTTTGCAAAGACCACTCTGGCAGTTGCTTGGGTGCAGGGAGACGACCTGGGAGATGATAACAGGAGTCTTGGGGGACATGGCAAGAGCCTGAACCATGGCAGGGCCCCCGGAGTCAGGGAGAAGGGTGCTGGGTCTCCAGGGCGGGGTGATGATACATGACGTGGCGGAACCAGAACAGATGGAGGGAACTGAGATGAATACCCATGGCCAATAAACCAGCAGAGATGGGGGTTTTACTTACCACAACATTTGCCCAGCAGTAACTAAGGGCACTCTTCCCTTTTATTATCTGACACATTTTACCACCAGTTTTTGCTCAGATGCCTAGTTCCACCACTAAACTGTAAGTTGCTTTATGATAAAAATCTTATTGTATTGAATTCTCTGGTGGTCCAGTAGTTAGGACTTGGCGCTTTCACTGCTGGGGGCTGGGGTTCAATCCCTGGTCGGGGAACTAAGATCCCAAAAGCCACACGGTGTAGCCAAAAAAATTTTTTTAATTAAAAAAAAAAAACGCTTTCCTTTCAAAAAAAAAATCTTACTGTATTTATGTCTGAACCCCAGGGTCTAACACTGTACCTCACATTTAATATAATAAGTGTTTAATAAATAAAGTCAATAAGGTCTCACCAGCATAAGAGAACATATATAGATATAAAATTAATGAGAGAAGCTGGAAGGTAGAGTTAAACCATATTTTAAAATGTTGAATTAAAGGGATAGTTGTATATTTGATACTGTAAGTAATGGGGAGTCATGGAAGTTATATGAGAAGGACAGTAATTTGATCAGAGCTATGCCTAGGAAAACCAACTGGCCAAGATGTGTGCAAGAGATTAGAGCAGGGAGGAACTGGAAGTGAGAGCAGTCAGAAACCTATAGCAATGTTTTATCATAAAGAGCTCCTGCTGAGAGTGTCACCCATGGCCTATGGCCCCATTCTACAGAGTGCAAGCCAAGTCACTGCCCATTAACTTGAAAATCACATCCCAGGAATTCCAATTAGGACAGACACAAATACAATATAAAATCCAACTGTGCTAGTTTGAATATCTGTATTTGCTGGGAAAGCCTGCTCCTTCAAATGCCAAAAGCATTTACAACTCTCCCAAGTCTGAGCCTGTGCCACCTTGGGAGTTTGAAGAGGCCACATCTGGCTTTAATGGCCACTGTCTAAAAAGAAACACAGAGAATTGGAAAGGAGGGGAAAGCTTGTGTTTGGTGGTAAATGGGAAGGATAGGTTTTATGTCAAACCGTCCAGCTTCTATTTTTTAAGACTCCCCATCACCAAACACATTTCAGGCCTGGAGTCTCACAATGCTTACATGTAACAGAAAATAGGGGCTAAAGTGGAAATACCTCTCATTTGTTACTCGGGTACAGCAGATGGCCCGCTCCTGATATTCAGGGAAATGGACTTTGCTTTCAGAGAGAAAAGGCTACAAAACAATGAAGAGCTGTCCAGGATGTGCAGAAATGCTTAACCCCTCGTGCACAGGCATCAAACGTGTACATGGACTATAAACAGCATTCCTGGTCCATCAGGGACCAAGCCTTGTTCAACTTCATATCTCCACAGTGCAGGCACATAGCAAACACCTCTAAATGTGAATGTATATATAACCAGTTGAAGGAGAAGTCTCGACTCAAGGTATAAATTTAAATTGGTCTCTCGTACTGGTAAGCCTATGAGGTTTCTGCAGTTCAACAAGAATCCAACTGGGAAGCAAGATACCAGGTAGCTGCTTTTGCAGACACCCTTTGATAAAAGACAGGGATGGGGGTGAGTCTGAAGTTCAGACTGTGTTATACGCAAAGACTTTTGGTTCAACGATGGGCCTTAGTTGACAAATCAGGCTGCAGTATCTAGCATCATGGGGGTGTATTACGTCAGAGAAACACCAAATATATGCATGTGACAAACATTTATAGAGAATTTATTATATTCCAGGCACTATTTTAATTGCTTTTAAAATATTCATTTAATTTAATGCTTGTAATAAACCCAGAAGACAGGTGCTATTATTAACTTCATTTACTGACGAGAAAACTGAGGCACGGAGAGGATACTTAGCCTGCCCAGGGTCACAGTGCTATTAAGTAATAGACTGAAGATTTGAACCCAATCTGTTTGGACCCAAATTCTGTGTCTTAACGCTAACACCTGGCCTCATACATGCCTATTTTGGGGGTTGATTAAAACGTGATCATTTTCTCCCTAGTCCAATGCTGGGCATAATCTGATGGCTAAATGCATGCAAAATTCCAGTACAGAAAAAGGTCTAATGTAAAAATGACTAATTCCATTTCCCAAGGATGGCTGCTGGACATGGCGACTTGTTGCTCCCCTTGTGATCTCACACTGTTCCCCGAAAAGGGCTAAATCAGGTTTAACTTCAAGGCAGGCCTTAGAAGTAGGGATGGGGCAAACCCCATTCTCATTCATTCTCCCCCGTGCAAATGCCCCCGGGAGTAACACGCACACTGAAACTCAGTCCACCGAGCAGCAGAGTCCATGACTGCCAACAGATGCCTCACTACTGGAGCCAGGAGGAGGGAGGAGGGTGTTACGGGGCAGAACCCCGATGCCTGGCAGGACAGAGGCCAAGCCTGAGGGGGAAGGAGCAAAGACAGTCAAAACGGAATGTGCTCCGTTCAGAACTCTGCCCAGAGTGTTTCACATTCCACTGTTCCGGGACAAAGAGGAGTGGCTGTGTGTGCAGAAGATGGGAATGCAGCCCCTGTCCTGGGGACTCACACCAACACCACGTCACTGCTGAGATTTTGGTTGTGTTTACCATCCAGCTGCCTTTGTCACAAAGGAATTTTATTCCCAAGAGATTCACTCATCCCAAAAGCTTCATTCCCAAAGGATCATAATAAATCAAAATTCTATGAACCAAGATTCCTAAAAATAACCAAACTTCTCTAGACCTTGGGCACCAACAGCTTGCCGACTGGGGGCGGGAGAGGGTGTATTTTCCAAGTGGCAAACAAGACTAAGCCTAATTCAAGCCAATCGCTTCAAGAGATATAACCAAACTTTTAGTGCAATAGGTCACAGGGGTCAAAGTACTACTTTCAGTTAAAGCTCTGACATATTCAAAGTATTATATTTTGCAACTACGGATTTTTTTGTCATCAGTTGACAGTTCAATTTTGTCGAACACCAGGAGTTCGCATTGTGTCAGTATACCCAGTCAATGAAATTGAAGTTCAGAATCTGTTCTGCAAACAGTGTGACTAGAAGACACAAACAATAAAAGTAAAATGAAATAAGACCTTAGATTCAAACAGACCTGCACTGAATTCCCAATCCTGGCAGCTGTGTCATCTTGGTTAACTTAATCTCTTTGAGCCCCAGTTCTCTTGTTGGTAAAATGGGGATAATTATAACTGCCCTAGGGATTTGATCTTCCTGTAAAAGTTAAATGAGATAACCTGTACAAAGTGCCCAGCACCGTGCTACATACAGGTGTTTCTTTTCCCTGTAAAAGCAGTATACCAGAGAAGCAATATGCCATCATGGTCAATCTGCAAATTTACAGACGAGTCAACCAAAATGGGGGGAAAATGTATTCAAGGTATTTATTGATTACCCAACACGTGTACACCACAATTCATGATATGATGAGAAAACAGAAGACATGCCTGCTTTTAAAGAGCTTACACTCAAGACAGGGAGACAAAATGTTCACATTAGGCACTTAGCAACATAAAAGTCATGACGAACCTCGACTGAGCACTTACAATGTGCCGAGCATGGTGCTGACTTCAGGAATAAGGTCTCATCGCATTTTCTTAACCCAATGAAGTAGTTACTGTTATTCCCCATTTTCCAGATGAGGAAACTGAGGCTTAGCAAGGTTCAGTTGCTTACCCAAGGTCACAGAGCTCATATATAGGCTTTGAACTCAAGCAATCTGATCTATAGATAGGACTTAGATACAACAGGGTCTTGGGTGAACTCGGAGGTAGATTAAGGTGGCGTTAGGCTAGTGACCCAAGGCTTCTTGGAGGAGTTGAGCTGGGCCCTAGAGGAAAAAGTGGGATTTGGACTGGCAGAGGAAGCAGGATGAGTAAATCACAGGAAAAGCCTCCCACTGAAGGCACCAAAGGACCACAGGAAGAAAGGGAAACTTTCTTAGGGGGAAAGGAAACTAGAAAGGGAATCCCTTTACAAAATGCTGCTAGGAACCAAGAATTTCAGCTGGCTTGACCTATTAGAATAATGTCGGACTTGCATGGGGGCACAGTGGTTAAGAATCCACCTGCCAGTACAGGGGACTTGGGTTCGAGCCCTGGTCCGGGAAGATCCCACATGCCATGGAGCAACTAAGCCAGTGCGCCACAACTACTGAGCCTGCGCTCTACAGCCCGCAAGCCACAACTACTGAGCCTGTGCTCTAGAGCCCGAGCTCGGCAAGAAAGAGAAGCCACCGTAATGAGAAAGAAGCCCGGGCACCTCAACAAAGAGTAGCTCCCGCTCGCCACAACTAGAGAAAGCCCGCGTACAGCAACAAAGACCCAACGCAGCCAAAAATAAATAAATAAATAAATTTTCAAAAGAAAAAAAAGAATAATGTCTCACATCTTTAAAGAACACACCAGGGTTTACAAAATGCTTACACAAAATCATCCCACTTGGTGATGACAAGAAGTAACATTTATTGAGCAGCTTATAATAAACCAGGCACTGTACTAAGCTCATTCCAGCCTCAACAGGACCCTGTGAGTTAGGTTCTATTATTGTCCTCCCCAGATGAGAAAACAGACGCCAAGGTCAGCTAACATGTGGCAACAGTAGGGTCTGAGCCCAGATCTAACCTTGGGAGGCATCATTTAACCACGTGGTCCTCAGAACAGCCCATTTAGTAAGCAGGGCAAGTATCACTGCCATTTTTCAGATAAAGGAACTGCGTCTCAAAGAGAGGAAGTAACAAGTTCACCCCGTTAGAACCAAAGCAGGTCTGGTGGCACCTACTCCCCGATATCCCCTCCCCCACCCAGGACAGGCCGCCCAGTCCCCTTCCTCCTTCCCGTGACCAGGTGTAAAATGGGACTCCTCTCGAAGAAGGGAGCGCCTGTTTGCCTTCCCAGGACCCAGGGGTCTCCAGCTTCCCCGCGCCCCGCCTTCCCGGAAGCCGGTTGCCTGGCGGCCGCCAGGGCCCCACATTTGTGCCTCTGGGCCGGGCCTGTTATTTCACAGGAGTTGGCACTCCCGCTGCTGCCGCTGCCTCTGCCAGAGAGAGGGGCTGGGTCGGTTTTCCTGTCTATCTCCCCTGCAACAGCTGTGTTTTCAATAGCGAGACTCTCCTGCTCGCCTCTCCTCGTGGGAGGACCGCACTCCAACTCCACTTATTAAATACCAGGCTCCGGTGTGCAGCCGTGGCAGGGCTGTGCGAGGATAAGATTAGGGCGGGGGGGGGGGCCGCCCCTGTGCGGTGGGCGGGCACCGAGGAGGCGCCGGGCTGCGGCTGGGTCTGGACAACCCAGAGCACAGGCCTCCCCTGGGCCGCCGCCTGTGCTGCTTTGGGGGCTGGGAGGCCCGGGCTGTCAATTTCAGCACCAGGAGACCCAGGGGCTGCAGGCAGCGTGGCCTTCGCTCTGCAGGGAACCCCGGGACTTCGCCCATGCCGGGAGGAAGGAAATGAAAAGGGGGAGCGAGACAGAGACAAAGGGAATGAGGAAAAGCCAGGGAGGAAAAGACAGAGAGGAATTCCGGGCCAAAAGACTAACACGGGAGAAAGAGGCCACTAAACGTGCTGCCCGCCTGGCTTTCAAACAAGTGTGAGGCCCGTGTCGCAGACCCTGCTTAACAAATAGGAATTTTAATTATACAACGTTAAGTTTTACACAAAAGGTACTACGTCGCGGACTAAATAGTGCACCGGCTTTGAATGCAAAATAAAGACCGTTCTCTTATCCTCCTCCCAAAAGGGTGGTGATTTCACCCTTGCAGAAGTCTCCCAGGTTTCCGGAACCAGGTTCTCTCCCAGGGAGCCGTGTGTTTTAGAACAGATGCTGTTCCTCCTCCTCCCGGGGCTGGCACCTGGCTTCCTTCCCGCCTCGCCTCTCTCCCTCCCCAGGCCCTACTCCCCCTTCCTTTGCCCCCCACCACTCTACCTGTCAACTCACACATTTTCATCATCCATCTCACCCTCCCCTCCACCTTTTCTATCTCTCTGGCCCTGTTCCTCACCATTCATATGGTTTTTAAATCCACCGCTTCCTTTCAGTGGTTCGAGAGGGGATAAAAGCTTTCCTTTAGGTTTGCCGGTGTTTAAATTGCTTTTGAAAACACCCAGTGGTAAAGACTATGAAAAGGGGACAGTCTTTTTCAACTGATTGTTTATGTAGAACTCAGAGGGACTACAGGCAGGGGGTGCTCGGTAATTACTAGACTCCATCCACCTGGTCCGCATCCTGGCCCTGCCCCTAACTCTTCTTGGTGGAACAGCCTCCCCAAGAGGTTGTTCTTCTTGGTGGAACAGCCTCCCCAATCCACCTCCCCAGGGCTGGCTAGTGTAAGGTCACCTTCACCGGGGCAAAGGCTTTGCCCTCTGCTCTCCCAAGCCAGGGGTCTCTGAAGCAGGCAATGTGGGCTTAGCTATGAAGGAAGGAGTGAGCCTCCAGATTAGAGGCTCTCAACTCCTGCTGCACTGCCGCCACCTTTCAGGGGACCTGGGCCTTCTGCTTCCACGGATGCCCCTCTTCTCTTCCCGCTACGTCATCCACATGGAGTTTCTACAAGGAGAGGCCCTCCGCTGCCCAGCTGCTTTCTCATAGGTACTTTCTGGCCACAGTCTCACCACTTATTTTATCTTTGCAGATATTCACTTGGGATTCTAATTTCCATTTCATCGAGCCAGTAAAATGACTTGATTGCCTCATGTGCGAGGACTCCAGGGAGACAAGAGCCTCAGTCAGGGTGCTGTACTCAGTAGCACTTTGGATTCTGTCCACAGGTGGTATCCCAAAGGAAGACCCTTCTCTGGCAAACCATCCTGAACAAGGCCCGGCGTTTCCTCCACTCGCCTGATCCCCGCCCCACACTCCTCGACACCATCCCTCGGGTTTCTCAGGGAGCCTCAAGATCCTTGTCCGTCTCCCCTACCTTCTCCACTCAGAGTTACCTTAACAGGGACTTACCTTCCAGGAAAGCATGTCTTCACAAATTTCTGCAAAACGTGATAAACACTTTAGAACGTGAACTTTGGAGTAGGAAAAATCTGGGTTCAAGTCTCTATACTAGTATCTGCTGACTGTGTTGTCAAGACTAAAGGAAACTAAATAAGATTATCTGGGAAGCATTCTTCACAAAGTGCCTTTCACACAGGAAGCTCTCAATAATGCTATTACTCATGACCATTCAACACTACAGTGAACAAAGTACGAATCCCCCTGCCTCAAGGGTCTTCCTGTTCACTGGAGGAGCTAGACAAATGAACAACTGGATATAATGCTGTAAACTAGTAATATATAGATATAGATGCTATAGATATAATGTCTCTGCCTCTGGTTTCTACTAATATTTGGTCTTTGACCTCTGCTCCTGACATAGAGCTCCTAAAACACTTGGAACCCCTTGAGTGATAGGAGTGTCTAATGCAGAGCTCCTAAATCCCATGGAATTTCCTAGGAGCATCTTTTGTTCTAATGAGGTGAATCTTGGTGGACTCCTGGTTGGGAGGTTGGTCATCAGGAGGACTAAGCCATGATTAGAAGCTTGGAACTTTCAGGCCCACCCTCATTCCCTGGGGAAGGGAAAGGGACAGAAAATTAGTGATTGGTCATGCCTACATGATGAAGCCTCCACAAAAATCCCTACAGTACAGAGTTCTGAGAGCTTCCAGGCTGGTAAACATATCCATGTGCCAGGAGGGTGATGCACCCCAACTCACAGGGACAGAAGCTCCTGTGCTCAGGACCCTTCCAGTCCTCACCCCATGTACCTATTCACATGGTTGTTCATCTGTATCCTTTATAATAAACTAGTAAATGCAAGTGTTTTCTTGAATCCTGTGAGCCATTTTAGCATATTGTCACACCTAAATAGGAGGTCATGGGGACTCCAACTTACAGCCAGTTGATCAGAAGTACAGGCGACAGTCTGGGACTTGCAATTAGCATCTGAAGTGGGACAGTTTTGTAGGACAGAGCCCTTAATTTGTGGGCTCCAGAAGATAGTGTCAGAATGGAACTGAACTGTAGGGCGCCCAGCTGGTGTCAGAGAATGGGTTGGGGTGGGCAGAAACCACGCGTCTGGTGTCAGAAGTAACTGAGTGTGAGAGCACGGGGAAATATAGCACATTTTTCCCAGGCAAATGCAAAGCAGAATTAATAAGTGCAGTTACATATGAGCTAAAGGCATGGTGTGCCCTGGAGAGGAGGGGGATAGAAGAAGGATTAACCTTACCAGGAGAACAGAAGAGACATAGCATTAGAGGGTGGCACCTGAGCGAGGCTTTAAAGCATGTGTAGGACTGTGATCAGTGGAAGCAAATGGTACATTCCAGGAAGCATAAGCTTGGCGGGGGGGAGGGAGGGGTGGGGGTGGGGGTTGTGGAGCATGGAAATGTGCAGGTGCAAGGTATATGGAATGCTGGATGCTTCCCTAGGTTCTAGCCCTACTTCCTTCTTCCCAACAGTCCCAAGGTCCATTTAGGTGTCCATTCAGTTCTGGGGGAAACTTTTGTTGTAAGGAGGAACCTTGTAGCAGCACATCTCACTACCACAGGGTTTGGTGCAGGAGTAAACAGATGACATAAACAAGTCTAATCAGATTGAAGATGGGTTAGGAATGCTGGGGCAAAGACATTCTGTCTCTCTTTAGTGACATGAACAAAGAAGCACAAAGCCCAAGAGTTGCTGGCAATCATCTTGGGACCATGAGAATCAGACAGAAAAAAATTGGGTCCTTGGGGAAATTGTGGAGCTGCTGGACCAAGCACTGCCTGCAGCTCACACTGATAATGGCCTTTTTTTTTTTTTTTTTAAACCCAGGAGTAAATAAATCCCTGTATCGCATAAGCCAATTTGAGCCTAGCTTTTCATTTCTTGATGTTCAAGAGATGACCTGAAATCATGTATAGCAGGAATTTGGGGGGGACATGGAGGGATGTAAAAGACATTGAAACTTGAAAGGTATTAGAGGGTTAAATCATGAGAGGCATAGGTTCCTTGTCCTATGCTAAGGGATTGGAGTTCATGTAGGCAGTGGGGAGACTCACTGAAGATTGCTGAGGAGGGGAGGTGGCACGAGAGACTCTGTTTAAGGAAATTAACTCTGATGGCAGGATGAATGATAGACTGCAGGGAAGAGAGATTAGAAGCAAGAAAATGTGATTAGTAATGAGTCTGGGAAAAGGACATTTTATCAAGTAACCCCAGATGTCAACCTTGCCAGGAGTGGGGAGGGGTAAGCAAGCAAAGATACTCCTACGGCAACCCCTCTGCTCAGTACCAAAGGCCTTTCCTTTGCCCTTAAGGGCATACAGTATACAGCTGAGGGTCCAAATCCTAATATTGTGATGCCTCAGAAGGCTATCCAGTTGTCTTAGAAGTTTCAAATAACAGGAATTTTAAAAATTTTTAAATCTAAAACAAAGTTAATTCTAATTTACTTAAATGTTTAAACTAACAATACTTTTAAAGGGTAGGGAAAAGAATACACCCCAAAACAACCAGCTATAACAAAGTGTCTTCACTCCCCAAGTGTGTGAATCACTGATCTAAATCATGGTGCTCCCAGGTCCCTTCCTGCTGGGAGCATCCATCACAGCTTGGGCTCCCAGGCCCCTTGGCAGCTGCCAGTGTGCTAGGACCTTCTGGAGCCTGTGCACGGTAAGGGGCCTCCAGCACTCACGTGGCTCCATCCCTTATATTCACGAGAAGATAGAAATCTCTCCTGGAGCAATGTAAGCACCTTCATTTTCTCATACTAGACCTAGAGAGCCCCCGTTCCCTGCTGCCCTTGCTGCTCCACCGTTCCAGCGCTGCCTTGGGCTGATAATGCCAGGGCAGTGATGGTCCACACCCCCATATATTGCCCCCTGCCTCACAGTTTCCTCCCCTGTGCTGTACCGGTGCTTGATAACCTGGCTGTTCCCATCCTGCCTCATTCTCCAGTCTTTCCCACAGGCAGACTGCCACCTGCATTCCAAAGCGACTGTTTAATTTACATAATTCCAATAGCTTTCATTGCCAGCTTCCTGTTTTGTAAACTCCTGGACAATTTTTTCGTTTCATAAGAAACAAGAGCCTTGGCTCACAATCAACCCTCAACCAACCTAGTCCCTCTGCATCAAAGGAGACAGGGAAGCTTCCATCTGACGGTTTCCCTTCTTGTTTTAGAAATAGAAGCTTAAAAAACACCCAGTGGTTTCCAATCCAGAGGGTTTCATACAAGCTTTTGACTTCACTGGTTACTGGCTTCCTGTTAACAGAAAGAAGTTTCGAGCTGAGTCAGAGAAGAGAGCCAGGCCCAGACGCGATTCATTAGTGTTACTAATGACACCCCTGCCACCACCAACGACCACCGTCAACGCTGCTTCTGCTGTGGCCTCCACATTAGCCTAAATCTAGGAGAGCAAGAAACTGAAGCTGTTTCCCTGATTTTCTCTTCCAGATGGTATAGCAGTCAGCACAGGCAAGCAAGGCTGGCCTTGGGATAAGGAGACCAGATGGGCCCTGAATCAGGGTGATCGCAGGGATGCCCAGGAAGGCACCACTGCTTCAAAATAACTTCCCACTTCACCCCACCCTCCCTTTTCGCAGGGCCTGATGATTCCTCCCTCTGAGTTTTTTTTTTGGTCTTCCTTTAAGATACAAAGATGGCTTAAACGGGCCACTCACACCCTAATATGATTAATGTGATGATGTCACTTTGGAAAACACTGATCACTTGAGAAGAGCAGATGGAAGAGATGCAGAAATGATAACCCAAAAGGCTACCAGGCCAGGAAAGTGACACAGATGTCAATTACTTCTCAGTGTTGCCCAGGACCAGGCTTGGCTGCCAGGTCAGCAGCTGGGAAATCACTCACCCCTTTGCCATGACTCTAGTTTGGGGATTTCTCCTAATTCCAAGGTCCTCTCAAAGAGCCCCAGCAAAGAGCAATCCATGCAGAAGTTGCTTAATAAATGCATGAATAAAATGAGGGGGTTCCACTCCTACACTGTTGGTAGGAATGGAGAACAGTATGGAGGTACCTCAAAAAACATAAAATTACCATATGATCCAGTAATCCCACTCCTGGGCATATATCTGGATAAAACTATATTTCAAAAAGATACATGAAGCACTAAAAAGATTCAGAGCAGCACTATTCACAGTAGCCAAGACATGGAAACAACCTAAATGTCCATCGACAGTTGAATGGATAAAGAAGATGTGGTATATATATACAATGGAATACTACTTGGCCATAAAAAAGAACAAAATAATGCCATTTTGTGGCAACAAGGATGGACCTAGGGATTATCATACTAAGTGAAGTAAGTCAGAAAGAGAAAGACAATACTATATAATATCACTTATATGTGGAATCTAAAATATGACACAAATGAACTTATCTACAAAACAGAAACAGACTCACAGACATACAGAACAGACTTGTGGTTGCCAAGGGGGAGGGCAGGTGGGGGAGGGATGGATTCGGAGTTTGGGATTAGCAGGTGCAAACTATTATATATAAAATGGAGGGCTTCCCTGGTGGCACAGTGGATAAGAATCTGCCTGCCAATGCAGGGCACACGGGTTCGAGCCCTGGTCCGGGAAGATCCCACGTGCCACGGAGCAACTAAGCCCGTGCACCACAACTACTGAGCCTGCACTCTAGAGCCCGTGAGCCACAACTACTGAAGCCCGCATGCCACAACTACTGAAGCCCATGCACCTAGAGCCCGCACTCCGCAACAAGAGAAGCCGTGCACTGAAATGAAGAGCAGCCCCCCTCAATGCAACTAGAGAAAGCCCGTGTGCAGCAACCAAGACCCAATGCAGCCAAAAATAAATAAATAAAATAAATTTATAAAAATAAATAAAAAATAAATAAAATGGATAAACAACAAGGTCCTACTGTGTAGCACAGGGAACTATATTCAATATCCTGTGATAAACCATAATGGAAAAGCATATTAAAAAGAATGTATGTGTATGTATAACTGAATCACTTTCCTGTGCAGCAGAAATTAACACAACATTGTAAATCAACTATACCCCAATTAAATAAATAAACAAACAAATAATAGGGTTCCAAACCATGCCATAACCATAACGATAAAGAAAGTTCCCAGGTCTTCTTACAGCCAAGTCTAGCCCATGGGTTGTCCTGTCTAATCTTCACAGCCACCTAGGTAATATAGCTTCTCCTGATTCTAGAGGTGGAGGGTGAGGATGACTCCACAAGGAAATTTGACCCAGGTTTTCTGACTCAAAGTATCATAATACATCGCAGTATAATTGATGAATTCCTAGATTTATTACAAATCAAGATATAACTCACACAACATAAAAGTCACCATTTTAAAGTACACCATTCGATGGTTTTTGTAGATTCACTGTTGTGTGACCACCACCACTACCTCATCCCATGTGCCAGCGGCACCTGATGGGCAGATGTGAAAGTCCTTCCCCGGGCCCACCTGTGGCCAAATGGGCCCATCAGCTCCTCCTCAGGTAGATGGTAGTGGGCAGACGCCAGAAGGCACAAGAGAGGGGGCAATAGCAGAAGCCTCGGGGAAGCAGAAGGTCTGAGGTACCCAGAAGGGAAAGGCGTTGCCTGGTAACCGTTTTGTCGGCGCAGAACATCAGAGATGAACAAACTCCTGCAGCCAGAAAGCCAAGGGCTGACTCTCTGGAATTACATGAGCTCTCCAGTAATTTTTCACTTCCCAGGTGGTGTCCACTCCACCTAAAAAGAGCACGTCCTACTGCTTAGCTGGTTTCTCTCTACCCATGGATATCTCATAAACGTCTTCAACTCGACTAAATACACACTCAGATTCTCCATTTTTCTCCCCAAAGTCTGCTCCTTCCTCCTACCCCCTTCCACTCCACCTTTGTCCTCCAAACCCGCTGGCCTTCTTTCACCTCCTTTGACTCACCCTGCTCCTGTTGCACCAGAGAATCGGCACAGGCTGCACCTCCATTGGGGATGCTTCTCACCTTGTCATTTCCCTGAGCCCCGCTTCTCACCAGTGCCCAGCAGCTCTTCAGCTAGAATGCCCGCTCCTCCTGGGAGCTCAGCTCAGTGTCACTGCCGCAGGGAGGATCCCTTGGAGCAGCAGTGCCCCTTCTAGGCTCTCACGGCTGCTCTAGGCACAGCTTCTTTGGAATAGTACATGCAGAGTGTGACTACTTCACTAACATCTATGGTCAGCTGAACTAAAACTCCACTAGAGCAGAGACCCTGTCTATTTGCCTCACCTTTGTACCCCAGCACCTGGCACAAAGCCTGACACCTAGCAGGGCAATAGATATTTGATAAACAAATGAATTCAACAGGGGGCAGTAGGTATTACCTATCTATCTATTTATTGATATTTATTGAGGTATAATTGGCATATAACATTATGTTAGTTTCAGGTGTACAATACAATGATTCAATATTTGTATATATTGTGAAATGATCACCACAGTAAATCTAGTTAACCTTCGTCACCATACGTAGTTACCAAAAAAAAAGGGGTTTTTTCTTGTGATGATTAGGACAGAATCCCTCAGAGCTCTCTAAGATAAAGTGGCTGCAAAAAGAACCTCAAAAGAACCACAGGAGTTAAGCTACAGAAACCGTATTTAGTACTATCAAGCTGCTGACCACATTGCTTCAGCTACAAGCAAAGATTCAGCAGGAATGCAGTTTCAAGGACAGGGGTTGTCAGGCAGTGGGTTGATCAAACAGTGACTGCTTTGGTCTACTTTATAACCCTCTCCTTTCTGCTTTCAAAATGTAGATTGAAGGAGGACTTGAGTATGTGACAGTGGCTACTGTCAGACATATATTCTCTCAGCCTAGTGGTCTGAGAGCATTGGAAGGACACAGGATTAAAGTGGCAGGACTTGGCCTGCTAAGGAGATGTGAGCGGAATTCGTTCATTCTAATCACCTGGACTACACAGCATTTCAAGGGGCTTGGCGATTTTTGAAATTCTGTACGAAAATGATATGAGATCTAATTTTTCAAGTCCTTTCAGTCAATTTTATCAATAAAGGATGTGAAATACCAACACTGCTGATAAAATAGAGATTATATGACCACAGCTTTTGACCCAACATCTACGATAAGACATTTAAAAATCGACCCGGGCTTCCCTGGTGGTGCAGTGGTTGAGAGTCCGCCTGCCGATGCAGGGGACACAGGTTCGTGCCCCTGTCTGGGAAGATCCCACATGCCGCGGAGTGGCTGGGCCCGTGAGCCATGGCCGCTGAGCCTGCATGCCCGGAGCCTGTGCTCCACAACGGGAGAGGCCACAACAGTGAGAGGCCCGTGTACCGCAAAAAAAAAAAAAAAAAAAAATCGACCCTGGTGACTTTTAAGACTAAAAGCCTGAAAGACACTATAACTGGTTTTGCAGTTCATCGGAAGAACCATACCTGATTTTACATTGTCCTTTCTCATCAGATCAATATGTTCAAGTTTATTGTCTGTTAAAAATGCTGCAGTACAGCAGCTAACTTACATGGCATTTTGGTTCTAGGGCCGTGATAAACACAAAGCAGAGTTAATGAAGGAGCTCTAGCCTGTCCTTCACAGACTGGAGAGGAAGTCTATGAGTCTCCATAACCAGCAGTGCCAGAGGGGAAAGGAATTGCATTCCGTCCTTCCTCACTCTCTTGGCCTCCAACCCCTACATACAGCTTTAGTCCTACCCTTGTTACTGGGCTCCCAAAAAGCTCTTGGGAGGGCCAGGTGTGAGAGTGACCTGAATTATCTCTAATACATGATGAAAGCAAATCATTCACAAATCACAATATTTTGATTATAACGTTAACAAATCACTTGTGATGCACCTTGCAACCCATCCGGACACCTGGTTGAGAAACTTAATAAGGAGTTGATTGCTTTCCTGGAGAAAAAAAAAAAAAAAGATAAACTTGTTAACCAGCCCATGTTTACACATTACCACTCCCTGCTAACAAAGGGGATAATTCTGCTTCTTTTCAACCTCTTTGTAGTTCTATCTCACTTAACACAATAGCTATGTTCCTGGACACCTGTGTGCATTTCATGTCTTGTGAACAGTACTATATTTGAAAGGCACTAAGGGAGCTTCCTATTTAAAGGAATTCCACATTAAGCAAATATCAGAACTATGGCTACCAAGACTTTGTGGCAACATGAAAAATGCTTATGACTCAGTGTTAGGAAGAAAACACCATATCAAAATTGTGTGTACACAATGATTAAATTTTTTACAAAACAGATGTACATATGACAAATTTTGGAATAAAATTTACCAAAAATGATAATAGCTACATTAGAGAGATGGGATATGGGTTATTTATGTCTCATTCTACTTTCCAAACCTTCTGGAATGATGTTTTTAAAACTGAAAATGTAAAGTAAAAGAATGATGTGCTAAATCTTATTTATAGAGTTGAACACTTATTCAATTGTGCTATCAGTCTGGATCTCTCCATGACGAACTTCACTTAAGTTCAGGCAAATCTGTATTTCAAAAGGTTTTAAAACCATTAATTTAAACACATTTTAAATTTAACAATTAGAACAACCCTAAAGTCAATCAAAATTTGCTAAGGACAGTTTTAAAAGCCAAAAATGCTTGTAAACTTCCTTTATGCTCTGCAAATATAAAATTTCCGCATGTCTATTACACAGATCAGTCACCTACCCAACCTCTTTATTACCACCATATCAAGTTGATATACATAGACTAAGCAAATAACTTTCAACAAATTGATTCCTTTAAAAATAAATAAATAAATAGAAGAAAGATTTTATTAGTAGGCTTAAAATGCCCTTGTCAACTGATGACAAATAAACATTTTATGGGTTGAATTAAAGGCCCTGGGGTTAATGCCCTCCCTATCCAGGGAAATTATTTTATCTTTTTTTTTTTTTTTTGCGGTATGCGGGCCTCTCACTGTTGTGGCCTCTCCCATTGCGGAGCACAGGCACCGGCCGCGCAGGCTCAGCAGCCATGGCTCACGGGCCCAGCCGCTCCGCAGCATGTAGGATCTTCCCAGACCGGGGCACGAACCCGTGTCCCCTGCATCAGCAGGCAGATTCGCAACCACTGCGCCACCAGAGAAGCCCCAGGGAAATTATTGACTAAATCTTTGTAAACTGATCAGATGGCTCACTCTCCTCCATTCTCATATTGTTGGATATTACAATAAAATAGTTGAAGTCATTCAATCTTGTCATAAACAGATGGCAGTCTGCCTTTCCCTCATACTTGCCTAAAGGCCTCTGCTATAAACTCAGAAGAAAAATTGAAACTTTTGGAAGTAATCTCAAAAAGAGATACAATAAAAACTGTAACAGGTACTCCTAACTATTGATAGGACAGTGTGAACAGACGCATAAGTGCAGGCTTCCCAGGCCAAGCTGACATCCACAGACACCTGTCCGGTCTGTATCAAGGACAGAAGGCCTCCAAGCTCAGAAACACGTGACGCCATGAAAGCTCCGTGACAGCTTAGTCTGAGATCGGCAAAATAAAAATGAATTTCCTGGGATTAAGGAAACTGATTTAATTGTGGTTGATGTTCTATTTTTAGTAGGTATATGAGGAAAACTGCTTTTCGTTCTCCTTTATCTCTATCAGTTTAAGAGGACATACTTTCATAAATTGGAATGAAATATTCTTTAAGTGGTAAATTATTCCAACATCCCTCCTTAGGATTCAGAGGAAAAAAACTTCTTATGAAAATTCTTAGTATATATTTTCAACTTAAAAAAAAAACTTAGAAAAACTCTAAAATAGTGATTCTGTAGAATACATTAATAGACTTTATGTATAAACTACCCAAAACAATAGTAAAAATGATTAAATATTATTCAAAATGCTTTTTCTAAATTCCTTTACTTTTTGTGATAATGTAGTTATTTACTCAGGCTCAGTAAAAATCCATTCTCCTTCCTGTAAGATTGAACTGGATAAATCAAATTTGCAACAATAAGACACAACCTCATTTCATTTTAAAGATATGACAAGCTGCTACTAGGACCAAGGACTGTGCTTTACAAGTTGAAAGGAAATGCGTGTAAACAGGAATATGTTGGTAAACATTTAACAACTGGCTCTCTAAAATAAAAAGAAGTACTTCTTGGTAGCGTTTGCCAATATCTGTGTTGTAAATTGTCCTATCATGGCCAATTTTAACATGACACCACTGAGCACAGAATTGGGAAGAGACACGCAATAACACACCATTATATAGTATTTCCACCACAAAGATACAATAGATATACAAAAAACCTCAAGAGCATACTTTTCTTTTTAATAAATTTATTTATTTATTTATTTATTTTTGGCTGCATTGGGTTTTCGTTGCTGAGCACAGGCTGTCTCAAGTTGCGGGAGCGGGGGCTGCTCTTCGTTGCGGTGCACAGGCTTCTCGTTGCGGTGGCTTCGTTTGTTGTGGAGCACAGGCTCTAGGAGCACAAGCTCAGTAGTTGTGGCGCACGGGCTTAGTTACTCCGCGGCATGTGGGATCTTCCCAGACCAGGGCTCAAACCTGTGTCCCCTTCATTGGCAGGTGGATTCTTAACCACTGCTCCACCAGGGAAGTCACAAGAGCATACATTTTTTTTAAAAAGGTCATACAGAGAGATTGGTTCAAGACGGCAGAGTAGAAGGACATGCGCTCACTCCCTCTTGCGAGAGCACCAGAATCACAACTAACTGCTGAACAATCATCAACAGGAAGACACAGAAACTCACCAGAAAAGATACCTCATATCCAAAGACAAAGGAGAAGCCACAATGAGATGGTAGGAGGGGCGCAATCACAATAAAATCAAATCCCATAACTGCTGGGGGGTGACTCACAAACTGGAGAACACTTATACCACAGAAGTCCACCCACTGGAGTGAAGGTTCTGAGCCCCATGTCAGGCTTCCAGGCCTGGGGGTCCGGCAACGGGAGGAGGAATTCCTAGAGAATCAGACTTTGAAGGCTAGCGGGACTTGATTTCAGGACTTCT
Source organism: Mesoplodon densirostris (assembly GCF_025265405.1). Taxonomy (NCBI): domain Eukaryota; kingdom Metazoa; phylum Chordata; class Mammalia; order Artiodactyla; family Ziphiidae; genus Mesoplodon; species Mesoplodon densirostris. The sequence continues at coordinate 171,440,661 of NC_082662.1, forward strand.
ACAGGACTGGGGAGAAAAGAGACTCCACTCTTGGAGGGCACACACAAAGTAGTGTGTGCATCGGGACCCAGGGGAAGGAGCAGTGACTCCATAGGAGACTGAACCAGACCTACCTGCTAGTGTTGGAGGGTCTCCTGCAGAGGCAGTGGGTGGCTGTGGCCCACCATGAGGACAAGGGCACTGGCAGCAGAAGTTCTGGGAAGTACTCCTTGGCATGAGCCCTCTCAGATTCCACCATTAGCCCTAGCAAAGAGCTGGGTAGGCTCCAGTGTTGGGTCACCTCAGGCCAAACAACCAACAGGGAGGGAACCCAGTCCCACCCATCAGCAGACAAGCAGATTAAAGTTTTACTGAGCTCTTCCCACCAGAGCAATATCCAGCTCTACCCACCAACAGTCCCTCCCACCAGGAAACTTCCACAAGCCTCTTAGATAGCCACATCCACCAGAGGACAGACAGCAGAAGCAAGAAGAACTACAATTATGCAGCCTGTGGAACAAAAACCACATTCATAGAAAGATAGACAAGATGAAAAGGCAGAGGGCTAAGTAGCGGATGAAGGAACAAGATAAAACCCCAGAAAAACAACTAAATGAAATGGAGACAGGAAACCTTCCAGAAAAATAATTCAGAATAATGATAGTGAAGATGATCCAGGACCTCGGAAAAAGATGGAGGCAAAGACTGAGAAGATGCAAGAAATGTTTAACAAATATGTAGAAGAATTAAAGAACAAACACCTAGAAGAATTAAACAACAAACAGAGATGAACAATAAAATAGCTGAAATGAAAAATACACCAGAAGGAATCAATAGCAGAATAACTGAGGCAGAAGAACAGATAAGTGACCTGGAAGACAGAATGGTGGAATTCACTGTCATGCAACAGAATAAAGAAAAAAGAATGAAAAGATATGATGACAGCCTAAGAGACCTCTGGGACAACATTAAATGCAACAACATTCACATTATAGGGGTCCCAGAAGGAGAAGAGAGAGAGAAAGGACCAGAGAAAATATTTGAAGGGATTATAGTTGAAAACTTCCCTAACATGGGAAAGGAAATAGCCACCCAAGTCCAGGAAGCGCAGAGAGTCCCAGGCAGGATAAACCCAAGGAGAAACACGCCGAGACACACAGTAATCAAATTGACAAAAATTAAAGACAAAAAAATTATTGAAAGCAACAAGGGAAAAACGACAAATAACATACATATGGGAACTCCCATAAGGTTAACAGCTGATTTCTCAGCAGAAACTCTACAAGTCAGAAGTGAGTGGCATGATATATTTAAAGTGGTGAAAGGGAAAAACCTACAATCAAGATTACTCTACCCGGCAAGGATCTCATTCAGATTTGAGGGATAAATCAAAAGCTTTACAGACAAGCAAAAGCTAAGAGAATTCAGCACCACCAAACCAACTCTACAACAAATGCTAAAGCAACTTCTCTAAGTGGGAAACACAAGAGAAGAAAAGGACCTACAAAAACAAACCCAAAACAATTAAGAAAATGGTCATAGGAACATACATATCGATAATTACCTTAAACATGAATGGATTAAATGCTCCAACCAAGAGACACAGGCTTGCTGAATGGATACAAAAACAAGACCTGTATATATGCTGTCTACAAGAGACCCACTTCAGACCTAGGGATACATACAGACTGAAAGTGAGGGGATGGCAAAAGGTATTCCATGCAAATGAAAATCAAAAAAAAGCTGAAGTAGCAATACTCATATCAGATAAAATAGACTTTAAAATAAAGAATGTTACAAGAGACAAGGAAGGACACTACATAATGATCAAGAGATCAATCCAAGAAGAAGATATAACAATTATAAATATACATGCACCCAACATAGGAGCACCTCAGTACATAAGGCAACTGCTAACAGCTATAAAAAAGGAAATTGACAGTAACACAATAATACTGGGGGAATTTAACACCTCACTTACACCAATAGACAGATCATCTGAACAGGAAATTAGTAAGGAAACACAAGCTTTAAATGACACAATAGATCAGATAGATTTAATTGATATTTATGGGACATTCCATCCAAAAACAGCAGATTACACTTTCTTCTCAAGTGCGCATGGAACATTCTCCAGGATAGAGCACATCTTGGGTCACAAATCAAGCCTCAGTAAATTTAAGAAATTGAAATCATATCAAGCATCTTTTCTGACCACAAAGCTATGAGATTAGAAATCAATTACAGGGAAAAAAAGTAAAAAACACAAACATATGGAGGCTAAACAATATGTTACTAAGTAACCAAGAGATCACTGAAGAAATCAAAGAGGAAATCAAAAAATACCTAGAAACAAATGACAATGAAATTACGATGATCCAAAACCTATGGGATGCAGCAAAAGCAGTTCTAAGAGGGAAGTTTACAACAGTACAAGCCTACCTCAAGAAACAAGAAAAATCTCAAATAAACAATCTAACCTTACACCTAAAGGAGCTAGAGAAAGAAGAACAAACAAAACCCAAAGTTAGTAGAAGGAAAGAAATCATAAAGATCAGAGCAGAAATAAATGAAACAGAAACAAAGAAAACAATAGCAAAAATCAATAAAACTAAAAGCTGGTTCTTTGAGAAGATAAACAATATTGATAAAACATTAGCCAGACTCTTCAAGAAAAAGAGGGAGAGGACTCAAATCAATAAAATTAGAAATGAAAAAGGAGAAGTTACAACAAACACCGCAATATACAAAGCATCCTAAGAGACAACTACAAGCAACTCTATGCCAATAAAATGGACAACCTGGAAGAAATGGACAAATTCTTAGGAAGGTATAACCTTCCAAGACTGAACCAGGAAGAAATAGAAAATATGAACAGACCAATTACAAGTAATGAAACTGAAACTGTGTTTAAAAATCTTCCAGCAAACAAAAGTCCAGGACCAGATGGCTTCACAGGTGAATTCTATCAAACATTTAGAGAAGAGGTAATACCCATCCTTCTCAAACTCTTCCAAAAAATTGCAGAGGAAGGAACACTCCCAATCTCATTCTCTGAGTCCACCATCACCCTGATACCAAAACCAGACAAAGATACTACAAAAAAAGAAAATTACAGACCAATATCACTGATGAATATAGATGCAAAAATCCTCAACAAAATACTAGCAAACAGAATCCAACAATACATTAAAAGGATCATACACCATGATCAAGTGGGATTTATCCCAGGGTGCAAGGATTCTTCAATATACGCAAATCAATCAATGTGATACACCATATTAACAAACTGAAGAATAAAAGCCATATGATCATATCAATAGATGCAGAAAAAGCTTTTGACAAAATTCAACACCCATTTATGATAAAATCTCTCCAGAAAGTGGGCAGAGAGGGAACCTACCTCAACATAATAAAGGCCATATATGACAAACCCACAGGAAACATCATTCTCAATGGTGAAAAACTGAAAGCATTTCCTCTAAGATCAGGAACAAGACAAGGATGTCCACTCTCGCCACTATTATTCAACATAGTTATGGAAGTCCTAGCCACAGCAATCAGAGAAGAAAAAGAAATAAAAGGAATACAAATTGGAAAAGAAGCAGTAAAACTGTCACTGTTTGCAGATGACATGATACTATACATAGAGAATCCTAAAGATGCCACCAGAAAAATACTAGAGCTAATCAACGAATTTGGTAAAGTTGAAGGATACAAAATTAATGCACAGAAATCTCTTGCATTCCTATACATTAATTATGAAAAATCTGAAAGAGAAATTAAGGAAACACTCTCATTTACCACTGCAGCAAAAAGAATAAAATACCTAGGAATAAACCTACCTAGGGAGACAAAAGACCTGTATGCAGAAAACTATAAGACACTGATGAAAGAAATTAAAGATGATATAAACAGATGGAGAGATATACCATGTTCTTGGATTGGAAGAATCAACATTGTGAAAAAATGACTCTACTACCCAAAGCAATCTACAGATTCAATGCAATCGCTATCAAATTACCAATGGCATTTTTTACAGAACTAGAACAAAAAATCTTAAAATTTGTATGGGGACACAAAAGACCCCAGATAGCTAAAACAGTCTTGAGAAAGAAAAATGGAGCTGGAGGAATCACACTCCCTGACTTAAGATGATATTACAAATCTACAGTAATCAAGACAATATGGTACTGGCACAAAAACAGAAATATAGACCAATGGAACAAGATAGAAAGCTCAGAGATAAACCCATGCACCTACGGTCAATTAATCTATGGCAAAGGAGGCAAGGATATACAATGGAGAAAAGACAGTCTCTTCAATAAGTGGTGCTGGGAAAACTGACAGCTCCATGTAAAATAATGAAATTAGAACACTCCCTAACACCATACAAAAAAATAAACTCAAAATGGATTAAGACCTAAATGTAAGATCGGACACTACAGAACTCTTAGAGGAAAACATAGGAAGAACACTCTCTGACATAAATCACAGCAAGATCTTTTTTGATCCAGCTCCTAGAGTAATAGAATTAAAAACAAAAATAAACAAATGGGACCTAATAAAACTTAAAAGCTTTTGCAAAGCAAAGGAAACTACAAACAAGATGAAAAGACAACCCTCAGAATGGGAGCAAGTATTTGCAAATGAAGCAACTGACAAAGGATTGATCTCCAAAGTATACAAGCAGCTTATGCAGCTCAATATCAAAAAAACAAACAACCCAATCAAAAAATGGGCAGAAGACCTAAATAGACATTTCTCCAAAGAAGACATACAGATGGCCAAGAAGCACATGAAAAGCTGCTCAACATCACTAATTATTAGAGAAATGCAAATCAAAACTACAATGAGGTATCACCTCACACCAGTTAGAATGAGCATCATCAGAAAATCTACAAACAACAAATGCTGGAGAGGGTGTGGAGAAAAGGGAACCCTCTTGCACTGTTGGTGGGTATGTAAATTGATACAGCCACTATGGAGAACAGTATGGAGGTTCCTTAAAAAACTAAAAACAGAATTACCATATGACCCAGCAATCCCACTACTGGGCAGGTACCCATAGAAAACCATAATTCAAAAAGACACATGCACCCCAGTGTTCACTGCAGCACTATTTACAATAGCCAGGTCATGGAAGTAACCTAAATGCCCATCAACAGACGAATGGATAAAGAAGATGTGGTACATATTTACAATGGAATATTACTCAGCCATAAAAAAGAATGAAATTGTATCATTTGTAGAGACGTGGATGGATCTAGAATAGAGACTGTCATACAGAGTGAAGTAAGTTGGAAAGAGAAAAACAAATACCGTATATTAACACATACATGTGGAACCTAGAAAAATGGCAAAGATGAAGCAGTTTGCAGGGCAGAAACACATGTAGAGAACAAACGTATGGACACCAAGGGGGGAAAGCGGTGGGGGGTGTGTGTGTGATGAATTGGGAGGTTGGGATTGACATATATACACTAATATGTATAAAATGGATAACTAATAAGAACCTGCTGTTTAAAAAAATAAATAAAATTAAATTTTAAAAAAAGAACTTGCTGTAAAAAAATAAATAAAATTCAAAAATTCAAAAAAAAAAGTAAAAAAAATAAAAAATAAATAAAAAGGTTATACAGAAAAGATGCTCGGGACTTCCCAGTGGTCCAGTGGTTAAGAATCTGCCTTCCAATGGACACGGGTTCGATCCCTGGTAGCAGAACTAAGATTCCACTTGCCCGCGAGGCAACTAAACCCTTGCACCGCAACTACTGGGCACATGAGCCACAACTAGAGAGCCCGTGTGCCACAACTACAGAGCCCATGCACTCTGGAGCCCGCGTGCCACAACTAGAGAGAGGCCTGCACATTGCAACAAAGATCCCATGTGCCACAACTAAGACCCAACACAGCCAAAAATAAAAAATAAATAAATATTTTTTAAAAGAAAGAAAGAAAAAATGCTCAACATCACTAATTATTAGAGAAATGCAAATCAAAACTACAGTGAGGTATCACCTCACACCAGTCAGAATGGCCATCATCTCAAAGTCTATAAATAATAAATGCTGGAAAGTGTGTGGAAAAAAGGGAACCCTCCTACACGGCTGGTGGGAATGTAAATTGGTGCAATCACTATGAAGAATGGTATGGAGGTTCCTTAAAAAACTAAAAATAGAGTTACCATATGATCCAGCAATCCCACTCCTAGGCACATATCTAGAAGACAAAAACTAATTCAAAAAGATACATGCACCTAATGTTCATAGCAGCACTATTTACAACAGCCAAGAATGGAAGCAACCTAAGCATCCATTGACAGATGAGTGGATAAAGAAGTTGTGGCATATAGATATAGATATAGATATGGATATATCTCTGTGTGTGTATAGATAGATAGATAGTATATGAATAATACTACTCAGTCATAAAAAAGAATGAAATAATGTCATTGCAGCAATATGGATGGATCCAGAGATTATCATACTAAGTGAAGTAAGTCAGACAGAGAAAGACAAATAGCATATGATATCACTTATATGTGGAATCTAAAATATGATACAAATGAACTTATATACAGAACAGAAACAGACTCCCAGACATAGAAAACAAACTTATGGTTACCAAAGTTGAAAGGTGGGGAGTGGGGATAAATTAGGAGTTTGGGATCAGCAGATACAAGCTACTAGATACAAAATAGATAAACAAGAAGTTCCTACTGTACAGCACAGGGAACTATATTCAGTATCTTATAATAAACTATAATGGAAGAGAATATGAAAAAGAATATATATATGTGTAACTGAACCAGCTGTACACCAGAAACTAACACAACATTGTAAATCAACTCTACTTCAATTTTAAAAATAGTTTTTAAAAAGGTCATACATAATTAGGAGGTGATAAGTTTTGAGTATTTATTATCACTGATTTAAATATAATTTATTTAATTGTAAGTTATAAAGTTTAATTTCCAATAATGGCCATGTTTAATAAGCAGCTTACAAAATTCCTATAAATTTAACAACGAGTTCTCATGAATCAGTAGGAGCCAGTTCCAGTATACCAGTCCCAGGAAACTGTCCTGGAACTTATTCTATGGCTTAAAGAATATCAGCTTTGGGACTTCCCTGGTGGCGCAGTGGTTGAGAATCCGCCTGCCAATACAGGGGACACGGGTTCGAGCCCTGGTCCGGGAAGATCCCACATGCAGCGGAGCAACTAAGCCCGTGTGCCACAACTACTGAGCCTGCACTCTACAGCCCATGAGCCACAACTACTGAGCCCACGTGCCACAGCTACTGAAGCTCGCGCACCTAGAGCCCATGCTCTGCTACAAGAGAAGCCACCGCGATGAGAAGCCCACGCACTGCAACGAAGAGTAGCCCTCGCTCGCTGCAACTAGAGAAAGCCCGCATGCAGCAACGAAGACCCAACACAGCCAAAAATAAATAAATAAATTTTATAAAAAAGAATATCAGCTTTACAGGTAATAAAGAATTTTCTTTAGTCAGGAATTTGACAAACTTGAGTGTCTCAGACAGAGAGGGACTCTTACAGGCTACTATAGGTAAACTTCATAGAAGCAAATTGGAAGGTCCTTGTTCCTTAGCTCAGTAGATGAGCAGATAAAGGCAATAAAATAATTCTGATACATAAAAGTAAATTACAACTGTAGAGGATTTACAGGTTAATTCTTAAACCAGAACTGCTCTGGTTTTATTAATATATAACAAGGATGTCTTTGTATATTAACATCTCTTATATGCTATATAAATAAAACCAGTTAAATAAAACAAATCAAATGAATAATACTGAATCAGATAATCTCTATACAATTTATGAGGTCAAATCTGCATATGAGAGTGGGAGTTGACCATAAAGAATCCCAGTGACAAAACACACACACACACACACACACACACACACACAAACACACACACAAAACATACACAAAAAATGTGATCACTGTGTATAATTCTAGTCCTCAAAATATGAAATCTTGATTCTTTCCTGTAGGTTAATGCCTCCCTAACAAAAATATCTCTATCCCTAACTTTTGTAATATCAATGTCTGAAGATATATCTCTACCTTTGTAAATGTTAAAGTCATGCAAGAAAACTACTGTTTTTCCACCATAAACAGAATGACAGTAAACTCAGTAATTTGGTGATTTTTTTTCCTTTAAATTCCTGCTGCATTTTTTTACTTGATAAGCCTGTTTTTCTGAAGCCTGGACTCCCTTGCAAACCTCTTCATAAGTAAAGTTCTTTTCTTTTCTAAATGCTTTTGTCTCTGAGTCTTTATTTGACAGTAGCTTGCTTATTTGTCCCTATGTTTTTTTGGTCCTACATACCTACCTAGGTACTGCTGCTAGTCATGGCCATGTGGCTCCTGTGAGACCAACCTCCTTGCAGATAACACATATGAACTCTGAGATAAATATAGAAACAACTCTGAAGACACTGAAAAGCAACCAAAAACAGGTAGATACTGAAAGGGAGTCAACATCTGGATGAAGAGGAAAGCACTGGTGAGTTTCCCATTTTTTATGACTTTTATCCTGAGGGAAGTCCTCAAATTGCACTACACAGTGCAGCTAAAAGTCAGAAAGAAAAACCCAAAATCTTACTGGCTTGAAAAACCAGAAGACAGAGTTTGAGGGAAACACAGCTGCTGGAAAACAAAGGGAGAAATCCTAAAAAGTAGAGAGCCAGAAAGGAGGAGCCCCAAATCATGTGTATAACTTCTAGCCAGATCTCTGGCAGTTGTTGAAACCATACATGTGTGAGGCAGACTTCAAGTAGTCTAGCTAAGACTGAAAAGAACTGAGCAGAAATTTGAGCCACCATTCACTGCAAGGAAGATAAAGTTTAGTTTGAATTCAGCCAAGTTAACTGCCTACTATTAAAAAAAATAAAAAAAAATACTCTTCAGGGAAACACAGCAGAACTGAGAATCTCTATAACATATCATTCACAACATCCAGGACACAGTTCAAAATTATATAACAGTCAAAGAAACAGGAAGACATTACCTATTCTCAAGAAAAAATAAAATCAATGAAGGTCAATCCTGAAATGATTCACATACTGAAGTTAGCAGACAATGGTTATAAAACAATTATTATAAATAAGCTCAAGGACATAGGGGAAAATATGCTTGTATTGAATGAAGAGTATCAACGGGTAACTAGAAACTATAAAAAAGAACTAAATAGAAATTCTAGAATTTAAAAATATTATCTGAAATGTTAAAAATTACTGGATAGGCTTAACAGAAGAATGATGAGAGTAGAAGAAAGAGTTAGTGAATTTGAAGAAAGATTAATACATTAATTATCCAATCTGAAGCACAGAAGAAATGATTGAAATAATTAACAGAGTTTCAGGAACCTGTGGGACATCACCAAAAGATTTAACATGTACAACTGGAGTCCCAGAAGGAGAAGAGGAATAAAATGAATTAGACAAAATATTTGAGGAAATAATAGCCAAACATTTCTCATAATTGCTATGTCCCCATCTAGACTGCAAGCTCTGTGAAAGCAAGGAATTCTGAGCTGTACCCCTTTAGTAGTCCACATAGCACCTAACAAAATCAGGCTACATAGTAAATTCTCAACTACTGCATATTTATACATTCAGCATCAAAAATAATTATTTATTGAGTGCCTACTGTGTGAAAGCATGACAAAAGGTGCTAGAGACACAAAGATGCTTTAGTTGCAGCCACTGTGCTTAATGAAGGAAGAAGATTTTGAAAAAGATAAAAGGAGAAGCCCCATTGTTTCTGAGGAAGGAAAAGGTTTCCAATGGCTCTTGTTTTTCATTCTTTCTTTCCTTTTTCAATTCATCCTGATTTTAGTTAACTTGCTTATAGTGATCCCTGCTAAAAGGAGAATGTAACATTGTAAATCCAGAGTGAGAGGGGATCTCACATCAGAGGCCATGGTTACAGGTATATCATTCCAGAGCCTCTTTAAACAGTCCTTTTCTTTGTTTTTTTTTAATTTTTTGGATGCGTCAGGTCTTAGTCGCGGCACACAGGATCTTTCGTTGCAGCGTGCGGGCTCTTCTTTGCGGTGTACAGGCTTCTCTCTAGTTGTGGCTTGCAGGTTTCTCACTAGTTGTGGTGTGCAGGCTCTGTAGTTGTGGCGCACGGGCTCCAGAGCGCGTGGACTCAGTAGTTGCAGCGTGCGGGCTTAGTTGCCCCGAGGCATGTGGGATCTTTGTTCCCCGACCAGGGATCAAACCTGCATCCTCTGCATTGCAAGATGGATTCTTAACCACTGGATCACCAGGGAAGTCCCTAAACAGTCCTTTTCTCCCCAACTTTGTTCAATTAGGACAGAAAAGGGAGACTCTTCTATATAATTTTCACTAATTTTTTACATTTGCCTTTAGCTTTTCGGCAGAACTTATGCCCTCTAGACACTTACAGATGATTAATAAGGACATATTTTTATACTTCAGCAAAATATAGTGGGAAACAGTTGAGAAAGACATTTCTCCACTTTGGGAAGAGTACACAGAGGTGTGCATATGTCTCCAGAACCTGGAGAGTATAAGATCAAAAGAATTATGTGTGGGGCTTCCCTGGTGGCGCAGTGGTTGAGAGTCTGCCTGCTGATGCAGGGGACACGGGTTCGTGCCCCGGTCTGGGAAGATCCCACATGCCGCGGAGTGGCTGGGCCCGTGAGCCATGGCCGCTGAGCCTGCACGTCCGGGGCCTGTGCTCCGCAACGGGAGAGGCCACAACAGTGAGAGGCCCGCACACGGAAAAAAAAAAAAAAAATTAGAAAAAAATAATGTGTGTGTGTGTCTGTGTGTCTGTGTGTGTGTGTGAGAGAGAGAGAGAGAGAGAGAGAGAGAGAGAGAGAGAGAGGAGAGAGAAAGAAAGAGACAGAGAGATAGAGAAAGAGGACAAAGAGTCAGAGAGACAGAAACACGGAGAGAGACATAGAGACAGAGAAAGTAGGACTCAACATTCCTTTCTCTGTGTGAAAGCTTGAAGCACTTTGCTCTGTCTGTTTAAAAACAATCCACTAACAGTCTGTGATTCTGAGAACCAGTCTGTCCACAAATAAACTCAGCAAAACACCACAACAGAGATGTGCTGGTCTGATATGCTCATTTCAAATATTACTGTGGATATAAGGACATGGTTTGGGGCACAAAGCCCAAACCTAGATGCCTGGAACCATAAATTTAGTAAATCCCCTTGAAATGAGCTGCTGGAAATGTCTTGTTTCTGTTATAAAATAGAATTCACCCATAAAGATATAAGAAGAAATTAGATTTTGGTATGTTTGCAGGAGCCTCTGAGTCCAGGAAGTGGCATTTATGACTTTGGTTATGGATCTGTCTGTGACTTTAGTCAGTATTTTAGTCTCTCTGGTGCCTATTTAGTCAGTCAATTAGGGATAATACTCTTTGCTATCCATTCCACAGCACTGCTACATCTGTCATAATCATAGTAGCTGTCATTTATTGAGTTACTACTATGCATCAGGCACTGTGATAAACACTCTAGTTGTATTATTTCTAATCCTAACAATCATCCTGAAGGTGGGTGTTATTCAGTTTACAGATGATGATACTGAATCTCCAAGAGGTTTAGCAATTGGAAAAGTCACACCAACTAGTAAGTAGCAGTGCCAGGATTCTACCAGAGACCTGTCACTACATTATGCTAACTTGCTTTTATTCATTAAGCATAATTGCTATATAAAGAACACTCTAGGTATGTGTCTGTATATATATATATATATATATATATATATATATATATATATATATATATACACACACACTTAGGGGAAAAAATCTTAGCAATCTTAGGAACTGTATTCAAGGTGTGCGAACATAGATTAAATATGAGATATGACCTAAATCAACCAGAGACTATAAACAAAGCACAGAGCAAAGGCTACAGGCTGCAATTAAGGACTATGTATAAAACACAAAGTGACAGAGTATTTGAGATGCTTGGGGAATCAATGGAGACTCTTAGTCTTCATGTTGTATGCATCTTAACCTGGATAAAAGCCAAGAGTCCTACACACACAACCCTCAAGACAAAATGGGTTGTGTATTCCCTACCACATGATTTCTAATGTAACTTGAAAATAAGTTTCTAACATTTGTAAATCAGAAGCATTAGAAAAATACAGTTTCTAAATCAACTATACCTCAATTTTAAAAAGAAAACACTTTTTTTAAAAGAAAAATACAGTTTCACAAGTTAATGATTATTGATTGGTATGTGGGAATACCTATTATACCAGTCTCTCTATCTTTTTGAAGGCTTAAACTTTTCCATAATTAAAGTTTTAAAAGAAAGAAAAGGGAAAAAAAGAGAGAAAAAGGAGAGGAAGAAAAAGAATGGCAATCTGCCTAAGATGGAAGAAGAGTGACGCCCGAAAACAAGGAAGAAATTCTAATAAAATAAATGACTTATGAAGGAGCTTCTTTCCCCCAGTTCACCAATAGTTGTAGGATTTCCAGAGGAGAAAACTCAGGGAAGAAAGCGAAAGATCCTCCTGTTAAAACCTGAGAGCGTTCTTACAAGAAATGAGGGACTCTAAATGACCAAGAATAGCCAGTATCTTGGAAGATACACCAGAGTGGCCCAATAGGGAGGAGCTGAGAGTGGCTACACAAGGAGTTCATGAAAAAAGGGCAGGTGTGTAACAGAGGACTGTTTCCAATGAACTTAAAGGCATCTAAGAACAAAGTTCAAAAATATTAATAGGGCTTCCTTGGTGGCGCAGTGCTTAAGAATCCGCCTGCCAACGCAGGGGACGTGGGCTCGAGCCCTGGTCCAGGAAGATCCCACATGCCGCGGAGCAACTAAGCCCGTGAGCCACAACGACTGAGCCTGCGCTCTACAGCCTGTGAGCCACAACTACTGAAGCCAGCGCGCCTAGAGGCCATGCTCCGAAACAAGAGAAGCCACCGCAATGAGAAGCCCACACACCGCATTGAAGACTGCAACTAAACAAAGCCCGCGTGCAGCAACAAAGACCCAATGCAGCCAAAAATAAATAAATAAATTTAAAAAATATTAATAAAATATATTAATATATATGTATATATATATCAAAAATATATCTATACTGATTTCTCAGTCCATCAGTCTGTTTAAGCACTTATCAGGGCTTCCACACGGTTGTTCATTTTGCCCTAGTTGATCTTGTTGTTTGCTGCCACTGGCATGAAATGGCCAATTGTGGCTGTTATGGTTGTTCTTTCATTCAATTCTAACTTTTAAACCAGTGATTTCCAAACCTTTTCAAGTTAAGACACATTACCATTGCTTATTTGATTTTATGAAACTTGTTCCTTTTTTTCTCCCTAAAGGAAAAAAGCTATATGACATATTTTTAATAAAACTAAGCAAAAATAAGTTCTGATAATTCTTTAAAAAATTTTTTTCAATATTAATAGGAATATAAAAATACCCAGCATTCAAAATGGTAAAATTAACAATTTCTGGCATCCAATCAAAGATTACCAGACATACAAAGAAATAGGAAAACCTTACCTTTAAGAGAAGAATGATCAGTCAAGATAAACTGAGCCAGAACTGAACCAGATGCTTTGTGTCCAAACAAGGACACAAAAATAGTCATTATAGTTGTAGTACATATGTTCAGAATTTAAGTAGACACATGAAAGATATTTTTTAAAGATCCTTAGCAAACTTCTAGACACACATAGATCAATAGAACAGAATAGGGAGCCCAGAAATAAAACCATGCATATTTTGGCAACTAATTTGTGACAAAGAAGCCAAGAATGTACAATGGAGAAAGAATAGTCTCTTTAATAAGTGGTGTTCAGAAAACTGGATAGCCACACACAAAAGAATGAAACTGGACCACTGTCTTACACCATGCACAAATATCAACTCAAAATGAATTGAAGACTTAAATTTAAGACCTGAAACCATAAAACTCCTGGAAGAAAACATGGGCAGTAAACTCCTTGACATCACTCTTGGCAATGACCTTTTGGATTTGATACCAAAAGCAAAAGCAGCAAAAGCAAAAATAAATGAGGGCAACTACATCAAACTGAAAAGTTTCTGCACAGGAAAAGGAGCAATCAACAAAATTAAAAGGTAACCTACAGAATGGAAGAAAATAATTGCAAATCTTATATCTGATAAGGGGTTAATATCCAAAATATATAAAGAACTCACACAATTCAATAAAATATCCAATTTAAAAATGGGCAGAGGAACCGAATAGACATTCTTCCAAAGAAGATATACAAAAGGCCAACAGATACATGAAAAGGTACTCAATATTACTAATCATCTGGGAAATGCAAATCAAAACTACAATGAGATATCACTTTACACCTGTTAGAATGATTTTCATCATAAAGACAAGTGATGGGCTTCCCTGGTGGCACAGTGGTTAAGAATCCGCCTACCAATTCAGAGGACATGAGTTTGAGCCCTGGTCCAGGAAGATCCCACATGCCACAGAGCAACTAAGTCTGTGTGCCATAACTACTGAGCCCATGTGCTGCAACTACTGAAGCCCGTGCACCTAGAGCCCATGCTCCACAACAAGAGAAGCCACCACAATGAGAAGCCTACACACTGCAATGAAGAGCAGCCCCCACTTGCCACAACTAGAGAAAACCCATGCAGAGCACCAAAGACCCAATGCAGCCAAAAAATTTTTAAATAAAATTTTAAAAATTAAAAAAAAAAAAGACAAGCCATAACAAGTGTTGATGAAGACATGGAGAAAAGTGAACCCTTGTGCACTCTTGGTGGGAATATAAATTGGTGCAGCCACTGTTGAAAACAGTATGGAGGTTCCTCAAAAAATTAAAAATAGAACTACCATATGTTCTAGAAATTCCACTTCTGGGTATATATCCAAAGGAAATAAAAACAGAATACCAAAGAGATATCTGCACTCTCATGTACACTGTAGTATTATTCACAATAGCCAAGATATAGAAATAACCTACAGAATCAACAGATGAGTGGATAAAGATGTAAGATACATATTTTTTAAATGGAATATTATTCAGCCATGTGAAAGAAGAAATTCCTTTCATTTGTGACAACATGGATGGACATTGACAGCATTATGCCAAGTGAAATAAACCATACAGAGAAAGACAAATACTACATAGTATCACTTATATGTGGAACAACAACAACAGAAAGTCAAGCTCATAGAAACAGAAAGTAGAAAGGTGGTTTACCAGGTATAGTGGGGTAGGAGAAGTAGCGAGAAGTTGGTAAAAGGGTATAAAATTTCAGCTATAAAATGAATAAGGTCTGAGGATCTAATGTAATGCATAACATGATGACTATAATTGATAACACTGTATTATAAAATTGAAAATTGAAATTTGCTAAGAGAGTAGAACTGAAATGTCCTCATCAAAAACAACAACAGCAAAAAAGATAAATAAATATGTGATATCAATGTATTAATTAACTAGATGGGAGGAATCCTTTCATAAAGTATATGTATATCAAATCATCTCAATGTACACTTTAAATATCTTACAATTTAATTTTTCAATTATACCTTAATATGCTGGAAAAGTAAAATAAAATAAAATACCAGTCTACCAATCAACATCTAAATAATCCTGGTGGGGGGGTGTCTAGAGATGAAAACTACATTATGTAAGATAAAAAAAATAGGTTGGATGGAATTAATAGCAAAGTGATACTGCAGAAGAAATAATTAGTGAATTTAAAAACATAGCAATAGAAACTATTCAAAATGAGACAGGGAGAGGGGGAAAAAAAGAATTTAAAGAAATGAAATCATCAGTGTGCTGTGGAACAACTTCAAGCAGCCTAATATACATGTAATGGGAATCCCCTGAGGACTGTCACAAAGGAGACATGGGGACGCAAAAAAATTTGAAAAATGATGCTGAAATTTTTCCAACTTTGATGAAAATTATAAAGCCACAGATATAAGAAGTTCTATGAATCCCAGCACATGAAATATGAAGAAAGCTACACCAAGACACATCTGATTCTTAGCCCAAAACTAATGTTGAAGGGAAAATCAAATGGATGTCCATAGGCCAAGAGAAAAAAAAAAACAAAACTTCAACCTAAGCCTCACACCTTTTACAAAAAATTAACTCAATTAACTCAAAATGGATCATTGATTTAAATGGAAAGAGTAAAACTATGAAAATTTTGGGAGAAAATCTTCAAGATCTAGGACTAGGTAAGACAGGCTTAGACTTAATATCAAAAGTATGATCCACAGAAGGCAAACTTGATAAGTTGGACCTCTTAAAAGTTAAAAATTTTTGCTCTGTGAAAGACCCTGTTACAGACTGGGAGAAAATATTTTCAAACCACATATTCAACAAAGGACTTGGTACCTAGATGATATAAAGAACTCTCAAAACTCAACAGTTGACAAGCACACAATACAATTAGAAAATGGGGCAAGGGGAGAGGGATGGACTGGGAGTTCGGGGTTAGCAGATGCAAACTGTTACATTTACAATGGATAAACAACCAGGTCCTAATGTATAGCACAGGGAACTATGTTGAATATCCTGTGATAAACCATAATGGAAAAGAATGTTAAAAAATAATGTCTATATGTGTATAATTGAGTCACTTTGCTGTACAGCAGAGATTGGCACAGCATTGTAAATCAACTCTACTGCAATAAAAAAAATTTTTTTAATAAGTAAAGTAAAACTCACCCTCAAAAAAAAAAGAAAGAAAAAAAAATAGATTAAGAATATTTCAGTGAAGGGAATTCCTTGCCAGTCCAGTGGTTAGGACCCTGTGCTCTCACTACCAAGGGCCTGGGTTCAATCTCTGGTCAGGGAACTAAGATCCCACAAGCCACGCAGCATGGCCAAAAAATAAATAAATAAAATAAAATTTGTTTTTTAAAAAAAGAATATTTCAGTGAAGGGGATATACAGGTGGCAAATAAGCAACTGAAAAGATGTTAAACATCAGCCACTAGGGAAATGCACATTAGAACCACAATGAGACATCACTTTACAATAGCATCAAAAAAATATGAACCAGTGGGGATAAATCTGAAAAAAATTATTCAGAACAGGTACACTGAAAACTACACAACACTGATTGTACATGCTATAAGATTCCATTTACATAAAACTTTAGAAAATGCAAACTAATCTGTCATGACAGAAAGTAGTTCAGTGGTTGCCAGGGGTGGTATGATGGATTACAAAGAAAACTTTAGAGGTGATGGGTCTGTTCACTCTATTGATTGTAGTGACAGATTCACAGATGTAAACACATGGCAAAACTTATCAAATTATCCAGTTTAAATAGGTGCAGTTTATTGTATGTCAATGATACCTTGATAAAGCTGTGTTGTTGTTGTTTTTTGAGATGACTCAAAGATCAAGAAAAATATGGGTCATCTGACACTAACAAGCTCACCTCCCTGGTGTGCAGGGGAACGGAACCAAGGGCCTCACCTCTGCTTTCTCTGAGCTCAGTACCAGAGCTTTTTACAAGCTCCAAACATGCTTGCAGGATCTTAGTTCCCTGACCAGGGATTGAACCCGGGCCACGGCAGTGAAAGCACCATGTCCTTACCACTGGACTGCCAGGGAATTCCCCAAACATGCATTTTACAAAGGCGATGAGAGCAGCCTGGTTTTCTCCTCTGCGTCCTTAGGAGCCATCGTCACCGCTCTCCACCATACTTAAACCAAAGCTAAGAAACACGAACGTGTGCTTTTGAAACTCCAGCTTTACCCAACTCCTACTGTGAGAAAGACTTAAAATCAATAATTCTAAGAACAGTAGCACAACCAGATCTATTTTACTGTGTGCACAGAGTCCAACCAGGGGAAAGCCCCACCAGAGATTCAATTTGTATTATTTCTGCCCTTTATTAAGCACTATTTGTCCCTATGCCATAGTATAGATGAGAACAAAAAACACCTGGATATCATGGAGGGTCGCTGTGTATGTTACAGTTCGGTTTGGCTGCAGATAATAGAAAGCCCAGTCTTTCACACAGGTGGGGGATTATTCTCCTACTTTACTGAGGACAAGAAGTAAGTAGTCCAACTGTTTTGGCAGCTCCACGTAAGTCATCAGGGTCTCAGCCTTTTTCTGTCTTCCCAAGCAGGGGGTTTCCATCCTCAAGGTTACATGGTGTCTGCTGGAGGGCTTTGACCCGAGCAGTAGGGTAGAGGAAGGAGGAAAGGAGAGGTACCCTGATTGTCTCGGAAGGTAGAAGGGTGCTACCTGGAGGAAGGAGAGGTGGATCGCCAGGGGGTCAGTGCCTGGCTGTGGGAGTCAAAACGATGGTGGACAGCGGAACCGATCCTGGCAGAGTGCTCATGCTGTCTTGCACCTTGAGGTGCTCCCCAAAAGAGTTAATCACTGGAGCTGAAACATGTTCTCTGGATATAAAGACCAACAATTGAGTGGGGTGCTATGATTTTCTTTCCCGGGAGAGCCGCTTCAAAAGAGTTCCACTCCTAACAGATGTATATGTATAACTGATTCACTTTGTTATAAAGCCGAAACTAACACACCCTTATGAAGCAATTATACTCCAATAAAATTGTAAAATAAAATAAAATAAAAATAAAAAAGAGTTCCACTCCAGTGTCCTGGTCCCATGCTCAGGGACTGCGTTACAAGTACAGCAGGACCTCTCTCCTCCCTGTAGACCAAACCTGGCCCTGGGAGACTCCCCTGGGGCTCTGACCCTGAATGTCTTGCATCTTCCTCTCAGGTCACTCAGCCCCCCCGTGTTTCTGGGCTACTGGTTGGTAAGCCGGGTGAACGGGCACAGTCAAGCGAGAGGAGTGTTTGCTGTCCTGAGCACATACTTGGAAAGTGGTTACGTGCAACACATTCGTAAAAGTATGTTATCTTTGGGGGGGCAGTGGGAAAGCAGTGGGAGGTCTGTTCAAGAATGGAAGGAAATGTTGGTATCGCACAGTAAGAGGCACAGAGAAGCTAGTCAGAAGGTAGCCACTTTCATCAGACCGGGCTTTCCTGCCAGCCGGCCCCAGGCCACATCCGCCCCCAGCCCTGCTCTCTGATGTTAGAGCCCGGGGAGCTTCTGCCTCACACCCCGAGTGGCCTCACCACGCCTTGTGAAACTTGGCTCCTGGCGCCTTGCACCTGTGAGGCATCGGAAACTCGAATGAATGGTTGGCTCTACAACCACTGCTGAGCATGACCTTGGGAAGTGGGCAGCCCACACCTGACAGGAGCACTGCTTCCTTCACTCCTGTGACCACCAAGGGAGTTGGGAATTTTTCCCAGCTTCAGCACTCCGGCCAGATGGCTCCCCAGGACCAGTTTCTACTCAGCTGCTGGGCTCCTCCACCACCATCAGTGAACAAGGTCAGAGGGAGAAATGGATACAGCCACTATGGAGAACAGTATGGAGGTTCCTTAAAAAACTAAAAATAGAACTACCATACGACCCAGCAATCCCACTACTGGGCATATACCCTGAGAAAACCATAATTCAAGAAGAGTCATGTACCACAATGTTCATTGCAGCACTATTTACAATAGCCAGGACATGGAAGCAACCTAAGTGTCCATTGACAGATGAATGGATACAGAAGATGTGGCACATATATACAATGGAATATTACTCAGCCATAAAAAGAAAGGAAATTGAGTTATCTGTAGTGAGGTGGATGGACCTAGAGTCTGTCATACAGAGTGAAGTAAGTCAGAAAGAGAAAAACAAATACCATATGCTAACACATATATATGGAATCTAAAAAAAAAAAAAAGGTTCTGAAGAACCTAGGGGCAGGACAGGAATAAAGACGCAGACGTAGAGAATGGACTTGAACACACGGGGAGGGGGAAGGGTAAGCTGGGATGACGTGAGAGAGTAGCATTGGCATATATACACTACCAAATGTAAAATAGAGAGCTAGTGGGAAGCAGCTGCATCACATGGGGAGATCAGATCAGCTTGGTGCTTTGTGACCACCTAGAGAGGTGGGATAGGGAGAGTGGGAGGGAGACGCAAGACGGAGGGGATATGGGCATATATGAATACATATAGCTGATTCCCTTTGTTATACAGCAGAAACTAACACAACACTGTAAAGCAATTATACTCCAATAAAGATGTTAAAAAAAAAAAGATCAGAGGGAGTCCAGCCATACTCCATGCCCTCAAAACACGTGAAAGCACTACAGGTCCTTGGACACAAAACCAGGAAAGGGTAGGAGCCCTGGAGGGGAATATCCTGGACTTCTGGACCTCCTGCCCAAGTGGGGTACTTCAGCCACAATTAAAGTAACACATCCTTTTTGTTTAAAATTAATTTCAAAGAGAACTAGAAGGTGTAAAGTAAAATAAGTCTCTCCTCCCCCCCACACCTAGCTTCACTTCTAAGGACTATGACATGAAGTTTCGGGTGTATCTTCACAGAAATTTTCTATTCAAGTGTATTCTGTTGAATGCATTTGCAAGAATTTTACTTATAAATAATTCAATTAATAATAATAACTAATGTATAAAGTACATGTTATTTACATTGAAATTGTAACTGGAAAAATAAAAATAACTAAAAGTGATCGAAGTGGACATTGGATCCTTCCAGAGTGCAGTTTTTGAAGTGACCACCAGGTGTCAGAGTTATCAATAGTATTCCCCAAATCACACTGGAAAGTTACAAGAAGGGGAAAGTGCCCGGCTGGAAATGAGACGGCGAGATCCTAAACAGGATTATTTGGCCCTTTGGCCCAATATTTTGTCCACTTAGGGTTAGGTAGGGAGAGAGTAAAGGGAGCTTCGGAAAAAAATATTACATTTTCCGACCATAGATTCCCATTCAGTTGGGCACCCCTGGATCTTTAGAGAAGCTGTCAAAGCACCGGTGAGTTTCACGTAGGAAATGTAAAAATGGCTGGGCAGAGTCGGGCCTCCTATAGTTGTGAGGCTACTTTTGGAATCCAGGGCCATCTCTCCTCTCTTCAATCAGGAGACCAGAGGAGGGGTGACCACAAGAGGAGGACACACACATGAGAAGGGTTCAGCTATGGCCATCCTTGTTTTACAAGGGAAAATCCAGTTCTGTATCAAGAGCTCTTCCTACCTAACCTTGAACATCATGGAACATCCTATTCACTTCCAATTTGATCTCCTCACGTATACTTCCTTTACCAGGCCTGACCCGGCTGTTGTCCAGAGCATCCAAATGTGTGCTTTTTATCTTAAAAAATAAAATAATAATTCCTGTTTGCAGAGAAGGCAGATGTTCTCCTTCTAAGGGCTGGATTGCCTTCACATTTCCATCTTCAGCTCTCAGAAATTGAGTTCCATGAGATTATCGGCTCAGGTAACCTAAGAAAATACTAGTCTGTTTTAGTTTAATGAGTTTAGTTTAATGATTTCAGTTTGATAATATGTGTTTACTTGTTTCTCTTAAACAATTTTAGGTTCTTTTGGGAAAGTGTATAAAGGACGATGCAGAAATAAAATAGTGGCTATAAAGCGGTAAGCAAGCAAATTGCTCTGTTGTCCAGAGCTGCTGGTCTAGAAAACATCCGCCATCCATGCTTGAGAGCTGCGGGCAGGGCACCTGCCATCTCAGTCTTGAGGCTGTCGCCCAGGGGTAGTTACACTCCTCTTCCTCCAGGGGCCCAACCACTTCTCTGGCTCCCCCCATCTGGCTCTAGAGGAGTCAACATACCCTGGAGGATTCCAGACGCCACCCATGGCAAGCCTCATCCTTCTGGAATCACCAGCGTCCACCCCAGCAGAAAGGCGGATGTTGATGCAGTCACAACACAGACTTGTGCGAGGAGGATGACCTAGGCTCCTCTTCCCTGGGAGGGCACAGCTGAAGCGTGTCAAAAAGGAAGGAGAACCCTTGCCACGTGTCCCGGTTGGCACTTGTCTAGGCTGTTCCCTGGACCACATCCCATTTCTGGCCATGGGTCCAGGGAAGGGTTCAGACCCACTACGTACTGGGACTTGTCACTGGTGGAACTTTACTGTGAATAACAATGCCAAGCTTGTGGAAGGGGCTGGAAGTGGTGTAAGGAGAGGGGAGAAGGAAAGAAGGATTCAACATTTCATGGACAATGTTACTGATATTTAAATACTTCTCAAGACTTGTGATTTCTGTGAATTTGGACAGGCAGATTAAGGGGACTTTTTATGTGATCTGAATGACATCATCTGCTAAATTGGTACATCTTATATAAGCCACATGAAGCAACAGTAATGATTTCAGTCACTATTCACCTTAAGTGCTATATACATAATTTAAAATGATACACCTGTGGTGCCATACACATAATAAAAATCCCAGTTACCATTAAAACATAGGTAGTATTCATATTCAAATATGATCATGCATGATGTTTGATGTTTCAAACAGAATATACAAGCCAAATGCTTCATTTAAAAACAAAAATGGATAAAACAATGTTTATATCAGGATCCATGTTAATTTACCATGACTAGGATATTGACTGTTGCTTTGATGTGGCCAACACTGGTATGGCAACTGAGGGTTTGTTTTTTTTCCATTATCCTGTTACATATGATATAAGAGGGATGGAACAGAAAGAATCTCTCATAATGCTACCCATAGCCTGACTGTTTCAAAGGCAATGCTCTCCAGACTAAAGCCAAGGATAGGGACCATGAAGCTCCACCCTAACCTCTCTGGGTTTATCTCCCTCAAGGAGACCCCAGTCATTGTGACTCCTGGATAATCCTGGACCCACTGGATCCCCGTAAGTCAAAGAGCCTCCCACATCCCTGAAAAGTCTGGCTGTCCATCACATGTTCTACCTCATTTGGCCACTCAAACAACAAGGGTTTCACAAGTCCAGAACAGACTTCACTGGTCAAGGTGTATCTTGAGATCCCCAGACTTCTAGGTCCTCTGGAAAAGGAACAACCAGTGGGGTCCCCAGGCTGGGAAGGGAAAGGATTCAGGCCCCTGCCTCACCAATGCCTGCTTACCACCCGCCCCCTCCAGTTTAATCATGCTTTGTGTAGGTGAGTCACAGAGGAGATGGGGCCGGTTGCGTATGGTGTGGCCATGTGTGTGGTATTCTAATGACAATGACTCCTCCCTCTACTTAATCCTTCTTCCCAGCCCTGCACTCAGCCAGGCAAAAGGCCGGATTCAGAATCTCCTCACGGGTACCCAAGGCTGTTTCCCTTTGATAAAGTGAGTAAGGAAATCGTTGATGTGAACACACAAAAATAGAAGACTTCCTGAATCAGACGTGAGTTTGGGTGCAGAGTAAGGCCAAGCTAAAAACTCAAACTCACTGACAGTAATTATCCCTCCCGTAGGGCAGCCTTCCTTACCTGTAGCCAAGCAGCTTCGGAGGCTGTGACAAATAGCTGAGCCTGTCGGAACTCCGGAAGAAACGTTCCTCACCAGGCCTCCCAGCCCCAGCTTCAGCGACAGGGCACCAGGAAAGTAAACAGACTAAACCCATCGCAACAAGAGAGAACTGGTTCTTCTGCTCTCCAGACGCTGTTCATGACACTTCAATCAAGTTCAACACAATACAGCTGAATTATTTTTAACGTTTATGGAGCCTCCTGGCTTCACAAACGAAATATTAGTCAGCAGAGTCGGTATAAAAATCTCTTTGCGGGCTTCCCTGGCGGCGCAGTGGTTGAGACGCCGCCTGCCGCTGCAGGGGACACGGGTTCGTGCCCTGGTCCGGGAGGATCCCGCATGCCGCGGAGCGGCTGGGCCCGTGAGCCATGGCCGCTGAGCCTGCGCGTCCGGAGTCTGTGCTCCGCAACGGGAGGGGCCGCAACAGTGAGAGGCCCGCGTACCGCGAAAAAAAAAAAAAAAATCTCTTTGCAAAACTTGTCAAGCGTATACCACAACGTCACAGTGAAAAGACGTATCCAAAGTTCTTCTGATCATGGTATTAGATCCTTCCACGAGAGTTGCAACTTCCAATGCCTTACAGATGCCAAATAGATCTGCTTCATAATATCACCTTGAGTTGTATTCTTTCGACCTGTATAAAGGTAGAAGCCACTGTTAATGCCGATAGTCCTGCAGGAGTGTGGACTCGAGTCTTTCTGGAGAAACCGGAAATCCAGATTTTTATGTGTAATCTCCCAATTTTTCAATATGGACTACTAGCTTAAAAAAACACACTTTGCTACCTCCCTTCAGTGACTAAAGGCAGTATGACTGGGAGTCAGGAACCCAAGTTCTGACACCAACTCACTGCCTGTCCCTGGGAAAGACACCTAACTGTCCTGGTCTGCAGTCACCTTGTCTGAAAAGTTTAGACACCCCAAATTCCTTTCAACCCTAAATTATTACACTGTATAGTTAAGTAAGTTTTCTAGATGGTCAACTCTCCCAAGAACAACCAGAAACATAATTAAAAGGAAAAAAAAACCACACAAAAAATAGATCACTGTGCCATAGCGGGTTCTATTACGATGTCTAGACATGGCCTTGGTGTGGCCAAGCCACTTGGTTAATATATCCACAAGAATGTGAACACTTTTATCAGACCAGATCTCCTCCATGATGGCCACCCACCCACTGGGGAAGATAAAAATTGTATTGTCACCATGACTGTGGCAGGGAGCACCTCTCTATGAAACAGAACTCTCTTGGCTCGTTTGAACCCAAACCCAAGGTTTCAAGGGAACATTTTGAGTTGGGAAACAAAGCTGACCAGCAGGCTGCCCTGAGCCATGACTCCTGATTTTCAAGTTCATGCTCAGCCTACCTGCGATGAAATTTGGAGTTGCCAAATTTGGAGTTGCCTTCAGTATGAGCCAACTGTACTGGGAACAGTTTTGTTACATAACCCTCAGCCGTGCCCCACGTGTGTACATGAGCACACGCTCACCCTGTACAAAAGCCCACAGATCTTCAGATACAGCACCTTTTTTTTCAGCACAGGAAGGGAATAAAAAATATTAAGCTGGAAAATAATGAGGGACGGGTAAATTAAAGGCCCTTTCCCACTGTAAATGTTAAAAAATAGACACATTTCAGAGCAAATAAAAGTATTCACATTCTTTTGGTTATATTAACTGTGGCTTGGGCAAACTGCAGGCCCAAAGAAAAGAAAGCCAAGTGGATTACAACTGGGCAGTTTCTTCACACAGGCCACCTTGACACAGATAGCTTGGCTCCAAGTGAAGTGGGAAGGGGTATTCCGCAGGCACCTACATTCCTAAGGGCTTTTGTGCATCAGTTGTGAACAACAGGGCCTTTTTATTTTGCTATTAGTAGCTGCCAATAAATAGTATGGTGTAAAGAATCTTTGACTCCTAAACCAGCTATGACCTACCACTTCAGTTCTGCCTGCTAGGGACATTTTCTTCACTGTGCCCCGCTGTTGCCCTGGCTTTAGGTAACCAGTGTTTATTCTAAGTCAGCTTGCTCTTACCCTAAGGCCTTTGTATTATCCGTTTCCTCTTCTTAGAATGCTCTTTACCCTGATCTTCACAAGGTAGTTCATTCAGACCTCAGCCTCCAGGCTGCCCTCAGAGAGGCCCTCTCTGGCCATCCAACATAAAGTACACATCCATGCATTCTGTGTCACATGACCCTACTTTAATTCTCTGCCTACACTTCCTACCACCCGCAGGCTCAGCGGCCATGGCTCACGGGCCCAGCCGCTCTGCGGCATGTGGGATCTTCCCGGACCAGGGCATGAACCCGTGTCCCCTGCGTTGGCAGGTGGACTCCCAACCACTGCGCCACCAGGGAAGCGCCCTCTTTCTTTCTTTCTTGCCTGTCTTCTCTCACTGGTATATAAGCTCCATGGAAATAAGGATTTTGTGTCTTTTTCAGCACGCCTTTGTAGCAACTAGAACAGTGCTTTGCGTATAGCAGTTGCTCAATGATTATTAGTTGAAAGAAAGATGGATGGTTGGATGAATGGAAGAATCCATCCAGCAAATACCTGTGAAGCATTTAAGGTGCACTGGGAATAGATGAAGAATGAAATCCTCTTTCAAGGACTCCACAGTCTACCAGGGAAGACAGATGTTTATATGGTGCAATACTGTGAGAGAACTGCTTTTAGAAGCATACCATGCCTTCTACCCAAGGTGAGTATGAAGACAATCTCTAAGGAAGGTTAAGAGTTGACCTAAAGGGCAAAGGTGAGAAAAAGGGTGGCAGGGAAGTCACCCTGTTGAGAAACATCACAACAAAGGCACCAAATCTGAAAACAGACCGTGGGTTCCAGGAGCCCCAAGAGGTCTAGGATGGTTGGTGCCACAAGTGAGAAAATGAGGGAGACGGGACCTCGAAAGAGTGGTCTGGGCCAGTTCTTAAGGAGCCTTGTAGACCAGCCTCTGGATGTTAGATTTTAATCCTCTGAGCAATGGGAGCCATTGAGATGTTTTTAAATAGGGAAGTGACATGACGGTTTTATGCTTTATAAAGACAACCTTGATGGCAGTGAAGGCAACTAGTCAGAGAAAAGAACAAAGCATTCAGGAGGTTATTGTCCAATCCAGGTGAACAAATGTCAAGGATCTCAACTAGTGGCAGTGGAGAAGGAAAAGAGAAGACAGATGTGAAAGCTTTAAAAGGGTAGAATCAATAGAGCTTAGTGACACATGAAACGTGGGAGGTGAGAGAAAGGATAGGGTCAAAGGAAAGTCCAGGCTGTGGTTAGTGTCATCAAAATGAATGGTTCTCCTGCTTCAGGCCTGGGAAGCCCTAGGTTCATTCTGTTTGTGATGTGACTGGATCTGAGTCTGCTCGCTTACATGAGCTCATGGACACTTGCCCAGGTGGCTATCTATGGTCCTAGCACAAAGGTTCATTTCCCTGCTTAACAAATAAATTTGTATAGAAGTCCCTTTGATGTGTGTGCATCCAATCTACAACGTCAATGATTTATTGGTTCGCAAAGAACACGTTATTATTTCGATGCACGGCCATTTTTGGAGGCACACACTTATCCATCACCACAGAAGCATGACTATTGGTCTAAATATAGATGTGCCTGTCATCTCAGAGAAAGAACAGACCAGAAGTCATGATTCCACTTACTCCAAGGAAATTTTAAAGTGATAAAATTGAAAAACAAATCAATGTCATGTTTTGAAGTCTGTAAATCTGATCTAAAGATCCCATTATGATTACCTCACCTATGTTTCACTTCTCTTGATGTTAATTGCTAATTTAGCCCCCAGGCCCCTCGAAAGCAGCCCTCACCCTCACCCCAAGATATTGCTTACAGCCCTCACGGGCTATCTCACAGGTGCTGAAAAACAAGTAGAGTAGGCTCCTGGCCAGATACCCTTCAAGGATCCCCAGTTTATTCCTTTTCTCCTACTCTAGCCCCCATCCGTTGCTGCCACCTGAGAGGCTATATAATGTGAAGAGATTGGGCGCTGGTGCCTGCTAGCTTGAGTTTGAATCCTGGATTTACCATTTATAAGCTGTGTGACCTGAGGCAAGTTACCTAGCCTCTCTGTGCCTCAGTTTCCACCCTTGTAAAATATGAATAATATTATCTAATTTACCTCATGGGGTAGTTGTGATGATTAAGTGAGTTAATGTTTATAAAGTACTTAGAACAGTACCTAGCACGGTAACAAGTAACAAGCACTCAATAAATGTAAGCTATTATTCCTACTACCACTGCTCCTACTGGCACTGGGGAAGCCTCTGGTGACTCCTGCCATAAGGTGCCAAAGCGACAGACAGGAGTTCTGTTATAAGGTAAGGGACAATGTCCTCCTTTTGTAATATGATATCAAAGGGGTCACACAGCAGTACAGCGCATGCCCAGTGCTTTCTGAAATTATCAGTAAAAGAGTTCTTTGCATTTTTCACTTGCAGCCCTCTCTCCTCACACCAAAGGACTGAGACATGAGTCCAGGAGCACCCAGGCTAGAAGACACATGAGTGACAGACACCACGCGATCTCCCTCCCTTGGGGCAGGGCTTTGTTACAGGGTCAAGTGGGTCCAGCCTGGCTTCCACTCCCTTAGGATGAGTTCTTCCCAGGAGAATCCTTCGATCCTCGCCTAAATTTCCTTCTGGAGCCACCCACTTCTCAGTCCCTCCAAAGGAAGCCTTTAAATCTGATCCTTTAAAAGAAGGAGACCAGCTGTATTGTTAAATTATTTGTAAGTAGAAAGCAAATATAAACTGTAAAAACATGCTAAATTCAAGACTAAAGAATAGTTCTGATATGGACTTTTAATTTATCTTTGATGATAAAGTACCTGTCAATAGTCTTAACATTGGGACAGGCAGAGGAAAATCAAATTTTAAACATGATGCCATTTATATTAGCATAAAAAAATCCAATACATGGAACAGAATTGAGAGCCCAGAAATAAACCCACACATATAAGGACAATTAATTTACGACAAAGTAGCAAAGAACATACAGTGGAGAAAGGACAGTCTCTTCAATAAATTGTGTTGGGAAAACTGGACAGCCACATGCAAAAGAATGAAACCAGACCACTATCTTACACCATGCACAAAGATTAACTCAAAATGGATTGAAGACTTCAATGTCAGACCTGATACCATAAAATTCTTAGAAGAAAACACAAGCAGTATGTTCTTTGACATCAGCCTTAGCACTATTTATTTCGATCTGTCTCCTCAAACAAGGGCAACAAAAGGAAAAATAAACAAATTGGAGCTAATCAAACTAAAAAAACCTTTGCACCTCACAAGAAACCATCAAAAAAAAAAAAAAAGAAAAAAGAAAAGGCAACCTACTGAATAGGAGAAGATATTTATAAATGATATGTCCAACAATGGGTTAACATCCAAAATATATAAAGAACTCACACAACTCAATAGCAAAAAAACAAACCATCCAATTAAAAATGGGCAGACAAACTATTTACAATAGCCAAGACATGAAAGCAACCTTAATGTCCACTGACAGTTGAATGGATAAAGAAGATGTGGTATATATATATACAACAGAATACTACTCAGCTCTAAGAAAAGAATGAAATAAGGCCATTTGCACCAACATGGATGGACCTAGAGGTTATCATACTAAGTGAAGTAAGTCAGACAAAGACAAATACCATATGATATCACTTATATGTGCAATCTAAGAAAATCATATAAATGAACCTATTTACAAAACAGAAATAGACTCAGACATAGAAAACAAACTTATGGTTATCAAAGGGGAAAGGGTGTAGGGGAGGGATAAATTAGGAGTTTGGGATTAGCAGATACAAACTACTATATATAAAAGAGATAAGCAACAAGGTCCTACAGTATAGCACAAGGAAACATATTCAATATCCTGTAATAAACCATAGTGGAAAAGAATCTGAAAAAGAATATATATGTGTATACACACACACACACACACACACAGACACACACACATATGTATGTATAACTGAATCACTTTGCTGTATACCAGAAACTAACACAACATTGTAAATCAACTATACTTCAATTTTTAAAAAATGGGCAGACAAACTGAATAGACCTTTTTCCAAAGAAGACATACAGATGGCCAACAGACATATGAAAAGATGCTCGACATCACTAATCATCAGGGAAATGCAAATCAAAACCACAATGAGCTATCACCTTATACCTGTCAGAATGGCTAAAATCAAAAAGACAACAAATAACAGGTGCTGGCAAGGATGTGGAGAAAAAGGAACGTTTGTGCACTCTTGGTGGGGATGTAAATTGGTGCAGCCACTATGGAAGATGGTATGGAAGTTCCTCAAAAAACTAAAAATAGAACTACCATATGATCCAGCAATTCCACTCTGGGTATATATCCAAAGAGAACAAAAACACTAATTTGAAAAGACACATTCACCACAATATTCATAACAGCATTATTCACAATAGCCAAGGTATGGCAGCAACCTAAGTGTCCATCAACAGATGAATAGATAAAGAAGATGTGATATTGAGATAGACGATAGATAGATAGATAGATAGATAGATAGATAGATAGATAGATAGATATACACAATGGAATACTACTCAGCCATAAAAAAGAAGGAAATTTTGCCATTTGCAACAACATGGATGGACCTGGAGGGTATCATGCTTAGTTAAATAAGTCAGACAGAGAAAGACAAAATACTGTATGTTATCACTTACACGTGGAATCTAAAAAATAAAATAAACTAATGAATATAACAGAAAAGAAACAGACTCATATATAAAGAATAAACTGCTGGTTACCAGTGGGAAGAGGGAAAAGGGGGAGGGGCAAGACAGGGGTAATGAATTAAGAGGTACAAACTAGTATGTATAAAATAAATAAGCTACAAGGGAATATAGCACAGTGAATATAGCCAATGTTTTATGACTATAAAAGGAGTGTAATCTATAAAAGTTTTGTATCACTATGTTGTATACCTGAAACTAATATAATATTGTAAATCAACTTTACCTCATTTTTTTTAAAGATATATGCACCCCTATGTTCATTGTAGCATTACTTACAATAGCCAAAATATGGAAACAACCTAAGTGTCCATCAATGGATGAATGAATCAAGAAGATGTAATACATGTATACAACAGAATACTACCCAGCCACAAAAAAAGAATGAGATGTTGCCATTTGTGACAACATGGATAAACCCTGAGGGTTTTGTGCTAAGTAAAATAAGTCAGAAGGAAAAAGACAAATACTATATTATTTCACTCATATGGAGAATATAAAAAAAAACAAAAACAAAAAACCCACATATGGAGAAATAAAACACATCAAAAACAAACTCATAGATACAGAGAACAGATAGGCGGTCACCAAAGGGAAAGTGGGCTAGGGGGTGCATGAAAGGAGTGAAGAGGGTCAGTTGTATGGTGATAGACGGTAACTGGACTTTTAGGGTGAATCACTTTGTAATGTATACAGATGTTGAATTGTACTGTTGTACACCTGAAACTTATATAATTCTTTTAAATCCAATACATAGGAACCCAGCAATTCCACTCCTGGGTGTATATCAAAAAAACCAAAAACACTAATTTGAGAAGATACATGCACTCCAATGTTCATAGCAGCAGCATCAAGCAATGTGGATGGACTTGGAGGGCATTATGGTAAGTGACATAAGTCAGACAGAGGAAGACAAATGCTATATGATATCACTTATATGTGGAATCTAAAAAATACAACAAACTAGTGAATAAAACAAAAAAGAAGCAGACTCATAGATATAGAGAAAAAACTAGTGGTTACCAGTGGGGAGAGGGAAGGGGGGGGCAATGTACGGTTAGGGAATTTTTAAAAGGGGTTACTATGGTATTATATGAAATCATGTGTGTGAAACTCTTGAAAATTGTAAAGCACTATAGAATTTAAAGAATCCTTCATTCAACTTAAAAAATCCAATACATAAGAATAAATCCCTGGTGGCGCAGTGGTTGAGAGTCCGCCTGCCGATGCAGGGGACACGGGTTCGTGCCCCGGTCTGGGAAGATCCCACGTGCCGCGGAGCGGCTGGGCCCATGAGCCATGGCCGCTGAGCCTGCGCGGCTCCGCAACGGGAGAGGCCACAGCAGTGAGAGGCCCGCGTACCGCAAAAGAAAAAAAAAAAAAAAGAGAGTGAAGGCAAACCACACAGTGGGAGAAGAAATATGCAGTACATACATTCAACAAAGGACTCGTATTCAGAATATATAAAGAATCCCACAAATCAATAAGAAAAATAAAACACAATTTTAAAAGGGAGAGAGAGGAGCGAAAGATTTGTAAAGGGCACTTCATTAAAGAGAATATACACATGGCTCCAAAAAAATATTTTAAAAGGACTTAGCATCATCAGTCATCAGAGAAATGCAAATTAAAACTACAGTAGGGTACTACTGGGGTCCTGGTAAAGTTCTATTTCATAGGTGGTGGTTTCATAGGAAAAACTTCATTGAGTTGTACATAAGGATTTGTGCACGCCTCTCTGTATATTATACTTCAATAAAAATGTTTCCTTAAAAAAAGTGAGACTTTAGAAATATATCAACCAAATGCAACGCGTGGATCCTGTCTGGACCTTGCTTCACACGAGCCAACCATTAAAAAAGAATATGTGAGACAGGTGGGGGAATTTGAAGACTAACTGCATATTTGATGATAATTAAGGGATTACTTTTTAGGTATAATGATGGCGTTGTGGCAATGTTTTCAAAAAGAGTTCTTATCTTTTAGCACTACATACTGAAGTATAAATACATATATTATAAATAAAATAATAGCTTGGATTTACTTCAAAATAATCAGAAGAGGGAGGATGGATGAAATGGGAATCTCTGTACTATTCTAGCTTTGTGTATGTTTAAAATCTTGCATAATAAAACCTTTTTTTTTTTAAGCTATGGCATAGCCAAGGCTTTATGCTTTGGGGCTATTTATGACTCCTCTCTTCTACCCCTCTGCAACCTAACCAAGTAATATTATGTAGTGACGATGGAAACCAGAAACATTGAACCCTTAGGCTACAGGGACCTCAGAAGTCATCTAGGCCATTTCCTCGTTCCCAAGCAGAGTATCTGAAACAGAGGAGAATCCACACCACATCTGCTGCACAGACTAGCATAGGAGACATAGTGTGACTACTCTCAGAGAAGCAGTTAAAAAAGAAACTTTACTAGGGACCTGGCTATGGCAGAGCAATCATTTACCCACATTCTTTGGGGCACATGCCAATGTGAGGTCTCTAAGCAGCCTGGCTGCCCTTCCTACAAACGTAAACTCTCAACAGAAGCTCCGGTAGCCTCCCTGAGCTGGCCCTTCCTGTCCTACCACTGGATGCTATGCATATGCTGTCTGACCTCATCTCAGATATCTATCTTCCTTTGCCAGCTGACCTGGCTGGAGCTGTTAAAGTAGTAAAGCAATGCAGTATGAATTCCTGTATAAATCAAGGCTGGTTCTTTCTTATTCCACGAACCTAGACTAGTACAGGCTTACACAGTTTAGAAACCCTCACTAGATAGATACAAGTAGCTGCAAAAACAAGCTGGCTGAGGCTCCTGACTTAATGTGTCTCCCAAGAAGCCCTCTAGGTTTGGAGCTTTCCCGCTTTGAAAGGGAATTAAACTCATTCATTCCTTCTGGCCCTCATTCACTATTTTAAGATGAAGTCGTTTAAATGGATAAACAAATCTCCAGGTTACACCTGGTTTTAGTGTGCTATCCCTTCTAGGCAAAACGCTGCATTTCAACAAGGACTTATTGGAGAAATGAACTCTATATTTGATAAGGAGCTTTCAGGCACTCTCAGTGGTAGCTTCTGGAGGGAGGAAAACCTTTTACTGGCCCTCACATACTCACTTATCTACCACTAATTAGGCGAATGAGACGATGAGGGCTTCAAAGGTGAGGGACCAAGTTTTCATGTACACAAAAAGGGCAAAGTTGAAAAATCAATTTATAGGACTTGTTTATTTCTTCTTTTGGCCCCTTTAAACAAAGGGGACTTCTCAGACTGATACCCACTCTGAAGCCTGTGCATCCAGCTCTCCCACACACCAGCTATGTGACCTCAAGTTTTCTGTACCTCAGTTTATCAACTGTAAAATGGGGGTAATAATAGTACATACCTCATAAGGTTGATGAGAAGGCTAAAATAGTACAATGTATGTAAAGCACTTAAAACAAAGGCTGGTTAGTGTTAACTCTTCGTATTTTTTTATTATCACGGAAGCCCTGCCGTGGACATGTGCCATCACAGGAAAGAAAGGATAAGAATGGAAAGAGTGGACACTAGGAAACAAAAGGAAAAGAGCAGTGTTGTTGAAATGCTGTGGCTAGGGTTTCCCTGGTGGCGCAGTGGTTGAGAGTCTGCCTGCCGATGCAGGGGACACGGGTTCGTGCCCCGGTCCAGGAAGATCCCATCATACCGCGGAGCGGCTGGGCCCGTGAGCCATGGCCACTGGGCCTGCACGTCCGGAGCCTGTGCCCTGCAACGGGAGAGGCCACAACAGTGAGAGGCCCACGTACTGCAAGAAAAAAAAAAAAAAAGAAACTCTGTGGCTAAACCTTACAAACACACCTATTTCTAGCTATTTTTATAATATATGTCAGTAATTCAGGGATAGAGAAAAAGATACTCTGAGATAAAGGGTCAGAGGTATAGCAAGAAAGTGGACATCCTTGTATTTCAGATATGTATATAGAAAGAGTATTCTTACGTGAAGATACAAACCCCATTAGTATTAAAGGGACCAGCAAGTCCTAAAACCCTGTTGGTCTTGATTTAGCCAAGGACCGCTCCACAAGCCACAAAAAGAAGCTAAGAGCTACTGTTTTGCTCTTTTGTTGTCAACGACTGGCATTCACGAGTTCATTAAGCTTTTTTTTTTTTTTTTCTTATTTATTTTTTGGCTGCGTTGGGTCTTCGTTGCTGCAAGCGGGCTTTCTCTAGTTGCAACGAGCGGGGGCTACTCTTCGCTGCGGTACACGGACTTCTCATTGCAGTGGCTTCTCTCCTTGCAGAGCACGGGCTCCAGGCGGGTGGGCTTCAGTAGTTCCGAGGCATGTGAGATCTTCCCCCCCAGGAGTCGAACCCGTGTCCCCTGCCTTGGCAGGCAGATTCTTAACCACTGTGCCACCAGGGAAGTCCCTCTTTTTTTTTAATTTAGGCTACTATGTCACATTTGTGTATACATTTAGTATTATTTAGTAAAGAGCACAATTTTGAAATAAAATTAATTGAAGAAATGCAGGGACCCTTTCAACAGTTTGCTTTTCAACTTTATGAATAATCACCTACTACAGTCTTTAACATTTTTAATTTTTAAAAGTCTAGTCATTAGACCATTACCTCTATATGGGCTGTGTATACCTAATCAGAACACATATTTTCTCATAATAATTAGCATTTGTTTGTTAACAATCATAATTGTGTTTTCCCATTATTATTTACTATTATCATAGTGCCAGAGGGATGAACCACATATAGGAACCTGAGAAGAAGGAAGACTGCCCAAAGGGCCTGCTGTCCTCTGTCCACGGACTCTAGGGGCTATTAATTACTTATCTACTTTTCAAAGTTAATAAAAGTTAATAAATAGGAATGTCTTTTTGCCCTTTATTCCCCAGATGAATTTAACCAAATGATATGGGTGTGTGTGTGTGTGTGTGTGTGTGTGTGTGTGCAGCATCTGCAGCCTGAGAATGAAGGAGATGTTTAAAAAGCAAATATATTTAATGTCATCAACTCTACACAACACTGCTTCCTCTGGCATTTTTTATTATGATTAATTTTCATGAATATTTTGATTGGTTTTGAGTGTGCTTTTAAGAACATGAGTGCTTTAAAAACATGATACTTATTAATACCAAAAAAGCAAAATCCAAATAACTCTTATTGACACTTAAAAAATACTTACATATAGTTAGAAAATGCAAACCCTGCAGAAAAGTATCAAATGGAAAAATAGGAACCTCCCTCCTCAACCACCCAAGTCCTTTCACTCAAAGGTAAACCACTGTCTTATGCTCCTCTATCCTACCAGAAAAAAATGTATGTACATATATTCATTTATTTACCCAAATGAATTATATTATGCACACTTCCGTTATAGGCATCTTTTACTTTATATATCTTGATACTATTTCCATAACAGCACATGGTGATGACCACATTCTTTTTGCTCCTACAAACAGTGCTTCAGTGAACATCTTTGCACACACAGTGAACATCTTTGCACACCCATCTTAGTGTTACATGCGTTTTGTTACAGTCAGTGCAGCAAGAACAAGCTACTCCAAGCAGTCTATCCCAGCTGTGTGGCGGGAGAAGAACAATCTAGTTTTCTTGGAGAAAAGGACCGTATTCAGCTTAGAGGATAGTGAAGACTTCCACCTGTTCACTTCTGAATATAAGGCTCCTGTCTCTGCACTTAGATCCACCCAGTGTGCCACCCCTTCTCCACTCACAGGAGGACACTAGATTCTTGTGGCATGAGTGGAATGCTTGTAGAAGGGGTAAAATAAGCAAGCGCTGGAGAGACATGTATGGAACAGTGGGTAAAACTGCCAGGTCACTGTACCCTTCACTCTACTACATATTGGTATTGGAAACTCCCTGTCCATGGAAGACCAATATAAAGACAATATTCAGACTTGTCTGGCTGGAGGTACACAGGAACACAGTTGAGTGGCAGAGTTGGGGTTAATAAGTGACTAGAGTCCACAGCTCAGACATATGAGTAATTATAAAATCTTCTTATATCTTTGAACTTCATTGCCTCAAATCCTTTTTGAAATGATGGAGGATTTAAGTTATATTTTGAAACCTTTCAAGATAGTCTTTTCCCAACGATCTGTTATATTTGATATCTCATTTGACTCACAGATCAATTCTCTGAGGCAGGTAGGCCAGTGCCATTATCCCCACTTCATTCATGAAATGAGTGCAGGGCAGCGAAGTTAAATGACTTGCCCAATGTCAATCAGCTGACTAAGTGCTCTGACTTCATGAATAATGCTCTGGGCTTCCCTCGTGGCATAGTGGTTGAGAGTCTGCCTGCCAATGCAGGGGACACGGGTTCGTGCCCCCGTCCGGGAAGATCCCACATGCCGCGGAGGGGCTGGGCCCGTGAGCCATGACTGCTGAGCCTGCGCATCCGGAGCCTGTGCGCAATGGGAGAGGCCGCAGCAGTGAGAGGCCCACGTACCGCAAAAAAAAAAAAAGAAGAATAGTGCTCTTTCCTGAATTCTCCCAAGTTCACCCAAATCCAACAAGTCCAGCTTCCCAATTTTAGAACCCCAAACAAAGAAAAGCTAGGAATGAAGCTAGAAATGTAAACACAAATATGTCCCTCTCCAGGGATGCCTGAGATTCTGAAAACAACCTCTTCAAATAGAAATTTAATAAATTGAATATTGATGTTGCTGAGTACCAGGCTGAGACACCAAACTTAAAACTTGACAGAAGAACAATAGTCTCTTCTAGTTTTTTTACAAAGTCTTTTGAGAAAATTTGGTTTCATGTTTTATGATAAACACCTATACTATCTCAGCTTTTTTAATCTAGTAGCTTTTAATTTTTACAGCTAAGACACTGCCGAGGACAGAACTTGTGATTTGCCATTTAGATATCTAACACCAATTTCCTGAGTTGCCTTTTCGTCAGTCAGGAATGTCCTAGGTGAGTGTTTTGGAAACTTTTTTGAGAATGGCCTACAGAAGAGATATATTTTACTTTGTAAAGCATAGATATATATCTGTCTTTGAAACAGAACTTCCACAAAATAATAATGACCCTTCCTATGGGTGACTGACTTGGATGTTTTCTACTCTTTCTCACTTTTCCATTTCATTTTTTTAAATTGTAATCATGACCAATACACTGATTTCAGGACTCACAGATAGGTCAGGACCCAAAATCTAAAAGCACTGGCTTAGACGAACAATACACAGATCCTACCTCAAAGAATTTATACTCTAGTTGGGAGATGCATATGTACATAACTCACAGATACCTTGTAGTTGGAAAGTCTTTAGACATCAATTAGTTCAACTATCTACTCTGTAACATCCCTGAAAGCCTTTGCTTGAATATCTCTAGGACAATAAGTTGCCTTTTATTTGGAACCTAGCACAGGCTTGGTCATATAAAGACTTGGTAAAATAGCACAGAAACAAGATAAATGAATCAAATACCTGAATATACATTCAATTTTTTTTCCCCTAAAAGACAGCTTGGACCTTTATTCATAAATGCATCTCAGTTTTTTCCAGGATGAGGGTGAAAAGGGGAAGGCAAATCAGGGGGACAGCAATCTAGAAAGGCTCCTCTCTGATGACTTGAAGAAGGGGTTTTAGCAAGTTAAAAAACATTGCAAGCAGAATTCAATATTGGAAGGCTAAATAAATGATACGCAGAAGGAGGGCAAGGAGGCTGGAAGTCAGGAAAGGCTCCCCCAAGGAGGTGAGAAAGGAGCCAAGTCTTGGATCAGAAGGATGGAGAGAAGGTAGGAGGTATGGTCAGACTCAGAAGAAATGAGCCCAGCACATTTGGGGGACAGCAGTGAAGGGTTCAGAAAGGGGGTAGTAAAAGACAAAGTCAAAGAGAAAGGTCAATCTACAGAGAGCAAGATAAACTCTGGATTGTATTCTCTAGGTAATA
Source organism: Mesoplodon densirostris (assembly GCF_025265405.1). Classification (NCBI taxonomy): domain Eukaryota; kingdom Metazoa; phylum Chordata; class Mammalia; order Artiodactyla; family Ziphiidae; genus Mesoplodon; species Mesoplodon densirostris. The sequence goes on from NC_082662.1 coordinate 171,478,735, forward strand.
CAGTGTTACTGAAGGTTTCTGAGTGTATGTAGAGTGGTATTTCAGAATTATTCATCTGCAATGGACTTGAAACCTGGCTCTAAAAAAATCCAGAGTTCAGACAATAGAGTCTCCAGCTGTATTTTAGTTTAGAGAAAAATGTGTGCACATGTGGACTTCATAAATTCAGAATTCTAGTAACAGCAGTCTCAGTCTCATAAAACATAGAAAAGCTGGGGTATATATATTGAGTTTAGACACCAGTTGAGACCAGTTTCTTTTGCCTTTCATCCTTTACTTTTGTTCATGAAGTGTGAGCCGTGTCTGTGGCTACCACTAAGTCATTGTTTCCTTTATGAAAGCTACAGACTTTATTCAGAAGCTTGTCCTCAGTACTGCTATGGGCCTCAAAAATGATTACAAACGACTTTGCAAAATTTAATTTTGTATAAACAATAACAATGCTTTTAATAAGAAGCCTAAAGTTAACATACAAACAGGGATCTCTGAAGTGTTAACTATCTAGTAATTCAGGCTCCGCTGGATACGGTGGCAGTGCCCTATGAAACTTAGCTAGAACTCAGGTGTCTCTCAGGTGAATAATAAAATTGAATGTGAGTCACCTTAAAATTACACTGCCACCTGGAAGCATATTTAAGAGATGAGACTAAAAGCTAAATCTCTGTCAGATCTTGCAATGGTCTTCCTCTCCCTTCCTCTAGCCTGTGGATCAATAAAGCTCAGGATTCTTTAATAATTTCTCATAAGCATTATTTTTTAAATTATTTTTCTAAATTTGAAAAGTAACCAAAGACCTCAAAGTTACTTTGAGCTATAAAATTTGCAATTTCAGAGCTATAAGATGTATTAGGGACTTCCCTGGCGGTCCAGTGGTTGGGACTTTGCCCTCCAATGCAGGGGGTACGGGTTCGATCCCTGGTCAGGGAGTTAAGATCCCACATACCTCGAGGCCAAAAAAACCCCACAAAACGTAAAACAGAAGCAATATTGTAACAAATTCAGGAAAGACTTTAAAAATGGTCTACATTGGGGCTTCCCTTCCCTGGTGGCGCAGTGGTTGGGAGTCCGCCTGCCGATGCAAGGGACGCGGGTTCGTGCCCCGGTGCGGGAGCATCCCACATGCCGCGGAGCGGCTGGGCCCGTGAGCCATGGCTGCTGAGCCTGCGCGTCCGGAGCCTGTGCGCCGCAATGGGAGAGGCCACAACAGCGAGAGGCCCGCGTACCTCAAAAAAAAAAAAAAAAAAAAACAAAGTCCACATCAAAAAAAAATCTTAAAAAAAAGATGCATTAGTTGAGTCCATATTTTTCCACAGGAAAACTTCTTCAGAGAAAGATTGTTTAAATTTCTGAGAAAATGTCTGTACATATCGGTGTATACGCTATCGACCACACACCGGTAAATAATTGTTTGGGGTAATGGAGACTATTCACCAATGATCAAGATTCAGCCCAGCTCTTCCTTGCCGCATTTCTACATCCACATAAAAGAGCAAATTACAGCGACGCCGAAGCCTCACAGTTCACCTAAACCTTTCAAGCCTGGATCTCAAGTTGAGTATGAATTCTCCTTAAGGTGCATGTTTTGGAGGCAACTGCTCGGTCTGTATTACTGCTGCCTAAACTGGGCAGTGACTCAAGAGGCAGCTGGAAGGAGGTGCTGGGCAATAGCTAAAAAGAGAGTGAAAGCCCCTCAGCAAAGTCCCGCCTCACTACAGCCACAGTCTTTTTCTGACTCCTTGTCCGCATCAGATATTGCTCTAATCCATTATCCCACCTTCCCGGGGTGGAGCACAGGGTCTCCTAGGCTCATCATCTCAAACCTCCTGGGATGGCCCGGGCACGACAACGGTGTGTGGCACTTGGCTGTGGAAATTCGAGTTTTTCACACTCAAACGAAGAGCTGGTCAGTCCTGGTTACCATCAAGTGAGTCGACAAGGACTGCCACAGCCCTGTGCCTGGGAGTTCTCGTGACAAAACCTCGCCACCTGCTCGACCCCATCCTCGGCCGGGGATGGAAATCTGCAGTCCCTCCGCACGCCTGGCGTTTCTAGGTCACCCTGGGGTCCACACGCACACACTCGCGCACGCGATCGCCGCCCTCCTGTGCACGCCCGGCTTCGGAGGGACGGAACAAACTTACTTCTCGCCGACGCAGCCCAGCCAGGGCGCTGGGGGCGAGACCTAGCCGGCCAGGCCCGAGCTCCGGGGTGGATCGGGTCGGGGTGGGTCGGGGTCGGGGTCTGCCCCCGCTGGCCCGCCGGCCTCCCTCCCCTCGCGCCCAGCCGGCCCCCGGCGCACGTGCCGGGTGACAGGCCCCCTATAGGTTCCATACCTGCCACCGGAAGTGAGTGAGGAGGGCAGTATAGGCATTTCCTGTGACGCGAGCGCCTGGACTCCATTAGGCAGCAGCTGGGGGAAGAATCAACACACCAGGGAGCAGAGCGGAGCGGACCCGAGGACAGAGGCGGCAGCTGCCTCCGCTGCCGCCCGCCGCCGCCGCCGCCACCGCCGGGGCTCAGCCCAGCGGCGGGCCCCACGCCCCCGCAGCCGCCCCGCGGCGCCCCCCGGCCCGACCCCCGGGCCGCGCACCCCGAGCTGCCTCCGGGAGGGGGGGGGGGAAAGGGCCCGGATCCTCCTTCTCCCCCTCCTCCTCTCCCTCCTCCTCCCCCTCTTCTCACCCCTTACCCTGACCCCCTCCCCGCCTCCCCGGCCCCCCCTCACCCCGACCCTCTCCCCGGCCCCCGCCTCCCCTCCCCCGCCTCGCCCCACCGGCTTCCCACCACGGCCTCTCTCGGCGAGGAAACTCTGGCCTCCGCTTCCTCCTCCTCCGACTCGGACACCGGCGGAGCCTCCCCGCCCCCGCGGAAGAAACCCCGAGCCTCGGCGGCGGAGGGAGCAGGAGAGCCCGGGGCTTCGGCAGGCAGAGCAGGCCTCTCCCCTCCGTCCTCGTCGTCCTCGTCCTCGTCGTCCTCCTCCTCCTCCTCCGTGGTGGTAGTGGTGGGACTCCCCCCGGCTGCCCCTTCCGCCGCCGCTGCCGTCCCCCACCGAAGTAGCGGCCACAGCCTGGTCAGCGGCAGCATCATGCAGGCCAACGGGGCAGGAGGAGGAGGAGGAGGCGGCGGCGGCGGCGGAGGAGGAGGAGGGGGCGGCGGGGGCCAGGGACAGACCCAGGAACTCGCCTGCCTGTCGGCCCAGAACGGGGAGTCGTCCCCCTCGTCGTCGTCGTCCGCGGGGGACCTGGCCCACGCCAATGGGCTCCTGCCTTCCGCCCCCTCCGCCGCCAGCAACAATAGCAACAGCCTGAATGTCAATAACGGGGTCCCCGGCGGGGCCGCCGCCGCAGCCTCCGCCACCGTTGCAGCTGCCTCCGCCACCACCGCCGCCTCCTCTTCCTTGGCCACCCCAGAACTGGGCAGCAGCCTCAAGAAGAAGAAGCGGCTCTCCCAGTCAGATGAGGATGTCATTAGGCTAATAGGACAGCACTTGAATGGCTTAGGGCTCAAGTAAGTATCCCTTCCAGGCAGCTGGTGTGGACGGACCGAGGGACGGAAGCTGGCGGGAGGGGAGGGCGGGGGGTGGCTGGAAAGAGCTCAGGCAAAGAGAGAATTACTGCTGGGCCCAGGGCACAGGAGGACGCAGCTCAGACAGGCTGACCGGGGAGGAGGAGCCCACCTGCAGGGAAATAAGGGGAAATCAATCAGTCTGACAAATTGTGTGGTTGGGGGTTGGGCAGGGGGCGTAGAAACCAAAAGAGTCACCCCTCCCCGTACACCTTCAGAGCGTAATTGTCTGTCAATAAAGACAGATGCGGGAGTGTGTCTGTGTGTGTGTTGGGGGAAGGGTGGATTAGGGCTGGTGGAAATAATGAACCTTGGAGGATTTGTTTTTCAAGGGTACCTCAGAGGCATCTTTGTGGGACACCTCCCCCCCCCCGCCCCCAGCCATGACAGACAACCCAGGCAAACTACCAATCAGGAAAGACAATCACTTACAAGTGTTTATGGGAACTGAGGGGCTGGGATAATTTGGAAGGAGGCTGCTGAATAAATCTGATGGGAATAATGGAGTAAGTTACCATGTTGATGTCATTTAAAGGCCCTTGTGTGTGTACAAGAGGCCTGCCACTAACTTGTCTGAAATCCCACTGTAATACCAAGAAGGTGACTGCCTCTGAAAAAGGGACATCTGATCTGGTGAATCATTTATTTTCAAATACAATTTAGATGACCTTGTGTACCTAAAGTAGGGTGAAGGTAGACGACCTTGGCCCCAAACCCCCGTTTTGTATACACACAAAGGAAAACCAAGGGGGGGGGGTGGAAAGTAGGATTGGTGGGAGTGCCGTGGAGCTTGATGGAGGATGAAGCAGAACCAGAGAGAATAAGGCTAGAGAACAACATGCAACAGTTTCCAGCTTCAAAGCATAGATTAAAATGAGCTCTTAGTATTTTTTGGATTTATAGATTTGTTCTGGGGAGAGGGAGAAAGAGCACTTTTTAAAAGTGACATAAGTATTTTGATTCTCAGGCAGATTATTGCACTGTTTTTTGCTGAAAAATAAATGGAGCTGAATAAGAAAGCATTGAAACATAAGCAAATATGTAAGACTGATAAAGATTCTTAGATATCAAAATATCTGATGGAAGAAACCACATGTGGTGAATCGTTTAAGCTCTGAAAGAAATGTATCGAAGGAAGATTTCACTTTGTTCCCTAAGGAAAAGCATTTCCTAAATGCTAACAGAACATATTACTGAGACAAGAAGCAAGCTGACAGCAGCAGGAGGAAATAACTCGTGACTGTTTGGAACCTACACCATAGTAAATTTGCTATTTTTAGTATAGAGAGAAAGCGAATGATTTTTTGATGCTGGATTTATTTCAGTTTTAAAGATTGACCTATTAGAATTTCTTTGCAAACATAATATCTGGATGTAAGGCTCTTACCTAATACAGGTCATCTCCATCACCTTGTATGTAACTAACAGTTTTTATCTTTCCAAATGTAGTAACGTGGTTAGTATGTAGATCATGGTTTTTCACTTTTTTTAACAGGTTGGTTAGAACACATTTTTAGAAATTTTATACTTCATTAAAGGCATTAAATGGAAAAGGAGGAAGAATTTATTTTGATTCTGGTTTCAAGAACGTTTTTGACTTGACTAGATGTACACCTAGGTGGCAGTTTAAAAATCAAGTTTGTTTAGCCAAGCACATCAAAGCTATTTATTTCTTTTTCCTTCATCATGAGGTTAGCTTAAGAACTTTTGCAACTGTTTTCATAGACAGTAGTTTATTTGGAAGAGTAAACCCTAAAGTTGGTCAGGTCTTTTTTACACTGTATCTCTCCTGCAGCCAGACTGTTGATCTCCTCATGCAAGAGTCAGGATGTCGTTTAGAACATCCTTCTGCTACCAAATTCCGAAATCATGTCATGGAAGGAGACTGGGATAAGGTAAAGTAGGGCATATAGAGCTGTGTAACTGCTGCTAAAATTGTATATTTGATGTGCATTTTGTGACATTTCTGTTTTTCTCTTATACCAATTTTTGCAGGCAGAAAATGACCTGAATGAACTAAAGCCTTTAGTGCATTCTCCTCATGCTATTGTGGTAAGAGGCGCACTTGAAATCTCTCAAACGTTGTTGGGAATAATTGTGGTAAATACACTTTTGTTCTTAGTTTCACATTTATGCTTATTTTAGTAGGTTATTGATAACTCTAGGCTTCTGCCTCTTATAAAAGATAAGGCCTTAACTTTCAAATAATTAAACTTGTAAACTAGGATGAGTGTTGATGTTTTAAAGTTTGAGTTTTATATTTTTAAAATCATGTTTAGTAAATGTGTCCTTTGAACCTTTGAGTTTATAAATTAAGCTTTTGCTAAATTATGTTGCAAGATCCTTATGCTTTTGGTACTATTAATAGGAGTTTAATATTTATAGAATCAGGAATAAATTATACTTTTATTATTTAAAATACTGAATGAGCTGGTAAAGAAAACATGTTTGGGTGTATATATATCCATATAGCCTTAAGTAGCTGACATATTAATTATCTTTTTTTAAAACAAATCTTTGGGAATTGTAGTTAATTCAAACCAACTCCGTTGGTGTGCTCACCATTTTCCATTCTTGCATTCCAGTTGTGTGAATTGACAGTGTCTAAGTTTGTATAATAGATATCACTCTGGTGGAGGTTTAGTATGCAAATTTGACCATTGGGCCCTGCTTACTGGCCTTATTTCCTGACAAGATCAGTTTAGTAGTTTAATCTGTTAGCCTCTTTCATAAATCTTCATGAATCTTTTATACTAATAGGCTTTAATTCTTCAGTAGATGCTGGTGAGGGAGAGGAGGGGATGAGTTTTTCCTAAGTCCTTGTGATTGGAAACCATGAAGAATCAGCTGCTGGCTGCTGGCTTTTTAACTTCTAGCTGATTCATTTGTTGTCAAAAGCAGTTTCCTGTCTGGTGGGGGAGGGAAAGAAGGCAAATAGGAAGTGAAGTAGGGAAATCAGCTGTTTGTTAAATATTAGTAAATGCCTGTTACATTTTGATTTTTTTTTAATTGGGTCAAACATTAATCTTTGTCTGTAGACCTAATAGACTCTCCTGTTTCTGTTTTGGGGTTGGTTTTTTTTTAAATCTTAGTTACAAGAGTTTTCAAATTCTTAATATAACTGTTTACAAAAATATCCTAGAGAATGGACTTCAGGTGAATTAAAGGAGCAACCAATATGAACAAATACAGATTCAGATAAATTGACGGTCTAGTGTTTTGTATGGGGGGGGGGTTCTGTAAATACTTAAAATACTAAAATTTTTAACTTATTATCAGGCATCTGATTCAGTAGTAACTAATGGAATAATCAGTTCCATGGTAAATTTTTAAAATGAAAACACAGAAGTTAAACATCTATATTCAAAAGGATTGCAAATTTTCTAGTAATTAAATTTTCCCCAATCCATATGTTTGGGGTTTTTTTAAAAAAAAAAAAAAAAAAACAATACCTAAGTAAATTTTTATTGGGCAGTTTTTTGTAAATTGTTAGCCCTGACAGAATGGAAGGTGACCCTAATATAAAGACAATTACAAGGCCAAAATAAGAATTGGGTTTCCTTTCCCACTGGACAAGTTAACACTGCTTATATGGTGAGAGTAGAGAACTTGCCCATGGACTATTTTAAAATAAGTGTGTGATTTCTTGGAGGATCATTATCCTTTTTTAAGCTTCATCCAAATTATATCTGTAATTTAGTAGTAAAAATTATTAATTAGGCACACTTTTTTCTTATTTGATTATAGTAATTTGAGACTTCTGTACTGGATTTAGATTATAACTATCTCATTAGAAATCATCATTAGAAGCAACATGTAAACTGAATAGAGGTAGTTGTAGATAATAAGGAGGAATCCTTTCTTTGTACAGCCTGTTCAGTCTGTAGAACATTATAGGATCTAATAAGAGATGAAAATTAAATGTCTGGCTGAGCCTCACACCATCAAACTGTTAAGGTATTTATACACAGAAAGGGGTTCCAACTTTATCTCACTTTAAACATTAATGAATCAATCGCTTTTAAAGATTCAGGTCAGCATTTTTTCACCTAATTGTGTTTAGATTTACTCCTCTCCCCCACTCCCATCTCCAGAAGATAATCTAATGTAAGCGTAAATTTGTCATAATACCTTAGAAGACAAATATTTGGCTTTTGTTTAGCATAATTATTTTAATTATATGCCCAGACACATTTGATAACTTAGTCTAGACTAAAATTGTATTTTCTTTTTTAAACCTGAATGTCTCTATTGACCCAATCCACTCCCCACCTTCGACCCCCGTATTTTTAAATGGTTTCTAGTCAAATGTACTAGGAATAGCAGAATTTTTTCTGGAGTTTCTGGAAAATGAGCTTATGAATCAACATATTTTAGTTTGGGTTCAGATATTCTTAGCCATGTCTGGGGAATTTGGGTGGGTATTTGAGATCAATAACAGAAAACTTTTATATGTCTAAAAATGTCTGATTCTTATTTTAATAGAATAGAAACATGCTTAACAAAAGTGTTCAAATATTAACTTGATCTACAAAAATTTACTAGTATATTTAAAGGTCAAATAGGGAGGAGTTTTGAAAGCCATGGCTTAAATATAATTCATTTCCACTTTCCTCTGAGTCATGATTTAATTGATATAACTTGGTTATAACCTTATCTCAGAGTTAGGCAGAACCACTGCTAAGTTAGCTAGGAGCTAACTGCCCTTGATAACCAGACTTCCTGTGTATCATAACTTCTGAGTTTCAGAGCTTCACATTGAGTTCAGTATAATTATATGGGAGGAAACAGTAAATCCAAATATTGGGTAGGGTGATGGGGGACAACAGCAGGATTTACCACGTGCACTATCTTTCAAACTATCCTACCTAGTCACTTACCAATTTCAAGTTTTTATCAGATAGTAAAAGAGAAAAAATTACTGCTAGGCCCAAAGATGCTGAAAAATTATGAGATCAGGAATAATCTCTTACAGAGGTCTAGTTAGGAGTTGGGGAAGGATACAAAGGAGAGTTTATTATCTCAACCTGTTTTCTTTTTTTCTTCATTTAAGAAGCTCGTGATCTTTAAAAAAAAAAAAAAATAGTAAAGCCCTGTCCCCACCTCAGCAAAATTCAGTTTTGCCTGATTCTTTAGATTTTTTCAGTACATAATTAACGTCTTTTGTGACAGATGTTCATTTTCTTGAAACTGTATTTACATTTTTGTGCTTTAAATTTGGGGAAGTAAAACATAGCTTTACTTTCTCCATCTTTATCATATGTGTCAAATACTTGAATTGAACTGATTTTTAGGAGAATAAACAGTTTCTCAACCAAATATCTAGCTGTTCTTGGCCAGTAGCTTATTAGTTGCCATGCACACTACCAGGAATTGGTATCTGTTTGAGGGTATTCTTTGTCTTAATCTGGATAAAATGACTCATAGGGAAATGTTCTTGTGCTGCTTTTATAGCATTCCCTGTATATACAGAAATATGTGTGTATATTGGCTTCTCTCAAAGTTTTACTCCGCCTTCCTCTTCTCTCCTGCCCTGCCTCTGCTCCACAGAAAGAGAGTAACATGTTCTAGTAGGATCTTGATGGGAAAGTGAGGGGGAAATAGGAAATAGCAACTGGGGCACTGTCCCTACACACATTGGAATGGGGAAGGGGCGTGCATAGGACTTAATGATTGATACCCCCAAAGTTAAGACTTGCCCTGAATAAAAACAGACAGAATTTTACCCCAGTTTCCCAATTATTAAGAAAATTCAGTGAAGAAATTAAATACACATGCTGCCTATGGCATTTAAACAAAAAAATTCTGCAACTAAATGATACTCAAGTTTGATTCAAAAATCCTAGGTAAAGTGAAACTCTTAACATTATATTGATAAATGGAAGTATATGAACTCTTCATTTCATAAAGAGTTGAAGTTTTTTCAGAAGATAAAATGGTGAGAATATCCGTAATAACTTTGAATATTTGATTTTTAGATTTTGTTCTATTTAGTCTTTTGTTTTTGGTTTTTGTCACCTGATGGACTTTAAAGTATTTTTTTTTTTATTTGACATCTAGAGGTTAACGTTAGGTTACATGTGCAGTAACGTGTTTTCAGGGCATCTCGGTAACCTATTTCCAAAACATTCATTAGTAAATCTAACTTTACGTGTAAAATTTGGTAAGTGTAATTTTTCTAGAGTTATAGGAGCTTACCTCATAGTTTGAAATTTTTTCTATTGTTCTTTAGCTATCGATTTAAGATTAGATTATTACCAAACATAAGCAATGTATCTTGTAAAAGATGTATTTAAATGTATGCCTAACTTACATGGGAGGGTTTGTTTGGTTTACTTTCTCTAGAAACCATTTTTATAAGCTTGTAGGTTATGACTGCCTTCCCAATACTCCCTAAAAGAAAATCTTACAGAGCAATTTGTTATACTCTTAATTTTGTGAATAAACGATAATTTCTCCACACCATTTTTGACAGCAGTTTATTTTTAATGTCTTTTAAAGTAAGCATCTTAATGAAGAAGAAAAGGCTGTCGTTTGGGGTTTTCTTTTAAATGGATTTGAAATCTTTACCTCTATGTTCCTTGGAATCTCTTAAGTATGACTAACATTTCCTGCCTACTAAATTTTCTACCTGCATCAGTTGACTTGCTCAAGTGCCACAAGTAGCAGATTTGATAAATGAGTCCCTCCAAGCAGTGGTCTTTAATTAGGTTTAAGGTTTAAAAGAAATTGCAAGCTTAATATTCGTAAAAGCTCTTTTGTCTAGCAAAAAGCTGCTAAAACTGTGATGATCACTTTCAAGTCAAAAGTAAAGTAACAGAGTAAAGGAACATTAAAAGTATTGAAGCTAAACACATTTCAGAAAAAAACTAAATGTGAAAGGGCTTCACAATAAGCTGGAAATGGTTTGTCCTTTTGGGGGAAAAGAGTTGATAATAATTGTGCTTCATAGTGAAATGCATCAGTGTTCAGATAGTTACCAATACACAAAGACCTTTGAGTTCAACCTTCGATTGATTGTTCAACCTTCTATGGCGTCCCTTTATTGCCACCTAGAGACAGTGAGTCCATCAAGCTCATGCTTGTCCACTTTAGTCATAGGAAACACAGTACTTTGCACACCAGCCTCTAATCCAGTTGCTGGACAGCTCTTCTTACCTTTGATAAGCCAAAATATGACACTTTGTAACTTTGACCCAGTGGCTCCAGTTCTGCTTTCTGGTCTACGTAGTCCTTCTTTCACATTGTGGCTTTTAAGTAATTCCTCCATTAACTGGTTTTTCTGCTGTCTTTTTAAAACTTGTTGCATGAAACCCCCCAACAGCCATTATAGAAGTCAGACTTTTTAAAAAGCAAATTTAGAATACTTGGAATAGTTCTAACTTTTCACACAAGAAGTAAAATTCTAGGTGAATGTTTTGAGGGCAGAATTAATTTTCTCCTGTGTTGATGCCTTGGTCACTAATGATCTTTTCTAATTTGAGATTATTTGTTCAAAGCAGACTTCTATTAATATGTGAAATGGAGCAATAGGGTCACATTTAATCTGCTGTGACCCTATTAAATCAAAATATTTTGAGTCTTTTTAAAGCTTTATAACAATTATTTTTAAAGGGCATAGTAGAATGGTTTCTACTGTTCTGTTTAGGCACAAACATTTTCTGAAACTTCCATCAACTTTTTTCCCCTGACTGCTGCTTTCTGTCATGTCAGAGGATGAAGTTTTTGCTGCTGCAGCAGAAGTACCTGGAATACCTGGAGGATGGCAAGGTCCTGGAGGCACTTCAAGTTCTACGCTGTGAATTGACGCCACTGAAATACAATACAGAGCGCATTCATGTTCTTAGTGGGTAAGAAAGCTCAGTTCTTAGCTCCAGGTTGAGGAAGGAGCTATTTTTATCAAGGATACCATTCCAGAGTTGCATTTCTTTTAATATTTTCCCAAGATGTGAGTATTGCTAAATTCTTGGGTAATATTTGTCTGGGTAATTTCACTTATGTGTGTACAAACTATTTTTGTCATCCTAGGAAGCTTTCCATATTGGAATAGAGAGATGCTTAAGTGGGTGAAGGGAGAAGAAATATGTATTAACAGTGAAATGCCATTTCATGATCTTCTATAAAAGCCCTGTGGCATAATCTTCGATTAAAAAAGAAATAAGCAATAAAGTTTCTAGTGTTGATGCATACAGACATTTTTTTTTTTAACATATACTTGTCATGTACCAGGTCCTTGCTAAGCGTTTCATAGACACAATCTCATTTTATCCTCGTGTCAATCCCTTAAATGTTAGAGTGCCCAGACCCTTGGTTTTGGACCTCCCTCTCTTCTCTGTCTACACACGCTTCCTAGGTGACCTCATTCTATACTATGCCTTCACATACCATCTACATGCCAGTGGCTCTTAAACTTACCCTCTCATCTGAACTCCCAGCGTATATACCTGATAGCCTACTTGACAGTCTCCATTTGGCTGTCTAAAAGGTATCTCAGAGTTACCTGTTGAGAACAGAAATGCTTAATTCCCATTGTCCCTCCACCCACCCAGCCCGCACAAACCTGCTCCTCCTCATCTTAGTAAATGCTGAGACCTTTTACCCACTTCTTCCAACAAAACACTTAAGCCTCATCCTTGCATTTTTACCTTTTAACTGTGACAAGTATTGTTCACGTGAGGAAATGGCCCAGAGATGACAAGATGTCGAATGGACGTGGTTTCTTCCTCGTAGTCCAGTGTCCTTTTGAGTTACACCACATGACTTCCCATAAACAGACACGCGTTTGAAACCTCAGGGTTTAAAGTGTATTTTCAAACGGGAGCAGGGCAACCATGGGTAACTTTGGCAAAATTCTAAAAGTGAACCCTTGTTCGTAAAATTGATGATAACTCCCCAAAAGTTACTTTAGAAGCCAAAGTTTTGCATTGTCCAACTTCTTTTATAGGGTTTTGTGAGTGTAATTACTTACATATTCAAAAGTAAGTTCTCATCAGCTAAGGCACTATTTAGTTAGTAAATAGCAAGAAAACAAGTAGTTCTGCTGTTGGGTAAGAGGCTATTAAATTATTTAGATGCTAAATGTCATATGCTATATGCACTATGCAGTTAAGAAAAGGAGGTGGTGATGCTCAAGTTAACTGAGAGGTTTCTGATAGTTACATGATCACTTATCAAGCTCTGCCTATATACCAGGTAGTAGACCAGGTACTTCATATACTCCATCTTATTTAATTCTCACTACCCTACTTAACACCGTTGTTACAAATGAGAAGAACAGATTGTCTGAGACCAGAGTACCGGGCGAAATAGGAGAGTTACTTGCCAGGTCTAATCTCCAGGTTTGAATAATTCTTTCACTTCTTTTACTTTTAAAGCCTGTTCTTCTGAGAAGAGCCAGAACCAGGTCAGGGTCACACTTCCAGCAGGGGGCCCTCATGTATTCTCCAGAATCCATGAATTTAGCATTTATGCCTCCTTCGGCACATATAGTGAGTAATAAAACAGTTCCCAAATGTTCTGCTTTGGGATCTCAGTACCTTTCACAAGATGGCACAAGGATGATTATCCAATTATACCATTTCTTGAGTGGCATTTATGAAAAACTTTTGAAGGTATGTTGTTTTTGTTTAGTTAACTGAGTATGAATATCTTTGAAGGGTTTTTTCTCTTTTTTTTTTGAGTTTCGTTTTGTTTATTGAGGAGTTATTTGTAACTGAGTATGAATATCTTTGAAGGGTTTTTTCTTTTTTTTCCTTTTTTTTTTTTTTGAGTTTCGTTTTGTTTATTGAGGAGCAGTTAGTTTAGCATACTGGTTAAGAGAAAGTTCTGTAGCTACAATGCCTGGGTTCATTTTCTACTTTGCTGCTTAACCCGAAGTCAGTTACTTAAGCTTTCTGTGTCTTGGTTCCCTCATTTATAAAAATAGAATAATAGTGTTTACTTCATACAGGATTGTTATGAACATAAAATGAACTAATATATGTGGAGTGCTTAGTTAAGAACAGAGCCTGGCACCCAATAAGAGCTACATATGTATAATGATACATAACAGTAAATATAAGGAGGCATTTTGTTAATAGGTAGCATAACAATAATATTATCTACTATTCTCTTATTGTTATATTCAGGTGTCAGGTTGTATTAATGAATTGGGTCCACTGTAGAAATTTCTTCTTGATTTATATTTCTTAGTAAGAACTAGATATCCAAAGTATAATCAGTATTTTTCAATTAGGTTTAATCCAGAGAAAAGGGTTTGATATTTGGTGTTTTCTCTTGTCATATTTATAGGTATCTGATGTGTAGCCATGCAGAAGACCTACGTGCAAAAGCGGAATGGGAAGGCAAAGGAACAGCTTCACGATCCAAACTGTTGGACAAACTTCAGAGTAAGAGTCTTAATTTTTGATGTTTCTGTATTTTCTCTTAGAAATGATATTACGAATCAATTAGGAAGACTTGTGTCTAGACATACTCTTATCAAGTGGTTATGTAAGAGGAGTGAGGGGGAATCCATTAAGAGGCCCTTTTTTTTTTGATAAGTCTTTATTTTTTTTAAACATCTTCATTGGCGTATAATTGCTTTACATTTTTATTTTAGTTTCTGCTTTGTAACAAAGTGAATCAGCTATACGTATACATATATCCCCATATCCCCTCTCTCTTGCGTCTCCCTCCCACCCTCCCTATCCCACCCCTCTAGGTGGTCACAAAGCACCGAGCTGATCTCCCTGTGCTATGCGGCTGCTTCCCACTAGCTGTCTAGTTTACATTTGGTAGTGTATGTATATCAGTGTAAGAGGCCCTTTAAACCAGAGACTTCAAATTCCACCATGGAGCCTAAGAAGCTAACTTCAGGAGTCAGTGATAGGATGCTGGTCCCAGAGCAAGTCTCCTTTCATTTCTTTTATGTAGTGATGCTCCGCCTAAGATTCTGTTTGGGGGAGAAGTGCTGTGGTTAGAGAAAAAAACATGTAAACCACAGCTTTAAGCCACAGTGTTTTAGATAGAGGGAGACTCGTTTTATTGCTCTTCACTTTATTGCGCTTCACAGATAACTGCAGTTTTTACAAATTAAAGGTTTGTGGCAACCCTGAGTTGTCAAATGATGGTTAGCATTTTTTAGCAATAAAGTATTTTTTAATTAAGGCTTGTACATTTTTTTTTAGACATAGTGCCATTTCACACTTAACACACTACAATGTAGTATAAACACAGCTTTTATATGCACTGGGAAACCAAAAAGTTTTTGTAACTCGCTTTGTTGTGATGTTCCCTTTATTGCGGTGGTCTAGAACTGAACCCACAGTATCTCCGAGGTATGCCTGTTTTTTGTTGATTTCGACAGTAAGGCACAGATTTCTTTAGGTAAAATGTTTTACCCTCCCTCCAAATATTTTATATAACTTCCAAATTAGAGTAGGGGTTTCATTTTTGCCACATCTTTATAATAAAAGACCCTCTTTCCCTCTCTGGGTAGACCATATTCTGTGTTTTCATGTTGAGGTGGGAGTGGAGATCCTAAGAATCAGAAGACTATGTGGTTGTGGAGGTGTAAGCCTTGAAGGATTGGAATAGATGGGTATCTATAATCAAAACTCCAGTTATATTCCCTGAATTTTCGCAGTATCCTTGGCATTAGAAGCAATTTGATGGGACGTGGAACTTGACTTGTTCCAACATTTTGGCCCGCTCTTCGTTAAGTGGGTATTTTTCCTGTACTTGTAGCGATGCTTCCTCTCCCTCTGGGACACAGTTATCTCTAGATTTTCTTTTCGTCATCACTGCCCTTTTATTTTTTGCTGAGTTGTTGTTGTGTTGTTGTTGTTGGGTTTTGTTGTTTTTCTGGGGAATCCACATGCAAATTAAAGCCCTCCTGCCCAAGTGTGTTCCATTCTAGTGGCAACCTAGCTGACAGATATTCATGAAGCTTACATGTTATATCGCCCAGAACTGCTCTATTTAAAGGACGTGATATTATTACAGTAAGGGCAAGTACAGCAGAAGATGAGTCAGATGTCCTAAATAAAAGTAAACTGTTTTGTTTTTTTAATTTTAATTTTTATTTCTCTTCTTAAAAATATCTTCTATTAAAGCCTATTTGCCACCATCAGTGATGCTTCCTCCACGGCGTTTACAGACTCTCCTGCGGCAGGCGGTGGAACTACAAAGGGATCGGTGCCTATATCACAATACGAAACTTGATAATAATCTAGATTCTGTGTCTCTGCTTATAGATCATGTTTGTAGTAGGTAAGAGAAAAACTTCTTACATTCTAAAGTAGGCTAACCTTTCATGGTCTCGCTTATGAACTTTATTAAAATTTTTTTTAGAGTTTTATCCTGTCACCATAAAACAATTCATGTTTGCTTTAGCATTCACAAGTACAGCTAGAACTCTTGAAGTTGACAATTAAGAGAAATTTGTATATGTTTATATAGGAAACCAGTCCTTGAGAACTGAAGCTGGAAAGCCTGTTTTGCCTTTATTTGCCTGTGGGTTTGGTTGGTCATTTTCTGTATCTGGCCATTTTTTTAAGGATTTGTAAGTGATGTTGTATAAGAATGCCAGTGATTGAAGTGTTTACTGTCCTTGGATGCCAGAGATCACTTAGTGATTTTTTTTTTCCCCCAGACATTATGGCTGTTTTAACTATGGCCCAAATTATTTTCTGCTCGTAAAGGTCATGGAAATACTTTTTTCATAATGAAAGTTCTGCTTTTTAGTTGAAAGTGACCTTTCAACTAGAAATGTTTAGAGCAACAGGTATTAACTTTCTGGCTTGGGTTTTATCATACCTACCCATCTACATAATTTAACTTTGAAGAATTCGGGCTTCACTTTCAATGTTAGGAGTGTTTTGAGTAAAAAAGTCCCTACTATTTGAACAATGATCTCCAAAATTTCAGCAGAGCTTTAATTTTTCAGATACTGAAAAACAAATTGTGAAATCTTTCAAACTCCAGGAAGAAAATTATTTGGGTCTGGTGAACCAGACATAACAGCTGCAGTGCACATGCTCAGTTTCTTTCGTCAAATGTCCTCAGAGAACTACTGAAAATAACATGCATAGGAAGAACAAAAGTGTATAAGTATGAGAGCTTTGGAAAAACAAGGAATTTCTGAATAACCATAAAACTCATATATGTGTGCATATATGCACTATGATTTAAGATCATCTTTTACTTGGGCATAAACTACTTTCAAATGTAGTTGAATTCTCACTTCACCCTCCCCCGATGCAATTTAAAAAATAGTAATAATTGAACTATTGGCCATAAATTACTTAAGTCTTAGTTATCTTAAAGTATTGGATAATTACTTGGTGCACTTAAAGAAAGTGATTAGAGATCTTTTTTCCTTTATCCCTTGTTATTCTTTTACATTGTTCTCTGATTTGCTTATGAGAATTTTTAAGTCTTTTCATTTAAGTTGAATAGAGGTAGGAGGAGATAATAGATTAAAAGGCTATCTGGTTTCATGTTTTATAGTTCCTTTAGGGAATTTGAGATCAATGTTAAAATTAACGTGATTGTGAACCCGAATTTTTTTTGGTTCATGAATTTATTGCTGGTGGAATACATTGAAAGATATATATGGTAGACTTCATGGTTCAAGAGGTGTCAGTAAGTTGAGAGCTTGCCTTCCTGTTTGGAAACTGCAGTGTTATGAGCACGTGACCTACATTTTTCTCAAGTGCTTTAATTTCTATACCAGTACCTGTGAAAGTAAATGATGGACAGTATTTAGTCTGACTTCTTCCAACCGTCAGATCAGGGATCAAGCTCCTATAAACCTGCATAGAAGGCACTCTGAAGTGTTACATAAGAATGAAAGAGTTCTTGCTCCTCAGAAATAACAATTGACGATTGGAAGGTCTTCCCTATAATCTTCTAAAAACAAAACAAAACTTTGATTCTGTGCTCTTCCTGGTTATCACTGCCCACGCCCCCTCCCCGCTCCGTAGAGCTAACTTCTTAAAATAGTTGCCTTCCTTACTACTTCTTCACCCTTCAGACTTCTGTAGTATTAGGGTTTATGCAGCCAACACAACACCAGAACTGGTCCTGATGTTGGTAAAGAACAACATCTTTATTAAATCCAGTGGCTACTTTCCACCCTACCTCTTAGCATTTCTATAGCATTTGACTGCTTTGCCTTGAAGCTTTTCCTTTGACTTCCAAAACACTCCAGACTCCGTTTTACTCCTGGCTACTCCTCAGGCTCCTCCTCTTTCCCTGTCCCTTTAATAAGTTTGTGTTCCAGAACTGTGTTTCTTTTCTCACCCTACTCTTCCTGTTTAGGTTATACTTACATGATTCTAATGACCCCTAGGTCTGGGCTAGAGCTACAGAACTATCTCCTAAGCCTCAGACCTTAATACAGCAATGTGGATATTACTCAAGTACTGTAAGTGCAACATCTCAAACAAGAATTTCCCTCTCCTCTCACTTATCCCTGCAAAGTCTGTTTTTCCTATTGAATTCCCTCTCTCAGTGAAAGGCTTCCATCTACCCAGTTTCTCCAGGGAGTCAGCCTTGACTTTTCACTCTGGGGAGACACTAAGTGGGGAGATAGATGTCAGGCACTAAGTCAGTATATATAGTCTTTAGAGTGAGTTGTGCCCTTTATTGCTGAACTGGGAAAATAGAACCTAAATTTTATGTAATTGCTGGTGTTCCTGACTCATCTGAAAGTCTTCAAAATAAAAATTGATATTTTTTATTGTTTGTTTTACTCCCTTTTAGAAACTACATTTTAGCACTGAAACTAGAAAACTTTATTTTCGGAATTAAATCTTAGCATTTAAATCTAAATACCGGCCTTCTTTAAACTCTGGAGAATAAAGAATTGATTATGAAAATGTGAACTGTAACTTTTTTTTATCTTGATCAACACTGAAGAAATTTCATTAGATTGTATATTAATTATATTTTTCACAATTCATGCATACATATTTTTGGTGAAATTTGATCAGTAAGGGACAAGAATTTTCTTGTTAAATAATTCTGTGGGGTTTTTTCCACCAGCAAACAGTGGAAGAATGTTTCCACAGATAGCTGCTTATAAGTATTATTTCTTAGTAAAGGATCATAAAATATTTATAGAGTGTTAAAATTTATAAAATGTTAAGGTTTAGCTTGATTAAAATGCCACTTTTTTTTCAGTTTGATTTGGGAAGGTACTAATATTTTTAACAAATCTTAAAATTTTAAATTTACTTGAAAACAAAGACATGTAAACTCTGTCACTTTATATACTCTAAAACTAGCCTTTTAATAAACTAGGGGTTGTTAATTAGTCTTTTTAAAAGATTAAGTAATAATAAAATAATGACAATTTAAATACCACCTTGACATTCAGATACAACTGACAATAATCTGGTTGCCTTGCACCCTGTAATTTTGATTATGAATCATTCCTTCCTTAAGGACATTTTGCTGCTCTGATTTTAGATAAATCTTCATTCATGATCAACTTTAGCCATTTGAATTATTGTGTATTTTATGCCTAGGTATAAAGTGTTTCTCACTGAATAAATATTGACTATTACCCCATAGGAGGGGGAAAAATCATTTTTGATTTAGAAGTACTTATTTGATTGAAGTTATATCCAGCTGTGTCTTGAAAAATATGATTTGAAAAATGATATTTGGAAAGAAAACTGACCCTGGAGTCAGCCGTAGGTTTAAATCCTAGTTCAGTTATTTATCAGTTTGATATCTGTTAAGTTACTTGCTCTCCTTGAGCCTCCTGAAAATGGGGCTATTACTTGCCTTGCAAGGTAGTTTTGAGAATTAACACTACTGTATGTAAAGCATGTAGCGCAGTCCTTGGCATCTAGTAGGTGCTTAATAAATGTAAACTGGAATTGACTATGTTTCAGTTCAGATATAGACTAATATTTTAATATTAAAGCAATTTATAGTTAGACAGTCTGAAAGTTTAAAGCAGTCTTCAAGTAGCCAGTTGCTAAGGTACATTACCATGTGTGCCAGATAAAGAATGTTAATTTACTCTTAAATACATATTGCCGATCAGGCTGGTGAATTGACAGAATATGTTTTTAAATTATAGATTGGTTGGGGGAAAAGAATAGAGAAGACCATTTTTAAAAACAGACTTAGAAGTTACCCATTAATATTTAAGTAACTTTTTTACAATACAGATCTGTACTGTCCCAGTAGTAGCCATTAATTACATGTAGCCATTTAAATGTAAAGGAAAAGTTACTCAAATTAAAATTAAATGAAAAAAATCTAAGTTCCTCAGGTGTGCTAGCCACCTTTCAAGTGCTCAATAGCCACATACAGGTAGGGTTATCAGATTGGACAGTACACTTACATAACATTGGTATTATCACAGAAAGCTCTGTTGGACAGTCCTGACGTAGAAACTGGAAAAGGATAGAATGGTTTTTAAAAGTGAGTGCTCAATGAGAATAGTCATTCTTAGGATAACCTTATCCTCTTTAACTTAGGAAAGTTAATCATAGAATTCTTTACCCTTAATGTATAAAAACTGCAACTTACAAAGTACCGGCTAAGTGTCAGACTCAGTCTAAATGCTTTGCATTCATTATCTCATCCTTGTAAAAGGAATTCCATAACGCAACTACCCGTCTGTCTTTATTTTATGGCTGGAAAAATTGAGATTTAGAGAGATTAAGTAAGCTTCCCAGAATCACAGCTAGTAAGTAGCCAGGATTGGAACCTAAGTCTCTCAGACTCTACTGCTCCCATTCTTAAGGCTTTACTCTTGACCACTACAGCCTCCACCATGTATTGCACTTCTCCTGTGCTGTCCCCAAAATAATACTAGTAATCACTTTTGAATAGCTGTTACCTTCCAGCAACTTCAGATGTGTTTCTCATCCTTACAGGAACCCTAAGAACCTTGTTAGGTATATATTCATCTCATTTTATAGATGAGAGAACTGAGACTCAGAGGAGTTAAATGACTTGTTAAAGATACTAACGCTTGTGACCCAAAATTGTCTGGCTACAGTGCCTGTTCTGTTTGTTATGCCAAGTTCCTTTTATATAAATGAAAATGTACATTATTTCTTCTAGAACAACCTGATGCCAGCCCACTTATACAGACAAACATGAAGCCCTGATTGTTAATTTTTATTTATATGAATTGACTTCATCAGACCAAAAATTCTCTTTAATCTTGAGGGTGGGGGGAAAGGATAAATTGTAAATTGAAGCAGACTTTAGGTTGCTGATTTCCCCTAAGATTGCCTTGACTAATGTTATAATATTTTCTTTTTCAATATAACCAATATAAATGTGATTCTTAGGATTTACAAATGCATTCATATCTTACTTTGAAAGTTTTTGGTCTTCAAAGAAGTTTCATCAGTTGTTTAACCTTTTTCATTATTGTTACTCTTATCTATTTTAAAAGAATAATTATTTGTGGACTTATTTGTTTTAGGAGGCAGTTCCCATGTTATACTCAGCAGATACTTACGGAGCATTGTAATGAAGTGTGGTTCTGTAAATTCTCTAACGATGGCACTAAACTAGCAACAGGATCAAAAGATACGACAGTTATCATATGGCAAGTTGATCCGGTATGTACTCCAGTATGAGTGTTTAGATTGCAAAAAGTAGTTTTTAATCTAATTGATTGAGTACATATTTTTAAAGTATGTGTATATAAATAGCATTCTTTTCCAAGAGCATTTTTTGTCATCTTTATCGTGTCTTATCTCCTTCTATGTTGTTTAGGTAATACATACAGATTAATCAAAATTGTTGAGCGTTATGTGCTAGGATTGTACTTAGTCTGTGCGTGCATTATCTAGTTTTATCCTCTGAATAACGCTGTGAGATTCTAATATCTCCTGTTTCCCGATGAGGAAACCAAGATAAAAGTTAAATGCCCAGGCCCTCACACCTTATAAATGGCAGAGTTAGACTTAAATCCAGGAATACTTTTACTACAGACCTGCTGCTCTTAATGTCTCTGCCAGTTTATCTTTGTTAATACTTGATTTACAGATTAATACGATGTCCATTCTGTCACAGGTTAGAAAAGACTCGTTACCATTTTGCCTTCTGAAACCCTTCATTATCTTCTGTAATTTGTGGAACCTCTGTTAAACAACCCCCCCCATCTCTTTCCCCGCCAGCGATACATAGGAAAAGTATTGTATCCTGGATTTAAAATTCTAAGTTCTCTCTAAAATTAGACTTGTCTTTGTTTATAACCAGGTGGCCTACAGATTTGTAGAAATAAGTGTTTCCATTTTTTTCAGCCAATTAAACATTTATCGAGCAATCAAGGAAGTACATGACTTCGAATAGGTTAGGGAGATGTATTTGGTATAGGAGTCATTCACCTAAAATCAGAAATTGTAAATAATCTTATTTTAAAATTTAGAATTAGAATATGATATTAGCCCACAATAAAGTTTTGAACTCCTGTGTTGAAAAAAATAGAGAAAGGGGGCCATAGAAGGAAATATTTCAAAAAGAAGAGAATCAAATTTGAGAGCATACATCAATTCTTGTGTACCTGCAATAGGCTATGAATGAAGAAAGGTAAATAAGATCTACTCTTTGCCTTAAATCAGGCATTCTTTCCCCTTTATTGTACTATGTACTCCTCTGGCAGTCTGAACCCTGTGGACCCCCTCCTCAGAATAATGTTTTTAAATGCATAAACCAAAACACACAGGAAGCCCAAGTATATATTATATATTAATTACAAAGGAAACCCAATTATATTGAAATATAGTTATCAAAATAGTACAGAAACAGATACAGTATAGTAATAATGCTGCTTTTTATTTTATTTTATTTTTTATTTATTTATTTATTTTTCGGTATGCGGGCCTCTCACTGTTGTGGCTTCTCCCATTGCGGAGCACAGGCTCTGGACGTGCAGGCTCAGCAGCCATGGCTCACGGGCCGAGCTGCTCCGCGGTACGTGGGATCTTCCCAGACTGGGGCATGAACCCGTGTCCCCTGCATCGGCAGGCGGACTCTCAACCACTGCGCCACCAGGGAAGCCCAGCTGCTTTTTTATTAACATATTAAGTAACAAATTCTAGCAGCAGATCTGATAGCTATAAGAATTTTGAAGTAGTGACAAGCATAAATAATATTTTGAGATATCTGCAACAACTATAATATGATGTGAAGATATTTGAGATTTCCATTATTAACAGTCACCTAATACGACCTAATATAATACTTGATACTACCTTGCTTGTTAACTGCCTGCATTCAAGATTGAAGGAATTACTGAACTTCAGTCTGTGGTTAGTGAAAATAAAGGCGTGCATTTTCAAGTACAAGGACTGCTGCTTCTATCCCTGGATGACTCCTTTAGATCTCAGGTTAAGAACCTCTGTGAAAGGAATGCACAGTTTAGAAAGGGAAATTAAATACATTGAAGTAAGAATCATACAATATATGTAAAGTATTGTGAAAGCACCAAGTAGCTTCACAGGTTAGGAGTACCTCATTTGCGGCTTGCTGTGCATAGCACAGGTGGAGACAGGAAAAGGAGGAGAGGGACCTTCCCTTCCTTTCTCCCCACCCCCAAGCAGGAGAATAGGATGACTAAGGCAAAGCATGGGAAAAATGACTAGAAAAATAGGTTGGGATCCAATCATAGCCTTTGAATACTATTATGAGGAGCATTTTTGTTCAGTAGTTATTTGCAAGGTGTCTGAAAAGAAAGCAACAGTATCAAAACTTTTTTAATTATGTTTTTTCTTCTAGCAGCAGTGTGTAAGAGTCCCTTTTGTTTAGCAAGTATTTATTGAGCACCTGCTATGTGCCAGGCCTTTTGATAGAGAGAAGTCACACTGGGCTCCTGATAATACAGTGTACTGGAACTGGAAAGCAAGGGAAAGTTAAGACAAGTTAAGTCTTGGGTGAAGGAGAAGGAAATAATTATTTAGGCAAAACCAGTTACACCTGGTCCCTGCGTGAAAGATAATGTGGCTGGACATTTGGGCAAAGAGATTTTGTAGACTAGGAAATGAGGTTAATGAAGTAAGTAGCAACCAGATCGAGGAGGATCTTGTACACTAAGGAGTTCAGACTTTTATGCCAATGTTTCCCAAAGTGTTTCTGTGAGAATACTGCTTATGCAAGATGTTAATAGGTGTTATATGTAAAGGGCTTTTATGGCCAGATTAGCTTGGGAAATGCAGAGTTAATGCTTACATTCATAGACTTTGGTATCATGAAATTTTATTATGTCAAATACTATTTGAAAAACTTGTTAAGAAAATTGGTGCTCTTTTGGAATATGTGTTTTGTGTGTGTACTTTCAATGGATAGAAAAAAGAATGTATAGAGAACCTTAAGATTTCAACTGATCTGATTCCAATGCCTAGTTTCCTTTAACAGGTTTTCTTACCTTTGCCCCCAAAAAGGAATTTTACCCATTCCCCTGCCCAAAATCCAAGCAAAGTTAAGTGGGTTCCATGAACACAGTATTACCACTTGGAATATCTTACTATAGAGATATTGTACTTCGGAAGATACAATATTAATATTCTCATTTGTTTTCAACTTCTTCTTTTACAGCAGCGGTCCCCACCCTTCTTGGCACCAGGGACCGGTTTTGTGGAAGACAGTTTTTCCACGGGGTGGGGGTGGGGGGGAGGATGGTTCAGGCGGTGATGCGAGCGATGGGGAGCGATGGGGAGCGGCAGGTGAAGCTTTGCTGGCTCGCCTGCCGCTCGCCTCCTGCTGTGTGGCCCGGTTCCTAATAGGCTGCAGACCGGTGTCGGTCCGGGGGTTGGGGACCCCTGTTTTACAGAGTTGTATTTTTTAATTAATGTGCATGAAACAGTTAGTTTTTTTTTTTTTTGGAGTGTAATCGCTTTACCATGTTGTGTTAGTTTCTCCTGTACAACGAAGTGAATCAGCTCTATGTATACATGTATCCCCTTCTTCTTGGACCTCCCTCCCATCCCCTCCCCCCATCCCGCCCATCTAGGTCATCACGGAGCACCAAGCTGAGCTCCCTGTGCTATACTGCAGGTTCCCGCTAGCTATCTGTTCTACACATGATAGTGTATTTATGTCAAACATAATCTCCCAATTCTTCCCACCCTCGAAATAGGTTCGTCTGTACTATTTTTCTAGATTTCACATATATGTGTTAATATACAATATTCATTTTTCTCTTTCTGACTTACTTCACTTCGTGTGACAGACTCTAGGTCCAGCCACATTTCTACAAATGACCCAATTTCAATCCTTTTTATGGCTGAGTAATATTCCATTGTATTATATGTACCACATCTTTATCTGTTCATCTGTCGATGGACATTTAGTTTTTGAGTTAAATACTTCTGTACTTCTGTAGTAGTAGTAGTCTGTCATTAGTTTAGAAGCAAATCTTCTAAAGCACCACTATGAATGAAAGTTTATTCCTAGAAGATCTTGAACTAGTCCAAAAGACTTGACTTGCTTATTAGATCATGCAAGCCACTTTGACCTAATGATACTGTGATCAAATACTCCATACCTATTGTCATCTTCCCGAAGAAGAATCAGAAGTAATTGCATTGTGAACTGTTGAATTTTTTTTTTTTTTTTTTTTTTTTTTTTTTTGCGGTACGCGGGCCTCTCACTGTTGTGGCCGCTCCCGTTGCGGAGCACAGTCTCCGGACGCGCAGGCTCAGCAGCCATGGCTCAAGGGCCCAGCCGCTCCGCGGCATGTGGGATCCTCCCGGACCGGGGCACGAACCCGTGTCCCCTGCATCAGCAGGCAGACTCTCAACCACCGCCCCACCAGGGAAGCCCCTGAACTGTTGAATTTTGTCAAACAAATTCCCAGTCTTGTTTTAGCAGGCTAGTTCCAGACCCATTTCTAACTGCTTGTGGGTCATCACCATTGGAATTTCCCCCAGGCTCAAAACTGGTCTCCATAAGTCTTTAGCCAAATTCCTGCTTCCTCTGTTCACTGTCCGTATCCATCCTTATCCCCTAAAACAGAAATTTAGAGGTGGTCTTTGAACATTTCTTGTCTCATCCTGTCATGTCAGTTTTACGTCCCGTGTATATTTTGATCTGACCTCTTTCAGTCCTGACCATGTTAGTTTAAGCCCTCATTTGTTTGTCTTAACTATATGGCTGCTGTGCTGGCTCATTAGGGGTGTCCTTCTCCTGTGTCTCTTCGTTCTGATTCATCTTCCACACCGTTGTATGAATTCTGTTCCTAAAACCAAGTATATTATATATTCCCAAGCTTAAAAATCATAAGTGGCTCTTCACTTACAGGATAAAATTTAACCCTTTAGCCTAAAATAATGGTGTCAAGTTTTCCAGTCTTGTCACTTGCCACTTCAATGTTTGCACTATATATAGTTCATCCTGTAAAGCTTCAGAGTCGGGCACCTCAGGTTCAAATCCCTGGTGGTACCTGGTATCAACAAAGGCAAGTTTGTAACCTTTCTGAACCGTGGGTTCCTTCCCTGAAATACGGGGGAGGAGAATTAATACTTAACCTTTTAGATTTATGAGGTTTAAATGAGATACTGTTTGTGGATAGTGCTATTACTGATCAGCACTAAATAAGCGATAGCTCTGCTGGTGGGAATGTAAAACGGTTCAAACACTTGGAAAACAGTTTGGCAGCTCCTCAGAATATTTAGCACAGAGTTGGCATATGACGCAGCAATTCTATTCCTACATAGAGACCCAAGAGAAATAAAGACAGGTCTGCACAAAAACTTGTACATAGTTGTAGCAACATTATTCATAATAGCCAAAAAGTGGAAACAATCCAGATGTTGCAAAATACGGTGTAGTTGTAAAATGGAATATTATTCAGCAACTAAAAGGCATAAAATACTGTTATATTCCACAACATGGATGAACCCTGAAAACATCATGCTAAGTGAAAGAAGCCAATTACAAAAGACTTAGATGTTGTATGATTTCATTTATATGGAATATCCAGAACAGGCAAATCCATAGAGTAAGTCGGGTTGCCAGCGCTGGAGGGAGGGAGAATGGGGAATAACTGCTAATGAGTATGGGGGTTCTTTTTGGGGTGATGAAAATGTTCTCAAGTTAGATAGTAGTGATGGTTGCACAATCTGTGAATATACTAAAAGCCACTGAATCATATACTTTAAAAAGGGTGAATTTTATGGTAAGTCATATCTCACTAAAACTGTCTTAAAAAAGGAGGGGGTTAGCTTCTCTTATACCTGTTTTCCGTTTCCTTGAAAGCCTCATAAGGACAAGGTCTGTGTCATCTTTATTTCCATCTAGCACACAATGCCCTTGTGTGTAGTAGACACTTAACAGACACTGCAGCATGAACGAGTCTTTATGAAGCAAGCTGTTAGAGCTTCAGCTGGGGGAGAAATTGGTGAAATCCATGGAAAT
Source organism: Mesoplodon densirostris (assembly GCF_025265405.1). Lineage (NCBI taxonomy): Eukaryota > Metazoa > Chordata > Mammalia > Artiodactyla > Ziphiidae > Mesoplodon > Mesoplodon densirostris. Next base: position 171,505,675 of record NC_082662.1, read on the forward strand.
GTCCTCAGATTAAATTATATTATCAAAGTGCATCTTCGCAGCTGTTTAAGTTCTTGTGCCCAGAAACCAGGGACTTCAGGAATTGGAGTTAACTAAGTTGTCTTGTTTTCCCTCCTAGGATACACACCTGCTAAAACTGCTTAAAACTTTAGAAGGACATGCTTACGGTGTTTCTTATATTGCATGGAGTCCAGATGACAACTATCTTGTTGCTTGTGGCCCGGATGACTGCTCTGAGCTTTGGCTTTGGAATGTACAAGTGAGCAAGTTTCATCCTTGGTTTAGTCTTTAAAGTATAGTCATACTGCATGTATTCATTATAACTTTATTCATGATCTGTAGACCGGCATCATTCAACCTAAATTACCATGATATATCTCTTGTAAAAGATAATTCGTCAAATGGAACCCAGGTGTCCAGATTTATACTAAATTTAAATATTATGTTGAGCATAGTAGCATTTTTGAAAGAATGATCAGTAGGTATTTTTAGGGATGTTGTACTTTGTAGTGTATAATTTGTACTATTTACTGTAGTACTTTGTACCTCAAAAAAGACTTTACAATTGTTTTACAGATGCACAGTTGTACACGAAACCTCCCTTTCAAGTGTGAAAACATCGACATTATACCAAATTTTCCATTCTGATGGCAATTGCACCATCTCCTTGCCTATATTTAATGTTCCAATCTCGTTTAGTAAATTTAAATTATGTTTTCAGTACTTATTATTAAGGGTTTTATTACGGTTTCTGAATGAAAACTTGAACACTTTATCTAGGGTCCCATTTTAGAAAAACTCAGCACTAAGTTCACTCCATTATCTACAGACTCTATTTTGGAAACCTTGTAGTTATCATTTAAAATTATTTTTTAAACTTCTGTGAGGTGACTGGTTAGGTGATTTTGTGGGAGAAGGGGTTGTTTTGGGTTTGTTTTTGTTTTTGTTTTTTAATAACAGACGTTTCTTTTCTTGGTTTTTTTTTTTTTTGCCGCGCTGCGCGGCATGCGGGATCTTAGTTCCCCGACCAGGGATCGAACCCCTGCCCCCTGCAGTGGAAGCACTGAATCTTAACCACTGGACCACCAGGGAAGTCCCGTTCTTTGTTTTTTTAACCTCTAGGCAGGTGAATAGTTCAGGCTGTGGGTTTGGGTGTAAAAGTGTAAGTTGATGGGATATGGTTTTGAGTTTGAGGACCTATAAGTAAGTTGATTTTTACCAAGAGAGTGAAGATAGAGCTCCATAGAAATGACTCCAACAATAAGATGGTATAGAGGACAGATGAATACTAAGATGTACCTGAAGATGATGTGCCATAAATCTAATTCTACAGTAAGATTTCTATTTCAACCCAGCTTTTAATTAAGAAAATTTCCAAACACTGAGAAAGATTGAAAGATGAGTACAGTGATGACAGTGAGGACCTGTATGCCGGCCACCCTAGATTCAACAGATGTTACTAACATTTTGTTACATATTGTGTGTACATACTTACATGCATGCATACAAACTTACGTACTTATATATATATATATCCATACCCAAAACATCTGGAAGTAAATTAAGATATTTTACCCCTTAATACTTAAGCACGTATCTCCTAAAAAATAACATTCTCCTATATAATCAAATGCCATTATCTTATCTAAGAACATTAACTTTAATTCTCTAATGTCTAATATTCATTTCATAATTTAAAAATCCTCAGTTGTTCCCAAAATGTCTTTACGCCATTTTTATCAAACCGATGTTGAATCAGTGTTGTATTTCTGATTGGGCTCGGGGGGTGGCAAAGCACAGAATAGATTGGATGGCTTCTCAGTGAAACAGGCTTGAAGTGAATCTGACCTAAAAGACAATTTTTTTTCCATTAAAGTTTCTTTTCCCCCCTCAAAGGGAGGAGAGGTACATAGTCATAATCCTATAATAGAGACTCAATTTATAGTGCCTGTGTAGTCTTCCTTTGAGTCAATTTTGAATTTCTGGACAGTTAAACTATGTTCTAGCTTAACTGTTTTACTGTGCATTACGTTACATAGACTTGTTCTAAAAGAGTGGTCCTTTTAAGTCAGTTTTCAAATTGCTCCTTTGTGTTTTTAGGTAGACTCCTAATTACAGGTTTCCCCTGCTACCTGAAAAGTTCCCTGTGGAATGTTTCATGAGCTGAAATGGCGTAAAGCAGCGGTCCCCCACCTTTTTGGCACCAGGGACCAATTTCGTGGAAGACAGTTTTTCCACGGACGGGGGCAGGTAGGGGAAGGGGATGGTTCAGGCGGTAATGCGAGTGATGGGGAGCTGCAGACGAAGCTTCCCTCGCTTGCCCGCCGCTCACCTCCTGCGGTGCGGCCCGGTTCCTAACAGGCCAGGGACCTGTACTTGTGCGCAGCCTGGGGGTTGGGGACCCGTGGTGTAAAGTGAAGAAGCAGTTACCTTAGGACGCATCTTACTAATGGATGCACAAAAGAAATCAAGATAAAGCACAGATGCTTACATAATTCAGAACCATGGCAGCTTGATGCTGAGATGCTGAGTGTGGTTCCCAGGAAGGAACCTGGCGGTGCCGCTCTGACTCCTCAGGGTGTGTGCTGCCTCTGACAACTCGTGGCAAAACACTGAACACTGTTTTCCCTTTTCACGGACGTTTTTTGTAAAAGCAAAAATCCTCTTCAGATGTCTTTTGGTTAGCAAAAACAGGTACTAATGTAGGTCTTTGTGAAAGCCACTTGGCGGAAAGTGAACTTTCGAAAAGCACGGGATACCTGTAATGGCCTCATACACTCGCGGTTCTGAGCATAACAGAGAAAAAGACCATTTCTGCCTTCAGAATTTAGTGTATTAACACATTTGTGAATAGAAAATGCTGAGGATTTAGCTGTTGCATGTGTATTTGTGTTTCTAAACTTTTATTTTTTACCTGTTTATATCGAGCAACCCCAAAAACTAGTGACCTGAGAGCAGTTAACAATATGGGGGAAGGATTTAAGATTGCCGAATTTTTTTTTTCTTTTCAGTGTAAGGAAGACATTCTGGTTTTTGTGCCCTCTTTGCTTTTATTACTTGGCCCCATTTCCTGATCATGCACTTTTTTTTTTTTTTTTTTTTTTTACTTTTGATTACCCATTTCTCACAGGAAAATTATGCCCATGTACTTTTTATTATACCAAGGGCAGCTATTATCTCTCAGATCCTGTTTCTAATCCATGAACAAAATGGAATCAAGACTAAATTAAATGGTATGTGTCTACCTTCTAAGTTGGATAACTTAGAAAAAATAACAGGAGGATATCTGAGGGTTGTAATCAACTAAATAGTCTTGCTTAGTTGGGAATGCTTTAAAATGACTGTGCTAAACAGTACAAAAGTTCTTCATTCTTTTCTGTTACTTTTAATTGAAATAAAGTTATGTATCAGAACAATAATTTGTTTTTCTCTTCCCACTTTCCCTACTCCATTTTGAGCATCTTGAATATGAAGTTTTACATAATTTAGATTGCCTACACTCTTGGCCTAGTTTAAGGGCATAGTTTTTCTTCCTATTAATCATGTTCTTAAGGAGTTGCTAATTGCACGAACTGCAATTTTAGAATAAAATTTATAAAGAACTGTGAACTAAGGAGAAGTGGAAACTCAGAAGGAATAGGTATGTAGTACTGGGCATTTCATTATCTTACTTGGGAAAAATTACATGTTTTAATTTATGAATGTAATTGATTTAAGACAAGAGTTCTGTTGGAGTTTATCTCATATCCCTTCTTTGGATCACATACTCCAGGCATTGTTTGACTCCTGAGTTTTCCTTCAAGTCCTTAATTTCTCTTCTGAGTGCTATAGTCTCTTTCTATGAGGGCAATTTAAACAGTTTATTTCTCTAATTAGAAGTATTAAACTAACCAGATATCCCAGTTACTATCTTTTTTTTTTTTTCTTTGTACATTTCCTTTAGAAGAGTATCTTGAAGATCTCATCCACAGTTTTATTTCCTTGTAGACGGGAGAGCTAAGGACAAAAATGAGCCAGTCTCATGAAGACAGTTTAACAAGTGTGGCTTGGAATCCAGATGGGAAACGCTTTGTGACTGGAGGTCAGCGTGGGCAGTTCTATCAGTGTGTGAGTATTTAGTGCCCTCTTTCAAATGTTTGTTTATTTAAAAGCAAACTTAGTTTTGTAAAAATAAAGAATTCATTTCACTTGATATCTTTTATAAAGTATACTATATGAAGACCTACTTTGCCATCTTTCTAGAAAGGCACTGTCCAATAGAACTTTCTGTGGATTTCTTTTTTTTTTTTAACCATTTCAAGTGCTTATACAAAATATAGGCTTTGAGTTTATTAAAACATTAAAAAAATTGTCCTACTAAACATTTTGTTCTTATAAATAAGTTTCTAATGTATAGGGACAAAAAGGTTTAGTATTTAACTTCTTTGGGGTTTTTTAGCCCTTTGGAATTTTTTGTATCCAAAAAAAAAATGCTGAATTTCACGAGGAGACTGTCTTTAAATATTTGAGGAATAAAAGTGACGATGAGTGTTACCAGAAAACTTTGCGGTCTTTATTTGAGGTATCTTCTAATCATTACCTGCCCTGTTAATCTTGGAGTGTTGGGATAATAAAAATTAATAGGTAAAAAGTCTTATGACAAGGCAGACTGTGATACAAATCCCGTGTCATTACTCTGTATCTAGATTCCACATCTCATATCACTACCTAGCATGGCTCTAGTAGGCCCTTCTAGATTTTTAAAACTAAAATAAGATAATAAATCCCATCAAATCATTCAGTGTAGGTCATTTAACACAAAGACTTTTATGTAGCCACTACAAATTATCAATTTCACTAAGCTGGCTGCTAGACTCGTGGAATCTAGTGTCATATTATCTCAGCATGGTTGTAAGCCATTTCTTTCTTTTTTTGTTTGTTTTTTTGCCAGTTGTCCCAACACTCTTTATTGATATACCCATGATTTTCCAATTCTTTTTTTTTTAATTAATTTATTTATTTTTGGCTGTGTTGGGTCTTCGTTTCTGTGCGAGGGCTTTCTCTAGTGGTGGCGAGCGGGGGCCTCTCACTGTCGCGGCCTCTCTTGTCGTGGAGCACAGGCTCCAGGCGCACAGGCTCAGTAGTTGTGGCTCGCGGGCCTAGTTGCTCCGTGGCATGTGGGATCTTCCCAGACCAGGGCTCGAACCTGTGTCCCCTGCGTTGGCAGGCAGATTCTCAACCACTGCGGCACCAGGGAAGCCCCTATTTCTTTCAAAAAGTTATTTCAAGTGGTCAATACCATTGTAATATACTAATTTAGCATTTTATTTCTGGACTTTCTCTCCATGGGCTAATACTGTACTGCATTGATTGATTGATCTGATTGACATATAACATTATGTTAGTTACAAGTGTACAACATAATGATTCGGTATTTGTATGTATTACAAAATGATTACCACAATAAGTCTAGTTAACATCCATCACCATACATAGTTACAAAAATTTTTTTTTGTTATGATGAGGATTTTTAAGATTTACTTTTAGCAACTTTCATATATGCAATACAGTATTATTAACTATAGTCACCATGCTGTACATTTTAGCATTTAAGCCATTAGTTCTTAATTCCCTGTGTTCAAGACGCATATATGTTTCTGCTGACTTTGCCATCCCATACACTGTTTAAACCTTCAGGATACAGGACTTTGGTAGTTCCCTAATCTGTAAAATGGGAATGGGAATGCCTCTCAGAGCTTTGAATGTTCAGTAAGATAATGGTCCTAAGAGCTTTGCTCATCACGTTACAAATTGGGTGACTTTTTAAAAAATGTCATAACAGATTGCTAAGCTCTGTAAAGTTATAATTAATGTTTTAGTAATCGTTTGCCATATCACAACTTGTGAATATTATAGGACAAGTCCCAATATAGTGAATTTTAAAGGAATGTTTGAATTCTTTTCCAAAAGTTGTGAGACCTTAAAACTTAAGGATTCTTTCTTTCTTTGTATTTATTGTACTTACCTATGCATGGTAGGTTATTGAAGGGAAGATAGATTTACTAAGATTCTCCCCCTCCCCCTTAGGTATTGTTGTAATGAAATTTGACCTATATTCAAATTCTGATGATTAAAAACACTTATGGAACAATTAGGTTGAGATCAGTCTCAGGAAAAGACAAACATTACAAAAAGATATGCTAAGAGATTATTTTGGTTTTGTTTGCTTTCTGAGTGCTGTTAAATAATGGAGTTAATAGTAATTTTCTCCTCAGGATTTAGATGGTAATCTCCTTGACTCCTGGGAAGGGGTGAGAGTGCAATGCCTTTGGTGCTTGAGTGACGGGAAGACTGTTTTGGCATCAGATACACACCAGCGAATTCGGGGATATAACTTCGAGGACCTTACAGATAGGAACATGTAACTATATTTTGTATCCATTAAACAACAGTTATCTGATTTATTTTAAAATAAAAGTGTAGTGGAACTTGCTTCTTCAGAAAAAGAGTTATTATGTTTTTGGTTTTGGTTTGATTGGTAATTTGGGTGGATAGTCAGGTGGTGCTTAGTAATTATTAACTCATTCTTTTTCTTGATTGAAATATAGTATATAATAGTGATTACAGACAAAATTTGTGATACTTAAGCTAGAACATTTTGTATTTTGATAATTTGAATGTCTTGACTCTTAGTATGTTTCTTTTGACAAATTATTTTTTGGTTACAGAGTACAAGAAGATCATCCCATTATGTCTTTTACTATTTCAAAGAACGGCCGATTAGCTTTGTTAAATGTAGCAACTCAGGTGAGTTTATTAAGATAATTCTCAGAAAAATTTAGCTTAGTTAAAGTTTATTGTGATTTTTAGTATATATAAACAAGTGATTCTGTGAATTCTTAAATTTCACTGCATGTGTTTGATCCTTAAGTTTGCAGAGTCAACTAGAAATTTTTCAGTTGGCATTTCGCATAAATAGAAAACGAAAATGTTCATCAGGCAAAGGGATAGTCACAGGTAACTTTTTAAAATTCTTTTGAGTTGAGTTAGAATAAATACCTAAATTCTCTTTTGCTTACAGGGAGTTCATTTATGGGACTTGCAAGACAGAGTTTTAGTAAGAAAGTATCAAGGTGTTACACAAGGGTTTTATACAATTCATTCATGTTTTGGAGGCCATAATGAAGACTTCATCGCTAGTGGCAGTGAAGGTAAATTGTGTCTCTGTTGGTTCACATATATTGATGGACTGAAAGTTCTATAATTCTCTCAACTTGTGAACATAGTCATGTCTCCAAGCAAATTCAAGATGTTAAATCAAAAATTGTATGAGCTGTTTATCCAGTGCACTGTTAATTTCCTTTTCTTGGAATGGTTTGAGTCCTCCTATTGTCACAAATTAATAGTGCCTGTTTTGGCTATGTGGAGGTGTGTTTGGTGCATGTGTCAAATCAAGATTTAGTTAAATCTTTATTCTCTTGTATGTTGACTTTTTTTTTAATAGATTTTATTTGTTTGTTTATTTATTTATTTTTTGGCGTTGGGTCTTCGTTGCTGCACACGGGCTTTCTCTAGTTGCAGCTAGTGGGGGCTCCTCTTCATTGCTTCATTGCTTCTCGTTGTGTTGGCTTCTCTTGTTGCAGAGCACGGGCTCTAGGCATGTGGGCTCAGTAGTTGTGGCGCACGGGCTTAGTTGCTCCGTGGCATGTGGGATCTTACCAGACCAGGGCTCAAACCCGTGTCCCCTGCATTGGCAGGCGGATTTTTTTTTTTTTTTTTTTTTTGGCGGTACGCCGGCCTCTCACTGTTGTGGCCTCTCCCATTGCGGAGCACAGGCTCCGGACACGCAGGCTCAGCGGCCATGGCTCACGGGCCTAGCCTCTCCGCGGCATGTGGGATCTTCCCGGACCAGGGCACGAACCCATGTCCCCTGCATCGGCAGGCGGATTCTTAACCACTGCGCCACCAGGGAAGCCCCAACTTTTTTTCATGAGACTGATGGTTTTCAGATGTTAGTAGTATCTTAAAAATCAAGGTTAATTGTTTTACCTGATCTTGGACAAAATTGACTATAGTTAGATAATTTAGGATGCTTATGGTCTCAGAGAAGCTGAAATTATAGAATTGTGTCTACTACCTTTTTGAATAAACTTACTCTCTGGTCTAATAACATCGGTATTTCAGGCAGGCATGTGCCTAAACTAGTCAGTCTGATTTAAAATAGAAATGGTTTAAAATATGCAAGCACAAGTAAGTGAGGCAGTATTAAAAGTTGGTGTATGTTTTAAGGTGATAGAAACAAATAATGGCAAATTATTGGAAATTTTCATTCAACACATTTTCTTGAGTACCCACTATACTGTTCTAGTACTATAGCAGCAAATTATTTAAGTCATTTTTTAAAAAACTGAATCTAGTTTTCCAAGGTAGACCAAGGAACTGGATTGTATTGGTAAACACCTGGTAATGTTCAATTACTGTGTAAGATGTTTCTGTTATCCCTTTCTTGACAAAAAACCGATCTCAGTAGCTAAGAGGATCACAAAGTGACACATGCGTTTTTCCTTTGTGTATACAGTGTATTTAAGGATTAAGACAAAGAGACATTTAGGGATTTAGATTTTAACATGAAGCATATGAATTTATCCTTTCTTTCCCCCAAAAAAATCAGTCAGATAAGATTGAGAAAAGAGAAGAGTGGTTTGCTAGGTAACAGTTGGGAGTTCACTTCTTTCCCGTCAAAAAGTCTTTTTTATCTGTTAGTTTAATCATGTTGTTTTTTTCTAGGTTCTCCATTGGCTTCTAATTTGATATGATCTAAACATATTAATAAGCCTTCTACTTGCTTTTTAGCTCTTCCTACTCAAAGATCTCTTTCCCCTTGCTCTATTTAATCCTGCTCCTGGGGAGGGGGTTGCCTCTTAATTATGCCTCACAATCCCCTATAGCTCTTTCTAAAAATAATACGTAGCCTAGAAGTGCTTTAAAAATATGTGTTGCTACCATTGTCCCTAGTGATGCCAATCTTTTTTTTTAAGCCCAAACTTTAGAATTAAGCCTGATGAATAATATAATTAAGCCACACATTATATTCTGCTTAGGGATAAAATGAAACATAACTATGATGGAAAGAGATTAGCATTGTCATGATTCAGGTGGTTTAGAATGGTTCTAAAAGTGTTCTCAACACCAAGTGGATATAGCAACTGTATTATCTCCCAAGATGACCACAGTAATCCATTTGTCATTTATTGTCAGAAATATATTCCAAGAACCTTCCAAATCCCCAAATATATGAATGTCAGTATAAAATAGAGCAATTAGGAAACCTTTCCCCCTAAAAGTTATGCCATTACTCCAGCCTTTTCATTGTGCTGGAAATATATAGAAAAACTTATTTTTTACCTCTGCATAGGCACTGGATTCCCTAAACTGGTACAGTAAGCAGAGCTTGATCGTAAAGCCTGTCATTCTGACCTTGACTACATCAAATCTTAATTTTTGCTGACTGTTCAGCAAATATCCTCCTCGGGTATGTGTTCACAAATCCAAATGTAGGTAGATTTCAGTTGCAGTCACACTTTTCAAGCCTGTAATCTTTCTTTCTGGACTTGCTCTGTCCAAGGGGAAACATAGCTAGTCTGGGCTTTTTTTTTTTTTTTTTTTTTTTTTTTCTTTTGCTAATTTTATTTTATTGAAGAAAATTATTTTCAGAAATGATTGAACAATAAGTACCCTCTAGGAAAGATACATTCAGTACTTCAGTGAGTGCCTTTTAGCTTTTGCTTCACATACTCAAAAAAATGTTCAGAAACAGTTCCAACTTTTTATCCTTGTAAGTTGAAACCAGGGCATTTTTTTTTTTTTTTTTTTTACCACAAGTTTATTACCTTTTCACCACTCTGAAGTTTCCTCAGTTGGCAGCACATCCACTGAAAGTTCCCACATTGATCACATAGTTGATTGACAGATCTTCAGATAGGACACTTTTCTAATTTACCCTGGGATTCTGCCTTCTGCTGAAAAGCAATCACTTCTATTTCGTTAACTCCTTGTGGTAATACATGTTGTTTAATACGTGCTAGACTCTGTTCAAAACACTTCTTCATGTACAGACTTACTTTATCCTCATAACGTGATGAGGTAAGTACAGATCCCCGTTTACAGAGGAGTTGCAAAGAGTGGGTGATGTGCCCAAAGTTACACGGCTGGTCAGTGATACAGGGAGCGTGTGGACTGGGTAGTCTGACTCTACAGCCCGTACTCTGAACTTCTACTCTGTACTAGTCCGTTGTTTTGTTTTTGAAGATTAGTTTATCACAAAGTTGTCAGGGTTTTTGTTTTTTATGGTCACTTAATGAGATTACAAATAGACTACTACAAAGTCATATTATTATGCTGTCTAGCCTCACAAGTAAACTCTTGAGCAGGGCCTCCTGGATTTCAACCCCAGTTTCACCATTTACCGGCTGTTAACCATGAGCAGATTGCTTAAACTTGCAGTTCTTTAGTCGCCGTCTGTAAAAGGGATAAGCATAGTGCCCACCTCATGATGGTGGTGAAGATTAAGTAATATACTTAGTACATTATAAGCACTCAATATTTAGCTATCATAATTGCTATATTTGATTTGGATACATTGCTTTTCTATCACCTCTCATTTCCATAAAATCTGTCTCTATCCTAGATTTGTTTATATTCAAAGATCTTGACTGTGATTATATATTGTGTATTACAGAATATTACAGATAGATTTTGTGGTGACTTGCAAGCTAGTCAGTCATCAGTAACAGGGAAAAAAATGTGTATTTTATGAAAATGGCTTTTTTCAAAAGGTAATTTGTTAAATTGTTCACATTGTTTTTGTTGTCCTTTCAAGTTCTAATAAGTTATACGTTCCATGTGTAATGAGCAATAAATTTAAAATCAGTTGGTTTTGTTAATATGTAACAACTCCCTGACTTTTCTCTGAATTACTGTTTATTCAGATCACAAGGTTTACATCTGGCACAAACGTAGTGAACTGCCAATCGCGGAGCTGACAGGGCACACACGCACCGTAAACTGTGTGAGCTGGAACCCACAGATCCCATCCATGATGGCCAGCGCTTCAGATGACGGCACCGTTAGAATATGGGGACCAGCGCCTTTTATAGACCACCAGAATATTGAAGGTAACCATCATACAGTATCCCTGTGTTTTCTCCAGATGAAATGTTGCCCTGCTTATCATAAAGTTGTAGCATTTTTAAGCGGTACTTTACTTAAAGTGTAGGATACAATCGATTTTTTTCCCTCATTTAGAGATTGTACACTATATCTTACTCCACAGAAGTTTAATTAATCTAAGACACAGCAGTATTTTGTTTGTTTGTTTTATTGGTGACAGTGGGGAGAATAAGCTGGAAAGTGCCACCTCATTTACATCCAGTTAGTATCGCCACTTTCAAAATTTTATTGAAAATCTCGCTTCATCAAGCAAGAAGTATTTTATACTTTCATACCCATGAAAACTAGCTAGTATATGAAATTTGAACAACTTTAGAATGATCTTGATTATAGTTTTACCCTTAAAAATAAATATCTGTTAATACCAATAGAGAAAAAGAAGGGAACTAAAATTTATCATGTACCTATGTGCCAGGCGGCCTGCTAGGCCCTTTATATACACTGTCTTGCGTAACATCTTCACAGCCCTGTAAGAGAAGTAGAAGAAGTGTTTTTATCCTCATTTCTGTGGATGTAAAAACTGAAGCATGGCAAGACTAGTTAACTTGTTGAGAGCTGCCAGGTCTTCAAATCTAGGTCTGAAAGGTTTTTTCCACTACTTTCAGATACTTGAAGAAAGCCCAAAGCCAAAAAGCTTAACAGTTAAGGACATAGCTTAATTGAGCAAGATATTGGTACTAGAGAGAGGAGATAACGAGAGCAAAAATATTCAGTTTGCTTAGAAAGACGTAGTTTACCTAGAAACAGATAAACAGGTTTTTTTGTTCACAGTGTGTCCCACCTAAATGCTTTTAGTAAGAAAGATGACCAACCGTTCTCAGTTAAGTTATTCTTAGAGGAGGAGGGTTGTCATGGTAGCATGTGTGGTTTAAAAGCCTATTTTCTGTGCTTTTGTCTTTGTGGTACAAACTGTAAAAGACTTGACCAGATCTCACCTGTCAGTGAGGATGTACAGCCAAAGATGAGAGTAAAAAGCATGAAGAGCACACAGGTCAAAAAGTTTGAGAATTATTGTTCAGTTATTCAGAACCTTCAAGGACCTTTTTGTATTTCTACATCACTACATGACGTTCTAACATTCCCCTGTGAGATCAGCTAAAACTAAAACTCTGGTTGATCTCCTATTGTTCGTTGTTGTTTTTAGGTTTCAAGCCCCACTCTCTTAGATGTTTTAGAGATCTATAACTGAGATTATATGTGCTTTTCTAATTTTATTAGTCATTTTAGAAGTTATTTCTTCAAATAAACATATTTGATTTGAAGAAGTAGGAAAACATTAGGTATATAGTAACAGACTTACCTTGTAGGTGGGTTTATTTTAGACATACCTTTAAGGGTATGTTTATGCTTCTACTACTGTAAAACAAAAGTTACACTGCTATTTGGTAAGTTAACTATTGTGGATACTCATTATTGTGGGTGAGCCAAACTTGGCCCCGTTGTAAGAACTGGGTCTAATTCAGCAATTTTCAGTTGTGCTTTGCAACATAGGTATAGCCCTAAAATTTCTCTTATATCTAAAATAGGAAAACAGCTTCTGTATAACTAGAAATTTGGGTAATGCCTTTTATGCAGGCATCTTCTGGGTTCTTTTTCCCACACTTGAAAACTTTTTTTTCTAATTAATACCTGTTTGGAATAGACGTTTTGGAAAAATATAGATGAAGCTAAGGAAATGACATTCAAAAATCATGATATCCTAAGATACTATAAGTCATTGAAGTAAAAATATTTCACTTAATTTCAAAAAAGAGAATTGCTGACCTTTTAATTATAACAGTAAAGTTCCATACTGCATTTTTTTTTTGAGGACTGTATAAAATAGAATAGGATCAAGTACTAATGCATGCTACAACATGGATGAACTTTGAAAACAATATGCTAAGTGAAAGAAGCCAGACACAAAAGAGCACCTACTGTGCTTCCATTTATATGAAATGGTCCAGAATAGGCTAATCCATAGAGAAAGTAGACTAGTAGTTGCTTAGGATTGGGGGGTGAGGGTTTGCTTACAACTGCTAATGGTGATGAAAATATTCTAAAATTGATTGTCATGATGGTTGTACAATCCTGTGAATATACTAATAGCTATTGAATTGTCCACTTTAAATGGGTGCATTGTAGAGTGTGTGAATTTGTATCGGTAGAGCTGTTGACACATTACCCCCCCACAGACACACAGAAGAGTAGGGTGATATTGCAGAATTTCAAACTGAGCCACTGAAAGGAGAATTAAATACATAGTTATAATGCACAGTTTACCTTGGACTGCCAGATCTTCTTTATTCTCTTCTATTGTAAACTACCATGAAGATTTTTCTGTTCTGCCTAAGTATTTCAAGGTTCATGTTTCAAGTATGAGATTCCAATGTGATTATTCTCTTGGGTTCTCCAATATTCAAAATAATCCTGAGTTTAGATTGTAATATATAGCCTAAGATGTGATGTGGACCCAGTTTTAAGAATAATGACGAAAGTATCAAGAATTTGCCTTGATGTGATCGTTTTCTAATGTTAGGATATTTTGTAATGGCATGATGCTGATGGTAAAACTTTCTAACTGGTAACTTTTTTCTCCCCCTCCCCTCTTCTTCCTCTTTTCCCCCAATACACATGTCATCTTGTCTTCATTCAGAGGAATGCAGTAGCATGGATAGTTGATGGCGAATTTGGAGCAGACGACTTCTGTTTAACTTAAAATTAGTCGTATTTTAATGGCTTGGGATTTGGTGCAAACAAACATGATTGATAGCTGGACAGACATGCTCGTCATGAAAAAAGAACCATTTCTGAAGCCCGACTGGGGCCAAACATTTACACCTTGCTTCATAGTAACCAGTTGAGATGAAGCACGTCGTTAGAACGTTGTTGGACACCATGTTGAATTATCCCCCCATCGGTTGTGAAGAACTGTGCTACATTCAGGCTTACCCATTGAACTCAGTATATATAATTTTTTCCCTCCTGCCTTTTGTCGGGCAGGATCCATTCTTGTTGCTCTTCTGTGTAATGAAGTTTAAATGCTTGTTTGGAAAACTTTATTTAACAGTTTAGAAGGCTTGATAGAAAGAGTGCATTAGTCTGAAGAGTATACATTGGATAGGAAAGAATTTCCTTCTTTTGTTTCTCCAAATCTTTCCGCCTTATTTAGCTTGAGATCTTTGCAGCTTGGTTCATGGATTCTAGCCTTGCCCGTTGCGCAGTATATACTGATCCAGATGATAAACCAGTGAACTATGTCAAAAGCACTCTCAATATTACATTTGACAAAAAGTTTTGTACTTTTCACATGGCTTGTTGCCCCGTAAAAGGGTTAACAGCACAATTTTTTAAAAATAAATTAAGAAGTATTTATAGGATTAAAGTGACTTCATTTGTATACATTTGGAATCTAAACCAGCTTAAAAAGAGTTTCCTCTATGACTTAGATACGCAGTATAACTGATGCTCTTCTGGAATACCACATGAGACATGGTCAGAAACAGTGCTTGGAAGGATATCACACAGGAAGTTCAGAGTAGTGCTTTGAAGATTTTCCCCCTTTTGTTTTATTCCTGAAGGAACATCAGTACCTGATCTTCAAGAAATTCAAGATTCATAACGAGAATTTTAAATTTATACCAACATGAGAGATCAGTGGTCAGTTTAGATTTTCAACAAAGCTTGTTCCAAGTTGTTCTCAACTTGGGGAATCATTTTGGTGTGATCTAGCAAGAGAGTAGGAGTCAGCAGATATAACCACTTTGGAAATTCATAGTATAATTGAGCTTGTTAGAAGAATTCAGCAGGTTACAGACATACTTAAACTGGGTTTAAAACCTAGGAGTCATTTCTCTAATTGCCCTTAATATTTTGACATATAGGGATACGTAAATTTAAAGAATATTTCTTCTCAGATTTTCAGATATTGCCATACTGAACCTCATTCTAAACTGGTGCTGTGGATAGTCTCCCTCTCCCCTCCCCTCTTAGTTTAAGGAAGGGTTTCCTTCATGGAAAAGCACTTTTAATTTTGAGAATTTCACGTTTAAAATAAGCCAAAAGCCTGATGTTCACGTTGTGCTTTTAAACCCCGTAACAGCTGAGTACAACATACTTAGTCTCCTTTGAAATTCCCTCCCCTCTTTAGTAGAGGATATAAATATGGTGACCATAGCTGTTACGTCGGGAAGAGGAGTGGGAATACCCCCAAAATAAGATTCTGGTGAAGAAAAAGTCTTAACACTGTTCCCTTTCGGCCCAGCCAAGTCTATAATATATTACTACCATGAGTAGACTCCTTCAGGATCCACAAAGAAGAGAAAGGCTTGGATGTTAGTTCTTCCATCAGGGGATGGGTGGGTAGGGGAAGGTAGCAGGGAGAAATGGGTAAAGTCAGGGAAGGGGAGAAGAAAGAAAAACACAATTGGCCTTAAAATAGCTCGGATTCTCCCAGAAGCTCATAGTAAGCGAAAATGATAGATCGTGGTCAGCAGATTATTTTATCAAATTGGTAATGTAAAAGATTTCTTTAAGCTCCATTTTGCAGAGACCACCACTTAGAGAATCAAGAATTCCTGTTTTGATACTTCTAAGTTAAAATAACTATGTTACAGTTTATCTGGTACTTCATTTTTCTTAACTAAAATTACTTTTTACTTTAAGCTTGAATAAAATCTTCATTGGTAACTGTATATAATTAAGTGGCAACTTCTCTTTACCTCAGTACAGTTAAATCCATTCATATTTTAAGTGATTCATGTATACCCTGAAGCCGTTAATACACCCCAATCTCTATGGTAACATCACTAACAAAATGTGGGCATAGAAACTCCACAGCTGTTTACAAATTTGGTTACAGTGTGCTATGGTACATGTGTAACATTCACGGAGATTTGTGCCCATTCAGGGGCAATTTGGCGCTCAGAGTCTACTATACTTCACCCAGCCACCCCTAGATCTGAGTTTTCAGAGTGCTTCTGAAGTACAGTTAAAAACACTTTAAAAAAGTGGAGTAAAAGTGAGGCACACTTTACAAGAACATAACTCCATTAAAACGGAGTAACAACTATGCAAAGGTTTCTATAGCAGCTAGGTGAGTTTGTGTTCCAAGTCTGTCTTAACTGGCAGCTTCCTATATATACTGGTACTTTACTGTGCCAATTTGCTGTAAACGTCTACTTCATGCATGTGCCATGCAGCGACTGTGCTAGAAAGGTAAAATAAATGAAGATACCCAGGATTTTATGGTACAGAGAACCTGATAGCAGGCTGGTCTAACTCATAGCTCTTAACTGAAAACTTCTGACAGTGCTGTGGTCTCTATATAGGCTTGAGGTGAGAATATACAGAGTGAGAATACTACCAAGCCAGCTGCAAGATACTAACAAATGTATAAACTGAAAAGTACCAATACTTTTTGCACATAGATCAAAATAGAGTGGAGAATTTTGGCTCCAAAAATCAGGTTAGTAGGCTCATTTCCATGTGCTTAAAAATGTTTTTTTGTTGTTACTATTCATTGATTAAGGGCTAGAGCACGTATGAAATTAAATGTCTTTTTCCTCCAAATAACTGGTTATTAGTAGTACAGTGTTGGATTTGGGGATTCCTAAGACTGGTGTGTGGGTGGTGAATTAGAGTTGGGGAATTAGCTGGGAGGGATGACAAAGCTTCAGTTGGGGTTTTTGTATGTTATTAGTGTTCATTCTAGCTAGCTACATTTCTTTTGCTCTTATTGGCCAGGTAAATGTTATATTTAACCAGGTAAGTAGTTTAAACAGGGAATTTTTTTTGCAAATGCCCCTACACATTGGCCCATTTCAGTGGGTGGGAGAACAGAAAGGGATTACCTAACTTTAAAAATAAACAAGTAATTAAAATAACTTGCTAAATGAAAGGAAGAAAATCAATTTTTATCAGTATTTCCTTAATTTGAAATCACATGTAGTAGTATGGTAATTTTTATTATTAGGAGTGTTCTCCCTCTGGAGTGGCATTTCATGACATTAATAGAAAACCCTTTTTTCCCCCACCCCTCCCCATCTTGAAATTTTCTTTTTTAGGATGTTGGTTCCTGCACACAAGAACTGACCCTATCACCTCTGCTCACAGTGGTAAATATAACGTACATCTCTTGAAAGGGAAATATCCATGTCAGTTTCTTTCACAGCAGAAGAATGGCTACTTTTGAATGGGGAGGAAAGAAGACATTTTTCTTAATATCCTTTTTGTCCCATCTCTAAAGTGTATAAATATCTTTATTTCATTTTAATTTCTCATTTAGATTTTAGCAACTTCTCTTTCGGGGTTGTTCTCCAAAATATTACTTCCATTTCAAAAACCATATCGGATTTAATTTAAACCGCTAACTTTAAAAGAATAGGTGAATCTGCATTTATACTTAGACACTTTCTAAAAACAGGGTGAACTTAATTGAAAATTTTCAGTGTTGTTAAGCTATTATTATAGTAGCTGCCCTATAGTTGCAAAAACAAAAACTATAAAAACCCATCCCTTATCTACTTAATCCAGATGGCCTGGATTTAATGAAACTAAGAGAATAAAAATGTGTGCGTGTGTGTGTTGTGTGTCTGTGTGAAAGAGATTACTTAATTCATAAAAAGTCCTGGAAACAGCTGTTCTGGGTTCTTGTCAGTTTCACTAAAAGTCTCGTGCACATGTGAAGTGCCCTCTCTGAATTGAAGGTTTGGTTAATACTGGTATATTTTTATAAGACTGAAATTGTGTCCCCATCTTTAACTTAAAACATTTTCATCATCAGGGTCAATGTGCTAAAAACTGAATCGGAACATTTTTAGGCACAGATGGAAAAAAATGTTATTGGCTCCTTGAAAATGTGTGTGTGTGGCGAGGGGAATAGATCCACAAAAGCATGTATGTACTTACAAACCAAGCTGTAGAGATCAAGAAAAGAACTTAAGTGTTGATCTCAAGATTTCTAAATTGTCAAGATTTACATGGCATTGTGGTGGAACTAGTTAAAACTTAGAGCTTTTGATATATAATAACTATTTGCTATGGACTGATTAAATGTTTCAAAGGATTGTGTTCTTAAATATTGGGTTTTTTTTTTAACTGCCTCTCAGATTATATTTAGTAGTTTAAATTTCTTTGCTTTATTATTTCATTAAAGCATAAGAAACTTCAGGTCTCTGATATATTTATTTTCACTTGTTCTACTAATTATTTACAAAACACCCTTTGTTAACTTTTATTTTATAAATGTGTAGTATATTAAATGTCTTTAAATTTTTGTTCAATTGAATCTACATTAACTTCGATTTGCTTTCCTGGGATTTTTTTTTTTAATACACCTTTTCCATGTCAGTGCATAGCACTTAACCAATCGTTTGTATTCCCTTTCAATCCAATAAACAGAATGAATAATTAAGTAACTGTTGCTGTGTTAAATCTCCTAATAGCCATTAGCCTGAGTGTCTAACTAGTACTATTTTTACCTAAAATAATTGATTTGCTGAATTTGACATCCATAGATGTACCTGGAGTTTTTTTAGTGGTGTCCAACGGAGTACTGCTTTGCCAGTTGAGATAATCTTTTTTTTAAAGAGCTATTGTGTGTAATCATGGATTAATTTAGAAAACTCTCAGGAACATTTGCATTTTTAAAGGAATCATATGCCACATGTTCAAAAATATTACTGCGTCTGAAATTATGCGTTTAGGCAGTGGATATGCTGACAAGGGGAGAAAATATATTTCCAGTTTGAAATTAAAATTTATTTCATAACAAATAAATATATAGTTATTTAAAGATACCCTTGGAGAAAGTATTCAATGTATACAAACCTATATAGTACATTTGTATTTATGAAAAAAAGGAAAAGAAAACCAATTGCCCATCAGGGTGAATTATTACAGAAGTAGGCTTTATGATTTTTACTACTAAGAGTGGTGGTCTGCACAGTAAAAGGAAGTGCAAATGTGAAAAACTAGTACTTGGCAGGCAATCAATGGAGACTCAGCTTAGGATAGCAGATCCACTGATGAGGCAGAGAGAGGTAATGCTTCCACACTACTGCTCCCCACCTTAAAGGTACGGTTTGCCACTTCCTCTGGTCAACGGGCAAGAGAGAAGTTTTTTCTACTTGGAGTCTTTAAATACAGCTATACTTTGCAGACTTAGCTTAAAGTTTCATGCCAGATCCCAGCACCAGGTATAGAAAATTTCCCAACCTTAATAAGTCTTGAGAGTTGTATTTTAAAAACACAATTCAATTCCCTTTCATTTAAGCAAAAGAAAAGGTGATGGTCTTCAGTTACATCATTTCATGACTTCTACTTGGAATTTTTCCCAGAAAAACTTAAAACTGTTAAAGAACATTCAACAAACAAAATGACCCCATCATCCTATCACTACTTCCAAGAATCTTAAGTGTCTGCCATTGGTTTTGTGGCAGTGGGCTCTTCTCCCTCAAACCTGACGAGCGTGGGTAACGTGGGCTTGCTGTATAGGAAACAGTACAATCATGTAATTAACAAAATGTTAAATCGGCATGTAATGTATAGCTAATGCTGGAAACAGGGAAGAACAAGAACAAGTTTTCAGCAAGTTTTAATTTCCTTTTCTGATGCGAGGATTAGTGGCTTCTTTGGTCCCTGTATTAAATTGATGCAACTGGAGTCCCTCATACACAATTTAAGACTTTTAACATCTTATTCAAGACATAATTAGCCATGGTGATAGGCCATATCTAGAATTCAAATAAATGAATGTGCTAATGTTCTTCATTTAAGTTCTCCTGTGTGGCTTTTTCCTCATTTTGAATATAATTTTAAAATGCAGCTACACATTGAATTGGGAGTTGTATACCAAATAGTTTCCAAATATTGAATAACTTTCCCTCATCCCCCAAATGGGAAAATATCAGTTTGTGGCCTGTGAATTCAGGAAAGGGGTCTTGATTTTATTATCAATGAAAAACTTGTTCTAAAAGTTCTTTCACACTATGTGTAAATGGGCTCTTTTTCCCGTTAATGGATTTGCATGAAAAAACTTTTTCAGTAAGATTTTGTTTTCTTTTTCCCCTGTTAATGGGTTTGCATGAAAAAAACTTTTCAGTAACATTTTGTTTTCTTGTCCACAAAGAACTGATACTATTCAACTGGTTTGGTTTTAATTTCCTTTCTCTTTCTATGCTTTCTCCTAGTGTTTGTATAAATAACTGGAGTGCTTATTGGGTACCAGGCACTTTATATACATTATTTAAACTTCTATCTCTGTAAGCAAGTATTGCTCACTTTTTTTCAATGATAAACTCAGGCTTAAGGAGACTGAAATACAGTTAATAGATGGTAGTACTGGGATTCAAACCCCTGTTTGATTCCAAAGCCTTTGCTTTTAACTCCTAAATCCAAGGGCATGTGAGATTCAACTGAAGCCTTTTTTAACTTTTAGATTTCGAAGCCACCTTCCAGATCACAAGTCAAATTTGTTAACATGTCAGGTAATTGTGTGTTGTCAGCTGACACTAGTCCACTTACTGGTGGTTTTTGAAAACAGTGGGACTATACTATATTATTACTTCAGCAATGAGACCAAGAATTAAAAGTAGGAGCAAGAATGGTAATGTGAGGGACTAACCACAACGCACACACTATTTGGTCCTTGAGTCACATGAGTACAGAACAGGTATTCCTTTGGGCTAATATACTGGGTGCTTACTTTAGGCCAGTCACTATGGATGGGCCACTCATTCCATTCTCATTTAATTCTCAAGGTACCTTCATGGGGCAAATACTCTAATTTCCATTGTACAAATGAGGGAAGTAGGCTTAAATAAACTAACTGGTATGAAGGAGCTGGGATTCTAAGCCAGGTGCCCCTGAGCTTATGCTATTAGCCACTGCACACATAAACCTCCTTTGGTCTGTAGATGGCCACTTATACCCTAGATTAAAAGCTGACTGTTAAAAACTTGTCAAAGATAGGTAAAACATTTACGGGCACACTTCTTTACTGATTCTAGTTAACTGTGTAGTTCATAGAAGAAAATGACACTTTTGAAATTATACAGATTTTTCTCCATACAATTAAAGCAACCAATAAAACAGACTCATGAAGTATCATAGAAGAAAACCTCCACAATAAATTTGAATGTCTTTAAATTGTTTTATATAGTGGTTTTGGATTTAAATGTAAATCCTATCACTTGGTGTGTCACTTTAGACAAATTACTTATCTGTCAGAGTTCCCTCATCTATGAAAGAAGCTAACAGTATCTTCTTACCAGACAGCATTGTGATGGGTGAGAATGCACATAGTAAAATCAGAAACGATTTTTTTAAAGAGTTTATGGCAGTTAGCAAAAGAATACTGGAGGTTCTACACAACAAATGATTGCTATGTCCAATGAAACAGTTTCTTCAACAAATTGCAAGGAAAATAATAGGGAATTTAGTAGATTAAGAGACTTAAGGACATTAACCAAATGAAATGTACAGATATTTGCTGAATCCCAATGTGAACAAACCAACTGTAAACCTTGAGCCAATGGGGGAAATTGGAGCACCCATTGTATATTTAGTACTAAGTAATTACCAATTTATGTATGATGCTGGGACTGTGTGTATGTTTTAAGAACCCTTATCTTACAGAGATATGTGTAAAAATACTACATATGTACTAATGTCTGGTATTGGCTTCAAAATAGTGTGGGGGAGGGAAGGTAGTAGGTTATAGATAAAACAAGAATGCCCGTAAGTTTGATTATTGTAACTGGTAAAATAGAAGATTACCAACTGACACGGATTAGTCCTGTTACTGTCTTCCAAAAAGTTAGTATCTTTATACACAGCTACACCAGAAGCTAGCCTTGCCCTGCAGGTCACTCTGACACAGTAGATGCAGTGGCAGCCAAACTTGTTGCTTTTTAATTGAGCTGTCAAGTTCAGCCCTCACCCGCTTTGCATCCAACCTGTGAAATAGGCTGCTGATCAGATAAAGTCATAAGATCAGGCTCTACAACGTGATTCCACGTTACATCCTCTCCTTCAGAGATTATCAATTTGAATGAATTGAGCTGTGAAAACAGACGAAGGATTCAAGCTCCTTCCTTGTTCAAGTGCCAGCCTCTTGCCCAAAGAGTATATGGTACTTAGAATAGCAGATTGAAGATGAGCCAAGTCCCCTGGATAAATAACAAAGTGGGGATTCTGACAAAGCACCGGGCGCTTAGAAGGGAACCAGGAATCAGAGAGATGGCTGGAGACTGATGGTATAGCAGTATGTAAGTCCGCATCTTTACTAGTCCTCTCAACATCTACACACGAGGTGCTCCACTGGAGAACAGCAGTTTCAGTATTTGTTCGACTGACTCACATTCTGACTAGGCGCTAATGTTGAATAGGAACTAATACAGGTGAAACCAAGACTGTTCCATAACGGATGTAGCAAACCAAATACACAGCAGGGGAAGCCACGGTCAAACCTCTGAGCTCCCAGCTAGCTGATTCTGACCACTCACCCACCACCCACTCCTCACCCAGCCTCAGAGGGAAGCCATTGAAAACAAAAACAGCTTTTATCAAGGAATTTATTCTAAAGAGCAACTTAGTGATCAGTCCCTTTAACAATCTATATCCTGACGGTGATTATCACTGTGATTACTGCGGTTCACAATGCTAACCCTAAGGCTCTGAATGACCCTCAGTCCTTAGATTATATTTAGAGCAAAACAATTAGACTACTACCTTTTAGAATGTTCACGGTAAGTATGGGTTAAAACCAAAAGGCTTCACTGACAAATGCTCAGATAGAAGAGCCCATTCTTTGAACAGCCTTATTAACTGCAGTTTCACTACACCAAGCATATTTCAATCTTTGTCACACTACATTGCAAAAGAGTATTCTTGGCTTAAAGTACACAAACTCAGGGGGCAGCAATCTAGATAATAGGCATAGAATTTCAAGACTTCCCTTCTCTGTCTTGCTGCCTGTTTCCATGTATTAGAACAATTTTACTTACACGCAGTGGGTAATTAATTATACCTAGTACATAATACTTTTCATCACAATTACTTCTGACAAAATATTACTTGTGAGTAAAGTTGACTTCACAAGTCTCCAGTACACCAAATACAGCAGTTTCCTTTCCTAACCTAGCATGTCTTGGAACATTCCATAATGTGACTGCCTCGAAAACAGATGGTAGACTTTGATTATGTTGCTCCATTGCTTCTTACTTCCCTGATGTAGAGGACATTAGTTAGACTTCATGCTGACAGAGCAATAGAACAACACAATCAGATGTATTCATTCAACAATCATTTATTGTTTCCGTGTGCAAGGCATGGACTGCGTTAGGTGCCAGGAGTAATAGGAAAACGATACAAATTATGAATAAGAGGATACTCTGCCCTCCAGGAGTGTACAGTCTAGTAGGAGAGACTAACTGCATACAAATAGCCGTACGCGGGCCTCTCACTGCTGCGGCCCCTCCCGTTGCGGAGCACAGGCTCCGGACGCGCAGGCTCAGCGGCCATGGCTCACGGGCCTAGCCGCTCCACGGCATGTGGGATCTTCCCAGACCGGGGCACGAAGCCGTGTTCCCTGCCTCGGCAGGCGGACTCTCAACCACTGCGCCACCAGGGAAGCCCGGTGGTTTTGTTTTTAACCACGGTGAATGTTTCAGAAGTTAAGAGCTCCTGTCTTTCGTTATAAACAAGGCACCTTTCTGATCTGCTCAGCCTCACCAACATATGTGCCTGACGATATGTAAACTGACAGCCAGATGCTCTCAACTACACAGGTTTCTATTTGGGTTACTAAGAATACTTGTACATTCCAGATCTTGTAATAACCTATAATGGAATATAATCTGAAAAAATAATTGAATCACTATGCTGTACATCTGAAACTAATACAATATTGTGAATATTTCAATTTTTTAAAAAAAGAATACTTGAATGAGAAGATAAAACATTTTGGTCAACAGTCCTCCACCACCTTTCAGCTTCCTGAAGTAGCTTGTTTATCTCTCAGTTCTAAGGATTTAAGTTCTCCAACAGCTTCACTGCTTTCAAAGCTTGAGCAGAACATTTAGAGGCACTGGAAGTTAGGGATAAAGTCAGAGTTAAGTGACTTTTTTTTTTTTAAATAGAGGAAGATGCCTAAGAAGGAAAGGGTAAGAGAGATGCATCAAACTAACTTCTATGTTACAGCTTCTTGGCTCTTTGCCTGGGAGAAATACAAGATACCCGCAAGGAGCAATTTCTGAAGCTCCAAAGAGGCCAACAGAACCAAGTTTACTTTGCCTACCATTTCACCCTTCCTTTCACGTGTGGCCAGGATATACCAGCATCCTCAAAATGGGGGTCTATCCATATAGGGAGTTTTGCTCAGTGCCTCTCGGATTCTGCTGAGGCTAGACCCAGTCCAGGGCCGAAAGGACATGCAACATTTGATATTTGGTGACCACACACCTTATGTGACTATCCAATTCTGCCTCAACAGAGCGAATAACCTCTTTGGACTCTGCCATAAAACACAGCCATGTTTTGCCTAAATGCCAGCGCCTAAGATGGCCACATTAAAACACAAACGAGCACTGAGAATAAACTGCCAGGTTCACTTCACCCAGCAAACAGAGCCGAAGAGGTTAACTGCTCTCAACCACTGCAAGAATTGGCAAATATACCTACAAGGAATCAAGTCTGGTTGGATACTGCTATGTCCATGAAATGGACAGTGGTCAGTGCAGCAGGACAGGAGCGCTATGGTTAATCAAGCACCAAACAGAGCGCTGACAGGCTCAGCTTCACGGACACCAAATGACTGGCTACTCCTGCTTCTAATCTGATGAGCATCTTCTACCAAATCACCTCTCCAAACCCATTAAAAAATATATCAGACAGATCAAATACAACTGGACCAATGAGAATACAAAACCAAGACGCAGCTAGAGCCAGTGGGAGTAAATGGGTTTGAGGGCGATTGTGGAGGCAGTGGCTTTTAAATGAAAGCTCTTGATAAAGTTTTGCTTTTTTGGTTTATTTTCCTTTCTATAAGCAGGAATTACATCGTACGTGTAATGGCTTATAAGGGTTCACAAATTCAGCAAAGAAATATATATTTTTTGAAATGTCATTTTCTGTTAACATTCTTGTGAAAAGACATTTGGCTTACAGTCCCATAAATCTGTAAACCATATTAAATACAGGAAGCTGCCACAATATAGACAAAAGGGTGGTTTAGTTTCTTTCTTCCTTTGCCCAGACTAACAGTATTGCTTTGTACTCTGACTTTTCAGTAGACCTGAAGAGCCACTTTGCTCATCTATTACATTTTCCCTTTAAAGCATGTCCTCGATTTCTTTGGCATGCAAGGCTGGAATGACAGTCCTGTTCCTACATACAAATAACTATCTTCAACATACAGATGAGGAAAAACACCTTCACATGTTGGGGGTTCAGGCTAAAGTTGAGAACCAGAAAGCTACAAAAACTCAATTCATGTTTTTTAAATACTTTATATGGTAAAAATACAGCAAAAATATTTTTTGTTCAGAGGAAAAAATATACTGCTATGGTCATGGTTCTAAGGATGATTTAAGTCGTCTCTGGCTCCTCAACTGTGCACTGTAGTGTGGGCTGACTTCAACTACGGCTTCTCCAGCTTCAGTCATTTATCAAAGCTAAAATCAGACTGTGGAGAGAAGAAATTAATGTTACTAATGTTTCCTTAGGAATGTTCCTACAGAGTCTGGTCTGTCCAGACTTGCATCCCTAAGGCTCAGCAAGGAACACTCATTTAAGTAAAAAGCAAAAGCAATCATTTACACCTAAAGGAAAGAATATCTATATTAGGGCATCAAGAGGCCCTAACGTTTTCACTAAAAGAAAAAAAAGAAAAAGAAAGAAAGAAAACCGGGGTAGAGGTGGCGGTAGGGAGCATAAGCTAAAAGCACTGCTGGGCTCTGGCTTAGAGAAAACAAGCTGTGTTTAGGAAAAAACTTTCATTCTCCATGGAGATCTTTGTACATGTTGTTCCTGTTCCTGGAACCCCTCCTCTCATCCCCCATCAACCCAGTAACTTCCTCTCAGACTTCAGGATCCGGCAGGCTCCATCAGGCTCCGGCACGGCCTCTGGGAAGCCAGCCTGTCGGCCCAGGGCCGTTGCCCCGCCTCTTGCCACACACCTCAGCTCATACCCACTTTCATTCTCCAGGATGACACCCGCGTGCTGCAATCAGCAGGCTCCCAGCTTTGACACAGGGATTCTGCGCTGCTCCTTTTGTGTCACACGCAGTGCCTTACACAGTGTCTTTGACACATGGCGGTCACTCAGTAAATACTCTGTTAAAACCACCACACTTAACAAGAGTAACAAGACTATCATTTTTTTTTTTACTGAAATCAGCCTTGCTATGCTGAGATCAAATGACTAAAACACAGAGATACCCTTACACTACTAATGGTATAAGTGATGCGTTGTCCAAATTTAAACAAACTAAGGGTACGCAGTGCACAGCACAAATTAATGGTAGGAACCAATATTTTTGAACATTTTGTTAGAGCTTACTAGAGGTCAGCACAAACCAAAGTGCTTTATGTGCATTATCTCATTTAATCCACATCACAACCCCATGAGGCAGGTACTATTATTATCCCATTTTCAGATAAAGAAATTGAGGCACAGAGAGGATAAGAAATTTGCCCCAGGTCACACAGTGAGGGAGTGGCAGATTCCACCAGGCTGGCACCTAACCAAACACCAAAGGCATAGATTCCACCAATCTCTAAAGAAGATGGGAATTTTTTCCTTTAATTCTATTTAACAAACCCTGAATGTCTGCTATGTGCAAGGCACCATGCAAGTGGTGGCAGGCGATACAGAAGGAGCAGCATAAATCCCTACATTAGAAATCGGATGATTCAGAATAGTAAACACTTTTTAAAAACAGCAACCAAAGCTAAGAGAAAAGTGTTACAAGAACATCTGCGATTACTCTTCCATCCTGATCCCTTGAGCTACAAGGAACGCCAAGGGGGAAGGAAATAGCAACATGGCTAAAAATGACAAGCTGAAAAGGGAAGGGAAAAGAAAGAAAAAGAAAGGATGCCTCCAGTGAGCAATGCAGCTACTCAGGCAAACCAGTTATACTGGTTGCCTACCTTTTATTTCATTGTAAAGAACCATACCTTAAACCTGCCCCAAAATTGCTTCCTGATTCCTCCAATCCCCAGTCTTCAGTCCATCTTCCCACTGCTTTAAATTCAACAACTGAGAGGTAAGAAACTCTTGTCCATTTTTAAATCCTAAGACTTTGGGTCTTACTAAGCAAGATACTGCTCCCTAATCCTACACTGACACCCAAAAGTGTGACTACATTAGCTTTGCTCCCAGATGTCTCAAGAAGCTCACGTTATCAAGACCTAGGGGATGTCCACTCTAGTTTACTCTCCAAAGCATAAAACCTGGGGAGAGAAGGATGAAGAAAGGGTAACCACCTTGCTTTTTGTCTCTGACAAGTAGAAGGGAACATATATGATGGGAAAGGTACCTTCATATGGTTTGACTTTAAAAAGTAATAAAAATAAGAATAGGTGCATCATTGTATTCTTAATGTTAAATTTTGCTCTTTATTCTCCATCTTTAATGCTAGGATTAAAAATTAAGCACGTTAGCAATGAGGTACGGTATGAGAACCAGAAACTGTTATTAGTGTGGTTTTTCTGTCCTATTTTTTAAAATACAGAAAAGCAAATAAGATAAATAGTAAAAAAGGAAACCACCTAAGCTCTAATTTCAATCTAATCTGTGGGTGGAATTAGCATAGCAAAAGGATTTTAGGCAGCCCGCTTTTTCAGGCAGAGGCTAAAATGCCTCTGACTTCTAAGCTATTTCACCCAAAATAGCAGTTTTTTTAAAAACTCTTATCTTTGTACAGTTTCTAATTATTAGGACTTTTTTGAGTGACAGAAGTTTAGTTCAGTACAAGTTTTTTCCTACTAGTCTTATGCCCATGTGAAAATTAAAATTTACTTCAGAAAAAAACAGGAATGATACGATTAAGCTTGGATACAAAAGTTAAGCTTGACTTTTAGCCTCTTAAAGGCTTAATCAAATCATACACACATGACAATCTTTTTCTCTTCTTTGCTGTATTCTATGGGTCTATAATGGGTAAAGAAAAAGGTGGCATCTTATCTCTAAAACTTAAGGTAATAAATGTAAGTTTAAACAGGACTGCATGAGGCTTCCAGTGTCTGATAGCCAATCCTTCATATTAATTCTTACTTCCAATCTAACTGGAAGACTGATGAAATTTTACCGAAACAGACCACTTGCATCCCGGAGAAAAGGCATCACACCTAAATTCCTTAATGCCAGAAAGATCAGCCCAACGTGGATATAAGTTGTTGAGAGCTGCTGCCAGTGCTCTGATCCCCAGGAGACCCAGGAGTGGGAAACTCTCTGGGGGTACATATAGTAATGTTTATAACAGGCAGTGAGACCTCACAGCTGGATACCAGGGGAGAGAAAGAACAGCAAAGACAGTTTGAAGCATGTTGATAGCCTCAACAGCTAAGGAATAACTAATAACACGGAGTAATTCTACTCCAGGTCAGACAGAATGGAATCCTAATTCAATGACATGACATACAAAATCTACACAGCCACAAGAAATTCACACAGTCCCCAAAAGCTCTGCAATGTTAATACAAAATCCTACAGTATAGTAATACCTCACCCATCAAAAGCAGGCATATGGCATCCAGGAAAACGCCAGGACTGTAAACTCACCTATAAAGATACATGAAGAAACAGAGCAGGTGGAAACCAAGCTTGATCATGGCTTCTTTCATGTGTGACTTCAGCTGCCCTCGATTGTGTATTTCTGTTGGATCAAACACTCCCATGTTACCACTTGGCACCATAATGAACCTGGTAAATTAAAGGATGCACACACATCAGAAGGAAAATCAAATCATCAGCATAAATATTCAAAAATAAGTAAACCAGTAATAATCAACCTTCAGAAATGAACCAATCATAGCAGCCTTATATGACCAATGGACAGGGTATTATAATGATGTCACAGGCCATGACTTAGTCTTCCTTTGAAAATACAATACTATTAATTTTAGGTGTAATTTCTGCCCTCTGAAACAAATACATTAACACTCTAGAGAAGGATATTTTATGCACTGAGACCCTTTTACCCATCTTCTGTAGAAAACTACTGAATCGGTAATACCTATAGCTGTCTTCCATGAGACACAAATGAAGGGGGCCCCAAAACCAAACCAACTTTATCAAGTTCTTAGAAACTTCTTTATCTACAAGGTTCTAACTTAATTAATGCAATTCCCTTCACCTTCACAACATCTCTGCAAGTTGTCTTTATGTTTAACACTTACATCTTTGTGTCAAACATAATTATTCCCATTTCACAGAAGATACTAAAAAGAGAGATTCTATATCCCAAATAGAATCCTCATCTTTGGTGCTCCTGCTGATCAACAGATATGTCTCAATCTGCATGGTTAATAAACGGTACCTACTTTAAAAGAGCAATTTAAAGAAGACAGAAATGATTTAGAATAAATGCTACTGTAGTAAAATAAAACTCCTCTTCAGTTAAGACAATAAATGGAGAGTTCAGATGCAAACACAGTGCCTAACTTTACATGACTCGTAAAAAATACAGATTAAATTTAATTAAAATATTAATTTTATTTTAATTTTATTTTAATGTAAATATTAAATAATAATATTTTGACAAATAAGAGATGTACATTTTATAGTGATGGAGGTATGACCACAGTGAGGGAATGAGAACAGGGCTACAAAGTCAATACGGAACCTAAAGGGCACAGTAAGCACACACCAAGTTCCAAATCCAGACCAATTCAACTCAGTGCTCCCACAGACTCAGACTCAAACTTAAAAAAAAAAATCTTGAAGATACAGTGTTTAACACACTATAGAGTCTTGGGCCTCTTGAGATATCACATAACATTTCATATTTATTAAATACCACTGTGTATATAGTATTACATATGATAATCTTCTCCTTCTTCCCGAAATGATTCCTTTTACAGGTAAGAAAATTGGGTTACTTTGAGAGGATCAGTGAGTTTAAGCGTCTAGGCTTCCGCATCCCGACTGTGCCATCTGCATAGCATGCATGTCCTAACCTAGCACTGATCATGACCTCTTCCTTCTCTCATGTCCAAGCTTCTTTTAGTCCAACCTTGGGTTCCTCACTCTCACCACACATTTGGTTTCTCAATTATGACTTCTGTGAAATGAAAATGGCTCTCTGAGTTTCACAAATCTTAAATTCTCCCCCAAATCTTAGTAGCCCATCTATGGCTGAATAAACGGTATATACGGTATTTACAAATTAATATCTGGAAGCATCTCAACTCAAT
Source organism: Mesoplodon densirostris (assembly GCF_025265405.1). Taxonomy (NCBI): domain Eukaryota; kingdom Metazoa; phylum Chordata; class Mammalia; order Artiodactyla; family Ziphiidae; genus Mesoplodon; species Mesoplodon densirostris. The sequence continues at coordinate 171,536,284 of NC_082662.1, forward strand.
ACCTATTTTCCTCGATTTACAATGGTATTATATCATGATAAACCCATCGAAAATGCAATTAATACACCTAACCTACCGAACACCACAGCTTAGCCTAGCCTACCTTAAACATGCTCAGAACACTTACATTAGCCTACAGTTGGGCAAAAGCGTCTAATACAAAGCCTATTTTATAACATTACAAGAGTTTCATACCGCATAGGGCTAGTCCAGAAACAGATCAAAATTCAAAATTCGAAATACAGTTTGTACTGAAATGCATATCATTTTCACACCATCATAAAGTCGAAAAATCAAAAGTCAAACTATTGTAAATCGAGGACCATCTGGAGTCTCAAGAGTCTTATCCTTCTCTGACTGCGAGCTTCTCTAACAGGAGTGGCACCTCTTCCTCAGTAGTCCTTAAAAACTTTCTCTTACTCAATTCTGACTTCTCTCTTCATTTTTCACAGGCAGTAGGTTAAACTCTTGTCCATTCTTCCTTCCTATCACCACGTGTATAGCCCTATCTTTTTTTGTCTTTTTTTTTTTTTTTTTTTTTTGCAGTACGCGGGCCTCTCACTGTTGTGGCCTCTCCCGTCGCGGAGCACAGGCTCCGGACGCGCAGGCTCAGCGGCCGTGGCTCACGGGCCCAGCCGCTCCGCGGCATGTGGGATCTTCCCGGACCGGGGCACGAACCCATGTCCCCTGCATCGGCAGGCGGACTCCCAACCACTGTGCCAGCAGGGAAGCCCTAGCCCTACCTTTTTCATTCCCACTATCACAACTCTATTCCAGTACTATATTATATCACCCCCGTCTCTGAACTGGTTTCCCTACCTCCTGCCTCTTTTCCATCCAATCAATACTATATAATGCTTCCAGAAAAATCTTCCCAAAGCATAATTTATATCATGCCAACTTAGCTAATCAAAAACATATGCAGCAAATGTATAAAATAAGCTACAAGGATATACTGTACAACACAGAATATAACCAATATTCTATAATAACTATAAATGGAGTATAACCTCTAAAAATTGTGAATCACCATACTGTACACCTGTAACATATAATATTGTACATGAACTATAATTCAATAAAAAAGAAATTAATTAAAAACATATAGAGCAAAGAAGATATATGAATGGCTAATAAGCACATTAAAAAATACTCAACGTCATTAGTCACTAGGGAATGTATATCGAAACCACAATGAGATACCACTTCACATTCAATAAGAAGGCTAAAATAAAAAAGACACAACAAAAAGTGTTGGCAGGGATGTGGAGAAACTGTAACCTTCATACACAGTTGGTGGGAACGTAAAATAGTGCAGCTGCTTTTGAACACTCAGGTAGTTCCTCAAAAGGTCAAACCACAGAGTTACCATATGACCCAGCAATTCCACTCCTAAAAGAAATGAAAATATATGTCCATACAAAAATATGCACATGAACATAAAAGGATGCTCAACATCACTAATCATTAGAGAAATGTAAAGCAAAACTACAATGAGATATCACCTCACATTGGTCAGAACGGCCTTCATCAAAAAATCTACGAACAATAAATGCTGGAGAGGGTGTGAAGAAAAGGGAACCCTCTTGCACTGTTGGTGGGAATGTAAATTGATACAGCCACTATGGAGAACAGTATGGAGGTTCCTTAAAAAACTAAAAATAGAACTACCATACGACCCAGCAATCCCACCACTGGGCATATACCCTGAGAAAACCATAATTCAAAAAGAGTCATGGGGCTTCCCTGGTGGCACAGTAGTTGAGAGTCCACCTGCCGATGCAGGGGACACGGGTTCGTGCCCTGGTCCGGGAGGATCCCACATGCCGCAGAGCGGCTAGGCCCGTGAGCTATGGCCACTGAGCCTGCACGTCCGGAGCCTGTGCTCCGCGACGGGAGAGGCCACAACAGTGAGAGGCCCGTGTAGCACAAAAAAAAAAAAAAAAAAAAAAAAAAAGAGTCATGTACCACAATGTTCATTGCAGCTCTATTTACAATAGCCAGGACATGGAAGCAACCTAAGTGTCCATCAACAGATGAATGGATAAAGAAGATGTGGCACATATCTACAATGGAATATTACTCAGCCATAAAAAGAAACAAAATTGAGTTATTTGTAGTGAGGTGGATGGACCTAGAGTCTGTCATAGGGAGTAAAGTAAGTCAGAAAGAGAAAAACAAATACCATATGCTAACACATATATATGGAATCTAAAAAAAAAAAAAAATGGTTCTGAAGAACCCAGGGGCAGGAAGGAATACAGATGCAGATGTAGAGAATGGACTTGAGAACATGAGGAGGGGGAAGGGTAAGCTGGGGCGAAGTGAGAGAGTGGTATGGACATATATACACTACCAAATGTAAAATGGATAGCTAGTGAGAAGCAGCCGCATAGCACAGGGAGATCAGCTCGGTGCTTTGTGACCCCCCAGAGGGGTGGGGTAGGGAGGGTGGGAGGGAGACGCAAGAAGGAGGAGATATGGGGATGTATGTATATGTATAGCTGATTCACTTTGTTATAAAGCAGAAACTAACACACCATTGTAGAGCAATTATACTCCAATAAAGACGTTAATAATAAAAAAAAGACACATGATTACATTGCCTTTTGGTAAATTAAAAGAATAGTTTTAACGAAAAAAAATGCACATGAATGTTTATAGTAGAATTATTCATAATAGGCAAAAAGTGGAAACAACTCAAATGCCCGCCAATTGCAAATGGATAAACAAAATGTAGTATTGCCATACAATGGAATATTATTCCACAATAAAAAGGAATAAAGTACTGATACATGACACGGCATGATGAACCCTGAAAATATTATGCTAAGTGAAAGAAGCCATCTTTTAAATGATATGCCTGTCCAGAACAGGTTATTTTACAAAGACAGAAAGTAGACTAGCAGTTGCCTAGAGCTGGGCGAGGGGAGTGACTTCTAAAGGACATAGGGCTTCTTTTGGGGGTGATGAGAATGTTCTTAAATACGTTGTGGTGATGGTTGCTTACATCTATAAATATACCAAAAACATATTGGATAGTATAGTTTAAATGGGTGAACTTTATGCTACCGGTACTCATATGTATAAATAAACAAACTGTACTCACCGATATATATTCCAAGTGGCAACAGGCAAGTTGAGAAGGAAGATGAACCAGTGCAATGAAATGAGCATTAATACAGTGACAATAGTATGGCCAACCAATTCTGGAATTACCCACTGCAAGGGAAGAACACAGTATTACATCTCACTGCTGTGTCCTTCCGGAATGTACATGTTACTTGAAGTTAAATCAAAGAAAGTACAGAGAATTTCCAAGCTAGTGTTTCAAGATTATTTTTAGGCTCGGATGTCCGAGATTTGCATACTGCTATCACTGCTTACCCAGTGCAAATAAATCAGGACACAGCTTAAAAATAATACACTTAGTCTTTAATTACATTTTATCCTAAGCAAAGATTCAGATTCATTCTCTAAGCAGGTACAAATGACAACTAGAGAAAAAATAGAGTATTATTTACTTTCTATTCCAATATCTGTGCTAAAGCCTCTTACTCTAATTTGGGATGGTTTATATCCACATACATGCTGCCTTTCAGGTCAGAATACTGACCCTAAACATTTCCAAGCTCCAGAACCCTGAGGGAAATCATCTCACATCCACAAAAAAAAAAAAAAAAAAAGTACTTTAACAGCTTACAATATCAGCTCAAAGTTAAACAAATATGATAATGGACCAGGATAACAGAATCCCAGACTATTGGCTTTATAGCACCCAGTGCCCTTATCTATGCTCTTTGTTTACTGTGCAATATTCTAGTTCTCATATATCAACAGCTATTGTGGCAGGTTCTCAATTCACCAATAGTTTTCCTCTCCTATGAGTAGAGATTTTTCTTTTAATGGAAGTTAATAGCTAGTGTTTATGGAGCCACAAACTGGCACTCCCAACTTATAGAAATGAGGAAAATAAAATTCAAGAGAGATTAAGTAACTTGCCCAAGGTCACACAGCTACTTAGCAGAGCTATATAACAGAAGCCCAGACACACTGGCCCCAGGTCTCTTGCATTTAGATTTCAGATTTTTTTTCTTTTTTTGGTGGGAGAGGGTGTCACTCTTCAAGGCCTGCAGGATCTTAGTTCCCCAACCAGGCACTGAACCCACGCCCTGGGCAGTGAAAGCATGGAGTCCTAACCACTGGACCACCAGGAAATTCCCTTAGATACTTTTTTTTTTGGCTGCATTGGGTCTTTGTTGCTGCGCGTGGGCTTTCTCTAGTTGCGGCGAGCAGGGGCTACTCTTCGTTGTGGTGTGCGGGCTTCTCATTGTGGTGGCTTCTCTTGTTGCAGAGCACAGGCTCTAGGCTTCAGTAGTTGTGGCTCGCAGGCTCTAGCGCTCAGGTTCAGTAGTTGTGGTGCACAGGCTTAGTTGCTCCACAGCATGTGGGATCTTCCCGGACCAGGGCTTGAACCCGTGTCCCCTGCACTGGCAGACGGATTCTCAACCACTGCACCACCAGGGATATCCCACTTTTTCTTAATAAACAAAGAAGAAGGGCCTTAAACCTAATTTGCAATCAACCAGAACTTATTAAAATATGTAAATGCATTTTTAAAGTGTAACCCATTTAACATAATGCTAATATGTGTAAGCTGCAAAATCAGATAAACCTGGGGTAAAACTCATGCTCTATCCTATTTATTAGCTGTGCAATTTTAGGAAGTTACCTACCCTCTCTAAATCATGATTTTCTCATCTGTAAAATGGAGATAATAATACTTACACCTCATGAGGCTGTTTTAGAGAATTAGACAAAATAATATATGTAAGCCACACACAAAGTAAGTACTCAATAAATGTTAGCTGATGTTACTACTACTCCCCTCCATGCTATCAGACCCACATAGAAGTAGCTTTCAAACTTTGGATTTCTTACTGTGGGCTGCATTTTGGTTTACATGTACAAAAACCTAAAACAAAAGCTTCAGGAAGCGATACTTGACCTCATTATACTTGGATACTAACTTTCTACCAGGCCCTCTGTTCTTTTTCTCTTCCCTCCCTAATAATGTGTTCTTCCCCTAACTTAGGGGTAAGAAGCACTAGGCTTATTTCACCCAGGCAGGAGTTTGAAAGATTCTTCTCTGGAGTAACTTAATAGCACAAGAGAAAACACCTACAAAAAACCTGCTATTTCAGGTACCCCCCAAAAAGGTAGACACCAACTACCCTCAGTGAAGTCTTACCTACCAGTCAGTCAACAGCCTGGACCACCCAATGAGCTTCCAATGAGTACTTTAGTGCCTTACCCTAAAGTATGACTAGATAGCCATGTATCAGAAATTGAGGAAAGCCCTCAATATGAAAGAAGGGGGAAAAAACAAAGAGAAAGGAACTTGGAAAAAAACAGATATAATGTAGGAGGCAGAAGAAAATTTCAAAACTACTATAATCGATATCCTTGAGAACGAAGAGAGTCAAGCATGAACCAAGAGAACAAAAAGCTCTCAGAAATTAAAAATTTGACATAAATGATATACACACAAGAAAATTCAGAAGATAAAACAGAGGAAATCTTAAAACAAGAAGGTAGAAAAAAAACAAAGGGACAAAATAAGAAAAAAGAAGAACTGGGAGATCAATCCAGCAGATAAATTATCCAGCAAATCCAAGTTGCTGAAAGAGAAGAGAGAAAATAGAAGGGGAAGACATTATCAAAGAAAGAAGTAGAAGAAAATTTCCCAGATTTAAAGAACCTCTCAGATGCCCAAAACAATGAGTGAAAAAGGCCTAAACAAAGGTATACCACTGCAAAATTCCCAAACACCAAGGATTACCATAAATAAACCCAACCAAGGATAAAGGTTAAGATTCTAAAACTTCTGGAGAGGATGGAGGTAGGGGTGGGAGGAGAGGGAAGAGAGAGATCCCATCAAAAGGATAAGAAATCAAAATGGCACCAGACTTCCCAACTTGAACAACACTAGAAGTTAAAAGACCTTGACCAAGCAAACTCTGAAAAAAAATCTTTTCTAACCTAGAATTCTATACTCAGAGAAACTATCAATCAAGGGAAAGGATAAGACATTTTCCAACATGCAAGTTCTCAAAATTTAATTCCCACACACCAAATCTCAAGAAGCGACTCCAGCAAAATGAGGTAGTAAGCCAAGAGAAAGGAAGACATGATTTCCAAGAATCAGGGGATCCAACCAGGAGTCCCAGGATGGAGGTTGTGAAACAGGCCTAAAGAGCAAACAGTCCAGACTATAGCAAGAGGATGTAGGTCTTGAGGAGAAATGTCACCTAGAAATAAACAACTGACAGATTATTTTAGCATGTTTGAACCACGCAGAAAATAGTACTGAAGGGCTTTAAAGATGTTACCTGAAAAGACAAAGCTATGCAGAAAAAGAAAGTTAGAAAGAAAAATATGATCACTGTCTACCATAAGGCTCGGCAATAAAAAATGTTTATATAATTGTACATCATAATGATATAAACACTGAATATGAACTTAAAAAGAAAATAGAAAAATAGGAGAGATGTTTAGAAGGGGGTACCTAAGAACTAAATCTACCATATTGACTCAGAAGTCAATAGGTAATATGTAAAATTGATAAATCAAGAAATAGTGGGAGGGACTTCCCTGGTGGCACAGTGGTTAAGAATCCGCCTGCCAATGCAGGGGACATGGGTTCAAGCCCTGGTCCAGGAAGATCCCACATGCCACAGAGCAACTAAGCCCGTGTGCCACAACTACTGAGCCTACACTCTAGAGCCCCTGAGCCACAACTACTGAGCCCATGTGCCACAACTACTGAAGCCCACACACCTAGAGCCCGTGCTCCACAACAAGAGAAGCCACCGCAATGACAAGCCCGCGCACCACAACGAAGAGTAGCCGCCGCTCACCACAACTAGAGAAAGCCCACACACAGCAACGAAGACCCAACACAGCCATAAATAAATAAATAAATAAATAAATAAATAAATAATTATAAAAAAGAAATAGTGGGAGTTCTCTGGTGGCCTAGTGGTTACGATTCTGGGCATTCACTGCCGTGGCCTGGGTTCAATCCCTGGTCAGGGAACTTAGATCCTGCAAGCCACGCAGCACAGCCAAAAAAAATGAAAAAGAAATAGTAGTGCAAGCACATAGAGAAATATGGATATAAATATCAGAAAAAAATTAACAGCTCAAGTGTTGAAATCAGTTGCCCCTAAAAAGCAAGACAGATAGGATTTAAAAGGGTCAGGAAGGGACTGCTGTTTTTCACTACAAGCTTTGTAATACCTCTGCCTTTAGTTGTATGCAAGTATAACTTTCACAGAAACAAAAATTAACGTTAATAAAACTACTTAACTTCAAACTGAAGGAGTAACTTTCTCAACAGAAGAATCCAGGTAATCTTTTTTTGTGTGTTTAGATTTGTACTTTTGTAAAAGAAAACCCACAAAATACCCACCTAAAATACTGAGTAAGCAAGAAATATAAAAAGAAATACCATCCATCTGAAAATATATATATATATTATTAGATAGATCTATCAGTATAAAATCATTCTTCTGAAGATGAGGAGGCCTAATCAACCATACCTCAATTTTTTATTTTTTTTTATTTATTTTTTTTTTTGCGGTATGCGGGCCTCTCACTGTTGTGGCCTCTCCCGTTGCGGAGCACAGGCTCCGGACGCGCAGGCCCAGCGGCCATGGCTCACGGGCCCAGCCGCTCCGCGGCATATGGGATCCTCCCAGACCGGGGCACGAACCCGTATCCCCTGCATCGGCAGGCGGACTCTCAACCACTGCGCCACCAGGGAGGCCCCATACCTCAATTTTTTAAAAAAGCAGGGGGCCCTGCCTGGCACACAGCAGGAACTCAATTTGTTTAAAATTAATTAAATTTCAATCTTTAAAAAATTAAAAATAAAATAAAGATGAGGAGGCCTGAAACTAATGCAATGTTACATGTCAATTATATCTCAAGAAAAAAAAAAAGAACTCTGAAAGCATAGCAGATAAACAAAATCTTTTATTTAAATCTATCACTGTATTAAACCATGTTCTGGACAACTGGGAAGGAAGGGAGGGAGGGAGGGAGAGAAGAAGGGAGGGAGAGAAGGAGGGAGGAAGGAAGGAGAGGAGAGGAGGAATATAATTTACTAGAAATTTTAATTTTCCAAGTGTAACTTCATTTCCGTCATGGGCCAAAGAAACTTAAGTAGACTGAAGATGTGAAAAGACCCATGAGAATCATTTTTAGGTCAAGCCAAAAAGCACTTCTCAGTATTGTATTTTTATATGAACGTTTATATCCAGAAAACTTTTCTGTCTGCTCATCTCATAAAATAAATCAGGACCAACTGGTTTCCCCATATCTAGACGAGCTGGGAAATTCAGAGTTTTATTGCCAATATAAAGTTCCGACTACATACTAAAGGTAAAATGGCCTTAAAACAAATCAACTAATTCCATTTCTCAAGGAGCCACAAAAAGGTCCTCTTTCATTCAACAAAAGACAGATGGAGCTTTTTCCCAAGAGCAGGGAGCAGGGGGTTTGGACACAGAAGACAAAAACAGTTAACTGATAACGAACCTTCACCTAGTCTGAGTAATGATGTTGTCCATTGTGGACAAAGGGACAAGGAAAAAGAGTAAAGAAACAAAATTTCAAGTTAGGTCTTCTGGTATAGTTTCATGATCTAAAAATATTGCAAAGCACAGTAGTTCCACAAACATTCCAATGAATATCAAATACACATATGTTGACTATCTATAATTATCTCTAACACAGAAAATGGAGAACTGCCTTCAATGCCAGAAAATGAGGAAAGAAATGTCTTACCTTGTTTAATTTCGAGCAACATGATCTAGCATTAATGTAATCACATTCTAAATCAGACAATGTAATTATCTGACAATCAAGATAAGGAATTATTAGACTTCTTTTATAACAACTACTTAAGTTTCAGAAAGCAATCCCAGTTGCAAAGCAGAATTAGATTTGACTTGAAAAGATTAAGTTATTTCCTTAAAGTTCATTTATTAGACAACTAAATTTTCTCATTTATGTTCCTTCAGCAAGTGATTTTCACAAAATAATCCTCTTATTATGCACAATTCTAATGTGACCCATACCAGAACATTCAACCTGTATTCCTCAAATGTCAAACAGTGGCCAAAAGAAATGGAAAATATGACCTATATAAACAGTTTAAATGTTATAAACCTGAATTCCCAATAGAAAAATAGTGTTTATTTATGATATATCTATAAAATGTCTTTGAAGACTTAAGATATGAAAAAAAAAATAGGATACAAAACTATAAACTCAGCTTGGTCATATGTTAGCAGTGGTTATGTCTTGAAAGTTGGATTACAGATGGTTTGTTTTCCCAAATACTTTTCTCTATAACCAAACTTTCCATAGTAAACATATATTATACTGGACTTAAACAAAAAATTGGTTTTAGTACAAAATATAAACTTACAAATAAAAATGTGAGGGACAGATAGACATAAAAAGTCTTCAATTGAATGTGTGGTATTTACTTTAAAATGCACCCCCAGCCTCCCCACAATAGTTGGGAAAAAAATGAAAAAGAATGGCAAAATGCTGAAAATCACTGAAGGTGAGCAATAGAAACATGGGGTTTATTACACTACTCTCTCTACCTTTATGTTCGAAAATGTCCAATAAAATAGGTAAAAAGAAATGTCCTCGACTAAATTCTATACATTTCCATATGGATAGTCCCCCTATCACCTCAACCCAGCCAAAGTCAAAAGCATCACTTTCTCCACAAATTGTTCCACCTCCAGTTTGTTTTACTTCTGTCAATGACACAAGCATCACTTGCCCAGGCTCAAAATATGGAAAGTTATTTCTACCTTCTGTTTCATATCTCAGAATCAATTAACCGTTACCAGGTCCTATCAATCATTTCTTTTTAACACCATCCACATTAATCCCTCTTTCACCTGTCCACAATTAGTATCCCATTCCAGATCCAAATGAACCCATTCCCTAATGGTTTCTTACTTTCCAATCTTTCCTGTTTCCAACCCACTCTACAGACTTATCTTCATAATACACCACTTTGTTTATGTCAAAAATTTTCAATGGCTCCCTATTGCCTAGAGGATAAAAATGAAAGCCCTCCACTCCTTAACATTCAAACCCTCCAAAATCTAATCTAATCTGGCCTTTCCAAACCTGACCTGCTGCCGCCAAAATCAACCTTGTGCTCCAAATGGCCTATTCCTCCATCACCCAGAAATGCCATGAACACACCTTGCTCTGCACCTTTGCTCTTGCCTGTGTCTGATTTTGAATATCCACCCCTTTCCTTCTCTGCAGGTTCCCTTATTGGTTCAAAGTCCAGAAAAACTATTATCCCTACAGAATGTATACCCGATGATTTTCCACCTCTTGGCTCTAATATTAAGCTAGTACAACTATCCAAAAATACAATATGCTGAATTTCATCAAAACACATCCTGAATGTACCTTAATATCTAAGTCCAACACTCCACCTAACATGTTTCTATGTACATAAACTGGTATAAGTCAAGGCTTTTTTTTTTTTTTGGCTGTGCCGCCCGGCTTACAGAATCTTAGTTCCCTGACCGGGGATGGAACCCGGGGCCCCCCTGCAGTGAGCGCACCAACTCCTAACCACTGGACCGTCAGGAAATTCCCTAGCCAAGGCTATTTTAAATTATCAAGACTAGTCTTCCAAACTGCAGTAAGATAAATCCAAGTTTCATTTCTCTGAACTTAAGCTCCCGTTCCTTATGCCACAAGAGAGAAGTAGGTCATCAAAACTTCCTAAGTGATGCTGACCTTTCAGTCAGTTCGCCAAGCCTAATAAAAGTCAGGGTTCTCCTCGTTAGAAATCATCAGTTAAAGTAAAAACTGCTGTTCAATGCGGGGTAGGGAGGGAAGGCAGAGCAATATTTACTAAACGTTGGCCATGGGGTAGGCATTGTGCTGCTAGGTGCTTAACACGCCCTCATTGTGCACATACCTAACTGGGAAGTAAACATTTCCCCCCATTTTAAAGCTAAGAAAACTGAGGCTTAGAGAGCTGAAGTAATAGCAAGTAACTAGCTGAGCAAGGAGTCCTGATTCCAAGTTTTGTCCCTTCCCACTTCAACAAGTTGCCAGGCCATAACAAAGTATGAAGCCACACTGAAAACATACTCTGTACAACCATCCTAAAGCCAGAATGCTCTGGCAAACAAAAAGTTTAATTCTGTCAGAAAGGGACACATGTAATTTCCAAGGGAAAAAAATACAATGCAGAGCTTCTCATGTTTTTTCTTCGCTTACACTTAATTACTTAAAACTGGATTGTGCATTGCATCGTTGGGTGACAACTAAGACTAGAAGCTCCCTCGAGAGTAGAGGTGTAGCCCACACGCCCTCTAGAGTGCTAGGTTCAAAGGCCATTTATTAGCCTGGAAAATACAGTATGAATACTGTAGCACGAACAGCGATACAAAATACGGAAGTTTTAAACATGGGTCGACACAGAAAAGTGTAAAAGCTGATAAACGACTGAAAACTAAATTGCGTGTATATTTACTGAATTTACAGATCTGCAACCGACAGGGGCAACCGAAATAATCAGCTGCAGCTGGTTTCTAAAACAAACCCTTCCCAACGCTCCCTACAAAAAGGCATCGCGAAGGAAACACTTCACCCGTTTTTGAAATGAGTCAACTCCTGGATGTGAAAGGTCGCTACAAGTTCCAACACCCGCGAGAACAAAGGGGCGGGCAGCGGGGGTGTTGCCCAGAGAATGACAAGAGGCGCCAAATCGCCTCCGCCGAGCTCAGCGCGGGACAGTCCACTAGCGACCACCCCTGGGACGTGAGCCGTCGTTCTCGGGACCCCCGGCATACGGCGAAGGGCCCGGCCTAAGGGAGCTGCGAGAAAAACCACAACCCTGATCTCTCCAGGACCCAAAAGGAGGAAAACCGCGACCCCTCTCTCCTGAGGACCACAAGGGGAGGCCAAGTGCCAGCCCCCGCGCAGGGCAGAGCGGGTCCGGGCGTCATAGGGGCGAGTGGAGGCGGGCAGGCCGGGCCGGGGCGCTTCGAGAGAAAGGCTCGCTCGGACCCCCGGGTGAGGGGCGAAGTTGGGCAGCCGGGGTCCTCCTCCCGCCCGGGCTCGCCACATCGGTCCGGCGGGCCGGACCAGCGCCCAGGGTACCCGCGCCGGCCGCCGGCCGCCTGCCTTGCTCCCTCGCACCTGCCCTGGCCCCCACCCAGGCCCACCCCCAGCCTACTCCCTCAGGTAGAGGACCCCAGGTCGGCCTCCGCCCGCCTCAGGCAAGGATACGAAGTAAACTGAGAGGAAGATAAGCGCGCAACAGTCAAGGAGAGAGAAGACGAACACCACCGCCTCCATTCTCCTCCGCCACCGCCGCGCCGCTCCTTCCGTCAAACTGGCTCTGGTGCCCGGACCAGCCCCGCCCCGCCCACTGATAGGCCCTTGCCCCTGCTTGTTGGAGCAACACAGTCCCCTCCACCGGGACGCGGCATGCCGGGAGTTGTAGTCTCTTTTTTCAAAAACTCTACCGCCGTAAGTCTGATGCATGCTGGGAAATGTAGTTCAGTAGTACGAATACCTATCAAAGCGGTGGGCCGGGTCTCTATCCTAAATCTGATTGATTATTTCCAAAAATATGACAAGCAATTAGTCAACGAGTATTTACTGATCGCTTGTAATCTTCTGGATACGCGGTAGAACTTCTTTGCCATGTGCTAAATTTTCTTTCGATTCCGCACTGGACCCACTGGATCCCCTGACTTGGGAATGGTAAGAGGTTTTCATCTCAAAGCACACATCTAACCTCAACACTCTTGACTTGACAGTTGAGACTTGCCCTTCCTGATCTCGATTTCTTCGGAGATTTCACAATCCCTTGCTTATTCTCTGTTACAGAAATGTTTCTCTCCACTCTAGATTTTAAGATCTTTGAAAATTGAATATATTGTCTTATCCATTCATTTAACACACGTTTACCGACTCCACTACTACTATATGCTAAGAACTGCTCGAGACTCCAGAGATACAGAAATGAATAAGGCAGACAGATGCCGCTCTTATCAGGTGGGTGGGTGGGAGGGACAGACAATAAGTTAGCAACTAAATACAGAAAAAAGATAATTTCAAAGAGTTATAAGCTCTATGAACAAACTATATCAAAGTCATACATTCATTTAACCAATATTTTCTGAGCAGCTAGTATATGCCAAGTACTGGACCTCAGAGATACAGAATGAGTAAAAGAGAAAAAAAAATCCCTACATTCCTGTAGCCTACTTTACAGTGGGGAAGACAGACACATACGTACACGCACAGATACATACATAAGTAAAAATCCATGACAGGCAGTTTTAGTACTTTGAAGAGGATGGGGAAGTCTCCTCAGATTGGAGACTGACTGATCAGAGAAGGCCAGTCTGAGAAACTGATATTTAAGTTGAAATCTTAACAATAGCTATGTAAAGATTTGCAGGCAGAGTGTTTCAGACACTGGGAACAGAGACCGCAAAGGCCCAGTTGCTCATAGAAACGTCGTGTGTTTAAGGAACAGAATAAAAGCCAATGTGGATGAAGTACAATGAATAAAGGTGAGAGAGTTTTGAGAGGATGGCAGAGGTGGGCAGGGCAAGGTCATATGGGCCTTGTGGACCCCGGGCAAGGAGTTTAACTGTTATCCTAATATGATGATAAACTGCTGGAGAGTTTTAAGTATAAAAGTATCAATACCTTGATCTGACTCACATTTTTAAAATATCCTTCTGTTTGGTGCACTGAATGTATGAAAGGGTGACAAGTTTGTCTGCAAGGCGATCACTTAGGGGAGAAGAGGATGAATAGGGAAATTAAGATGAAGGCAAAACCAACTGGACTTGCCTGACACAGCATAGGTTCATAGAATCATAAAGGGTTCATAGGTTAAAGCTAGATGGACTGTTAAAAGATTATTTATAAACCAGCTATCATTACACTCCCACTGCACCTTGTACGTACCTCTATCAGTGCACTCATTACATTAACTGTCTTCCTTACATGCCCACCATGCCTTAAATTACAATAAAAGTAACACATTTTATTAGTTTTTGTACCTCCAGTATCTTCTATACTGCAAATAGCTAGTGTTTGATAAATGTTTGCCAAATGAATGACCCATACTGACTATAAGAGAGATTTTATTGAAATTAGTTCAGATTTTATTAAAAACATAAACCTCATCTCATGCACATTTCCCTCAAGTAGGGACAGAAAACACAGGCTATCCTATATTCTCTATCTGCCGTTTTATCTGGAGTTATTAAAAAAGCTGGCACCATAATCAAGGATTAGAAATATCAGTTCTAATTAAGATACTTCGTCTCATCTTGTGAAAAGTTAAAACGTGGTTGCAATGTCAAAACTATGAGGAACGCAAAATTTAAGAGAGGGAAATAATCAGGATTAAAAAAGAATAAGTAGGCTGTGTGTTTGTGTGTGTGTGTGTGTGTGTGTGTGTGTGTTAGAGAGAGGGAGAGAGAGAGAGAGAGAGAGGGAGGGAGGGAGAGAGGGGGAGAGAGACAGAGAGAGGGAGGGAGGGAGAGAGGGATAGAGAGAGAGAGAGTTATCAAGACTTGTGGTTTAGGGAATTCCCAGGTGATCCAGTGGTTAAGACTCTGCGCTCTCACTCCCGAGGGCCCAGGTTCAATCCCTGGTAAGGGAACTGAGATCCCACAAGCCGCGTGGAGTGGCCAAAACAAAACAAAACAAAAGACTTGTGGTTTAAAATACATGTTACAGATTTCCCTGGTGACGCAGTGGTTAAGAATCCACCTGCCAATGCAGGGGACACGGGTTCGAGCCCTGGTCCAGGAAGATCCCACATGCCACGGAGCAACGAAGCCCGTGCGCCACAATTACTGAGCCCATGTGCCACAACTACTGAAGTCCACGCGCCTGGAGCCTGTGCTCCACAGCAAGAGAAACAACCACATTCAGAAGCCCGTGCACCATAACGAAGAGTAGCCCCTGCTCACTGCAACTAGAGAAACCCTGCACCCAGCAACGAAGACCCAAAGCAGCCAAAAATAAAAATTAATTAATTAATTAATTAAAGAACAATAATAATAAAAAATATACATGTTACATTTTAAAAGTACAAATTGGGGCTTCCCTGGTGGCGCAGTGGTTGAGAGTCCGCCTGCCGATGCAGGGGACACGGGTTCGTGCCCCGGTCCGGGAGGATCCCACATGCCGCGGAGCGGCTGGGCGTGTGAGCCATGGCCGCTGAGCCTGCGTGTCCGGAGCCTGTGCTCCGCAACGGGAAAGGCCACGGCAGTGAGAAGCCCGCGTACCGCAAAAAAAAAAAAAAAAAAAGTACAAATTGAACTGTTTCAGTTTCCAGTCTGGCATGTAAGGAGCTTAGAAGTTATCACTAGGTCCTAACAACAAATAAAAAGCCAAAGAAACTGAAAAATCAGTTTTTTCTTAGGTCTGTCAGAGAAGTGAGGTCAGTGCTCCAAAAATAGGAGAGAGACAGGCCGATACAGAGAATCACAATTTACCAGAGTGGAAACCCACCAGTAGAAATCCCCGTGAAACCAGTACTGAAATAGGAAAATGTGAACTGCAATTGATGAACAGCTGGAGGCTCAGTGTGGACAAGCCTGAATATAAAAACTTGGGGGGCAGGGGGAAGGGGGAGCTTACTTTTGAGAGTCTTACCTCCTATAGTTCTACCAGGTTTTCTTAGTGAAGATCAAAGAAAAATCCTCTGTGATTCTTAAGGGAGGAGGCAAAAAGTGGCCATTTGAAAAATACCAGAGCATTCTGTTCTTAACAAGGCCTGCCCTCAGGAGAAAGTATTTTACAAGAGCCTAACCTGCTGGGGTTTTGTCAGAGTCCAGACTACAGGAGAGAAGGGAAATACTCAACTCTAGCCCCTTTAAGTCATCTGTTCCCACTTAAGCAGGAGGTGGGGGGAGGATTGAGAGGCACTTGTGAAGTTTACAGCCCAGGGGCAAAGGGTCACTAAAAAGCTAAGACTTAGTCATATAACTGTAGAACACTATCCTTCTCTCCACACCTTACCACCCTGTCACTAAAGGCCTATTCACTGGAGTTCCTGTCACCCAGTATATTATGTCCAGTTTTCAACAAAAAAAAATTACAAAGCATACTAACAGGCAAAAAAACACAGTCTGAAGAGACAGCGCAAGAACCAGATCCAGACTCAGTTGTGGCAGGGATGTTATCATTATCAGACCGTGAATTTAAAACAACTATGATTAATAAGCTAAGGAACTACTGGAAAAAGTAGACAACATGCAAGAACAGATGGATGGATAATGGACTTCCCTGGTAGTGCAGTGGTTAAGAATACACCTGCCAATGCAGGGGACACAGGTTCGATCCCTGCCGGGAAGATCCCACATGCCTCAGAGCAACTAAGCCCATAAGCCACAACTACTGATCCTTCATGCTGCAACTACTGAAGCCCGTGCCCCTAGAGCCCGTGCTCTGCAACAAGATAAGCCATCACTATGAGAAGCCCGTGCACTGCAGCGAAGAGTAGCCCCCACTCGCTGCAACTAGAGAAACCCTGCACCCAGCCACGAAGACCCAAAGCAAGCAGCCAAAAATAAATCAAAATCAAAAAATAAAAAAGAACAGATGGGGCTTCCCTGGTGGCGCAGTGGTTGAGAGTCCGCCTGCCGATGCAGGGGACTAGGGTTCGTGCCCCGATCCCGGAAGATCCCACATGCCGTGGAGCGGCTGGGCCCGCGAGCCATGGCCGCGGAGCCTGTGTGTCCGGAGCCTGTGCTCCGCAACGGGAGAGGCCACAACAGTGAGGGGACCGCGTACCGCAAAAAAAAAAAAAAAAAAAAAAAAAAAAAAAAAGAACAGATGGATAATGTAACCAAAGAGATGGAAATTCTAAGAAAGGCTCACAAAGAAATGCGATAGGTCAGAAACATTGCAAGAGAAATGAAGAATGTCTTTCGTAAGTTCATTAGATTGGATGTCACTAAGGAAAGAATGTCTGACCTTGAGAATGTCAATAGATATGTCCAACACTGAAAAGCAAAGCAAAAAAAAAAGACTGAAAAAATGGACAGAATATTCAAAATCATGGGACAATTAAAAAATATGTAACATCTGTATAATGAGAATACCAGAAGGAGAAGAAAGAGAGAAAGTGAATAAATATTTGAAGCAATAATGACTGGGAATTTCCTTAATATCAGACACCAAAACACAAATCCAGGAAGTTCAGAGAATATAAGGCAGGATAAATGCCAAAAAACTATGCATAGGTATATCATATTCAAATTTCAGAAAATCAAACATAAATTTAAAAATTATTGAAAGAAGCCAGAAGCGCCTTACCTACAGAGAAGCAAAGATAAAAATTACATCCAGCTTCTCAGAAACTACGTAAGCAAGAAGAGAGTGAAGTGAAATATTGGGCTGGCCAAAAAGTGCCTTCAGTTTTTAAGTAAAAATAAAAGAAACATTTTTCATTTTCACTAAGAACTTTATTCAACAACATATTCACCCTTTCACCCACTACCTTCTGCCATTTTTCAGGCAACTTTATAATTCCATCTTCCCAAAACCTTTTATCTTTTTGAACAAAGAACGGTCCCAGGTGCCTTTTACAGTCTTCCAGGGAATTGAAAGTTTTTCCATTAAGAGAATTGTGTAAAGACCTAAATAAATGGAAATCCAAAGGTGCAATGTCTGGTGAATACGGCGGGTGAATCAGAATTTCCAAGCCAAGCTGAAACAGTTTTTGCCTGCTCATCAAAGAAACATGCAGTCTTGCATTATCCTGATGGAAGATTATGCGTTTTCCATTGACTAATTCTGGATACTTTTCGCCAAGTGCTGCTTTCAGTTGGTCTAACTGGGAGCAGTACTTGTTGAAATTAATCGTTTGGTTTTCCAGAAGGAGTTCATAACAGAGGACTCCCTTCCAATCCCAGCATATACACATCACCTTCTTTGGTTGAAGACCGGCCTTTGGTGTGGTTGGTGGTGGTTCATTTCGCTCACCCCACGATCTCTTCCGTTCCACATTATTGTACAGTATCCACTTTTCATTGCCTGTCACAATTTATTTTAAAAACAGAACATTTTCATTATGTTTAAGTCGAGAATCTCATGCAGAAATACGGTCAAGAAGGTTTTCTTCGCTTAACTTATGTGGAACCCAAACCTCGAAGCGATTAACATAACCAAGCTGCTGCGAATGATTTTCAACGCTGGATTTGGATATTTTGAGTATGTCGGCTATCTCTCTTGTGGTATAACATTGACTGTTCTCAGTTAGTGTCTCGATTTGATAGCTATCAACTTCAACTAGTCTACCCAACTGTAGAGAATCGTCCAGCGAGAAATCTCTAGCACAAAACCTTACAAACCACTTTTGACCCATTCGATCAGTCACAGCACCTTCTCCATACACTGCACAAATCTTTCTTTGTGTGTTTCAGTTGAGTTTTTACCTTTCTGGAAATAATAAGGCATAATATGCTGAAAGTGCTGCTTTTTTTCTTCCACCTTCGATATTAAAATGGCTACACAAAAATTCACCAATTTTGATAAGTCTTTTTTTAAATGCACACTGATATGATAGCTGTCACATACAATCTAACAAAATTGTTTCCAATGAAGTTAAAGACAACTAAGTGCTACTAGGGCCATCTAATGGAAAAAACCAAATGAACATTTTGGCCGACCCAATGCATCTTTCTCGATCCCTATCCCCTTGCTTTTTTTTCCCTCCAATTTTATGAGATATAATTGACATATAACACTGCGTAAGTTTAAGGTTTACAGTGTGATGATTTGATGCACATATATACTGCAACATGATTACCACAATAAGGTTAGTGAACACATCCTTTGCTTCACATAATTACCATTTTGTTGTTGTTATAGTGAGAACATTAAAGCTCTAATGTCATAGCAACCATGCCTTTACTTTTAATCTATATGTGTTTTTATATTGAAAGTGGGTTTCTTGTAGATAATATATAGTTGGGTTGTATTTTTTGGGAATTCTCCGGTGGTCCAGTGGTTAGGACCCTGTGCTTTCGCTGCTGAGGGCATGGGTTCAATCCCTGGTTGGGGAACTAAAATCCCACAAGCTGTGCTTTGCGGCCAAAAAAAATTTTTTAAGTGATTATTGATATAGTTTGACCAATATTATATTGGATTCATATTTGTTACTGTTTTCTTTTTATATATATATAAATGTATTTATTTATTTATTGGCTGCATTGGGTCTTTGTTGCTGTGCTCAGGCTTTCTCTAGTGCAGCAATGGGGGGCTACTCTTCATGGTGGTGCATGGACTTCTCACTGCGGTGGCTTCTCTTGTTGTGGAGCACTTTTAAATACCACTATACCATTTTGTGGCTAATGCAAGTATCTTATAATAAATTATTCCTAACTCCTCTCTGCTGTCCCTTGTATCACTTTTTTTCGAGTCTTTTTAATTTTTTATTGAATGAAATAATAGTGCTTTACAATTTTCAAAAGTTTCACACACGTGATTTCATATAATCCCATAATAACCCTTTTTTTTGTTTGTTTGTTTTTTTTTTTTTTTTTTTTTGCGGTATGCGGGCCTCTCACTGTTGTGGCCTCCCCCGTTGCGGCGCACAGGCTCCGGACGCGCAGGCTCAGCGGCCATGGCTCACGGGCCCAGCCGCTCCGCGGCATATGGGATCCTCCCAGACCGGGGCACAAACCCGTATCCCCTGCATCGGCAGGCGGACTCTCAACCACTTGCGCCACCAGGGAGGCCCCATAATAACCCTTTTTTAATCCCATAATGCTTTATTGCCCCTCCCCCCTTCCATCCCCACTGATAACCACTAGTTTGTTCTCTGTATCTATGAGTCTGCTTTTTTGTTTGCTTTCCTATCTCTTTTCTTTTTTTTAACATCTTTATTGGAGTATAACTGCTTTACAATGTTGTGTTAGTTTCTGCTTTATAACAAAGTGAATCAGCTATACATGTACATATATCCCCATATCCCCGCCCTCTTGCGTCTCCCTCCCACCCTCCCTAACCCACCCCTCTAGGTGATCACAAAGCACGGAGCTGATCTCCCTGTGCTGTGTGGCTGCTTCCCACTAGCTATCTATTTTACATTTGGTAGTGTATATATGTCCATGCCACTCTCTCACTTCGTCACAGCTTACCCTTCCCCCTCCCCGTGTCCTCAAGTCCATTCTCTACATCTGCATCTTTATTCCTGTCCTGCCCCTAGGTTTTTTGGAAACCACCCTTTTTTTTACATTCCATATATATGTATTTGCATACAGTATTTGTTTTTCTCTTTCTTACTTCACTCTGTATGACAGACTCTAGGTACATCCACCTCACTACAAATAACTCAGTTTCGTTTCTTTTTATGGCTGAGTAATATTCCATTGTATATATGTGCCACATCTTCTTTATCCATTCATGTGTCAATGGACAATTAAGTTGCTTCCATGTTCTGGCTATTGTAAATAGAGCTGCAATGAAAATTGTGGTACATGACTCTTTTTGAATTATGGTTTTCTCAGGGTATATGCCCAGTAGTGGGATTGCTGGCTTATATGGTAGTTCTATTTTTAGTTTTTTAAGGAACCTCCATACTGTTCTCCATAGTGGCTGTATCAATTTACATTCCCACCAACAGTGCAAGAGGGTTCCCTTTTCTCCACACCCTCTCCAACATTTATTGTTTGTAGAGTTTTTGATGATGGCCATTCTGACCAGTGTGAGATGATACCTCATTGTAGTCTTGATTTGCCTTTCTCTAATGATTAGTGATGTTGAACATCCCTTCATGTGTTTGTTGGCAATCTGTATGTCTCCTTCGGAGAAATGTCTATTTAGGTCTTCTGCCCATTTTTGGTTTGGGTTGTTTGTTTTTCTAATATTGAGCTGCATGAGCTGCTTGTAAATTTTAGAGATTAATCCTTTGTCAGTTGCTTCATTTGCAAATACTTGTTCCCATTCTGAGGGTTGTCTTTTGGTCTTGTTTATGGTTTCCTCTGCTGTGCAAAAGCTTTTAAGTTTCATTAGGTCCCATTTGTCTATTTTTGTTTTTCTTTCCATTTCTCTAGGAGGTGGGTCAAAAAGGACCTGGCTGTGATTTATGTCATAGAGTGTTCTGCCTATGTTTTCCTCTAAGAGTTTTATCCTGTCTGGTCTTACATTTAGGTCTTTAATACATTTTGAGTTTATTTTTGTGTGTGGTGTTAGGGAGTGTTCTAATTTCATTCTTTTACATGTAGCTGTCCAGTTTTCCCAGGGCCACTTATTGAAGAGGGTGTTTTTTCTCCATTGTATATTCTTGCCTCCTTTAGCAAAAATAAGGTGACCATATGTGTGTGGGTTCATCTCTGGGCTTTCTATCCTGTTCCATTGATCTATATTTCGGTTTTTGTGCCAGTACCATACTGTCTTGATTACTCTAGCTTTGTAGTATAGTCTGAAGTCTGGGAGCCTGATTCCTCCAGCTCCATTTTTCTTTCTCAGGATTTCTTTAGCTATTCGGGGTCTTTTGTGTTTCCATACAAATTGTGAAATTTTTTGTTCTAGTTCTGTGAAAAATGCCATTGGTAGTTTGATAGGGATTGCATTGAATCTGTAGATTGCTTTGGGTAGTAGAGTCATTTTCACAATGTTGATTCTTCCAATCCAAAAACATGGTATATCTCTCCATCTGTTTGTATCATTTTAATTTCTTTCATCAGTGTCTTATAGTTTTCTACGTACAGGTATTTTGTCTCCTTAGGTAGGTTGATTCCTAGGTATTTCATTCTTTTTTTTGAAATGGTAAATGGGAGTGTTTCCTTACTTTCTCTTTCAGATTTTTCATCATAATTATATAGGAATGCAAGAGATTTCTGTGCATTAATTTTGTATCCTGATACTTTACCAACTTCATTGATTAGCTCTCATAGTTTTCTGGTAGCATCTTTAGGATGCTTTGTGTATAGTATCAGTCATCTGCAAACAGTGACAGCTTTCCTTCTTCTTTTCTGATTTGGATTCCTTTTATTTCTTTTTCTTCTCTGATTGCTGTGGCTAAAACTTCAAAAACTATGTTGAATAATAGTGAGACTGCACAACCTTGTCTTGTTCCTGATCTTAGAGGATATGGTTTCAGTTTTTCACCACTGAGAACAATGTTGGCTGTGGGCTTGTCATATATGGCCTTTATTATGTTCAGGTAAGTTCCCTCTATGCCTACTTTCTAGAGGGTTTTTATCATAAATGGGTGTTGAATTTTGTCAAAAGATTTTTCTCCATCTATTGAGATGACCATATGGTTTTTCTCCTTCAATTTGTTAAGATGGTTTATCACACTGATTGATTTACGTATGTTGAAGAATCTTTGTATTCCTGGGATAAACCCCACATGATCATGCTGTATGATCCTTTTAATAGGCTGTAGGTTTCTGTTTGCTAGTATTTTGGTGAGGATTTTTGCATCTATGTTCATCAGTGATATCAGCCTGTAGTTTTCATTTTCTGTGACATCTGGTTTTGGTATCAGGTTGATGGTGGCCTCGTAGAATGAGTTTGGGAGTGTTCCTCCCTCTGCTATAGTTTGGAAGAGTTTGAGAAGGATAGGTGTTAGCTCTTCTCTAAGTGTTTGATAGAATTCACCTGTGAAGCCATCTGGTCCTGGGCTTTTGTTTCTTGGAGGATTTTTAATCATAGTCTCAATTTCAGTGCTTGCAATTGGTCTGTTTAAATTTTCTATTTCTTCCTGGTCAGTCTCGGAAGGTTGTGCTTTTCTAAGAATTTGTCCATTTCTTCCAGATTGTCCATTTTATTGGCACAGAGTTGCTTGTAGTAATCTCTTACGATCCTTTGTATTTCTGGAGTGTCAGTTGTTACTTCTCCTCTTCATTTCTAACTCTGTTGATTTGAGTCTTCTCCCTTTTTTTCTTGATGAGTCTGGCTAATGGTTTATCAATTTTGTTTATCTTCTCAAAGAACCAGCTTTTAGTTTTATTGATCTTTGCTATTGTTTCCTTCATTTCTTTTTTATATATTTCTGATCTGATCCTTATGATTTCTTTCCTTCTGCTAACTTTGGGGTTCTTTTGTTCTTCTCTAATTGCTTTAGATGTAAGGTTAGGTTGTTTATTTGAGATAATTTTTGTTTCTTGAGGTAGGATTGTATTGCTATAAACTTCCCTCTTAGAACAGCTTTTGCTGCAGCCCGTAGGTTTTGGGTTGTTGTGTTTTCATTGTGATTTGTTTCTAGGTAATTTTTGATTTCCTCTTTGATTTCTTCAGTGATCTCTTGGTTATTTAGCAGTGTAGTATTTAGCCTCCCTGTGTTTGTATTTTTTACAGATTTTTTTCCTGTAATTGATATCTAGTCTCATAGCACTGTGGTCAGAAAAGATACTTGATATGATTTCAATTTTCTTAAATTTACCAAGATTTGATTTGTGACCCAAGATATGATCTATTCT
This sequence comes from Mesoplodon densirostris, assembly GCF_025265405.1. NCBI lineage: Eukaryota > Metazoa > Chordata > Mammalia > Artiodactyla > Ziphiidae > Mesoplodon > Mesoplodon densirostris. Next base: position 171,559,827 of record NC_082662.1, read on the forward strand.
GGAGAATGTTCCATGAGCACTTGAGAAGATAGTGTATTCTGTTGTTTTTGGATGGAATGTCCTATAAATATCAGTTAAGTCCATCTTGTTTAATGTATCATTTAAAGCTTGTGTTTCCTTATTTATTTTCATTTTGGATGATCTGTCCATTGGTGAAAGTGGGGTGTTAAAGTCCCCTACTATGATTGTGTTACTGTCGATTTCCCCATTTATGGCTGTTAGCATTTGCCTTATGTATTGAGGTGCTCCTATGTTGAATGCAAAAATATTTACAATTGTTATATCTTCTTCTTGGATTGATCCCTTGATCATTATGTAGTGTCCTTCTTTGTCTCTTGTAATAGTCTTTATTTAAAGTCTATTTAATCTGATATGAGTATTGCTACTCCAGCTTTCTTTTGATTTCCATTTGCATGGAATATCTTTTTCCATCCCTTCACTTTCAGTCTGTATGTGTCCCTAGGTCTGAAGGGGGTCTCTTGTAGACAGCATATATATGGGTCTTGTTTTTGTATCCATTCAGCCAGTCTATGTCTTTTGGATGGAGCATTTAATCCATTTACATTTAAGGTAATTATTGATATGTATGATTCTATTACCATTTTGGTTTTGTTATTGTAGGTCTTTTCCTTCTCTTGTGTTTCCAGCCTGGAGAAGTTCCTTTAACATTTGTTGTAAAGCTGGTTTGGTGGTGCTGAATTCTCTTAGCTTTTGCTTGTCTGTAAAAGTTTTAATTTCTGTGTCAAATCTGAATGAGATCCTTGCTGGGTAGAGTAATCTTGATTGTAGTTTTTTCCGTTTCATCACTTTAAATATGTGCTGCCACTCCCTTCTGGCTTGCAAGAGTTCCTGCTGAAAGGTCAGCTGTTAACCTTATGGGGACTCCCTTTTATGTTATTTGTTGTTTTTCCCTTGCTGCTTTTAATATTTTTTCTTTGTATTTAATTTTTGATAGTTTGATTAATATCTGTCTTGGCATGTTTCTCCTTGGATTTATCCTATATGGGACTCTCTGCACTTCCTGGACTTGATTGACTATTTCCTTTCCCATATTAGGGAAGTTTTCAACTATAATCTCTTTAAATATTTTCTCAGTCCCTTTCTTTTTCTCTTCTTCTTCTGGGACCCCTATAATTTGAATGTTGTTGTGTTTAATGTTGTCCCAGAGGTCTCTAAGACTGTCCTAAATTCTTTTCATTCTTTTTTCTTTATTCTGCTCTGTGGTAGTTATTTCCACTATTTTATCTTCCAGGTCACTTATCCATTCTTCTGCCTAAGTTATTCTGCTATTAATTCTTTCTAGAGAATTTTTAGTTTCATTTATTGTGTTGTTCATCATTGTTTGTTTGCTCTTTAGCTCTTCTAGGTGCTTGTTAAACATTTCTTGTATTTTCTCCATTCTATTTCCAAGATTTTCAATCACCTCTCCTATAATTACTCTGAATTCTTCTTCAGGTAGACTGCCTATTTCCTCTTCATTTGTTTGGTATGGTGGATTTTTACCTTGCTCCTTCATCTGCTGTATGTTTCTCTGTCTACTCATTTTGCTTCACTTACTGTGTTTGGGGTCTCCTTTTCACAGGCTGCAGGTTTGTAGTTCCCATTGTTTTTGGTGTCTGCCCCCAGTGGGTAAGGTTGGTTCAGTGGGTTGTGTAGGCTTCTTGGTGGAGAGTTCTGGTGCCTGTGTTCTGGTGGATGAAGTGGATCTTGTGTTTCTGGTGGGCAGGACCACATCTGGTGGCGTGTTTTGGGGTGTCTGTGACCTTATTATGATTTTAGGCAGCCTCTCTGCTAATGGGTGGGGTTGTGTTCCTGTCTTGCTGTTGTTTGGGATAGGGTGTCGAGCCCTGTAGCTTGCTGGTCGTTGAGTGGACCTGGGTCTTAGCGTTGAGATGGAGACCTCTTGGAGAGCTTTTGCTGTTTGATATTACGTGGAGCTGGGAGGTCTCTGGTGGACCAATGTCCTGAACTTGGCTCTCACACCTCAGAGGCACAGGCCTGACACCCAGTCATAGCACCAAGACTCTGTCAGCCACACGGCCAGGTATGTGGGAAGTTTCTTGCCTTTTGGGAAGTCTCGGGTCTTCTGCCAGCATTCAGTAGGTGTTCTGTAGGAGTTGTTCCACAAGTAGATGTATTTCTGATGTATTTGTGGGGAGTAAGGTGATCTCCACATCTTACTCCTCCACCATCTTGAAGGTCTCTCCTCCCTTGTATCATTCTTTTCATTCATTTCACTTATACATAAGCATGTATGTATGTATATATACTCATATATATGTATATATATATTTGAATACATTGTTGCTATTATTATTTTGAAGAAACTTAGAACAATCAAGAATAAGAAAAAGTTTTATTTTCCTTCATTTATTCCTTCTCTAAAGATCTTCCTTTCTTTATATACATCTGAGTTTCTGACTTATACTGGTTTCCTTCTCCGCGAAAAACTTCTTTTAACATTTCTTGCAAGGCAGGTTAACTGGCAACAAATTCTCTGTTTCTGTTTTTCTGAGAAAGTGTTTATTTCTACCTCACATTTGAAGGATAACTTTGCAGGATACAGAATTCTAGGTTGGTGGTATTTTTCTCTCAACACTATTACTATGCTAACACTAATCAAAAGAAAGCAGGAGAACCTATATTAATTTCAGACAGAGCAGTCTTCAGAGCAAGAAAAATTATGAGATATAAGGGAGAGCATTCCATGATGATAAAAGATCAAGTCTCCAAGAAGACACAATATTTAATGTGTATGCACCTAACAACAGAGCTTCAAAATATGTGAGCCAGAAATTGACAGAACTGCAAGGAGAAATACATGAATCTACTATTATAGTTGGAGACCTCAACAGCTCTCTAACAGAAATAGATAGATACAGCAGGCAGAAAATCAGTAAGGACATAGCTGATCCCAACAATACCATCAATCAACTGTATGTAATTGATATCTATGATCACTTCAAGAGCAGAATATACATTTGCTTCTCAAAATGAGAAGACAAGAGCAGAATATACATTTGTTTCTCAAACTGAACTGTTCCCTCACTTGCTGGATGGCTTCTTTCGGTAGATTCCGGAGAAAGGATACATGGATGTAAGGATACATAGAGGCTTAGTATGTCTAAGGATAGCTTCGTTCTACTCCTACCTTGATTGATAGCTTGAATTAGTACAGAATTATAGGTTGAAAATTATTTTCCAGAATAAGTTTGACACCATTGCTCTACTGTTTTCTAGCTTGTATTAGTGCACACATTGAAAATTTTGTGCCGTTCTAAAATTCTTGATACTATGGATGTATCCTATTTGTTGTCCCTGGAAGATTTAGGATCTTCTCTTAGCCCTGACCTTCTGAAATGTCATGATAACATGTCTTCTTCATTGTGCAAGGCACTCAGTAGGCTTGTTGAATATAAATACTCATGCCTTCCAGTTCTGATACATTTCAAGGGCTGTTTCTTTGATTATTTTTTTAATAGTTCATTTGTTTTCTTTTTTTTATAAATTTATTTATTTTATTTATTTATTTTTGGCTGCATTGGGTCTTCATTGCTGCACATGGGCTTTTTCTAATTGTGACGAGCGGGGGTACTCTTCATTGTGGTGCGCAGGCTTCTCCTTGCAGTGGCTTCTCTTGTCGCAGAGCACAGGCTCTAGGCGTGTGGGCTTCAGTAGTTGTGGCATGAGGGCTCAGTAGTTGTGCTTTGTGGGCTGTAGAGCGCAGGCTCAGTAGTTGCGGCTCACAGGCTTAGTTGCTCCGTGGCATGTGGGATTTTCCTGGACCAAGACTCGAACCCATGTCCTCTGCATTGGCAAGCAGATTCTTAACCACTGCACCAGCAGGGAAGTCCCTACTTCTTTGATTATTATTTTTTATTTCTGCTTTCTCCCTTCTAGCTTCATAAAACTTCTTTTAATTATAATTGAGACCTCCTAGACTGAGGCTATTTCCTGTCCTTTTTCCATCCCTGTGTATTTTGTGTTTTGTCCTCTGATTGTTCTTTTTATAGCATCCTCTTCTTATTTCAGTGATATAGAATCTTCTCATTTCTATGAGGGTATAAATTTTAGTATACTTTAAATATTTTGCTCTGTGCTTTGCCTCTGTTTCCTCTATTCTCTTCCCTCATTACTTTGTTTTGGTCTGTTCAGTTCATGTTGCTGATTACTGGGAAGCACACTTTGATCCTTGACAGTCTTTTCATATGTTAAAAAAAAACCCAAACACTATAAAGGTGGTTGGGGGAATTCCCTGGCAGTCCAGTGGTTAGGACTCCACACCTTCACTGCCGAGGGCCCAGGTTCGAGCCCTGGTCAGGGAACTAAGATCCCACAAGCCATGCGGCATGGCCAAAAGAAAAAAAAAAGGTGGTTGGAAGCTCATTGTGGATGGGTAGGGCTGGTTGATTAACGGTTTCATGTGTGTTGATCAGTCATGACCTAGTTGATCAGTGGTTGACTCTCACCTCCTCAAATGTGGATCTTTTCCCTAGGGCCCTGCAGTTATTCCAGAAAAGAATCAAAGCTCTTGACTACAGTAGTATAAGCCAGGCTGCTAGTGTTCTGAGAGACAAATGGGGAAATGGAACTGTGGTTTCATATTTGAAGACTTTCACTTAATCTTCTTGTTTTCAGTGTTGTGCCTCCTTTCTGTTCTCTGCTATGTCTAGTCAGTACAATAAGGGAAGAAAAAATACTTATGGGCTGGAAAGGAGGATATTAATTTTGTCTGTGTAGATTGTCTTATTAACAAGGTTGGAGGACACAAAGTCAATACACAAGAACCAAGTGCATTTTTATATACTACCAATTAACAGTTAGAAATGAAAATTTTAAAACAGTACCACTTATAATATCACCAAAAAAGCATGAGATATTTAGGGATAAATCTAATAAATTATCTCCAGGATCTTTTTGTGATAATACAAAACATTCATGAAATAAATCAAACATTAAATGAATAGAGAGATAAAGCATGTTGTGGATTAGAATACTCAAAATGGTTAAAATGTCAATTCCTCCAAAACTGGTCTATAGGTTCAATGCAATTCTAATCAAAACCATAGCAGAGGGACTTCCCTGGTGGCACAGTGGTTAAGAATCTGCCTGCCAATGCGGGGGCACAGGTTCAATCCCTGGTCGGGGAAGATCCCACATGCCATGGAGCAACTAAGCCCGTGTGCCACAACTACTGAGCCTATGTGCCACAACTACCGAGCCCGCATGCCTAGAGCCCATGCTCCGCAACAAGGGAAGCCACCGCAATAAGAAGCCTGTGCACTTCAATGAAGAGTAGCCCCCGTTTGCCACAACTAAAGAAAGCCTGTGTGTAGCAATGAAGACCCAACACAGCCAAAAATAAAATTAAAAAGAAAAAATAGCAGGATTTCTTTTATAGAAATATCAAGCTTATACTAAAATTTATGTGAAAACGCAAAGGAAATATGATAGCCAAGAAAATTTTGAAAAACAAAAACAAAGTTGAAGAATTCACATTACCTGATTTCAAGATATGTTAAAATCTACAGCAATCAAGACTTTGTGGGACTTCCTAGTGGCACAGTGTTAAGAATCTGCCTGCCCATGCAGGGGACATGGGTTCGAGCCCTGGTCTGGGAAGATCCCACATGCCACGGAGCAACTAAGCCCGTGCACCACAACTACTGAGCCTGCATGCTGCAACTACTTAAGCCCATGTGCCTAGAGCCTGTGCTCTGCAACAAGAGAAGCCACCGCAATGAGAAGCCCGTGCACCACAACAAAGAGTAGCCTCTGCTTGCCGCAACTAGAAAAACCTGCATGCAGCAACAAAGACCCAACACAGCCAAAAATAAATAGATAAATTTTAAAAAAAGGACATTGAGACATTGTGATATTAATAAAAATAGAGAAAGATAGGTAAACGGAACAAAATGGAATGTTCATAAAAAGACACACATATATGTGGTCAATATATCTTTTTTGATAAAGATGCAAAAACAATTCAATAATCTTTTCCAGAACATGTTATTCTATAACTATTGGATATCCATAGGCAAAAAATGAACCTTGGCCCATAATCCTTACCTCATTCACAAATTAACTGAAAATGGAACCAGACGTAACTATAAAACCTAAAAGTACAAAAGGAAAAGACTGTGATGAAACTTTTCATTGGTGACCCCATAAGCAGTAAAGCAGGAATGCAACATCCTCAATATTGTAAGGGAAAAATTCAATTGATAGATTGAACATTATATCAATTAACCAAGCTGACACATAACTTACATATCTTCCATCTAGTGCCAAACACAAAGAAATGTCACATAAAATGAAGCATAAAAAATAAACACTAAGGTAATTAATTAAAAGGTGGGATTACCCTAGTTTCATAAACCCAAATCAGAGTAAAGCAGTAAAACTGGGCTGAAAATCTCATGAGAGAATTTTAGCTATGTATAGACTGCAATCATCGCAAGCTGAGACTTCAATGTCCAACTAGGAAAGTAAATCTAAGACCAAAACCTCATATGCAGCAGAGGAATGGCATAAATTACAGGAATCCTATAGAACAGCTCCATTTATAAGCAGAGTTGAGGATTAATAGAGATATAAAAAGCATATGGAAGTATCAAGGAAGCTTGACTTTGGATAGAAAAAAGAGTCACCCAAAAGGAATCAGAATTCCCATTCAGGGCCATGCTTATATTTGATCTCATTCACACTCACATTTACACTACACACACAGGATATATTTCTAAGGTCTGAACTTAATAGGGAAAAAATTTGTTCATGAATGAGGGAAGCACTGACAGAAGCAAACTACCAACTGAACAAAATATAATATAAAGAGGGGCCTCCCTGGTGGCGCAGTGGTTGAGAGTCCGCCTGCCGATGCAGGGGATACGGGTTCGTGCCCCGGTCCGGGAGGATCCCATATGCCGCGGAGCGGCTGGGCCCGTGGGCTATGGCCGCTGAGCCTGCGCGTCCGGAGCCTGTGCTCCGCAACGGGAGAGGCCACAACAGTGAGAGGCCCGCATACCGCAAAAAAAAAAAAATAAATAAAATAAATAAAATAAAATATAAAGAAAAGACATTCGAATATCTGAGGTAATGTAATATTAAAAAGGTGCACTTTAAAATAGTGGAGAGGGACTTCTCTGGTGGTGCAGTGGTTAAGAATCTGCCTAACAATACAGGGGACACAGGTTCGATCCCTGGTCCGGGAAGATCCCATGTGTTGCGGAGCAACTAAGTCCGTGTGCCACGACTACTGAGCCTGCACTCTAGAGCCTGCGAGCCACAACTACTGAGCTCATGCACCACAACTACTGAAGCCCACGTGCCCTAGAGCCTGCACGCCACAACTACTGAGCCCACACGCTGCAACTACTGAAGCCTGCGTGCTCTAGGTCCCACATGCTGCAACTACTGAGCCCGGGTGCTGCAACTACTGAAACCATGCACCTAGAGCCCATGCTCTGCAACAAGAGAAGCCACCACAGCAAGAAGCCTGTGCAACACAACGAAGAGCATCCCCCACTCACTGCAGCTAGAGAAAACCCACATGCAGAAACGAAGACCCAACACAGCCAAAAAAAATACACATTCAACAAGCACATCAAATACCAAGTAGAAACACTGAAAGAAAACTCAAAAGAGATTCACACCAAGAAACATTGTAATCAAATTATTTAAAGCCAAAGGTGGAATTCCAAAATCAACCAGAGAGAAGTGACTAGTCTTGTACAAGGGAGCCTCAATAAGATGAACAGCTGATTTCTGATCAAAAAAATCACAGACACCAGAAGACACTGGGATAACATAATTAAAGTACTGAAAGAAAAGAAACAAAACACAACAAAATTCTAAATGAAGAATTCTAGATCCAACAAAACTATCCTTAAAAAGTAAAACATAAGACCTAAAAATAAAAAATGCCTAGAAGAAAGCATATAGGAAAGCTTCATGACATTGGATTTGGCAAAGATTTCTTGCATATGACACCAAAAGCACAGGGAAAAAAAGCCAAAAAATAATCAAATGGAACTATATCAAACTTTAAAACTTCTGTGTTTTAAAGGAAACACAGTGCATCAAAGGAAACAACAGAGTGAAAAGGTAACCAATGGAATGGGAGAAAATATTTGAAATCATATATCTGATAAGGGATTAACATCAAGAATATATAAAGAACTGCAAATCAACAACACAAAACCAAATAACCCAATTACAAAATAGGCAAGAACTCAAATAGACATTTCTCCAAAGAAGATATACAAATAGCCAACAAGCATATGAAAGGATGCTCAACATCATTAATAATCAGTATATGGCAAATCAAAAGCATAATGAGATATTTGTTCACACCCACTAGGTTGACCACTGTCAAAAAAAAAGAGAAAAAAACAGAACATACCAAGTATTGGTGAAGATATGGAGAAAATGGAACTCTTGCGTACTGTTGATGAGAATGTAAAATTGTGCAGCCCTTATAAAAAATAGAATGGAGTTTTCTCAAAAAATTCAAACTAGAATTACCATATGATCCAGCAATCTCACTTCTGGGTATATATACAAAAGAATTGAAAGCAAAATCTTGAAGGGATATTTGCACACCATCGCAGTATTTTTCACAGTAGCAAAGAGGTGAAAACTATCCAAACGTCCCTTGACAGAAAAATGGATAAAGAAAATGTGGTATACAATAGAACATTATTCAACCTTTCAAAAGAAGGATATCCTGTCACATGCTATGACATGGATAAACCTTTAGGATATTATGCTAAATTGAAATAAGCCACCACAAAAAGACAAATGCTGAATGATTCCACTTATATGAGATACTCTAGCAGTCAAACTCATAGAAACAGAGAGTAGAATCGTGGTTTCCAGGGGCTGGGTTGAAGAGGAAATGGGGACTTTTTGTTCAATGCATACGGTTTCAGTTTTGCAAAAGGAAAAAGTTCTAGAGATGTGTTGCCCAACAATGTTAATATGACTAACTCTACTAAAATGTACACTTAGAAATGGTTAAGATGGTAAACTCTGTTACACGTTTTTTACTGAAATTTAAAATGTTTTTAAATGAAGCAAGAATAAAGACATTCCCAGATCAACAAAAACTGAGAGATTTCTTTGCCAGTAGACCTGCCCTACGAAAAAGGTAAAGGGTGTCAGTCCTTTAGGCTGAAATAAAGGACATTAACTTGAAACCACATGAGGAAATAAAGAATTCCGCTGAAAGTAACTACATAAGTAAATTAAAAAGTCGGTATTAATTTAATTTTGGTTTGTAATTCTTCTTTCTTTCCTATATGATTTAAAATACAACTACATAAAACTATAATTATAAAGTTATTGATGGGCACACAATGTATAAATATGTAATATGTGACAAGGTAATGAGGGGGACAAAGCTATATATATAGTAGCAGCAAAGTTTATTCAAAGTAGATTGTTACAAATTAACATGTTTAATTGTACTTTCCAGGGCAGCCATTAAGAAATTAACTTTAGGGAAATGCAAATCAAAATCACAATGAGATTATCATTTCATACCCACTAGGATGGCTGTAATTAAAAAAAAATAAAAAGACAGAAGAAAGGTTTGGGCAGGATATGGAGAAACTGGAACCTTCATACACTGCTGGTCGGAATGTAAAATAGTGCAGCTCCTGTGGAAAACAGTTTGGTTGTTTTTCAAAAAGATAAACATTGAACGCCCACATGACCTAGCAATCCCAATCTTAGGTATATACCCAAAAAAACTGAAACCAGGTATTCGCAGAAAAATTTGTATACAAATGCTCATAGCAGCATTATTCTTACAAGCTAAAAAGATGAAATAATCCTAAATGTCAACCAACTGATTAATTGATAAGTAAAATGTGACATATCTATACAATGAAATCTTATTCAACCACAAAAAGGAATGAAAAAAAAAAAGGGATGAAGTACCAGTACATGCTACAACCTGGATAAACCTTGGAAAGAAACTCTGCTGAGTGAAAGAAGCCACACATAAAAAGCCACATATTGTATGATTCCATGCATATGAAATGTCCATAATAGGCAAATCCATAGAGATAAAAAGTAGCTTAGGGCTTCCCTGGTGGTGTAGTGGTTAAGAATCCGCCTGCCAATGCAGGGGACACAGGTTCGAGCCCTGGTCCGGGAAGATCCCACATGCCACGGAGCAACTAAGCCCGTGTGCCACAACTACTGAGCCTGTGCGCCAAAACTACTGAGCCCACGTGCCACAACTACTGAAGCCCATGCACCTAGAGCCCGTGCTCCACAAGAAGAGAAGCCACTGCAATGAGAAGCCCGTGCACTGCAACATAGAGTAGCCCCCGCTCACCACAACTAGAGAAAGCCCGCGCACAGCAATGAAGACCAAACACAGCCAAAATAATAAAATAAAATAAACAAATTTATTAAAAAAAAAGCAGCTTAGTGTTTTCCAGGGGCTGGGGAAAGGGAGGAACTGGGAGTGATTGGTTAAGGTATATGGGGCTTCTTTTGGGGATGATGAAAATGTTCTCGAACTGTGTATTCATGATACTGGCCCAACACTGTAAATATACTAAAAGCCACTAAATTTTATCTGTGATATGGTTTAAATGGTAAATTTTATGTTAATTTTACCTCATTTTAAAAAATATTGAACCATACACTAAAATGGACACGTTTTATTATAGATAAAAGATACATCAATAGAGTTTTTTTTTAAAAGAGTAATGATATTGAATTCTTATTCAAGAATCTTTTGCTCTTCTTGACCATTTGTTCTTTCACATCAATCTTAGACTCAACTTTTGAAATTCCTCCAAATTACCCATATCCACTCAAGTTAATGTTGGTTGTGAATGACAGAAACCTCAAATACTGGTGATTTAAACAAGAAAGAAGTATATTTTCTCTCTTTCTCTTCCTAGAACAGGTCAACTTCTTTCCTGCTTTAGGGACTTTGCACACTCTCTCTATCTGAAATTCTCTTTCAGCAACCAGTTCTGCTATCCTTAAGGTTCTCACATGTCACATTCTCAGAAATTCTTCTGCTAACTACTGAGACTGAGGTAGGCTGCTTTTGCTATTCTTTATCACAGTACTCTGATTATTTATGTCACAATTTTCATTCATTTACTTAGCAATCATTCACTGAAAACCTTCTATATAAAAGGTACAGTTCCAAGGGCTATGAAATCCTCATTATTTGTCATTTTTGTAATTATATGTTAATTGTTTTGCCAGCCCACCACTTGACCCTCTCACTAGAACATAAGTTCCCAGACCATATCTGTTTGATCATCACTGTATCCTCTGACTTTAGCATAGTAACTGCTATATAGTAGACAAACATTTGCAGATCGAATGCATAAAATGCCAGCTCAGATATTATTTTTATTTTATTCAAGATTAGAGACATGAATGAGGCATTCATCTCAAAGGAGAACAAACTTGATTAGAAATCAGAATTATTGGCCTTTAAAAAATAAATCAAATCAAAGATTTTTTTTCTTAACCTCAGAAAACATGGATACAGACTCAGTCTCCAGCTCCCAGCAAGCAGGCAACCTCCTTTTTGAACCTTGGTAAGGAACCTTGGTCATGCACACTCTCACCATTTTTCTCCATGTTCCTGTTATACATTGATGACCATATAATTAATTGTCCAAACTGGAACACTTATTAGAGATAAAGATGAGAAACTGAATATACAAATGAACAACGGCCAGACTCTGTAAAAAAAAACAAAAACAAAAACAAAAAAACAATACTCTGACTTATAATCTGCAGCAACCAGTCCAGGAAACCAACCTACTATCTGCAGGTACCAAACCAGGAAGCCAGCCTGCTATCTACAGGTTGGACTTGTAGGAAGGCCGAAAAATATCTCTAGCAAACAATCCAGGAAGCCAAACAATAAACCCTGTAGCATTGGCCCCAAATGTCCAGAACTCGGTTGACAGCTTCTCTAATTTTCGTCCCCGCTTCAAACTTAGGACTCACCAGAGAAAGCCAAATATACTCCCCTAACTAGTCACATAGGATGCCCTGCATTTAGTTAGCCCTCCTACAGCTTCCCCATACCAACAGTCTTCAATCAAGGCATATCTGAAACCTTCCCTTTTTCAGCTATAAAGCTTTCCCAATCCTTTACCTGCCTTTCAGTCTCTGCCAAAATGCAAGTGATGGTGGCCAACTCCCTTGCTATTATTGTAAGCTCTGAATAGTCTTTGCCTGTTCTCACTTGGGTGACTTTCATTTATTTCCACAAAAGGAATACTGTTAATAATTGTGCTTGATCAAGAGGCAAAAATCGGGACCGTCTTGAGTAAATCAGGACATAGATCACCCTAATTAAGAAGCACAATTAGACAAGAGGCTGTTTGCTAGTGAGATACAAAATTTGGGAGGGCAAAGGTATGATGAACAGAAGGTGAAATGTGCCACTACCACTAGGTGGGGTTGCACCATTAAAGAATGGAGGACAATTCAATTACTGCAGGAAGTTCTTGAGATGTATATGCACTCAAGTTACTATTCGGTAATGTTTTTGGTTTAGGTGTATGGTACTGTAAAATCTAAACACTGGAATTAAGGTAAAATTGTCTTCAGGGCAATGATTACTGGAAATAATTCCAATGGAAAATGTTCTAGCATACAGTTATTGATGCCTAGTATTAACTTACTTTCAGTTATTGCCTACTGCACCTGATGCAGTAAATAGGTGAAAAACACACTCCTTGCCCTTAACAAGTTTGCATTCTAGAGTACTTAAGGTCCAAATGAGTTACATAATTTTCAGGGCCCAGTGCAAAATTAAAATAAGGGGCCACTTGTTCAAACAGTATTAAGAATTTCAAGATAGCAACTGCAGAGCATTAAACCAAGGGTGGAGCCCTTCTGAGCACAAAGCCCTTTGCAGCTGCACAGATCACACACCCATGAAGCTGACCCTAACTGTAGAATAGTACTCTCCAACAAATTACAGACTAATACACTATGCTGCTTGGTATATGTTGTAATGCTGCCGGGCCCTTTAGCCTGTTTTATTCTATGTGGTACATTTGGTATGCACAGAATAGAATTACACTTAAAAAGTTACTGGAGGGGCTTCCCTGGTGGCGCAGTGGTTGAGAGTCTGCCTGCCGATGCAGGGGACACGGGTGCGTGCCCCGGTCCGGGAAGACCCCACATGCCGCGGAGCGGCTGGACCCGTGAGCCATGGCCACTGAGCCTGCGCGTCGGGAGCCTGTGCTCCGCAACGGGAGAGGCCACAGCAGTGAGAGGCCCCCGTACCACAAAAAAAAAAAAAAAAAAAAAAAAAAAAGTCACTGGGCAATGAGTATATTTGTGCTATTTGCTGTAAGGAATCTTCACTAAAGTTTAATCAAGCACGTAAATACTTAATCTAATTTAAAATATTATAAAAGTTACAATTATAATTATTTTGCTTTTCCCCAGAAGACTCAAGGGCAGGGCAGGGACTTATACTGGTAGGTATTCAGTAAATACTTGTTGAATGAATGAAAGGAGGCTTCACTGGGTGGAGATTTTAATAAGAGGAAATATCAGGAAAGGCTGTAAGGGAATGGTTAGCTAGGATGCTGAAACTCATAGGCTGGCCAGGAAGGACATTGTAGATAAGAGGAAATGTCAGTGAAAGCAAAGTGCTGTGTATAATTTATTTATCTGTTTATCATTATTACCTTCCAATAGAACTAGAAGTCCCATAGAAGCAGAAATCTTTTCTGTTTCTTCATAGCTGTACTCAGTGCCTGTGACATAGTAGGTCTTCAATAAATATTCATTGGCTGAATAAATGCAGGCAATGCTGCTTAGCTAAAAGCAGAGTACCTATATAGTGAAGAAGTAGGAAATGAAGTTGGAGCCACGTTGCCCAATGCTTTGAATATCAGAGTGAGAATCTATACTTCATCCAGTGTACAGATAACAACCGTTAAAAAGAACAGTGTTATACTCTAAACTCTGAACAGAAAGTAAGTCAGTGGTACCCTGGCTAGAAGATTATCTGTTGTCGACTGAAAAAACGCATACCCTAAAAGTTGAGGATTGTGTTTTATTTGGCAGACTTACTGAGGACTATAACCCTGGGAACCAGCCTCTGCGATAGCTGTGTGATCCAAAGAGGTAAGGGAGGAGCCAGGATGCATAGGAAGCTTCGCTGAAAACAAAAACAAAAACCTTTAGTTGAACATCAAAATATTACTGCTAATCACAAAAAACAGACATCTCAAGTCAATGATTTTAGTGCTTTTTTTATTTATGGGAAGATGCAAGAGTCTGGCCTTATTGAAATTATACCTTTGATATGCACCTTAACTATCTCGGGTCAGTACCCTGTTTTTCTCCATCCTGAATTCCTCTCAGGGTGCACCACTCGGGGCAGCAAGAGTGGCCGATGGCTTTATGGCCACAACATCCTTTGTTTACTAAAATGGCGGGCAACATGCTTTATCCACACTGTCAACATCTCACCATCTTCTCTTAATTCCACCTCCTCTCCACACCTCAACACACTACTTAGGCCACACTTAATATTGTCATAAGCCAAGTAAGACCTCAAATAAGAATACTGAAAACACGATTAAAACAAGCAAACAAACAAACTAAAGCCAGTATATTTTTTGATAATGGTTCCTTTATTTGTGTCTCCTTCGCTGCAAGATGAACTTCTTGCGGGCAAACACATACGTTTAATAAAATTCTGGGCTGTTTCTAAGCCAAGATGGAGTCTGCCACTGGATGTGCTCAGTGAATTATCTGTCGAAAATACCATAATAGCAAGTGATTTCCAAATGTAACAGATGGTTTGGTTATCTGGGTAAGCTAATCTTTCCTTCTCTTTTGACACCAAGCCCCTTTGTCGGGTCTCAGTAATGCGCGTGACTGGGTGGGAAAGCAAGCAGCAGGGTGGCGGTGTGTTTTTATCCTGATCTAATCGTCCCAAGTATCTAGTTTTTGTTTTGTTAAGATTCTAAGTCAAGATTAACTTTACATTCGCAAACGGTGAGCCTGGAACGCCTAGAATCTGACAACCGAAACCGGCTACAAACACATGCGGAGGAACAGGCGTCCGCACAAACCTCCCCGCGGCCGCCTATGCGCCTCACCTCACAGTTGGGAACAATAAAGTTGAGCGTGTTCAAACGGGTCCTTGTCATCCAGGGCCTCTCGGACGAGCCTGTAAAATAAGACTCCTAGAAACTCCCTGCTGCTTTCAAGTCTTCTCCGTGTATTTTCGGTAGTTTTTTTTCCTCATTCGCCATACAAAACTCCTGAGGGGAACGGCACGGGCTAGGCCGGCTTGGGGACCATTTCTGGGGGAAGCTGGCCCGGCAGTCACCGCGGGCAGCCTCGGGGAGGCCCTCGGTTCACGTGAAGCCCAGGCTGCGGCGACGGAAGCAGAAGCGATGAAGCCCCGGCCCGCGAGGTTTGTGGATAATAAGCTGAAGCAGCGCGTCGTCCAGGTGTGTATCCCGAACGGCCAGGACTCACAGTGGTCCGCGTTCGGGGCCCAGGGTCACCGCAGGCCCCTTCTCGGGGGCCTCCCAGCTCGAACCTGACTTGCCGCCTGCTCTAGTCTGGGTGGGGGCGTGGGGCTGTTGACAACTCCGCTTCTTCGCGAGCGGTTCCCGGCCTTCCCTTCTGACTGTGGCGCGGGGTTTCACGGAGCAGCCCGAGACCGTGGGAGGCTGCGGCTTGATGGGCCCCTGCCCGGATCTTCTTGACCTCAGTGCAGATCAGCAAGGAGAATGCAGATGGCCTTTGAGTTTAAATCATCCTGTCTTGTGAAGTAGGGACGGAAACGTTCTTTGAAAGCCCGTGTGGGCGAAGCGCTTTGGGGGCCATAAAGAATACGTTAATTTCCATTCTCAGGAAACTTGGGGTCAGGTTGGGACACAGTAAAAACAGGTACTCTGGATCTGACTTTATAATGGGCACTCTACCTACTTCTTTTCATTTTCATAATCACCAGTGGAATGCATTGTGTGGTAAATGTCTTGGAATGGTATAGTCAGCACGCAAACTTAGTTAGAAGGAGAGACAGATACTTTAAGAGCTATATACTCTCCTTCTGTCTCTTTTACTTTTCCGGCCACTGTACAGTCTCCTTTTTGGATCTGTCTTTTCCTACCATCTGTTGGAAGCGCCTTTGAGCACCTGTGCTCTTACCTTCTCTTTCGTTAGCCTCGTACTTCTCTCTTATCCATCCCCACTTCTAGGTGATCTCATGCAGTCTAGTACCTTTAAATACTATTTACACATTCATGACTTCTAAATTTATATTATAATCCAATGCAGATTTTACCTTGAATTCCAGATTGATATATCTAGCTGCCTACTCAACATCTCCTCTTGAGTGTCTGATAGATATTTCAACTTAACGTATCCAAACTAAACTTGATATTCTCCTCCAAACCTGTCCTTTCTTAGTGTTCTTTATTTCAGTAAATAACATCCATTTGTTAAGGCCAAAAACCTTAAGACTCATTCTGACTTTTGCTTCCTGTAACCAATTAATCAGCACCCTCTTTGGCTTTACCTTCAAAATATACTTCAAACCTAACCACTTTTTACCATCTCCTCCAACATCCTAGTCCATACCACACTCCCTATTAGAGTATTGCAGTAGCCTCCTAATTGATCTCTCTGATTCTGGTTTTACTTAAAGTCCGTTCCCCACAGAGCAGCCAGGGAGATCCTTTTAGAGGGAAAATTGGAGTTTGCCAGGGCCCTGCTCAAAACCCTGCGGTGGACTTTCAGACATTTGGAGTAAAATCCATCCTAAATAGCCCTATATACTTTGGTCCCATCTACCTTTTTGTCCCTTTTGATCTCTCCCTTGATTACATTGTCTTATATACATAGACCTTCTCAGACATGCCAAGCACAGGACTTTCGCTGTTGTAGTTCACTCAGTCTCAATTACTCTTCCTCTGGATGTTTGCACAACTTGCTCCTTCACTTTATTCAGGTCTCTGAGCAGTGACTCCTAATGGCTAAATCCAGTGGCCTCTTCTCAGTCATTGCCACACTTGACTGCTCTTTAGCATTTGACATTAGCAGTTTTCCTCTCTTGCTTTTACTTTGGTTCATTATAAAAGTAATAGGTTCTGGGCTTCCCTGGTGGCGCAGTGGTTGAGAGTCCACCTGCCGATGCAGGGGACACGGGTTCGTGCCCCGGTCCGGGAAGATCCCACGTGCCGCGGAGCGGCTGGGCCCGTGAGCCATGGCCGCTGAGCCTGCGCGTCCGGAGCCTGTGCTCCGCAACGGGAGAGGCCACAACAGTGAGAGGCCCACATACCACAAAAAAATAAAAGTAATAGGTTCTTATGGTTTAAAATAAAAGGAACTGGAGGGTATAAAATGAAAAGAAAGAATTCCTTTCATCTCCACTCCATTTCTCCACAGGTAATCAGGGAGAATTTCTGTTGTACCTTTCTTAAAATTTTGTATGCATATATGCACTTACAGATGTATTAATTTTTTTTTAATCACACACATGGGCTCATTGCATGTATTCTGCTGCTTGCTGGTTTCACTTAGCAGTATGTTTTAGACATCTTCCCACAGTAGTACACTTGCCTCCTTTTAACTAGCATATTAGTTATCTATTGCTGTATAACAAATTACCCTAAGACTTAGCAGATTAAAGTGGTTTTAGTTCTGTTGCGTTTTGATTTGCAGTGGGTATGAGATACACATGTATATGTATAATTCAGGATTAACTGTGGTAAATGACAGCATGTTATAGGAGTTCAGAGAAGGGGAAGATTAACAAGAACGGTCCAGCTTTGGATACCTAGTCTCTTGTCATCGGAGGCATTTATGCAGAGACTGTTCTTACGTGTTAGGGATCCTTGAGGAGAAATTGCTGTATGAAATGGGGAACCTAGACTGGATAACTAACAAGTAGTGAAACTTGGGAGTTGATGGTTAGACATTCCAGGTTTGAAATCTGGCCGTGTAACTTACGTGCTGGTGAGCAAATAACTAACCTTTTAAAGCCTCCTATGAAATGGGGGGAGATTGACATCTACCTTATAGCATTGTGAGTACTAAAAGAGATAATGTGTAAAAGGCCCCTAGAACAGGTTTACCAGGCCCTTAGTTTCTTAGTAATTTTTTTCACGATGCTCCTAGGCCCAAAGTAATACCTAATGGGTTTGTTTATTAAGTAGTTAGGTTCAAGCAACTTAATAACTATTTAGTCCAAATAACTTATTAGCTTTTTGAACAAATAATACAAAAAGTGCAAGGAAAGTTCATGCATTTGTATTTCATTCTTAAAATAACCACAGTTATTTACTAGTGGGATTTGTGAGTCCATTGGGCGCAGCACAGCTTCTCATACCTTCCGATCAGATTGACACTGCTCCTCATTTCGTGTTCTACCTTGATTTTTTCTTTTCTTTTTTTAAATTAATTAATTTACTTATTTACTTTTGGCCGCGTTGGGTCTTCATTGCTTTCTCTAGTTGGCGGCGAGCGGGGGCTACTCTTCGTTGCGGTGCGTGGGCTTCTCATTGCAGTGGCTTCTCTTGTTGCGGAGCATAGCCACTTTGATTTTTATTACAGCAAATTCTTAAAAAGCCAGTTTTACAAAGATATGACATCATCAAAAGGTGATTTAATATTGTAGCTGTGAATTGTCTCAGGCTGGTACAGTGGACCCTGGAACAATCCGGGGGTGTGCTGCTGACCACACACCCCCCCCCCGCACTCAGTTGAAAATCTGTGTATAAGTGTACAGTTGGCCCTCCATGTGTGGTTCTGCGTTGGCATATTCAACCTGCCCTGGGTCACCCAGTACTGTAATACGTATTTATTGAAAAAAATCTGCTGTAAGTGGACTGGTGCAATTCAAACCCGTGCTGTTCAAGGGGCAACTGTAGTTCCTGCATTGTTAGACAGATACCGAATATTACTGTGTTCCCTCAAATTTAAAATATCCCTCGGTGCTCTCCCAAGTTGAGTGCTTTGTTCTGGTATATTTGGGAACCTAGGGTATAAGAAGCCCTCACCTACTTACTGCCTTATAGCTATCCTGGTTATTGTTGTTGTGTTGTCATAGTGATTAATAATGTTAATTAAATTCTTTGATTCAGATTTGATAATTATTTGGTGATTTTTATTTATATTTCCAGTATACTTTATTAATGGAGAGTTTACATTAACATATGACATGTTTGAGTAGCTCAGTCGCTTACTTGTCGATTAAAATCACTGAGTTTGAACTATCGTCTTGTATTTATCATGTTTTCTGTTTTAGTACCTCACCAGTAACAGATGTGGCAAATATGTGGACACTGGAGTCTTAGCATCCGATTTACAAAGAATGTACAGGTAAAGAAATGTAGTCTCCAGATTCTTGCTTTTCTTTCCTACCATTTTTAAAGTTTACATCCTGCCTAAATTTCCAACCGATATTAATAGCCGCTGGCAGTAGTTCACCAGTCCATACGTTTAGAATTCAATTTATCTATACAAACATTTATCAAGCACTTGTGATATGTAAGGAGCCGTCCTTGTTGCTAAGGAAAATGGCTGCTTCTTATGTGTTAGCACCCGACTCTCTGGTCAGGAGTATACTGCTTTTCCTGCTTCATTAAAAAATTAAAACCGTTAGGCATGATCTCCCTCAGTCTCCTGACTATCTAAAAATGTGTCACTCGAGTAGTCTTTCCACTAAGATTAAATCCTCCTTTTGTGCCTCTAATCCCACTTCTTCTGCTGTGTCGCCTCTCTAATTGTCTCTGCTTTGTGTATCTCACTGTTTCTATTTTCTTGACTTCCTTAGTCTGTATATTAGTTTGCTAAGGCTGCTATAAGAAAATATCACAGAGTAGGTGGCTTGAACAACAGAAATTTTATTCCCTAATGTTGTGGAGGCTCCAAGTCCATGATCTAGGCATTGTCAGGGTTGGTTTCTTTTGAGCTCTCTCCCTGGCTTACAGATGGCTGTCTTCTCCCTGTGTCTTTACATGGTCTTTCCTCTGTGTGTGTCTGTATCCTAATCTCTTATTCTTAAGAAGACACCAGTCATGTTGGATTAGGGCCCACCCATATGACTTCATTTTACCTTATTTACCTCTTAAAAGGCCATGTCTCCAAATGCAGTCACATCCTGAGGTACTGGGGGTTAGGACTTAAAACATACAAATTTTGGAGGGACACAGTTCAGCCCATAACACTCTGCCCTCTTGCCCCCCAAATTCATGTCCTTATTGTTTGCAAATATACTCCCTCCATCCCAGCGGCCCTGGAAGTCTTAACCAATTCCAACATCAACTCTAAATCCACAGTCTCATCTGAATATCATCTAACTCAGGTGTGAGTGTGACTGGACGTATGATTCCTCCTGAGGCGAAATTCCTCTCCAGCTGTGAACTTGTGAAGTCAGACAACAAGTTATCTGTTCCCAAAATATGATGATGGGACAGGCATACGATAGACATTCTCATTCCAGAGCAGGGAAGTTGGGAAGAAGAAGGGGGTCGTGGTCTCAAGGAAGTCCGAAACCCAGCAGGGGAAGTTCCACTAGACTTTAAGAATAATCCTCTTTGACTCTGCTCTGTCCTGAGGGCTCACGGGGATGACTGCCCTGCCACTGGGCACCGCGTGGGAGACGGTGCCTCTCCCTGGACCTGTGTCCTCTGGGCGCATGGTATCAGTGGCAGAGCCCTGCCACCTTCGGAGCCTCCTTTGTAGTCATTCTTTCCTTTGTTTGAAGGATAAATGTGTTCTCAGCTGCATTCCTCTTTTGGCCTGCCCTGTGGAATCCAAGAAGTCCAATGGCCTTCCTTCATTTCATCCCTTCTCGGTCTTCTTCAGTACAAGCTGGCAGTGTTGCTGCTGCTATAACCCTATTTCTAATCAAGAAAAATTACAATTGTAAAACTATAAACTCAGAAGTTGTTTGAAAATAGGTTTATGGTCAGTGTGAATACAGTGACATAATTATATTTTCATGCAAGTTTATGTTCTCAATTTAGATTGAGCTTAATGGGAAAACACTGGTGGAGACCACTGTACTAAACTTCTGGTTCTGTTTTTCAGTATAGACTATGGTCGAAGAAAAAGAAATGCTTTTAGGATTCAGGTAGAAAAAGGTGAGTCTTTTAGTGTTAGAGCGGCATTATTAATAAAGTCATAGAATTGTTTTAGCTCATGGCATTTTTCTTTTCGTTTCAGTATTTAGCATAATTAGTAGTGAGAAGGAACTTAAGGATCTACCAGAATTAGAAGATGAACATCTGGCTAAAAGAGCAAGACACGGTGAAGAGGATAATGAGTAAGGATTAGAGAACGGAGAGTGTTTTCCTAAAACATGAACCTGATCACGTTACATTCCTACTTGTAAAACTTCAGTGGCTCTTCATTGCCAGTGAGGCCCGGCATAATACTTACCTGTCCAGACTTTTTCCTCAGACTACTGAATGCTCACTGTTCCCCAGAGAGGTCAGCTTCTTTCTTTGTGCCTGTGTGTGGGTGGTTTTCTGTAGCTGGAGTGTTCATTACCCCTTTATGAACTTTCATTCAGCCTTCAAGAGTTAGCTTTCTTTTTTGGGGGGGGTTATAACATCTTTATTGGAGTGTAATTGCTTTACAATGGTGTGTTAGTGTCTGCAAGAGTCAGCTTTCAAAAGGCTATGTTATTGCCTTTTCACGCCTTTTTGGACTCCTCCTTTCTCAGCGTTTCCTTAACTCCTAGTTACAGATATTTAGTGTAGTGCCTCTGTCATATGTTGAGAGTATTTGTTTACGTGTTTGCGTTACTAATAGAACTGTCTCATTAGCTCTCTTTTTCTCTGCCCTAATACAATGCCACATACATAAAAAGGTGCCAATTAATTTTGTGTTTAAGAAGTAATGTTGAGGGCCTCCCTGGTGGCGCAAGTGGTTGAGAGTCCGCCTGCCGATGCAGGGGATACGGGTTCGTGCCCCGGTCTGGGAGGATCCCATATGCCGCGGAGCGGCTGGGCCCGTGGGCCATGGCCGCTGAGCCTGCGCGTCCGGAGCCTGCGCGTCCGGAGCCTGTGCTCCGCAACGGGGGAGGCCACAACAGTGAGAGGCCCGCATACCGCAAAAAAAAAAAAAAAAAAAAAAAAAAAAAAAAAAAAAGAAGTAATGTTGAGTTTTTTATGACTTTATTGCAGTAAAATTGACATACAGTAAGCTGTACTTTTTTTTAAGTTCCTTTACTCTTTTTTTTTTAAAATTTATTTATTTTTGGCTGCGCTGGGTCTTGGTTGCTGTGCACGGGCTTTCTCTAGTTGAGGCGAGCAGGGCTACTCTTCGTTGCGGTGCGCGGGCTTCTCTTTGCGGTGGCTTCTCTTGTTGCAGAGCACAGGCTCTAGGCGTGTGGGCTTCAGTAGTTGTGGCTCGTGGGCTCTAGAGCACAGGCTCAGTAGTTGTGGCACACGGGCTTAGTTGCTCCGAGGCATGTGGGATCTTCCCGGACCAGGCCTCGAGCCCATGTCCCCTGCATTGGCAGGCAGATTCTTAACCACTGCGCCACCAGGGAAGTCCTAAGCTGTACATTTTTCAAGTGTACAATTTGTAGGGTTTTGACATATGTATGTACTCATTAAACCATCAATAAGCAAGTTACTGAACATATCCAACCTCAGGGTTTTTTTGCCCACTTGCAGTTTGTTTCTCCTTGCATCCCTGTTCCGAGGCAGCCGTTGATTTGCTTTCTGTCACTCTATGTTTACATTTTCTAGAATTTTATATAAATGGAATCATAGAGTATGTACTTAAAAAATTTGGATTCTTTCAGGATAATGATTTTGAGGTTTATCAGTGTTGTGTGTATCAACATTTCATTGCTTTTTATTGCTCTGTATGTATGTATATGCCACTATTTTTTTACCCATCTACCTGCTGTTGGACAGTTGGGTTGTTTCCACTTTTTGGTTATTACAAATAAAGCTGCCGTGATAACTTATGTCCAGGAATTTGTGTGGAAAGTGTTTTCATTTCCCTTGGTAAATACCTGAGAGTGGAATAGCTGAGTCACCTGGTAACTGCATATTTAACTTTATAAGAAACTGCCAGACTGTTTCCAAAGTGTTTGTGCCATTTTACCTTTATATCAGCAGTATGTGAGAGTTCCACTAGTTCCACATATTACCAACATTTGGTATGGTCAGTTTTTAACCTTAGAGAGTCTGTAAGTATGATGTTAGCTGTAGGTTTTTTAAATAGGTGCCCTTTATCAGATTGAGAAAATTTCCTAATATTCCTAGTTTGCTCAGAGTTTTTATCATGAATGGGTATAACATTTGTCTAATGCTTTTTATGCAGGTATTGAAAGATTTTATTGTTGGCTTTCTCCCCTTATTAATTTGGTGAATTACATTGATTTTTGAGTGTTAAGCCAGTCTTGCATTCTTGGGATAAACCCTACTTGGTTCTAATATAGTATTCTTTTTATATATTTAAATTTTTTAAAATAAATTTATTTATTTATTATTATTTTTTTTTGGCTGCATTGGGTCTTCGTTGCTTTGCGTGGGCTTTCCCTAGTTGCGGCAGGCAGGGCCTACTCTTCGTCGTGGTGCACGTGCTTCTCATTGTGGTGGCTTCTCTTATTGCGGAGCATGGGCTCTAGGCACCTGGGCTTCAGTAGTTGTGGCATGCGGGCTCAGTAGTTGTGGCGCAGGGGCTTAGTTGCTCCACGGCATGTGGGATCTTCCCAGACCAGGGATCAAACCTGGGCCCCCTGCATTGGGAGCACAGTCTTATCCACTGCACCACCAGGGAAGTCCCGATTTTTGCCAGTTTTATAGGCAAAAAAATTGATTGTATTATTTTTATTTGTAATTTTTTGAAAACTAGTGAGGTTAAGTTTTTTGATTGTTTCATGTTTCCTTTGTGAATTTCTTGTTTATGGGTTTTATCTCTCATTTGGGAGCTATTTGAATTTTCCTTATTAGTTGTCAGAGCTCTTTGTATAAAATAGCACCTCTTTTTATATGTATTACAAATGCTTGTCACAGTTTGCCATTTGCCTTTTATTTTTGTTTATGGCATCTTTTAATTAGAGGAGTTTTTCATCTTTACCTAGTCAAGTCTTTCTATGTATTTCTTTGTGGTTTATGCTGATGAACTTAGAAAGACCTCTATCACAAGAGTGTATAGAATAATGACCTATACATTTTTCTTGTGTCTTTATGGTATTTCATTTAACTCTTTATAATTAATTTTAACTTATAATTAATTTTGTTTGTAGGGCATGAATTGTAGAGCAAAACATTTTTTTCCAAGTATTTGAATAATCCACCTTTTTTTTTTTTTTTTTTTTTTTTTTTTTTTTTTTTTTTTTTGCGGTACACGGTCCCCTCACTGTTGTGGCCTCTCCCGCTGCGGAGCACAGGCTCCGAACGCGCAGGCTCAGCGGCCATGGCTCCCGGGCCCAGCCGCTCCACGGCACGTGGGACCTTCCCAGACCGGGGCACGAACCCGCGTCCCCTGCATCGGCAGGCGGACTCCCAACCACTGCACCACCAGGGAAGCCCAATCCACCTTTTTTAACTTGATTAGAAATGCCCCAGATTATACTAATTGAATTTAATGAATAACAAAAGAATTCATGTCTTAATTATAAAGGTGGGCGTAGAATTTATATAAATCTTTTTACTTAGGAAAGGTCCATTTCTTGTTTATTTCCTAAAGAAACTATATTAACTAGTAACAGAGTCCTGTAGTTACTTGAAGCTATTAGATTTCAGCTGTCAATTATAATGAACTGAGATTGCAACTTCAGTTTGTAGTTACTAGGATTTATAGTTGTTTTTGGCCGTATCATATGAAAAACTCTTTGTACATTCATTTCTCATGAATGGACTTGGAGAAGTTGCATTTGGTTACATGGCTTGGTCCTGTTGAATTTGTTACTCAAACTGCTTTATCATGGCTTGCTGGAATATTTCTTCTACTGGCATCTCACATTCCTAAATGAGACCCTTGGATCTGATGGGAATTTGTGTGTCACTTTGCTAGAATAAAGATAACCACAATTTATTAAGCATTTACTATGTGCTAAGGACTTTGCAAGCTTTCATTTAATCCTCTGTTAAGCCAGTGAGATAGACATTATTTATTATCTCCATTTTATAGATAAGGAAGCTGAGGCTCAGAGAGGTTAAGTAGAAGCTAGTAACTTCTAGAAGCTAGAAGCTAGTAAAGGTGGATTTTGAATCCAAATTTCTCTAATTCCAAAGCCTGGACTCTCACTACCATAGTATTTTGCCTCAGTATATTTTCTTGTTTTGGGAAGTAATTTTTTTGGTATGTGGGAGAAAAGCCTTTACAATGTTTCTTTTCTTCTTTTTACTGAGGTATACTGAAAGCTATTCTGATGATGGTTCAAATATGGAAGATTATCCAGATCCACAGGTAAGTCAGATATTTAATGGACCAACTTTGATTTTTAAAAAATCATTATGGGGCTTCCCTGGTGGCGCAGTGGTTGAGAGTCCGCCTGCCGATGCAGGGGACACGGGTTCGTGCCCCGATCCCGGAGGATCCCACATGCCGCGGAGCGGCTGGGCCCGCGAGCCATGGCCGTGGAGCCTGTGTGTCCGGAGCCTGTGCTCCGCAACGGGAGAGGCCACAGCAGTGAGAGGCCCGCGTACAGCAAAAAAAAAAAAAAAAAAAAATCATTATGAATCCTTCTTAGAAAAGATCAATAAGGAATAGAATAAGAGACTTTGAACATCTTCATCAGTAAATAATTGAATATACAGCCTTGATGAACCCTTGGATTGGCCATCCTTCCAGTATTTGTGTGTATAGCCTATTATATAGTGGAAAGAAAGGAAGAGAATGGCCAGAAATATGGGCAGACAAGAAAAGAAAGGGCAATTAATAGTAAAAATGGAGAAAAGAATACCTTTTCTGCCAAAGGGCTGGCATTGCCAATAAATAGGCTTGGATTAAAGGGAACTATGGGAATAATATGTGAAATTATTTATAATTTTCTTTTTTTCCCATTGATAATTCAGCTTTTGAATTTATTAACTAAGTCATGATGATACTGTTATATTTGATCCAGTTTTGAATTGATATTTGATCCAACTCATTTTCATACTTCTATTATATTTTTTTAAAAACAACCATTCTTATTTGGTTTTATTTAACTGCTAATTATGAATTTGTATATTAACTTGGAGTGGAGGGGGGTACATCTTTTTGACTAGTAAATGTTTGTGAATTATCCTATTGTAAACAGCTGTATTTTCTGACTGTAGTTGTTTTGAGAAGAGGTGTTGAGAGGAAAATGTAGAAAGCTTCTTAATATAGGTAATCAAACTTTCCTGAGTATCTATTGAGTAATTTATGCTAAAATCATGTTTCTACAGTTAGCAAATCAAATGAACAGTTCCCTGCTCTCCTTATATCGGAAAGGAAATCCTGATTCTGTTTCAAGTACTCCTGAGATGGAGCAAAGAGAAACCACCATTTCAACACCACGGATAACTTCCAAAACAGGCTCCATTCCTTTGAAGACCCCTGCCAGAGGTTCTGAAGGAGGATGGTTTATTGACAAAACCCCGGGTGGGAAGAAAGACAGTTTTTTCTCAGACCTATCCGATGAGAAAAGTAATGATAAGAAGCCGATCTCTCAGATAGAGGTATTTTTATAGTGGAATTTTAGCCCCACGTAGTTGGAGTACATTACACCCTTTTCATTGAACGTAATATCAGGCAGATTCTTGTGTTTTGTAAAAGACTTAGGAACTTTGAGATACGTGTAGAATTTGATCACTTCCTACTACCGTCATCATTTTCATCCTAGTCCAAGCCTCTACTCTTTCTTTCCCTAACTATTGAAATAACCTTCCAACTGGAGTCTGCTTCCATTCTTGTTCCCCTAGTTTATTCTTCACACAGAGATAACGTTTTTACAAGTTAAGTCCGATCATTGTCATTCTTTTATTAAAAACTCTCCAGTGGCTTCATTCATTCTGCAGTCAGAGATCTTGCAGTTGCCAGGAAAGCCCTGTATGATTTGGCGGCCCTGCTGCCCTCCTCCCCCACCTCCCAGCGTTGCTTCAGCCACAGCTGGGCTGTTTCTAGAATATACCAACCAGGGGACTTCCCTGGTGGTGCAGTGGTTAAGAATCTGCCTGCCAATGCAGGGGGCATGGGTTCGAGCCCCGCTCCGGGAAGATCCCACATGCCACGGAGCAGCTAAGCCCGTGTGCCACAACTACTGAGCTTGTGCTCTAGAGCCCACAAGCCACAACTACTGTAGCCCGTGTGCCTAGAACCCGTGCTCTGCAACAAGAGAAGCCACCACAATGAGAAGCCCGCAACAAAGAGTAGCTCCCACTTGCCACAGCTAGAGAAAGCCCGCGCACGGCGACAAAGATCCAACGCAGCCATAAATAAATAAATAAATGAATATATAAAAAAAGAATATACCAAACCTCCTCTCACTTGGGGCATTCATACTTGTACTTTCTGTTTAGAACATCTTTCCTGAGATTCCTGTGGCTCACTCCATCATTTCTTCACATCTCTTTTCACATGTAATCTTCACAGAAGGGCATTCCCTGACATGTAAACTAGCACATCATTGGATACTCTGATTCCTAACCCTGCTTTATTTCTTTTTTTTTTTTAAGTACTTAAAAAATTACTTACTAATCCCTTGAGGGATCTGACATAAATGGATACACTATGAAAATGGACAAAATAAGTAGACACTTTTTAAAAATCTTTTTAAATTGAAATATACCATATATAAAGAAAAGTAAAGCTTGATGGATTATCACAAAGCGAGCACAATTGGACATCATTCTTTTTTTTTTTTTTTTTTTGGTGGTATGCGGGCCTCATTGTTGTGGCCTCTCCCGTTGCGGAGCACAGGCTCCGGACGCGCAGGCTCAGCGGCCATGGCTCACGGGCCCAGCCACTCCGCGGCATGTGGGATCTTCCCGGACTGGGGCACGAACCCGTGTCCCCTGCATCGGCAGGCGGACTCTCAACCACTGCCCCACCAGGGAAGCCCACATTCTTTTTTTTTTTTTTTAATTTATTTATTTTGGCTGCACTGGGTCTTAGTTACAGTATGTGGGATCTTTAGTTGTGGCATGTGGACTTCTTAGTTGCGGCATGCAGACTCTTAGTTGTGGCATGTGTGTGGGATCTAGTTCCCCAACCAGGGATTGAACCTGGGCTCCCTGCACTGGGAGCGTGGAGTCTTACCCACTGGACCACCAGGGAAGTCACCTGGACATCATTCCTACCTGATTCTTTTAATGCATGGCAGAGAGGGGGTTTAAGGTAATCTGTCTCCCAGTAGAGTGGCTGTCTGTGCTCTGGGGCTTGCTGTCCAGTGTGGGAGATGTTAGCTACATGTGGCTGTTGAGCCTTTGAAATGCGGTTAGTGCAAATGCGGAACTGAGTTTTTAATTTAAATTTAAAAACTAATTGTTCAGTTATTAGAAAACTTCTAAGTATACTTAGAATAACTTCTACTTTTTCAGCTGTAAATTTTATAAAATCTAAATACAAATCTAAATACAAAGTATTTACCATGAAAATTTAGTGTCTGACTTGAGCTGTGCAGTAAGCATGAAGTATCCATTAGACTTTGACAACTTACTACAAAAACAATGTAAAACATCTCAATAATTTTTATACTGACTATATGTTGAAATAATGTTTTGAATATATTTGGTTAAATAAAATAGATTATTAATTTCCCCCCAAAATTATTTTCCCTTGTTTCTTTTTTCCTTTTTTAAATGTGGCTACTAGAATATTTAAAATTACATATGTGGATGGTATTATATTTCTGTTGGATGATGCTGCTCTAAGCGGTTTTCAAGCACCAAGCCCTTTGATTTGGCAAAACCTCTCCCCTGCCCTTTTGAATTATTAGTGGGCCTTTTCCAAATCTAATTACTTTAATCATTTGTCTCTAAAGAACATTATTATCATTGGCAAGGTCAAGGGAAAAGTTTGACCCTTATGTTGAATTATACTGTTTTATGGCTGTCAGAGCAGCTCTGTCATCATATTTAATTTAGTGATTGATCAGACATCAAATGAACACCAACTGTGTAAAAGGCTCAGTGAGAAATAAAAGATGAATGTTAGTGTCTTAACTCCAACTCCAGAAGCACACAATTCAGTGACGGAGACATAGACAGGTGAGTCACTCAAATACAGGGCAGACTGTGGTAGGCTGTACTATGGTTGAAAATTTAGTGTTCTGAGTGTGAAGAAGAGATTAATTCTAATTAGAAGAATCTGCAAAGGAGGTTTTCAAATGTTAGGATATAAACTGAGCATTAAGGCCATGGAAAAGGACATCCCCAGCAGAGATCAGCCTTAAGCAGATAGGTTGGGAATAGCTAACAGGTGAAAGTGCTAGGGCAGGAATGATTTTTTAAAATAATGCCCATCTATTAAAAAAAATATTGGCATTATAATTCCAAGCATGGCACATTTAAATTTCCTTCTCCCCCCCCACCCCACCCCCAGAATTCAAAAGATTCTTCTCTTCTGGAGAGTAATAAAAAAAGAAGAGGCAGGCTAAACAGCAAAAGAGGCAAAAGGAAGAAAGAAGATCTTCAGGAAGTAGATGGAGAAATAGAGGCTGTCCTGCAAAAGAAAGGTGAGACGCCAGTCTTGTGGGTGGCGGCAGCTGTGTTTGCTCTGAGAGAGGCATCACGATTCCAAGCTGTTTTGCATGGGGGACCTTCTGTGTGCAGAGACATTTACTAGAATCGGTTACTTAAAGATTATTCAATGTAGTTCTGATTTGCTACTGAATCACTAATCCTTTCACCTCCTTTTTTGTTTACCAGCTAAAGCCAGGGGGCTAGAATTGCAGATCTCCAAGGTGAAGTTTGAAGATGTTGGAGGCAATGATACGACATTAAAAGTTAGTTCAAATTCAGAATTTCTACCTTAGATGGCTATGGCCAATCAGTTATTCAAACAAAGCCTTTCTCTTTATCTAATAGAAACTGAGTATAGAAAAGGAAGCCAGGAAGATGAGAAGGGCAAGCCTGGCTGTACCCTTCAGGGTACTGAGGGATAAAAGAAACATGTCTTCAACTTTTTCACCATTTTAATTATAGCGTACATAAGATACATGCTTTATAAGGAGTATTACTTTAACAGTTGTAAAAGTTACTATTTTTTGGTGTTTGTTTCAGTTACAATCTAGTTACTATTCATTGTATTTGCAAGGTAGATATTATTACAGCTTAGGAAATGGAAGCTCAGAGAGGGTATTGCTAAAGTCACAGGACAGGTACTAGAGCTGGGATTCAATCTCAGGTGTAAGCCTAATGCCTGTTCTCTGTCTACTGTACTTTGCTGCTCCAAAGAATAGGTCCTTTCATTCCACATTGATTCTTTCTCTTTGGGGCTATGAAGGACATCGTTCCTATTTATTCCCTAACAGGAGGTCTGCAAGATGCTCATACACATGCGTCACCCAGAGGTGTACCACCACCTGGGCGTCATACCCCCACGTGGAGTTCTTCTTCATGGACCACCCGGCTGTGGGAAGACGTTGCTTGCACATGCAATTGCTGGGGTGAGGTTTGCTGACACTTGTTTGCTTTTGTTATTTTTGTTGTTACTCGTTTTTATTTTATTTATTTATTTATTTATTTTTCTTTTTGAGGTATGCGGGGCTCTCACTGTTGTGGCCTCTCCCGTTGCGGAGCACAGGCTCCGGATGCGCAGGCCCAGCGGCCATGGCTCACGGGCCCAGCCGCTCCGCGGCATATGGGATCCTCCCAGACCGGGGCATGAACCCGTATCCCCTGCATCGGCAGGCGGACTCTTAACCACTGCGCCACCAGGGAGGCCCTCGTTTTTATTTTTTGTCTTTGGTCACCTTGAACCAGACTTGGCATATTCTCAGGAGGACTGATCCTTTCTTCATTTTTTTACCTCTTTTCATGCTGCTATTTGTGAGATGCTGTTTTCTTTTAATGTATCCAATTATTTATATGGCGAGGTTGGGTGGGAAGCAAAATAATACAGCTGTAAACAACTCTTTTTTTAACACATAGTTTACATTTTAGTCACTTCTCTTTCTCTTTAAGCCAGTGGTTCTCAAGAGCAGTAAAATAAGAAAACTGAAGATTGTATTTTCCATAGAACTAAATATTCAGAATTTCCATTCAGAGTCATGTTTTTATCCTTTTTAGTGTTAAAATATCTTTTCTAAAATGGTGATAATAGGGACTCACTTGGCAAAATAAAAAGCAATCTTAATTTTATTCCCATCAGATTTCTTGGAAACTGTGTTGGATGGTAAAATGCAAAATGTCCAGGTAACTTCAGTTTGAAGAATAGCATACTATGCGAATCATTAACAGATAGTGCTCTATGAAAGCAAATTATTTTTATAGGAGAACTTGATTGATTTGCCTCATTTATTCATTTGTTGAATAAATCTTTTGTGTGACTGCTGCATGCCAGACATTGAAATACAGTGATAAGTAAAACAAACTCGGTTTTTATCTTTAAGGAGTTTTTCAGTCAAATATGAGAGACAGACATTAAACAGTCATTCACACAAATAAATGTTGCTCATGATTACAATTACAGTGAGTGAGTGGGAGACAAGTGCAGAATGCTATGTGGTATGTTGTTGGTATGTTGTCTTAAGCCAAGTTAAGAGTTAGGGTCAAAGAGAATATCATTGAGGAAGTGAAATTTCAAGATAGCCAGAAGAATAGTAGGATTTAGGCAGGGTTGCTGCCATTTGTATTGGTGGGACAGTGGTAGTTTCTCTTCCTTTACTTTAAGAACCTGCCTCCTCTGACTAGTAACGGGCTATTTCTGTGGGTTCAGAGCGGGAGAAACGCCGGTGGGGTGTGTGGGAGACCACTGTGTCACACCCCCCTGCTATTTCCTTTCTAGCAGATAAATAACAGATGAAGTTGTTTTGGCTCAGCTCTAAGTGGGGGCAAACATATTTCTTAAGATTCAAGACCCTTTATTCAGAAGAGATAATAACAGTTTTATAGTGATATCTACAGAGTAAAAACCAGTAGAAGGTATCCAGTCAAAGTGTTTGGATTAAATTTTAGACTTTTAGGTAATGTTTTTTATTGGACCAACACACGATGAGGTTCCTCAGAAAATTGGTCATTTAAAAAATGTAATTTTGAGAGAGGGACTGAGTGAGGAAAAAGTAGGGAAGTGAAAATTTGACAATTTGGTCATTCTTTTATATATTTGTGCATAGGAACTTGACCTTCCATTATTGAATGTGGCTGCTACAGAAATTGTATCTGGAGTATCTGGAGAATCGGAACAGAAGCTGAGAGAACTGTTTGAACAAGCTGTGGTGAGTCAGCTAATGGCTCTAATTTTAGGTTTTCAAATCTTATAAGGCTACGTGGAAGATCCTGTTTTCTCTAACGCTGGTATTTGGTAACCTGTTCACTGGCCATTCTTTTCTAAACATGGTAGTTTGTTACTCATGGTGGCTAAATGTTTAAAGTAGATTAACTAACATAGACTGTTGGATAAAATAATCTGTTTAATCTGAAAATAACGTAATTGGTGAGAAGTTCTGGGCTGTCATACCCAATAGTGATATGCTGCAAGGAGATTGTCTTTGTGATATTTTTTTCACTTTTACTTTCCTTAACTTAGGTTTGACCGAACAACCTATTAAGCAGTGTGAACATTTTTAACATTTAAGGATTATCACATTATAAAAGCACCCATGGACATGCCAGGATAAACCCTTCTCTGTTTGTATAATTGAAGCTGTGAAAAGAAAATTCTGTTACCAGAGAAATTACAGATTGGATTTTATTCTGATTATAATTAGTGTTATTAAAATTTGGATGCTTAAGAACTTATGAGGAAGATGACATTTGTATCCCATTAAAGTTTTATCTTCAGTATAGTGTTATGGTTAAATGTACTTTCAAGTCAGAAACATGGGTTCAGATCCTTATGCCACCACATATTAATTGTGTAATCTTGGGCAAGAGATTTAACCACTCTAACCCTTAGTTTCCTTACTAGTAAACTGTTCATAATACTACTTAAATCTCATGGGGTTGTTAATTGTATTAAATGAGAGGGTTCATATAAAATCTTTAATGTAGTGTTTAGCACACAGCAAAAGCCAAAAATGTTAGCTATGACATGCTCACTTGAGCAGTCACTAGTCATCACTGGTTGAAAACTAAAAAATAGCAAAAAGTTTAATTTTATGTTGTCATCATTTGCACCCCAATTATATAGGGCCTGGTGAACATGGCCAGTGCATCTGAAATGCAAAGCTGATGTGAAATTAGAAGAGAAAGTGTATTTTATCAGTACTTGAAAATGTTTTTTTAAATAGCAAGAATGTAGCAAAATTCATTACCTAGTCCAAGCTAGTATTGTTTGCTGCCGTAGGCCAGTAAATGGAGAGACAAGTTGTTGGAGCAAGGAATAGAGACTTTATTTGGAAAGCCAGCCAACGGAGAAGAAGGCTTCTTTTATTCTAAAATGGGGAAGAGGTAAAGTCCTGGTTCTGGTCAGACTCCAGAAGGGTTGTGTTGATTTTTTCCTTCCTGCAGTTATTCACACAGGTGAGCCTGGTCAGGATGTTTCCTGTGACCTAAACATAGACTGGCATTGGAAAAGCTGTGGATGCACAAGGAAGATGCAGAGGAAGGGTGGGAAGGGTACTGTGCAGAGCAAAGCGAAATTCTTTCAGGTGTTACCTGTTCTCCAAAATGAGCTTGATTTGATTGTTAATTGGCATACAGCTGGAAGACAGGTAATAACTTTCATGTTTATGGTAAACACAATGATGAATGAGGATAAAAGAGACAAAGGGCAAAATTAGGTTGTTAGTTGTGTGTTTATATCTCTCTCGAACCAGTATTGAGCTGGTACTATGCCTAACAGCAGATGCTCAGTAAATGTGTGGTCTAGCTCCCCTCTTTCCTGGACCCCCTGTTTCCTAATGAAAGTCAGTACAATAAGGTATGTGTGGATCAGAGAACAAAAAGGTAAAATCAGATCAAATGGTTCTTTGTTGAGAACTCTATGCTTGCTTTAGGCTAGATTCTGATGACCATCATTTATTCTTTTTTCCTTTTTTTCTCATTCAGTTTTCCAGAACACTGACAAATACTATTGCCCTTGCTTTCTGAGACCTTTGCTGTCTGTAACTTTACTCTTTTGTAACTGGGTAATGTGTCGAGCCGTCAGAGGTTCTCCTTTGCAAACATTATCATGAAGAGGATTGGAAAGAGAGCCAGCTAGTGGCAGGCCAAATTTCTTTCCCTTTAAAATGCAGTGGTTCACACACTTTTTAGATATCTTAGCCAGGCTGACAGTCTGACTCTTAGCATAATCAGTGTCGCTCCTAACTAAATAACTAAGGATGAGCTGTGCTTTAGATTATAAATCTACATCTTTTAATTTAAATTTCTCATTTTAACTGATTCTTAATCTGTTTGTTTTTTATTGTAGCAAAATATATTTAACATAAAACGTGCCATTTTAAACATTTTTACAGTTTGGTGGCATTAAGCACACTCATATTGTTATGTGACCATCACCCCCATCCATCTCCAGAATTTTCCATCTTCCCAAGCTGAAACTCTGTACCCAGTAATCCCTAACTTTTCATTTTCCCCTGCCCCTAGCCCCTGGCAACTGCCATGCTACTTTCTGCCTCTGTGAATTTGACTGTTCCAGGTAGTTGTTGCTTATATTGTATCTTATCTTACTTTCTCTGAACTCTATCTAGTTTATGTTTAAAAAAAGACTGAAGGTGATCGTTGTCCACACTGAATGTATTAGAACTTTACCCTCCTTTCTTACTCAATGTAGTCTTCAAACTAAGCCTCTGTTAGTTTCAGTTGGGGATGATGAAAACAATGTAAACGTATTTAATGCCACTAAACCATACACTTAAAATGGTTAAGATGATACCACAATAAAAAAAATAAAAGCAAAGCCTCTGGTGCTTCTTAAATTCCTCTTATAGCAGATTCTAGGGAAAAGCTTGGATATTTTTATGTTGGTAGGAACATTCATGAAACGTTTGTAGTGAACTTAGTTTTTCTAGTTTAAAATTTACAAACTTACTATTTTTAAATTTCAGAACATAGCAAATGTGCCTAATTTACAAAAGAATTTCAGTAGTTTTATCATCACAGAACATGGATTGATGAGAAGACTATAAATGTGTTATCCTATATGTAGTCTCTTACTGTTCTCTTTTAATCCTTTCACTTCTCCTAAGTCATAAAAATCAGAAGTAAATCACTGTGTACTGCCTTCTTTAGGGTTATTCTTTTGGTGAATGATCCTTGAACTTTAAGATTGAAAAAAATGTGTATACTTAACCATGCTGCAGTATAGGGAATACATTTATGATTGTCTTTTTGTGATATTCTTATTTCTAGTCAAATGCACCATGTATCCTTTTTATTGATGAAATTGATGCTATTACCCCCAAAAGAGAAGTTGCTTCAAAAGATATGGAACGAAGAATTGTAGCCCAGCTCCTAACCTGCATGGACGGTCAGTTTGAAATAATGAATTCATTTTAAGAAAATGAATTTTCTTTTTTAGTGTAAGATGTGAAGATATGAAACATTCAAGTAGCATAAAACTCAGAGTAAAAACAGAAATCTTTTTCTTTTCATAAAAGATTGCATCATTAATTTTTGGAGTATATCTTATAGTTATTTTTAATGCATTTACACACATGTATAAATACAGTAACATTGTTTTGCTTTTTACAATACTCTGATTGCACCATACACACTATTCTGTAACCTGCTCTTTGTATCTTAATATTTCTTGGAAATGTTGCCATTTTAATGCATTTATATCTTCCTCTTTTTAATTGCTGCTTGATATCCTTTAGGATAAATTTATCATATTGTACTTAAGTATTTCCATTTTGATGGATATTCAAGTTGTTTTGGTTTTTGCTTTACAACAAGTTGTAGGGAATATCCTTAAATGGTCCTTTTTGATACACATGTATTTTTCTAAGACGAAGCAATGGTTAAAGAGTGTACATTTAAAATTTTTATAGGAAATGGCAAATTGCCTTCCAAAAAGACTTTGCCATTTACATCCTTACCGGCGCTATACGAGAGTCACTCTTTCTCTAGATCCTTCACAACATTGAATTGTTTTAATTTTTGCCAGTCTGAGGGATGAAAATTGATATCTTTGTTGTAATTTGCATTTCCCTGATTACCATTGATGTAGATCATCTTTCCATACTTTTTTGGCTATTCATATTATCTCCAGAGTCCCTTTTCTCATCCTTTTCCCATTGTTCTATTGAATTAAAAAAAAAATTTGAGTGAATATTATATTTTAATATATTATGGAAACAGGGGCTTTTGTTAAATATACTGCAAT
Source organism: Mesoplodon densirostris (assembly GCF_025265405.1). Classification (NCBI taxonomy): domain Eukaryota; kingdom Metazoa; phylum Chordata; class Mammalia; order Artiodactyla; family Ziphiidae; genus Mesoplodon; species Mesoplodon densirostris. The sequence goes on from NC_082662.1 coordinate 171,596,241, forward strand.
TACTTCCTATCTGTAATTTGTTTTGCAATTTTGTTTAATGGTTTTTGGATACAAATTTGGAGGAAAGAACTCAGCACGAGTAGAACTTTTGGAACTAAATCTTACCTACTGTGAAATAGCATGTTTTATGTACATAAGAAAATTTGAAGTAATAAATATTTTGCATTCCTTGGGATGCTAGGTTGTAGATTGCTTATTCTGCTGTTTTATTTTTATGTAAAATTCTCTTGCCATGTTTTAAGGACTGTATTCTTTTTTTTTAAATATCTGCATCAATTCTTTTTTTAAATTAATTTATTCATTTATTTATTTTTGTCTGCGTTGGGTCTTCATTGCTGCATGTGGGCTTTCTCTAGTTGCGGCGAGTGGGGGCTACTCTTTGTTGCAGTGTGCGGGCTTCTCATTGCAGTGGCTTCTCTTGTTGTGGAGCACGGGTTCTAGGCATGTGGGCTTTGGTAGTTGTGGCACGCGGGCTCAGTAGTTGTGGCGTGCAGGCTCTAGAGCACAGGCTCAATAGTTGTGGCGCACGGGCTTACTTGCTCCGCGGCCTGTGGGATCTTCCCAGACCAGGGCTCGAACCCTTGTCCCCTGCACTGGCAGGCGGATTCTTAACCACTGCACCACCAGGGAAGTCCCAGGACTGTGTTCTGAATTATCATTATTTTATTGAGGCTAATTTGTTATCAGTTATAAGGTACACCATTCTTTTATGTACCTCTGAGAAGGAAAATGGCAAAACACCAATCAAAGTATGACATAACGCTTATCACATTGATAGTATAAGCATTCTGATTTCAGAGATATTAAAATGTGGAAAAGTGAACAAGTACAGGAATTAAGCAGACTACTTATTACTAGAACATTACTGAAAGCCCTGTTAGTTGGGATTTTTGGTGTGTCTTTGTGTGTGTTTTAAGTTTCCCTTTTACAAACCAAAATAGGGAAAACAGTAAATAATTCAACTTACATAGTCATCCTTTTACTGAACTGAACTTGGATCCAGTTGCCCAATGCCCAGCAAAGCCAATTGACTGACACTGGGTTGTGAAGGAAAGAACAGTGTTCCTTGCAGGGCAGCAAGCAAGGAGAGTAGGCAGCTAATGCTTAAAAGACCCAAGTCCTGATGCTTTCAGGCAAGGTTTTTAAAGGCGATATTAGGGGAGGGTCGCAGCGTACATGATCAGCTCCTGGGCATTTTTCTGATTGGTTGGTGGAGAGGTAACAAGGTGATGTTTCGGGAATTTTAATCACCAGCCAGTCTGGGGGCTCTGTGCTTGTGGTCAGCATGTCTTAGTTTCTGTAGAACCACTGAAAGGTATGTGTCAGATTGTTATCTATATATCCCTTCTGGAGGAACTAGGAGTCCTGTGACTCTGTTGTAATTGTTAGCTGCTTGAGTTCACTTTTTAGAACTCTGCAAAGGCCAAACAAGAAGCAGAGGACACAGAGGGGCTTGTACGCAGGAGGGCTCTGCAGAGTCCTGCTCGGTCTCAGTTCTCCCTTTTCTTTGATACTCCTTAATCCTGAGGGGAACAGGGGTGGGACAAGAAAGGGAATAAAGTTTTGGATAGAGAGGTTAATCATAAGCTCAGTGGAGGGACTCGGTTTTACGGGGACTTGTTTCTTTCTCTCTCCCCAAATAGCCTGTACCATGTGGGCATTTTTTTCCCTACAGTTTGAGAATTTTGTAAAACCTTATTATTAAATCAGAGTTTATAAATCTGAAATTGTAAGAAGTTAACACTTTTAGGTAAATTAATATGAACAAGATAATTAAGGAGACCACTTAAAAAAAACTAATTTCACCTAATTCTAAAAACTTAAACTCAGACATAATTCTAATTATTAAGAGCTGCAAAGGATCTTAAAATATCATCATTTGTTTATGAGGAAACTGATGCACAGAGAGCTAAGGGCCAGATGCATACAGTGAGTCATTAGCAAAGCATAGGCCAGAATCCAGATGTTTATTTATACATATGCAATTAATGAGCTACCACAAATACTTTATTTATGAGAGCTATTATCCCAGGAACACGTTAACTAGTTTTTGGTTTTTTTACTGTGTAAAAACAAGTAAAACTTCATTTTTTTAATAATCAGAAATTCATACTTTTGGCTAATGTAACTTCAATTTAAAATGATCGGATCCTCTAAAAGTGAGAAAAAGAATGGGATTTATCTTGTAGTAGGTGGCCAATCCTAGCTAAGGTCTGGTTTTTATCTTTCTAGCTTTTGAAATAGCACTTGTGTTACCAAGTATTGACTTCCTGTGGAAGGATATTTTCATTACTGAAGATTTAACAGATTTCCATGATTGTTCTTGTTGAATTCTGTTATTAACCCTTGCTATGTTCAGAGCATATCACCAAGACTGTAGTGTCTGAGCAACGTGAACTAGAAAAAGGAAGCAGACTCCTACCCTTGGTCATTGTCTTAGCTGTGAGACTGAAAGCATCCCTGAATCAGCAGTGGAACAGCTTTGGCTCTATACCAGCGTTAGTGCAGGGAGGGTTCAGCATAGGAACATCTTCCTGTGACTGCAAGTTTGTGGCTCGTGGTGCTACGTCAATTCTGAGGTGTCACCTCGTTTTCTGTAAAGTAGTTCTGCTTGTTCAGGGATCTCCTGTTGTAGCGTGAGTCTTTTTTAGCTGATTCCTTTTATTCAGTTTTCAAAAAGTATTTAAGAGCTTTCTTGTCTCGCTCAAACGTATGCCTTATGCCTCTTTTCTTTTCAATCCAAATTTATCCAAAGGATAGTCCCTGCCAATTAAATATGTTTCTATTTCAGTTCTATTCTGTAACCCCACCCCTACAGTTGTCTCTCTGCCTCTACCATTCCACTGAAACCGTCATAGAAAACCCGTTGATGATCACCGTTGGCCACATCTTTTGGTTTGCCCTTAGCCCTCACCCCTCTGACCCCACCTCTTACAGTTGTTATCTGGGGGTAGCGGTTGTACCTAGAGTAGTTCCTGGCACAGGGCGAGCACCCAGTGAGTGTTACTGGTGGTGGTTGAGAGCACTTGATACCGTGATCGCCTTGTCCTTGTCGTTGTTATCACACTTGGCTTGAGTAACACTCTCTGTCCTTGTGTTCTCTGACAACTCCCTACTGCTTTCCTTTACTTACTTGCCTCCTTTTCTCCATCCCTTAAAGAAAGATATCCCATAAGGTTTTACACTTGATCTTCTTTTCTTCTTGCCCTCCCCACTTCCCAACTATCTCCTGTTCAGTGCATTGAAAAACTGTCAAATTACATCTCTAATCTTCATTTCTGATAGGCTTGCAACCCATCTTCGCAACTGCCTGTCAGATACTTGCAGGTGACTGTCCCACGTTCCCTCACACTCGGTGTGTCCAGAGCTCCACTGGCTTCCCCTGTGGCCCTTTCTGCATGTCTGACCTCCCTCCTGTATTCCATATTTAAGTTAACAGCATCCAAACTGAGTTGTCTTTGTCTCTTCCTTCTCTTCCGCCTTCACATTGAATCATTTGCTCAGTGCTTTTGATTCTATTTACGACTTGGACCTTAAATTGGGCTTTTTGTTTTCATTTCCTATGTTCCTGCCTTCACTCATCTCTCACCTGATTATTGTATTCAAATCTCAACAAACTCTTTTTGCATTTATTCCTCTTTACTCGATTCAAAATTATTATTAGAGTTTTCTTTCTAAAACACAAATCTTACCAGAGGAACCTTTCATGGCTTCCTGTTGGCAAGAGAATATACTCTGAATTCCTCACGACTTGGCTGATAGAGGACTTAGTTACCTGTGAGGGGGTGTAACCTCAGACTCTCTGCTAGTCACCCCTAGTTCAGTTGAGAGAAATAATACTTGTGGAAAATACACTTTAGGCCCTGCATTCTGTCCATTAATAAAAATCTGTATCTGGATTAGGCCAGAGCAACTGGAGAGTATATTGTGTTCCCCCATCTCAGTGCCGTGAGTCTGTTTTGAGATACATACTACTCTGTCCTGCCAAGGCTCCCTGTTGGACCACTCACCTTGTCTTAACATGCCACATCTGTTTGTATCTCTGCTTTTCGCTCATTCCATTTTTTCCATGTAAAATTTCATTAACCTATGTTTCAGCTTATCAATATCCTATTTACCGTTCAAGCCTTTTCTGGAATGTTACCTCCTGCCTAAGTTCTCCCTGATTCCTCAGTCTGAATTCATAATATCTTCCATCGTATCACTGTGGTGCTTTGTTTATGCTTACTGTGCTTCAAATAGATTGAGCTGCTTGAGGACAAAGTTTGTATTTTCCTCACATCTTTCCCATACTAGACATTTAGTGAATGTTAGTTTTATATACATATATATATATATATTGCTGTCAGTGTGTAATTCTCTCTAACCACGTAAATAACTTGTGTAAGCATTATTTTCCTTAATGTCAAGTGTCTTGTTCACCACTCATCCTGTGTCTGGTTCTTACTAGATCTGAATAACCTGGCCGCTACAGCTCAGATCCTAGTCATCGGAGCTACTAACCGACCAGACTCCTTAGACCCTGCTTTGAGACGTGCAGGAAGGTTCGACCGAGAGATATGCCTAGGTATCCCAGATGAAGCATCCAGGGAAAGGTATACTCTTAGAGAATGAAGTTTATATGCCATTACATCATCTGAACTGAATGCTTTGAAAATGAGGGGTGAGAAATATCATGTAGCCTTTTCTTTCTCTCTCTCTTTATGTGTCAGTGAAATTGATTTGGAAAGGAAAAAGCCCACATTAAATTAATGCTTAAGAAGACAATTTACTCATTAATACGGCAGTTGTTTCAGGCTGCTTTTTTCAGTAGTGATATTGGACTTCTGTACCCATACTCATTTATCTGGTCTTATTAACAGTGTCTTGTGTTTTTTAGGTGGCCGATCAGCCTAGGGAGAGTGTCTAGAGCTATGGAATAGTGCTCACTGGTCCACATGCAGGCTAAATCTGAGTGTAACAAGTATTTTAACTTGTTGCACTAATCTGCCTAAGGTCACAGGTTCCCTGGCAAATAATTAAATGGTAGCCAGAATTGAAAGCTGTCTGTTTGCTCTAAGGCCAACCTTTCCTAGTAATTGGGGTTGAATGTCCATAGAGCAAAGAAACATCCACCAATATCTCAGTAACAAAAATATCTCGGGAGGCACTGTTCAGGCAGTGGAGTAAAGAAAATCTAGTAATGTGCTGAAGTACTGTATTTTTTTTTTTTTTTTAGCTGAGTTGTGTCTTCGTTGCTGCGCGCAGACTTTTTCTAGTTGTGGTGAGCAGGGGCTACTCTCCATTACGGTGCGCGGGCTTCTGATTGTGGTGGCTTCTTGGATTCTTAATCACTGCACCACCAGGGAAGCCCTGAAATACCGTATTTATAATGACTTTCGGCTTAAGTTAATGACACTAAATTGCTGTACACGATCGCCAGTGGCTTTTAGAGAAAGTGGTATGTAGTGAAAGGATAGTTATGGGGACAGTGGAGAAGGGAAGAGATGAAGGACAGGAGACTTCACAAATGCAGGACATAAAAGTGATCAGAAGACACTTGACAGGAGAAAGCATTTTGAAGGAACAGGTCATCCTTACCTTCTTCCCAGTGATTAATGTGACTTCAGCTTTTGATTCATTGGCATTTTTTTCTTCAGCTGTTGTATTCAGTGTCATCTATAGGTATGCTCATTGCATTCTCACATATGTAATCTTTAGTTACTCAACCATTCAGGTTTCTTTACTAACATGTTTATACCCATAGCAAAATAATATTATTTAGTATTTAAGTTGTTTGTATTTATTCAGCAAACATGTATTGAGCATATAGTATATGTATATACCACTGCAAAAGAGTTTCAAATAATTTATATGGTTGCATTGCCCTTAAGGAGGTGGAGTATAGCTTCCTATTTCTTAAATGTGAGCCAGGCCTAAGTGTCTTACTTCCAGAGAGTGTAGTATGGAAAGGGAGGGAAGAGTAACTTCAAAGTGAAAACCCTTTCAAACACTGTCTCAAACCTGGTAGTCAAGGTTCACATCTACAACAATAAGTCGTGTTGACAGTATGTATCCTTGATAACGATATGATGAGAATGACACTTTACCTCTGTGGTCTTCTTCCCAAAAATGCTTTACCCTAGTCTAACCGTGACAAAAATATCAGACCAATCCCAGTTGAAGGACATTCTACAAAATACTGGGCCAGTAATCCTGAAAATTTTCCTTAATGACAGGAGAGGTGTATGAGGTGTACAGAGTTCTCTGAACTATCTTTGCACTAATTCTATAAATCTAAAACTTTATAAAACAAAAGGTTTATTTTTAAAAAATTAGTTAGGGCCTCCCTGGTGGCGCAGTGGTTGAGAGTCCGCCTGCCGATGCAGGGAACGCGGGTTCGTGCCCCGATCCCGGAGGATCCCACATGCCGCTGAGCGGCTGGGCCCGCGAGCCATGGCCGCGGAGCCTGTGTGTCCGGAGCCTGTGCTCCGCAACGGGAGAGGCCACAGCAGTGAGAGGCCCGCGTACAGAAAAAAAAAAAAAAAAAAAAATTAGTTAAAGCGGGCCTCCCTGGTGGCGCAAGTGGTTGAGAGTCCGCCTGCCGATGCAGGGGATACGGGTTCGTGCCCCGGTCTGGGAGGATCCCATATGCCGCGGAGCGGCTGGGCCCGTGAGCCATGGCCGCTGAGCCTGCGCGTCCGGAGCCTGTGCTCCGCAACGGGGGAGGCCACAACAGTGAGAGGCCCGCATACTGCAAAAAAAAAAAAAAAAAAAAAAAAAAAATTAGTTAAAGCTCATCCCATTTACAGTCAAATATATTATTAAACCTGAGTTTTTATTCTGGGAATTCCTAATACTTGAATCTTCATAGGGATTTGTAGTTCTTAGGGCACCAGCTAGAGCTGACACGGAGAGACCCATGTTGCGTGGCCTTTCTCTTCTTTGGTAGTAAAATATGCATATATCAGCACCGCCCCCTCCACAAATATCTGTTTCCTTCAATATCTCATATCAGTGTAGATACCTGTCTTTATTATAGAGCCATACTGAAGCCTATAGCCTAAGACAAGTGTTGATAGCTTTTTAACGACCTCACGGAGATAAAGACTGATCCTCTTGTTGCAAATTCTTTGCCGCACTTCCAGGGTAGGGTGGGGGGGGTCTGGGGGGAGGGAATAGAGTACAGATAAGTTCCTGGGTTCTTTGACCTTGGAGTGTGTGTTCCTGTTTGTTGTTCTTGTTTTGTTTGTTTGTTTTTGTTTTGGAGGTGGGGTGGGGAGGAAATATTACTGAAACACTTTTACTCAACCGTGTTGAAACTGGAAATCTCTTAATGGTTATTTTCTCCTCCTGGGAGTTTCCATAGTATGATGACCAAAATTACATTTTTTCAGGAGTAGACTGTAACTGAAAAAAGGATGATATTTATTTTATCTTAGCTAGTTTTCTTAACATTCTAAATTTCTTAGTATTCTTATGCATAGCAGCAAATCAGATCTGTATCTTTTTTTTTTTTTTTTTTTTTGCGGTACGCGGGCCTCTCACTGTTGTGACCTCTCCCGTTGCGGAGCACAGGCTCCGGACGCGTAGGCTCAGCGGCCATGGCTCACGGGCCCAGCCGCTCCGTGGCATATGGGATCTTCCCAGACCAAGGCAGGAACCCATGTCCTCTGCATCGGCAGGCGGGCTCTCAACCACTGCAGCACCAGGGAAGCCCCAGATCTGTATCTTTAGGAAGTAGTTCTATAATGGGACTTCTTCTTGGCTCCTATTGTTTTTTTGTTTTTTTTTTAAATAAGATGTTGGGGGTAGGAGTTTGTTAATTAATTAATTTATTTTGCTGTGTTGGGTCTTCGTTTCTGTGCAAGGGCTTTCTCTAGTTGGGGCAAGCGGGGGCCACTCTTCATCGCGGTGCGCGGGCCTCTCACTGTCGCGGCCTCTCTTGTTGTGGAGCACAGGCTCCAGACGCGCAGGCTCAGTAGTTGTGGCTCACGGGCCTAGTTGCTCCACGGCATGTGGGATCTTCCCAGACCAGAGCTCAAACCCGTGTCCCCTGCATTAGCAGGCAGATTCTCAACCACTGCGCCACCAGGGAAGCCCCCCTATTGTTTACAGTATCAAAGTGAATTATTTTTCATTTGTCAGAAATGTTTATCTGCTTCTATTCTATTCACTTACATGATCCCAAGTGACATTCATATAGTAACTTATTCTCCAGTAACTTGACACTTGAAAATATTAGTCTCCTACAAATTTGGAAATTTCAAAATATATTTTCTTGTCCAAGTTAATTTATAATCTCACAATATGTAAATAATAACGAACATTTATTGGGCACTTATTGTGGCTCAGTCACTGTTCTAGGAGCTTTGCATGTATTCACTTAACATCCCTACTATTAAGTGCTACTGTAATATATATTTAACAAATGGAAAAACGAGCACAAAAATGAAATAACAGAGAGTGGCAGAGCTGGCATTCAGACTCAAGTGGTCTGGCATCAGACCTGTTTTTTTTTTTTTTTTTTTTTGGCTGCCTTGGGTCTTAATTGTGGCATGTTGGATCTTTCATTGCAGCGTGCAGGCTTCTCTTTAGCTGTGGCGCATAGGCTTCTCTCTGGTTGTGGTGCGTGGGCTATGTAGTTGCGGCATGCGGGCTCTCTAGTTGTGGTGCATGGGCTCAGTAGTTGTGGCTCACGGGCTTAGTTGCACCACGGCATGTGGGATCTTAGTTCCCTGACCAGGGATCGAACTGGCGTCCTCTGCATTGCAAGATGGATTCTTAACCACTGGACCACCAGGGAAGTCCCTGGCATCAGACCTTTTGTCCTGAATATCTTTACTGCTTTTAAGTTTTATTCAGTAAATCTTATCAGAAATTGTTTAAGATATTCCTTTAATAATAATAATTATCCAGAGCCCATATTTCATTGACACATACCATGTTGCCAGTTCAGTTGAGCAAAATTTTTCACACATACAGTACAAAGGATGAGCAGTAAATAAAGATGAAGTTGGAGAAATAACTGTCCTAATATAAAATTGGATATTAAAGTTTGTATCAGCATAACTTTTCATGATGAATAAAATTAATGGTTGATTTTGAGTTTAGAGACTTTTTTATTGCTGGCAGATGTCCATTTAAACTACTCTAAAAGTAGAATTTACCTTATATCCTCATAAATCATTTGTCTTATTTCCTCTGTAATATTGTAAAATTCTTAAAGGCAGAATATTTTTTAAAAACCAATTTTTTATTCTTCACAGAATTTAACACAGTGTCCAAAAAAGCAGATACGTGTATACATTAACCCTATTGGAATAAGGTGGGATATATTATAGCAGTTTAGCATTTGCTGAATGAGTGAGCTATTAGATCTTATTACCTGTTATGATACCATTGACAGAGAGGAAAGGCTTCAAATAAATATATTCCGTGACTTGTTTTTACTAGTAGGTTAGGAATCTGAATTTCTTTTCCTTGTCTTTTCTACAGAATACTTCAAACTTTGTGCAGAAAACTACGACTTCCCGAAACTTTTCATTTTCGTCACTTAGCACACCTAACGCCGGGCTTCGTTGGTGCTGACCTGATGGCACTCTGCCGAGAGGCAGCCATGTGTGCAGTCAACAGGGTCTTAATGAAGCTGCAGGAGCAGCAGCAGAAGAATCCTGAGGTTGAAGGTTTGCCCTCTGAAGGAGGCCAGGAAGAAAGGATCGGAACTGAACCCACTTCTGAAACACAGGTGCTTTCTCTACGGGTACCTTAAACTGTCATTTAAACATCTTTACTGTGTGTTATCTTACAAGCAGGGAAGTGTCAATATAGTTGAGGTTTATGATTTTCTGTTTCATTGGCATTGTATCTTTAGAGTAATTATCAGTTTTACCCAGAGTGTCTATAATTTCAAAAGTACAAGTTGTTTTACTTTTTTCAGTTGATTCTGAATAAATTCCTTTTACAATAATGATTATGAAATCTACAGCAGGTGTTGGCAAACTATGACCCACCTGCTCACTGCCTGTTTTTTTTTTTTTTTTTTTTTTTTGCTGTACGTGGGCCTCTCACTGCCATGGCCTCTCCCGTTGTGGAGCACAGGCTCCGGGCGCACAGGCTCAGCGGCCATGGCTCACGGGCCCAGCCGCTCCACGGCATGTGGGATCTTCCCGGACCGGGGCACGAACCCGTGTCCCCTGCATCGGCAGGCGGACTCTCAACCACTGCGCCACCAGGGAAGCCCTCACTGCCTGTTTTTGTAAATTAAAGTTATATTGGAGCACAGCCATGCTCCTTTATTTTTTATTTTATTTTTTAATACTTTTTTTTTCTTTTTGGTTGTGTCAGGTCTTAGTTGCGGCTCGCGGGCTCCTCAGTTGTGGCATGCGAACTCTTAATTGTGGCAGGCATGTGGGATCTAGTTCCCTGACCAGGATCCAACCCGGGCCCCCTGCATTGAAGTGCTGAGTCTTAACCACTGTGCCACCAGGGAGGTCCCCATGCTCCTTTATTGACACGGAGTCTTTTTCGACTTTCACACTTCACAGCAGAATTCGCATAGACGTCCATACAGCAGAGACCGCATGGCCCATAAAGCCTTTGGTGTTTACTCTAATTCTTTACAGAAAATGTTTTCCAGCTCTTATGAGAACATTGGCATTTTGTTATATTTCCAGGTTACCTTTTGGTTTGATATACTAAGATAGTCTGCTGATGCAACCATATCCTTGTCCCTAGCTGCAAATGGTGCTGGAGGACAGTGCTGAGAATGTGAGAGGGACATTTATTATCCAAGATCTGTTAAAATTTTGAGTTTTGTGAGTCATGAAAACTCAGTATAACATTTATATAGCATTTTATAGCTGGCACAGGGCACTTTTACATATTATATAACTTGCTCCATATAACTTTGTTAAGTAAATATCATTACGTTTCCCATTTCATAATCAAAGAAACTAAGCTTAAGAGATTGTGACTTGCCCGAGGCCACACGGCCTCTACTTTCCAGAGCAGAAACTTAGATCCAGGTCTTTTGTTTTCAAATCATTTGTTTGTTCCGTACTCATTTGGAACCACAATGATATCTGTTAAAAATAATAGTAAATTCATTCCTTTTATAATATTGCATATAAATTAGGCTTTTATAAGTTGAATTATTCAGAGTTACTTTCTACACCTGTTCTTTCATATTCCTCTCAAAGCAAGAAATCTGCCTTTGAAGTTCAAGATTCATTCATACTAGGAAAATTGCCTGCTTTCTGTTTAGTTGATAAACTATCAAGGAGCCATATTATGAAATTAAACTGCCACCAGAGTAACTTTGTTTTAATTTCATCAAAATTCAGCTGTTTCATGAATATTTGTAAATGAAGAATGGAAATAACATGACTGTTGAAATGAATATTTACCAACTGCTTACGTTTGCTATAGCTAGCCCTAGTAGAGTAAATAAAAATCATTCTTCTATATTTGATGATGGTCAATGTATCTTTTTTTTTTTTTTTTTGCGGTATGCAGGCCTCTCACTGTTGTGGCCTCCCCCATTGCGGAGCACAGGCTCCGGACGCGCAGGCTCCGGACGCGCAGGCTCAGCGGCCATGGCTCACGGGCCCAGCCGCTCCGCGGCATATGGGATCCTCCCAGACCGGGGCACGAACTCGTATCCCCTGCATCGGCAGGCGGACTCTCAACCACTTGCGCCACCAGGGAGGCCCGGTCAATGTATCTTTGCTTGACTAAATCAAATGATCCATTTGGAGCAAAATAAATGACCTATGTCAATGGAGAAAATTATTATAATGCATAGAAGTTCGTGTAGTTTACAGAAATATTGCAGTAATAATTTTTTAAAGTACAAACAATAACATTTTCAACAAACTTTGTGGCTTTTCATTTTTTACCCCTCATTTGTTCCCTTTCAGGATGAATTGCAAAGGCTCTTGGGGTTGCTGAGGAACCGAGATCCCCTCTCAGAGGAGCAGCTGCAAGGGCTGTGCCTTGAGTTGAATGATTTCATTGTTGCTCTATCCTCTGTCCAACCCTCTGCTAAAAGGGAAGGCTTTGTCACTGTCCCTAATGTGACATGGGCAGATATTGGTGCCCTGGAAGACATTAGAGAGGAGCTCACCATGGCAATATTGGTAGGTACATCTGCCGCTAACTGTTGTTGGCGTGTGTGATGGGTAAACGGTCATGCGTGTGTACTAGGTTGTATGTCTAAATTGGCTTACCTATATGTTTTCTTTTATCTGTTGTATTATTATTAAGCCCCCAATGATGGTTTTTCATTCTTCTGAGATCTGCTTTAGATTTTTTCTTTTGGTTGTGCTTGAATTCTATGGCAGTGAGTTTAAAGAAGAAAAGAAAAGAAAACATTTTAGGTTTTAACTGAGAATAAATTATTTGAGAAATACTTTCTGAACTTGGTCACGCTCATAAGGGTCAAAGCAGTTTTAATGCCCGTGAAACTTTGGATTTTCATTTACTCTTACTTTTCCACTTCTCTGATCATCTCATGGTTCATTAATGATGTATGATCCATTTAGAGGTGTGTAACTACTGAAAGAGAAAATACGTGGAGATGATAGTGAACAGGTATCTCTTGCTTTTGATTACATAGAGTACCGCTGCTTCTGATTTCTTAAAGGGCGCCATTGCTTAAAATCTTTATAACCTAGAAATCTAGATACATTTTCTAAAAGAGTTTAAAATGTTGAAATACTGTATCTAAAATGTTTTCAGAACTTACATTTAAGTATGAATTTTTCAAGAGCAGGGATTTTTAATTTATCACCACTTACCTCATGCTTGAAACAGAGGTAAGCACTCTGTGCCAGGCACTGTTCTTATCTTCAGGCCTCACAATCAGTGTTGAAAATAGGCATCTAGAGATGATTTGAATATGCAGTAGTAGAAAGTGGACATTTGTAACAGATTGATGTTGGGATTGTTTTTTCCAGGCACCAGTACGTAACCCAGATCAGTTCAAAGCTCTTGGGTTGGTGACTCCAGCTGGAATCCTCCTTGCTGGTCCCCCTGGCTGTGGGAAAACTCTGCTGGCAAAGGTATGGAATAATTCAACTGCATTTATTTTATTTCTTACTATCAGTTAGGATAACATGAATTTAACTTTAAATGTTACAGTGAGATATTTTTGCATATTTTCTATTAGAATTTCATTTTGGAAAGACTGACAATTTTCTTCAGGAAAGTTTCCCACTTTTACTTTAATTACACAAAGTAAATCATTGAAAATTTGGAAAAGAAAATTTTAAATCTACCATAACCCCATCGATTTTAACACAGAAATTTTCATGTTTTCTGTGTATTATATTCTAAGTTTTTAATGAACATTATTGCATAGTTGTAGTTTGTAGCTGACCTTGTTTCCTGCTTTGATATAGTTATTATTTATAAGTTAAGTATTTTCCCCTACGTTCCTTATTACAAATGTTACTTTGAAAAATTAGTTTTTTACAATAGAAAATATAGATAAGCAAAAGGGAAAAGCATTACTTATAATCCTCTCACTATTGCCTACTAGCAACCACTGTTTCATTTTGTTGTTAGTCCTTCCAGATGTTCTTTTGTACATATATATCGATAATATGAATAACTTTTATACATATATTTACAACTATAAGGTTTTTAAACGTGCGTTTCTCGCTTATCAATATTTCTTGAACATCTTCCCATGTCAGTATATACAGATACACATTAGTATTTTTAATGCCTGCGTAGTGTTCTGCCATAAAGATGCTCTATAATTGGGCTTCCCTGGTGGCACAGTGGTTGAGAGTCTGCCTGCCGATGCAGGGCACACAGGTTCGTGCCCTGGTCTGGGAAGATCCCACATGCCGCAGAGCTGCTGGACCCGTGAGACATGGCCGCTGAGCCTGCGCTCCACAACGGGAGAGGCCACAACAGTGAGAGGCCCGCATACTGCAAAAAAGAAAAAAAAAATGATGCTCTATAATTTACGGAAATGATTCCCCTATTAAAACAACATTGCATGAAACAGTCCTGTGCTTACATTTTTGTACCTCGACGGGTAATTTTAATAGAATGCATTCCTAAATAATTTTTTAATAAAAAGAATGCATGTATTTAAAGCTTTTGATCCATTACCACTCAATCAAAATGATCTATTACCCAGTTACACTTGATCCATTACCATTACACTTGATCCATTACCAAAGTGTCTTCCAAAAAGTTTGTACCAGTTTCATCCATATAGGGTATGAGTATCCATTTCCCCAACACCCCAAATTAGCAATAGCCATTAACATTGTTTTTAATATTTGACAATCTAATAGGTAAAAATGGTTATCTTACAGTTTTTAAGTTATGTTTTAAAAGCTACTAGTGGGCTTTTAAAAATAATATGTGTTTATTGGCTTTTTTCTTTATGAATTGTCTGTATCCTTTGTTTTCTTAACATGCTTGTGATTTATTTATAATCACTCTTCATATAGTAAGATCTGTTATATTTGTAGTTTGTCAGTGTTTTTGGCATTCTTACTTTATTGATCATAGTTTTGACACTTTTTTTTTCCTTTGGAATCATGCTTACTAGAACCATTTTTCTTGTCTGTATCTTATATTAGTCATCATTTTTTAATGTCTGTATAATATTCCATCTATAATTTACTTAACCCTTATCAACTTTTAAAAATATTTGGATTGGGCTTCCCTGGTGGCGCAGTGGTTGAGAGTCCACCTGCCGATGCAGGGGACACGGGTTCGTGCCCCGGTCCGGGAGGATCCCACATGCCGTGGAGCGGCTGGGCCCGTGAGCCATGGCCGCTGAGCCTGTGCGTCCGGAGCCTGTGCCCCGCAATGGGAGAGGCCACAACAGTGAGAGGCCTGCGTACCGCAAAAAAAAAAAAAAAAAAAAAAAAAAATTTGGATTACTTGTAAATAAGAAATCAAAATTAATAGCATTTTTAGTAAGTTTCACAGCAGCCGAGTAATCTGCGGCTCCTCAGTAAATAGCAAATATCCACAGTGCCATATGCCCATGTATATACATATATATATACATATATATATATATACACACATAAAATATACATGTAAATTTTTTAAAACTTATTTTTACTTATATTACTAAATTTCCTTGCTTAATGCTTTCAGTACTCTTACAAGGCATTGCTGTAAAGGAGTTTGGGAACAAAGGAGCGAAAGGAGAACACCACGGTTGCTGGTCTATGTTTTTTCACAATAGTTTTAGAAAACTGTAGCCAGAAAGAAGGTCCTGCAAGCTAATATGTGAATTCACTGGATGGATGCAGTTCCCTTGCCTGAGTGCCTTGTAATGTTTGTTTGTTTTTTAGATATATCTGCCTTTGACTAGTTCTGCTCACAGCAGAAAGGAGATAGCTTAGGTCATTTGAAATCCCTAAATAATGTTAAGGCCTCATAGATCAAATTTTTCCTCTTCTTCCAACCCCTTGCCTCCCCAAATTGCCAACACTTTGGTCCCTCTCTGTTCAGTCAGATTTCTGGTATCTGACCATTTAGAGCAGGGAATCTTACCTAGGACTCCATGGATGGACTTCAACAGCTCACTGGATCCATGAGCCCAGGCAATATATTATGAGTGTATGTATTTTTTCCAGGGAGAGAGTTCACACTTCTATTAGATTCTTCAAGAGATTCATGACTACATGCCCTAGAATCTAGAAGTAATAGAAAATGTCCTGGAATGGCAGAAGCAAAGTGTTACTGGAGTAAAGTTATGGAACCACTTATCAGTCAGTACCCGGCAACCTAGAATTGGTTATAAAATTAAGATTTTGGATGACCTTGGTTGTTTTGTTTACTCATGATAACAATAACATAATGAAAAATTTCTAAGCACTAGCACATACTATATAAATAGCATCAAGTAAAGGCATGTGATTGCTGGGGGCCAACACACTGAAAATTGGTGACTAATAAGAAGGAAACTGGAAAGAGAACAGTAAAAATCATTTAGTCATCTGCAACTATATAGTATGGAAGCAAACAGCTCCTAACACTGAGTACAAGATTCATGATGATATCCATGAAAAAATTAAATTATATTCACTGTATTTCATTTATCAATAGAAGAAAAAAGATTTCTGATAATTTCAGGAACTCTTTTGGGTGTTTTAATGGGTGAAATCTTAGTTATCTCGCATATGGATGTTGAAAACCTAATGTAGATGAGTCATGCTTTATTAGATGTGTATCCTGACTCTACTTAGAGCGTGAGAGGTAGGAAAGCTAAGAAATTGGCAGCCGGAAAGACAGAGATTTCAAGATGTGGATAAGCTACATATTGAGCAGTTTTTGCCTGGCAGTGCCTGCATGCATTCATTTGTTCAACCAGTATTTGTTGAGCTACATACACTTTGCCAGAACTTGTGCAAGGTGCTAGGGATAAACTAGTGAACATGACCCCTACTCTAATGGAATTTATTGTCTGTTTTAAAGAGGCAGGCAGTAAACAAAACAATAAAATTGCAGATTCATCTAAGTTATGATGGAAATAAACAAACTGTTGTGGCTATTTTAGGTTTGGTATTCAGGGGATGGTGATATTTAACAGAGTCCTGAAGGACTAGATAGCCACGTGAAGAGGCAGGGAAAGAAGGGGAAGAGTCTTCCAGATAGAGGGAACAGCAGTTGCAAAATCCCTGAAGTGGGAAAGGGCTTGGTGAATTGGAGAACCAGAGAAAGATCTAGTGGCTGGACTAAGAAGAAACTGTCATGTCGCAAAATATAGGCTTGCAAGCCATGGTGAATATTTCAATTTGTACTTGAAAATAAATGAGAAACATAGTAAAACTATATGATTTCATTTACATTTTTAAAAAATCTTATTGGATTATAGTTGTGTTTCAGGTGTACAGCAAAGTGAATCAGTTATACATATATATATATCCACTCTTTTTTTTTTTAGATTCTTTTTCCCATATAGGCCATTACAGAGTATTGAGTAGAGTTCCCTGTGCTATACAGCAGGTTCTTATTAGTTATCTATTTTATATATAGTAGTGTGTATATGTCAGCCCCAATCTCCCAATTTATCCCTCCCCCCCTCATTTACATTTTTGAGTTAAGTGGAGAATGGATTGGAGGAAAGCAAGAGAGAGAGGAAGCCAGTTAGGGTTGTTTGGTTTGGTTTGGTTTGGGTTTTTTTGCATGTCCAGACAATAGGTGATGCTGGTCTGGATGAGGGTTGTGGTATAGTGGAGAAATAGGAAGTATCAGACTCACCTACATTTTAGCATTAGAGCTAATAGAACTTACAGATGGATTGGCTGACCTGACAAGACAAGAGATCAAGGGGAGACGCCGTGGTTTTTGCTTAGAAGATATATTTACTGGGTTAGGGAGAAAAAGAGTTTGGGGTGTGGGATTTGGGGAGAGTTGGGAGAAATTCAGGAGTCCTGCTTTGGAAACGATAGATTTGAAAATCCTATGAGATCCAAATGGGAAATGAAAAAAAAAAAAAAAATCCAAGGGGAGATGCTGAGCAATGTGTTAAACATAAATCTTGAGCTCAGATATCAGGTTCTAAGAATAGGAAAGAACTTTATTCCCTGATCATTTTGAAGTCGTGAGTGATTTTATTCGGATTTCATCTCTACATTCTCAGTGTAATTTTTGTATTCTTCTACACATATAACCATATATTTCTCCTTTGTTATTCTCTTTGGCTTTCAGCCATGCAGTTTAATCTTTATTTATTAAACAAAATAACCTGTAAATACTGTAAAGACTGATAGCGATGCTTTTGACTTCTGGTTTATGAATGAATGAATGAATGATTGCTTTCATTGGGCACGGCATTTGTTTATACAGAGATTATGATTTCACTAGGATTCTAAGCTAGGGCTACAAATATACTTACATATACCATGTTTATATAAACAAAACATTTACATAAATGTTTCAGGTCATTTCCATCTGATTTCTAGTCTGTGGGAAGTTTTAGGTTCACATTTACTTCCTTTGATTTTCTTTTTATTCCCATTTGTCTCCTCTCCTTCTAATGAGAAAGAGGCAGCTATAAAAAGGGGGAACTAGAGTATAAACCACAAGAAGTCCTTGCATTATCACAAATTATTGTTATTTTATTATATGTTTGTCTTGTGTCTTTTTTCTCTTACTAGGCTGTTGCAAATGAGTCTGGGTTAAATTTTATATCTGTCAAGGGGCCTGAGTTACTAAATATGGTAAGTTGTTGTGGCATTAGCCATTATTTTTGATTAGGAAAAGTAGTGGTCATTCAAATTACAGGGTCCTCAGATCATTGAAACAGTTGGGTTTTTTGGTAAAATCACTGCAATAGGAGTGAAGAGATTGAGCTTTGCTCTGCTGTACTACTTACCGTGTATAAATGCTTTCTTAATTAAGTCTGTTAACCTCTGAGCCTAAGTTTTCTCACCAGCAAAATGGAAATAATCAAAATAGTCAACATTTAAAGTGTTAACTCTGAATTTGTCAAACCCTTTATATATATTATTCTTCAACGCCCTGTGAGATACAAATTGTTTTCTCTGATTCACAGATGAGGAAACTTAAGTTTGGAGGGGTCATATAACTTGGCCAATGTCCAACAGCTTGGGGATAGTGGAGCTGACATTTGATCTGCTTTCCTTGTCCTGTTGTTGTATAGCTCAAATGAGTTAAGGATTAATAAATAAAAATACTTAGGGGGGAAGAAATCACTAAACTACTATATAATAACTTCTTTCTGCATTTAAGCAGCTTATATCTTAAATTTAAGAGACTTTGAATTTCTTATTTCTTGTTTATGCCTATGAAGAGTAAAATGCCATTCAATAATATTCAAACAAAGAAGAAATGAAAGTGGTATCATTTGTTTTAAAAGGCTTTTTCAATTTATCCCCCCTCTAATTTTTTTTGTTTCCTATTAAATATGTTACTTTGCTCCTAAAATAAGGATTTGTACTTTTATTTTTACTCTTCTTACACTTCATTTTGGCTTTCTAGTGGAGGAGGTATTCAAAATAAGCGCTGAGGGGAAGGGATTGATGGGAGGTGAAGGGTGAGGCTGGAAAAGAAATAATAGCCAGGCAGTGCAGGGCCTTCATACCAAGCTGGAGTCAAAATGTTACCTTTAGAATATTAGAGAGCTAACAGAGTGTAACTTTTTTTTTTAAGAGTGTAATATTTTTAAAATTTTACTATGAAATATTTCAAGCATATAAGAAGTTATAAAGAGTAATATATTGACCCCTCCATGTATCTAACATCCAGCCTTAAAAAAAACCCCAGGGCCTCCCTGGTGGCGCAGTGGTTGAGAGTCCGCCTGCCGATGCAGGGGATACGGGTTCGTGCCCCGGTCTGGGAGGATCCCATATGCCGCGGAGCGGCTGGGCCCGTGAGCCATGGCCGCTGGGCCTGTGCATCCGGAGCCTGTGCTCCGCAACGGGAGAGGCCACAACAGTGAGAGGCCCGCATACCACAAAAAAAGAAAAAAAAAAAAAACCCCAATATATACTCGAAGCCCCCTGCAAACCTTTCCTAATCATGTCCTCCATTCTCTTTCCCATAGAATTTACTATAATCCTGAATTTGGTGTTTATTAATTCTGTACACTTCTTTCTACATTTACTGTATATGTTATATATTTATCCCTAAATAACATGTATTATTTTACACGTTTCAAAAAATAAGTTTATGAGAATTGGAAATGTGAACATCTACCGGACATTTTTTTTTTTTTTTTTTTTTTTTTTTTTGCAGTACATGGGCCTCTCACTGTTGTGGCCTCTCCCGTTGCGGAGCACAGGCTCCGGATGCGCAGGCTCAGCGGCCATGGCTCACGAGCCCAGCCGCTCTGCGGCATGTGGGATCTTCCCGAACCGGGGCATGAACCCGTGTCCCCTGCATCAGCAGGCGGACTCACAACCACTGCGCCACCAGGGAAGCCCTCTACTGGACATTTTATATTAAGAAAATAACTTTTAAGTGTGATAATGATGTAGTTATGTTAAAACCATTATCTTTGGACTTCCCTGGTGGCTCAGTGGTTAAGAATCTGCCTGCCAATGCAGGGGACACAGATGCGAGCCCTGATCAGGGAAGATCCCATGTGCCACAGAGCAACTAAGCCCCATGTGCCACAACTACTGAGCCTGCACTCTAGAGCCTGTGAGCCACAACTACTGAGCCCGCGTGCCAAAACTACTGCAGCCCACGCGCCTAGACCTGTGCTCTGCAACAAGAGAAGCCACTGCAATGAGAAGCCCACGCACCACAACAAAGAGTAGCCCCCGCTCGCCGCAACTAGAGAAAGCCTGCACATAGCAACGAAGACCCAACACAGCCATAAATAAATAAATAAATAAATTTATAAATGATGGGATTTTTTAAAATATATTTTTTAAAAAAACATTATCTTTGGGCTTCCCTGGTGGCGCAGTGGTTGAGTGTCCGCCTGCCGATGCAGGGGACACGGGTTCGTGCCCCTGTCTGGGAGGATCTCACATGCCGCGGAGCGGCTGGGCCCGTGAGCCATGGCCGCTGAGCCTGCGCATCCGGAGCCTGTGCTCTGCAACGGGAGAGGCCACAACAGTGAGAGACCCGTGTACTGCAAAAAACAAAACAAAACATAACAAAACAAAAAATTATCTTTTAGAGACAGTGAAATATTTACAAATAAAGTTATGATGTCTGGGCTTTCCATCAAAATATCAAGTAGAAAGAAAAGTGGACAGAGTATAGATGAAGCAAGGTTGATCATGAATTGAGCTGATAATAAAATAATGAAGCAGGGTGATGGGTATATCTGGGGTTTATTAAACTATTATATCTACTTTATTATATGTTTGGAGCTCCTTTTATAAATGGTAAAGCAAAAACAAAGCCACTTTATATAAATGGTATGTGTTCTTTTGTAACTTGATTTTATTGTTATTTTTGTTGAACATTATAATATTTATCTGTGGTGATATATTTACCTCTAGTTATTAATTCTCTGTGCAGTAGTCCATTGAATGAGTATAACCACACTTTTTAAAAAATCAGTTTTTTTCTTTTAAAAAAAAAAAATATTTATTTATTTATTTGGTTGCACCAGGTGTTAGTTGTGGCAGGTGGGCTCCTTAGTTGCTGCTCGCCGGCTCCTTAGTTGTGGCATGCGAACTCTTAGTTGCAGCATGCATGTGGGATCTAGTTCCCTGACCAGGGATTGAACCCAGGCCCCCTGCACTGGGAGCATGGAATCTTAACCACTGTGCCACCAGGGAAGTCCCTTAAAAACACCAGTTTTTTTTTCTTGATTCACGCTTAGGTTGAACATTATATACATATATCCTTACACATATTTGTGAGGTATTTTCACCCTAGGGTATGTACTCAACAGTAGAATTGCTGTATCTTATACAGTATATACTTTCAAAAATATTAAGTATTGGGCTTCCCTGGTGGCGCAGTGGTTGAGAGTCCGCCTGCCGATGCAGGGGAAACGGGTTCGTGCCCCGGTCTGGGAAGATCCCACGTGCCGCGGAGCGGCTGGGCCCGTGAGCCATGGCCGCTGAGCCTGCGCTTCCGGAGCCTGTGCTCCGCAACGGGGGAGGCCACAACAGTGAGAGGCCCGCGTACCACAAAAAAAAAAAAAAAAAAAAAAATTAAGTATTGCCCACTTTTTTCCTAAAGTGGTTGTTATTGAGTTTTACTTTCACCAGCAGTGAATGAAAGTTACTTACGTTTTTGCCAGTCTAATGAGTATGAAATTTTACCTCATTGTCATCTGGTTTGTTTTTTAGAGGTAAATGTGGGAAGAGTTCTGTGGAAGAGTCCAGAATGACTCTGAGAGATTAAGTGATCTAATGAGGAAGATAGACATCTTGGGGTTAGAAAATGAGTTTGCTCTAGGACGTTTTAGATTAAAGAGCCATTTGGAGGGATTCAGCAAACGATAGGAAATGTGAGTCTGGAGCTCTGAAGAGATTTGGGAGTAAGTATCCATCTAAATGGCACCTAAAACCTAGGGAATGGGAAAGGTCGAGTAGTGTTGTAAGGTGGTCTCTGACAGAACCTTGGAAGACACCAACATTTACAGGCCAGGGAAGGAAAAGCTGGCAAAGGAGACTGTTCCGAAGGCGGAGGACGCCCAAGACTTTCTAAGCCTGAAAACCTAGGGAAGATCATTTTTTCCACCTGTCAATGTAACCAAACAATAGAAAAGAAATTGAAAGTAGGACTCTGGGTTTAGCAATTAGAATGTCACTAGTGACTTTAGGGAAAATATTTTCAATAATTATGTTTGCAAAAGCCAGATTATAATGGTTGAAAACTGATGGCAAATAAGGAATTAGAAATAATAAGTATAGGATCCTTACTTGAAATAGTTCTTAAAGGCCAAGGTAGTGGGAATTTTAATCATTGTTACCTTTCTTAAGATGAATTGATTTTAATCTGTCCTTTTGAAACTTTAGGTTTACCTTCCCCTAAATTAAATTTCCTTTTACTTAGTCAATTTGGTTAGCTATATCCAAAGTCCCTTTGCCAGCTGTATTGATTCTTCTCTTTCATCCCTGTTTGAAACTCTCTGTCCCAACCCACTGATATCTTTGAAAATATCTGCTGAATATCTTTTCAGCATTCCAAATATAATTTTTGCTGATTTAGATTTTTCAGGAAACTAAATAGGTCTGCTGTATTTGTACACTGAGCAGGATGTTATGATCAGAGAAAAATTTGAAACTGTCATGACTTCTGCTTTCCAAGGACTTTATGATGTAATATAGTGAAGGTAGAATAGCTCAGAAGTTATAATAGTAGGAAGTGCTGTAAGACCAAAGCAGAGAGGGTGGTGGGAAGAAAGATTAGTGATCTTGATCTAGAATGCAAGAGCTGTTTTAGAGGTAGGCTGGAGAAGCAGTTCAAGTGAGAGAAGCAGAATAAGCAAAAGTACAAAGAAAAGTTACAGGACAGATCTGAGGAAAAGAAGTTCTACTCAAATAGAAAATAAAAATACTTTAATCATTGTCATCTGTGATGTATTCTGTGCCTTAATTACTTTATTATGACCATATAGTCATAAAAGAACATAAAAGATAACCTTATGATATAATTGGCACTGTAAAGACATTTTCAGATTGTCTTATTTAGCAGTATTATGATAAACAAAGCTTTTCTTAGTTAACTAATTTGAAATTTTACAACAACAATTTCTTGTGCTTAGCTGAAAGTAAAGCTGTATTTTTACATATAACTGTTTATATTAATTAGTCCTAATGTTATAGCTGCTTGTGAATTGCTTTGTATTTTGATTTTACCATACATTATGCATTATGAAACCTGGTAGATGTCTAACTGGCTCAGTTTGCCTCCTCTGATGTTGTATGACCGTTAGCTCTTCCTTTAGCAAGATGACTTGTGTAGAAATGGCAGTAGAACAGTAAATTGTCTTGTTCATATTTAAAATACTGTTGAATTAATGAAAATTACTGCTGGGTATTTTATATGCATAAAGCTTTGATCCGTTCTAAAATACCATAAAATTGTGGAATTTTTTTGAGCTAGAGACCTTTCATTCTATTTAGTCTTCATTTTATAAATGAGGAAATTTATAATAAGCTTAAGTAATAGCTAGTCTTATTAAGTTGAACCACATATAACTGGCTATTTTTGACCTAATACTTTTTGGACTCTGACATATAAATGTCATTTAAAACTAGTACTACTATAATTTGACCCAAACTCCAAAGTTGAAACATCTCTACATTTTATTTCCTTTCTGTATATGGCTAGTATGTTGGTGAAAGCGAGCGCGCTGTGCGACAGGTTTTTCAGCGAGCCAAGAATTCAGCACCCTGCGTGATATTCTTTGATGAAGTGGATGCCTTATGTCCTCGAAGATCAGCCCGAGAGGTAGGTATCATAGTTTAGTGATTACAGATTTTTTTTAAAGCACCATAAACCTTTTGTAAGTTCTTACAAAGTTACATAAAGTTCAAATAGTTCTTATAAAGTCATTCATTGAGAACACTGAGACTCTTTAAGTAAAGAAACCTAGTAATTTGAAAACAGGGCCTAGGGATAACAATTGTATTTTTATTAGCCTCTGTATCCATTTTTCTTTCTGTGTATTATTTTGGTTGCACATATCTGATTCACACCAACGAGTTTTGGGGAATGGAAATGATTATTAGTTTTGGATAGCCTGCCTTGTAATCGTATGATTCTCTTCAGAGTTCTTGGAGAAAATATAATTTAAGACATCATGCACTCAAAGTAGGGTCAGATGATATGCTTTAAGACACAGCACCATTTCTATCTGGGGAAGATATAAATTGGTGTGCATTAAAGACCACTTGCATTACTACACTGAGTCACCATTCTTAGAAATTTTGGTACAGTGATTGCCTGGAAAACAGTTATCAGGAATACTGTTTGAATCATAGTGAAGCATAATATAAAGAATATATTTAAAAAATATATATATATAACCTTTTGAAGAGGATAGCAAAGACTGTGTAGTAAGTACGTTTATTACAAGATGATTGAGGAAATGATTATATTTCTTATGTGATTCGTTTTCACATAGTTACTCTGTGTGTGTTCTTGGGTTGTGAAACATTTATTAGGTGCCTCGTTTTGCTTAAAATTCCCAGCATTCAGAAGTTGAAAAACAAAACTTGACTAGGATAAGTGTGCTTCATATCATAGCAATTTTGTTTCCTCCCCCAGCAGTCAGCAATATCACAGAAAATCCTTATTACAGTCTTATCTCTGATAGTGATGTCAGTGGCCAGGGCAGAGATCCTTCCCGGGTTCTCCTGCTGGCCGTCACGTTCCAAAATCTAATGTGGGATCTAGAGCAAAATCCTACACACTATATCCAGCTGGTGGGGGCATGGTATGCTCTGGATTTTACTCCTTTTTATTCCCTTTTGCTGTGAATTAAACCCTTTGTTCATTGATAGCCCATTTCATTGGTTTGCATCTCTCTGTTATCAAGTGGTAATTTAAATTAGGAGGTATATCCAGTCAACTTGCCCTCAGAGAAGTCTGCATTCTTATGAACTACATTTCTAACTTCTAGGTTATCTCTCTCGGCTGTCAGCTACCACACATCTCTCTAATCAGATATGTGTTTTGCTTTAACATTTTCACCCGAAGGGGATTCTGAAAATATTTTAAAATTGAACATATTCTTTTTTTAATGATGCAAGTTATTCATGAATACATGCTTGTGAAAAATGCAAGTAAATACAAGTATAAAGAGTCAAGTCTTTCTTCCAATTCTCCTCCCTGTTACTCTTCTTGGAGGTTACTTCTGCTGACAGTTTAGTGTTTTGCATTTGTGGCCTAGAACTTTTTCTATAAGCTTAAAAACATGTATGATTTAAACTTATTTTTTTATATAAATGTCATCATTCTATCTGACACTTTACCCATGTACTTAATAACTTATTTTGTAACTATTGAATAAATATTCCACAGTCTGGATAGGGAAGAATTAATTCAACAATTCCCCTGTTTTGGACATTTACATTGTTTCTAGTTGTTTCCCTTATAAACACAACTGTATTAAACATTCTTATCACATATTTTTGTGCACATGTGGGAATATGTGAGAGTTTTGGAAGTAGAATTTCTGGGTAGAAGATATATACAAATATTTTGAAAGCTAACACAGTCATTCTTTGCAAAAACTACCAGTTACATACACCTACCAACTAAAAATAACCATTTTCTACACCTTTGTCAACAATGGGTAATACCCATCTTTTTATTTTTCTCAATTTTATTGGCAAAACATGATGTTAAATTTTAGTATTCATGTCTCTGACCCTTTTGCTGTTGAAATGTTTTTCTGTGCTCACTTTGGCAGCACATACACTGAAAATGAAATGTTCCCCCCCCTTTTTTTAAGATTTTTTTTTTTTTGATGACCATTTTTAACGTCTCAATTTATTGAATTTGTTACAGTATTGCTTCTGTTTCATGTTTTGGTTTTTAGCCCCAAGGCATGTGGGATCTTATCTCCCGCACCAGGGATTGAACCCACACCCCCTGCATTGGAAGGCAAAGTCTTAACCACTGGACCACCAGGGAAGTCCCGTCTTCCCCTTTTTTTTTGTTGTTAATTTATAAGCGCTTTTTATATGTGATGGAAATTAGTCTATTGTCCGATTATGTGTGTTGATACTATTTTTCCCAGTTTTATCACTTATCTTTTTTTATTACATAAAACTTTATATATAGTAAAGTCTATCAGCCTTTTCCTGAATTGATTGTGAGGTTTTTGTCTTGCTTAGGTAGGACAGTGTTTTGGGGTTTTTTTGTTTTTTTTAAACCAGTATTTCTTTATTTTTTTGAGTCCTGATTATAATTCTTTTAATCTCCTAACAGTTAATACTGTGTCTCCAAGGGGTGATAATAAGGTGCACCAAATTTTTTTTCTGGAGAAATCAGTATGTTAAACTCATTACCACCTCTGTACATAAAATGTATGTTGAAGAAAGGCAATTAATGACAAAAAGAAACACAGCACCACCTTTCTCATTTCCTATATTGTACATTTTGAAAACTTCTGCATTTAAAGGATAAACATCCCTCTATTCACCAACTCCCTGAACATCTTAGATATTGCCCTGAGGTACTTCAACCTTGTACTGCATGCTTCAAGGAAAAGCAAAAAGGCCTCAGTTTCCCAGCTGAAAGCTCTGGAATATCCAGTATCCTGGGGAGTCTGATCTGGCATTCAAAAGCTGAGTCTAGATTTGCCCAAAGGGAAATTCATTGTGGCTATTAGATCTTTTTTAAA
The DNA here is from genome assembly GCF_025265405.1 of Mesoplodon densirostris. Classification (NCBI taxonomy): domain Eukaryota; kingdom Metazoa; phylum Chordata; class Mammalia; order Artiodactyla; family Ziphiidae; genus Mesoplodon; species Mesoplodon densirostris. Next base: position 171,623,002 of record NC_082662.1, read on the forward strand.
ATTTATTTTATTGAAGTATAATTGATTTACAACGTGTTAATTTCTACCGTACAGCGAATTGATTCAGTTAGACACATATATATTCTTTTTCGTATTCATTTCCATTATGGTTTATCACAGGATATTGAATATAATTCTCAGCTCTTAGATCTTTGAATAGCTCAGAGGCTTAAGACTGTGGGATCAGCTAAACCTGAAATTGAATTTCATCTCTACCCTTATGTAGCTTTGAGACCTTGGACAAATAGCCTCTCTAAGCCTCAGTTTCCTCACCTGAATTGTGGATGATAGCAGGATTGCTGGGGAAGCACTGATGAGAACATGTTTTGCACAGTGCTTAGATACAGTGACTTCTCAGGAAATAATTGTTATATCTTTTGACAAAAGCTTTCATTCAAGTTAGCAAATGTATTATTTTGCATGGGAAAAAAAATGGTGATGTATTTTTCTTTTATTGGGAGCTGATGTAGCTGTATTTATTTGTTTTTAGACAGGGGCAAGTGTCCGGGTGGTAAATCAGCTACTTACAGAGATGGATGGTCTGGAAACACGTCAGCAGGTTTTTATTATGGCAGCCACTAACAGACCAGGTAAGAAAGAAGAATATAAAACAGATGAGTCTAAAAACTTACAGCGTTTACAAACAATATAATTTATATACATCCTAGTAAAGGAAGAGTAAGTTTGGGAAATCCCTTTTTGGTTCAGAAGTTGGAGTAAAACCTTAGAAAGCTTTTATGTAAGCCATAGTATAAAAAAACAAAAACAAAACAGTATAACATTATTGCTTGGATTCTGTAAGATTTTTTTCTGTGTTGGTGCATAGAAAATTGTCTTGTTAGCAGAGAACCCTTGTAACATACACTTTTGACCACAAAGTATTATCAGAATTTATGTCCTATGGTTTCTCTCAAGCTTATAGGAGACAAGAACCAGTCTCTTTTTCACCGTATCTGAAGGTTAAAGATAGGTTTTTAAGGTTTTATACTGGAAGCATGTCCATATACCTACACTTAACTGTTTTTTAAAATTGTTAAAAAGCCTAAGTACTAGTGAGGGATTTAGAAACAATCTCAAACTTCAAAAGTACCGAAGGTGGCTTTTACTTTGGGTCCTCAGTTCTCTTCATATTGTTTAATACTTTGCCATCCATATGCGACGCTGTATCCTAGCTGCTCCTGCATTGATATTTGTGTTAACTATGTCTACCCGCAATGACTTGGGACTTTAATTGCTTAAATGGATTTTTCAGTTTTCAAGCTGATGTAATTTTTCTTGTACGTTAGTACAGATACTGAAACCTTCATGAATTATATACCATTTCATTTTAAAATGAAACATCGCAAGGTTTGAATTAGACTCTTATCTTTGAATTAGAAATGCTCTGAGTTAGGCAGACCTGGGTTTGAGTCCTGGCTCTAGCACTTCGTAGCTTACTAACTGTTCTCTTTCAGCCCTAACTCGCGTGTACCACCTGAGTAGATGATAACCCAGGTCTGACCCTAAGCACCTGGAGTTAGTGTCAGAACCTGCAGGTTAAGGGGTCCGTTGTCTACAAGACTCTGCCCTACTTCAGGTGCCAGGTGCAAGTGGTGTCTCCAGGACACACGCACTTCTGACCGGCCTGTGACAAACTTGGGGGTTCCCATCACCCCTTTCAGAGTCAGTAATTTGCTAAAAAGACTTAACAAAATGAAGAAAAGCACTGTACTTACAATTACAGTTTATTATAAAGGGTACACTTAGGGCTAGGTCTCAGAGGGAGTGCAGAGCTTCCATGCCCTCTCTCCATGGAGTCAGGGCACATCACCCTCTTGGCACATCACTGTGTTCATCGGTGAGGAATCTCCCTCAAGTTTGATGTCCAGAGTTGATTGGGATTTTGTTATGTATCCATGATTGACTGACTCATTGGCCATGTGACTGAACTCAGTCTCCAGCCCCGCCCTACCTCCCCAGATGTCTGGGTCCAAGTTCCAACCCTCTAATCAGATGGTAAATTGTTCTGGTAACCAGCCCCATCCTGAAGTTATCTGCAGGGCCAACCTTGAGTCATCTCATGAGCACAACAAAGACACTCCTGTTACTCTGAAGGCTCTACCCAGGAACCAGGGGCAAAGACCAAATGTATTTATTCCTTATTATGCCACATTAATCCTGGGCATGTATTACTTCATCTTGCTAACCAGTACTTCTTCATCTATAAAATGAGGATAATAATACCTAATAGGCAGTATTGTCCCAAAGCTTAAGTGATATTGGTAATGTATCTATCATAGTGTGTGGCAAGTAGCTGTTTAGTATTATTATCATTATTATGAGCACTTCTGGTATTAGCAGTAGGAGCAGTCATTAGGTCATAAAGTCAGAGAGTCATCCTCGAAGAAACCTTGAAGGTCTGTCAAATTTGGACAGAATCACATCCTACCTTTCCTGAGCAGCTACAGATTTTTCTAGCAGATTTCAAGAAGACAGTCTTTGGTGTGCTCTAATAACCTATTCTGTCTTTAACTGTATTCACCATTTTTCATATTTGTTTATTGTAAACACTCTTATCTTTTAGTTTAATCTCTGTAGATTAGAAAACAACAGGTCCTTCAGTGTTATTCAAATAATAGGTCCTTCAATGTTACTACTAGGTTTTACTTAAATCCCTTCCTTCAGAAGGGTGCAGGTACATTACCTTTCCTCATGGGTTTTTTTTTTTTTTCCTCCAATCTCTTTATTCATCTTTGAATTCCTTAGGATTCTCCAGATTCTCCTTAGTTGTAAAACCCAGAACTGAGCACAGTAGTCTCTTGAGTTTAGCCAGTGAATGACAGGATGAATGTGGTGCCTCTGTTTTGTTCTTTCCAGTGTTCTTGAGTATTGTCTTCCTCTCCACTGTATCTCACCCATCCCTTTCTCCCCATAACAAGCCCCATTACGTTGAGGATCCACATAAATTTAAAAATAGATGTTTTAGATCTTTTCACTTGTATTGATGCCTATTTGGCAGTTCTGTTCCATGGTATTCTATCCTGTGACATTTTGTTTGATTGTTTATAACTTGGATTCTGCTCAGCTTCAAGAAACCCCTTCTTGCCCCATGTCCTGGTCAGCTCTTGCCGCCTGGTGAACTACTGCGATACTTAGTGGCTTAAAAATCACCATTTTTGCATTGTTCATAATTTTGTAGGTCAGGAATTCAGGGAGGGCTTATCCAGGTGGTTCATCTCTGATCCACATGCCACCAGCACGCATGGCTGGGCCAGAGGATCCCCTTTCAAGGTCACTTCTTTACTCACATGTCTGGTGCTTTGGTACGCCTCGGCATTCTGCACACCCCCTCCCCCCAGCCCCTCCCCACCACCAGTTGTCATCTTCCAAGCCCTCTCCATGTGGCTTGGCTTCTATCAGAATGGTTCTCTGAGTACTCACATTTCTTACTTGACAGCTGGATTCCAAGAGATAAAGGTGGAAGCTGCCATTCCTTTGAAGGCAAGGCCCAGAATAGACAAATTCTCTTGGTCAGGGCAGTGACAGGAAGGGCCAGATTCAAAAGGAGAGAAGTAGAGATGTAAAAAAAGGGGGAGTTATCTTTAATCCTTCTTATGTATATTTTTCTTTCATCACATTCTTTGTTTTACGGTGCAAGTTATACATTCCGCCTTACAGCTTGGTGTTGTAGGTCAGTCATTTCAGTATAATTTTCTTGAGTCTCTCAGATTTGCTCCTTCACTCATCAGATATTTATTGAATTTTTATTATATGCCTGATCCTACTGAGCTTTGGGAATTCAAAAGTTAACAATTCAGAAAAATTCTTTGCCTGCATGTATTCTGATTTGGGGCTGGGGAACAGGGGGTAAATAATAGACAATCAAATAAATAAAATAAAACAGGGTAAGAGGATGGAGAATGACTGGTGTTTGGGGAGAGGAATGCTAATTTAGATATCATAGTCCGGGAAAGCTTCTTCTTCAGAAGTAATGTCAGCACGCACCCAAAAAATGTGAAGTATCAAGCCATGCAAAAATCTGGGAGAAGGCATTCCAGGTAGAGAACAAACAATAAGTATAAAGGCCCTGAAGTGAAAACAAGTTTGGAGAACCAGCAACAAGGCCAGTGCGTCTAGAGTGAAAAGAGTTGGGGGGCAGTGATGGAGAAGTGCAAGGGGCCTTTTAGGCCACAGTAAGGGGTGTGGATTTTATTCTGCCATGAGGGCTTTTTTAATACATTTATTTATTTGTTTGTTTGTTTGTTTCTTTTTGGGCTGCATTGGGTCTTCGTTGCTGTGCACAGGCTTTCTCTAGTTGCGGCAGGCAGGGGCTACTCTTTGTTGTGGTGTGCAGGCTTCTCATTGTGGTGGCTTCTCTTTGTTGCGGAGCACGGGCTCTAGGCACAACACGGGCTGCAGTAGCTGTGGCTCGTGGGCTCAGTAGTTGTGGCTCGCAGGCTCTAGAGCTCAGGCTCAGTAGTTGTGGCGCACAGGCTTAGTTGCTCCACGGCATGTGGGATCTTCCTGGACCACTTGTGTCCCCTGCATTGGCAGGCGGATTCTTAACCACTGCACCACCAGGGAAGTCCCATGAAGGTTTTCTGAGTGGAGGAGTGAAGTGATCTGATTTTCTTTTTCTTTTTATAAAATATGTGACTTTTTATTTTACTTTGTATTTTGAAACAATTATAAATTCACAACAGATTAGAAAAATAGTGCACAGAAGTTCCATGTACCCAGTTTAACTCAGTTGTTACATTTTACATAACTGTGGTACAAAATCAAAACCAGGAAATAGACATTTGTGTAATTTGTCTATTTTTTTGCCATTTTAGCACAAGTGCAGATTCATGTGATCACCACTGCAGTCAATACAAGAACTATTCCATCACCACAAAGATCTCCCTCATGCTATCCCTTTATAGTAACAACCACCTCTCTCCCACCATGTCTAACTCAAGGCAACCACTAATCTGTTCTCCATCTCTATAATTGTGTCACTTTAAGAATTTTATATAAAAGTAATCGTACAAAATGTGACCTTTTAGGTTGGCTTTATTCACCTATTCTAACGCCCTTGAAATCTATTCAAATTCTTGTGTGTATCAATAGATTGTTCCTTTTCAGTACTGGGTAGTATTCTGTGGTGTGGAGGTTCTAGTTAGTTTAACCATTCTCTTCTGGGGGCATTATGATCGTTTCCAGTTTTTGACTGTTTCATATAAAGCTACTCTGAACATCTACATATAGGTTCTTATGTGGACATAAGGTTTCAGTTCTTTGGGATAGATGCCCAGGAGCATGATTGCTGGGTCGTATGTTAAGTATGTGTTCAGTTTTTTAAAGAGGTTGTCAAAGTCTTCCTGAGTGGCTATAATTTCTATCAGTAATGCTAAGGAAGATTCAGTTTCTTTGCATCTTTGCTGGTATTTTGTACTGTCACTGTTTTTATTTTATCTTTTCCAAGAGATGTATAGTGATATCTTATCATGGTTTTATTTGTATTTCTCTGATGGCTGATAAGAACTTCTTTTCATGTGTTTCTTTGCCATCCTTATATCTTCTTCAGTGAATTGTCTCTTTGTGTCCTTTGCCCATTTTCTAAATTGGAATGTGTATTTTTTTTATTGTTGAGTTTTGAGCGTTCTGTATATATTCTAGATGTGAGTCCTTTGTCAGGTATGTAATTTGCAACTTTTTGTCCCAGTCTGCATCTTGTCTTTTCATCTTCTTAATCACAGAGATCCAAATTATTAATATTTACTTTTATATATTACACTCTGCGGACCATGTCTAAAATCTGGTTTTCAAAACTATGTCCCAAAGATTTTCTCCACTGTTTTCTTCTGAAAGTTTTATGGTTTTATGTTTTACATTTAAACCTATGGTCTATTTTTAGGTAACATTTATGTGAGGTGCAAAGTTTAGGTCGAGGGGTTTTTTTCCTATGGGTATCCAGTTGGCTCCACCATCATTCACTGAAAAGACTATCCTTCCTCCACTGAATCACTTTTGTACCTTTTTCAAAAATCAGTTGGTAAATACTAGTAATGAACAATCGGAGTTTGAAATTAAAAACACAATACCGGGCTTCCCTGGTGGCGCAGTGGTTGAGAGTCTGCCTGCCGATGCAGGGGACACGGGTTCGTGCCCTGGTCTGGGAAGATACCACATGCCGCGGGGCAGCTGGGCCCGTGAGCCATGGCCTCTGAGCCTGCACGTCCGGAGCCTGTGCTCCGCAACGGGAGAGGCCACAACAGTGAGAGGCCCGCGTACTGCAAAAAAAAAAAAAAAAAAAAGATGCCTGTTAGTGAAACAGAATTGTCGAGTATGAGCCAGCTTTTCTTTGAGAAAAGATGTGATACGTAGAATTTTGTAAGAGCTTTTGGTGGAGCATAGTTTAAATCATCTAACACATATATACACACACACACTTTATGGTATATAGATTACTCAGGATGCTTTTTACTGTAAATAAAACAAGTAAATAATTTCTTAAAATAATAAACAACAAAATACTAATGTGATGTTGTCAGAGAATTTAAATGATTATAAAAGTCCTAAACTAGAATGCTTTCTAAGTACAATTGGGATTCTTTATATCAAGCTTTATTTTGGGGCATGCAGATCTGGCTTTAAGATCTCTGTTTGTATATTTAAGATAAAAGATGTTTTCACAGCATGGTATTGGCATAGACATAGACATATAGATCATTGGATAGTAGAATTAAAAAATGTTCCCACAAATATCTGGACAATTGATTTATTTTTATAGAGCACAAAGGCAATACAGTGGAAAAAGGATAGCCTTTTCAATAGTTGCTGGAACAGTTGGATATCCATATGCAAGAAAAATGAACTTTAATCCCTATCTTTTACTGTATGCAAAAATTAACCCAAATGAATCAAAGACCAATGAAAACCCAAAGCTATAAAACTGCTGGAAGAAAACACAGGAGAAAATTTTTTTCTGTCTTGGATTAAGCAAAGATTTCTTAGATGGATAAATTGAACTGCTCTTCGAAAGATGCCACTAAGAGAATACAGAGACAAACCACAGACTGAGAGAAAATACTTGCAAAGTACATTATTTGTTAAAGAATATATAATGAACTCAATGACACAACTCAAAACTCAACAACAACAAAAAAGACATTAAAAATAGGCAAGGGCTTCCCTGGTGGCGCAGTGGTTGAGGGTCCGCCTGCCGATGCAGGGGACACGGGTTCGTGCCCCGGTCTGGGAAGATCCCACATGCTGTGGAGCGGCTGGGCCTGTGAGCCATGACCGCTGAGCCTGCGCGTCCAGAGCCTGTGCTCCGCAACGGGAGAGGCCACAACAGTGAGAGGCCCATGTACCGCAAAAAAATAAATAAATAAAAATAAAAATAGGCAAAAGATTTGTACAGACACCTCACCATAGAAAGTATACAGGTGGCAAATAAACACATGAAAAGGTGCTCAACATCATTAGTCATCAAGGAAATGCAAATTAAAGCCTCAGTGAGATATCACTGCAAACCCTAGAATGACTGACTAAAATGAAAAAGACTAACTATAGGTCATTTCATGGACGCTGGGTTTGCGAGAGCATCTGTGGGTGACCGGCGGGAGGGGACCGGAAAGACCCAGCTGAGGGTGTGTGGATTTGAGCCTCCGCGTTTCTAGCCCAGGATCTCAAAATGCATTGTGATTCCTGTCCATTAGACTGTAAACTTTATGTAGGTAATCTTAGAAACAATGGTAGTGACCGAATTAGAACAAGCTTTTGGCTATTGTGGACCCATCCAAAGTGTGTGGGTTGCTAGAAACCCTCCTGGCTTTGCTTTTGTTGAATTTGAAGATCCCAGAGAGGCAGAGCTAGATGGGAGAACACTTTGTGGCTGCCGAGTAAGAGTGGAACTGGTTTTTGTTTGTTTGTTTTTGCGGTACTCGGACCTCTCACTGCCGTGGCCTCTCCCGGTGCGGAGCACAGGCTCCGGACGCGCAGGCTCAGCGGCCATGGCTCACGGGCCCAGCCGCTCCGTGGCATGTGGGATCTTCCCAGACCGGGGCACGAACCCGTGTCCCCTGCATCGGCAGGCGGACTCTCAACCACTGTGCCACCAGGGAAGCCCAAGAGTGGAACTGTTGAATGGTGAAAAGAGAAGTCGAAATCTTGGCCCACCTCCTTCTTGGGGTCATCACCCTCAAGATGATTATTATTTTTATTTATTTATTTTTGGCTGCATTGGGTCTTCATTGCTGTGGGCGGGCTTTCTCTAGTTGGGGTGAGCGGGGGCTACTCTTTTTTGCGGTGCGCAGGCTTCTCATTGCGGTGGCTTCTCTTGCTGTGGAGCACAGGCTCTAGGCGTGCAGGCTTCAGTAGTTGTGGCATGTGGGCTCAGTAGTTGTGGCTCGTGGGCTCTAGAGTTCAGGCTTAGTAGTTGTGCTGCATGGGCTTAGTTGCTTTGCAGCATGTGGGATCCTCCTGGACCAGGGATCGAACCTGTGTTCCCTGCATTGACAGGTGGATTCTTAACCACCGTGCCACCAGGGAAGTCCCTCAAGATGATTATTGAAGGAGGAGGCCTCCCTCGCCGCAGATCCACAGATCTCCAAGACAGAGAACCACCTCCTACAGCTGGAGCAGGTCCCTTTCTAAAGATAGGAGAAGAGAGAGAAATCGCCGTCCTGGGAGAGAAATCACAAGCCGCCCCGAACTTTCTCTAGGTCTCGTAGTCAGCCGATCTAGGTCAAATGAAAGGAAATAGAAGACCAGTTTGCAAGAGGAGTGTTGTACAGGAAATAACTTCATTTGACAGGAGTATGTACAGAAAATTCAAGTTTTGTTTGAGAATTCATAAGCTTGGTGCATTTCTTTTTTAATAAATTTATTTATTTTTGGCTGCATTGGGTCTTCGTTGCTGCGCACGGGCTTTCTCTAGCTGCGGCAAGTGGGGGCTACTCTTCGTTGTGGTGTGCGGACTTATTTCGGTGGCTTCTGTTTTGAGGAGCACTGGCTCTAAGCGCGCGGGCTTCAGTAGTTGTGGCTCGCGGGCTTAGTTGCTCCGCGGCATGTGGGATCTTCCCAGACCAGGACTCAAACTTGTGTCCCCCTGCATGGGCAGGCGGATTCTTAACACTGCGCCACCAGGGAAGTCCAAGCTTGGTGTATTTTTAAGATGTTTTAGCTGTTCACATTTGTCTGTCTGTTGGCACAGTGACGCATAAAGGTGTAATTCTCTATGGTTTGAAATGGACTATATAGGCATGTAATATCAAGAATTGTTACTTTACAGTGTTCCCTTAAGCAAAATTGGATTTGCTTTGAATTTTAGTCTTGCGTAGACTGATAATAAATCTACAACTCCTGCCCAGCTAAAGTATGATGTTTAATATTATGGAAACAAAACTGGCAAAAATTGAAAAGACTTTTTCCATAGCTGGGATATGGTATGCAGCTGTAGTTAAGCAAGCAGTCTTTAAACCCTGCTGTGAACACAAGCCAGCAGGTAAAAATTAAAGCTGCACCCTTAACCTAGATTAGAGGTTTAAAAATTCCACTAGTGTTCACACTGGACAAGAGGTTGTCCAGTTGGTGTAGAATTGAAGAAGTTTCAAGAAATTAGTTTACCTTTGCTTTAGGTCAGAAGTTCCTTCTGTGATTGCTGTATATGAATACATAGCTCTTTGTAACATTATTTATTTGGAAATTTGAGACTATTTAAGATACCAGTGTCCTGCCAGTTTAAGGGTACATTTTAGAGCTGAACTTTGAGTTGCTGTGTAAGATTTTTTTTCATGCTGTCATTTGTTATATGTTTTGTGAGAATCCTTGGGATTAAAGTTTTGGTTACAAATTGTTGTTTAACCTGAAAGCCTGGTTTTCCTTGCAAAACTAAAATTTGAGCTTGGTACCAAGTCCAGGTATAACATTCCTATTGGAAGTCATACTTATATTTTCTTGTAAAGTACTTCTGAAAATAAAATATTAGCATAACTGTGTAATAGTTGAACCCACCATTACCATAGTTCTTGTCCCATAGAAGGCAGTTTGTTACACAAATCTTATTTTGTAAGAAACGCAGTTGCGGCTTTTGAAGTGAAGGGAGTTTTTGGTTGTCCACCTAAGTGATGATACATTTTTAGGAGTAGAATCCAGTTCAAAGTCCATGATACTCAGTGATCAACATTTTAAGGTAGAGCCACCTGATACATTATACTCCAAAGTTACCCATTTAAAAAAAAGGCTTTTATCGTTAGCATGAAAGCTTTACACAAAGCTTTAAAAATTACTTTCATTTTATATAATTTGAGGTGTTTCATGGGAATTCGAAGTTGATCCATCATGGTGTAAAATTCACTATATGGTTCAAATGTAACAGTGCAGAATTGAATATGGAGGCATGCATAACCTTGCTCTTAGAAATCTAGAGGAGGTGTAATTTCAAATTTTTGTGCCATTAGATTAAATCATAATGCAGCAACAACAACAAAAGACTATACTAAGTATTGACAAGGATATGGAGGATCTTGAACTCTCATATACTACTGCTGTTGGGAACGTAAAATGGTACAACTCATTTGGAAAACAGCTTGTTGATTTTTAAAAGTTAAATGTACACCTACAGGGTGTTATAGCCATACTGCTTTGCATCCCACACTTAGGTATTTACTAAAGAGAGATGAAAGCATATACAAAGACTTGTACTTGAGCGTTCATGGCAGCTCTATTTGTAGTAGTTCAAAACTAGAAACAAACCAAATGTTTGTCACCAGAAGAACTAAAAAACAAATGTGGCATACCCATAAAATGGAATGCTGCTCAGCAATAAAAAAGAATTAAGTACTAATACAAATAACAACCTAGGTGAATCTCAAAATAAGTATGTTGAGTAAAAGAAAGCTGATAGTATATGCTGTATGATAAAGTGCAAAGGTTTCCTGAGACCAGAATTTTGAGAACCTTTGCCCTGTAGAGTCAGGTGGGCATTACATTTGGCCTTGACTTAGGGTCTAGGTAATGGGAGGCGGACTCGATAGAATTGATAGAATGTATCTCCAGTTAGAGGGAAGGGAGAAACCTGCCTGGTATTTGGGGGGGCACGTGGGGGTCTTCATCTGAGATTGAGAATCCTGAAGGAAAAGCAGGTTTGGGGCAGGAAGGAAGCGGGTGGACTTCACTTTCTTAAGGATGAGCAGAATCTTCTAACTGTAAAAAAGTATATTATCAACTTTTTCTCTTAAAAATGTACTCTTGCTGTGTCTCATGTTAATTATATTTTGTAAAAGATTCTGTTTCATTTATTTAAGCCTTTCTCCTCCCTTCGTCTCTAGATATCATTGACCCAGCAATCCTGCGCCCAGGCCGCCTGGACAAAACACTCTTTGTGGGTTTGCCACCCCCAGCAGATCGTCTCGCTATCTTAAAAACTATCACAAAAGTGAGTAAAGGAAATGGTACATTTTTGTGTATGTTTCTTGCATTTTAAATACAGATAACTAATCGTTTAGGGTGCCTAATCACTGTCTTTTCTGTAGCTTTAAATATTTGCCCAGCCTATAAGATCTTTGTTACTTTAAAGGAATTGTTCTCAGAGCATATTTGAAATGGAATAGAAGCTTTTAGAGATGAAAAGTAAATAGATATAGGCCCATTTTAAATATCCAGAGAAAAATTGAGTTTTGAGGCCACAACGTTGAATTCTGTCCTCCATGTTGGTATATGCCAACTTTTAAGATGCCTGTACAGTATTGACTTTGCTCTTTTTATAAAAATCATAAGCAGTGCATACAAAATACAGAGAAGAAAGCAGATCACCCTAAATTGAACTACTGCAAAATAATCTGCATTAACATTTAGTGCAGACATCATTCCAAACATCTTTATGCAGAATGGGTTGTTGGATGCGTGGATGGTTGAGTGAATGAGAAGGAGAAAGGGGAATAAATTTAAGACATTATTTAAATAAAGTTAAATTTATTTGAAATTTAACAGAAAACAAAACTAAAGGAATTATTAAACTTCCAAGGACAGGTTTCATTTTAGATGGCATCAGTTTAATTTCTGCTCTGAAAGTTAGATAATTAGCATTCTTGTATTTCCCTTTTTCCACTTACCAGCTTTTGTTCCCTGTATATATTTTATTTGCCCAGTGTTATCAAGTTTAACATTCTGTTCTAGAGTCATGTTCTTAGTTTCACATTTAAATAGATACAGTACTCAACAACCAGCACTTTTGCCACAGCTTTTATGTTTTCTAGTTTATTTCATTTTGTCATTTGGTTGACTGTATTTCGTCATCCAGTTTATTCCATTTATTAATAGTTTATTCAACTGTATTCCTCAAGTTCTTTTCATGATTAAGAATGTCTGCCTGTTGTCTTTATAATTAAATGATATATTAGCTTTATACTTAAATGATATATTAAATGATATAATTTTTCCTTGGTCACACAGGCTTTCTGGTCTTTGTAGAAATTGCAGCATGATTTTGGGCATTGAATGTGTTTGTAAAATGTCTGAGGTTAGTCTGATCTTTGTTTTCTCTTTGGTAGGTGACTTGCTTTTTCTCCTTGGATCCCTGAAAAAGTCTTTATCTCTGAAGTTTAGTAACTGAAATAAGATATGTCCCTGTCAGGTTTTTGTTGTTGCTGTTTTGAGTAGTGAAGAACTGAAGTCTGGTGTGCCTTTTTATCTTGTAGGTGCAATTCTTCCTTCATTCCAGGGAAATGTTTCTGTGTTGTATGTATGAATACTTTTTCTGTATCATTTGTTGGATTTATTTCTTCAAGGTCACTGATTATTCACTGATTATTCTTATGTTAGATACCCTTTGTCTTCTGTATCTTTTGTCTGTTTTATTTTTTATTTATTTACTTTTAAAATTTATTTATTTATTTAATTTTATTTTTGGCTGCGTTGGGTCTTTGCCGCTGCACACAGGCTCTCTCCAGTTGCGGCGAGCTGGGGCTACTCTTCATTGTGGTGCGCAGGCTTCTCATTGCGGTGGAGCACGGGCTCCAGGTGCGTGGGCTTCAGTAGTTGTGGCACGTGGGCTCAGTAGTTGTGGCTCACGGGCTCTAGAGTGCAGGCTCAGTAGTTGTGGCGCAAGGGCTCAGCTGCTCCAAGGCATGTGGGATCTTCCCGGACCAGGGCTCGAACCCATGTCCCCCGCATTGGCAGGCGGACTCTTAACCACTGCACCACCAAGGAAGCCCCTGTCTACTTGCTTTAATTTGTCTTTTTCTACTGCACTCACTGTGATTAAACTTGAAGTCTTCTCTTTTTTTCCTTCCTTTCATTGGAACCCCCAAGTTCATGAAATGAACTTGATGGTTACTTCATCCATACCTTCTCTTTGTCCCAATGTAGAGTGAATGAGTTCTCTCATCACCCTCTCATTCTACCTGGAACTAGTTTTCCTACACTTCACACATTACAATTTGAGGTCTGGTTAATTGATTTATGTCCACATTTTTATAGCCTGGGGGTGGGAAAGAGAGCTAAACTGGTACTGATTTGACCATTATAAGGAAGCCTGAACTTATTCTCTTCTGAAAGAGGCCCTGTGAAATGCCTGATTCCTGGACCTGCTCTCTTCATGCAGAGCATGTCTCATTCCCATGTGCTTGTGCCCCCAGTGCTGCACAGCTCCCTGGGAATGGCATACCTTGGCGGTTCTTCCTGATTCTGCTGAAAGCCCCTGATAGTATATCTGAAGGTTTGTGTTTAGCTTTTCCCAGGGATATCTGCTCCAAAGACTGCTTCTCTCCAGATTGGAATTTTAATGGACATTCCATAAGATTTTGTTAGCTTCTTTCCTCCGTGCTGCTTCCCAGGAATGGAGGCCTAATTACTAGCCACTCCAGAATGACCTCTTTCCTTGGAACCCACTTTTCAACATTTACAACATAAGGTTTACCCCCTTTCTTTATTTGGTTGCCACTGGTAAATTTTTAAACTTAACTTTTTTTTTTAGTATTTTCTCTCTGTGTTGGCAAAGGAAGATTCTGTGTTCCTCCTTCACTGGGCCACCCTTACTTAAAAGTGCATAGAGCAGTGTTCGTAACTGTCTCCCGCAGGAGGGGGAACAGGAGGATAATCAGCTCTGTGGGTTAACAAGACCCCACTGACAGCAGTATGGAAGCCAACTTGGAGGAAGGTGAAAGTAAAGGTTGTAAAATGAGGCATGCCGGAACTAAGGCAGTATCAGGGGAATAACAAAGAGGACATAGGTGTGGGGACTATTTAAAGGTTTTAATTAATAGGACATTGGATTAACTATAGAGTTAGGGGGGTAAAGAAAAAGGAAGATGATTTCTCAGCTTGAGCAGCTGAATCGATGGTGGTGTCTATCAACATAAGAGATTTAGGAATGAGGAGGTGATGTTATTTGAGTTTCAGGTGCTTGGGCACTATCCAAGGGGAGACGTGTAGCAGGATGTTAGTCCTGTGGTTGGGAGTTCAGAGGAGTCCTCTGGCTGGGTTATGGTTTCGCCTGTCATCAGCACATAGCTGGTGGTCAAAGCCATGAAAACACATTGCTTTAGTTCAGTGGCTCTCAACCTAGGGCAGTTTTACCATCACCAACAACCCGTCTCACCCCAAGGGCAATGTCTCGGGACATTTGTTTATCACCAAGGCAGGGGAGTGATGGTGCTACTGGACATCCTACAACATACAAAACAGCCCCACAACAAAAAACTTTCCAACTCAAAATATCAATAATGCCAAAGTTAAGAACCTCTTCTTTAGTTAAATATGTACTTGTTTCTTTGTATCCATCAAGTTTGATAATGAATGCATCAAGGCATTTCTCTCCCTTTCCTTGGCTCTGTCATTAGAGACTATGATAGTGAGATTTTGTTTGCTTTGGTTAATGTCTATTTAGATCTTCTGCCCATTTTTTGTTTGGGTTGTTTGTTTTTTTGATATTGAGCTTCCTGAGCTGTCTGTGTATTTTGGAGATTAATCCCTTGTCGGTTGCTTCATTTGCAAATATTTTCTCCCATTCTTAGGGTTGTCTTTTTGTTTTGCTTACAGTTTCCTTTGCTGTGCAAAAGCTTTTATGCTTAGTTAGATTTATTTTTGTTTTTATTCCTATTACTCTAGGAGGTGGATCAAAAAAGATCTTGCTTCAATTTATGTCAAAGTGTGTTCTGCCTATGTTTTCCTCTAAGAGTTTTATAGTGTCCAGCCTTCCATTTAGGTCTCTAATCCATTTTGAGTTTACTTTTGTGTATGGTGTTAGGGAGTGTTCTGAATTCATTCTTTTATATGTAGCTGTCCAGTTTTCCCAGGACCACTTATTGAAGAGACTGTCTTCTCCATTGTATATCTTGCCTCCTTTGTCATAGGTTAGGTGACCATAGGTACATGGGTTTATCTCTGGGCTTTCTGTCCTGTTCCATGGATCTGTATTTCTGTTTTTGTGCCAGTACCATATTGTTTTGATTGCTTTGGTTAACGTATGTGTGTATGTATACACACACAAGCACATTTATACAATCCTAATGTGTTTCTGTAAATTTCTTACAGTTATAATGATATAATGATGATACTTTCACACTTGCCTGTGGGAGATCACTAATTAAAGGCAAAGATTGGAGTAATAATTCATGAGGTATTTGGTGTTGAGGGCCTTGCAGATTTGGACCCAGAAGAATGACTGGCTCATTCTTTCAGACGTATGTCATCCACTGTATGGTACTCAGCACCGTGGAACAACTTTACACTTCCTTCATCTAGAATTTCAGCACTATTTGCTAAAATTGTTAGCTCCTGGACTCGGGTAAAGGCCCCACTTCAAAGATAAAATTATTAGGAAAATAAGATACTAGAATATTAACCTAAATGAATGATCTTCTAGTCAGTCAACAAGTATTTATTGTAAACTAAATATATCCCTGGTTGTGTGTATACCATGGGGAGACTAAGACATATAAGACATAGTCCTTATATATAAGGACCTTTTCTTCTAGATGAAAAGATAATATGAATGTTTCTAAAACAACAACAGGCATATTCATTCATTCCTGAGAAAGGGAGAAAAATGAAGGCAACTGAGTAACCTAGAGATTTCAACTATATAAAGAAATATAAAGAAAAAAGTCAAGAAGAAAACATAGCAAAATATGAACAGTGCTTGCCTCTTGGGGATGGGCTTACAGGTTACTACTTCTGCCTTCTCAGTGCCCTCCAGTCAGAGACCAGGAACACACTTGGAGTTGAACAAGCATGGCTTGTTGCTCTTTCAAGTGAGGGAGGACCTGCACCACAGAGAACTGTGGGACGTCTCAGTAAGAGGATGTTAGAAAGGACTTCAGTGATTTGTGTTTGTGTTAGGTTTGGGAAGAGTTTAAGGGGCTTTGCTCTGAATTGCTTTCAAAAACGAGGCATTATTCTGTGATTGAGGGTCTTAATAAATCTTACCAAGGAGGAAGACTAGACCAAGGCTAAGGCTGTGATTGGGAAAGAAGCAGCTGTCACTTACATTAGCCGGGACAGGCAGTGTTTGACCATTCTGTGGTTTGGGCAGTGTCCACGTTTTATCTGTGTTCAGACATGATTATGCAGGAATCTTGTTTTTCTCTTGATCCATCCTGGTCATGGAGTGGCCTTCTCTGATGTTGATGTTCTGTGAAATTGTTTATGTTCAACAGGGCACCAATGCCTAGCTGTGAGGGCCCAGCCAGCTCATAGCAACACCAAGGCCCACTTGCTGGATGTCAGGGCCTGCTTGTCTCTGTCTCAGTGGCTTTGTATTTCCAAATTTTCTATCATGAGCGTATATGCATATAGCGGGGGAAGGGATACGGAGAATGTTTTGTGGTTGTTTTTTTTTAAACAAAAACATAAATGTTGAGGTTAAGGAGGAAGGGCCTAGAATTAGATAGAAAGGCCCTTTGGGCAGCCTCCATGCACAAAGTTGTGACTATAGAAAGAAAAGAAACCAGAAAAAGACATTTTGATTAAAATCTGTTTGACTTTAAAAGCAACTTTTGTGAGATTGTGGTTTAGACTGTTATATAGTGAGTTCTCAGCATCTGTCTCTGCTAAAGGCAAAGGAGGGCTTTTGGCTGTTTATTCTTAGACTGTATTTTTGCAGCGGTTATGGGCGTGTCGTGTTCTCAGACCCGCTCCAGAGGAAGGGACCCACACTGGCCTGAGTGACGGTGCACTTTCTGTTGCCCTCTGAGGAGAGCTGCTTGCCCTGCGTTTCACATCCTTATCTTACTTTTTCCCTCCAGAGGCCTTGAATGTTTTTGCTTAAAGATCTTTGTTGATGGCTAAAGCTAAAGCAGGGTAGAGGGAGAGGAAGCAGAATCTCTCATTTCAGGGCAGAGTCCACAAGGCAGACCTGCCCATGGCAGTCTTTATAAAGACTCAGCCACAAGTGAGAAAAATTGGCCTTTTTAATGTTTAATAAACCTTTCTATTTCAAAGTTTGCTGGTTTTTTACTTAAATTCCCCAGATTGTTTTATATATACTATTTCCTCTTTTTCCAATTAATACTTGAAATATTTTGGGGAGATTAGAATAAAATTCTTTAGTCTTGGTCCTAAAAATCTAAAGATCTGTGGGTCAGAGCAACTTCTCAGTATCTTTTGGAGTCTAAGTTTCTTAAGAGAAAAACGAGCAATGACATACTACTTTTTTATATATTCTATTTGGTGTTTCTGGTAATGATGTGGTAATAAGAGGTTTATCACTAAAAACCCCTTGGACAAGTAGAACTTTTTTTTCTTAATTTCTGTTTTTTCCTATAAATGTCATTAAAACTTACCCTTATCTCAGAAAGCCAGAAAGGTTTTTGATGTCTGCCAAGTGCTTTGAGGTAACATGCGGTCTTTAAAATAGTGATAAAAATTGCACTAAGAGACCTAAAATTCTCAATATGTTTTTTAAAACGTGCCCCATAAGACTAAAACATATAACATCTTACCAAGAAACATATCTGTTAAATTTTCATGGGCTAAGATAAGAATATCTGATATAATAAAAAGTGATATTTATTAAGCACTTACTGTGTTCTAGGTACTTTACAAATATGAATATGCTTAATCCTTGCAACTGCCTTTTGAACTGTTTGAATATTTAAATATTCAAATGAATATTATTTCCATTTTACTGATGAGCAAACTTTTCTCACAAAAACAGGATACAAAGATGTGTGTTTTTTTCTTTTTTCTTTTATTGAAGAAATATAGTTGATTTACAATGTTGTGTTAATTTCTGCTATACAGCAAAATGATTCAGTTTTTTATATATATAAAAGAATATATATATATATTTTTTTCATATTCTTTTCCATTATGGTTTATCACAGGATATTGAATATAATTCCCTGTGCTATACAGTAGGACCTTGTTGTTTATCCATTCTATACATAATAGTTTGCATCTGCTAATCCCAGACTCCCATTCCATCACTCCCCCACCCCCCTTGGCAACCACAAGTCTATTCTCTATGTCTGTTGTTTCTGTTTCGTAGATAAGTTCATTTGTGTCATATTTTAGATTGCACATACAAGTGATATCATATGGTATTTATCTTTTTTTTTTCTGACTTCACATAGTATGATAATCTCTGGGTCCATCCGTGTTGCTGCAGATGGCATTATTTCATTCTTTTTTATGGCTGAGTAGTATTCTGTTGTATATATGTACCACATCTTCTTTATCCATTCATTTGTCAATGGACATGTAGGTTGTTTCCATGTCTTGGCTGTTGTGAATAGTGCTGCTATGAACGTAGGGGCGCATGTATCTTTTTCTTTTTTTTCTTTTTTTTTTTTTTTTGTGGTACGCGGGCCTCTCACTGTTGTGGCCTTCTCCCGTTGCGGAGCACAGGCTCCAGACACGCAGGCTCAGCGGCCATGGCTCGCAGGCCCAGCCACTCCGTGGCATGTGGGATCTTCCCAGACCGGGGCACGAACCCGTGTCCCCTGCATCGGCAGGCGGACTCTCAACCACTGCGCCACCAGGAAAGCCCGCACATGTATCTTTTTGAATTAGAGTTTTATCTGGATATATGCCCAGGAGTGGGATTGCTGGATCATATGACAACACCATTTTTAATTTTTTGAGGAACCTCCATACTGTTTTCCATAGTGGCTGCACCAATTTAACATTCCCACCAACAGTGTAAGAGGGTTCCCTTTTCTCCACACCCTCTCCAGTATTTGTTATTTGTAGCCTTTTTAGTGATGGCCATTCTGACCATTGTGAGGTGGTACCTCATTGTAGTTTTGATTTGCATTTAGAGATGTATGTTTTCTATTTATATGTTCAAAGACTGGCAAGAAATTGCAAAGTGGCAGTTACCATGTTACGGTGGTACGATTATGTTAATTTTCCTCTTTATTTGTTTTCCAGTCAACTATATGAATAAAAATCATTGCTGATTCCAGACTCTATTATGTGCTATAAAAATAGATTTCTGTGACTCAATATAGATGTTATTATTGAAATAACATAAAAGTTGTAGCACATCTTGAATTACTTTTTGAACCTGAGTTTTCCATAACGTATAATGCTTAATCAGAATTATAGGATTAAACATCAGAATAATAGTGTAAATGGGTCATAATTTCCCTTTTTTTTAAATTATGGTAAGAGGACTTCCCTGGTGGCTCAGTGGTTAAGAATCCACCTGCCAATGCAGGGGACATGGGTTCGAGCCCTGGTCCAGAAAGATCCCACATGCCACGGAGCAACTCAGCCACAACTGCTGAGCCTGCACTCTAGAGCCCACAAGCCACAACTACTGAGCCCACACATCACAGCTACTGAAGCCTGCACGCCTAGAGCCCGTGCTTCGCAACCAGAGAAGCCACCACAATGATAAGCCCGCACACTGCAACAAAGAGTAGCCCCCGCTCGCCACAACTAGAGAAAGCCTGCGCACAGCAACGAAGACCCAATGCAGCCAAAAATAAATTAATTAATTAATTAAATAAAATTTTTAAAAATAAATAATAAATAAATAAATCACGGTAGGATATGTCTAACTTAAATTTACCATTTTAACCATTTTTAAGTGGACAGTTCTTTGACATTAGTGCATTCACATTGTTGTGTGCAGTCATCACCACTGTCCATCTCCAGAACTCTTCATTTTGCAGCCTGAAAATCTGTACCCATTAAACAATAACTCCCCATTCCACCCTCCCTCCAGCCCTGGCAACCGCCATTCTACTTTGTCTCTATGAATTTGACTACTCTAGGTACCTCATATGAGTAGAATCATATTATATTTGTAGGCTGTAACTTATTTATTTATTTTTTTTGGCACACAGGCCTCTTACTGTTGTGGCCTCTCCCGTTGCGGAGCGCAGGCTCAGCAGCCATGGCTCACGGGCCGGCTCACGGGCCTAGCCGCTCCGCGGCATGTGGGATCTTCCTGGACCGGGACACGAACTCGTGTCCCCTGCATCGGCAGGCGGACTCTCAACCATTGTGCCACCAGGGAAGCCCTGTAGGCTGTAACTTCTTAAGAGACTATTTTTCTTTTTCTAATAATTCTTTTGGCTCGGCTTTCTCTAGTTATGAAATTATTTGAGATATCCATTAGAGCTTTATTAAGAGATAATAAAACCAGTAGTGAAGAAAACAAAGTTAGTATAAAAAGTTCTAAATATTTCATATATATAAATATCATTTTAATAAATGATTCTCTAAACTATTTATATATTTGGTTTTATACGCTTTGTAATATGCCATTTAAAATGTTCTAATTGCTCCCACTTGACAATGCATAGAATTCACCTGCCATTTTACTTCTTACTGTAGGTCACATTCTTACTGCCACATTTCAGTTAAGAATAAATAGATTTTAATGATACAGAGATTCCTCAGCCCTTATTTCTACTAATTGGAAAGTAATGTTGCTATTGAAACTTTTGGAAGTATCCTATGTAGACCACACCCCCCAAAAAAGGGCAGTTTGTTACTTTCTTTCAATTGATAGTATTTTGGGGGTTTATTTTTCTAAAAAATTAATCTCCTAAGAATTAGAAAATTTCTGAGAATCTAATTAAATTTCTAAGAATTAATTATTTTTCTAAAATATTACTTTTAGATAAGCATTTGTTTATTGTGTTCCTTTATATATTGAGCTTTCTCAAAAGATTTAACTTAAAGAGTGCCCTAAATATGGCAAGTTGGCAATTGCTCCCCCTGTGCAGTTGTGAGAAAAATTTCTCCTCTGGGTTCTCATAAAGAAGGCACTCAGTTGTGATAGATGTTTTTACCAATATCCCTATCATAAACACAGTAATAAGCCTTTCAGGACTGAAGCTGGTGGTTCTCCTAATGTAAGCTGCGGACATAACTAAAAGCCAGTTCATTAAAAACAACTTCATGAAAGGTCAAAGAAATGCACTTTGAGGATGTGTGAGCCTTTATGAAAGTCCGGCTTGGCCCAAGAATAGAATTTAGATATTGAGAAGTATAAAAGAATTATCCTCAGGCAGTCCTCCATGAATCAATTTCTTATGATTGAGCTTTTGATTAAAACAGGACAGTAGGGACTTCCCTGGTAGCACAGTGGTTAAGAATCCACCTGCCAATGCAGGGGCACGTGTTCGATCCCTGGTCCGGGAAGATCCCACGTGCCGCAGAGCAACTAAGCCCGTGCGCCACAACTACTGAGCCTGCGCTCTAGAGCCCACGAGCAACACTACTGAGCCCACGTGCCACAACTACTGAAGCCCACACGCTCTAGGGCCCGAGAGTCGCAACTACTGAGCCCGAGTGCCTCAACTACTGAAGCCCGCATGCCTAGAGCCTGTGCTCTGCAACAAGAGAAGCCCCCTCTTGCCACAACTAGAGAAAGCCCGCACGCAGCAACAAAAACCCAACACAGCCAAAAATAAATTAAAAAAAAAAAAAAAAACAGGACAGTAGATAGTTTGAGGTAAAATTCTCTAGCAGCACAGGGGACGTCCATGTGCTGGGTGACCATCAAGGTAGGGTTGATAGTTTCTTCCTTCCTTCCGTCCTTCCTTCCTTCCTTCCTTCCCTCCTTCCTTCCTTTCTCATTGCAGTGGCTTCTCTTGTTGCGGAGCACGGGCTCTAGGCGCATGAGCTTCAGTAGTTGTGGCGCGTGGGCTCAGTAGTTGTGGCTCATGGGCTCTAGAGCGCAGGCTCAGTAGTTGTTGCACACAGGCTTAGTTGCCCCGTGCATGTGAGATCTTCCCAGGCCAGGGCTCACACCCGTGTCCCCTGCATTTGTAGGCAGATTCTTAACCACTGTGCCACCAGGTAAGCCCTAATAGTTTCTTAAGAACATTAAAGAATCTCAGAAGGGTTCATGCCTAATGAGGTAGCCTCTTTCCCACTTCCGACATAGCTTGGAAAGTCCAAACATTTCTATTCTCCATCATGATAAATCCTTATTACCTGTTCATCATCACTATTTAAATAAGACTTCCCCTCTCCCTCCCCCTTCCCCTCCCAAATATAGCACCAAATTATCTCTACTTATCTGGAGATAAGATACTGGGTTTTCATAATTCAAAAAGAGTCATGTACCAAAATGTTCATTGCAGCTCTATTTACAATAGCCCGGAGATAGAAACAACCTAAGTGTCCATCATTGGATGAATGGATAAAGAAGATGTGGCACATATATACAATGGAATATTACTCAGCCATAAAAAGAAACGAAATTGAGCCATTTGTAATGAGGTGGATAGACCTAGAGTCTGTCATACAGAGTGAAGTAAGTCAGAAAGAGAAAGACAAATACCGTATGCTAACACTTATATATGGAATTTAAGGGAAAAAAACGTCATGAAGAACTTAGGGGTAAGACAGGAATAAAGACACAGACCTACTAGAGAATGGACTTGAGGATATGGGGAGGGGGAAGGGTAAGCTGTGACAAAGTGAGAGAGTGGCATGGACATATATACACTACCAAACGTAAAATAGATAGCTAGTGGGAAGTAGCCGCATAGCACAGGGTAGATCAGCTCGGTGCTTTGTGAGCACCTGGAGGGGTGGGATAGGGAGGGTGGGAGGGAGGGAGACGCCAGAGGTAGGAGATATGGGAACATATGTGTATGTATGGCTGATTCACTTTGTTATAAAGCAGAAACTAACACACTGTTTTAAAGCAATTATACTCCAATAAAGATGAAAAAGCAAAAAAGAAAAAAAGATACTGGGTTTTGGGGGGGAATTCCCTGGTGGTCCAGTGGTTAGGACTCAGTGCTGTGAACCTGGGTTCAATCCCTGGTCAGGGAACTAAGATCCCACAAGATGCGTGGCCAAAAATAAAAATTTTTTTAATTGAAAAAAAAGATGCTGGGTTTTTTTAATTACGAAAATACGCAGTAAAGATTTGGGGCCTTACCAAATGTCCATTCAGTTGTAGGTTTGAACTTCAGAACTCAAGTTTTTAAATTCCTGGTTCAGTGTTATTTCCACTTTTCAGACCTTTTTATTAAAGTATAGTGCACATACAGAAAAGTAGACATATCATTAAATGTCCGACTTCATGCGTTTTTATAAACAAAACCTTCAAGAAAGAATATTAGCAGTTAATTTCATGGAGACAGAAAGTAGAGTGGTGGCTGCCAGGGGCTGGCAGGGGAGGGGGGAGTAGGGGAGGGGAGGGTTGTCCCTTAACACAAGCAAAGTTCCATCTTGGGAAGGTGGCTGGTTATGTTTTAGAGATTGATGGTTGCACAGTAATGTGAATGTAATTAATGCCACTAAACTATACATTTTAAAATGGTTAAAATGATAAATTTTGATAAGTAAATTTTACCACAGTAAAAGAGAGAACATTACCAGAGCCACAGAAGCTGGCCTCCTGCTTCCTGCAAGGCACTGCCCACCTCTACCCGCACAAGGTTAACTGACGAGATTGAAGGAAACTTAGGGATCATGCAGTCTGACCGTCTAGTTTTACACACAACCAGAGGGAGAAAAGAAAAAAGCACAAAGATTGTTTCCTAAGGTCGCACAGAAAGTGTATTTTCCCATGTTTATTTCACAGGTCGAAGTGGATTGAATGGGAAACATAACTGTTTCTTGAACCTGTGTTAGATGAACATTTGCATTTTATCAAATAATAGCAGCTAGCAGATGTACAGTTGATTAAATTCTTAAACATGCCCAGCTGGGAGGACATGAGAGGACACCCTCTG
Organism: Mesoplodon densirostris; assembly: GCF_025265405.1. Lineage (NCBI taxonomy): Eukaryota > Metazoa > Chordata > Mammalia > Artiodactyla > Ziphiidae > Mesoplodon > Mesoplodon densirostris. The sequence continues at coordinate 171,647,127 of NC_082662.1, forward strand.
AGCATGGACCAGACTGAAGCAGGTGATAGCTCAAGGTGCTGGGTCGTCTGACCCTCTGCTTGGAGCACCTGCCGAGCTAATATTTACACTTGAGGCTTAATGACATATGTTTGTTTACTTTTTTTCTGTGTGTTTCTTCTTAAACTGTTTATTTCCGTGTAATATTTGCTACCAAGGAAAGACAATATGCAATGTAGATTTAAGTTATGAATCAGAATAAATCAGAATAATAAAGCAAATACTCACAAGCCTACCATCTTAACAATGTCCTGTATTTTAAGTCACTAAGAACTGTTTTGTTTGCCTCTGCAGTTTAAGTCACTAAAAATGTTATTAAATATGTACTGTATGCATGAAAGGTGCCGTGTTAAGTGTTGTTCGAATTCTAAGGTTGTTCTGATACTTGTCCTTTCTAGCATCTCTTAGTATGAGCTGAAGGGGAATTGGCACCAAAGTCAGGGTTGAGTTTTGGATAAAGGGTTAGGAAAGAACACATTGAGCACAGAGGGCTTTTGGCTTTTTTTTTGTATAGCAGTTTGCTGATTGTTCTCTCCTGGCCACGTTCAATGTTATTTCTCCCTTCCTAGCCAGGCTCACACCAAAACTAAGCACATATGCACATCAAAACTTATCACTGCTTATGTACTTGCCATATTTAATCAGGCAAAGGAAATGTGATTCTTCACCTTTGGAAAGATTGAGGGTGGTGGGTTTTTTTTTTTTTTTTTTTTTTTTGCGGTACGTGGGCCTCTCACTGTTGTGGCCTCTCCCGTTACGGAGCACAGGCTTCGGACGCGCAGGCTCAGCGGTCATGGCTCACGGGCCCAGCCGCCCCGCGGCACGTGGGATCTTCCCAGACCGGGGCACGAACCCGTGTCCCCTGCATCGGCAGGCGGACTCTCCACCACTGCGCCACCAGGGAAGCCCGGTGGTAGGTTTTGTTCTTGGTGTTTTGTTTTTGCTATAGTACTTACAGATTCTTCAGACTTCACCAGCATAAATTCTTTGCCTTCAGCTTTCCCAAGTTTGGGATCTACTTCTTAACCTCGCTTCTCAAAATTGAAATTTGTAAAAATCTGTTACACTAGTCTGGGAGTCAGTTATATTCATTTAGTCAAGCAGCCATTACTATTTATTTAGAACCTATTATGTGGGAAAATATAGATGTTTAAAGCCTCAGTGAAAGTGGATTTGTCTCTCTTACTCAGAATGGCACCAAACCCCCACTGGATGCAGATGTAAATTTGGAAACAGTTGCTGGTGACCTTCGCTGTGATTGCTATACGTGAGTATCTCCATCTCCAGTCAGTTAACTCTCTGAGGCTCAGTTTTCTCATGTGCAAAATGAGGGAGAATGATGTTGGGAGGATTAAATTAGGAATCCTGGAAAGCACCCAGCGTCTGGCTTTTCCTCCTTCTTCCTTCTTAGAGAAGGGACTCCCCATCCTGAGGCTTTGAGGGGTTCCCAGGAGTATGGGCAATCCTCTCATATGTTCATTCTTGGTACTCAGCTACACTGACCACCGTCACTGCCTTTCACAAATTGTCTCTGTTGTTCCACAATATTAAAGCAGACATTTCATTACCAGCTGCCAAATTATCGAGGTGCTTCAGCATTTAAAAGAAAATAATCTACAGGTTTTTCAAGCCTCAGAATGCATTTTTCACAGCACACCTGTTAATACTCACACAGCCTGTAGTAAAAGCAGGAGGTCAAATATTTCTGCCTTCAGCTTTCATATGTGTGTGGTGGTGGTTGTTTTTGTTGTTTCCTTCATATGTTTTTAAGTAAATTTGTTAACTTTCCTAATTTTGGTTCACAGGGAAGAAAATGAAATTCACGTTGGACTAACAGGGGACATCTCTCCCTCTGGCTTATTTTCAAAACCCTGTTGATTGTCCACAATATACTAGGGTGTTCATGATATTCCTCTAGGTCAAGGTCAAATAATGTGCTTTCTGAAGCTAAGTCAGTCAAGGAAAGCAGTATTTTAATCTTTGAGGTCTTTAGGAGTCTATTATTCAGCAGTGTAAATTTATATCCAAGGAACATAACCACCGGTACTGATAATAGGCACTCAGTTCTTTCCAGTTCTGGTTGAAGAATTTCACATAACTGTCTCTTTTTTTTTTTTTTTAATAAATTTATTTATTTATTTATTCATTTTTGGCTGCGTTGGGTCTTCGTTGCTGTGCACGGGCTTTTTCTAGTTGTGGCGAGCAGGGGCTACTCTTCCTTGTGGTGTGCGGGCTTCTCATTGTGTTGGCTTCTCTTGTTGTGGAGCACGGGCTGTAGGCACGCAGGCTGCAGTAGTTGTGGCATGTGGGTTCAGTAGTTGTGGCTCGCGGGCTCTAGAGCACAGGCTCAGTAGTTGTGGCACACGGGCTTCGTTGCTCCGCGGCATGTGGGATCTTCCCGGACCAGGGCTCGAACCCGTGTCCGCTGCATTGGCAGGCGGATTCTTAACCACTGCACCACCAGGGAAGCCCACATAACCGTCTCTTATTAAGATGATTCCACTTGAAACCATGCTGGTCATTTTTAGGGCATGTGGCCAGGATCCAAAGTTTAATGTCCAGTTTTTTCATATATGAACAACTAGGGATCTGAGTCTTGGTCTTTGTTCTGCCACCTCAACCCCAATGCGCCTGAGAGATTTGCTGCACTCTGGTCAGGACTCTTGGCTCACTTAAGAAAGCAGTGACTGTCTCAGTGAAAGGGAAATGGTCCCCCAGGCCGTGGTGGTGAGGGGCGTATGTAAAAGCCCTACCTTACCTTTAAGGAGAATGTCTCTCTTCCCCTCATTGGAAATCAAATGCACACCAGTATATAATTAATGAACTTACTGCTAAAGAAAATAAGACTTAAGTGAGTAGTTTACATGTTTGAGTGCTAAAATCTGAAAAGATTTCCAGTTGGTAGCAGAGGCTGTTTTGATGGCAGAATTTACCCTGGGCCACATCTTCTGGATTATACCATGTAAGGAGTCAGTTAATAAATAGGTTAGGGTTAAAGTTGAATGTTGTATGTTTTGAGTTTTAATGCCACTCTCTTCACAGTTTGAAAGGCAGTATACTACTACAGTCTTCAGCTACTTGTTACATTATTGGTTAATGTGTGTGATTATTAAATAATGTTACAAACCTAACACGTAACCAACAGAAAGATTGGATTCAGTCAATAATTTAAACTCTGTGGGTCTTTAATTTTATTAGTTATGTGGATTGTCACATTATATGTTAAATGTTTGTCTAGAAATGAGGTTCTTATCCCCCAATTCAAAAGCTTTCTCAAAGCATGTGTAAGAATCCTGTTAAAGATGTAATGTATTGAAACACCAGTGAGCCCCAATGTCTTTCATTGAACTCAAGAACCATGCTGACTCAGCATATTACACAGACCCATTAAATGAAGGCTTGTTAGTTCTTGTCATATTTTAAGTAATTTATGATGTGTCCATTCAGCTTGAGCTTGAATCAAGTGCATCAAAGACTTTAGCCTTTGTATTTTCCTTTTTTGAACTAAGGGTCATAAATGATTTTTTTATATAAGCTTAGTTTAGACATTAGGTAACATACTATTGGTATATACTGGTAATGGGCCAGTTAGCACCTTAGCATGGGCCTTGTGAATGAAAATTTTACAATAAATAGTGTATAAGTTGCTTTCTACTGACTGGTTGTTTTAGACTTTTTATATTATCATTAGTATCTATAGTGATTAGCATGGGAATATTTATGATTCATTGCATTGTTGCCTTCATAATTTCCTTTCTTCTGAAAGTTAGAAATATGTTATGAGAAAGCTAAAAGCTCTTTCCTACTGACCATGATCAGTTTATCCCACCGTTATTGGTTAGTGTCCTTCCTGATTGTTTAATATGTGACTTAAAAAGAAATTGCTGCCATACTTTTTTCTGGGCTTTTGCAGTGTCTAAGAATAAATGAATAAGAACGGTTTTTTTATTACAGGGGTGCAGATCTCTCTGCTTTGGTACGGGAGGCTTCTATCTGTGCCTTGAAGCAGGAAATGGCAAGACAGAAGAGTGGAAGTGAAAAAGGTACAGTTCTCTACAGAATCTCTCAGTCCTAGTTAGTTATGACTCTGGATACCTAAAATCACTGTTAACCTGGAAAATGTCCATTTTCTAGCATCTATCATCTGTGATATTAAAACTGACATTTTTCTGATGAGACCTTTAGCAGCTGTTCTGGAATATTACATAACCTCTGTGGCTGACAACTACAATAATAACAAAGTTATTTGGTGCCTAATAAAATGTTTTCTATCTTTCCTTATCATCATATACAAATGTTTAGAGTTAGGCAAGTAGGTCCATTTACTGTCTCCATCATGAGTTTGGTCTATTTATCAATACTGGAAAACTTAATCATTCTTTTTCTAAGGTGATACCTACTTTCCTGTTAAAATGTAGCCTAAATTGAAGAGCTTAGAAAACACACAAACAAGAAGTAAAAATTGAAATAACTTTCCGTATACTTACATTTTTCTTTGGGGCCATGTCAACAGCTTTGCATTGCTCTTCACATGTGACAGTGTCTTTGATTTTATTATTTGGGTTACAAAACGATTCATTTGTGACCTGCGGCTGACCATGCCAAGTACAGAAATAGCCTCTACTTTGCTTGGTTCCTGGGACAGCTGTTTGATCAGTTGCAGTGTGTGGCCGTCTTCCTTACAGTACTGTCGAATACCTTCTTCAAAAGACCTGCCTTGTCCTCAAAACCTGTACTTTGATCTGAAGTTCAAGTCCAGGTTGATCTCCTTTTATTCAGTAGACTTCCCAGAAGATGTCTTTCTTTATTCATATTTTTTTTTAATTCTTTTCCCTTTTTTCTTTGGCTACCAGGAATCTTGGAGCTAACTTTTCTTTACAGTTGCAGCAGCATATGCTTAGCTTAGATTTGTCAACACACGTATCTTGATTGTGAAGTCCCTCATTTTTTTGGTTGCTTAAGATTCAGTTATCTGAACTTCTTTTATTGTAAGCTATTTTAAGTTCGTTTTGGAAGTGGGTGGGATATAATTAGCAAAATTAGTATGTCTTATAAGAAATCATTATGTGGTAGTATGCTACCTGAGAGCTGAATCTGATGACTATCTTTGGATTTGTCACTAAAACTTAGCAGGCCTCTGTATATGTATTGGCTGCTACTAATAATTCTGATTGGGGACTTCCCTGGTAGTCCAGTGGTTAAGACTCCATGCTCCCAATGCATGGGGCCCAGGTTTGATCCCTGGTCAGGGAACTGGATTCCGCATGCTGCAACTAAAGATCCCACACATGGCAACGAAGATCCTGCGTGCCGCAACTGAGACCCGGCACAGCCAAATAAATAAATAAATGTCTTTTAAAAAATAATAATAATTCTGATTGGATGTTACTTTATAAACATGTGTAACAAATTTTGACATCCCTGCTTTGCTACAGTTTGCATTTGCAGCTGCCTGTCCTTCAGGGACTTTTTTTTTTTTTTTTTTTTTTTTTTGCAGCATGCAGGCCTCTCACTGTTGTGGCCTCTCCCGTTGCAGAGCACAGGCTCCGGACGCACAGGCTCAGTTGCCATGGCTCACGGGGCTAGCCGCTCCGCGGCATGTGGGATCTTCCCGGACCGGGGCACGAACCCGTGTCCCCTGCATCGGCAGGCGGACTCTCAACCACTGCGCCACCAGGGAAGCCCCTTCAGGGACTTTTCATTGATATCTTACAGAACCTGAAATCAGTAATGCCATTCAACTTCCATTTGACCTGTTCAGCAACACATTGTATTTTACTTTTAGGTAAATACATTATCGTAATATCTGTATAAAAGTTTACTATTTTAAGTATAAATTGTCATCACTTAAGTTGTCATACTAAAATTGTAAACCAAGCCTTATTTAACATTTAGTTATTAAATTTCTCTTACTGTGTGATGGCATAACCTTATAAGGAATTAAAACACCCTCCTATTCCAGTGTTGTGATATGACCTATATATATTATGTATTATGATATAATTCCATAACATCTAATTACGTGTATGCACTCTTGAATACTATGGAATTCTACTTTCCATTCTTAGTTAAATTTATTTGAATTATCCTGAAAGAGAACAGTTCTAGTTCTTCTTCATGAACATTGCCATTAAGTTAAAGTAAACAGTACAAAGATAACAAAGGGTTATCTGTTTATGACTGATAGTTTTCTTTGGGTGGTACTGCATTAAAATCTGAGGAGCAGAAGGTGGGGAAAATGAGGAGATACTGGTCAAAGGTTACAAACTTCCTGCTACAAGATGAATAAGTTCTGAGGATCCAGTGTACTAATTAGCAGTACTATGTTATATACAGTTAACCCTTGAACAACATGGGTTTGAACTGTGCAGATCCACTTACACGTGGATTCTTTTTAGTAAATACGTAGTATAGCACTACACAATCCACACTCAGTTGAATCCGCAGGTAATAGAACCGCAGATTCGGAGGGCCAACTTTAACATTATATGCAGATTTTTGACTGAGGGTCACCACTCCTAACCCTGGCATTGTTCAAGGGTCAGCTGTACTTGAAAGTTGTTTGGAAAGTAGATCTTAAAAATTATCACCACAAAATAAAAAAGCTATCATGAGGGGATAGAGGTGTTAACTAACCCTACTGTGATAACTATTTTGCAATATATTCACCCATCATATCATCATGTTGTACTCCTTAAACTTAAATGTGTTATATGCCAACAATATCTCAATAAAGCTGGGGAGAAAAACAAAGTAACAAAACACATGAACTGTTTTCTTTAAAGGTTAAGAATCTTTCTCTAATTAAGTCTGGACAAAGTACTTTTTGGTATAATTTGTTCCACAATAAACTGTTTTATTGCTGGGGGAAAAAAGATTACAAATAAAAAGATTACACTTTTTAACACTTTTTAATATAGGATATTATAGGATTTAATATAATATATTATAAACATTCCACAGTTATGTAAAATTACATGTGGTCAGGTATATGTAAATTAAATTAAAATTTAAAAGTGTCTAAAAACTCTTGAGCAGAATATATCTGGCTTGAATATTGTTCTGAAAAAGAGTAGAACCAGTGTCATCATTAATTTCCTCTCTGTTCCCCTTGAATGCTTAGAAGTCTCTCAAGAGAAATTAAGTTGTAAATCACAATTAGCATACTGTACCCAGATATGTATATTTATTCATTTGCTCCACAGGTGAACTCAAGGTTAGTCAGAAGCACTTTGAAGAAGCTTTCAAGAAAGTAAAGTCATCTGTATCCAAAGAGGTAAGCAGTGCTCTTAAAGGTATAAGAGAAAAGCGACTAGAATTGAGAGTGGTAGGTATGTGAACTCATGAAAACGAGCAAAACAGTTGCCGCTGTGAGAGTGTTCTTGAGAGACTGTAATGTTGAATGTTTTTAGAGACTAAACACAAAGAGAAAATGACCTCTTGTGTCTGTTTCCACAAGCTCGGAATTTTTAATCAGTCTCATTCAAGTATTACTGGACCTGCTTCACCCTTTTAAACAAATAATTTCTTATCTTCTTCAACCTAAGCTGCCCAGACTAAGCACTGTGGACTTACCCGTAGTTTGAGGAGACTAAAAATACCTTCACCATAAGGTCAGAGAAGGGTTAAAAATCACTGTGACTTGTGCTTACAAAAAATACCAGATTTTCCCATATTTATTTCTTACTGTGTTGAGGTATATTCTGTTTGTATAAGTTAAATGCTTGCTATTAAGTGAAGTCAGGTTACTATGCCACAAAGAGAGCAACAAAATATCCAACCCTAAGAAATGCATAAACTGAAAACGGTTGTGATAAGTTTTGTTCACTTGGATATCTTGTGTTTCTGAACTCCTAGAATGTGCCTTAGCCACGAGATCCTGTTTATTGACTATACTAAAAATTCCTTTAAATCGTTTGCCATTTATTACCCCAGGCTCAGTGTTTATGATTACTCATTGAAAACACTTAAGTCCAAGTTCAAACACTTACTGGGGTTGGCCAAAAAAGTTCATTCGGGTTTTTCCATAACATCTTTTTTTTTTTTTTTTACAACTTTATTGGAGTATAATTGCTTCACAATGGTGTGTTAGCTTCTGCTTTATAACCAAGTGAATCAGTTATACATATACATCTGTTCCCATATCCCTTCCCTCTTGCGTCTCCCTCCCTCCCACCCTCCCTATCCCACCCCTCCAGGCGGTCACAAAGCACCGAGCTGATCTCCCTGTGCTATGCGGCTGCTTCCCACTAGCTATCTACCTTACGTTTGGTCCATGCCTCTCTCTCGCTTTGTCACAGCTTACCCTTCCCCCTCCCCATATCCTCAAGTCCATTCTCTAGTAGGTCTGTGTCTTTATTCCCGTCTTACCACTAGGTTCTTCATGACATTTTTTTTTCTTAAATTCCATATATATGTGTTAGCATATGGTATTTGTTTTTCTCTTTCTGACTTACTTCACTCTATGACAGACTCTAGGTCCATCCACCTCACTACAGATAACTCAATTTCGTTTCTTTTTATGGCTGAGTAATATTCCGTTGTATATATGTGCCACATCTTCTTTATCCATTCATCTGATGATGGACACTTAGGTTGTTTCCATCTCCTGGCTATTGTGAATAGAGCTGCAATGAACATTTTGGTACATGACTCTTTTTGAATTATGGTTTTCTCAGGGTATATGCCCAGTAGTGGGATTGCTGGGTCATATGGTAGTTCTATTTGTAGTTTTTTAAGGAACTTCCATACCGTTCTCCATAGTGGCTGTACCAATTCACATTCCCACCAGCAGTGCAAGTGTTCCCTTTTCTCCACACCCTCTCCAGCATTTATTGTTTCTAGATTTTTTGATGATGGCCATTCTGACTGGTGTGAGATGATATCTCATTGTAGTTTTGATTTGCATTTCTCTAATGATTAATGATGTTGAGCATTCTTTCATGTGTTTGTTGGCAATCTGTGTATCTTCTTTGGAGAAATGTCTGTTTAGGTCTTCTGCCCATTTTTGGATTGGGTTGTTTGTTTTTTTGTTATTGAGCTGTATGAGCTGCTTATAAATTTTGGAGATTAATCCTTTGTCAATTGCTTCATTTGCAAATATTTTCTCCCATTCTGAGGGTTGTCTTTATAGAAAAACCTGAACGAACTTTTTCGGCCAACCCAATATATGCGATGGGTTGCTTTTGTTCCAGTGCCTCCGGTCTTGGTGTAAATGCTCTAAGTTAGTTGACTATCTTATCACTTAACTAAAATAATCAGTTAAGGGGTTTGGGCTGGTGGTGTTATCTTTTAGGCCTATGGCTTACTTCTTTTTCTGCTAGAGTCAATTCTGCTGAACTTGGACTGGGTCTTCTACCATATTTGGAGAAACGAAAGTCTGCTCTGACCTCTCAGGCATTTTTGTATACTAGAGGAAATGTTTTTATTTTACTGAATATTTTTGAATAAGATAATCTTATTAATTAAAATCAGAAACAGTTTTACAGTTAATCTTACTGGAAGTTTTCATTCTGATCAGCAAGAGAGTACTGATATGCGTCCTCCCATAGTGCGTGACTTCTCATTGCTGTGGCTTCCCTTGTTGTGGAACATGGGCTCTAGGCGTGCAGCCTTCAGTAGTTGTGGCACGCAGGCTCATAGTTGTGGCTCTTGGGCTCTAGAGCACAGGCTCAGTAGTTGGGGCGCATGGGCTTAGTTGCTTCGCGGCATGTGGGATCTTCTTGGGCCAGGGCTCAAATCCATGTCCCCTGCATTGGCAGGAGGATTCTTAACCACTGCACCACCAGGGAAGTCCTTAATCATCTCTTCTTATAAGGACACCAAGTTGTATTGGATGTTGTAGAGCCCATCCTAATGATTTCATTTTAACTTAATCACCACTTTTAAGACCCTGTCTCCAAATCCAGTCACACTCCGAGGTACTGGGGGTGAGGACTTCAACATCTGAATTTTGGGGAACACAGGTAAACCCCTGTCAAACAGTGACCAGCTCTATATTCTGTCCTCTCCTCTCAGGATCAAGCGATGTATGAAGCTCTGCAGTGTTCCCTCAGCCGGTGACTTCTCCAGCAGCAGGCCTTCAAGGAGTCCAGTGCCTCAAGCTGCCAGAGATACCCACGTGCTCTGAGCTGTCCACTTTCAACTTGACACAGATGTGGTCTCACGTAAGCATTTTATGCTCAAATTAATGAGGCCAAGTCAGAGCTAAAGATTCTTCCCATCTGGCCAACCTTGTATGGAAACACCCTATACCTCCTGTTTAAGAAGAAGAAAAAGATTTTTAACTGTCAAAATAAAATAACAGATACCTTTTTTAAATAGAATGTTTATTTTGACACAACCTTGACTGTACTACAGGCAAGTTGCAGTCACAATAGAAAGAACTCCCCCGCCCCCTGAACCATCTGAGAGTATTTGCCAACCTGATGCCCCATCACCCCCAAATACTTTAATATACACTTCCTACACACCAGGATATTTCCCTACATAACCAGCCATCAACATCAGGACATCAGCTGTGATACTTTGCTACCATGTAATCCTCAGGCTCCATTCAGGTTTCTCCAGTTGTCCCAATAATGTCCTTTATAAGAAAGGGATCTAGTTTAGAATTAGCTATTCCAACCGGTTGCTGTTTCTCTTTAGTTTCCTTAAGGTCTGGAACAGCTCCTGTCTTGACTTTTAACACTCTTGAAGGTTATAGGCCAGTTACTTTGTAAAATGCCCTCAATCTGGATTTGTCTGATGTTTCCTTGTGATTAGACACAGGTTGTGCATCTTTGGCAGGAGTATTATGAGGTGATGCTCTTCTCACTGCATCGTGTCAGGTGATGTGCAGTTTTGATTTGCCCCAATACTGGTGATGTTCACTTCGGTCACTTAATTAAGGTGGTTCTGCCAAGCTTCTTACACTGTGAAGTTACTCTTTTCCTTTGTAATTCAAACATGTGTTGTGTGGAGGTACTTGGAAACTATGTAAATATCCCATTCCTCATCAAACTCAGGTATTACTATTTCTGCAGTGTGTTATCCATTGCTCTCATTATATGATGTTGAGATTGTCCCAGATTCAGCCAGTTGGGAGCCCCTTCACACTGTCCTCTGTGCGCCTTTCACAAGTCTCTAGCTGATACTTTTGGGAGGATTTAACTTGTGTCATGTTTCATCTCATTCCTCATTTACAGTGCTGCTCACGGTGTATTCTTAGGTTGTATAGATGGCTTTGGTTACCTACTTTTTTCCTTCCAAAATTTCTACTCCACCTCAGTCTATAAAAATGTTTATGCTACTTTTAGGAATGTAATTGATAAGATGGAGAAAATATTAATAGATCAAAGCAAGTCCGGTAAGTAAGACACAGTCCTTTTTTTCAAGGAGTTCACAGATGGATACAGACATCTAAACAGAATATCACAATGCCCAAGGAAGGGACATAGAAAGGAGGGTGCTGTAGGACCCCAGCGGAAGGAAGACCAAAAGAAGAAGCAAATCAGGATCATGTCCTAGGCATAGATGATTAGGAATGAAAGTTAAATTAGAAGTGAGGGCCAGAAGGTCTTAAACAGTTATTAAATTTGAGTAGTAGATTTGATTGTGCTTGATACCAGCCAAATCAAAAGAGAAACACGGGGAGTTCCCTGGTGCCCTGGTGGTTAGGATTCCGGACTTTCACTGCCATGGCTCAGGTTCAATCCCTGGTTAGGGAACTGAGATCCCGCAAGCCACATGGTCAAAAAAGAGAGACACAGTCTGGTATATCATATATGTAGGTTATGAGGGAAAGCAAAGATTTTCTTGATGATTGAATTTTCTTGACAATTTCTAGACAATTGGGTCTACCTACTGAACTTTCTGCTAGTTTAGCTTAGCCTAAACAAAATGTTGACTGCATCAGAGATCAGATAGGCTGCGTGTCCATCAGCTTTGAAAATCAACTGCTATGTAGGTTGGACAGCGGCACTTATTGGGCAGAAAGCTAACCAACTAATGTCACAGTTGATATTGCCAGCCCTTCTCCATAAGGAAGGAAAGATAACATGTTCTCAGTACCATCTGTGTGCTGGACACTGTCATATGTTCTCTTTAATCCTCCCAACTCTTACTCCCCATACAATGGGGATCGGATGGCATCCCCATTAAAAAGAATAAGGTTCAGAGCTTGTTCAAAGTCACCTGTGTATATACATGCATAAGAAGAGTCTGAATTCTGGTCTACAGCTGTCCAGCTTTTCTTTCTTTTGTGAACAATGTGCGGTCCTGTGTTGAGAAACATCTGGAGTTGTATCCTCTGTTCTAGCATCATGAAAGATTAGGCAATTTCATTAAATGCTTTGTGCTGAGCACTGATAACATGATGGTGAACAAACTCAGAACTTATTGCCTAATTTGGCCTAGTTTGTTGCCTAGTTTCTGCCTAATTTGTTAGCAGAAATAGCTGATTGTCCCATAATATCCATTCATCCCTTCTTCCTTTTAGTAGGAGAGTGATTAAGTTCTGGCTAGTGTAATATGAAATCAGGTGATGAGTGCAGCTTCTGGTCACATCCTTACAAAGAAGCAGCAGCTTGGAGACTTGAGAGTCCGGTGGTTAGGACTCCACACTTCCATTGCAGGGGGTGTGGGTTCAATCCCTGGTTGCAGAACTAAGATACTGTGTGCTGCCCAGCGAGCGCCACGACCCCCGCCCCCCCCCCCCCGCAAAAAAAAGAAGCGGCTTGGACTGCGAACCCATTATTAACTGGGGGCAGCCTGCCTTGAACTCATGCATCTTAACCCATAGGCAGACTCTGGGAATGTCCTCAGAAACCACAACTGGGTTAAAAAAGAGGAAAACTCTGCTTGCTCTCTTAATTCCACTTTTCCTTTTCCAGGGCTAGAGTGTGATGAATTGATGATGAACCAGCTTTGACCATGTAAATGGAGACATTCTAGGGGGTGACAGAGCAATAAGATATAAAAAACCAAGGTCCCTGGACACTTGTGGAGCAGTTTTCTCACTGCTCAGACACAGTTGGCCTAGACTTTTATATGTGACCTTTATCGTGCTTAAGCAATTATATTTTGATCTCTGTTAAAGCAGCCAAATTAATGTCCTAATTAATACAGTGAAACAAGTAAAGAGGCCGTTGGAAAACAGCCTGAGAATGACTGTGAAGGGATAAGAATAGATGCCATTCATTAGGAGGAGCACAGAGGAAGGGCAGTGGGTCCAGGGAAAGTTCTCCGGAGAAAAGGATGCCTCAGCTGAGTCCTGAAGGCTGAGAGGGACATACAGGAAGGGAATACATGATCTAACTGACAATAGAGACCTGCAGATGGGAGAGGGGCTGCTGTCTGAGAAACTAAGAACAGGTGTGCTTTCACATTCATCCACAGGATATTGCTGAAAACACATCAAAGTTGTGTTTACAGGAGCATCTTATTTCCAAAAGCTAAAATAGGTAGAAAGCACCTAGTTACACGTGAGGCACAATCTTTAGTCATTGTTAAATATCTCTCACTGTTGAAGTTCTCACTACCTGAACTCAGGAACTGAATGGATTTGGATACATTTTTGCACTGCTCCTGTTCCAAAGCTGAGAGGCCAGATAGATTTGGGAAAAAATGGAATCCCACATCATTCAGAGGCTACCCTTAACTCCGTTGCTTTAGGTCCATGAGACCTATGCTTATCACTGGCATCAGCATTTTTAATTTTCAACTTATTTTTACAAAATAAGGACAAACAAAAATATTCAGTTAAATGTGCAGGCATTATAGTTGTCTGACTTGGGGTGTCCTGCTAAGTTTCATGAGGAAGGGATCCTGTCAGTCTTGTCTCCATAGCATCCAGCCCAGTGCCTGGATTACAGGAAGCATTTAATAAATGTTAAATGAATTACCTTTCTTAGACAACAGGACTGTCAAAATTAGACTGCTGGCTGTGCCCAGCTCCTCCCTCCACGTGAGAACTAAAAATGTTGATTCTTTGGGTAATAGAAACCTCACTTTGTCATATGAGAAAAGATAAAGGGACATGTGAATAGTCTATAACCCAGCAGTTCCACTCTGACATATGTACCCAACAGAAGTGCATACACCAAAATAGCAAAATTCATAATTGACCAAAAATGGAAACAACCTAAATATCCATCAACAGTAGAATGGATAAACATGGTGTTTTTATGCACTAGAATACTACACAGCAATGATGAACTATATGCAACAGCATGGGTGATTCTCACAGATATTGAGAGGAAGAAGCCAGTCTTGAAATCATCTTGTGCAATTCTACTTATTAATGTATAAAATTCAAAAAGGCAACTGATCGATACCATTAGAAGTCAGGTTTATGGTTACTACTGGAAGGCAGTACCTGGAAGGAGCACCAAGTGGGGCGGCCTGTGGGATGCTGGCCACGCCCTCCTTGATCTGGTGATGGCTTCATGCATGTGTTTTCTTACTGATGATTCATTGCACCGTGTGCTTATCATAGCTCTTTTCTATAAGTATGTTCACTTCAGTTAAAAAGATTTTTTAGGGCTTCCTTGGTGGCACAGTGGTTAAGAACCTGCCTGCCAACGCAGGGGACATGGGTTCAAGTCCTGGTCCGGGAAGATTCCACATGCCGCGGAGCAACTAAGCCCGTGACCCACAACTACTGAGCCCATGCGCCATAACTACTGAAGCCCACATGCCTAGAGCCCGTGCTGCGCAACAAGAGAAGCCACCGCAACAAGAAGCCTGCACACCGCAACCAAGAGTAGCCCCTGCTCACCGCAACTAGAGAAAGCCCAGGCGCAGCAACAAAGACCCAACGCAGCCAAAAATAAATAAGTAAAAATAAATAAAATTAATAAATTTATTTTAAAAAAAGGTTTTGGGCTTCCCTGGTGGCGCAGTGGTTGAGAGTCTGCCTGCCGATGCAGGGGACACGGGTTCGTGCCCCGGTCTGGGAAGATCCCACATGCCGCGTAGCAGCTGGGCCCGTGAGCCATGGCCACTGAGCCTGCGTGTCTGGAGCCTGTGCTCCGCAACGGGAGAGGCCACAGCAGTGAGAGGCCCGTGTACCACAAAAAAAAATAAATAAATAAAATAAAAATAAAAATTTTAAAAAGGTTTTTTAAAAACTTAACGAAATTTTTTTCTGTAATTCATGATTCTTCATCTGATTTTATTTATAATAAACATTTCAAAAATTTAAAACAATAGGAGTATCAATATTGAAAACGTGGGTCACTTAAAAGTAAAGAGGTGCGTAGAGCCCAGTATATTTGAGGATAAGCCAGCCACTGTTTTCTCTTTCTTTTTCCCCGAAAACACCAGGCGTTTTGCTCATACTGCCCTCCCATCTGGTCAGTGGTGAGAAAATAAAGTTGAAGAGGTGAGTGGGAGTGGAATTTTGTTATTTAAATTACCCCAACACTAATATCATTCTCTCTTCCTGGGAGAATATGAGCTTCAAAGATGCCTGCAGGCATCGAGGTTGTCTGGACCAATGCTGCCTTCTGGAATGTTCCCTTAGATGGCATGTTGGCCATGTAGTCTGGTTCCACTGCCAGGTAGGCCTTGCCCCTGAGAGGGGGAGAGAGGGAGGAACTCACCAAAGTGTGTTCCAAAGAACTCTTTCTTAGGTGTGGAGATAAGCAGCCCACGTTACATCACAGCCAAGGACGTTCTGTTTTCCAAGACCACAGTAAGTCTCAAGAGGGAGAAACTCGACAGCTCCTTAGCTTCCCTCCCCTCTATCTGAACACCTACTCTGTCTCCCGCAGTCCTCATCACCCAAGCTAGGAAGGTGGAAGGCATCTTCAGTTCTTCTGATCAGTGATCAGGCATTTATTATTTAGATGTATTTATTCTCACAGACACTGACCTAGCTCAAGCTGTCATCGCCTTTCGTACGTTTACTTTGGCCTCCTATTTAATCTCCTATTCCAATCTCTTATACACTGAAACCAGGGTTGCCTTCAAAAGATAATAATTAATCATGTCACTTCTCAGCTTAGCATCCTCCTGTGGCCTAAACACATTGGTCTAATTATGCATGGGCCTTTGTAATCTGACATCAGTCCACCTTTGGCACCTGTCCTGCCCCCTCTCCCCTGACTGGATATATTGCCATTCCAGTGGAACACCATGTTCTTTCACATCTCAGCCCTGGCTCACGGTGTTCCCATTACCCACCTCCTCCCTCCACCCAAACACAAGACCACTTCTGGGCTTGAAAGAGCCATCGTGAGAAGCCCTGCCCAATCCCTCACTCCACTTTCTGCTCAGACTGTGCTGACCTGGACTGTGGCCATTAAACACCCTCTGCTTAAGTACTAGATTCTCAGTGGCAGAGTCCTTAATTCATTTTTGCATTATAGCACTTGACACATAATAAGAACAAAGTAACTTTTTTTTTTTTTTTTTTTTGGCGGTACGCGGGCCTCTCACTGCTGTGGCCTCTCCTGTTGCGGAGCACAGGCTCTGGACGCGCAGGCTCAGCAGCCATGGCTACGGGCCCAGCCGCTCCGCGGCATGTGGGATCCTCCTGGACCGGGGCACGAACCCGTGTCCCCTGCATCGGCAGGTGGACTCAACCACTGCACCACCAGGGAAGCCCCAAAGTAACTTTTTAATAGCACAATTGAATCACTTTGCTCTATGGCACAAAGCACAGCTAACATAGGGGAGATTTGCTGGAGATTTTACGTTGTTTCCACGCCAGGAATCTGCCAAACTGGAACTTCACGGCTCATGGCTCTCTGAAGAGAAATCAGCAAAGCTTTGGAGGTGGGGCTTCCTCAGGCATTTAGTTATTGCTGATAGGAAGTCCTTTTAGCAATACTTCTCCGTGGCTAAGGAGCCCCTGCGTGTGCTCAAGGCGTTCAAAAGAAACTGGTTCTAAGTGCTTGACCCACACAAGCATTCTCTCTCTAAAGCAGAAAGTTTTAAGGAGGAGATAATATATATTCATTACAACCGAAATCCTAATTACCATCTTTGCACAGATAGGAAAACCTCTGCTACTCTGGCTAACTGTGAGTGAGCCTGGTAAATGGACAATGGGTCTTCCTTACAGACTCCACGAAGTTTTGCTAGCTTGAACTTTCTCGAAACTAATGCAGAAAGCTAAATGAGTTTCACAATAACCGAGGCCTTTAGGAGTGGAGATACCGGGTGACGGAAATAGATTAATTTAGGGAACTGTAGAAGCCCTGTTTTGCAGCGTATGTATAAGGAAGTTTGTTTTTCAAATTAAAAAGCCCTATCTGAAAAGGAGTCAAAAGCAAATTAATTAATTCAACAAATACTTTTTGAGCATCTACTTCATATTTGCTTTTTTCCAACTGCCTCCTTTATTACTCTCAGCTCACTTAGAACTTGGATGTTGAAGCAGCATTCAGATTCTCTGACCCTTTATTGCCAAACTCAGTTTGTAGTCCAGCTTAGATTCATTTATTAAAAATGACATTATTTGTGCCACTTTAATTTTGCACCTTCACAGCACAGGTTTGGAGCATCTGTGCCTTGACACACAAAATGTCACAGGCTTTGTTATTATTGCTGGTGGCATGGGATGGGGAAAGAAGAGGAAGGTGGACTTATAAACTGTTATCTTTACTAATACATTAGAACTGAGACATATAGTATCTTCACTTTATATTTGAGAAAACTGAGGCTCAGAGAGGTTGAACAATTTGTCTTGGTCACACAGCTAATAAGTGGCATCTGGAAATTCAAACCTGAGACTCTTAACTCTAAAGACTTTGTCCTTCTCCTACATCCTACTGGCTTTGGGGGCAGGAGATGGACTTCTGTGTCATGTCCCCTGGGGAACTACCAAAATGCCTTCTAAATCATGAACTAGTGTGAATTGTAATAATAATAATCTTTATTAAATAGTGAATAACATTTTTTTCTTTGAACTCAAGCAACTAGTATCAGAAACCTCTCTCTACACAGTTGCCACTCAGTAAACTCTGATGTTCTGACAGACAAGATTTTATTTATTTGTTTGTTTCTTTGTTTGTTTATTATTGCACCACATGGCATGCGGAACTTCCCTGACCAGGGAATGGAACCCGCACCCCCTGCAGTGGAAGCGCAGAGTCTTAACCACTGAACCACCAGGGAAAGTCCTGTCCATGTATATTTTAAACCGTGATTTTTAAATGGATAGGGTGGAGGCAAAGAAATAGCTATCGTATTGCCCAGCCTCGGAAGTAAAAGATTTAAGAAAATGGGCAAATGTTTAACTCTAGGAACTTTAGAGTATGCTCACATCCCTCCTTAGTCATAATCAGAAGCCAGTGTTTGCATTGTGCTTTTCAAATGCCTTTGAATCCTAGAAAACAATGGGTATTTCTCCACATCGCAGGGGATCTCAGGTTATCCAGAAGCATTAGCATGTGTCTTATCTTGCAAAATATTACCTACAGTTTACTTATAGTCTCCTTCTCAAGACTGTTGAATCATAATGCTACAAAAGGCCTTTGAATTCTCTGTCAGGATTTCTCAACTCTGGATGACACAAGAATCAACTGAGGCTCTTAAAAACAGGCTACCTGGCAGTCTCCCAAGTCAATAGAAATGAAAGCAAAAATAAACAAATGGGACCTAATCAAACTTACAAGCTTTTGCACAGCAAAGGAAACCATAAACAAAGTGAAAGACAACCTATGGACTGAGAGAAAATATTTGCAAATGTTGCAACTGACAAGGGCTTAATTTCCAAAATATATGAACAGCTCATACAATTCAGTAACAAAAAAACTCAAATGACCCGATCAAAAAATGTGCAGAAGACCTAAATAGACATTTCTCCAAAGAAGACATACAGATGGCCAATAGGCACATGAAAAGATGCTCATCGCTAAATTATTACAGAAATGCAAATGAAAACAATACTGAGGTACCACCTCACACTGCACAGAATGGCCATCATTAAAAAGTCTACAAATAATAAATGCTGGAGAGGGGTGTGGAGAAAAGGGACCCCTCTTACACTGTTGGTGGGAATGTAAATTGGTACAGCCACTATGGAATACAGTATGGCAGTTCCTCAAAAAACTAAAAGTGGGAGTTGCCATATGATCCAGCAATCCCAGTCCTGGGCATATATCCAGACAAAACTATAATTCAAAATGATACATGCACCCCTATGTTCGTAGCAGCAGTATTTACAATAGCCAAAACATGGAAACAACCTAAATGTCCATTGACAGATGAATGGATAAAGAAGATGTGGTACATATATACAATGGAATATTACTCAGCCATAAAAAAGAATGAAATAATGCCATTTGCAGCAACATGGATGGACCTAGAGATTGTCATACTAAGCAAAGAAGGTCAGAAGAGAAAGACAAAATACCATATGATATCACTTATATGTGGAATCTAAAATACAACACAAATGAGCATATCTACAAAAATGAAACAGACTCACAGATGTAGAGAACAGACTTGTGGTTGCCAAGGGTGGGGAGAGTGGGGAAGGGAAGGATTGAAAGATTGGGATTAACAGATGCAAACTATCATATATAGATGGATAAACAACAAGGTCCTACTGTGCAGCACAGGGAACTATATTCAATATCCTGTGACAAACCATAATGGAAAAGAATATGAAAAAGAATATATATATATATATATAACTAAATCACTTTGCTGTACAGAGAAATTGACACAACATTGTAATTCAACTTTACTTCAATAAAATTTTTTTTTAAAATGCTACCTGGCCCTCTCTGCAGACCTGTTGAATCAGAGTTCGTGGATGGGGCTTGGGTGATTTTTTTCTTTTATTGAAGTATAGTTGACGTACAATATTATATCAGTTTTTAGGTATACAACATAGTGCTTTGACATTTATATGCATCATGAATTGACCACCACAATGTCTAGTAAGCATCTGTCACCATACAAATTATTATAATATTATTGACTATGTTCCGTGCTGTACTGAGGTAAATTACATGACCAGCTAAAGCCTCAGTCACGTTGGAAAAGAGAGGAAGCAAAAGCGAAATCTGCCAACGCTGGCTTCCTGATCTTGACTGAGCAAACGAGGCCGCCCTGGAGATCACGTGCAGTCCAGATGTGCCTGCCACCCTCTTTCTCAAGGTGAAGTCTTTGGAGAGTCATTAGCCCAGTGACAGCTTTGGTGCCACACTTTCCCCCCTCCTTCCTTTCCTTCCCCTGCGGCCAAGTCCAAGCAGCTGGCTGTGGGATGAGCTGACACACAACAATTAAAATTTGCCCCAGTGGAACTTCACAGGCTCCTTTTATCCCTGCAGGAGAGCAGTAGAGGCATTTGAGGTCAAGAGGCTGAGCCGGGTAGGGAGCACAGCATGATTAGCAGCAAAGGGGATGAGGGACAAATGCCAGGAACCCTCCTTCCCACTGCTTAGTGTGTGACAAAGCTGGAAGAAAGGGAAGACTTTGGGTTTACGTGAGGTCTCAAATCTTGAAGGATGCTAAATTTGTTCTCACTTGGGACCTGTAACAGGTTCAGATGCCAGATGAAAATCAAGTCAAGTTCATTTCAGGTGAGTCTAAAGATTGATTTTTTTAAAAATTGTAATCAGGGCACAATAGATATAATAGTTTGCAGTCCATAGTCCACTCGTAACTTGAAATTAGAAACTGAAAAGCAGTAATGTAAGTGGGAGGAGAGATTTCATTAATTCATTCAACAGGTATTTCTTGACTGGCAACTGAGCAGGTTCAGTGCTAATTGCGGACAGTACAGCTCAGAGCAAAACTCAAGTCCCTCCCCCAAGGGCGTCTCCCCCTCCCATGGTGGGGGAGGGCATGGGGAGAAGAAAAGGGCAGAGTCAGTAAGTCCAGGTATGTCTATGTTATGCGCACACACACCAAATAGAACAAGTGGTAAGTGCTGTGAAGAAAAAGGAGGGAAGGGGCTGGCGAGAGCTGTGCGTGGGTCTGTGGGTCGGTGGTTAGTTTACGTGGTGGGGGAGACAGGGAGCGAAAGGCAGGTAGCCTTTGGGGGAGAGGGTGCTGTGCCCCACGAGACCACAGAACCTAAATGTCCATCAGTCAAAGGCATCTACACCTAGCTGTGCCACCGTCCCTTCATGTTCTACCAGCCCCTTCCTCAGATCCATGACACCTGGTCAACCTCTTCCAGGTTGACCGGCAGACCCTCAGGTACTTTCACGCCCCGTAACAGGCCAGGTTGGGGGTCTGGTCTTGCCTCTGTCCTCCTCACTCTCCAGGGCAGGGCGTCGCAGCATTGCTCCTGTCCCAAGCTCCATCTGTGACCTTGATGACCCCTAACCTCTGCAGAGGAGGGGCCATGCAGAGCCGTCATACCTGCACTCCTGGTGGCCTCACGGGTCATTACCTCGAGGCTGAGGGACAGTGGCTGTGAGCTGCCAGCCTTCCCACATTTTAACTCATTCACTTCTCACTGTAGCCCTGGGAGGGATGTGTCACTTTATCCTCAGTTTGCCAGTAAAGAAACTTGCCCATGGCTAGAGAGAGGCAGAGTTGGGCAAGTCTTATCCACTGAAAACCCCTTTCTTTAAGGAAACAAAGCACAATTATGGAAAGTTTAAACGTCTAGGGTTTAAATAACGCCCCAAGCGTAGTCACAAGGCAAAAAACAGTGACTCAGGAAAGGAGAGAGGACTTAAGTACTCTTAAGTGCTGGCTATGGGTTGGCACAAAAAAGGATTAAGTGCGGAGCCGGGATAGAATGACCAGCTTCGCTATGGGAGAGCCATTTAACACACGTGTGGAGAACTTCGTTCATTTATTTTTCTGTTGCTAAAAGAATTTGTAGAAATTTACAGAAAGGCATGAAAAAGGTATATGAGTCATCCATAATCTTGCTTTTCAGAGACTACCACTATTAACAGCTGTCAAATACCTGCCTCTGAGATTTTCTCTCATCAGATGGATTGGGGTGATTTTTGTCCCTGGTCAGATGTTAACATTACTTCCCCATGAAGCAGGCCTTTTTGGGGTCCTGTCCCAGTGACCCACCTTCATTCCTACAAGGAATGACTCCCCAAGGTGAAAGTGAGGCAGGAGATAGATGGGCTCCAGGCTAGACACTTAAAACTGGCCTCCTGTTCACACTTCCTGGGGTGAGAAGAAGATGGGCTCCAGGCCGGACATTCATTACCAGCCCCCTGTCTACATTTCCTGAAGCAAGAGACAAACGGGCTCCGGGACTGCATATTTATGACCAGACTCCTGTCTATATTTCCAGATCTGCACCTCAATATAAAAACCAGCAACAGAAATAGGGTAAATAACCAGACATTGGACATGTTTATGACAGGGATAGAGTGGGACTAAACCCTGTTAAAAGATCAAGAGGTCATACATTTCCCATCCATGGGGCAAGGGAAACATTGCACATGCGCAGAAAGGCTCCTTGGGGGCAAAAAGGAGAGGGCGCCACTCCATAATATGTGATGCTAAGGCCGTCCCATAGGCCTCTGGGCTATAATCCATCTTGGAAAAAAGTTGCGCATGCATGTTGGAGAGGGTCCTGAGGCAGATCAGGTGTGGAAAAAGAAACCAGACAATTGGCCAAAGGTAAACAAAGAGCCGGAAGAACTGCCTTATATAGATGACTTCAGCGCCTCTTTACTGAGCTCCCCCTCATTAGGGGGACACCCACACCCTTGCTCTCCGGGTGTGCATCTCTGCCTTGCTTCTGTCTTAAGTAAACAAACGGTTTCTCTGTGTGCTCTCCCACTTGTTGTGCTGTGTCTCTAATAATAAAACTTTGATCTGTTTTTACAGTTTTTGCCTCGTGAGAAATGCATTTTTCACTGGGAGCAGGAGCCAGGGGTTATGGTGGCTAGGATTCCTGATTTTCATCCAGGCTACCCAGGTTCAATTCCTGGGCAGGGAACTAAGATCTCACTTCACGCCACCACTCACCGCTGCCTCTCGGAGATCAAAAGGGCCCCCTGGCAACACCTGACTCCAGGGCCCTGGGACCAGAATCCTTTTGTTCTGTCTCTTACTGGGAGGCACCATCTCTTAAGAAGCCCCTGCAGAGAAGGGCACCTCACTGCTTGCAGGCCGGCCCAGGCCTTTCTGAGGCCATTCTGATTGTTGGAAAGCTTTTCTCTCCAGGTGAGGTCTGATCGTTAACACAGCATGCTGGATAGGTAACCCAAGTTGCACTAAGTTTCTTTTTTTTTTTTTTTTTTTTTTTTGCTGTACGCGGGCCTCTCACTGCTGTGGCCTCTCCCGTTGCGGAGCACAGGCTCCGGACACACAGGCTCCGCGGCCATGGCTCGCGGGCCCAGCCGCTCCGCGGCATGTGGGATCTTCCGGGATCGGGGCACGAACCCGTGTCCCCTGCATCGGCAGGCGGACTCTCAACCACTGCGCCACCAGGGAAGCCCTTTTTTTTTTAAATCACCTTCCTTGCAGTCAGTTTTAAAAAATCCAAAATGTTTCTTACATGAACTACTTGATATCTTCTTTCTCAGTCATCTGTGGCTGCCTTAACAAAATAGCACCAACTGGGGGGCTTAAACAATAGACACTTATTTCTCACAGTGCTGGAGGCTGGGAAGTCCAAGACCAAGGTGCCGGCAAGGTAGGTTTCATTCTGACACCTCCTCTTTCGGCTTGTAGCGGTCACCACCTCACCATGTGCTCACATGACCTCTTTTGTGTGAGTGGAGAGAGGAAGCTCTGGTGTCTCCCCTCATAAGGGCACTAATCCCATCATGAAGGCTCCCCACACCCACTTCACAACCTCATCTAAACTTTATACCTCTCGGACTTCCCTGGTGACACGGTGGTTAGGAATCTGCCTGCCAATGCAGGGGACACAGGTTCGAGCCGTGGCCTGAGAAGGTCCCACGTGCCGTGGAGCAACTAAGCCCGTGCACCACAACTACTGAAGCCTACACACCTAGAGCCCGTGCTCCACAACAAGAGAAGCCACCGCAATGAGAAGAAGCCCATGCACCGCAAGGAAGAGTAGCCCCCGCTCACTGCAATTAGAGAAAGCCTGCGTGCAGCAACGAAGACCCAACACAGCCATAAATAAATAAATAAATAAATATCAAATAAAATAAACTTAATACCTCTCAAGGCCCCACCACCTAGTGCCATCACACTGGGGCTTAGGGCTTCAACATATCAATCTCAAGGGGACACAAGCATTCAGTCCATAGCACCATGCCAGGTCCGCCAACCCTGAATGATTTTGTGAACCAACCCTCATCAAGAAAGAATGACTTCTGAAAGGTCTGTAAAGTGAGGGCTGCCAACCAGCTTCTCGGGACTCCATTCTAGGATTGTCTGCCTTATGCTGGCCTTTCTGGGACAGACCCCTCCCACCCGTGTCCTCTGCCTGGCTCTTGTTTATAGAAAAACTTTATCCTCCTAGGCCTTCCCTGAGTTCTAAAGAACAAATTTAATCAGAGAAGTGAGAAAATGCAGAAGCAAAGGAAAACAGGCAAGCAAGGCAAAATAATAATAGTTTAGCCACTAAACAAGGTCAGGGAACTTTAGTTTCTCCTCAAGGGCTATAGATAATATTCTGTGCCATGTCCTTTGAGCTGTTTTGCAGATACTGAAATCCCCACCAGGTGGAAGAAGTTAACTATGTTGCCCACAAGCATGGAGACCCCAGAACCAGAAGGTGGATGATGTTGACTCCTGATGACCTCACCACCAACCCATCAGAAGAATGTCCACGAGCTGATCATGCACCCCACCCCAACCCTCCCTTATCCTGTGTAAAAACCTTTCTTGATAGCCTTCAGGTAGTGTGGGCCTTTGAAGCACTAGCCACCTGGACTCCTTGCTTGGAGCCCAGCAGTAAATGCACACTTCCCTTCACCACAACCCAGTGTCAGCATATTGGCTTTATTGGGTGAGCAGACCCAAGTTTTGGTTCGGTAACAATGCCATGCTCCATGTCTCCAAACCCCCTTGGAAGCCAGTGAACTACTTATTACTCAGCAAAAGTTTAGTGAGCACTTCCAGGCTCTGTCGGAGAGCTGGGGACATGGTGGCAAACAGACAAATACGGCTCCCGCTCTCACAAAGCCCATGTGATGGTTCATGACTCAATTGAACAAATACCTGGATAGGATGATTTCTGGTAGAGAGATGTGCTAGGAAGAAAATAAGGGAAATGGGCAAGGGCAGATCCCAGTTTTGTGGAGCCTGAAGCTTGTTTGGGGACCCTCTTTTAGAAAAAGAATACATGGGCTATGAGTTTCCCAAGGCTGCCATAACAAAGTATCATAAACTGGGAGCCTCAACAATTCTCTCACAGTTCTGGAGGCTAGAAATCCAAGGTGTTGGTTCCTTCAGAGGGCTCTGAGGGCACGTGCGTTCCAGGCCTCTCTCCAGTCATTCCTTGGCTGGTAGATGCACCACCACCCCACCACCCCATCCTCACCTTCACATGGCATTGTCCCTGTGTGTTGTGTTTTGGTTTTTTTTTAGAGACGGGTTACGTTAAGCAAATACGTTAAATGATTGAGCAAATAAGTAAATATATTGAGGATAGTGGGAAGGTGGTTTCTTACTGTCAGAGAATGGACTTAGAAAGAACCCTTGGGTATTGGATTAGAATTAGAACTATCATTTTAAACTAATTTTAATATGCATATTTATGTATTTTATTCATGTATATATAATATAAACATATAGGTATGTATATTATATGTACACATACTGATATGGAAATTCTTATAGATGTATGTGTACCCTTACACATTCATATATTTACTAACGCTTTCCCCTGAGATAGTGACACCCTAATAACAATGAACCCACTGAGCATCCAGATCCTGGTTTGTAAATACTCCTACACCAAAAAGGAACAAAAGCTCTGTGGAATGATTCAGGGCTGGGACAGAGGAAGTCCCAGCTTGGAATACCTTATTGTGCCACAGAGTAATGAAATGTTCAAAAAAATGATGAAGACCAAAGTCAACTTGAACCAGCTCCCACTGGCCAAAGCTAGGACAACTGAGGGTCAAAATAAATAATGAGAATATCAGATTACTATCCATTGAATAAAATACATTAACTGGTATGAATAAATGAGTAACTAAACAAATGAAGAGAAAGATTTTTCTTTACAATAGATGCCAACTAACAAATGTAGAAGGAACAAATCATATATCTGGCAAGGGACTTATATCTAGAATATACAAAGAACTATTGCAACTTATTAATAAAAAGATAAATAACAATTAAAAAATACGTAGGGCTTCTCTGGTGGCGCAGTGGTTGAGAGCCTGCCTGCCAATGCAGGGGACACAGGTTCGTGCCCCGGTCCGGGAAGATCCCACATGCCGCAGAGCGGCTGGGCCCGTGAGCCATGGCCGCTGAGCCTGCACATCCGGAGCCTGTGCTCCACAATGGCAGAGGCCACAACAGTGAGAGGCCTGCGTACCGAAAAAAAAATAAATAATAAAATAAGTAAAGGACCCGAACAAATATTTGTTATGGGTTGAATTGTATCCCTCCAAAAATATATTTTGAAATCCTACCCCCGAGTACCTCAAAATGTGACCTTATTTGGTAATAGGGTCATTACAGATGCAATTAGTTAAGATGAGGTCAAACAAGAGTACGGTGGGCCTTAATCCAATATGATTGATGTCCTTATAAGAAGACAGCCATGTGAAGACATAAACACAGGGAGAAGACCATGTGAAGATGGAGGCAAAGATGGGAGTGACAAGCCAAGGAATGCCAAGAATTGCCAGCCATCACCAGAGCTCAGAGAAAGACAATGGACACATTCTCCCTCAGAGTCCTCAGAAGGAACCAACCTTGCTGACTCCTTGATTCCAGCACACTGTCACTCTTAACTCTCACAAGCACTCTATGGGATGGATATGTTACTATCCTTGCTTCATAGATACATAGAATGAGGCTCAGAGAAGCCAAGAAACTTGGCCAAGGTCCCACAACTAATGAGTGATGGAACCGAGATTCTAAGCCAAGTCAGCTTGGTCCAGAACCCAAGTTCATTACCACCACCACAAAACTCTTGATGCAACAGTTCAAGAAATTACTTTCATCTGTAGAAGAGTCTGCTGATAATTAACTATGTACTCAGAGCCACGCTAGGATCAAAGAGTATTATCATGGTCCCAGCCCAAACTAGAGATCTAACTTTCTAGTGGGAGAGACCAGTCAAGGGTCAAAAGGACTTCAGGGCTCACTTCCCACCACTCCCTGCAACTACGTCACTGAGGTACTCTGTCTGGGCAGCTCTTCCCAGTTACATCTGTAGCCTCACCCCTTCCTCCAGCCCCTGTTGGAAGGTCTTTAGAGTTCTCAGGCTGGAAGGGCAGAGGGTGGTAACTCCATGATTTTCACAAAGTGGTCGATTCTGTGGCAATGACAAGCCATAAGCTTGGTTTTAAACCATCTCTTCCAGAGTAGTATGATGGCTGGAACCTTCCTGGAGCAGCTGGCTTCTTGGAAAAAGCCTTCTGGGGCTGTGGGTGTGGTTTGGGAAGAAGAATACAAGAGACTTCAAGAGGAACAATACAGCCAAAGTGTGGGAAAAGAAAGATGGCATCGGAAGCCTTATTAGGGAAATGAGCGAGGGAAGAGGTGAGAATGTAAAGAAGGGGTGGGGCAAAGAGTTCAGATTTCAGGCAAGGGGACCCTGGGTTTCCAAATGAGCACCGAGATGAAATCCTCAGATTCCCTACTTCAAAGCCAAGGTCCTCTTGACATGTGCTTTCGGTGCCTCATTCCTGCCTCTGTTTCATCACACACGCTTGGGTTTTTGCTCTTTTATTCATTTCTCACCATCTAGTCTTCCCCCCCTATTTTAAAATAATATGTTATATTCCAAACACAGAAAAAAAAAACCTCATAAGATAAAATAACAAACACCTGTGGACTTGACATTGAAATTTAAAAAATAGTGACATTTTGTCTCATTGCTTGGGATCTTTTTTTTTTTTTACATCTTTATTGGAGTATAATTGCTTAACAACGGTGTGTTCGTTTCTGCTTTATAACAAAGTGACGTCTTCTTATAAGTCTTGTTGGATCAGGGGCCCACTCCTCCAGCATGGCCTTGTCTTTTTTATTTTTTTAATTTTTATTTTATGTTGAAGTATAGTTGATTAACAATGTTGTGTTGGTTTCAGGTGTACAGCAAAGCGATTCCGTTTTACATATACATATATCTATTCTTTTTCAAATTCTTTTCCCATTTAGGATATTACAGAATACTGAGCAGCGTTCCCTGTGCTATACAGTCGGTCCTTGTTGGTCATCTATTTTATATATAGCGGTGTATATATGTCAGTCCCAAAGCCCCAATTTATTCCCACCCCCTGCCAGCATGACCTCATCTTGGCTAATCACATCCACGATGACCCTATGTCCAATAAGGTCCAATTCTGAGGTATGGGCACTAGGACTTCAATGTGTCTTTTTGGGGGGACACGATTCAACCTCCAACACAAGGCTAGGGCTCCTCCAGGGCTTGCAGGGGCCCTGTGCCAGCGGGGGGCTCTGAGGTATAAGCTTCTTCAGCGCGGCAGCAGCTCTACCCCTGGGATGTGGGTGGTGAACTGTGTGGTGAGGGGCCCAGCAGACCCATCAGTGCCCCTCCTGTCCTCTCCGCCCACTCCGGAGGTCCCAGTCCCCCTTTTGCAGAAGCCCTCCTGGGTCTCTCAAGGACCTCCTCTGCCCACAGCCCCAGCAGACTAGAAGTGGCCTCAGGAGAATCCACCAGCCAGAGAGGAACAGGGGTTGGTGAATGTACACCTCAGCCTCTTCCTCCCTCAGAGGGACCTTTTAAAAGATCTTTTATCGTAAGTGCAGATGCAGAAAAACACAGCGAAGACATCGAGGGCTTCTTGAACTACTCTAAGGCAGACACCCCGTAACCACTGGTGGGACGTTCTGCGGTGTGGTCCGTCCAGCCTCAGGAGCTGCAGCACCAAGGTGACCTTTATCTGACTTATCTCCCCATCTCTTTGTCTTGCTCCTGGGACCACCTTCTAAATAAGGGGCTTGCACCAAATTCTTGTTTCTGGGTCCGTTTTGGGGGAAACTCAAAAGCAGGCAGTTGGTAAGGAAAGGTCTCTTTAAAGAGATGGCATCTGAGGTGAGACCTGGGTGTTGAGAAGGCGTTGGCCACGCAGGGACACGGCCTAGTGTTGGTGGGCGGCAGGGTGCGGGGAGGCGGGGACACGATGACCACAGAGGCCCCAGGACAGTGGGCCCGGGGGTGCACGGGGAACAGGAGGAAGCCTGCTGTGGCTGCAGCACAGGCACGGGAGAGGCAGCGGAAGCCTGGAAATCCTGCGTGTGTGTGTGTCTGTCTGTGTGTGTGTGTCTGTGTGTGTCTGTGCTGTGTGTCTGCAGGTATGTGAGTCACGTGGGAGGTGGGATGAGGGCCCCTGTGGGGAGAGGCCTCCTCCTTCTTCCCTTTTCACCCCTGCGGCCTGACACGTCCCCCCACACACACTCACAGGAAGCTGTTTTGAAAACCCCATTTCACGTGCCCATGCGAGTCCCGCGACAAGTATCTATTCAGATCAGGTTGTTAGGAACCAAATCGTCTCAACACCAGTTGCACTAAGTGCGGCGATCCCTGAATAACCAGGACCCAGCTTCAGCTCCCCTGTGTTGGCTAATGATGGAAACACAATTGCGGTTGCCCAACAGGTGCTCCGAAGCTGGGGCACCCCTTCCAGGAGGACAATTGGCAGCTACTTAAATAAGCCCTAGCTGCAAAGGGGGAGTGAGTCAGGGTGTTGAAAGCTGCCCTCACCTGAATGAAGCTGGGGTGGGTGCGGCTCCCTCTCTGACTAATGATTACCTGCCTTTGTTACTCTAGTGTGAGACAGGCCTGCCGTGGAATGCTGGTGGTGTGGATTGACATACCCAGTGACGAGTTTTGCTGAAAAGAGGAAACCACTCAAGTCAGACTCATAGAGACAGAAAGTAGAATGACAGGTGCCAGGGCCTGGGGGTTCAATGGGTACAGACTTTCAGCTCTGTAAGATGAAACGGCTCTGGAGGTTGGGTGTACAACAATGTGAATGTACTTAATACTACTTAAGAATGGTTAAGGTAAATTTTGTTATGTGGATTTTACTACAATTAAAAAGAAAAAATTCTTGGGCTTCCCTGGTGGCGAAGTGGTTGGGAGTCTGCCTGCCGATGCAGGGGACATGGGTTCATGCCCCGGTCCGGGAAGATCCCACATGTCGCGGAGCGGCTGGGCCCGTGAGCCATGGCCACTGACCCTGCGCATCCGGAGCCTGTGCTCCGCAACGGGAGAGGCCACAACAGTGAGAGGCCCGCGTACAGCCAAAAAAAAAAAAAAAGGAAAAATTTCTTTACAAAACCCAAGTGACAGACCACATTTTGAGGTAGCAAACGTTAAGTGCTATGGTTGGAAAAATTGTGACGTCGCCTTTGATTTCTGGCACTGTTCCAAATGACTCATCCAGCACCTTGATGTTCCCAGGGGCAGTAGATGTCATCACAACCAAAACCCTCCCAGTGGCAGTGCCTTAAGTATTTCATTTCCACGATCCATCCCTGGGACCCTGGCGACTAGGTTTTACAGCTGAGGCTTATTAAGTAGCTGCCAGTTGTCCTGTTAGGAGGAGGAGTCGGCATTTTGAGGAGCTCACAGCATCCTGCTGTCACCTTCTTTTCTTGTTGGCAAACTGGGCCCAGGTTTTGCCTGCTTTTGCTAAGATGGCAACTGGAGTATCTAAACTGGGCTTTGCAGGGTTGCACTATTTGGAAAACCATAGCTTCTGAGATAGTTCTTAAAACTGTGCGGTTAGGGCTTCCCTGGTGGCGCAGTGGTTGGGGGTCCGCCTGCTGATGCGGGGGACACGGGTTCGTGCCCCGGTCCGGGAAGATCCCACATGCCGCGGAGCGGCTGGGCCCATGAGCCATGGCCGCTGAGCCTGCGCGTCCGGAGCCCGTGCTCCGCAACGTGAGAGGCCACAGCAGTGAGAGGCCCGCGTACCGCAAAAAAAACAAACAAACAAAAAAAGTGAACTCCAGGCCACAGGCTCCTGTTCTGACTTCTGCTTAAGCACCCTGTGGCCCCATCAAATGTGGAAATAACTTGAGGGGGTTACAGGCTATGCCACCCATCCCCACTCCCACCCTTTTGGGTGCCACCCTGTCGCTGGGCCTGCTGCCCAAATTCCTAGGAGTGTTGGAATTGATATTATCTTTAAAAAAAACTTCACACGTTACACTAATTAGGAGAGGGCTCTGAATTCAAGAAAAATGTTCATTTTAAGTCCAAATGCAAAAGTCATGGACTTTGAATTTAGACACTGGACTTGAGTTGACTGTGGCTTTAGACAAGTTACTTACTCTTTCCTATTCATTTGTTTTCTTGGCTGCGAAATGAGGCTGATACCAATGGGAAGATTAACAGGGCATAAAGAGACCAGCCCAGGCAACAGCTCAGTGCCTGGCACATGGCAGGACCGCCATTAATATTGTCAGTTAGGGTTCTCTGGGAACAAGTAGGTTTATCGCCCTTTTGTTCTCAGAAAGTTTGGCTTCTTACCATATCATTCTGTGAAGTAGATTAAATTCTTCCTACACCTGTGCTTACATTATGAGTTTACTCAGTAAAAGTTTACAGAGCCAGGGGAACCCTCAGGGCAGACAGGTCCAAATGTGTCTGGAGCAATGTCACTTTTCCCTAGAAGTTCAACCATGGGCCTGAGCGAGTTGCAGAGACAGCGTGTGGCATCGTTAGGTGTTTCTCCCTGGAATATGGGGAGGGGACTGGGGAGCGGGTGGGTTTCAGCCTTTGTGGTAGAGCATTCAGAGACCCCAGGATTCCAAACTGCATGGCACTGAAGCCCAACACCCTTGCTTCACACACGAACAAACAGAGGTTCTTCAGAGATAAGTAAGTAACTTCAGTCATGAAGCCTCACACTGTGTGGGCTAGGGCTTGGGCTTGGGAACAAGCTACCTAAGGTCTGGGTTCTGGGAGATAAAAAGCTGGCTAGCCTGAAGCAAGTTACCTAACTTCTTGGATTCTCTGTTTCCTCCTCCTGTAAATGGAAGTAAGATTACCGACTTTACATTGTGAGATTTAAAAGGAAATAATGATGCTAAATTGAAATAAGACACTGGGACTTCCCTGGGGGCACAGTGGTTAAGTAAGACTCCTAATTCCCAATGCAGGGGACCTGGGTTCTATCCCTGGTCAGGGAACTAAGATCCCACATGCACGCTGCAACCAAGAGTTCTCATGCCACAACTAAGGAGCCCGCGAGCCGCAATTAAGGTGCCCACGTGCCGCAACTAAGACCTGGAGCAACCAAATAAACAAATATTAAAAAAACAAACAAACACTTAACCATTCTTGTCAGGATGTAGGGTTTTTATTTTAAAAAAGAAAGAAAGGACAGTGACTTTCCTAATACATGATCACTCTTTTTTTTTTTAATTAATTAATTTATTTTTGGCTGTTTTGGGTCTTCGTTGCTGCGCGTGGGCTTTCTCTATTTGCAGAGAGCAGGGGCTACTCTTCGTTGCGGTGCGGTGGCTTCTCATTGCGGTGGCTTCTGTTGTTGCGGAGCACAGGCTCTAGGTGCACGGGCTTCAGTAGTTGTGGCTCGCAGGCTCAGTAGTTGTGGCGCATGGGCTTAGTTGCTCCGCGGCATGTGGGATCTTCCAGGACCAGGGCTGGAACCCATGTCCCCTGCATTGGCAGATGGATTCTTAACCACTGCGCCAGGGAAGCCCCTACGATCGCTCTTATCTCTGATCCTTTGAGAAAGGAGACAACAGAGGGATCAAAGGGATGAGTGAGTCCACCCAGGCACCTCCCAGGGAGCCTGACCCGAGAGCTCAGGGGCAGAGGAATCTCACACATAGTTGGAGAAATCTCCTGACTCTACAAAGGAAGAGAATCAGGGACTCTAGATCAGTTAGCTAAATGCCAACTCAGTTCCCAAAGGACTAAGGAAGTTTTTGGAATTTGACTTTTGCCCTTTCCTCTGGCCCAGCTCCTCCCTCTGGTGGAAACAAACAGCTCTGGTCAAACTGCTTTAGACTCAGCTTGTCTGGTGGCCCTGGGCTGGGGCCCCAGAGGGAATCAGGTACTCTGAAGGGAAAGAATGAAATCTTCAGGAATTTGATGAATCTGTCATTCAGAGTTGATTTCTGGTGAATCCTCTTGCTTTTATTTATCTGTTTTTGAGAAGGTAGCTGGAGATGAAAAACTTGCTTTTATGAAATCGAGGGATGGCAGAGTTTGAATTAGAATCTGCAGCTGTTTTCAACTCTAAAAGTCCTTAAAGTCGAGTGCAGTGGGTGAGCTACCAGATTTATTTATGAACCTGTGAAGAGAAAGCAGCGACCCCGGCGGGGGCACTTGGTCAGGTGTGCACGGAACCAAAGGGACATGCAGGGTTTAGAAGCCTAGCTGGTTAGGCCAGCGCTTTCATTGTCAGCGCTGAAGCAGACGTGACAAAGCATGGAAAGGTGATATGAAAGTGCTTTCACTCAAGACAACAGCAGAAAAGAAGCACTTTCTGGCACACTTAAGGCCCAGCCTGGAGGGGAAACCAGTTGTCAAGACGTGTGGTTATTAAATCAACTATACTCCAATAAAAATTTTAAAAATAAATAAAATTTGCTTGCAAAATTGTAAAAAGAAAAAAAGATGTGTGGTTATGGCTAAGATCGGAGACTGCTGTTAGGGGGCCGGAAACCTCAACCCTAACCTCCATGTGCCAAAAAAATCTCAGCTAATAAGTGGGAAGGAAATTGGAGGCTTCAACCACTGCGAAACGAAGGACTATCCCCTTCCGTTTTTGACCAATGAAGGGTTACTCTGGGTCTGAGGGCCTGTTCCAGCAGCCTTGCATAATAAACTCACAGGGGAGGAATATTAGTGGCCCTCCTTGGATTAGCGAATTGCTGACCTACAAGGATTTAGAACCCAACATTGAGGGCAACTCAATTCCTCCAGGCCATTTCATGATGCAACGATTCTGTGCCTTTGCTGAGGATTACAAATACAGGGATGTGTGCCTGGTAACACGTAATCCACTCTTTTTTTTTTTTTTTTTTGCTGTGTTTGGGTCTTCATTGCTGCACGTGGGCTTTCTCTAGTTGTGGCGAGCGGGGGCTACTCTTCGTTTGCAGCGCACGGGCTTCTCATTGCGGTGGTTTCTATTGTTGCAGAGCACGGGCTCCAGGCATGCTGGCTCAGTAGTTGTGGCTTGCGGGCTTAGTTGCTCCGCAGCATATGGGATCTTCCCAGACCAGGCATCGAATCCGTGTCTTCTGCATTGGCAGGTGGATTCTTAACCACTGTGCCAGCAGGGAAGTCCACGTAATCCACTCTGAACTCTAGAAATGCTGCCTGGGTTTCTTTGGGTTCTGTCTTTTGAAGAAAATTCTAAGTGTGTGCCCCAGACCCCCTCAGACCCCTTCCTTTTGATCTTCGTGTGCCAGTTCACACACGCCTGTTATAGCAGCTACCTTCTGAGCAGCAGTGATGCATTCACTTGTCAGCATCTGAAAGCTTCCCCTCTGCTGGGTCCAGTTATTTGCTTTATGAACCATCTGCCAATTTGGATTAAATTCGGCAAAAACAAACTCCATTTTCAGATGACGCTCCCCATTCTTCTTCCTCTACCATGTCATCAATTTTCTAACCAAAAAGTACCGGCGTGCTCTGACCTGCATATCCTTCTGTTGTCAAATCCTGCTCCTTTTTCCAACGGGGACCCTCCCTGGGTTGTTACCACACTCTGTTTTGCTAATCCCCATCGCAGACCTCACCCTCAGCCCGGTGGGGCTCTCTGGCTTTGATGTCTTCAGGCCTCTGCTGCCACCTCTCCTCCACTCTGAGCCCCCGTTGCAGGCGCCCCCCTCATCCTTGTCCTATCTCAGAATCAGATACACCGAGACGGTCTCAGGGGTTTAGTGCTGTTGGGTTTCTGAGGGTAAAGGTTTTTCAGGGCCTTCCCAGCCCTAGGGTTAGACTATCCTTGCTTCATTTCAAATGACTAAGGCTCCTGGAGAGTTTTCCTAAGAAGACAAGAAATAACACATTTCCCTCCTTATCCAGGCAAAGAAACTTCTGAGTCAGCTGGGCCAGCGGAACATCAAGAGCACAGGTGTGGACGGCCCTGCCGCTCGCAGCACACACCCCTCACGCTGATTTCTCGGAACCTCCGTGTCTTCATGTGAGCATGTGGGATATGGTATCTCTCTCCCCCAGGCCAACGTGGATTAAAATGCGAGCCTGTGGGGCTTCCCTGGTGGCGCAGTGGTTGAGAGTCCGCCTGCCGATGCAGGGGATACGGGTTCGTGCCCCGGTCTGGGAAGATCCCACATGCCGCGGAGCGGCTGGGCCCGTGAGCCATGGCCGCTGAGCCTGCATGTCCGGAACCTGTGCTCTGCAATGGGAGCGGCCACAACAGTGAGAGGCCCGCGTACCGCAAGGAAAAAAAAAAAAAAAAAGGCGAGCCTATGGGGACAGTCTGGCAGAGCTCAGACACTGATCAACGGTACTGTTGTGTGCCCTCCATTCAGTTCCAGCCACGTCGTGACTCTCCTGTGTAAGGCACTGAGTCCTTTGTTACTGAATTCTTTCATTTTTTAAAATTTTTATTGGAGTCCAGTTGACTTACAATGTTGTGTACGTTTCAGGTGTACAGGAAAGAGATTCTTTTCCCATATAGGTCATTACAGAGTATTGAGTAGAGTTTCCTGTGCTACACAGTAGCTCCTTGTTAGTCATCTATTTTATATATAGTAGTGTGTGTATGTTAATCCCAGTCTCCTAATTTATTGCTTCCCCTCATGTTTCCCCTTTGGTAACGATAAATTTTATTTCGAGTTCTGTGAGTCTTTGTTTTGTAGAAAAGTTCACTTGTATTATTTTTTTAATATCGTGTAAGTTTCAGGTATACAACAAAGTGATTCACAATTTTTATTTATTTAAAAATATTTATTTATTTTTGGCTGTGTCGGGTCTTAATTGCGGCACACAGGATCTTTCATTGTAGCACACGGGCTTCTCTCTAGTTGTGGTGCATGGGCTTAGTTGCTCTGCGGCATGTGGGATCTTAGTTCCCTGACTAGGGATCGAACCCACAACCCCTGCATTGGAAGGCGGATTCTTAGCCACTGGACCACCAGGGAAGTCCCATTTGTATCATTTTTTATTAGATCCCACATATAAGTGATGTGATGTTTGTCTTTCTCTGACTTACTTCACTTAGTATGATAATCTCTGGGTCCATCCATGTTGCTGCAAATGGCTTTTTTTTTTTTTTTTTTACTTATTTATTGTATTTATTTTTGGCTGTGTTGGGTCTTCGTTGCTGCATGCACGCGGGCTTTCTCAAGTTGCGTCGAGTGGGGGCTACTCTTCATTGCGGTGCACAGGCTTTTCATTGCAGTGGCTTCTCTTGTTGTGGAGCACGGGCTCTAGGCGCACGGGCTTCAGTAGTTGTGGCACGCAGGCTCAGTAGTCGTGGCTCGCAGGCTCTAGAGCACAGGCTCAGTAGTTGTGGCACACGGGCTTAGTTGGTCCGCGGCATGTGGGATCTTCCCGGACCAGGGCTCAAACCCGTGTTCCCTGCATTGGCAGGCGGATTCTTAACCACTGCGCCACCAGGGAAGCCCAAATGGCTTTATTACTGAATTCTGATTCCATTTGCATATCCCAGCACTAGAGCATCAGCTCCTTAACTGGGGACCATGATTTGTCTTTGCATCCTCTCTGCCTAACGCAGTGCCTGGCCAAGTACCTGTAGAATGAATAAGTAAGTGCATTTTTACTTTGGATTTAAACCTTAGTGTTTCATATTAGAATTTAGATGGGCCCTTTCCTCAGCTTCTGCTGAAATGCTTGATCTTTCCAAGGAAGCTAAGGCAGTGTTGAAGTGAGGCCCTCATTTCTGGTGCTCACTGCACCTGGCAGCCGCCCGCTCGGCACACACCCCTCCACAGCCTCCGTGTCCGAGCTCACCTGCATCTACCCAACCCTTATCCTGCACGAGGATGAGGTGCCACTAACGTAGGGTATGATCAACGCCCTCATTAAAGCAGCCAGTGTGAATGTCGAACCTTTCTGGCCAGGTTTGTTTGCAAAGGCCCTGGCCAATGTCAACATCAAGACACTTATCTGCAACACAGGGCTAGTGGCTCTGCCCAGCAGGAGGTCCTGCCCCGATGGAGGACAAAATGCGAGCAAAACAAGAAGGCTCTGAGGAGTCTGACGATGGCATAGGCTTTGGTCTTTTTGATTAAATCTCCTTTGTATTATGTTCAATAAAAAGCTGACCTCTTAAAAAAAATAAAAAAGAATTTTAGATCGTTAAGTCAAAAACCCCCAGAGATCTAGCCAGAACTGCTGGCACACAGGAAGGGATGGACAAGACAGTGGAACGAAAGCACATGTGGTAACGCATGGGAACTGTGTTTTCCTTCCTGCTCCCGTTGCAGGACTAGGCTCATTAGACAAGCCCTGTGAAGCATGGTCAAGAGTCTGGGTTCTGGAGTCACTGTCTCAATCTCAGATCCTGTCTCTGCAACTCACTAAGTGTGACCTTGAGCCAGCTACTCTCTGAGCCTGTCTTCTCGTCTATAAAATGAAGATATTAACAGTACTACCTACATCACAGACATACTGAGAATGAAATAAGATAATGCATAAACTTAGTTCAGGGCTCAGTGAATAATAAGAATTCTCAATAAGTGGCCAGTGTTCAGTGGACTGACTACACACTCAAAGGTTATTCAAATGCCCTCCATCTTTTGTTTTTTAAATTAATTAATTAATTAATTAATTTTTGGCTGCGTTGGGTCTTCATTGCTGCACACAGGCTTTCTCTAGTTGCGGCAAGCGGGGGCTACTCTTCATTGCAGTGCGCGGGCTTCTCATTGCAGTGGCTTCCCTTGTTGCAGAGCACGGGCTCTAGGTGCGCAGGCTCAGTAGTTGTGGCTCGCGGGCTCTAGAGCGCAGGCTCAGTAGTTGTGGTGCACGGGCTTAGTTGCTCTGCGGCATGTGGGATCTTCCTGGACCAGGGCTCGAACCCATGTCCCCTGCATTGGCAGGTGGATTCTTAACCACTGCTCCACCAGGGAAGCCCTTGTTTCTGTTTTCAATGAAAAGCTTCTCAAGTTTAAGGATAGCCTCTGTTGGTCTCTCTCCATTCATTAAGCACTTACTTTGAGCCAAGCACTGTTCTTGTTAGGGTTGGGGAACAGAGAAATAAAAGATCATCCTTGCCCTTAAGAAATTACAGCCTCAGGGGAAAGCAAACTGTGTGTATTTACAAAACAGTATGTGGACCACAAATGAGATAAACACTGGTTGGAGAGTCCAAAACGTGGCACCTGACCTGCTGGCGAGAGGGATGGGCTACCAAATACTGGTGTGAGCCCGAAGGACCCAGACGAGGAATGGGGAAAGGGAATCTAAGCAGAAGGGAGAACTCGTGCAAAGCTACTGAACCATGTCTCAAGACCTATCCTTGTGCCTTCAAGGCTCTGCTGCCCAGCCTTCCTAGCGCCCTGATTCGTAGGTCTCTCTTTGGAAAAGTCACCGCCAGTGACAGAAAGAATGGCCCAAGCTGGCAGATGGAAGCTAGACTGGCCTGGAGACCACTAGGAGGCTGAAACCTCCGTCAGGCAAGAGGTCATGTAAGCAGAACTGGCAAGTTTTGGGAAGGACAATGAGGCACCCTCTACGGACCAGGAAGGAAATGGAACTGAGAGGCTGAGCTGGCAGATCTGGGGGTTTTCAGCGCTTGCCTGGCAGCTGAGTCACTGAAGTTCTACAGCAAAGGGGAGTGAGTGGAGGAGGGCTGTTAGTGTCAAACCAAGGGGAGGTTTCACAGATACTGTTACTGACTGAGCCCGTACATCTGAATTGTAAAGTTGGTTCTATTATCACTCTAAACGTTAAAGCAAAGGGTCATTAAGCAACAGTTCGAAGACAGTAGGAATTTTCCCAGGCAAGAGGATGAGGAAGGGAAAGCAAAGCACTGTCTCCCCAAATTAGGTCTGTGAAAACCCAGTCCTTCTGAGGGTGAGTGCTGTGCTCTTCACCACCTGCATGTGAAACTGCAATACAGCTGGGAATCATAAAGGTAAGAATTTTATAATATCTCGTATTCAGGATGACAGAGGGTTGGTGTTGTGTACAAATTGTAGACTATTAGATGTTTTGATACCACGGATTACTTTAAAAGAGTTCACCAGGGACATCCCTGGTGGTCCAGTGGTTAAGACTCCTCTGAGCTCGCACTGCAGGGGGCACAGGGTTCGATCCCTGGTCAGGGAAAGATGCCGCATGCTGCGCAGCCCGGCCAAAAAAAAAAAACAGAAGATAAAAAAATAGTTCACCATATTACACTAAATTTACCCAAATGACACGTTTCAGGTAACCAGGACTGCCAGCCTAACAGCCCTCGATACTGGCTACTTGACACCAACCATCTACCATCAGACCCAACCAGCTTCCGCTGAAACGAAATGACAAGAAACTCTTTATCAGTTAGTTGAGTTGCTTCTAATTTGAGAGTCCATGCATCTGAAAAGGAAGTTGAATGTTCTATGTGATTAAATTCAATAATGCCTTGACTTATGAATAGGCTGTGCAGGACTCAGCACTAATTTAGGTTCCATGTATTGATACAACAGAAAAAATTAAAAATGAGTCATTTGGCTTGCAGTGAAAGGTATTTCCAGGCCTTTTTAAATTTTAAAGTAAGCTCACCCCCAGTACTCTGGTTATAGTGTAAAGACAGTAAAATTTAAAAAAATATGATAAACACTATTTATTGTGATGAACAGCTCAGTTTATTAGGTGCTTTAATAAAGTAAATCCTTATAGTGAAAACAACATACTAGAAATAGCTTTTGAAAAGCTATTTTTTTATGATACGCTTACAAAGTGTCAGACCTAAGTGAAAACATCCACCACGGTGGTAATACAATGAACAAGTTTCCTGTCAGTAAAACTGCACAGATAGGCTGACTGTTTACAGCCAGATTAGCTTCTTGATACCATGAAGATCAGACTTTGTAGGAGGGCAGCTTCTAAACATCGCTGGTCTTTTTAGTAATGCAAAAATTCCACTTTCTCAGCTGTTCTGGAGTTTCAGAGAGGAATTCCGTTGGCCTTAATGACATTTACTCCAGAACCACGCTGCCTTTTTGATGCCTCTTCACCCTCGAATAGGGACTTATTGTATCATCCATCACAAAATCATACAGTACTTTTATCCAGGAATTGTAGTGGGGGAGGCTGTCATAGTACTCAGCTGCTATCTTCCTCACCTGGAAGGAAAAATACAGCAAGATGAGTGAGTGCTGAGTCCTATTACAGATGACAGGTGAACGTCTGACACACACACTCAGGAGAAACCATGAGACCTTCTCCCGCCTCCCTCTCAAATAAATAAATAAATAAAAGCAGCAGCTTTGGGAATTCTAAGCAAAAAGCAGCTTACATTTCAGCAGTAACATATACTTGATCCTCTAGAATTACTGACGTTCCAACAAGCTCTGAGGGACTAAATATACTGGTTTACTTGTAAAAGTTGGCAGCTGGAATCTTTAACAACAAATACTTGCAATCCAATCAGCTTGCTGCT
This sequence comes from Mesoplodon densirostris, assembly GCF_025265405.1. Classification (NCBI taxonomy): domain Eukaryota; kingdom Metazoa; phylum Chordata; class Mammalia; order Artiodactyla; family Ziphiidae; genus Mesoplodon; species Mesoplodon densirostris. The sequence goes on from NC_082662.1 coordinate 171,687,755, forward strand.
TTTAAGTGTTGTACTGCATGGCCGCCACTGTAGGGTTTAAAGGCACCACTTGATCCCCTGCCATTAAGGAACCTACAAATACTGATCAATTATTGTGGCATGCCAGTTAGAAATTAATCACTTATCAAGTGTGCAATTCAGCCATCTCAAGTTGAGAACGTCTTTTTAAAAAAGGACTACTGCCAGTGTGATGAGCAAGCAAAAGTAGTTACTTCTGAGTAAGAAAAAATTCTGTGGCTTCAACAAAATGTACAAAAACTACCCTAATAAACCCCAAAGGAAAACAAAAACACAGAATCCAAGATGTTGAAGAGAGACAGCACGAAAAGCATAGAAAAAATTAAAGCACCTTGTTATTGTGATAACAATATTCTAAAGTTGATTACAGCGATGGTTGTACAACTCTGAACAATCTAAAAACCATTAAATTTTAAATGGATGAATTGTATCTATGAGTTACATCTCAATAAAGCTGTTAAAAGAAACCTTGCTATACATAACTGTTAACTAACTACGTGACAGTTATATGCAACATAACTACTGCAGCACAACAACTGTAGAACAAGATACTCCTTGGTATACACCATAGAAAAAGCAGGAAGGGGCTTCCCTGGTGGCGCAGTGGTTGAGTCCGCCTGCCGACGCAGGGGACACAGGTTCGTGCCCCGGTCCGGGAAGATCCCACATGCCGCGGAGCGGCTGGGCCCGTGAGCCATGGCCGCTGAGCCTGCACGTCTGGAGCCTGTGCTCCGCAACGGGAGAGGCCACAACAGTGAGAGGCCCGCGTATCGCAGAAAAAAAAAAAAAAAGAAAAAGCAGGAAAAGGAAGACTTAAGAGAACTCTGAGAACATTTGTTATTTAGCTAAGCAACAGGAAAACAGCGTGGAATGGAGTGGGAACTCAATACTCACTGATGAACCATGGGCCTTGGGTCAAGTAATGTGTGAGCTGAACAGTTCAGGGACTGTTCAAGAAAATTACAAGTCAAAGTATGTGGGCTTATATTGGAAAAAATTAATTATTTTGCTCCGAAGGTGACTGGCTTTCTCCTTAAACCATAACCTCTTAAAATATAAAAATGTACTGTCCTAGTCAGGGAAGAGGCAAGCAAAGGTGGGCGCACTCTTCAGGCCAAAATGACACAAAGTAGCTGCACTAGCACCACATTACACGGGTTTCAAAGCTGTCTTCGGCCAGTTGTGTGGTGTTTTCCCCCATTTTATTTTGAAAAATGTAAAACCGACAGAAAAGTTGGAAGAACAGAAAAACCAACACCCATATGCCCTTCACCTAGGTCCACCAATTGACACTATGTCACGGCCACCTTCTTTCTCTCCATATATAGTACACACCACATACTTTGCTCTTTCTTTGATGAAAGAAAGCTGCAGACATTATACGAAAATTAACCCCGAATACTTCACCCCTAAATATTCTATACATATCTCCTAAGAACGAGGACATTCCCCGACAAAACCATAATACCATTACCACACCCAAGAAATTTAACACTGACACAGTATTATGTATTACATGGTCCAGATTCAAAATTTCCCCACTAACTCAATGTCCTTTCTAGATTTTTCTTAATTGGCAATCCAATCAATAATCAAACGTTATATTTCACTGTCATGTTGTATACGAGTCTGCAGACAGTCAACATTTAAAAACTGACGAGGAAATCTATAAAATTTGGTTGGGTGGATATGATAGCATAATAGCTATGATAGCTATGGTTCCCTTATATCACAGCTAAAAAATAAAAATTAAAAAAAAACGGATATTACACATCATACCACTTCCCCTTTTTAGAATTACGGAAACATTTTTTTGGTAATGGAATTGTAAAAGCTATCCATTCTGAGGACAGCAAGTCTAATAAGAGAACTCATCAGAAATACAACTGAAGTTTGGAGAGGACCATCCTTTTTTGGGAAGGGTGAAAGGATGAGTGTCAATGTGCTGTCTTTCATTTACTCCACAAAAGACACACTGAAAGTCCATGTGACAGGAAACAGATGGTCCCCACCTGTGGGAAGTCTGTGGTACTGGAAACTGAAGTTCACTTATTTTGCAGAGCGATTATGTAGGACCTCTGTATTTCACAACAAACCAACACAAACCTTAGCTAAGTTTAACAGTGATAAAGGTTATGTGAACTTTTGCTCCCTTTACAGAGGGAATTCATTCTCTATTTCTGAATTACTTTACATGTTAGCCAATTTTGCAGATCCCCCAACATTCTAAACCAGACGTGTTACCGCTAGGCTTAGGGACCCAGGACAGTGAACTCTTTGTAAAGTTAGGCTGGCCAACTCAGGACTTGGACTCTTGATGTTTTCTTTGATGAACAGCCCAGATGGACGAAATATACTAGATCCCATTTTAAATGAGCAAGTCAAGAGTAATTTTGATCATATAACCATCAGAAATTAGAACATGTATCAAATCCTTTACTTACCAGGGGAAGGCTTTTTCCGGGAATGTTGGGGAAGTCATGGTGTTCATTATGGTAACCCACATTGAAGGTGAGTAAATTCAGAGGCCCATAGTATGAGTAAGTTTCATGTCCTTTTAAGAACATGTAATGTTCAGCTATAAAATGTCCAGAGATTGGGTGCAAACCTAGGCCAAGTAAGGATGCTGCCAACATGTAGACTAAAGATTTAATTCCCAAAACGTAGTAAATCGCAACGTCAAAAGTGATCTGGATCACAGTATTGATGATTTCCAGATAAGAAATTGGTTTGGGGTTGATGAACAGAGGTCGAAAAGCATAAAAGAGAGGTTGAAGAATAACCCATATAAACTTTCTGAAAGTGGTACAGAAGAACCAGCCTTCAAAATCAGTTGGAATATCCACATCGATGCCATCACCTCCGAGGTATCGATGATGATCCATGTGATACCTCTTAAAGGAAACTGAATATGGAACACCAATAGGGAGATTAGCAAATATTCCAAACCAACGATTCCGCATAGGTTTGCATTGGCCAAAGGCACTATTGTGGGAAACTTCATGAATAGCCAGAGTCATTGAATGATTAATGCAGCTGCCAAAGGCATATGCCCAAAATAGGACCCATTTCCAGTCCAAGTCCTTTACTAAGTAAAATGCAACAAACTGAATGAGAACCATCAAAATTACAATCCATATCAAGTTGGAATCAGGTTTCATTAAGGATTTTATCTCTGGATACTTTGCTGTAAGGGAAAAACAAGCAAAAAATCAGAGACTGAGAAAAGTGCACAATAGTTCTGCAATTATGATTAAACTAACATCAATTAACACATCGATTAATTTTTTTTCTTTCTTCAGGTCATTATATGCCCTCTATTAGAGACTTTATCAAATATTTGTCTACTACAGGGAAGGAGTGTATTCAACAGTAAAGTTACTAAATACTATGTCACAACAAATTGAGAATTTATACGGAAAAAAATAAGCCTCAAAATCTAGACTCTCCACAATAACAGAAAGGTAGTCACAAATGAGTAAAGATTTCATGTTATCTAGTTGCCTTTTCACTACTAACAATTTTTTGTATATTAAATTTGTAAGTTTTACAAAGTGGTAATCATAATCTGGTAAACCTATGTGTCTGACAGATTACAGACTATTACAGTATACTTTTATGTAATATATATACAATATACTATATATGCAATATACTTATATACAATATATACATATTATATACAATATATTATATACTTAGATTTCATAATTTCCTTTTTAATGACTAAATCACTTCTAGTTGCCAGTTGTAACTTCTAACCATTTTCCTATTTTTAGACATTCAGATATGTAAATTTTTGCCAATGTAGACTTTTTCTAGTCACCTGGAAACTAGGGTAATTTCCAAAGAACTCTATGGATTCACACCACCCCACCTTCTTTCTTTCTTTCTGCGTTAAAACTGAACAATACTAATCTGTGTTAGATTATTTGTTGAATTCACATGCAAATATCCAAGTATTATGGAAAGGGCCAGTAATAAAAATCTCTGCATTTCAGGCAAGTGTCGCCTACAGGCAAATGCAGATTCTTCTCAGTATCCTGGCACTCCAGAGATGGAAGCCCAGATATAATGAACATCTTTTGTTTTGTGTGTTGTCAAGTATGTTTGACCCAGGACAGCAAAAGGAAGAAGGACCTTTTTCTTGGGACAGGTCATTCAGAGTGTTCTGGAAAAGATTCAGAAAAAAGAAGAGGAGCTTCACCCTCTTTTCTCTAAATGTGAAATGAAGAATTCAATAAAAGCTTAAAATGCAAGACAGGAAGTTATTTAAGTCTAGTTTTATATATAAGAAATAAGGGTAGTGTTAATTCGAGGTAATTATTCTTGTTTCTTTCCTTTCCCCTCTTCTGTGTCCACTCCCTAACCTCTCATCTTTGTTGGTATTAGTTCATTTCATCAATGTTAACAATTTTGTAGGCAATAGGCCAAAAAAAATAATCCTTTTGAGGGTTACTTTTTGACTATTGATTACTCAATAGGTTTGTGTCTAAAACTAATTACCCTGGGATAAATGAAAAACTCAAATAAGTCATTCATTAAAATACAGGCATTTTGAGCAGTCCTCCAAACATAGAATAACAAGTGTTTAATTCATTGGTGGATAAGTAATAAATCTTTTGTATTAAAATGTGTTATTTCTGTTTAGAGCTCCAGCATTTTTACCTTACAGAAAACTAGATTAAATTGACACGTCTGACAAAGGATAGAAGATAACACACACTTCGTAGTTACTCTAAAATCATGGAACAAAGATGGCACATTTTTCTCAGACAAATCAACTTCCTCCAAGTAATTCTGTACCAAATTTTTGCAAAGCTGTAACAGTATATAAAAATCAATACTAGCATGCCAATATAATTAAATGGGGGGAAAGAATAGTCTTTTCAACAAATGGTGCTGGAACAACTGGTCATCCATGTGCAGAAGAATAAAACTGGACCTCTCTCTTACACCAAACACAAAAATTACAAAAAGGAGCTGAGTACTGATACATGCTATAACATGGGTGAACCTTGAAAACATTATGCAAAGTGAAAGAAGTCAGTCACAAAAGCCCAAATATTTTATGATTTCATTCATAAGAAACGTCCAGAATAAGCAAATCTATAAAAACAGAAAGATTAGTGGTTGCCCAGGACTGGAAGATATGGAGACTGCTTGAGTACAGGGTTTCTTTTTAGGGTGACAAAAACTTTCTAAAAATTAGATTGTAGTGATAGTTTAAAACTGTGAATACACTATAAAAAGTCACTGAATTGTACACTTTAAATGGGTGAACTTTCAGGACTTCCCTGGCGGTCCAGTGGTTAAGACTCTGCGCTTCCAATGCAGGGGGAACGGGTTTGATCCCTAGTTGGGGAATTAAGATCCCACATGCTCTGCGGCATGGCCAAAAAAAAAAAAAAAGGATGAACTTTATAGTTTGTGAATTATATCTTAATAAGGCTGTTAAAAAATGCTGTTTCACTGTGGAAGTACAGCAGTAAAAGGAGCATTTCTTGTGATTATCTGACCCACTAATAATGGTCTAGTGCCTAGCCTTCATTAATTTCGTACATAAATTTTGTAAATTTAGCATACAGATGGTGGTTGTTAAACAACATATCCATGTTCTCTGGTGCCTTTCTCCCCCCGCAAAACCTGATACATTTGAGAAATATCTCATCATTTAAGTATAATTTAAACAAGTCTCCAGATTTTTATCTTTCCTGAGGGTATTCCATCTCCACCCCTGAAATGGAACACTGAGCAGTATTTATTTACACCTGCAGGGAAAATGACGTTTTCATTGAGAAATATGTAGTCCTTTTACTTTTCAAGTGAAATGGTCCAGTGATGATAAGTTTGTGGAAAAAAGGTTCAGTGTTGAAATAAGCATGAACAAGCACCTTTTTACTTCCTTGATTTTCTGAATTTTAAATAGATAGCTAAGTTCCAGTATTCAGGAGTTGGTTTTTATAGCATGGATACCAGATTATTCATGTAATGTATTGATCAGGCATAGATAAAATGTACCATATGCTACCTCCTATGTGTGATTTGCAAAACACACATTTTGTTTAAAAATAAAAAGGAAAGCATCCAAGAACCAAACTCTCTTAAAAGGATACCCTTAATGGCAACTATAAACGTTCAAGCTCCCAACTTACTGATTCAATTTTAACAAATCCATTTCAAAGGGATCTACTAACTTTTTTAAAAAACAATTTATAAAGTTCTTTAACAGAGTAAAATAGTCCCTAGTGTCAGAAGGATATGGGTTTAAATCTAGATTCCTCCATTTACTAGATCTGTGACCACATGCTACCAAACTCTGGTTCCGCTGTTTGCGGGACTCAAGAGACAAGTATTGGCTGGAAAGGAAAGGTTGCTTTATTCAGGAGGCAGGCAACCTGGAGAAGGTGAACTCCAGTCCAAGAGCCAACTCTGAAGAGTCTGCTCGAACATGAAGTTTTTAAAGGGTTAACTCCTTTCTTTTTGTGAAAACATGAAATTTCTAACTTAACCAACAAAAATCAGGGGCTTGTTTTTCTTTTCACTGCGCAAATGGATGCAGAGAAAAAAAACTAGGGGAATACTGTGTATGAGAAAGAATTCCTCCTATTCAATTTACCACCCACTAGTTTCCAGATCTTTGAAAAAATAGCAAAGAGGTTAAAAGCAATGCTTTGGAGGTAATCTAACCCAGATCAGAATCCTCCTCTAACATTTACTTATTCACTCTTACTTCATCTTTAAAACAGGGATAACACCTACCTAATTACTGGGAGGATTAAATTGTGTAATGTTTGTAAAGCACTCAACACAATGCCTAGCTTACCATTAAGAGTACCCTGGGAGAGATGAGAAAATTTTCTATATAATATAGAAGCTGCAAATAGCTGAGCTCCTTACACCTCTAGAGAGTTGAATAAGGCCTAGTTAACCTGGTGTAAAGGCCCTAAACTAGCAGTCAGGGGACCAGAAGGCTAATCTTGGCAAGTCTTCCATACTTCAGCCTTTTCGTCCACAAAACTGGGGTGGATGAAAAATATATATGAATCTGCCCTTCTTGCATGAGCCTCGTTGCGAGGATCAATGAGAATACCGTGAGCGCAGCAGGATCCGGACCCTGGAACGCTTACCCTTCGGGCCCGAGAAGCCTCTGGGGTCAAACGGGTCGGGCACCACGAGCCCCCTCCCCGGCCCAAGGCGGCAGCCGCCGGCGGCAGGATGGCCTGCTGGCGCCGACCAACGTCAGCGCGCCCCGCGCGTGGGCCGCCAGATGCTGCAGGACCACGCCCTGCCGCGCACACGCTCGCAGCCTGGCTCTGCCGGGGCCGGCTACCGGGAGAGGGAGGAGGAGGGAGAGGAGGAGGGGGAGAAGGGAGACGGGGACGGGGAGGAAACGGTGCCGACCGGCGGCACGAGAATGTCTAAGCGAGAGGATCTACCCAAGGGTGGCCTAGTCGCGGGGACCCTGCTCTGAACAAACCCTGGCCCCGACCGCATGCCCGCGCTTGGGGGCGCGCCTGCGCGCGGTGGGACAGGGGAGCGCGGGGATCCCTCCCTCCCTCCCGCTCCGGCCCAGCACCTCCCCCGGCTTTTCCCGCGCGGCCAGGCGGCCGGGGCGTCGGGACGCGGCAGGGAGTCGACTCTTAACCGGCCTCAGGCGCGTCCCGGTGGCGGGAGGCCGCGCACGCACATAACGGGGCGCGGGCCCGGACCTCACCCAGGATCTCCTGGCGCCGACTGGCGTGAGGCTGGTCGGTGTAGACCCACTCGAAGTCTTCCCGTGAAACGCGGTTCCCCATGGCGGCGGCGGCTCGCGGGCCAGCTGCCGGCTCTCGCTCCGGGCCGGGATCCTCCGAGGCGGAGGCAGAGATGAAAGCGAAGGCGGCGGCTCCGCGACTGGCGTCAGCTGGCTGCTGCGGAGCTGTAGAGCAGTCGCCGACCGGGGCGGAGCCTCGAGGCCCCGCCCCTCCGGCGCCAACCACCACCACCCCCGCCCCGGAGCGTGGCAGGCCGGGCGGAGGCCCCCGCGGTGGGTGGGAATCCGCGGCTCACTGGCTGGGGGTTCTGAGATGCTGTGTCTCGGCGACCGGCTGAGAGACTGAGTTACTGCAAGTCCCGGCTCCTTGCGGCCTGTCCTGCGCGGTGCCGGTGCCCAAGGCCGGAAAAAGGTGAAAAAGGAAATAAAGGTCTCGAGTTAAATAAGACTGCTCTTTAGCGCCTCGGGGGAAGGTCGGAGCTCGATCACGAGGATCCTTGGTCATAAATAAATGGCGACTCGCCCAAATTTTGTTTGATTTTGAAAAGCAGCTTATTCACTGAGCCGTTTTTGGCTGCCTCCTGGAAATAATACCTCAGGAAAAAATGCGGAGCTTGTGGTGATTAAGAGCTAATTAAGAAAAAGGAAATCACTCTTGTTGAGGGTGAAAAATGATGAGGAATTTGTTGTTTTGCCTGAATTATTCTTGTGTGACTATTTCTCTTACAAGGTGATTGCTCAGCCTTACATCTGTCACAGAAGTCGTTTGAACCACCACCTCTTTCTGAAAGAGAGGACATTTTGTTTGAAAATTAATGACCACTTTTCCATTAAAAAAGAAACTTTGACTAAGATTACAAAAAGGAAGATAACCAACAGGGTGTTCTTATAATAAAACACCACACACACACACACAAAACCACAACGAAATCTGATCAAACCCCTAGATCCAACTACTAATGTATAGAAAATAGAAAGAACAGAGAAGCATGTTAAACTACACCATAGAGAGAATCAGCAAGATCTTGACTGTGGGCAACTCTATAGGACAACATCCTGGGTGCTTTAATAAATAAAACTCAAGGGAAACAAAAGAGGGAAAACCTACAGATTAAAAGGGGCTTTAAAAACATCAATCGACTGCAACGTATTGATCTTATTTAGCTTGTAATTCAAATTGTCAAAAGCTTTTAAAATTGACATGAGATCATTTAACTCATATCGATTAGATGTGTGATGATATTGAGAAATTATTGTTAATTTAAGTGTGATAATAGTGTTATATTATGGTTACAGTTGTTTTTGTTTTTGTTTTTTGAAGTCCATATCTATTAGCGTTTCATACCAGGGGGGAAAAAAACCTCAGACAAACTAAAACAAACACATAATGGCACATGCGATTAACCTTACAGTGTCATGCTATGCCACACTAAAAAAAAAAAAGAATAAGGTCTTTATGTCTTAATAGATCTCCAAAACGTACTGTTAAATGCAAAACACTGGGTATGGGCTGGGGCATGGAGTATATTTCATACACAATGCGTATGTAATATGTGTTTCCTTGGATATGGTTTTAAAAAACAATATAGGTTTAGAAAGACAACCAAGAAATGATTATTATTTTAAGAGAGTAAGTGGGAATCTAGGGGAAAGGGTTGGGAGGGAATGTTTTCACTTAATCCTTTTCACCTTTTACATGTGAATTGAATGTGGATTTTGACATTCTAAAGAAAAGGAAAAGAATTGGCTACAGGATTTTTGCGGGGATTAACAGGTATTTTCATTACACATAGGCATGTTTCTTTAGTGTGGACTTTTTTTTTTTTTTTTAGTGTGGACTTTTAAAAGTTTTTAATGTGTTATCTTTCATATCTTTTCCTTACTCCTGCCAGGTAGCTTATCCTGAAGCAATCATACCAGTTATTCTAGAAAGGCACTATCCGGTTTGCTGTTAAAAGCTGTGGGTGAGGACTTCCCTGGTGGCGCAGCGGTTAAGAATTCGCCTGCCAGTGCAGGGGACACAGGTTCGAGCCCTGGTCCAGAAGATCCCACATGCCAAGGAGCAGCTAAGCCCGTGTGCCACAACTACTGAGCCTGCGCTCTAGAGCCCGCGTGCCACAACTACTGAAGCCCGCGCGCCTAGAGCCTGTGCTCTGCAACAAGAGAATCCACCGCAATGAGAAGCCCGCGCACCGCAACTAGAGAAAGCCCGCGCGCAGCAACGAAGACTCAACACAGCCAAAAGTAAGTAAATTAAAAAAAAAAAAAAAAAGCCATGGGAGAATCCCAGTAGTTCCTGATGATATTGGGAAATATCAGACAATGTAGTTTTCAGAAGAGGGCAGTCATACTTTTGAAATCAAGGTGTTCTTCCATGTGGATTTTTCATTTTCCATTTTTAAAAATTTTTGAATGGGCAATTCATTTTTTAAAAATTGAGGTATAATTGATTTGCAATACTGTTAGTTTCAGGTATACAGCAAAATAATTCAGTTATATATATAAATATATTTTCAGATTATTTTCCATTATAGATTACTACAAGATATTGAATATAGTTCCCTGTGTAAATTCTTGTTCCTTATCTATTTTATATATAGTCATATCTGTTAATCCCATACTCCTAATTTATCCTCCCCCTCTCCTTCCCCTTTGGTAACCATAAGTTTATTTTCTATGTCTATGAGTCTGTTTCTGTTTTATTAATAGATTCATTTGTATTATGTTTTAGATTCCACATATAAGTGATATCATATCATATTTGTCTTTCTCTTTCTGACTTCAGTTAGTATGATAATCTCTAGGTCCATCGATGTTGCAGCAAATGGCAATATTTCATTCTTTTTATGGCTGAGTAATATTCCATTGCATATATATATATATATATATATATATATATATATATACTACATCTTATTTATCCATTTCTCTGTCCATTTCTCTGTTGATGGATACTTAGGTTGCTTCCATGTCGTGGCTATTATAAACAGTGCTGCTGTGAACATTGGGGTTCATGAGTCTTTTTTTTCCCCCTCAACTTCAAACATATCAGTTATTTTTTGTTTGTTTGTTTATTTGAGTTCTAATGAACAAGAAACTTTGGGAAGGAAAAGCAAATAACATTCTTACCTGAGTAATCAGATCATAGTATTAATGGTTAATTAAATTATACTTAATACTTTTGGAGGTTACAAACCCTTAGAGAATATTATGAAAACTATCTTCTTTCCAGAGAAACACACATACACAAAATGTAGTATACAATTTTGGGGAGCAGGTAGTATTTACATACTTTTTGAAGCCCATCACAACTTAGTTTTCTTTTTTTTTATTAGTTTCTGCTTTATAACAAAGTGAATCAGTCATACATATACATCTGTTCCCACATCCCTTCCCTCATGCATCTCCCTCCCTCCCACCCTCCCTATCCCACCCCTCCAGGCGGTCACAAAGCACCGAGCTGATCTCCCTGTGCTATGCAGCTGCTTCCCACTAGCTATCTACCTTACGTTTGGTACTGTATATATGTCCATGCCTCTCTTTCGCTTTGTCACAGCTTACCCTTCCCGCTCCCCATATCCTCAAGTCCATTCTCAAGTAGGTCTGTGTCTTTATTCCTGTTTTACCCCTAGGTTCTTCATGACATTTTTTTTCTTAAATTCCATATATATGTGTTAGCATACGGTATTTGTCTTTCTCTTTTTGACTTACTTCACTCTGTATGACAGACTCTAGGTCTAACCACCTCATTACAAATAGCTCAATTTTATTTCTTTTTATGGCTGAGTAATATTCCATTGTATATATGTGCCACATCTTCTTTATCCATTCATCCGATGATGGACACTTAGGTTGTTTCCATCTCCGGGCTATTGTGAATAGAGCTGCAATGAACATTTTGGTACATGTCTCTTTTTGAATTATGGTTTTCTCAGGGTATATGCCTAGTAGTGGGATTGCTGGGTCATATGGTAGTTCTATTTTTAGTTTTTTAAGGAACCTCCATACTGTTCTCCATAGTGGCTGTACCAATTCACATTCCCACCAGCAGTGCAAGAGTGTTCCCTTTTTTCCACACCCTCTCCAGCATTTATTGTTTCTAGATTTCTTGATGATGGCCATTCTGACTGGTGTGAGATGATATCTCATTGTAGTTTTGATTTGCATTTCTCTAATGATTAATGATGTTGAGCATTCTTTCATGTGTTTGTTGGCAGTCTGTATATCTTCTTTGGAGAAATGCCTATTTAAGTCTTCTGCCCATTTTTGGATTGGGTTGTTTTTTTGTTATTGAGCTGTATGAGCTGCTTATAACTTTTGGAGATTAATCCTTTGTCAGTTGCTTCATTTGCAAATATTTTCTCCCATTCTGAGGGTTGTCTTTTGGTCTTGTTTATGGTTTCCTTTGCTGTGCAAAAGCTTTGAAGTTTCATTAGATCCCATTTGTTTATCTTTGTTTTTATTTCCATTTCTCTGGGAGGTGGGTCCAAAAGGATCTTGCTGTGATTTATGTCATAGAGTGTTCTGCCTATGTTCTCCTCTAAGAGTTTGATAGTTTCTGGCCTTACATTTAGGTCTTTAATCCATTTTGAGCTTATTTTTGTGTATGGTGTTAGGGAATGATCTAATCTCATACTTGTACATGTCCCTGTCCAGTTTTCCAAGCACCACTTATTGAAGAGGCTGTCCTTTCTCCACTGTACATTCCTGCCTCCTTTATCAAAGATAAGTTGACCATATGTGCGTGGGTTTATCTCTGGGCTTTCTATCCTGTTCCATTGATCTATATTTCTGTTTTTGTGCCAGTACCACACTGTCTTGATTACTGTAGCTTTGTAGTATAGTCTGAATCAGGGAGCCTGATTCCTCCAGCTCCGTTTTTCGTTCTCAAGACTGCTTTGGCTATTCGGGGTCTTTTGTTTTTCCAAACAAATTTTGAAATTTTTTGTTCTAGTTCTGTGAAAAATGCCAGTGGTAGTTTGATAGGGATTGCATTGAAGCTGTAGATTGCTTTGGGTAGTAGAGTCATTTTCACCATATTGATTCTTCCAATCCAGGAGCATGGAATATCTCTCCATCTATTTGTATCATCTTTAATTTCTTTCATCAGTGTCTTATAATTTTCTGCATACAGGTCTTTTGTCTCCTTAGGTAGATTTATTCCTAGATATTTTATTCTTTTTGTTGCAGTGGTAAATGGGATTGTTTTCTTGATTTCACTTTCAGATTTTTCATCATTAGTGTACAGGAACGCCAGAGATTTCTGTGCATTAATTTTGTATCCTGCTACTTTACCAAATTCATTGATTAGCTCTAGTACTTTTCTGGTAGCATCTTTAGGATTCTCTATGTATAGTATCATGTCATCTGCAAACAGTGACAGCTTTACTTCTTCTTTTCCAATTTGGATTCCTTTTATTTCCTTTTCTTCTCTGATTGCTGAGGCTAAAACTTCCAAAACTAAGTTGAATAAGAGTGGTGAGAGTGGACATCCGTGTCTTGTTCCTGATCTTAGAGGAAATGGTTTTAGTTTTTCACCATTGAGGACGATGTTGGCTGTGGGTTTGTCATATATGGCCTTTATTATGTTGAGGAAAGTTCCCTCTATGCCTGCTTTCTGCAGGGTGTTTATCATAAATGGGTGTTGAATTTTGTCAAAAGCTTTCTCTGCATCTATTGAGATGATCATATGGTTTTTCTCCTTCAATTTGTTAATATGGTGTATCACATTGATTGATTTGCATATATTGAAGAATCCTTGCATTCCTGGAATAAACCCCACTTGATCATGGTGTATGATCCTTTTAATGTGCTGTTGGATTCTGTTTGCTAGTATTTTGTGGAGGATTTTTGCATCTATGTTCATCAGTGATATTGGCCTGTAGTTTTCTTTCTTTGTGACATCCTTGCCTGGTTTTGGTATCAAGGTGATGGTGGCCTCGTAGAATGAGTTTGGGAGTGTTCCTCCCTCTGCTATATTTTGGAAGAGTTTGAGAAGGATAGGTGTTAGCTCTTCTCTAAATGCTTGATAGAATTCGCCTGTGAAGCTATCTGGTCCTGGGCTTTTGTTTGTTGGAAGATTTTTAATCACAGTTTCAATTTCAGTGCTTGTGATTGGTCTGTTCATATTTTCTATTTCTTCCTGATTCAGTCTTGGCAGGTTGTGCATTTCTAAGAATTTGTCCATTTCTTCCAGGTTGTCCATTTTATTGGCATAGAGTTGCTTGTAGTAATCTCTCATGATCTTTTGTATTTCTGCAGTGTCAGTTGTTACTTTTCCTTTTTCATTTCTAATTCTATTGATTTGAGTCTTCTCCCTTTTTTTCTTGATGAGTCTGGCTAATGGTTTATCAATTTTGTTTATCTTCTCAAAGAACCAACTTTTAGTTTTATTGATCTTTGCTATCGTTTCCTTCATTTCTTTTTCATTTATTTCTGATCTGATCTTTATGATTTCTTTCCTTCTGCTAACTTTGGGGTTTTTTTGTTCTTCTTTCTCTAATTGCTTTAGGTGCAGGGTCAGGTTGTTTACTCGAGATGTTTCCTGTTTCTTAAGGTGGGATTGTATTGCTATAAACTTCCTCCTTATAACTGCTTTTGCTGCGTCCCATAGGTTTTGGGTCGTCGTGTCTCCATTGTCATTTGTTTCTAGGTATTTTTTTATCTCCTCTTTGATTTCTTCAGTGATCACTTCATTATTGAGTAGTGTATTGTTTAGCCTCCATGTGTTTGTATTTTTTACAGATCTTTTCCTGTAATTGATGTCTAGTCTCATAGCATTGTGGTCGGAAAAGATACTTGATACAATTTCAATTTTCTTAAATTTACCAAGGCTTGATTTGTGACCCAAGATATGATCTATCCTGGAGGATGTTCCATGAGCACTTGAGAAAAATGTGTATTCTGTTGTTTTGGGATGGAATGTCCTATAAATATTAATTAAGTCCATCTTGTTTAATGTATCATTTAAAGCTTGTGTTTCCTTATTTATTTTCATTTTGGATGATCTGTCCATTGGTGAAAGTGAGGTGTTAAAGTCCCCTACTATGAGTGTGTTACTGTTGATTTTCCCTTTTATGGCTGTTAGTATTTGCCTTATGTATTGAGGTGCTCCTATGTTGGATGCATAAATATTTACAATTGTTATATCTTCTTCTTGGACCGATCCCTTGATCATTATGTAGTGTCCTTCTTTGTCTCTTCTAATAGTCTTTATTTTAAAGTCTATTTTGTCTGATATGAGAATTGCTACTCCAGCTTTCTTTTGGTTTCCATTTGCATGGAATATCTTTTTCCATCCCCTCACTTTCAGTCTGTTTGTGTCTCTAGGTCTGAAGTGGGTCTCTTGTAGACAGCATATATATGGGTCTTGTTTTTGTATCCATTCAGCCAATCTGTGTCTTTTGGTGGGAGCATTTAGTCCATTTACATTTAAGGTAATTATTGATATGTATGTTCCTATTCCCATTTTCTTAATTGTTTTGGGTTCGTTATTTTAGGTATTTTCCTTCTGTTGTGTTTCTTGCCTAGAGAAGTTCCTTTAGCATTTGTTGTAAAGCTGGTTTGGTGGTGCTGAACTCGCTCAGCTTTTGCTTGTCTGTAAAGGTTTTAATTTCTCCATCAAATCTGAATGAGATCCTTGCTGGGTAGAGTAGTCTTGATTGAAGGTTTTTCTCCTTCATCACTTTAATTATGTCCTGCCACTCCCTTCTGGCTTGTAGAGTTTCTGCTGAGAGATCAGCTGTTAACCTGATGGGGATTCCCTTGTGTGTTATTTGTTGTTTTTCCCTTGCTGCTTTTAATATGATTTCTTTGTGTTTAATTTTTGACAGTTTGATTAATATGTGTCTTGGCGTATTTCTCCTTGGATTTATTCTGTATGGGACTCTCTGTGCCTCCTGGACTTGATTAACTATTTCCTTTCCCATATTAGGGAAGTTTTCAACTATAATCTCTTCAAATATTTTCTCAGTCCCTTTCTTTTTCTCTTCTTCTTCTGGAACCCCTATAATTCGAATGTTGGTGTGTTTAATGTTGTCCCAGAGATCTCTGAGACTGTCCTCTGTTCTTTTCATTCTTTTTTCTTTATTTTGCTCTGCAGCAGTTATTTCCACTGTTTTATCTTCCACCTCACTTATCCATTCTTCTGCCTCAGTTATTCTGCTATTGATCCCATCTAGAGTATTTTTCATTTCATTTATTGTGTTTTTAATTGATGCTTGATTCATCTTTAGTTCTTCTAGGTCCTTGTTAACTGATTCTTGCATTTTGTCTATTCTATTCCAAGATTTTGGATCTTGGAAATAGAATCTTGGATCATCTTTACTGTCATTATTCTGAATTCTTTTTCAGGTAGACTGCCTATTTCCTCTTCATTTGTTAGGTCTGGTGGGTTTTTATCTTGCTCCTTCTCCTGCTGTGTGTTTTTCTGTCTTCTCATTTTGCTTCTCTTACTGTGTTTGGGGTCTTCTTTTTGCAGGCTGCAGGTTCGTAGTTCCCGTTGTTTTTGGTGTCTGTCCCCAGTGGCTAAGGTTGGTTCAGTGGGTTTTGTAGGCTTCCTGGTGGAGGGGACTAGTGCCTGTGTTCTGGTGGATGAGGCTGGATCTTGTCTTTCTGGTGGACAGGTCCACGTCTGGTGGTGTATTTTAGGGTGTCTGTGGACTTTTTATGATATTAGGCAGCCTCTCTGCTAATGGGTGGTGTTGTGTTCCTGTCTTGCTAGTTGATTGGCATAGGGTGTCCAGCACTGTAGCTTGCTGGTCATTGAGTGAAGCTGAGTTCTGGTGTTGAGATGGAGATCTCTGGAAGATTTTCGCCGTTTGATATTATGTGGAGCTGGGAGGTCTCTTGTGGACCCGTGTCCTGAAGTTGGCTCTCCCACCTCAGAGGCACAGCACTGACTCCTGGCTCCTCAATTTGGGATGATTTGTTGTCCATTCATGTATTCCACAGATGCAGGGTACATCAAGTTGATTGTGGAGCTTTAATCTGCTGCTTCTGAGGCTGCTGGGAGAGATTTCCCTTTCTCTTCTTTGTTCTCACAGCTCCCGGGTCTCAGCTTTGGATTTGACCCCACGTCTCCGTGTAGGTCGCCGGAGGGCGTCTGTTCTTCGCTCAGACAGGACAGGGTTAAAGGAGCAGCCGCTTCGGGGACTCTGGCTCACTCAGGCCGGGGGGCAGGGAGGGGCACGGATTGCGGGTGGAGCCTGCAGCGGCAGAGGCCGGCGTGACGTTGCACCAGCCCGAGGCACGCCGTGCGTTCTCCCAGGGAAGCCGTCCCTGGATCCCGGGACCCCGGCAGTGACGGGCTGCACAGGCTCCCCGGAAGAGGGGTGTGGACAGTGACCTGCGCTCGCACACAGGCCTCGCGGCGGCGGCAGCAGCCCCAGCGTCCCACGCCCATCTCTGGGGTCCGCGCTTTCAGCCGTGGCTCGCGCCCGTCTCTGGAGCTCCTCCAAGCAGCACTCTTAATCCCCTCTCCTCACGCACCAGGAAACAAAAGGGAAGAAAAAGTCTCTTGCCTCTTCGGCAGGTCCAAACTTTTTCCCGGACTCCCTCCCGGCTAGCTGTGGCGCATTAGCCCCTTCAGGCTGTGTTCACGCCGCCAACCCCAGTCCTCTCCCTGCGTTCCGACTGAAGCCCGAGCCTCAGCTCCCAGTGCCGCCCGCCCTGGCGGGCGAGCAGACAAGCCTCTCGGGCTGGTGAGTGCCGGTTGGCACTGATCCCTTGTGCAGGAATCTCTCCGCTTTGCCCTACCCAGGTACGTGGGGGAGTTTCTTGCCTTTTGGGAGGTCTGAGGTCTTCTGCCAGCGTACAGTAGGTGTTCTGTAGGAGTTGTTCCACGTGTAGCTGTATTTCTGGTGTATCTGTGGGGAGGAAGGTGATCTCCACGTCTTACTCTTCCGCCATCTTCCCCGGAAGTCTCCACAACTTAGTTTTCTGAGTTCAGGTTAGGAACTCCTGGTTAAATAATCTTTAAGATCCTTTCCGGTTGTGTTCTCCTAAGATAAGACAAGTGCCAGTCTTGTATCCTTACCTGTATATGGCACCAATCACTTCTTCTTTGTCTTCCCAACAAATCCTATACAGAAAGAAAAAAAATTGAATGGCAAGTCTTCTTGTCTATTTCACACTTGGGAAATTTGGATCTGCAGCTCTACTTTGGTGAGGTACAGCTATTTGGATCAACTTTTGTTTATTTTATTTTTAATTAATTTTTATTGGAGTATAGTTGCTTTACAATGTTGTATTAGTTTCTACTGCACAGCAAAATGAGTCAGCCGTACACATACATATATCCCTTCCCTTTTGGACTTCCTTCCCATTCAGATCACCACAGTGCATTAAGTTCCCTGTGCTATACGGTATGTTCTCATTAGCTCTTTATTTTATACATAGTATCAATAGTGTATATGTGTCAATCCCAATCTCCCAATTCCTCCCACCCCCCTTCCCCCTTGGTATCCATAGATTTGTTCTCTATGTCTGTGTCTCTATTTCTGCTTTGCAAATAAGATCATCCATACCACTTTTCTAGATTCCACATAAATGTGTTAATATACAATATTTGTTTTTCTCTCTCTGACTTACTTCACTCTGTATGACAGTCTCTAGGTCCATCCACATCTCTACAAATGACCCAGTTTCATTCATTTTTATGGCTGAGTAATATTCCATTGTATATATATACCACATTTTGTTTATTCATTTATCTGTTGTTGGATACTTAAGTTGCTTCCATTTCTTGGCTATTATAAATAGTGCTGCTGTGAACATTGTGGTATATATATATCTTTTTGAATTAGAGTTTTCATCTTTTCTGGATATGTGCCCAGGAGTGGGATTGCTGGATCATATGGTAGCTCTATTTTTAGTTTTTAAAGGAGCCTCCATACTGTTTTCCATAGTGGCTGCATCAATTTACATTCCCACCAACAGTGTAGGAGGGTTCCCTTTTCTCTACACTGCCTCCAGCCTTTATTATTTGTAGACTTTTTGATGATAGCCATTCTGACTGGTGTGAAGTGATTCCTCATTGTAGTTTTGATTTACACTTCTCTAATAATTAGCAACATTGAGCATTTTTTCATGTGCCTGTTGGTCATCTGTATGTCTTCTCTGGAGAAATGTCTATTTAGGTCTTCTGCCTATTTTTTGATTGGATTGTTTGCTTTTTTTGATATTGAGTTGTATGAGCTATATGTATATTTTGGAAATTAACCCCTTGTCGGTCGTATCATTTGCAAATATTTTCTCCCATTCCATAGGTTGTCTTTTTGTTTTATTGATGGTTTCCTTTGCTGTACAAAAGCTTTTAAGTTTGATTAGGTCCCATTTGTTTATTTTTGCTTTTTTTTAAAATTTGCTTTGGGAGACTGAGCTAAGAAAATATTGCTATGATCTATGTCAGAGAATGTTTTGCCTATGTTCTCTTCTGGGAGTTTTATGGTCTTATATTTAGGTCTTGTCTTATATTTAGATCTTTAAACTATTTTGAGTTTATTTTTGTGTATGGTGTGAGGGAGTGTTCTAATTTCAGCAATTCATTTTTTAAGACCACAGCTGACCCTTGAACAACATGGGCTTGAATTGCACTGGTCCACTTATGCATAGATTTTTTTCAATAAATACATACTACAGTACTATACAATCCACAACTGGCTGAATCCGAGGATGAGGAAGCAGGGATACAGAGGGCCAACTATAACGTTATACATGAGTTTTCGATTGCACAGAAGGTTAGCACCTCTAACCTCCATGTTGTTCAAGGGTCAACTGTATTTTGACAATGACACAGCTGAGATCTAATAATGGTATTAAGAGGTATTAGCCTGTGGGTAGATTTTCCAACTTTAATTTGTAGAAGAGTAATTACAGAAGGCATTCTTTATTCACTTCAAATGAACCTTAGTCATCATAATAACTTTAGGTCATCCGTTCTTTGACAGTAAATAACAAAGATAACTCTTCAAGTCAGTAGTTAATTGCCAATAAATATCATTTCTTACTTATTTTATAATCTGTTACTTAATTGGTAAACTAGCACATATAAATTGACGGTTACAGCAGTTCACACATTCGTCTATAACTAAAGCTGACTTCGAATGCTGGGGGCAAAACTACACCCTGCCTGTTCCATTCTTTGCTCTGCTGGCCTCACTCAGTGTGTCTGGACCTGCTCAATATGGGAGCATCATGTTCTCCTGTTTACTGCTGGTATCTTTAGTCCCACAGTCCTCTCCAGTCTGAGTCTAAACATCAGACCCATCTTCCCAGACTCCAAGTTTCTTCCAGCCATAGCCTTTACAAGGCTTTTGGACCTCACTTCTTTCTTTTTTTTCTTTTTTATTTTTTTGCCATACGCAGGCCTCTCACTGTTGTGGCCTCTCCCGTTGCAGAGCACAGGCTCTGGACACGCAGGCTCAGTGGCCATGGCTCACAGGCCCAGCCGCTCCGCGGCACGTGGGATCATCCCGGACCGGGGCACGAACCCGTGTCTCCTGCATCGGCAGGCAGACTCTCAACCACTGCGCCACCAGGGAAACCCTCCTTTTTTAAAAACTATTTCTTGTTAATAGCAGATGAATAATCTCTTCAACTATGAACCAGGCAATTGTGAACTGTTTGCCACATACTATCATTCTGTAGCAAATTTATGAATATACTGTTTTTATAATATTCTAGAAGCATGTCTTTTTCATAGTACAACTTCTCATGTTTATTAACAGACCCAAATATATGTAGCTTCTCTATATTGGATACAAAAACAGTGCCACAAGTAGATAAACTATGTTCAACAATTGTTTCAGTATTGTATCTTATTTGAAAATGATATAGATATTAAATTAATATCCATCATTTAACTTAACTGAGTAAACTTTAAGGCTTTAAGATATCAAGAAGGTTTTTGAAACTATTTGAGTAGATATATTATAGAACATAATTATTATTGAAAAGTTCATTTGTAAACTTTAATCTCTCATCTTTTTAACCCACTTGTTCTTTTTTTTATTTTTTATTTTTTGTTTAAATATTTATTTATTTATTTGGCCACACTGTGTCTTAGTTGCAGCACGTGGGATCTTTAGTTGTGGCATGCAGGTTCTAGTTCCCTGACCAGGGATCAAACCTGGGCCCCCTGCATTGGGAGCACGCAGTCTTAACCACTGGACCACCAGGGAAGTCTCTGTTCTTTTTTTTTAAATTGAAGTACAGTTGATTTACAATATTGTGTTAGTTTCAGGTGTACAGCAAAGTGATTCAGTTCTATATATGTATATATATATATATATATATATATATATATATACACATATATGTATTCTTTTTTAGATTCTTTTCCATTATAGGCTATTACAAGATACTGAGTATAGTTCCCTGTGCTATACAGTAGATCCTTTTTGGTTATCTCTTTTATATATGTTAGTGTGTATATGTTAATACCAAACTCCTAATTTATCCCTACCCCTACCCCCTTTCCCCTTTGGTAACCATAAGTTTGTTTTCTATGTCTGTGAGTCTCTTTCTACTCTGTAAATAAGTTCATTTGTATCATTTTGTAAGATTCCATGTATAAACAATACCATATGATATTTGTCTTTCTCTGTCTGGCTTACTTCACTTAGTATGATAATCTCTAGGTCCATCCATATTGCTACAAATGGCATTATTTCATTCTTTTTTTAATGACTAATATTCCATTGTGTGTGTGTGTGTGTGTATATATATATATATATATATATATATATACCACATCTTCTTTATCTATTCATCTGTCGATGGACATTTAGGTTGCTTCCATGTCTTGGCTATTGTAGATAGTGTTGTAGTGAACATTGGGGTTGCATGTATCTTTCTGAATTATGCTTTTCTCTGGATATATGCCTAGGAGTGGGATTGTAGGATCATATGGTAGCTATATTTTTAGTTTTTTTAAAATTCACTTCTTCTTAACAATTATTTTTAGATTAGTAAGGGAAATTTCATGAGACATTAAACAAAGCTAGTCATCAACTTATTTGTCGAGCAGGGGATGCATGTTCGATCCCTGGTTGGGGAGCTAGGATCCAACATGCCCCATGGCAGCCAAGAAAATTTAAAAAAACAAAAAAAAGCACAAAAGCAAAGAGTGCAAGAAGCTAAAAACATGGTTCTTATCTCTCTTTTTCACTACGGTACTTGACATGCATTAAGCAATTCATTTCTAATTGTACGTTTTGTTTATAGGTTGGATTTATAATTTTATAATCTTTTTTTTTTTTGGCCACACCATGGGGCATGCAGGATCTTATTTCCCCAACCAGGGGTGGAACCGGCACTCCCTGCATTGGAAGCGTGGAGTCTTAACCACTGGACCACCAGGGAAGTCCCCTACAGTTTTATAATCTTAAACATCTAGTAGAGATAATATAAGTTTGTTTGACTAGTAAACCTAGGTAGAAAAAAATTGTATGTCTGCATTATATTTAATGCTGACAACTCTGAAGACATGCCTATTTTTTATTTTACCAACAATTAGAAAACTAAATTTATTTATCAAAATTACACCAGATCACATGAATTAAAAAAAATTTGGGTTATTGTGTATATTGCTGAGAGTTTTAGGAATACTTAATTTATATGAGCACTCACTTATCTCTAAGCCAATTTGAATAGAACTCCTTTAAGGGATTTTATAAACTAATTTGGTAATACCATCTGGAGGTAGAAAAATATCACTTATACATAATACACACACACACACACACACATAAACATACAGGCAGACAAATACAGAGATCTTACAGCTTTTGCTTTAAAATTTTAACCATGTGTCAGGAATATTAATATACAACTCACTAGTTCATAAAAGAACACTTGGATCCAAATTGTGCTTCTGGCAGATGGAATAAGTTAAGGTAACCCACTCACATGGCTAAAACACTTTACTAATATCTGTGGAGAAGATCTTTTAAGTTTCTTTTTTTTTTTTTTTTTGGCTGTTTTGGGTCTCTGTTGCTGCGCACAAGCTTTCTCTCGTTGCGGCGAGCAGGGGCTACTCTTCGTTGCAGTGTGCAGGTTTCTCATTGTGATGGCTTCTCTTGTTGTGGAGCATGGGCTCTTAGGCTCATGAGCTTCAGTAGTTGCAGCACGTGGGCTCAGTAGTTGTGGCATGTGGTCTCAGTAGTTGTGGCGCACAGGCTTAGTTGCTCTGTGGCATGTGGGATCTTCCTGGACCAGGGATCGTACCTGTGTCCCCTGCATTGGCTGGCGGATTCTTAACCACTGCGCCACCAGGGAAGTCCTTTAAGATTTTTCATTTGCCCAGTTTCCAAGTAGCTCCTTAAAAAAAAAAAAAAGTGACTATCAAGTGACTTGAAACCAAAACCAATAAGCCTTTTATGACTAAAACATGGATGCAAGGTGCATCCTCAAAGCGAGTGCAAAAGATGCAGCCCTCCCAATATCTAGAGCCACTCCCAAAGATGGCCAAAAGATAGAAATACTTAGACAACCCTCCACCCCAGAGCAGGCAATAGCCTCTAGGATGCTAGCCACAAAATGGGTGAAACCTACATTTCTGCCCCTCTATACTTTGGGGGCCCCTAATCTGACAGTTGGCCCCTGCACCTGCAGAGCCTGCATACCCTAATGGGGAAAACCAAGTCAAGTTCTCAAGGCACAGAAAGAGAAACAAACAGGAAAGCAATCCTTTCCTAGGAGGGAAAGGATCGACAACCAGTGGGTACCCTCAAACCAAATTTTAACCAGAGTCATAATCCGGAGAGCTAATTTTTTCAAATGTTTCTCTCCTGCGAATCTGAATTTGGAAAGGGAAAGACTCTTACCACCTTCACTTGACAGGTCACCACAGGTAGAGATCTGAGAGATTAAGGAGGTAAGAATTCTTACCTCTGTTGGTTTTTGTCAGAGGTCCAAGATCTTTTTATTACAGCTTCCAGACTCAGCAAGGTGTTCCCAGCTGAAGGAGTTCCTGTGTGGGCGCCAGAAACTGGAGGGGAAGAAAAAGTTTTTCTTGATCCTCCTAGAGTCTGAAAATTAAACCAACAGAAAAAAGATTAACAAAAGACAGGCATACAAATTTATTTCATGTAAGTTTTACATAACGTGGGAGTCTTCATAAGGAAATGAAGACCCGAAGAAATAGTTAAACCTGAGTATTTTTATGCTAAGCTTGATGAAGGGTGGACAGGTGTGGAGGAGTATGATAGGTTAAGGAACATTGTACGTGCGGTAAAACTGGAGGAAACCTAGCAAGCCCTATCTGTTAGCATCTCAGCATCCCTTTATCTTCAGAGATAAAGACGCTCCTTTCCTCTGAGTATGGGGGGGGCATCTCTCACATGAGGGGTTCATGACTGTGTCAGGGGAGAAGTGGGGTGGTTAGGGGGACCTTCCTGCTTTAGCCATTTTCTTAAACTCCTTCAGCTTAAAATATTCAATATACTGAGCTTCCATATTTGAGGTAGCTTATTAAAAATATCACCCCCCCGAATTGATCTGTAGATTCAGTGTAACCCCAATCCAAATCCCATCAGCTGTCAAATTAATTCTAAAATTCGTAAAAAAAATTACAAAGAATCTAGAATAATCAGAACAATTTTGAAAGAGGGTAAAGTTGGAAGACTTACATTACTGAATTTTAAGACTATACCAAAAAGCTACTATAATCAAGACAGTGTTGCGTGCTTATAAATATAGACACACAGATCAACTGAACAGAGTAGAGACCATATATAGCCCATTGGTTTTTTTTAAAAAACATTTTTGCTTTCCTTTTATTTATTTATTTATTTATTTGGTTATACCGGGTCTTAGTTGCGGCAGGCGGGCTCCTTAGTCGTGGCAAGCATGTGGAATCTAGTTCCCTGACCAGGGATCTAACCCAGGCCCCCTGCATTGGGAGCATGGATTCTTATCCACTGGACCACAAGGGAAGTCACCTAGCCCATTGGCTTTTGACAAAGGGGCCAAAGTAATTCGACAGGGGGAAAAGATAGTTTTTTTTCAACAATTGTTGCTGGGACAATTTGATATTTATATGTAAAAACCATAAAACTCCACTCTTATATCATCCACAGCAAATTAAATCAAAATAGGGTGTAGGCCTTAACAGTGTAATTTAAAATCCTAAAATTATCAGTAGAGAACATCTTGGTGACATTAGGGTAGGTAAAGATTTCTTAGATAGGATGCAAAAAATACAAACTATAAAAGAAAAAGTTGATAAAATGAACTTCCTCAAAATTAAATATTTCTGCTCTTTAAAAATACTGTCAAGAAAATAAAGGAAGCCATAGACGGAGAGAAAATAATCATAATGCATATATCCAACAAAGGATCTGTAAGCAGAATACATAAAGAACTCTTATTTAACAATAACAAGACAAGCAATCCTCCAAAATGGGCAAAAGTTTTAAAGACATTTCGCTAAAGAAGCACATGTGTCTAATAAGCACATGAAAAGATGCTTACTATCATTAGACCTCAGAGAAAAGCAAATTTAAATAACAATGAGGGATTTCCCTGGTGGCGCAGCGGTTAACAATCCTCCTGCCAATGCAGGGGGCACAGGTTCAAACCCTGGTCTGGGAAGATCCCACATGCCGCAGAGCAACTAAGCTCATGCGCCACAACTACTGAGCCTGCTCTCTAGAGCCTGTGAGCCACAACTACTGAAGCTTGCGCACCTGGAGTCTGTGCTCCACAACAAAAGAAACCACCACAATGAGAAGCCCACATACCACAGTGAAGAGTAGCTCCGCTCGCGGCAACTAGAGAAAGCCTGTGCAGAGCAAAAAATAAATAAATAGATAAACTTATTTTTTAAATAAATAAATAACAATGAAATTCCACCACACATCCACTATAATGGCTAAAAAAATTTTAAACTAGCAATATTAAACGTTGATGAGGATGCAAAAAACCTGGAATGCTCATACATTCCTGATGAGAATGTAAAATGATACATTTTGGCACTTCTTATAAAGTTAAACATACACTTGCCATATGACTCAGACATTCCACTCCTAGGTATTTCCCCTAGAGAAATGAAAACATGTTAATGCAAAGACTTGTCCGTGACTGTTCATAGCAGATTTATATATAATAGCTGTGACTGTTCATAGCAGATTTATTTATAATAGCTCAAAACTAGAAACAATCTACATATCTGTCACTAGGTGACAGGATAAACAAGTCTGGTATATTTATACGGTAGAATACTACTTAGCAATAAAAAGGAACAAATTACTGACACATGCATCGACATGCACAGATCTCAGAAATATTGTGTTGTGTGAAGGAAACCTCACTCAAAAGACTATATCATATATGACTCTTTTTATAT
Organism: Mesoplodon densirostris; assembly: GCF_025265405.1. Taxonomy (NCBI): domain Eukaryota; kingdom Metazoa; phylum Chordata; class Mammalia; order Artiodactyla; family Ziphiidae; genus Mesoplodon; species Mesoplodon densirostris. The sequence goes on from NC_082662.1 coordinate 171,713,878, forward strand.
GAAACTCTGGAAAAGACAAATCAGATCAGTGGTTGTCTGGGGCTGGTGTTGGGATGGGAATCAACTAGGAAGGATCAAAGCAAACATTTTGCTGTGGTGAAAAGTTCTATATCTCAGTTGTGGTGGTGGTTACATGAGTATATACATTTGTCAAAACTTAAAGAACTGTACACTTAAAATGGATACATTTCATTGCATTTAATGTATTCCTCTATAAAGTTAATTTTAAAAATGATGGTTAATGCAATCATCAGTTCTTTAAAGTCCTTTATTTTCCCTCTACCTACTTCCCTTTCATCATCATTGATGTCATATGTTCCAAAATTCAGTTATAGCATAGGTATACTATTTTCAAAAAAAGAAACATAGCTTATAAGATTTAAAGTTTTGTTAATTTAATTTTTGAATTGGTGATACATTTCCATAGTTCAAAAATAGAAAAATATACAAACAAGTATCTAGGGATAATCTCGTGTGGATTCCTGTTCCCCATTGCAAAGTTGCTCAATGCCAATATGTAACCCCTGTTAACTCCTTCGCTATTTTTTTAGAGTTTCTTTATGCATATACATGAAATTAGATCGCAGTATGTTATTTCCTTCTTCTTTATTTTTTACACAAAAGTTGGTATACTATAATACTTGTCAGCACATTGTTTTTTTCCTTAACAATCAATCTTGTAGATCTTTCCATATTTGTATATAAAGAATGTTTTTTTTTTCAATTTTTAAATTGTGGTAAACACACATAACGTGAAATGTACCATCTTAACATTTTTAACTGTACAATTCAGTGTTATTAAATACATAAATAGTGTGGTACAACCATCACCATCATCTACCTTCAGATCCATTTACAACTTGTAAACCAGAAACTCTGTACCTGTTAAACCATAGCTTCAAGTTCCCTCTTCCCCATCCCCTCACAACCACCATTCCACTTTTTGTCTCTATGACTTTGACTATTTTAAGTACGTCAACAAAGTGGAATCATACCGTTCTTGGTTTTTTTATGACTAGCTTATTTCACTTAGCATCATGTGCCCAAAGGTCATCCACGTTGTAGCATATGTCAGAATGTCCTTCCTTTTTAAGGCTAATAATATTCCATTATATGTATATAACACACTTTGCTTATGCATTCGTCCATCAGTGGACACTTGGGTTGCTTCCACATTTTAGCTATTATGTATACTGCTGCTATGAACAGAGGTATGCAAATATCTCTTTGAGACCTTGCTTTCATTTCTATTGGGTATTCACCTGGAAGTGGAATTGCTGAATCAAATGGTAATTCTACTTTTAACTTTTTGGGGAACCACCATATTGTTCTCTGCAGCAGCTGTACCATTTTACATTCCCACCAACAGTGCACAGTTCCAATTTCTCCACATCCTTGTCAATACTTGCTGTTTTCTGTATTAGAAACGTTTTTAAAATTATATACTAGCCATCCTAATGGGAGGTGTGTGGTGAGGTGGTGTCTCATTGTAGCTTTGATCTGCATTTCTCTAATGATTAGTGATGTTGAGCATCATTTCATGTGCTTCTTGGCCATTTATTCGTCTTCTTTGGAGAAATATCTATTCAAGTCCTTTGCCCATTTTTGAATAGGGTAGTTTGGTTTTTTGTTTGTTCGTTTGATTTTTAGGAATTCTTTAAATGTTCTGGATATTAACACTTTATCAGATACAGGATTTGCAAATATCTTCTTCCGTTCTGTGGGTTGCCATTATACGCTGTTGATAGTGTCTTTTGATCCACAAAATTAAAAAATTTTCATGAAGTCCCATTTATCCACTTTTTCTTTTATAACCTGTGCCTTTGGTGTCACATCCGAGAAATCATTGCCAAGTCCAGTGTCATGAAGTTTTGTCTCAGTTTCTTCTAAGAGTTTCAGGTCTAAGGTCATGGATTCATTCTGAGTGACTTTTTGTATATGGTATTAGGGAAGAATCCAGTTTTGTTCTTTTGCATGTGGATATCCAGCTTCCCTAGCATCATTTATTGAAGAGCCTTTGAATGGTTTTTGCACTTCTGTCAAAAATCATTGATTTTATATGCAAATGTTTATTTTTGGATTCTCTATTCCATTCCATTATCTATATGTCTGTCTTTATGCCAGTACCACACTGTTTCAACGACTGTAACTTTGTAGTAAGATTTGAAATCAGAAGTGTGAGTCCTCCAGCTTTGCTCTTCTTTTTCAAGATTGTTTTTAGCTATCTGGGGTCTCTTGAAAATCCATATGAATTTTAGGATGGGTTTTTCTACTTTTGCAAAAAATTTCATTGGGATTTTGATAGGGGTTGTATTAAATCTGTAGATCGCTTTTGGTAGTATTGACATGGTAACACTGTGAAGTCTTCCAGCCCATGAACTCAGACTGAGTTCCAATATTTACATCTTCTTTACTTTTTTCATCAGTATTTTGTAGTTTTCACTGTACAGGTCTTTCATCTCCTTGGTTAATTAAGTTAATCCCTAAGTATTTTATTTACTTTGTCACTATTTTTTTTATTCTTTTTTTTTTTTTTTTTTTTTGTTCGGTACACGGGCCTCTCACTGTTGTGGCCTCTCCCGTTGCAGAGCACAGGCTCCGGACGCGCAGGCTCAGCAGCCATGGCTCACGGGCCCATCCACTCTGCGGCATGTGGGATCTTCCCGGACTGGGGCATGAACCCGTGTCCCCTGCATCGGCAGACGGACTCTCAACCGCTGCACCACCAGGGAAGCCCCTACTTTGTCACTGTTATAAGTGGAATTGTTTTCTTAATTTCCTTTTCAGATAGTTCATTATTAGTGTATAGAAATGCAACTGATTTTTATGTGTTGACTTTGAATCCTGCTACTTTGCTAAATTTGTTTATTATTTCTCACAGTTTGTGTGTGTGTGTGTCTGTATGTGATCTTATGGTTTCCTATATGTAAGATCATATCATACATGAACAGAGACAATTTTACTTTTACCTTTCCAATTTTGATGCCTTTTATTTCTTTTTTCTAGCCTAATTTCTCCAGCTAGGACCTCCAGCACTATGTTGAGTAGAAGTGGTGAAATTCTTGTTCCTTGCCTTGTTCCTGATCTTAGATGGAAAGTTTTCATTCTTTCACCATTGAATATGATGTTTGCTGTGAATTTTTCATATGTGACTTTTATTATGATGAGGTAGTTTCCTTCTATTTTGAGTTTGTTGAGTGTTTTATCATGAAAGGGTGTTGAATTTTGTCAAATGCTTTTTCTGTGTCAGGTGAGATTATTATGTGTTACTTCCCCCTTGATTCTGTTAATGCAGTGTATTATTGAACCATCCTTGCATTCCAGGAATAAATCCCACTTGGTCATGGTGTATAAGCATTTAATATGCTGCTGAATTCAGTTTGCTAGTATTTTGTTGAGGATTTTTGCATCAATGTTTATAAGGAATATTGAGCTGTAGTTTTCTTTTCTTCTTAAGTCTTTATCTGGCTTTGGTATCAGGGTAATTCTGGCTTCATAGAATGAAATGAGGAGTGCTCCCTCCTCTTCAATTTTTTTGCAAAAGTTTGACAAGAATTGGTAATAGCTCTTCTTTAAATGTTGGTATAATTCACTGGTGAAGCCATCACACCTAGGGCCTTTCTTTTTGGGAGATTTTTGATTGCTAATTCAATCTCCTTACTAGTTATAGGTCTATTCACATTTTCTACTTTTTTGTGTGTGGTTTAGTCTTTAGTTGGCACATGATTGCTCATAGTACTCTCTTATAAATAATCCTCTTTATTTCTGTAGATTTGTAGTAATGTCTCTACTTTCATTTCTGATTTTAGTAATTTAATTCTTATCTCTTTTTTCCTTCATCTCTCTGACTAAATGTTTTTAAGTATTACTGACCTTTTTGAAGTACCAACTTTTTTTTTCATTGATTTTCTCTATTGTTTTTCTACTCTCTATTTCATTTATCTCTAATCTTTATTTCCTTCCTTCTGGTAGATTTGGGTTTAATTCTTCTTTTTCTAATTCCTTAAGTTGTAAAGTTAAGTTGTTGATTTGAGATCTTTCTTGTTTTTTTTTTTTAATTTTGATTTATTTTTGGCTGCATTGGGTCTTATCGCTGCACACAGGCTTTCTCTAGTTGCGGCGAGCGGGGACCACTCCCCGTCGCGGTGCGTGGGCCTCTCATTGCAGTGGCTTCTCCTGCTGTGGAGCACAGGCTCTAGGAGAGTGGGCTTCAGTTGTTGTGCCTTGCGGGCTCTAGAGCGCAGGCTCAGTAGTTGTGGCACACGGGCCCAGTCGCTCTGCAGCATGTGGGATCCTCCCTGACCAGGGCTCGAACCCGTGTCCTCTGCATTGGCAGGCGGATTCTTTACCACTGCACCACCAGGGAAGTCCCCTCTTTCTTGTTTTTTAATGCAAGCTATAAATTTCCCACTTAGTACCACTTTCATTGTTTCCCATAGTTTTGGTATGTTTTGTTTTCATTTTTATTAGTCTCTAAGTATTTTCTAATTTCGCTTGTGATTTCTTCTTTAATCCATTGGTTGTTTTAGAGTATGTTGTTTAATTTCCATAATTTTTTGAATTTTCTACTTTCCTTCTGCTATTGATTTTTAACTTCATCCTATTGTGGTGGAAGAAAATACTTTGTGTAATCTATTTTTTTTAATCTTTTGAGACTTAATATGTGGCCTCAGATATGATCTATCCTGCAAAAGACTTGAGAATGATGTGTATTGAGCAGAATGTGTATTCTGTTATTGGTGGATAGACTGTTTTGTATAAGTCTGTTAGATCCAGTTGGTCTGTTGTGTTGTTTAAGTCCTCTGTTTCTTTACTTACCTTCTGTCTGGCTGTTCTATCCACTGTTGTAAGTGCAGTATTGTTGTCTCCAACTATTCCTGTAGAACAATTTGTCAACCTTTAAAACAAAAAGGCAAGCTTTTTAGCCAGTAGAATCAAGTTATTCAGGAATAGCAGAGGGATTGCAGCTGGGGACATGCAAACTATGGTGAATCATAGGCAACCAGAGAACAAAGAAGAGAAGCCGAGGAAAGAGGGGAGTTGGGAGGGTTTTATTTTTAATTTTTAATTTTATTTTTCTGGGCACACCACGTGGCATGTGGGGATCTTAGTTCCCTAACCAGGGATTGAACCCATGCCCCCTGCAGTGGAAGGGTGGAGTCTTAACCACTGGACTGCCAGGGAAGTCCCCATGGGAGGGTTGTTTTGAACAAAAGTCCACTGAAGGAAAGTTCAGGGAGTGGTGGTTTCTCATTGGCTGAGTTGTTGCTGGGCGAGGAGAAAATCTTCCTTCTGATGTGGTAGTAAACTTCTTCCTGTCCAAGAGTGTAAAGTAAGCTGTGACAAATGGTATGTTCATGAGAGCTCCCCTTCAGGGCTTCCTGACTCCATTTAAAATAAGGTTTCCCTTTATTAATTTTCACATATCTGTTTCTCCTTTCAATTATCTCAGTTTTTGCTTCATATATTTTAATGGTCTGTCACTAGGTGTGTAAATGTTTATAACTGTTATACCTTCTTACTGTATTGAAACCTTTGCTAATTTATAATGTCCTTTATCTATTGTAAACTTTTTTGATTTTAAGGCTATTTTGTCTGATATTAGAATAGCCACCCCTGCTCTCTTTTGGTTACTATTTGCATGGAATATACTTTTGCACCCTTTGAATTTCAACCTATTTGTGTCTTTGCATCAGAATTGTCTTATAGACAGTAGATAGTTGGATCATGCGTTTTAATTCATTCTGCAAATCTCTGTCTTTTGATTACAGAGTTTAACCCATTTACATGTAAAATAATTACAGATAAGGAGGGACTTACTTTTGGCATTTTTCTAGCTCTTTTCCTCACACTTTTTCTTTTGTGTTTAGTCAGTTTTTTTATAGTGAAATGTTTAATTCCTTTCTCATTTCCTTTTGTGTATATTCTGTAGGTTTTTTTGGTGTTTACCATGATTAAATTTAACATCCTAAATTTATAACACTCTAAGTTGAATTTATGCCTGCCTAACTTCAATAACATACAAAATTTCTGCTTCTTCACAGCTCCATCCCTTTACCTGTTAGTTGTTGATGTCACAGAATTACCTCTTTATATTTACAGTGTGTGCCCCCAAACATAAACTAATAATTTTTTAAAATGCATTAGTTTCTTAAATTATGTGGAAAACAAGATTTTGAATTATAAACTAAACTTACAATAATACTAGCTTTTAAACTAGTGATTTTTTTTGCCGTACGTGGGCCTCTCACTGTTGTGGCCTCCCCCGTCGCAGAGCACAGGCTCCAGACGCACAGGCCCAGCGGCCACGGCTCACGGGCCCAGCCGCTCCACGGCACGCGGGATCCTCCCGGACTGGGGCACAAACCCGTGCCCCCTGCATCGGCAGGTGGACTCCCAACCACTGCGCCACCAGGGAAGCCCTAAACTAGTGATTTTTTTAATTTAAGTTTTATTTTATATTAGGGTATGATTGATTTACAATGTCATGGTAGTTTCAGGTGTACAGCAAAGTGATTTAATTATACACATACATATATCCATTCTTTTCCAGAATCTTTCCCATATAGGTTATTACAGAATATTGAGTAGAGTTCCCTGTGCTATGTGGTAGGTCCTTGTTGATTATTTTATATATGGTAGTGTGTATACATTAATCCTTAACTCTTAATTTATCCCTTCCCCCCCACCTTTCTCCTTGGGTAACCATAAGTTTGTTTTCAAAGCCTGTGATAGACCAGTGATTTTTTTCTTAATGTATTAATCTTGTCATTTATGTGGAAAACTGTGCACTTACAAATCAGTGTTACAGTAGCACTAGCTTTTATAATTGCACATGTATTTAATTTTATTGAGATATTTATTTCTGCATATAGCTTAGAGTTAATGTCTAGTGTCCTTTCATTTAATCTTGCAAGAATCCCTTGAGCATTTCTTGCAGGGCAGATCTAGTGAAATCAGAACCCCTCAGCTTTTCTTTTCTTTTTTTTTTTTTAATCTGGTAGTGTCTTAATTTCTCCCTCACTTTTGAAGGACAGTTTTGCCAGATATAGGATTCTTGGTTGACAGTGTTTTCTTTTAACACTTTGAATACATTGACCCACTGCCTTCTGGCCTCCAAAGTTTCTGATGAGAAATCTGCTTATAATCTTATTGAGGATATGTATGTAATGATTTACTTCTCCCTTGTATATTTCAACGTTCTCTCTTTGTGTTTGGTTTTTGAAAGTTTGATTATATGTCTCTCAGCATGGGTCTATTTGAGTACATCTTACTTGGAGTTTATTGAGCTTCTTGGATGTTTATATTCACATCTTTCATAAAATTTATGAAGTTTGCAACCATAATGTCTTCAAATATTCTCTTTGCTCTTTTCTCTCTTCTCCTTCTGGGACTCCCGCAATGTGTTTTTTGGCCTATTGGTGGTGTCTCACAGATCCTTTAGTTTCTGTTCATTTCTTCAATCTTTTTCTTTCTGTTCCTCAGACTTAATAATTTCCTTGTCCTATTTCTGTTTCCTAATTCTTTCTTCTGCCTGCTCAAATCTGCCTTCTAGTAAATTTTTTCATTCAGTTATTTACTTTTCAGGTCCAAAATTTCTTTTTCTTTTTAGGTTTTCTATCTCTTTATTGATATTTCCATTTTGTTCATGCATCATTTTCTTCACTTTCTCCATATCTCCCTTTAGTTGTTTGAGCACCTTTTAAAAAGTTATCTTAAAATCTGTCTAGTATATCTGTCATTAGTCCTTTTTTTTTTTTTTTTTTGCGTTACGCCGGCCTCTCACTGTTGTGGCCTCTCCCGTTGCGGAGAACAGGCTCCGGACACACAGGCTCAGCGGCCATGGCTCACGGACGCAGCCGCTCCACGGCATGTGGGATCTTCCCGGACCAGGGCACAAATCCGTGTCCCCTGCATCGGCAGGTGGACTCTCAACCACTGCGCCACCAGGGAAGCCCTCATTAGTCCTTTTTAAGGGACAGTTTCTGTTGATTTATATTTTCCCCTTTAATGGGCCATCCTTTTCTGTTTCTTTGTATGCCTTGTGATTTTGTTGTTGTTGTTGTTATTGAAAACTAGATATTTAAATCTAATAATGTGGTAACTCTGGGAATCATATTCTCCTGCATGCCCAGGATTTGCTGGATTTTGGTAGTTGTTTTTGTATATTTATTTATTTTGATTGTTGTAGGCTATCTCTGTGCTGAGGGTCTGCCTGAGGTGTAAACTTAATGTCCTCTCAGGTCTTTATTTGAGACTTTCCCTCAGCATACCTGGTCACTTTCTAATTTTCCCAGTACATAAAGTGGTTGTTGAATGTCCTTGTCTTTAATGTCTGGCTCCCAGACTTTAAAAAAGAGAAAGATGAAGGGGTGGTGGTGGAAAGGGTGCTGGCTCTTTAAATCTCCTAGAAGGCGGTGGGAGAGCTGGTGGGAGAGAGGTTCGCAACAATGGAGGGAGCTACAACAGTGGCTTCCTGCAATCTTTGTCTGCACCTCTGTGATCAGAAGCAGTGATCAGTGATCAGAGCACAGATCCCAAATATTTGGGGGACAGGGTCCTTTTAGTCCATCATGGGTGGGGGACGGGTGGCTGGCTGCTCCTGTGCTAAGACCTGAAGTTGACCCAAATTAACCACCAGTCTTTCCTTGGAAGTGCAAATCTTCAATAGACCCCAGAGTTCCAGAATAATTACATCAGACAGATCCTGCCAGTGTAATTGTTGTCTAAGTGGGGAGACAGATTCCTGGTTCTTCCTACTCCACCACCTTCCCTGAATCCTTTGGGCTTTTGTATCAACTCTCAGAGGTAGGAAGTGTTTTACAGATGATGAAACCGAGCCTCCAAGTATTAACCACCCAAGCTGGTATTACATAGCTCATAACTGGTAGAGCTGGGAATAGGCACTCAATTCTGGTTCCATTGCACATATGCTTGACTCTTACTTGGTTGTGTCTTAAGGTGAAGGGAGTGGAGTTCTGAAGAGGCTCCTCTCTTTATTCTACCAGGTTCAGGCCGAGGTCCTCCTTCCTTATCAGAGCCCTCAGCCCAAGGTGGAGAAGGATGAGCATTTCAAGACTGGTTTCTTGGGACTTCCCTGGTGGTCTGGTGGTTAAGAATCCACCTTCCAATGCGGAGTTTGATCCCTTGATGGGGAACTAAGATCCCACATGCCATGGGGCATCTAAGCCCGCGTGCCACAACTGGAGAGCCTATGTGCTGCAACTCCTGAGCCTGCACCCTCTGGAGCCTGTGCACCACAACTAGAGAGAAGCCCACGTGCCACAACAAAGAGTCTGTGCACTGAAACAAAAGATCCTGCGTGCTGCAACTAAGACTTGACGCAGCCAAAAATAAAATTAAATAAATAAACATTAAAAAAAAAAAAGACTGGTTTCTCTCCTGTGGCTCTCAAGGAAGCACTGCCGGGCAGTGTAAAAAGTCCTGTGAAATATTAAAAATATTGAAAATAAAAGTTTTAAAATATTGAAAATAAATTTCCCCAGGAGGCTAGAAAGCCTGTAATAGCTAATTTTTTCCGTGCTTAAAAAAAAAAAACTTTAAATATGCTTAAAGCAAGGATTGAAGGAAATACATGCAGCCGATGCAATATATCTTCTGTATCTCTATTTCCTTAGTCTCCCTATATATATATTTACCACAGTTTATTACTTATTACCTGCTTACTATGTGCTGAGCACTGTTAACCCCTTGACATTCATTCCTTTATTGTCCTCTTACAAGGAAGGCACAAGCTGCATTTGCTTTGGGAATGGAAAGCAGCTGCTATGGCAGCACCTAGGGTTATAGAAACTGGTTATCTAGAGAGCTAAGGCACTTTCTTGTAAGCTTGCTGCAACTCTTCGAAGGAAGAACAAGCATTTTAGGTCCCCTGCTTCTGCTTCCCCCTCCCCATCTTCTGCTTAGCCTTGAGAAGGCAGGGTTTTTCCCTGTGTCCTAAGACAGAAAGCACGCCATAGGTTTTGCATTCCCAGAGCCAATATTACTATTTACATTGCTGCTTCAGATTCCAGGTAGAAACTGACTTTTGTTCCATCTAACGAACCCAAGGGAAAAAATTTTAAAGAAAACATAAAAGTTGAGAAAGCTCTTTGGTTGAATGTATTTCTATGAACAAAATTTACTGAATTTTGGGAATTTCATCCTTGACTTGTATTTCCTTTCCAGTCATAATTTGTACTTTGTGCTCAAACATCCACCACTGTTTTTTTCTCCACACAATTTCCTATAATTTTGCTTTCAGGAAGTGACTCACCAAAACCTGAGGAATATAAGCAAGTTGAAACACATTTTCTGGATGAGAAAAATAATCTTTAATGGAGCCTGTAAGAATTGTTTCAGGAATTAACATGAGGAGTTCATAAATAAAGAGATAATGCTTTTCTTATTATTTATTTATTTATTTATTTATTTTGCGGTATGCGGGCCTCTCACTGTTGTGGCCTCTCCCGTTGCGGAGCACAGGCTCCGGCCGTGCAGGCCCAGCGACCATGGCTCACGGGCCCAGCCGCTCCGCGGCATGTGGGATCTTCCCAGACCGGGGCACGAACCCGTGTCCCCTGCATTGGCAGGCGGACTCTCAACCACTGCGCCACCAGGGAAGCCCTCCTTTTATTTTTAAAGCAACAATATTGGTAAAGATTCTTGGTTTCCCAACAATATGTTTTTTGCATAGCAACTGAACTACCTGAAGGAGATAGGAATAAAGATCTCCACCCTGATCTACCCTCTGAAGACTGGGAGGTACAGCAGCTGTTTTTATTTTTCTAGGTTTCTGTGATATCTTTTTTTTTAATTTTTAAAAATATTTATTTATTTTGGGCTGCGTTGGGTCTTCGTTGCTGTGTGCGGGCTCTCTCTAGTTGCGGCGAGCAGGGGCTACTCTTCGTTGCGGAGCGCGGGCTTCTCATTGCGGTGGATTCTCTTGTTGCGGAGCATGGGCTCTAAGCGCCCGGGCTTCAGTAGTTGTGGCTCGCGGGCTCTAGAGCCCAGGCTCAGTAGTTGTGGCACATGGGCTTAGTTGCTCCGCGGCATGCGGCATCTTCCCGGACCAGGGATCGAACCCGTGCCCCTGCATCGGCAGGCGGACTCTCAACCACTGCGCCACCAGGGAAGCCCTCCTTTTATTTTTAAAGCAACAATATTGGTAAAGATTCTTGGTTTCCCAACAATATGTTTTTTGCATAGCAACTGAACTACCTGAAGGAGATAGGAATAAAGATCTCCACCCTGATCTACCCTCTGAAGACTGGGAGGTACAGCAGCTGTTTTTATTTTTCTAGGTTTCTGTGATATCTTTTTTTTTAATTTTTAAAAATATTTATTTATTTATTTTGGGCTGCGTTGGGTCTTCAAGGTTGCTGTGTGCGGGCTTTCTCTAGTTGCGGCGAGCAGGGGCTACTCTTCGTTGCGGAGCGCGGGCTTCTCATTGCGGTGGCTTCTCTTGTTGCGGAGCGCGGGCTCTAAGCGCCCGGGCTTCAGTAGTTGTGGCTCGCGGGCTCTAGAGCCCAGGCTCAGTAGATGTGGCGCATGGGCTTAGTTGCTCCGCGGCATGCGGCATCTTCCCGGACCAGGGATCGAACCCGTGCCCCTGCATTGGCAAGTGGATTCCTAACCACTGAGCCACCAGGGAAGTCCCTATGTTTCTGTGGTATCTTGATGACTAGAATGCCGTGATGGTGTTGGGGTAACTGATACCACAGCTGTCACCCTCATCTTTCAGCATAAGTTCATCTGTGATCTCTTTTCTAAGTTGTAAACAAAGTGAGTGGGTAAAGTATGTATCAAAGAAGAGTGTGTTCTTCCTCAGAAAATTTCATTTCCAGTAATTCCCTATTAGTTACATCTTTATGAAAGAGGTGAAATTGATTTGTATGATTTTATTGCATTGAAATTTTGAATAGTCTTGGAGCTGGAAGGAATTTTGAAAAGAGAACTAGAAGAGAACGAGTATTCTTCCCCGGCAGGACAAGAGAATTGGTGGTCGCTACTTTTTTATTGACTGGTAGCCAACATTATAGTAAGGCAACTACGGACATGTGCTAGTGGTCTCCAGCTACATCTCTTGCCAGGACTGCCTATTTAAGGATACAGGTTCTTAGAAGCCTTAAAAATATTTTCTTTTACCTATATGCCTAGTGTAAATCCATTGTCAAAGAACTTTAGGACAAAAGTTGCCTCCTTCAGGCCTAGTCTTCATGATTTTAAGCTCTGTATGTTACTTTTTTTTTTTTTTTTTGCGGTACACGGGCCTCTCACTGTTGTGGCCTCTCCCGTTGCGGAGCACAGGCTCCGGACGCACAGGCCCAGCGGCCATGCCTCACGGGCCCAGCCGCTCCGCGGCACGTGGGCTCTTCCTGGACCGGGGCACGAACCCGTGTTCCCTGCATCGGCAGGTGTACCCTCAACCACTGCGCCACCAGGGAAGCCCCTGTATGTTACTCTTAACATTAGTGATTTTTGGCATAGACTGCTTCTGGTAGATGTATGAAATGTTCTTCTATATATTTATTGAGTTTAAAGAATTCATGTAATCTAGAGTCTCATAGGTCCCAGCTGTTTTAGAATGTAGTAGAGTGTAGCAGAAATATATAAGCTTTGGAGGCAGGTAGGTCTGGGTTCAAATCCCACTTAGGCATTTACTTGTATAACATTCTGGATATGTTGCTTAACCTGAGTTTAACTTCCTTATTGAGTAAAACCTGCTTTATAAAGTGGCTATAAGGATTAAACTAACACAATATACTGCTTTAAGAGGTGGTAGCTATTAGCATGGCATTTGTTAGACGAACAGCTCCATAATCTTTGTGCATGAAATACAAAGAAAACAAGTAACAGTGGTAAAAACACATTTATTTACGTACCCTGTCGTGTGCCCGGGAGGTGTTTTTCACTTTCCAGTAATTGAATTAGGTTATAACAATTAAAATTCCAGAAGGTAAACTATTGTAATTTATTGTTGCTCATGACCGTAAGTAAACAGACATGGTACCACATAAAGTAATTTTAAACACGTCTAAACTTTTGGTATAGCTTTGATGTATACTTTGGCAATGGACCTAATAGATTACCAATATGCTTCTAAATCCCATGGTTCTCTTCAGACACAACAGGAAAAATTTCAATTTAATGTTTCAATTTCAGAAATTTAACAAAGATTCTTAGGAAGCTGGAAAAGGCCATTACTTACGCCTATAGTGTTTACCACAAATATAAATGTATTGCTATTAAAAATAAAATCATGGTAGGCAGCAGTCAACTAATTGCTAATTTCATTTTGTAGATTATATAGGATTTCTTGAAAATAATTCACCTCAGATGGCAGGCTACAGAAGTTTGTTATTTTAAAGTAGTTCTTTACTCATTAACTTTTTGAGGACTAGTTAAAAGGAATTCCGATCCCAAGTCAAATCACTGAATGGCCTATCAAATTGTATTTTACACTAGAAACAGCCATTTCCAAGAGACTGCATCATACATGGCATTTCCTTTGAGAATGCCTTTATCCCTGGCTTCAAATCTTACTTACAGCATATGATTACTTTTAGAAGGTTTGGTGTTAAAAAATGGTACTTATTTTGCTAGAGCAGGATATAAGAATGTGCTGATCACCAAGTATGAGATTTTACATTACATTAAATTAAAATTATATACTGTTGGAAATAGACAAGATAGGGAGTTCCTAGATCCTAGAAAATATTATGGCTAAGGAAATAGAGAACTCAAAAGAGGAATCTACCTCCAAGAAACTACTTCAGTATAGTAAAATAGAATTAAGTGCCCTGTCTTAGGAAAAAGTTTGTTAGTAATAAGGAACTGGGACATCATACATTGTTTCTTTGGAGATTAAAGTGCAGGCTATGAAATGGCATATAAAATAATGCATAAAATAGTGCAATCTTAAGGTGCCATTATTTTTATTACACATAGCCTATGTTCATATGTCCATTTTCGCTCAAAAATCCAGCTGTAGTGACACCTTTTAGCTTATTTATTTAGGCATTACTTATACTTTGTTCTACCCACCTTAGGGGCTACATAGAATATTTTAACATTTTAACAAGTAGAATAATAGCGCCTACATTTGAAACTACTAGAGATTAAGGCAAGCCCCTGTAAAGTTCAGTACTCCAAAAACACGTTTTACAAAAAAAAGTTGCTTCCAAAACCAGTGGCTTTAGACCTGATGGCACCCCAAGTTTTTAAAACAGTATGATTACTCTGATTACATTTGTGTTTGCCCCATTGTTTCCAGGCTCTGTACATCAAGAGGAGCTCAAAACAAACAAACAAAAACTAGGTTCTATATCCTCATGTTCTAAAATAATACATAATTCAGAATATGTGAAAACCAAGCCAAGTCCACGTGGGAGATAAGCTGAGAATCCTGTTGGGGGTGAGGAGGTAGTCCTCTCCATTTCTCCATAGGCCCTTCCACATGGTACCTGTTTGTAGTATTGCACCATCATCAGTTCGTAAGTGGGACGACTTATTAGAGAAGTCTCCTCTGAAAGACAGCCAAGGAAGATGACAGGAATACTTTATAAAATGTTGTTCTAGGACAACACAGTATTAACATTACAGCATTTAAATTACCGACCTATAATCCAGGGCAGGATGGTTTCTCTCTTGGGAGGCTAATTTACAATAATTTTCCTGTAACATATGTCAGTTTTAGGTGAAGGAAATATTTTGTGATTTGTTGAAACTTAAATACCGTTATACTACCCAAATGCAAGTATAACAGCTATCAAATGGGCCAAGGCAACATCCTAACATGTTTTAGCTAGTTAAGATTTAAGACTTAAAACAAACTGTAGTGCTTTATCACCTACTGTTACGCCACATTCGTGCATTAACAAGTGCAACTCATTAACCTTATGGGCAGATGACTACAAGTGTATACTGTAGAAATTTGAATTTTGAAACAGAAAATCTATCTTTTAATAGTGAGTGCTTATTATGGAAGCCAAATACTCATGTTAACTGAGACTATACATACATTTAGGGTGTCCAGATGTAGTTTAAAAAGAGACCCAGGGAACTTTAAATAATTCATTAACAACTATTAAAAAGATCATCTGAGGTTATATCCCTTTGTAAGCCTGTAAACATGTACTCTGTTACTTAAAAGTCTTCCTATCACCAGGAAAGCAGACTATTAAAGGCCATGAGTATTCCAGTAGGCCTCCTCCAAAGTTGTGACAATATGGCTAAATCCTATGATTAAACAAATGAGACCTGCTGAGAAAATGAGTTCCAGACAGGGACTTTTATGGATGACCTTGGCTGACAAATGTTTTTTGGAAATTGTTTATTTTAAAATTACCTTCCCAACAAACCATGAAAACACTTGGATGTTATTTTATGGTTTTTCATTGAAAACATACTACATTGTAAATGGAGTTTCAAAGTTAGACAAAGAATTGATCAAAATCTAAGGACAATATTATGTAAGGACAATGTTAAAAATTGATAAGAAAAATTTTCATTTGGTGAGGTTAATCTCAAGGATGCATAACCATGTCATGTTGGACAGATAAAAAAAAGGTAGTGACCTTGTGCTTTTATTCAACTAAGGTACTTACCAAAACCTTAGGTTTTATACAGGTGTCAAACTCCCACCTGGAAAGGGATAGTATTCTATACCACACCTAAGTTTACCTTAAATAACTGAAGCCCAAGGCAACAGTTGTTTAAAAGAACTTAACAGGCAAATAATGACTACATAATTTAGTACATTAAAATAAAACTAGGACAGTAATAGTTGACTGTTTCAAAAATATACAAGTGGGGAAAATAACCACTGTACACAATTTGGAGGTTGTTAAAGTGACCACTTAGAAGGTTGAACAGTGCAAGACATGCTTTTCCAGTTACAAGCTCAAAACAGGAGTGCAAACGAAATTAAAGCTTTTGTTTAAAGTTGCAGGATAAGGAAAGCTTGAAATTAATATTAGAAAGCTTCCCTCAGGTCATTCCCCAGAAATGAAACGATCAAAATGCTTTTTCATAGTATCATTTTCTTCACTGAACTTTCTTTCAATGGCAAAACTGCATCCCATAGGTTGGGTTCCCTACTCACACCACTGGTCATGACCACATTTGATCAATGAGCATACACAGTGGTGAGTAAGTAAGGAAGAGTACTAGTTGCCAGAAGTCTGACATCAATGTAAAGAATTTGGGGTTCTGCCTTAGCCAGTGTACCTGAACCCTAGAGAGAATAGATAAAGCAATGGGCTTTAATACTCTCTTATTCTTGTAAAACTGGAGGACAAATGGACATACAAATACCACCCCGCCCCCAGAGGCAAGCTGTTGTGGTGGAAGATGTTAAGCACTTAAATGAACTAAGACGCTGCTCTAAAAAGTGGAGAAGTGTAGAGGTTCAAGATCAATACCAGTGCAAGAGCTTTTTAAGTGAGTTGACTAGGCAGTGCATGCATCCATCCATGCAAATGTAGGACATGGCCCCGAAAGTGAACCGAAAACATGTATATAACAACTGGGTAAGTCCCTTGCCAGTAGTTTATAAAAATATATAGTCAATACTGTAGAGGCCCCTTCTACAGCCAATACTATGGAAGTCCGTTTTAGTTACCCATTACTTCAATACCAAAAAGCATTTACTACTTTTCAGACATTCCAGACAAAGGTCACTTATAACAAAAAGTCAACTTTTTTTAAAAAAACAAGATACTGTCCATTTAAAAAGTAGGTCTTTTCTTTCAAGTGAACAGGACATCTTATGTATTAAACTTAACTTCTAGTCCGTCAAGACTGGTTTAAGATCCTTATGTAATGTGCATATATGCAGAAACAAATAAACTTGCTTTAAACATTATCTGCACAGAAATAAAGTTAACTTCTCAAAACATGATAGGATAGGTCTGGTTAGTACAAATCTATTGCAAAATAAAAGGATTCTGTGCATCAGTTCAACCAGGAGAAGCGGGAAAAGACTGTCCCAACCATGAGAGTTCAAGTTTACGTTGTGTTCTGAAAGCCTAGAGCTAAGGGACACCATGCTGCTCACAGTGTCCTGATATGCAGAACTGCTCAAGCTACGAAGTCAGGGCTTCCTCTGGAGCTAGAAGCACATTCTGGTTTACTTTCTACTCCGGAGACGTTTAGATTTCCTAAGAGAGTCTATGGCTTCTGCGGCCTTTTTGCGTTTCCGAGGAGACTCTTCATTCTGCCCAGACCCTGAGGAGTCTCCTACTGCACTCTCCATTACTTCCCGCAGTTTGCGTTCCAGCTCTGCCAACCGTGCGTTCTGTTCACCTATGATCTGGGTCTGCTCTAGCAGTTTCTGGTCCTGGTCTTGAAGCTGTTTCTGCTGTTCTTGCACTTTGGTGCGAAGCTCAGAAATTTCACGCCTGAGAACAGTCACCCCAGCACCATTTGTCTTAACCTGCTGCTGGAGTTTGGTAACCTCTTGTCTTGACGGGTTTTGCTTAGAGAAGAGCTGCATTGTTGTCAGGGCTGCAGAAGGTCCTGGAACTGTGGAGAAATAGTTTAACACGGTCAGTCACTTAAAATGCCTCACTACCAGTAATACTTCATTAATTAAACTTACTCAAAAATAGAACATCCTTTATAATATCACTTCTGATCATTTCTTCTTTGCAATCTACTTGATCTAATGGATTAATCAGACACCTTGTCTTAACTATAAATGAGTCTGAATTCTGATTCTCATGTTCATGGGGCAATATGTGGAATGCAAGCAAATGGAGATGGGCATTTAATGGCATAAACTTGGATTTAAAACATTATAAAGCATTTTTAGGACCTAGTAAGAAAATGTAAGTAGTAAAATTAGAGTAGAATTATTTCACACAAGCAAACATAAACATCTGAGTTAGAAGTACAGACCTATCATGTTCGCAAATCCTCTCTGCACTTAGTTATATGCAAAGGCTTCAACGTTAGCCAAACAACAGGGACACCATCAAAAAGTGGGTTACTTCACATGTGATGATCAGGAAGAACTTCTGACATGGTGTAGGAAGGCTTTGGAACTATTCTGTTTTAGGAATAATAGAATGTAACATGGGCATAAAATCACTATTTTAAACTAATAACCTACTTTTAAAAAACCCTATCTCCTGAAGCTTTTCTAAAAGGACCAGGTGGATCCATCCACACACTAAAACCCATCTTGCTAATTTTCTCCTTATACATTTAAATACTCAGAATATTTTCCTTGGCTGATGCATTCTTCCTTCTCTCTCTGCTTACCTTTAGCCAACTAACAAGGCTCAGATCAATTCTCACCTCTTGTGAAGTCTCAATCAGACCAGCCAACAGTGATTTTATCTTCCTTAAGATTCTCTCTGCTACTCATTTGACATTTAAATGGACACTCCTTTAAACTACTTCTCTTGCCTACGATAATTTGAGTCTGGATATGTCTTACCTTCTGAAATAATAAGATTCTTGAGAGAAGACACCATCTATTATACTTCATTTTAGTCCCCACAGGACACAGTACAGTGCTGTGCACATAACAGGTACTCAATAAATAATAGATGTGTTAATGCTGAGATGCTGTATGCTTTATTATTAAATTACAGACAGCCACTCAGTTACCCCACCGAGTACTCCAGGAAGCTAACTAATCTGAACAAAATATTTTACTAAAAATTTGTTCCGAGATTTAAAATATTTGCAAGAGTTGAAGATACTGAACAATTCATTCTTTCAGTAGATAAGGACACAAATCTCTAGGATCCGACAATGTTCAAGACAGGTTTATGCACCGTGTCTTCTAAAGTAGCAGCCAGATACTCCAGGGGCTGAAATAATTAACTGGTTATTTCCATGAAGAATTTTTTGGGTTTTGTTTGGTATATTTGATTCTGTTATAGGATAATGAATACTAACTAGTCAGAAACATAAAAAAACATTCACATATACATAGCTTTTCACTCAGCAATTTGCTCTGATAAATTTATGCCAAGTTAAAAGTTGTGGATATGTACAAAGATTTAGCCACAAGATTATTCTTCAGAGTATAGTTCAAATACTGAAAATCTGGAAACAAATGTGCTTAACAGTAGTGGATCAGCTACATAAATTATGGTCTGTAGCCCAATCTGTCATTAAAAATTATGTTGCAGATACAGTTACAGACCCAGAAAAGTTCAAGATACACAGTTAAGTGGGGGGGGAAAAGCAAGTTACAAATCTATGTATGAACATCATTATAAACTGAACGTATTATAAACAAAAGATACCTGGAGGAGAGCCCATGAGTCTTCCAGATACATCTGATCCTGGTAATTTCCTCTTTAGAATTGGAACAATCTTTTCATCAAAGTATTCCATTGCCATGGAGGAAATATCCCTTAACTCTTGAAGTACTTCATGAGCTCGCTGAGGGGCTCTGGTAGAATTGACATATCTCAACACACGATAAATCTCATCAATCACCTAAAATAATGAGCTCTCATTAGCACTTTAGATTTATTATTTTTTTTTAAAGAAAACAGCTAAACAGGGAGCAAAGTGACTGCTTGTTTTGCAATTCCTATAAAGACCTACAGGTGACTTAACTGATATACTGACCACTGATAACATTACCATCTGTAACACATGGCTTTGGGCTTGTTATAATACTTTATACATTTCATAATTATATTTATTTAAGCATCTTTTCTGTACTGTACTGGTGCTACGGAATCAGGATGATTAAAATACAGCTCCTGCCCTGAAGGAAATCAGTGTAACTGGGGAGAGAGATGCGTAAAGAAGTGACGTAAAGAGGGATATACAAATTGCAAAAGAAAAAGAAACTAGAAGACTAAACTAAGAGATTAGATCTTGTATGCAAGTAGGGGTCGGGGTGGGGGAATTACCCAAACCCATATTCTACCAATCCTCTGAACCTACTTCACTCTAGTCTGAATCTGTTTCCCAAAGCCCCAGGGACTCAGCCTGATTTCCTTCGCTCTTTCACACCGCCACTATGTGCTCTATCCTTGAAGTTTTGTTTCTCTTAGACTTGCTGTGGATTGGAATCAAGTCTCCTCAGAGCCCACTTTCTTGTTATCACCAAAGGGTAGCAAGAGATCCTTTTTCATTTTAATAATAATTGCAATGGGGAAACACAAGGCATACATACATGGAGAAGAAAGCTGACAATCCCGATTCCTAATTCTCTTGCTGGAATGGTAACTGAACCTTCCTTAAGCATTCTGCCCTCAGCTTTAATCCCTGTGAGGTCAGCCTTACTTTCTCCTATGGCTTCGGCGTAGACCTGAAGATAATAATGCACATCTCTGAAGATCTCCAGTCTGGATGACATCTGTTCCAATGGGTCTTCACCTCACAAGACTTGTGGGTTAATCAGCCAAACCATTCTGTCACCGAAATATCTCAAACCACCTTGAATCCCACTCATTTCCACTACTGCACTTACCTAGCCAGTACCCAACTATGGAACAATCTTATAACTGGCCTTTTCTTCTCCTTCATTCAGGCTGCTGAGTACTGCTAGAGAAACATAAAATCTTGCAGAATAGTACCAGGACAAATTACAGTCCTTAACACGTTCTAGACTCTCAGGGCAATGAGATGATCCTTGTCAGTCTAGCATCATGTGTGCTAAATAAATGTCAGCAAAATTAAACTGTTAGGATGTGTCTTTATCGTGAATCAGAGAAGACTTCACAGAAGAGGCCACATCAGTGGGCCTGGAGAGATGACTAGGAATTGGCTTGGCCTAAGGTGGTGTATATGTAGGCAAATGTAATAAGAGAGGAGATATGCTAGTTTTGAATTACATGGGCCATGCAGGTGATACTAGACAGGCAGGCATATCTGGAGATACAGGTTAGGAGATCAGGAGAGAAACTCCAAATGATGAAGAGGCCTCAGTATCCAATGGCGTAACAGGGACTGACATTGTAAGGGAGAAGATACAGAATAGGATAGTCACAGGCAGAATCCCGAGGCACTCGTGGTTAAGTGATACATTTATTTTTGGCTTTACTACTAGATTATGAACTCATCCCAAAAGAAAATAACATTTTTTTCAATAAAAACTTACTGAACTACCAATGTTAGGAACTATTATGAATATTTAAAAAAAAAAAAGAAATGAAGAAAACAGTACTTTGTCTTGGGCTTACAATTTAATTATGTGAACAAATCCGAACCTGTAA
The DNA here is from genome assembly GCF_025265405.1 of Mesoplodon densirostris. Classification (NCBI taxonomy): domain Eukaryota; kingdom Metazoa; phylum Chordata; class Mammalia; order Artiodactyla; family Ziphiidae; genus Mesoplodon; species Mesoplodon densirostris. Next base: position 171,735,072 of record NC_082662.1, read on the forward strand.
GCATTTACTGGTCAGGAGAGGCTTCTTTGACATATTTAAGGTAAAGCTGAATGATGATGAGGAACTGGAAGATCTGGGAAGAAAAGCATTTAGGCAGGAATAACAATGGCAATGGCTTCAAGGTCTGAGTCAGTTTGGCTTGTTTAAGTTCAAGGGTTAGAAACATGCAACCTATATCTGTATCTCCAAACAGTAAAAATTTATGGAAGCTAGCATAAGCTCAATGCTTTGAAAAAAAAAACCCTAATATTTATATATGATTACAAAATTGTTAATTACAAAATATATAAGCTAAAGTAGTAATAGTTTTTTTTAAAGGTCCTTCATATTGACAGAGAGTCTATGTACTAGTGCTAGGATATTAACTGACCCACAGTAGCTCTGTGTTTATCAGCGTTTACATGTGTGTTATAAATCAGTACTGCGACGCTCCGGTATCATTTTATGCTGGCCTCAACGCCCGTATACTCCAGCTCCAGATACAAAGTAACCATGAGCTCTTCGAACTACATCAAACCCTCTCTCTTTTTCGCTCAGGGTTTTTGCACATTATGATCTCTTTTCTGGAATGTTCTCCCTGCATATCTCCCCTACCTTCTCTAGCCCCAAATTTCTTACTCATCCTTCAGGTCTCAGTAACACTTTCTCAGAGTAAGCAGTCTTTTCTGAACCCTCTTTCAGTTTAAATCATGTTAACATCTTCACCAAATCCTTTATTTTACCTTCAGAATACACATTACAAGTTTTAAGTACTACATTTTTCTGTTTATGTCTGTCTTCCTATAATATAGTAAGCTCAATTAAAGAGACCATGCCTAGTTTCACTGTCAGATCCCCACAGTCTAGCAGTGTCTGGCACAGAGCAGATACTCAATAAACGTCTGTTAAATGAGTGACAGAGATGGTCAAATATCATAAATTGCTTAATATTGACACATCTAAATAAAACTGTTTAGGGGCAAGCCACAGGGGTAAAGTCAATACAAGAATATGATTTTTAGAGGCCGGATTTTGAATATAAAGGTTACAGTTAACAGAATTTTTATTGAGAGGAATTTTTTAAAAATACATAATACTTGAAAGAGTATTTATCCACAGCTTTATTAATGGATCTATTTATGTTATGTTTATGTACATAAATACTGGCAGACAGAAGAATATTTACAGTATATTTGAGCTAGACTAGAAATGACTGTTATAATGATTCAAGCATGAATAAAACATACATCTTATCCAGTGCAAGAAGACTTAGTGAAAGACCCATACACAGCAAAGGCTAGCTCAAACTGAGTAAATTCAATGTACAAGCAAAGTGCTGTGTGAAAAAGAAAGTAGAGAGAAATAAGATCTGTTTGAGAGAACTGAGCAGGCCTAATGAAGGACTTGGCAATGAGAAATAAGCAGAATTTCAATGGGGAAGAGAAGTCTGAGCAGGAGGAGGGTATACATGACTAAAGGAGGAGTGGACTGAGGAGATGGATGATGTGGATGGACGGGTGACAGCATAGGAAATCAACATGTATGTAGTGCTACTATGTACCATGCCTTTATTCTAGGTTTTTAAAAGAAATTTATTATGCAGTGAATCCTCTTTCATAACCCTGATTCTTCAGAATTAATTTCATATCAAACTATCCCATAGGGATTACTAATACTAAATCACATCTGTAAACCAATTTGTGAAATAATCATCTTTACTGTATTCAGCCTTCTAAATATAGTGTGAAAGCAAGGTATCTCTTTCCATTTGTTCAAGTCTTCCATTAGGAAACAATGTTTTCAAAGCTTACTATATAGAGGTTATTTAGTTAAATGGACTCATCCATGTTTTCAATAAAATTAAAAATATTTTCTGGGACTTCCCTGGTGGCGCAGTGGTTGAGGGTCCACCTGCCGATGCAGGGGGGCGTGGGTTCGTGCCCCGGTCCGGGAAGATCCCACATGCCACGGAGTGGCTAGGCCCATGAGCCATGGCTGCTGAGCCTGCGCTCCACAACGGGAGAGGCCACAGCAGTGAGAGGCCCGCGTACCGCAAAAAAAAAAAAAAAAAAAAAAAAAAAAAAAAAAATATATATATATATATATATATATTTTTTTTTCTTTCCTCTGTCCATAAGTTATAAGCAAAGGACAACGTGAAGAAAAAAGGACACAGCATGTTAGAACCAAACTGCTTCTAGCATTCAGAGTCATCAGTGGCTACAATGGCTTTAGAGGCACGTATTAAGAAAGCATAGTATTTACCTGATTTTTAAAATATTTCAATTTCTGAGTAGGTTTAATCACTTTCTGAAAATTACTTTAGCAACAAGAATGTAATGTGTGAGTCTTGTGTCCAGTATAAAGATCACAGGTTTTAGGCAGGTCACCTAAACTCTTTAATGGCTCTTTGTACACCTTTCAAATAATATGCCACATGCCGAATCCTACCCAAGTTTGAGATAAAAATATTTTCATAACTATTATTAAGTTTTAAAAAAGTATGGTAAGAAACCAAATGTGAACAGCTATCATATTTCTAACACATGCAGTTTACTAATATCATGCTTATGTTTAAATTGGCACAGTAATAAATGACATACTATGAATATCATTTAAGTATTTCTACTACTATAGATGAGAGAATTTCTATCTTGTTTAATCTACTGTTTAGCAAACAAAGCTCCTATTAAAATACTGAACCTCATATGTTCTCATTTTCTGTCTTTTTGTTCCATTTGAGATTTCCTTAATTTTCCTTTCCGCTTACTTAAAATTGTTTCTTCCATATTTGTAAATATTTCCTTATATGGCATGTGTTTGACTATATATTTTCTTATTTCTCTTAGACTATTAGTCACAGTTTCTTTAAGTTTCATATCCTTGTATTGCTTTCTCAAAGGTGTATTTTTCCCCATTTGTTTCATTCTGTGTTTCATATTAGTCTGGCAATTCTCTACTCCTTGCTTATACTTAATAATGGAGCACACAAAAAGCTGATCAGAACTTCTAGTTAGCCAAGATGGTGGGAAAGGTGGGGTATAGGGGGATAAGAGCAGAGACCTAAAAAAAAAAAAAATCAATAAGAATAGATTGATTCTTCTTTTTTAATTTTAAAGGTTCGTGGACTGTATATATTTACTTGGGGACCAGCATAGTGAAAGGAGGAAATGCTTCCAAGTAATAGATATTTTTAAGAATGTCTTCACATTAAAACTAATTTTAAGAGAAACAAAAATACAACATTCTGGAAGCATTAGGTAAACTCAAATTGAAGGATATTTATTCCTTAAAATAACTGACCTACAACCTTCAAAAATGTGAAGCTCAAGAAACACAAAGTGTAGGGAATTATTTCACATTAAAGAGGATTAACAAGTCCATGTGTAATCCTAGATTGAATTCTGGACTCAGAAATAAGAATAGTTAAGGGGACTTCCCTGGTGGCACAGTGGTTGGGAATCCGCCTGCCAATGCAGGGGACATGAGTTTGATCCCTGGTCCGGGAAGATCCCACATGCCATGGAGCAACTAAGCCCGTGTGCCACAACTACTAAGCCTGCACTCTAAAGCCCGTGAGCCACAACTACTGAGCCCATGTGCCGCAGCTACTGAGTTTGCGTGCTGCAACTACTGAAGCCCACGCGCCTAGAGCCCATGCTCCACAAGAGAAGCCACCGCAATAAGAAGCCTGCCCACCGCAACCAAGAATAGCCCCCGCTCGCCACAACTAGAGAAAGCCCACGCACACCAACGAAGACCCAATGCAGCCAAAAGAAAAAAAAAAAAAAGAATAGCTAGGAAAACTATTATTGGGATAAGAAATGAAATTTAAATACAGATTACTGATTAGATAAGTGTATTGAATCAATGTTAAATTCCCTGAGTTTGATATCTGTACAGTGGTTAAGTAACAAAATGTCCTAGTTCTTAGGGAATACACTGAAATATTTAAGAATATAGGGTCACAGTAGCTCCAACTTATCTTCAAATGGTTCAGAAAAAAATAAAATATGTATGCAGAGAGAGAATAAAAGCAAATGAGACAAAAGGTAAATAATTGCTGACCTGGATAAAAGATATATGGGAATTCCTTGTAATATTTTTGCAATTTTTGTGTAAATGTGAAAATGTATCAAAACAAAAAGTTACCCCCCAAAAAAGGAATAAAGAAAGTGACCACCGCTAGTTATTCTTCATCAAAAACGTTAAAAACAAACCAATAATACATAATATGCAGATTTTATGTTTGTTCAGGGAAATCTAGCTTCATGATCTTACATAATCATTTACACTGTGAAAACACTGACTTTTGTGTTTCAATAAGCACGAAAGGGTTACTGGGGCTGTTAGTAATGGTGAAGAGAAGAAAAGTATTCATGTCTTTTTTTCATTACTGTATCTCCCAGAATGGTTAGTTGGCCTCTGCTCACATGTGTTTTTCAGTATGTGTGAACTGCTGATATTGACCAAGAGCTTACTATAAAAAGTTTGACTTCTATATGTCAGACAGAAGACTTGAGAAATGTATACAGGAATAAGCTAAGAATCTAAACTCTAGTTCTGAGAAAAGATGAATGCAACATCAATGTAGTGGTCAGTCTGCAACTATGGCCCTAAATGACCTGTGCCTATTTTTGTAAATAAGGTTTTTACTGGAACACAAGCACACACCCATTCATTTACCACATGTTGTAGAATCATGGCTGTTTCTCAGAGTTGAGTATTCATGACACAGACCATGTGGTCCACAAAGCCAAAAATATTTATTATCTGGCCTTTTACAGAAAAAGTTTGCTGATCCCTGCCATAGCCCATAGTGGCAAACTCCCAAGTAGTCTGAAATCTTTAGATAGATTTTCTTTTAATGCCCTTGCTATTAGTATGGTTTCCTTGTCAAGAGACTCCATTTTAAACCCCTCCAGTGAATAAGCCTTAGGTTTTCACTGAGTAGAAGGGCAATGATCTAGCTTGTTTAGAGTTGGAGAAGGGACCTATAGGTTTAAATCATTCTTAAATATAGATTCTCAACCAACCTTCCTGTTTTAGCCCCATTTTCAGAAATGCTTGGAGCTTTCCACCTAGAATTTTCTAGAGGTTCAGTTGTGCATACTGGGTTGCCTCCCAGCTTCCCCCACTCCCAGTTTAAGAATTAACCCCCACTCCCAGTTTAAGAATTAACTTTCTCAGTTCTGCTAAGTCAGTTACCATTTATTCATCTACTCTTCAGCTTCCAAAATTCTGTTGCTACTGTCTACTTTCTGACCTCATTTTCATGGGTCTTTATCTTTTTTCCTTTTAAAAATTAGATCACTTACTCCACTCCACTGACTAGAGTTCTGGGAGAAATTAAGAGGTAAACATATATTTAATCTTCTGTCTTCATCCTGCCATTTAATTTTATGAACAAATTCAACTGTTCTTTCAGAGAATAATTAAAAGAAAAAAATTTTCCCCACTGTTAAACGTCCAAAATTCTGTTACATATCAGGCAATCTAATTTAAACTAATGTGGATATTACCCAGATTGACTTAAGTAACTTGTGAAAAATAATTTGTGAGATGAAATCCCTACTGGAGACCTGAATTTTAACAAAATGGATATATTCTATACAAAACCACAAAAAGAGTTCTCTTACAAAGTATAAGAGCACCTGAACTTTTAAGTATAACCCGGGAGCAAGATCCTGGGAAAACCAAGAATAAAATACTACAGAAATCACATACCAAATAAAGATTATACGCTAAACTGAAAGAAAATTATTTTATAGAATGTCTTCACTTAAGGATGAGAAAATTAATGCCACATCCTTATGTTCTGAAGATAGAATGTGAAAGTTTAAGGATGAGAAGTTCAAAAAGGAACAATCATAAAACAACCCAAATACTGCAAACTGTGTAAGTTAGCAGTTTAGATTTAGTCTAAGCTAAAAAGTACCAGCTACATAAAAATAAAAAGTAATAATTTGAGTATACAGTGTTGTTTTAGGCAAGGTATAAGCTATATAGATGGCACCTGTAAGAAAGAGAAGAAGCCAAGGTGATAATAAAAACAAAAATTATTTGTTTTCTGGGGGTTGTTTTTCCAGTCAAGTTCAGATTTGTAGGAGAAAAATAAATCAGGATAAGATCTTTGGAAGAAATGGGTACAATGAAGGAAAAATAGAAGACTTTTCCACTGCAGGCAAGGTAAAGGTCTCAGTTAAGGAGCTGTCCAGAGCAAATGTCCAGGGTGATACACATCAGCTTGAAAGCTGAGGACATTCTCCATTGCTACCACCACCTCAGTTGGTACTAGAATTAAAAGCAAAAACAAGTGGTTTCCAAAAAACCAGCAGGACTCAACTAGATTCAACTTCATTTGTATAGATAGTAAATATCATTCTAATCACATGATCCTGATAAATTAGAACAAAAGACGGGCAACTTCTGCAAAGGTCAGGTACTAAAATATCTTTGGCTTTGCAGGCCATATGGACTTTGCTGCAAACTACTCAACTCTCGTTAACAACTGACTGAATTGTCTCTAAGGTTATGAAGCTTGGAGATGAGTCTTAACTATTCATAACCTTATGTTATGCAATAAAAACTACAAGGCTACAGGAGACAACCTATTCTAGTTCAGTGAACATCCCAGGAACATTTAAGAGTTAAGGCCTATGAATCAGACCTGGATAAAATCTGGCATAAGAATCAGAATCTAAAGTTTCTAACCGGTCACCCTTTTATAGTACCGTGCAGAAGCATCGGTAGCTAACGTGAGGGAAGTGAGCTATACCAAAGTATACTTTAAATAAGAAACAGGAAGGCTTCCCTGGTGGTGCAGTGGTTGAGAGTCCGCCTGCCGATGCAGGCGACACAGGTTTGTGCCCTGGTCTGGGAAGATCCCACATGCCGTGGAGTGGCTGGGCCCATGAGCCATGGCCGCTGAGCCTGTGTGTCCGGAGCCTGTGCTCCGCAACAGGAGAGGCCACAGCAGTGAGAGGCCCGCGTACCGAAAAAAAAAAAAAAAAAAAAGAAACAGGACTCCTCTGGCTCCCAACAGATGTCACAGAAAGTTGAAAATGGAGAAAGTACATTAAAAGTATTGCCAATGTTAATTATCTATGGAAATAACAAAAAGAGAACATTCAAATTTTACTAGGTATTAATTAGTTCCAACCATGTTAAGGGAACCTTTTGCCAGTATCAACTAAGTAGCAAAATGACCTTTAATTCTACCTCCATCTCTTTGACATAAAAAGATAATAGACATTATTTCATTCTGAATTTACACTCCATTCAAGAAGCAAGATCCTAGTGAAGGTATGAGTAGCATGTTGAACGCTGGGATCTTTATTAACTTAGTAACAATAAATATACCACAATATACTTATTTCTGTGTTAAACAGCACTATGACTTAGCTCTGAGTACACTGTTACACAGGAATTATCTATTCTTGTCAAACCTGGAGGTTTGTAAGTTGTCTTCATGAAACGTTTCTCAAACGAAACCAAACCAGCTTGTCTCTTCTACTCCACCTCCCCCAAACCGTAACAATCTTGAAGGCAGGGACAATACCCATCCTATTCATTGGTGTATCTCTGGCATCTTAACAAAAAGTAAAAGCGCAAAATTTTTTCTTGAGTATGAACCCTTAAAAAGCTTTCCTAAAGAATGGTAGCGCTTCTACAGTATATTTCAAAATGTAATTTTAAATATAAAGATCACATAAATGATACATATGTATATGTTACTGCACAGAAGCTAAACAAACCCATTCATAGAAATGCATTCAAAGAAGTAGAAATAATTCTATTATTTAAAAAATCACTCTGTAACTTTATAATAATTTAAAGTTTACATAGTGCAACCCAGCTGTTCTAGGTAAGGGATTCTATTTTACCTTTCCTGGGATGAAGCAACAGAGATTGGAGTCCACATACTTCATGAAAGTCATATTTAAGAGAGACAGCCTTGTTTCAACAGCAGCGAGGATGTCTGCATGACGAGCTAATGAATGGTTTCTCCTTTCTGACTCTCTCCTACGGAAAAAAAAAAAAAAAAAGGCAACCATTAAAAGAAGTACTGTGGACTACAATGTTAACCAAACAAAATGCCTTAATGTAAGTCTAACATTTACATGTTAATTTAGAAATCTACAATTGGGTCATAATTTGTTTAACTGTCATGATAAATGAATCACTATGTTTAGAAATCCTTGCCAAGGATTAATCCAATACTCACTGATAAAATATTTGAAAAAAATTAGTTTTTTTTTTTTGTTTTGTTCTTTGGCTTTGTCAGGCCTAATGGCTATTAGAGAAATTAATGAAAGAATTACACATGGACATAAAGACAAGAGACCATATATTTTTGCCTATAAAATCAACTCATTTAAACTTTTAAAAAGTTTTATTGAGACATAATTCACATACAATAAAATTCACTTTTAAAGGGTACAATTTAGTGGTTTTTACTATATTCACAGTTGTGTTCCCATCACCACTATCCAATTTCAGAACATTTTCATTATCACAAAAAGAAAGTCAAGGGGAAGCTGGGATGAAGGGAGAGAGTAGCATGGACATATATACACTACCAAATGTAAAATGGATGGCTAGTGGGAAGCTGCTGCAAAGCACAGGGAGATCAGCTCGATGCTTTGTGACAACCTACAGGGGTGGGATAGGGAGGGAGGGGATATGGGGATATATGTATACATACAGCTGATTCACTTTGTTGTACAGCAGAAACTAACAAGACATTGTAAAGCAATTATACTCCAACAAAGATGTTAAAAAAAAAAAAAAAAAAAGAAAGCCTATAACCATTATCAGTCACTCCCATTACCCAGCCCCTGGCAAGAACTAATTTACTTTCGGTTTCTATGGATTTGCCTATTGTGGACACTTCAGATAATTGGAATCATAATCATAATATTATGTGGTGTTCTGTGTCTATCTTCTTTCAGTTGGCATAGTTTTCAAGGTTCATCCATGTTGTAGCACGTCTCAGAAGTTCTTCATTCCTTTTTATTGCTGAATAATATTCTATTATATGGACATACCATTATTTTGATTATCCATTCATCTGTTGATGGACCTCTGGGTTGTTTCCACTTTCTGGCTATGATGAACAATGCTGCTATGAATATGTGTGTACAAGTTTTTGTGTGGACATATTTTCACTTCTCCTGAGTATATACTTAGGAGTGAAACTGCTGGGTCATTTGGTGACTCTATGTTTAACTTTTTGAGAAACTGTTTTGTAAAGTGGCTGCACCATTTTATAATCTCACCAGTAACATGTGAAAATTCCAATTTGTCCACCTCCTTCCCAACATTTGTCTTTTTAAATTTTAGCCATCCATCCTAGTGGGTGTAAACCAGTATCCCATACTATTTTGATTTGCAGTGCCCTGATGACTAATGATGCTGACTATCTTTGATGGGCTTTTTGGCCTTTAGTGCATCTTCTTTGAAGAAATTTCTATTGAATCCTTTGCCCACTTTCAAATTGGGGTTATTTATCTTTTTATTGTTGAGTTATAAGAGTTTCTAATACAATCTGGATATAAGTCCTCTAACAGATAAATGAGCTGCAAATGTCTTCTCCCATTCTGCAGGCTGTCTTTTCATTTTCTGGATGGTGTCCTTTGAGGCACAGAAATTTTAAACTTTGATGAATTCTCGTTTGTCTACTTTTTTCTTTTGTTACTTGTGCTTTTGGTATCGTATCTAAAAAACCACTGCCTAATGCAAGTTCATGAAGGTTTATGACTATGTTTTCCTCTCAAGGTTTTATAATACAGCACTAACATTTACACTTAAGCCTGTAATTCATTTTCAGTTAATTTTTGTATATGGTTTGAGAAAGGTTTCCAACTTCATTCTTTTGTCCCAGTGTTATCTGTTGAAAACACTAATCCTTCATCATTGAATTTTCTTGGCATTCTTGTTGAAAATCAATTGACTAAAAATTTAAGGGTTCACTTTCTGGACTCTCAATTCTATTCCATTGATCTGTATGTCTATCCTTTTTTAAAAAATTAATTAATTTATTTTTTGGCTGCATTGGGTCTTTGTTGCTGCATGTGGGCTTTCTCTAGTTGTGGCGAGCGGGGGCTACTCCTCATTGAGGTGCGTGGGCTTCTCACTGCAGTAGCTTCTCTCATTGTGGAGCACGGGCTCTAGGCGCGCGGGCTTCAGTAGTTGTGGCACATGGGTTTAGCTGCTCCGCAGCATGTGGGATCTTCCCAGTCCAGGGATCGAACCTGTGACCCCTGCATTGGCAGGCAGATTCCTTTTTTTTTTTTTTTTTAATTTTTATTTATTTATTTTATTTTTGGCTGCGTTGGGTCTTCATTGCTGCGCACAGGCCCTCTCCAGTTGCAGTGAGCGAGGGCTACTCCTTGCTGTGGTGTGCGGGCTTCCCACTGCGGTGGCTTCCCCTGCTGCAAAGCACGGGCTCCAGGCTCGTGGGCTTCAGCAGCTGTGGCTCGTGGGCTCCACAGCGCAGGCCCAGTAGCCGCGGCACACAGGCTCAGTTGCTCCGCAGCATGTAGGATCCTCCCAGACCAGGGCGCAGCAGGCAGATTCTTAACCACTGCGCTACCAGGGAAGTCCCTGTATGTCTATCCTTATGCCAGCACCACACTCTTGATTACTGTAACTTTGTATTAAGTTCTGAAACTGGGAAATGGTAGTCTTCCAATTTTGCTCTTTTTCAAGATTGTTTTGATTATTCTGTGCCTTTTGCATTTCTATAGGAATTACAGGATCAGCCTGTCAATTTCTGCAAAAAGACTGCTAGGATTTTGACAGGGGTTGCACTGAATATATATATATATCAATTTGAGGAGTATTACCATCTTAATGTGAAATCCTCCAATCCATGAACATAGAATGCCTTTCCATTTATTTAAGTCTTCTTTAATTTCTTTTAACAGTGTTTTGTGGTTTTTAATGTACAAGTTTTATACTTTTTTGGTTATATTCTTTACTAAGTTTTTAAAATTCTTTTTGATACTATTGTAAATGGAATTGTCTTAAGTTCATTTTTGGATTGTTTATTGCTAGTGCATAGGATTATACATACATACATTTATTTATTTACTTATTGATTTATTTGGCTGTGCTGGGTCTTAGTTGTGGAACACGGGATCTTTCTTTAGTTGCAGCATGTGGGATCTAGTTCCCTCACCAGGGATTGAACCTGGGCCCTCTGCATTGGGAGCACGAAGACTTAACCGCTGGGCCACCAGGGAAGTCCCAATACAATTGATTTTTGTGTACTAATCTTGTATCCAGTATCCCTGCTGAGCTCATTTCTAGCTCTAATAATTAACGTATTTTATATACAACATCATGTGTATACAAGATCATATCATCTGTGAATAGAGAATTTTACTTCTTCCTGTTCAATCTGGATGCTTTTTATTTCATTTTCTTGCCTAAATGCCCTAGTTTGAACCAAAATGTTGAACAGATAATGGTGAGAGTTGAACAAACGATAGTAAAATGATCTATTGTGATCTGTGTACCCTTTGCTACAAAAATTTGGCAACCATTTAACCCAAGTAAACCCTTAGTGAGATTAAAAACAAACAAACAAAAAAAATCAAGAAACAAACAAAATCCCCAATTGTAAATTATTGCCAATGCTAACCATAACATACCTTGGGAGTTGTGCTTTAACTTGTTTCTGACATAGATTATGGTACCTCTCCACTTTTAGAAATCCCTGATTCAACATTCTCTGGCAGACCAAGTCCATTCTTTTACAAACCTATGGGAAGAGAGAATGAGAAAGAAGAATTTTAAAAAGTAAAAACCACATTGGTAACAATTAAATTAGGCTCATAACTGATGGTTCAAAACTCTGTGCCAGTATTGTTCCCCAGTTTGCTATATGAATCTTTGAATCAGTGTATGTGGGTGAATCCCTCATTGTAAATTACAATAGTGCATTTAAAAATTAGTATTATGTGTAGGTAAAGAATACTTTACTCCTTAAAAAAAATATGTATATATATATATATATATATATATATATATATATATATATATATATATATATTTAATTTTTTTGGCTGTGAGACACGGCTTGCAGGATTTTGGTTCCCTCACCAGGGATTGAACCCATGCCCCCTGCAGTGGAAGTGCTGAGTCTCACTTTAGGTATTTGTTGAATGTTCTGGATGTATCCCTGCTATTATGGTCAGAGAGTATAATCCTGATGATCATTAAAACAACATATTTGAAGGTTTTTAATAGTTTGAAATAAGAAAATTCTCCTTTGGCCAAAAGCATATTCAAACTTGAGTCTAACTGCTCACAAAGTTTTTATGATCTATAACCAGAATGAGAGTTTTTAATTATTTCTTCTAGTGATTTGGGTTAAGTATGACAGATTATGATGGCCAAAGCCTATACTAGATACTGTCATATCCTCCAAAATATTTCAACATGTACAGCAGAAACTTAACTACTTTGAATCCTTTAAAAACATGGTGTCTTTATACAATAAAAGTACAGGATCTGAAGTCAGAACACCTAAATTTGACTCCAACCATTATACATCCTTGAGCAAGTCAGCTTCTATTTGAAAGCCTGAATCAGACATCTGTAAAATATGGATAGTATCTACTATATAGGGATGTCATTAGGATTAAATAACACACACTAATAAATCACTTGGTAAATTATAAAGTGCTATATAAAAATTATGTTAAATAAATTTTGTTTAACTTACCACTAATTTGAAAACTTTGCTTCATATATTTAGTTCTTATATTTCTGAGATATCCCAGTATCTTTTTTATCTTAATGAAACCTACTACACAAAATACATTTGTTCTTTGTTTCCTGAGTATTTTGCAGTGACTCAAAGTGATCAACCTGGACGTTAATTCTCACTATATAGGTGTTGCTGAAAGTGCAACACTGAGATATTATTGAGATAAATCTACATCAAGGCTAAGTCAATTAGGCAAGGGCTGTCTTATGCTTCTATCTCTCATAGCACCTAAAAACAAATGCTTGACAAATACTTGAAATGAAATACTGATGAAACTTTTGATACAAGTTTGCTTTCTCCTGAGATTATAGGGACAAAAATTCTGGTAAACTGGGTTGAGCTAATAATGGTTTTGATATTCTAATATTAAATACTAGCTATTCCCTAAATCCCAGTATGCCAAATGAAAGGTATGAAGGTAAACAGTTCTTTTCATTTCAAAGTAAATGAAAACATAATAAGGTTTAAGTACTAAGAGTAATTCTAAAAAATTGTATTTTAAAATATGGTGGAATCTATTTCTAACTAGTAAGTTATAAACATTTGTTCAGTGTCTACTGAAGAAAAATACAACCCAATATGTATTAACATAAGTAACTGTTTCTAAAACAAAATATTTAATGAGTTACATTTTTACAAATCTCTGATCCGTGGTTTAACAGAAACAAGTGAATTTTCATATCTGCTTCTTCTGCATTAAAGAATGAGAGTGAAAACTGCAAATAATATATTAGTAAAGTAATGAAAATATTTTATATTGTAGAGACTCCCTAAAAGGGTCTTGGAAACCCCTCTGGTAAACCTGGACCACAAATGAGAACCAGTGCCCTAATCCTGCGTAAACACGTTGCCATGAACACTGGTACTGAACTTTATGTGAGGAAAAAAGAAATTTTATCATGTTACTGGAGGAAGGAAAAGAGAGTATGTCTTTTTGTGTGTGATGAGGGGGAATAAAGCAGGCTAAATTCTCATCTTTCGTAGTAGGAAGTCAACAGATATTATCAAATAGAAGACAAACAACCCAAAGACTTGAAAGTGGTGCCTCTGAGGAACAAAAATTGGGGGTTGCATTGTTGTTAACGTTGTTAAAACTTGATGTGAGACACCCTCTAACACAACTTTGTAGAAAAATACTTTTTCTATTTGTGGACTCTATAACCTCTTTGATAATTTCTGAGTTAAATACTGGAACCAAACCCACTGTGGTGATGATTTCCTAATTTTTTTAAAAGTCAAATCATTATTCTGTACACCTTAAACTTATACAGTGCTATGTATCAATTACATCTCAAAACTGAAAAAAAAGTTTATTTACAAAGTGAAAAATTAAGGTCAATTACTGCTGTACTAATTTCCAAGGTAGTTTCTAAATTATTTTATTATACTAGAATTTTGCTGCACTGAATCCAGCTAAATAATAGAATTTAGGTATCTCTTAATAATCTAGAAATGCAATGGAATGAGTACTGACTAGTATGCGTATACAACTGACTAGGGGATGAGAATATGAATAAATAATCAGATACGGTCAACCAAGGGACTTCACATGATACAAGATTTGAACCAGGCTTTAAAGGAAGACAGGACAAGGACTGCCAAGTTAATACTGACAGAACAAAGGCACAAAGCCTGGAAGGAATAAACCATTAGCAAGCAAACTACTTCTGAAGACAGATCGGATATGTAGGCAAAGCTGAGAGGAATAAAATCTCTCAGGTTTTGAGCAGGAAAATCAAACAGTAATGAGAAGTAAGTTTAAAAGGAAAAAGATCACCCATTTTGGGAGAGATCTAGTATTGGTACAGTTGATTGGTCATTTTCTGGAAGCAACTGTAATGTTAGGACTAAAGATATGGTTCTGGAAATTTCACGTGAAGATAGCTGAAACCACTGCAGATGAATCCCAAATGAAGTAAAAGACAAGAAAATAAAGGCTTATAAATGGAGCCTCAACTGACCATTATAACTAAAAGCTGGTAAAAAGGATCAGAAAATATACACCTAAAACGAATACTGTAAATCAACTATACTTCAACTAAAAAAAAATTAGAAAATAGGAGGTCACAAAGACAGACAAACTAGAATAGCACCACAAAAGCCAAAAAGATTTGAAGCATTAGTCAATATTGTAGGAAAAGAACAGATTTTTTTTTTTTTTTTTTTTTTGCTGTACGCGGGCCTCTCACTGTTGTGGCCTCCCCCATTGCGGAGCACAGGCTCCGGACGCACAGGCCCAGCGGCCATGGCTCACGGGCCCAGCCGCTCCGCGGCATGTGGGATCTTCCCAGACCGGGGCACGAACCCGTATCCCCTGCATCGGCAGGCGGACTCTCAACCACCGCGCCACCAGGGAAGCCCAAGAACAGATTTTAATGTGGTATTCTTCCATTCATAAATGTTCTATAAGCACTGACCGACCGATAGCATAAAAACAAAGACACGACAGAGCATATATCTATCTTTTGTTTAGGATTCAGAAGGAAGCAAAGTGACCTCTGAAAAACAGCAATCCACTAATTTTCCCCAAGGTGAGCAGTTTAATGTTAACTGCTGACAATGTATGTTAACTTGCAAAACAAAATTATCTTATGTAAAGTGTAGCTCTAAATTTGGGGATATTTTAATTGTTTCCCAAGGCTAAAGGGAAGAAATTTCATTTCTCCAGTTATTAAAACAAAACAAAAATCCTAGCAATTTGGCAATTTACCCAAGACAGAAAAATAAAATTCTAGAATCTGATATACAAAGATGATGACTATGTCAAAAACAATCAGTGTATTTAGAGATTAGGAAAATATATACTATAAAAACAAAAGGGAACTAATGGAACAAATCAGTCTACAATGAAGACGTTTAGCTTGGCCCCTCTGTTATATATTTGCTGCTCTAGTATGAAGAACAGATTTGGTTTTTTCTTTGTTAATTACTTCAAGATTTAAAATGCCATGTTTATTCTTTTTATCATTTTCTAACTTAAGTGGTCAGTAATAAAAATTTTTCTTCACTTGTGTTTATTTAGAAATCTTTTTTGTTGTGCCACTATGGCCCTTCTTAATGCAAGACACATACACCATAAATCCAGGAAATGTACACTTTTCCTGTTAAACCTAATCTCTAATATCAAATCTTAGTTGATTCTAAGATGTACACTTTTCATCTTTTAACATCTGACAGTGGAATGGTCTTCCAATATATGATATATTACAATATAATTGCCAGCATTTCTTTCTCAGATATCTTAGATGCCTTGAAATATAGTATGCTGGGCTTCTTCAATTTTGTTTAAGATGCTGTAAAGACTTTAAGATATGTTATCAATTTAATAAAAGCTCTTCTGGAAGAAAAAAAAGTACTGCCACAATAATATACATGCAATTTGATCAAGATGCATTCTCATTTCAAAAATGTTAAAATGGGGACTTCCCAGGCGGTCCAGTGGTTAAGACACTGCACGTCCACTGCGGGGGGGCTTGGGTTCTATCCCTGGTTGGGGAACTAAGATCCCGCATGCCATGCGGTGCGACCAAAAAAAAGAGGAAAAAAAAAGGTTAAAATATGAAACTATACCTTGGAATCAAGGAAATACTGTAATGGAATCACATTTTTATGTACTCATTTCGTGCTCTGCAGTTTTCAAATGAACAGTTCATGTTTTTATCCAATTAATTAGGAAGCTATTATCAAAGATTAGGCTGCTTATTAGACCCTTGAACTGAAAGGGATGTAGACACCAGAACCCGTCCTTTCTTTTTACAGTGAGAAAACTGAGGCCTTAAGAGTTTATATGACTTGTCCAAGGTCATCCAGCTACTCAGGGGCAAAAAATGAAATTAAGAATCAGGGTCTTCTAGCAAATAGATACTTATTGTTTATATATATACATATATATGTATCAGTCTAATATGGACTTTAATCTAATATGGATTACTCTCAGTTTCCTCATTTTTTTGTATTGGCTGCACAAGATTATTTGAAGGATTGGAGAAGTGCCTAGGACAGCACCTCAATAAAAACCAAGCTATGTGGGGGAAAAAAAAAAGAATCCAGGTCTTCTGATTTGTATCTTTTAAAATTTAGTGATCAGTAGCTATACAGATCAAAATGATTATCCTAATTATTCTCAACTGATTAGAGTCTCAAATAATACTCCACTGCTATAGAAACTGTTGGCACTAGTCTAGAAAGTAGGACTTCTTTATTTTAAGGACATTAGTGGGGGGTTCTTACTACACTACTAAAGTTTAGAGATGGAGCTAAACCAAGATCTTCCTATAATCCTCTCAATCAGACAAATCTGCTGTGTAGAATATTTGACAAGCCATCTAGGCTGGATTCTTCAAAAAGTCATGAAAGAATGAAAATAGTGAAAAAGTGGGAGGAATGTTCTAGATTAAAGAGTCTAATGTATTATTAGATTTAAGAACCTTAACTCCCTCCCCAACCCCTCCGAGGTATAAAAAAACAATATAAAATGTAATATTAAATCCCTTGGAAGTGATGATATTGTGATTATATAGAAGAACTATTCAGGGGTAAATGTCATTATATTTGCACCTTACTTTCTAATGGTGAATAAGCATACAAGTGAAAGAGATACAGCAAATGTGGCAAACAGTTAATGACAGGTGATAAAATCATTTAAAAAATGAACAATGAATGAGCCAGGCCTATTTGTTTTTTCAGTGAACTCCTCTTAATTTCCCTTACCTATTAAAAATATTGATACAACTTGCCCCCTCTTTCGTAAGAATACTTTAATTTTTTATAAAAAAAATTCTATCTACCTGGCATGGATTGTTTAAGATACAATACTATATACAGAGAGACACAGAGTTAATTCTCAATCGTCTGCTGATAAAATTACAACAAATTAAAAATTCTCTGGGTGTCCTCCCTAAATATTCACTTGGAAAGAAAATGTAAATTTATTTTAATATTAGCCTGAGCAAAACAATTAGGATAATTACATGCCTTTTTTTCTGCTGGGAATGTTCTTCTATCTCTGACTGGATGAAAATTCATGATCTTGAGGAAGCCTCTCCTGATTAGCCTCAACATTCTTGTATTTACTACTATGCATTTGTTGTCCTAGTGCTTTGTAAATGTGCTCAAGGAAGGTGTTTACGTTGTCTCAATGAAGATACTGTGGACAGGGTTACTGACTGAACACCTTTGCTTTGAGACTGTGCAGGAGTGAACTGTCCCCCAATTATTATAATTTCTTACCTATACTTAAGTACCTGTTAATAAAATCAATAACCTGATGATGACATGGTGGGGGAAAAAAACCCCCAGCAACGCAGAGTGTATTTTCTATAATACAGCGATACAGAGCAGTGGTCCTCAAAGTACGTGACCCTTGGGATTCCCAAGATCCTTTCAAGAGTTTGCGAAGCTAAACTATTTTCATAATACTAAGATGTTATTTGCCATTTTCATGCTTATTCTCTCACAAGATACAGCAGACTTTTCTAGAGGTAACATGACATGTGAT
This sequence comes from Mesoplodon densirostris, assembly GCF_025265405.1. Lineage (NCBI taxonomy): Eukaryota > Metazoa > Chordata > Mammalia > Artiodactyla > Ziphiidae > Mesoplodon > Mesoplodon densirostris. The sequence goes on from NC_082662.1 coordinate 171,753,329, forward strand.
GACAGCTAAGGGTGATGCATTGCGTATTCTTGTGTTTTCTAGACTTTTCAAAGGTAAGCTCTTAGGGTCCTCAATAATTTTTAAGAGTGTAAAGGGGTCCCGAGACAAAAAAATTTGAGAACTGCTGGTATAGAGCAAGAGATAGGAGGAAGACAGCTTGCCTACTTAAAAAAACAAGTAATGGTTTCCCATTTTTCTTCTTCTGATTGGTATTTTCTACCAATCAACCCTCTCTACAACTGAAGTTTTCAAACACATTTGAAGAAAAGATGTGAAAGGAACTAGAAATGGGTAATAGACTTAACTAGATAGAGTGCTTCAGAGAAATATCTTGAGACAAAAGCATATATTTATGTACCTTGTTACCAAATGGAAAATTTCATTCCAGATAATAAGCAGGACTTCTGAATTTAACTTTTAGTCAAATTTGTCCTGAACCACTAATAGGATTCCATTAAATTTATAGGAGCTCCAATAGAATCACAGAGGAGAAAGTATGATAGGATCTCTCTAAAACAACTTTTTTTTTTTTTTTGGCTGTGCCACGCAGCTTCCAGGATCTCAGTTCCCCAACCAGGGATTGAACCCCAACCCCCTGCAGTGAAAGCGGGAGTTCTAACCACTGGACCACCAGGGAATTCCCTAAGACAACTTTTAAAAAGCCTCCCATACTCATTTTTTCAGTGAGCGACAACACTGTACTCATGAGTCAAAGTTATACGTTTAAAGTTAGCTTTGATCTGCTCTGTAACTAGCTGTAGGACCTCACTTCTTAACCTGTGCCACTTGTTTCAAAAACTCTCATACCTGCCAAGGAGGCCTAGGTGACAATCTAATGCTGCATCAGCACAAATTTGTGTGATTTACTGGCAGAACAACTCAAAGTACATGTTTTGTCATTTCAAAAGTTGTGTTCATCCAATTAATTTTAAATATATTGGAGAAGTTAAATATTTAAAGAGTTATTTTTATGTAACCAGGATTTCCAAGTTCCATGTACATTTTGGAGCAAATAGTCAATGGCAGAAAAAACAAAACAAAATCCAATTTAATAAGGCATTTGGACAGTCCCTTGGAAATAACTGGAGAGTCAAACTTCAATAATTCATGGCAACAGGAAGCAAATTATCAACTAAACTGCACAAGTAATTGAAAAATGTTATTTAGTCATTTCAACTTAGAGCAAATCTTTTCAAGAAAATACAGAGTAGTTAAGTGGATCAAGCACCTGTCCTCTAATTTAGGTGCTAACAATAGTTATGACTGAGGTCCTAATAAGGCAAGTAAATTGGGAAGGAAGAAAAAAAAGAAACATCTGAAAAATAAACTAGCTCATCAACCAATGAAGAGTTGACATTTAGCTTTATGGAAACCAATTCTGTTCTTAATTAATATCACTCTCTTCCAATTATATCCAACCTAACTCCACTCAAGGAACTACGTAATTTATATGCCAGATAGCAGCACACACACTGCTACTGATTTTCCGGCAAACAGCATTTAGGTATAAATGGTCACTTAAATGAGAAAAGGCATGTAAAGTACCTAACAAGCACTATCTCTAGGCAGCCAATTTCATTAAACGATCGTAATTAAATTAATGCTGACATCTAGTGGCAAGAAAGAATCTTTCATGTTACTTGAATTGTACCTTATGACATCAAACCAATGAATCTACAACCAAAGACACTTCCAAATCCCCACAAAAGATTATCCATTTAATCTAAGAATTATCCATTAACATTAAGAAAGGAATAAGAAATAGTTCCCCATTACTAAAGCAGAGGAAAAAAAACATCTTTAAGATGTAAAACTGGCAGCAGAATCTTTTTGGGGGGTAGGAGTGGAGGGGTGGTAAGGGACTCCTTATGGAAAAAATCTTTGAAACTACAAATTTGTATCTTTAAAACACTAGAATAGATAACTGCTTAAAAATTAAGAATGCAGCTGAATACTTCACTTGAAAGAGATGTCATTTACTAATAAATTGTGGGGTGTGTTTTTAACTTTGTCCCCTAGGACAGGCTGGTTTTCCCCCCTTTAAAAACGTTTTTAATTTTTAAAAAAATAAAATGACCAACAAATGAATAACCCCCCCACCCAGTTCTCCTCAACACTTATAAAACAGAACTGTGAACATCCCAAGCTTTACAAAGGCATTGTCTGGCTGAAAGGCTCAATTCAATCAAATGCTATGGCCAATTTCCAGACACCAGGAATGTATACCATGAATTCTGATCAAACATCATCCTTTATAAAAATTTGAAGGAATATTTAAGATTCTACAAGAAATTCTGGATGACATGTCCTGGAAATTAAGGGACAATCATTTTGAAATATCACTTTTCAAATGAAGAATTTTCCATCCTGCAGACTGGCATGGTTAATGTGCTATGTTGACAAGAAAAAAACCCAACAACTGTCCACCAGTTTGAATGAATATTTACAAGCTTCCTTTAAAAAATAAGTATACTTTCAGAAATACAATTATAATCAATTTTAGATTGGAGGTGTACACCTAAAATATGGCATATTGATTATTAAGAAAATGCTATACACAGCACATTCAGCAATATGTCTTTGTCCTCTTAAAAACAACACGACCACAGATTTAGCTTCCACACAGAATCGGTCTGCAATCATTTCAAAATGTCCACCTCCTTCAATTTCCTTACCACTTAAATTCACTGAAAGGAAGCAAAATACCTGACTGACCTAAGATATTCATCAAACCTTCAGTGAAACTTCTGGAATGAAGAAAATCCCAATGGCAATTTATTTTCATAAATCATGGACTGAACTACTGTGATTTTAAGGTATAAAACCTCTCCTAAAGCTGGCGGGTGGGCGTAAATCACTAGTTAGAAAACGAACTGCAGGAAAGAAAAAAAAAACCTTCTCAAGGGGCAAGTTGCTTCACTATGGGTGGGAAGTATCAGGGGTGAGGCAAAGCCGGAATAGTCACTTCTCAGGGCTCTACTTTACTGGTCAACTAGGGCGCTGGGGTTGAGGTTACGTTCCAATTCCTCCAAACCTCTACCGGCTTTTGGGAGGACCGACCGATCCGACTTTATTTTCTGCAACAAGAAAACTTGGCGGGGGGGGGGCGGGGGAACAATACGTTATTCTCGCAGACAAACCAAACCTGGCTGGGATCATCTCGACTACTTCGGAGTGCTGGCCCCCCAACTCCGGCCGGGGGCTGGAGGGTGATATACAAAAGGCAGGTGGCGAGACCCCTCCGGCGTCCACTTTCAGGTCGGAAGGAGGTGGGAAGCCCAGCTCCCGCTGCCTCCCCGGCCGCGGCCCCGCTTCCGGGTGGGGGGCACGGAGCCCCCCAAGGCCAAGTTCCCGCAGGCAGTCGCCCCCAGCCCCAAAGCAAGGGCAAAATCCGGACAAGACCCGCGGACCGGCCCCGACAGAGACTTTGGGGCGGGAGGGGCGCACTCGGTGCTCTGGCGCCGGCTGCGGCTCCCAAGGGGCTCCCTCCCCGGGGAACGCTCTTTCCCTCTCGGGCCCTCCCCAAACCTCGGCCCGGCGGAGAGGGCGGCGGGGGTCCCGTGGGGGCCTCACCAGGCGGAGCTGGCTAATTTCATCGTAGGACATAAAGCTGAGGATGTTTTCGATGGCTACGATGGGCAGCGCCACGAGCGTGTTGTTTTGAGGCAGCTGGTCCGGAGCCAGCGCCGGGGCCGGGGGAGCCTGGGACCCCGGCTGCGGGGGCTGGGGCGGGGGAGGTGGGGGCAGTCGCTGGGTAGAGCCGATGGCCGAAGGGGAGCCGCCGTCGCCGTGGCCACCGCCTCCTTCCTCCACCATCCTTTCCTCCGACGCCGCCGCCATCTTGGGGATTTGATTCTTTCCTCCCACTGCAAGGGGAAGAGGGACTCTTCCGGTGCGTCACTTCCGCCTCTTGAGCCGCCGGGGAGGGGCACCTGGAGAAGGGGGAGGAGCCCGTGGATGACAGACGGAGAGAGACACATTGCTGCTTGTTCAAGTGGGAAGTAGAGAAGAAAGATAGTCTTTGTAAGCCCTTTCTTCTAAGATTGGAAACGACTTGAGGGCAAGGGAACCCTGTCTAAAATTAACTTCATCGTGCAATTTTCTTAAAGTGCTTCCAATTTTCTTAAAGTGCTTTCCTGATAAAGGGAGATAAAAATTATGTTAACTAGTAAGTGTCGATGGAATGATGTAGAGTATCATCATTTTTCAAGAACCATAGTAATAATTGATTTAGGTAAAAAGGAATGAGGGATTGATTAAAACTACCATATGAATGAACTTTGAATACATGTTCAATTAAAGAGGCTAGACACAAAGGATCACATATTGTATGAATCCGTTGATATGAAACGTCTGAAATAGCCAAATCGACAAAGACAGAAAGTAGATTAGTGGTTCCCAGGGGCTGGAAAGAGCAAAGGAAAGGAGAATGACTGCTAAGGGGTGAAAGGTTTCTTTCTGGGGTAACGAAAATGTTCTGGAATTAGATAATGGTGATCGGTGCACAACTTTGTGAATACACTAAAAACCAATGAATTGTACACTTTCAAATAGTGAATTTTATAATACGTGAATTGTATCTCAATAAAAAATTGATTTAGGGGCTTTCCTGGTGGCGCAGTGGTTGAGAATCCGCCTGCCTATGTAGAGGACATGGGTTCGTGCCCCGGTCCGGGAAGATCCCACATGCCGTGGAGCGGCTGGGCCCGTGAGCCATGGCCGCTGAGCCTGCGCGTCCGGAGCCTGTGCTCCGCAACGGGAGAGGCCACAACAGTGACAGGCCCGCGTTCTGCAAAAAAAAAATAAATAAATAACATAAAAAATTGATTTAGGCAAGAATCATCAAAAGATGCTAAAACTAGAAAGTAAAGGTGTGATGTGGAATATAATATTTACATAGTCTCAAAATAATCCCCATAAATTACATATCAATTACAAAATAAAAAGGTTTACAATAGTGAAAGTTGGTGAACACCACCACACCAAATGATCAAAATTAACATCATGAGTTATGGGGGGAAATGGATATTATACAGTTCCTGATGTGTTATCTTAAAAAGGACATAACATAATGTGGTATTCCTACCAAAAAATACATAACCTGTATTTGAGGTAGACAAATCTAGGTAACTATCCCGTCGTCTTAAAAAAGGTTAATGTCATGAAAGACAAAGACTATGAAATTTTACCAGATTAAAAGAGATGAAAGCAACAAGATAACTAACTAAACATGGGTGATCCTGGATTGGATCATGGAGTAGGAAGAAGAGCAATAAGAACATTACTGTGACAATTGGCAAAATTTGAATATAGAATATATGTTAGATAATAATATTGTAATCATATTAAGTTTCCTGATTTGGATAATTTTATTGCAGTCTCATAAGCGAATGTCCTTCTTCTTAGGAAATACACGTTGAAGTGTTTAGGGGTAAAGGAGCATGATATCTCAATTTGCTCTTAAATGGTTCAATATGTAGATAGATAGAGAATGAGATTAATAAAGCAAATATGATAAATGTTAACAATTGCTGAATCCAGATGAAGAGCATATGAGAGTTTGTACTATCTTTTTTTTTTTTCCTGCCAGTTTTCTGGAGCTATAGTTGACAGACAGCACTGTATAAGTTTAATGTGTACACATAATGACTTGACTTACATACATCATGAAATGATTATCACAGTAAGATTAGTGGACATCCATCATCTCATATAGATACAAAATTAAAGAAATAGAAACATTTTTTTTCTTGTGGTGAGAACTCTTAGGATTTACTCTCTTAACAGCTTTCATATATCACCTCTAGCAGTGTTAATTATATTTCTCACGTTGTACATTACGTATCCTTGTACTATCCTGTGACAAGGATTAAAGGTGCACAAATCACTAAATTTTGAAGCTTTCTGTCTTTCGTTCTGGGTGTTTAATCTTTTTTTTTTTTTTGCGGTACGCGGGCCTCTCACTGTTGTAGCCTCTCCCGTTGCGGAACACAGGCTCCGGACGCGCAGGCTCAGCAGCCATGGCTCACGGGCCCAGCCGCTCCACGGCATGTGGAATCTTCCCGGACCAGGGCACGAACCCGTGTCCCGGCAGGGGACATCGGCAGGCGGACTCTCAAGCACTGCACCACCAGGGAAGCCCTGGGTCTTTAATCTTTAAGTTTGCAATGTGTCCTTTCTTTTCCTGCTTTGGTTTGGAATCTAATTGTTGCATGGTAGAAACTGCAGCAGAAGCTAGGCATGACTAAGGGCTAAAGGAAAGGGAGTGGCAACTAAAGCAAGGAGATGAACTGGAGGTGGTGGTAGTGGTTAGCTTGTTAGAATTGGCGTCCTTTCCCCATTCATGGGTATGTAAACTATTGGTCATTTTACCCATCATTGTTGCAGATCATAGAATTCTTTGACGTTACTTCTTTAGTTCCTCTACCCTAGGATTGCTTAGCATTCAAGTATGCCTAAGTATGTGCATATTTGTAATCTGTTAACTTTATCTCCACTAATATATTGTAATTTCATTTTTCTACCTAGGGTATTGCTATATCTTCATAGAACCTGTTACAATTTTATCTGAAATGAGTTCATTTTCTACCTTGCTTTATTAGAGTTATATACTTTGATGGTAGGTTGGATTGAGATTGAATTTCTGTAAATGGAATCGTGCTTTATCTTTATAAAGAAAACCCCTAGGGGCTTCCCTGGTGGTTCAGTCGTTAAGAATCCGCCTGCCAATGCAGGGGACATGGGTTTGAGCCCTGGTCCGGGAAGGTCGCACATGCCGCGGAGCAACTAAGCCTGTGTGCCACAACTACTGAGCTTGCGCTCTAGAGCCCATGAGCCACAACTACTGAGCCCACGAGCCACAACTACTGAGCCCACGTGTCACACGAAGAGTAGCCCCCACTCACTGCAACTAGAGAAAGCCCGCACACAGCAACGAAGACCCAACACAGCCAAAAATAAATAAATGTTAAAAAAAGGAAAATCCTTTAAGAAGTGAATCATCACTCCCTTCATCTATTGGATAAATCCACGAGTTATATGCAGTTTTGTTTTGTTTGAAATGGACCTGTGAAAAGTCTTCCTGTTCCCTTATCTCTCCACATGTGGTCAACTAGTTAACATCTAGGCCAGGCTGACCCCTGATCTAAACAACAGAATAAAACTTTGGAAACAATTTAAACCACTTCCTGCCAGTAAGCCCATTTAACTTGTCTTCTGTTTATGTATATTGGATCTGTGCCCCTATGTTCCCTACATATTTTTTTTAAAAGAGAAAGTTTCAAAACAAATGATTGCTTTGTTTCAATTATTGAAACCAATGCTTGTTTTAGAGATGTTTCCCAATCAAAACAAATACTTGTAACTAAAACAGATATTTGAACTTCTGGGAGTTCTGACTTCTAAATGTAGTTTTTACACCATCTGTGTACCATAGGATCGTTGCAGGATAATGATCTCTAGTACAGGATGGACCTACGCATCTTAAGATCTGTGTGTTTCTAGTTTCATATTTAATGAGAGAGTAATATTACCTTCCTTCTTTATTTCACAAAGTTCATATGAGGATGAGCTGAGATAGCAAATGGGTGGACTTTAGAATTCCTTAGATTAAAGATGTTCAAGTCAATTTACTGTAATGTAGTATAGTCACTGTACATTATCCTGGCCCCATTATCCATCTGCTTTCCTGGTTAAGATGTGTTCTGAGAGGATAGGATTGGGTTGGGTGCAGTGAGGTATGCTGGGGGCTAAGCTATTCAGTGGCACCTCCACAGGAAGATGGACTTTATATGTGAAAAGAGGAAACTAAAACCAGACATTGTTTTTCCTATTTGTTAGCAGATTTGTAACATATAGAAAGAAGGGTGAACTCATAGACTAACGAAAAAGAGTTTTGAGGGTTTCTATGGATTCTAATTAACCATGTATTTTTTTCCTTTTTAATTGCAGTAAAGAAAAAACATAAAATTTGTCATCTTAACCATTTCTAAAAGTACAGTTCAGTAGTGTTAAGAATATTCACATTGTTGTGCAATCTCTAGAACACTTTCATCCTGCAAAACTGAAACTCTGTGCTCATTAAACAACAACTCCCCATTCCTCCCTGCCCCCAGCCCTTGGCAACCTCCATGCTACTATCTGTTTCTATGAATTTGACTATTCTAGACACCTCATGTAAATGGAATCATTCCAGTGCTTGTCTTTTTGTGAACTGGCTTATTTCTCTTAGCATAATGTCCTCAAGTTTCATACATGTTGTAGCGTGTGTCAAGATTTTCTTCCTTTTTAAGGCTGTATAATATTCTATTGTATGTATATCCCACATTTTGTTTATTCATCAACGGACACTTGAGTTGCCTCTACCTCTTGGCTACTGTGAATAATGCTGCTATAAAAATGGGTATGCAAATATTTCTTCAAGATCCTGCGTCCAGTTCTTTTGGATATATGCTCAAAAGTAGGATTGCTGGATCATATGGTATTTTCATTTTTAACTTTTTGAGGAACCACCATACTGTTTTCCATAGCAACAACAGTACTTTACATTCCCAACAACAGTGCACAGAGGTTCCAATTTCTCCATATCCTTGCCAACACTTGTAATTTTCTGGGTTTTTTTTTTTTTGATAGTAGCCATCCTAATGAGTGTGAGGTGATATCTCCTTATGGTTTTAGTTTTCATTTCCCTAAGTATTAGTGATATTGAGCAGATGCTTGTTGGCTATTCATATGTCGTCTCTGGAGAAATGACTATTCAAGGCCTTTGCTCAGCTTTTAATTGTTTTTGTTGTTGTTGAGTTGTAGAAGTTCTTTATATGTTCTGGATATTCACCCTTTTTCAGGTAAATGATTTGCAAATAGTTTCTCGCGTTCTGTAGGTTGTCTTTTCACTCTGTTTATTGTGTCCTTAGATATACAGAGGTTTTTAAGTTTGATGTAGTCCCACTTACTTATTTTTTCTTTTGTTGCCTGTGCTTTTGGTGTCATATACAAGAAATCATTGCCAAATCCAACGTCATGAAGCTATTGCCTATTTTTTTTGGAGATATATAGTTTTAGATCTTACATTTAGGTCTTTGCTCTATTCTGAGTTAATTTTTGTATATGGTACAAGGTAAGGGTCAAACTTCATTCTTTTGCATGTGGATATCCAGTTTTCCCAGCATCATTTGTTGAAGAGCCTGTCCTTTCTCCATTAAATGATCTTGGCACCCTTGTCATAGATCATTTGACCACATATGAGTGGGTTTACTTCTGGGCTCTCTATTCTGTTCCTTTGGTCTACATGCCTGTCTTTATGCTAGTAGCACCCTGTTTTGATTACTGTAACTTTGTAATAAATTTTGAAATCAGAATGTGTAAGACCTCCAACTTTATTTTTCTTTTACTATTTTTTTTAAGACACATTTTTGGACTAGATGAGTAGTTTCCTGTCATGGCACATGTCTGAAATTCTATTATTAGATACATTTTTTTTAATTTAAAGCTTTGACTCTAGGGAAAGTTAGCCCACCAAACTTTCAATTCAGCAAGTGCTTATTGCTTGCTAGATGGATAAGGCACCGGGAAGATACTAATGTAAATGATGTTTCACATCCCTGAGAGGAAGTGAATCTGACTGCAACATTGGTTACCACATGAATCCACTGAACTGATTGCATTGACCTGGCTGGCTTGACTGGCATCTCCTTATTTCCTCATATACAGTGTTTCTAAAGTTTATTTGGAAAGAAAAGTTTAATTTCATGGACTGTTTTTCATACAAAGTGATTCAGCTTTCTCCTGCCATTAGAAAAGTGTGTAAACAAAAATTATAGGAACATGTAAGTAGTAGTTAGTTCCAACTTAAAGGATCAGGGAAAACTTCTCAGAGGTTACATTTCAGCTTTACCTAGAAGGATGATGGTATTGGGATACTTGCGGACGCTTTCTTAATTAAAAAGTGACAAAGGGTATGAGGACATTTCAAACAAGAGGAACAGTAAGAGCAAATAACACCAACTATGTAAACAACCAGAAGATCAGGAAAGTGCACGTGTGTACAGGATTTTGGGCTTTAATTCTGTAGACTAGTGGGGATTATTTTTGTTCTTAATTCTTTTGAAATCCTTGTGCCAATTATCAGTTTATTGCCTCTGAGCTCTAAATTCACCCTTTTTGACTGCTTTGTGAAAACAGATATGGGCCCTGTAAATATTTTTCCTTCCCAGAGAGATGTTGCCACAGGAAAGGGTTTTCTTACTGGTTCCAGTGTGCTTGCTTGGCAGGCTCCTGCAGCAAGCACGCGGGTGGCTTCTCCTGCCCCATCTCCTGCACTGCATCGTAGTTAGGGGCACCCCGTGGACACCAGCTCTCCCTGGCACCTCCTCCTCCCTCGGATGGTTTTGTAGTAAGGTGCCTCTGGTGAGACACCTCCCGGAGAACAGCTTTCCACTTTCAGTAAAGTCTCAGAGGGTGGATTATTTCCAGCAAGTTTTGCCAGCACAGCACAACACAACCTCAACTTCTCTGCTGTCCAGTGAGACACAGCTGCGCCCTCCAGCAAGGTCTGGGTCTCAGGCCTGGAGGCGTTTCTTCGGCACTGCTGTGTCTTAGTTCAAAGGATATGGCTGCTCCTTATATTTGCCATTTCTATATTCTTTTTTTTCTTTTTTTTTTTTTTTGTGGTACGCGGGCCTCTCACTGTTGTGGCCTCTCCCGTTGCGGAGCACAGGCTCCGGACGCACAGGCTCAGCGGCCATGGCTCACGGGCCCAGCCGCTCCGTGGCATGTGGGATCTTCCCGGACCGGGGCACGAACCCGTGTCCCCTGCATCGGCAGGCGGACTCTCAACCACTGCGCCACCAGGGAAGCCCTATGCTCTGTTTTTAAATGTATCCAGGATTTTGTTTTAATCAGGTATAGTAAGACGACAGACATAGAGACAACTACCTTGAAAGGAGAGTTTATTACTTATAATTCCCAAGAGGAAGGGGCCACCGCATCACACACACACACACACACACACACACACACACACACACACACACACATTCCATGTGAAATCATGTGGGGAAGCACCACGATCAGCTATGAGGCAGAAGGAACAGAGGGGAAAGTATGGCCCAGGGCGTTTATTGTGGTTTTTCGGGGGAAGGAATGGGTGAAGCGAGATAGGCAAGTTGACCAAGTTTAGGATTGGATAGCTTGAATAATTTCAGCAGGCTCTGGGCTACCAGGTTGTCTCTAGTTGTCCTGTACTTGGCTCCGGGGTGATTTAGGGCAAGGGGATAGTGTTCTGAACTGACAGAGGCTGGTAAAAGGAGGTGGTTGGACTCTGAATTGGTTGGTGTGCATATCAAAGACATGTTCAAAGGCAAGTTGTTTTCTATCTCTAGGAATATGCAAATCCTGGGAGAGGCAGTCCTTCCCCAGGTTGAAATGCCCCAAGATGTCTAAGCATCGTAAAATATAGAAAATAAGAAACCTGATTAATACACCTTCTCTGACCTCCCCTCTGCCCCCAGTGGTCTTGTCTTCCATTCTATCTCAGCTACTTACTCTCATAGTCATGTGGTAGACCTTGTCATTGTCAGTGACTGGAACTTTTTATATATGTTTACAACATCCCAGTCTCTGGCCATCTCCTCCTATCTTTGCAGCTCACTCTCTCTAATACCTCAGTGTTAATAATCGTCTGAACCCACTGGGACCTACCTCCATTGATCACGCTAGTTTTTCTCCTGTCCCTCAACCTTCTCATAACATGGCTTCCTGCCTAACTCTGCTCAAATTCCATTGATAGTCATTATCCTTACTCCCTTGTAGAAATCCTCTACTCGCTTGCCCTTTCTCACTTTATCATGCTTCTGGCTAAACTATGGTATTAATATGGTTAAAGTGTGGCTAGATCCAACTCTCTACTTACTTCTGCCTGCAGTAGAGAGCTGAACGTGGCTGCCAAAAAGAAAAAAAAAAAGTAACCATGTTGACTGTTCTCATTTTAAATTCATGATCATGACCCTCAGGTGAACCTTACTGCTGCTCTACAATCACTGTACATTTCCCAAGTTCACTTCCTCTACCATTTTTTCTAATGATTATTTCACAGCTTCTCCTCTCTTCTCAAACCTTCAGTACTCCTCCACCTCTCCACCTGCGTTGTTATTGATCTGTCTTCTTAACTACTTCAGTGACAAAATAGAAGCAATCAAAAGAGAACTTCCACAAGCACTCATCCCACATGTACCCACTGACCTGTACCTACCCATGTACTCTGCCTTCTCTTTTGTTACTTTGGATGAATTTTCTAGTTCCCAGAGAGGGCTAACCTTTCTGCTTCCCTAGTAGATCCCACCTTCCCTCCTCTACTCAGGGAATCACTCCTGCAATTTTCCTTTCTCTCCATTAAAATTTCTCTCTTTACCTAATATTTCTCCTCAGCATACACACATACCATTAGTTTTCCCATCTTAAAAAAAAAAACCAAAAAACAGCTCTTGACCTCACATATCCTTGCAGCTACTACTCCATCTCTCTCCTTCCCTTCACTGCAAAACTTCTTGAGTTGGCCACATTTCCTGCCTCTAATTTCTCTTCTTATATCCTCTCTTGATTCCGCTCCAATCAGGCTTTTACCCTGGCCACATCTTCAAAATTGCTCTTATTAAGGTCTCCAGGAGCTACACATTGCTAAATCCAATGGCCAATATTTAGTTCTCATCTTACTTGACTTGTCAAAGGCATTTGAGAAGGTTGTTCTACCCTCTTTAAAATACTTGCTGTGCCTGGCTTTCAGGTCATACATCATCCTGTTTTCCTTCTACCCGACTTGCCTCTTCTTTCATTCTCTCTTCATTTCCCCGATCTCCTAATATTGGGGTGTCTCAGGGCTCAGTCATTGGCCTTCTTCTCTTTATTATCTATATTCACTCTCTAGGTGGTCTCATCTATTGCCTTCTAAAACAAACATATCTCCAGCCCCATCCACTCTTGTGAACTTGAGATTTAAATATCCAACTGCCTAAGGAATATTTCCATTTGGATGTCTAATAGTCATCTCAAATTTAGTACATCTCCAAATGACTGTATCCCCAACTGAGCTCCGTCAAACCTGCTCTTTCCACAGTGTTCCTCATCTCAATGAATGGTGACTTCATTCTTCCTCTTGCTCAGACCCAAAACCTTGAAGTCATTTTAAAAAAAACAGTTGTATTAAGATATAATTTAAATATCATACGTCACCCATTTAAAGTGTACAATTCAATGACTTTTAGTGTATTCCCAGAGTTGGGTGACCATTACCACAATCAATTTGAGAACATTTTTATTACTCCAAAAAGAAACCCTGCACCCCTGAGTTGAAGTCATTCTTAACCCTTCTCTTTCACAGCCCACATCTAATCCATCAGCAAGTCCTGTAGGCTCTACCTTCAGCATATATTCTGAATATTCCACTTCTCACCACTTCTACTGCTTGTTCAAGCCACCATCACCTCTTGCCTGGGTTACTGTAATGGCTGCTTAACTGGTGTTCCTGCATCTTCCCTCATCTATTCTCAACCCAGCAGCCAGAGTGACCCTACTATAACATAAGTCAGATCCCATCTCTCCTCTTCATAGTTTCCATTAGTCAGTAAAAGCTAAAGTCCTTACAAAGGCCAACAAGACCTGACAAACTCTGGCCCCATGACAGCTCTGACCTCATTGTTTACTGCTCTCCTCATCACTTTTATGCTTCAGACACATGGCCTCTTACTCGCCTCACGCCCAACATTCTCCTGCCTCAAGGTCATTCCCTCTCCCTGGAAAGTCCTTTACCTAGATGTTTCCATGGCTCACTTCTTCTTCTTCTTCTTTTTTTTTTTTCTTTTTTGGTTTAAACAAAAAAACTCCTTTATTTCTCACAGTTCTGAAGGCTGAGAAATCCAAGATCAAGGTTCTGGCAGATTTGGTGTCTAGTTAGGGAACACTTCCTGGTTTATGGATGCTTATCTTTTTGTTGTATCCTCACATGGTGGAGAGCAGAGAGTTGGCTATCTTGTTCCTCTTTTAAGGAAACTAGTCTCACCATGGGACTCCACCTTCTTGACTCCATGGTTCACTTCTTCACATAAGTGGATTTACCATAAAGCAAAGAAAGCTTAAATGTCAGGCTCCTTCACTTGCTATAGGCCCTTTATTGCACATTCAGACAACATTTTAATGAAGGATGGTGAGAGATGATGAGTTGATAGCAGGGTAGCAGGATATTTGAATCTCAATATTCCAATTAAGTGTTGGGACAGCTAGACATGATCTGTCCCTATCTCCTGTTGGTATGGGTCAGCGTGTCTCAGAATTGTGGTCAGAAACTTGCATCAGAAGAATCTGGAGCGGGTTGTTAAAAATGAAGTTTCCTAGGACTTATCTGAGATCTACCAAATCAGAAACTCTGAGAGTCTTCACTGTAAATAAGCTCCACACCTATTCCTTAGGCATGCTACAGAGTGGCTTTTCTATATTTATGTGTCCTCCCACCCCAACTCCCATGGGATAATCTATGAGGAAGCTGCTGTTTTTAGATTGCATAATTGTGTACTCAGGTTCATAGTACTGTTAGAACTCAGATTTTCTCATCAGTTAACTATTTAAGAACTCTTCTTTTCTCTGGCTTTCAGGCACTGGCCTCTACTTCTGTGATTTTCATAAAGCATTGTGGGGAATAGGTCACCCCACTTTTTTTGATAAATACTTTTGATTTTTTCCCCCTTAAACTTGGATTTGTAATTCTTTTCAAAGCAAACTTGTCTCATTTTTCTTTGTATGCCTCGAGTAGCCGGCATGGTGCATTGGCAGAGTAGATGCTAACAAATATCCAATGAATTAGATTAAATGATCATGATGCAGAGTGGAGGGGGGTTTTTACAGTTCTTAGTCATTGGAATGTAATGTGGGGGTCACCTCTTTAATGTCTGCAAGGGTTGGGCAGTGGTAGAGGAGTTGTCACCAGTGTGAGCCACAGCAGTGTGAAGTCTGAAGGACATTATTCCCCAAGGCAGATCCTGATCTACAAAGCTTCAAGATCAAAAGTGGTTCTGATTCAAGCCTAACTAGAGACTCCTACCTACAGAGGCTTCAAAAGAAATGATGGTCCATGACTCGTTAATAACTGCTTCATACTTTCCTAGGCTTCATCGAAATGTGACACCATGGTTTGGAGTCTCAAGCCCTAAACAGCAAGCTAGAATGATTCTGAAGCTTAAAAGAGAGAAAAGCCTGAAAACTTTGGATGGAAACACCACATACAGCATTTCTAATGTCTTGATTGTTCCCTGGTCATTGTTCCATACCTACTGGTGGGGGCACATGTTAGGACATAGGTATGGGGAGCAGGTACAGTAGTGCATCAGAGCCAGACTGGGAAGTGAAGGCAGAGTTAAGGAGCAAAGCCAATGTATTGCATGTCAGAAAAGAAGATGCCAAGAGCTGAGAGGGTGGATGGCAGAATTGGGAGCATGGAATGGGAGTTAAAGTCAAGAATTTTTCAAAGAAAATGAGATGGCAGGAGCTGCAGACTAGGGGTGCCTGGTATATTTCTGAATCTGATGGGGTCTGAACTAACAATTGTGCTTCAGATCCCATCTGCTTGATTCAGATACATCTCAGAAAGCAGAAGCCCAGTGAGAAGGGCTTAAAAAATTTTTTTAAATTAAAGTATAGTTGATTTATCATGTTGTGTTAGTTTCTGTTGTACAGCAAAGTGATTCAGTTATACATATGTACACATTCTTTTTTACATTCTTTTCCATAATGGTTCATCATAGGATATTGACTATATTTCCCTGTGCCATACAGTAGGACCTTGTTGTTTATCCATTCTATATATAATAGTTTGCATGTGTTAACCTCAAACTACCCATCCATTCTCTCCAACCTCCCCTCCCCCTTGGCAACCACAAGTCTCTTCTCTATGTCTGTGAGTCTGTTTCTGCTTTGTAGATAGGTTCATTTGTGTCATATTTTAAATTCCACATATAAATGATATCATATGGTATTTGTCTTTCTCTTTCTGATTTGTTTCACTTGAAATGAAAATCTCTAGGTCCATGCATGTTATCGCAAATGGCATTATTTCATTCTTTATTATTTTTTTTATTTTTATTTTTTTTTGCGGTACGCGGGCCTCTCACTGCTGTGACCTCTCCCGTTGCGGAGCACAGGCTCCGGACGCTCAGGCTCAGCGGCCATGGCTCACGGGCCCAGTCACTCCACGGCATGTGGGATCTTCCCGGACCAGGGCACGAACCCATGTCCCCTGCATCAGCAGGCGGACTCTCAACCACTGCACCACCAGGGAAGCCCAATGACATATTTTTTAATTAAAGTAAAAACGAAACCGAACATTTTCATCACCCCAAAAGATTCCCTCGCGTTCCTTCCCAGTCAATTCCCACTCCTCATACCTCTCGCTCCAGGCAACCACTGGGATGCATTCTATAATCACAGATTGGATTTTTTTGTCCTGGAGTTTTGTGTAAATGGAATGATAAGTGCCGGGGAGAGAAAGATGAATCATTCATGGTCAACTGTCTGGCACGTTTCTCAACTTTTAGGTCTGTGTCCTCGTTGATAACGATAGAAATCTCAGATCCTGTACTGATTTACAGGGTATGTCCATAGTGAGGCATGCCCCCATGTCCCCTACTTTCTTATGACCTTGAGAAACAGTGCTTCTTTGTGTCCTCTGCAGCAAAGAGCTTGTTGAGAATTACTTTCAGACATTTTCATATCGAAAATGTACACTTTCCTTTTTTCCAATGTAAAATAATATTAGAACATTATAATGTGATTTCAACTTACATAGTTCACTTCTCCAAATTCTGAGAAGTCCCCATCTTGGGTGGAGGGATGGTCCTTACCTTTGAGAATCACTTGTCTATTTTTTTGTCCGAGGGGGTGGCTTGTGGGATCTTCGTTCCCCAGCCTGGGATTGAACCCGGGCCACGGCAGTGAAAGTGCAGAGTCCTAACCATTGGACTGCCAGGGAGGTCCCATCGCTTGTCTATTCTAACAATCACATGGAAATTAGATGGCTAACTATTGGCATTGATCTGCCAAAGGACATTCTGGGAAGAAGTTGTACAGCGTTTTGCCTCTCCCAGCTCGATTTAAAGTGCTTGTCCTTTTATGGAAACCAAACATTTAACGATCACAGGCCAAAGCAATTACTCATGTCTTTGTTTTATATCCCTTGGCTTCCTGATATTATTTTTAATAGTTCTTCCATAATCATATAATAGCTTCATTTATAGGGTCATTGGGATCCACGAAATAATGAGTGTTCAAATAGGTTATCCAGAGACTTCAAATCGTTACAAGAGGCAGGACATTCCCAGCTGGGCTGTTGTAGGATTTAGTTTTCACAGCAAAGAAATCAAATAGTATCATACTGCAACTGCAAACGGAGAACATACAAGTGTTGGAATCTAATGTGTCCTAATAGCACATTTAAATTTTGACTAGTGGGATGGCAGAATGCAGGGCACACAGCTATGGAGGAGGGTTAGTTTGTCCAAAGGAAAGAAGCAGTTGATTTACTTAGGGAACTACATCTTCCTCTTCTTCCTCTTCCTCCTCCTCTTTATGATAACAGTAATGGTCATAGTGATTTTGTACTTGGTTTTCATTTTCAGCCCAAGATTTCACAGCTTTTTCTCTAATGCTCAAATTACCAAAGAACAGGTATCAGAGTAGGAGGAACAAAAAAAAATACTGAGAAAGAAAAAAAAAATGAAAGAGAGAGAAGCTAGGCATTGCATCCGTTTTTCTAGTTACTCTAAAATCTGTGCATGTGTTGAGCCATCAGCAGGAAGCTGGCTAACATTATTTTTGTTCCCTATAGATGTTTTTGTGGCTGTTGAGGACTATATTACACACTATTTCCTTTGTGAGAGCCTGCAGGAAAAAAATTTTCTCTGATTTTAATAGTTGTTCTTTTCCTGTGCAACAAATTGCTTTAAACTTCGGAGAGCACCGTGCATCATGTAATTGATCATATTTTTTTCTTCTGTTCTAGAATCCTGAATATTCAGAGTTCAGAATTTGTGGCTCCCACCTCTACCCAGTGAATAAGCCCTCCTAGCTTCCTTCTATTTTTTCTATCCTGATAGTCTCTTCATTCTGATTTCCTCACTAGATTTTATTTTAATTTTATTACAGTGTATTGTAGGATTACTGAGACACTCTGTATCCTCTTTGGAAACAAAGGCATATAAATAAGAACTTATGGGGGAGAAACGCCTTGATAGTAAGGGACCTGGGCAGTTATCTTGTGGTTTTGCAGTTTGAATTTTTATTGTACAGGTTCTGGACTCTGGCCACTGGGGCTTCAAATCTTCACTTTACTACTTCCTGTTTGATCTAAGGGAAGTCACTTAATCTCTTCATGCCAGTAGTTTTCTGCTTAAGCAGATCCATCTCAGTTTTTTCATTTACTTAGCATTACTTAGGAAATCCACTTATTTGGTTTAACCTTCTAGGTTCTCTGTGTTCAGGACATCATGGTCTTTTAGTCACAACGTAGCCAGTATATTAGTTATGTGTATTCTTACATAACAAATTATCCCAAACTTTTAGCAAATTAAAACAACACATATTTATTATTTTATAGTTACTGTGAGTCAGAAATCTGTGATGGGCTTAGCTGGGTCCTCTGCTTCAGAATTTCTTATAAGGCTGGGACTTCTCTGGTTGTCCAGTGGTTAAGACTCCGTGCTTCTACTGCAGGGGGCACAGGTTCAACCCCTGGGCCAGGAACTAAGATCCCACATCGGCGTGTTCAAAAAAAAAATATATATATATATAATTTCCTAAAAGGCTGAAATCAGGGTGTTACCTGAAGGCTCAGCTGGGGAGGGATCAGCTTCCAACTTCACACACATGGTTGTTGACTGAATTCAGTTCCTTTTGGCTTTAAAAATTGAAATATAGTCGATTTACAATATAGTGTTAGTTTCAGGTGTACAGCAAAGTGATTCTGATATATATATTCTTTTTAAAAATTATTTTCCATTGTAAGTTATTACAAGATATTGAATATAGTTCCCTGTGCTATATGGTAAATCCTTGTTGTTTATCTGTTTTATATATGGTAGTATGTATCTGCCAATCCCATACTCCTAATTTATCCCTCCCTCTCCTTCCCCTTTGGTAACCGTAAGTTTGCTTTCTATGTCTGTGAGTCTGTTTCTGTTGGTAAATAAGCTCATTTGTATTATTTTTTGGAATTCACATATAAGCGATATCATGTAATATTTGTCTTTGTCTGATTTGCTTCATTTAGTATGATAATCTCTAGGTCCACCCACGTTGCTGCAAATGGCATTATTTCATCCTTTTTTATGGCTGAGTAATATTCCGTTGTATATATATACCACATCTTCTTAAACCAATCGTATGTTGATGGGCACTAGGTTTGTTTCCATGTCTTGGATATTGTACATAGTGCTGCTATGAACATTTCAGAGTATGTATCTTTTCAAATTAGAGTTTTAGTCTTTTCCAGGTATATGCCCAGGAGTGGGATTGCTGGTCATACAGTAACTCTATTTTTAGTTTTCTAAGGAACCTCCATACTGTTCTCCATAGTGGCTGCACCAATTTACATTCCCACCAACAGTGTAGGAGGGTTCCCTTTTCTCTACACCTCCTCCAGCATTTATTATTTGTAGACTTTTTAATGATGGCCAATCTGACCAGTATGAAGTGATACCTCATTGTGGTTTTGATTTGCATTTCTCTAATAATTTGGATTCAGTTCTTTGAGGGTTGTTGGACTGAGGCCTCCCTCAATACCTTGCCTTTTGCTTCATCAAAACCAATAATAGATTTGATCTGCTAGCAAGATGAAAGTCACCATCTTTTGTAACCTAAAGTATAATAAAGAATGTTTTTCATCTTTGCTCCTGGTTCCTGGAAGATAACCTCTACATCCTTGGAATTTCCTGAGTTATAGGAGTGTCTTTTTTATTCACGGTGGGACCCTCGACCATACCTGAGTTTATGAGATGAAAAGGATGCAAAGTCAGATTAGAGGGTTGGAATTTTTAGCTCAACCTCCAGGGAGAAAAAGGGGTTGGAGACTGAGCTCAACCAATGATTAAATCAACCCAGGACAAGTAATGAAACTGCAATAAAAACTTTGGAAACTGAAGCTCAGTGAGCTTCCTGGCTTGCAAATGCACTGATGTACTAAGAGGTTGCTGTGTCCTGATTTTACAGGGAGAGGACATGAAAACTCTGCATCAGAGGCCCTCCCCAACTTTTCTCTGTGTGCCTTCATTTGCCTAGTCCTAATTTGTATCCTTTACAATAAAACTGTAATTCTAAGTATAGCACTTTGCTGAGTGCTGTGAGTTGTTCTAATGAATTGTTGAACCCTAGAGGGTAGTGAGAATCCCTGGATCTGGAGCCCGCTGCTCAGAAGGGTCAGTGGCTTGGGGATGCCCAAACTTGTGGCTGACATCTAAAGTGCAGGCAATTTTGTTGGGGTCTGTGCCCTTAAATCTGTGGACTCTAGTCACTCCCGGCGGCTAGCGTCAGATTGCATTGCAGTATCGCACCTAATCATGAAATGACATCCCATCACTTTTGCTGTATTCTGTTGGATAGAAGGAGTCACGAGGTTCAGCTCACACTGGAGAGAAGAGGATTGCATTAGGGTGTGAACCCCAGGAGGCAGAGAACATTGGCAGTCTTGTCAGAAGTTTTTGATCACAGTCAGTGTAGCCCCATGGAGTAAGGTGACCTGTCTTAGAACATCTTGATCGATTAGATGCACATGAGATCATGGATTATGAAATTTTAATGCTGGAAAGGATGTTAGATATTGTCTAGTCTAGTTCAACCCTTTTGTTTTACAGATGAGAAAAGTCAGGCTTAGTGTGCGTAGGTGTCTTGTTTGCGAACATGTGATGAGCCAGTGTCAAAGTCAGGACAAGAACTCAGTGCTCGGGCTTCCCTGGTGGTGCAGTGGTTGAGATTCCGCCTGCCGATGCAGGGGACACGGGTTCGTGCCCCGGTCTGGGAAGATCCCACATGCCGTGGAGCGGCTGGGCCCGTGAGCCATGGCCGCTGAGCCCACGCGTCCAGAGCCTGTGCTCCGCAACGGGAGAGGCCACCACAGGGAAAGGCCCGCGTACCGCAAAAAAAAAAAAAAAAAAAAAAAGAACTCAGTGCTCTTTTCCCAATACCATGCTGACTAAATTATTTAATCTAGCCAATAAGTAAATTAAAACTGCTATAGATAAATAGTTACATTCATAAAGGACATTCACAAAGCTCATGAGCTCCTTAGCCAAGACAGAAAAACTCCCAGGATGAGAAGATTCAGGTAGGGTCAAAGATTTTGAAAGGCAAAGATTTTAACTGGCAGAAAATTGGAAAAGCTCTTTGTTTCCAGTACATGATGCAGTGATTTTTAAAAAATTAGAAAATCAAATTAAGAAGGAAGCGTAGAATTTCAGAGGTTAGAAAACAAAATGTAGAAGCAAAAGGGAATTAAGCTTCAGACTCATAGTTCACAGAGTATTAGTCATGTTCTCTAGACTGGTCCATATGTGAATTCAGCTTCTTGATTAGTGTCATGATCAGTGGCAGAGGAGTTCTAGAACCAGTACTGAAATGAATGTTGCACAGCTCGCAGCACGCTAGCAGAAATTATATGATGAGCTGAAGTGGTTTGACCTCGAATAAGATGGGCAGAAAAAAATGCTATTAGGACATAATAAAGGAGCTAATTATGGCTTCTCTAATTGGTTTACAAAATAGCTTCGATTCTGACTTCTGAGCAGGTTGCCAGGAAACAGCAGACTTTGGCATTGTCGGGGTTGGAGGGAGTGGGTAAGAAGCAATGGTCTGCTTCATTTTCAGCAAAGGCAGAAGGCAGCTCGCAAAGTCAAGTTAAACTTCAAACAGCGATTCAGGACTAACAGGGGCTCTGGCTTCCAAAGGCATTATTGGACAAAAGGACTTCTTACAGCAGAGTGTGGTCATGTCACTGACCACAAACAATATCACTAACTCTATTATCTTCACCAGTAAGACCGTGCCCTTCAATGTGTAATTCACAACTGATACTCCTAGCCGTGTTGTCTCTCTTGCCACACTCAAAGCGAATCCTTTGTTCCATTCCCACAAGGTTACTCAGGGTTCCTCAGTCAGGCTGTGACATTTTTGCCCTCATGCCTTTCCCTATTCCATCTAAATCTTCCTCATTTTTCTGGACCAGATAAAGTCTGCTCCTCTCTGGAAAGCCTTCTCATACTACTACCACTTTATCATTGAACAAAAGCCTAGCACTGTGCTAAGTGCTTTGTAAATATTACTTCAATCCTTATAATAGCTTTAAGAGGTGGGTACTGTTGTTACTGTCAAAGAAAGGCTCAGAGACAGGAGCATTTCAAAAAGGAAAGAAAAAGTTTACTTGCAAAGAATGCAGGAGAGTCAAACTTCAGAAGGTCTGGCACAGCAAACCCAAACACAGGGATTTAAAGAGATAAAACCTACCAAGCTGCCAAGGTTACATATCTGTTCACAGTAAAAAACAACCTTCTCAAGTGATTATCACATTCTCAAAAGTCATGACGTCTGTATAAAAAATAAATAAAATAAAATTCAAAAATTCAAAAAAAGTCATGATGTATTTTCAGACGACATTGCATGAAATAGATAGAATTGCTTTTTTAAGGGAGTTTATGGGAAATATTCAAGATTTCTTTATTTGGGGGGACAGAATCAGACATTTTTGGTTTATCTCGGAGTCAAAGTGGTTTTTGTTCATCTGACTATGAACTGTAAAGAACATAATCATGTTGAAAACAAGGCAAAGTATCAGTTTTTCCTTCTACATATCCCCCACCCCTATCTTGGCTCATTACAGATCAGGAAACTGACGCAAAGAGAGGTAAAATAATTTGCTTCAGGTTGTAGGGGTGGCAGATGGTGGAGTGGATTTGAACACAGGTGGCCGGGTTCCACTGGATGACGATATCTGCCCATTCTCAAGGGTACCTCCTTTCTCAGAAATTACTAGCTACTTCCTGCCCATCCATTCATTTATCATTTAATGATTTATGGCTCTACACTATTATTTCATTTTGCATATGTAATTGTCTTATTTCCCCACTGGCCTGAAGGACCCTTTCTAGCTGGGACTTTGTGATGCTGGCATTTGATAGCTCTACACACACAGTTGTTGTTCTATAAATATTTGAGAATGGTGAGTGACCCTCAGGCCCATTTCCACCTGTACAAGTTGGTGGGGGACTGCTCATTATTTACCAAACTTTACTCATACTCATGGTTATTGGAAATATATGCAGCATTATTTTGAGCAAAAGAAAAATATTGAAAATTGAGATTTCTGTGAGGACCCAGAAAGACTTGCTCTAGGCTTGGGAATGCCAAAACTTAAGGTATTTTTCTTCCCGTTTACATTGAAACACCTCCCCAGGCCTTCTGAAATGTCACTGAAGGTCACACTTTGGGGTGGCAGCAAAGAGCTGCTGCCATCCAAGGACACGGCTCCAGCCAGTTCCTATAGCAGTGACCGAGGGAAAATGGCTTAATCTTCCTAGGCTTTCATTTCCCATAACACAAGCTTAAGAATCCGTCAGTATAATGATCTCCCCGAAGAGTTGAGGTGAGAAATGTCAGAAATAAGCTTTTCAAGTGAAGGAGATTCACAGTAATAAACTTTTGCTAAAAAAGCCATCCATCTATTTAACAGGCTAGAAACATAACCACCTTTTCTTTTCCAGTGAAAAATAATGTTCTTAGCATTTTCGAGAGATGACCGCTGGCTAGGCGTTCCGTATTTGTGGGTTATTTTATGGCTGCATTTTAAATTCTTGCAATGAATGGCTTCTGTCACAAAGCTTGGCCCATCATCATACCACAGAGGTATCTCCAACAGTACCACCTTCATCTCTGTAGCTTAAAAAAAATATATCTAACTTCCTCTAAGTATTTACATAGTGCATAGTATTCTTTCCTCTGCAAAATGTTGGCTTCGAAATGCGTACTTTGGATGTCATTCTGTTGAGGCAGAGAATTTTGTAATCTTACTTTAACATACTAGGATATGGTACTCCTTTCCCACTTGGATAATTTTTTTCCCCAGTCAGTAGAAATCCCTTTTTTATGAGAAGTAAAGAAAACCACACAGACTGTTCAGTTTCTCTCTCAACATATTATAGTAGCATGCTACCTAAATTTTTTCTTTTTTTTTTGAAGAAGCCAGGTTCTAAACAACACACAAGCAAACAAATAAAAAGAAAACTATTTATGGTACAAGGAAGCCGTAAAAACAAGCCATCATTCTAGTTTGGGGTAAGTCAAGAGATGTGGCATTGTCAGCCAGTTGAAAGAGTTGGTTCTAGGCTTAGGCAGTTATTGAAATTGTTATGTTTTGCCATTGACTCTCGGTTTTGGCCCTTATTTTTTCTTTATTTTTCCTCTTTCTCTTCAGGAACGGTTTCATGTTCCCTTACCCCGTGATCAAAAATTCTCCCAAATGTTCTTGGAACTAGGGTGTCTCAAGGCTGGGTTTTTTGGCTGCCCTCAGTCCTAGCTTGTGAAGTGTCTAGGCTCTGCTCAATTTCACGACTGGCCACTTGGTTATGGCTCAAGCTGCTCCATGGAATAGGTCTGATGAGCCAGGACACTGCACATAGAGGGGACACAATGTGAGCACGTACAGAGAGGTTCAGTGGCAAGTGTTGTTCTGAGAACACTGTTAACCTTTACATCTTTTTTTCAAATTAATTAATTAAATTTATTTTTTGGCTGCGTTGGGTCTTCGTTGCTGTGTGCGGGCTTTCTCCAGTTGCAGCAAGCGGGGGGCTACTCTTCGTTGCGGTGCAAGGGTTCTCATTGCTGTGGCTTCTCTTGTTGTGGAGCACAGACTCTAGGCACGCGGGTTCAGTAGTTATGGCTTGCGGACTCTAGAGCACAGGCTCAGTAAGTTGTGGTGCATGGGCTTAGTTGTGCCACTGCATGTGGGATCTTCCCGGACCAGGGCTCGAACCCATGTTCCCTGCATTGGCAGGCGGATTCTTAACCACTGCGCCACCAAGGAAGTCCCTATCCTTTCCATCTTCTAATAACAGATCGAGGCCTTGCCCACTCCCTTTAGCCACAATAACTCAGGCCTGCCAAAGTACTCTGTTCCTTTGTTCGGGGATTGGCATATACCCAACCAAGGAAAATCTGAGGGTTTCCCAGGACTCTTCTGTGGAGCCAGTAGAGAAGACTTCCCCCTTACTTTGAATCCCAACATGGAGAAAGCCTGACCGTTGTAGGAGAGAATAAGACCAATTCACAGATAGAATCTGAATGGATAGAGGTAGAGGATGAGAGCTGAGTGCTCCAGCTATGGTTGAGACCTACTCCACTCCTGGACACTTATGAGGCAATAAATTCCCATTTGTGTTAGCTGTTTGGAATTGGAAATCTCTCATCTGCAACAAGTTGAGTCATGACGAACAGGGGCATGAAGTCAGACATTGCCTCCATTTTGGTAGAGCTTACTGTCTAGTGGGAGAGATCTAGAAACTGGAATGCGTGTGCTGAATGCTGCAATGGGATCCTAGAGGAACTCCCAGTAGGGGAAACCACCCTAGTTTAGGAGGTCAGGGAATGTTTTGCACAGCTACATCCTGAAGGACTGTGTAGGAATTAGGCAGGTGAAGAGCGGCAGGAGTGAGAAAGCTCAGTGGAGAGAGAGTGGGGTAAAATGGAGAAAAGATACCATTTTCATATGGTTGAGTAGTGGGGAGAAATGAAGCTGAAGAGGCCGTTAAAAATATATAGTTCCCGGGACTTCCCTGGTGGCGCAGTGGCCTAAGACTCTGTGCTCCCAATGCAGGGGGCCTGGGTTCGATCCCTGGCCAGGGAACCAGATCCCACATGCATGCTGCAACTAACAGTTCGCATGTCACAACTAAGGAGCCCACATGCAGCAACTAAGGCCCAGCACAACCAAATAAATAAATAAGTATAAAAATAAATAAATATATATATATATATATATATATATATAATATATATAGTTCCTGTCGAATTACTTGGTCTTATGCTAAAAACAATGAAAGTTCATTAATGCATGTAATCAGGGGGATGAGCTGATCAGACTTCTAGTTTAGAAAGGGCCACCCAGCTGCTATGTGGAGGGTGGATTGGAAGGGACGGACCTGGAGGCAGCGAGGCTGTAGCCTGGGAGAGTGATGCAGGCTGCCTTCATTGGATAGCAGGAATGGCGTTGGATAAAAGTGAATAAAATCGTCTTTCGCATCCACTGTCTGCAGTGGTACTGCTGCCAAGATGCAAATTTTCGTGAAGACCCTGACGGGGAAGACCATCACTCTCTCGAGGTCAAACCCTCAGATACAATAGAAAATGTAAAGGCCAAGATCCAGGATAAGGAAGGAATTCCTCCTGACCAGCAAAGACTGATCTTTGCTGGCAAGCAACTGGAAGATGGACGTACTTTGTCTGACTGCAACATTCAAAAGGAGTCCACTCTTCATCTTGTGTTGTGACTTCGTGGTGGTGCTTAGAAAAGGAAGAAGAAGTCTTACACTGCTCACAAGAAGAACAAGCATGAGAGAAAGAAGGTTAAGCTGGCTGTCCTGAAATACTATAAGGAGGATGAGAACGGCAAAATCAGTTGCCTTCTCTCAGAGTGCCCCTAGGATGAAAAAAAAAGTGAATAAAATTAAGAAGCATCCAGAAAGTGAAATTGACCATCCTTGGTGACAGATTTATGTCCTCTTTCTTCCAAATCCAATGATATGTTCAAGTGGTGGTCTTTATTCCTTTGCTTCATTTCTGGACCCTTTTCCACTTGGCTTTGAAGTGTTGGATGAGTTCTATTCCCTCTTCACTCATCATCAAAGCATTTTCTTAGCAAGGCTAAATGGCTTTCTCAATTCCTTTTTTTCCCTTCATTTATTCATTCTGGTTTCAAATTAGTTTTTATTTTTATTACAATTTTTTGTGCACCTAAAGAGTCAATTCTACAAGACTTGTTACAAAAAATACTGCTTTCCTCTGCATCCTATTTCTTTCCTTAGAGGCAACGACGTTCAAATCTTTAAGCTGCTTCTTTTTTTTTGTTGTTTTGTTTTTTTGGCTGTGTTGCTGTGAGCGGGCTTTCTCTAGTTGAGGTGAGCGGGGGCTACTCGTCATTGCGGTGTGCAGGCTTCTCATTGCTGTGGCTTCTCTTGTTGCAGAGCACGGGCTCTAGGCATGTGGGCTTCAGTAGTTGCAGCACATGGGCTCAGTCGTTGTGGCACATGGGCTCAGTAGTTGTGGCTTGCAGGCTCTAGAGCACAGGCTCAGCAGTTGTGGAACACGGGCTTAGTTGCTCCACGGCATGTGGGATCTTCCCACACCAGGGCTCAAACCCGTGTCCCCTGTATTGGCAGGCGGATTCTTAACCACTGCACCACCAGGGAAGTCTTAAGCTGCTTCTTTTAATATTTATCTTCCTATCTCTAAATATTGTCATTTAGAGATATTGTTTATATTGTTATTTCTTGGTATTCCCATTTTAGACGTTATCTGTTGACTTCCTTCCATGAAAGGTAAAGATTTAATTCTCTTTCACCACTGCCCTCCACTACCATATATATATATATATATATATACACACACACACATACACACACACACACACACACTTCCCATCATGCCATGCCATCTTGGTTAGAGGATGATTCCATGTTTTCATTATTATAACTATGTAAATACTATTCACAGATGAGCCAGGGAGCACACTATGATTACCCTTTCTTGCAGAACTTTTTATTTTCCCTGAGGTTAATAATTGTCTTTAAAAAAATTGTTGTTGTTCCTTGGTTTTCTTTATACTTGTATTAAATCAACCACAAACTTTCCACAATTGTCTAAATCTCCTCTTAACACTTTCAACCTCATCTATCATTTTCATCTTCTTGAGGAAATCTTTCCCTGAGCTTTCCAACATGCTCCAGTCTGACTTGGTTGCTCTCTGTGCCCGCAGCATGGCTGTCTTCCCAGAATATCTCTGCACCATCATTCTAGAGAAACCCTTTGCCTTCCTCCTGATTCGGAACTTCTGTTTCTTGTAACTTCCCCTCCCATTGTTGACTCCTTGTTTTGGTGGCATACATACTTCAGGAGCTTCCTGAGAAACTGTACATAGGAGGGAAAATTTTGAGACTATTCATATCTAAAAATGCCTTATTTTATGTTTATACTTAATTGATATATGAGATAGAATTTTGGTTTGAAAAATCATTTTCCCTCAAAATTTTGAAAGCAATGCTCCATTTTCTTCTGTCTTCCAGACGTTCTGATTCCTGATTATATATGGACTGTCTTCTTTGAAGATTTCCTCTCCTGCATTTTTTTCTGTTCTTTCTTTATAGAAATCTTACTGTTCAAATATTAGATATTCTTGAATGATCATTTTATTTTCTTATCTCCACACTCCTGTTTCCCATCTTTTTGTCACTTTACTCTACTTTCAGGGAAATTCCTTCAACTCTTCTAAACCTTTTACTGGGATTTTCATTTCTGCTAATGGTTTCTAAATATTCTTATTTCACGAATGTAACATCTTCTTAACATTGTGAGGTTATTAATCATTGTTTTGCGATGTTTTATCTCTGCAGTTTCTGTTTCCTCCAAGTTTATGTGTGTGTGTGTGTGTGTGTGTGTGTGTGTGTGTGTTGTGACCTGTTTTTCACACTGGGGATTTTCCTCAGATGCATGGTGAGCCTTAGAAGTCTCCTTATATTTAAGAGAGGCAGCCTTGCAGGTTGTTTGGAAACTCTGAGGGTGTGGGTGGGGCTTGTTTGTGGACTTCACCTATGATGATGACCCGGCTGAGGTGTGTGTTTGAGGAACACTGAAGTCTCAGTTCTTGGCTCTTTCCTGTTGGACTGGTTGGATTCTGTACAGAATAAACCACTATCATTTTGTCTATAAGAATGATGCTGAGCTGAAAATATTCCCTTTAATCCTCTGAAAACAGTACGCCAACCTTCGATGGTGCCTTATTGTCCAGATAATACACCTCCTACTAAGAGGGTAGGGAATGGGCTCCAGGGGTTGAATAGCAACCTTCATCCAATCAACTGTTTCAGCCCATCTTCCTCTTCACTCTCAGTAGAACCTGAAGCCATCAGTTCTTAAAGCTTTTAGGACTTTGGGGGAGCGCATCGAATTGTGTCTTTCCCCACTGCTGGCTTAGGGACTAGCATTCTCTGAAGTGCTAATTTAGTTACCACTTGTCCATCAGCTTTTCAGGTGCCAAAATTTTCTTACTGTCATGGCCACTCCATTCTCTTTATCTTTGCGAGCTTGTGCCTTAAACCCAAAATCCCTGTTTTGTTGACTTATTGGGGTTTTAGGAGGCACCAAAAGTAAATGCAGGGTTCAGTCTTCCCTCTTAATTTACAAGTCACTCAACTAGGCTTCCTAGTTAACTCTTTGCTTCTCTGGACTTCTTTCCTATTTCCTTTCCTTGAAGGTCCATTAGGATCCCTTTTTGCCTTGAGATTTTCTTATGGAATCTTTCAATACTAACAAGACGAAATCCAACAGGGGTAAACTTTAAGATTCTACACTCCGAATAAAAACCCTCGTTAAACATGAGGTGGGGCAAATCACAAGTTAAAGGACAGGCAAAAAGTCTCAAATCCAAGCACACTGGGAAGTCAGGCCCAAAGGCCAACACTCACAACACTGTGATGGGAACCTCCTTCTGGGGCAGATCAGAAATCTAGGATGGTATGGGCATAAGCTTGAAAGTCATTTTTCACTGTGATTATACCTGGTCAGAGAGGGGATCAGATTCTTCGTAGGGTCTGCTGACCAAATTAGAGAATAGCTTTGGGAATGTCATACTTCCTCCTAATTGACCATCTAAGGAAAAAACTGTATGGTGATACTCAAAATACTTTGCAATTATAGAGCACCCCTGCCAGAAACACCAATTAATTCATTCCCTTACATTTCAACTGGAGAAAACAGTTTCATTCTTGGAAGATAAAGGGTAGTTACAATTATAAATTCCTCTGCTGCAGTTTTAGGAACTGATGGGGCAAAGTTCAAAACAGCTTTTCCTGTCTGACCATCAGAAATGAACCAGCACCCCCTAATAGCAAGGTCTTGTTTTATCTTCTCCTTCTTCTTTCTCTGTAGGTAAAAGCAGAATAGCACCGATCTTTTTGTTTGTTGGATACATTTATTTATTTATTTATTTATTTTTGCTGTGTTGGGTCTTTGTTTCTGTGCGAGGGCTTTCTCTAGTTGTGGAGAGCGGGGGCCACTCTTCAACGCGGTGCGCGGGCCTCTCACTGTCGCGGCCTCTCTTGTTGAGGAGCACAGGCTCCAGACGCGCAGGCTCAGTAGCTGTGGCTCACCGGCCCAGTTGCTCCGCGGCATGTGGGATCTTCCCAGACCAGGCCTCGAACCCGTGTCCCCTGCATTGGCAGGCAGATTCTCAACCACTGCGCCACCAGGGAAGTCCCCTCCTTAGATTTTAAAAAATAGCATTTTAAAAATAGCACTAATCGTACTAAAAACAGCAGACCCTGCCCTGCCTTTTAATCTTACTCCCCAAGTCACCCACTTTCACTTCATTTAGGCTTTTCTTCTGGTATTTATCTCCATGTATAAAGAGTATGCTAAACTGTTATTTTTTGATTTATTGATTTTGGACATTACCTATTGATTTTCTGTTATGATAGAGGAAGATTTAG
Organism: Mesoplodon densirostris; assembly: GCF_025265405.1. Lineage (NCBI taxonomy): Eukaryota > Metazoa > Chordata > Mammalia > Artiodactyla > Ziphiidae > Mesoplodon > Mesoplodon densirostris. The sequence continues at coordinate 171,784,102 of NC_082662.1, forward strand.
TGAATATTAGGGAAGGAAATAGAAAGTATTCACCGATCACACCGATCTTTTTGATTGGGCAAGGGTCAGGAGGTTATGGTAGAGAATAATAGTCAGTGAGTTAAAAAAGTAGACTAAATATTAATTAATTTCTTCATGCGTAAGATGGGGGACCACAGATGAAATGCCCTGTAACCCATGACCAGGCCACTAGTCATCTAGTTTGAAATGACAGGCTACTATTAAAGTAAATCACACAGTGATGAAAGGAGACCAAAAAAGAAGTACTGAACTTCTTATTTATAAACCTTTTCATTTTCTTAGCTTAAGCTCATTTTAGGAAGTATAATTGTTCCTCTTGATCCAATCAAAGAGGAGTTTCTTTTCTTACATTTTTGGCAAGACTTGAATATGATAACCTTATCCTAGGAGACTTCCTGATTATCTTTGAAATGAGAGAGAGGGGGAAAGCATAAGAGAATTACAAAAAAACCCCAAAGGTTGGAAAAAACTTTTAGAGGTTATTTAATTTAACTCTCCTGAGTAGCAGCTTCACTTGAAACCTGAACTATTTCAGGAAAAGGAATTTCTTTTCTTAAAAACTCTCAGGGAAGGGCTTATAACCATTTTAGGCACTTAGGCAAGTACTTCAGTGTTGGGTTTCAGTTAAATTCATCCCGGTGTTTCTTGCTTCTTTAAAGGATTAAACCCAGAGGTAATCTGTAGAGCCCTTTTGGTTTTAAGTGATTCTGTAGGGAAATTAATTCTTAAAGGGGAAGCTACAAGTTGTGTTACTCAACTCTCCCAAAAGTTTCATTTGGAACTCATCTTAATATTTGTAGTACACTTTAAACACCAGCCCTAGGGCATTCATTCAGCTGTGCATGGCAGGTACAGATGAGGAACCTGAGGTACAGAGAGCTCTGGTAACACTATTAGGCAATCTTGCTTTTGCAACAAAGATGATGCTTTCTTTCTAGGTAAAGATTTGTCTAGACAGTGGTTTTGCAGGTGGAAAATGAGTTCAAGAAGAGCCTCCAGCCTTTCATTTGTTCCTTGTGATCAGAATCTAAGATGTAAACCTGGCAATGATGAGTGAGGCTTGGTGTATGCTGTTGCTTGGAATAAATTTATATTTCAGGGAATTTTTCATGATAAAGGTTGATAACTGACTTTGAAAAAACTTAAGTAAAAAAAAAAATAGGAAGAAAATTGCCCTTGGGATTTCCCTGGGTGCAGTGATTAAGAATCCGCCTGCCAATGCAGGGGACACAGGTTTGAGCCCTGGACTGGGGAAGACCCCACATGCCATGGAGCAACTAAGCCCGTGTGCCACAACTACTGAGCCCACGTGCCACAACTACTGAGCCCGTGTGCTGCAACTACTGAGGCCCGCGTGCCTAGAGCCTGTGCCCCACAACAAAGAGAAGCCACTGCAATAAGAAGCCCATGCACCGCAACAAAGAGTAACCCCCACTTGCTACAACTAGAGAAAGCCTGTGCACAAAGAAGCCCATGCACCGCAACAAAGAGTAACCCCCACTTGCTACAACTAGAGAAAGCCTGTGCACAGCAACAAAGACCCAATGCAGCCAAAAATAAATAAATAAATAAATAAATAAATAAATAAATAAAAATTGCCCTTAAAAATGATCAAATAGCAATGGAATTTTCACAGACCAACTGCCTGTATTTGGGACAGTTTAGTGGTTTGCTTAGGTTGTAACTTCCTTCTCATGCTCTTTATCTTTTACTTCCTTTCAGTATCCTCCCCAAAAGATGGCATGAGGAGACTTTCTGGGAGGTGAGAACACGCTCATTGTTTACTTTTAGCAATCTGTTTCTTACAGAAGGTGATTAGATACCCTTTTAGGGTTCTGAAGTACTTGCCACCCATTATCTTTTTATTTTATTTTATTTTATAATTTTATTTAAGTATAGTTGATTTACAATGTGCTAATTTCTGCTGTACAGCAAAGTAACTCAGTTATACATATACATATATATCTTCTTTTTCATATTCTTTTCCATTATGGTTTAGCACAGAACATTGAGTACAGTTCCCTGTGCTATACAGTAGGACCTTGCTGTTTATCCACCCTATATATAGTAGTTTGTCTCTGCTAATCCCAAACTTCCTTTCCTTCCCTCCCCTACAGCCCTCCCCTTTGGCAGCCACAGATCTCTTCTCTATATCTGTAAGTCTGTTTTTGTTTCATAGATATGTTGATTTGTACCATATTTTAGATTCCACATATAAGTGATGTGATATATGGTGTTTATCTTTCTCTTTCTGACTTACTTTGCTTAGTATGATAATCTCTAGGTATATCCATGTTCCTGCAAATGGCATTATTTCATTCTTTTTGATGGTTGAGTAGTATTCCATTGTATATATGTACCACATCTTCTTTATCCATTCATCTGTCCTTGGACATTTAGGTTGTTTCTAAGTCTTGGCTATTGTAAATGGTGCTGCTATGAACATAGAGGTGTATGTATCTTTTTGAATTATAGTTTTGTCTGGGTATATGCCTGGGAGTGGGATTGCTGGATCATACACCCATTATCTTTTTATATCTTGACCAGTGGGCTTTTGCTTGATGAGTATCATTTTATAATTTATGAGTCAAAAACTTAAGAAACAGATTTGCCGAAATGTCTCTCTCCTTTTTGTATTAGTCTATATTCTGCATTGCACATTATTGGAGGTAAAATAATCATGATTGTTATTGTTGTCATAAAGGTAATAATAATAATAATAATAATATGAGACAGACTTTCCAGTCAGTATTCAAAGATATGTCCAGAATACTTTTACAAACAAAAAGCCAAGGAAACCACTCTTGTTGTCCTGGTACATTGGCTAGCAATTGCTCTGTGTTAGAATGAGAGGTCTGCCTTTGCTAGCCATCATTCAAATTCTATGCCAAACCTCACTTTACATCTCATTTTTCCCAAGCCTCTTTTCTAGGTTCCTTGGTATCTGAGCTTACTGAAAACCACGGTTGACTTTGAAATCCTTCAGTATTCTCTTTCCTTAGCAAAAGTGCCAAAATGATATTACAATAATCCTTCTTGCAAAAACTAAATTAAACTAAAATCAAACTTGCCATTATAAAAAAAAGAAAAGATTTAAATCCAAATGGCTCACAATGAAGAACCTCTTACATAACAGCCCATGAATATTAGTGGATGTGAGTTCATACATTAACCATGAATGTCAATAAATTGGTCTCTTGAATCATTTACCTAATACATTAGATCAGATGATTTGAAAAAAGAAGGCCTCAAATTACACAAAACAGGAGGCCAGCACAACAGCCTTTCCCCTCCTCATCTCTAACTCAGGCACTGATGGTCAAGTTTACTGGGGAAGGTGGGAACCCTGGATCCACCCTCTCTTCCTCCTCCACCATCAACCCTTCCTTTGTTTCCCCAGCAGTTACACAATGGCCTCTCCACAGAGCTACTTTTTCTTTTTTTAAAAATTTTTATTGGAGTATAGTTGATTTACAATGTTGTGTTAGTTTTAGGTATACAGGAGAGTGAATCAGTTATACATATACATATAGCCACTCTTTTTTAGATTCTTTTCCCATATAGGTCATTACAGAGAATTGAGTAGAGTTCCCTGTGCTATACAGTAGGTCCTTATTAGTTACCTATGTATAACAGTGTGTATACGTCAATCCCAATCTCCCAGTTTATCCCTCCCCCAACTTTCCACCCTGGTTACAAGTCTATTTTCTACATCTGTGACTCTATTTCTGTTTTGTAAATAAGTTCATTTGTACCATTTTTTTAATGATATCATATAATATTTGTCTTTCTCTGTCTGACTTACTTCACTCAGTATGACAATCTCTAGGTCCATCCATGGCATTATTTCATTCTTTTTTTATGGCTCAGTAATATTCCATAGTATATATGTACCACATCTTCTTTATCCACTCCTCTGTTGATGGACACTTAGGTTGCTTCCATGTCCTGGCTATTGTAAATAGTGCTGCAGTGACCATTGGGGTGCATGTATCTTTCTGAATTATAGTTTTCTCTGGATATATGTCCAGGAGTTGGATTACTGGATCATATGGTAGCTCTCAGAGTTACTCTTTTTTTTTTTTTTTTTGTGGTATGCAGGCCTCTCACTGTTGTGGCCTCTCCCGTTGCGGAGCACAGGCTCCGGACGCGCAGGCTCAGCGGCCATGGCTCACGGGCCCAGCCACTCCATGGCATGTGGGATCTTCCCAGACCGGGGCACGAACCCATGTCCCCTGCATCGGCAGGCGGACTCTCAACCACTGCGCCACCAGGGAAGTCCCCTCCTTAGATTTTAAAAAATAGCACTAATCGTACTAAAAACAGCAGACCCTGCCCTGCCTTTTAATCTTACTCCCCAAGTCACCCACTTTCACTTCATTTAGGCTTTTCTTCTGGTATTTATCTCCATGTATAAAGAGTATGCTAAACTGTTATTTTTTGATTTATTGATTTTGGACATTACCTATTGATTTTCTGTTATGATAGAGGAAGATTTAGTGAATATTAGGGAAGGAAATAGAAAGTATTCAATCTTTTTAGCTTCATAAATGTGGCACCATCTCTCACTTTATTACATTCCTATTGCTATCTGTACAAATTACCACAGATGTAATGGCTTAAAACAATAAAATGTATTGTCTTGGGCCTCCCTGGTGGCGCAAGTGGTTGAGAGTCCGCCTGCCGATGCAGGGGATACGGGTTCGTGCCCCGGTCTGGGAGGATCCCATATGCCGCGGAGCGGCTGGGCCCGTGAGCCATGGCCGCTGAGCCTGCGCGTCCGGAGCCTGCGCGTCCGGAGCCTGTGCTCCGCAACGGGGGAGGCCACAACAGTGAGAGGCCCGCATACTGCAAAAAAAAAAAAAAAAAAAAAAAAAAAAAAAAAAAAATGTATTGTCTTACAGTTCTGTAGGTCAGCAGTCTGACGAAAGGCCGACTGGACTGAAGTCAAGGTGTCAATGCACTGTGTTGCTTTCTGGAGGCTCCAGGGGGAGAATCCTTCTTACCTTTTCCAGCTTCTAAAAGCTGCTAGAACTCTTGGTTCATGATGATTTGTGCTCACAAAGCATGAAATAAAGCTCATATAAAGATGGCCCCTTCCTCAATCTTTATAGCTAATAATGTTACATTTCTCCAACTATTCTTCTGTTGTCACATCTCCCTCTGACTTTGAACTTGGTTGAGAAAACTTCTCTGATCTTAAGGACCATGTGGTTAGATTGTGCCCACCCAGATAGTCCAGAATCATCTTCTCAAGGTCCTTAACTGAATCACATATGCAAAGTCCTTTTTGCTGTGTAAGTGACCTATGTTTATTCACATGCTCTGGTGATTAGGAGATGCACATGTTTGGGGGCTATTATTCTGCCCACCAAACTTACCTTTCCTCTTCTCTGTATTCAGGGTTGACATTTTGATGTGTAACCTTTTAAAACACTGTGCTGGTGGGTTTTTAAAGTCATCAAGCTGGTTCCTTGTGCACTTTACTGCATTATGTATTTTGCTGTGCAGAGCATGAAAGAAAAAAGGAGTCTGAAGGACCTGTGTAGAGGCTGGCCTCCAGTCTGTAAGGGTTGCACCAGAGGTACTGTAAAGATTTCTGTTTCAGTGCTTTCTCATTGTTGGTCAAATGAGTCCTGTTTCTCAAGACTCCTTGAGGGCAGAGACTAGTCTCCATTGTAAACCAGTGCTTGGTACATACTGAGTGCTCAGAAGATAATGACCACATGAATGAAGGATCTCTTCCTGACAGTGGAGAGCCCAGATTGAAGCCATGTCCCTGGGTTTACAGTCCTTGCCATGTGTGACCTGGAGCATCAGTCTCTAGGACCTATCATGACCTTGTAGAGGGGCATTTGACCTTGTAGCTCATCATTCAAGGACTGCTCCCAATGCACTCTTGCTTCCAGGCTGCAGGAGCCTGATGACTGGTTCAGTGTGGTCTCTGATGTGCTTATGTCTGCCTGGTACCCTCTCCATCAAAATCGGGGTACTTTGCCTTCTTCCCACCAGTACTGTCCTACCACCAAGTACTAGAATCTGCCCAAGAGGCACAGTCTAGTGGTTGGTGCAACCATCTGACAATTACCTGATGTTAACTCCCTGGATTTCTGACTATTACAGGTAGGGTTCCACCTGCCTATCACGGCACATGACATATCATGTTAGTCACAGATACTAGCTGTGACCTATATACCACCTAAGTCAATGCTCTGCCCTTCCTGGAGACTGTCTTCTCTTAGACCAGATGCTGTCCAAATGCTGCCATACTCCAGCTGACAGATCCAGTTTAGATCTGGGGCCCCCCATCTGCCCATCCTGCTCCTGTGCCAAAGCCTAGAGCTCAGAGTGATAGAAATGTGACTACATGCAAAACAGGTGCAGCCCTGAGCATGCACAGAGCATGACTCAAGTGTATGGAAACAAAGATGACCACATGGGACGGTGTTAAGTTTAAATGTTCTATTTTGGTGACTCATTTGTGGGTTACACCTAATTGGAGAACAAATGGAGCCGTGTCATCAGGAATGGTGAACTTTCTATTGATATAAGGCTGATTTCATGAGCTTCCAACAGTTTTATTATTTCCAGGTCGTTGTAGGTTTCTCTCCCTCTGGGAGGTTGAAGGGACTGGGTCTCCCCTCCCTCTCCATTACACATTCCCTACACTTTGCTTATGGGTTTCTGCGTCCAGGGTGGGTTTTGAGTGTTATTAGTCAGAAGGTGTCACAGGCATCCATGCTTCTGCTTGACAGAGCAATCTGTTTTCAGCTTGAACTCCCTTCTATAATTTGCTTTTCCTGCCCAAAGTAGTGGAATAAAAAATACCCCTCCTGTTGCCCCAAGGAGGACGGGGCAGGGGACAGAATGGTGGAACTCAGTGGTTGCTGCCAGGGAATCATAGAGGCATGCAGGTTGGAGGGAGACAGAGGCTGTGACGAGCTGTGGGTGTTTGGGACGGCGCGTGTGAGGGAAGAACCATCCCATCTGGGACTTCAGCTGAACTCTGAGTCGGTGTGGAGCAAAGTGAGGGGATAGCCAGTGCCTCCTCTCCTGTAGAAGAGGCTCAAGGGAAAGGGATGGAGGAGGCACGCATGGAAGGAGGTCTAGAGACCCCGAAAGGCAAGGGGGAAATCCAAGACGGGGCACGTTAACATCAGAATTCATCTCTGCCAACTTCATGTAGATTTCATTCCACAGTGTGAGTTCGTTCATCGTCTTGGCTGTCTTTACAAGCCTGAGTTAAAGCCCCCATCCAGTGCTGGTGTACAGAGTGGAAGGTGGAAAAAACGACTGGGGTCAGGGCAGGGGATGAGGCCCTTCCTCTGCCCTTAAAGTCTTCATAGCCTTCTCTGGCATGTGATGGTTAGGGAGATACCCAGACTTCCCATGGTGTCCAATCCTAGCGCCAAGAGTAGGCACAGCAGATAAATGCTACTCCTGACAAGATGCTGGCTTAGCCAGGGCTCCTTGTGTCTGGATGTCTGGTAGTAGCGCAACAGTTAAAAGCATCAGTGCTGGAGTCAGATAGACCTGATTAATTCCCAGCTCCTCCATGGAGTAGTTTTGTGACCTTGTGAAATGTATTTACCATCTCTGTGCCTCAGTTTCTTCATTTGTAAAAAATGGCTATAATAATAGTACACATCTCATAGGATCGTTGAGAACCAAATGTCCCAGTACCGTTAAAAAATTAACTCAGTGTTTCATACACTTCACACATAAACACTTACTACTCATCAACTATTATTATTTGTGATCATTGAACAGCACACCCTCCCTTGGACTGAATGTGTAGAATAATTCAGGATTAATTAGGAGAATCTATGAAGCAAATCAATGCCTTCTTTCTGGTTAGAGAGTAACCTAGCTAGGGCCACCTAGAAAAATAATCTAACCCCCCAATGGTCGATCAGTATTATTCTCAACTTAAAAATGCATTTGTGGGGCCTCCCTGGTGGCGCAAGTGGTTGAGAGTCCGCCTGCCGATGCAGGGGATACGGGTTCGTGCCCCGGTCTGGGAGGATCCCATATGCCGCGGAGCGGCTGGGCCCGTGAGCCATGGCCGATGGGCCTGCGCATCCGGAGCCTGTGCTCCGCAACGGGAGAGGCCACAACAGTGAGAGGCCCACATACCGCAAAAAGAAAAAAAAAAAAAAAAAAAAAAAAAAATGCATTTGTGGGCTTCCCTGGTGGCGCAGTGGTTGAGAGTCCGCCTGCTGATGCAGGGGACACGGGTTCGTGCCCCAGTCCGGGAAGATCCCACATGCCGCGGAGCGGCTGGGCCCGTGAGCCATGGCTGCTGAGCCTGCGCGTCCAGAGCCTGTGCTCCGCAACGGGAGAGGCCACAACAGTGAGAGGCCAGCGTACTGCAAAAAACAAACAAACAAACAAACAAAAAAACGCATTTGCTATAAGAGCTACATGTAAACTCTTCTCTTCTCTTACTTTCATGAAAAACCTATTAAAAGATAGAAGTGGAAGACCTGATTCTTGAATGTTCTTCTATTTTTGTGTTTCCTCTTTTCTCTTTCTTTTTAAAGAAAAAAATTCAAATTTACAGAAGAGTTCAAGAATAATACAGAGAGCTCCCACATTTTCTTTATCCCAATTGTTAACATTTTGCCACATTGGCTTTATTACTGTTCTCTCTCTGTATGTTCACATTATTTTGTTCACTAAATTATTTGTGCCCTTTTGCTTCAAAATACTTTAGCAGGTATCTACTAAGAACAAGGACATTCTCTTGTATATCAATAGTTTATTTATAAAATTCAGGAAGCTTAACCTTGATATAATACTATTACCTAATACTATACAGTCCATATTCAAATTTTGCCACTTGTCTCAATAATGTCCTTGAAATGACTCTTTAGCCTCCTTTGATCTGCAACAAACCCCTCAGCCTTTGCTATCTTTCATGACTGCCATTTTTAAAAAGTATCGGTCCGTAGTTTTGTAGAATGTCTTTCGATTTGCGTTTGTTTTATGTTTTCCCATGGTTAGTTTCATTTTTAGAAGAACAGCACAGAAGTGGTGATGCACCCTTCCAGGTGCATTACACTGGGAAACTCAGACTGTCACTTTGTCCCATCAGTGGTGATGTTAACTATTTCTGGTGTTTTGATCACTGACAAGCACAGTAAACACTGAGGGAACAATGAATAACCAATGTGTTGGAACCCAGTTAAGTGGAGGACTTCTCAGACTAATGGCCATAAATTTTCTGAAGTTTTTTGTGTCTCTGTTTTCAAGTTTCTTTTTGTCCACATCTTCTAATTTTCAATTAGTTTGGAAAAAGCAAACAATTGTAGTGCTGTAACAAGATGGATTTAGGGAAAGAGGATTTGAAACAATTTGAGGCTGGGAGATGATGAACTACAGGGCTGATGGGCGCCCCACTTTTGAGTAGAGAGGGCGAGCTCTGGTCCTGGGACTCATCAAAGCCATAGATGGGCCTGAAGATTGGAAGGAGGGGCCTGACATCCCCACCACACACACACTCACCTCCCCTGACTTCACATCCCATATGACTGGTACTCGCCATCCTGCTTCATACTTCCAGTCTTTACGCAAGCGTGCTGGATCAGTTGGACGAGAAGTGAAGGGACTGACATTTATTGAGCTCCTGCTATGACCCATGTACTTTCATGATGCAGAGTGGAAAGCTGAGTAATCAAGAAGTAGAGGTCATCAGAAAGAGTAATCCAACAAAAGCTAGAGTCATCAGAAAGAGTAATCAAACAAAAGCTAAGGTAGTCAAGTGTCAACATCCAGAAGTTCCTTTCCAGAGAGACTTTCCTTACCTTTTTAAACTCTTTCAAATGTCATAGCAGAACTTGTCACCTAGTGGGAGGGGGCTGTCCTTTCAGGCAGATAGATCTCTCTGGGGAGAGTACTAATAACAGTAACAGAAGTAGACCTGAGATTAAATGCTGCTCTTTTTATTACCCAGACTATCCCAAAGGATAATCAAGAGTTGACAATGATGAGAATACTGTTCTATAATGATTGAGCCATTTTAAAAAAGAACAGTGAAACATAATATGTATTTATCTTTGTGAATCCAGTGCTACTTTATTATGTTTATTGTTTAATAATAAAATATACTGCTGTGTTTCTGGAGGAGAATTGGAGAATGTGCTGCGGTGAAGGGGTGGTTTTCCTGTCATTAAGGACTGAATCTTGATCACTCACGTGCAATAGTATGTGGTATTTCCAGAGGAAAGATGATAAAGAGAGATATTATATTGATTGAGGGTGACAGAAGGCGTGACTAAGAACCCTGACAAAGATGAGAGGAAGTAGTAAGATTTGTAGGAAATAGTGATGATAAACCAGGAGCCAGTAAGGTGCTTTTGTGTGCATGTAAAGCTGGCCAATAAATGGTGGTCAATCCAAGTCCTACTTAGTTTGTCTTGCTACATCTGAACTCCGGGAATCAATTGAGGTGTAATTTTCTGATACAGCCGCCAGGTGGCCTCGAATTCCCTTGGGTGTGCACAGGCCAAGTCTAGCTGGCCAGTTGGACTGCTTGGGTGCCAAAGGTGGGATATCAGTAGCCCGATCGAGGTATTCTTTCCTCTGCTGGTACTGACCTATTACTGTGCCCATCTGCCCCTCCTTGTTCTGCCTTAATGCTTGCCAGATGGATGTGCTCTTTTCTGAGAACTGAAGCAACCATTCAACCCAAGCCTAATGAAGACTTCATTATAAACTGTTTCCATTCCTCCAAATTCACTTTTTAAAATCTTTGATAATGCCTCTACACAGGCTTTATATGACACGTTTTTATCTACTATTTGGTGTTCTGCTTTTAATTCAATGTTATTTCACATATTAGAATTAGTATAGTCTACATACATATATTTTAGAAAGTTAAATATTGTTTCAGTGCAATTCACATGTTTTCATTATTATAAATAGCAGGGGTAGGAACATGAGGCTTTTTGATCCAAAATAGAAGTAAAAGATAAAGAATGATTTTACAATTCTTTTTCTAAAAAATTATTTATTTTATTTTTTAATTTTTGGCTGCATTGGGTCTTCGTTGCTGCACCCGGGCTTTCTCTAGTTGTGTCAAGCGGGGGCTACTCTTCGTAGCAGTGCGCGGGCTTCTCATTGCAGTGGCTTCTCTTGTTGCGGATCACAGGCTCTAGGTGCGCAAGCTTCAGTAGTTGTGGCACGTGGTCTCAGTAGTTGTGGCTCGTGGGCTCTAGAGCACAGGCTCAGTAGTTGTGGCGCATGGGCTTGGTTGCTCCGTGGCATGTGGGATCTTCCTGGACCAGGGATCGAACCCGTGTCCCCTGCATTGGCAGCCGGATTCTCAACCACTGTGCCACCAGGGAAGCCCTACAATTCTCGCTATAGGGACTTCCCTGACAGTCCAGTGGTTAACTCCGTGCTTCCACGGCAGGGGGTGCAGGTTCAAACCCTGGTGGGGGAACTAACATCCTGCATGCTGCATGGCATGACCTCAAAAAAAAAAATTCTTGTTATATATTCCCACATGACTTTACATGAAAAAAAGATTTTTTTTTCAATTGTCACTTTTCCTAAAGCCTCTAACTCCTAATAAAAAATAAGTTGCTGGTATTTTGAGAAGTTGAAATATGCTCCCTCACCTTCCCCACTTTATGTATGACTTGCCACCTTCTCTATTCAATTGACTGTGAACTTGTTCCTTCTGAAAGATTAGGTAGGATGAGAACTTAAATGTATTTCAGCTGATACATATCAACAATGTTTGGGGAAAAGCGTTCAGACTCCATTCGAATGATAGAACCATTTCAAAAGTTCCAGGTTTATTGGTTTTCATCTTTGATAGTATGATGCTTTCTGCTTTGCCCGAATCTTTATTTCTTTCATTAGTAACACATGTTGGCCCTCCCCTGCAGTGATTACCTGTTTTCTATTTACTTGTCTGAAAACGACTCACCACCTCTGACCACTCGTCACGGGAAATCTGAGCACCAACTTTGTTTTTTTAATATTTTGTTGGTAAGTTATGTTTTTCACCTTATTTTCCTGATTTTCAATTTTCATCAAAATTTTTGTTGCATTTTTCTTGTGAAGAAGCTGTTTTTTTTAAATCAGATGATCATCAATTTTTAAAATTTTTATTTATTTATGTATTGTCTTTATTTTTTTTGGCTGCGTTGGGTCGTAGTTGTAGCACGCAGGGTCTCCGTTGAGGCGTGTGGGATCTTTCATTGCGGCTCGGGCTTCTCTCTAGTTGTGGTGTGCGGGTTTTCTCTCTCTAGTTGTGGTGCGCAGACTCCAGGGCACGTGGGCTCTGTAGTTTGCCGACTCTCTCATTGAGGTGTGCAAGCTCAATAGCTATGGCACATGGGCTTAGTTGCCCAGGGGCATGTGGGATCTTAGTTCCCCAACCAGGGATGGAAGCCGCATCCCCTGCATTGGAAGGTGGATTTTTACCACTGGAACACCAGGGAGGTCCCGAGGAAGCTGTTTGGAAATTAAATAATTAATTGCTTTCAAGTAGGTTAATAAAATCCAAAATGATCAATAGATTATAAGTGAAAAGGAGGTGTCCACCCTTCACCAAGTCTCCCAATTTCCTCTGCCAGAACCAACCACTGTTCTTGGTTTTTTAATATTTCCCAGATATAGTCAATGTGTATGTATTTGTATTTATATATTTATATATGTGCTTTTTTTTTTTTTTTTTTTTTTTTTTGCTGTATGCGGGCCTCTCACTGTTGTGGCCTCCCCCATTGCGGAGCACAGGCTCCGGACGCACAGGCCCAGCGGCCATGGCTCACGGGCCCAGCCTCTCCGCGGCATGTGGGATCTTCCCAGATGGGGGCACGAACCCGTATCCCCTGCATCGGCAGGCGGACTCTCAACCACTGTGCCACCAGGGAAGCCCTGTGCTTTTGTTTTTTAAACACTGAGAATAACTACATATATACGATTTTAGTACCTTGCTTATTTTTAAATTTTATGATATATCTTGGAAATCTTTCCATATCAAGATGTATGACCTGTCTCATTGTTTTAACAGCTGCAGAGTATTTCGTTGCATGGCTGTATCATAATTTATTAAACAATCTCCTTTGGATGGACATTCATGTGATTTCCAAACTTCTGTTAGTACAAATAGTAGTACAGTGAATATCCTGGTATTTATGTTTTGCATCCACTTGCAAGTGTGTCTGCAAGATAAATGTTAGAAGAGGAATTGCTGGGTCAGAGTATCTGAATTTGAACTTTGATAGCTATTGCCACTTTTCCCCCAGAGAATTTTTAATTTGCAGTTTTAACATTATAAGTAAGGTCAAGTATTTTTTGATAAATTAAGAAGCCACCTGTTTTTTCTCTTCTGAGGAATATCTATTCTTTTGTTTTAAAAATAATTTATTGATGTGAAATTCACATAACACAAAATTAACCATTTTAAGGTGAGAAATCCAGTGGCATTTGGTGTATTTACAGTATTGTGCAACCCCACCTCTGTCGCGTTCCAAAACATTTTCATCACCCCAGACAGAAATCCCATACCCATTAAGTAGTGCTCACTCCCCTTCCCCTCAAGCCACCCCTGGCAACCACTAGTCTGTGTTCTGTCTATGGATTTATCTATTCTACATAAGAAATATCTATTCTTGTCCTTTGTGTTTTATCGGGTTTTAAAAATTGATGTATAGGAGTTCTTTAAATATTAAAGAAATGAGCTCTTTGTCATATGTGTTATAAATATTTCCTTTGGTTTTTCGCTTGTCTTTTGTCTTTGTTCATCATATATTCCTGCAGAATTTTAATATTTATGAAATTAAATATGTGCAATTAAAATACATATGTACGTTTATATGTATATATATTATGTATATCATGAGTTTATATTACCATCCAAATCTGACATCACAAGTTTTTTCCCCACCTTATCTTATTCCCTATTGTATCTCCCTTCTCCTACAGAAAACCTTGTTTCCTGAAACATTAATGAATTTACCCATTACCCTACAATATACATAAGATAGTTTTGGAGCTATATCACCAATGCAACTACTAAAAATAAACCTATAAAGTTTAATATTTCTTTCTAGTTCTTTTTGTCCTTACAATATGTCCCACTAATGGTATATTGTGTTAGTAATTTCTTTTAATAAACTCCTTTCTCTGTGTCCAATAGAATCTCTCTCTCTCTTTTTTTTAAACATCTTATTGGAGTATAATTGCTTTACAATGGCGTGTTAGTTTCTGCTTAGAATCTCTTTTTGAAAGTATAATTTAATTCATTGATCTTTTTAAAAAATGGCATCTGGGTTTTGTGTCACACTTAGGATAGCTTCTTCCACTAAGATTATGTAGAACTTTCCCCGTGTTTCTTTAAGTACTTTTAATTTTTTATTTTACATCCAACTGTTATAAGGAATACAAAATTTAATAGACTAGTAACAGAGGAGAAAAGAGAATTTAAAAAACAATTACTGGGACTTCCCTGGTGGTGCAGTGGTTAAGAATACACCTGCCAATGCAGTGGACACAGGTTCGAGCCCTGGTCCAGGAAGATCCCACATGCTGCGGAGCAACTAAGCCCATGCGCCGCAACTACTGAGCCTGTGCTCTAGAGCCCGCGAGCCACAACTACTGAAGCCCGCGCGCCTAGAGCCTGTGCTCCGCAACAAGAGAAGCCACTGCAGTGAGAAGCCCACGCACCGCAATGAAGAGTAGCCCCCGCTTGCCACAACTAGAGAAAGCCTGTGTGTATCAACACACACACACACACACACAAACAAAACAAAACAGTTACGAATAGCTACAAAGTATAGACAAGACAGACTTCCAGTCTTGCAGAACCAAGATAGTGGCGACATGAGCAGAGCAGGGATCTAGGCTGGGGAACCGGATTCCCCTGCCAGGAGCAGGAGGATAGGGAAAGAGATCTGTCTCAGGAATGAATCAGGCCTGGGAAACGTGACACTATGATAACATAGCTGTGACTTCTAAGCATTCTGATGTTGTAAAAGGCTTTTTTGGGGGTCGGGGGGGGTATCACTGATGGGAATCCAGCAGGTCACACAAATGGCACCTCTGAGAGGTCCCTGAGTTCAGGGCTCAGCTCAGTCCTTGGATTTTTAGGTCCAGCCTCTGGATTTTCTTTGTCTACCCAGTGATAGATGCATGCCTGTTAAGCGGACAGCAGACTGACTTGTTCATTAGAATTCCAGCAGAATGATTTGCAGCAGGGGTTTCCCTTTGCAGTGACCAGGATGCGTGAGTCTCCAAGCCATGCCTGTGGGAGCGGAGCCGTCATTTGTAGTAGAAGGGCTCTTGGGTGACTGCATTATTTGTCAGAAGGCTGTTTCCTGTGAATAGAGTATCAACAAGAAAGCACTACGGCTGTGGGGAACTCTTTGCCTATGTTCCTGTAAAGCCTGATGAAAACTCCCTTCTCTTCATCAGAGGATACTTCTCCGGTGACAGGGCTGTTTGTCCAGTGACCCCAGGTGCAGGGTCTTGGATAGAAACAGACGCTATTGGTTTCTTTTGTCCCCCTGAACCCATTCTTTCTCCCTAACTCACCTCCTCTCTGACACTTTCTTCTTTAGATGGTTTTAGTATCACTGATTGAAGCTACCATCAGGGGCTGTTTCTGTCAGCCTGGCAGATGCTGCAGGTCAAGCTTTCCAGAATTTCAGGGGTGGATGACTGTCTCAGCCAATAATGTTTATTAAATCAGGAGTTTGGGAAGGATTTCAGCTACCCTGAATTTTTTCCAAGTTGACTAATCTGTTATTTGTGCTGGGAAATCAACATGACCCCCTTTCCCAGCAGCCTTGACTACTGTTCTCTCTGCAGCTCCAGTAAGAGGGGATAAGCCAGACTGGATGGAACATTCTGGCTTCTACTCCAACTCCTACAACACGCCTTGGATTCCCCTCCACTGATTTCCCATTTCTTCATCCACAGGAGGAGTAGGTGGCTTTGCGACTAAGCATAGTCCCGGACGTTTTTCTGGACCACTGTTTCCATTGTGAATTGTTAGCTCACATTGCTCTGGCGCTGCTCAGGGGCTCCTGATGAAGTCCTAACCTTTGGAACCTCTTCCAGCACTCCACCACGTTGCAGGATTGTGTGTATGTGTGAATGTTTTCCCCATGAAAACTTTAGAAAATCGTTTGGTGGGACTCCTCTTTTTCAATCCCACTGCCAACCCCTCACAGGCACCAAGGAGTGAGCCTGCAGTGAACACTGAGGCAGAAGGTCTTTCAAGTGGAAATCCCAGGGGGTGGAAAGATGCAGGTCACTGAATGAATGCCTTCAGGGTTGCTGGCAGGTTGCTACATGGATGAGGACCAGAGAGGATGAGTCATCTCAGGAAACGTAATACACGGGTGGAGATGGGAGGTAATGTCACACTGGGCACACTTGTTTTAGAGTTAACTTATTAGTATTGATCCCCAGGGATTTAAGCAAATCATTTACCTCTGTTTTTCTGGAAAATAAACATGGAAAACCCCATGCAATCACAAGGAGGAGATTAAGGGTCATCGACCCAAAGGAAATAGTGCTGACCTGTCTTCTCCTTTGTGGCCTATCACTCTTCAGCTACCAAGCCCACAGGTAGGTCAGGATTACATAGCCCAAAGAGTGGGATTTGGAATCAAGCAGATCTGGGTTTTAATTACAGCTCTACTTACCTGGCTCACATTACCATACCTTTTTGAGTGGTTGAGTTTTTTTCCTCTGTAAAATGGAGATCTAATAACTACTTCACCAAGTTGTTGTGAGAATTTAATAAAATAATATCGTAAAAGTTCTCAATAAATTGTAAGCACTCAAAAAATGAGAGCCCCCATTATCTGGAAGAGCTAACAATGTTATTTTTTAAAAATATTTATTTATTTATTTTGGCTGCACCAGGTCTTAGTTGCAGCATGCGTGATCTTTTAGTTGCAGCGTGCATGTGGGATCTAGTTCTCCGACCAGGGATCGAACCTGGGTCCCCTGCATTAGGAGCGCAGAGTCTTAACGACTGGACCACCAGGGACGTCCCTAACAATGTCATTTTGTTCTTTTAGTCAGCTGGAGGAAAAGACATTTGGCAAACCTTAAGGTCTCATCTTTGGTTTTATTAGAATCTTGGGGACTAGATTTTATTTCCACATAATTGAGGTTAAGTTATAATACTATAGTTTTGCTGGAGGCTCGGAAAATACACACTTTTTGTTCTTGTTATTTGTTTGCACGTAAGGATAAGACAAAAATCTTGTATCTTCCTACCCAGGAAAGTAAGTTCTACATTGGTTCTAGTAGATTGTGAAAGTCCAGTGCTTGGTACATTAGGCACGCAGAATTCCACTGGGCATGTGATGGTGGGCAAAGGCCAGGGAGAGGATGTGACCGCCACAGGCAAAGACACCAATGGGGCCCATGGAGGTGTGTAATAATTTAAGAGCTGTTGGTACCATCTGGAGCTCTTTTCTCCAGATGGTGGTGGTGGTGGTGTACTGCCACCCCTTTACACAAATAACAATTGGCATCTATGACATATTTTATGACAAAGGGCAACGGGATATAGAACATAAAACATGACATTAATTTGTGGTATATGGCTCTATAATGTGGAGATATATATATATATATGTTAATGCAAATGTTGTCCAAGAACTGCACAAATTATACATCTCCACTCCACACTTGACTTTTCCTGCCAATGACCCTCAGGTTTGAAACATTGGAATCTTCCTGGGCTCTTCTCTTTTTGTTCCCTTGATGTCCAAAAGGTGAGGTCTACTGCCCAGTTAGCCATGCAGTGTTTTTATCCCTTTCTCATCCACACTACCCGCCTGGGTTAAGCCCTCTTTACCTGAATTTATTGGTGTAGATTTTCCCCAAATAAGAGCCTGATAGAAGGACCCGGGTGCAGGGAGTGAGAGTGAGGGGGAGGGGAGAGAGAGAG
Source organism: Mesoplodon densirostris (assembly GCF_025265405.1). NCBI lineage: Eukaryota > Metazoa > Chordata > Mammalia > Artiodactyla > Ziphiidae > Mesoplodon > Mesoplodon densirostris. The sequence continues at coordinate 171,802,052 of NC_082662.1, forward strand.
GAGGAAAAGCCAATAACAGGGCACGTTGCTCAGGGTCTGGATTGCTTTGAACAATGGAGATGTGATTGCACTGGGACCTTTTAAGAAGGGTAGAGAATACCTCCCAGAACAGTCTACCTAAAGGACAGAAGACAGACAGACATTCAACGCTTCTGTCTCCCACTAGTTGAGGGGAACACTGCACTTCTGAGCTGCACTAGCCCAGGGCCTGGAGGGCTCTCAGAGCCTTAGAGAAAGCCTGGGACTGTCACTTGAAATCACAGGTGGGCTGAGGGGTTGGGATGTGGGCACCATGGTGTCTGGTTCTCTGGACAATTGTGATAACTTCCTAATTAGTCTTCCTACCTCTGTATCTTTGTCACCGATCCACCCTACCTACAATGTCAGCTTAATCGTCCTCAAGAACAGCTCTTATCATGTACTCCTCTGCTTGAAACTCTTCAATATCTCTCCATGACATCCTGGAGAAAAGATAAACTCCTTGGGATGGCATTCCAGGTCCCTGTAAGCTGACTGCAAACTCTTTAACCTCACAGGAAACCTGGCGCCAACAATGTTATCGGCTGCTCCTTGAATGCTTCCCGACATTTCCAGCTCTTACCTTTGGACATGCCCTCCCCTCTGCCTGGAGAGCTTTTTCCTCCTCTTCCCTAGATTCTGAAATCCTGTCCACCCTCAAGGGAAAGTTCAAATGTCACTGTATTCGTTTTCTATTGCTGTGTAACAAATTAACTCAGTGGTTTAAACCAACAGCCATTTATTACCTCCCAGCTCTGTAGGTCTGACATCTGAGCAGGCTCAACGGGGTTCTCTGCTCAGGGTCTCACAAGCTGGAAACCAAGGTGTCAGCTGGGGTGGGCTTTTATCTGGAGGCTCTGGGGTAGAACCTGCTTCCCAGCTCATCCAGACTGTTGGCTGAATTCTGTTCCTTAGGCTGTAGAAAGAAAAGTCTTTTTTCTTGCTGGCTGTTGGCTGGGGTTGCTCTGAGCTCCTAGAGGTTGCTCTCGGCTCCTTCCACGTGGCCCCCTCCATCTCAGCGACAGAGAACCTCCCTTGAGTCAAATTCCCCTCACCTTTTTAAGCTTTCTTCTTCTAGAAGATTCATGTGATTAGACCGGGCCCACCTGGATAAGCTCCCTTTTGCCAAATAAGGTAACCTAACCACGGGAATAATATCTCAACATATTCACAGGTTCTGCCCATACTCAAGGGGGATGATATTATATAAGGGTGAGGGTCACTGGGAGTCATTCTTAGAATTCTGCCCACCGTACCACCTCTTCCAGAAAGCCTCTTCTGGTCCCTTCTAATGAGAGCTACCTCCTCCCTCTGTACCCCACAGCGCGTTGTGAAAATGAATTCATTGTGTCTGCACTGGAGTTACCATGATCTGTTCTCCTCTCTCCACAGACAATAAGAGCCCATTGGTCTTGCTTACCTCCCATTTGTCTTTCATAGTCTTGGTTCCTCAAAGTCCCTGAATTACTTTTGTGCCAGAATATATTTTGGTATTGTACTATATTTAAATACAGAAAGACCCATGAAGGACAAAACCTTAAAATGTTAAAAAAAAATGTACAGAGCCATGAAATAAATGAAGTTCTATAGAAAAGGAAGTTCTTGAATATAATTTTTACAAGAGCTTTCCATGACATTTTTAATTATGTCTTCTTGGTGGGTTAAGTTTGAAATATCCCTCTTTGTTCCTTTTACTGCTATTTCCTTAAATTCTATAATGTTTTTATTAAGGTGTTACTTTTCTTTTTCTAGGTAGTAAGCTGTATGTCCTATAAAGAACATTTAGTTGGAATTTTAAAATCCAGTCTAAGAGTCTGTCTTTTATTTGGTGTGTTTTACCATTTACATTTATCATGATTACCAATATAAGTAGACTTGAAACTGCCATCCAATTTTGTTTTCTTTTTTCCATGCTTGTATTTACTACTTTCTTTCTTCTTTCCTGCCTTCTATTGAGTTGATAAAATTTTCTTCATGCTACTTATTAAAATTCTGGGTGTAATATTTTTGTGACTACCTTAATTTTTAACATACATCCCTAGTATTTTTATAATAAAGTTTGAAGTTAATCAGTACTTATATCCTCTTCCTGCATGAGGCAAGAATTTAGTGCCTTTCTTGCAAACTCTATTCCCATACGTAGCCTGATATTGGTATTTGTTTTAGTTTGTTTTTAAACATGCAAAAGTTATTTTACTATTACTATTAATGATTTAGATTTAGATGTATTACCATATATTACCAGTTTCTCTGTTCACTCTTATTTTTCATATTCTACATCTTCCTTTGTTTATTTATTTATTTATAAATTTTATTTATTTATGGCTGCATTGGGTCTTCGTTGCTGCATGCAGGCTTTCTCTAGTTGTGGTGAGCGGGGGCTACTCTTTGTTGCGGTGCGTGGGCTTCTCATTGTGGTGGCTTCTCTTGTTGTGGAGCACAGGCTCTAGGCAGGCTTCAGTATTTGTGGCATATGGGCTCAGTAGTTGTGGCTTACGGGCTCTAGAGCGCAGGCTCAGTAGTTGTGGCGCATGGGCTTAGTTGTTCCGCGGCATGTGGGTTCTTCCCAGACCAGGGATCGAACCCGTGTGCCCTGCATTGGCAGGTGGATTCTTAACCACTGCACCACCAGGGAAGCCCCTCTTCCTTTATTCTTTTGCATCCTTTGGAAATTTTTCAGTGAGAATAGTTCGGCAGTAAACTTTCTAAGTTATTGTACAATTAAAAGAATTTACTTTTTTGTTTTATTTTTTAAATTTTTATAACACAAAATTTCAAACAAAGGCAGAGAGTTTTTTTGTGTTATGATCTTTCATGTGTTCATCACAACTTTAACAACTCTCAATGTATCGCCAACATCATTTCCTCTGTATATCTTCACCTACTTCCACTCACTTCCACAGTCTACTGATTATTTTGAAGCAAATTCCACATTATTATCAAACTGAAGACAAACAATAATTCCTTAGAGCCATCAAATATCCAGTCAGTGTTTAAATTTCCCAATTCTCCCTTTTTAACTCTCTCTCTGTAGTTTGATATTCAAATCTGTATTCATATATTGTGATAGTAATATGTCTCTTGTCTCATTTATCATAGGTTCTCTCTCTTTCTCTCCCACACATTTTTCTTTGCAATGTAGTTTTTTTAATTTATTTTTTATTTTTTTTTATTAGTTTCTGCTTTATAACAAAGTGAATCAGTCATACATATACATCTGTTCCCACATCCCTTCCCTCATGCATCTCCCTCCCTCCCACTCTCCCCATCCCACCCCTCCAGGCGGTCACAAAGCACCGAGCTGATCTCCCTGTGCTCTGCGGCTGCTTCCCACTATCTATCTCCCTTACGTTTGGTAGTGTATATATGTCCATGCCTCTCTTTCGCTTTGTCACAGCTTACCCTTCCCCCTCCCCATATCCTCAAGTCCATTCTCACGTAGGTCTGTGTCTTTATTCCCGTTTTACCCCTAGGTTCTTCATGACATTTTTAAAAAAAATTCCGTATATATGTGTTAGCATACGGTATTTGTCTTTCTCTTTCTGACTTACTTCACTCTGTATGACAGACTCTAGGTCTATCCACCTCATTACAAATAGCTCAGTTTTGTCTCTTTTTATGGCTGAGTAATATTCCATTGTATATATGTGCCACATCTTCTTTATCCATTCATCCGATGATGGACACTTAGGTTGTTTTTAAGGACATGGGACCCTTTGACCTATAGAGTTTCCCACAGTGTGGATTTCACTGATTGTATTTCCTGGATGTCACCTAACCTGTTCTTCCATCCCCTGTGTTTCCTGTAAGCCAGTAGTTAGCTCAGAGGCTTGACCTTCTAGGTTCAATTGATTTTAGCAATGACTTATATGCAGAATATATAAATAATTCTCAAAACTCAATAATACAAACAACTGAATTTTAAAAATGGATAAAAGATTTAAATAGACACTTCACTAAAGAAGATATATAGTTGGCATGAAAAGATCCTCAACATCAATAGTAACTAGTTATTTGCATTTTAAATACAAATAAATACCACAGCAAGATACCCTTATCTAATTAGCGGTCCAATTAGGATGGCTAAAATGAAAAAGAGTGACCATACCAAGTGTTGGTGAGGATGTGGAGGAATTAGAACTCTCATACACTGCTGGTGGGACTCTCATGCACTTTGGAAAACAGTTTGGCCCTTTTTAAAAAAAGTTAAACATACACCTATTTTATGACCAAGCCATTCCACTCCCAGTTATTTACCCAAGAGAAATGAAAATATGTGTCTATACAAAGACTTGTATACTAATGTTTATAACAGCTTTATTTGTAATAGCCCCAAACTGGGAACAACCCAGATTTCCATTAACAGCTTAATGGATAAACAAATTGTGGTGTAACCAGACAATGGAATACTACTTAACCAGAACCACAACAAAAAAATTGGGATAAAATATTGATACACATAAAAACATAGAGGACTCTCATAATTATTCAGAGTGGAAGAAGCCAGACAACCCCCCAAAGGTATATACTGTATGATTCCATCTATATAAAATTCTAGAAAATGCAAGCTAATTCTATACTGACAGAAATCAGGTCGGTAGCCACATGGGAAGAAGGGGGAAAGGGAGAGGAAGGAGGTAGAGATTATAAAGGGGCACAAAGAAGCTTTTGAGGGTGATGGATATGTTTATTATCTTGATTGTGGTGACAGTTTCAGAGATTTGTATATATGTTAAAACTTATCAACGGTACACTGTATATATTGCAGTTTTTAGCATGTCAATCATATCTCAATATAGTTGGCAGAATAATGGCCCCCCAGAACCAGTGAATATATTACATGGCAAAAAGGAATTAAGGCTGCAGATGGAATTAAAGTTGCTAATCAGCTGACCTCAGAATAGGGAAATTATCCTGGATTATATGGGTGGGCCCAATGAAATCACAAGGGTCCTTAAAAGTGACAACCCTTTAATATTTGAAGACTTTTCTTAGCATTTTATTATGGAAAAATTTAAACTTATACAAATAACCACTTATTAACAAGTTATACAAATAATTTGTAATAAAATACAAATAACATCGAACCCTGGTCCGGGAAGATCCCACATGCTGCAGAGCAACTAAACCCATGCGCCACAACTACTGAGTCTGTGCTTTAGAGCCCACAAGCCACAGCTATTGAGCCTGTGTGTCACAACTACTGAAGCCTGTGTACCTAGAGCCCATGCTCCGCAACAAGAGAAGCCACTGCAATGAGAAGCCCGCGCACTGCAATGAAGAGTAGCCCTGCTCGCTGCAACTAGAGAAAGCCCACGTGCAGCAACAAAGACCCAGTGAAGCCAAAAAAAAAAAAAAAAAAAAATTAAAAAACAAACAAACAACTAACATATACAGAGAACAATATAGTGAATTCCCATGTACACATCACTTACCTTTAACAGTTATCTACTTCAGGCAAATCTCGTTTCGATTATACCCTCATCTACTCCTGCCATCCTTTATTATTTTAAGCAAAAGCCAGATATCATATCATTCTATCCATAGCCATTTCAACATGTATAACTAGAAGATAAGGACTTAAAAAAATTTAAAAAAATAGCCACAATAGTATCATTATCACTCTTAAATCTCTAATAATCTCATGATATCATCAATTATCCAATAACTTATTCTTAAATGATAGTTTGGTTGAGCATATAACCTTTTTTTTTTCTGAAAACAATTCACATAAAAAGACCTTTCTGGGTTTTTATTTTTAAAACATCACACACTTGGAAGAGGAGTATATAGTTTCACCTCTAAGTTGCATGTGTGACAAATTTTGTGCAAATGATAATTAGGAGAATGGCTTGGGACTTCCCTGGTGGCGCAGTGGTTAAGAATCCCCCTGCCAATACAGGGGACACGGGTTCGAGCCCTGGTCTGGGAAGATCCCACATGCCATGGAGCAACTAATCCTGTGTGCCACAACTACTGAAGCCCATGTGCCACAACTACTGAAGCCCGTGTGCCAAAACTACTGAAGCCCGTGCGCCACAACTACTGAAGCCCGTGTGCCACAACTACTGAAGCCCGCGCGCCTAGAGCCTGTGCTCCACAACAAGAGAAGACACCACAAGGAGAAGCCCATGCATCGCAACGAAAAGTAGCCCCCGCTCGCCGCAGCTAGAGAAAGCCTGCACACAGCAACGAAGACCCAATGCAGCCAAAAATAAATAAATAAAAAGGCGGCTCACTTGGAAAGCTGAGGAACCTTGTTCACTTTGGCGTATGGTAAAAACTTTATCTAGACTTGCAAAACAATAATGTTAAAATTTATTTATGTTTTAAATTATTATTATTTTAATTTATGTATTTTTGGCTGCGTTGGGTCTTTGTTGCTGTGCGCAGGCTTTCTCTAGTTGCGGTGAGCGGGGGCTACTCTTCGTTGTGGTGCGTGGGCCTCTCATTGCGGTGGCTTCTCTTGTTGTCGAACATGGGCTCTAGGTGCACGGGCTTCAGTAGTTGCAGCATGTGGGCTCAGTAAATGCGGCACGTGGGCCCCAGAGCACGTGGGCTTCAGTAGTTGTGGCTGGTGGGCTCTAGAGCTCAGGCTCAGTAGTTGTGGCACATGGGCTTAGTTGCTCCGCAGCTTGTGGGCTCTTCCCGGACCAGGGCTCGAACCCGTGTCCCCTGCATTGGCAGGCGGATCCTTAACCACTGCACCACCAGGGAACACCCTATTTTTTTATTTTAAAAAATTCTATTGATGTAATAATATTCAAATTTAAATCTAACTCCTTTACAGGGTTCAGTTAGATAAAAATGTAATTTTTAATCCAGTGAATGTTTATTTTTGCAAATGTTTCATTGTTATCACTTAATTGTTAATTCCATTTCTTATAATCTGATGGAAACTATTTGTATGATTTTATACCATTTACAAAGTGTTTCCACATCCGTAGCAGGTATTTCCCCGGGCTCTTCAGCCTCTGGAGACGCTCAGACTGTGATATGATAATAAATCTGTTATTCCCTGGGGCCATCTTGCAAACTACCACAGTGGGGTGCCCTCGTCATCCCCAGATTATCTTGGTATGTAGTGCAGCTCCTGCTGCTGAAAGCATCTGTCTTTGCAGCTACAACACCTACACCCAGAGGTTCTGCTGCCCTCTCCACAGCCCCTCTGTGGAAAGCACCTGAGCTCTGAGTCACAGCGAGTGAGCAGCTGGATGACCTCATTTCAAGCTTCGTGTTACTTGCTTGGGTCTTAGTACAGAGCTGACCACATCTTACACATCTTATCTTAGTCCTGAGCCATTCTGGTCATTAGGGACCAGATTCTGTTCTCTTTCCCTCTTCCGGGTGGCCAGTCTCCTCAATGAATTTTGCTCAGGTGCTTTCTCTTTCCTGAAAAGCACCTTTTCCTTTTTTTCTCACTTCTCGCCAGCTGCTGGTTCTGGAGTTGAGTCAGACATTTTGACCTAAGTCTTATGTTTCTCGGTGAGGTTTCACTTCACCTATAGAATAATATCTCATCCCCACAGCAATCCCCTGAGGTAGGAAAAGCAGGCACGTTATCCTCATTTAAAGACACAACCGAGGCTTAGAAAGAGTCAAGTAGGGCTCTGAGGGAGCATAAACCTGTGAAGGAATGACTGGGATCAGAGACTGAGGTAAGACTAGAGAGCCACTTGGCTTGGGGCACGAAGGACCTGAGGAAGGCGATCACAGAACCAACCGGGCCTGGGAGCCGGGAGTGACGTGGCCCCCAGACAGAGACATTCAGATTTTCCCAGAGGGTTTGCTGTGTATAATGAACACCAACAACCAGTGGTCTAGGGTGCGGAAGGTCTGACTTTGATACTATGTAAAAGTCCATGTAGCCCCCTTATTGAATGCTTACCAGGACCAGGTTCTGGGCTAAATCTCTTACATACACTACCTCCTTTGATTCTCACAATAGCTTGAGAGAGAGAAATAATATTTTCCTCATTTTACAGCTGAGGAAACAGAAGTTTCCAGAGATTTAAATAACTTGTCCAATGCCACACAGCTATTTAGTGGCCCAGGTGGCTTCCAGTATAGTCCTGTGTGACACTGAGTCCATGATTCTAGCCACTCTGCTATATTTTCTACAAGGGCTGAAGTTCTTAAACACCAAGTAGGCTTTATTTCAGGGGCAAAGTTAGACAGTTGAACCCAGGTTGTCTCTAGTTAGAGACTAATTTTCTCCTGCTTGTGGCTGAGAAACATTTATTAACAGAGAGTCAGCGGCTCTTTGATTTCTTGACAAATCAATCTGTTGCTGCCCTGCAGTTCTTGGTACCCAAGAACCAACATGCTTGGTCGAGGTTTTCGTTTAGCTTGTGGAAAGCACTTCTATTTATTATTGCCCCATACCCCCCTTTCTTTTTTTAAAAAATAAAACTTACTCTTAGACTGACTTAAGATTCATGACTTAGGCTGCTGGCATTATCCAGAAGGAGCCATTTACCTGATCACTGTCCACCAAGGTCTGCAAACATCTCTCGCCATCCCTAGGTTCAACTACTTTGGGTTCATAGGCCCAGCTTACCACTCAGCTTAGTGTTTAGATTTGACACATCTCCCCAGCATCCTCTTTTCAGGCTGTCTTCTCCAACCATCCCCCTGCCCCCCCGTGCTACACACACACACACACACACACACACACACACACACACACACACACACAGACATCCCCAGGGACGATGGTGTCAACTCACCTGCTGCTTCTCAATGTAACTGTGAAGCCCCAGCTTTATCCCAACTTTGCCTCCTGGGAGCCGCCTGGCTGTCATCTGGCTCAGCAAGTTCTATCAGTTAACCCCAAGTCCAGGAAGATACTCCTTGTTGGACGCATGTGTGTCCTCATCAGGACTCTTCACAAGATGTATTTGGGCCCTGCCTCAGGACATTGTGGTTTATAAACCTCTTCATGGTCAGCTAGAAATTTTGGTGACCTTGAATTTGGGGAGGGAATCTGCTAGTTAGTGGACACCTATACATTTATGTCCATATAAAGAACTAGATAAGGTGACCAAAGGAAACCTTTTTCCGTCCTCATAGAGTTCTAAAAGACGATGAAACCCTTCTTGAGGGTTGAATGCATCAACTTCATCCTAATGGAACACTTCAATTTTTGCAGCCTTGAGCTACTAACAAAAGTGACAGGGCCTCCCTGGTGGCGCAGTGGTTGGGAGTCCGCCTGCCGATGCAGGGGATACGGGTTCGTGCCCCGGTCTGGGAGGATCCCATATGCCGCGGAGCGGCTGGGCCCGTGAGCCATGGCCGCTGAGCCTGCGCGTCCGGAGCCTGTGCTCCGCAACGGGAGAGGCCACAACAGTGACAGGCCCGCATACCGCAAAAAAAAAAAAAAAAAAAAAAAAAAAAAAAAAAAAGTGACAGACTTCAGACCCTACTGGGGAGCCCGCAGAGTTGTAGCTGCTGCTGTTACTGCTGCCATAGTTGCTGCTCAGATGGACCTCCAAGATTTCTTCTAACCATAAAGTTAGAGGTATATGCTTTCACTTCTGCTTCTGGCCAAGATGTAGTAATTGGTACTAGACTAACCTTCCTGCCATAAACAAGAATAAAACTAGACAAAAGGGCTTCCCTGGTGGCGCAGTGGCTGAGAGTCCGCCTGCCGATGCAGGGGACACGGGTTCATGCCCCGGTCCGGGAAGATCCCACATGTTGCGGAGCGGCTGGGCCCGTGAGCCATGGCCACTGAGCCTGCGCATCCGGAGCCTGTGCTCCTCAATGGGAGAGGCCACAACAGTGAGAGGCCCGTGTACCGCAAAAAAAAAAAAAAAAAAAAAAAAAAACCTAGACAAAATATATGTGGCAACTGTCTTCAGGCATTTAACAACAGACAGTATGAGATCGTGATCCTTGAGGACAAGGAAACTCAAGGGGTAAGTGCCATTTGCCCTTTGACTTTGGGCAAATTGTACCTGGGGACAGTTTCTTTGGCATCATGATATAGAACCCAGACAGAACAGGGAAGTCCCTCTGAGCTAAGGAAGCAGAGATCAGAGTTAGGGGCTGCTGACATAGCTTGAATCCATGGGCTGGGGGACAAGATACTGGAGAAGAGGGAGCAGTGTGGGGATCTTGATACTATGGGACGTGTAAATCAATGGGATGGAGTGGAGAGCCCAGAAATATACCCACACATATATGATTAGTTGATTTTTGACAAAAAGGGCAAAATAATTGAATGAGGAAGGCATAGTCTATTTCATTGGAATAGACTATATATCCATATTGAAAAAAGAACTTTGACCTTATTTCATAACATACACAAAAAGTAACTCAAAATAGGTCATGGACCTAAGTGTAAAAGATAAAATTATAAATTTTCTAGAAGAAAACATGGGAGAAAAATCTTTGAAACCTTGTGTTAAGCAAGATTTCTTAGGACACAGAAAGCACAAAACATAAAAGAAAAACATGATAAACTGAACTTCATCAAAATTAGAATTTCTCCTCTTTGAAAGACACCATTAAGAAAATGAAATGACAAGCCACATAATGGGAGAAAATAGTCTCAATGCACATGTCTGTCAAAGGACATTTCCCCAGAATATACAAGAATATACAATATACAACTCAATAATCATAAGACGAACAACCCAGTTAAAGATGGGCTAAAGACTTGGACAGATACTTCACAAAAGAAAATATACAAATGGCCAATAGCATGAGAAGATGCTTACCATAAGTCATCGGACAATCCCAAGTGTTCTCAAATATGTGGATCAACTGGAACTCTCATATGGTGCTGGCAGGAGTGTAAAATGGTCTAACCACTTTGGAAAAGAGTTTGGCAATTTTTTATAAAGGTAAACATACAGTAACCAAATGACCCAGCAATTCTATTGCTAGATATTTATTTGCCAAAGGTAAATGAAAATACATGATCAGAAAAAGACTTACGAATGTTCACAGCAGGTTTATTCATAATAGCCAGATCAGGAAACAGCCCAAGTATTCATCAACAGGTGAAGGGATTGCTGGAGTAGGACATTCTGTGTACCTGGATACAGAGGAGAGGCCCAGCCCTTTAATACTGAGATTTCTTTGGGACAGGGCTGTGCAGTTAAATCCAGGCTAACTTGCCTTAAAATGGGCTCATTTGACCCAGCAAGGTATTAGAAAAACTCGTTGCCCTTGGATTCACTTGTGGTGTTTCATTTCGATCAGGTTTTCTGCCCCCTTTTTCTATGACAGTTTGCCTGGCAACTTGAGCCTGCCCTGCCCACAATTTGGCCCTCTGCCACTTACCTTATGATGACTATCTCAATAACAACGCCTGTCTGAACCTACCACCCCCTCCCATACGCGCACTGGTTTAATCACACCTGACCAGCCAAGCCAGCATGTTCTCCTGCAGAACCTCTCGCCATGATGGCTCCTGCCTGCCAAGGGTTCTTCTGTTGGAGCCTCCGGAAGTAGAGGCCCTCCAGACTGAGTAGTTCTCTGCTGGCACCCGTGAGAAGCTGGAAGAATTTTGGACATTAAGCTTATCTGAGCTCCTAATCTGAAGTATTAGAGCTGCCGCCCATCACCCCCAAGGGATTTCAGTCCAAGATAAGAACTGCAGATGCATAATGGGCTGAAGTTAAGCTCAGGGTTAGATGAAACTGGGTTTGATACAGCTTGTGCAATACAATGCTTTGTTTGTCTTCTTAGCTCCTCTCTTAGGGAAGCCTTTCTGTTTGCAAGACTTCTATTTTGACTTTTGATTCCATAGGTTCCTTTTTCTTTGGATTTGGGATTTTCTTTGGATTGTTTTCAAGTTAACTTAAAAACACAGTCAGTGATGACACTATGTAGAACATTTGATTTGTCCCTTTAGGTGATTAGTTTAGTTGTAGAGTGCGGGCTTTGGCTGTAGGCAGAGCTAGATTTGACTGTGTTATTTATTGGCTCTCTGACTTGGGGTAAGACCCCCTGCTCTAGTCACTCTGGCTTTCCTTTTGCTTATTGAACATGCCAGGCTCACGTCTCCCTCAGGGTTTTTGCATGTGCTCTTTCCTCTGCCTGGGACCCTCTTCATCCAGATCTTCTGAGGATAGTTTTTTCTTGTCATCCAGATCTCAGTTCAAATATCATCTCTTCAGACAGAACTTTCCTGACCACCATTTCTAAAGTACCTACCCCACTCCCGTCACTGTTACATTGTCTTATTTTAACTTCTTCACAGCACTTGTCCTATTTACTTGTTTATCATCTGCATCCTCTATTAGAACAAAAACTTCTAGACAGCAGAGCAGGACCTTATCCATCTTCTTCACCGCTATATCCCTAGAGCTTAGAATTGTGCCTGCACATACATAATACACTCTTAGTAAATACTTATTGAATGAATGAATGAGTTAGCATCTCTAAGCCTTAGTTTCTCCATCTGTAAAATGGAGATTTCAGTACCTCCTTATACAGTTAGTGCAGATCATACAAGAAAAGGTTTGTAAAGGGCTTAGCATGGTGTGGGCATGGTACTATAAATGGTGTGCCTAGTTATTATTATTTCTGCCTGCATTTCCTCCTTCCCCAGTTTCTAAGCTTGTCAAGGGCCCAGATCAAGTCTTACTTGTATATTTCATATTGCTATGCACATAGTAGACACTCAATAAAACTTTATTTATTTATTGGCCACGGTGTGCAGCATGCGAGATCTCAGTTCCCGGACCAGGGATCAAACCCATGTCCCCTGCATTAGGAGTGCAGTCTTTTATTTATTTATTTATTTATTTATTTATTTATTTTTGGCTGTCTTGGGTCTTCGTTGCTGCACGCAGGCTCTCTTTAGTTGCGTCAAGCAGGGGCTACTCTTCGTTGCAGTGTGTGGGCTTCTCATTGCGGTGGCTTCTCGTTGTGGAGCATGGGCTCTAGGTTGCATGGCTTTCAGTAGTTGTGGCATGTGGGCTCAGTAGTTGTGGCACACGGGCTCTAGAGTGCAGGCTCGGTAGTTGTGGCGCATGGGCCTAGCTGCTCTGCGGCATGTGGGATCTTACCGGACTACAGATCGAACCCGTGTCCCCTGCATTGGCAGGAGGATTATTAACCACTGTGCCACCAGGGAAGTGCAGGAGTGCAGAGTCTTAACCACTGGACAACCAGGGAAGTCCCAAAACTTAGTTTAAATGAAATTAAAATTCCTTTCAGTTAACCAGGGCTTCAAATAAATGAAATAGAAAATACACTCACTTGGGACTTCCCTGATGGTCCAGTGGTTAAGAATCCACCTTCCAATGCAGGGGACATGGGTTGGATCCCTGCTCGGGGAACTAAGATCCCACATGCCATGGGTCAACTAGGCCCTCATGCCACAACTACTGAGCCTGTGTGCCATAACTAGAGAGCAGCTCACACGCGGCAAAGATCCCACATGTCGCAACTAAGACCTGATGCAGCCAAAAAAAAAAAAAATTAATTAAATAAATAAAAAATTTTTTAAAAGAAAATACACCCACTTCAGGTAAGCTCACCTTTTTTTTTTTTTTTTTTTTTTTTTTTTTGGTAAACTCATCTTTTAGACTCTGCTCCTGAGCCCTCCTCCCTATGAGGGCTTTCCAGATTGTCCCAACCTGGGGAGGGTCAGGGGATTAGGTAACATTTCCCCATGCGGACTTCAACCAGAGCACCTGTACTTATCATTTCACGCTTCCACTCATAAGGACGTTCTCCTCTACTAGGCTGCATGTGCTCTGAACCTTACTTATCTTTATATCCTCACTGGCTGGTCCCGTGCCTCCAGGCGTTTGGTGTAGAAGTGTTGAAGGAAAGGAGAGCATAAAGAAAGTGGCATATGGGGGGTTCCCTGGTGGCCTAGTGCTTAGGACTCCAGGCTTTCACTGCTGTGGCCCTGGGTTCAGTCCCTGGTTGGGGAACTGAAATCCTGCAAGCTGTGGGGCCTGGCCAAAAAAAAACTACCGGGGCTCAAATCCTAGCTTCTGCTACTCACCCACTGCGAGGCTTCAGACAAGTTACTTAACCTCCCTGTGCCTCAGGCCCCTCATTTGTAAGACAGAATAACAAAAGTACCAACCTCACAATTATTGTAGCAATCAACAGATTCCCTACACATAGGGGAAATCTAAAAAGAGTGCCTTCGGACTTCCCTAGTGGCGCAGTGGTGAAGAATCCAACTGCCAATGCAGGGGACATGGGTTCGATCCCTGGTCCGGGAAGATCCCGCATGCCACGGAACAGCTAAGCCCGTATGCCACAACTACTGAGTCTGTGCTCTAGAGCCTGCGAGCCACAACTACTGAACCCGCGCTCTAGAGCCTGTGAGCCACAACTACTGAAGCCTGTGCACCTAGAGCCCGTGCTCCGCAACAAGAGAAGCCACCACAATGAGAGGCCCACGCACCGCAATGAAGAGTAGCCCCCGCTCGCCACAACTAGGGAAAGCCCGCGCGCAGCAACGAAGACCCAACACAGCGGAAAATAAATAAATAAATAAATAAATAAATAAAAGTAAATAAAAAGAGTGCCTTCAATTATATATGTGTACCTCATTTCACATAGATATGCCCCAGACAGTTCTTGGTTCATAGTAGACATTCAGTAGTATTTATTGAATTAAACAGAAAAGCTGTGTGTAAGTTGAAATTTAAGGGTAAATAAAAGGATATTTAAATGGACTAGAAGAACTTGCTATAGTCAGTCCTATAAGCATGCCTTAATCAATTAGGTTTTTTTCAATTGCATATTTATTCTATTAGATGAAGTAAATGTGATGTATATTTGACATGAGATTTATACTTTTCTCCCAAATCAATTTACAAACACTTTCAGAGAGCAAATTACTTTAAGAAAAAACAAACAAACTTCAGTGGTTACAGCCTGGGGACTCATTAATTTGAAATGAAAATTCTCTCCAACCAGGTTATACTCTCCTTTTTCAGTTTTATAGACTTCTAAGTTTACCTTCTCTGTGGACCTTTCTTAAGCTTCCTCTGGGCCTTAGCTAGAGCAGTAAAAACTGAGTTCAGCTAAGACTTTTAGAAATGTTAGAAATGAGTGTTCTCAGCTGTCAGTTAATAACTAACTTGAGTGTCACACATAATTGTTACTGGAAGTGAGTTAGGGACTCCACATAAATGGGTTTTAAATGACAGTATCGAAAATCTGATTTGTTTCTCCTTTTCAAATTGCTTATCTTTAGCTATGGGGGGGAATATATACTAGCAACATGATTGCATTTATGTAATGCTTAATTGATGATGAAACATTGTGTGCTCGGCTAAAAGGAACATCAAGAACTTTAAGAATTGGTCCTTTCCCCAAAGGAACTTTGGCCATGTATCAGTAAAACCACAGTGCTTTTCACAGGCACTCTTTTTTTTTTTCTTTTTTTGGCTGCATTGGGTCTTCGTGGCTGCACGCGGGCTTCCTCTAGTTGTGGCAAGCGGGGGCTATTCTTCGTTGCGGTGCGGGGGCTTCTCATTGTGGTGGCTTCTCTTGTTGCGGAGCATGGGCCCTAGGTACGCGGGCTTCAGTAGTTGTGGCTCGCGGGCTCTGGAGCGCAGGCTCAGCAGCCGTGGCACACGGGCCTAGTTGCTCCGCGGCATGTAGGATCTTCCCGGACCAGGGATCGAACCCGTGTCCCCTGCACTGGCAGGAGGATTCCTAACCACTGCGCCACCAGGGAAGTCCCTTCACAGGCACTCTTGAAAAATATTTGAATAAAGCCCTGGTTTAAAAATGGTTTTAAATGGTTTTGAACTGACTAGAACTCAGTTCATTCTGATCTAACATGGTGTATTTTAACAGAGACCAGGAGGTAATACATGTATATGCCTCACAGTGAAATAAACCCCCCTTCACATTGGGGAGAACAAAGCCACAGCAGGCTCTGCTGATGGCCAGTGGCCTTTGTGACACCTTGGCACTTGAAAGTGTCCATTTCAGGCTAGACTTCTCTTGCTTGCTAACAGTGAAGCCTCAGTTTAACTTTCTGAAGTAACATCAGGTAGACTGTCTTTCTTTTCAAATGCTGTGTAGTAATTACCAATATAGTCCTTTATGGGTGATGACATCATAGACCAATCAGCAGAAGGGCAAGCACATTAGGTCTGTTTTCCAGCAACGGGTTTTTGTTCCATACATCCTTTCATCCTCATTCGATTAGAACCTCTTATAGGCATTCATGAGATGGCTTTTTGGGGTGATGAGTCTAATGTATGGCCATAGGATTGGGAAAATGTGCAAAATGCTGGCTGTTATGGACTGAGTTGTGTCCACCCCCAAATTTATGTTGAAGCACTACCCCCCCACACACAGTGTGATGGTATTTGAGGGTGGGGCTTTTGAAAGATAATAAAGTTTAGATGAGGTCTTGAAGGTCCTCATGATGGGATTCTCGCCCTTATAGGAAGAGGCACCAGAGAGCTTTCTTCCTCTTTCTCTCTCTGCCGTGTGGGGATAAATGCTCAGACAGTAGCGTGTAAGCCAGGAAGAGAGCCCTCACTGCGGAACCAAACTGGCTGGTACCTTGGTCTTGGATTTCCCAGCCTCCAGAACCGTGAAAAACATAAATTCCTGTAGTTTAAGCCACCTAGTCTATGATATTTTGTTATGGCAGCCTGAGCTGACTAATGCACTGGCTTTAATCACATGCGTTACAGGCAAATGAACAACTCATTATTCACTCTTTTGTTCATTCAGTTATTCATTCTACTACTAGGTACCGGGCCCCATTTTAGGTACTGAAGAATCAGTGGTAAACAAAGATGAGCTGAAGTCGATACTCTACAGTTTAAAGTCTTGTGGGAGAGACAGGCATGAATTGAATAACACTAGCAACACAAATCGTCTAAATATTCAGTGGTGGCACGTGACATAAAGGTGAGGTCCTCGGAGCCATGCTGCAGTATGTCCTGGAAGAAGCACGGAGGGTGAAAGGGACTGAAAAAGGATGGTGTGGCTGAGTCTCAGGGAGGGAGGGGACTATACCTGGTAAAGATAGAGAACAGTCAGGGACAGACATTCAGGGCTTGGAGGCAATGTTAAGGAGAGCCTTCAAGTAGGGTTGTCTATAATCAGACGAGTGAGAGATGATGGTGGCTTCCGCAGAGCGGCGGCGGTGATGGAAAACGGGGATTTTGAAGAAACGTTTAAGAAACAGAATGAACACAGCTTGATGATTGAATAGATGTTGGAGATGAGGAAGAAATAAAGTCAAGCGTGATTCCTGGGTTCTTGGCTTGAGAAAATGAATGAACACTTGTGCCATTCACAGAGACAGGACATACTGGGGAGAAAGATTACATGTTTGGTTTTAGACAAGTTGAGTTTGCAATACCTTGAGACAGCCAAGAGGAAATGACTAACCGGCAGCTGGATATGACTGGATATGGATATGCAGCACTGTTCAGTAGACCTTTCTGTGATGATGTAAGTAGTCCGTATCTACACTGTCTACCACTACCGTCCACTTACATTTAAATGAATTAAAATTAAAATTTTAGTTTCTCAGTTGCACTAGCCACATTTCAAATGCTCAATAGCTTTATATGGTACGTGACTTTCTCATTGGACAGCTCAGTTCTAGAGCCCAGAGAAGCAGTCTGGTTTGGAAACATAAAAATTCATACCATGGGGCTTCCCTGGTGGCGCAGTGGTTGAGAGTCTGCCTGCCGATGCAGGGGACACGGGTTCGTGCCCCGGTCTGGGAAGATCCCACATGCTGCGGAGCAGCTAGGCCCGTGAGCCATGGCCACTGAGCCTGCGTGTCCGGAGCCTGTGCTCCGCAACGAGAGAGGCCACAACAGTGAGAGACCTGCGTACCGCAAAAAAAAAAAAAAATTCATATCATGTGTAGATGAGGTTTAAGACTGGGGATGAGACTGTCGAGGAAGAAGGTAGTCAGTGCAAAAAGGAAATAGTTAGGATTGAGCCTTGAGGACCTTCAGCATGTAAAGGCTGGTGAGGAGGAATGAGCTTCAAAAGACATAGAGAAGAAGCAGTGAGAGAGGTAGGAGGAAAACCATGAGAGCATTGTCCTAAAAGTCAAGGGAAACGGGTGTTTGGAGAGGGAGAGAATGAGTCACAGCTAAGTGCTGGTGAAAGGTCAAGAAAGATGAAGACTGAACATGTTTATTGCATCAGTGAAATAGACGTCACCAGTGACTTCATCAAGAGCTATTTCAGAGGGGGGATGGGGCTGGAAGGCAGACTGGATGAGGGAGGGGAAGGTGAAGTATAGAGAGAGAATTGACAACAGAAGCTGAGGAACCAGGAGCCCCTGGTTCCATGACTTGCAATAAACAGGGACTTATTTAAACCAAATCAACCTACAGTCAGTAGCCAGACAGATGTCTTCAAAGCACTGAGTTTATTCTGCAAAGTTACCAATTTTGAATCATTTTTTCATGATTTGGGGAGGTAATTACTGTTCCTCCTTCCTGCCCTAACTGTCTCGGAGAGTAGGTATGAGCTAGACCAAGCAAAGCCTTGGAGGCCATGTATGGAGTATTCTTTACCCTAACAGCAATAGAAGGCAATGGAAGGGTTTTCTTTTTTCTTGAAAAAAATTTTTTTTATTATCCAGAATTTAGAGTAAACACAAGAAGACAGAAAAGTATGATTAACTTCTATGTACATTTATCACCTGGCCCCAATGTCCTTCAGACCTCAGTTCCACCCCATCCATATGCCCATCCACTTTGATTAAAGACCTTCAAGCAAAAAAAAAAAAAAAGGTGAGGAAACCAAGACTGGATTCATCCATTTATCATTCATTCAATAAATGAGTATTGGGTATTAAAAAAAATAAAAATAAAAAAATAAAGACCTTCAAGCATGGGAGTGACATGATTACGCTTTTGCTAAAAAGATCATTCTTGTTCCTCTTAGAGCAGGAGTGGCAAACTTCCTCTTTAAAGGGCCAGGTAGTAAATATTTCAGGCTTTGCCGGACATACAGTCTCTACCACAACTACTCAACTCCCCTGTTGTAGTGTAAAAGCAGCCACAGACAACATGTAAACAAATATGTGTGGCGGTATTCCAATAAAACTTTCCTTAAGGACACAGAAATTTGAATTTCATATAATTTTCTTGTGTCACAACATATTCTTTTTTTGATTCCTCCCCTCTCCCTCGAGCATTAAAAAATGTAAAAACCGTATTTGCTCATAGGCAATACAAAAACTGGTGGAGGGCAGATTTGGCTTGTTGTTTGCCAACTCCTAGGGTGGAGAATGGGTTGGAGGAAACAGTGCAGGAAGACCTGCCTGAGGCTATTGCAGGAATCAGGAACAAAACCTCACTATACCCAGCAAAGAGAAAAGAGAGCATGGTAAACACCGATTACGTACCATCAATTCTACATTTATTGAGTACCTACCACGCCCCGGCACAACATTAGCGCTGAAGATACACAAATAGCTTTGGCCACTGAGTCTAGCTGGGGAGACAAATGTGTTGTTTTCTACACCATATGGTAAGTACCATAATAAATAAATTATTTATATATATATATAAATGGCTATGGAATATAGATGAGATATTGATTAATTCTGTTTGAGAAACATGAAACATGACTTCCAAGAATGACATTTAGGTAGGCACTTAAAAGGTGAGCAGAAGTAGGGTGAGGGGGAAGATATTCAAGGCAAAGAGAAAAGTGTGGATGCAGGTAAGGAGGCTTGACACACAAAATTCTGCCCCATCTCTGTCTTTTGGTTACTGCTAATCTGAAGGGAGTGTAGGAGAGAACCAAATAAACTTGTAGGCAAAGAAACCTGAAAAATGGAGTATCTGAGATTTCAAGAGGGAGCATAACTGGTGGAACACATGGTCCCACGTGATGGATCTTCTTCCACCTCCCTGACCACTCTTCTTGTTCACTCAGCGCCAGGCACACTCGTCCTTTTTGCTGTTTTTTCTTTTTTTTTTTTTTTTGGCTGCACCCTGTGGCTCGCAGGATCTAAGTTCCCCGACCAGGGATTGAACCCAGGCCCTCACAGTGAAAGCGCAGAGTCCTAACCAGTGGACCGCCAGGGAATTCCCTGCTGTTTCTTTAAGATGCGAGGCACGGGCTTCCTGGTGGTGCAGTGGTTGAGAGTCCGCCTGCCGATGCAGGGGACGTGGGTTCGTGCCCTGGTCCGGGAAGATCCCACATGCCGCGGAGCGGCTGGGCCCGTGAGCCATGGCTGCTGAGCCTGCGCGTCCAGAGCCTGTGCTCCACAACGGGAGAGGCCACAACGGTGAGAGGCCCGCGTACCGGAAAAAAAAAAAAAAAAAAAAAAGATGCCAGGCACACTCCTGCCTCAGGCTCTTTGCCCTTTCTGTTCCCACTGCCTAGAGTCCCATTCCCTCCCTCACTTCATCCCTCAGAGGACCTACTTCATCCCTCAGAGGACCTCTCTGACGCCCTATCCAACACAGACACTACTCTCTTTGGTTTACCTAGTTGCTTCCCTCGCCCCACAAAGTATTTATTATAATCTCATTCATTTATTGTCTAACTCCCTGACTAGAATCCAAGCTTCATAAAGGCAGAGTCTTTGTTTTGCAGGCTGTTGTATCTCTAGAGTCTAGAATGGTGCCTGGCAAAATTCAGGCACACAGAGTGAAATGAAGAAGAGGAAGGAAGTGGAGAAGGCTGTATGATGGGTTGGAAGTAGAGGAAAGGATATTGCAGGTGTGTAATGTAAGCTCCAACAGCCTCTATTTTATTGGGTAAGGAAACTGTGAGTTCATCTTCTGAGTGGAGGAGGGATGCAAGGTTTGGAACACCTGAGGGAAATGGAAAAGAAAGTAACATGGGGAGGAAGTTGGGAACTCAAACATTTGAACTCAAGCCAAACAAGTGATTAATTGTACTGTGCCTGGGGGTGAGGTGAGATCCAAAGAGGAGACAGCTCCTCCGCACCCAGCTGGTGGTGATTTGATTTATCTTTCTCGGAGTTGAATATAGAATTATAGGGTCGGGAGAAACGAGGACAGGCTCTCAGCAGAATAAGCAGGTGAGAGTGGGAATGAAGAAATAGGTGGAACTTTGGAAGGGCGAAAACAACCCACCTGAGAGCTATATGTGATGGCACAGAATCTGAAGGAATGAAACCAGAGCATAGACAGGGTTTCATTGGCTTCATGCTCAATGCCAAAAAAGAAAAAAAAAAAAAAAAAAGGAAAGAAAGAAAAGAAAAGACTCAACAGAAACATGCCTGCTATTTGGCAGCAGGGAATTCTTAATCGGCTGGAAGTGAGTTTTGGGACAAATCGCCAGCTGCTGTCCCCTTTTCTTCCTCTCCTCAGGAGAAACAGGCAGTAAAACAAACTGTGAGAACAGGCAGGAAAGAAATAGACCTGGGCCATCTTATTCCAATAATTCTCTCCTTTCTTCTACTGCTGTTATTATTTTATTAATAAGCCAGGGCTGCCGATGCCCCCTCTAAATGTAATTTACTATTGTGTGTGACCAGTTTTTGGATGGCAAAGAGAAATGTTTTCTCATAGTTGAGGATGGGACGTTTAGTGACCGATATCCAGAATTCCTTTCCTGGATGACCTGGATCATGGTATCTTATAGTTGTTTCTGAGATTTCTTTGTATGCCAGAAAATAATGAAAGCCAGCGGAATATGAAGTAGGTTTTTTTGTGTTACATAGTCCCTGCCGGATGCCAAAAGGGAGTCTTGCTTTCCACAAATGTGCTAAATTCCAGGATTAGGGTTTCTCTCTCTCTCTCTCTTTTTTTTTTCTTCTTTTTTTTGTGGTACGCGGGCCTCTCACTGCTGTGGCCTCTCCCGTTGCGGAGCACAGGCTCTGGATGTGCAGGCTCAGTGGCCATGGCTCTCGGGCCCAGCTGCTCCGCGGCATGTGGGATCTTCACGGACCGGGGCACGAACCCGTGTCCCCTGCATCGGCAGGAGGACTCTCAACCACTGCGCCACCAGGGAAGCCCGGTTTCTCTTATTTTTATTAAGATTCTCAAATTTACCATGATCGCCTCTTCCCTGCAACTTGCCACTCAGGGTCTTCTCCGTCTCAGTTGGTAGCAGCTTCCATCCTTCAGGACAAAAACCTTGAACTCACCCTTGACTTTACTCTCCTATTCCATATCTATCCTATCAGGAAATTCTGTGGGTTCGGCCTTCAGAATACATCCCACATCTGACCACTTTTCACCATATCCACTGTTACTGCCCAAGCCACTTTCATCTTTTTCTTGGATTATTGCAAGGTCTTCCTACAGGTTCTCTGCTAACTTTCTGTCTGTTTTCCACGGCAGCTAGAATGATTCCATTAAGATCTGTCAGATCATGGTACTCATCTGTTCAAAATCTTTCCATGACTCCCCACTTCACTCAGAGTAAAAGCCAAAGTCCTTACAATGGCCCTCAAGCCTGTACATTATCCGGCTCCTTATATCACTCTGCCTCATCTGCTGCTTCTCTCCACCTTATCTAGTCTCCTCCAGCCATCCTGGCCTCCTTGACAGTCCTGGAATATTCCAAGTAGGCTCCTACCTTAAGGCCTTAGCACTGGCTGTTCCCTCTGCCTGGAAGCCATCATGGAGGCTGTAGTTCAGAGATCCCCAACTGCCTGGCCACGGACTGGTACCAGTCCACGGCCTGTTAGGAAACCGGGCCGCACAGCAGGAGGTGAGCTAAGGGCATGCTAGCAAAGCTTCGTCCGCCGCTCCCCATAACGCTCATTCATCACTCGCCTGAACTATCCCCCACCCCTCCCCCTCCGAAAAATTGTCTCCGGGAAACTGGTCCCTGGTGCCAGAAAGGTTGGGGACCGCTGCTGTAGTTCACTCCTTCAAGTCTGTGCTCACAGATCGTCTTTTGAGTGAGGTCTACCTTGACCACTTGATTTATTTATTCAGTTATTTTAAAAGTTTTTTTGGATGTGGACCATTTCTTAAACCTTTATTGAATTTGTTACAATATTGCTTCTGTTTTATGTTTTGGTTTTTTGGCCATGAGGCATGTGGGATCCTTAGCTCCCAGACCAGGGATTGAACCCACACCCCCTGCACTGGAAGGGGAAGTCTCAACCACTGGACCACCAGGGAAGTCCCTTGACCACTTGATTTAAAATTGCACCTGCATGCCTCATCCCCTTAGCCCCTTTGATTTTTTCCTTATAACTATATTTGGTAATGTAAGTATTAATTATTAATATACTCAGCTACTGATTTTGTTGTCCACCCAATTTTTGTTTTCTTCATTAATGTATCCCAGCACTTAGAAGAATACCCAGCATGTAGTAGGTATTGGATAAATATTTACTGAATAAAGGGATGAATTCCCTTTACTTGACTTAGGACAATCCTCTTAAAAAAGCTAGACTTTAAACTAGATTTTTGGAGACATTTTAATACTAATCAAATTAGCCATACTTTAATATTTAATAGTTCCAGATATGTACCTGGGAGAGTAGGATAGGACTTTGATGGAGATTTTGGTAAGGGATATATTGGACAACGAAAGAATTGTCCATCCTTGAGGCTAGATAAATCCAGGTGCTTCACTCCACTTAAGCTCGCTCATAGGGACAATTTTGCCAGAACTAAGGCTTCCTGGAGTTAGGGTTCCCGGAATCTGTCTCCCTGGAAGGTGGAAGAGGGTACCTGAACCAGCTCTGCTACTCTTTCGAAATGAGCCTCTGCAATTCTCCTAGGCCTTGGCTTAGCTCCCTGCAAAGGGAGCAGTGTGTGGTCACATCCGAGACTGTCCTGAGGGTGTAACAAGCACCCGTCAGAGAGGAAATCCAGGACATTCTTGAGCAACAGAAAAGCAGCGCCTCAGAAAGCTGCTTTGCGCATTTCAAACTTTTTTGGTTTTATTTACCTATTTTAATTGTGGTAAAACAGACAAAATTGACCATTTTAGTCATTTTTAAATGTTTGGGTTTTTTGTTTGTTTGTTTTTAGTTATAGAAAGTCACACGTGAGTTCTAAATCAGAATTTGGACGATGGCAAATGAGACGAAAGGCGACAGCCCGAGGACTCCTTCACCAGGAACTCTCGGAATGCGCTGCGGGCTGAGACGGCCCCGCCGATCTCCATCTTGCTGGGACGGGGCAGTCGCCGGGCCTCTAGGGACATCGGCCATTCCAGCCGTGCGGCCGGGTCCTCCCATGAGGTCCGGTCGCCTGGCTTCGGCCGAGCCCCGCGGCGACCCGTCCAGGTGCCGAGTCTCGGTCCAAGGTTCAGCCTCCCGGCCCAGTTCGAAACTGCGGGGAGGTGAGGGCCGCAGCCCCCGGGCTCCTCCGGCGTCTTTCATTATCCCGTCTTTCAGAGGCGGTCTTACAGTCCCCGGCCCCGCCTGCAGGCGCGCGCTCCAGTCGCTCCGCCGCGCGCCCCCGGCGACGCGTCGTCCGAAGGCAAATAAAGAAAAGGTGACACGGCGCCCGCCACCCCGGGCGCGAGCCAGCCGCCTCGCCTCCCTCCCGCCGCGGGCCCGCGCAGGCGCGCGCGGCTCCGTCCCCGCGGCCTCCCCTCCCCCAGCCAGCCTCGCGCGCCGCGGGCGGGGCTCCGCGCGGGGGGCGGAGCCGGCGCGGGCTCGGCGGGGGCCAGGCCCGGGGATTAGTTGGTTTCGGAGCAAAGCGGGGAGTCCGGGCCGTCTGAACGCTGAGTAGACAAAGCCGCGTCCGCGGGCCCGGTCGGAGGTGGGCCCGGGGCTCGGTGGCGCCCCAGACCGCGGGGGGGACTCTGCGGACCCGCACGGCGCCCCGCCACCCGCCGTCGCTTTGCAACAGGTCCGCCACCTCCCGGGCGGCCTCCCTCTGCGCTCCCCACCCCCGCACCGCCCGACCCCCGGGGCGCCTCCACTCGGCTCCGAGCCGCGGTCTGGCCACCCGCTTCGATGCGGTTCGGGTCCAAAATGATGCCGGTAAGCGGGCTGGTGGGTAGGGGCCGGGGCCGGGGCCGGAAGTGTGCGGGGTCGCGGGCGGGGGTCTGGTGCGCGCCTTCGTGCAGGTCCCGAGAGGAGCCCGGGGGCCTGAGTCCGCGTCGCGGGTGGTCTTTGCGTTGCAAACCTCGGGAGAGCTGCTGCGGCTCCATCCTCCGGGCTCTCCACCCCAAGCTCCTGCGTGCGGGAGCGGGGAGACCCTCACCGAGGGGAGGGGTTCCAGCAACTGCTCCAGAGTCGGTGAAGCAGCCACTCGAACTTTTCTTTTTCTCTCTGGTTGGGTCCTGACTTTTTGCAGTTCTTGAAGGTCAAGAACAAGGGAACCGGGAATCTTGTTATTTGCTTTGTCTTTAAACAAACAACTTTAAGTTGGAGTGAAATATACCTACTGAAAAGAGAACTCTTGGTTGATTTTTAGTTGAATTTCGATCTTCATAGCTGTGATGGCAGCCAAGCCACTCTGTCTCTTTCTGGAAACTGGTTTTAATAAATGCAACCTCAAAGTTTTTGATCGCAGTAAACGCATTTGCCTGGTTCCTCCTGTTTCCCACAACTTGTTTAGCGAGACCTCTGAGAAGATTAGTGAGTTCTTTATAGGCTCTGTAGGCGTTTGACGTGGCCACCAGGACACAGGTGAACTGCAGGTTTGAGACATTTGAAAGGCCCCTTTCCTTCAACGGTCGCAGAACCTGGAGGGTTGCAGTGGCTTATGCAGACTTCAGTAGTGTGTTTCCTCGAGGAAGTTGTACTTAAACCTCTCCCACTGAAGCGGGATCATCTTGCAGTCATCCGATGTTTTCTTATGGCTTCGTTTGTTAAAACAAAGAAACAACTTTTCTTTTACTTTTATACAATCTGTGGAATGAGTGGCGACAAATTTTGTTTATATGCAGTCACGGATGCAGAATATAATATTCTTTCCCCAGGCCCCCTAGCTTGTGTTTAAGGAGGGCATCCTAAACTTTCACGTACTGGACACACTTAATTTATTGGATTTGATAATTGAGTTTACAGGGTTTGGGATAGTTTGTCCTGCCAGGGTTCAGGGAATTTGAAAGTGTTAATAGCATTATGCATCCTATTTTAGTTTAATACCTGGTTATGAAGTTAGGTTTGTGATGTGAATGCCCAATATTAAAATATGGACATTGGATAAGGGTGAGGGATTTTGCTGTTAAAATTTTTTATTCCTTGGATTTTACATTTCTTTGCCTTAAAATAACTTTTGCAAGTTGTCTGTGAATTCTTCTTAAAAACAGGAGCAAGACAACAAGTGTGAGTTGTTGCAATATGATTTCTTCCTTGAGGAAGTAAGGTATTCTTTGGGCTTTCTTAATGCTCATGAAAGTTTTTTTTCTCCCAACTACATACCAGATCATCACAATCTATAAAAATTTATGTAGCTCTTTAGACTATATTTAATTTAGCAGCATGGTTCTTCTGATTGCCTTTCCTAATGTCAGTAGACTCTTAATGAGATTGTGTGGTGTGATGGCATGCGCAGTATTTGCTCAGCTCCTACCTTTGTGACTGTAGCCTTTTTTCTTTTTTACTGATTTGTTCCTCAATTTAACCATCTGCAAAATGGGGATGATAGTAGCTCTTAGGGTGGTTGTGAGGATTAGAGTCACTGTTTATGAAGCAGTTAGTGCCTCATTGCCTCGCTTAGAATAGTTGCTAGATAAGAACTTCTCCTGAATTTGCAATATTGGTTAAACTGGAGATTTTTATACTTGCGACACACAAAAATATGAAACAAATTTTCATTTAGTAACCTCATGTTATATGTGTCTTTATCCTGTAATGTTTGGGATACTTGAAAATAAGACTGTTTTCTTAAATATATTCTCCTCTTTAGCTTTTAATATGGATTTTTATTCCACCAAGTGAGGTTTTGAATATATTACTTTGAAAAATTCTAATTTATCAGGAAGAGCATTATGCTTAATATGGAAAAATGGATAGTCTCAGAAAGTAGATAGTTGCCTCGATATGCTTTCTTGTTGGGGTAAAATGTACGTAACATAAAAATGACCATTTTAACCGTTTTTAAGGGTATAGTTCTGTGGCATTGAGAGTACATGTTTTGATCTGCTTTTAAAGGCATGCTAAAAATAATTTGCTGTTGATATTTAGGCTGCATTATATTAAAAATGTGCAAATAAATTGTGTTCATGTGTTTTCTCACCAAATGTTAGAGAATCAAGTGATTTTCTTCCATGTGGGACATGAAGTGATACTTGGACCCCAAACCAGAAGGGGATGATGCATTTTAGTAGGCTAACTAAAAATAAGTAGACAAGCGCTGAGAATCACAATAGAGGTAATGATAGGTTATTGCAGAAAAGGGGGTGATAATTACACTCATTTTCAGATACCTGCCATAGTTAGTATGTCTGGTTCTGTGATATTTCCACAACTTGGTGAGGAGAAACTGATTATTCTTTCACACTTGACAGCTTATTTTTTCTTCATTAAAGAAAGGGTCATTTGCAGTTTGACAGTATGGCTTTTTAGTGAGCCACTCTCATTGTATTTACTTATCAAATATAGGGAAATCATCATTAAAAGCAAAATTTCTCAGCCATTTAAAATTATATCGTATATCTTTCTTTTCATTACTTTCATTTTGTGAAGTGTTGTATTCAAAGAAGAATATTTTTATGAAGGAGCTTAGCTAACTCTAAAAGCATTCACTGTTCTTTTTAGATATAGTTTTATAAAAATTTTTGTTTGTACTTGCTGCTGAAACGTAAATTAACAAAATGTACACACAAAACCACACACAGTATTCTGCAGTGCCACATGGAAGGCCAGAGGACTTGAATTTGCCTGTCTCAGTGGTTGATGTCATATATTTGGCATTTATATCCAGCTGTGATGGAAATGAACTGTATCTGTGCTGTCCAGTGTGGTAGCCACCTGCCACCTGCAGCCCCTGCACTTGAAATGGGACTAGTGGGACCAAGGAATTGAATTTAAAAATATATATATTTAATTTTAATTACATGGAAATAGTCACATGTGCCTGGTGGCCACTGACTGTATTTACAGTGCAGTCAGTTTGACGAAGTGGCACAGAGGGTAATTTTACATTTGAATCCCATATTGCAGCTTCACATTTACGTTAATAGTTTAAATGAAATAGTGATGGCCTGTTTATCCCTAATGACTTGGAGAATGGTTTTTCCGATTATTTAATTTAGTGTTCTACCTAAACAAATTTTATCATGTAGCCCTAATACGGATATTTTCGAGAAAATAATAGCTTATTTTAAAGAGCTCAATTGAACTAATCATGATTTATTTTTAGGTTTATGGCTTCTTACCTTTTGGTGCTTCAGAGGTATCGTAATTATTTATAGTTATCCCATGATGCTGTGAAATAATATCTGATTATTTGAGCTTCGAGTCTGGGGAGTCTGGGACCAAAAAAATGGGATATTGTAGTAGCTCCTTTAGAAGTTTGATACCCGGTCAGTCGGATTTATATATTTCTAAAGGCAACTAGGTGCAGCTTCGTTAGATGTACAGCCCAAGAGCTTAACTTCTGCTGAAATACTTGTATTAGTTTCACGTAGAAGTGCTGGTTTTGTCCCTACTTTTTTTTTTTTTTTGCGGTACACGGGCCTCTCACTGTTGTGGCCTCTCCCGTTGCGGAGCACAGGCTCCGGACGCGCAGGCTCAGCGGCCACGGCTCACGGGCCCAGCCGCTCCGCGGCACGTGGGATCTTCCCGGACCGGGGCACGAACCTGTGTCCCCTGCATCGGCAGGCGGACTCTCAACCACTGCGCCACCAGGGAAGCGAAGTGCTGGTTTTATTTGCACATATTTTCCCAAACTGAAATTGTATTTTGAAATTACAAACCTTTCAAGTTATATAGCATTGAAACATTGTATTATTATGATTATACCATGTCCTGAAAGAATTTCTTTTTGTTGTTGAGTAGTAATGTAGCGAGTTAGTTTAGGTTTTATTCCAGAAGAAAGTTTAAGGTAGGTTCTCTATAGAATTGTAATTCTCAAAGGCTGTTAAACAAATCATCTATTTTAAAAAATGTGCAAAGTATCTCACATTTCATGTGCTGTAGTGAAATTTGTTGCCTTGTGACTTCTGCTACACTAATTAAACGCTGAAAAGCATTTAATAATTTCTGTATTTTTACCTGTTTCAGAGAAACCAGATTTAGACTTTATAAAGAAACGTAGCACAAACGTGTACCCGCTTCTATTTAAAAAATTAACTTAGAACTTCTTTATCTGGGAGGGACACGGAGGGTCATTTATTCATACACCGCTTCTAGGAAGAACTGTTTTCTCTCCCTCTTCACGTCCCCTGCCCCCCAGCAGCAGACAGTAAAAACAAGAAAACAAAACCTCTCTTTTCTGGAGCTTTTAAGGAATACTGTAGACCTTTATCTCTTGGTAATCTACCATAGTGTGTGAGACTCCTTAAAAAGTCTTTCTAAAGCTAACTTAACACTGAGCCATTCTTGCAGCTCATGTGAGGTCCAGCCTCTCTCCAGCTCAAATAGGGTAACTGCGTACCAATACATGTTGGTATGATTTGCCATCACGTACTGTAAACCTCTCACCACCCTTCTCTACCAACAAGTATCACAAAGAATATGAAGAATGGGATATAAGAATTCAGGAATCCAGGGTGTTCTTTTCAGCTCATGCCAGGTAGTCAAGTCAAACATTATTTAAATACTTTTTTTTTTGACGGTGTGCTAGGTCCTGAACAGAACATTTTCCTTAGGTGTCATTGAGAAAAGCAAACATAGATGACAGACCATGTGAGAGGCATACTTACACTGGAGTGGTAGGTTAGACAGTAAACTTTTTCATCTTCTTGGGGAGAGCCAAGAAGTCTTAGTCATTAGGAGATCCTTTAGGAGCACTGAGC
Organism: Mesoplodon densirostris; assembly: GCF_025265405.1. Taxonomy (NCBI): domain Eukaryota; kingdom Metazoa; phylum Chordata; class Mammalia; order Artiodactyla; family Ziphiidae; genus Mesoplodon; species Mesoplodon densirostris. The sequence continues at coordinate 171,831,872 of NC_082662.1, forward strand.
ATTCAGGAGGATTCTTAAAACGTTCTGCATACTGTCTTATCAAACGAAAACTATCTTATCGAAGAAATGCACATTCTCAACATAGTTAGATCATGTGCAAGAAAAGTAGCTTCGCAGACTCAGGCACTGTGGCCATTTTTAGCTCTTTTCTACATAAAACTTATCCAAAAAACAAATGATTTATTTGGTTAATGGAACCAGATTTTCATTGAAAATGTTCATGGGGCCAGTAAATACTGAACTTTCCCTTTTGAAATGCATATTTCAGTGGTTTTTCTAGAAACAGATTTATAACTTAGTACTATTTATTTAAATTTGAAACATTTCTACCAGAAATCCCTAAGGCACAAGTTTAGGGAAGTAAACTATTGGAGAATACCAGTTGACACTGCTAGTGGTAAAAATACAAAATGGTCAAGGCAGTGTATTGGTCTTCCACAGTGGAATGAACAACTTCCCTGTAAACCAGCATGGGTGAAAGCCCTGTGCCCTCATATCCCACCCAGGATGGAGAGGGAGCTTCTCCTGGAACCCCTGGTGTGCCCAACACCTGCCCCGAGGTTAGGCTGCTCATCCCAGGTAATCTCTTTATGACCCTGTGAAGCGAGGCTACCCCTTTCTCATACAACAGATAAGGAATTTCAGGCTCAAAGGGTTTCGGTAATTTACTGCAGGTCACTTGGCAGAAATGAAATGAAAACGAGGTCTACCTGTGAAGAAATGTTCTAGAATGTTTTGTTTTGTTTTGTTTTGGCTGAGCCGTATGGCATGTGGAATCTTAGTTTCCCGACCAGGGATTGAACCCTGCCCCCCTGCAGTGGAAGCGTGGAGTCCTAACCACTGGACCACCAGGGAAGTCCCTCTAGAATGTTTTTATATACTGGGCAGGACACTAGTCATGATGTTCTTTTGGCTAATGATAACTTCAAATATTGCTTTTCAGAGCATAACTATAATTATTTTTGACGTAGAAAAAGGAAAACAGAGGTATCTTCCCATATTTAAATCCAAACTGGATGAGAAGATTGGTAAATGTTTCTTAGCAAGTTTCGACTGATGTGGAGCTGACCTCACCCTGTGCAGAGTATTATTTTTTTCTACGTCTAATACTTCCATAGAGATCTTAGTTCTTCCACATCAGCAGGGAAAGAGAAGGGGTGTAACGATTACCTTTTTTTTTTTCCTCTTCTTTGTTTTTAATGTTTACCTTTTGTATGAGGGGTGTTGGATCATCTTTCTTTCCACGACGGTATCTTTAAACAGGGTGTGAAGGTGATGAGGTAGGAAAGAAAGGGTAGAGTAGACCAGGCGTGTTGGGAGCCGTGGAGGGCAAAAGTGCGGCGTCTGCTGAGAGATTGCCATCGTCCTTGTGCAGTCATCTCCAGTGGCTTGAGAGGTACAGCAGTGACTTGAGGGAATGCCCGCTGCTGGGGGGATCTCCGGACAGGGGCAGAGGGACAGCATGTCCCCTTGCTGCCCCAGGGTTGTGTGTATAGTGAGGAATAGTGATTCAGTTTAATCAGATGAATTTATCGGAAGGAAACTAGGGACTGATGTCAGACGAAATCACATTAAATCATCGCTCTTCATTCTTCCTCATTAACCTGCTGATTGTTTCTGGATGGCCTTTTGGAGGCAACATCTGTTCAACAGGTATTTAGTGAACATCCACTATATTCCAGCCACTGTTCTAAGTGCCATGGACACAGGATAGAAGGGAGCTTACCTTTTAAGGAGTTGAGTGTGGGGCTTGGAGGGGGGCGGATATGGAAAGTAATAAAACAAAACATGAGAGGTATGTAGGATTTGAATAGCATCATGTGACTGGGATGGCTGCTTTAGATTGGATGGTCAGGGAAGTGACATTTAGGCTGAGACCTGAATGACAAGAAGGGGCTGGTCTTGTGAAGATTTGTGGGAGGGGCATATCAAGTAGGCAGAATTCCCAGGGGCTGGTGCAAAGGCCCGGAGGAAGCAATGGGGATGGTGAGGCTGGAGATTAGCAGGCTGGGGGCGGGTGGCAGGAGCGGAGGTGGAGAGGTGCAGCGTGTAGGCTTTCCTGGGCTGGGGCGAAGATTTTAGGTGGCAGGGGAGGGGATGTGGCAGCCACTGGAAGAGTTTTAAGCAGTAAAAGTGACATAATCTGAGAGATTAGAAAAGATCCCTCGGTTGCTGTGTGAGAATGGATGGTTGCTGTGTGAGAATGGATGGTGGCGGTGCCAGAGCGAAAGAACTGGGAAAGGTGCGAGAGACTGATAACTCACGTCATAGGAAGACTACAGAAAACCACCTGAGATGGATAAAAGCGTTATCACCCTGAGGGCCCAGCTGTTAGTGTGAACTGGCTGTGAACTCAGTCCACACAGTGTGTGACTTGCTCTGGGCGTTCAGAAGCTTCAAGGGTGAGAGAAGAAACAGTAACACCTGCCCGGGGTTGGGATTAAGACCAGGACAGGGATGCGGAGGGTAACATGTCCACAAGCTCCTCCTGTGGGACTAAAGAGGAACCAGACTTTTTATATCGTTAGAGCGCTCTGCAGAGCTTGAGAGAAAGCCGCCTTCTGTCCTCGTGGTTCTTTAAACGGAGCGGGGCACATCAGGTTTCTTACAGAAGCCATAACCCTGCAAGTGTTTTACAACAACTGTGCCTTTGACCGTGTGACCACGCCACCTTGGAAGCTTCTGATACTTTCACCTACAAGTTCCTTGACCTCCTTTTTTTTTTTTTTTTTTTTTTTTTTTTTTTTAAGCGCTGTGATAATCTTCATTTTATTGACATATACAAAGCAGTCAGCGATCTAGGAAATTCAAGTCAGAGGTGACTTGAATTCTAGAAAGGGTCTCCTCGTGCCAGTGTTTTTCTGCACCCCGACAATATCTAGTTGCTAACTGATAGCTGGTTTGTGATGTGTAGGTCGTTTTTGGTAATTTATTGAGCTCCTGGAAAGGGGGGGCTATTTTATTTTATTTTATTTTTTTTGCAGTACGCGGGCCTCTCATTGTTGTGGCCTCTCCCGTTGTGGAGCACAGACTCCGGACGCGCAGGCTCAGCGGCCATGGCTCACGGGCCCAGCCGCTCCGCGGCATGTGGGATCTTCCCGGACCGGGGCACGAACCCGTGTCCCCTGCATTGGCAGGTGGACTCTCAACCACTGTGGGGGGAGCTATTTTGGATAACACTTTTATTTTAAAGGTAGATAGGATCCTTTCTCTGGTAGGCTTTGCTTGCTGCTTTCAGTGGTCAGGAGACCTGGGCGTTATCCTGCTTTCCTTCCGTTCTTCTGTTTTCTCCCATAATGGTTTCATCACTGTCACGGACCCCTCCTCTCTAGCCCCTGCATCACCCCTCGCCTGCCTGGACTGGGGTGATCCTATCCTTATTTATCTTCTTACCCTTACTGTTCTTCATGCCTTCAATCCATCTATACACTACTTCATGGTGGTCTTTCTTTCTTTTTTTAAATTAATTAATTGATTTATTTTTGGTTGCGTTGGGTCTTTGTTGCTGTGCGTGGGCTTTCTCTAGTTGTGGCAAGCGGGGGCTACTCTTCCTTGCGGTGCGCGGGCTTCTCATTGCGGTGGCTTCTCTTTTTGCGTAGCACGGACTCTAGGCGCATGGGCTGCAGTAGTTGTGGCATGCGGGCTCAGTAATTGTGGCTCGCGGGCTTCAGTAGTTGTGGCTCGTGGGCTCTAGAGCGCAGGCTCAATAGTTGTGGCGCACGGGCTTAGTTCCTCCGCAGCATGTGGGATCTTCCCAGACCAGGGCTCGAACCCATGTCCCCTGCCTTGGCAGGCAGATTCCTAACCACTGCGCCACCAGGGAAGACCCCATGGTGGTCTTTCTGAAACAGCAGTCTGTCTCTTCCCCCTCCAGAATTCTTCCAGACTGACTTGTATTACTTACAGACTATGATATAACCTCCTTAGCTAGATACAAAGTTTCTTTATTGTCTAGCCCGGTGGATTTCGATTTCGGCCTTTTTGTGTCAAGATAGACTTCCAGAATATTTTGCCTCTCAGTGAGCAGTGGAAGGGATTGAAAGTCTCAAAACACGGAACAAGTCAGCACTTCAAACCCAGCACCCACCGTGGAGGGGGAGTAAGTAGTGTGTTTGCTTTGTGCTGAATGGAAGAGCAGCCACCTCCTCACTGCTCAGCCAGCCTTCCTTCGGGATCGAGGGGCAGTTCTGGAAGATCTGCTCACCACCTCGCACGTGCTCCCAGGGACCCTGTGTTAGGACTGTTTGTGGGGCCTGATCCGTTTTCCTTTCTCTCACAGTAAGTTGCGCCTTCTTGTATATTGCCGTCCACCACCTGCTCTGCAGCATCTGACTTTCCCAGAATTCTCTGTGTGTGTAAAACAAGTTTTGTACGTTGTAGGTTTCTACGGCGCAGCTGCGACCCGGTTGAAAAGTGACCTGTCTCTTCTGTTCGTCCTCCCACCTTCCTGTTTCAGCAGTTCCAGGATTGCAGTGACGATAGCATGCTAAGTTTCCTCACGCCTTTACATGTGATGTTTTCCTGCCTGGATGGCCCTCTTCCTGCTTGTCTTACTCATCCTGCAGTTTTCGGCTCAGTAGTCCTCCCTGAAAGGAGTGCTTTTTTCCCCTGTACTCACTGCACGTCATCTGAACTTCCACCAGGAAGTTCTCCCGTTGTCACATGTTTGCTGTGCCCCTGTGTTGCTCTGTGTGCTGCTTGAGTGTGTGGCCGGTCCTCTTGTCTCTGTGTTTCTAACACTGAGCACAGTGTTTGACAGACTGTGGGCATTTAATAAGTGTTGTTTGGGTGATGAATGTTATTATTTTTGATTTTCTTTGGTGAGGGTAGTTCTTGCCTATTTAAATTTGTGTCCATAGTTGGGTTTTAAGCTTTCCCAGAGAATTTCACAGAGGTGAGATCTTTGAAAATGGAGGACCACTTCCATAGCAAAGTGCGAGGTAGAAAGGAAAGAAGTAGGAGCAGTGGTTTGGTTGTACTCATGGCATCATGGATGGATCTTAAAAATACACTGCTTACAGGGAACTCTACTCAGTACTCTGTAATGACCTATATGGGAAAACAATCTAAAAAAAGAGTTGGATATAGGGCTTGCCTGGTGGCGCAGTGGTTGAGAATCCCCCTGCCAATGCAGGGGACACGGGTTCGATCCTTGGTCCGGGAAGATCCCACATGCTGCGGAGCAGCTAAGCCCGTGCACCACAACTACTGAGCCTGTGCTCTAGAGCCCGTGAGCCACAACTACTGAGCCACGTGCCACAACTACTGAAGCCCGTGCGCCTAGAGCGCGTGCTCCGTAATGAGAAGCCACCGCAATGAGAAGCCCACGCACCGCAACAAAGAGTAGCCCCCGCTCACTGCAACTAGAGAAAGCCCGCGCACAGCAGCGAAGACCCAACAACAGCCAAAAATAAATAAATAAAATAAATAAATTAAAAAAAAAGTGGATATATGTATATATATAATTGATTCTTTACAGTACAGCAGAAATTAACACAACGTTGAAAATCAACTATACTCCAATAAAAACTTAAAAAAAATACGGTGCTTAGTGAATAAAAGCAAAAGATAGAATGAGGTCTGTAACAGTATCTTTATGTAAAACAAGACACATGCCTACACGACAGCAGTACTCAGTTTAGAAGAAGGCATACTAACCAACGTTAAGCTTACAGAATGGTTGAGATGGTGAGATGGAGAATGAACTAGTTGATATTTTTTTAGTTCTTTTACTTTGTTTTTTGTCTATGACAGATATTTAAAGCAGAGTAGCCTAAAGCTTTGGTGGAATTTGAAATCTGTCTAAATCAGGCTTCAGGCATAGTTGCAAAGGAGAGACAAGATTTCTTAGGTTATCCCAAAGTTAGCAGAATGCTTTGTTTTCTTCACTTGAGACGCTGTCTGGCTCTGAGAAAGCTCACTTTGAAGTTATACCACGTGTTCACATATAAACGCTTCTTATGCCTGATGACATGAACATACTCTCCTCATGTCTCCTGTTCACGTTCCCATCTTCTGGGGAACTTTGAGTCTTCGAACCACAGTATCATCGGTTCAGTTGAACAAACACGTATTACTGATTTGCTATGTGTAGTATTTTGTGGGGGCAGGAGAAAAACTGGGAGGAGGAAGCATTTAAGGACCAAAACCCCTGTCCCAAATGAATTTATAAATCCGTAAGACAGATAAGACAGGGATCCAAACAACTATGGTGTGAGTGGTTGTGTGAGAAGCAAAGAGAAAGTTTACTTCCGGCTGGAGGTGTATATATGAGGGAGGGACGGGGTTGGAGGCAGTTTTATGGCTTTGAATTATTCGAGAAGGATAGGGATGATTTTGACACTAAGGAACAGGGTGGAAGAAGCGTGAGCTATGCTCGGGAGGGAAGTGAGGAAAAGAGTGGGTTTTCTAGATTTCTCATTTGCTGATTTGAGGCCCTAACCGTGGGACAGATAATTTAAAATGCGTTTTGGGTCTTAGTATTTCTTTCTTTTTCTTTTTTTTTTTTTTAAATAAATTTATTTATTTATTTTTGACTGCGTTGGGTCCTTGCTGCTGTGTGCGGGCTTTCTTTTAGTTGTGGCGAGTGGGGGCTAGTCTTCGTTATGGTGTGCGGGCTTCTCATTTCTGTGACTTCTCTTGTTGCGGAGCACGGGCTCTAGGCGCACAGGCTTCAGTAGTTGTGGCACACGGGCTTAGTTGCTCTGCAGCACGTGGGATCTTCCTGGACCAGGGCTCGAACCCGTGTCCCCTGCATTGGTAGGCGGATTCTTAACCACTGCGTCACCAGGGAAGCCCCTGGGTCTTAGTATTTCTTGAAATTGACCAGAAATTCCTTGAAATTCAAAATATGCAAAGACAAATAGCATTGTATATGAATCTGATTTTTTAAATTGAAGTATCATTGATGTTCCGTATCATGTAAGTTACAGGTCTAAAAGTCTGTGTTTTGACATTGTCACTGGGTTAACCATTGGCATTATAATAGTTAATATACACTATACAGATTAAGGTGCACTGCTGTTATCTGTTGGTGAAACAACTAATGCTTTACTTTATTTACAGCACGTTACCCAGAAACTTAGCTTCCTGTTAGGTCCCTGCTTATAACCCCCTAATGCAGTGGTTCTCAAACTTCAGTGGGATTTCTGAGCCCCACCCCAAGGTTTTCTGAGTCAGGAGGTCTAGGCAGGGGCCGAAACTTTCTATTTCTGACAGGTTCCCAGGTGACGCTGGTACTGTTGGTCTGGGGACCACACCTTGAGAACTGCTCTAGTGACGTTTCCCTCATTCTTCAGCCTGCATCCCTTATTCTTGACCTACAAAAGGCCCTGCATCAGCTGTTTACCTCTCTGCCCTCGTTCACACATGCCTGTATTCCTGACATACTGGCCTTCTTTGTGGTCGTGCAACAGGCCAAGTCCGTCCCTGTCTCAGGGCCTTTGCATGGAATGTCGTCCCCGGATGTTTCGAGTGGCCGGCTCTTTCAGCCTCACTTCAGCTGCCCCTCCCCAGATGCCTCCCCCAGCCATGACTGGCCGCCTCCTCTCATCATCTGCGTCACTTTCTGTCACATCGCCTTATAACACCATGCTCATTTGTCTATCGTCAGTCTCTTTTTCCCGCCCCAAAGGGTGCAGGCTTTCCCATCACTGTGTTCCCAGTGTGACACTGGTTCTCAGTAAATCCTAATGGATGAGTGGATGAAAGATGTTGCAGTCAACAAGGAGTTGGGATTGAAAGGAAACTGAACGAGGAACTTCTTTAGAGTGACTGACGTTGATGGGATTAAGACTCAGTCTCAGGGGAGGTGACTGTTCTGTTGATGTAGATGAAGTGCTTATGTAACCAGATACCTAAGACCAGCTAGTTTTCAGTATGTAATGAATTTTTCCCGCAATTAAAGTAACCACTTCATATTTGCAGTGTCATTTTCCCCAGAATGGTAATTATCTCAGAAAATGATTGTGTACTCTAGGTGACACTGAATGAATGGCTAGAATATCCCATATGTGATGAACTTTTTTTTAACAGTACTGTTCAAATTGGTATTGAGACGAATGTGTCATTGATTTGTAGATTCTACTCACTTGCTATTGTGACCAAAGAAATAGCTTATGATGTAAAAAAAAAAATCCATTGAATATGATTTTATAATTTTTTTAAGTAACTCAGATGTCTCATAGAAACTGATGGACTGATGTTTAAAATATTCCATGCTAAAAAGGCAGTACATGTGGTGTATGAGTGGTACACGTAGTGTAGAAGTAGGTTTAAATATCATTGATCTTTAATACAACATTAGTAGATGTAACTCATGATAACTGATGAAGATTTAATAAAGCAGTTTAATGGACTCGAGAGTAACCTCTAGGCAGGAGAGACGGCTCAGAAGTCATAATAGGCCTCTGTAAGCAGTGATCATATAATAACTGTGATAAGGTTGGACTGATCATCAGCGAGGCTGGAGAGTATCTCTGAGGGAAAGGACTCAGAGGTGTAGTGTCCCCGCTGCTCCTGAGGGAGGCTCCACAGAGACCTCTGTTGGGTTGCCCACTGAGATGGGGGGAGAGGCGGAAGGGCCCACCAGGCTGGGATAACTGGGGTAACGGGACAGCACACTTCCTACAGAAGGCCGGCAGCCCAGCCCACCTCTAGGACGGAGTGTGTCCAAGATAGGGAGCCAGGTGAGCCACCGAGTGTTTCAGTGCACGCTCCCTGCCAGCAGAGCGACCACGGGAGCAGACAGCCGGGACTCCGAGGGGCGGGACGCTGAAAACCCCGGAAGATCGGAACTCTCTGCATCTCATTTCTAACCCCCTTCCAGGGTTGTAAGCCATAGTTGGGCTGAATGGCTCTGTGCTTTTGAGAGATTGAAAGAAGCTTTGTTTGTTGTGCTTTGTCTTAATCAAATCCCCTTTCTGTATGTATGAGTGTTAAGAGAGGTGTTTTTCTTGACCAGTTATAGGAAGCCTAGTAGCAGCATCCTCTTCTAGAAGGAAGTCTGGGGGCTTCCTTCCTTCATTACATTCTTTCTCCACAGAGGAATTATTAAATACACAACCCATCTTGACTTTAATCTCACTACTAGCATTATTACCTGGCTGTCCCTATGGTGAGTTTCCTGTGAGTTGTAAAATTGGGGAGGATTTATGTCACTCTTTTTACAGATTGTTCATTTTTCTCTAAAGGACAATTTTTTTTCTCCTCTTACATTCTTTTTTTTTTTTCCCTCTTAGGTAAACCTAAGCAATTTGAGTTTTTGTAAATCAAAGCTCTGAAGGTGTTATTGCAAAGCTTAATTTCCTTTCTCTGACAGGGAACGTCTTAAACTCTTAATTCTTTTTTTCTTTCTGTGGAACTTCACATGGTTTTTTTCAATCAAAGGAATAAACTTTGGCCTCTGACACAAGTAAATTTCTTGTAAATGCACTGACCAGTTTTTTTTTTAAATTTCCTCTTGGAAAAGTCTTCCAAATTTTAATCTGAAATAATTCCTCTTTCAAATGAGTCATTCTTGGGTTAATAGCATAGTGTTATAGTTACAGTGAATACATGTCCTGTAAAAATGGAACTCTTAAAAATAAATCTTTGATCTATTCTTTTCAAATGAAAATTGTCTGTGACTTGGGATGTTTGGAAAGGCAAACCTTCCTTCAGACATGACAGGTGTGAATTACTGTGCACAGCGTGTGGGGAGGTGTGGCCTGGCCCAACTTAACATAGTGTTTGATCTTTCCCTGAATCTTCTTTCTCTTCAGATTGATCACTTTAAGAATCGAACCACACTTACTATTTTTAGTGAAAGATTTTCACATTCTTTTATCACAGTTTGTATTGTGTTATGTGTACTTCTAAATTGTAAATTACTGTAAAAATATATTAACATTGAGATTTAAACAAATTTAAAGTGACAACTATACCCGATCTCCTAATACCACGGATTTCACTTAACGTATTCCATACAAGTCAGTTCCTGTGTCCATATGTTTTAGACTTTTTTTTTTTTAATTTATTTTTGGCTGAGTTTGGTCTTTGTTGCTGCGCGCGGGCTTTCTCTAGTTGTGGCGAGCGGGGGCTACTCTTCGTTGCGGTGCGCGGGCTTCTCATTGTGGTGGCTTCTCCTGTTGCGGAGCATGGGCTCTAGGCGTGCGGGCTTCAGTAGTTGTGGCTCACCGGTTCTAGAGCGCAGGCTCAGTAGTTGTGGCGCATGGGCGTAGTTGCTCTGCGGCATGTGGGATCTTCCCAGACCAGGGCTCGAACCCGTGTCCCCTGCATTGGCAGGCGATTCTTAACCACTGCACCACCAGGGAAGTCCCCAGATGTTTTGAATGGTTACAATCTACAACTTAATATTACTGTTTTATAACTTTATCTTACCATTTTTCTAACACTATACTTACAGTAGTTGGTAGCTGGGTCATAGTCCTTCCAGCAGTTGTATTTTAACTTACTTTTCCTTGCTTAACTTACTGGATATTTCGTTTTCTATCTTGCTGTTTATTGATCTAGCACCGTAGTGAAAATCTTCAGGCATTTAGAGTTTTTCTTCATTTTATTTATTTCTCTAGGGGTAATTCATGAGGTATACATAAATTTATGGTTTTTGATATATGATTCATTTTACTTTCCAAATGGGATTTTAAACAATTTTTAGTACCATCATTATGTCTTTGAATGAATCACTTTCCCACACCCTCATCTCTGTTAGATCTTATCTTTTAATAGAAGACTAATTTAATAGTTGTAAGTGATGCCTTGTTGTTTTAATTTAATTTATCCTCCCACCCCCAAGTTTTACCATTTGTATTGCCCTGTGTGATCTGTCTGTTATAGCCTCTGATCTTAAGTATACTCTAGATTTGACTCTTGTTGTTTATTGGGTAATCTATTCTCTTTGTGGCTCATACTATAAAAAAATGAAGTTCTTGATTTGCAAGTTGGAAAGAAGTTAACAGTTTATGTCTGTATGTCACTGAGAAGGGCTGACCAGCTTTTAAGGGAAGAAAAGCCATCTCCTCTGTTCCATCCAAGCTAGACGTCGTGAGCATTTTCAGATGCCCCAGCAATTTATTGTCCTCATAGCCGCAGGTGCAGCTGTAAAGGCTCATGTGGTTTTTTTTTTTTTTTTTTGTGCGTTGACATAAGTTTACTGAATCCAATCATTAGGGCTCATATACTGAGGCAATACTTAGCTGTAGAGTGTTGGATACTATTGGAAGATTTGAAGTGTGGCCACCCACTCTTTTTTTTTTTTACCATCTTTATTGGAGTATAATTGCTTTACAATGGTGTGTTAGTTTCTGCTGTATAACAAAGTGAATCAGCTATACACATACATGTATCCCCATATCCCCTCCCTCTTGCGTCTCCTTCCCTCCCACCCTCCCTATCCCATCCCTCTAGGTGGTCACAAAGCACCGAGCTGATGATCTCCCTGTGCTATGCGGCTGCTTCCCACTAGCTATCTATTTTACGTTTGGTAGTGTATATATGTCCATGCCACTCTCTTGCTTTGTCACAGCTTACCCTTCCCCCTCCCCATCATGTGTTGTTTTGATCTGATCATTGCCGCACTCTTTATGATGAAATTAATTTACGTCACAAGTTCCCAGGAACACATTTGTGAGTCAGTGAGAATAACAAGGTTTCTCATGGCAGCCTCCCAGGGGATTTAACTCTAGGGAACTCCATTTTCTTTGCTTCCATATGGGAAAGAAGCTAAGGAAGTCACCTCTGTTTTCTTGAGAATATGGTATTTTAAAAAATCTGGAGTGTCAGGAAAAGATGGCATTTTGGAAGTAAGGTTACTACAGATGATTATTTTTCTATTATTTCTTTATGCTTTCCATTAATTTATGCCTCTGTTGAAACCTCAGTCTACCTCAGATCACATTCGTCTTTCTCCTTTCTGAATTTCCGTTTTACCTACAGCCTCACTCATGTAATTCGGTACTGAATTGTTCTCTAATCTTTTCATGAGTAAATTTTATTTCTTTTAAGAGATTTTTATATTTCTCACATCGTAAGTATGTAGTAGGCATTTTTAACTGTGATATAATTCACATACCATAAAATTCACCCTACAGAGTATATAATTCAGTAGGGTTTTTTTTTTTTTAGTATATTCACAAGGTTATCACCACTAATTCCAGAACATTTTTATCACCCCAGAGAGAAACTCCATCCTCCAGAGTCACTCCCTATTCTGCCTCCCCCAGCCGCTGCTAAACATTAATCTAGTTTTTGTCCCTATGGATTTGAATATTCTGGATGTTTCTTTTTGTGTCTGGCTTCTGTCACTTAGCATAATGTTCTCAAGGTTCATCTATGTGTAGTATGCATCAGTACTTCATTCCTTTTATGGCTGAATAATATTCCGTTCTAATGGACATTTAAGATATATTTCTTGATGGTTTATTTTTAGTCCCCAGCTAAAGTTAAGGCAGTATGGTAACCCTAGAAAAGCATTGTCAGACAGATATTTGCCTTACGTATCTCACAGCAAGGGCCCAGGGAATAAAAATGGTACTTTATGTTTATCTTACTAATTTCATTGATTCCTTAAAAAATCAATTTTATTATCCAAGTGATGTTTAATCATTCTAGAAAACTTAAGCATAGATAAGCTCCCCCAAATTTATTTCATAATCTTATCACCAAGGCATAACTACGGTTAATTTGGTGAATTTAATTCCAGGCCTTCTTTTTTTTTTTTTGCATGTATTACGTGTATGTATGCACATATATTTTCCATTTGTATAATAAGATATGGTGAATACTGTTTTGTAATAAAACAATACATAACTGACACATTTTTGAAAGTTTTGCTCTTTGTGCTTTTTCCTTCTAAAATGTTTTGGTATCAGATGCTGCTAAGATTTAGCAGTTTTATTTTTTATCATTAAAGATCATGAATTCTTGGCCACAGTTGTTTTCAGAAGGACTTAGTTGATAGAATAGGCTAAAATTTCTTTCTTTAGTAAGTTTTCAACATGCTGATAAAACTGCTTCATCAAAATGAAATAAAAACAGCGTCATCTTGATTTTGTTTTATTTTTTAGGTAATTAAATTACATTTTGAAGAATTCTTTTATCTTTTGTAGCACAGTACACTTATGAAACAAAGATGAAAGGAAAGTAGCAATATAAAGAGCATGTGTGCCTACTTTTTCTCAGGTTAACATGATAGATTAGTTTAACCAGCCCTCTGTTTTGACCCTCTTCTCTTTTTTCTTACATTCTTCTTTCATTTTTTTTTAATATTCTTTTCTGTTATGGTTTATCCCAGGAGATTGGATATAGTTCCCTGTGCTATACAGTAGGACCTTGTTGTTTATCCATTCTAAGTGTAATAGTTTGCATCTACTAACCCCAAACTTCCAGTCCATCCCTCCCCCAACCCCGCCACTTGACAACCACATCTTTTTTCTTTTTTGTTCCTTTTCCAAGTAAAGTTAAGAAGAAGAGAATTGATACTTACTGAGAAAATGCCTGTTTCACTTCCTCTATAAAATTTGAAATAGTTATAAATTATCAGTAAAGCCCATAATTGTGGGCAGACTATAATGAAAAGATTTAAAATTATAAGTGATATATAAATGCAAGTGATATTTAACCTTTATAACTTGGGGACATACTTAAAGTCTGTAAATTTAAAGATGGGTGAAGTGAGTTTTAAAGGTTGATTTCAAATGGTGTGATGCTTTGTGTTCTAATCAGAATTTTCTAGGGGGAAGTGTAGCAGTTATAGGTATTATGGCCGTCAGGGGCAGCTGGACCCGGTGGGTGGTCCCTCTCCCCCACCCCTTCTCTGGTGTGGATGGGAAGACACTTGCTCTCAGCTGCACATGAACCGTCATACTGTCATGGCTCAAAGACACCTCTTCCAGCTATATTGCTGTCACCGTGCTGTGGTGTCCAATTAAGAAATCTTCAAAATAAAGGTAATCTTTGTAACTTAAAAAGTAAAATAATCACTACAACAAAGAAAATAAGTGAGAACGGGACTGTGCTGCTTTGGCCAAGCCTAGCATGAAGTGTTTGTGGGTTCTCCGGATGCAGATCACCGCTGGGCAGTCTAGAGAGCAGGCAGTGGCTAGAGATACAGATTCAGTATCATCAACATCATTTCCTCTCTTGACTGGATCATTCCATCCATTAAAGCGTCCTGTAAAAACTCCATGTTGAAATCAAGAAGAAACAAAGCACCCCTTTTACTCTGTCTTCTTCCATCTGTGGCTCCATTTTTTCCGTCTTTCTGTTCTGAGTCTCTGCATCCTTCCCTCAGGTTCTCAGCCTGTCTCAACCAGGCCTTCAGCCTCGTTCCTCAGACAGCGCTGGTCAAGGCGCCCAGCAGCCTCCATCTTGCCGAGCCTGGGGACCAGTCCTCAGCCCTCACTTCTGAGATCTCTAAGCTTCATCTGAAACACTGTCTTTACTTGGTCTCTGGTACTCCACACTCCTTTGGGTTTCTTTCTGTTTTTTTTATGGATGGATCTTTCCCAGTCCTTTGCTGGATCCTTGTTCTCTGTGGGACTTCTGGACGAGACCCCTGACTTGTGGGCCCTTCCCCAGCATGTTCCTCCTTCCTCATCTCAGGAAGTCACACTACTCTTTTTTTTTTTTTTTTTTTTTCTTTGCGGTACGCGGGCCTCTCACTGTTGTGGCCTCTCCCGTTGCAGAGCACAGGCTCCGGACGCACAGGCCCAGCGGCCATGGCTCATGGGCCCAGCCGCTCCGTGGCATGTGGGATCCTCCTGGACCGGGGCACGAACCCGCGTCCCCCGCATCGGCAGGCGGACTCTCAACCACTGCGCCACCAGGGAAGCCCCACACTACTCTTAACTCCGTTGCTTGGACACCAAATCCACGTTCACTCTTAATTTCTCTCTACGCTCACATCCCGTATTCTGTCCGTTAAGCAAGTCTTGCTGGCTCTGCTTCAAAATAGAACCCCAATCCAGCCATTTTTCACTACCTTTGCTGTTACCTGCAGTCTGTGCTACCATTATATCATTTTATGTGCTACATTTCCTCTTAATTGATCTTCCATGCCTGTCCCCCTGTAGTCTATTCATATAGTAGCCAGAGTGATTTTTTAAAAAATGACATAAAAATGACCTCAATACCCTGTTCAGAATCCTCCAGTGACTTCTTTTTTTTTTTTCTTTAAATTGAGATATGATTTACATACCACCATTTTGAAGTATCCAATTCAGTGGTTTTTAGTGTGTTTACAAGATGGTACAACCATCACCACTAATTCCAGAACATTCTCATCACCCCAGAAAGAAGCCCTGTACCTCTGAGCAGTCACTCCCCCAGCCCTGGCAACCACTAATCTACTTTTTGTCTCTAATGATTTGCCTCCAATGGTCTCTTAGATTAAAATCCAAATTCCCTGCTCTGGCCTTTGAACAATGGTTCTCAGCTTGTGGTTTCCAGAGCAGCAGTATCAGCATCACATGGCAGCTGGTTAGAAATGCAGCATCTCAGTCCCCATCCTAGATCTACTGAATCAGAAACTCTGAAGGTGGGACCTAGCCATCCATAGTTAAAGACCCTCTCTCTGCACCACATCTTGAGGACCAGTGGCGTCTAAGGTCTTGCATCATCTGGCCTCTTTGAATTGATCTCCTATAATCCTTTCCTCTTGCTCTCCCTACAGTGACCTTCCTCTGCCACAAATGTGGCAAACTTGATTCCTCCTCAGGGCCTTTACATTTGCTCTTCCCTCTGCTTGGGATATTCTTTTCCTATATCTTGTGTTCTCATTCTGTTTAGATTGTGGCTCAAGGACCCTCTCTAACCACACAGAGGTTGAAGTAATTGAGTTTGAGCATGGAGAGGAGGACTAGCTTTTGCTGGCCTGTCTCTACCCTGCTTTATGCCCCAGGAGGTTGACTTCTATAAACCACGTGAATGGCCTCCCTTGCCGTCCGACTCCTAGTTGGGTTTTTCCAGTGGGGAGTGGTAGGATGGATGATAGAAGAAGGGGGGAGCCAGGTTGGGGTATTTATTCCTCTGGGCTGGCTGAGTCCTGGCCACACGGCGTGCTCGCTCTCTCTCTCTTGAATTTTGTGCTGTGTGCTGTAATAACTATGTAGTAAAGATGATCTCTACATTAGAACTTAAACCATAAAATAGACGGCCTATAGGGAATTCCCTGGTGGTCCAGTAGTTAGGGCTCAGTGCCCTCCCTGCCGAGGCCCCGTGTTTGATCCCTGGTTGGGGAACTAAAACCCCACAAGCCGGGCGGTGTGGCAAAAAGAAAAAAACAAAAATAGATGGCCTATCTATCTTTCGTGAATGAAAAGAATGTTGAAGCAGAAGTAGGAGGACGTAGCATGATGTCAGCTTGAAGACATGAGGCGAGGAAACTAATTGCTGTCAGTGCGTGTAGCCGTGCTGTGTACTATCTGCTCTACCATCTGTCAGTACCCGAGGGGACACTTACTCTGAAACTAAATCAGAGGTGAACCTGTCAGGTGCAGTAACAGCTACTGGACGTATTCGTTCATAAACACATGCTTAGTGTGTGCTTGTCACAGACCAGGCACAGATCAAGGGGCCGAGGATATTGCATGGAACAGAAAAAACCCTGGACTTCGTGGAGCTTATGTTCTCGCAGGGAAGACAGATATTAAAAGCAAGTGAAATAAATACAGTATATGGTATGATGGTCACCGTGCCAAGGAGAGACAGCGGAGAAACACGCGTGTGTGCACGCGTGAGCACGGTGGTGGGATTTTAGGCAGGATGGCCAGGGAAGGCCTCTCTGGGAAGGCAGTGTTGGAGTATAAAGGCCCGGGGAGATGGGGGGCCAGGCCGTGCTGGCACACAGGGAAGAACATTTGTCGGGGAAGGTCATCAGGAAGGCATGACCGCAGGTTTGACCTGCAAGCTGGACCCCGGCTTGGAGGCCGTGCACCCGCTTTCCTGTCCTTAGAATGTGCGCTCCGCCTGCCTTCCCCCCGAGCTCGAAGCTGCCCAAGGACGCAGCCTGGAGACTGAACCCAGTTAAAGCCTCTCCATAAGCTTTTTTTTTTTTTTTTAATTTATTTTATTTATTTATTTTTGGCTGCATTGGGTTTTCGTTGCTGCGCATGGGCTTTTCTCTGGTTGCTGCGAGCGGAGGCTACTCTTCATTGCGGTGTGCGGGCTTCTCATTGCGGTGGCTTCTCGTTGCGGAGCACAGGCTCTAGGCACACGGGCTTCAGTAGTTTTGGCACGTGGGCTCAGTAGTTGTGGCTCACAGGCTCTAGAGCATAGGCTCAATAGTTGTGGCGCACGGGCTTAGTTGCTCTGCGGCATGTGGGATCTTCCCAGACCAGGGCTCGCACCCGTGTCCCCTGCATTGGCAGGAATTCTTAATCACTGCGCCACCAGGGAAGTCCCCCCTCATTAGCTTTTTTTGTGTGTGTGTGTGCGGTACGTGGGCCTCTCACTATTGTGGCCTCTCCCGTTGCGGAGCACAGGCTCCAGACGCACAGGCTCAGCGGCCATGGCTCACGGGCCCAACCGCTCCGCTGCATGTGGGATCTTCCCAGCCTGGGGCACGAACCCATGTCCCCTGCATCAGCAGACGGACTTTCAACCACTGCGCCACCAGGGAAGCCCCCTCATTAGCTTTTAATGCTCTTAAATTTAAACACCTTCATCCAGATTTTTCTTTTTGTCCTTAGTGAGAGGATCGTTTGAATAAGGTGCTGTTGTCTTATGTAATAGCCTTTTATTTGTTGATACAGTATGTTTCGTATATATACTGTATATTAAATATGTCTGTAATTTAATAAATACCTCTAGGTCTCATATTTACAAAGAAAACAGTTACTATGTTTGAAGTGTTGCACTTCAAAGAAAATATTGGTGTGGGTCGGGAATATTGAGGAGGAGTACTGTTTAATACTAAAGTGTAAATTATTTATCTCTCTCGTTAAATGCACTGTATATGTATTCAGAGCAGCAGCAGGGTGGAAACTTGTGTTCATTTTGTGTAACAGTTTGGAAGTGTCCACTAAGTTGAGGCCTAGAACTATGTATCTATCTTTATGTAGCACAGTTTATCAGAATGTGAAGAACCTGATAACAGCGTGAAAGCTTCTGAGCTCATCCTGGCAAATTCTAGTTTTGACTTTATATATTTTACTGTTTCAACATTATCCACTTAAACTTTTTTTTCTGGGTTACCCTCTAGCTGTAATGGGTACCCTTCTCATGTTTTCTAGTTTTGGGAGTTACTTTCTATGCTACACATGTTTATGTGAGTTAAAGAGTTTTGGTTGCAGGAAGTGGAGACTTGGCTTACCTTAAGAAATCATGGTTTTAGTGCAGGGAGGAGGTGGGAAGCCCCCGGGGGCCAAGCCTGCTGACCCAGTGGGCCGTCTTCTCTTGCGCATGTCGTCTTCTCCCCTTACTTGGACCGGATCCTTGAGGCACCCAGTCTGCTTTCTAGCCAGTTTCCATCATAGTTTCCATGAGGCACTGCCTTCCCCCTCCTTCCCCCCTCCCAAAAGAAGAGCCTAATGCATCTGTCTCCCCTCTGGGGTAATGGGCAGCGAGGTTTGAGCTGGATGGGAAGCTATGTGGCTGACTGTTGGCAGGTGCTACGGCTGTCGTATGGTGTCCTTGTGTCAGTGTGATCCCAGTGCAGATCCTACTCATTCTGCTTTGTTAGAGCCTTGAAACCCCAATTGCCCCCAGTGTTTGGCATAGTCTCATTAATTATTTTTACAGAATGTATAATGGCCCATCAAGTTCATGTTTCACAGGCTTTGTATTCTCTTTGATTAGAGTTATTTTCACAGAATAAATTCTCACAGTGGGATTATGCTTTCAAGTTGTCTGGTTTTTTTGTTTGTTTATTGTTTTGTTTTATCCTGATACACACTAATCTTCCCGGCATAGGCCCCCACTCAGTGAGTGAGCATGGGAGTGTTCTGACTTGCATTGCCGCCATCAATTTGTTTGTTGATTCACTCAGTTTCTTCAGTACTGGGAGTTAACAACAGTTTTTTTGTTTGGGTTATTTTTGGTTATTTAATAGGTATGAAAACTTGTATTCCTTTTTTTAATTGTCATGCATTTTTATTTATTTTTTTAAAACTTGAATTCTTTAGTAGCAGTGTCTTTAAGATGCAGTATTGGGCTTCCCTGGTGGCACAATGGTTAAGAATCCGCCTGCCAATGTAGGGGACACGGGTTTGAGCCCTGGCCCGGGAAGATCGCACATGCCATGGAGCAACTAAGCCTGTGTGCCACAACTACTGAGCCTGAGCTCTAGAGCCCACAAGGCACAACTACTGAGCCCATGTGCCACAACTACTGAAGCCCGCGCACCTAGAGCCTGTGCTGCACAACAAGAGAAGCCACGACAATGAGAAGCCCGTGCACCACAACGAAGAGTAGCTCCTGCTCACTGCAACTAGCGAAAGCCTGCACGCGGCAACGAAGACCCCACAATAAATAAATAAATAAATATACATAAATAAATAAAACTCAATAGCAGTCTTTCTCTCAATAAAAGTAGATACTGCATCTTTTCTTTTTTTCTTTTTTTTGCAGTACGTGGGCCTCTCACTGTTGTGGCCTCTCCCGTTGTGAGTCCCGTTGCGGAGCACAGGCTCCGGATGCGCAGGCTCAGTGGCCATGGCTCATGGGCCCAGCCGCTCTGTGGCATGTGGGATCTTCCCGGACCGGGACACGAACCCGCGTCCCCTGCATCGGCAGGCGGACTCTCAACCACTGCGCCACCAGGGAAGCCCTGCATCTTTTCTTTTTCATAAAAAAAGACATCCTCACCCTCAGAAGCAACACATGTTTTGTTCTTATGTATCCTTCCCAAAAGAGGCTTTGCATAAATGTGTGTGTGTGTGTGTGTGTGTGTGTGTGTGTGTGTGTGTGTGTGTGTGTGTGTGTGTGTGTGTGTGTGTGTGTGTGTGTGTGTGTGTGTGTGTGTGTGTGTGTGTGTGTGTGTGTGTGTGTGTGTGTGTGTGTGTGATCATCATCCCCTGATCATCTTCACCGGATTGATAAGAAGATCTATTTGTAGTATGGGTCTGGCACATCGTACAAAGAACTACATAAGTATTTGGTAAACAAATAACATGAATAAAATGTCAGAGGAAGACTCTTTTTGTCCGTACCACAGGTCATGTGGGATCCCTGACCAGGCATTGAACCCACGTCCCCTTCATTGGAAACACGTAGTCTTAACCACTTGACCGCCAGGGAATTCCCAGAGGAAAACTTAATACGACCTTTTGTGTGCACTGATTTGACTGTGCTCTGGGGATCCCCAAGGGCTCTGCAGGCGCTGCCAGGAGAGGGGGGCCGGTGTCCATCGGCCAAGCTCCAGGCCCCTCCCTTCCTCAGGCCAGGGAACAGCCAGACGGTTCTGTTGTGCATTTGCACTCCGACTGAGACCATCTGGGGAAAGGAATCCGAGGTGAGTAAAAAGTGACCAGCACCAGTGTAGACAGTACTGATCACTGTTGTGTTTCTCCTTTTGTTTCCAGATGTTTCTTACCGTGTACCTCAGCAACAATGAGCAGCACTTCACGGAAGTCCCAGTTACTCCGGAAACCATCTGCAGGGATGTGGTGGATCTTTGCAAAGAGCCTGGCGAGAGCGATTGCCACCTGGCTGAAGTGTGGTGCGGCTCCGGTATGTGTGCTTCGGTCGTGCCATCTTTCATTATCGTCGGTTTTAGACGAGGCGCTGTGTGCCGCACGCATTTATCTGTGGAGAAACTGCAGACTAGGGTGTCCATCAGAGATAGTGTTCTCAGTCCAGTTCTGTCGCGACCTACAAAGTCTTTTTGCTGTTTTCTTTTTCTGCAAGACACCGTAGACACTCCAGTATAAAAGGTCAAAAGATAGGCAGCTGATACACAGGGTGGAAGCTTCTGGGGTGTTATGGCAAAATGTGTAGTGCTCACAAGTGTTTCTTGTATGTTTAAGCTGTACTTGATTAGGAATTTGAGGTGTCCTGATTGTTTTGCCCTCTCTGAGGTTTTGTAGGTTTTTCGGGAAAGCTCTTCGGTGTTGAGTTACTGTGGTGGCAGGAGACATAGGCATTATTTTAAGCCTTGACACCAGCCCCCTTACTTAGTTCTTTGGAGCCCTGAAATGGGACAGCCTGGTTTCTTTTTGGCCCCTTAGGAGTTTGTAGATGCGGGAATAAGTTTTCATGATTTCTGCTTTGTTTCTGTACAGCCTGGGTGAGCTCCCACTGTTTCCTTTTTCTCCCCTGGGGGTGCAGTGTCCCAGCACAAGTTTCCCACTGTGTTCATTGCATTCACACCGTTGACGGTATGTGACTCCAGCTGAGCGTCCGCTGCTTCCCAGGCCACTCCTCTTACTCATCTTCCGTTGACTTCCCTGCAGCTGCGTGTTCAGGAAGGTCTTCTGCACTCTCCCCGAATTGCTTACTTCACACAGGAGCTAGATTAGACCATTCCCATAAAGAAACCCAAGTGATCCTTTTTAAATAAAAATCTGATAGTTCAACTTTCCTGTTTAAACTCTTTGATGGCTTTCTCTTCTACTTAGAATAAAATCCAAGGTCTTGATCGGAGATTGTGAGGTCTTTGATGTCATCTGGTACCATTTTCCTCCTTGCCTGCCTCCTGCAGCTTTTTTTATTCCTGGATAAACAAGGCTCTTTCCCGCCTTAGAGCCAGTGGCACCAGCTGTTCCCTCTGCCTCTATTGTTCTCCCTCCAGGTTTTGTCATTGCTGGTTCCCTCTGGTCATTTGGATCGCAGCTAAAACATTGCCTCCTCAGAGATGCTTCTCCCGAGCTTCCTACTAAAGCAGGCATGAGGTTCTCTGTTATACAGTTCCATCCTGATTTGATCCTCTGCATGAGATGTGTCTTTTTTGTGTGTGTGTTTGTTAGTTTATTGCCTCTTTAATCCCCATAGCCTCACACACACGCACAAGAATGTAAACTCCCTAAGAGCAGAGACCTGCTTGTCTTGTTCCTTGCTGCACCCCAGCTCAGAGGGAGTGCTCGATAAATATTTACTGAATGAATAAATGAGCTTCTAGTTGCTTTGCTGGCCTCCTTGCATTCTGCAAATTACTTTCCCAAGATGATTGAAACCACGCATTGTGAGCTTCCTCGGTTTCCTTCCTCTGTACTTACCTCAGGTTTCTCTGCATGTGTGCCTACCCTTCTGGCTGATTTTCTTAGAGTAAGAAGTGTTCTTTCTCTTTGCCAAGGCTCACTCTGAGTTGAAACTTTTTTTTTTTTTTTTTTCTGGGAGCCTGGCATGGTCTCCTTGTTTTTGATTAGTGATGGAATTCTTTTATTTATTTTAATAAATTTATTTATTTATGGCTGCGTTGGGTCTTCGTTGCTGCTCTCAGGCTTTCTCTAGTTGTGGTGAGCGGGGGCTACTCTTCATTGTGGTGCACAGACTTCTCATTGCGGTGGCTTCTCTTGTGGAGCATGGGCTCTAGGCATGTGGGCTTCAGTAGTTGTGGCACACAGACTCAGTAGTTGTGGCTCGCAGGTTCTAGAGCACAGGCTTAGTTGTGGCGCACAGTGTCACAACTGTGACACAACTGTGGTGCACAGTTGCTCCGTGGCATGTGAGATCTTCCTGGACCAGGGCTCGAACCCATGTCTCCTTCATTGGCAGGCGGATTCCTAACCACTGCGCCACCAGGGAAATCCCGTGAATTTTTTTAAAATTAATTAATTAATTATTTATTTGATTGTGCCGGTCTTAGTTGCGGCAGGTGGGCTCCTTAGTTGCAGCACGTGGGCTCTTTAGTTGTGGCTCGCCAGCTCCTTAGTTGTGCCACATGAATTCTTAGTTGTGGCATGCGTGTGGGATCTAGTTCTCTGACCAGGGATTGAACCCGGGCCCCCTGTGTTGGGAGTGCAGAGTCTTATCCGCTGTACCACCAGGGAAGTCCCCCGTGAATTTTTTTTAAGGGTCTTATTGAACAGCTGTTTTTTCCCTTACTGATGTGAAATGTCACTTTGAATTCTTGTTATATCTTATATGAAGTTATGTTTCTATGAGCTTTAGTTAGTTACTTTTATTGTTTTCTTCTAGTTTTATGATAAGACCAAATAGTTTTTTTTGTTTGTTTGTTTTTTTGCGATACGCGGGCCTCTCACTGCTGTGGCCTCTCCCGTTGCGGAGCACAGGCTCCGGATGCGCAGGCTCAGTGGCCATGGCTCACGGGCCTAGCCGCTCCGCGGCATGTGGGATCTTCCCAGACCGGGGCATGAACCCGTGTCCCCTGCATCGCCAGGCGGACTCTCAACCACTGAGCCACCAGGGAAGCCCGGACCAAATAGTTTTAATTACTATAGTTTTATAAAAGGTTTGGTATTGTAAGGCAGGTGCTTATTTCATTGTTATCCTGTAGTATTCTTGTGTATTTTCTTTTTCAGATATGTTTTAGAATTACCTTGAAATGTTCTATGAAAAATTCTTTGGGGCTTTTGATTGCTTACAGTGAATTCATAATTCATTTGAGGGTTGTTTGTATGGTGTGATTAAGATCAAGGTCTTAGGTATCAAAATCTTGTCTCTTTCATTTACTAGCTTTATAACTTCAGACAAGGTACTTAATCTTTGTAGTCCTCAAGTGTTTTCCCTGCAGAATTGGGATAATAACTGAATCTATTGCACAAGATTGTGTGAGAATCCCCGGAGCTGACTTTTGAAGGGGGTTTAGCATAGCCCCTGTTAGCATAACATTTAATGTTAGCTCTCAGCAAGTAATAGCTGTTATGTTTTCAACTCCTCCTTTTTTGCTATAAATTGTTCAAGGTGCCCCATTTTAAAAATAGTACATTTGGACTTCCCTGGTGGTACAGTGGTTAAGAATCCGCCTGCCAGTGCAGGAAACGGGTTTGAGCCCTGGTCCGGGAAGATCCCACGTGCCATGGAGCAGCTAGGCCAGTGCGCCACAACTACTGAGCCAGCGCTCTAGAGCCCATGAGCCACAATTAGTGAGCCCGTGTGCCACAACTACTGAAGCCCGCGTGCCTAGAGCCTGTGCTCCGCAACAAGAGAAGCCACTGCAATGAGAAGCCCGTGCACTGCAATGAAGAGTAGCCCCCGCTCGCCGCAACTAGAGAAAGCCCGCGTGCAGCAACAAAGACCCAAAGCGGCCAAAAATAAATCAATGAATAAATAAAATTAAAAAAAAATAAAAATAGTAAATTTGTTGTTCCACTTTGTTAGCTTCTCAAGTTTCCTATTTCCTTTAACTGACAGTCTTTCAAAATATGTAGCTATTATTTGCCATCTCCATTTCCTTACTCCCCACTCATTTGTTTGCTAAGAGAACATTTCTTGGATTCCTATAGTGTACTAGGAACTGTGCTTGATTGTGAGGAATAGATGAAAGTGTCCTGCCTTCAAGTAAAAGCTGGGATCAGCAGACATCATACAGTGCGATGACTGCAGGAATAGATGGATATGCTCCATCTGCAGAAGGAGAAAAGGGTGCTGGGGACAGTTCTCAATGCTAGGAATGGCTTGTTCAAAGTCACATAGGCACGGATGCCAGGACAAGGGGATTGGTGTGGTCAGAGCATGGGGTGAATAGGCGGCTTTGAGACTCTTTGAAGTGTATTTCAGCGTTTGCTGGCCTAAGCCTGATTTTTTGTCATCATAGGCCATCAGGACCTTAGCTCCTAGACCTTGTAAGATGGTCCAACCCAGCGTGGACTGGAAGTTGGAAGTTACTTCACTTCCTTTGAATTCCCTCTTTGCTTATGGAACCTGGGGATTTCACTTCTTTTGAAATAAAGTGTGTGTGTATGTGTGTGTGTGTGTGTGTGTGTGTGTGTGTGTGTGGTTTTGGTTTTTTTGTGAGGAGGTGGAGGGTCTGCTGAGAGTTTCTTTTGGGAGGGTGTCTACTCAGCTATGGGTGTTTCCTTTTGGGGGGGGTCTTAGTTAGAATCTCCCCGGTTTAGAGGAGAGGGGTATCTATGTCAACTCAGTATGTCAAGAACCAGAGCTGTATTTCGTTGCAACCGAGCAGATTAAGTTCAGGGGTTAGTTCACAGAATTGGCTCCTGAACCCTTGGCTGCTCCATTCTCTGCCTGTGTTGTTTATTTAAGGTACTCAGATAGTGTCTTTGATTACTGACAAGTGCATTGAGTTTTCTTAGGCTGTTTCAACTTTCTTATATTAAAAATTATATCGATGTTACCGAAGTTCTTTGGTTTTAAACAGTTGCATCCTCAGACAGTATATTTGGTTTTTATATCCAGATCCCTTAACATTGGAAGATTTTTTGAGGGGAGCTTAAGATATCTGGTTTCTTCTAAAGTTCCCATTTATTAGGGTATTCAGCTATGCCCTTCTTTTTGTCTCTAGAAAAGTTCTGACAACTGGCTGTCTCACTGGAGGAAGGGCCAAAGAAGCATATTTTCAGGGCAGTAAAGAGGCTTTTGTTTGGAAATGCACGTGTCTGATTTTTTTTTTTAACGTAGTTTATAAAATTGTAATTAAAAAAAAACCAATAGACAGTAAGACTACACTATTTAGAAAGCTGTTTTTTAATGTTTCATTTGTATACTTAGAGAATCATAGAGCCATTAGAGTTAGAAGGGACCTCAGAGACTGTCCTGTGGAATAGATGACAGGAGCTTTGGAACCCGCAGAGCTTCCCAGCCTGCCTATGGTTAGTGAGGGGCCACTGAATTAGACTCCTGAGCTCCAGCTAGCGGCCCGGATCCAGTCCTCCCCCCCAGTACTCCACCCACGTTTGACCCTGATTATATGGGTGGAAAGTTGGTGATGTTTCATTTTCTAAGGGTTCTTTAAAAAAAAAAAAAAAGATGTAAGATGCTAAGTAACTTCTGCATTCAGAATGCATAATTTGCATGAAGGACAGACAGTAAATGATATGTTCGTCTTTCTTTTTGCCTGCAGATAACATGATTTGTACCTCATTTATTCGTTTCTTTTAGAACGTCCAGTTGCCGATAATGAGCGAATGTTTGATGTCCTGCAACGGTTTGGAAGTCAGAGGAGTGAAGTTCGGTTCTTCCTTCGCCATGAACGCCCCCCTGGCAGGGACGTTGGTAGGTAGCATCCTATCAATCATAACAAAGATCTGAAGTTTTATTTCATGCTCGGGTGTAGCACGTAATCAGGAGCCAGGTAATTTGGGGGGTAAGTGAGAGGTAAGGAAGTGGGAACAGCGAGAATAGACAGCTCTTCTAAGCCCTGACTGTGGGGTGGGGAGAAAGGGGTTTGGTTCTGTTTGTTCTGTTTTCTTGGAAGATGGGAAAAGTTTGGTGACAGTTTTGTTTGTTTGTTTTTTGCGGTACGTGGGCCTCTCACCGCTGTGGCCTCTCCCGTTGCGGAGCACAAGCTCCGGATGCGCAGGCTCAGCGGCCATGGCTCATGGGCCCAGCCGCTCCACGGCATGTGGGATCTTCCCGGACCAGGGCACGAACCCGTGTCCCCTGCATCGGCAGGCGGACTCTCAACCACTGCGCCACCAGAGAAGCCCTGGTGACAGTTTTTAATGTGAGCGGGAAGGAAAGAGTCAGTAGAGTAGCAGGTTGAAATACAAGAAGGAGGCTCGATGGGCAAGTCAGCCAGTGGGAGGTGGTGGGGGAGGGTCTCTCTTCCATTATTTATTTATTTTTAAAATTTATTTTTAACATCTTTATTGGAGTATAATTGCTTTACAATGGTGTGTTAGTTTCTGCTTTATAACAAAGTGAATCAGTTATACGTATACATATGTCCCCATATCTCCTCCCTCTTGCGTCTCCCTCCCACCCTCCCTATCCCACCCCTCTAGGTGGTCACAAAGCACCGAGCTGATCTCCCTGTGCTATGCAGGTGCTTCCAACTAGCTATCTATCTTACATTTGGTAGTGTGTATATGTCCATGCCACTCTCTCACTTCGTCCCAGCTTACCCTTCCCCCTCCCCATGTCCTCAAGTCCATTCTCTAAGTCTGAGTCTTTATTCTCTCTTCCATTTTAACTGGGTGGAAGGGAAACTTTTCAGAGGCAGGTAAATGTGAGCTCCCTATGGGAGCAGTGGGAGGGGCTTCTCATCTGAGAACATTTGTCTTCTCTGAGATAGGAGGCACAGCCTTGTGAAAGTGATGGTCGGAGCCATGGTGGAGAACAGGAGAGAGTGCTGCTAGGGGACCAGGGTCCCCTGAGGCCAGTTGAGACTGGAGACCAGGAGACCATGGGTGATTTTTTCCCCAGTGATGCTCTGCAGCCCAGAAGGTTGTAAGAGGAGATGGTTGGATTGAGCCAAGGTTGGGGTTTGGCCAGACCAGTTCAGTGGAGTCAGTGGGACAGGGAAGAAGCGGATGTTGGTGAGATGACGTCTAAGCTGGGTGGGGACGAAGTGAAGGCGGAGGGGCTGCAGGGCAAGAGCAGACCAGTGCTAAGGAACTGCACGTCTCAGATGCCTGCACAGGTGCAGTGAGAGGAAATTACGGTCAAAATAGAAAGTCTGACTTTAACGTTTCAGGGGTAGAGCACGTCTAGGTGACGCGGTCCTGCACCGGGCCGTGAAATGATCCTGCATTAGAGAGGAGGTAGGAGGCCATGCATCCGACAGGTGAGCTTTTGGATGGTGAGGTCATCCAGCAGGAAGGCAGGACTTGGAGTGGGGAGAACAGGGGGGTCAGGTGGTCACATCTGCAGTGACTGAGGGTTGTGACCAGAGTTTATAGATGACAGCGAGGAGAGGGTAGAAGGTAATACGTGAAGGTGGAGAAATAGTGGGCTGAAAGCAGCCCTAGACATTGGACACAGCCATCCCTGTGACCCTGGAGGTCTCATAGGACATGGGAGAAAAGGCAGTTTCAGGTCTGAGATCTGTGGGGAAGCTTTGTTCTCAGTGGGAAACCACTGGTCGGAGCAGGATTGCTAGGTGTTTCTAAAAATGTTGGAACTTTTAACATGGAAGGTTTGTGACTTCAGTATATATATAGTTCTTGGGAGTAAGAATGTCGGTAACAGAGGTTAATTATTAGATGTCACAGAATCTCAGTTTTATTCCTTTAGTACATATGTCCACATGGTACCCAGCAATTAGACATTCAGACCGTGGGGGACCCCAGAATTGACTTAGTCTGGCCTCTTACTCTACAGATGAGAAAGGCTGATTGATACTCAGGGGTTAAATGACTTGTCAGAGGCCACGTCCCTAGAGGCATAGGCAGGAGTGGAACCTGAGTCACCTCAGCCAGGCTGGCTCACAGGCCTTTCAGTGTCTCTGGTGTCTGTAATTTTATTTTAAATAAGCATGCTTTTTTTTTTTCCCTAAAGCAGGCTTCTTTTTTGTGGTTTTAAGTTGATATCTGCATCTTATTTTTATTTTGTTCTTTATTTACGTTACTGCATACATCTTCTTTTAGTAAATTAGATGAATTTTCCCCGTTCATCTACTAGTTCAAATATCTTTCTCTATCGTACCGGGTAAATTATTAAACAGCCTCTCAATAGTGCAGTACACAGTTTCAGTGTGTCTGTAATGTGAGAAATATAATCTGAAGATAAAGACGCTGTTTTCACATTGTTGCAAAACACCAGTGCCACATAGTGTCTAAACTGGGATAAAACAGGATTGCTGTTCAGTGTCAGCCTTTGTGGTGTAGACGTCTAGATTACAGATTAGGAGACTGTTACTATATTCTTTTTCCAGTTTAACTAGGACCTGTGACCCAGAATGTATATGACATTAATTTTAAAGCTCTTGCTTTTTACTCTGATTATGTAACTGAACATGCCGAGGAGAAACTGGCGGAGTGCTCCTTCTTGGAGGCAGCAAAGAAAGCAGTTATTCCTAAGTGATAGATTTTTTTTTCTTCTACGGAAATATTGTCACAGGTTACCTGAGCTGTTTTGTCAGAGAATTGAACGGTATTTAAAAGTAAAGCTAACTCATTGGAGTTAGATGTAAGCGTGGTACGTGGCCCTGAGGATAGGCATATTTATTTACTGGAAATTTGTGCTAAGCTTCCAGGCAGGTACAATAGAGATTTGATTCAAAAGAAATTTTAATCTAAAACCTCTTGGGAGATAATTTAATAAATTTTCTAACTTCTGGGCAATACTGGTCTAAGCTTAATTTCACATATTTAAGAAATTCTCTTTGATATTGTTTCTTATAATTTATCAGTTTAAGACTATTTTCCCTTCATGATGCTTTAAGTGGTACTGAGAGACCCATATATTTGGGCTTGAAAACTTCTTTTTAGCCAAAAAAGCAGAATGCACAGTGTTTTCCAATTAGTACTTTCCCAAGCTAAGAAAATGGAAATTTTTTTACTTAAATAAATGGGGAAGTACTTGATAATACTTCAGAGTTACTGCAAAATGACCAAATGTTCGAAATGCCACTTGTTCTGTTTTCAGTTGCTTCCTTCCCGTGTAAGGTACAGACTCTTTAACGAGTACAAGGATGGGTTGACTTAATTTTCACTTTTATTTCTTTCTTTTTTTTTTTTTTTTTTTGCGGTACGCGGGCCTCTCACTGTTGTGGCCTCTCCCGTTGCGGAGCACAGGCTCTGGACGCACAGGCTCAGCGGCCATGGCTCACGGGCCCAGCCGCTCCGCGGCATGTGGGATCTTCCCGGACCGGGGCACGAACCCGTATCCCCTGCATTGGCAGGTGGACTCTCAACCACTGCGCCACCAGGGAAGCCCTCACTTTTATTTCTTTCAATGAAACTATTCCCAATTTCACTGCTGAGTAGCTAAATAGAGAACTGGGAGGAGCCACTTAAGCAAACAGTGTGAATGACCCATAATCAGAAGTACATATATTTTCTTAACTTTGCCTCCTGTGCTATCTGATTCATGGGAATGGTTAGCATGTGACATTTTCTAGTGCTGACTATTGATTCACCGTTCCAAGTAAGGTTTTCCAGAACAGGCTGAATTACGAGACCTTAACTTCATTGCTACTAGAAATCATTTTGAGTATATTTTCAACTTAAAATATCAGAGAGCATTAACAACAGAACTGAGAAATGAACTGGGACTTAAACTATCTGTCAACTCTAGTGTTAATGCCTGCTTTCTGAATTTTGTGCCTAGTGAGCGGACCAAGGTCTCAGGATCCAAGTTTAAAAAGAAATGGTGTAAAAGTTCCAGGTGAACATCGAAGAAAGGAGAATGGCGTAAGTGATCATTGTTACCCATGCCGTGTATGGACCACAGTGATACTGCTTTTTTAACCTTTAACTCTCATTCACTGTTACTTTTTTTTTCAGTGGGTTATTAAGGATGACCCTTTTTAAAAGGCTTATTTTAAATTTATTTCTTCAAAACGGTTAATTTTAATGATCTCCACGTGGCTGTCGAAAGAATTCAAATGCTGAATATACCATAAATTCAGAACAAAACAAATGTTGAGCAGGTTGGAGGAAGTGTCTGTTTTTTTGGTGATTTTATTTGTTGCCGTCATCGTTTTTAGCGATTAATGATTATTAATACTCTTGCTACTGCATATGAATTTTAGCAGGTATCCTTGGGATTCCTTGTAGGCATTTTCTTTTCAGAGCTTAGAATTTTTTTTTTTTTTTTTTTGTGGTACGCGGGCCTCTCACTGTTGTGGCCTCTCCCATTGCGGAGCACAGGCTCCGGACGCGCAGGCTCAGCGGCCATGGCTCACGGGCCCAGCTGCTCCGCGGCATGTGGGATCTTCCCAGACCGGGGCACGAACCCATGTCCCCTGCATCGGCAGGCGGATTCTCAACCACTGCGCCACCAGGGAAGCCCCAGAGCTTAGAATTTTTAATACTGTTAAGGATTAGCTAAATTACCTCTCTCCAACCTACATTTGCTTCTACTCTGCCTTTCCCCAAATTCTTTGTTTTTCCCCCCCAAATTCTTCCTGTTTCTATTCTCTGATCTCATATTTATCTTACAGTGAAGAAAGGTTGATATGACGATAACAAAAATGGCCTCAACCATTAACAGGATTTCAGTGCATCTTGACACAATGTATCTTTCCCTATCGCTGGGTTTTTTATTTTTTATTTATTTTTTCGGCCACGCAGCATGCGAGATCGTAGTTTCCCGACCAAAGATCGAACCCATGCCCCCTGCACTGGAAACACAGAGTCTTAACCACTGGACTACCAGGGAAGTCCCATCACTGGGTTTTTAAAAAACATCTCGATAGAAGTATAATTGTCATATAATAAACTGCACATATTTCAGGTATACAGTTTGATAAGTTTTGACATATGTGTATACCTGTGAAGCCATTACCATAATCAAGATAATGAACATATCCATCACCCCCTCCCGCCCCAAAAGTTTCCTTATGTCCTTCTGTAATCCTTTCCTTCTTGCCTCCCTCCCCATCCTCAGGGAACTGCTAGCAAGTCTCCTTTCTGTCACTACAAATTAGTTATATTTTCTAGAATCTAGGGTAAATGGAGCCATCCAGTATGTACTCTTTTTGTCTGCATTTACTCAGGATAATTATTTTGAGATTAATCCATTTTGCTGTGTGTATCAATAGTTGATTCCTTTTTATTGCTGAGAGATACTTCATTGTCTGGTTACACCACTCCTTATCCATTTATCTGTTGATGGACATTTGGGTTGTTGCCAGTTACTCCATATCAAGCTACAATGAATATTTGGGTACACATCTTTGTATGGACATATACTTTTATTTCTCTTGAGTGAATACTTAGGAGTGGAATGGTTGGGTCATTTGGTAGATGTATGTTAACTTTTTTTTTTTAACATCTTTATTGGATTATAATTGCTTTACAATGGTGTGTTGTATGTTAACTTTTAAAAGGCTGCCAGAGTGTTTTCCAAAGTGATTGTTTTATTTTACATTCCCCACCAGAGAGTTCTAGCTTTTCCACATCCTTGCCAACATTTGGTGTGGTCAGTCCTTTTCATTTTGGCTGTCTAATAGGTGTGTAGTGGTATTACATTGTGGTTTTAATTTGTATTTCTCTAATGGCTAATGATGTTGGGTATCTATCATGTGCTTATTTGCCATTTGCGTATTGTCTTTGGTGAAGTATTTGTTCACCTCTTTTGCTTAATTATTTCTTTATTGGGTTGTTTACTTTCTTCTTACTGAGTTTAAGGCTTCTTTATATATTCTGGATCCAAGTTTTTTATTAGATAGATGATTTGCAAATATTTTTCCCAGTCTACGACTTGTTCTTAATTTTAATACAGTATAATTGATCAGTTTAGAAGTTTTGTAGTTTTAGATTTCACATCTAAGTTTATGATCCATTTTGCGGTAACATTTGCATACGGTGTGAGAGTTAAAGTTCATTTTGTTTTTCGTATATGGATAGCAGTTGTACAGGCAGTATTTGTTGAAAACACTAAACTTTCTCCACTCAGTTGCTTTTTTTTCTAAAATCAATTACCCCATGTATGTGTGGGTCTAATTTTTGTACTCTCTATCCTGTACAATTGATCTGTTTATCTATCATGATGTCAGTAACACACTGCATTGGTTACTGAAACAGGGTAAGTCTTGAAGTCAGGTAGTGTATGTTTTCAACTTCATTCTTTTCAGAGTTTTGGCTACTGTATGTCCTTTGCACTTCCATATGGAATTTTAGAATTTGGTTGTCAATTTATACAAAAAAAGCCTGCTGGGATTTTGGTTGGGATTCTGTTGACTCTGTAGATCAGTTTGGGAAGAATTGCCGTCTTGACAATATTGAGTTTTTCGGTTCATGAGCACCACTTCGCCATTTATTTAAGTCTTCTCTCTCTCAGCCATGTTTTCAAGTTCTCAGTGTGCAGATCTGGCTCATCTTGTGTTAAATTTATTCCTAAGTGCTTCATGTTTTTTATGCTATTGTTAATGGTACTAAAATAATTTTTTTTTTCAGTTTCTGGTTGTTGCTAATATATAGAAATATAATTGATTTTGGCATATTGATGTTTTATCCTGCATTCTTGCTAAATAAATTATTCTGGTAGCTTTTTTGTAGATTCCATAGGATTTTCTTCATAGATGATTGTGTTGTCTTTGTGTAAAGACAGAAAAGGAACTTTTTCATTTTCAATCTGGATACAGTTTATTTCTACTTTTTTGTTCTGTGGCACTGGTTAAACCTCTTAGGACCACGTCCAATGGATGTTTAGAGAGTGGACATCTTGCTTTGTCCCTGATGACCCAATGTATCTTGAATTTTAAAAATTCTAGTGTCATAGTTTTAAAGGGTGTTTTGATGACTGTATTCTAGGTTTGCTGCCAGTGTCCCAGTATCATGTTTAATATGGTCAAACACTGCCTTCCTAATTTCAATTAATTACAGAACGAGGTAATTCCAAATTGTTCCATCTGTGTCACTGACTATTGAAACTAGTTAATTTAAATTTACACCTTAGAAGAGTGTTGGTCTGTATGTTATATACGTTAATAAGTCAATGTGGGGTATTAATATAAAAGTTAATGATTTCTTTAATATCATGGGAGAAAAATGGCTAAATAATTTTGTCATGATTGGTTCAGGCGACACTTATAAATAGGCCTTTGAGGGAGGAATCTCTGTGATCATTTTGTACTAAGTTGGATTGTTTGCATTTTTTTTTTTTTTTGGTAGGTTAATAGTCCTAGGATGGACCTGACACTTGCAGAACTTCAGGAAATGGCATCTCGCCAGCAACAACAGATTGAGGCCCAGCAACAAATGCTGGCCACTAAGGTAATATCGTGTTTTCAAAGACCTAACAGGCCACTCCTGTTAATGTGTGTGTAAAGCCGTTTACATCCCATCCTCACTAGTAAACCCGTTACCTCATAGATACGTGTTGATACCATCAACCTGAAGGGTACCTGCTTTCTTCTCTTCACTACAGCATTTTGTAGAAACCTTAAATCATCCAGTTGTTCCAGATCTTCCTGACCACCATTCTGATCAGAGTTAACCACGCTATGTTGAGTATCAGTAAAACAGGAACGGCGGAAAGAACCTTTCAGCTTTGCTTGTAGGCACAACTCTGGGCTAACCTTCTCCTGAATCATTACTACAGCAAGAGGAGCTTGCTGCTCATGCAAACCTGTCCCCACCTGCTGCTTGGCCCTGGTAACAGGCTGCTTACCTTTATCTGGGGACATTCTTTTTTTTTTTTTTTTTTAAACATCTTTATTAGAGTATAATTGCTTTACCATGGTGTGTTAGTTTTTTTTTTTTTTTTTTTGCTGTACGCGGGCCTCTCACTGCTGTGGCCTCTCCCGTTGCGGAGCACAGGCTCCGGACACACAGGCTCCGCGGCCATGGCTCGTGGGCCCAGCCGCTCCGCGGCATGTGGGATCTTCCGGGATCGGGGCACGAACCCGTGTCCCCTGCATCGGCAGGCGGACTCTCAACCACTGCGCCACCAGGGAAGCCCGGTGTGTTAGTTTTTGCTTTATAACAAAGTGAATCAGTTATACGTATACATCTGTTCCATCTGGGGACATTCTTCACCCACCACCTAATTCTTATCCTGTCCTTGGACAAAGAAAGTATGGGAAGCCTCTCCATTTCTATCAAAACCAGTCTCCCTGTTGCTGCTTCTGCCAGCCATGGGCTTCTAGTCTAAGCTAGACGTTGTCAGACTTTGTCTGTAAAGGGCTGAGATAGTTTAGGCTTTGCAGGCTGTGCTGTCTGAGCTCTGCACTTGTAGCAGGAAAGCAGCCATAGACGAATGGGTGTGGCAGTGTGCCGAGAAGACTTCACTTACAACACGGATAGCAAGCTGGATTTCGCCTGCAGGTCTCCCAGCCCCTGGTCTAAATACCCAGTCTCTGCCGCCGACCAGTCTTTGAGGGACTGTAAGTTCACTTGGGGTGAACAACTTGAGGGTTTGAGTAGCAAGGTCCCCAGCAGGGCTTTGAAGTGATGGCCAGGGATTCTTTAAGGTGGTTCTCAACATGCACGGTGGCCTTCCCTGGAATAC
The DNA here is from genome assembly GCF_025265405.1 of Mesoplodon densirostris. Lineage (NCBI taxonomy): Eukaryota > Metazoa > Chordata > Mammalia > Artiodactyla > Ziphiidae > Mesoplodon > Mesoplodon densirostris. The sequence continues at coordinate 171,866,789 of NC_082662.1, forward strand.
TTCCTAGGGTTCCAATGCATCCTTTCTACTTTTGATGCCAGACACCAGCTTTTTCAAAATCATGTGTATCGTTGCTTCTCAAACTTTAATACGCATACAAATCACCTAGGGATCGTGTTAAAAATGCATATTTTGATTCAGTACGTGTGGGTTGGAGTCTGACATTTTGCATTTCTAACAAGGTCCCATGTGATGCTGACACAGCATTCCTTGAGTTGCAAGGACATGAATTCAAAGAAAAAGGTTGATTGTTAACAGAATAACTCTCTCCCCTCAGGGTCTTATTTTGAAACTATTTCTGTGTTATTTGTATGTTTTAGCCGTATTAATCTGTGAAATTTACCCTTGATTATAAATTGTGTGGCTATACTACTCAGTTAAAAATTTTAATATACTAGAAATAAAATTGTAAGTTGCATTATTGCAGTTTTCTAAAGGCATTAAGTAGTTCTTTAGCTCTTTTCTAGGTGTATTGAGTGTGTACTAACTATGTACAATACTGTTGACAGAGATTTACATTTCACATTGCATTTAATCCTCAGTGTAGCCCTAGGAGGACTAGTGATCATCTCATTTTATAGGTGAAGACACAGACTTGTGGATTTGGTGAGATTATGTAATTTGCCCAAAGTCTCATAGCTAATAAGTGGCAGAGCTTGGGTTTGAATCCAAATTGGACTTCGAAGTGTATCATTTAACAGCTTTCTTTGACTGCCTCCCCCTCTACATGAGCTCCTTCTTAAAATGATAGCCGCAGCTCATGAAAACTAGTTCAAGGATCCCTGCTTGCTTGCTGCATAAGGACCACTTGGATAAAAATACTGATTCCTGGATCTTACCCCCTAAGAGGTAGTTTCTACGCTTGGGCCTGGGAGAGTCTGTTTTTCACAAACTCCCCAGGTGGTTCTGATAGCGTGTAGGACAGATGGTGAGACCAGAGCGACGCCACCGGTGTACCTCAGCCTGGGCACCTCAGGGTGTGGTTAGATTAATTGTGGGTTAGTGGTCTGCTGTTTAAAATGACATGTCTGATGATGGCTTATATCTGCAGGAACAGCGCTTAAAGTTTTTGAAACAGCAAGATCAACGTCAACAGCAACAAGCTGCTGAACAGGAGAAGCTTAAGAGGCTCAAAGAAATAGCTGAGAATCAGGAAGCTAAGCTGAAAAAAGTGAGAGCACTTAAAGGCCACGTGGAACAGAAGAGGCTAAGCAACGGGAAACTTGGTGAGTTGCTCCCATTTGGTTTACCTCAGTGTTAAATGCTACAGTGTTAAACTGTTTGGGTGTAAGAAAACGCATTGGTATAAGAAAACACGTTGGTGTAGGAAGTTTATATAAATTTGTAGTAAGTAAGAAGAGTAAGATGAGACTCTGTATGTCGATCAACTTAAAAGGATTTTTTGGGAAAAGTATAATTCACTGGAGTTTTTTTTTTTTGCGGTACGCGGGCCTCTCACTGTTGTGGCCTCTCCCGTTGCGGAGCACAGGCTCCAGACGTGCAGGCTCAGCGGCCATGGCTCACGGGCCCAGCCGCTCCGCGGCATGTGGGATCTTCCCGGACCGGGGCACGAACCTGTGTCCCCTGCATCGGCAGGCGGACTCTCAACCACTGCGCCACCAGGGAAGCCCTTCACTGCAGTTTTGATGCTGCTGGTTCCCCCTGAATTGAATTCAGCTGTTGAATGTTTTAGACAAGGTTTCCAAGTTCCCTTTGGAAAACATAGTAGTAGTAGTAGTTTCCACCCCCCCATTTATTTATTTATTTATTTTTGGGTTGCACCAGGTCTTAGTTGTAGCAGGTGGGCTCCTTAGTTGCGACTCCAGGGCTCCTTAGTTGTGGCATGGGAACTCTTAGTTGTGGCATGCATGAGGGATCTAGTTCCCTGACCAAGGATGGAACCCAGGCCCCCTGCATTGAAGTCCTCTTTCTTCGACTGAAAATTTGATGAAAGTAAGGATTTTTATGCATATAGTGGCTCCATCTATTACAATACCTTTTTTTTTTTTTTTTTTTTTTGCGGTACACGGGCCTCTCACTGTTGTGGCCTCTCCCGTTGCGGAGCACAGGCTCCAGACGCGCAGGCTCGGCAGCCGTGACTCATGGGCCCAGCCGCTCTGCGGCATGTGGGATCTTCCTGGACCGGGGCTTGAACCCGTGTCCCCTGCATTGGCAGGCAGACTCTCAACCACTGCGCCACCAGGGAAGCCCTACAATACCATTTTAATTAAAATTTTAGTGATTTGATTTAGAGATGTCTGTTTGATTTAGAGGTGCTTATAAAGGAATAGGTTGATTCTAGGACATTTCTGAAAATTTTCTCTACTTTTTATGAGGAAGTTTATGGTACATCCTGGTTGCCCGGAAAGCAGTCCATTCTCATTTTTCTTTTCAACTACTGTTGCTTTTCTTGTTCTTACTTTAGTGGAGGAAATTGAACAGATGAATAGTTTGTTCCAGCAAAAGCAGAGGGAGCTCGTTCTGGCTGTGTCAAAAGTAGAGGAACTTACAAGACAGCTAGAGATGCTCAAGAACGGCAGGATTGATGGTCACCATGACAACCAGTCCGCGGTGGCTGAGCTTGACCGGCTGTACAAGGAGCTGCAGGTAAACTGTGGCCGCCTGTGACATTCAGTGGCGCATCCTCTCTAGGACGACAGCATTGTCCACATAAGGGGCAGGAAGTCCTGGATTTCGGCCTCTTTTCCTTAAAGCCGGGAGGAGGAGGAAGACCTAAACCCTGCAGAATCCAGAATAAACTTTATAGTACCTCAAACAGGAAATCTGAGGTGTTCCTTATGACCACAGCTGGTGGTCCAACACTTAATTTTAAACCATGAGATGAGAAGTGTGGGGGGACCTTACATTTTTAGAAATTGTATAATAGCGAGCCATGTGATTATCTGTTTGAGAAATTTTTCTTCCTACTCCTTGGCTACCTTTTATTCCCTTAATTTTGTTCAGTTAAGAAACAAACTGAACCTGGAGCAGAATGCCAAGCTGCAACAACAGAGGGAGTGCTTGAATAAGCGCAATTCAGAAGTGGCGGTCATGGACAAGCGTGTTAATGAGCTCAGGGACCGGCTGTGGAAGAAGAAGGCGGCCCTGCAGCAGAAAGAGAACCTTCCAGTAAGTGTGCTGTTGGCAGGGGGCGGGAGGAGGGGACGACGACCATCCCAGTGAGGTCAGTACTTGCAGCAGCATCTTTAGAATCATTGCTCGGTGCGTCCTCTGGAAAGGGACGGGACCTGTGACTTCTTGAAAGAGAATCCGCTGTTCTTATACTTTTAATATTATCACCTACGGAGCTCTGCTCTGTTTTCTAATTCTTGTAATAAAGTGTGGGTGAGAGTTCACCATGGGGTGTTTTTGTTCGGGGACATCTCTTGTAGATTTGATGGCTAGATCCTGAAAGTGCCGATTTTTAACAAAATTATGAACACGTCACAGGCTTTTCTGAGTCAGATCCAGCCTGACTTGCAATACTAAAGGCTCTGTGCTTTCTCCTAAGGTTTCGTCTGATGGACACCTGCCCCAGCCGGGGGCGTCGGGGCCGAGTCGAGTGGCTGCGGTCGGTCCCTATATCCAGTCGTCAACTATGCCCCGGATTCCCTCGAGGCCTGAGCTTCTGGTGAAGCCGGCCCTGCCCGATGGGCCTGGGGCCATGCAGGCTTCCGAGGGGTCCATGAAAGTCCAGACACTGCCCAACATGAGATCTGGGGCCGCTTCACAAGTGAAAGGTAAAACCAGGCATTTCCAAGTCCTTCCAGGGCTTAGTTGTTCCCGTGCTCACTATGATTTTCCCCCAAATTTGAGTTATTTATTTATTTGTTTGTTGTTTTTGTATACCTTCCTTTTATTTGTGCTTCACAGCAAGTCCTTTTTTTTTTTTAATTTAGTTTTTTTTTTTATCCAAGTTTGAGTTTAAAAAGATGTCTTCCTATCCCTTGTTCATGTGGCAGTTCCAAGAATCTCCTTGTGTTCTTTGGGGTTAAGAAATGATAATTTTCTTAACCCTAAGTAATATAGGGTTCTGTTCAGGAAATGAAATAAAAGATCAGGTTTTTAAAAACCTGGAAGTTGTTTTGAATTCCTTCTCGTTAATAAGGCAGTTTTGATCTGATGTGAATAAGTTGAGAACTTTCCTTGTGGTGTAAACACTCCAGATATGTTAGTCGTGGTGTCTCCACAGAGTGCGTGGCAGTGAATGGGCCCATTCTGTTGATGATTGGTGTTTGCTATTCGTATGTGTTCCTGTGTGAGAATTTGCCTGATGATAAGTTTTAGAATAAAGGGAATAAACATATTGGGAGATAAAAGTGAAAGTAACAGAGGCTTCTTGTGTTAGTGGTCTTTGCTTTCTGTGTGTAGTCCTCAGATACTTGGCCGGGGGCGGGGGGCAGGTGCAAGCCAGACTTTTATAATAGGAGGAAAAAAGGAAGGAAGAGTTGTAGGAAAAGCAGGGCAAAAAACATCCTTGAATGAGCTTATTAAACTGACCCCTGGAGAAAAAAAAAAATAGAATCGTCTCTTTTCCCTAACCACTATCATGTGTAAATAATAGCTAACTTTAAAATTATTTATTATTTTGCAGTAATTACCACTGTGAAGCAGTAATGCTGCATAGTCTGGGTTTTATTGTAGAAAGAGGTAGTTTTGTTTTTTTTTTTTTAAGGAAAAATAAAAGCTATGGCTTTGAAACTTAAATACCAGTGTAGAAAAAACCTGAATACTCTGATTTACCCAAGACTGTGGTCAGAGTCATGGGCTGAAAGTCCGTGTTTTTGCCTTTGTTGTGTGTGCATCACTTGTGGTGGTTATGTAAGACACACCAGCGAGCCCTTGGTCTGCTAGATTGGAAGGCGTTTTCTGGGCGGGATGGTGATGTTTTCTTACCTGGTGAGTAATGCATCCTTGCTGCTTCAAACGGACTTTCTGTTGATGGTGATTAATTTGTTTGAGTCAGCAGGAACACTCTTAAATTTACAAGTATAAAATCTGATGTTTTCTAAGTAAGTTTACTGGGGTTTTTGTGAGTCTGAGATTTAAACCCATTTTTAGAGATTTAACTTCTCAGCAGCAAAGTGAACCATTAAACATCTCCTTAGAATGCTGGGTTATTGCAGTTGCTTTTCTGTGTTCTAGGCTCTAAAATCCATCTGCTTGGCCCTGATTGGACTCCTCCGAATTCAGACCTTTTCTCGAGCCAACAAGCCTCTGCTTCTGTGTCCAAAAGCTCTGGGAACGCTCCAGACCAAGGTGAGGTTTACTTGTGCTGTTCCTGAATATTCTGTTTTGGGCATCTAAAGGTTCTGTGTATTCTTTTTTAGATAGCTTATTTTCTGGTGTGTTAAGACCAGGGACTGTGTTTATTTCCAGAACAGCTTCATTTAGCCAGGGAATTAAGGTACGAGCATTGTAGTGTTGGGTTATCCTTTAATCAACTTAATTTAAGAATAGAAGAGCATTTAGTGGGTATACATTTGAGGAGAGAGAAACATGTGTGAATAAGAAATTTTATTCCAAGCAGTTTGATTATCAGTGTGATTCTTTTTTTTTTTCCTGTCTTCTTCAGCTGATGATGGGGAGGTTCCGCTGAGGGAGAAGGAGAAGAAAGTGCGTCCCTTTTCAATGTTTGACACCGTGGACCAGTCTGCCGCCCCACCCGCCTTTGGTACCCTCCGGAAGAACCAGAGCAGTGAAGATATCTTGCGGGATGCTCAGGTACTCGAGAATATCCCAGTTTTAAGATTTAACGGTAATTCTATATACTTTTTTTTTTTTTAGAAGAGAGAAAGTATTATATGCAAGGGAGAGAAAAAAACAAAATTTATCTGGAAGATTAGAAAATACAACAGCATCCTGTTGTTTTAAATTCTGTTGCTTGAGTATATTTGTGGTCTCACATCGTACTGGAACATGACTAACATGCTTGCTTCTGGGTCATATTTTGTGTGATTCTCTAAACAAATACTAGTCCATTGAAGCACATTGTATTTGTGCTGCTCAGTTACCTTGTTTCTTCAACATTTGGAGCTTAGGTCATGTCAAGCAAGCTGATGATGAATCTTCCATAACTGTTAGGATCCCAACCTTTGATAACCAGTCTGTGGCTGCATCCTCCAAGTTAGGAGTTTTTTTTAACCACGTGGCCCAGATGGCGTGAAGTTCCGATGAACGAGAACGGTTTTCAGTTATTGGTGCCGTCCGTGAATATGTAAAATGGCAGTTAAAAGTTTTCAAGTGGCCACTTATAGTTGCCCAAATAGGAAGGGGCAATGCGGAGGAAATCGTACGGGGCAGGAATTGTATTGCATTACTGAAGTTCCTTTTACGTGTGTGATTTAGTTCAGAGATTTAAAAGTTTTTAATGATTTTTAAATGTAGAGGTAGTCTTTTCAGTCTGTACTTAACATTTGTGAAGTTTAGGTTGTCTGGAACATCCTGTATACCCAGTTACACAGTATTTTAATCGGCTGTTGTGTGTGTTTACAGGCTGCAAATAAGAATGTCGCTAAGGTACCACCTCCTGTTCCATCAAAACCAAAACAGATTAATTTGCCTTATTTTGGACAAACTAATCAGTCGCCCTCAGACATTAAGCCAGATGGAAACCCTCAGCAGTTGTCAGCGGCTGTTGCATCCATGGGAAACAAACCCAAACCAGCAGGGCAGCAGCAGAGGGTCCTGCTGGCTGCCAGCATGCCTTCAGTTGGCCAAGCAGACCAGAGCCTTCCTCCAGGTTCTAAGCAAGAAAGTCCCCCTGCTGCTGCCGTCCGGCCCTTCACGCCTCAGCCTTCCAAGGACACCCTCCTTCCGCCCTTCAGAAAACCCCAGACCGTGGCTACCAGCTCCATATACTCCATGTATACCCAGCACCAGGCTCCCGGCAAAAACTTCCAGCAGGCCGTGCAGAGCGCGTTGACCAAGTCCCATTCCCGAGGGCCCCACTTTGCGAGCGGTAAGATTCTTGGTCTCATCTTCACCTGCGTGGATGCGTTTCCATCCTACACCAGCGCTGCTGTCCATCAGTAAACAGCACAGTGACTTGTACCTCTTTTGACGGATGCTTTTGTCCTAAGAGATTTGTTTCATTATGGCTTCTGTTCTTCATGGGGAGTTTAAGAGAGTTTGTGCTAAATGTCAGCTACTGTAGTAGCTGAAGATGGTGGGTGAATAAAATGAAATGTGAGTAGAATGAAATAAATATGAAAATTGATGAATAAAACCTATAGCGATGACATAGCCTTCTGTGTTGAATTTCCTGTGTGCGTTTGTTTCCTGCTCACGGACGAGCTCCTCGGTGAGTGGGGAAAAGTGCCTGCAGGGGATCGCTGCGCAGAGGGATGTGTCTTCACTGTAGGTCTGACCAGATGTTCTTGGTGCATAGAGGATTAGACAGCTGCCTCTGTATATGTTTTTTTTTTTTTGAATGTTCTCTACTATATTTTAAGTTGTTCTAATGAGGACACAGTTGCTAGTTAAATATAAAACACAAAAAGATTACTTTGTGTTCAACATACATAATTTGGTAACTTGTTGGGTTCTTTCTAAGAGTCATTAGCTTATGGGACTGGAATAAAATTCACTATGTTTTAATGGAATGAAAATGGCTTTCTAGTTATGAAATAAGCACGTAATTGTGGCCCAGAATGTCATGAAAGTAATTACACAGCAGAGAATTAGTATATATGCTACATCTTACTGTTTTTCATGAGTCTGGTGAAAACTGCTAATATAATCATTCGGGAATTAGGTAATGATGTAATCAGAATGTTTAAGGAGAATAGTTTTGGTAAATAGAAGTGGTTATTAATAATTTTGTAAGCCAAATGATTTCTCATATTGATTTCCTTTTGAAAATTGTGAAAGATGGGATAGTGCATGTTTAGTTTTAATCTGGACACGTGAAAGGATCACCAGTTTTCACTGATTCTAAATTGTTTTCACATTTTGACGTTTTATTTATTTATTTTTATTTTAATTTTTTTTTACATTTTGACATTTTAAATTTGGATACTACGGTCTGTGATTTCTTACAATTATAATTGACAGCATTTTCATTCATATTGGTACATAAAATAATGGTACCTCTTTACAATCAATGAGGGTTTTGATTCTGTAATAAGTTTATTATGCAACGATGGAAACCTTGCTTTGTCGTTTGTTATTTTTAAAAATTAGTTGTATTGAAGGGTGTTATGTAATAACTATGAAATTAAAAGAGGCTTTAATTATTGTTAGCTATGTCTGTTATTAGCTAGTTTTGTTTAATTAATACTAATCAGGGCTTTTTTTCCATTTCCAATTAGTTTATGGCAAGCCTGTGATTGCTACTGCCCAGAACCCACAGCAGCTCCCAGAGAACATTTATTCCAATACCCAGGGCAAACCTGGCAGCCCGGAACCTGAAACAGAGCCCATTTCTTCAGTTCAGGAGACCCAGGAAAACGAAAGAATTCCTAGGCCACTGAGCCCAACCAAATTACTGCCTTTCTTATCTAATCCTTACCGAAACCAGAGCGACGCTGACCTAGAAGCCCTGCGAAAGAAACTGTCGAACGCACCACGGCCACTAAAGAAACGCAGTTCTATTACAGAGCCAGAGGGTCCTAATGGGCCGAATATTCAGAAACTTCTGTATCAGAGGACCACCATCGCTGCCATGGAGACCATCTCCGTCCCGGCACACGCATCCAAGTCCACTTCTGGGACTGCCAGCCCGGAAAGCCCGATGGAGACCCAGAATCCATATTTGCACGTGGAGCCAGAGGAGGAGGCGCTCCCTCTGGCCCCTGAGCCGGTATCCCCGGGGGAAGCAGGGAGCGCCAGTACAGAGAGCAGTGACCTGCCCGCTCCTTCTCCAGGCCTTGAGTATGAGCCTGAAGGAGTCCCAGACAGCAGTCCAAGTTTCCAGAACAACGTGGAAGAGCCAAACCCAGAAGCTCCCCCTCTGCTTGACGTGTACCTCGAGGAGTACCCCCCTTACCCACCCCCGCCGTACCCGTCTGGGGAACCAGAAGGCCCAGGAGAAGACCCTGTGAGCCTGCGTCCGCCTGAGATCACTGGGCAGGTTTCTCTGCCTCCTGTAAGTACTGTGGTGTCTTGTGGTCACTGCAGAAACCCTTTGTCTTGTCACAGCTTTCTAGGTGGCTAGTTGTCACTACTCAGTGAAACACCAGTGAGTACTTACAGCCGGCCTTTCACAAAAGATGGTCTGTGTTTAAACTGCCTATTGTAGCAAATGTGTTCCACAGCTTGCCCTTTATTTTACAGTTCCCTTGGCACAGAGTGGATCTTATAAATGTTATCAATACGCAATATATTCAGCATCACAAACATTTTAATTTTGGGGGAAGAACCCCTTTCTTTATGAAGGAAACAAAGTTTTGCTCTCATACCTATAAACACCATGTTTGCTGTTTCTTCTCTAGCTGGTGTCACATATTATGGAAGGCAACACTGGGAATGAAAAGACGTGGACTTGGAACTTTCGGTCACTAGTTTAGCTCTGTGAAACCGGGCAGATGGTTTCACTTCTCTCATTGGTGATATCACTCTTTCACACTTTCCTTTTTCTAGCAGTGAAATTTATTTTCAATGTCATATTTAGGTGGAACCGCAAACTTCCAATGCTGATAAAATTGGAAGGGTTCTGGATGAAATGGGGGCTGGGGGAGGTAACTGAGCAGAGAGTGGGGTGGACCCTCTTTAGCCTCTTCCTCTCCTTCAGCCTGGTTTGAAGTCTCTGGGTATCATGGCGATCCCTCAGGTTTCCTTGTGCTCTGACATTAAGTTATTCTATTTCAGTACTTGTAATTGGTCCGTTCATATTTTCTATTTCTTCCTGGTTCAGTCTTGGAAGATTGTACCTTTCTAAGAATTGGTCCATTTCTTCTAGTGTGGACAGTTATTTTATTGGCATGTAGTTGCCTGTAGTAGTCTCTTATGGTCCTTTGTATATCTGTGGTGTCGGTTGTAACTTCTCCTTTTTCATTTCTAATTTTGTTGATTCGGGCCCTCTCCCTTTTTTCCTTGATGAGTCTGGCTAAAGGTGTATCAATTTTGTTTATCTTTTCAAAAAGCCAGCTTTTAGTTTCATTGACCTTTTCTGTTGTTTTCTTCATCTTTAGTTCATTTATTTCTGCTCTGATCTTTGTGATTTCTTTTCTTCTGCTAACTTAGGGTTTTGTTTATTTTTCCTTCTCTAGTTGCTTTAGATATAAGGTTAGGTTGTTTGAGGTTTTTCTGTTTCCTGAGGTAAGTTTGTATCACTGTAAACTTTCCTCTTAGAACTGCTTTTGCCGCGTCCCATAGGTTTTGGATGACGCTAAGTTATTCTAAAGCTTTGTATGTTTTGACTTGGGCGTGTCTTCTGCACTCCTTCCAAATATTAAGCTTTTCTTTGGAAGTTTATTATGTCACTTTGAAAAAGGTGAGAGAAAATCAGAATCCCAAAATGTCTTTAAAGTTGTTTTTTTCAGAGTTTAGTTTGAAGTCATTTTGTTTCAGTAGGATGCCAAGCTATGAATTTTTAAAACCTGGGCAAAAGCACAATAGCATATTGTAAGGATTTTTTTTAAGTGCTTTATATGTTTGATCCCTTATTACATCTTTTAGATGTGGTAGAAGTCAAAGATAATGATTATCCAAAGTTGCCTCAGCTACTAGTTTACAGTCGACATTTGTTTAAAAATTCTATATGGTAAACATTGAATTCTAGTGAAAAAAGTTTTAAAATAGAGGTTAACACTTTTTTAACAATTCTGTGCTTCTCCGTCCTGAGGCGTGATTCTCTTTGAGTTAAACATGTGAGATTCTGTTATTCTCTTTCTGGGAAGGTGATCTATAAACATTTTCCTTCTTGGTTCAAGTGAAATAGAAGCCACTGTCTTGTACTGTTGTTTGAAAGTGGGTATGATTGTACTGTTTATGAGTTGTATTATCTCAGCCATGTAATATTTACTCTTGTTTTCTTTTTTTCAAGAGACAGAAACATTTTAGCCATTGTACATTTATGAAATACATTCATTGCTACTTAACGTTTTTCAAAACTCAATAGTTTTCCACATCTGAAATAAAATAAAGAGAAGTATGTGCAGCATATCACACCCTAGGAAATGTTTCCACTCTGTTGGCTGTGTTTAAGAAACCTGTCTTACAGGATGTTAGATCTAGTTTTAACATTTGCCTTATTTTTTTAAGCCTGATGTATTAAAATGTAGAAAAGATGGTTAATTTACCCATGTGTCTTGGAGTACAATTAAATTTTTAAATATAAAATAGTGATAGCATTTTAAGACTTGTAGGACTCCCCCCTGGTATGTCTAAGACAGACTAATAATCTTTATTTTTTACCCTCATAATATGCTCCACTCCCCTTCCCCCAGGAGTCATTATGTTGCATATGGTTAAAAGGAGGGGCTTTGAAGAAGCCAGATTCCTTGGATTTGGATTCCAGCTCTGATGTTTACTGGCTGTGTGCCTCAACTTCCTTATCTGTAAAATGGGATAATAGGGTTTTCAAGAGGAATAAATGAATAATCGTTCAATAAATGTCAGCTCTCACAATTCTCAGTTTGTGCTCTTGCCCAGTTTAATAATGTGGGGTTAGCGCTACTGTATTAGGTAATTAAAGACCAATCTTGGCTAATTTTGATCCTTGACGGAGAACCAGCCTACTTCCTACTGCAGATTATACTCTTAGTGCGTGTTACCCAAATGTAGTTTTCACTAGGCTTTAAAGAGTTAGGTTCTTCCCACTTAGTTACGTGGGTTTATTCATTAAGTGCTAAATATATATATATATATATATGTATTTTCAAAGTTCCTTTTACTATCTCAGCTGAGATATTATTCCTCCCTTTTTGTTGCTTTTTGGTCTCTTGCTTAGAACCGGGATCCTTAACCTTCCGTGCATTTCTTTTGCAGGGCAAAAGGACAAACTTGCGTAAAACTGGTTCAGAGCGGATTGCTCATGGAATGAGGGTGAAATTCAACCCCCTTGCTTTACTCCTAGATTCCTCTTTGGAGGGAGAATTTGACCTTGTACAGAGAATTATATATGAGGTACGATTGAATTAGTACATTTCTTATATACCACCTTGTATTTTGTTTTAAAGCTCTAATCAGAAGGCTACTGTAGGGAAACTGTACTTTTGCATTGTTTTCTCTTTTGGGAGGTGGGATTGTTGAGAGGAACTCTTGAGCATGCTCCAAAACCAGCTTCTCTGTAAAGGTGTGGCTGTAACACTTTCAATAAATAGTGCGGAAGTTCAGTTATTCACTGGGGGTACTTTCCTTAGGGACATCATGACCCTCCTTTAAAAGTTGCTCAAGTATGGATTTGTACTCTGCAGTGTTAAATTACAGATGTGGTCCCTACTTTTCAGAAACCTGCTCTTTAAAATATTTTTAGTTGACCTTTCTTCCCTTCCATGGCAAATGTGACTTCTCCTTAGATGCTAATCTGTGGTGAGAAGTTGGAGGATAAATAAACAAAAATGACTCTAAGGATATATAGTTTCTGGGACTTCTTCAGTTTTTAAAAACCTTTTTATAGGGAGTGCCTACTTAATGTCGTATTTCTAGAACTGTACTTGGTATAGTTTTCTTGGCTCCTGAAGGTTTTAATTATGTTTAAAAAAACCCCCCAAAAGACTACAAGAGTCTCTTTCAATTCTCTTGATCCTAGAGCCAGTTAATAGTTGACAGTTAAGGTGACAAAAAATTTGAGTGATGATCACCCTTGTTCTTATTGATGTCACAGGTTGATGACCCAAGCCTGCCTAATGATGAAGGTATCACAGCTCTTCACAACGCCGTGTGTGCAGGACACACAGAAATTGTTAAATTCCTGGTACAGTTTGGTGTAAATGTCAATGCTGCTGACAGTGATGGATGGTAAGGTTTTCTTTTAAACTCCACTCAGACTTCAATTGTATCTGCTGCATAGGCAACAGATGAGCAGTGTTGTAGACGCTGTTAGAAGGGAAGAAGTATGTCAGTGCATGCCCTCATGCTGCTTGTAATCTAGAAGGAGAGACGTGGGAGACATTTTTAAGGAATTAATATGTCTTCATGTAATAGTCATCTCACTCCCACTCTGGAAGCAGATGGAGTTTTATTTTATTTTTTTATATAAAAAATTTTTTTTCGGCCACACTGCATGGCTTATGGGATCATAGTTCCCCAACCAGAGATTGAACTTGGGCCCTTGGCAGTGAGAGTTTAGAGTCCTAACCACTGGACCGCCAGGGAGTTTCCCAGATGGAGTTTCAGAAGTTTCGTAGTTAAATAATAAAAATAAGAAATGTCCCAAAGTGGTACACAGTTCATTGGCATGCTTCAGTGAATATGAGAAATGCTGATTTAAGCAGGGTCCCCCCACCTCCCTGAAACTACTGTGTGTCTAAGAGGGGATTATAATTTGTAAACTTCTCCCAATATTTTTGACCGTGGAATCCATTTTTCATGGAGCATCTTGTGGAACTGGTGTGTGGCTAAAACCCAGGAGATATTATTGTAAATGACGAATGTTATTATTCCTAGGATAATGATTTAATGATTATGATTATTAATTAAATTATGATTTAATGATTAATAATGATTCCTAGGAAAGATTTACTTCTTTCTATATGAAAAAAGTTTTTAAGTTATAATCATACTATATTTACGCAAGTATTTTAATTATGGAAATAATTGTAATATCAAATTTACATGTATACACATATAAGTTGCAGACACCCATATGCATAGGTTTGAAAAAGCCTCATCTCTCACCACATGGCTGTGACTCATTCATTGTGGCTGTCTCCTTCTTGCTAGACGTTTAGATTGCTTTCCAGTTCTTTGTTTGTTATAAATAATTCTTGGAGAAGCATTTTTGGTTGCACTTTAAAAAAATTGTATTTATAAAAGTAATGTGAGCCCATTGTGGAAAACATACAAAATAGAGAAATAAGAGAAAAACAAGCCATTTGTATCCTACAATCCAGAAGTAAACACCATCAATATTTTAATATATTTCCTTCAAGTTCATTTATGTATGTGTATATATATAATTTTTTATGCCTATATATATTTTTTAGTTTAGCTCTCAATAGGTTTTTTTTTTAGTTGAGGTATAGGTGAGTTACAGTATTATACTAGTTTCAGGTGTATAACACAGGGTCAAAATTTTTATAGATTATACTCCATTTAAAGTTATTAAAATATTGGCTACATTCCCTGTGCTGTACAAAATATCCTGTAGCTTATTTATTTTATACATAATAGTTTGTACCTCTTAGTCCCCGATCCCTGTCTTGATCCCTTCCTCGCTTGGCTTTCCCCACTGGTAACCGCTGATTTGTTCTCTGCATCTGTGAGTCTGCATGTTTTGTTCTCTTCATTCATTTGTTTTATTTTTCATTTTCTACATATAAGTGATAACAAACAGTATTTGCCTTTTTTATGCCTACTTTTTTTTTTTTTTTTTTTTTTTTTTTTTTTGCTGTACGCGGACCTCTCACTGCTGTGGCCTCTCCCGTTGCGGAGCACAGGCTCCGGACACACAGGCTCCGCGGCCATGGCTCGCGGGCCCAGCCGCTCCGCGGCATGTGGGATCTTCCGGGATCGGGGCACGAACCCGTGTCCCCTGCATCGGCAGGCGGACTCTCAACCACTGCGCCACCATGGAAGCCTATGCCTACTTTTTTAGCTTACCTTTACAACATAAGCAGAACGAATTCTTAATGTGTCACAATGTCTTTGTTTCCTAATATTGGGAGTTTAGATTATGTATAATTTTTTACTATTAAAAAAATTAAAAAGTCTGTAGTAATATTCACCAACTTATTAGTGATAGTGTTTGGGATGTGGGGGGTGGGAAATAAATTTCTTTTGTGAAAGACCCAAGTGGAATAACACGAAAAGGGGAGGGAAGAAAAGGGTAAAGAAATCTCATGTACTTCAGGGCTTGATTAACATCCTCCAGCCCATCTTCTGAGTTTGGGCAGTGGTCCCAGCTCTTCCACCTTTACCATGAATCTGGAGTCATTTATAATACATTATAAAACATTTGAGATGGTGGAGAAGATTCTTCGTCGTGGTATTCCTAAGTTCCTGCTAACCAGTTGCTAATATAGATTGAAATGTGTATTTTCCAGTCATTTTTCTGGTCTGAATTGAATTGGCAATGGTTTTTTTTTTTTTTTTTTTTGCTCTACGCGGGCCTCTCACTGTTGTGGCCTCTCCCTTTGCGGAGCACAGGCTCCGGACGTGCAGGCCCAGCGGCCATGGCTCATGGGCCTAGCTGCTCCGTGGCATGTGAGATCTTCCCGGACCAGGGCACGAACCCATTTCCCCTGCCTCGGCAGTCGGGCTCTCAACCACTGCGCCACCAGGGACACCCTGAATTGGCAATTTTTTTTCCAATTAAAATTGAATTAGGATTAAAAAAATGTTGGGTAAAGGTAGTTCTTTATGTGCAACTTAATTCCTTCAAAATTGGTGGTGATAAAGGGACATTTACAGGCACGTGTTTTGAGGGGAGGCCTATTACTTAGAGATGTTATGTCCTCCATCCTGGCGGAAATAATCAGGCTGGATGCCCCAGAACATGGAACTAAATATATTATTCTATCCTGCTTTAGATCAGTATACAAATTGCATGTCCTTTCACTCATGTCCTTGATCCCTCTCACCCATGGTGCTGCCCTGGCCCCAGTGCCGTCCCGACATTTTTCTTTGTGGCTGGAATTCTCAGATGGGCTCAAGCATCTATGTTTGACTCATTTTTTAAAATCTGTGAGAGTGGTTTTCAGGAGAAAGGGCCTGGTGGGTGACAGGCTGGAGAGCTCTCCCTGCGGATGCCGTGTTGCAGCAGGTGTCGTCCCGTGTAGGAAGGCACCCCCAGCCCTTGCTGTGTCCTTGTCCACAGGACCCCGCTGCATTGCGCTGCGTCCTGTAACAGCGTCCAGGTGTGTAAGTTTTTGGTGGAGTCCGGAGCCGCTGTGTTTGCCATGACCTACAGTGACATGCAGACGGCTGCTGATAAATGTGAGGAAACGGAGGAAGGCTACACCCAGTGCTCGCAGTTTCTTTACGGTACGGAACAATTCGATTTACGTGCACTGATTACTGCATTCATTTATCCTTTATCTCTAGGGGATCGTTCCAAAGGGTTTTTATTATTTGGGAAAGCATTTTGTGTTGTACATAGTCCTGGGCATTGAAGATAGGGCAGCCTCGATCACAAACATGAATGCAGCTTTTGTGTGTGCCTAGAAGCGGCTGTTATCAGGGACATCTTCAGAGACAAAAGACAGTGATGCAGCCTTGGACCTAGCGGGGTTAATAGCTTTTGACCATCGAAATATCCTCTAGTAAGACTTCAGTACTTAGCGAGTGATGCTGTATCTGTGCAAATAAGTAAACAGAACCCCCCCACCCCAAGATGATCAAGAGAAATGCAGGGTTGGAATAAGAATCCACAGATCCAGGTTTTCCTGCTAAATCAGACTTGTCGCAGAGGAAAAGAAAGGCAACACCATATTTTAGGACTGATTTTTTTGACTCTTTTGTTCTCTTGTTTTTGCGTTTATGATTCTGATGCATCCCATCAGCTCTGTCCCTAGAGAAAAAAGGACTTGAAGTTTTAGACGGATATATGTTGATTGGCACTGTTGTTTACAAGGAAAATTTTTTTTATTTACAAGTCTTAGAAGTTGAGGTTAATGTTTCTTTTTAGTCTGGCTTGAGAGAAATGGAGAAGGGGAAATGACAGAGACAAATGAGGAGGTACGTCCCAGGACCCCAGACCACTCAAGCATCAGGCATGGAAAGATGCCTGAGGTGAAACGTCTTCTCTGACTGTTTTCCAAGTCTCTCTCTAGGCCTGTTTTCAGGCTCTCGGAGAGAAGGGAGACGGGTCAGAGGGAGAACCACAGCCCGCAGGTTCTCTTCTTCATCTCTCAGCTCTTCGGTTTTATCGTTGATACTTATGATCACTCTCTGTTTATGTTCTGAACTCTACATCATTTTGAAGTCAGTATGTTATATTAATATGTATTTTGTTACATTAAACGTATTTGGCAATCGAGCTATATGTAAGTATGGGATATGATTTTTTTAAAAACATTTAGGGACATTTGATCAGAGATTTTTTAAATTTATGAAATATATCGTGGATACCGTGAGCATTTCTGACATAGATGTGCCGTTTAAGTAATGATGATACTAGATTAACACAGTGAAACATCCAGGTATCCAGCTTGGGAAACAGAACATGAGCTCTGTCTGCCGTCAGCAGGGGCCCTGCCCTGATGTAGCTCCTGTCACATCTGTGGTGACTGCCCCCTTGAATTTATAAAAAGAGGTATGTCACCTCTGTATGAATCCTACAACTGAAATTGTTTAGTTCTGCCCGTTTTTGACGTTTATATAAAATAAACCACACGGGTGATTCTGTGGCTTGCGTTTTTCATTCACCATAGTTTTTGAGATGCATCTGTGTTGTTGCCTGTAGCTGTTGTTTCTTTTCACTGTGCTACTGTTCCATTTTGGGACTCTACTACAATTTATCTTTCCATTCTACTTTTGGCAGATGTTGGGTTATTTCCTTTATTTATTTATTCATTCATGCATTCACTTATAAACATGGCTTCGGCCACCATTTTTGTCCTCATCTTCTGGTGTCTCTCTAGCAGTAGAATAGCCAGGTCACAGGAATGAACGTCAAGCAGAGAGTACCTTTTGCTCTGTGTTCTCTTTGACCTTTGGTGGATTTGGAATCCTGTCTCATTGTGCCTTTAGTTTGCATTTCCCAAACAGCCAGTGAGATGGAGCATGTTTTTAGGACCCTCAGAAACTTTTGAAAATTGTTGATTCATAACTCTTAGTTTGGTAAATAGCAAAGTAATGAGAAATTGCCTTCCATGCCTATTGGTTTCCTGGAAATGAGACTCAAGTTGTTATGTGGAGTGCACCATTCTGATCCCAAAGAGATAACGAGTCTGGCGTGCTTTAAAACTTGGTGGAATTACAGTTATATCAAGTATAACTTGAAAGTTGGAAATTTACTTGTCCCCATGAGTAGAAACCTGACCATTTAGATACGCAGAGGCTTCTTTTGGAAAAGAACGATATAATTTCTTGTTTTGCCCAGAGTGAGAGGTTGTGTGTGCTACGTCATATTAATTGACACAGGAAAAATAAGTTCATAATAATTTAGGTTCGCAAAAGTTGAGAAAGCCAGCTGTTCACAGGCAAGCAGGTATTTTCCTGGCTTTTCTAAAAAGGTGACAATGATAATGACCTCTGACTTGCTCAGGACATTGTTGTCTAATTCTTCCTCCCCTTTCCCCATGTTGCCTGCCCGTTGATGATTGTGACTGCTTATTAGCGTCGCCTTATAGGATAGGAAGGTATAAATGGGGAAAGGTAAAACCTAAAGCCGTAGTTCATTTGCAAATCTGTTACTAACTCTGGTAAGAAGTGGACATTTGGGGATTGTTTTTCCTTCCCCAGTTTGTGGATTTCAATATCTTTTAGAATTCTGATTCTCATCATTTTAGAGTTGACTATATGTGGACTTTTATATCCTGTCTAATATACTTGGCCATATTTCTGTATTCTAACATTTTAAAATTTGTTTTCTTTTATCTTTCCCTATTTGGAAATTGATAGAGACCACTTTAATAGGCACAACGCTCTGGTCATTTTTCTCTGTCTGCTTTAAGTTTTAGGTACAGAACAAAAATGATTCCAGAGTTCCTTGGTCATTACACTTAGTGAATAGGCTAAAACTGGACAGATGTTTCATTAACTTTTTTAATATCCTAGACTGGAACAGTTCTTTTTTTATTCCTGGGTTTGTAATCGTTTTGTATTTTGAGTAAGAGAAGTTTTGAGAGCTGCTTATAAGGTGTTGGTTAGTTTTTAGAGCTGGTTTAGAGATGACAGCGTATGTTACCTTGTCTCTTATGTGTTCCCTCTCCACGGCTGGCCTTCCTCTGCTCCCCCTGGCCCCGGGAAGTTTATTTATTGAATGTTTAATGTAGTAGTTCTACCATTCCAGCAGGTCCCCATTTCTTCTCATTTGGTTTTATCGAGTTACAGGTTCTGAGCGTGGTATCCTCTGAGTTACATGTATTCTGTTCTGTATCTTATATGACTTCAGGAGTTCAGGAGAAGATGGGCATAATGAATAAAGGGGTCATTTATGCCCTTTGGGACTATGAACCTCAGAATGACGACGAGCTGCCCATGAAAGAAGGAGACTGCATGACAATCATCCGCAGGGAAGATGAAGATGAGATTGAATGGTGGTGGGCCCGCCTGAATGACAAGGAGGGATACGTTCCACGCAATTTGCTGGGAGTAAGTGAAGGATGCTTTTTTTAAAACAATTTTTATTTCTTTAATGTGGTATCTATTTTATGTTATTTATTTATTTTTGGCTGCATTGGGTCTTTGTTGCTGTGTGCGGGCTTTTCTCTAGTTCGGGCAAGTGGGGGCTACTCTTTGTTGCGGTACACGGGCTTCTCATTGCAGTGGCTTCTCTTGTTGTGGAGCACTAGGCGCGTGAGCTTCAGTAGTTGTGGCGCGTGGGCTCCGTAGCTGTGGCTCGCGGGCTCTAGAGCGCAGGCTCAGTAGTTGTGGCGCACGGGCCTAGTTGCTCTGCGGCATGTGGGATCTTCCCGGACCAGGGCTCGAACCAGGGCCCTGCATTGGCAGGTGGATTCTTAACCACTGCGTCACCAGGGAAGTCCCTGGATTTGTTTAAGTCAGAATTTCCGAATCTGCTAGGGAGCTTGAACGGGGCACCAGAGACAAGATTCTTTGTTCTTTCTCTACCATTGGATTTTAAGTTTCATAAAAACCAAGAAAATAGCCAAATCATATCAGCACATGTAATCCAATAACATGTCTATATTAGCCTGAAGGGACTGCTGTCAGTGGGCAGACATTCTTGGTGGGGGGAGTATTTTCAGGGAACGGCTAGTATAGTTAGACAGAGTCTAATATACAACAAATGGGAGATACTTTCACTGTATTGTCATCAGCTGTCACACATGTCAGACATGGTCTGTGCCCGCAGAGAGCTTCTGTCCCACTCGAGGCCCTGAACCAGGGCTCTGTCTGGGGTCATCCCGCTGTCCGGACATTACTCTCTGTGGAGCTCGTTAAAATGACCCCGGTGTTGGGACCTGGAGCTTGGATTCTGGCCTGTATCTCCTCCTCCTGACTCTTCTCCTTTGTGGTTTGATGTGCAGTATAAATGACATCATATATCCTGACTGCTGTCTTCCTGGTAGCAAAATTTACTATTAGATAAGCATTTGGGGTTTGGACAATATTCATTCGTGTGATCATACTATAAATAATAAAGAGTAGTGAAACTGAAAAAAACAATTAAGCCATGGAGCCTGTTAAAAAAATCTTTCCAAGTACCAGATGAAAGTAGAAACGTAAAGGTAGTTCTCTTTCGAGCCCTCCTGTTTGCTTCTACAAAGCCTCTAGCGCCAGAGAAGCATAATCTCTTGCGTGCAGCCGCTTTCCTTCTTTAATGAACATCAAGAGCAGACAGGCACTTACTTCTACTTTTTGTAATTTCTTATCTGGGAAAAGCTCTACCTCTTAGAAGTAGTTGCTTATTTGAGTCTTAACTTAATTTTCTGACAAAGAGGTCCAGTGGTGAATGAAACATGGGGAGAATGATTTGTTCCCGAGTGTGGAAGCAGCTGGTCAGAGACCAGGCTCTGCTTCCTGTGTTGCTTTCAGAGGTTCTGGAATCAGTGGACTGGATTGAAGATTTTCATTTTAATCGGACATTTAAATATTCTCGGTTCTTTGGAGATCTTTCCTGGGTAGAAGTGGCCTCTACACAACTTCTTTGGGTTCCTTTTGAGGTTTTTTTTAAAAAAGGAAATTGCGTAAATGTTTTAGTCAGAGGCTCACATACAAGTGTAGAAAATTATATTGGCTAAAATATCTTTCCTCACAGAGAAAAACAACCCTTGATATCACATTGATCCCTCGGTTAACTTTTCAGTTTTGGCTGAAGTCTGACTTGACTTTCCTTCAGTAAACCTTTTTTCCCCTTTGTCTAGGGGAGGGGCAGGAGGAAGGGCTTTGTTCTGTTTGCCAGTTGAGTGACTAGTTTGACTTGCTCGTGGCTTCATGAACACTCTCCTTGCCCGCTCTTGTTATGGAAAACACAAAACCACCAAATCCTAAAGCAAAAAACTCCACTTATCCTTTCTCAAATCTGTAGACTTTTAGTCTGTGGTATTTGGTTCCTGATAGCCTCAAGTCCCATGACACCGTGTGACGTCCATTGTGAATAAAGTTAAAATAGAGACTTTTTAACCTCTTATCTTTTCCCTTGGAATGGAAGCTCCCAGCATTGGAGCTTATAGCGTATTGCAAGTCACCTCTAGTCCTTTGTGGTCCTTGTTGGACTTGATTTACAGTTCAGTAGGCTGTGTAGATGGAGTTAATGCTCAGAGCATCCTGGATTTTTTTTTTTTTTCTTTCGGTACACGGGCCTCTCACTGTTGTGGCCTCTCCCGTTGCGGAGCACAGGCTCCGGACGTGCAGGCTCAGCGGCCATGGCTCACGGGCCCAGCCGCTCCGCGGCATGTGGGATCTTCCCGGACCGGGGCACGAACCCGTGTCCCCTGCATCGGCAGGCGGACTCTCAACCACTGCACCACCAGGGAAGCCCGCATCATGGATTTTATATCACTGCACCATGGCGTTGTCCCTGTTGAGGGAACCCCTGTGACCTTTGAATGTCCTTTGTGCAGGAGTTGGTAAATATGAATCTTTGGGCAGCTCTGGGTGTTTCACATGGCAGAGAGTTCTTCCTTTGGTTTAATTTCTTTCCTGTGACATCAGCACCCGTCCCTACCCCCCATATTTCTTGAAAATGTGTTATACTCCCACGTCTGTGCAGTATATAAATGTTTTTAAAATTCTTCTTTACAGTTATACCCAAGAATTAAACCAAGACAAAGGAGCTTGGCTTGAAACTTTGCACACTTTTAGTTAATGAAGAATTAATCTGTTACCAATAAGAAGAAATAATATGATTGTTTGTGGCAAAAGTTTTGTAAGACTTATTTTAATGACAAACTAACTTGAAAGCAATGAAGAACGGGCTCTGGAAGCAAATGAAGGCTTGGAGCAGTCACTGCTGGTGGAGGATGCCCAGCACGATGGAATGAACGGAGCTTGTCAGGAAGCTGACCAGTCTGGGCTGGATACAGGTACTCTGTGTCACACTCCGAAAGATACACGGTGACCGTCCTGTTCTCTGCAAGAAATGGGACCACTTATTGGGCTACTGGGAGATCAGCTTCATGGCCTGCTTAAATGGGCGTTTTTCACTGCCTGCCCCCGTCCCTGTCCTCCCCCCAGAAGGAGCAGTGCCATCATGGTGCCATCTCGGATTGTCCCCCAGCACCAGCAGACCCACGGGGGACTCACTTGGAGGCTCGAAGGTGCCGCACACTTGTGTGTCGTCCGTGAAGAACTGTTTGTTGGCTGTCAGTGAGCAATAACTTTATGGTATGAGTTCTTGTAGCGTCATGTATTCAAAATGTTGAAACCACACTACACTACAGGTAATTAGATTTAGACTCTTGTTTTTAGGCCGAAGTTTGAATCTATATTTATTGTCTTTTGTATCTCAGAAATTAGAGACTTGCTATATAGACTTACCCATGATATTTGTCAAGATCATAGCTGACTTTAAAAACAATTGTAATAAAGGTAAACTTTTTGACTCTAAGCTTTTTACTGGCTTTAGTTTTTTATGTCATGTTCACAGCCTTGTTTAACGTTCCTAAGCCATTGGAATATCGTACCCTGCTTAAAAATAATAAGAATTTTTTTTTTTACCAGCCATGTGATTAAACGTAAGTATTTCTTTGCTCAGTTTTGCAATTTGTGAGTTTTGTGGCGGTCTTTGTTGTAGAATTAAGACGTTTTTTAAAGATCCTAGAGGCCATGGTGCTAGAAACTTTTACCTTTACCTGGAGCTTCTGATAGGCTGTTTCAGTGTCCTCATTTTATTTCAGATTCTTCATAGAGTTATACACATTTATGGGATGAAAACTTACGTAGACACAGTCTGCACGTCGTTTTATTAATATGTTACCAAGTTTGTGAATTTTGGGGGAACTCATTTTGCTTAGTGAAACTGTTTCATTTAATAGAAGATACAGGTGAAAAAAACCAATGGTCACTTTTCCTTATACATTTTTATGAGTAGCTAACTTCTACCAAAAAAGGAAGATAGATGAATGACAGAACATACGATGCCTTTCAGAGCAATGCAGAAGTAGTGACAACGTGGATGAAACATCCGAAGACCTGTGTGGTAGACAGAATTCTAAAGATGCCTCTCCAGCCCCTCATATTCCTGTCCTGTGGTGCTATGGACTGAATGGTTTTTTTTTTTTTTTTTTTTCTTTTTGCGGTATGCGGGCCTCTCACTGTTGTGGCCTCTCCCGTTGCGGAGCACAGGCTCCGGATGCGCAGGCCCAGCGGCCATGGCTCACGGGCCCAGCTGCTCCACGGC